>NC_060048.1:15000-2515000 GCF_905333055.1 Maniola jurtina | reverse complement strand
AACATATTATTTTCTATAAATCGTTTTACAAATTCTTTTTGACTTCAGGGTCCACAAAAGGGTGGGTTTAACTTTATCATCAACTAAAATGTTTATATACGACACCCATCGCAGGTCTACCATTTCTATGCAAATTAAAATAATCATGTTTTCGCTCATACTGTTCTATCACCAAACATTTGTTTTCGTGATAATATGCTCTCGCAGCATGATTATTTTATACATTTCAAGTAAAATTTATAGGTGATGATATGTCTGGAATAATATTTTTGTTAAAGTTTGCAATATTTCCGTTATTAATTCTGTTTACTTGATTAATAAGATGAAGAAACACGTTATTTTTTGAAAATGAAATATTGCTTCATTACCATCAGATAAACATCAACGCCTTCTCCACCAAAATCATTACCAGCACACTAGAAATCATTACCTTCAGTAACTGAAAATTTCAAATGCATATATCTCTGAAATTCATGGGTGCAATTTGATATAACTTGGTCATTCTTTTTAATTTTACCTATATTTTAGTTTAGTTCAGCAATTTTCACAATTTAAAAAATTCTCTTATTTTCTCCGATTTGCGCCAAATCAGAGAAGTACCCTATAAAGCATTTACCTCCAGGAAGTGTAAGAAAGGCTGAGATCTATAAAGCGCACTTTGACTTTGCACCGTCTCGTTTTAAACGTTTCTATCAGTAGGTACATATTGTTACAAGCTCATTCATTGATGTTGGTATGATGTCGCCACTAACTCTACTACTTTTTATCTTCTCCTTCCGGATTAGCGTTGTTCAAATACAAGTGCAGGAAAGTATCTGCTTGTTGGCCCATAGTTTGCCTGTTCTTGAGCATTCCGTTTAAATCGGCTCTCAAGTCTGTGCTCACGACGTTTAGTCAGCGCTTTCTTAACTTTAATGCTCAAGTATTAGAGGCGCCGGGATAACCTAACCCGAGATAACTGGTATTGTGTGGCACAGCTTTTAAAAACAAAAGATTTTTCTTTCTTTCTTGGACGGCGCGCGGCTGGAGAGTTAGTTACAAGAACGGCAATGTTGAGATATAACTTAGCAATTTAAATTTGGTTTCAGGTTCTTCTAATAGCAATAGCTCTAGAGCGGTTAGGGGACAGCAGAGCCGATGCTGCCTACATGCGCGCTGCAAGTCTGGCGCCACAGGACCCGTTGGTCAGGCTCAACCTGGCCGGCAGGCACGGCAGGGCTGGCAGGCTGCTGGACGCGGTGGAGGAGGCTAGGGTTGTCGCTGAGTTGCTGCAGAGGGCACCAGACGCTCAGGTGATGAAGAGGGCTATAATATGATTTATAGGGCAGTCAGATTGGTGGATGCATTCAAGGCTATATGTTGGTGTTGCAACAAAGGGCACCAGACGCTTAGGTAATGAGGGTTATAGGACCAGCTGGTCAGCCTCAACCTGGCCGGCAGGGCTGGCAGGCTGCTGGACGCGGTGGAAGAGGCTAGGGTTGTGCTAACTTTTAATATTTATTTTTGTTATATAACCACAAATTGGAGGTTTTCAGATTTTCCCCTTACGTGTGCCTACTTGCCTGTCAAATTTCATGATTCTAGGTCAACGGGAAGTAGGTACCATATAGGTTTTCTTGACAGACACGACAGACGAACAGACGGCCAGACAGACCTATAGGGGTTCTGTTTTTCCTTTTGAGGTACGGAACCCTAAAAAAGATACTTTATCACCATTATCCCATTCCAGTTGGCTAGTTCTCTAGCAACCCTCACGGCTCTGCTGCGCGACGCCGGTGCGACTCTGACAGAACTGTCCTCAAATGTGGCGGACCGCACCACAGATGCTAATGCAGACAACTCGCAAGCGACGGGCGAGCCAACCCTTGCACCGGATGAAGTTTAAAGAATGAAGTATTTTACTGAAAGGAAGTGTAAGCGCCTTCTAGTTGCTTAAGTTATTATTATATATTTAATTACGCTATCATACATACACACATACAAACACTCACGCACACATAAAATTCCATCCTATTACCCGCTCTTACACCCCGCTCCTGTCAGTTACCTTTGAACCGGCGTTTACGCACGTCGAGTCTGAAACCCGCTAACTGCGTGACGCCCGCTGTACAAACGCCACGCGCCGCTTGTGTAAAAAACTCATATAACGCTAAATTAATCACGCAAAAACCCGCTATTAAACTGTAAAAACGCTACGCTAAGTAAATAAGTTAAAATTACATAAACGTTAAAATTAAGTGAAGTGTTCTGCGAATCTGTGCTTCGAAGAAACTATCCACGGAATACGAGAAAGGGAAGACTTCAGACCACCGGTGACCTATCCTGCCTAAATCCAGGTATTTATCCTACAATTTCTCTGGTCCTATCGCACCGGATCCTATTTCTCTTCCTAGAATCGTATTCATATACAATTCAACACTAAACACGCTATTTATTGTATATTTCAATATTCATTGCAATAGAATTACGTTCGGAACATAGGTACCGCCGCTAACAAAAATATACAAAAATCTTGTATAATTACGCATATTTATGTTTAGATCCACGCATTACATTATATTAACGCATTATATATAATTATTTATGTATATTTTTCAATATTTAAAGATTAAAACTTTTTATATCTACCTACAACTAACTCATTATAAAAATTATATCGAAATAATTATTCGCCTGTATTGAGTCTTATTCGCTTGAAATAACGTTTATTATCGCATATCAGAAATCAGAATGTCGAAATCTAACGAAACTATTGTTAGATTAGAGGCTAAGAAAGAATTCTTGTTTTTATCAATTCAACAAATATATGATTTAAGTCTGAAGGTGAGTGATCCTGTGAACAAAACGAATTTCTTGTCTCGCGTTCAAAGTTTAGAAAAATTACGTCAAGATTTCGCGATAGTTATAGACGATTTAATTTCAGCCTATTTGAAACATGACCCTGTTTATACGCCAAACTATGCCCCGCTAGGCGCATTTGACACATTATACTGTCAAATTCAATATACTCTAAATGAAATTAAAAGTGAATCCGCTGTGTCACAGTTTGACAACCAATACAGTTTGTTAAATAAAAAATTACCTCCGCTGAATTTAAAAACATTTGATGGCTGTCCGTCAAAATGGACTGTCTTTTATGAAAACTTTTTGAACTTAATACATAACAACAATAGACTCACTGACGTACAGAAAGTCCAATACTTAGTTAGTTGCTTAACTGATAAGGCGCTTTTGGTTTGTTCTGGCATACCACCCACCTCTGAGAATTATCTTATTATATGGAACGCATTATTAGAGAAATATCAAGATACTAGAGTGCAAGCTACTCAATATATAGATACGATTTTAAATTGCAAACAAAATCAACCGCTCGAATCTTTTGTTGATCAATTTTGTTCCGCACAAGCGGCACTGCAACGCCTAGAAATACCAGATTTATCAGACTTTATGATTACACACATTGCACTCTCAAAGTTAAGTAAAGATGTTGTCTCATTATTTGAACAAAATCATAAACACATTAAAATACCTACTTTTTCCGATTTAAATAATTTTTTAAAAGAACAATTAAAAATACAAACTTTACGCTCCGTTCAAGTTAATACTCAAGCTCAAAATAAAAAACCTAATTCATACAAACTTAAATCGCAAACTCAGACTTATACGAGTACAGTCAGCAACAACAATAATTATAATTTAAATTCTCAAAATACTCAACGTAAGTGCATAATCTGTAAAAATCAAGACGCTCACCCGCTTTACAAGTGTGAGGTTTTTAAAAACCAAGACGCTAAAACTAAGCTAGACATAGTGAGAAAAAATAGATTTTGTGAGTTCTGCCTAGGATTTCATTTAAAATTCCGCTGTAAGAGCCAAGGTCGATGTGGGAATTGTGCATCTAGCTCACATCACAGTCTGTTATGTAGCTCCTTTTCTAAGCCTAGGTATGAACCCGGGACCTCACAGTCACATGCCACCGCTTACTCACTGAACCGCTATGGTGCTAACAACAGTAACACTCCGATACAGATGCCACCGCAGAATGATAAATCTAGTGATTTGCCAAAGATTACAGCACCACCTCCCGCACCTCACGCTCCGCCAACCAATCCTACAGAATTAGCACTTTCGGTGACTACCTCTTCACGCAATTACTCGAAAGATACAACTGTACTTTTACCTACCGCGAAAGTAAATGTATGTAGTAACAATACGCAATACGCTATCCGTTTATTTTTAGATACAGGTTCAATGACTAATTTTATTTCAAAAGAATGTTGCCAACGCTTAAATATGAAAATTAAATTCGCTCCGTCAGTTGTAAAAGGCATTGGTCAAACAGAAAGCACATCCCTGGGATTCGTAACATTTAAAATTTACTCTCGCTTTGACTCACGCTGTTCTTATACTATTACCGCTAGGGTGATAGACACAATTACCGACCACTTACCAAACGCTCGTATCGATGTTTCCCAGTTAACTCATTTACACGCATTGCCATTGGCTGACGACGATTATCATACTCCAGGGCCGATCGATTGCCTAATCGGTAATGAACTGTTCCCCTTCTTGCTTGGGTGTGACAGAGTGGTCTCGCCTCGTTCGTCTGTAGTCGCGGTTCAAAGCACGCTAGGCTACATACTGATGGGGAGAGCAGACTGCGCAGCTCACAACTCGACTCACCGCTCAAACGATTTTAAAACTTTTTTATGTCACACAGACTCTCCGTCACTTGATGAAATTACTGAACGCTTTTGGTCATTAGAAAATGTACCTAATAAAATTCACATAAGCCCTAATGATGAAGCATGTGAACGCATCTTTAAAGATACTTACTCACGCGATGAAACAGGCCGATATACTGTTCACTTACCCTTTAAAGATGATCCCGCTAAACTCGGTGACTCATACTCGATCGCCAAACTCCGCTTTCTTCAATTAGAGAAGAAATTAAACGCTAATCCCGCTCTTCGTAAAGATTATAACGCAACCATTCAGTCATACATAGACAAAGGTTATCTTACGAAAGTAGACAACCCTTCACGCGATATAAATTGTTATTATATTCCGCACAGAGCTGTTTATCGCCCTGATAAGCAGACTTCGAAAACTCGTATCGTTCTAAACGCTTCAAGTCGAACTACCTCCGGAAAATCGCTTAACGATTTATTATATGTAGGTCCTAACTTACAAAATAACATATTTGAACTCTTAATAAATTTACGCTTATTCTCAATCGCAGTAACCGCAGATATTGAAAAACATTATTTTCAATTAAATTTAACGCCCGCACATCACGCTTTTCAAAGAATTCTTTTTAGATTTGACACTGAGCAATCTATTGACACTTATAACTTCACCGTAGTATCATTTGGAGTATCTAGTTCACCTTATCTCGCTATGAGAGTCGTGCGTCAGCTAGCTGAAGACAGCATTGACAGGTACCCGCTCGCAGCTAATGAAGCTACTCATCACATGTACATGGACGATTACATAAACTCAATCGATGGTTTTGAGAAAGCCAAAGAAACTTATCATGAAATGGTCAATATGTTCAACTCGGGTGGTTTCAATTTAACCAAATGGATCTCCAATGACACTAAATTTCTAAATGAAGTTCCTAGCTCTCATAAAAATCCGCACGCAATTAATTTTGATTCAGATGCTCAAGACGTTACAAAAATAGTAGGAATGCAGTGGCATCCTAAACTCGATACTTTTACTTTTAAAATCAACGCTAAGGAAAGTCCACGCGATTATACAAAACGCTTAATTCTTTCGATTACCGCGCGCCTGTTCGATCCAATCGGTCTAATAGGTCCTGTTACCGCTTTTATGAAACTTCTCGTCCAAGAATGTTGGAAATTAAATCTCGACTGGGATACTCCAGTACCCAGCTCAATCGCTCAACAGTTTGAACAATTTTGTAATGAACTACCACATTTAGAACAAATCAAAATTCCACGCTACGTAGGGATGAGCTCTGAATCCCATGTAACGCTCATAGGTTTTTCTGACGCTAGTGAAAAATGCTATGGAGCCGCCAAACGGCGGCTCCATAGCATTTTACGCGTATGTGTTTACTTACGCGTATGTAAACACATACGCGTAAGTTCAGATGAACATTCTTCTGGCTCTGTTCATTTGCTCGCTTCAAAATCTAGAGTCGCACCGCTTAAGAAAACATCACTCGCTCGACTCGAGCTTTGCGCATCTCTTCTATTAGCCAGTTTAATTGATTTGATACGTGAAACTCTTAGTAAGCGCTGCAAAATAAATAATATTTATGCATTTTCTGACGCAACAGTAGCCCTTTCATGGCTCCATTCTCCCGCATATAAATACCATACATTCGTTGCCAATAGGATTACCGAAATTAATTCAAAGTTATCTGCTGAACATTGGTATCATATAAAAGGACGCGAAAATCCTGCGGACATTATATCTCGTCCAGTCACGCCGAAAGAATTATTAGAACGCAAACTTTGGTTTAACGCTCCTCAGTGGACAACGCATCCTATATCGCGATGGCCTATAACGCCTTTTCAAGTAAACGCTCATAATGAAAATTTTGAAGAAGCAAAAATTACTGTTCTAGCAGTTGAAACTTCTGTTTCCGACACTCAACATCCGATTGATATCTTAGCCGAACGCTCTTCTAGCTGGTCTAAATTATTGCGCACCATTGTTTACATGTTAAGATTCTCCAAACGCTTAAAATCACGCGGTTCTATTACAGTTTCAGATCTAGATTTTGCAGAAACTTATATAATTCGCTATGTTCAAAATAAACATTTTTCTCAAGATATTCACGCTCTCAAAAATAATAAACCTTGCTCGAAATCGATCTTAAAACTTAACCCATTTCTCGCAGACGACATCATCAGAGTTGGTGGTCGTTTAAGCAATTCGCAATTAAATTTTGGTCAAAAACATCCAATAATTTTACCTTCAAAAGACCGCATCACTCAGCTAATAGTTGATTATTATCATATCACTAATTTGCATACAGGACCCGCGTTATTACTCGCTTTACTCAGACAGAAGTTCTGGATCATTGCTGCCAGAAACTTGGTTCGACAACGTGTACACAAATGCAATATTTGTTTTCGCGTTAACCCTCAATCTACTTTTCCACAAATGGGAGAGTTACCCGCTTTTAGAGTAGCGCAAGTTAAAGCCTTCGTTCACACCGCTGTGGACTACATGGGACCTTTCTTTGTAACTCACATTCGCCGCCGAGGTATTAAAAGTCATAAAGCGTACGTCTGCATATTTACATGCATGACTACCAAAGCAGTACACCTAGAATTAGTCTCAGATCTTAGTTCTGACTTATTTCTTGCAGCTTTTTTGAGACTAAGCGCACGCAAAGGCCCTGTAAGTCTAATATACAGCGATGGAGCTACTACATTTTTTGGAGCTAAACGCAAATTAGATGAACTTTACACTCTCATACAGTCCAATGCTCATAAAAATTTCATTGAAAATCGCCTCGCAGAACATCGTATTCAATTGAAACATAGCCCGCCTTACGGCCCGCATTTTAATGGTCTTAGCGAAATTAACGTTCGCTGTGTAAAAACGCATTTATACAAGGTAGTAGGGACACAAATCCTTACTTATGAAGAATTAAATACAATTATAATTCAAATCGAAAACTTATTAAATAGTAGACCATTATGTATTTTAAGCTCTGATCCGTCAGATCTTTCCGCACTTACGCCCAATCATTTTCTCAATCTCACTCCCGCAAAATATTTACCTGTTGAGGATTTAACGGATATTCCCGACAGCCGCTTATCCCGCTATCAATTGTTAACTAAAATTACTTGTTCTTTCTGGAAACGCTGGAGCCAAGAATATTTGACTTCTTTACAACACAGACAAAAGTGGAATACTCCATCCAACCCTGTGAGTCTTGGAGCTGTTGTTGTAATCAAAGACTCCAACGTTCATCCTCTTTGCTGGCCTCTAGGAGTTATAGAAGAACTCTATCCAGGGAAAGACAGTATAATTCGAGCAGTCAAAGTTAGAACGCGTTCCGGAAGCTACATCAGACCTGTAGTTCGGATATGCCCTCTACCTTCTCAATAGGCTGCTATTAACTCTATTTAAACGCTTTTAACGCTATAATTTTTATCTCTCTCTTGCAATTCGTTCTGTTTAGAGGACTTACCTCTAGGCGGGGGAAGTTGTAAGCGCCTTCTAGTTGCTTAAGTTATTATTATATATTTAATTACGCTATCATACATACACACATACAAACACTCACGCACACATAAAATTCCATCCTATTACCCGCTCTTACACCCCGCTCCTGTCAGTTACCTTTGAACCGGCGTTTACGCACGTCGAGTCTGAAACCCGCTAACTGCGTGACGCCCGCTGTACAAACGCCACGCGCCGCTTGTGTAAAAAACTCATATAACGCTAAATTAATCACGCAAAAACCCGCTATTAAACTGTAAAAACGCTACGCTAAGTAAATAAGTTAAAATTACATAAACGTTAAAATTAAGTGAAGTGTTCTGCGAATCTGTGCTTCGAAGAAACTATCCACGGAATACGAGAAAGGGAAGACTTCAGACCACCGGTGACCTATCCTGCCTAAATCCAGGTATTTATCCTACAGGAAGATAGGTAGAGTCCATTTCCTAATAAGTTATAGTTCTCGGCAACAAAAGCGTAAGCCAAAATAGCAGGTATAATTTAACTCATTAAAATCTCTCATCTTAAGCTTGCACGAGGGTATAAATCACAACGCGTAGAGTTTTAACAAGAGACGAAGATAACCATTTTAGTTTTCGGATTTCTCGCTTAACTTGTGCTATAGACATTACTACTTGCCAAATTTCATGATTCTAGGTCAACGGGAAGTGTACCCTATCTATAAGTTTTGATTTACTTGACGGGTATTGAAAGACAGACAGACAACAAAGTACCTAATCCTATAAGGGTTCCTTTTTTCTCTAGGGATACGGAATCCTAAGAAACTATAACTCCTACCTCCGTGGCATAGCAACTGACGAGGCTACGGACCCCTACCATACATGTGTTCTGACTCACACTTGACCAATGTTTTGTGCTATTAAACCCGCCAACTCGTAAAAGCTGATAGCTACAATTTCGTTTTATTGCAGTTTCCATATACCTACACAATGTTGTTGTTTCAACTTGGTCTTGTGTTAAAGTTGTGTATTATTTATGTTAGTATGATTTCAGTTTCTACCTTTAGCATACCTTTTTCTTGACGTGGGGAACATCTCAAGATACCCGATCCCTTTGAGGAGAGATCCGATTAGCGAAAGTTACAAGCTACGAATAGTTCTTCATAATTCATAATTTTACAGATTATGACGGATGAACAACAACGTCAAGCGAGCCTCATAATTCTCCCGCCCATAATACTAGGATACGACGAGCTCATCGATGAAGGACAAGGAAACTCTGACAAGAAACAAAAACTATTTCGCCCAATAAGCCACGAGAATCTTGACGGCCATCATAATCACGGGCCACATGAGACCGAACACGTATATAAGAAACAGAGGAATTGCAATGGCAAAAAGAACTCTAGGTTGATAGATAGACACTAATCGTAATACACAGTCAAAACCGTGCAATCATGGGTTAGTTTTTACCATAAGAAACGCTTACAGCCTTTCACGTCAGTACAGTCAAACGCTTAAAATGTAATGTTATTTTTAAAGAGTACCTACTGTATTCAGTATTCAGATAGGTATCTATTGTACGTTTGTGTACCTTTTTTTTTGTTGACGCTGGGGAATGCATTTACGCATCCCCCCGGAAGCTAGCCAGCCAGCCAGCTAAGGGAAGGTATGTGGGACTCGCCGGCCGAGAGGCGACCAGAATACCCACTAAACCCCAGCGGCGCTAATGGGCGTCGCCTGGCGACTGGTTCACGGGATCGCCGAAGCAAACAACCGCGACCCAGCCAGCGACGTCTGCCGAGGCAGACTCTCCACCGGGGACCTACTCGCAAGGTCCCCTCACCGACCTCCGGGCCGCACCAACGCAGTGCGTCCCCCGACCCTGGGACCCAACGGGCGACATCCGCAGACCGACCTGATCCCGCGCACGTCGCCGTGTCCCGTCCTACGCTTCGTCCACCTAATCTCTTTCTAAATTCGATGCGTAAACTTTCATGCCCGATACATTTTACACTTTGTAAATGATAGATCAATAGGTTATAATTTATTTATTCAAATTTTCAAAATAACCAGTGAATAAAGGCATGTCCTTAAAGATTATAGCAAAGTAGAACGGCTTGTGAGCTTTCTCCGGTTTGGTAACTGTAGATACTTCAGCTTGGATGTTGGAAGAAAAACCTGAAAAATACGTCCTTTTCAATTTTGTAGGATATTGCACGCAAAACTTTTCATTACTTTAATTTTGATATTTTTTGTGATGTACCTAACCACATATTCGCGGTTTCCGGATTGTTGCCTTTACTTGTGCTATAAGACTACCTATCTGCCGAATTTCATGATTCTAGGTTAACAGGAAGAAGGTAACCTAAAGGTTTTCTTGACAGACACGACGGACGAACGGACAGACAGACAGACGATAAAGTGAAACAATAAGGGTTCCTTCCTTCCTTGAAGCCGGGCGCTTATGTATTTTATTCTGAACTGAAAATATTGACCTGCGCAAACCGCCATGTTGCAACGTCAGATTCAACTACTTATTTTGCGCACACGATGAAATAATTTTACCTATTTAATAAATATATAATGCTTACATGTTAATACTTTTATTGAAACCCCCTCTTCATTTATTTTCACGTTGCCAAATTCAGTTGCTGTTAGAGTCATACTGTTCACACTCTCCTGAAATAAAATTCAAATTCAGCTTGATGAACATTGAATTTTATTATTTAGAATAAACAACTGAGTAACTGCAGAATATCAACAGACGGAAACGTTTAACTGCGGAAACCAGCCTAGAGAGAAGAAAGAAACTGCAGAATATTGTAAGTAACTAATTTTGTCGTACAAAGTGGTACTGATTCTGATGGCAACTAAATAAGAATATACATATTTTCATTTTATTCTTACTAATGTAATGAGAAAAAGACAGACAAAGTCAATTTGATTTAAATCAGTCCCTTTGGGTAGGTGACTTTAGGTGTCAGTCTTGAGCATAATCTGTTTAGTTTTTAATTTGAAATTCGTTTTCCGTCCCTATTTAGCAATATTAAAAAGAAAAAGATGCAGATACTCTAAATTCATTTTAGAGAAAGGCATCAGAATCGACGCCAATCTCTAAATTAAAATGACAGGTCCAAATTGACTGCTATCACTTTGACAATGCTCCTTGCAGAAAAGAATAGGTAAGTATAGTTCGCGACAGGTCGACGTGGCAATCGGGGTGGGGACGCCCCACACAGCCCCCGCGCTAACCCAGTGCGGGATAGCGCGGGTGACATGCGGGTGAGCTGGGCGTCCCCCGCCTTATACCTCGATTGCCATGTCGACCGGTCGCGAACTATGTCTAAATAGATACTGACCTGAATTTTATTAGATGTGGAAATGAACTCAATATTTGGTGCATTTAATTCACAAACTGAAGTGAATAGTGGGGTAATACATCCAGTAGCTGCTGTTAGACCGTCACTAGTTAGTTTTTTGAACAGATCATTCAAGACATCCGCTTCATTTGGTACCAGTATCACTAATTTGAACTCTTCGTCATGCATTGGGAGTTCTAGAAGCTAAAAATAATTATTAGACATTTCATGTAAGCAGAAAAAATGCTCTATTTACTCAATATACAAAAAAATATTTTTAAACAATAATTTTAACTTTTTTTCTAGAAATGAATATTTATGTAAGTTAATTAATATGAAATCATTGACCAATTTAAATCCTTACTAATATGTATATCTGTATGGTACCCTACCTACCTACTTTGAATAAATGATTTGTGTTTAAAATTAATAAAAAATATTCTTACACTTGCTTCATATTTGATGTCCTCAGTATAACTAAATGAGTTGTAAATCTTCATAATAGAACCCCTCTTTTCAGAACAATTCCATTTGTCCTAATTCATAAATTTTATATTAATCTTCAATTCAACATGAAATAAATAAATTAGAATATAACAAAAGTGGACCATTACCGTAAAATTACTAATATTAGCTAGGAGAAGCGCTTCCTTTGTAGATAAGAAAGTTGTGGTTAATCCTTCAAAAGTCGTGTGTTTAAGTAGCTGTAATAAAGTAAATAATCTTAGTATTTAGTAGATTATAATTTTATCATTATTAACCATTGAGCAACGGCCGAGTTTCTTGCTGGTTTGTCTCAATAGGAATTGCATTTCGATTTCTGAACCAGTGGTAATGGTCAATTCTTTTGACCATTCAAAAGCACTTATAAGAGTATATTTGAATTTAAAAAATCTATTCTATTCTAGAATAATAACAAATATTACAAACAAGAAAAATTAAATAAATAAATTACAGATTATTATCAGGGTGGTTTATCAAAAAAAGATATTATTATCTTACAGAACAAATTACCCAGGATGTAAAAGCACTTTGTATATTTTGAAAATCTACTCTCTCCACATCAGCTATGGAAGACAGATTATCCTTTACATTACTTGTATCTGAGTGAAAGATCTTATTACATGTTTTAACATTCTGTTTGTTTCTTAATGTTTTTTGTATCTGAAAACAAAAAAGTTTTATTTATTATGCATACCAGGTAGAGTTTAGACTGCCAGCCTTAATAAATCTATCTAGCTCATTAAAATAATATCTCTAAGTAGATAGTATTTACTTTTATCAACCACCCAGGCACATTTGTGGGTGTGGTGGCCTTATAAGTAGAAGGTCACAGGTTCGATTCTTGGGAGGGGCAATTTGAGAAAGTAATTTCTGATTGTCTATGATCTGGTTTTGTGGGAGGCTTCAGCCATGGCTATTTACCACCCTACTAGCAAAACCATGCAGCCACACAATTTAGCATTGCAATAGGATGATTTTAGGCTTATTTTGTGGTTTAACAACATATTCTAATTTCTATAATAATGGGTGCCTACTAATGTTAATTGGTGATATGTTGTGAAGAAACCAATAAGGAGTATGGGCTTAATAAAACTACTATATTATTACCTTCCAAATTAGCTACTTCCATCTTAGACTGCATCATTAATTACCACCAGTTGAGACCACAGTAAACAGTAAGTAATAAAATAAGAAAATTCATGCTAGTAAAATTATTTTAGTACTAAAAATTCTTCTTCTTCTGCACTTGAATGGTGGCTTAAGCTAAAAATTCTATTGATGAGACAAGGGAAATACTAATTAGTCTGATTACCTGTTGATATTTGCTCACATTTTGCTTGTCATTATTTTTAAATAGAGCCAGTAGCGAGTTCCTTCCAAGAGGAGATGCCACCCAACTCTGCGTCTGTCACCAGGCAACTATACATAAGTAATGTTTTATTGCATGAACATTATAAGAACTATATTATTAGTAGTTTAGTTAAAAAGCCCTGGATCCGCCGGGTATCGCATCTTGAATTCCTAAATTCTAAAAATAGTATAGTTACCAAGGGTACCTATATCTTTAGTGACTTAAATGTAATTTATTACTTAATAAGTACATACATAATTTTAAATACTTACTTGACGCCGCATTTTTCTACAAAATTTTGAAATCGTAATGTGTTTATCTTTTTCAAAAAGTTCAAAACCTTTTCCGAAAGTCAAAACAGCTGATTTGACATTGACATATTTCAGGTAAACAATTCCCGATCGTTCAGGAATGTTTATAAAAAAATCAAAAACTCTGATAAATACAGTCGTCACGGGTAACATTGTCACTTGTTAACATTGGGAGTTGACAGCTTAGTGAATTACATTGAGCCGTCAACTCCAATGGCATAAAACCATGGAATTAGAAAGTACAATACTTTACGTATAACTAGTACTTCTTATTTCTATGCATAAAACTCAATTAACCACAAAAGCGTTCTTCGTTTATAAGTGGTTTACTAAATGATAACTGTGCATACCTACAGCGGCCCGCTGTACAGTAAAGATAAGTGCGCATTGTGGTTTTTATTTTTGACCGATTAAAATGAAATCGGCTTATATTTTAAGATTATTAATACATGATTCACTTGGATGCAATAAGAATCTGTATAGTCATGTATATAGGTAGGTAATTTATTTTTCACTGATTTATATTTTATAGTACATAAATCTATTCAGAAAATCGGGGGCGAAGGACGCCCTGGCAAGTTTTAAAGTTTGGATTTTCAGTAGCAGAATTGTTTTGTTAATTTATTATATGTAAGAATATTCTAGTGTGAACATTGTGTAATGCAAAGCGATAACCTTGTTTGCCTTTTAAGTCGGCAAAAAATAGTTTGTATGATGTAGGAATTGTTAAATAATTTATAATTAAAAGACAAGACAGTATTTGTTTATAATAATTTTATTGAAATTATCACCTTCTTAATCAGCACTGAAGGGTGTCTACGTTTTACGTAAAACACAATTTCAAATAATAATCGACATTAAGTGCAGTACAAGTATCGGTACGGATCTAAAGGCATGTCATTTTACGAGAGTCATTTTTGAGGTCTGATATCAGGTGCGACTGGCTGGCTCAGCATCTGTGATTGAATGGCTGTTATAAGTATTATACCAACTTTATGCTTTATCCTCGAAGTTAGCATTGTTTACATGTAGTAACAATGCTAATTTCTAGGACAAAGCCTTTGTATAATTATTATGAATATGATAAAACTTCATTTACAGGTAAATTCGTTTAATCATTATTTTATCTATCACGCCGTAATATGGTTACGCCGCATCTTCAGACAGTTTTCCGAACAAACAAAATAAAAATCTAGCTAACTACCTTTAGTTTCGCTCATGTCTCAAGAACCGTACCTGTACAAAGAGGTAAAAACAAAAACTGTACATAACGAAAAGCCGGTCTGAAAAAATTTTTTTTGGACTCGCCTGAAGGCACTTGCGGTCAATGATTTATTTATGCTTGAAGGTCCAATTTGGCAAGTCACTACTAAGTTTATTACATTAAATTATTGCAACAGTATGTATTAATCACACGCTGTAACCTACAATCAGAACACAAGGCTTTCTCGCGGTTTTTTTTTTATGTTAAGTGTACAACACTTAACATAAAAAAAAAAAAGAAAAAAAGCCGCAAGAAAGCGTTGTCGTAAATGGTTGTTCTTGGGCGGCTGGTGTCAATAAAGGTGCACGAAGATTTTACAATTCAAGTTTGAATATAGTTAGTTTTGAAATCGAAATGTATTTACCATTACCAAGCGAAACCGTGAAATAGGACATTAAAAGCAGAATATTTTATTGACAGCCTGCCTGCCCACATTTTCACGAATGGTCGATTTTTTTAACAACCAAAAATTTAGATGAGTAGGTATGGGTAGTTGATACCTATAAATTAGGTTTAGTTTCGTTATGCTTTATTGACACCACAATAAATGCAATGAAGCTAAAAATATACTTTCCTCAATTCTAGTACAAATAGTCTGACGACATCCAACTTTACGCAAATAATATTGCTGAATACACAATTTTGTATTATAAAGTTTTATACACATTATATTTTTAAACTTCATTTCATAAGTAGTATTATTGAGAAATTATTACACAAATAAACAGACCGGCTAAAAGGCTTCAAAATTATTGCTCATCGAATTTAAAATGTTATTTTGAAATGTTAAATTCGATATAACTAAGAAGGAAGTTCGAAATCCATATTTCATGGACCTGAAAAAGTGTTGATTGCGTACTGTTCACTTGACAAAAAAAAAGTTTCAGTCTGTTCGTTCTTAGTAAAAAGCAAGGTATCTATTGCAGCTTGCTTATAATAAATACTGAATAAACATGACATTTTTGATTAGGAAAGTTGAAAAGTCCAATATTGAAAAATTTAACAAATACTCTTGTATTGCATTCTAACTTATAACAAAATCTCATTTTATATATTTCAATTTTTGTTACAACATCTTTGACACATTGTAGGGTTGGCAGAATAATTATATTCGCATCCTTCGTTTAACGCAAGTTTATGATTTCAGTATTTCTAGATGGCAAAAGTAACTATTCTGCGCAACCCTAGTACACACCACAAAAAGTACAAAAATCCACCATAGCTTACAGACTATCATAATCAATTATTGATCCTAAATTCCTGAACACTATCCAATGTCACGTCTATCTTTAAATATTAAACATTTCTACCTTTATAAATGCACTTCTTGTTGAAACTTTACACCTACCCTAACTTAGAAATTGAAGGATAAGGATACTGTTGGAGACAATAAAAAAAATACAAATAAAAATGCAATGCAACTAAACAAACAAGAAAGTTAAAAATGAGAACAAAATGGCCGTAACAGAAACAACCAAAATGACGAAATAACAGGAAAGGTGACAGCTTAACTTTAAAAACGAACACCTATATATGAATACTCAAGAATACTGTAAGAAAGATGGCATTGCTAAGGCCGGAATCATACTCATAACATGCCATCAAACAAACCCATACATTGAAGTCTACGAATTGCCTTTAGATTCGTACATACTGGTACTGAGTTTCGGGAATTTTTCTTTCAACCAAATATCAGTATCTTCAGTTACTAATTAGTAGTAACTGAAGAAATTGATATTTCTACCAAATATCAATATCTTCAGTTACTAATTAGTACGCTTGTCATGCAGGTGTGTAGAGGCACAAATTGCATAGATCTGACCCGGTGTTTACGCATCTTTGGGTAAAGTTAGTTTTATTTTTTATCCCCTTCAGGAAAGGCAAAGGTCGTAGAGCCTGATCTTTAAGTAAAACGACACCTTCGAACATGCTACAAAATATGGCTTCCCATTACCTGTCTATAGAAGTCGTTACATTTAACTTAATATGCCTTACGAAGAGTCTGATTGAATGGCGTGTTATAAGTGTGTTCCGCCATTATTCCACGCTACTGGAATTACTTATAACATTATATTTCTTTGGTGTGGTGTCATTTTATTTATGATTGATTCCACTGCTATTGGACGCTATTCACGGCGTATTAACTAATATTTTTTTCACACGAGCGCTTATTTTATTTCTAACAATTCAAATTGTACACGTAACCGATTTGAAATCGATATTAATATAATTGGGCCAGCGATTAGAACGTTTGAATATCGAATTAACGCAACACGGATAAAATTTGATATTTTTTAACCAAACCGATTTTTATTCGATAACTAGAAGTAAGAACCGGTATTTAGCAGTCATTTTATTTAGCTTTCATTTTAAGTGAGTATATGTAACGTTCAAATTTTCCTATATTAATTTAAGTAATAATAAAAACCGTCGCCTCAATTATACCGACCGATTTCAAATCGAGAACATGTACGCTTAGCTTTACAATCATTTGTACGGTAGCCGGCAGGAAATATACATCGACCTTTAAAAACCTTTTAAACGAGATTTCAGCTTCGTAGAGCGTTGTCTCTGTCACTCATACCTATGTAAGGTTTTATCGGTCTCAACGACAGAGACAATGCTCTACGAAACAGCCATCTCTTTCTAAAGGCCGATGTACAGTACAACCAAATTAATAATGCGCATAGAAATCTTCGTCACTGTTCGGCAACGGTCATATGATACACATGATATTGACTCCTATTTGTTTATAACAAGGTGCAAAATGCAAGTGCATTGTTTAGGGCTCTTACGATTCAATGATTCGGAATACGACAATTAGCGAAGATCTGCATGCGCATTATTAATTTGGTTGTACTGTACAATATTTCCTGCCGGGTACTCTAGTCTGTCATGTACAGTAGCGCTCGCAAAAAAAAAAGGGATCGCCTATTTAAAAATATATCTAACACTTCCCAACAAACTAAAAACTAAAAAAAAATACACTTACCTCATTCGTCCTATATTTACAAACTAAAACTATTTACACAATGGAATCATTGAGATCATTACATGTTAACTACCTACTTACTGTTACATACTTACAATTAGCGAATTCTAAGAGGTATTTTATAATCTAACGTTTACATAAAAATAATACTTTAAAAAAGACTGGTTTGGTACATTGAGTACACAAACATTATGGTAAGAGAGATGGTGGGAAATATTGAGGAGGTACTTGATAAAAGTTGAAAGTTCATTTTTTTTTATTCAATTAAACTTTTACAAGCACTTTTGAATAGTCAATTGCATTTACCACTGGTTCGGAATACCTTGCCCAGCCCAGTGTAATATATAAACCCTTCTATATAACTGGGGTGAGGATAATCTGCCCGATAAAGACCTTTGACCTGCTCCATGGGAATCCGAATTACTTTTACCTGTGATAGTATCTATCCATACATTAATTTTTTTTTTAGGTCTGCGGCGATTTGAAGCACTGGTGGCGGTGGAAACGCGCCGCACCGAATTATGTGCGAAAAACTATTTTCACGCATTGCAAAAAGGCGGACTAAACTGATTCGCTTTAAACGTAGTTGACGCTATAGATGCACATTCGGAAATTGTAATATATTACATTCGTTTGACTTTTACATAAAATGGCAATTTAAATTTTGCTTGCACTTTTAGGAAGCAGAACAACGGATTTTCATCTTTTATAAAGTGCCTACTCATTATTTACCACCGGCTCTTTGACCAGGCTCCGCTAACTAACATGAGGTAATGGTGTTTAGCCGTGATTTAGGTACGCGATTTGAACCTTAGCAACAATTTTTCATTAAATGTCTTTTTTATTCGAATGGATATTATAGTTATAAAAATATACATATCATTATCCAAGAGCTGACGGACAATTTGTTTTAAGTGTTAAACACCGATTCAAATTTTTCATGAATAAGTATTTTATATAAGTATATTCATTTTTTCCCCATATTTTACTGTTCTTTTCAGGTTGACTCTAAGTACATATGTATATGATTTTATTTATAAAATATGTGAATTAAAATTTAGCGAAAACATCAAAATAGTCTTTTAATAAACATTATTTTAGGTTACTGTACTGTCTCAATACCTACTCATGAAAATTTTGAACCGGTATTAATACATAAAACAAATCACTCACCATCTCTTTGTCTATACATATACTCGGCCGCATATTGCACAGAAAATAACAAAAATCAAAATTCAACGAACATGGCCTACTATATTATTACAGTTCTTTCCCTAAGGCCTCATTCATACGAGAGCTTTTTTAACGTCCGTTAAAATAGCGTTAAAATAGAACGACACGAGCGTTCACACAACACTTTTTTAACGCGTACGTTAATATCCGCCAACGCCGGGTTTTAACGCAACGCTCGTGTGAATTAGGGCTAACAGCTTGCGCGTTCGTCGTTGACTCAGCGACGAAACACAGAACTGTCATTTAGAATAACATTGCAGCTCCATAGGTATGTCTTTCTGTCTGATACTTTTCAGCTATTTGCAAAATGCAAAACTATAGCAAGATTTTAATTACAATGGCCGGCAAACAACGTGAGCAAAATCAACATGGTGTGGGAAAGTTAGCGCATCTAACTGATCGCGTGTGCCCGTGCGGTAGAAATGCTCTCGCGTCCCCTTTGGTCTACCAGAGACCTTAAAATCGACTATGCGCATTTAATCAAGTTGTTTGCGAGTAACTGTAAAAAAATTAATCATTTCAATTAGGCTTAGATCTATAGAGCGCACTTTGAGTTTGCTGACTTAAGACATTGTTAAAACGATACAGCGTTATACCGCTGGCATAAATCTGTCTCGTTTTAACTGAAACTTAAGTCTAAGCAAACTCAAAGTGCACTCTATAGATTTCAACCTAAAGTGCGTTTCCACTGACACGGTGCGGAGCGGAGCGTGAATTGGCCAGTCACATAGTTTTCACTGATGTAGACTGGGGATTTCAAGCACTGCGATTGGCCAATTCAAGGTTCGCTTCGCTCCGCTCCACCCAGCTCTGCGTCAGTGGGAACGATCCCTTGTACTAGAAGTTTGCCGCGACATACTATGGAGCTATGCAATATACAACATATTCCTTCAAAACTGATAAACAAAACATAGCTTCAGCCAAATCTCTCTTTGACGAGGAACATGAGTTTCTTCTTGCCTTTGTATTTGAGTTTAATTTCCTGCAGCAGCGCCGCGAACTGGTGCGGCCCGTCGTGCGCTAGCGCGAATGTGTCTCGGGCCTTACCTGCAAAAATATAATATTTTTTTTTATTAACTAGATTGACCTCTACCATACTCTATCTGTGAAAAAAAAGTTAGTATAGCGCTCTCTCTTACGTAATCCCATACAAATGATAGAGACAAAAAGATCAGTCAGAAACCATTCGAAATTCAATTAGCAAACAGTTTCTTTTGGAGCTGAGCTTATTACGGTCTATAGTTTGCTATTATTCATAACCAGCTGATGCCGACTTTGTCCGAGTGGGAAGGTTTTCTTTGATTTTCCGGGATAAAAAGTAGCCTATATTATTTTCCGGGTTTTTAAATATACCCATGCAAATATTTGTGTCGATCCGTTATTCCGTTGCAACGTAATTGAAGGACAAACCAACAAACAATCACACTTTCGAATTTGTAATATGGATAGTGATGATTATGTAGATGTAGATACTTACCAAGGAAGTCTACGAAGTCCGCATAGTGCCTCGGCGAGATGTGTGCGAGGCGCGCGTGCGTGGTGGACGCGTACGCTCGTAGCGCCGCCTCTAGTAAAGGCCGGAGAGGGGTGGGGGGTCGCGGGGGAGGGGGCCGGGCGCGCGAACACCCCGCCGCGGCCACACAACACCTCCGTAGGACATCCGACTGTAAGGAAACATCGGATTTAGTATCTTTAGAGAAGGCTCTAGAGGTAGTTTAGTATACTACTTGGTCAAGCTAAGTTTGCACCTCGCACTGACGCTTACACCTGTATTCACAAACGTTACAATGAGGTCTCATAGTGCGCTCGAACGCACAGTGTAGGTTCCACCAATCAGATGACTGTATCACGTCAATTTACAATGATCTGATTGGTGGAACCTACACTATGCGTTCGAGCGCACTGTGAGACCTCATAGTAATGATTGTGAATACGGCAACGGCCGTTAGTTAAGGTATGCAAACCGTACTGACGCCACAAGACGACCGCGGGGAGATGAGCGGGGAAGTGGGAGAGGAGCCGCATTCCAGCGAGGTGCAAACTTAGCGCGACCGAGTTATACAGATCTCATTGGTACAAGTAATGATGATAATAATTTATCCTCCCGCGCCCAGGCGCAATGATGATATAATTCGAGCATCGAAACAGTAACGTTAGAATGAGGTGGATGAAAATTTTCTTGATTTAAAATCAAAAATTCAGCACCACCGATTTTAATTTCGCAACGTTCCCGCTTGGAGCAGTTCCAAATCAATTAGAAACTAAGCAATTTATGGGTTAGGCTTTGAACCGTGAACTTTCCTGGTTTAGTGACTTTTGGACCAATTTTCTAATTATTGTCACGCGTAGATAACTCACCAGAACTGGCGCACACTGGACATTTTTCACTAATAGAGGTAACATGGCTTGAAGCTCAGCTCGCCCTAGAGAATGTGCCAACGCGACTGCCCAGTGGATGTCTGCGATTGCTGGATGGCTGTCCTGTAAACATAATGAACGATAATGAACCACCATTCTTCTTTTTACCAAATTTTGATGAATTGATTATTCGATCAATATTCTATTGATCAAAATTCATTGATAGTTACGATAACCGTAGTTTCAGTCAATAACAATCATTGCGATGATTGTATTGTACAAAGTCATAACTTTAGAGTTAGGGAGCAGAGTCAAACAATACGAGACTAAACTTGCCTTCAAAATAAAGTGTGTGCTAAGCGATCAATATGAAGCCAGCCTTACTTATCAACTGACAGAAGTGTATTTGAATTTATTGACACACCGAATAAGGTCTTTGCACAATCGTGAGACTTTTGCTAGGTCTATCAGCTATAATAGATCAGTTTTGATACTATTTTGACTTATCATTTGTGCTCAAATGATGAACTATCTTTTCATCATCATCAGCCTATTTGCGTCGATTGCTGGACATTGAACTCTAAGAAAGGGCGCACCACCATAAAAGATCCTCAAACCTCGAGTCTTTCTCATTCCTTCTCGCCGCCAGAATGTAAAAAACTGTGCTTTTAGGACACTGAACCAAGAACCAGTCAAACTTACCTGATTGTAATGCAAATGCAGGTTCCTCATGGCCAACGTGGCAAGCCGCATGGCCCTCGCTGGTTGTCCCCGTTGCTCCATGTATCGGGCCACGGCAAACAGTTGACTCGACGCTAGGGCTCCTCGGGCCGCAGCCCCGCCTACCGCCGCGCAGGCCGCTTCGAAAGCACCCGCCGAGCCTTCGCAAACTGATAGAGCGCTTAAGGCACAGCCTGGCGGATCCTGGGAAAAGGGAAAGTAATTTTAAGCCATTTGTGTGTATCCGTTCCTAAAGTCTTTCTCACATTTCTTAACTTGACTGATGCTAAGGCATTTTTGGTTATTTAGGTTTTTAGTATTGAAATTTTAATAAAAATTCACATTGTCTTAACGTTTATGATTTTATTTATTTATTAGTATAGTACTTCAAACACCCAAAAAGTTCAGGACAATTTGTATCCCCTTGTCCTTAACAATTTTAGCTATGATTGTCTTACAGTAACATAATAATTTTGTTCTATCATTTGAAGAGTTAAGGACATATTGCATAACCATAAAGGATTTGTCTATAAAATATTTCATGGCATATGCTTGTTAATTAAGATGGGTATAAAAATTTGGAACATTTGGGAAGGGCCTGACATTTTGTCAGGTATAGTTCTTGCAATTCACAAAGGCGACTGAACTTTACTTGTGGTTACGTCGTATACGTGGGCATTGCGTAAGTGTGCGTGCATGTCGGACCAATCAGTCGCGAGCAAGCGCTCGCAAACGCACACATTTGGTGTATCTTACTAATACCGATACGACTTCAACACAAGCATGAGCCACTCGCCTTCGTGAATTGCAAGAACTGTAGTAGACACCGAAATAGTCGGCTGAATGAGTCAAAACCAGTTAACTTAAAGAATGTTCAAGTATTACCTTAGCAGCACACTGCAACGCGAGCGTTCTCGCGCAGGCACTGAGTTTCTCCTGCTGCTCGAAGCTTAGCCCGAGCCGCAGCGCCGTGGCGTGCGACATGGCGGCCGCTGCCACTGGTCCCGTTGCTTCCGTTGGTGTGAATAAGTCATACCTGAAAATTACAGCTTTCTTTAACCCTCTCTATTCTTAAGATTCCAGATCTTTACAGCCATCTTTAACCCCCAACCCAAAAAGAGGGGTGTTATAAGTTTGAAGTGTGTATCTGTGTATCTGTCTGTGGCATCGTAGCTCCTACTAATGAACCGATTTTAATTTAGTTTTTTTTTGTTTGAAAGGTGGCTTGATCGAGAGTGTTCTTAGCTATAATCCAAGAAAATCGGTTCAGTCGTTTGAAAGTTATCAGCTCTTTTCTAGTTACTGTAACCTTCACTTGTTGGGGGTGTTCTAAATTTTTATATTAAGTTACACTTGTCACTAAGTGGATTTGTGATAGTCTCACTAAGACTGAATGTGGTCAACAAAAAGTTGGTAGTGTAGAGGCGATATACAACCTCTATTGACTGTGTTACGCGTTGCTGGTTGGTTAGGCATAATTTTTACTAATGAAAAAAAAATTAACTCATTTAAAAATTCCGCTGGTTCTTTCGAAGAGCTCCTATTCCCGCCCTGACTTCAGAAGACGACGGATTTCCTGTTTTAGTAAGTGATTAACATCTAAACAAGACAGCCAGGTCTTAGATTTAGTGGATCTGAATTTGCCTGCATGTTTGTGTGTCTTGTGAAAAACTTAGAAATGATCCTATGAAGTAAGGTCTTATAGTTAAGTGCACATTATAAGTTGTATACACTTATTATTATATTATATTGTATACATTATAAGTACACGTTATAAGTGTATTTACAGCATTTCAGAATTATTACAGTGACAGTGAAATAATACCAAATATAACTTTTGCAAGTGTTGTTTAATTGGAAGCAACTAAAGATACAGTAATTTTTAGGAAAGGTTGATTGCAACAAAGCTCTTTTAAGTTTAGCAACCCCTCTATACTGACACACACACAGGATAACTGCTGAAAAACTGCTTACCAATTCTGCATAATGGATAGCAGTGCGTCAAGTCCTAACTCAGTAGCGCACGTCACCAACCACCGGACCATCTCCCGTCTCCGCCAATTTACTGCTGATAACGTCATTCGTAATACCTGCGTACAATGACACGAGTTTCAAGCAACTTAATAAAAGCACAGAATACTATTACTAAAGGAAGAGATAGATAGATAGATAGATAGATAGAACACTTTATTGCACACAAAAACACATGTAAAGGATCACAACACAGAAAGAAGAAAACAGAAAAAAAACAATTGTGTGCAATGGCGGCCTTATTGCTTGGAGCAATCTCTACCAGACAACCTTTGCTGAGAGGAGATAGTTAATTATACCGCAATTTTGACAGATTGTTGTTGAGTTTTTTTGGAGTCTGTATGTATTTTGAATAATAACAGATTTTGTATTTTGTCACATGTTTTTATGTTTGCAAGATTTTCTTAAAGAAGGGCAACCCCTGTGCATATTTTGTCTGATAGAATGGAACATGTTACACTTACAGTTCTGTAGGTTCGTAAATACGGGTTACCTGGGAGATATCACTCTAGTGATAAGGTCGCCCTTTGTTTAATTAAGTGAATCATATATTCTGTCTTTGTAATTTTGTAATAATAAAGTTGTTTAAATAAATAAATAAATAAACATGTTTGCTTGTTATCTGTGATCCCAGCTCAAAGGCAGCTGCAAGAATGTCTCTGTGATTATATCGCGACGGATGGTCTTCCGCCAATCGGATCAGTTCGGCTATAGATCACACATATTTTTGTTTGCAAGCTTTGCTTTAAGAAGGGAACACCTATGTATATGTTGTCTGATAATGCAACACAGTTTGCTGGTTACCTGTAGTCCTAGCTCAAAGGCAGCAGCAAGGAGGTCTCGGTGATGATGTGGCGCATCTGGTGGTGCTGCATGCCGTAACGCGTCTTGCGCTAGTCGGAACAGCTGTGCAGCAGAGCGCACGTGCCTTTGTGCTGCTGCAAGCGCTGCACGGAGGCGGGAAGGGGAGCCGCGTGCTGCACCTAGACAAAAAGATTCGTCAAGTTAGATATTATAAGGTTGGCTGAAATGTAATGATGTAATATATTTTTCAAATCAGCTCATAAAGCCATTCATTACATGCCCCGCACGACGTGATAGCAAATTATATAGATTGCTTTTTAAAAAAATCATGACATCTTAAGACTACAAATCACAAAACCAGGACAAAACTTGCTGGTAACCTAACGACACATCTTTGTTACCTTAAGAATAACAAAATTCAAACCGCGTTGGTTCTCATATTTTGCAAACGAAATTGTTTTTGCTACCCTGTCTAGTAGGCAAAGAACTTGATTCGTAATAAATAATAATAAATAAATTACTTTAATTTTATCCAGTTTTACAATAAATGCACCAAAATAGAGAGTTGACTTTGTCGTTAAAGAAACTCTCAAAAACTCTCAAAAAGTTTTACTGGGTGAATTTTATATCCGGTTCGAAGGACCATATACGTCATCGAGGAGCATACCTAGTAGTGCGCTGGCGAGAGCTGCCTGCTGTTGTTCAGCATGCTGCAGAGTGTGCCACGCGCCTGCGCCGCCCGCCGCCGCGCCGCCGCCGTCCAACGAGTATGCTTCTTCCACCATTGGTAATCTGGTGACAACTATTATATGAAATTCTATTCTACTCATCGACATAGATTGAAAAACCGATAGACGTTGGGGACCGGAGTCTGAGGGTGAGACCTATTAAGAGCTTATACTTTGACTTTGAGTTAAAACGGGACAGCGTTATACCGCTCACATCGATCTGTCTCGTTTTAACTCAGACTTGAGTCTGAGCAAAGTCAAAGTACGCTTTGTAGATCTCAGCCTGTATTAGCGACCTCGCATTGGAAAGCGTAGAAGCGCAGTATTGGGAGACCCTCCACTAGGTGGACAGACGACATGAAACGAGTCACAGGGAGCCGCTGGGTCAAGGCAGCGCAATACCGCGACTCGTGGAAGTCTCCACAAGAGACCTATATCTAACATTGGTCTTGTTATCAGCTTATAATAGAGCATTAATAATTAATCTTTTAGTATTATGAAATTCTTGTCTACCCCAGAATCTATTTTCCGAACCGGTAATAATATCATAAGAGCCATCAATTAGTTTAAATGTTTTTGCAATATTAGTCCACTGTCAAAGCATTCGTTACAGCAAACGAACTTCCACTAACCTCATAGCCCGTAATCCGACTCGGTACGCCAACTCCGGGTCACTGGGTAGTAGAGCAAGGAATAGAAACCTCGCGAAAGTATGCGCGGGCGCAGATCGCGGGTGCACTTTGGTTCCAAGGCACGAGGACGGACCGCCCGCGAGCAATGCTCGCGCCACCCTGGCGCAGACCCCCGCGGCTGCCTCACCTTCCACCCTTTGCAGTTGGTTTATTAGACGTTCCTCCTGTTTAAAGAGGACAACGTTATCCTGTTACTGAAACAGCTAAGTGGCACGAGATATTCCTCACTTATTTTGAGCTCAATATTTGGGACATCTTAAGTTTGGGAGTAGTAAAACTTCCCTGAGACGCCCGACACAAGATACAGAGTTAACTTACATCCCGGGGACGGGCATAGGGTACTTTTTATCCCGGAAAATCAAAGAGATCCCACGGGATTCTTAAAGGTCCATCCCTTTAATCAATTTATATGAAAGGTAGACGTAGCTTGCGTCGGGGAAATTGACATAGGCAACTTTTAATATCGAAAAAGCAAAGATTTCCCGCGGGATTTTTATGAAAACCTAAATCCACGCAGACGAAGTCGCGGGCATTATCTAATCTTAAATAACTTCTAAAAGTAAAAATTCGACAACTATAGGCGTACCTGCTTACAATATCGCTCCTGCGCATACAGGCCGTGGGGCAGCATCCTCTGCATGCCGAGCCCCAGCAGCGCCGCCTCCAGCGCCAGCGCCAGGTACGTCTCCTCAGGGTTCTTGCTGCCCGCCACCGGGACATGCTGGTACCTGACAGAGATGGGAGAAATCTTTTAAAGAAATAAGTGTAGTTATGCAGTAGCATAACGTGGTTTGAAACTATAATAACCAGAGAATATTATTACCCAAAATACCCATGTTAAGAAAAACCGGTCAAGTGCGAGTCGAACTGGCATGCGAAGGGTTCCGTACCATCGTATATTATGGCTTTTACATCATTTGGTTTTTTGCCAAATGTTTTATTAAGAAAAATAATTATAATTAATGCGTCTGTTTCTGAGTTTTGGGGGCTTTTGTTACCGGAAAACATGTGAAATTTCAGTTTCAAGAATAAAAAAGTGGGTAGAATTGGATCTGACATACTCGTAGGATAGGGAGGCTTAGTTGATTTTAGTTGGCAAGTCTCTGTATGAGTACAAACTTACCTAGGAGGCAGGCCGGTGTTGGGCTCCTCGTCGATGTAAGTGTGTAGGCGAGGCGAGGCGCGCTGGTCGTCCGGCGCGAGGCACGCGTCCGCGAGGCACTCATACACGCACCAAATCGCCTCCAGCGTCCAGCCCGTCCAACATCTGCTGTCTGCCAACAACCAACATACATAAACTCAAAGTTAAAGCTATTAATTCACTCTATGAAGTTAAACAGCACAAAAAAAAACCCGACTACTACCCGCGAACTTCCGACAGATAGCGATACATATAGTAAATTTGGTTTTCTGTCGGAGCTGGATGAGTGTGTACTGACGACCCGTGTCGTGTGAATACGACCCGCGCGAGCACGGCACGCTACGAGTGTCTCCGCGTTTTTACACGTTTAAAAATATAAAATGGCGCAAAAAGCCCTTGAAAGTCTTCTGCGTGACCTACAAAAGACAGTGCTTAGTTTGTCACAAAAAGTAAATAGCTTAGAAACAAAAGTTAATGAGCAAAATGTGTTAATTAATAGTCAAATAGAAGTGATTACACAGTTAAAGTGCTTTCCAAAGACTTCAAACACCGTCCAATCAGCGAGAGCGGCCGCGCTAACGTGTGTTGAGAATAAAGCGCTGCAGCGCCCGATACGACAAACGCGTCTAAAAGGATCACCAAGTGACACCGCTGCAATGAAGCGCCCGATTGCAACGGCCGGGGCAACTCCTCGTGCAAGCATCGCTGACTCAGACGCATGTCGGGCCACGCCACCAGCGAAGCCACAAACCTTATCACCTTCGCCGGCCTGTCAACAACAAAACTTGACTCCGCTGTCGAGTGTTGCTGTGGATGGGAGGGATGTAGAAGACATCGAGACAGAGAATGATATTGACTGGCAAAAAGTGACCAAACGCTCACGACAAAGGAATAACCGTCAAAGGGCAGTTGTAAGAGGAAGTGGCGTTTTTGACTGTGAACTTCAAACTGTAGAAAGGGTTAAGAAAATTCACGCATGCTTCTTCCAGTCTGACACCAGCGAAGAAACACTTTTAGCCTATATGAATAAAAAAAATCCTGGTGATGGATATGTTGTAAAGAAAATGAAACTAAAACACAATTACTACGCTTCGTTTATGATTGCTGTACCAAGTAGTAAGTTCGAGTTCTTCACATGTGCCGAGAACTGGCCCACAGGCACGGAAGTAAGTGAGTGGTTTCGACGAGGCGCCGGGCGTGCCATGCGGCCGCTCACCAAACATGCTTTGCGTGGCCCCACCGACGCAGAACCGATCACCGGCGTCGAGAAATAAATGTGAGAAAACTACCCGCAACACTCAATTAGTAATTTGTCAACAAAATATACAATCCTTAAATAATAAAACTAAAATGCTAGAAGTCTTGTTAAATAAAGATTTTCGCTGTGACATACTCGCGTTGACGGAACATTGGTTAACTGAGGATCAACTACAGTGCATAAATATAGAAAATTATGTTTTAGTTTCAAGTTTCTGTCGGAGTAGTACATTGCATGGCGGATCGTGCTTATTCCTTAGAAAAAATACTTTCAATGCCATCGAAAACACTGACATATGTACACTCTCAGTAGAACGGTGCTGCGAAATATCCGCAGTGAACATATTAGACTTTAATTTATTAATTGTATGTATTTATAGATCGAATTTAACTAAACCGGCGGATTTCTTTGTTGTTTTCGAAAGACTTCTCGACAAAATATGCGACTCAAATGTTAATGCCATTATAGTGGGGGATATAAACATAGATTGCTTACGTCCTAGTGTAGAATCCAAAAAACTACACGATATTTTATCGTGTCACAACTTCAAGAATGTTGTAGAATTTCCTACCCGAGTAACATGTTTCTCAGCTACCTCGCTAGATCATGTATACACAAACAGCTACACAGATAGCATCGCGACATCAGCTGTTGTGACCAATGTCAGTGACCACTACGGGACACGCTCGGAAATAACATGCAGCGACCCGCGGCTGCCGGCAGCTCAAATTATGCGAAAATACACTAACGCAGCTAAGCTAAACTTCGGCGCGGCCATTGAAAGTGTAGATTGGGATGCGTTGTTTATGCGAAAGCCATCAGCTCAGGATTTAGCGACCTCAATAATAAACATATTAATGAATAAAATAGACCTATGCTTTCCATATAGAAAAACTGTATGCCATAGGATTGAGAAATCGTGGGTTACAAATGAAATTGTTAACCTTAATGCTCTATTGTTTACAATGATGGACCTTAGGAACAAATTCCCTACCAACATTTTACTACAAGAAAAATTCGAAAGCCTCTTTGCAATGTATTCTAGTAGGTTAACTGAGGAAAGATCTTGGTATTACAACAATATGGTTACACATAGCTCAAATACTATAAAAACTATGTGGCGTATTGTAAACAGCGAATCGGGGAAGACTAATAAACTACGACAAGAGTATTTCGATGTCGTCAAAAAAACGGATGGTGGCACTTTTGAATCTAAATTAGATCTTGTCAATTATTTGAATGCACAATTTATTAATGCAGCGTCAGCGTGCGGAGTGCTCTCACCAAATGTTGATCTTTCAAAAAAAAGGCTAATCGAATCGCTTCCTAGCTCTGACAGATCACTGCGATTTCGCACCTTCACGGCCTCAGAAATTTACACAATTATAAATAAAAAAGTTGCTAATAAGCCTACCAAAGACTTATATGAAATTTCAACCAACTTACTAGTATCAATAAGTTCCAGCATAAGCCACCCATTAGAAGTTTTATTTAATCGGTGCCTACGAGAAGGTATATATCCTAGATCCCTAAAAGAGGTTAAGATATGTCCTCTATATAAAGGTAAAGGTAGTAAAACCGATCCCAGGTGTTACCGCCCAATAGCAATAATCCCTGCAGTCGCGAAAATATTAGAAAACGGCTTGACAACGCGATTGACCGAGTTCCTAAACGAAACGAATGCGCTATCGGATCGTCAATATGCGTATCGCGCGGGACGATCGACAACTATGATGGTGCGTGACGTACTCTCGAAAGTGTTGAAGGCGCGTGAAGGGAAACAAGAAGTCGCAATACTTTTTTGCGACCTTTCTAAAGCGTTTGATGTCGCGGATCACAATGTCTTAAAAATGAAGTTTACGCATTACGGAATAGACGGTCCTGCCCTAGATTTACTGGTAGACTTTATGAAAGATAGAAAACAGACTGTTGTAGGCAAGGCCGGATCCTTAAAGTCGGACAGCTTAACTTCTGACATTGGCGTTCCGCAAGGATCTTCTCTATCGAACCTCGCCTTCACACTCTTACTTAACGATCTCCCTCTTGGTATAGGAAACGTTGATATATTTATGTACGCTGATGACGTGGCCATCGTAATCACCGCACTAACGCTGGATCATCTAGAAAATGAGTTAAATAAAACGGCTGAACATATATTCGAATGGTTTCAGACAAATGGCCTCGCCCTTAACATCTCAAAGACCCAATTTATGCAGTTTAACTTAGCTGGTCGAAACCGGCGACCATTGTCTGTGACCATTCAGAGTAAAAAAATACAACAGGTCGAAATAGCAACCTTTTTAGGCTTTCAGGTTGATGACGGTCTAAGATGGGACGCACATATCGATAAATTATGTGGCAAAATGTCAACAGCTTGCTTCGCTCTGAGGCGAGTGGCATCAACCTTATCAACAGAAGCAACTCGCGCGTGCTATTTTGCTTCTGTCCACAGTCTGTTGCAGTATGGAGTTGAAATTTGGGGTCGTGGTGCAGACTGGGAGCGCGCCTTTAGACTTCAAAAGCGAGCAGTCCGAATACTAGCCCACGTGCCCCAAGATACACCAGCTCGGCCATATTTTAAAAAATTAGGCATATTAACCCTGCCCAGCTTACTCATTTTAAATGTAGCCATTTATGTGGCGCAACATAAAGATGAGTTTGCGGACAGGGGGAGTAAGCGCCTATTTAACCTTCGATATCCTAATCGCCTGATGGTGAAGTATCACAGGCTTGAGAAAGCCTCGCGAACAGTGTTTGGCATGGGTCCCGAGGTATATAATCGGATCCCCCACGTCATAAGAAATGCGCAAAACATTAACATTTTTAAACGAAAAATGAAAAGCTGGCTTGTCGAGGAGTCTTTCTATAGTTATAATGAATTCCTACTTAGGAAGATTGAAAACAAAATTGATCATTAATATTTATTATTGTATTTTATTCTATATTTTTAAGAAAAATTTGTGACATTTTATGATAAAAAATAATTTGAATTATTGGATTGACGTATAATGTATATTATCAAGAATAAATGACTATGACTATGACTATGACCTCTGCCGATACACCGCTGCGAGTGCGACAGCGCGCAGGTAGGCGCAGTCGGCGAGGGGCAGGGCAGACACGCGCCCGCGTCCATGTGCGCGCAGACGAGCGACAGCTTGGCGCGGTCGCACTGCCCCAGGCACGACTCGCTCGCGCATGCGCTGCTGTTGGACGAGCTGGTGGTGTTAGAGCTGGAAGAGTGTTTACTGACCTCTGCCGATACACCGCTGCGAGTGCGACAGCGCGCAGGTAGGCGCAGTCGGCGAGGGGCAGGACAGACACGCGCCCGCGTCCATGTGCGCGCAGACGAGCGACAGCTTGGCGCGGTCGCACTGCTCCAGGCACGACTCGCTTGCGCATGCGCTGCTGTTGGACGAGCTGGTGGTGTTAGAGCTGGAAGAGTGTTTACTGACCTCTGCCGATACACCGCTGCGAGTGCGACAGCGCGCAGGTAGGCGCAGTCGGCGAGGGGCAGGGCAGACACGCGCCCGCGTCCATGTGCGCGCAGACGAGCGACAGCTTGGCGCGGTCGCACTGCCCCAGGCACGACTCGCTCGCGCATGCGCTGCTGTTGGACGAGCTGGTGGTGTTAGAGCTGGAGGCCTCGCCGCCGCCTGCTTCGTGCCACCTCTGTTGGGCTACTTCCTGTAACAAGAAAATAACCTTAGTTGTCAGTAATTAAGTGTAATTAATTATATTATTTGCTCATACAGGTCTCGTCTTCTAAAGAGAACGCTGGCCGTTTTCTGCGCACTGAACGATTTAGTGGGAGGGAGCGCGACAGGGGAATGCTCCGCCGGTATTTCTGTGCGCGCAAGCTATTGGTTCGTCACACACACAGTGTTTTTTGACACATGCGCAGACTCATTCCTCGGTGTCCCCATGTCTCTCAGCGCTTTTTTTACGAGACCGGATTTGTAACAATAGCCCTGCACTCGGTTCGGTTTCAACATCAAATCAACCAACCAATGTCAAATGAGCTCGGTGGCTATCATTCAGTGTGACATGTTAGCGAATCACTTCTCAGGTAACCCAATCGCAAACATACATAGAATACATGATTCAAAAAACATTCGAAATTCAATTTGAAAGCAGCTTCGTTTGTGACTCAAAATGGTTAAATGGTTAAAGCCCACTGAGTTTTTTGTCTTTGTAATTTGTATAGGATTACATAACAGAAAAGCCCTATACTAACTTCTCTCCATGGGGCGTGTAGAGTAAGACATATCCTATAATACTACTACTAACCTGTCTATGCCTCATGGCCCGCGCCGCCGCGACCGCCAGTCTCAACGCCGCGGGCGCTCGTCCGTGCGCCCGTAGCGCTTCTATCCGCGCGCCGACCACGGGCAAGTGTTCTGAAAAATGGACAGAATCTTTAGAAAGTGTTGGCTATCATCTGGTTACAAAACGCGACGCGTTTTAATGCAGTTAAATTAAAAAAATAAAAATATTACACACACAGACACTAGTAACTTTTAATATAGCAATTATGAGCATAGTTCTTCATTATATCTACAACATTTCTAAAAATTATGAAAATTGGACTAGGTTTACGGGCAGCAAAACGATATCGCTTTTTTTAACAACTGGGCTTTGATACTTAAGCTTAGGTGCTTGGGTAATGAACGACTTGAGTATTAGGTAGTAAATTAAGCCTGAATCAAGAAATACCTATTCCTTTCTTTCTACTTAATCAAAGGTGCGCCATTTATAATCGAGCAGAAAAATAACTTTCACAGCCTAATTTTCCAAATCTTTCCTTCTATTACTAATTCTAGAGTATTTTTATGAGAAAGCAAAGCAAAAGCCACCACGACTAAAAGTATGCCTAGCAAAAAAATTTACTAACCATGCCATAAAGGTTGTCCAAGATCATTAAACTTAGGGTAAGGCTGCAGCGTGGCATCCATAGAGGCGCCAGCTTTGTCTGGTTTCTCAGGGTCACAGAACTCGTCCGAGCTCAGAATACTTTTGAGGTGGTCGTTCTCCCACGATATGTCTACTGCGTCCAGGGCTCTGGAATATAAAATAAAACAATCAGCCGTTGCAGAAATGGTTAAAACCGGTATGCCCCGCAAATGTGGCTCTTTTATCGAGAGTTACATTTTTCTTCCGTTCGCCATGTAGCCTAATGAGATGTATAGAGCGTACTTTGACTTTGTTCCGACTTAAGCTTTAGTTAAAATGAGACAGATTTATGCCAACGGTTTAACGCTGTCTCGTTTTAACTGTGTCTTAAGTCTGAACAAAGTCAAAGTGTGCTCTTTTTTTTAAAAAGAATATTAGCCATGCTAATCATGACTATACTCCCCTTTCCCCTCCAATTAAGCGTAAAGCTTGTGCCAGGAGTGGGTACGACAATAGTGCAACGGGTGGGGTTTGAACCACCGACCTTTCGGAATTCAATCTGCTCCTCAACCGTTGAGCTATCGAGGCTCATAACGGTTAATTGTCTCATCTGGTGACAGAAGGGCTGACTTATTTTTTACGCAACAGTCTGGCTGTTTAACGCCAGCCAGTTTTCTTGGCATCATCCCACCCGGGCATGATTTGCACACTAATTAGATAAGGGTTTTTAAACAGATTTGATGACAGAAAAGACAAAATCTTACTTGTGAAAAACTGTCCTTGGTGTTAGTGGCGTCGATCTCTGGTTGTGTAGCCTAAGTCTTTTGCTAGCTCTCCTGTATTCACGTTCATAGCTGAAATTAAAATATATATTTTAAGATCGATCGTTCTTAATTAGTTTATTGAATACTAGCTGATGCCCGCGACTTCGTTCGCGTGGATGTAAGTTTTTTTAAAATCGCGTGGGAACTCTGTGATTTTCCGGGATAAAAAGTAGCCTATGTGCTAATCCAGGGCATAATCTATCTCCATTCCAAAATTCAGGCAAATCCGTCCCGTAGTTTTTGCGTGATTGAGTAACAAACATCCAAACATCCACACTTTCCCATTTATAATATTAATATTAGGATTAGGATAATATGAAGCCTATAGTCCATCTGGAGTAATATACCCACTAGATTCCTCTGACATCAATGAATTTTTAAAACAATTTTTAATATGTGCGTGGTTCTGGCGATTAGCCTCCACAATCCACAAACTCACAAAATTGTCCCTTTTTCTTTATTAGTATAGATTATTATAAGAAAATAACTTACTTATTAGGTCTAGAGTCTTCATCGGAACTCTCTGAATGGGAATGCATTTCTCTTCTCTGTCTTTCTCTATGTCTTTCACTGGAGATATAATAATGTAAATTAATAAAATATTGTCTCTTTCAAACAATAGACAAAATTATATATTATGCAAAAGCGGCTCGAAGGTACATGTAATTTTTGGAACAATTATTATTTATTGACTTAAATATAACTTTTAAAAATGCTATATACTGTGGTTGGCAAGGCTTCACAATATAGACAGTCCGAAATTATCCAGCATGCTTTCTTGAACCCATGGCCCATAATTTATTACAATAAAATGGAGTCATTTTTCCAAAAAAATGAGTTATTCAAGGACACCAAGCAAGCACTCTTTCTTCCGAAGTTTTACTTAAATAGGGATCTTACCGGTCTCTCTCCTCTCTTTCCCGCACCCTCTCCCGATCCCTTTCTTCCCTGTCCCGATGTCTATCTCTATCCCTGTCTCTGTGATCTCTGTCGCGGTCCCTCTCATTTCTCTCTCGCTCCCGTGCGTACTGAAAGGGACAACAATAAAATATTATGTTTAGGCGTGACCTCACCCATCAACTGACAGACATTGATGATTTGGTTAGTAATAATTGCATAAAATACTTCACTCTTGCGTGTGAGTGAGTGAGAGTCTCAAAATGTACTATATAATATATAAAATGATTATATTAAGTGGTCTTCATAAAGATAACTTACCAATGGAAATGACCTATAATCCGGATCTTCAGTGGGACAGACTTCAACTGCAGACCACTTGTCCAACAGATGTCTCCACTGCATCCTATGATGCTTGTTACTGCCAGGGTCCAGCACTATACTGACCCACAAGGCCCCAAGTTGTTCCCACAGTTGCCGGCACTTCTCCGTCATTGGAGTGTTCTGGTTCCTCCATAGGAGCAACCGAGGGTCTGATAGGAACTGTTCAGTCATTAACATTAACATTCTTGGACCATTTGAGTCTTGTGCGCGTAGCATTTCTCGAACCTGAAAAGATAAAAAATCTATGAAACAATGAATTATAGAAGACCAGACGATGCTGGTGTTGATGGCAATTTTATTAATTCAAAAGATTTCTCTAGTCTGTGTAATTATTATTAGTCTATGTTTTTCTGTGAGACTATGACGTTTTGCGACTCTGCATAATTGCTTGTCATGGTGTCTTGTGGTAATTTTGTAACTCTATAAATATAATTGAATAAAACAGTTGTGATCTCAAAGTATAGTTTTTAATGGTCTCCAACATTCTCTGAAGCTGCGATAACAGCGACTTCGAGGTGGCTTTAGGTTTTTAAAAATCCCGTGGGAACTCTTACTTTTCCGGGATAGTTCTACCTATTACGGTTCACGAGATACAGCCCACTGACAGACAGACGGACGGACGGACCGACCGACGGATAGGAGAGAACTATGGTAATACCTAGGGTCCCGTTGGCACGTCTAAAAATCATGTCCGTCATGCTTAGAAATTCAAAGATGACGATGACGGCGATGATGAATGATGTGATTTTTAGATGACTCAGGTTTGTTTATGGCAGGTATATAGACTATAGGTATCCTACGATTTAACATTCCAAAAGAATGCTGTGTAGAAATTTATTAACGGTAAGTTAATGGTCTTTCAAAAACTGGCACACTCAGGTCTTTCAGATGAGTGATCGACCCTGAACTAAGAAAACGTTAGTATTCGACTGAATAAGGGGTACTTAAATTGCAAAAAAAAAAATAGTGTTTTAGTTAGTTACCTTAGAAAATAAAGAATTTAGTTGCTTGTTTGCATTATAATAAGTTCCCTGTAATAAATACGCTCGCACTTGTTCGCAGACCTGGAAAGAAAAAATATACATATTTAGAAACATAGTTAGGTAGTTATTAATCAATACCTAGAACAAAAATATAACGGAAAAGGTAAGTTGTCTAGAGGGCAATAACCATCAAAACTCAAATGCCATGTTCAGAGACCTTTTGTCTCTGAACATGGCATGGTAAAGCCGAAAGCGTCATTCGAAAAACATGTCCCTAATCACCGTGGTGATTATTGTCCTAACTGGGATCATTGGACTGAGATTAATCTATATGCCCCCAAGGCCATGCTGTGGTTTCACGTCCGTGATGACGTCAAGAAAGTTTTAATTGTTTAAATGGATACCACCTTCACCCTCCTATGATCGGACTTTAAGTCGCATCAAGAAAAAAACCGGCCAAGTGCGAGTCAGACTCGCACACCGAGGGTTCCGTACTCAGGTATTTTTCCGACATTTTGCACGATAAATCAAAAACTATTATACATGAAAATAAATAAAAATCTGTTTTAGAATGTACAGGTAAAGCCCTTTCATATAATACCCCACTTGGTATAGTTAACATTTTAACATTTTAATTTTTTCTGTGATGTAGTCACAAATTCACGGTTTTCAGATTTATTTCTTTACTTGTGCTATAAGACCTACCTACCTGCCAAATTTCATAATTCTAGGTCAACGGGAAGTACCCTATAGGTTTTCTTAACGGACGGACGGACGGACGGACGGACGTAATATCAGTTTAGCGCTGGGAGAATGTATACCTGCTGCTCATCCAAGTGCCAAGCATGGTGCGCATCGGGCGGAGGCCCGGCCGTGGGGTCGGGGGCTCCGCATATCCTGTTGATAGCCGACCTCGCCTGCAGCACCTCGTCAGCTAACCTCTGCGCGGTCGGCAGCACCTCTGTGTGGTGTTCCGCTATTAGGTACTGGACGAACTTCTGGAGCTGCTGCCTGTCCATCTGGAGCAGAGTTTCTGGAACACGAAAATAAACAAGTGTAAATTAAAAAATTTTTAACACCCCCCACAATTGAAGGTTACAGTAACTAGAAAAGAGCTGATAACTTTCAAACGGCTGAACCGATTTTCTTGGGTTATAGCTAAGAACACTCTCGATCGAGCCACCTTTCAAACAAAAAAAAAACTAAATTAAAATCGGTTCATTAGTTTACGAGCTACGATGCCACAGACACAGATACACATGTCAAACTTATAACACCCCTCAGAACGCAAATTCTGTACACTCGACGCATGGTTTCGCTCCGACACCGGAGCATCCTCAGAAAATGTAGACATTGTAAGGTCACAATGACATTGTGCATTGTAAGGTCTGCATTTCCCGAAGATGCTCCGGTGTCAGAGCGAAATGTGCGTCGAGTATGTTTTGGGTGTGGTTTGTGGATTTGTGTGGTGCTTGCTACCTGATGGTGCTTATTGCTTGCTTGGTGGCTGGCTTTTCCTGCATGTTTAGTAGTGGGAGGACGGACGGTGCAAGTCGCATGCTGCATGTTGCACCAAACAGATTTGTCTGTTTCAGCGGATTATAGCAAATTAAGCGTTTAGTTACTTGTATATCATGGACTTCTGCAAAGTAACTGCATGTCACCCCTGTTATTTTGCATCACCTGATATAGGCACGCGCAGGCGCACGGAGTCTGCGTTCCTGATGCGGTAGAGGGCGAGCGCCACCACGTGCTGGCACCAGAATATGTCCCGCGCCTCGCAGCTGCATGTCACCCCTGTTATTTTGCATCACCTGATATAGGCACGCGCAGGCGCACGGAGTCTGCGTTCCTGATGCGGTAGAGGGCGAGCGCCACCACGTGCTGGCACCAGAATATGTCCCGCGCCTCGCAGCTGCATGTCACCCCTGTTATTTTGCATCACCTGATATAGGCACGCGCAGGCGCACGGAGTCTGCGTTCCTGATGCGGTAGAGGGCGAGCGCCACCACGTGCTGGCACCAGAATATGTCCCGCGCCTCGCAGCTGCATGTCACCCCTGTTATTTTGCATCTGGAAAAAAAGCCCTAGATTTTAGCACTGGAAATCGTTATGCAATAACTTGTTTTCAGAACAGCTAAATAAGTCGATTGCAGGAATAAGTATGGCAGTAATTTAAACCCATATCGACCTCTAATCGGTTTCTAAGCGGAGTAGTATTGGAATTTTGGTTTGTTGGCCTTACGAGTAGGTAGGTATACTAATTAGCGGCGACCAGTCCAACTAGACCATATCTGAATATATAAATAGACATTTCTTAGTTGACTTATCGAACTGGTACTTTCTACTTTACTCGTAAGCCTGCAGCATACATCACTGCACCAGAAAGGTCGTCAAAATGTTGCAACTTTGTATTTTCACTATAATTTTAATTTGAAGACATTCTGCTTTTTATTTATCTATCTCTCTATCTATCCATCCATCCACCCACCCCATCCGTCCATCCACCCGTCCCATCCATCCATGCACCCACCCCATCCATCCATCCACCCAACCATGCCTCCATCTATCCATCTATCTATCTATCTATAGCAATCGTGTTTAGTTAAAAGATTGTTACAAGAAAATCGACCACAATAATTTTTATTGGTACCGCGACAAAAGTTTACTCAGGTACCATATCTCAAAGCGTGTCTTTTGACACTCCATCCTGTGCCAACAATAGAAACCAGGATTCGGGTTTCTTTGCTTTGTTATTTGATCCTAGAAAGTTGGGTGTAGGGTTGTTTTTATGGTGCTATTAATTTTGAAAACACTATGCGACTAACTTGTAATGGAATAAAGAAAATAAGTGATGCTCTAAAATCTAAATCCTTTTTATGCTGAGAGGTAACCCATACCAAGTATAGTACGCGACAGGTCGAGATGGCAGTCGGGATGGGGACGCCTCGCTTACCCGCATAGTCCCCGCGCTAACCCAGTGTGGGGAAAAACCTGTTTCATGACAATCTGAACAGAATAAGGTTAAAAATAAAAATAAAACCGTGTTAAGCTATACAAAGTCTACGATAACCATGTCAGAGGGTTGCCAGCAAAACATACATTACAAAAAACCAATGTGGGATAACACGACTGACGTGCGGGTCGGGTGTGCGGGGCGTCCCCACCCCGATTACCATCTCAACCTGTCGCAATGATGATGATGAATACCAGGCGTTATACCTACCTGTCAAAGGAGACTGTGACCCTGACCAGAGAAGGTTCAAGGTTGTCTGGTTCAGTACAAGGCAGGAAGTAATACATCGCGAGGAGACCTAAGTGCCTGAAAATTCTCCATAATATTCTCAAAGGTGTGTGAAGTCTGCCAATCCGCACTTGACAAGTGTGAACTATGGCCTGAATTCTTCATTCTGAGAGGAAATGAACGTAGTCGAAATTCCTCGAACACGTACGAAGCGATTTGCTTACTCTTTTCTTATCCGCAGCGCTAGGATATGGCACACCCTTCCGGCATCAGTCTTCTCTTCCACCTATAATATGGGTACCTTCAAGTCAAGAGTGAATAGGCAACTTCTAGGCAAGCGTGCTCCATCTTAGGCTGCATCATCACTTGCTAGCAGGTCTGATTGCAGCCAAGCGCTAGTCTATATAATTTAAAAAAATAAATGATGATGATGAGTACTAGGGGCCATACCTGTCAAAGGAGACTGTGACCCTGTATAACCTCTCTGGTTCAGAGCAAGGTGGGATGGCTGCGGGCGCGCGCACCACTCCGCTGAGGTGGAACCCTGGAACAAAGGAACACATCCATTAGCCTCCGATAAAATTGGCTCTTCCCTTTCAATTATTAATTTTCAGGGATGTTCTTCAAAAGCCTAATAGATGGCGCTGTTCATGGCTTTCAAGGCAAGTCGTAGATTTTTCCTTTTTGTCTCTTTAGGCTTTGGGGTATCGACGAATTGAAGACTTGACGTAATTTTCCAATGCTGCCCAGCCTAGCTGTATTCTTACCTACTTAGTTTACCTATTTAAAAGGTATTGGAGGATTTACAGTTTAAACCACAGAAAAAACCTGAATGGTAACAAGCTAAGCTGATAACTACGTGCTTTATAAACATTATTTTGAAGTCAAATGTGTTTTATTGGCCACCATGGAGAACTTTAGCATAATACCTAACCAAACTTTACCTTCAACGGGGTTTTAACTGAATATTTTGTAAATACGCAATTAAAATCGCGACCAATTTACAAAATGGCCGCCGATAGTATAGTTTTTACGAGCCACGCTAAAAACTACGGCTAATCGTGTTTATATCCTGTTATTGAATTCTAAACTTGGCGATGGGAGGAAATCTAGGTAGGTATATTTATTACTATATCTTAGATATGCCCGCGACTTCATCCATGTGGACTACACCAATTTGAACCCCCATTAGGGATTGAATTTATAAAAATACTTTCTTAGCGGATGTCTATGTCTTATTATTATTCATGTATGTACGTATGTATGTGTGTATGTTTGTGTCCAGATTCTGTGTGTTTCACCGTAGCGCCTAAACTACTAGGCCGATTTTGATGAATGAGGTCTCAATCGATTCGTCGTAAAGGTCCGGTGACATAGGCTACATTTTATACGAAAAAATTAACCTAACGGATGTTACATGACAAAATTGGGGGTCTCCAAAATTGGGTGCGCTTTGACGGCAGAAATGCTGTTCGGCTAGTTCCATTTAAAAATCGATCGCACAACGGTCTATTGTAGTGCATTAAATTAAAAAAAAAACAGACTCTCAAATTGGAACCAATTTGTAAAGAATTTCCTCACGACTGACTTAACTCCTTTGCAATCGCCGTTTCGTCGGAATAAAGTGAGTCAGTCAGTCGCAGGAAATCACGATCGTAACTCAATTTAGTGCTCATTGAACTTGGTAAAGATGGAAACGCATTGGTACTCAAGAAAAAGTAGTTTTTTGATGAGAAAAAACTCAAAAAGAATAAAACATGGCCGCGCTGGTACAGCTGCGACTCTGCGGCGATTTTATAACGTTGTTTTTTATAATGTGCGACTTTAGTCATCGTCGTTTATATGTGACGACACGATAGTAAACTATATAGCTATTATCGTATACCTACTTACTCTGCCGTATGAGTGGAAGAGAGTTGCTGAAATCAATTAAAATTGTCATGTTTTTTAAAGACTAACTGCTGAGTTTCTTGTTGGCTGTTTCTAAAAGTCTGATGAAGTCTGTAGATGTTGCTAGAGTCACTATCACAGAATTTTATTACGAGGTTTTATGTAAATCAGAATAGGTACGGAAGGGGTAAAAGAGCGTGAGTTTATCGCGGCGATGTTATGTGTTCTTTAGGATTGTTTTTAGGTCGAGTATGTCGAATTGCTACAAATCAGAAACTCCAAAATACCTTGTTGCTGAATTTTAGCAGTATGTATTAACGAGAGCAGGTACCACTTCTATTACCTCATTTAGAAATCTGTGTGTACGACATTCTATCGTATCGGCATCGTATCGTGATCGCCTTGTAAAAGATTCCTCATTTTCAATTCGTTATCGGCATGGGCACGTTCAATGCAGCTGATCATACATACTACATTACTAACTCTAATATAGACTCTATTAATAGTACATAGGGTTGGAAATAGATTAAAGTAGGGATACAGTATGTAGCATTATGATGGGATTTAATTATAAACTCTATGGTGTAGGGATTAAGGGTGGAAATTGCTGGGAGTGAGGGTGGAGTATATCAAATCGTGATGGTTCACAGTTGATGCGGATCGACGAGATCCAATCGACGATAATGGTTTGATTAGAATTGCTTTTACAGCTGTAGTTTGTATGTATGGTCGAGACGTACCATTATTACTTGCATAGGTGTTCTGTTTTATGTTTGGTACGCTTATTCTATAGTAAATATCTAGAAGTATGTATCTACTATTATGTACTACTGATCTAGTATGTACTACTGTTTATAAGGCACATCTACTAACAAATACTTGGTACATAGCAAAATATTAAAATAATATTTAGGATAACTATTTGTGCATTGAAATAGTTTAAGAACTAAGAATGAATAAATGATGATAAATGATACTACCAACACATGTAATATTTCTTGTCTGTTGTCTGTAAAGTAGAGACACCGTAATGCAGTGGAAAAACTTCTTTCTGCGTTGTTCCCACTGGAATTCAACATGGGGTTATTTAAGGGGCGGATCGATAATTCCTGAAAAGCCAGCAACGAGGTTCCTATGGTTGATGGTACCTACTGCAATTGGAAATGTTCATGGGCGGCAGAAATCACTTAGCATCAGGTGACCCGCCTGTTAGTTATTTATATAAAGAGAGTTACTCGGATATTTTTCCAACATTTTGCACGATAAATCGAAAACTATTATACATAAAAATCTGTTTTAGAATGTACAGGTAAAGCCCTTTCATACTACCCCACTTGGTATAGTTATCTTACTTTGAAAATTGAAACACATTTTAATTTTTTTTAATGATGTAACCACAAATTCGCGGTTTTCAGATTTACTCCTGTACTTGTGCTATGAGACCTACCTACCTGTCAAATTTCATGATTTTAGGTCAACGGGAAGTACCCTATAGGTTTTTTGACAGACAGACAACAAAGTGATCCTATATACCCTAAAAAATAAGTTTAAAAGAGTCTGCCGGAAAACTTGTGATTTTCCACATAGTGGAATTAGCATGGGCAGCAACGCTATGTAATATTATAGTCACTATCATAATATGCACAGCGCGTAGTGAATTTTTAATCCCCCCTAAACTAGGAGTGGGTGAATTTTTAACGCGACACATAATTGGATGCGGGTGCACCGTGCGGTGGGTTTTAATAATGGATCCGGTAAATATTGGATTACCATCGGTTTTTACTGGATTTGGACTAACGTTATCAGGCAAATACCTATATTGCATAACCGTCAGCCGTCAGGACACATTTGCGTATCGCCGATTCTTATTTTGTTTTCATTCAACCCAACTTCAACCGAATTTCAAGAAAGCGAAGTTGAGTCATAACTTTAAGTTATGACTCAACTGACTTTTGATAACTTTCAGTTATCCAAAAGTCCCCCCTTCAAAATTATAGCATTTGCAGTTTTCTTTTCACATTTTTTTTAAAGAATATTAGCCATGTTATGCATGACTAATATTCCCCTTTCCCCTCTAAGTAATCGTAAAGTTTGTGCTAGGAGCAGGTACGACAATAGTGCAACGGGTTGGATTTGAACCGCCGACCTTTCGGAAGTCAGTCCGCTCCTTAACACTTGAGCTATTGAGGCTCTCTATTATGGAAATACTATGTACTTATTATATAACCTCAAAATGACGCCTGAGGGCCCTTTAACGGTATCTACATAGGACTTAATAATTTTGCCAAACTCGATTTCACAAAAACCGGTAGAATTATAAGTGTGAATTATGCCGATCGGGCCAAATATAGGCGTGAAAGCGACTTTATTTAAATTTGTGATTATAATATAGTGTGCCTCGAACTTTCTAAAGATGTTGCAACAAAATAAATAAATCCTATGTTTAATAACTAATCTAATAAGGGTAATACCCAAAAATTTGACATTTTCAACATTGGGTAAATTACTTTGGGACATCTAAATCCATACTAATATGCAAAAGTGTGTTCTGCTAGCTTTTTTTGGCAAACTGTTCAATCAATTTTGTAGGTACAGAGTTTAGCTCTTACATCTCAGGAACGACGGACATAAGCTACTTTTGTCCCGGAAAATAAAATACCTATTAGGACGTAGGCATCCACTGAAAGAATTTTTGAAAATTCAATCCATAACGGAATAAAATAAGGGGTTGTTTGTACGAAAGTTTGTCAGGTTTGAAGTTATTTATCTATGAAAGTTGGTATTTAGCAGGGTTAAAAAAATGTTTAAAAAAAATGTTTAAAAGAAAATGACAATAATCGTTTTTTCCAACCCTGGTAGGCATTTAGGCTTCGTTTGAAAATGAAGGAATTACTGGTTAATGATTTTGGGAAATTCGAGGGAAATTCTAAACGAAAAGGGGAAAAGGGAATTTCACCTGCAGGTAGAGGGTCAAAATATATTAAATAAAAGAAGTGATCTGGACTACACATAGTTTTTAGGGTTCCGTAGCCAAATGGCAAAAAACGGAACCCTTATTAAATATTTACCTAATTGGCCACGAGGACGTAGGTATAGTCGCGGGCAAAAGCTAACCTGACCATATTATATCCCGGACTTTATAAAGAATGCCCAATTCATCGCAATAAGCAAATTGATATATTGAGTACTTAGATGAAAAAATTAATTATGTATAATCTAAATGCTAGCTTTTTTAATGCGCATGAAATTCTCCGCACCATAAACCAAACGAAACCGGTAATTTTTGGGAAAAAAACACCATAAATCTACATGAGTAATAACAGTATGAGCCTGTGCGCTATTCGTTTTTATTTACGACTGTACCTACCTACTTGTTTCACATCCAGCCCCAAGTCATAACTTTTGTGCCTGACTGTATTGTGTGATTTTTTTTAATTTTTTATCTGTGTCGGCTTTAATAGTTCTTTGTTGTGGATATATTGGTAGCTTTGGCCTTGTTTAAAAGTTTAATTTGAATTATTCAAGTTAATTTCAATGCCTTCTGTCAGTGACAATGAAAGAACATGGTCGTTATTAGGGTTCCGTACCTCAAAAGAAACCCTTAGGATCACTTCGTTGTCTGTCTGTCTGACAAGGGAATCAAAACATTACTTTCCGTTGACCTAGAATCATAGTTCATGACATGATTATTGACTTTCTTTCCCCCGCTTTACATGCCCATACCATGCCAATCTATTACCCCTCATCTTTTCATCGCAATATAGGTAGATACTAGGTATCATAACATAAACAGTATCGTATCGTAATATTATTATTAGCTAATTTCCATCAGATGGCCCACTTTCGAGCTCAAGACATTTCTGTGTGGGTGACTCGATTCAAACCGGTTTGTTTACATTAATCATTGTGTGCATCGCGCGTCTGTGTGAGTCATATTCTCTTTACGTCACATTGTTTACATCTGCGCTGGTGTGCGTGGAATGCCGTCGAGCGGATGGGGACGGTTTGGAGGTGTGAGTGCAGGGCTAGGGCTGTCACCTATTTTTTTGTTAAGTAATATAAAATTGTTAGTTACAAGAAACTTAAGAACTGGAGGAAGCCCGCGTGGAGTTTTAAAATCCCGTAAGAACTCTTTGATTATCCGGGATAAAAAGTAGCGTATGTCCTTCCCCGGGATGTATGCCAAATCTGTACCGAATTACATAAAAATTGGTTCAGCGGTTGGGTCGTGAAAATGAGCAGACAGACAGACAGACAGTCACACTTTTCATTCATAATATCAATATGGAAGTATAGTTGAAGAATGACGTTACGTTAAATCCATATAGTGCCCAAACAAAAAAGATTCATTCAAGTTCACTGCTGAACAATTTTAGTAGATTTTTGCACTCTTAAAATAAAATCCATACTATAATGAAAGAAAAGAAACATTACATTTATGTTTTAGGAACAACGCCAGGTACTGAACTTATTCTCGTTTGTGCAAGATCAGATGGGATGAGATTGAGAAACAAAAACCGCTATTTGTTTAATTAATTTATCGTTAAATTTTTATTGTATTTACTTAACATTAAAAAAAATGAAAATGTTTCAGTAAAAATTCTATGTATTCAATCTAATAACTATAGTACACACATTGCATAAGTCATGCTCTGGCTCATACGTTGTTTTTTTATGTTCAACCACGCGAATTTTATTTTTTATATTTTGCATAGCGTAAATTGCATAAGAAATAAGATACGCGTAGCAACTGGCAGCCCTAGATTGTAAACGTCACGTGGGCAGAGCGGGCACGTGCGCGTGTGGGTGTGTTCGCGTGCCGACGTGACGTCACTGGCGTTTCGTCACAAGCGGCGCTTTGCCGCTGTGTGCGCGTGTCTACGTACCGCGTATACAGGTACAGCGTGCATCTGTGTGCACCTCGTCAAGTCAATGTTACATTTTTGTGACCTTAACCGTAGACATTTCGCAAGAGTTGTCCTTTACGTAATTGTCGCACCTAGCTTCATAAATTCTTGGTTACTAAGTAACTGAATACAAATTGAGCATTATGACAATGAAGTTAATGGACAATTACCTATAAAGTTGGGATGAAAAAACTATAAAACAAAAGATCGGTACAATTGATGGAAATTCTTTAAATATGTACAGTGAAGGGGTGTTTTAGTATTTTTAATATAGGCGAAGCCATAAGAGTGACTTCTTTTTTTATTTATTTTTTGCCCGACTGCGGCGAAGGCCAAAGGAGGGTTATTTTAAAATTCTTTTGTCTTCCTAATCTACCTTGCTGGTACTAACAATATACTTTTAGCTGAAAATGAAAACTATATTTTATTTGCAAAACCCGCTAATAGGCATGCAAATATTTGTAGGTAGTAGAAACTTACTACAACTGGGCGGAAACTTTTGGTTTTGATAACCCTACCTTTTAATAAACAAATTCGTACGATTTGAGCTAAATTCCAAGGATTAAGTGATGAAAAAATCTCAGAAAAAATGTAGTTTTGTGGGTTTGAAGTTCGAATCCAAAGACAATGGTTTTCATCCCACTTCTGATGTTTGATTCTGCTGAGTCTGCTAGTAAATATAAGTACATGATAAGTTAGGTGGTGTACCTAGTTGGTACACAGTACACTAGGTACATGCATATTGCAGTACATATACCGCTGAATATTAAGTAGGTAGTAAAAGTAATAGCGTAAAGCCTGTGAAACCGGTTATCTTGGTCGTTATCCTCTGCCCTGTGTCAATTTTCATGTTAAATAACAATTTTTTGACTTTTTTTCATAGCATTGGTCAGAAGTCAAATCCCAAAATATTTCAATTTACCTCTGGGGCGAATGAAATTTTTCATGTCAGGTAAATAGGTTAAATAACATATTTTTTTTACTTTCTTTGACAGTCTTTGTATTGAGAAAGTCAAATCACAACATTTTCCCACCTACTGATATCTTGGATGATGATATACATATTATGTCCTGACTAAATTTTCGAGTAAATAACTTTTTGACTTTTTGACAGCTTTTGTACTGAGATATCAAATTACAATAAATTACGATACGAATCACAGATAACAACTTAAAAAGTTACACATAGGTTTTTAGATAGATGCCGGGATAACAAAGGAAAGTTCTAATATTTAGAGGTTTAAATAGGAAATGCATATATTATTATACTTAAATTATAATACTTTTGCTAATTATATACGCAACCCTACCGTATTATAATTTAGGCAGGCAGTCGGCAGTCGGTACCACATTTATTTTGTAACAAGTGTTTTTGAATGCACTGCCATCTGTGACGGTGCGTCGCGAATAATTGTGAGGGGAGACCCATTGTTACATTTTGTATGCAGTCTGGGATATACATTCGATTTTTTTTTGCGTTTAAAATTTCTCTACTGAAGAGATGCAGATTCAGAGTTTGAAAACTATAGTGATTACAATAACGTAGTTTTCCTGTTTAAATTTACAATTTGCATGAAACATATAAATAATACAAAATTCAACATCAATGAATAAGAAATTCTTTATTTTTTCTCCATACATCTCCACTGATTATGAGCATAAATTCTTCTAGTTATTCCTCGGTTCCGCATTAACTATGTGTGATAAGACCACATATTACCCCAGGATAAGACCTACGACACCTGCCGGGCTAGCATGCGCAGTAGATCAAAATTATATCCCCCGATTATATCCACTATGTCATAGAAATCAGTGGATATAATCGGGGATATAATTTTTATCTACTGCCCATGCTAGCCGGGGCTGTTTAGTGATAAAACAATGAAGCACATGACATAAAAAACCAATAAGAAATTCTTTATTTTTCATCATACATCTCCCAATTTATGATGAGCAAGTAGGTATATAAATACTGCAGTGCCACATCCCCCATGTGTGATAAGACCTACGACACCTGTGTATGATAAAATAATCATGCCATTGACAACGAAAATAAACGAATAAGAAATTCTTTGTTGTTTTTTCGTCATACATCTCCCTTCTTTTTGAGCAAGTTTTTCAACATCATAATTTGCAGTCCCCATCATGCATGTGTGATAATTCCTACGACACCTGTGTATGATAAAACAATCAAAGTTCAAACCATTGACTATGACTACGAAAATAATCGAATAAGACATTTTTTGTTATTATTTCGTCATACATCTCCCTTCATCTTGAGCAAGCTGGACATCATTTTTCTTTTGTGATAAGACCTACACACCTATATAATTATGATAAAACAATCAAGCAATTGACAACGAAAATAAACGAATAACGAATTCTTTGTTGTTTTTTCGTCATACATCTCCCCTCATTATGAGCAAGGTTATAAAATCTTCATAATAATCCGCGAGGCCCCATCAGCGGTAATTAAAGGTATTTGATCAGCCGTGTGGTGCGGGGCTAATAGACCCACGACACCTGTGTAGGACAGGTGCTACCGTGCTTTGCGACACGCCCGTATAGGACAGAAATTAATAACGATTTTAATTTTACAAAACACACGAGAGCGAATTAAAATAGCGGTCTACAAATGTCATCTAAACGCAACCTACTTAGAATTTAGACGCCCGTATAATAAAACAATCAAGCCATTGACAACGAAACTAAACATAAGGAATTCTTTGTTGTTTTTCGGCATAGATTCCCCATTCTTCATTATGAAGAAGGTTATACATTCTTCTGCCATAATAATCCGCGAGGCCCCATCAGCGGTAATTAAAGGTATTTGATCAGCCGTGTGGTGCGGGGCTAATAGACACACGACACCTGTGTAGGACAGGTGCTGCCGTGCTTTGCGACACGCCCGTGTAGGACAGAAATTAACAACGATTTTAATTTTACAAAACACACGAGAGCGAATAAAAATAGCGGTCTACAAATGTCATCAAATGCAACCCACTTTTAAAGTTTTACTTTAGAGTTTAGACACCGTAATTATAACGTAATTATAGCGAATTCTTTTTACCCGACTACGGCAAAGTCAAAAGGAAGGGTAATGATTTTAGCAGTCTAGTATGTTTGTATCCAGATTCTGGGTGTTCCACCGTAGCAGCTAAACTACTGGTCCGATTTTGATGAATGAGGTGTCTGGGTGACATAGGCTATATTTTATATGAAAAAAATCGACCTAACCCTAACGGATGTTACATCAAAAAAAGTGGGGGTCTCCAAAATTTTTTTTCAATGTTTAAAAAAATATTGCAGTAGTCCTAAACATATCAACTCCTTTGTCATTGTGACATCTGTGACATGTGATAAGCCACAGATATTAGTTTTTATAATTAATTACTATTGGACTGTAGCAGTAGCAGCGATATTATATTTGCATTAATAATCACAAGCGCAATGTAATATTTAATTCTGTCACCACATAAATATCACTCGGCTTTTGTCCGCATGACAGCTGTCACTTTTTTATCAGACAGATAAGTACTCAAAATGGCGAGGCCTTTTTAAAATGTGCTTTAAATACGTACCTGTCATACTCGACTAGGGTCACCAAAACACGTATTTTAATTTTAAATATGGTTCGCTGATAATATAATAATAGTTATCACAGATATATTATACTTATCTTATGACATTTAAATATGTATCGGATATTATAGGATTTACTTTTTATGTGAACTTTAAAAACTATAGCTTTATAGAGTCATTAAAGGATTTAGGACGACCCCTTGTGTATTATTTTAGATTTAGTTATCGTCAAAAGATTTTTTATTAGTATTTAACATTTAAAGTAAGTAAGAACCTTACATAAGTACTTGTTAAAAAATATATGCTTGTATCATATTTTCAATTTATTTTGAATCATTCATCATTAATTTTAGCTGAGGTACCCAATAATTAAACATTAGACCGAAAATTCTACTTGTTGTCTTGGCTTCGCAGTTTTCTTACTTATTTTTATCTACCTGGTAAGTACTAAAAAATTGTTTTAATTATGAGAAAACTATTTTTAAAAATGACAACCCTACCGTTGCCAAAGTAGACGACCCCTTGTTTAATGCATGCTAAATGATATCCGGACATACAATTTATTGCCCGTAGCTCGCAAATGTTTTCGCCATGACCAGTGGACGTTGAAAGCCAAGTGCATTTGCATGTATGCGGGCCAGATGCTACATAGAGGCCTGTTTAGGTAAATAAGCAAAGGATATAATATGTAATTATATTTTACAGCACGCATCACGAATATTGATAAAGAGCACCCTGGGGAAGGCCAACGTCTTAACCTTAAGCTATCACCGCTTTATAAAACCGCCATTTAAAATTATATTCAAGGCTGGCAAATACTTAGGTAGATCGTTAAAAACCGGGTGTTTTTACATGTATGCGGGCCAGATGGCCACAGAGTAGATAGGGTAGGTGGGTGCAGATGGTACACGTAATAATATATTCCGTCACGTTCGACAGCGCCCGTTGATTACATCTTTATCTATGGTAATTAATACAGAGTAAAAATGTCACTTAGCATGCCAGGAAGTTAATACTTAACTAAATGAATTCTGTGTTTTACCTTTTCCTGTTGTCTCCGTGTGAACGATAAAGGCAAACTAACGAACTAAATTAGAAAAGTCAATTTTTTTTTGCAGCTCTTCAATTAAGATATTTTTGTCATGTTATGATTACTTTGTTGTGTTCTTAGAACAATACTGCCATAGTATCATAAGCTGAAAACTAATCTGATTTCGATTTCTGAGTTGTAATTAAATTTTTTTTTAATCTGTAATAGCTGTTTATAATTTACTCGTAAATCGATATACTTTGACGTACGAGTAGTTCATTTACTTAAAAAATAAAGATGATCTATCAGAAAAATTAAAGAAAATATTCAGTTTTCGCGACACCTGATGATTCATCTCGCAATGTTACCCTACAATTTTTTTGGAAACTTTTGTTAACTTTTCTTCCAAAAGTAAATTACTACCCAATGCCTATTATAAAATTTAAATACGAAAATGTGATTGTTTGTTGGTTAATCCTCAAATCACGCTGCAAATGAGCAATGAACGGATCGACATGATTTTTTGCATGAATATAATTGAACACTAGGAGAGTGAAATAGGCTACTTTTTAAACAGGAAAAACAAAAAGTTTACACGGGATTTTTAAAACCTAAACCCACACGAACGAAATCGCGGGCATCAGCAGTAATCAAATACCAAAATTAAAGCAAAGCATAGAGTTAAAATATGTGTGTGGGACACCCTCCAGCACGATGGACCGACGATATAAAGCGGCTGGCGAGAAGTGGCTGGATGAGGAAGGCTGAGGACGAGGTGTGGTGGCGATCTTTAGGGAAGGCCTATGTCCAACAGTGGACATCCAAAGGCTGATGATGCTGATGATGATGATGATAGAGTTACAATATTATTATATCTTACATTTTCCGTACGTGTGATGTGTACTCGGGTTCACTGGCCTCATACAAATAAACTTACACGGGCGTGCAGATCATCACAGCGGCGAGCAAACCTGATACTGATAGCAAGTGTTTACATTTTCATGAAGGCGTTCACTTCTGTTGGCGCAAAAACGTCTATTTGTAAGAAAAGAAACAGATGCGTTTGTTTTATAAAAACCCGATCAAGTTCGAGTCGGACTCGCAAACGAAGGGTTCCTTACCATCGTACAAGAAATTACACTTTTTTTTACTTTTTTTTTCAAATTTTCAACCGTTTAGAATTTTTTATTATTTTTTGTTATAGCGACAATAGAAACACTATGAACATTAATTCAACTCTACCTATTACGGTTCATGAGATACAATCCGCAGAGCTGACACACAGAGAGACAGTCAGACCGACAGACATACCGTTAGACCATTGCTTTTCAAGCAATTTTTCTTGTGTGTATAAAGATAAGAACATCCGCAAATAAATTCCAATTGCGTCTATCAAATATTAGCTACTAGACGATGCCCGGCGACTTCGCCCGCGTGGATTTCGGTTTTTTTTAAATCCCGTAGGAACTGCTCAATTTTCCGGGATAAAAGTAGCCTATGTCCTTCCCCGAAATGTATTCTAAGTTCTAATTTCATTAAAATCGGTTCTTCGGTTGAGCCGTGAAAACGTAGCAGACAGACACACGTTCGCATTTATAATATTGGTATGGATTTGAATAATTCTCAATGCCACCCGAGTGTACACAAGGCCCTATAATTTTTAGGTCAATACTACGAGAACCAATGGGTAGTCGTAGGTGTTTTTGTATACCGTTTGTATATTTTCGAGTTCACACGTTTTACCTGCCCACACAGTTTATATTATATGATAATCGTGTAAAATTGCTACTAAAAAATTTTCTTACGCGTTCCATTCTTGTATTCAAAGTATCTACCTAATGATTGTATGCTTGTGAGTATAGCTGTTTATACAAGTGTAAATTAAATAACACCCCCGACAAGGGAAGGTTACAGTTACTAGAAAAGAGCTGATAACTTTCGAACGGCTGAACCGATTTTCTTGGATTATAGCTAAGAACTCGATCAAGCCACGTTTCAAACAAAAAAAAACAAAAAATTAAAATCGGTTCATTCGTTTAGGAGCTACGATGCCACAGACAGATACACACGTCAAACTTATTTTGGGTCCCCTCTTTTTGGGTCGGGGGTTAAAAATTGAACCTCAAATAGGAAAAACTGACTTACTGATCTACCAACGCACAGCTCTAACTACTGGACAGATCGGGCTGTTTAGAAAACAACCATCGATGTATAAGTGAACTCATGTCTTTGAAAACAACAGTTATATTCGAACCTTGTGGTTTGAATGCAGTTTTTTATTCAGAGTGTCTGTTTGTCTGTTTTTGTGTGTTTTCATGGCCCAACTACTTAACCGATTTTGACGAAATCCATTGCAGAATTGCAAATCATGGTGTTTTTTTAAATCCTACGCTAAAAATTTAAGCCTGTAGTATTTTAAAAACAAAACGATTGACCAAATCAATAGTTGTCTTGAAGGAAGGTAACTCGAAATTCTCGTTCCATGTTTGCTTGGCCGATTTCAAAGCTCCAAACTCGTTTGGGCCCACGGCTGTGTCCATAAAAGATAAGCGGTTATTAAAAATTTTCATACAACAACATTGATATACAAAAACCAGAGAATGAATAGAATGTAGCGTGTTTGACAAATCTTATAACAGGAAAAGGTTTATTAGCAAGTAGTCCCATTAGCAACTCGTCACACGTACACAAATGAGGTAGGTAGGTATGCAGTACCAAATAATATGTAGTTAGTAGAATAATGTGTAGATAGATTCTTTCGTTGGCTTTGACTTGACAAACGTTCAAACGGTCCCTCGAGTTAACAGATGTTTTTTAACCCCCGACCCAAAAAGAGGGGTGTTATAAGTTTCACGTGTGTATCTGTGTATCTGTGTGTCTGTGTATCTGTGTATCTGTCTGTGGCATCGTAGCGCCTAAACGAATGAACCGATTTTAATTTAGTTTTTTTTGTTTGAAAGGTGGCTTGATCGAGAGTGTTCTTAGCTATAATCTAAAAAAATTGGTTCAGCCGTTTAAGAGTTATCAGCTCTTTTCTAGTTTTCTTGTAGAAAAGAAAGTTTGATAACCCTTAGGTTCATAATATTCAAGTGTCAATTGACAAATGTCAAGCTGTCAAGATGGACGTTGCCTAGATATACATAATTATTTATTTGAAAATGATGTTTTGGAAAACTCAGATACTTTGGATCGTAAGCGCGGAATAGTCAAAGAAAATCGGTTCAGCCGTTTGAAAGTTATCAGGTCTTTTCGGTCTTTTCTAGTTACTGTAACCTTCACTGGTCGGGGGTGTTGAAAATTTTTAATTTACACTTGTTACAAGTTTATTTCCGCGATCAGCTGTTTGCAGGGTCGTGTATCACGCTACGAGACTCATTATTTTTTTTTGGTCTACACAACCGGTCCTAACTTCAGCTTGCCGGGATGTTACGGACATTGGCACCGATTCTGTTGTCTTTCTTTAAACTAAATTTAGAGTATCTGCATCCTCCTCCTTTTAGTATTGCTAAAAAAGGACAGAACATTAATTTTACATTTAAAGATTCTAAATTTTACTGCACACTGCAATTTTACTGCCAGCTCGCGACTGGCAGCTAAAGTCACGAGGTTTGACAACTCTAAATTAAATTTAAAACTGTCAAACTATGTCTGTCCTTTTCATTTTACATTAGTAAGAAGAGGTATCAGATACTCTAAAATTTAGTTGCCAAGAGAATCAGTACCATTATCCCATAACTTGTAGAATCACTCTTATGTTGCGCCTACATAAAGGTTAACGTCAATGCCCAACAACGCCATAATTGTCGCGATAATTAACGCGTTAAACTGAGTGGCCACACTTCAACGGTTAACGTCTAATGCAAATTGAATCGAGGTTAAATCGTCTAACGCCAAACGGCATAATTAATGCCGTTGTACGTTGGTCGTGGCTACATCTACGTTTAACGGGAAACGACGTTGAACATCGCGTTGTTGGCCATTAATGTGGTCGGGACACAATAGACCGCCGTAAGATGCGTTTTCTTGTAAGGATCTAGAAAACAACATATTGTGGCTCATTCTGTTGTGCACAATCTGTAATGTACTCGCAACAAAATCTAAAAATTACGGGTCTAAAAGTCTAGAAAAACTCTAGTTTCTCTAGTCTCTCAATTAAAAAAGTGTGCTATAGCAATACCATGCATCTTGGGTTTTGTGTATCATTGTACAAGAATCATTGTAATATAGTGATTGCATTGTTATGTAGTGAAACAAGATGTTATCACAGGTTTTTTACACCGCGGCGGTCGTGCCAGGCGCCATATTGAAATCAATTTCCTTTGACTATGAAAAATAATCATTTAACGTGGATGATGCATGAAATGAATCATCTACAGCTCATGTCACGATTGGTAGGCCATCATTAATGTTTTTAAACGACTTTAGAATAAAGTTAAACCCGACTACTACCAGTGAACAGCCTATAGAGGGCGATAGATTAAGTAAGTAAAATTGTTTTCTGTCGCTCGGTGTATTTTAACATTGTACCTACCTACTATACCTATTTATATTTATGAACTCAGAATTTTCTCCTCCCTCAGAGGTGAGAACCTCTGCTCTGTGGATGTAATTGTCCGTCAGGTCAATTTTTTCGTATAAAATGTAGCCTATATCACCCGAATCGATTGACACCTCTTTCATCAAAAAGGCTCTGTAGTTTAGGCGCTACGGTGGAACACACATAAATACAAACCTACATACATACCTACATATGGACTGCTAAAATCTTTTTAAATCAGATTTTTCACTTTCATAACTTTTGTACCTGCTAAAATCTACCAAAGACTGGTTTACTTAAAATCTTACGTCTGATCCAAAAAAAAAAAAACTTATCTTTAATAGTTGGGATCTACAAGTTTTGTTCTTGGTTAGAAGACCTTGTATCCAATGCTTTCCTGTTTAATCATAGTTAGAAAAAAAAAACTAACCACAAACCTCTTTCTCACATAGTGAATGAAGGTGGAAACTCGATAGTTTCGGTAAAAAGTGTAATTTTACATAGATTGATGCGGTAACAGCGTCGCACCGCAGTCACTTTGTAACGGCACCTTACGTAATGGCCTTTGGAACACGTTTACACGATGTCGTATCAATCTCTTTACAGCAAAAAGACCTGAGGGCCAGCCGCATTATCAAAAATTATCTGTCACTGTACGTCCACATACTGCTCTACTCGCGCAATTAATCGCGACCGCACTAGGTCGCTTGCCTTTGCAACGCGATAGACGTCGAAATTGTGGCAGCGTAGGTAAAATAGGGAGCGATGGGCATGAACGAGGAACATGCGAGTAACGCGGCCACACTACGTCTCTGCCTCCGTTCCTCACTCAGTGCCACTTACGCTGTAAACATCAGAAGTGTATCTCCAATCTGTAGCGTACTTAAAGACTTTAGTACAAAATGTATGAGCAGACTGCAGTGCGACCTTTCGGCACACGTCTTGACTTTTCCTGACAATTTTTTTTAATATTATGCCGTCGGCCTATGGGTAGCCCATTTAGTACATTTTCCTAAGAAATATCAACTCATACTTTGTAGTTAGCAAACGTTCTATGCGAATATTTTGAATCACATATAATTTTACTATCAATTTACTTAAAAAGTTAAAATAGATACTTAAAACCTTTATAGATTATCTTACAAAAAAAAAAAACAGCTTCTGTGATGAAAAATAAAACAAGTCTCTTGTATGGGTTCAATGCGATGTTATCAACGATCTTTAAGACTTCATGTAAACGGGTCATAAGGATATTTTCACACGGTATCCGGCCAACTGTATTCGATCAGACTCTGATAGTACAGCATGATAGGTTCTACCTATAAGGAAAACTTTTATACCAAAATACTTGATCTCATTTTCCTATACTCAAATAATCCCATAGTTTGGTCGAAGAGGTGCTTTAAATCGATTGCATCATCATCATCATCATTATTAATCGATAGACGTCCACAGTTGGACATAGATCTCTTGTAGGGACTTACACACGCCACGGTTTTACGCCGCCTAAATGTAGCGGCTCCCTTTTTTTTTTTATTCACTATAGGTAAGCGCTTGACCACAATCACACCTGATGGAAAGTGATGATGTGGTCTAAGATGGGACGCGTTTACCTAGAAGGTGCCTATTCACTCTTGTTTTAAAGATACCCGGATTGTAATTGGTAGGAAACACAGATCGCGGAAGAGTATTCCAAACCTTAGCCATGCGTATGAGGAATGAAGACGCAAAATGTTTTGTGCGTGTAGATGGAATGTCGACGACATAAGGATGGAAACTCGCCCGACGTCTTGCGGTTCGGTGGTAAAATGGTGAAGGGGGGACAAGATCGAAAAGTTCCTGTGCACACTCTCCGAAATATATCCTATCCCTGCGACTCGTTTCATGTCGTCTGTCTACCTAGTAGAGGTACCCAGTAGAGGTCTTCCAATGCTGCGCTTTCCGATGCGAGGTAGCCATTCTAGCACCTTAGCCCCCGTCCACACACTACCCGTGTGGCTCGCCTCCGTTCCTCGCTCCGTCCCATGCCACACGGGCAGTGTGTGGACGGGGGGTTAGGACCCCAACGTCTATCGGTTTTTCGAATTATGTGCCTTGCCCATTGTCACATCAGCTTCGCAAGCTGTTGAGCTATATCGGTTACTCTGGTTCTCCTACAGATTTCCGATTTCTCATTTCCGATTTGATCACGTAGAGGAACTCCGACCTCTCTCCATCGCCCACTGAGTGACCCTGAAGCTGAGATCTATAGAGCGCACTTTGACTTTGCTCAGACTTATGACACAGTTAAAATGAGACAGGTTATACCGTTGGCATAAATCTATCTCGTTTTAACTGAAACTTAGTCATAGCAAAGTCCAAGTGCGCTCTATAGATTTGAACCTGAGCTTTCTTATGAGGCCCATAGGTAGCGACCAAGTTTCGGATCCATATTATACCATATTATCCATATTATATTAATACCAAAATGCCTGACCTCTATCTTTATTGTATTGCGTTTTAGTAAGTAAGTATAGGAAATATTCAAACATAGTTTGGTTGAATAGTTTTATAGCTTCAAAGTTCTTTGAAATCGGCTTAGTATTCGTTAAATTCTGTTTAATAATACGGTAAATCACCTCGATTTGTTGGCACAGTTCATTAGTGATGTTGGAACAAAACACACAGCAAGCAGTATCTCAAAGTCAATACTTGTCCAGACTGTGTGCTGTGTGAACAAGAAATTCTCTTCCACGATCATTTTATGTAGGAACGCGTGTAAAATACATAATTATATTTATAGACACCATAAAATGAAATGAAATGAAATTTATTTGCTGAATATGAGTTGAGTATATAGGATGTTCAAAATAATATTATAATTAATTATATAAGCAACCTTCATACGAACTAAGTAAGAATAAGTATTAATAATAACACAAAATTTAAAAAACCCCCAACACAAAAACCTCTATAAGAAAAGAGCGGATAACTTTCAAACGGCTGAACCGATTTTCTTTGATTATAGCTAAGAACACTCTCGATCAAGCCACCTTTCAAACAAAAATAAACTAAATTAAAATCGGTTCATTCGTTTAGGAGCTACGATGTCACAGACAGATACAGATACACAGATGCACAGATACACACGTCAAACTTATAACACCCCTCTTTTTGGGTCGGGGGTTAAAAATTAAAACAATCAATATTTAGACACGAAAATTAACCCTAACCCGATATCCGAAAAGAAAAACAACAAAAACAGCAACATGTGGTCTATAATCCAAATCGGGTGGGGTCCGCTCCCGGTCAACGGCCTCTCCCTTTCTCATTCAAATTCGCGGCATATCGGCGTAAGGAAGCAATTGGATAATAATGCGGGAGAGGCGCCTCCCTCACCAGGAACATTGGTCATTATCTGGATTCTGGACTCTAACGTTTGGCAAATTGTTAACATCTCGATTATAGACTCTATCCACGGAGAGAAGTTACGTAAGCTCTCCTTGTTACGTAATCCGAATTGAATTTCGAATGATTTTGAAAACATAGGTTTTCATGAATAGAGTAGTATAGAAAGCATAGGTTCGTTGATTGGTTGGTCACTCAAAACGGTTAACGCTGACTGACTATTTTGTCTTTGTCATTTGTATGGAATTACGTAACAGAGAGAATCATATACTAACTTCTGTCCGTGGATAGAATATAGTCCCTCGCCAGGAACATTAGTCAAAATCTGGGTTCTGGACACTAACGTTTGACAAATTGTCAAGTTATAATTACTAGCGGTCTGGGAGCAAATATGAGCAAAATTATGTGCCTTTTAACCTTACTCTTAATTGCGATATTTTCAGCTATTTGACAAGATTTTAAGTACGAAGTATAGATAGTGATGTGATTCTCAAATATTAACAATACCTTATTAATTATTACGTTATTGTAATTTCGAATTAAACTTGTATAAAGTTACTATAAAGCACCTACCTATTATAAGCTTACCTATTAACACAGTACAAAGTCCAACTGTATGATAGGTAACTGTATGATAAAAGGAATAAATTCAGTTATTTACAATTAACATTTGTCAATGTTCAAAATAAATTAACTAATAGACTGAATTCACGCTCATTAGTGGAAACATAAATCAATTTAGTCGATATTTAAAATATGAATTAATTTTATTTAATTATGTTTGTTGGAGGCAACTTAATATAGGTGCATCGATTTATATAAATTATTGTATAATGGAACTCATGGAATGTTATACAAACTGGCATACAAGATTTTTTTTAACCTATAAATCTGTAGGTTGATTCGCTAACTCAGCGTCTAACACTGAATCATAGCCACCGAGTTCAGTCGACATTTATTTTTAATCCATTGGTTTTCCAAAAAAAATATTTTAACCCCGACCTAAAAAGAGGGGTGTTATAAGTTTGACGTGTGTATCTGTGTATAGTGTCTGTGGCATCGTAGCTCCTAGACTATTGAACCGATTTTAATTTAGTTTTTTTTGTTTGAAAGTTGGCTTGATCGAGAGTGTTCTTAGCTATAATCCAAGAAAATCGGTTCAGCCGTTTAAAAGTTATCAGCTCTTTTTTTGTTACTGTAACCTTCACTTGTCGGGGGTGTTATAAACTTTTAATTTACACTTGTTATTATAGTATCATCCCGTAAAGCAGCTATATGTAAACCAACCAATGTCAAATGAGCTCGGTGGCTATCATTTAGTGTTAGACACTGAGTTAGCGAATCACCTAGCAGGAATCTCAAGTTAGATTGGACGGTGAGGAGTTGGCTTTTAGCTGCCAACATCACACGCAGTCTAGTCGGTGGCCAGCTAGTGAACACCAGATTGGCCGTCTTATAGAATTGCAAGACATTGTGCATCCATGACAACCCATGACAACTGTATGAAGCAAACTGGAGTAGCGTACCTTCTCTGAAGAAGCTCCGATTCCACTATGTAACGAGGGCGGACGCCGGCGGGTGCTACGAACACCATGAAAACGTTTTGCAACTACTGTGTTCTGAACAAGTCACTTCTTATGATAGGGTTCATAATACATTTTATTTGTATATGCCCGTTTTTGTGCAAAGGAGTGTAGGTATCACATCATATCACACTAATATTATAAAGGAGAAAGTTTGTATCTGTGTGTGTGTATGTTTGTTACTCCTTTACGCAAAAACTTCTGGACGGATTGGGCTGAAATTTAGAATGGAGATAGATTATACCCTGGATTAGCACATAGGCTACTTTTTATCCCGGAAAATCAAAGAGTTCCCACGGGAATTTTAAAAAACCTACATCCACGCGAACGAAGTCGCGGGTATCAGCTAGTAATAATATAAAATATTTAAGTAAGTAGGTACATAGCAAAAATATCTAGATTTTTTAGACATATTACAGGCTGTAGTCAGTAAGGTGTATACAGACGTAACACGGCATGTTTCTGCAGGGATCATGTGGAGATATAGGTACCTATCTAAAATCCTCAGTGGCAGCCAATCTGCGCCGGTCTTAAAGGGGTCCAAGCCAAGTTTGATTGCCAAGGGATTTAGCACTTGGCACTTGGTCTGCCACGATGGCACCACGCATGCGCGGCACTAACAATGTTAGATGGGCCAAGAGGGGGGGAATGTCATCACTGAAATTCTATTACGCGTTTTATACACGGGGCGCGCCTTAATGGAGGGGGGAGTGGTTAGGGTTACCACCACTACTTTATGATAAAATGTTACACGATTAAATAGGAAAATTACTAATTTTGAGCCAAATGTGTTTAATTTTATAGGGCCGATACTATGATATACAAACAAAATGTTTAAACGATTTAGAGGTAACTGAAAATTTAATAGTACAGTGCCGTCACGGCGGACGATGTGAGCCCATAATAATTCTGCCTACTCTTTCAACTTTTCCATTGCGTAGGTACCGTATTGGATTTGCTTTTTGATTTTAAAAATTTATAAAAAAATCACGATCTATTTAAAAAAAGATGTGATCTACATACAAGATAGACAAATGCGAGTTTATTTAGTTTTTATATACTTAAAAAAACAATCGTTCATCACCGACTATATTCTTGATAAAACTATAATTTTTGATTAAAATAAATAAAGCAATAATGAGTATTTTGCCTGATAATTATTATTTCAGTTTCATTACTTGCTTATCAGTTTCAATTTAGATTATTTACCTACATGACAATCAAAAATACTCTTTTCGTTACAAAAAGGTGGCACCCCTAAACGTACATGTCCGTTATATTTAGACCTGTGCAATTTTATACATTCCCCCCTCCCTGATCGGTGCGGATAACGACCGCGGGGAGGGCGGGAGGTCCGTTTAAAGTGGCACTGCCGTAAAACATTGAAATCTGCGTGGGGGGGTCTCTTTAGTTGGTCGATTCGATACGCGCAGTTTATTTTAAATGATAACGAAACTTTGGGGGGCTGTTTTTTAATCTGTCTCGCTAGTGTTTGCACAGTTGTGCGTGTCTTTTGCATGCATGTTAACAGGGCTCTCTCCGTCAGTCGTTTCCACTCGTTTCATACAATCGTAGTTCCAATTTCATTTGAATATTAAGCAACCAAAGTCCATGAAATTTTGCAGACATATTCTAGAAACTAATATCTGTGTCTGTGGTGTTTCAGATTTTTCTAAAAATATGTAGTTTTAAAATTACAGGGGCTCCAAGATATGTATGAAATTTTTTAAGACCGCGTAACTTTGAAACCAAATATTTTAACAGAAATCTGGAAAACCACAGACATAGATATTAGTTTCTAGAATATGTCTGCAAAATTTCATGGACTTAGGTTGCTTAATATTCAAATGAAATTGGAACTACGATTGTATGAAACGAGTGACGGAGAGAGCCCTCTTAAATATTAATGCTAGAGATGAACCCTTTTCCATATAGCATGTGAAAAGTCACTAATCATGTGAAAAACTTTTTTCATATAAGCACTAGCTACTCGGACCTTTTTTCACAGGGCCAGTCCCTGTGAAAGAAAAGCAAAATCTCATCTTTGAAAATTATTACATTTAATCCTGATTTCTTTTTAAGTAACCGAGCTAAGATGCTAAACAGTGTGCAAGCGAGAACACTCGCATCACTTTGTGTTAGAATTTATAAAGAAAAAAACACTAGATTTCATATTGATTTAATTTTTAATTTAATAAACGATTACAATATTGCGTTTACTGCATTTATAGTGCAAACTTTCCTTTCAATCCTGGACCTTTCAATTAAGAAGCCGAAGTCTTAACCATTGCTCTTACCGCAAAATTATGTTTGATACAGATTTATTAGTACCTATTTGTGTCCAAATATCTTTGAAAGGAACCCTACACCCGCACGTGACATGATAAGAGCAAGAGCGACCATTAGCCAAGTACCTATTGGGGCAATACAAACTAATGGGACTAATTGATATAATGAACTGAAAAACTGAACTGCTATTTGGAATTTACTTGATATTTTAGATGAAATAAAACTTTGGTATAAAACAGACAGCCTTTTTATTTCGGTGCCACACACAGAGAGAGACGAATGTTACAATGGTAGCCACAGAACATAATACACGATGACATGTCACAGAGAAAAGCATAGAATGCGTTCATATTTTAACATCCTCCCTTGAACGCATGTCGCATACCCATAGCTTTCAGGAAACGTTCATGTTTTGGCTTCGGGAGAGCTTTGGTTAGACAGTCAGCAATCATTGAGTCCGTGCCCACATATTCAAGCTTGATTTCACCATGTTCAACTTTGTCCCTCAGGTAGTGGTGACGAACATCAATATGTTTACTTCGAGCATGATAACTACAGGAACCTGCAAGTTTAATGGCACTTTGATTATCACAATACAAAGTTAAAGCTGTAACCTTTATAGAAGGCCACAGTTCGTAGTGCAACTGTCTCAGCCACATAGCTTCTTGAGTGGCAGCTGAGAGCGCCATGTATTCCGCCTCAGTGGTTGACAAAGCAACAGTGTGCTGCCTCTTCGAATTCCATGATATAGCTGCACTCTGAAAATTAAAAATGTATCCCGTACATGATTTTCTGTCTTCAGAGGATGAGGCCCAATCAGAGTCAGAATATCCAGTGATTTCTTCATTGACATTATTTTTATAAAAGAGTTGTAGATCTTTAGTGCCTTGTAGGTATCGAAATAACCTCTTTATAGCATTCCAATGCTCTGCTGTAGGTGAACTGTTATAACGACACAATGTATGTACTGCATAGCAAATATCAGGCCGTGTACCCTGCGAAATGTACAGCAAGCAGCCAGTGGCTTCTTGATAAGGTATATTTGTCACCTCTTCACATCTTGAAAACTTGATATTTGGTTCCATAGGAGTTCCAACTGAGTTGCATTGCTCCATACTAAAACGTTTCAATGTACTTTCTATGTATTTACTCTGATCTATAGCTATACCATTAGAATGGTATGTAATACGAAGTCCAACATAACAACTAGCAATTCCAAGCTCTTTCATCTTGAAGTTATTCATCATTTTCACTTTTATTATGTTTGCTGACTCTTGACAATTGTGAAACAATAGAATATCATCAACATATACTGTTAAAAACATAATGACTTCATTTTCATGTTTATAATATACACAGGGATCTATCTTTGATTTTGAAAATCCAATACTATTCAAAAAATTGTCCAACTTTTTATTCCAAGTTCTACTAGCTTGCTTTAATCCATATATTGATTTCTTTAGTTTACAAACTTCCCTTGTTCCATTTTCATATCTGGATGGCTGTGACATGTACAGCTCCACATCTATGTCACCCTGTAAAAAAGCTGTTACAGCATCCAGCTGTTCTATCTTGAGTTGATATTTAGCTGCTGTCGCAATCAAGTATCTGATGGAACTTAACCTCACCACAGGTGCGTAGACATCTGTGTAGTCTATATATGGTCTCTGCTGATAACCTTTTATAACCAATCTTGCCTTGTACCTAGAGACTTTCCCATTTGAGTCTAATTTTGTTTTAAATACCCATTTGCAAGGGATCGCAGTCTTTCCAGGAGGAAGCTCTGTAAGAGTCCATGTATTGTTTTCCAATAAAGAATTATATTCATTATCCATGGCTTTTATCCATTCCTGTGAGTTTACACTTTGCAAAGCCTGCTCTAACGTTTCAGGATCGGGCTCAATTGACGAGTTCTCGATTTCGTGCTGACAGAGAAAGGTAGGCATAGCTCGGTGCTTTCTGGGTCTTAAGGAAATTGGCTTGTAGCAGACACTCGAGGGTGAAGAATCTTCCGGGACATATTCATCATCATCACTCCGACAGACTGTGCTATCATTCTCAATGACAGTCTCGGACGTGTTATTAAAATGATCAGTGCTGCTTGTGGTATCATCTAAATTATCATCATTTTTAACATCTTGAGATTCAGAGAGCGGTAATAAAACAAAATCTTTGTTCACACTTTCTTCAAGGAAAACTACATCCCTGCTCCTCATAATTTTTCCTTCAGCTTTATCAAACAGTCTATAACCCTTGGATTCCAGGCAATAGCCAACAAATATAAGCTCCTTTGATTTGTTATCCCATTTAAGCCTTTTTTCCTTTGGCACATGCATCATAGCTCGGCAGCCAAAAACTTTCATGTTACTGATATTAGGTTTGACTCCAGTCCAAATTTCTTCAGGTGTTTTGTACTGTAAAGACTTAGTAGGTGAGCGATTGATCACATATGCAGCAGTGGCTACTGCTTCCGCCCAGAACTTCTTTGGCAAGCTGGAATTAATAAGCATACATTTGGCACGTTCAGTTAAAGTTCGATTCATCCTCTCACTCATGCCGTTCTGTTCAGGGGTGTAGGGTATACTGAACTGACGTTTTATACCAGACTCTCTACAAATTTTATCAAATGCTTCATTAACATACTCTTTTCCATTATCTGATCGAAGTGCTTTTATTTTGACATTTAATTGATTTTCCACTAATTGCTTAAATTCTTTAAACTTATCGAGTACTTGAGATTTAGATTGAATAAAGTAAACAAATACCTTTCTAGAATAATCGTCGACAAATGTCACATAATATCTGGCACCTCCGAGTGACTTTTCCTCCATTGGCCCGCATACGTCTGAATGTACCAATTCCAGGAGGGCGGAAGCCCTTGTGCCTATGTGTTTGAACGGTTGCCTTGTTTGTTTACCTTTTAAGCATGTGTTACAGACCACATTCTCCTTCTTACTTGATTCTATATCTGCTCCTTCTGTAGACTCATTAAGTTTCTGAAGATCACAATAATTTAGATGACCCATCCTTTGATGCCACAAGTGCACTGAAGATAATAAAGCATAGGTTTCATTATGAACCACATATAAATTATTTCTTGTATACCCAGTGAGAATTAGTTTTGAATTTTTATAAACTTTGCAACAATCTTTGCTAAACTTGACTTGACAATCATTCTGTGTGATTTGGCGCACAGACAATAAGTTGACAGCTAAATCTGGCACATATAAAACATTTTTTACCTGTATTGTACCTATTTTTTCTTTATTCTCACTATCATACGTTTCTATGTTTACTTTACCACAGCCTTTCACTGCTAATATTTTATTATCGGCTACTTTAATGTTTGTCACTGAAGCGGGTCCGAAGTCATATAGCCATTCTCTCTGATATGTCATGTGCATCGCAGCTCCTGAATCAATGTACCAGCATCTGCTCTCTAGGTCTGGAGAGGCTGGAAACGCTGCAACATAGCTAGAAGAAGAATCATTATTAGTTTCAGACTTATTCTTATGATTTGAGCTGTTAACGGTGCAGAATTTTGCTATATGATTATATTTATTACATCTGTAGCACCTGGGACCCTTGCTAGACCCCGCTTTAGACCCTGAACATTTACTTTTGTTCGACTTGCCCTTGTGAAAATTTGAGAAAAAAACAGATGAGTTGTCTGGAGTTTTTACATCTTGCAGTATTTTAGTCTTAACTAGATCTGCCGTTATAGCCACACCTGAGCTCTCCATAGCCATTATCATTGGTCGGTAAGACTCTGGTAAACCAGCGAGCAACAGTGTTCCGAGCCACTCGTCGTCAACTATGAAGTTGATGTTTCTGAGCTTGTGTGCACATGTAATTACTTTATTAACATAATTTTCTAAACTGCCACAACTCTCCAGATCTGTCGTAATGAGCTCTCTTAGGAGACCTACCTTTCTCAACAGGCCCGAGTCGTCAAAAGCCTTTCTCAAATTGTCCCATGCCTCCGCTGCTGTTTTAGTTTCCTGGACGTGGATGTAATTTGTCGGATCCACAAGCAAAATTATTTTCGATCTTGCTTTAACATCCTCACTTTTGGTGAATGTTGCCGTTCCATCGACGCATTTCCACAAGTCCTCGTGTTCCAAATAGGTGCGCACGGCAAAACTCCACGTGGCATAGTTTTCCCGTCCGGCCAGTCGATCGATTTGGGCAAAGCCATTATGCACGTGTTGGCCCATGACCTGATATAATGAACTGAAAAACTGAACTGCTATTTGGAATTTACTTGATATTTTAGATGAAATAAAACTTTGGTATAAAACAGACAGCCTTTTTATTTCGGTGCCACACACAGAGAGAGACGAATGTTACAATGGTAGCCACAGAACATAATACACGATGACATGTCACAGAGAAAAGCATAGAATGCGTTCATATTTTAACACTAATACTTAGGACAAACACTGGGACGTGCTGATGTGTTCCCTCCCTAAGTCCGTAACGTATTGAAATTACCGTGAGTTTGCATTGACAAAACATTTAGTTAAATAAAAACGATTGAATTAGAGTGAGGATACTCTCGGCTTTTGTTCCTGAATCACCAGAATGAAGTCACCAGATGAGGCGGTTGTTGATTAAAAATGTTGAATTTTTGAACTATGATCTTCTTTCCCTAGAAGAGCAATGGAAAGAACCCTTTATAAAGTACTAGCTTATGCCCGCGACTTCGTTCGCGTGGATAGAGGTTTTTTTAAAATCCCGTAGGAACTCTTTTATTTTTCCGGGATAAAAAGTAGCCTATGGCTAATCCAGGGATTAATCTATCTCCATTCCAAATTTCAGGCAAATCCATCCAGTAGTTTTTGCGTGAAGGAGTAACAAACATACACATACACATACATACACACAAACTTTCGCCTTTATAATATTAGTGTGAAGTGTGATAGTGTGATCGTGTGAAGTGTGATAGTGTGAAGTGTGAAGTGTGATAGTGTGAAGTGTGATAGTGGGAAGTGTGATAGTGTGAAGTGTGATAGTGTGAAGTATGATAGTGTGAAGTGTGATAGTGTGAAGTGAGATAATGTGAAGTGTAATTCAGTAAACTCTTTTTAGGCTCCTAAAATGCCTACGCAATAACAGAAAAGAACTCAACAATAAAAATATCATGGGTAAGGTACCTTCTTTGGTACCAAAACGCACCAATAAATTGAAAACCTCCAAGTTAACGTTTCCTAATTAAATTCAAACCCCCTGACAGGACAATGCCACCATCACTCTTCGGGAACACGCCAGACAATGCTAAGTTATCGCTGGAACAAGTTTTGGAGGGATATACCGCTTATCTTTATGCACATGGTGATGCCTCGGGCCTTTTAAAACTTAACGTCATCCACACGCTGGAATGGATCGTAGAGTCTGACTGTATTCAGTATTGCCACTTCGAAATAAGTTACCTAGGCGAAAGCCCTGAATTTTCATACAAAGCCATAGGTACACAGAAATTATGGTGAAAAATATTGTGGCTGGGTCAAAAATATAAGACGGGCAACATTGTACTTCTATAAAATATATGTATTAAATTTTAAAGACCGCGTAACTTTGAAACCGAATATTTTAACAGAAATCTGGAAAACCACAGACATAGATATTAGTTTCTAGAATGTCTGCAAAATTTCATGGACTTTGGTTGCTTAATATTCAAATGAAATTGGAACTACGATTGTATGAAACGAGTGACGGAGAGAGCCCTCTTAAGATTTAAGCATGATTTAAGATTATTTTTAATTTAACGCTTCTGAACTTGCTGTTGGTGTACCGAAGTAGAACAAATACAATAAATAAATGATTATAATATCTGTTTTAATATTTTCCTGCCTATTGCTATTGTGGTACGAGTAGCTACCTACCTATGGTTAGATACCTATTTCATGTTTAAGTATGGAAGAATATTAACCGGTTATTACTTGGCTGGTCTAATTTCTACTATTTTAAATAAGTAATCTTCTAAACGGTAAAATGCAGAGTTGTCATCATCATCTCAAGCCAACCCACAACTGAACTTGGGGTCTCTTCTTAGATAATGAAGAGTTTATTTTATGCCATAATCTACTACACTAGCTAATTGCTGATTGGTGGACTTTACACACCTTTGAAAACACTATGAAGAGCTCTAAGACATGTTGGTTTCATCACGATCTATACCTTCACCGTTAAGGCAAGTGATACTTATTTGCTTAAAACGTACAGTATAACTCGGATAAAACCCCCCATATACTTAAGCCGAAGGAAGACATGTAAATAAGTCAATTTCTAGGCATTTCTTTGACATCAATTTACTTTTTATATACTTTTTCATTGTATTTAAATAACTATGCAACACTGTAAAAATGTACTGGAAAAATTGCACGCCACCGCATGGCAAATTGTAATTGGACTTTTATAATTTTAAGACCCATTGTACAATATAATTTTGCAATACATAAATAATTTAATCTTATCTAACCACTAGGCTATCACTATTTTGCAGATACTAAGCCTACCAATTTGTAGAGCCTTTCAATTACCATCAAATACCTCTGCCCCTAATTTACTTTCTGGGGGTTCCTCAAATAAATTTTGTAGAGAATCTTCCCTAAAACTATAGAAAGATTCCAATCTGGCAACAACACCACTTTGTAGGACTAACCATCCAACCGTGGATGGAGCATTAAGGTAATACCATCATAAAACGAGCTCACCCTCCCCCCTATTCGCCATAAAACGAGGTCATATAGGGGAAAGGGTGTGTAAAATGAGAGTTCAAGTTATGGTGGACGGTAAAAGCTTTGGACGATTACTGGCTCGCGTGCGTTCTATTTCGAAGTGATAATGATAACTGAATAGGCATTGGGTATAAAGGGGAATGCTTTGAATGATAACAATGGTGTAGGATTCGTTCGTGTGCTGATATACCGACGGCGTAGTATCTACGTGATTCAAACATGCATGCAAGTTCATTTTGCATTTTAATTTTAATAAGTGCAAGTATTGAGTAACTTGCTTTGAAACGTTAAAACAAATATAGTAAATGAATTAAAAACTTGTTTTTTTATTAAAATGCAATGTACTAAAAAGCAAAAATTGGAAAGCACTCATGAAAATAAGCAAATGAGTTCAAATTCGACTTTCCTGCCATAGTGATAATGCAGGAAAGTCGAATTTTCACAGATTTTTCACTGGGAAAGTGATAATGATAACTGAATAGGCATTGGGTAGGTGTAAAGGGGATTGCTTTGAATGATAACAATAGAATAGAATTCGTTCGTGTGCTGATATACCTACGGCGTAGCATCTACGTGATTCAAACATGCATACATTTTGCATTTTAATTACTTATAATAAGTTGAGTAACTTCTTTGAAATATAAATGTATACAAATTATTGAGACTAAGATTTTTTTTAAATAAAGTTTTTTATTAAAATGTAATGTACTAAAAATGGCGATGGGAAGACGACATTAGAAAAGTAGCAGGAGCAACTTGGAAAAGGGTAGCGCGAGACAGGCAAAGGTGGAAGTTGCTGGAAGAGGCCTATGTGTCAACAGGACACGAAAATATTCAACTATCAGCAATAAAGGCTATAATAATAATAATAATAATGTACTAAAAAAGTAAGAAAACTTACTCATGAAAACGAAGAAAATGACTCCAAATTAGACTGTCCTATCACTTATGCCAATCATTTATGGTAACCACAGAGGTCCATCGTCCATCTCCCACCTCTACCACCCATTGTCCACCTCCATCATCAGACACGCTTATTAGATACCCACGACATCGTCAGCGCGGATTTAGTTTGTCAAAATCCCATGGGAACACTTTGATTTTCCGGGATAAAAACTATCCTATGCCCATTTCCAGGATGCAAGAGATCTCTGTATTACATGGACGATGCCCACGACTTCGTCCACGTGGATTTAGGTTCCGTTGAGAACTCTTTGTTTGCCGGGACAAAAGTCTTCCCTGGGATGCAAAAGCGGCTGAACCGATGGACCCTGAAAAGCTAGTAGACACATAGACAGATAGACAGATGGGACACACTTTCGCATTTATACTTAACTAGAGGATGCCTGCGGCTTTGCCCGCGTGGATTTCGGTTTTTAAAATCCCGTAGGAATTCTTTGATTTTTCGGGATAAAAAGTAGCCTATGTCCTTCACCGGGATGTATCCCATGCCTGTACCAAATATCATTAAAATCGGTTCAACGGTTGGGCCGTGAAAACGTAGCAGACAGACAGACACACTTTTGCATTTATAATATTATAAGTATGGATTAGTATGGATATTGGTATGGATCTTTTTCTAAACTAATTGATTCAATTGATCCTGGTAGGTTCCTGTTTGCAGGTGGATCAGTGAACCAAAGGAGTCATTAACTTTTCTTAAGAAAAACTTTTGTCCACCTGTGGGCCATTAGTCGTATATTACTTCATTTAAATGCTAGTAAGGGCGTTCGTTGTTCCTGATCGTTAGATTCAGTTGAGTGCACCTGCCAATGGCGATAATGTTTCCGGGTTCGATTCCCGGCCCAGATAAGCTGAACGCACATGTTCCGGTCTCAGTGCGTTTAGGTTGAATAGGCTCAACTTTATCATTTTTACACGAAATTCAATTTAATTCTCACGTAGGTACTATTTAAAATTCGTCGATTTTTTTATCAGTAAATACCTAAATATGAAAAAAATTTTTTGCAAAATTCATCGCATCGGTTTTTTCTTTCCAAATTTCCATATCGCGCATTTTGTTGTTTAAAATTATACAATATTATATTTCATACAGGCCAATAAAAAAATTATAGCCAATGTGAATTAGAATGATACTCCTACAAAGATTCTAACGTTACTCCATACATCATAATCTATTCAGGCATTTAGAACTTGTAGTGAAATAAGCACATCACCACGAACCCTGAAATATAACACTTTTTTTTTGGGCAGAAAGTAAGTTCTACTGAGAAAAGCCGATAAGAATCTTAGCAGCATGGGCTTATTATAATATCGATGCTTAGCAGCTATACGGCTTCTTTACAAAACGGCAAAATGTTACAACACGGTGTATCTAAAATAATCTAAATCAATGCAACAAATCCTTGTACTCTCTATTGGGCAGCTAAATGCAAAGAGATAAACAAAAATATATATTGGGATTTTTCATGCTTGTGTGAAAGCAGCGTGTACACTGTACATGTATGAAAAGGCTGCGAGAAAAAGGTTGTACAGTGCTTTTGGGAGTCATTAAATTTGTAACGAAGACTAATACGGTACTCTGCTTTTAGCCTTTTAACCAGCGGTCGTACATCCTGATTAGTGTACCTACCTAATGGCCTGGCCACAGAGGGAAGCATCATTTAGATACCCACCTTAATTTTTTTCAGAAGGTTAATATCTCTGTGTTGTTATAGATTTTATCACGTCACTGTATTTTTTCTTTGTGTACTTAGACAACGAGCAAACGGCAAGCGGGTCACCTGGTGTTAAGTAATTAACGTAGTCCATGAACATTTGCAGCATCAGAGAAACCGTCAATGAGTTGCCGGGTTTTCATACTTAATTACTAATCTAAGTATACTTAAAGAAAAGTTTTTGAGTAGAAAGTGAAGACAAAACTTCGACACTTGGGCCACATCGCCACATATTTTGTATAAAACCCTATCTCTTCTACTTTCGTAGAAAAGAAGAAGCCAAAATGATCGACATAATATAGCTAATCAATATTCTATTAGATAAAGCCACAGTATAGGTATATTCCACCTACAGCAATAGTTTTAGCAACGATTATTCGCTATTCCCTGTAGACATACGAGTATATCATGATTTTTCGCAAAACGTACCAACTCCGCCCATGTGAAACCTACAAGAAACCAATTAAGAACAATGACCGTCCACACAAGCGCAAGTAAAGGCTAAATGCACAAAGAGGGGCCCGCAGCATAAATTGTGCCACTAATTCAGTACGAAGGACTTGAGACTCAAGGGAGTTCTAACCAAAGATCGATAGCAAGAGATGGTGATGGCTCTAGGGCTGCCAAGTATCCAAAAACTATGAGTGTAGTAAAGTAGCATTTAATTTTGCTGTTTTCTATTTTTTTAGATGTCTATTTTTATTTTTTAGATTTTTTAGATTAATACTTTAATGTTTACAGAGTACAGACCCACCTACGGCATAATCAACTGACTGAATTCATGTTATAATATCCAGAGCTAATTAGACATAATTATTTCTCTAACAAAATAATGTGTACATAATATTAAAGCGGGAAAAACCTAATAATCGACTGATTTATTAATATTATCAGTTAATTCTTGGTAACATACATTGTTTTCACTGTAATACTGGTGCAAAACTTTGTTGCTTTATATTAATGCAAAATTAAATGGACATCGTTCGCGTGGATTTATATGTTTTTTAAATAAATATCGTGGAAACTTTGATCTGCCTCCGGGATGCAAGCTATATTTGTAACTAATTGCGTCAATCGGTTAACCGGATGGGCGGTGAAAAAGTAGAAGGTACCAGACAGATAGACACAATTTCGCATTTATAATATTTGTACGGATTTAAAGTAGGAGTATAGAGTATGCGAACTGCTACGCTACACATTGTATTGAACCAGAATTTCCTCATTACATTTAATTTTAAACTAGGTTGGCAGCCCTACAAGTCTCCCCACAACCAGCCACGAGAGAGCTCTCCCATTCAACTATATTCCTCAATAACTCTTGATTTACGTGGCAGGGGCGGCGAGCGCCCAGCGCGGCCCGAGCTCGCATTCCGCTTACGACAGATCGTGACACATCTGTTACTTTACATTCTACACTCTACACTCTACACCTATCGTTAGGGCGTAAAGGCTATTTCATAGGCTGAAGACATAAGTACAACAGCGCTTAAATGACTTGTTTATATCAAAGAAAATCCATTAAAATTGGTCATTTTAGGCGAGATAGAATTCGATGAAAATACTTTCGTAGTTCATAATCGTAATTTGTCTATTTTCCCAAGCCAATCATGTTTATTTTCATTGTTCACTACATTCTTCACTAACTCTTGGTTTACGTGGCAGGGGCGGCGAGCGCCCAGCGCGGCCCGAGCTCGCATTCCGTTTACGACAGATCGTGACACATCTGTTACTTTACATTCTACACTCTACACCAATTGATAGGCTAAAGAAATACCATAGAAAAACTGTCATTTTCAGGTGAGAAACCATTGATTTTGAAAGAGCCACCCCTAAGGTGAGAAACGGTTCGATATAAAGTGTAGTGCTTTCCGGTACAAATAGATTACACTGAATGAAATCGGTCATAATAACCAAGTTATTAAATGGGACATCTTTGTCAAAAGATACTTAGGTAAGTAACCTCATACTTTACTATAGCCTTTCTACTTTTCTATGCCTTCATATTCATATCCATCGTTCACTATACTTCTTGATATACGTTGATTTGCTTTGCGCTAAATTAACGAAGGTCTGAACGCGCTGGCTCTCTCTCTATTATATAACTTTGGTTTTTGTGATCTTACAAGCTAATTAAAAGATAAAATAAGCGCTTACCAATAAAGGTATTGTTATTTAACTGCTAGTCCCTTGACTGGTGTAGGTACATACCTGAAAAGAATAAATTCATTAATCATAGAAGTTAACGTTTCAAAGCAGAGATGGGGAACCTAAAAATAATCGTGTTTACAAAGTAAAGTCGTGCCAAATAGTGAATATTTATTTGAAAAATTAATAAGAATTTGGCTTCTCCCATGCCAAGTTTTTACTCGCTTTATAAAATTAGCACTGCAATCACCATTGTATCGATTTGTTAACAACATATCCTCATTTTAAAGCTCAGATTTTTGAACCAGCTTTGTTAAGCTGCCACTTGCGGTGTTTCCAAACTATAATAACTATTATGTAAGTTTTTTATTGATGACAATTCGCCCTAGACTGCGATTTCAACTGATGGGAAGTGACGATGTAGTCTAAGATGAAAGCGGGCTAACATAGACGAGGTATGGCAGTTTAAGTCTAAACGGTTTTAACGCAGCATCGTAGTGGGACGCTACAGGCTACAGCACATGGTGGCACGTTTTTGCCAGTACGGTGGTAACTAGCCACGCATGAAGCCTCTTATCAATAGGGTGGGTAAATGAACAAACACCTTGAAAGCATGTAACGCATTAGCACTTATAATCAGGTAACCCACTACTGAGTACGGGTGAGGCTATAGTCTACCACGCTGGCCAAACGCGGATTGGCATACTTCACACCTTCTATAACGTTATGGAGAACTAGAGGATGCCCGCGACTACATCCGCGTGGATGTAGTTTTTTGAAGATCCCGTGGGAACTGTTTGGTTTTCCGGGATAAAAAGGAGCCTATGTCAAATCACAGGGACGTCAAGATTGACAGACGGACGGACGGACTGACAGCGTAGTCTTAGTAATAGGGTTCCGTTGTCACTTGACACCCTGCGAGTACGGAACCTTAAAAAGATCTGGTGTTGGTGTGGTGGTTAAATGTCTATTAACATATTAATTGTTCACCGCTATTCAATTATTCAGCGACATTGATGGTTTGTTTCGGTGTTGCCGAATAGCATATTTTAGGACAAACAAAGCATCACTTATAAGACGAGATACCATCTGAAAAATGTCAGTTGTTTTCTGTGAATCTACAAGAAAGATGACACCTAGAGTAAGTGTTATTTCCATTTTTTCATTGTGAAACATAACAATAAGATCCGTTTTAAAATTACCGTTTTGTTTTAGAACCATTTCTTGGTGTTAGTTGTGACCATCATCTGGGTGGAAGGTACATCGGGTGCCGCGTTTTCAAAAGTGATAGTGCAAAGAGATGGAGTCATTCCTCTGGAGTATTTTACCTATGATCCATCGTCCTTCTCATATGGAACCCCTCAAGCGGCTCAGTTATCCACTCCGCCTTTGGAATCAGTAGTACAAGCACCCTCAGTATCAGCGATTGTTACTCCTTGTTTGGCACCTTGCATCATTCCTAATAACGGCCAGGGATTGACACCAATATCATCGCCTACAATTCCTTCAAATGCTAAAATTATTACCTACAGTCCTTCAGTTCCGAATGTTCCTGTTGTAGTGACAAATAAAGAGGTAAGTCATTATTTAGACAATACTAAAGGAACTATTTTGGCGTAATTCAAAATATTATATTATTTAAATACTAATCTAGCTACGTGCGTCGGTACCAAACATACAAATCGGTTGAGCGGATGGATCTTTAGGAATCCCGGGGGGACCCTTTGATTTTTCTGGATAAAAAGTAGCCTATGTCCTTCCCCGGGATTCGTCAGAATCGGTTACACTGTTGGTCCGTGAAAAGGTAGCAGACAGACACACTTTCGCATTTATAATATTAGTATGGAAGTATGGATTTAGTTCGCAAATTAAAAAAAAAACTTCCGAAAATGCTTAGGTTCACTACCCCTGATTGAGAACGTATGGCGGTCTATGAACTCTTTGATGTTTTTCTGTACTTAATCACTTCACAAGTTTTGATGTTCCTATCTCAAGAGGCGGAACGAAACACTTTAAAATCTTGAGCGTTTGAAATACTTTTAGCTAAGTACTATCTCTAGAGAACGCCGATGTATGGATAGACAACCTCTAAGCACACATTTGGGCGAATGGGCTTCCTTTAACTCTTAACTATCACAAGTGTTTAATTGGCTGTTTAGAAAATAACCAGGACTTGCTTTTAACAAAGACATGATTTTATATTTTTTTTAGATAATTTTGTATACGGTTTAGATTCTACAGAGGTGTCATGCTCATTTTGTGACCAAACCCCTATATATAAACTATAAATAAAAATTTAAAAAAAAAATCCAATCATGGGCGTAGGTAAATCTATACTTAAATTACAAAGAGGTAAAGTTTGTAAGTTTATTTGTAGGAAGTAATCTCTGGAACTACTAAATCGATTTTAAAAGAAGTAAGAAAGCTACATTATTCCTGAGTCACAGGCTGTTTTCAAAAAAATTAGAGATCCCTACGAAATTGTAATAAGCTACCCAGCCAAGCCGGGGCGCGGCGGGTCACTAATTCTATTAGAGTAAGATTTCATGATCCACAGACCTACGTCATAGTATTATCGTCATTTATTTCTGGACGTAGGTCCTTGTACGCGGGCTCCAGGATTTTAATAAAATGTTCAAACCCGTGTAATTTTAAAACGACATTTTACGGAAATATGGCAAACCATAGAGCATAGATCAGTTCCAAATATTTCTATCATCCAGCATACAAAAAGGTAATTGGCTTATTTTGAATTCTACTCTCATTTGAATTTGTATACATAGCTAGGTTTATCTATGGCCCAATATTGATGTCGGGCCGATTTAATGCTTCCCTAGCTTACAGTGTGGGTCTTCGTTAGGGTTGCTACCCACCCCGTCGTCCCAGGACACATCTTAGTTTTCATGGTTGGCTGTAGCTGTATAATATCGGTAGGAAAAGTACTCCGAACCAAGTGATAAATGTAGAATTACATTTGATGATTCGAAAGTATTTGTAAAAGTTTGATTGAATAAATTGCATTTCTATTCTGTCATTGTCAAATCCATTTTACAACTCTTCTGCGGAAAACATCTGATAAGCTCTACATGACATTAAAAAAACTTCAACTGATGAAAAATAAAGTGTATAAGTAAAATTTTTTTTCTTAGCAAAAAACAATGTCAGATTTCTTTTCATTTTCATATAAAAAATTAAGCAAGTACATAGTTACTAACCAATTAAGTAAAAATATTTTTTTTTTAATGTACACCATAGAAAGTAAAGTAATTATTTATTAGTATAAGAAATCTGAAAGCTTTTGATAAAAAAATCTTATTTTCGTTCTTCTGCAAAACCGTCCTGTATACCTTACAGCAATTCATCCTTTTGGTTTCGAAATACCTATTGCCCTAACGTGAAATTACCAGTGGACTAGGAAATAATAAACGAAGTGTTTGAAAGTGCGTTTGAGACAATATGGTTACGATTTGGATATCCCGTGAGCTTGCGATCTTGTCCTATTTTCGCAAACTTGAAGTTGGCAACCCTAGCCTACAGATTTAATTTAGGCCAGCTTTCTCGTATACGAATTAGAATGGTTTAGCTCAGAGGTCCTATTCTGAAAGTCATGATAAACAATCGTGAGTTGGCAACTCCTGTACATTGTTTGTTTTTACGACGGGCGGCATAATAGAGGCCTTATAATATTATTATTATACGTATAGTATACAGCGTGTTTGATAAATCATATAACATGATAAAATAATATTATGAGGTATGTAGTATTTACCTTAGTACAGTCAGCAAATAAAGCTAGGTTGCGTCCGCCATACAAGTGACTATGGACGGGTGCAAAGCTAGCTTTGTTGCTGACTGTACCAAATATAAGAGCCATAGAATCATAGACTCTTTGGTTGACTCTGCTACTTGACAAATGAACGTTCAAACGGTCCTTCGAGTTCACAGAAGTTTTTTAAGAGTACATTTCCGCGATCAGCTGTTTGCAGGGTTCCCACATTGAAGTTTTAAGCAAATTATTTATTATTATGTATCTCTTACGGGGTATCACGGCTACGAGGCTCATAATTTTGATATGTATCTCATTGTATAAAATATAGTCGCTTCCGGTTGTCTGTATGTACCTACGCTTCGATCTTTTAAACTACGCGACGGATTTTAATGCAGGTTTCACCAATAGATAGTGATTCAAGAGGATGGTTTATACGTATAGTGATAATCTAGCACCCGTGCGCAACCGGGGCGGGTCGCTAGTATATACATGAATTTATTTGGGTAGGCAGTGTCCTCTTGCCTCTATGAAGTATCGAGCGTCAGGATATTAAGCAGAGCTTCGGTATGTATAGCAGTGAGCCCAAAAGCAGCTCTTAGTATTCAATTGGGCTCATTTCTATGGAAATATGCGAGGGTGGTCGCGACGTGTTCCGTTATTAACATATTTATCACTGCCCCACGTACCTATACCAGAGGCTATACCCACTTTGACTATACATTTTGATTATGCCAGAGTGAACTAGAGTGAGGGATCTCTAGTTCTCTCTGGCATAACCAAGACGATATCTCAAATATTAGGCTATGGTGGCGGAAAATCATAGCACAAGTGTAAATTAAAAATGTATAACACCCCCGACAAGTGAACGTTACAGTAACTAGAAAAGAGCTGATAACCGATTTTCTTGGATTATAGCTAAGAACACTCTCGATCAAGTTATCTTTCACTAGATCATATATTTTTAAAAAGTATTCATTTGTAATAGACCAATTAGTATTTTAGAGGATCAAATAATATACTCGCTTAAAAATATGGCTGGTTGTTTTAAGTAGATATTAAAAATTTAAAATCGTACTTGGTACATTCAGTGCTTTAGTAGAGTACCTATAACTATAACTACCTCGATTAAATATTGCATTGTTAATCGACAAGTTATAAATCTTTAATGCAGGTAATAAATCTAACGATAGTTTGTAAGCTTTATTGGTTTTTCGATAAGAAATCAATAACCACCACAGTAAATAGAAATAGGTAGTAGGTACTTAGTAGATGCACTAACCGTGCAAAATCCATTATATTCATTTTAATAATACTATGTATTATACGAAAGTGTGACTGTCGTTAACTTTACACCCACCTATTTAACCGATTTTGATGAAAAGTAAAAAAAAAACATTCCAGAGACGGACATAAGCTACTTTTTAACCCCCGACCCAAAAAGAGGGGTGTTATAAGTTTGACGTGTGTATCTGTGTCTGTGGCATCGTAGCTCCTAAACTAATGAACCGATAATTTAGTTTTTTTGTTTGAAAGGTGGCTTGATCGAGAGTGTTCTTAGCTATAATCCTAAAAAAATCGGTTCAGCCGTTTGAACGTTATCAGCTCTTTTCTAGTTACTGTAACCTTCACTAGTCGGGGGTGTTATAAATTTTTAATTTACACTCGTAACCTCGACAAATCATAGAGTTCCTCAATTCTAAGTCCCTCCTCGAAAGAATTCCAGCGGATTTTTTATCTACGCCGACGAAGACACTATTAATAGAGCTCGAAATGTTTTAGAAAAATGCCATGTACACTACCCTACCTACAGACAAGAAAACAGCAAGCTGAAAAATACTTCTCCCATCAAATATTTTTGGCAACAAAACCCTCCAGTGTGAGTAGGTATTTCTCGATAAAGAACGCCGAGACATTTCCTCGCAATCTATTGAGTGCATCTCATATTTTCGTCCAAACTAAACTTCCAACAAAACTTTAAACACATGCCTCCACAGCGAGATTGTACAAGCAGGTAGAAACACAAAAAAAAACGTAAAGAAAAACTCGAGCTCTCTTCAAGGGGGTATAAAAACTCAGTACAAACGAAATTCTTCCTTGCGATTCAGACCATAAGATTGAATTTCGATTGAAAGCCAGGCAACCCTCAATCGACGCAGGGGTCTAATGACACCCGATACTTTTTTTTGCGTTTTTATGCGATTTATTTTCTAGTCGCAGTTAATTGGTATTTTTTCGAAATAGACGATATTTAAATATAGCACGCGACTGATCTGTGTCTGTGTAGTGTGTTCTTGTGATGTGTCGCGCAATCATTACCATAATTCGGCGCGAAAATTAACCAATGAGTTCGTTTTGAGCGTCATCAGCGCATCATAGCGCCACGACAGGAAGTGTGAACTAACGAATGTCTTCATATAAAATGTATGATTCTGAATAGCCAATCTACTGTCGCGTAACGATACAGCAAAACAGAATAGTGCGACACAGTAGAAATAGGTATGTCAATGACCTCTGTCTATAACTTGTCATTTGACAAGTGTAAATTAAAAATTTATAACACCCCCGACAAGTGAAGGTTACAGTAACTAGAAAAAAGCTGATAACTTTCAAACGACTGAACCGATTTTCTTGGATTATAGCTAAGAACACTCTCGATCAAACCACCTTTCAAACAAAAAAAAAACTAAATTCAAATCGGTTCATGGTTCATTAGTTTAGGCGCTACGGTGCCACAGACAGATCACAGATACACACGTCAAACTTATAACACCCCTCTTTTTGGGTCGGGGGTTAAAAAGTGCGGTTTGGTAGATTTCACACACCTTTGAGAGAAGAGAACACTCAGACATGCAGGTCTCGTGAGGTTTTCCTTCAACGTTAAAGCAACACGTGATATTAATTAATTGGTTAAAAGTAAAACGCACGAAAAATTAGGGTTGCGTGTCCTGGATCGATTATCGAATCCTCGACCTCCGAATACAAGGCCAACATCTTAACCAATAGGATATCACTACTCGTAACATACAACATACAATGGCTTGAAAATAAACCCAGAATCTAACAGTAAAATATAAACCGAGTTAATAATAAAAGTCACGAATGCGTTAACAGGGCTCTCTCCGTCACTCGCTTCATACAATCGTAGTCTCAATTTCATTTGAATATTAAGCAACCAAAGTCCATGAAATTTTGCAGACATATTCTAGAAACTAATATCTGTGTCTGTGGTGTTTTAGATTTTTCTAAAAATATGTAGTTTTAAAATTACAGGGGCTCAAAGATTTGTTTGTAAATTTTTAAGACCGCGTAACTTTGAAACCGAATATTTTAACAGAAATCTGGAAAACCACAGACATAGATATTAGTTTCTAAAATATGTCTGCAAAATTTCATGGACTTTGGTTGCTTAATATTCAAATGAAATTGGAACTACGTTTGTATGAAGCGAGTGACGGAGAAACCCCTCTTAAGTTCAGTACTCATAAATACAACAATGTAGTGTAATGTATGGAATATAGTGTGCTAAGTGCGTTTTCGAGGAAAGCATAGATTAACTGAACGTTTATTTATATCGTCGTTAATAGATTTCACTATTATTTAGTACCTATCTATTTTACATAGTTACATTTAAACAACATTGTTGAACTACATATTATTTACAATTTTACATGGCATAATAATTGTATATCAAATCTTTGAAAAGAGCAACCGCCGACTTTCTTGATAGTTCTTCACGGTAGGAAAGGCATTTCGATTCAGTGAGTAGGTATCTACTTGTAAAAGTCTAATTGAATAAAAATATTTTCATTAGGATTTTTTTTAACTCTTTGATAGTGATAAACAACTAAGTATAATAATTATTTTCATGATCAACAAGAATTAGGTTTTTTGAAATCCTGTGGGAACTCTTTGATTTTCCGGGATGAAAATTAGCCTATGTCACACTCCAAGTCTTTATCTATATTCTAGGCCCATGCGAAAAATTACGTCGACCCGCCGCTCTGATGCGGCGTGGTTGAAGAACAAACCAACACATTCCTACGGGAACAAGAAAACCTAAATCTACACGAACGAAGTCGCGGGCATCAGCTAGTCAGCTCGTCGCGGTAATAAGTGACACTCTTGCGTTTTGCCTAGAGCTTATAAATTTTATGCAACAGCCCGGCTAGTATGGGCAGTAGATAAAAATTATATCCCCCGATTATATCCACTGATGTCATAGAAATCAGTGGATATAATTGGGGATATAATTTTTATCTACTGCCCATGATAGCCGGGCAGGGGTCGAAATGACACCTAATTAGGTGGAAAAAGTTTTGGAGGGTTAGGAAATTAAAACAGAGCGTACTAAACTTGATACTGTTATGACGTTGAAATGTCTGGAGCGTGAACAGCCTGCCAAAGGAAACATTATAAATCATTGCCTACAAGGTGTGGAGGTTGAGTTTGCCAAATCGCCCTGCAGACTGCTGTGTACACATTGGCAAGTCCAACAGTTGCCATTGCCAAGTTCCTCGGGACTTGGACATCCGATTTCCGCCAGGTGCCAAGACGCCATTCGCTCGAGGTGGCAGCAAATACTGGATAATTTACTAAAGGAAAGGATCGAGTTATACGAGGGGTTAATTTATTGATAACAGGTTTTATTAACCCCCGACCCAAAAGAGGGGTGTTATAAGTTTGACGTGTGATCGTAGCTCCTAAACTAATGAACCGATTTTAATTTAATTATTTTTGTTTGAAAGGTGGTTTGTTCAAAAGTGTTCTTAGCTATAATTCAAGAAAATCGGTTCAGCCGTTTGAGTGTTATCAGCTCTTTTCCTTCACTTGTCGGGGGTGTAATAAATTTTTAATTTACACTTGTATAAGCTGTATGATAAAAGATGGATTGGGAAACTATCAACTATATAGAGATATCAGATTTATACTAGTATCTTAAAAATAGTGAGGAGGAGGAGGATGTCATATTCCGCAGCAAACAACAAGTCAGTAGATATGAGATCTCATAGTACCCATACAATAATACATTTCACTCCAGAAGACCAGGGTTCAAAACAAAGCTCTTGATTAGAAGAGAACTTTTGGCTGCTTGACTATAGTGCCTATGCAGATGCTGAATATTGGCAAGCTAACAACTCGAAAGCACAATAACATGTCCGAATAAAAAAAACAGTGGCCCAAATATCTGGAAGTGGTTAACAGCCTGCCAAAGGCTAATATTATACAAATTGTTGTTCGAAGTGTAGAAGTGGCTTGGTTTGCCAAATAGCATGAGAAACGCTGTGTATACATTGGCGATAGTTTTGAGATCATTGCCAAGTTTCCTCCTAAGATTTGGAAGGCCTGCGTCCGCCAGGTGCCAAGATGTTATTAGGTAAACCTGATTAAAAGCGGCAAATACAGGGGGATGAGATTTTCGCTAATTACGGGTAATTCGAATTTCGTTTCAGGGATTATAGAACGAGCCAGTTGTACATTTCAGTTGTCAGATAGTTGACCTGATTTTGTAGTAGGTGGAATAAAGACACCTTGTTCCAGGGTATTAAAGGCAAGTTTCAACGTTGAAACGACTGTAAGAAAGCAGCACTTTTTGCAGCAATTCAGCCGCAAAAAGGTCGCGATACAAAAGCGATGCATCGCTGGGCCGTGCAGCTTTTCCAACGATTCGGTATGATTCGCTACTGTCACTACGGTGCAGGAGATTCCTCCTACATCAACGATCGCGATTTAGAAACGCGTTCAAGATACGTGCGGTTGTATCGCTACAAAAAGTCTCTTGTCTCTTGATGTCTTATTTCCTTATTCTGTGTAGTGTAATTATTACTATAATGTACTTGAGGGTATTTTGATAATAAATTAGTTGTTGGTCGCCCTGCCTTGTTTTACAACATTCTGTATTTGTGCAAGTAACCGAAATGACCACAGTTGCACAATTTGAGAAACAGACGATTTTTTTCCTTTCTTCCTTTTTACTCTATTGTCAGATTTTTGTCTGGGATTGAAACCAAAATTCTCCAACCTCATCCTTTGGAAACATTATCTTAGTTACTTCTAGCGTCCTTAATTATAGGAAAGGGGAATTCAAGTAAATTCCCAAATCTAAAAAATTGTAACGGCATAGTATTCCCCTGGTTATTTTCGTCAGGAAAATTGTTGCTACATACAAGTCGACTCATTACAAACGAACAGACATAGTCTGTCTATTCATCAGATACATCAATGGTTATAAAAAATATCCCAAGAACTTGAAAATTTATGGAAGAGAATTTATCAGAAAAAAAACGTAAAAAACTGGATTGTACAAAATATATCACAGCATTCACAGCAGATGTTGTACTGACGTTGACATTTTTACGTGAAATTTAATACCACTGTCACCAGTGGAGGTCTAAAGCAATATACTTGGAACACTTGGAATGGCTGTGTACTCTTGTACCAACTTGTTTTGCAAGGTCTTTGTTCAAGCGAGATTGCGTCCTCGGGCGAAAATCTTATGATTGAATTCTTGGCTCTGGAGTAAAGTAAACCTACTTTGCATTTCTAAGCGTCCAACGGAGGAAATTAGGGGATAAATTTTTTGAAGGCAGTGTGCTACATTTTGATGATTGCGCAGGTTGCCAAGTTTGACCTATTTCATTATTTAGATGGCCATGGGTGATCGATCTTGGGAGGTTTTTTTCTTCTAAGCCGTAGAGGAGGCTGTAAGACTATTGCCCTATTGCTTTCTTTGATCCAGCGATATACATTCGATTACATACGGGTATAGTTTAAGCACACACGTTAAATAAATATCAGGGCCATAGAAAATAACAGTAGATCTAAAAAGCAATATTATCAGAATGGCTGTTTCACCTACTTTTATTTCACCTACTTGTTTTTGTAAGGTCTTTGTTCAACGAGATTGCGTCCTCGGGCGAAAATCTTATGATTGAATTCTTGGCTATGTTGAAAGTAATAGCCTGCTTAGCATTTACTAAGGAGGAAATTAGGGGGTGAATTTTCTTAGAGTGTTGTGGCCTACATTTAGGTGATTCGCATATTTCAACTTGCAATATTAGTCTATTTCATTATTCGGATAGGTGATAGGAATTTAGAGGTTTACTGTTCTTCCGAGGCTCAAAGAGTTACTTTATTGCTTCATGTTACTTAGCTAACCTACATAACTGGCTTTCTTTGGCCCCGTATGGCTATGCGTATTGTATTTGTTTGTAACGTCCAAACAAAATTGCATCTTCGGGATGAAAATTTTATGATTGGATTCTTGGCAGCAGATTACAGTCAGCCTTCTTAGCATTATCTAAGCCGCCAAAGAAGAGGAGATTTTGAAGAGGTATTTGATTAACCTGAGCCTGGAATGGCTAATTAATTGCACGAAAGTTCAGTCGATTGTGTTAGTTGCAACTTGCAACGTTGGTCAAAAAAACAACTGGATAGGTGATCTCACTTTGGACATTCTTTTAGTCGTATTTTTCTACTTCCAAGCTTTGGAAAGGTCTTCGGCCATTTATTGTGATAACTAATCTTAAATATTTGTCCTAAGGAAAACAGGAGTATTTGAGGTTACTTTGCATAACCCACGAATGCCAGAGAAAAAATGCCTGCCTAGGTAGAAATGGTGGAGATAGAGGTCCATATGCTGAGTAAAATTTGAGACAATCGTATTTAATAGAAAACGTAAAATTTAATAGAAAAACTGTAAAACACAATTATTTGCAGATAACACCCCTATTTTCTCCGGTGGACTATAAATAACCGCAGGGCTGCCCCGAGGCGGAACAATCATCTGTAATTTGTAGCAATAACTTGTATCAATATTAAACAAATTGCCCTACCTCGCTCACCCTAGCGCCGCCATTGTAATCTTTGATAATAACTCTCAGGTTGTTGATGATCCACGTACAGGTAAAAACGGGTAAAATTACTTTGAACCTGCGATAAATTCCTTACACGATAAACTTAGTAAGTATTAAAATATTCACTGCCACTTTTTTTAACCCCCGAATCAAAAAGAGGGGTGTTATAAGTTTGACGTGTATATCTATGTATCTGTCTGTGGCATATTAGCTCTTAAACTAATAAACCGATTTTAATTTAGTTTTTTGTTTGTTTGAAAGGTGGCTTGATCGAGAGTGTTCTTAGCTATAATCCAAGAAAATCGGTTCAGCCGTTTGAAAGTTATCAGCTCTTCTCTAGCTACTGTAACCTTCACTTGTCGAGGGTGTTATTTAATTTATACTTGTTTCATTATCTTCTTCTTTATTGTGACTCTTCGCAGAGTTTTCGTGGTCATCATGAAGCAACGTTCAAGGCAGATGTTATGCGCCTGATGTAATCCGAAAACCGTGAATTTGTGAATTAGGTACATCATTGAAAAAAAAAAAGTGTTTCAATTTTAAAAGTTAGATATCTATACCAAGTGGGGTTTCATATGAAAGGGCTTTACCTGTGTATTCTAAAACAGATTTTTACTGTCAACAAAATGTCGTAAAAAAAACCAGAGTAGTGAAACCCTCTGTGCGCGAGTCTGACTCGCACTTGGCCGGTTTTTAAGCCACAAATAGCTTAAAAAACATTGACCTCAAACTGAGCAAAAAGTCGCTCGGTTTCAGAAATGCGTCATACGTTACAATACGTTGTTAACAACTCATTTCCGTTCCGTTCCGTAATGCGCCTTAATGATACCGTCGACCCATGGTTAGACCATTGTCTTAACTTGAATATCAAAATGTAACACGTATTTTTGGGTTGTTTTTGCTCCATGCTCTATAGTTAGCATTAATTCGTCCTTTTTTGTCTGTTTTTGCAGTCAAAAAGGTGTTTAATAAACTATGTACTTTATTGTCCTTTTTGAAAGGAACTGAATTGTTCTAGATACCAATCTATGTCATAGCCAAAAATTGTTTGATAAAACATTGAGATTTTTTTAGTTTTCCTGACTACGCTTTATCTCCTTACTCAGAAAGGTCATTTATCAAATGCATTTTGAAGCATAGACACTTTAAAGCACATGTTCCAAAAACACTTCGCTAAAATGGCGGCCTCAAAATAGCTGTTCTGTTTAGCAACCATTTTAAATAGGAACGGAAGTAACACAAACGTTACTTCGGTCCGATAAAAGTTCTGAGTTACCTATTCTAAAGACGCCCACAGTTTTAGATCAAAAATCTGAAATATATGTTTTTTTTTTCAAACTTCCTTACATATCGTTAAGTACTTCATTAATTCTTATTGCTTTTAGTAAGGCATTGTTTAATTTTCTGCACCTAAACTCTATCAAACCTGACCTATAATACAATCTGAGTGTTATAGATTTGGCGTAGAGCTGACCAAGTTAGCGTATCAGTTAGTTTAGCAATGTTTATTTGACATGGTTGTTTTATCGCTGGGTTAACTGGGGCAGTATCGACTATCGACAGTCAAGCGATATCGATAGCTTGCATAAGATGTTATAGCTTGTCAAGCACTGGCCTCAATATTTTGTTTGGTGTTGCTTGTTTGGCGAAAATTAATATACTATGTCGGGTTAATGGACTAAGAGCCAGCTCGTGCCAGACCACCGTTATTTTAAAGCTGAAAGTCATGCATTGCCAGATACCTCAGTACCTATCGTGGCAATATCTTGTCAGACACCCTTAAAAATTTTAACTTTAAGGGCGTCTGGCAGGGTGCTGCCACTACACTTAGTGTCTGGCAATGCATGACGTGATTTTAATACCATTTCGAAGAAAAAAATAGACTTTGTACTTTGACGTAAGATTTTTTACACCCTTATTGCCTGATATTTCCCAAAGTCACCATGATCCAAATTTCATAGTCGCTCATCGTTCCTCCCTGTGCTGGGGCCAATACGCAGAGAAACTTTCAGCTTTTATACAAGTGTAAATTAAAAATTTTCAACACCCCCGACAAATCATTTTCAAATAAATAATTATGTATATCTAGGCATCTAGGCAACGTCCATCTTGACAGCTTGAAATTTGTCAATTGACACTTGAATATTATGAACCTAAGGGTTATCTAACCTTCTTTTCAACAAGAAAACTAGAAAATAGCTGATAACTTTTAAACGGCTGAACCAATTTTTTTGGATTATAGCTAAGAACACTCTCGATCAAACCACCTTTCAAACAAAAAAAAAGTAAATTAAAATCGGTGCATTCGTTTAGGCGCTACGATGCCACAGACAGATACACAGATACACACGTCAAACTTATAACACCCCTCTTTTTGGGTCGGGGGTTAAAAATAACGAAGGTATGGCACACGCTGGCTCTCTCTTTATAATGATTTCTATACAAAGAACAATTCCAAATTAAAACTTCACACCGCATTTATTTTATTAGCTACTTAGCATTAACTGTATTGAGACATGGTCACTAACTATGGGTCTCATAAGAAAGCCAAGCGGATGATGGTCAGATAAGCTCTCTTGAGAGTTTCTCTACGTGATCAAATCTGAAATGAGGCGATCCCTAGGAGAACCAGAGTAACCGAAATAGCTCATTTGGTTGCGAAGCTGAAGTGGCAATGGGCAGGGCACATAGTTCGAAAAGTTGATAGAATTTGGGGTCCCAAGGTGCTGGAATTGCGACTGGAAAGCGCAACGTTGGAAGACCCCCCCCCCCCCCCCCCACTAGTTGACATCTGACGATATCAACCGAGTGTCAGGGGGTCGCTGAATTCAGGCGGCGCAAGACCGTGGCGTGTGAAAGTTACCGAAGAATGATAAGGGTTTAGGCCATAGTCTACCACGTTGGCCAAGTGTGGATTGGGAGACTTCATACACCTTTTTAAGCACATTATGGAGAACTCTTAGGCATGCAGGAGTCCTCACGATGTTTTCCATCGCCGTTAAAGCTAGTTATATTTACTTAATATATAAAACGCACATAGCTCCGAAAAGTGAGAGGTGCGTGTCCGGGATCGAACCCCAGACTTCCCGAATAGGAGATGGACGTCTTAACCACTGCTTAGTAGTCGCGGTACCATTTCTATACCAATTCTGAATTCCATGGTAGAGACGATCCAGTAATATCGGTCCCAACAAAGCCGGCGGCCGTCAAACCGGCTGCACCATTATAATTGACAATAACAAATGATACGGATCTACATCACAAAACCATCCTGTCTTCAGCGTGATGGATATTGGATGCTATTGTAACATATATTTAAAGTTAATGAATCGTTCGGCCGGCTTTGAGATTAATTTAATGATGCCGAGTAAATTATTACGGACGATTCTAGTGTTAAGTGTGCACTCTCCATGGTCACTCCAAGTCGAGCGCAAGCGCATGCTATTCCAACACTTACGGACGGGGCATACCTACAAGAGTGAGATGCATGATGTTTTAAGAACGCAAATCAATGTTTGGTATGTTATTATTGTTTAAACAAATTGATTCGCTAACTCGTGTCTAACACTGAGTGATAGCCACCGAACTCGGCTGGTTCTACATTGCGGCATTGAGTGATATCAAAATATTTTTTGGTAGAAAACCTTCAATGAATTAAAAATAAATGTCTAATGGGTTCGGTGGCATATCAGTATCATTCAGTCATCAGTGTTAGACACTGAGTTACCGAATCAGGAGGCAGGTCTTCCAACACTGCGCTTTCCCGCGCGAAGTCGCTATTTTAGACCCAACGAGACCCCAACGTCTACCGCTTTTTTGAATGTGCCCTGCTTATTGTCACTTCAGTTTTGCAACCCGTTCAGCTATCTTGGTTAATACTCTGGTTCTCTTACGGATTTCCTCATTTCTGATTTGATCACGTAGAGAAAATTCAAGCACAGCTCTCTCCAATGGAGAGAGCTGTGCTTGAATTTTCTGTCTGAGTGACCCTGAGGTCTATAGTTAGCGACCATAAAAATATTATTTTACAGCCAGCAGAAAAACTAAGTAAAATATAAGAATAGAATTGACACCAGTGTCAGTGGCTAGAACAACTTAATTCAGCCTTCCGTTCGTCTGATTGGAGCTAATTGCGGTAACCTCTCACCTCTACCCCTGCTATCAATTATAGTTTGACCTTAGGGGTGAGACTGTATTAGTCCAATTACGTCCCTAGTCCCTGCGTGTTTAGTTTATTTAAGTAAAACATTTTAGACATCAGATATTATAGATATACAATATACATTATACATAGTGGTAACGTGAACTGGAACGTCGTCGCGTCACTTCACCGCTCTCGTTCTGACAGGTCTATGGCCGTCAACTACTATCTATGGCTAAGTTAACACTCAACGTACATTGTTTTCTAATTTTTGTGTATCGGTCTCTCTGTGTTTGTGCGCTCTTTACAAAGGTATTTGAAAGGCGCGTTTGGAACCCTAGTCCCTTTTAAGTTTACAAAATCAACTTACAATAGTATTTATATATCCTTGCGTTTACGTGGGGTTTTTTTAAACTACTTATAGACAAGCGCTTTGCTACAATCAGACCTGTTGGCAAATTATGGTCCTTTTGCAGCCGAAGAGGGGCGCGCTTGCCTAGAAGGAATTTGTTTGTTTTAAACTCTTTCTGGTATATAAAATAAAATTTAAAGGCGAACTTAATACCTAAAGGTATTCTCTTCTAGTCAACCTTTGGTAATGAGGACAGGGTGATAGAAATAGTGCGCAGTTGAGTCCAAATCCCTTTTCTAAACCATGAAATTCATTTGGTTACAAGACTCGGCCCATAAAGTGACAACCATTCAAACAGCCGTTTCCTTATGACCATTTCAGACATACTCGGTTCTAAAGATTGTTCAGTAAGTCGTGGCCAGTGGGACAAACGCCACTTTATGCTTGTTTTATGCCCACCGAACAATAAGCAAATTATTTATAAATAACTCGGCCACAGCGCTCGCTGGAATTGCTTTACAAAGAAAATGTTGCAAAACGCTTTATTTGTGCTGACCGTTTAAGCAAATATGCATAATGCAAGTTTTTAAGATTTTGACCACGTTTAAATTGAACCTACTTTTTGTTCAGTAAATATTTTGGACAACCATCAAGTGGTAAAGTGGTGAGCACTTCTAAGTTCGAAATCGGGTTTGACTCCTATCTGGGGCAATTTGGAAATTTTGGCTCAGGTATCTCTTTTTAACCCCCGAACCAAAAAGAGGGGTGTTATAAGTTTGACGTGTGTATCTGTGTGTCTGTGTATCTGTCTGTGGCATCGTAGCGCCTAAACGAATGAACCGATTTTAATTTACTTTTTTTTGTTTGAAAGGTGGCTTGATTGAGAGTGTTCTTAGCTATAATCCAAAAAAATTGGTGCAGCCGTTTCAGAGTTATCAGCTCTTTTCTAGTTTTCTTGTATAAAAGAAGGTTACATAACCGTTAGGTTCATAATATTATGTCAATTGACAAATGTCAAGCTGTCAAGATGGACGTTGCCTAAATACATAATTATTTATTTGAAAATGATGTTTTGGAAAACTCAGATACTTTGGATCGTAGGCGCGGAATAGTCCAAGAAAATCGGTTCAGCCGTTTGAAAGTTATCAGGTCTTTTCGGTCTTTTCTAGTTACTGTAACCTTTACTTGTCGGGGGTGTTATAAATTTTTAATTTACACTTGTTTAAACTATAAGCTTGCGCTTGAATATAATCACTTCAAACAGTAGGTGAAGACGCAGCCTAAGGTGGACCGCGCCTGCCTGGTGCCTACTTACTCTTCTTTTGAAAGTACCAATATTTATAGCTAGCGGGGAAAATGAAAGCCGAAACGGCATTCAATATTTTAGTAGTGCGTATAAGAAACGCGGAAGCGAATCTCTTCATAGGAATCCGTGGAATATTGACTCTGTAGGGGTACAGACCTTCGCGGTTGGATTGGTTGGCGATGGGGGAACTAGGTCGAGTAGTTCTATAAGTTTAGTGACAAGTGACAATTGACGCGCTGCTTATGCATAGAAGAACTCAAGTATGCAAACAACGCAATTTAGGTCCGTTTTTAACCCCCGACCCAAAAAGAGGGGTGTTATAAGTTTGACGTGTGTATCTGTGTATCTGTGTGTCTGTGTATCTGTGTATCTGTGTATCTGTCTGTGGCATCGTAGCGCCTAAACGAATGAACCGATTTTAATTTAGTTTTTTTTTGTTTGAAAGGTGGCTTGATCGAGAGTGTTCTTAGCTATAATCTAAAAAAATTGGTTCAGCCGTTTAAGAGTTATCAGCTCTTTTCTCGTTTTCTTGTAGAAAAGAAGGTTAGATAACCGTTAGGTTCATAATATTATGTCAATAGACAAAATATGTCAAGCTGTCAAGATGGACGTTGCCTAAATACATAATTATTTATTTGAAAATGATGTTTTGGAAAACTCAAATACTTTGGATCGTCGGGGGTGTTATAAATTTTTAATTTACACTTGTACTTTGACTTTATTTATTACTTTGATACTCGAAATCTATAATCGATGTCGACATGTGTAAACTTGTACCAAGCGTGCAATAATTGGTTACTAATCGTCACAATGTAGGTCATAGATTCTACATCAGTGCGTCAACTGTATACATTATTGCATTTGTCTTTCCCACGGCTAATTGAGTTATTAGTATTACCACCTTCCTGCTTCTTATCCGGCAATATACTTCATTAACTACTGTAAACAAGTTTTTTTAAGAGCGCTAAAAGTGCTGACACACTGGGACGCCATCCATTTCGAAAAATCGATTTCAAAAAAGCGTTTGACCGCGTGGAAACGTCTGTACTTATGCAAAAGCTATCAAATATAGGGTTTACTCCTAAACTTTTGAACTTTTTTCAAAATTATTTTACGAACAGACAACAATATGTTCAATTGGCAAGATATAGATCAGACTACTACCCAACACATTCTGGAGTGAGTCAAGGCAGTACCTTGGGACCTACCTTGTTCTTGATTATGATTAACGACTTGCCTGACGTCGTAAAAAAGGCAAAATGTTTAATGTTTGCTGACGACCTAAAACTGTTTCTAAGCATAGAGGATGTAAAGGATGTAAACTTACTCCAGCAGGACATAAACAATGTAGTTGTATGGGCAAAGAATAATTTATTGGAATTTAATATTTCTAAATGTAAGATCATGACGCTATCACATAAAACTAACAATATCATCGTGGACTATAAGATATCTGGCGAATCACTTGAAAGGGTTACACAAATCCGAGATCTAGGCTTAACGGTTGATGTGAAACTTAGTTTTAATGACCATATAGATAAAATATGTAAGGAGGCCCATAAGCTTTTAGGATTTGTTATGCGACAGAGTAAGCGTTTCACCAATCCGCTAGTATGTGTTACCTTATTTAATGCTTATGTCCGCAGCAAGTTGGAGTACAACTCTGTAGTCTGGAGCCCACTCAGTGCTAGTCATATACTTACCATTGAGAGGGTCCAGCGAAAATTCGCGCGTGGTTTATACAAAAAAATGTACGGATACTATCCATATCTGTACCCTTCCTTATTCGTCTCGGGTATGGTGGGTCTAGACTCTCTGGAGTTAAGACGAAAGAGAGCTACTCTCATCCATTACTACCTACTTATGAACAATAAGGTGGATAATCCGGACACATTGTCGCGTTGTGCGTTGGCGGTACGGGCGCCGGACAAGCCGCTCCGGTCATGCCGGAAGTGGCCTTTCTTTGCGCTCGAGTCGTCCCGCACGCGGTATGCTCAAAGTGCGCCAACCTCCCGCGCACTTTCCGCGCTAAATCAATTGATTGCTCAGCACCAGAGCCTAGATTTGTTCAACATTAATATCAATAGTTTTATGTTATGTATAGAATAGTAGTAATAGAAAATATTTGTTAATAATTAATTATAATATAATCATTAATCATGACTTGCAATGCGGTTTGGCATTTGCTTGCTGTTAGCATTGTAAGAATCTGAAAATAAATAAATATAAATATAAATAAATATAAATAAATCCATGGCGACGTCGTCGATTACATATCCAAACAATTCGTTGAAATGTATGAGACTAACAGCTCACTTGGTTACAGTCTCGCGTCGACGCCACTTATGGAGCGTAGGCACGACCGACCAGCTCCTACGTGGAGATTGGATACTCTAGCGACCTGACGGAGCGTAGCCAAGTCACCAGTATTTCATATACAAGTTACGCCACTTTCACTTGGCGGCCAACTGGTCACCAGGCCGGACCCCGCAAGTTTTTCTTCGCTATTGTTGTGTTGTTGTGCAACTTATTTGGCAACCTTATTTGGCTACGTAGCCAGCGACGTCGCCATGGTGGCTCAGTGTGTTAGGGCTCTTAAAGTTAATCGACAGCTGACACAATATGTTAATTACGGCATTTAAGACAGTTATCAGCTATACTGTGTGTATGCAAAACGCTGGCGTGATATTTGGAGTTACGTTACTAATACTTTGACGGGTTTTCTTTTGATAATGATGCGATTTGTGGCCACCCTCAGTGCTTATACGGGAGGTTTTTGCATTTTTGACGACCTCGCTGGTGCAGTGGTGAGCGCTATGGTTTTATGAGTGGGAGTTCTAAGGTTCGATTCCTAGCAGGGGCAATTTGAGAATTTTAATTTATTAATTGTCTCTGGTGCGGTCTGGAGGGTGGCTACCGCCGCTAGTTACCACTCTACCGGTAAAGCTGTGCTGCCAAACGATATGATGCCGTAAAGGAACTGATACCGGGTATTGGTTTTATTAAGTGCCATACCCCTTCTAAGTTAGCCCGCTTCAATCTAAGACTGCATCATCACTTACCACCAGGTGAGATCACAGACAAGGGCTAAATTGTATCTGAATTTTAGAAAAACACCTAAGAACATGCGGGTGCTCATAGGATATGCCGACCAAAAAGAATGTCTGTGATGTCCGGATACAAAAACTGGACAACTTTTTAAATAAACATCGATGTTTCCTTTCTCACAAAGTATAAGCGATTCATTTATCATCAGAAATGTTAGAAATAGTGAGTCTACTTATACGCAGAGATTTGGATCAATGATGTCAACTTCCTCCAAAGCATGTAGTTTAAATGCAGATCTCTCTCCAACAAGATTTCAAAATAAAGCCAACTCATCGCATTACTGTTTTGTATTGGAAGCATAATTTGCATAGATTTTAATATTTCTAGCGGGCATCCAAAACAATACCAGAACTCTTCAAAATCTTGTTCGCCTTCGAGCGTTGAATGTGCGCATTGAAAACTGTGCCACTTGAAACCACTCCTTATTCCTCACACAACAGAGTCCTCATTCAGTGCCCAATTAAGTTTGCTAACCGGCTCTAAAATGCGGCGGTGCTTGCTTACAACGTGTCTTTGTGAATCGGACCAATTTTCGGAGAGCTTCCACGTCCCGCTGATTGCATGATTCCGTGGATGTTTGAGGGAATATCGAGGGTTTCAAGGAAGGTCGTGTTACGCTGGTTCTTCATTACGAGGCCAGCGACAGAAGCGCTCTTATGTAGGCACTATGGAACTCTGTTATTTGACAGAGAATCATTGAGCTAGCTGTGTGGTGTGTGCTCTTTGGTTGCTCAGTGTGTCTTTGTTGCCATGAATCGGTTCTGTATTGACAGATGGTGGTTTTTTCACGGATGTTGCCTGAATAGTCGCTTATTCAATGTTGCAGACGATTATATCTTTGAGCTAGTTATAAGGTTTCCTAGAAATGTAATTCGCTAATTTTTGCGCAGTTGCTCTGTTGGGACCTGCCGATTAGTTATTATACCTAGCCGAATAAATAAACCTTCATCTTCTATACTAGTATTGTTTTTATAAGTAACTTTTCTAATATTTCTAGACTAAACTGCCGAATCAAAGTCTTTTAACTTCGCAGACATTTTGACATACTTTCATTATCATTATCATCATCTCAACCTCAGAATAAATGTAGGGGTGGCTCTAAAATCAGTGATCTCACTCAACACATCGTCGGCATGAGAAGGGCTTAGGCCACAGTCAACCACGTCGGTGAGACTGCGGATTGGCAGATTTCACACACATCTTTTGAGAACATTATGGAGAACTCATACTCATACCTACATACATAGAAAAAATGAGGAGTAATAGGCTGGCATGGTATGGGTATGTAATGCGGAGGGAAGAGAGTCATATCACTAGAAAAATGTTAAATATGCATGTGGATGGAGAAAAGAGAAGAGGACGACCAAAGAAAAGGTGGATGGATTGCGTGAAAGAGGATATGCGTATAAAAGGGGTGGATGATACGTTGATGGATGACAGAAGAGAGTGGAAGAGGAAGACATGTTGTGCCGACCCCACGTAGCATGGGATAAGGGCTGGATGAAGAAGACATAACTTGAAAAATGATGGATCCCTTAGGGGTGGAATTTCTAAAAATCCTTCCTTGGAGAATGCCTGAAGGCACTTTAAGGCCCATATAGGTACTTAGGTACTGTCAAAATTCTAAGATTCCAACCTATAGGCTTAAGTATAAGGCCTATATTCTTAGGTAGGTGCTTACCGTCAAAATTTTAAGATAACGTTTCTCAATGTACGTTTGGTTTGCATTGATAGACCAGTCAGTCAGTCTGGACAAGTTTTATATGTGATACTTAGATGAAAACATTGATGTTAATGAATGTAATGGGATCCAATTTTCTTGAAATAGGTGTACATGTAAACTGTCCGAAACAAACGCAAAAAACATTACAAAAACGAATGATGTTTCTTAATAGATTTATAATGGTTAATGGCATGGTTATCTCGAATAGTTACAAGGCATATTAGGGTTTAAATAGTTTTAGATTGTCATAGAGCAGAGTGTTTGTGATGGAACTATTAAAACTAAATTAGAATCCAGTTTTAGTAATCTCCAATGAATATTAATATAATACTTGATCACGATAGATTGATGAGTGTGGATTTGAATAGTTTTTCGTCACGCAAGAAATTCCAATTCTTTGTCTTAGAACCAAATTACGGTACTTGCCTATGTCAAAAATAAATTATTTCTCAGTGATTATTAAATAGAGGGTCTTCCAAAATGCGTATATAGGTTTTTTTGACAGACACAACAGACGGAAAGACAGACAGACAACAAAGGGATCCTATTAGGGTTCCGTTTTCCTTTTTAAGGTACGGAACCTAAAACCTACCTACGGTATCTAAAAAATCTATTCAGGATTCAGGCATCCGTGTCAGAGTAAGTGAACTAAACAATACCACCTTGAACTCTCGCGAACTGCATTATTCGGCCACATGAGTCACCATCAGAATATTTGTCAAGTTTCAATTAACTCTGACATACAATAGCAATTGGTGGTTATTCCCCGATTTAAGACCCTATCTATATAGTACACTCGGCGATCATGTGCGGGCGTCAAATGTAAAGCGCTCTGATATTGAACCTGTGCAGTAGGAGAATTATCGAACTTTTTGTTCCCAACACACTTTTTAATTATTTTTCGTAATTTAACCACAAATTCACGGTTTTGGAATTTTTCCTTGAGGTATATGTTGTGCATCATAAGACATTCCTATATATACCAAATTTTCATGATTCTAGGTCAACGAAAGTATCCTATGCCAAAGTGTTAATTTCCCTAGTCTCGACAGACAAACAGACAGACAACGAAGTGATCCTATAAGGGTTTCTTTTTAATTTTTAGGTATGGAACCCAAAACGGCTAGAAGGATAACCACTAGAAGGCTTGTCAATTTAGTTTTGTCTAGTGATTGTATAAACTGTGTACCTATTGGAGCCTTAACGCTTACAAGTGCCGATTAAACAACTTATTTGTAAAGGTCAAATTAGTACACGCCTTCGTAATGTCTACCTGTAAGTACATAGTTAAGTACCAGCTTAGAACAATAAGCAGTATGTACTAAGTAAAGCCACAAAATGTCATAAGAAAGGTTAAATAACAGTGGAACTAGCCCATATTAGTTAATCGTGGTTTCAATACATTGTATGCTGTTACAATGTTTAAGACAACAGTTAGTACTCACTTACTTGAGTATTTTACGTAAAATAAAAAACTTGAACTCGCTTGGATAGGGTCCCAAAGTATTTTAGGCTCAGAAGTTTTTTTTATTAGGAAAACAAACAGCTTAGTTGTATACAAAAAAGTTAATACAAATAAGCTATTACATAAGTTTCCAACGTTTAGTTAGCAGAAAGAATTTTAAGTGTGAGTTTATTACAAATAAAAAAATACTTTCGGAGATAAGGATTCAAAATTCATTTATTTATGTTACACGAGTGGTCCTACGAGGGTTCCGTTTTTGAATTCGGACGTATGGAATCCTAAAAATGGGTCGTACATTTTTAATAAAATAAATCGATTTGGGTAAGGCTGAAAAGTATAGATATTGGTACCTCTGAATAGATAATAATGTAAACGATGATGATTGATGATGAATTTAATGAATTCAATATGGCGGACGACTCTAGATGATAAATTGATATCGATGTCAAATGAAAGATGTGGGTATGGATGTACCATAATATAATGATTCTTGTACCTACTGAGTATTAGTACTTAAAAATTCTTTGAGTGAGGACCTATTGTAGACAATTGGCAGTTAGGTTAACGCTTGGTTTGGTACCTACTGTAGTCTTAATTATCGATTACCGCCGTGTTTGACAACTGCAGGTTGAGAATCGAATATCACTTTTGATTGAATGGATAATGACTATTGGCTAAAATCATTAAAGTATAGCCAATCACAAGGACTTCGTTTGTGATGGCGTTTGCTGGCGCGCGTGCTGTGCTTGTTTGGAGTGTTTTTTTTTGTTAAGAGTGGCTGGTTTTTGTGTTAGTTGGTGTTTTTTGGTGATGGAACTGACTGGGAAGCGCTCTAAAGGGGCGCCGCGCGTATGTCGGCGGGCGCCGGCACAGACGGAGTCCATACTTGTATAAATTCAATAACTTGAAAATATCACAAACTTGACATTGGCTAATCAGAGTAAAACCAGATGAAAGAAAAAAAAAAGCCAATCACAATCATTTAGCTAACCACAACGTTTGTGCTAAGATGCTGTTACTTATCATAAAAATAACAATTCCAAGACACAGACAGTTTTGGTAAAAATTCCTAAAGACTATAAAATAAAATCTTTCCCAATTTAAATCAGTACGTGTTTTATCCCAAGATCAGAAGATATACCGAGAAAAATATAATAAAAATAGATCTGAAGACAAAGCAAACTGTTCCCAAGAAAACCTGCTGTTGTAAGGTATCAAGAGATCATCACGGACTTTATGAATCATGGCAGCTCCACGCCATAACACGTTCACTTGAGGTTGCCTTCCAAGAAACCGCAATCATCACGTGACATAGAATTATGGTTTCGACATTTTCCCTTTTAGGAGTTCCAACTACTAAGTGATATGATTCTGAAATAGTCTTGGGTTTAGATATGATAACGCAATCGAAGTGTGATTTGTTTTATCTGTGATTAACTTAGATTTGGTTACAGCCTACAGGTCTATGTTGTCAGACATTGAAGCAAAGTTACAGTCCGACAAGGCTCTTTTGGCACTTGAGTGAGGGCGCAGCAGTCGCTTTATGCCGACACAGCGAACTATCAACAAGTGCACTTCTAGATGGCCCCCGCCTCATACCCCGATTGCCATCTCGACTTGTCGCGTACTATAGTCGGCAGTTGCAATCCTGGATCTGAACTGCAATTTCGCAATTGGCTTGCTGTTTGATCCCGATTTCAGATCTAGCAACGGTTTGAACTGAACGTTATATCATCGTAAGTACAATACAACCCAAACTGCTGAGTTCAGTTAGTCAATCAATCAACTTGTTTGCATCCACTGCTGGATATAAGACTTCCGAGCGCGCCACTAAACGCGGTCCTCCGCATTCCTTATCCACCCACTTTCCGCTGTCTTCTTAAAGTCATCAGTCCAACGGACTGGAGGTCGTCCCACACTGCATTTGCCAAGACGTGGTCTCTACTCTAGAACACCTCTGCCCCATTTGCAATCGGTTCTGCGACAGACATGGCCTGCTCACAGCCACATCAGCTTGCTAATTCTTTGAGCTATGTCGGTTACCTTGGTTCTAAAAAATTCCTCATTACGAATTTTATTTTTTGACTCTCAGAGACACAGCCCGCCCCATAGCATGTTGAGCGACTTTTAAGTTATGACCAGTCAGTCAGTTTTTTCTTTTATAGGTTGGTGTATCAAAGGTTGACTTTTTAGAACTTCTGGGTATGGCTTAAGATTATTTTGAGACCCTGTGCCTCATGCAGAAAAGATTTTTGAGTCGTTTTTACACGTATTTCTATGCAAGTCACGCCACTGCCCCTAATATTCGATTCACACTTAACAAAGAAAGTTCGGAATACATTATTCAAATGAATCGACCTGAAACCAGTTCACGGCAGTTAGAATCGATCTAAATATGAAGTCATTAACGATGATTTAAAATATTTACAAACCCAGTCGGGCACTCTCGATTATTTTTGCATGACAATAAGTTAGGGTTGCCTCTGCCATCCACAGACTTAAAAGTAGGTGTCTTAGTAGCTATATGTTCTTTTATTAATAAAGCTTGTCTCTTTTGGGTTGCACTAACTGATGCCCGCGACTTCGTTCGCGTGGATTTAGTTATCCAAAGATCCCATTGGTCCCATCTCTGATTTTACGGGTTAAAAAGTAGCCTGTGTCACTCTCCAGGTCTTTAGATATGTATTCATATCCATGCAAGAAATACTTTACAATCATCAAGTGAAATAATTAATTAATCAGAGCATAAAATATGGCACCTGTTTAATGTTCAACACCAATGTTTCTCCAAATTTTTTCAACCTGATTTTCAGTCAGATCTTTCTCTTCTATATTTTTTAAACAGAACTTTTTTAAGTGTCAACCCTAACAACAAAGTAGAAATACATAAATTATTACATGCATCGCCGAGTTTTTAATATTGTATTCATTTTCGATCGCCTGTTAGGTACGAAACGAACCAACCTTCGGGCCAGAGCAGTTCTGTTCTTTTATTCATATTCACGAATGTGGCATTTCTCGTTCTGCAACCAGTCCCCGCTCTAATGGTGTCATAATTTTCTTTTTAATATTACCATTACGTACCAATATTAAGCTTACTTGAGCAATATTTTTTACAATGTTTATGGTTTTAAACTGTAGATAAGCACTTATTTTTTTTATTTTTCAGAGTTTACGACCTACAAAATAAAAAATAATGGCGGGCGATCTTCACCCAACTGCTAATGAAATGAAACGTATATTTTATTTATCATTCATGATAGGTTACATCCACGAACACACCAACCAATGGATTGCCTTGCCTAGTGGAATCAGGAAAGGCTGATTACAAAAAAATTTATAGGTAGGTAAGTAGGTATCACAATAGCATTGCTTTTCGGCAATACAATAATATACCTATTTACACAATAGTTTTTAGGGTTGCGTACATCCAAAGAATAAAAGGAACCTTATAGGGTCAATTCGTTGTCTGTCTGTCTGTTTTATTTTCTGTTTTTAAATTACATATTAATTATTACGGCATATTAATCCTCGTGCTTACAGTTTATATTCGAGGGCGTTTACGTCAAAGTGGGCGGATCTTGAGTGATGGTAGATTATGAGTCAGATGATATGGGTGTGGGAATCAAACAAAACCAGCACGTTTATCGGAATTAAGTAGAACGCAATATCTAGCTATCTGGTAACCCTACTGCGTATCTTAGAGGCTATGAAATACATTTCTAAAGTACTTTCTAAGTTACCTATTCAGAGACTACGAAATAGGGTAAGAGCACTAGTCCGATCCGAGTTCGTAAAAATACGGATATAAAAAACTCGGACCGAACTCGGATATTGCTTACGCCCTAATCCGATCTCTGATCCAACTCCAAGCTATTCAGTGGACATCTTTGACATATCTAGGTCATATTATTATGTCCGAATCCGAGGCATATCCGAGATATTCTCATGGATGACGGAGAGAACTCGGATGACAGAAGTCAGGGCTAGTGCGTAAGCTACCATACAAATAGTTCTATGACTACTCCGGAACATATTTTCACGCATTCGGATCGGATGCAGTGCATAATCGCCCTACGGTAAGAGCACTAATGCTGGATTGAGAACTAAAGGATGACACTTTCGAACAAAATGCCCAAAATCATTACCCATACATACATACATACCTACATAAATACCAGTGTGTTTGTTTATTTATTTATTGGTTTGTCCTTCAACCACGTCGCAACGGATCGACGTGATTTTTTGCATGATAGAAATTAACCCGAGTCCTTCCATTCTTAGTCTTAATTGAGTTAAGAGTTAAGACAGGCTATTGAAAGATTACTGGAGATTGAAACTTTGGAAGAAAGCCAGGCTAAACCGAGACACTGCGGAGTTCCATAACTTTTATCGCATTAGAGGCTTACTCAAAGCCAACATTACGGCCGGCCAAATGTGGCCCGGAACGACCACAAATGACCAGTAAGCGCCATCTTGATGCCAGATAAGCGCAAATGAATATGTAACGCGTCCTCCCACGGCCCGCGTTAAAACCGGGTCCGGCTGACCCTATGGAAATAAAACGGGCAGTTAATATTGTTTATTCGCGTCCGTTAGTCACTGCGGAGATATTAAGAGTGCTCTCCATGGCCGCTATAAGTGTAGCGTGAGAGCAGGCTATTGCAATCAACTAGCGCTTGTATGCAATCAGACTTGCTGGCAAGTGATGATGCAGCCTTAGCAGCGCGCTTGCCTAGTTGCCTATTCTCTCTTGATTTAAGGGTCTTTTTTCCGTAGGAGGGGAAAATCCTCATGGGCATAGTGCCAGACTGCTACCGACTAAAAACCCCTCCTTTCTGCAAGCAATAATGTTCCCGCCTTGTTGGCCTACCATTACTGCCATGGTCTGACTCATTTTCCTTCTCTTTCATCCTTTTCCTTTCTTTCAATTATGGCTTCCATATATTTCTGGATTAAAACCCACTTCCTTTTCTCCAGCAATTGTGCTTACGAGGCTCTCCACCTCAAAATCCCCTCCCAGTGCGTTCACGACATTCCTTTTTTCTTCCTCAAACTGGTGACTCAAAGGTTGCCTTGTTTATTCGCGTCCATTAGTCACTGCGGAGACATAAAACTGCATCTGCATGAGCCAATGGGCGCTCAGTCTCGAGCCTACGTGCCCAACAGAATCCAGTTGTATAATTCCCCATAGCGGGACTTCCAGTTATGGTAATCGTAGCCGAATTTCACGAGCTTGTCTTCGAAAGTCGATTTAAATCGTTCCAACGATCACTCCACGATCGGGGGAAGTTGATACTTGATGCATTCGCGAGGACCAGACCAGTCGATGAATTAATGAATTCCGGTTAACCAGCGATAATGTTCGACTAGATGGACCGCTTCATAGTAACATTATATTCCAACGAACCTCAGTATTACACTCTGTTTGTAAAAATTTAACTTGTGCGAATAACTTAAAATTATGTAGTAGCTGATCGCGTAATCATATTTTGTATTTGAGGTTAGGTAGCTTTAATAATATATAAGCGTCTACTTCTTTCTTTCTTTTCTCTGGGCTGGTTTCCGCAGTTAAAGTATCTATTGCCCGTTAAGTTATCTATACTCGTAGAAACATACTGCGTCTCAAAGTGGATTTCGATTGACAGGAATACGGACACCGATGTAGTATAAAGCGCCGCATCTAGTGGTACATTTATATCGCTGCGATGAACCAACGTGATTTCCTATAACGTTATCGGAGTCGGAGCCGCTCTAACAAGTTTAGCAAGTACATTGGTGTGCGATCGGTTCGGATCCGGTCGGTCGGGTGACGGGTCAGGATCGCCTCCGAAGCCCTAATCTCACTCGACGCATGAATAATTCCCGACCGGCTATCGATCGCACACGTCGAGGTTTTTATTAATACGGTGGGCGAGGCGCGTAATAGTAAACAGGCGCAAGCGCGGTCCACTCACCGACTTGCAGCACGTTCTCCACGCAGCCCGCCTCCAGCAGCTTGAGGCCGCGGCAGAAGGCGATGTTGCGGTGGTCGTCGGGCGGCGCGCGCGCCAGCGACGAGTACATGCAGATGTCGCGCTCGTCCCGCGGGAACGACCAGTACACGACGCGCCGCTGCACCGGCTCCGGGATGCGCTCGTAGCGCTCCTCGATGCGCTGGAACGGGATCGCGGACGCCACTATCTTGGCCGTGATGTCGAGCAGCGTCGGCGGGGCGCGCGGCCGGCAGCACGCGCGCGGCGCACACGTCGACATGGCGCTCGCTCGGCCGCTCGGCGCGGACTGGCGTGCGGGGCCGCGGGCGGCGCCCGCCCGCCCCGCCTCACCCGGGGAGCCCCCCGCGGGGATGCGCGCCCTAAATCGACACACTCCGATAAATTATTCATTTGGCAGGCATAATGTGCGATATATTATTAAAAGTTGGCATTTTTGTTTTGCTGAAATTACGCATTTGGATGCGGGCCTATCGACCATTATAACATGCCGATCAGACGTTTTCGCCGATAACGGTTATTTTAGTGGAACGTATCAGAAAAATATTCACAAGGCGTGATAAGTACATTTGATGATTTTTTTTAGGGTTCCGAGCCCAAAGGGTACCAACAGAACCCTATTACTCAGCCTCTGTTGTCCGTCCGCGTCGCGTCTGTAATCCGTCCGTCTAGCTGTCAGCAGGCTATATCTCATGAACCGTGATAGAGTCAAAATTTTATAAGTATTTCTATTGCCACTATAACAAGAAATATTATATTATCAGAATGGGGCCCATGTAAATTAAAAAAAAATTAAAGTACCCACATAGTGTAGTAGGTATAATAATATCTTGTGCGATGGTACGGAACCCACCGTGAGCGAGTCTCGCACTTGACTTGTTGATCTATTAGAATTATTGTATACCTACTGTGTGATCTCATTTTACTGCGCCATAGCTTTTTTAAGCGCTTCTGTGAATGTAGGCAAAAAAAATTCAACTACCTACCTACCTCCTCACATTAAATTACAAGTTGGCATAAAAAATAATGACACAAAAGCAAGCAGGGTCCTAATCCATTCGGGTCTAACCTCCTCGCATTACACAAACGAAGGGGAAAGGTGGTGGGGGTACATTAACAGCTGATGGCGGCGGGGGGGCGGGCGGCGGGAGCGCGGGAGGGGGAGGGCCGCGACGTCAGGTGTCCGACAGCGACTCAGCTGAGATTCGACGATCAAGCGCTGCAGCGGCTGAGTTGTCGTACGTACAATGACCTTTATTTGTTTATAATTTTTTTTGTGCTAATGCAAAATTGCGGGCGTGTTTGTATAGCAGGCAGGTAGCTGTAGGCTCACTATTCAGAAGCCATTGACAGCAGTTGAATATTCTTTGGTATTGTTATTTTTACCTTGTAGGTGATAGTTACGGACGTGGTTACGGATAGGACTGTATGGTGTCATTTTCGAATATGAAAATTATTACTGTTTAGTTCGTTTTATGACAGGGCAGCCGTGTTTTTTAATTTTTTTAATTGTGATTACCCCTCCTTTTTTCTGAAATTCTTCTTCTGGGAGTCCTCCGTGTGCTTGCAAGTTGCATCGGACTCATGTCACTATATTGTGTAAGCCAAACACCAGGGTTGGAAAAATACAGTTCCTCCTCGTTTCTAATTGTAACCGCTAGGATATGGAACGCCCTTCCGGCATTAGTTTCCCCTCCACTTTAATATGGGTGCCTTCAAGAGTGAATAAGCATCTTCTAGGCAAGCGCGCTCCAGCTTAGGCTGCATCAAAGTTTTGATTACAGTCAAGCGATGGTCTACGAAAATCTTGAAAACTGTAAACTTTTTTTTCTTGAAAAATAAAACAATAATTAAGTACCGCACTTGTTTTTTGTTTGTTTAAATTATATGTGAGTATGAAAGGCCAACCCTGTCAAACACTCATTGAGATCAAATGATCAAATCAATGAAACTTTTAAACACGACACATGAGCAGAATATCAAACTTTATTCGAAATCTATACATATAATAAAATTGTAGAAAAGTGGTGTCTGTACAATGGAAATATATAAAAAAAAGTAGCAGGGGTTGTTATTATATCGATGCCGAACCCGAAATTGTAATTAATTTTTTTTTTGTCTGTTTGTCTGTTTGTCGGTTTGTCTGTTTGTCTGTTTGTCTGTGTGTTTGTGCACGCTAATCTCAGAAACGGCTTATTCGATTTAGATACGGTTTTCACTAATATATTGTAGTAAGCTTCACTTAGGATTTAGTGTTTATTTCATGTCAATCGGTTCATAAATAAAAAAGTTATGTCAATTTAAAGAATCACGGCGCCTCGCGCCTGAGCGTCCGTGGCTATATAAAGCGCGAAAAGTCACTATTCCACGCGAACGAAGTCGCGGGCACAGCTAGTCGTTAAAATAAATTAAAAAAATATTCCGGCGAATTGAGAACCTCCTCCTTTTTTGAAGTCGGTTGAAAATCTTTTTATTCAGAGATTGTTTTTTAAGTATAATATAAGGTCCTTACCAAAGTTTTGAAGTATTTTTTCAATTAAAATAGATTTTACTCGCAAAAAACGAAACTGTAACCCTAATTTTTTATCCACTAGTTTCACGTCCTTTCGTTTGTGCACTTTATGTCTGGTCACCATACTATGTATTAGTATACAATTTGACCTAATAAATTATAATTAGGTTAGAGAGTGTTCTTAGTAGGTATGGCGCTATGCAGCGCTGCAGCTGCTGTATTATACTTCATATCTATGTCTCGGACGGAGTGCGAGGTATATATATACAACTACGTATAAGTATACCAGTGTACATAACAATAATACGAATTACGTGTCACTCAGCTGATCTGTGTTGTGCCGTTTCAGAGATCCTCTGGAAATATCTTCTGTAGTGTTCCGCAGTAGTACCTGCTTACTTAGTGACATGGGTCCGAGACATGGTCACTAACTATGGGCCTCATAAGAAAGCTCAGTCACTCAGATGGAGAAAGCTGTGTTTGAAGTTTTTCTACGTGATCAAATCAGATATGAGGAGATCCGTAGAAGAACCAGAGTACCAAAATAGTCCAATGGGTTGAGAAGCTGAAGTGGCAATAAGCAGGGCACATAGTTCGAAAAACCGATAGACAGACGTTGGGCAGTGGCGTGCAGGTCATAAAGGCAAAAAAGCACTGCTTATCCCAGAAGAAATGGCTTAATGCTCATTTCTAAGGTTCCACATCTCCAGAGGAAAAAGGAACCCTCATAGGATCACTTCGTTGTCTGTCTGTCTGTCCAGACCCGCCAAGGAAATCAAAACCTAGAGTGTATTGACGTAGAATCATGTGGCAGGTAGCAACTAGCAATGTCTTATAGCACAAGTAAAGTGGAAAATCTCAAACTAGAAAATTGAGGTTACATCATTAAAAAAGTGTTATTTCTTGTGCATTGGTACGGAGCCCTTCGTGTTTGAGTCAGACGCGCACTTGGCCGATTTTTCATGATTACCTGCCATTAAATAGATAGTTACCTAAGTAAGGCTTATCCTGAGTTCGAACCCTGTGCACGCCACTGACGTTGGGGTCCCAAAGAGCTAGAATGGCGACCTCGCACCGCAAAGCGCAGCATTGGAGGACCCCCACTAGGTGGCCAGATGACATCAAACGAGTACAAGGAGCCGCTAGAGGCGGCACAAGACCGTGGCCTGTGGAAGTCCCTGCAAGAGACCTAGTATGTCCAGTAGTGGACGTCTATCGGTTGTTGATGATGACGATGATGAATCAAAAGTAAAAATAAGCGGTCTACTTAGGTAAGTAGGTATAGTTTTAATTTATTAGAATGTAGATAACGGGTAGGTACCTACTAACTACGTCTTACATCATCACTACATAGTATAAAACAAAGTCGCTTCCCTGTCTGTCTGTCCCTATATATGCTTAGATCTTTAAAACTACGTAACGGATTTTGATGCAAATTTTTTTAATAGATAGAGTGATTCAAGAGGAAGGTTTATATGTATAATACATGCATCCTAAATCCACGCGGGCGTAGCTGCGGGCATCAGCTAGTAATGATTAATTTGATGATTTGATTTGTCGATATTTCGACCTACATAATTGCATGTGTCGTGGTAACGAAGTAAGCGGGGCTCTTTCCGTCACTTACTCCATACAATCGTAGTTCCAATTTCATTAGAATATCAAGCAACCTAAGTCCATAAAATTTTGCAGACATATTCTAGAAACTAATATCTGTGCCTGTGGTGTTTTAGATTTTTCAAAAATGTATAATTTTAAAATTACAGGGGCTCAAAAATTTGTTTGTTAATTTTTAAGACCGCGTAACTTTGAAACCGAATATTTTAACAGAAATCTGAAAAATCACAGGCATAGATTTTAGTTTCTAGAATATGTCTGCAAAATTTCTTGGACTTTGGTTGCTTAATATTCAAATGAAATTGGAACTACGTTTGTATGGAGCGAGTGTAGGGGAGACCCGTCTTAAATCACGAAATAAGCTTAATATAATTAATTATTTTTAATTTAGCTTCTCACTGAATATCCAGATGCTCCATTATTAAGTAACCCTTTTATCTGGTGGCCTAATATTGACCCAGACGGGGCCAGACGACGCTATTTTAGATTTCTAACAGTCTCGGAAATCTGAATGTCTCAGTAGATACCTAAATTAGATATTCAACATTTTCCTTTTTAGCTCGCTACATATTTTAAAGATGAATCTATATATAGGCCTTTATAAAGTACTAGATGCTGCCCAGGACTTCGTTGTGGATTTAGGTTCGTTGAAAATCCCATGACAACTCATCGATTTTACGGGAAAAAAGTAGCTTATAGTCCGTCGTCAAGATGGAAGCTACCTGTACTTTTCGTCAAAATCTGTTTAGCGTATTGGCGTGAAAAGGTAACAAACAGACAGACACACATTCATTATTTTGTGTTTTTTTGACACACTTTCCGTACTTTACAACTCAATACCCAAAGTAGGTATGTAATTGAAGGTCTTACGTTCCTTCTAATCTACTTCCAAAAGCGTTTCCTTTTAAAAGGGAGGGAAAACTCTCCTTCCTTGATTTCCGCAGTTTTCCGTATTTCCCAATCAGTGAGTAGGAAAAGTTCTTCCTTTTGAAAAGAAACGATTTAAGAAGTAAAAAGGAAAATCAGAAGGAAATTTCTCTCAATGTACCTACGTACCTAGGTCCTAACTCTTAATGTACTAAGTATCTACATAGTTACTAATTTATAAAATTTTCCTTATTTCAAACTTGTATAAAATACAAATTCTAAAAGTTGATAGCGGAATTTCGGCAACAGGATCCCAGCGCGCATTCAAACGAGCATTAAAATCTGACGGCCATTTTTGCCAATCGCGGCAAACCGCGAATCGATAGCGTGTTCCGAATTTAAACTGTATGTCCCCGCCATTTTTGTCGATCTAATGAACTATTAAACTGTAATTTGGCTGCGCGATGGCTGCTAGATGGCGTTGTGCGCACGTATTGATCGCAAGGGGCAGTTCTCAAGTTCTGCCAAGTCACGGAATGTATTGCTAGCTATTGTGGCGAAAAATGACGGGGGTCGGAGTGGGCATAGCTTTTGAGTTCCGACTCCTAGATATTAATGGCCTGCTAGCGCTAGGGTAGGCACTGTAGGCTTTGTTTTTGTATGCTCTTTTAAAATATTAGATTCGACGTTTGGATTCTGCAACGTTTCTTTAAAATTTTCGATAATGTGATGGTTTTTGCAACTTTTATATGGACAAAACCTTTAACAATAAAATAAAACTTTATTTTAGTACATCTTAAAGTTAAGATTTTTAAAACATTTTTATATTTTGAGACCATGCCACGAAATGTACCTACTTTTTGTGTGAAGGAAAATGAAAGGGTCAAGTGGGAGCAGCTTTTAAGTTCCAACTCCTAAAGTCCGAGATATCTTTAATAACTGGTGTTCTTATAGACCTTAGGCTTTGTTTTTTATGTCCTTTTATACCTATATCGACGCAGGGTTACTTAAAACATCTTGTGACAATACAAGGATACGATAGATATTTAAGTATTAGATTAGTTTTTTAAATCGTTTTTATATAGGTACTAGAAAAATGTCTCAAAAATGAAATATAGGTTAATTTTAAGACACTAAGATTGTCTCAAAATTAACTTAAAATGACCTTAGTTTTTAAAGGTTGTTTAAAAATATAGGTAAGGTTAGCTAACAAAAAATAATTTTCTTCGCAATAAATTTTATTAAAACACCATTTATTTTACATTTGTACAATTGATTTTTAGCTATAATAAGTTTCAATTAAAATGATTGACGGAAAGACACTTCGTAATTAGCATATAAGGTACCTATTTACCTATATAAACTTTGAATTTAGGTAAAAGTTATTTGCTTAGCATTACAAGTAGGTAGGTATATCGTCAATCATTTTACTTGAATCACATAGTAATACTTGACTATAAAAGTATAAAATGTAGCCACGTATCTTTATTATATCATGCAGTATATTATTCTGCTTTTAAGGCTAGGAACAAACCTAGCGGAATTCCGCACGGTAAAGGTACACGCTTGCATGACTATGCACATGGAATTCACAAAATAGAGCGCTATGCGGACAAATGACCAAAGAAAAATTCCGCACGCGTTTTTCCACACGCAAAATTCCGCAAGATTTGTGCGTAATCTGAAAGAAGGTATTTTTTTAAATATAAGGCTACTTAGAGAAAAATATAGTGAAAATCCGTAAAATAGACTTGCACGCACTAAATGCCTTATTAAAGCGCTGGCCACACAGGCCGCGTATGCGTCGCGTGAGCGTAGACGTAGCGCGTACCATTGCGTTGTAATGTATGGAACTGTATGAGACATAGCATACCACTAGCGTGGCGTGAACGTTCGCGTAGACGTAATGCGTGCAGTTATGTATACGGATTCACGCGCCTCACTACGGGCGTGTCACGTTTACGTGCTTGGTGTGAATCGGCCTTAATCAACGCAGACAGAATGCTAAAAATCACGACTTTATCCCACTCGTGAAACTCCACCAGATGTGTATCTAGCCTTAAAGTGTGTAATTTGTATCTCTTAAACGCTTAAGTAGGCATAAACTGCACAATTAAAGCAATGCACTAGATAAGAGTAATTTCCCCAAAGAGTAGTTCCTTTCATCCCAAGTACCTACTTGTGCTAAGTAGTAATTTAGTACTAATGTCAAGGTAACTCGTTGTATCTGACTGGATACGTTAACTGGTTACCGCGATCCCATGAATACAGCTCCTGAAAAAATTAAAAGGTTTTGGGATAGTTACTTTTGTTTAGAGGTAAGTACATATTCCCCCGGGGCGTGTTAAATTCTACCCATTATAATACAATTCAATAATCAGTAATTCAGTAGAATTATTAGTAATTACTAATTGACTTCACTTGGGTAAAATTTGAAGTAATTTTTTATGTGTTTTTTTCTGTGTTAATTTTATGGTGTACAAGTTAAAGTAAACATATTCATTCATAGCCTATGTTACGTTTGAATAGAGTATAGCTTTTTAATAGTGAAAAAATTATTAAAATCAGTTTAGTAGTTTCAGAAATATCGATTACCAACAGACAAAATATACCTAAAACTTTCCTCTTGGTATTGTTAAGTATAGATTACTATTTATTATTAGACAAAATGTTATCAAATTCTATTTATTCACGTAGATAGATCGCACATTTACTAGTGTCTGTTATGCTTCGTCTAGATATTATACTACCGTAGAAAGTTAATGTATTACAATAACTATGTATTACATTAAATATTACACTAACTATTTGATGTCTTACACTAAATATCTACGATAGTTCACTAAAGCATATTAAAATAACTGAAACAAAACAATTTGTATGGTCCATTACAGATTGTTAGGTATTACCTAAGCAAAATTTTCCAAGTTGACGTATCATTAACATAGATGTCGCTAGAAGCCAAAAGTTAGTGGTGCAGTTGAAATATTTAGTGATGTTCAACTTACTACATATTTTATTTTCATTTGAATAGTAAAAATGAATTTTAATTTGGCTTTTTATTTTTGTTTCTGTACGTACCTTATCTGAACGCTTACTGATAACTTACTACCTAACTTCGCAATCAAGAAAATCTCAATCTAGGTTCGTGAAACGGATACGAAGAGATTCTCGTCAAGAAATATGGATGCCGCTGTTACTCGAAATTTTTTAGCAGACTTCTTGATTTTGCAGTCTTGTTTTGTATTGTATAAAGAAATAATTCGTAAGTACCAGTTGGTAAGTATCAATCCAGCAATGTGGCTTTACCATTTTAGTTTTTTTACTTTCATGTTCTCATAATTATTATTATCTAATGTTTCACGCCAAACCCGAGTTTAGGACAGTATGCCTACGTACATATGTTACCTATAGTACACGACAGGTCGAGATGACAATAATTGGGGTGGGGACGCCCTGCACACCCGCACAGCACCCGGTGCGGAATAGTGCGTGTGACGTCTGACGTGCGGGTGTGCGGGGCGTCCCCCCGCCTCATATCCCGATTGCCATCCCGGCCTGTCGCGTACTAATGTCTTACCTTATGCATGTGGTCATAGCCCAGTTGCGTTGTCTTTCTAAAAGGGTTAGTAAACTGCAGTGACACTTCTACCGGCTTGCTGAGGTACAAGTCTATGGCCACGGTCACTTTGCTTTCTCGTTCTGTGGCTGAGTCCAGGGCGTATAGCACCCCGCATACTATGAACATTTCACCCATCTGCAAGAAAGTAGGCACCTATAATCTATTTTCCTTAGCTGACTTAAAAGGTTAATAAGTCGTATTATAGGGTCATTCTGAAGACCTCCGTGGTGCAAGTATGAACGTTCTGATCTCATGAGTGGGAGGTCCTGGATTTGCGAAGGGGCAATTTGAAAATTTATGATTTTTAAATTGTCTTTTGTCTAATCTGGTGGGAGGCTTTGCCCGTGAATACTTACAAATAACTTATGCTTAGCGTTAAGCGACCCTTGTGATCGCCTGGTAGGTAGGAGATGGTGCAGTACAAGATCGAAGCGAAGAATGGGCTATCTTGGACGGGGTATGACAGATAAGCCAGCTACCAGTTACCAGAAAAACAGCATGTCTTGAGGTAGAGGTCCTGGAAAACAAGACAGAACCTCCTGGCTATGAAACCACACGCTCACTATTGCTGTAAAGAGCTCGACGCTTGAGGCTTCCTAAATTCCCAAGGTTATAATTTTATGCTCACTTGTTTATGGTTCAAAGAGATGTTCCAAATGTAGTCGATATTGAAGTCGTCTCTGTTCGGGTCAAAGCTCAGCTTGGCGACAGCGGTGTTGTTCGACTCCGCTATTGAGTAGATGGCCCATAGACCGTTGTCATCTGCACTGAAGTCCACCTGGTGATGAAAACAAGGTATTCCTACTCACTTTCCAGTTGTACATTGCTGAGGTTCGTGATTCCTTTTATAATGCGGCGGTATAATAATGCGGTGGGCCCATAGATAGATCCCTCGCAGGCATATAAAGACAAGTTAGGATGTTGCAATAAGTTGCCAATTAAATAAATCGATATGCGTGTTTTCGTAGTTTCTCGAGATTACAAATTGACGTTAATTTATAAATCCTAAGTAACAGCCAACAAGAGTGGTAAGAGCAATAGAAGTAATAAAAGCCTATTATCTTGCTCTTGCTATTACATATAGCAAGAACAAGACAATAGGAAGATCAAGACAATAGGAAGAGCATGTCATTATGAAGAGCAAGACAGTGATAAGAACAAGATAAAATAGGAAGAGCAAGACAATAGGAAGAGAACCTTGCATTGATTGGTACCTGATTGTGTTGGGCACTGTATAGTCTCCCATCAGCGTGGGGCAAGTGTACGGATTTGATTCTGCTTTGCGTGAGGTCGTAGCGAATGATGTCTCCTGGGTTACCGGACTCGTTCGCCTGGTAGAAGAACGATCCACTGAACACTACATGGCCGTTACCCTGAAAATCAAACAGTTCAAACCCTTAGTAGAGGCAATGCAACCTTTGTCTGAAGTCAAGAAAATAGCAACGAATATTTAGCAGTACTTCACACCAGAACAACACCTCACACGTCAGGCTCAAGTTCGTTCAAGCATGAAATATTCCTGCTGCTTTGCATGGATTTGCCAAGTATCAATTCGGTGCATTAGTGTTGGTGAATCACCGCTCCCGAAGAATTAATGGCAGTCAATGATTAACGCAGGTGAAATTGCTCAGTTTATTAGCACAGACGCTCTTTGAGTCTATAGGAAGACATTTAGAAGAGGACTTGTATTGGACATATTTTGGTTAGTGCATTCAAACTACTTCACAATTTTCGTTATTCACCGTCTTCGTCTTCTTGGCAGCACGCTCCAATCTACACTTTCTCATTGCTTTCTCTTTAGCTAATCTTAGTTTTTTAAGATTTAAAAGAACTTACAAAAAATGGCTTCTGCAGTTTATGAAATTCATCGACTTGGTCAGATTTAAAGCTGGCTTTGCTCCTGTATTCTCGAAGTCTTTCTACATCGTTTTCTTGTGTTGTCCAGAGTTTCTCTTTCTGTAATATCAATTGAGATTCCAATAGTAATCCAGTCTACATGCGTCACTAATTCCAGTAGGTATTTTATAGGCCTCTTTTTGAAAAATATTACAAAATCCTTGACCGCGTGAAATAGTGTTAAGAAATGAATTATTAAAAAATTTATTCTATTATGATGACGCAGTAGATGGAAGCAAATTACCCTGGAAAGGGTAGGTATGACAGTTTTTATTAAACCCAATACCTACTCCTATAACGGTTTGGACGGGTTATCATACTGGAATGCAAAATCGCTTGGCATACGGGATATCAGGCCATAGTTAATTAAGACATTATAAATTTCCTTGCCACTGCTAGCAATCGATTCTTGGACCTCACATAAACTTGACCTTAGCACTTATCTACGTATGCGCCAGTTCGTCAAAATTATATATGTGTATTATAAATTAATACCTGACTGTCAGAGGCATTGGAGTCTCTTAACCATGCTCCAAATAATTCTTCTTTATATCGATGGTAGACAGGTTTGCCGATGGCGTATAGTTGACAATCTGAAAATCAATTTATTTGACTCAGTAATTGGGTCAATATAAATAATGTAATAGGTATTAATTACTCAGATTAACGTGGTGGCGATAAAGACGTCGTTGAATTGCTCCCCATATAATGTTTCCCTGAGATAACAGGATTTAGTTAGTTCAATTTCCTTACATCCAAATGCAGAAGAAACCAAGCATGAATTGATTTGAAATATAAAAATTGCAACAATTCGGTCTCATTGCTTTGCTATTGGATTTGGTTTAATTGCTTTGCTATACATATTTGGATTGCTGTTTTTTAATCTGGTTTAGAAGCTCTAGATATTTTAGCACACTCAACTGGATCAGCAATTTCCACTAACTTGACTAGAAAAGATGCAAAGATTGTTGAGATTTTTAAGCGTAGTTTGAAATCGCCCAGAAACATAAAAATATGTCCCGTTTAACTGAAACTTTTTGTACAAAATCAAAGTACGCTCTACACCTCAGCTTTATAATAGAAGCAGCTTACTAAGATTCCTCGACAGCTTGTATCCAGCGGTAGAGTTCATAGTAGAGATGAGTAGCAGAGCGCGGTCGCAGCGAGCACAAGATGGACACTTCTGCACCTTGCACAGCTCCTCGTAGGAAGTGAGGATAGGTGGTGGAGAACCGAATTCCATGGGCTGCTGGATCTGGTTTTGTTGGTTGGGGCCAGCATCTGATAATAATTAAATTTGATGACTCGCGAAATATTAGGAGCGTAATATGGCAAACCATGTGAAGAAATGTAATTGGAGGAAAGTGTGCTGAAGACGCATCAGCGCATTTCAGGGAATTGATTGTTTTGACGCTAGTTGACAAAAGTTAGTCGAGAAGATACCTATTCAAAAATATTTATTTCTTGCAGGCCATCCTGTGTGATACCTCAATATTGCCAGATTACCAATCGTTTCAAAAGCAGACTCTACTCTACTGAGAACATTCGGACGATTATTGGTTATTGTGAACTAGTAACTCGCCAAATTGTGGTCATATTTTTCGACTATCATCATTTAGATATTTGGGAAGGTAAATAGGAAACGGCTAAAGAAACAGACGCCGAAACTTACACATCAATTTAATATGGCCCTTAACAGTCTTGTTATTGAGCTCATTTTTCGCCACACAGCTGTATAGCCTCAGGTCATGTTCCCTGAAGTTCGCTATCTCCAGTCGCATGATCCATCTCCAAGGATCACCGGTAGTAGCAACATCCATCTTGAAGCGAGATCCTTCTAGAGTTAGCCCATCGCATTCCCATGCTAGGACAGGTTCTGGCCACGCTTGGATCTTAAAAAAAAAACAAGATAGTTTAAAGATGGTATATAAGTAAGCAGCAGTAAGAAGTGATAGTATAGCAGTATTAGATAGTGGTTAGATTATCAGGCTCCTATTCAGGACATCGGGAGTTCGATCCCGGGCACGCACCTTTAACTTCCCGGAGTTATGTGCATTTTAACCATTTAAAAACCTCGATAGCTCAACGGTTGAGGAGCGGACTGAATTCCGAAAGGTCGACGGTTCAAACCCCACCCGTTGCACTGTTGTCGTACCCACTCCTGGCACAAGCTTTACGCTTAGTTGGCGGGGAAAGGGGAGTAGTAGTCATAATTTTTTTTTTTTTTTCTTTATTTATTTAAGGGCTTTGATACATTTAAAAGTACATGTCAGCCCTATTATAATCTAATTAAATACAACAATACAACAAAATTCTTAATCTAACAAAATAAGTCTTTCTCACTATCCATAATTTGATTTAGAAAGCAGCCATGTGCAGATGTCATTATCCCCAAACCAAACCAAAATATACTTCATAATCTCAAAAATAAAACCAATAAATGCTTTAATCTTTTCTTCGAAAGTGCAGTCCGACAAATATATCTCTTTCAATTTTTGAATTAATTTCATATAATTTATGCTACCTTTTTTTCTCTCGAATTTGTTCTTCTCATTGCCTTTGTTTTCATCATCACACTCATCCATGGACATACCTGTATTACTTTCTTTCTTCTCTTCACCACTGCTTCCTGTTTTCGTAGTAGTTAGTAGTCATAATTAGCAAGGCTAATATTCTTTAAAAAAACACTTGCTTAACGGTGAAGGAAACATCATGAGGAAACCTGCATGCCTGAGAGTTCTCCATAATGTTCTCAAAGGTGCGTGAAGTCTGCCAATCCGCACTGAGCCCGTGGCGTGGTGGACTATGGTCGTACCCTTCTGATTCTGAGAGGAGACCCATGTTCAATTATAGCCGGGGACGGGTTGATGATGATGATGATGATAATGATGACGTGTAATCCTTACCTCGCATTCAATTTTGGCCGTTTTGTTGTTATGAGGGACGTAGAGGATGTTATTCGGGACCCGTATGTATGGACTGACTGAAAAAAGGCAAAACAATAACTTGAGCGCCAAAGTAGCTTCTATAAGTACTTATGGTGTGTTCTTAACGACCAAGGTCCTTCTAGCACGAAACCCAGGGTTTTCAACATGAACTTTAAAAGTTTCGACAGGGTCTTACATTAATTTAAGCTATATCGTGGGTGACTATCCATTATGACTAAGTATAAATATCTGTCGGCTGAACTCAAGTGTTAGTTGAAACTAGTCGGACATAGTATTTTATTTTATTTTATTGAAATGATCCAAAAAAATCTTAAAGCTAGACTTACCTATATAATTACTGTAAAATCTACCTGCATGCATGGAAGAATACTGGCTGCATTTCTACGCTGGACAGCCTGATTCTTTTCCAAAAAATGGGACAGCCCTTCTATCACCAGATGAGGCTATTAACCGTGGTGAAATGTTTGGTAATTTTTAGCACAAAGATCCCACCCACATGATCTCCACGGCAAACGGAACAATTTAAGTCTCGATAAGAGAGGCATATTTGCGCCGCTTAGTTTCAGCCATTTCTGCTACGGCTCCCGTTGTCGAATCACACTTCACATCACACTATCACACTAATATTATAAAGGCGAAAGTTTGTGTATGTGTGTGTGTGTGTGTTAGTTACTCCTTCACGCAAAAACTACTGGACGGATTTGGCTGGGAATGGAGATAGATAATATCCTGGATTAGCACATAGGCTACTTTTTATCCCGGAAAATCCCAAGGGATTTCGAAAAACCTAAATCCAAGCGGGTGAAATCGCGGGCATCGGCTAGTTTTGAATATGTACTTGTTGTAATCTACTAACTACTTACAGTGAACTTCCACGTCTGTGGTCTGGTTGGCGGGCGGTTGCATGCCGTTGTTGGCGAGGCAGACATACTTGCCAGTGTGCCATCGCGACACATTCGGAATGTTCAAGACGTGCCCGCTTACTGACGCGTCACGCCAAGAGCCCTGAAAATATCACTTTAGAATAGAATAGAATAGGATTTTTATTCAAATAAACTATTACAAGTGCTTTTGAATCGTCAAAATAAGCCACTGGGTCGGAATGCCGTTCCTACCAAGAAGAACCAGCAAGAAACTCGGCGGTTGATCTTTTCAACTGTTCAATTTACAATAATATGCCATATTATACCTACAAGTAATTGCAGCCCCACGCATTGCTGGAGAGAGTCAAAGCCATGCTTTTTTATCATTTACATAATCTTCGATTGTATAATATGCTTAAAACTTTAGAACTCAGTAAAACATTCATACGACTTCATTTCTATTTTAACGTTTAAACTATCGTAAGTGATTTCAAGTATAAGTTGATTATAAGTATAGGTTGTTACTTGTTACGTTAATACTCAAGTATTTAGTCGATGTAAGTCCGACTAGTTACGTGATTATGGCCGTAACAATCTATATGGACATCAAATCTTTTTCAGATTTATAAAACGTTTGTGAAACAACAATAAGTTGGGTGAAAAGTTTTGATCTAGCTTTTTTACACCTTTTATAACGATTTGAAGAAAATAGAGAGATTTGAATTTACGTTCTGAAAAATATTCAAATAGCTCAACAACTTAGGGACCCTCCACTTTCCCTTACCAGCTAAATTCATTAATTAGCATGACTTTTTACTATCAAAGTGACTCTCTTGTCTCTAGAGAACGAAACTGACTCTCTTCACTCTAGAGAACGTTCTCAAAATCATACACAGAGATGATAATAGGCAACTATCAGGGACCAGAATCACAATGTGTGGTGATAGCTTTTATAGAATTTAATTAATCGTACCTGTATAATAGGAGTCCCATCTGCTCTTCTCCACTCGATAGCTGCCTCGGGGAAGGCCTTTGGGTTGCAATCTATTCGCATTGTGTCACCTTCCCTCACTATTAACCTTGGGTTGTCCACTAAAATGTATTTTTAATATTTTAGGGATTTTGAAATACCTAGTATATTGCAAGGTATTAGCCAATCGTCTTATATTATCTATATCTATTCTATACTATACTAATAAATAAAATTGGAGTGTCTGTCTGTAATTTCGAAATAACTACCTTATATTAAGCTCATATGGTTATTTGAACGATACCAACACTGAATCACACGTTTTTAAAATTTTTGTCTGTCTGTCTGTCTGTCTGTCTGTCTGTCTGTCTGTTCGAAAAGGCTAATCTTTGGAACGGCTGAACCGATTTTGACGGGATTTTCACAGACAAGTAGAGGATTGACCAGGGTGTAACATAGGCTACTTTTTTAACCGACTTTCAAAAAGGGAGTTGTGTTTTTCTACCTATGTACACCGAAATCTCCGAGATTTCTGAACCGATTTGCGTCATTTCTATTATTAACTATACATTACATAACTATATTGCGTTATTTTTAATCGATAGAGGAACTTTGCGACATTGTTTCATAAAAAATTTGGAGTCCAACTCCTCAATCCTGATGCTGCAGGGGATCTGACCAATCCACGCGGGCGAAGCTGCGGGCATCAGCTAGTATCTCATAAAGGAGAGGGATATAGCACTTGGGAACAACATATTGCACCAGGACGGAGTGGTAAGTTAAGCTTTGAGCTCATGAATATTTCAGCACCTGCTTTTCTTAAGTAATAGGCTGGCATGGTATGGGCATGTTATACGTAGGGAACAAAGTCATATCACTAGAAGAATGTTAAATATGCATATGGAAGACAAAAAGAAAAGAGGACTTAAAAAAAAAGAGGATTAATGCGTGAAAGAGGATGTGCATATAAAAGGGGTAGATGATACGTTGATGGATGACAGAAGGGAGTGGAAGAGGAAGACATGTTGTGGCAACCCCACGTAGCGTGGGATAAGGTAAGGAAGAAGAAAAAGCTTTCCTTTAGTAGTAAACTTTATGGCCACCATCATCTTTATCATCATCATCATCTCAACCCATCGCCAGGCCCCTGCTGAAAATGGCTGTTCTCTCAGAATGAGAGGTTAACCACGTTGACCAAGTGCGTATTGGCAGAGTTCACACAACGTTGAGAACAATAATTTTGTGAATTCTCAGGAATGTAGACCCTACCCCAAACTTTCTATTATTATTTCCATCGTAGATTGCTTGAAAGAGATCGCTTCTACTGTTCTATTACAGTTTTTTCTTCGTGTTTATTTTTAAATTGTTACCTATTTACATATATTTGGTGCACCATAAAGTGTATTTTTATTTTGGTTTTTTCATGTATAATTTTCTCACGATCTTTTTCTTCGCTGTTAAAGCTTGTGATTAATATGTAGATTGTAGGTAAATAATTTAAGCACCTATTCAAATAATTCACCTTTATATTTTATGGGATAAGCTAATGAGATCTTACGTGCAAAAGTGGGAGGTATAAACATTTGGTTTTCTTTAGTGTAGTTGTAGATCGACAAGCCGGGTTTGCCTGGGAGTCCGTCGCGTCCGTCATTTCCTCGCTGACCTTTGGGCCCTATCGGACCTCGGTCCCCCTTAGGCCCTCTCACACCAGCAGGCCCTTGAGCTCCAGGTCGACCTGAAATTGAGCATTTACTTTTTAACTATCGCACTGAGATTTTGCTTATAGGTTTACTCTATGATGTAGACTCCCACTAAAATAGTTTCAAGATATTAAAACAGGATTTTAGAAACCCAAATCTGACAACGAAGTTTCGGGCATCAGCTAAATGAGTTCCAAAGATGATGATAATGATTGAATAAGAATTATGTCTTCATACGCACCATCTTTCCCATCCTTCCCGTTTTTCCCGGGGCTACCATCCTTGCCCGGTATACCATCTCGCCCGTCCTTTCCAGGGGCGCCATCTGCTCCATTCCTACCCGATAAGCCGTCCAAGCCTGGTTCACCGGGAACTCCATCTCGCCCATCTAGCCCCGGATTGCCAGGGAAACCACGCTCTCCTGTTCAGTAACATTTAGCAAGTAAACAACTTACGTCAAAAACTATAGTGGTGCACCTATTTTTGAATATTTGTCAATAATATCACTTATTTTTGACTTCGAGGGAATAGTTAGTATTCTAAAGAAATTGTCTTCATAATAAAATTAATTATTTGTTAGGGTATTCGATTTTAAAAATATAAGTAGTTTAAATTGGTTTGAGCATGGCCTGGAACAGCGCAACGAGTCTCATTTTTCTTGAAAAGATCTAGTCAGTCTTTATTGCCAACTTAAGTTAAAATCTTCTTTATGTTAAAAGTAGATTAATAACTTTTTTGTTAGTACGAAGTTGACGAAGATTAAACTTAGATATTCTTTAAAGATAAAATTTTCCAATCAGGGCTAATTTCAGATATAGAAACGACAAAATAAAGCAGGCAACAATCTGGTTCATCATTCGGAGATATTTTTCCGCTGTTTCGCAAATTTTTCAACGTCTAATTTTTCACATCCTCAAGGGTCATTTACTGGCAAAATAATTTACAAACCTTTTGGACCTGGTGGCCCACCGGGACCTCTCAACCCTGGACTCCCTGATGTACCAGGAGCACCTGGGTCTCCTCTGTCACCCTTCGGTCCAGTAGGCCCAGTAGGACCACTGGGTCCTCGAACACCAGGCGGACAATAATCCTGTGTCGCTTTGCAGAAGCCTTGAACTACTTTGTACTGAAAGAAGAACATTGCTTAAAACATTGTGATGTGTGGCCCATTATGTGTTGACTGTTGAAGATAGCTTCAAAAACTTGTAGGCTACTAAATCAATATAAAATTTTCTGAAGCATACCTATTTGGATGGAATATTAAGAAAATTATTGAGCGAGATGTAAATTTCATAACAAGCATACGGATGTTCTTGGGACATCATCAAACTTACGGGTACTCTCGAGTAACTGGTCAGCCACACCCAGGTGTCACCTCCAGGCGCTGCCCCCTTAGCGCCAGTCCGTTTCATCTCGTTCGTGTCCTTCATCTCCAGCTGTGACTTTATCTTGGGGTCGAAAAACTCCACATGAGGCCCCTCCGTGTAGTCCTCTTGCATCACTGAAGATGTTTTCTACCAGAAAAATCTATGATTAACAGCTCGTTCACACAGGCTGCGTAAGCGTAGACGTATCGCGTACCATTGCGTTCTAATGTATGGAACTGTATGAGACATGGCATACCGCTTGCGTGGCGTGAACGTTCGCGTAGACTTAATACGTGCAGTTATGTCTACGGACTCACGCGCGTCAATACGCACGTGTCACGTGTACGTGCTTGGTGTGAATCGGCCTTTAGTGGAGCCGGCTGTGTTGGTGTTGTGGTGGATAGATCACATAAAACGATTCGCAAGGAACTACTGGATACAACCTCCACAAGACCGAAGTTTGAATTGTGTGGATTTATTCCAGTGGAATTCTTTACACTGGAATAAATCCTGTGCTAGACAATTTAGAAAAATCATCTTCCATCTAGTTAATCGAGTATCTACCGAGAAACCTGATCGAAGAAAAATCTTGGGCTCTAAAGAAAGCTATTTAAAAAAATATTTTTAATATTTTAACTGCCCTTGTAATGTTTGGGTATGAGTTTCGTCGTTGGATCTGTATTTAAAAGCCACAGCCGATGGCTTCGGCCAGTTCAGATTAGAGAAAAATTACAAACTATGAGTTTCCAAAATGCTTACCGGTTTGATTTCGAAAGGTCCCCCATTTTTAAAATCTAAGAAGTCAGGAAAATTATGTTTAGTTATTACTTACAAGCATAGCATCCCTTTTTAGCCTATGCGAAGTAGTACCAGTTACTTGAAGTAGATACGCTTCAATTTTTTCTTCTATTTTCATATCGATAACACTTTTCACTGCACTATTATCCACATCGAGAATGTTATTAATTTCAGCATTGTCCACATAATTGTATGCTTGTATTAGTAAAGAAACAACACCACACACACATGCGAAATACGAAATCCTCTTACAACATTGGTTATCCCGACTATCGATGAAGTTGTCGATAGAAACTTTTCGTTTGCCACCTTTATTTGAATTCGTAGTCATTTTGCTATCATTTTAAACATCACTCACACCAGATTCTGTAATAAAATTATGTTGAAGATCACTCTGAAATTTTTGCTTATCAAAATTGTCGAAAATAGCGTTTTGTAGTAAATTCCGTATAGTAAAGCGTTTGGTTCGTCGGTTTGTTACAGTACTGACTTATCTCGTCTATATGTATGTCGCAGGATAATGATTAAAATTAAAGTTTTCATCAAGTGTCTAGTTGTAGTAACTTTAAAATTTGTTGTGGCAAAGTGTGAATTGCCTAAACTGTTATGACATTAGCATAAATTAATACTAACGACTCCATTATTTTAATTAATACTATTACTATTAGGTACTATTTTTCAGCATTTTTCATCAAGCACGTTTTCACAAAATGCAGGTTTTTCACGTAAACCCAATTTGATATCTATACAGAATCTGCAAGTATCTAATGTTTAATAGCGATTATAAAATCCGGATCATTTTCTTTAGTTAATCTTACTAAAAAATTGAATATAAATCAATAATTTTACCATAATTCAGGCTTATGATCTTCACTTCAGGACTTAACTCAGGATTTTGATCAAAGCCCTGACTTCGATATGCTCCTGCGACATTTATAATCCGGACAAATATGGCGCTTCCTGTACGATAGCAGTTGCACAATGACCCGCTCTCCCGACTCCGATAACCAATTGAGACTGACTATTAAACAGCATTCGACAATTTACCAATTTGAATAAATATTCTGGGTAACGGTTTAATTCTATATAACAAAACTATGATAGCCTAGTGGTTCATGACTTTGATTTCCTATTCGGAGAGTTTAGGGTTACTGGGTACCTCTAATTTTCCATATATACGTTTTAAAGCCTGCTAATCCGCACGTGGCAAGCGTCCATCTCATTCTGAGAGGAGATACATGCTCTATATAGTGACCTGGCGTTGGATTGATCATGATAATGATGGTGGTTTAAGCAATATCTAAAACCTGCTATATATCACTTGCTTCAACGGTGAAGGAAAACATCGTGAGGAAACCTGCGTACTGTGAGAGTTTTTCATAAGTGTTTTTTTTTTTTTCATTTTTATGTTCTCAAGAGTGAAACTTGGCCAGCGTGGTGTACTGTAACCTAAACCCTTCTCATCCTGAGGGGAGACCCATGCTCAGTAGTGGATCGGTGAGTGGTTGTGATAATGATGATACAATGATTTGTTTAATATCAAAAACGCGATCTAGTAGGTCCTAGTTTCTAGGTCCTAGGCCCTAGTAGGACCTAGTAGGTAGGTATATTCCTTTCTGGAACAGGTAAAAAAGAGTTCGGGCAGTGTTGACGCTGAATCTTCAGAGTTCGCGATGGTTTCCTTTGAAAACAACTCATTAATACTTAAGTTACTTAGTAACGCAGTTTCAGCGACAAATATTTCATCATCGAACTTCCCTTAGAGACAGTTCCACTGCGCATGCCCATAAATATGTGTCAGGGCCATGACGTGACATATAATACACAAGGTCACTCATGTTTAGTGTCTACACTCATTCCTAGTACTGGCTCCAAGGAAACAAGTGTAGTGAACTTAGGTTGATATTCCACTTTAACAGTTATGGCATTTGCTCCATCAAAGGCTGTCGGAGGTAACTTAACTGTATTTTTTTTGTAACCCTGTCATATTTACATAACACTTTAGCTTTTGCATGAAGTATTATGGATATAAGTAAACCATTGTCAGCACTAATTGAGTTGTTTAATAGAATTGTGAGAGAAGGATAGCTGTGGCTAATGTCTAAAGAAAACAATGTCGTTGTTAAGCATAGATATGTAGTTAAGCAATGTGTTTCTTATACGAGTAGGTTCTGCGTGGTTCTGTCTTGTTAATTATTTTGTGTTTGGAGTCCTCAATTGTTTACTTGAATCGATAGTCGTTATTTAATTTAGTCACTACAGATAGACGATTTTATTTCAATTGCATTTTATTGTCTTCTATATTATAGGTAATTTAATTAAATAAATCCTTTATGTTATTTATATAAGTACCTACACATGGAGAAAGACTTGGGAAATCTTGATAAGATTTGTAATATTAAGAATTATCAAAGTATTTATTTTAAAGACTGAAATATCAATTCCTTGAATAAAATCTTGCCTACCCTGATTATCATCTCAAACATCTTCAAATTCGTTCTTTGTAAAATCTTCACTGTGGGAATAATCTTCGTTGGCGAAATAGAATCCGATTTGCTTGTAGTTTCGAGATAAGCTGATATTAATCAGTTAATAAAATTCCGGGATTTTAGCTCATTTCATTAAAGTGGTTCAGTAAGTTTGGTTTCTGCTAAAAATATTTTTCTATTCCAGCTCGCAGTGTCCAATCATTAGAAGAATACAACACACCAAGAGCACCACTTCGCCGCCAAGTCTCTCTGGATGAGGAGAGGAGAGATGACTGCCAGGGGCACTGGAGAGGGCCGTACCTGGAGGGTGAGGAAGAAGAAAAAGGGGTGAGGCTCTTCAGGGCGATGCTGCTGCAGCATTTGAGGCTTGAGGAGTTGAGGCCACCGCCTTGTATGATTGTGCCTGCTAATCCTGACCAGAGGTAAACATCTTCATTAAATTTACTGTGTTATAGCTGTGTACTTGATCGAATTTCCCATCGGCAACATCTTAGGACCGTTCGATTTTTTTAGTACGGGAGTGAGTACTAAGAAAGAATTTTTGAAAATTCATCCCCTGTGCGTTTAGTAAGAAATGAAAGTTTTTGAAGTTCAGGATTTTTGAAGTTCCAAAAACGTTGTTATGCCTTTTATTTATAAACAGAAGCCAAAACCAATTTCCATATTTCTAACTTCAAAATGACGACATTGAAGTTGAAGTTCAAAGAAAATTGTCCAGGACTAGTAAATCAGTGAAAGATTTCGTTTAGCCATCAAACACTATGAAGAAATGGTAGTATTATTGTATTTCTTGGATTTTGATACACCCTAAGGTTGCATGTGTAAAATAACGATTTCTATTATTTGAACTGGGCTAATTTTTGCCTCCAAATCCTGGTTTTTAGAAATAATAAGAGCCCTTGCATACAACAGCATATTAATTTTGAAAGGACATTTTTCAGAGGTTGGTGGATGTACTGGAGAGACTGGAGAGCTCTTGAGCGAGCTGCTCGAAGGTTCAGGGAAACAAAGGCCAGAGCCAGACTAGCATCGAGAGCTGAACATATACCTCTTTTGTGCCTTGATGAAGTGGAGTTTGAGGATATCATGCAGGAGATATGTCAGGTAAGAAAATAACTAATCTAGAGATTTAACTGGCAATGTTTTGAAAATTGACAATGGAAGAGTCAGTAAAACTGAAGCCACTCCAACATGTTCACACTCAAAATCTCAAACTTCTCCATCGCTGTCACTGAGTGACTCTAAGCTTTCTTGAGGGCTTGAGGTCCATAGTTAGCGACCATGTCTCGGATCCATATGTCATCACTGGCAACACGCACTGTTTGAAGACTAGTCTGACTTTGAATTGTTTATTCCCTTTATATTCCAGGCTTGTGTTCACATAGAGCAGCGAGCACTGGTCGTACTGGCGTTCCTATGCGAGGTGGTAGCACGAGCAGTGAGGGTCGGTGGATGGTGTCGAGCAGCGGACTGGGCTGCGAGACATGTTGCCCAGTGTGCCACACCATGGGCCATCAAGCATGGAGGATGGGTATGTGATAAGTTCGACTTTCCGTTTGTAAATCCTAACAGTAGAATGCTTGTATCAAATCCTGGTGTTTCTGTGAAAAATAACAATACAAGTAGGTAAGAGAGTATGTGGCGAATATTAGATTGAACTGTCAGTCATCTAGTATGCTGTCATGGCGAGACAAAACCTTTTCATTCTAGACATCATTGTTTGCTGCTAGCAGCTTGTTAAATGCAATTGGCTACCTACAAGCGTCGAATCCTATGTAACAATAAAAGGCTGGTAGTGACTTACTAAGTAAGAGTAGTGGACTAATCTGGAAAGAGTGGGTACCTATAGGCTATAGGGTTACCTTCTCGTATATACAACTCTATGCCCCTATTCGGCATCGAACAGGAACACCAAAATCGTACGGTGGTATGGCAGCTACGGCTGAAGCCCTCCCAAGCCCCACTAGACCAGACTAGAGCTAAAGATATTATCAATTCTCATCCAAAATGATAACATAAAACTTCTTATTTCAGAGTGCTGTAGTGGAGCGAGCTGGTGGTTCGCGCAGAGAAGAGACGCTTATAGCTGGAGCAGCCATCGCGGCACTATTAGCTTTTCTTCTATACTGTCGTACGCGTTTACGCCACGCTCTACTCTAATTACAACACATGATTCTTCAAGATGTACCTAATTTATCATGAGGTTGACTTCGTCACTTTTGTTCTCCCTTCTGGTTGAGAAAAGGCAAGGTGATATCAAAGTGGAATCTTTCATGTGACAGCTGATGTCATTTCTTCTCATCATCTCTTTTTTCCAGAGCTATAATATTCCAGCGGCGTTTCTTCTACTAATCAGGGTAGATACATCATTCAATAAGATGTAATTTATTATGAGGCCAATTTTATTCTTCATTCTGGTTAAGTAAAGACCAGGCGATATAAGAGTTAAAGTGGAATCTTTCATGTGACGACTGTTGTCATTTTGTCTCATCATCTCTATTTTGCAGAGCTGAAGAAAGCAGCGTTTCTTCTACACTTACTGTCACACGCGTTTGCGTCATGCATCACTCTACATGATGTAATTGCTCATGAGGATGAGTTTGTCACCTTTGTTCTTCATTCTGATTGAGGGAAGTCAGGTGATACAAGAGTCAAGGTGGAATCTTCCATGTAATGTCTGATGTCTTTTCGGCTCTCCAGTGTGATTTCATCACTTTATTCTTCCTTTTCATGGAGAAAAGGCAAGATGATACGAGAGTCAAAGTGGAATCTTTCAAGTGATGACTGATGTCATTTCTATCATCATCATCCCTTATACTTTTCTAGCGGTGCGTACTGATCATAGCTCTACAATATACTAGATCCTAAAATGGAGTTATCTAAATATTGCTCAGCTCATTAAGCTGGTCTGTTGCTGCATTCAGGCACCATCAAGTATATCGCAATGATACTTATACGCTCCAACAGGATGTCAGTTCATCTCCACATGATCAAGTTTCAGGATTCAGTGATGACAAGCAAACCTAAAAACGTCATCTCTTTAGCGGATTTTATATGTATAGTTTATAAATTGTAAGTAAGGCATTGTTAAAGAGAACGTTGGTAAACATATTAATATTAGGCTGCAAAAAATATAAAACCAACATCGCCAAGCTATGATCAGATTATAGTCAATGGCGAGGTTACATATACACATCAAATCTGCCGCCTTTTAATAAAGCTTTTAAAGCCGATTCACACCAAGCACGTACACGTGACACGCGCGTAGTGACGCGCGTGAATTCATAGACATAACTGCATGCATTACGTCTACGCGAACGTTAACGCCACGCAAGCGGTATACCATGTCTCATTCAGTTCCATACATTACAACGCAATGATACGCGCTACGTCTACGCTTACGCCACGCATACGCGGCTTGTGTGGCCGGCGCTTCAATGTTCCGTCACGAACATTGCAAAGCCAGATTATATCGACAGTATTAATGAAATGTCATCTTTACAATTGCGAAAGATGCCGAGTTGCTTTCAAATAAGTACCTGAAACCTAGGCTTTGGTTTGTAAAGCGCTAATCTATGTACTCCATTTGTTAGATAGGCCATGTTTTCGATTTTATAGCTTTAATTGTAAATAATTGTTCTATGAATTTATTGTAACTCCCAAAAATTTACGTTTATATACCTATGTGTAAATAATTGGCACCTACTTATAATTATAAAGAGCATAATATAGAATAGGAGATGGCAGCGAAATGTATGTTTCCATTGGTACTTTGCAAATGATCTCTATGGTTTATTAACACCCAAAAAGAGGGGTGTTAAAAGTTTGACGCGTATCTGTGTATCTGTCTGTGGCATCGTAGCTCCTAAAATAATGAACCGATTCTAATTTAGTTTTTTTTTTGTTTGAAAGGTGGATGATCGAGAGTGTTCTTAGCTATAATCCAAGAAAATCGGTTCAGCCGTTTGAAAGTTATCAGCTAGTTTCTAATCTTCACTTGTCGGGGGTGTTATTTTTTAATTTACACTTGTCAAATGGTGGTTCTGCGCCAGACGTGGCCTGCCCACTGCCACTTTAGCTGGCTAATTCGCTGAGCTATGTCCGTATCTGGTTCTCCTACGCATTTCCTCGTTACGGATTTTGTCCCTCGGAGCCACCCAACATAGCCCGCTCCATAACACGCTGAACGACTTTAAACTTTTGAAAATTATTTATTTAGGGTTTTAATTTGTCGCATGCCGTATTATCGCATCTTGTTCCTCCAGTGTAAAATAGCCTGATAGATAGGTTTTATTTAGGTAGTTACACTATTCTAAACAACCGTCCGTTTCGCACTGATTTGAATACTTATAACAATTTTGATGCTGTCTCTTTGTCTATGAAATATATTAATTGCGTTTGGTAACCATAGTAATATTGAAAAAAAGGTGTTAAAAACACAAATATTATATTTAAATAAACTGCAGTGATTTTGCCAAACGGCAATGTGAATGCCGTTGATCAAATGATGGCATTGATCGTGGCTACATCTACAATTAACGGGATATGCCGTTGGAAAATGCGTTAAAGACCGTTAATGTAACCGCGACAGTATAGGCCTACCGTTTCACTGAAACAGCTCGTGTGGTAGGGTGCGGGTTGCGGGAGGGTGACAGTTGACATGAAAATCAAGGTTAGTAGCAAGTACCTATTCAACATTACTGTAAGCCCTCCGGCAACTTGGACCCTACATCACCAGCCGTGTCTGTCAAGCGGTAGGTATACCTTTAATAAATAATAGATTTTATAAATAAATAGTTAAGTATATTATGTAATAATAAAATAATATTATTTTTATGTACTTGCTGGATTAATAAATTATAATAAACTAAAAGTTTGTTCGTACGAATTCTTTTATTAATACCTAAAGTACCTACCCTATAATCTATAAACATATACGTCTCGAAAACTATGGTTTTCGTGTTTCGATATATTACGTCATAGTATTAAATAATATAGTACATATTCGACTATATATGAAGACAAAAATTTTTGGTCTAAACTTTTCATACACGCCTGACTGTATAGGTATCTAGATATAGCGTTTCACAGTTCACTGAGACGGCTTCTGAGATAAGAGAAATATGATAGCTGAGGCAAAAACCATGGAATTCAACTTCTTTCGCTCTCACCTTCCGACAACCTGCAACGAACAGTCTCAGTTCATGATACATCTATAACTACTAGTATCAAGGAGCTCTCGACACCGATTTTCGTTTTCGATAAAGCTACAGAGAGTCATACTAGGCCCTAGGGGTACTGTTAGCAGGGTGGACAAAATAATACACATCGTAACTCACTATTTTATTATTTTTATTGTAATTTTTCATAATACGGTCGACACGCCGATGCTCTTTACATACGTCAAAAATTTACAAATTGAACACTAATTAAAACAAATGCTGTGTAGCATCCCGCGTTTCGAGTGCAAACTGAGTTAACATGGCTCTCGACTTACGTTTACGTAATTAAAGCAAATACCTTGAAAATCAATCCTTTAGAACGCTAAATTCATAGATATTATTCCTGAAGCGAAGCTTCTAGTGTAGCATCGTTGCACGCTCAAGCGCCCCACGCCGAAAAGGTTAGGGATTTAAATCAGTTAACAGTTTCCGACTTACATAAGGCTTCCTCCTTCATAAATGTGTGGCTACACTACTATCTCGAACAGACACAGAAGCTTTACTTCTCCGACACCATATTTTATTAATTCGATGACATATTATTATTTTACAGCGGTATGAAAATCGTCGTTGACAGGCTGCTGTTTTTTAAAAACCTATCCATGCAATGCTCCGTTTCGATGATTATAAGTTAGGAGTAAACTGCGATCTTATCTGATGATAAGGGATGGAAATACCAACAATCAGGTATACTGCTTGACAGTACGGCTTTGGTGGTATGGTCGATGGCAAGTCACGATAGAAATCAACTAAAACTGACCAATCGGGAATCGAACCCGGGACATCTTGTTTATACATCTACAGCGCACACCACTGTCTCAAAGAGGTTGTCAAAAAAAAAACGTAAACACAAGTAAAACGCAAAATTTACACTCGATACGCTGAATGCGACGTTCTATATAAAAACCTATCATCACAATTTAATAATAATATTAATTAACAATCAATAAAAACTTTGATAAGGACAACGACGCTATTTTAAATACATTTTTTTTTTGGAAATTGTAACAAAAGTAAAAGAATTCTACTTGGATTGATTGTACTTTCTTGTTCGTTCACGTACTTCTCTAAAATTAGTTTCACTACATACCTATATTGCTTGATCACACACTTTAATTTTGTTTGTAGTAAGTAAAATAAATAAATAATTAATTTAAAAAAAACCTTGAGGTGTCATGGGACATCCAACAGAAGCGAAACTTCTCAATTCACTAGACATAAAATCTTATACTGTGTTAACACGTGTTGCCCGGTCAACGAGGTGCATTTCATCGCCGCGATCGTTCGATTTAATTTTTGTAAGTTACGTCCTCTCATATTAAAAGTCCGTTCGGAACTTCAGAAGCTTCACTTCAGTAACAGAAAATGTATTAAGCATGTACCTAGGTAAATCTTTTTCTGGCGTAGCAACGGCGTAGCATGTCTACGTGTCCAGTTTTTTATGTATTAGTTTAGTTTTTTCGCCAGCTTGTAACATTCAGAGTATTGACTTTAATCCGGCTCGAAGGACTACAAAAAGTAAATTGCAATCTCAAACTATTGCTGTACTCAGCTATCTTATTTTAAGTACCGTATCAAGTTTATTTTTATACTTTGAGCCAAGTTATCAGCTATTGGTAATCCATGCAACGCCGCTGCTATTTCTTCTACAGAAATAAATATAGTTGTTGTAAAAAACATTTAATATCGCATGTTCGAAAGAAACGTAGACTCAAAGTAAGTGGTAATTGTAGCGAACAATAGGACGATAGTAAAATGATAGAAGAAGAATATAAAAATAATGCCCCTAGTACACAAAGTAATTTAAAAATATAGTAAGGGGTTTAAGTAAAGAGCAAAGGTAAAGGAAAAGTTTGTAAATTATACATTTTTATCTGCATATGCATATGAGCATGACAATAATAAAAATATGTATAATATATAAAAGGAAATAGACTCGATCAAGAAAGAAAAACTTCATTCTGAATATGCGATATCTGTTGCAAATTAATGAATGTTTGAAAAAAATTCTAACAAGTATTTTTTTATTTTGAATACAGCAATCGAAATTGAAAATAATCACACACAATACATACATTTTGAAAGCAATTCATTCTTTACATTTCTGAAAGTGTCTAATTTTAATACTGTTGAACATGTCCGGCAACGCATTTACTAAAGTAATAACCTTTCAAGAGCCGCTCCCTTTTGTATCGTTTCAACATTTTGAAAATCTCTAAAACTTAGCTACATTGTTAAAATTAATAACATTTTTTACTTCTCCTTAATTAATAATATCACTATTAACAATCTACGCTGCCATCTCGAGTTCGAGAACGCACTTTCCAGTTATTTCATCATCGATGTATTTCATGAATATTATCATGATAAAGACCAGCCCCGAATTAATCGTTGTTCAGCAAAACCTCTGTATCCAAAAATAAAAAGTGCTGGAGAAATGTAGAGTTCAACTTATTTCGTTAGAAAGTACCTATATAAAATAAAACTGAGAAATTATTGCCTGATAGAAACAATTATTTATTATTTCTTCTACTACTTAAATACTTCGTATTCATTTTTCTACTGCATTCATGTTTACCGTTATTACATTAGTATTTTGTCGATTAAGAATTATTCTACTCGTATTTTTAACATGGTGTAGGCATGTATTATCAAGCGATCGCATTTCTTGATTCTTTGAATTTAAAAAATTATAAAAAGATTGTACCCCACATACATTAGATGATTTGATCAGTTCTGTCTCCCGAAGTCGAGATGTCTCAGCTACGAAAAAAAGTCGTTGACTAAATTCATTCCATTTTCCTCGACACGAACCAGTTAAAGCTGAATTTCAATAGCGCGGAAGAGTTACTTATCATCTTAATACGGAAAATACGAATATGGTGTTCATCTTACGCCCCGTATCAAAGAAAATGCAATAATCGATATTTTTGCTTCTTTTATCCATTTAAATTTATTATTTTTTATATAAAAACCATCATTCTAGTAACAATTCTACCTGGATATCATACTCAATTATAAGATAATTAACATTGTTAAATTTTTTTATGGTAGCTTTAAGCCTAAACTTACTACTACGAGAAGTAATAAAGATTAATATTTCATTTCGTAAAAGGTATCAAATTGATATGATACCGAGAGTATTTTAGTCCCAGAGGCGGCTGAATGCTTTCCTATGGATCGAGAGCATGACATTACAGTAACACCACAAAAAACCAAATTCCGTTTGCTAAAAAATACTTACTAACTTAGAAGTTGAAAGTGAGAGAAAAGCTTTCATGAAACATCAAAGGAAGATTATTTACATGAAGTTCATTACACTACTCGAAATAGACATGTAACTGTAATCGAGCCAAAGGAAAACAGCTCTGCCGTCTCTTCCCCTATATGTCAAATTTGTATAGGCTATTAAATAACAAACTTTGAAATAGAATGGGAACTAGCTCGGCATGTGCTATTTGGTACTGAACAAATGCAATTTTTGATGCAACTACTAATGGAACGCGTAGGTATACACACACGCAGTGATATGATCGATTTATTAGAAAAATTTGAACCCTTCGTGTCAGATAACCTAATCTCAACCTTGACTAGACACAATGGAAGGATGATCAATTTACAGAATCTACTTAATAATATCATTATCATTACAAGAGATAGATAGAAATCGCTAGTGTATATAATAATTATTTATTAGTAAGATAATGTAGCGTAGGTATAGAAGTGAGTGGCATTTATAGACAATACATTTTACGTACACGCATGGTACTTGGTGCTTTCCAGTATTTTAAGATTAAACGATTAAATATAAGTACATAAGATTTACTGCGCTCTACTTCAATCTAAATTGATGTTAATTTTATTATATCACCAACCCTTTAAGAATCTTTAATTGGAGAGAAAAATTCGTTTGTATCTTACATTAAAAGTATAGAACGGCCACTGGTGGATCTGACAGTTTCATATACTGATTTCCTATAAAACATGCGATTAGATGAAGATTTTGATGCAGTAAATTTAAATTCTTTAAGTAGAGGAGTACAAATTGAAGTATTAGATTAATAATTGAGGTTTGATGTATATGATACTGTTCGATCAGAAGTGGCACTACTAAGCGAGCTACAGAAGGCTATGATCAAATCCAATCTTAATATATACAATATTTGATATATAATGCGGGTTAAGAAGATAAATGATCTATTAAATATCATATAAATATGTCATAAGTATGTCCTTATCACAGAATAATGATTTATACATCGAATTAGGAAGTACTTACTTGAACTAATAAGCGATTCCCAATTCTATGGATTTATATGATTGTCTGACACCTATCGATATGCTGAGAACTCAATATGGATGTTATTCTTAGTAATGTCTTTACCTAATCAATATAAAGGCTTAACTTTGCCTTAAATGAACGTTTCATTATATTTATTTTGGAAGTCAATGCTTTATTTTTTGAAGAATGTTGTGCGTGTACTTTTATACCTCCTTCTGAGCATATAATGACAAAATCGAAATAATTTGAGCGATATATAATAGTCTGAGTTGTTTAAGCTTAACAATAATATTATCTATCTATTCTAGTCTATTTATTGCTATGTCAAATAGGCGGGTTATAATATGTTCTTTGTGGGAGCTTATAACGTTTGATTTTACAATTTAAACTTTAGTTATTCATTTGGATTCATTGAAACAATTTATTGGATTAGAGCAATGAAAGGAATCTACGGACGGTTTATCAAGATGTTCTAATTTGGCCGGAGGTGGACCGTGTAAAACATTAAACCGTGTTTATTTACGAGTATAATATCAAATTAATAGGCAATCACAATTTCGATACCTACTATTTCACATTTAGGAGCCGATCAAGTTTTATTTAGCTATCCCATGTTTTCGCGAATTTGTAGAGCATTGCATTCCAGCAATTTCTTGAATGAAGGCGTGATCTGGGATCAGTTCTTTAGCACGAACATAAACGGAGTTTTGTTGGGACGAGTTGGCCTTTTTGATAAAAAATCAAAACACTGCTGTATCATCATCTAATCATGAGGTTGAAATTGAAGTTTGTATAATGAAAAAATACACGGATGAGATCATCTTTTCTGTATTTTGTTTTCCAATCTATTTCACCCATGTGTATTTATTTCTATGAAACTGCAATTTCGATTTCAACCATATTTTCATATGAAAGGCAGCTCCGGCTCCATTTTACAAGTATGTACACCTACCCTGATATTAACTTTAAACTATCGTGAGCACGACTCACCACGAGAGTACAGCCGGGAAGATGTATATTTTCTTATATTTAATATGTTGATTGTTTCAGATTCACGATTAAACTCATAGCATACCTAGCTTTAGAGATTAAGGAGATAAAGTAATTTAAAAGATAAGAAACTTGCTAAAATGTAAGCTAAAGAATAACTATTTGGTAAATATATTTTTTAAAATGGTTGAACCGGACCCATGCGCCTTCGACAACTGTACAGCAAAAAGTCCCACTACTTACAAGATGAAATTATTTGATGTAAGACCCGCATGTGTTACATTAATAATAATTACATCGAAGCTATCTAAATTGTTAGAGCTCGGTCAAACTCTTAGGCACGTTATACGGAATAGGAAAACAATTACATTGATGCTCTTATTTATTTATTTAGCAATTTATATATAGCAATTTATTGGTTTTGCTTGATCTTCAATGATCTTAATAATTTAAGCAACCTCACTAGGTTCCAACATTGATTCCAAAATTTAAAGTTTGTAAGCAAACGCGATTAGCGTTGTGAAACGCGATGATTTGTAAACAAAAATATATTCAAGTCTTAGCTTGAATATAAACGTAATTGTTAACAATTAGTGTTGATGTAGGTATCTAATGTAATCAATTATTATTATGTAAAGATAAAATTAACGTTTAAGTAATTGATTATCCGCATTCATGTAAAAACTCGTATAAAATATTTGTCATCCCCCTCCCCGTACGGATGTGGACGAAATCCATTCCGACCTAATACCACACACAACAAAAACAACAACTACTTAGTTTTTACAATCAAAATATTTACAAAAATAATCACAAAATCAAAAACGATTTACCGGCACTCTATTTTTTAAAATATTTTTCTTGTAAAACCCCCTTTAAACTCATATCGAAGAATCTCCACAAAAATATTGTGAAAATATTGCAGGCCTCGCATACATATTTTAGTTCTTACCTATATATCGAGTATAAAACTCGTCAACAGTCAGTAAACTCTGAAATTTGGTTAAATGCCCACAATTTTATTTTCGACGCAATTCCAAATTCGTCGCATGAATTTAAAGGAAATGTTAAAGTCTACACTGCTAAAACATTACCGTAAAAGCTTTAAAACAACTAACATTTATATATAAATATCTTCTAAAATATATATTCTATATCGTTGCCTACATAATATTTTGTTTTTTATAAAAAAAACTCTATTGTTCACTCAAGAAAATGTTGAATCTTAGAAATATGTTCAATTGTTTACACTGAATACTTTTTTGTAGAATTTCTTAACTTTATGTTATTCGACATCTATTTGTGCTAAATTTTCAAAGACATTCAAATATTAAATTATAATAAAACCTGAAAAAAACTATCATGTTACATAGCTTGAGCGTCATATTTGTATTAAAAATACGTAAAAGCTAAAAGAAATTCCAGTTCAATATTATTGATTGGTATTTCTTTTAAAAAACCACTGTAAACTTTCTAATAAAATAAATTAACATGATTAATAAATACAATTCGTACGAAAAACAAAGTAAATTCTTACGCAAAAATGAACAAGTTTCTTAGATTCTAAAAGGCCTATTTAATTTTAATATTATATGGAGACCAATAGATGTTTGAAACACAGCAAGATCATAATACTATAGTAGGTAGTTCTAGGTAATTATCATTTTCGGTTATATCGTTGGTTTTATTAATTTTACTGAACATTATTTGGATTTATTCATAATATTCTTCCAAATAGTATCCTCATCCATATTTGATTCATATTTACTCTTTATTGTATATTATTGTGTTTTTTGCATTTCTTTATTTTTTGTGCATATTTGGCTTTTAAATCCAAATTATAAAAAATGTACCTAACTAATTAAATAAATATCCTACTTTCTATGAAATTAATGAACACAATAAATTAGTTTCAACGCAATCCGATGTTACTATAGCAGTAAAAGAGTTAAATCTGGTTCAGTAGGTCTTTTACTCGCCCAAAGAACGATAAATTAAACTTAATCAGAAATTGATGAACTGGATTTTAAGTGAAATCTCCATCAAATTTTGGATTGATTCGAAAATAAGTTTTTAACTGATATAAAACAGAGTATTTGAAATGAGCAATTTTTATTTTCTGCAAACTTACTCTGTACTTTATCCACGGAGAGAAGTTAATACAGGACTCACTCTACAAGGAAAACATGACTCTATACTACTCTAAGAGTACGGAAAACATAACCTATGTTTGTCATTAAAATTGGTAACTCAAAATACTGACTTTTTGTCTTTTTCATTTGTATTGGGATTGCGTAACAGAGAGAGCCTTATATGAACTTTTCTCCGTGTGTAAAGTATAGTCGCAAACTCACAACTTAACCAGATTTGACTGAATGTTACTCACGCTATAATTTAGCTGTATCGCACTACATGAGTTCGAACGACAGTTGCTATAAGTCTTTGATTCTACTAAAAATAACTTCACGGCTTATTCGCTCGGGCATCGAAGGTATCCGTATTCGAGACCCAAACTGACGGCCACGAAGACGAAGTAGAGGAGGAACATGGTGAAGCCGAGACCCTTGTTCATCTTCCACCTGAAGCAGGCGATGCTGATGATGACGAAGATGAGCATGGCGAACAGCAGAACGATACTGCACACCATGCCCTTGGAGTTCACCAGGACTGGTTCTCCGTATATAATCCCGTATAGAAGCCACGGTAGAGGTAACCTGCAAATAGAAAGGAAAAATTTAAATAAAATGACTAGGTTTGTAACTCAGAAATTTCAATGGGCGGAGTAAATAGTTCGAAGTGATAAACGTTGGGGTCCCAAGGTGCTGAAATGCTGGCATCGGAAACCACAGCGTTAGGAAACTCCTATTAGGTAGACGGATGACATGAGACGAGACGCAGGACGCCGCAAAACCGTTATCTATGGAATGAAGCTCCCTCCCAGAGACCAGTAGTGTTCAACAATGGACGTCTATCGATTGACAATGACAATGACGAAAGGTAGTATAGAAGTCCATGATATATTATATAAGAAACCTGTATGGTGCAACATGCAGCATGCGACATGCACCGCCCGCCCTCCCACTGAAAAACATGCAGGAAAAGCCAGCCACCAAGCAAGCCACACGAACCACCACCACGCAGCACCACACAAATCCCAACGCCACTCGACGCACGTTTCGCCCCGACACCGGAGCATCCTCAGGAGATGCTCAGTTTTTTCAGTGGGAGGGCGGGCGGTGCATGTCGCATGCTGCATGTTGCAACATACAGATTTCTTTGGTTTGGCGGATTATAGCAAAATAAGCTTTTGGTTCCTTGTAAATAACGAAAGGGTTTGAGCTATTAGATGAACAAGTAAATGTGGCGAATTCACCACTTCTTAATTTTTTTAGGAGGGTGGAGTATTTCGGTCGTTGTATAAACGCTGTACATTAAAGGTAACCCAGGCAGCTTGTCTGATGATACAACTTCTTGGCCAGTAATGGACTAAACCTAAGTAAGAGAGAGAAAGTCAAAGTCAAATCAAATTCAAATAGATATAAGTGTAAGGTAACTAACTGTAGGTACACACGTTGCCAATTGTTAAATACGACAAATAAATTAACGTAATGGTGGTAACCTTCGATGAACAATTCATGATAACTGATATAATTAATTACGTAAACTTAAAACTAAAGCTATGAGGGTTTCAAACGCACCCTGGTCTGAGAAGATCATAAAGCAAAAAATTTTATGTTTGATATCCAGGACTGGAATTGAGACAGGTAATAACGAATATCGAAAACGCAAGTATGATACAAAAAAAAGTAATGAATAGGTATACTCGTAAGAAATTTTCAGTCAAAAAATAAGAATTCCTTGAAATAAGATGTGTGTGTGCCAAATACGCGATAGGAAAGAGCATTTCTGTGAAATCGTATCAATAACGATTTGGCTTGAGCATGATGTGGGGAAAACGTGATGGAATTATATTGAACTCCAAAATAACGTATTCATAAATTGTGCAATTGGCTTTTCATAGTGCTCTTTTCTCTATTTTCTAGAATTCTCTTTTTTTCTCTTTGAATACATCCCTGGCAAGTAATTTCAGGACCACAAAATCTAACAAGATCTTAGTGCTAAAAAAATTACGAGACATTTCACCGCGATTAATAGCCTGATCGGATGACAGAAGTGCTGGCTCGATTTTTGCGCAACGGATCAGCCTGGCTGTCCAGCGCGAAAATGCAGCCAGTATCTTGGCACCATTTCACGCGGGCATGATATTTATAGTAATAAGATAAGGCTAGCTTTAAGTTTTATTGTAATATTTTCAATAAAAATGGTTTCTAAAGATTTTGAGGGTTGCACAAGTTACATTTTCTATTTTTAACCCCCGACCCAAAAAGAGGGGTGTTATAAGTTTGACGTGTGTATCTGTGTATCTGTGTGTCTGTGTACCTGTGTATCTGTCTGTGGCATCGTAGCGCCTAAACGAATGAACCGATTTTAATTTACTTTTTTTTGTTTGAAAGGTGGCTTAATCGAGAGTGTTCTTAGCTATAATCCAAAAAAATTGGTTCAGCCGTTTAAAAGTTATCAGCTCTTTTCTAGTTTTCTTGTAGAAAAGAAGGTTAGATAACCGTTAGGTTCATAATATTATGTCAAATGACAAATGTCAAGCTGTCAAGATCGACGTTGCCTAGATACATGATTATTTACTTGAAAATGATGTTTTGAAAACCCAAATACTTTGGACTAGTTACTGTAACCTTCACTTGTCGGGGGTGTTATAAATTTTTAATTTACACTTGTACATTATTACTTTTTTTAATATCCCAAGTGAACTCTTTGATTTTTCAGAATAAAAAGTAGCCTATGTCACTCTTATCCATGCAAAAAATCACGTTGATTCGTTGCTCCATCGCAGCGTGATGGGGATTGCAAGTAAGATGCTATATGTCAGCAAAATAATTTTTGAAATCCATTCTGAACCATCGATGTTCTGAACATCTTCTGTAACAAGTTTTTTTCTAAAATTTTAGAGCCATATTGTGTTGTGTGCATAGTTAACCTCTAATTGGCTGATTTTTGCGATAAGAAATAATGTATAAATAAAGATTGTTATCGTCTTCATTTTTCCATTGGGAACAATTTCGGATCACGCGAGGTCATATCCTGTGGAACTGGCGTTTTATTTGTACCAACATTTATGCCAAGGTCGGGGTATAGATAAAATCAAAATGCAAATTTTCATGCCACCAATGGATAAGTACCAGCTGCTTGATTGCTTCGGATTTTATTGAAGAAAATGGACTAGAAGACTTAAAATGTGATGCTGTTATAAAAATGTTTAAAGAAGAACCGCTTAACCGCCGACCAAGATAACGCCACATGATTTTGAATGATAATAAATAGGTACAAAACAAAGGCAGTTCAAAAAGAGGGGTGTTATAAGTTTGACGTGTGTATCTGTGTATCTGTCTGTGGCATCGTAGGTCCTAAACTAATGAACCGATTTTACTTTGGTTTTTTTGTTTGAAAGCTGGCTTGATCGAGAGTGTTCTTAGCTAAAATCCAAGAAAATCGGTTCAACCGTTTGAAAGTTATCAGCTCTTTTCTAGTTACTGTAACCTTCACTTGTGTGAAGGTGCTATAATTTTTTAATTTACACTTGTTAGTCCACGTGTGCGTTATGAGATGCCTTTTTAGTGTCTTCCTCGGATAATAGCCCTTCGTCTACGTTATAGTATTAGGTAAGTATCTCCTTAAGTTATGAAGTTAAGGCTGATTTATATAACCAATCTAAAACCTTATATGCATGAACTTAAAGCTGATTGGCGAACAATTTCAGCGTTATCGATTCATAAGATGCAGTGCCAGTCTAGTTTTTGCAAGGCCTCCAGATGTGATGGTACGGTGTGATCGTCTATACTAGTGGTTAAGATTAGGCATTATGAAGAGATAAAATAAGAAATGAACTCAGCTGAATTATAGAAACACCTAGGTATTTAAGTCATGAGTTATTTACAAGTAATTAATTGGTACAGTACGTTGGGTGAACACGTAGACTTCTCGACCAGCTAACAGGTTTACACGGATTGAATTATAAAAAATTAATGTAAAATTTCAACTCCTCAAAATAGATATAATGAGTGGAGAGATTTGCTAATTTAGAACGTCCTGTTAGTGTGGAAAATCAGTTGATACGTGTATTTGCCTTATTTAGGCCATCGGTTTGAGACCAACCGGCATTCCTCAAGCACGGGGGAAATACCTACGCTGAAACTTCAGCCTTAATCCATGTTATGTGGGGCACAGCAATTGGACTCTCCTATTTCGCTGCGAAGCGTTTTTCAATTGCCTAGGTACGGAAACCTAGGTTCTTTTCAGTGAGCTCTGGGCTCGCCCCAAAACCATGGTATTTTTGTATATATATATATATTTGTTTGATTGATTGTCAATAAATTGGCCAATTTATTAGTTCGGAGAGTCCAGCTGTATAAAGACATGACGTGTTTGCTTTGTGCCGGAATCTCGCTGCTGGTACGTCACCAATCAACCATGTACCATATAATATCAAGCAAAGGAATTACAAAGTACAGCAAAACTAGTATTTTTATCTATTCAAAAACTCGGTGATTCACAAATTCAGCTGGCGTCGGTTTTAACAGATAATGTTACCTAAAATGCTGTTTGGGAAAGATCGGTACACAATAAAAAAAGGTACCTACCTGCCTCGCCATCTGTCCTCCGGAGGCAGCGTGTATTCCATTGTCTCGTTCAGGGTATTTTAGTAGGTAGATGAAATTTAGCTGTTACTCGAAAGTATCCTCGACAAGGTCCCTTTAAGGTGTCTTTAGCCTGGGATTCGAACCCAGCCAACCCTATTATCTTTAGTAGTGGAGAGCATTCTTGGTATATTAGTACTAATCGTTTTGTGATAATAAAAGTATAAGGAAAAACCATCGTGAGAATTTCACATAATGGTATAAAATACCATATGATGAAGGTAAACTTGATCGAGAGTTCTCTATGAAGTCCGCGCTCAGTAGTGAGCCGGTGAAAGCTGTTCATGTTGATGAAGACGATGTTTATACCGCGGTAGCTAGTAGTTTATAGCACACCACCTTATTTTAGCTATTGAGTAATTTTTCTACCAAATCTATAATTGTAACGACAAGTGTCATTCCATCAGACTGCATTAGACTGCTAATTCAATTTTATTCCCTATTTAATGCTGAATAAGAGCTAGTATTATAAATAGGTGCACTGCTGAAAAAAAAACCTAACCTAATTTTTACTTAATAATAGGAATTGTGATTGGTAAATAGGTCATATGAGAAAATCTTAATATTGGAGCTCAAGTTAGTTCGATACATGGTTTCTTCGTATCTTTGGCTTTGTTAATATTACAATACGATAGTCTAGCCTCCAAACAAATTGAATCTCCATTATTAAATGTCTAGGAAAATGTATCTAAATATAGCAAATAAAAGATGATAGTTATACCCAAGTGCATTTATTTCTGGTAAATAATTGTTTATTTACTCATACAGTTGAGTATTTAGAAAAAAAGAAGAGAAACTGAATTTATTATTTAGACTGGGAATTAAGTAACTTTATTACATTAATTAATTCCCGGCCGAACATTTGCTTCCTAAGCCATACTAATTATTGAAAGGGAAAAGCAAATATTCAAACAAAAAAAACCCTTTCGGCTTTATATAATATTATGTACACCATTTTATCTAAAATACACACATGCCCACATAATCAATAGAGATATTATCTATAATTCTTACTTCTATAATAAAGTAAATTTTAAGGACACACATTATGCGTAAATTATAATATATTCATTATTTATTCTAGATATATTTGAATCCTAGTTCCACAAAGAGAAATGTCCCATTTCTATAATTTTGGATGCAAATCTAATAGTTATACACAATATTGTAACACCTCCTAATATCCAAATAATAATATCATCTCTAATTTAGTTTGTAAAATAATTCTTTACTCAAGATTTTTGGAACTGATTTTCAAATAATCTAGTTTAAAATTAAATGTAAATTAGTACATCACCATATATCAGCTTCTGCTGGCCCGGATACACACTATTTTATTCTATTTATAATTTTTCTATTATTAACTATACAATTGCAATATATTTCTACACTTAATTAATATTCACTGTTAGGCTCTACTGCACGTTGAGCCAGACCTCAATCGAATGTCCCTCTCGGTCCCCCAGTGTAGACTTAAAACGTCCACACGGATATCTTTTGTTCACGCCCATGATCTGAAATGAAAAAAAAAACCAGCGAAATTTCGGTTTCTGATTGGTTCACTCTTGCGCACAGAATTACCCTGGCTGATGGCTAATTGGCTGAAAATAAAATGTATTTCGAACATCCCTTAATGGGCCGTACCTTTTGCTTTCTCACGCTCTTGCCTTGCCTAGACCACTCGCATAACACGTGATTACAATTTTGTACACTTGTAGAGATTTCTAAGTTAAAATTTACGACTTTTATCTAATTTATGACCGACCCTAACGCAATTTAGCTTTAGAGCAATTTATTTTGCCCTTTTGTTTTTTATACTTCCTTTCCTACAATTACTCAGAATCTTAACTAATTTATTTCTTTTCGTGCGAGATTTTTGTTTTTAAGAGCAAGGCTTCAAATTTCCGACAGTCATAAAACCGTATGACGGATGGCAAGGCCATCTCACGCTCCCCCAAAATAGATTTTTAATACACGCAGTAATCCCCTATTTTCATTGCAGCTGTACTAGTCGTTTCAAAATCTATTTTTTTTTTTTTTCTTATCTGTATTCGAGCGCTAGTCTTAAACCTCCCACGCCTATCTATTATACCCTCGGGCATGACCATAACTACTTAACTCAGGTATCTCTTTGTTTAGCGTACCCCAAACTACCTGTTCACTTTGTTTAGTGTACCCCAAACTACCTGTTTTCTGTTCCCTCCAGTACTCTGGTTTTACCTATCTTTCTAGTTATCTACATAGTACCTAAACAAATGAATGGCATTGTAGTTACCCTTAACTTTACTAGTATGAACGTCTATTAATGTATATACATTATTATATGGAACTGCCCCTATTATGTACGGTCCTTCATATAAGCGCATGAATTTTTTTTGTCAACTTTTTATCAGCATCTGACTTTGTAAAAGTCTTAAGTTTCACTAAATCTCCGATTTCGAATTGTATTAACTTATGATTTTTGTTATAATGTAATTGCCTACTTTCGGCCGCCTTATCTATGTTTTGTCGTGCCTGCTGTCGAATCTGTTCTAACGGTTCACCCTGTAAGTCTGTCCTCACCGATGAGTCAGTGTTGAAATCAGTCGATAGCAGAGTACGCTTTCCATATATAATCTCGTTTGGAGAATATCCCGTTGTAGTATGTATTACCTGATTATAACAATCTTCTATATCCGATAATAGATCTACCCATGAACGATGCGATTTGTCGCAATACGTCCTGAATAATCTACCTAACTCTTTATTAACCCTCTCTGTCGAATTTGGCCGCGGATTTCTAACAGATGTGTGCGTTAATTCGATACCTAGTTGGCGAATACCTAACTCGAAAACTTTTGAAGTAAAGTTCGCGCCTCTGTCTGAACATAATGTCTTAATTGTGACCTGCTTATGAAACTTTTTTACACAAGTTAAAGTAGCCTTCCCACTAGCCTGGCGTAGTGGGTATAGTCTGATTAACTTACTATAAGCATCTTGCATTACGAATATGTATTTAAAACCAAATCGTCCTGCCGGTAAAGGTCCAAAAATATCGCAAAAAACTCTCTCTCCTATTTCCTTCGCTATTACAGTTTTTATTGGCCCCGTGTGCGTCTCCAAAGCATGCTTTGACTTTTGACATGCCTCGCAAGCTCTTACAACACGACCTATTATACGAGACATATTTGGGAAATAATATTGACGTTTCATAAGAGCATAAACCTTGTATCGCCCGAAATGACCTACTTCTTCATGTATGCTAACTATCAAATCCCTTAGTATGTTCTCGGGAACATATAACCTTAAGATATCCCCTTTTATGTCTCTTCTATAAAGAATCCCTTCTTTAAGCACGTAGTACTTTGATTCAGAAGTGTCTGCTGTTTGCACGCGTCTAATTATCTCACTAGCAGTCTTGTCGCGACTTTGATAACTACCTATCTCTCTCCATCGCTCCCGCACTAATCGTCCTAATGATGTTTTAAATAGATTCATTTCAGGCCCCGTGACCTTGTTAGTTAATACATCGGTGGTCCCCTTTAAATGTCGAGACAATACGTCTGCTACAATGTTTAGTTTACCTTTCACATGTTCGACTGTGTAATTAAATCGCCCTATATAATGTACCCAACGTATCATCCTAGCGCTCAATAGTTTGCACGTCTGCAAGAAAATCAGACTTTTATGATCAGTCCTAATGACTAAATTCGCTCCTCTCAAATATGTTTCAAACTTTGACAAACTGAAAATGATGGCCCATAGTTCTTGTTCAGTAACTGTCCATTTGCGTTCTGTCTCTGTCAATGCTTTACTACAGAACCCTAATATTTGTTCTTCACCTGCTTCATTCAATTGATAGACATAACCCGAAACCCCCAAATTACTGCTATCGGTTTGTAAATAATAAGTTCCCTTAGGATTTGGGTGTACAAGAAGTATCGTGTCTATAAACAATTTCTTGACCCTTTCAAAACAATCGTTAATTTCCTCTGTCCATGACCATTTCGTATTTTGTTTTAATAGGTCACACAGTGGTTTAACCTCTTCGCTATATTTTGAAATAAATCTTCTGAAATAATTTATTAATCCCAGAAATCCTCGTAATTGTTTTATAGTCCGAGGTATAGGGAAGTCTAATATGGCTTTAACCCGTTCAGGATCCATACGTACCCCGTTAGTATTTACTATGTGTCCTAACAACTTTACCTCTACACATAAGAACCGACACTTCTCTAATCTTCCAGTTAAACCTGCGGTTTCTAATTTATCTAACACTCGATCTAAATGTTCTAAGTGTAACTTTATGTCCCCCGTAGTGAATATGACTATGTCGTCTAAATAGTTTACGCAAAACTCTCGTACTCCTACTAGGATATAATCCATTGCTCTCGAGAACCCTGCTACAGAAGTCTTTAAACCTTGAGGTAAAACATTATAAGTATACGTCTTCCCCATGAACGAGAACCCAGTATACTTCCTAGAATCTTTATGCAAAGGTATTTGAAAATAGGCATTATTCAAATCAATTAAACTGATATAATTTACTCCATGAAAGGATTGTAAAACCTCAGATGTGAGTGGAGGCGCGCCCGCGTCACCTACCATTTTCTTATTCAACTCTCGTGCGTCCAATAAGAGTCTTATTGATCCATCTCGCTTCTTAGTGAAAGTGAGAGGACTACAGTAAGGAGTCGCTTCCTGTCTGATCACGCCTAGTTTTTCTAACTCTTCTAATTCGGTTTTTACCTGTTCTCTATACGCCAAAGGTACCGGATAACTGTGTTTTACAAAAGGTGTTTCGTCTAATAGCTCAATAACGTGTTCGTACTTGTTTGTCAAACCTAAACCTACCGTAAATACCTTACAGTGTTTGTTTAACACAGGTAGTAATAATTCCTTTTGTTCATTACTTAAGTTCGCGTCATCTAATTTTAATCCCTTAAATTTCTCATTATCTAAATTCATGTCTGATACACTTTGTTCCACTGGCCTAGAGTTTTGATTTAATATTAAATTAATCGTGGCTGCGTTCGTCTCTCCCCCTAACCTTTCGATTTTGCAGTCCGAATTCAGCCTAACACAAGACCTAACGCCCATATGTTCAATAGTCAAAGTGTGTTCACCATTACAGTTCACTATTCCTTTTACCCGCTCTAACCAATCGTATCCTAGTATCAATGACCTAGGAAGACGTCGCATAACTAGTACAGGTGCTTCAACTAAAGTACTACCTAACTGAAACTCTATTAGCACTAACCGATTCGTGCTTTCACTTCGCGATCCAAACGCGCCTTGTATTTGAATTGCTGGAATAGCGATCTCTGGCAATGTCCCATGTTCTCTTAGAATAGAGTCGTACAATTCCCTAGTTATTCCACTAATCTGACTTCCCGTATCTATGAGTGCACTCATACTTCTTCCATACAATCTAACACATACTTCAGGTAACCTAGGTAAAGAATAATCAACACTCACATCGGTTTGTTCATCTAATTCATGATACATTGTGTACACATTCAAACCTCTCCTCATACAAGTTTCACAAGTCACGCCTAACTCATTACACTCTGTTACATTTTCAAACTGGTTTTCCAATAAGATTCCTATACTCCTAATTTCAAATTGACTACTATACTCGTTATAATCAACGCCGCCTCTTAATAACCGCTTAAGTCCCTTATCTCCGGTCCCCAAACTCTGTCCTGGCTTCCATCCACTATTAATTAAGATCCTATAGACTACACCTGTCCTTTCGTGATCTGAGGTCTTTCTGACGCCCGTGCCACACAAGACTAACTGACTTGACCTCGTTTGTGTTGGGCATTCTAGTTTTTTGATGAACCCTCCCCCACATTCTTAGACACAGTAAGATCCTCGCCCTCTTTTACGAACGTGATTGCCGGCCTAATTTGTTTAGTTTCGGATACCGTAGGTCTGTTAAAGTTAACCCTAGAACCTAATCGACCACGATAGCCGCGTCCCCTCGTCGAATTTCCCCTAGCTCTCCAACTTCTTGTTGACATTGTTGCTACAATAGGTCGTCTCGATGATGACTCATTGTATCGTCTACCTCTGTAATTATTACTAACAGTACCTCTCGTAATTTGCCTAGGTTTTTCAACAATATTTTGCTCTATGTTTCGAAGAAATTTCGCTCCGTTCATGATGTTAACTTCTTCTGTTCTAGTAAACCATAATCGCTGTATATCTATAGCATAATGTCGCATAATAGAATTGACCAAATCTCTCTCACTAAACGCAATAGTTAATGACTGCATTGATTCTGCTTGCTCAGCAAAATGTTCGGACATCGACATTCCCGAATCGCTTGAATATACCGCATTAATCAATTTATATCTTATAGATTCCTGAATTTGTTCGGTCCAATAATTTCGTCTAAAATCAATCTCGAAGTCAGCGAACGTAGTCCAGCCCTTCGAATACAAGTCCATAACCTTCCGAGCATGCCCCGAGATGCAACCTAACGCTATATCTATTTCGCGATCTAATCCATTTACCGCCCTTATATATTTCTTTAATCGTTTAAGAAAAACGATGGGGTTAGTGAATGGTTTTCCGTCGAAATTTGGTTTAGTTACTGACGGCTGTACAACATATAAATTCCGGGTCTCAGATAATGTACTTGTGCTCGCGGTTTCAAGATTCGACCCCTGCCTATCAGATTTTTCATTTTCATTAATCCCGTTCGACTCGTGTGAAGAAATGCTCGCGATTTCATTTGAACCGGTATTTGAATTTAACTGTTGTAATTTTGCTTCGAATTCGGTGATTTTTTTCAAAATCAACTCTAATGTAGCATTCCCTAAGGTCGTTGTTTGCTCGCTCGATTCTACGGTACTAACATCGCTTTGCCCCGCACCTACTTGCTTTGTTCTACGTCCTTTTCTACCTGAAGACATCTTTTTTTTTTCAATTTGACCCTATTTCTTTTACCTACCCAAGTGCCAACTTAAATTTTATTTGAATAACTTTCATAAGTCGCGAAGCCGTATTTTTAATACTAATATATTACTGTTACTAATTGCAATCACATGTTTGGGTCTGCTTCGATTATATGTATTCTCAGAGTTTGAAAAAAATTAAGTCTGAGAAATAAGCAAGGAATAATAGCTCGATCTCTGTAGTATCTTCTGAAAACCTGTAAATTTTACATTTATAAGACATACAGCTTATTTCTGCTCTCCTGCTCCCCCTATACATAAATAAATGTAAATGTACAACATATAAATATAAAACAACATGCAGTGTGTCCTTAAAACTTATAATTTATAAATAGTAATGTAAGTTTATAAATTTTTCTCTCTCAAATACCCAATCACAATTTCTACGTTGTGTTATTTTTATGTTAATGTAAATCTAGTCATATCGTTATTTCGAATACGTACATAGATCCCTGGTCACTCGGCATCAAATTTCTGTGATGGTACGGTGTGATCGTCTATACTAGTGGTTAAGATTAGGCATTATGAAGAGATAAAATAAGAAATGAACTCAGCTGAATTATAGAAACACCTAGGTATTTAAGTCATGAGTTATTTACAAGTAATTAATTGGTACAGTACGTTGGGTGAACACGTAGACTTCTCGACCAGCTAACAGGTTTACACGGATTGAATTATAAAAAATTAATGTAAAATTTCAACTCCTCAAAATAGATATAATGAGTGGAGAGATTTGCTAATTTAGAACGTCCTGTTAGTGTGGAAAATCAGTTGATACGTGTATTTGCCTTATTTAGGCCATCGGTTTGAGACCAACCGGCATTCCTCAAGCACGGGGGAAATACCTACGCTGAAACTTCAGCCTTAATCCATGTTATGTGGGGCACAGCAATTGGACTCTCCTATTTCGCTGCGAAGCGTTTTTCAATTGCCTAGGTACGGAAACCTAGGTTCTTTTCAGTGAGCTCTGGGCTCGCCCCAAAACCATGGTATTTTTGTATATATATATATATTTGTTTGATTGATTGTCAATAAATTGGCCAATTTATTAGTTCGGAGAGTCCAGCTGTATAAAGACATGACGTGTTTGCTTTGTGCCGGAATCTCGCTGCTGGTACGTCACCAATCAACCATGTACCATATAATATCAAGCAAAGGAATTACAAAGTACAGCAAAACTAGTATTTTTATCTATTCAAAAACTCGGTGATTCACAAATTCAGCTGGCGTCGGTTTTAACAGATAATGTTACCTAAAATGCTGTTTGGGAAAGATCGGTACACAATAAAAAAAGGTACCTACCTGCCTCGCCATCTGTCCTCCGGAGGCAGCGTGTATTCCATTGTCTCGTTCAGGGTATTTTAGTAGGTAGATGAAATTTAGCTGTTACTCGAAAGTATCCTCGACAAGGTCCCTTTAAGGTGTCTTTAGCCTGGGATTCGAACCCAGCCAACCCTATTATCTTTAGTAGTGGAGAGCATTCTTGGTATATTAGTACTAATCGTTTTGTGATAATAAAAGTATAAGGAAAAACCATCGTGAGAATTTCACATAATGGTATAAAATACCATATGATGAAGGTAAACTTGATCGAGAGTTCTCTATGAAGTCCGCGCTCAGTAGTGAGCCGGTGAAAGCTGTTCATGTTGATGAAGACGATGTTTATACCGCGGTAGCTAGTAGTTTATAGCACACCACCTTATTTTAGCTATTGAGTAATTTTTCTACCAAATCTATAATTGTAACGACAAGTGTCATTCCATCAGACTGCATTAGACTGCTAATTCAATTTTATTCCCTATTTAATGCTGAATAAGAGCTAGTATTATAAATAGGTGCACTGCTGAAAAAAAAACCTAACCTAATTTTTACTTAATAATAGGAATTGTGATTGGTAAATAGGTCATATGAGAAAATCTTAATATTGGAGCTCAAGTTAGTTCGATACATGGTTTCTTCGTATCTTTGGCTTTGTTAATATTACAATACGATAGTCTAGCCTCCAAACAAATTGAATCTCCATTATTAAATGTCTAGGAAAATGTATCTAAATATAGCAAATAAAAGATGATAGTTATACCCAAGTGCATTTATTTCTGGTAAATAATTGTTTATTTACTCATACAGTTGAGTATTTAGAAAAAAAGAAGAGAAACTGAATTTATTATTTAGACTGGGAATTAAGTAACTTTATTACATTAATTAATTCCCGGCCGAACATTTGCTTCCTAAGCCATACTAATTATTGAAAGGGAAAAGCAAATATTCAAACAAAAAAACCCTTTCGGCTTTATATAATATTATGTACACCATTTTATCTAAAATACACACATGCCCACATAATCAATAGAGATATTATCTATAATTCTTACTTCTATAATAAAGTAAATTTTAAGGACACACATTATGCGTAAATTATAATATATTCATTATTTATTCTAGATATATTTGAATCCTAGTTCCACAAAGAGAAATGTCCCATTTCTATAATTTTGGATGCAAATCTAATAGTTATACACAATATTGTAACACCTCCTAATATCCAAATAATAATATCATCTCTAATTTAGTTTGTAAAATAATTCTTTACTCAAGATTTTTGGAACTGATTTTCAAATAATCTAGTTTAAAATTAAATGTAAATTAGTACATCACCATATATCAGCTTCTGCTGGCCCGGATACACACTATTTTATTCTATTTATAATTTTTCTATTATTAACTATACAATTGCAATATATTTCTACACTTAATTAATATTCACTGTTAGGCTCTACTGCACGTTGAGCCAGACCTCAATCGAATGTCCCTCTCGGTCCCCCAGTGTAGACTTAAAACGTCCACACGGATATCTTTTGTTCACGCCCATGATCTGAAATGAAAAAAAAAACCAGCGAAATTTCGGTTTCTGATTGGTTCACTCTTGCGCACAGAATTACCCTGGCTGATGGCTAATTGGCTGAAAATAAAATGTATTTCGAACATCCCTTAATGGGCCGTACCTTTTGCTTTCTCACGCTCTTGCCTTGCCTAGACCACTCGCATAACACGTGATTACAATTTTGTACACTTGTAGAGATTTCTAAGTTAAAATTTACGACTTTTATCTAATTTATGACCGACCCTAACGCAATTTAGCTTTAGAGCAATTTATTTTGCCCTTTTGTTTTTTATACTTCCTTTCCTACAATTACTCAGAATCTTAACTAATTTATTTCTTTTCGTGCGAGATTTTTGTTTTTAAGAGCAAGGCTTCAAATTTCCGACAGTCATAAAACCGTATGACGGATGGCAAGGCCATCTCACAGACTTCAGCGATATTTTAATGAGTAAAGTTTAATTTTCTAGCTTTTGGCAGACCAGAAAGCGTAAAATCGAATTGTCGAGTCCATTTATCTAATTTTTAAAATCTTTTTAACCGACCTTAATAAAAGGAAAAGGAAAAACGATACTAAGAGTAAGAAAAGACGAAGATTTTACGTTAAACTGTGAAAATCTAGACGTATTTGGGCGGTCCGAGGTACGATTCTGAGTACTTTCGTACTGCTAACTTTTCAGAGTTAAGTGCGTTCTAAGCAACTAAAAATATCACTTTCAGAACACCTGCATGCCTGACAGTTCGTCTTAATATTTGTGTGAAGTTTACACTTGGTTTAGACTTTAGATGGCCTTATCATTCTGAGAAGACACACGTTTTCAATAGTAGGTCGACGGCAGGTTGAGATAATAATGATTTCGTTTAAATAGTTAATATACCCAGTTTATATAGGTACCTACCTACATTGAAATCATACCCATTAAAAATGTTATACCTACTTATTTCTATGATTTATTTTACAATGTTACCTATTATATCCATGCAACAAAAAAACTCTTCTTTTATCTTAATTTTTCAACCTACATTTAGTAAGAGTAACTTTATCATAAAAGCATAGAGTTGAAGATCGTTTGCACGTTTATGGGCTTTAAGGGTTGATTTTTCTGTAGAATTTTGAACTCTGTTGCATTAGTAATAGAGTTCATTTATGGCCTATCAGCAATCCCTGCGTTATCGATCGGAAGATGCACCCCGAGCTAATGCAGTCTAGTGTTTGTTAGGTATTTCTCCCTCAGACCTAAAGTAGACAGACTGGGTGTAACCTTCGGCAATTTGTAGTACACATTCCATTTTTTTAGGGTTCCGTACCTCAAAAGGAAAAACGGAACCCTTATAGGATCACTTTGTTGTCTGTCTGTCTGTCTGTTAATACCTTGCGTGCCAGCTTACGAGCACCTAGCATGCCATTCACTGGCACGTGTGTGACGGGCTTTTACTATCAGATGAGATCGCTGTCAGTCACTTTTAACCGTATAAAAAACCGGCTAAATGCGAGTCAGACTCGCACACCGAGGATTCCGTACTCGGGTGTTTTTTCGGACATTTTGCACGATAAATCAAAAACGAATATGCATAAAAATAAATAAAAATCTGTTTTATAATCTTCAAGTAAAGCCTTTTCATATGATACCCCACTTGATATAGTTATCTTACTTTGAAAATTGAAACACATTTAAATTTTTTTTCTGTGATGTAACCATAAATTCACTTTTCGGATTTATTCCTTTACTTGTGCTATAAGACCTAGCTACCTGCCAAATTTTTAAGATTCTAGGTCAACGGGAAGTACCCTATAGGTTTTCTTGACAGACACGACAGACGGACAGACAGACAGACAACAAAGTGATCCTATAAGGGTTCCGTTATTCCTTTTAAGGTACTGAACCCTAAAAATCAAAGAGTGCACCAGAGACTTCTATAACAGGAGCCTATGAGGGGCATTCCCCATTCTGTGCACAGTAAAATCCTCACAAAATGAAAACTAATTTAATCATTTCCAAGCTAACAAAAAAAAAGAAACAGCCAACATTATTAAAGAGCCGTCTATATAAACTGAAGGTAGTTTAAACAATTTCAACTAAAATGTACGAAAGGAACAGGATTTATCCCCGGCAAAGTTCTGCAGCTTCATTTATCGATTTTGCTCCGTCTGGGCTACTGGCTGCCGTAATGTCATCCTTAGAGGCGCATTTCCGGCTCTATTTAAACTACAATAAAGCATAAAATTGCTTAAACGTTCGTATGAGCATTATTCTATGGATAGATAAACCTATGCACGTGTCTGAAACCCTGGACCCGGATGCGATGCATACGATATTGTACTAGAATTTAAATTGTATTAAGTAAGTACCATATAGGGTACTTATCTTTTAATGATATTAAGTTGTAAGGTTGCTAAAGCGTCTTTTACTTTTCCGATATTAAACTGGTTTTGTTTTCTCGTGGTTCCAAAACATAGGACTTTCATACAAAGCTGCGATCGCATTTTGTAAATCCTTTCTAAGCGATGCCTTACCTACATCTTTCAAGTTTGTATTACTTTTTTGTTATTCAAATAAAACCACTACAATTTTGTGATTAATAGATGTCACGACCCTCACAAATGAGAAACAAGTGTAAATTAAAAATTTATAACACCCTCGACGAGTGAAGGTTACAGTAACTAGAAAAGAGCTGATAACTTTCAAACGGTTGAACCAATTTTCTTGGATTATAGCTAAGATCACTCTCGATCAAGCCACCTTTCAAACAAAAAAAAAAACTAAATTAAAATCGGTTCATTAGTTTAGGAGCTACCATGCCACAGATACACAGATACACACGTCAAACTTATAACACCCCCTCTTTTTGGATCGGGGGTTAATAATATGATTCATAGAGAAAGAGACCCAATTCCTACACCAAGTGATCAATTTACCATTTTGAACGGAGTTTTGAAATGCATCCGCATGAGATGGGCCATCATTAGTTGGCAATCCGGATAATCGCAATCCGAATAACTGAGGCCCGGTTAAACGAGTCTCCGAGTCGAGTATTATGAGACGGGCCTGACGGGCCTTGGATTAGATTGACTGATGCTGTAGGTAGATGCAAAAACATTGCGTTAAAATTCTTTGAGCATCATGCATCATTCGTATCTCTTTGACACAGAGTCGACGAGGCTAATTAGGAAATGGATTTTGCGACTCTTACGTCTCTACTATTTCACAATCATGTATCTTTGTATCTATCCCTGACTGTTTGTGTTATTACTTATTAGCTATACCTTCATAACATACATACATATAACAAAAACTAACTTCATACCCAGATTGATTCTTGTACGTTTTACATAACAAGTTGGTAGGAACCTACTTAAGTTAGTAACAACACAGCTAGGCAACATAATAGATTTTTAAGTCATACTTACATCGTAGTAAGTTACATAATGTGGTTTGTAAGTAAGTACATTACTCGTTAGCTATCAGTGCGAAGAATGAGGGGCGCAAAGTTCAAGGAGATTGGGTTCATGGTCTCGTTTTATTGCCCTTCCTTAGGCTGCTTTTCCAACAGTCATGCTAAGCTACGTTGCTATGTAATGTGTGAAATATCCAACCATCATATTCAATGCTGCAGGTAGCTAGCATTGGTAGAAATGGGTTTAACGAAGCTATGGTTTTTGTATAGACGGATGCGCGCTATGGCTTAGAGCTACGGGATTGATGGGAGCTACGGATGGGAGCTACGGATGCGCGAGTGTTGTAGCCCCATGCTCTCCCTACCGTCGATGCATAGCTTAGCTCGACTCGCTCATTTATCTCGCACAGCTATTTCGCGACGGCGCATCTTCATAGCCTAAGCAATAGTGCCGTTTAGCAATAGTGGAAACGGTCACAAAGTTTACGTAGCTTCGCTTTCACCTCCTCACAGCACATATCTGGTGGAAAAGCAGCCTTACAAAGGTACATAATTTCAGTAGGTACTATTACCACAACTTAAATGTAAGTGCATAGTTTGGAACATTGGAGCAAGACTGCCTTTCAAGTGTGTTCAAGAACTATTCGACCTAGTTACTCCTTTACCAGTATTTTTGGTATTAAAGACATAGGTTAAAGGTTTTGCTTAAGTGGTGATAGCCTAAGCCTCAAGTTAAAACCTATTCGGGGTTCAATCTGGGAACGCGTCTCTAACATTTCAGAGTTTTGAGCATTTCAAGCAATTAAATATCGCTTGGTTTTAGGTTGAAGGAAAATATCGTGAGGAAAATCTCATGCCTGAGTTTGCTACTAACTAATATCATAGTAAAATCATCAGCTAAATTCGGGGTGATTCTGGCGAATCATGAACAGTGTTTCAATAAGGCACTAGGTCCTATTAAACATATTCTACTTTTAAGAGTACTTTCTCGTGGGATTTATAAAAACCTAAACCCACACCAAAGAAATTGCGGGCATTTCTTACACTATTTGGTTTTTATAAATAGCTTGCTCACGGGCATTAATCTATTTAGTACAGAGATAGCTTGCATCCCGAAAATTAATATAGGCTACTTTTCATCCCGGAAAATCAGAGTTTCCACGAGATTTTTAAAAACCTAACCGCGGTTCAAGTCGCGGGCATTATGTATTTTTAACATAAACCGTAAAAAAATGTGGAAGGTATTCATACAATTAAGCTTTAAAGTCACCGAAGCAAACCGGTGGATAATTTAGAAAGGAAGATAAAATTATTCTTTCCGAAGCTCCTCGCGTGTGACGCTTGGCGCGACTCCAAGTGTGAGCTTGAGGGGGGTGATGTAACAATATAACATCGCATTTCCTATTTCCACGGAAGTCTATTATAAAATAGATTATTATAAGAATTTTCGCCTTAGCTTGTGCCTCCATTTTAGCCAGTCAGCTTATAATTTGACAGGCAAGTCTTTATAGCGTCGATTTTCTTTGCAAAAATCATCAATCACAGTTTACAATGAACTGAGTTCTATAAATAGTGTAACCAAAACGAAGACAGGTGATAGTACTGATGATTACTGATAAGATACCATAAAAAAACTACTTGTTTTAAATCCTGCATTTTTTTTAAAGTTCACAATATATTGCAAATAAAACATCTGGCTGATGCTAGAGGTCAACGAACGTTCCATAAATAGGTCACTCAAAGTCAATGCCTCGTCGTAGGTTAGGCATTGACCCGTGTTTTGCACGTTATTCATTGAGGGTTTTGAAAAATACTAAATCACTAAATATACAAAATGGGGCAAATGGTTATTGGCATTGGATTGTGTTGTGGTATAGTAACGCTAAGTTTTTGCTAGAGTTCTGCTTAGACTCTGTATATAGAACTCAGTTCATAGTTGCCACTATGGGCTCTTTCACAATACTTGCGGTGCGACGTCTCATCATAAAATTCTATGACAACGCATAACGCATCGTGGGTATCATGAGAATCGCAAGAGGTGCGACGTCGTACCTGCGATACGATGTCGGACCGCAATAATTATTGTGAAAGAGCCCTATGGGTCTCAAATGTTCAGAGTCTTTCAGGGGTGATGGAGAGCTATGCTTGGAGTTTCTCTACGTGATCAAATCAGAAATGAGAAGATCCGGAGGACAACCAAAGTATTGACATAACTCAGTCGGTTGCGAAGCTGCCCGTCTAGCATGGGCAGTAGATAAAAATTATATCCCCGATTATATCCACTGATTTCTATGACATCAGCGGATATAATCGGGGGATATAATTTTTATCCACTGCCCATGCTAGCTGGGCTGAAGTGGCTTTGTGCAGGACACATAGTTCAAAAACCAGTATACTTTAGGGTCCCAAAGTGCTGCGATGGCGACCCTGCACTGGTAAGTGCAGCGTTGGAAACCCCACCTAAAAACTGAATTTCAGCAATATCTTTTATTCATACAAAGAGAAAAGAGACGGTTTTGGGTACGTTACATCAGCCCCTGTTCAAACTTACATATTTGGAGTGGCGCCAAGAGTTGTGAAAAAATTTCGCTCTTTTAAAAATCATCGTTTTTAGTTGGCGCTAAAATTAAACCGTCAAAAATTGGCAGCCATTTTACTCAAGCACTTTAAGGAACTTTAAATTATGATTGTTATATTCTTCGTTAGTAAAAGATGTTGCTTCCACACAATTTAGTATAATTGCCTGGAGTTAGTAAGTTTGTTTTACACACTGTTTGTGTAATGGCAAATCTTAAATTCTTTTGGGGCCGTAATAATTATAATAATAAATACTCAGCCCCCATAAACGATTTCTGTACTTTGCACAGACGACATAACCTCAACCGAAATAGGTACATAAATCGATAAATCATCCACTGCGCAAGTTTAAGATCAGAGTTATTTTTACGTAATGTATGTATGTTTAAGTAATTAAATATCACTTCGCGAGGAAACCTGCATGCCTGAGACTTCTCGATGTTCTCAAAGGTGTGTGAAGTCTGCCAATCCGCATTGGTTCAGCGTGGCAGACTATGGTCGCCCTCATTCTGAGAGGAGACCCGTACTCAGTAGTGGGGCGGAAATGGGTTGATCATGATGATGAATGTATGTCCCATGAATCAAGGCGTCATTGGAATATTGACATGAGGTACTGAGTAGGAGTAGTACGATTGAGGAAGTTCGACCAAAAAGGCTATGTTCTCTAATAGATCTTTTCAGTCAGTTACTATATTTTAAGTATCCTAGTAGGGGAGAGTGGGGCCACTAGTTCCGATTTTTAAACAAACTTAAATATCACGAAGAAAATGTGCTATTTAACATAATTAAGATATCATAAGATAAGATATCTGTCTTAGTCAGAAAGTAACAACTTGCCCCTACTTGGGATAAATTGTTACAGAGCTGGGGCAAGTTAGATCTACTAAAGTGATAGTTCATAAAGAGAGCCATTTTTAACCCACTTCAAAAAAAGGAAGAGGTTCTCAATTCGTTGGAATCTTTTTTACTATGCACTGAGGACATTTTATCTCTTTTCTTTATAGAGTTATTTCAATCGGTACAACCTACCCCGGTTACTTTTAGCCCCGCTCTCCCTACTTAGCTCTAAGTACGAAGCAGCTTCAAAGTAAGTGGGCAAATACAAAAGTTTCCAGTATCTAGTTCTGGTTCTCATGAAAGATTATGGAAAAGACGCGATGTACAAAGAGTGTCAGACGACGCTGAAGTAATGGATTACGCGCTTCAGAACATATCTAATCCACTCCACACATAGATACTCACTTTGTCTACACGCCAATACATCTATGTAGGCTAAGTAGCTAGGTACATACACAACTACGCTCACATATCTAATCCATCTATGGATCTATGGATGGATAAGCTGATGCTAGCGAATTCGTCCACGTGGATTTAGGTTTTAAAAAATCCCGCGGAAATTTTTTGATATTCATAAGATAAGGAGATAAAATGTAGCTTGAGTCATTATAAAGAAAATATTTCATTCAATCATACTTTTTACTTTTGAATCCACCTGCCATTATCCAGGTCTTTAACTATAGCCATGCTATACCCATCCAAAAAATCACGTCGATCCGTTGCTTTGTTAGGACTTGATTGAAGGGGACACCAATAAATCAATAAACAAACACACTTTCACATTCATAAAACATCTGACTGACGCTAGAGGTCAACGAACATTCCGTAGGTCACTCGAAGTCAATGCCGCGTCGTAGGTGGGGCATTAACCCGAGTTTTGCACGCTATACAATGCGGGTTTGAAAAATACTAAATCACTCAAACTACAAGATAAGACAAATGGTTATTGGCATTGGATTGGGCTAACTGCTATAAGGTAGCATAATAAATAACGCTAAGTTTTTGCTAGCGGTCTGGTTACTGTATAAGATTGAAGGTGCACTTACCCAACAGTGACATCAAAAATATTGCTGCCAACAGAGCTGGAGACGGCCATGTCCCCGAAGCCCTTCCTGGCGACGATCACAGACGTGATGAGGTCCGGCACGGAGGTCCCCGCGGCCAGGAGCGTCAGCCCCATGACCTCGGGGGGCACGTACGCCGCCGCCCCCACTAGGTTCGCCCACCACACCATGAGGTAGGAGAAAAACGCTATCCATACTATCGATCCTATAAATGTTATAGGATAAAACTTCTTCCCTGGAAAGAGAATGAAAATTTTTGTATTACTATCACTCACACTGCTAAAATTTTTAACTTGTTACATATATATTATTTTAGGACTGATTCTTTGCGAAAAAAGAGCCAATCCTTAATGTTTTTATTTTAGAAATTGATTTCATATCGATCAATTTCAGTTCTAGCATTTCATACCTAGTTCAAAAATGCGTTAGACGTTGCACCTGCGTAAGTAGTTACAAAATGCAGACGATAATATGTCCGAGTAGATTATTTAATAACGCACCAAAGCAGAAACAAATGAAACGCGGAAGAATTTTAACAAACAAAAGTTCAAACTTAGTTTCGAGTAAAAATATGAATTAATAAGGCCACAGTAATAATATTAGGTAAACCTAAGAAGAATGGCCACTACGAAATTCTCGTAATACTCTTTCAAAGCACTAAGGGATCAGAAGCAAACCAATACATCAAACTCTAGATAACTGACTTATTTTATTATTCACGCTGTTTCATATTCTGACTAAGAAAAATGCTGAAGAATACAATACAATTCGTATAACACTGATAAAGAGAACACGAAGCTCGATAAACGGACGCCAGTTAACTATCATCCATAGTATTCTTTTATACCGTAAACATTCTAACAAATCCTCGCAAACTCCCCAGAGATTCCTCCTCGAAATCCGTTGTTTCCCCGGAGTCTAATATTCTCGATAACTTATAAATGGCTCTTGCAATAAAACTTTTCTTTTTCGAGGTTAGAAGATTGTTATAAAAGATACGAAAGATCTTATTGCTTGAAAATTTGTGCTGATTGTACTTCCGGTTTTGAGTGCATAAGTTTTCTTGGAACTACAACTCATTATGTTTTCTTCGCTGAAGGAGAAAATCTTGGGGAATTGCATACCTATTATATTTCTGCGGAGCAATTCAGTCCTCCGCTTTATTCTGACTGAGACAGTATTGCGAATTTATAGTACACTTGTTAAAACTTCATACTTTAGCAAATAGCTGAAACTCCTCCAGTTTCAACCAAGCAGAAGGATAGGTAAGATTGCAATTTAAACTACATTTTATAGTTAAACTATGGGCGTTCCCTTATAAATGCACGAGAAAGATGATTGCCAGATGTCCAAGCACTGATATAACATTGAGAAGACAATGACGACGAGAGAAACATGACTACTAGCAAGAGTAATTAACGATCTAGTACGTTGTACGTAACTATTCTACTGAGTTTTCTGGCTTTTAAAGCAGTTTATAATGTTTTGGCTCAACTAAAGATTATTACCAAAAGATGTGTGTGTGTGATGTGAAATATGTTCTGGCTTATCCAATAGAGGATCATGAGATCTTTGGTTTGAGCCCAGGTTGGGCCAAAAAGTCACTGTTAAGAAATTCTTAGTAGCAACCTGGAGTTGGGAGGTTTTAGGCTGAGATCTATAGAGCGCACTTTGACTTTGCTCAGACTTAAGACACTATTAAAACGTGACAGCGTTATACTGCTAACATAAATCTGTCTCGTTTTAACTGAAACTTAACAGGGCTCTCTCCGTCACGCGTTTCATACAATCGTAGTTCCAATTTCATTTCAATATTAAGCAACCAAAGTCCATGAAATTTTGCAGACATATTCTAGAAACTAATATCTGTGTCTGTGGTGTTTTAGATTTTTCTAAAAATATGTAGTTTTAAAATTACAGGGGCTCAAAGATTTGTATGTAAATTTTTAAGACCGTGTAACTTTGAAACCGAATATTTTAACAGAAATCTGGAAAACCACAGACATAGATATTAGTTTCTAGAATATATCTGCAAAATTTCATGGACTTTGGTTGCTTAGTATTCAAATGAAATTGGAACTACGATTGTATGAAACGAGTGACGGAGAGAGAGTGAAAGTGCCATCTATAGATCTCAACAGTACACTCGATGCGACAAAAAGCACATTATATAAAACAGGCCTTGCGTTTATAAAATGTTGCCTTTGGATGGATGGAAGGCAAATACTTATGTTAAGACTGAGTCGTGAGATTTTGCCTTCCATCCATCGAAATGCAAATAGAGAGAGTTCGCACCATGTTTTCGCAAACACTTGTACACTATAATATTTCTTGTCTGGTTATTTTCCGTTCAGGATTCAGGTTCGGTCAGGATTCAGAAGTAGTGGTTACCTCTCGGCGTCCTCGTGTCCGGGAGGGTCATCCAAAGTGGGAAGACAATGGGAGCGACCAACAGGTACGTCAGCCTTTTGCGGAAGCCGGAGGGCCACGACATGTCCAGCGGCGTCGTGTCGTCCTCCAGGTCTCCAATCTGCAACAATATTATTCACTGACTTTTTTCATGTACGGCAAATGAGATTGCAAATGTGACTACTGAGGCTATCAAACTACACCTCTGGTTAGCCCACACTCTCTCACTATTGGCTGTAATGCATAGTTGCAACAAGAATACCATAAATACAGCCAATCAGAAGATTTGAGACTGCACCAATGTGATCTACACAACTTTTCTAATAGTTTAGCACTCCTAAGGGCCCAATGTATATACTTGTATCATTATAGCAGTATGAGTTAATCGCAGACAATCGTAGGTCCAGCGAGTTGAGTCCCTATGAAAAAGGACCCTGGATAGGTTCGAAATTCGTTGGGCTAACATTGACTTACGAGTAGATACGTGAGTAAAGCCGTAAAAACCTATACTTATAATCGTAGACACCTTTTTCGGACCACTTTATTAAATGGCGTACAATCAAAATATCGAATACCAAGAAATTGAGCCAATCACGATTTGTCTGAGAAAATAAAATGTCGAACATCTGGTGTGAGCATCCTATGAGCACGATAATCTCCAAATAAATCTCAAATCATTTGTTATCACAGCCGATCCGTAACCGCAGTCGAAAATATGTCACAAGAGGGGATATATTTGAGTTATGATACTTAGAAAAGGATGAAACTGGTTTTCTCGTAGACTCTATGTATTTAGAGATCTAAAAATGGGTCAAGAATAGATCCATATTACAAAGAGAAAAGTTCAGTAGTTCAGTAGTTCCAGAGTTGGAACTACTGAACTAGTTGGAACTCTGGAACTACTGAACCAATTTCAATAATGATGAAATCATTAGAAAGCTACTTTATCCAGAAGTTACATAGTCCTATACATAATATATGTAAGTCGGGCGGATCAGTTAGTTATAGCACAGAATATATTATAATAGTACAATACTAGTAAAGGATAGTTTTATATTCCAAAGCATAGTAACGGAGTGGGGTGCAGCCGAAGCCCAGCATCTTTTTTTTACTTAAAAACAACATAAACTCAGCTTTATTCACTTTGTTATACAGTTTACATAGGTTTAATGAAAATTTTCTATATACTAGCTCTTGATGCTACTGCTAGGTTTTCCAGTTGACTGTAACATTGCTATTGTCCTGACAGTAAGATCAGTCAGTATATGTGTTCCTTTTAGGTATAAGGACATCAAGCAAGTAATTAGATAATAACAGGTGGTAAAGGTTACTCTTTGAACGTCAATAAAGCACAAGTGTAAACTAAAAATTTATAACACCCCCGACAAGTGAAGGTTACAGTAACTAGAAAAGAGCTGATAACTTTCAAACGGCTGAACCGATTTTCTTGGATTATAGCTAAGAACACTCTCGATCAAGCTACCTTTCCAACAAAAAAAACTAAATTAAAATCGGTTCATTAGTTTAGAAGTTACGATGCCACAGACAGATACACAGATACACACGTCAAACTTATAAGACCCCTCTTTTTGGGTCTGGGGTTAAAATGGCATGCACAAATCCGGATTTCTTGACATAGAGCCAAAATTTTATCTTTAATCTTAATCGTAATATACTTTAATTGCCTGATAAACAATTAGATCTACGTGCAGTTCGATCCTAGACTCCAAGATAGGTAATCTCCTGTAAAAACCATCTTGCAGTCTCTTTACAACACGCATGTGCAAACCCCTATCGGGATGACTGCTTGCCAGCATTATTTGGCACGTGACCAAAGAGGCTTACAAACTTCGTTCCCAAATAGCGTCGGTAAACACGTCACATTATACGCCACCCTTTGCAGATCCCTGTGGAATCTTGTTGGGATGATCGCTAAACTTTTGAAGGATCGACCTCAAGTTTTAGACTATCGTTTCGCGCACATGTTTCATTGACAGACGTGTTCGCAAACATAAAAGCTAAGTTTTGTTTACTTGTCGTTGTAGAACTATTTTATATTATAAGGGTTCTAACGCACCTCTAACTTTTTGGAGTTTATATCACTTTAACGGTGAAGGAAAATATCGTGAGAAAGCCTGCATGTCTGAGTGTTCAATAATCTTGGTTGAAATGTTTAACACTATGAATTTAACTTTGTAATTTAATTTAATTTTATTTTAATTTAACTAAGGTACTAATTAGTAATATGTGGTTAACGTAGTTTTACTTCATTATTCTACTATATTATTTTTAATTACTGCGTGCTACTGTTTGTTAATCCAAATAAATAAAATAAAAAAATGTTTTTGCTGTCCAGTTAAATCCAGTGAATCTCTTCTATATTATATCTCCTTCTATCTAGAAATTCTATCGCTTCTTTATTCCAATTTTGAACTGGTACGTGAAATTTCTTTTAACTCTCTTCCAACTACTCGTTATCTATAAGAATACCATCAAACATTTCACTGTGAAAATAAATAATTCTTATTTCTTCTATAATACCTAACTAGATGTCGCTTAGACACTTTGTCTCTCCCATCACCATTCTGTCTACAAGAGTACCTTTAAAAATTATACTGTAGAAATGAACAGCTCTTACTTCTTCTATAGCATCTAACTGGACGTCCGCGAGACCTCCATTGGGGAGGTCAAGGGGCGTCTCCTTGGCCTGGGCAGCCGCCGCCGAGTTCCTCGCGGCCGCCGCCCCGGCGCCTCCTGCCGTCGGCTTGGTCGCCTCCAGCAGCACCTTGAGTGAAGCGATCGCGTGCAGTTGCGTCGCCTTCTCGTCTACTTTACCTGGGAACAACGTTACTGTTATAATAAGTAGAGTCTTTCAAAGGTTTTGCACTTCAAGGTCACATTCTACAAACTCTGGTGCTCAAGATTTGCCCTGAATAAATCTGTGTAGGCTCTGAAGTGCTTCAAGTGATCAGTTTAAAAAAAACTAAGTTAAAAAATATTTATTTCATGTAGGTACCTACGCCAATATGCGGCTGATTTGGGATTATTCGCTAACTCAGTGATCATCACTTAACAGGACTCTCTCCGTCACTTACTCCATACAATCGTAGTTCCCATTTCATTTGAATATTAAGCAACCAAAGTCCATGAAATTTTGCAGACATAGTCTAGAAACTAATATCTGTGTCTGTGGTGTTTTAGATTTTTCTAAAAATATGTACTTAGTTTTAAAATTACAGGGGTTCAAAGATTTGTATTTTTCTTTAAAAAAAGGCCCAACTCTGTGCTCGTTTTTCTAGACAACGAAGCAATTTAATGAAATTTGGAAAAACCACAGACCTAGAAAATTTAATGAATATCATGCAGTAAAAAAATTATCGTTATATATTTTATATTGTTATAATTATGTTGGAACTACGAAAACCAGAAATTACACCCAGAAATCTTGAAAATTTCGTGCTGTCTCGATTTCTGCAAGAGGGGTGGTGAGGTGCGGGGGACGACCAACCCCCGACGGTGACGGGGGGCGGAAACTGACAGTCTAAACTGGTCTAAACACACGGGCCACATTTAAACTACACCCGACTCTAAACTTGTCGATAGGTCTAACTAAATACACTGGTACATTTCAACTTGCGTTAGACGTATGCGTTACCTACTCAGACGTTGCCTGTAGATAAAAATATGTCTCATGTTTGCTGGCAATAGCGCATGCATCAAACCCTGCAAGTTGCACCTATTCCTCACGCAATACGCAATTCCTCACGCAATACGCACAGCTTTTTAATATTATAATTTTTGACAATGTATACTATATGTAATGCCATATCACAGGTCACTCTCTGATTTATTGCTAACAATTTACTTCCAAATCAATTCCAAATGCAAAGAAATCTAAGTGTGTTCAATTCACACTGCCCAATACCAGGACCTTAAATGACATAAATTCATTGATTAATAATCATATGTTGAAAATAAAGGAGAACCCCGTGTTTCTCGGTATAACGTTAGATGCAAAGCTTCTATGGAACACCCACATATCGACACTTGATGGTAAACTCAACTCTGCTGATTACACTGTTAGAAAAATTCGACAGGTACTGACGTGGAAACTGCAAAAATTGTATATTTTGCCTATATTCACTGTATTATGTCTTACGGACTCTTGCTATGAGATAAAGCGATAGATATTGAGAAAAAAATGTATTACAGAAAAGGACAGGACGTGCAATTTATAATTTAAAACCGCGCGCTGCCATACAATAAAAATATAAGGAAATAAGTACCTTATCTATTTTCTTATAGTAGCTTTTAAATATATTTACAACTAGCTAATGCCCACAGCTTCGCTCGCGTGGATTTAGGTTTTTGAAATCCCGATCCTTTCATTTCCCAGAACAAAAGTTGCCTCTCCGTAATAGCCCGTCCCCGGGATGCAACTTGTTTCTGTATCACGTAAGAACATTTAAACGGATGATCCTTTTCAAATCCCGAGGGATCACCAGGATTTAGGAATGCAATTTCTTACAGCATCAGGGTTAGGTCAACGACAAAGTATTTACTTGGTATAGATACCTTCAATATCAATTAATAATCGACACTTTTTAAATCCCATTAGCTTTAGTAGTCAGGTCCCCTGCAACATCAGGATTGAGGAGTTGGAATCCAAATTTTTTATTGAACAATGTCGCAAACTTTCTTTATCGATTAAAAAAACTAGCCAAAATTACGCAGTTAGGTTACCTGCCAAATTTCATGGTTTTGAGTCAACGGGAAGTACCCTAGAGGTTTTCTTGACACACTCGACAGACAGAGAGATAGACAACAAAGTGATCCTATAAGAGTTCCGTTTTTCATTTTGAGGTACGAAACCCTAGAAAACGTAGGATCGGCATTCCGAACCAGTGGTAAATTTTTCTGACCATCCAAAAACACTTTGAAGTTTACCTAAAAGTTTACAGGAATAAAAATTTATCATTGTATTCCATTCCATTTCATTCTATTCCATTCTGTTCAAAGATAAATCACACTAATATTATAAAGGTGAAAGTTTGTATGTGTGTGTGTGTGTGTGTGTGTGTGTGTGTGTATGTTTGTTACTCCTTCACGCAAAAACTACTGGACGGATTTGGCTGAAATTCGGAATGGAGATAGATAATATCCTGGATTAGCACATAGGCTACTTTTTATCCCGGAAAACCAAAGAGTTCCGACGGGATTTCGAAAAACCTAAATCCACGCGGACGAAGTCGCGGGCGTCAGCTAGTAGATTATAAAAATATTTGTCACCGAAACAATAATTTACGATACATCAACCAATATCAATTTTACTGATGACAATCTGACTATTACCAAAGTGAACGACTACTATAATTATCTATTATATACGACTAACATAATATGTATTATAAATTGTGTGCCGTTTGCATTCTCACTAAGTTCTCATTAAGTTTGTTTTATTTGGTTAAACTTTCTGGCATTTATATTGTTATGACGTTTAATTGGCAAACAGTCTGTTTATTGGCTGAAACTCAAAAATTCAGCCAATCACAACAAATAAAATATTTTAATAATGATTGATGCAGCTTTCTGTAATCGAAAACAAAATATTTGACATTAACTTGAATGTGACAGTAGGGTTGCCAGAGGCCCCGTATTTTACTGGTTGGTATTTCAGGATACAGAAACCCGTAATTATGAAAATAAAATATGGGGCAAATAAAACTAAATATTTTTAGGGTTCCGTACCTCAAAAGCAAAAAGGAAATAGGATCAATTCGCTGTCTGTCTGTCTGTCTGTCCGTCTGTCTATCTTTCCGTCTGTCCGTCTGTCCATCTGTCCGTCTGTCCGTCTCTTCGTCTGTCATGTGTTCATGAACAAATATTAGTATTTTCAATTTTCAAAGTAACTAAATATTAAATCAAGTGGGTTATTATATGAAAGGACTTTACCAGTACATTCTAAGACAGATTTTAATTTATTTTTATGCATATTTTTTTTAATGCATAACAGTTTTGATTTCTTGTGTAAAATGTCGAAAAAAAATACCCGAATACGGAACCCTCGGTGCGTGAGTCTGACTCGCACTTGGCCGGTTTTTTACAATTTCAGCCGGGCTGGCTTGCGAAACCAAACGCTGACGTTATGTCCAGTAGAAAGAATACATATTTTCCTTGTGCGACAATGCGTAGAATAATACCTGCGTAGCCGAAACCCACTCGATTTTGATCATGGCCGTAGCCAAAGAGGCGGAAGTTGGTTTTAGGATCTAAGCCTTTTTTTATACAAGTTAGCCCTTGACTTTAATCTCTCCTAGTGGTAATAGTGCAGTCTAATTTCTTGGCCGGTAGGGCCATACTAACCATATAACTAGCCATGACCCAAGCCTCCCACCAGACCAGAAATTTAGAAATGGCCACTGCGCCTGGGAGACCGTCAAAAACCTAAACCTAAAATAATACTTACACTATTTCTTGCATTTGCTTACCAATTTTTTTTGGAAATATATCAAACATTTCGCGCTCGCTTCACTCGCGTTTTGAATTTGTATTACTTGGTGTATGCCCCGCAATTTCGTCTGCATGAATTTAGGTTTTTAAAAATTCCGTGGGGGATTTTCCGGGATAAAAAGCTTATGTTCGTTTCTGGGGTGCAAGTTACCTCTGAATAGTAAGTATCAAAATTTTGGTAAAGAAGTATCTTGCTATGGCTAAACTCGTTTCCCTTTCACTTATTTTTTTCTGTATTGAACCAAAAACACTTACGCTCACTGCGCTGCGCTTTTTCATTGTTGTATTTTATTCCACTATCAAATTGAAAGGCGAAATTCAACTAACCAGGTAATCAGCCCATAAAGTTGAGCGAACGTGTTTTTCCTCATGACAGGATTCAGTTCCGGCCCTGATAAAACCTCTCCCGAAATCAATTCCTGGCTACGGCCATGGTATTGATACTTTGAAGGTGGAATTACAAGTTAAATGTAATTTTATGTTAATTGTATGCATGAAATGTATAACATTTTGTTTTACAAAATGAAGAGTTTTTAAAAGCTATTGAAATAAATAAATAATCTTTTATTTAAAACCACATTGCAAACACAGTTCACCAATCAAGACCCGGCAACATACAGAGAAAAAATACAAAACATACAAATAAACTGAAATATCTAAATAAGCTTTCAGAGAGAACCACCGCCTATTTCTTCAAATACAATAATAAACAATACAATAATACAACAATAAATAAGAAACAATGTCTCCCGTAAACAAATCTAAACCCCGTATTTTCAGATTCAGATTCAGATTCAGATTTATTTATTTGCTTTCATGTACATTTACATTAATTGATGGTGGGTGCTTAAAGCTAAAAGTTAAATACATGAGACCCTGTCAGGGCATGGCAAATACAATTTTAGGTACAGTAAAATGGTTAATATTAAAGATACAATAAGAATAGGATTAAAATTATTAAAATTATCATTACTAGATATTAAATATTATTCATTTGTATTCTTATATATTATTATATTATGAGAATGTCGACTAGAATGTATTATAAAGCAAGATTAGTACAAAATAAAGATATGGTCAAAGTATAGTAGTATTAAATAATTGCTGTCATGGTCTGATTAAGTCTCTGTCGATAGAATAAAATATTTAAAAATAGTTACTGTATGAATTTAATTTAGTTATGTTGCAATTATTTAATCTTACAAGGTCTTATAGTTAAATGTCAATATCAGATGTCATTTACAGGTGCATCACGCTATTGAGGTTTATGCAGTTAGAAATTCTTGGATATCATAAAAGCATTTTTGTAGTAACCATTGTTTTAATTTTCTCTTAAAGGTGACTTCTTTTGTTTCTTCTTTAATGTCGTTGGGAAATTTTTGATGGTGGTAGCCTGTAAATCAAAAAGAGGCAGGTGGCAACCCTACTTCCTACTTCCAACTAGACAGAATGAAAAATTTGTTTTCATTACTCGGCAGGCCTACTGCCAAAGTTTGACAGAAAGTGTGGCGGTAGTTGTGACCTCTGATTGGCCGACTCTCTTTCACTATTTGCTAAAATTGATGATTGCAACAACAATTTTTGCTTTTTTGTAATCGAAAACAGAACACGGACGTCAAACAGGTTGACTAATTGCAATCATTTCTGACCGGCTAACATTGTTCCGCTAGTGGCTCAAACTCACTGTCGCAGCAAGAACATGGTAAATTCAGCCAATCACAGCAATTTGAATTGGCTATCACAAAAGTACCGATCTAGGAACCGAGAATGCACGAACCAGGGCAAATAGAGATAAGAACAATAATATCATACGTAGGAAATCGACGGGGGCTCGTTGACAAGTATCCTCAAGCCTTTAAACTTTGTCGTTGATTGGTTCTACATTGCTGCTACACTGAGCGATTAAAAATAATATTTCGTAGCAAACCTTCAATGTATTTTCTATTTTCTATTATCTCATTCATCTTTTTTAATAATTCCTGAGGAAGTGAAAATTAATTACGTTCCAAAAATATGCCCCATCTCATCTATGGTATTTTTGAATCAAAATCTCCGTTTTAATTAATACTTTTTTTTACTAATTAGTGAGAAATTGAAAATTAATTATGTTCAAAAAACGTGCCTCATAATTATTTTATGGTATTTTATGGTAATTAAATTCTTCAGTCCTGCAGGGCTTCAACATGAAGCCTCTCACAGACACGTAAGATAATATCAAATACTAGCCGATGCCCGCGACTTCGCCCGCGTGGATTTAGGTTTATCGAAATCCCGTGGGAACTCTTTGATTTTCCGGGATAAAAAGTAGCCTATGTGCTAATCCAGGATATTATCTATCTCCAGTTCAAATTTCAGCCAATCCGTCAAGTAGTTTTTGCGTGAAGGAGTCACAAACATACACACACACACACATACACACAAACTTTCGCCTTTATAATATTATAGTGCGATGTGATGTGATATAATTAAGTAACTTAGCTAGTAAGTAAGTTTTCATCTGGGACTTCGTCTGTGTTGGTGTTAGCTGGCGGGCGTGCTCTGCCTATTTGGAATGTTTTTTTTTTGTTAAAACTGACTGGTTGCTTAATATTCAAATGAAATTGGAACTACGTTTGTATGGAGCGAGTGACGGAGAGACCCCTCTTAAGAGATCTCAGACTCTTCCAATATGCACAGCATGGCCACCGATGGGGTTTCAATAGGTAAAAATTCAACATAACCTGATGTATTTTCCAGGACAACAAAAAATCCAATCCACAATCGGCCAGCTTGATGGATTACAGCCAACCCCTTCTCATTATCTGAGAAGAGACCCGTGCTCAGTAGTGAGTGGATGATGGGTTGCTGATGATGATGAGCAATAAAAGGAGATGTTTATGGACGCCTATCAATTGATGACAATGATGACGAGGGGTGATAAATGTGATAGTAGGGGTTACGACCTTCAGAAATGAGGCATACGATGTGGGGAGGGAGAGTGGTGAATAAAACTTAACTAGCACTCGTATCTAGTTCAGTTCACAGTTTAACTGAGTGGGAAAAATAGGTCAAATGCTATCTATATCAGACCAGCACCCTAACAATGGGCAAATGTGGAACTTTCGAAGTTTGGACGCATGTCCGTCGCTCTGAAAAGCTGATACTAAATGTGATTATGGCAACTTGTAGTTGGGAAACTTTAAAATATAACGAAGTAGAATTTTGTGTGTAACTGACAATGATGCTCTACCATGTTACGATCACTTCACATCACTACTATTATAAAGGCGAAAGTTTGTGTGTGTGTGTGTGTGTGTGTGTGTGTGTGTGTGTGTGTGTGTGTGTGTGTGTGTGTGTTTGTTACGCCTTCACGCATAAACTACTGGACGGTTTGGGAAATTTAGAATGGAGATAGATTATACCCCGGATTAGCACATAGGCTACTTATTATCCCGGAAAATCAAAGAGTTCCCACGGGATTTTTAAAAAACCTACATCCACGCGAACGAAGTCGCGGGCATCAGCTAGTAATATTATATAGTACTTCTTATTAATTTCATCACTTTCAAAAGGGCAGAGCAATTGACTGATGTGATTTTTGCTTCATCATCATCAACTGATAGATAGAGTTAGCAACATTATATTATTTATTTGGAATGATATGATAGTGATATGATGTGATAATTTGAGGAATTAGAATGTAAAGTTATCTTGCAAAAAGGAACGGTTTTCGAGAACGTGAATTTTCACATGCCATGGACTTGTACTACCTGAATCCAGAGGCTGCCTGTAACTCGTTTCATTGTTTGTTTTGAGTTTTTTTGCATAGATAACATATACCTAGCAAAAGAGCTGGAGAAAGTCATCTAGCTTATTACCCGAAAAATGAAAGAGTTCCCCGGGATTATTGAAAAAAAAAAAAACCTATTCCATGCGGATATTTCTTGGATTTTTAGATTTTCCTAATTCCCACGATTAGCATCATTCATGAATTAAAATAAATAATTTTTCATGCTTTTCATAATTCAAAAAAAAATTCAAAATTCAAAATATTTTTATTCGATTAGACTTTTACAAGTTACATAAAACGATTTAGGCTACGTTTACAAGTAATTAATAAATCGTGAATCAAGCAGTTAAGGAAACCTTTTATTATTATTTTCAAACAATAGACAAATGCCAACTTTGAAACTTTGGACTTTGGACGTAGGCAGAGAGATCTGTACTCTTAGTACCAGTTTGCGCATTTCAACAACGTTGGCAAATTTCGAACATCGCGACACACTATTTTAATCACATATTATAATAATATGTTAAAGTAAAAAAGAGCCAAAGCTATTACTGTTTTAAAGCCGTATGTATATTCAGTGCCACCTTTTTTAAGAAGTTGCATACAAGCGGTAACGCTTGGGGTGCTGACTGTAGATTATGATCGAATGGTAAGAGCATTAAAACAGGATGGGTGAGGTCTGTTTTGTTTTGATGGAGTAATCCATAAGATGTTCTAACTTATACTGACTCTACCAAAAGTTAAAGATTTTACATTTCATTAACGTTAATAGAATTCGAATATTGAAATTTCGAAACACCATGTCAAAGTGAAATGGATCTACAAGTTCTTGATTTAAAGTGAAAAGTTCAGTACCAGCGAGTTTAATTTCAAGGTTTCCAAGATTTGCAAGGTAGCCGCTTATAGCGTTTGCGACCGATTTGGTGGATTGATATTGGATGGTTGACGATTGGTACGGACGAACTTGAGCATTAAAACAAGGTCGTTAAAGTCCATTTTACTTTAAAGTAGAAGTTCGATTTCTATCGAATTCGACCAACGTTGCTGAGATAAAAAAGCTTATACTAAGCACGCTGATAGCGAAATAAGATTATCGTAACTATCCGTTGGTTAAAGTTTAAAATGTTGCCAACTTGGGAATTCTATAGAATTCCAGTTTGCGGTTGTGGTTATCGTCGACAAAGTTTGAAACGTTGAAGATTCTTACTCGGAGTTAAGGAGATTATAATTGGCTTTTGTTTCCAATGAGATTAGCTCGGTTAATTAATAGCTACGAGGAAATTGAAATTCTGATTACATCGTCATTAGGCCTAGATTTTTTTTTTACCGGCTGAATTTAATATTGGATTAACGGTAAGAAAAAATCGGTCCATTGCGAGTCTCGAACTCTAACACGAATGATTCTATGCCATCTTACAAGATATAACACTATGTACTTTTGTAGAGGCATGCAGCCTCTTTTAAGACCGGCAGCTGCGAAGAAAGCAACACACTTTGCAGCTGTCACTTAGAGAACACAATTTGAATTCGGAACGATTCAAAATATCTTGCTGGCCTGGACGAACCCCGGGCAGCGCATTCAACCACTTCACTAACAGATCATCAAGACCGAAACACCTCGGTCTAGCATCAAGCTCCGGCCCTCGTTTTTCTACCACAGTTTTAATTGTAACCAAGGCACATGTTGTAAATACAGCCCAAGTAATACAAGTGATAATATGTAGCGGCATTTTTATTTATCAGTTATCATACGCTGCATGGCTGCTACATATTCTGGTGACCGCCGAGAAGAACACGCAAGCATATGGGTTACACTTTTAAAAGTCTTTTTTATTTGCATAGCAGCCATTTCACATTTTTATTACCTATTTTGATACCAAACCGTGTAGACCAAATAGTGTAGAAACCAAAGGGGTATGTAATATGTATGGGTTTTATAAAAACGGCCATACCCCTTCCAGGTTAGCCCGCTTCCATCTTAGACTGGATAATCATTTACCACCAGGTGAGATTGCAATCTCGCCAGTCAAAGGCTAACTTGTATAAGAATTAAAAAAAGTAGGGTCCAGACTTGGCTCCCATAAGTTAAGGAATCGTAAAAAAAAATACTATTTGTACAGAATATACTGTGTATCTTACATATATACGTACGAGTACGTAGCGTACAAGGAGTACCTACCTAGGTTCTCTACAGAACGCCACCAAGAAAAGATTTTGAAAATTTCTACCCGACCGCGACGCTGAGCCGGATTCTTTTGTTTTGCATATATCCTAGTAGAGCTTGTCTATTTTGAAATGACGCCCCCCACCACCGCAATTTATACATCTAAGTGAACAAAATTATGTAGTAAGGCGCGTCATTTTAAAATAGACAAGCTCTACTTAGGTAGGTATTTGAACAGGGTTTTTTATTTTTGGCCAATTTGACAAATTGCCAGCCTACGAACAAGTGTTTACAAAAATATAAAGCTGCCTAGCAGGTGTTTTCCCTAAAACCGAGTACCGTCATTTACTTTGTGCGGAAAATAAATTTGTTGACGTCTGCAGGATAATTAATGAACGCTCCATTCATTTACACTTGATTTGCATATAAACTGAGCAACTCTACGGTATTTACCTCACCCGATTTACACTGAAAGATATAAACGACGATTTTTTTTTTTAAATTTATTTAGATACAAGTTAGCCCTTAGCAATCTCACCTGGTGGTAAGTGATGATGCAGTCTAGCTAGTCTAGTCTATGGAGGTGGGCTAACCTGGAAAAGGTATGGCAGTTTTCATTAAAACCATGCTTCTTTGGTTTCTACACGGCATCGTCCTGGAACTGGAACGCTAAATCGCTTGGCGGTACGGCTTTGCCAGTGGTGTGGTTACTAGCCAGTGCCGAAGCTTCCAACCAGACCAGACCAGGAGTTTGGAAATTATAAAATTTCAAACCCTGCCGGGAATCGAACCCGGGACCTCCCACTAATAAGACCACAGCGTTTACCACTGGGCCAGAGAGGTCGATTCAAATACAAACCAGTCAAGTGCGAGAACACGCACAACTGTTCTGTAACATTCTGTAAACATTCGCGTAGTGGGGCCACTCCATCATACTATAAGAGTCAAAAGTTTTCATGATTAACCCATTTCCGCCCCACTACTGAGTACGGATCTCCTCTCAGAATGAGAAGGGTTTAGGCCATAGTCTGCCACGCTGGCCCAATGCGCAATGGCAAACTTCACACACCTTTGAGAACATGAAGAACTCTCAAGCATGCAGGTTTCCTCACGATGTTTTCCTTCACCGTTAAAGCAAATGATATTTAATTGCTTAAAACGCACATAACGGAAAAGTTAGTGGTGCGTGCCCGGGATCGAACACCTGACCTCCGATTAGGAGGCGGACGTTCCAACCACTAGGCTATCACAGCTCATAAGTTGGCACAAGTTTGCCTCAATGAAAGAAATAAGTATTATTGAATTATTTTCAAAGGAATAAAATTCACGTCCCCGCGTTATCTGACCTTGTTTCGACAGTAATTTCTGATCGCGTCGAATTCTTTTGACATTTTTTCCATTTCCTATTTATGAGAGAGTGGGTACACTCAACACAGCTAAGCCGCGCTACTCTTGCATTATCAGAAGCCGAGAGTTCTCCAATAGACTACTCACTTGACATATATAAAAACGTAAAGTGTGACATGAAATCGTAGTCTTAGAGTTCCGCATACGTTACGATACATACTCGTAATAAGCAGATCTAATTTATTCTATAGGATGCATAATCATGAAATGAAAATGAAAATAGATATGTATTACTAGAAAGTGAAAATATACTAATACTAGATGATGTCCAGGTTTAGGTTTTAAAAATTCCCAAAGGAACTCTTTGATTTCCCGGCGAAAATAAAAAGCCTTTATACGTATACGGGATGCAGGTTATCTGTGTTCCAAAATCCAAATATATGATGCCCGCGGCTTCGTCCACGTGGGATTAGCTTTTCTCAAAATCCCTTGGGAACTCTTTGCTATCCCGGGATAAAAAGTTGCCTCTATCAATTTCTGGAACGTAGGTTACCTATGTACCGAACATAACAATCAGTGAAACAGAACGGAACGGCCTTTAAGAATCCTGTGGGAACTCTTTGATTTTCCAGGATAAAACGTAGCCTAGGTTCGTCTTCGGGAGATTCGAGTCCTAACTTTGTAACAAATATCATCAAAATCGGCTAAACTGTTGGTCCGTGAAAAGCTAGTAGACAGGCAGATAGACACACTTTCGCATTTATAATATTAGTATGGATTATCTTTGATTTCCGTGATAAAGATATTTTCATCCTCGGGATGCATAGATAGCTGTATGTACAAATGTAGATTAAAAATTTATGACACCCCCGACAAGTGAAGGTTACAGTAACTAGAAAAGAGTTAATAACTTTTAAACGGCTGAACCGATTTTCTTGAATTATAGCTAAGAACACTCTCGATCAAATTACCTTTCAAACAAAAAAAACTAAATTAAAATCGGTTCAATAGTCTAGGAGCTACGATGCCACAGACAGATACACAGATACACACGTCAAACTTATAACACCCTCTTTTTGGGTCGGGGGTTAAAAACAATAATAATTTAAATAATCATTTCAAACAAAAGGGTTTACGACTGCTGGCGACCCTTTTATATATTTTTGCTATGGTGCATGGATCTTCTTTTCCTTTAATTTAATGTATAGACATCACGAACTACTGCAGTCCATTGTACGAATACAGCACGCGATACTAGCAGGTATATCAATAGTATTGCATTAAGAGGTACCTAACTGTGGTAGTACCTACAAGAAACCATACCATTATAGAGTACCCACTCATAGATACACTTATTACCAGACGTTATGTGTAACATTTGTTATATAAGTACGTTTGTCTGTAAGAACTTAACAGGGCTCTCTCCGTCACTCGCTTCATACAATCGTAGTTCCAATTTCATTTGAATATTAAGCAACCAAAGTCCATGAAATTTCGCAGACATATTCCAGAAACTAATATCTGTGTCGGTGGTGTTTTAGATTTTTCTAAAAGAATGTAGTTTTAAAATTACAGGGGCTCAAAGATTTGTATGTAAATTTTTAAGACCGCGTAACTTTGAAACCAAATATTTTAACAGAAATCTGGATAACCACAGAAATAGATATTAGTTTCTAGAATATGTCTGAGTAGAATATGACTTTGGTTGCTTAATACTCAAATGAAACTGGGGCTACGATTATATGGAGTAAGTGACGGAGAGAGCCCTGTTAACGTAAAAAGTGAAATATCGATAGTCAATATCTCCTGACATTGCATATTGGCAAGGCCTGTCTAGCAAGAAATTTTACTTGAAGGTAATATGTTTACAATTATTGTTGGAGTGAATCGATCGTAGAGTGGAGGTAAGGGGTCAAGGCAAGGCTGGTTTATGGGAAAATAAGGTCGGAAACATTAACCCGGCTTGTATGATTTATGTCAATAGTGGTTTGTGGTTTCGTTCAAATAAGAAATATTACATTTATAAGTTGTACAGCTTATACCCATGTAGCTTATACATTCGTCTGTTCATCATTAATGGACTGCAAACCCTATTTTATCCTCGGGTTAATTTTTCAAAAATCCTTTCTTAGTGGATGTCTACGATGTCATAGCTATCTGCATGCCTTTCAGCCTGATCCGTCCGGTAGTTTGAGCTATGCTTTGATAGACCATTAGTCAGTCAGTCAGTCAGTCAGTCAGCTTTTCTTTTTGTATATATGAGATGTTCGAAGTCGAACGTAGCGCATTTTGTCCGTTTCTACGCGTGGCGTAGCTTGCGCCTACGAGTAATGAGGTAACAGCAAAAAAAAAAAGGTGTTGATTGATAACTTACAATAGTAAATGTACGCGAAAATACAACGATCTCTATGTACTACGCACTAGATGTGACATCTGAACAAAAATAGTTTTCTCTCAAAATGAATATGACTAAAGAAGTTTTTTTGCTGCTGGTTCATTTCTCGTAGATGCCTAAGCCGTAGAGTCGAAAAAAAATTAAAGTGCATATTCTTAACAGAATTTTGAGAAAGGACTTTCCATTTTTAACCCCCGACCCAAAAAGAGAGGTGTTATAAGTTTGACGTGTGTGTGTGACGTGTATCTGTCTGTGGCATCGTAGCTCCTAAACTGATGAACCGATTTTAATTTAGTTTTTTTTTTGTTTGAAAGGTGGCTTGATCGAGAGTGTTCTTAGTTATAATCCAAGAAAATCGGTTCAGCCGTTTGAAAGTTATCAGCTCTTTTCTAGTTACTGTAACCTTCACTTGTCGGGGGTGTTATAAATTTTTAATTTACACTTGTTATAATGATTGTGAAAGAATCAGTACGCTTTTAACAAATGCGGCTCAGGTAAGTCCTAAATAATAATATAACGATTATTTTTAGACGTATTTTTATTGTAATTGTATTGAAATAGTTTCATATAAAATGTAAAGCATGCGGATTTTAGCGTTTCAATGCGGCCCAAACCGGCCCGCCTAGTGTACACTATTCCTTAGGTAGCATTTTTGATTAAATAAAAAAATCTTCTTATTGTTTTCTTCTTTCTTCGCTTGTAGTGCTGAATGTAGCATACGCAGGGTTTAGTAAAGGAAAGCACACAACAATGGAAAATTTAGTACTTTCTATTACTAATACCCGAATATGCCTCTTCTGTGCCGATGTCTGCTCTGTTTCTTGTAAAAAACCTAGAATTGTAGATAAAAGAACTGATCAAGTGCGATTAGGATTCACGCATTAAAGATTCCGTACCATCATATAAGATATTTTAACGCTTTTATGTGCAACACTGCAAGTTAATGACGGACAGTGCCATCTCTATGTGATATATAGCTTCATAGTTTCTAACTTTCGGGAAGATGGATAGATAGATAGAACACAGAAACACGTGTAAAAGAACACAACACAGAAAGAAGAAAACAGAAAAAAACAGTTGTGTGCAAAGGCGGCCTTATTGCTTAGAGCAATCTCTAAGCAATAAGGCCGCAATCTTAGGCAAGATACGCTTGAAGATATAATCTACGAGTATGTTACAATATCTCTATTCGATAATCTAATTAGACTGTTTGTCTGCTCTCGTGCCCTTATTTAATTTTTATCTTATCACAACTTTTTCTCTTCTTCCTTTAGTGTAAGAACAATAAAAATATACATTACGAAAGCTAAAAATATTAATTTATGCGGAGAAATTTGACTCCGCAAAAAGGGGCACTTGAGAGTGGTTGTCTTTCTTACAGAGTGTTTTGAAAAGGTCATCAAACGGTCGACAAACACTGAATACTTAAGGGGAGTCTCTCCGTTACTCGCTTCATACAAACGTAGTTCCAATTTCATTTGAATATTAAGCAACCCAAGTCCATTGAATTTTGCAGACATATTCTAGAAACTAATATCTATGTCTGTGGTTTTCCAGATTTCTGTTAAAATATTCGGTTTCAAAGTTACGTGGTTTTAAAAAATTACATACAAATCTTTGAGCCCCTGTAATTTTAAAACTACATATTTTTAGAAAAATCTAAAATACCACAGACACAGATATTAGTTTCTAGAATATGTCTGCAAAATTTCATGGACTTTGGTTGCTTAATATTCAAATGAAATTGGAACTACGATTGTATGAAGCGAGTGACGGAGAGAGCCCTGTTAAGAATATTCTTTGAAATAAGAATATTCCTTTACAAATATTTAACTGAGTTTTTTCCACGGCTTCGGGTTTTAGTTATACGGTGCAAATTTTTTATAATCATAAAAAATCTGCTTAGTCAAATTTCGGTACTAGTAAAAAAATGTTATTATTTTTAGATTTGATTTAATTTAGGTCGAAATATTGTTAGCTTATGACATGCGGCTTTGCGTTTCGTCATTCGTAGCGTACCTTCTATAGTAAGTGTGTGTGTATTTACATATGGCTTTGAAGATTTTTTTTCAATAGCCACGCATAAAACTTATATTAATCAGTATAAACAAGTACTGTACGAGACAAAACCTTCCAAAGAAACGTAACCCTTTGAAAGATTTTGTCTCATAGAATAGGTACCTACTTGTTTATAAAAAGTAGTGGTGTATTCAAGAGACCTCTGGAGGCACACGTTCATTAAATTACGTTGGTTCTCAAACTTGGCTGTTATTTATGTAGTTTAATAATTGCTAACGCCCGCATTCTGCAACTTGGCTGGGGCTGAACTTGGCAACATCCTTGCGTCCTGACGCATTACGAGTTAAACTTGGACTGGATTTCGTGAATATTCCTCGAAATTTCATATACTTATGAGGCAGTTAATTCGCTGTTTAAAACTGCTAAGTATCCTACTTTAGAAATTAAGGATGCTTGGCATGAAGCTGATATAAAATTTTGTATATTAGTGGCTACGAGTTTTAAAAGTCGTACAAAGAAGGATTTATAAATTAGGAGTTATAGTTCTATTGCGAAGGTCCGTAAAGGAAATCAGAAGTTTCTCTTTAAAAAGCAAAAAGTTACAATAGGTATGTAGATATAATGAAATACATAGGTACCTCAGTCATGTACTTTTAACTATTCTTGTGTGCTGTTGAGTGCAAAGCCGGCAGCCATGCAACTTTGTCACAGAAATACGTCAATTGTATAATAACCACAACAAAATAACTATATTGTTTATACTTAGGTACAGAGCGTTTTTAAGCTAATGCAAATTTGAATTGTAGGTTTTGTATATAAATAGACCTTGGTTAAACACCACGAATACGAATATCACACTTAATATTATAAAGGAGAAAGTTTGTATGTGTGTGTGTGTGTGTGTGTATGTTTGTTACTCCTTTACGCTAAAACTACTGGACGGATTGGGCTGAAATTTAGAATGGAGATAGATTATACCCTGGATTAGCACACAGGCTACTTTTCATCCCGGAAAATCAAAGAGTTCCCACGGGAATTTTAAAAACCTACATCCACGCGAACGAAGTCGCGGGTATCAGCTAGTCAGCTAGTTTTTACATAAAAGCCGAGAATATGCTAGGTAGTTATAACTTTTATTGCAAAAAACTGCAACTATGTGTAGTTACGTAAGTCAAGCGTGGAAGATCTGTATTAAGCTAGACGCATATCTAGGTCACGCCTGGCACAAAGGCTAAGAGCAACTTCGCTATCTACTCTCAGATTTAAGCCTCTTGGCGTAGGCCTTTATCACGGAAGATCTTATCGCTATGTTCGGATATTCGAAATAGATTTCATATCAATTTCATACAATTTGTGCTGATTTTACAGCAATCAAAACATTTTTCTGATTTTTAATTTCGTGTCGATGACGTCATCTATGATCTTTGGCTGATTTTCAGTACTGAACATCAAAAAGATGCTCACTTCAATAAAATTATTACAAATGATTGGTTATTTTGCTTTATCAATAATTCACTTAATTTAAAAATATTCCTTACAAATTTTTTAATGTAAGTAGGTACAGTAGCTACATGACCCAATTTATACAGAACTAGTTAAGCAAAGAGCTTTAGGTGATATAGGTGTCAATATCTTCCACACCATCTGTAACAAGATATGGCATTTGGGAACATGGCCAACAGATTGGACTCATACAGTTTTCATTCCTTTACACAAAAAGGGTTCAACCAAGAAGTGTAGCAACTACCGCCTTATAGCACTTATATCTCACGCTAGCAAAATCCTGCTACACATTCTGGATGAGCGACTGAAGACCTTTCTGTCCAAAGAGATAGCACCAGAACAAGCTGGTTTTGTTAAAGGAAAGGGTACCCGTGAGCAGATCCTCATTGTTCGTCAAATTATAGAGAAGGCACGAGAGTTCAATAAGCCGACATATATCTGCTTTGTTGATTTCTCGAAGGCGTTTGACTCTGTAAGATGGCCCAAGCTGTGGAATGTTTTACTGGACATGGGTACACCGCAGCACTTAGTTCATCTTCTCAGACGCCTTTACGAAGATGGAACTGCATCTGTGCGGACGGATGACGTTTTGTCAAAAGACTTCCACCCCAGCGCAGGCGTTCGCCAAGGATGTATAATATCACCACTCTTGTTCAATGCTTACACCGAACTCATAATGCGTATTACTCTGGAAGACTGGACGGACGGTGTTGCTATTGGAGGCTACAAGATATCCAATCTGCGCTACGCTGACGATACCACCTTATTTGCGACCAGTGCTTGTCATATGGAAGAACTACTTCTCAAAATGGAGCGCGTGAGCCTAGAGTTCGGATTAAAGATTAACCGCAGCAAGACGAAGATGATGATTGTAGACCGTGCCAACAATAATTCGCCCGAAGTCACTCAGATCGCGAACTGCGAGGTCGTCCAATCCTACGTATATCTTGGAGCCTTAATTTCGAACAATGGAGGTTGCGTAGAAGAAGTGAAGCGACGTATGGCGATAGCAAGAACTGCGATGGATAAGCTGAAGAAAATATGGAAGAACAGGAATATAACAAAAGCCACGAAGATCCGGCTCGTTCGAACACTTATTTTCCCCATATTTTTATACGCTGCAGAGACGTGGACTTTGCGACTGACCGAAAAGAAGAAAATTGATGCTCTGGAGATGTGGTGCTGGAGGCGGATGCTAGGAGTCTCATGGACCGAATTTCGCACCAACGTCTCTATACTCCAAGAACTCGGAATTAAACAACGGCTTTCAGCGTTAGTACAGAGTCGCATATTGAAATTCTTTGGACACGTCTCCCGGCGTGAGAGTAAGTCCATAGAGCGTCTTGTCGTGCAGGGCAAGGTGGAGGGCACCAGAGGGCGAGGAAGGTCGCCCATGCGATGGACCGACCAAATTAAATCTGCTGTGGGCGGTCCCTTGCACGAGTGTACCAGGCTGTCAGCCAGCAGGGAGAAGTGGCGAATGCTCGTGAGGCGTGTAACATCTGCCCTCAAAGACGTTGCTTCATGATGACCACGACCGCTCTGTCAAGAGTGACACGACAAAGAAGAAGAAGTTAAGCAAAAAGACAGTGAAATCCAAATTAACTGACTGGCGACTGAATTATACAACTATTCACGTGTCAGATGACAATATTAATTGTAATCCATAGTCTGAAATGAGCTTTATAGTTATTATAATAAATAAATAGCAATGAACCGCAAATAAATTTTCGTTCACGTTCGCGTTTAACAATTATTATATTCGTACAATAGAATAGAATCACACTAATATTATAAAGGCGAAAGTTTGTGTGTATGTGTGTACGTGTGTGTGTGTTTGTTACTCCTTCACGCGAAAACTACTAGACGGATTTGGCTGTTTGGATTGGAGATAGATAACATCCTGGATTAGAACATAGCCTACTTTTTATCTCGGAAAATTAAAGAGTTCCCACGGGATTTCGAAAAACAGAAATCCACGCGGGCGAAGTCGCGGGCATCGGCTAGTAGAATATATTTTTATTCTAATAAACTTATACAAGTGATTTTCTATCGTCAAAATAATTTACCACTGGTTCGGAATGCCGTTCCTACCGAGAAGAACCAGCAAGAAACTCGGCGGTTGCTCTTTGTTTGGATTGGACTGGATTGGTTCACAAATTAGGGATGAGTTAGGCATACGAAATCACCCCTAGCCGCGGCACTAGATTTGACCTAAATTCGCACACAGTTTAACTTGACTAAACTGCCACGATTACGTTACGTAAGGCTTTCACGCGGCAACGTAAAACAGCACATTGTATCGGACCCGCTTTTTGTGATCATATTTTAGCATAAAAGAGACGTTTTATCTCGGGCTTTAACCGAGGTGACGTATTTTTAACCCCCGACCCAAAAAGAGGGGTGTTATAAGTTTGACGTGTGTATCTGTGTATCTGTGTGTCTGTATATCTGTGTATCTGTGTATCTGTCTGTGGCATCGTAGCGCCTAAACGAATGAACCGATTTTAATTTACTTTTTTTTGTTTGAAAGGTGGCTTGATCGAGAGTGTTCTTAGCTATAATCCAAAAAAATTGGTTCAGCCGTTTAAAAGTTATCAGCTCTTTTCTAGTTTTCTTGTAGAAAAGAAGGTTAGATAACCCTTAGGTTCATAATATTCAAGTGTCAATTGACAAATGTCAAGCTGTCAAGATGGACGTTGCCTAGATATACATAATTATTTATTTGAAAATGATTTGTCGGGGGTGTTGAAAATTTTTAATTTACACTTGTTATAACTGTGTTTAAATAGTTAAACTACAGTAAGTATATAACAAGTCGTGATAACCTAGCGGTTAAGATGCCTTCTATTCGAGAGGTCGAGGGTTCGATCCCTCTAACTTTTGAGAGTTGTGAAGTCAAAGTCAAAGTCAAAACCTTTATTCAAATTGGGTACCTACTATTGTACACTTTCTGATAGTCAAACAATGATGTAGTGGTGATAATTAATTACGTTAACTTAAAACTGAGGCTACGAGAGTTCCAAACGCGCCCAGGTCAGAAGAGCCCACAACAAACTCAGCCGGGTATTTTTTTTTGTCATCACAACAAAATCACTTATCTGGAGGCACGGTAGTGCCTCCGGCCAAGTCGAGCTAGAGGTACACCGTAACATCCTTTTCTCGAACCCATTCGTGTCACTTTCGACCCCCCTGTAACTTCGTTGCAGATAAAGCTAGAAGTCTGAATTTTCAGTGACCAAGAGGACATAGTAAAACCAGGTATATGCCCAAATTACATTTAATTTGAACCAGTAGTTTATGAACTATTACAAGTCAAAGTTCCTTGATTCTGTAAGTGACACACTCACCGATCATCAAAATTCTAAGGTACTTCTAGCAGACCTACAAGTTTCAAATTTTGCACACAGTAAGTGTTTAGAGTATAAAGCGAGGAAAAATTAAAAAATACCTGAATTTCAGTCCCGTTTTCAAGATATACTTATTTTTAATTATTACTGCATAAGTAACTTTGTAAACCTATATAAAAAGATTGCAAACTTGCGTGATTACAAAGTTACATTTGCAGTGAATTTCGAATAACTTAAGCGCCTATCTTACTTGAAAATAGACAATAATGAACCCTACTACAAAGTAATAAAAAGGTATATTTGAAAATAGACAATAATGAACCCTATTACACAGTACTAATATGGTGTATTTGAAAATAGAAAATAATAATAGACCCTTTTACAGAGCAGGTAGGCAGTGGGAGTAGGTATGGCATATTTGAAATAGACAATAATGAATCCTATTACAGAGTACTAATATGGTACAGAATATGGTATATTTACTTCGAAAGCAACTTATACGCTACAATAGAAATATACAATAGAAAGCGCGAGTCGGAGTCGCACACAAAGGGTTCCATACCATCGCACAAAATTGAAAATTATGTACTTTTTAAATAGGTATTTTGGTTTAAAAAACAAAAGAGACGCTTTAAAAATATCACATTTCTTGTATAGAGGCCCCCTTTATTTATTTTATTTTCATTATTTACTGTTATAGCGGCAATATAAATACACAATCTTTCAAAATTTCAATTATCTACCTTCTACATTTCATGAGATACAGCCCACTGACAGACAGACGGACAGGCGGACGGCGGGAGCTTAGTAATAGGGTCCTGTTAGCACTCGTTGGATTCGGTCTTCGGAAAAAAAGCTTGTTTTTTTTTTCAATCAATGCTATGCATTGTTTTTACAGACTCAGTCGTTTAGAGTTATTTGTCAATTTTGCCAGATGTGATATGTCAGTAGGGTTGCCAGTTGCCACCTATTAAATATATTTTCTTTTCTTAAATATCACCCGATTTCATATAAGGATACAAAATACTAAGGGGAAAAACTCACGTTAGTAGTGAACTTAGAAAAATATAATAAGAATAAGAATAAGAAGTGTTTATTTATTTTATTTATGATGTATTGTGATTACTTGGTAGATGGTCTTGTTTGCCAATACACAGTCAAATTTTTTATTATATTACCAAGTCCTGATGCCAATATTATGGCCTTATGGCATAAAGCTATGTGGCTGAACTAAAAAAGCAATATTTAAATGACAATACAATGGTTTCAAAACAAAGTACTTTGGAATATTGTTAATATAAACCACGGCACATTAGAAATGACGTTATTAATAATCGGGACCTCATTAACAGCATCTTTAAATTCCAAGATATGTAAACAATCTGTTCTTGTTGAGTTTCAGATTAAACTTAATTTCATCCCGCCACTTATTATATAGCATTTATTTGGATTTAATTTGGAAAAGTATAGCAGAAAAATTTACTGCAACAATCAACAACTGGTGGAAAGCCAAAATAAGCAAAAAAAAATTTATTGCTCTCATACCTACGTTACGTTTGCCCGAAATAAAGTAACATACGTTATTAAAAAGTATGGTTGGCAGCCCTAAACGTCGAGGTCCATTTATGGGCTACCTCTGATGAACATTTGGTACTCATAAAATATAATTCAATTGTTAGTTAGTAGTACCAAGTTTTAAGTAAAATAGACGAGTTTGTGAACTCTACGAAAGAGCTTGCGTTGTATTATTTTCCCTGATTGTGGTGTTATCTTATAATATAATACTGTAGTAAAATAATTGTGAAATCAATACCAAAAAGTTCGTGTAGCGAAGTTTTATTATTTTGGTGTTTTTAAAATGGACTCAATAATCGTTAAATTAAATGACTGATACACTACTGTGCGTCAAGATTTTAAAACCCCGATAGTCTAAATTCTGTGACGTAATAGAGTGATATCCTGTGTTCCAGTAGCTGCACGTTGGGAAGTATTAGATATTAAGCTTATACGATAAATTATACATACATAGTTTTACCTATAAGTTATATTGTATTGTACCTTTATGCTTTTATCGGCGAAGCTTACTATCCCTTATTTTTTTAATATAAACTTTTCACATTAATGGGATTAACATTTCCTAAATCTTCACAGTTGAATTTAAAATAACCGTTAAATTAACCGTACATACCTACTACTTACGCTGCACAAATATATGTAAATGTAGTTAAACTCATTTTAAGTAAATGCCTATCGTATTGCTTCACTCAAAACCATTTTATCTAATGTTACCATTTGTAACGAATAGTTAGTTATAGTAAAACAAACAACGTATTTAATTTACTGTTAAAATGAATAATGCAACGGAATCTGATAATTAGGCTACGCTAGTATTTTAGGTTATAGTAGCTCATCGGTGATGAGCAGTATCCGCGGTAGTTCCAACAGCATTCTGAAGACATTGGCTGAAAAGCTAGATAATCCATTTATGAGACACTGGATTGGTTTGCACATGCACTCTTAGTGTCTCATGGGTGGGTATCTAGTCAAATAAAATTATATTATAATAAATAAACATACCTACTTACTAACATAGTCATAAGCAATTATTTGTATTACTAACAAAATGGATGTAATATCTGGAATAAAGATTATTATTATTATTATATTATTATTATTTTCAATGTGCAATAAGTGAGGGTTGGAATGATTGTAATTGAGGATAGATCAAATTATATTTGGATGAACCTTAAGGGGCCCACTGACTAACAGTTCGCCGGCAGATATTAATCTGTCAGTTAGTCGCAAGAGACCACATATTAACAGTCTATCTAAGGGTCTGTGACTGTGGTTTGTTAAAAACTTCAAGTCTGTGGCACTTTTCGATACGGGCCTGTCAGTCGGCGCGTTGACCGATGTCGGCCTGACAGTCCGTAATCTCCAGTTTTATTTAAACACACACTTGCAGGTAGCCGGCCGGCGGCCTTTCGACAGTTGTCTTATGAAAGTTGATCGCCTTCAGATCTATAATTTTCAACATTGCAATATTTTTTCCAAAATGGACAACATACCTCAATTTGTATCTAGGTTTATAGAGAGCTTCCCGTGTTTATGAAAGGTGAAGGCCTGCCTGCCTGTCTGCCTGTCTACCTGCCTGCCTGCCTGCCTACCTGCCTGCCTATCTGTCTGTCAAGAAACCTATAGGGTACTTCCGCCTATCGTTATCGCAAAATGTTGGAAAAAATACCCGAGTACGGAACCCTCAGTGCGTGAGTCTGACTCGCACTTAGCCCGGTTTTTTTACGTAACATCACTATTACTTTATTACTGAGTATTTAACTGTCGACCGTCGTCTGCTAGTGTGTAGATCCCGAGCCGGTACGACCTTTGCCGGCAAGCGTTGCGGCGGCGGTTTGTAACTGTCGTCTACCGCCTGCTAGTGTGTGGACTCAAAGCCAGTACCCGACCATTGCCGGCAGGCAAATATCGCTTTAGTGAGTGGGCTATGTAGTTTTTTGTCGGCAGGCCGCCTGATAGGACTAAATACTGCAGGCGAACTGTTAATCTGTGGGGCCGTTTAGGTAAAAATATGCTGTGGTTAAGATTGTAAATGTCAGTGGAGTGATTCTTTGAAGAGTGTTCATGAAGTTGAGATATGATTGATTTTAAACGCCACCAAGTTTCTTGCTGGTACTTCTCGCTAAGCTGTGGCATTCCGAACCAGTGGTAGATTAGTTTTAGATGTTTAGATAACGAAATCTCTCATGATTTGATTTAGAGGTTGCAATAGCAATTGCGACTTAATCATATGATGAAGTATTGAGGTTAAAGTAACTAGGTTAGATGGTTGGTATGGGTGTCGCTATAAAGGGTGGTTGGAGGCGGCCTAGGTAGGGTAGGTTAGGTTTATTTAGTTACGTTAAGCTAGTGTGTTCAATGTGTCATAAGTGAGTGTTGGAATGATTAAAATTGAGAATAGTTCATGTCATTTAATAACACAAGAATATTGTTAGTTTACACAGGTACATGCGACCTGATTTATTTGAGATAGAAATCCTGACTTATCCCACAAGCAAGAAGTCCTTAGGTTGAATTTCATTCTCACGCAATTAGGACTTTTGACCCTTCAAAATATACAACACTATTATTAGAATCCGTAACTGACGCACAAGAAAATATGGTACCCGAAAAGAAAAAAGGATGGTTACCTACCTACAAAAAGAAATGAGATCCCATCAAAAACATAACATGTACAAAAATCCAAGTCTCGCAACGTACCTAGTTCTTCTACCGCAAAAAGTTTTGAGATCTAACATAAAACCAAGTCGGTTAATTTATTCAGTACCCGTAATATGAGAACAGCCATCCTACAAATTTGTCACAAATCATTACCTAATTAGTTAATTAAAACATTTCATAGTGACCGTATCGATATAAGATATTTTTATTTCTTTAATAAATATAATGACTTGGCAATTGCACACGGCGATGGAAACTACATACAACTAAATCTGCTTAATGTTAGCGCTGTAAGAACTTTTTATGTTTGTGTAAATATGCGCCCAGCTAGCGCTATGTTCAACTAGCACTATGAAAATATTTGATTAAAATTATTCTTACGTGGTTATGTTGCTGTGCAATTGCCAAGTCATTACATTTATTAAAGAAATAAAAATATCTTATATCGATACGGTCACTATGAAATGTTTTAATTAACTAATTAGGTAATGATTTGTGACAAATTTGTAGGATGGCTGTTCTCATATTACGGGTACTGAATAAATTAACCGACTTGGTTTTATGTTAGATCTCAAAACTTTTTGCGGTAGAAGAACTAGGTACGTTGCGAGACTTGGATTTTTGTACATGTTATGTTTTTGATGGGTAGGTATTTACTCGTATTAGAATGATCAAAGCTGCTTGGCAACTCATTCCAAGCTTTCTTATCATTTCAATAATCTTTTACATTGTAATAGGATTTTTCAATCAGTTTACGTTTTATGAAAACTTTGAACTTATTGAGAGACAGACATCTTCAAATATTATGTCTTCTGGAAGCTTATTATTTATTGTATAAAAACGTACACAATTGCCAATAAATGAATTGCTTACTTTACTGAGCCTAGAGGCGGGCATTACAAGTTTATTTTTATTTTTAGTATTTACATTATGACAGTCACTTTTTTAAGAATTAATTCATGTGTTTATGGTTATATTTAAGAGGGCTCTCTCCGTCACTCGTTTCCACTCGTTTCATACAATCGTAGTTCCAATTTCATTTGAATACTAAGCAACCTAAGTCCATGAAATTTTGCAGACATATTCTAGAAACTAATATCTATGTCTGTGGTTTTCCAGATTTCTGTTAAAATATTCGGTTTCAAAGTTACGCGGTTTTAAAATTTTCATACAAATCTTGGAGCCCCTGTAATTTTAAAACTGCATATTTTTAGAAAAATCTAAAAAACCACAGACACAGATATTAGTTTCTAGAATATGTCTGCAAAATTTCATGGACTTTGGTTGCTTAATATTCAAATGAAATTGGAACTACGATTGTATGAAACGAGTGGAAACGAGTGACGGAGAGAGCCCTGTTAATACATTTTCAACAAATACATTGGTGCGTTTTAAGCAATTAAATATCACTTGCTGTAACGTAGAAGAAAAACAAAGGTCAGGTAGAGATTGCTCTAAGCAATAAAGCCACCTTTGCACACAATTGTTTTTCTTTTTCTTCTTTCTGTGTAGTGGTTTACATGTGTTTTTGTGTGCAATAAAGACTTCTATCTACCTATATATCTATCTATCCTAAAAAACCTGCATACTGAGTTCTTTATATAATGTTATCAAAGATGTGTGAAGATATTATGTAGGTACTTGGAGTCGTACTATGATTGACTAGCTGATGCCCGCGACTTCGTTCGCGTGGATGTAGTTTTTTAAAAATCCCGTGGGAACTCTTTGATTTTCCGGGATAAAAAGTAGCCTATGTGCTAATCCAGAGTATAATCTATCTCCATTCTAAATTTCAGCCCAATCCGTTCAGTAGTTTTAGCGTGAAGGAGTAACAAACATACACACACACACACACACACACATACAAACTTTCGCCTTTATAATATTAGTGTGATAGTGTGATTAATAGATGAAGTTCTTAGTTTATTATTTAGTTGTGTAGTCCGCATATTGTGACGAGCTAGTACGGAACCCATCACTGCAGGTGTTCCAACGCACTTGACTTGTTTTTATACAGTTAGGTATAAGTAAGAGCTAGTGTATAACTATATATTATACAGTTATACACTAAGAGCACGCCAGGTCAAGAAGAATTGCCGACATTCAACAAAAACGCAGCGCGACTAAACAAAAGAATTTAAATTACTTTTACACTCGTCGTTTTTATACGCAGATGAAGTCTGCCCTTAACCGTGGCCTGGCCTAGGCTTGACCTATATACACGAGGCTTAACTGTTCAACATCTACGCTATGCAAAATATTTTTGCAGTTTGAATACTGTTAAGTAAATCTATACTAATATATCTAGCGGATACTCTGTGTGTCTACGCTAAAAAAGTACACGTACCTCATGAATTGTTTTTTTTGGTCTAAACCATCTTCGCATTATTGCCTTTCTAATGAAACTGGTTGGGTCACATCGATTGGAAGGATAATATGTAAGTTTGACTAACTGCCTTTTTTTGTATTATATAGTTTCAAACTGCAAACGTCTAGTCTAAGTCTTATTTATAGTTCAGAGTTATGCAATAATAAACGAACAAAATATGTCCCTAGACAAAGAGATTGGCCTTAACCATGGCCTAGTCTAATTGAGCGTGACCTAAATTCTTGGCTTTAGGTACTGTTAAACATCAACGCTATGCAAAATACGTAAAATATTTATGCAGTTGGAATATTATTAGGTAATAATGAATAGGTAGTGCGGATGTTCTTCGGGTGTAGGTATTATTTTATATCAGACTAGAGGATGCCCGCGGCTTCACCCGCGTGGATTTCGTTTTTTTTTGAATCCCGTAGGAAGTCTTTGATTTTCCGGGATAAAAAGTAGCCTATGTCCTTCTCCGGCATGTATCCCAAGTCTGTACCAAATTTCATTACAATTGGTTCAGCGGTTGGGCCGTGAAAACGTAGCAGACAGACAGATAGACAGACAGACAGACACACTTTCGCATTTATAATATTAAGTATGGATTCTGTTGAGATTTAGAGGGTTTTACTCGTGATTTCTCAACCCATCGCCGGCCACAAGCACAAGAGACCTATGTCCAGCAGTGGACGTTCATCGGTTGCAGATGATGATGATGATGATGATGATGATGATGAATAATAAGTGACCATTTAAGTATCTAAATATTATGGTAGAGCTTTACAATTAAAAAAGGTTGTGATCATTGTTTAAAATTAATTATTGACCTTTCTTTCGTCTAAAACCGATATGCCTAATTAAGCTGAGAACAACAGTTAATTGGCATCTTGAAGACAGGCAAGCTGGCACGGACCGACTAAAATATTAATAAATAGATTGTACTGTTTTATAAAAAAAAGTAAATAGTATTTTATTATAACACCCTCTGAAAAATTATTTAAAAAAAAATCAGTCAAGTGCGTGTCAGACGCACATACAGATTCAAATTCAAAATATTTTTATTCAATTAAACATTTACAAGTGCTTTTGAATCATCAAAATAGTCTACCACTGGTTCGGAATTCCGTTCCTACTGAGAAGAACCAACAAGAAACTCGGCGGTTGCCCTTTTCAATTATTCAATTTACAATAATATTCCATGAACATGGGTCTCCTCTCAGAATGAGAAGGGTGTTGGCCATAATCCAGGCCAAGTCTGGATTGGCAGACTTCACACACCTATGATAACAATATGATTTATTATGAATTCCCAGGCATATCTGTTCCCTCGCGATGTTTTCCTAGTGATATTAAATTAAATTTTAAGTTAACTGCATTACCACTTACTACCAAGTGAAATTGCAGTCAAGGGCTAACTTGTATCTGAATAAAAAAACATATCACGTTTGGTTATAACTATAAGGTTACGAATGTACCAAATTCATGTGTGCGTGCTTGCTTAATATGTGTAGACAATAAGTAGAGTATCAAGTTAGTAGAGTAGTAAGTAAAGTATCAAATCAAATCCATTTAATTTAGAACGAGAGTCTCTTATGCTATGTCTATATCACTCTACCCAGCTATCATGTTTTGTACCTAGTCCTTACCTGATAGGTACATAGATATACGAAGACGTTTAAAGTTAATCAAATTAATACTTAATTTAAATCATGCTGTGTTTACGTAATTGAATAAAAAACAATTTTAACATTTCACTACGTAAGATAAAGACTTTTTATTTAAATTATCTAAACACATTTACAAAAGCTTTACATCGCTTACTTACCCATAAAAATATTAGTTAATTTAAAAAGATTAAGTGGAAAAAGCACTATTAAGCTGGCGATATTAAATATTAAAATTTTACACTTTGGAAAAAAGTTTCTCTATTAAAATGTTTTCATGTAAAAAAATGGGGATATAAATTAATTAATTTCTCTTTAGTACAAACAAGCGTGCTTTAAGTGGCGAAAGCCTTTGCGGTTTAAAGAGGCGAGAGCTTTTACAATTTCGGTATATTTTGTGCAACACTTTGCTTTGTGTCAAGGCCCACTTTACGGCCGATTATTATTTATATGCAATGCAGGGTAAGATTTTCGGAGCGATCATTGAGCTATGCTAAATCAAATAGGTTTTAATAATAGCAATCGTTTAGTAAACCACGGTTTCACTTTTTAGAGTACCTAATAAATTTATATTTCATTTAAATTGATACTTTATTTCAGAACTAGCTGTTGCCCCAGCCTTCGCCCGGATTCAGGCGTTTGGAAAACCCGTTGGAATTTCAGAATAAAAATACCTATGTCTCAATTCTAATAACATAGCACATAGGTAGATCCACTGCTTCGTTGCGGCGTGGTTGAAGGATAAACCAACCAACGAACACTTTCGAATTTATAATATTTATTTATGCCTATTTATTCTATGTTACTTGAGCATTTTTTTCAAATACGCGCTGAATTGAGAACCTTCTTTTTTTCAAAGTAGTTTAAGGTTGTATCAATCAAGTTTTTTTTTGGTAATTGATAAACTAAATTTTTAAAAAAAAATCAAGAAAAATCTGATGACGTATCATTTGTTATAATTGGTTGAGCCGTTGACTAATTACGAGCAGACATGTGATAGGACATAAAACATTCTTAATTTAATTGAAGTCACAGTTGTAAGTTAAAAATATTTTTAAAGTCTAGTTTTGTCAATTCGTTTTCACCTTAACTGCTCCTAAAATCCCTCCCTTATATTGCACCCGGCGGCAACTGCAGTAAAATGTGGAAAGCTGTGATAAATAACCCTATCCATTTGCAGTGATTTGAAACAGCTTGGTGTAAAGAACATTTGTCGGTGATTTATACAACGTACTCTAAACAATTGTATAATTCTCGAAACGTCTGTTGGCGATTTATACAATTTATTCTAAAATCTATACACATGTATAAATCGTTATAAGATTTGTGTGTGAAGCGTGTTCGCTTTTCTGAGGCATTTCGTATAATATTTTAGCGTGCAGTACAAGAGAAAAAGTCAGAAGTTCATAAAATTTCCTTTCATACAAGTTAATTAAAAAGTTTGCTACGTAGTTATTCACAATGCTTAGAAAAATATTGAAAGAAATGTTTTAAATATTTTACTACGCGACTATTTTAATAATAACCAGTTATTAAAGTGACTTTCTAGCTATTATTAAATTTAGATTATAAAATATTAAAGTACCTTACCTAAATCAACTAATATAGATATTTAATAATTATTTACCATTTAAAAAATTACAATAAATGAATAATAAACTCAACTCTTATTCAAAGTGATAATTATATCATTACATTTTTCGAAGATAAAAACCCCTATGGTAAGATTACATTCATTTATTGCAAAATTTTAATTTTCAGCCCTTTTCATCAATCAAGCACTTTGTAAGCTCAAAATAAGTTTGTATATATTATTACCGATATAAATTATTTATATTTTATTTTTAAAAACGTTTATTGTTGGTTTGTTTTCTTACCTATGTATTTTCTGAAATTCTCTGTAGTAAATTTAAACCTACCTTAAAAATACCTTTTATTATAAGTAGACCTACTTATAGTACTATTCTAACTTTAAGTCTGTTTGTTTGCAGTGACGTTTCAAATTAAAGTTAGAAATGTTACAGTTCCATTAGGCTACATTTATATATAAGTTATACATATATTTTAATCAAATATATTAACTGATTATTGCGGTACTCAGTGTGTTTAAAGTTTTTAAAAATCCCATTCCTAGTTTTGATTTTTCAATATAAAATTTATCCAATGACTGTCTTCAAAATTGAAAATTTTCTGGGATAAAAATAATCTAATATTCTTTTTAATTATAAAAGGTATCTCTATGCCAAAAATCAAGATTGGTTCTGATCTGAACTATTAAAATGTAACAGATAGACAGACGCATTTTCAGATTTATAATATTAGAATGGATAGTATGGATATCTATCCATACTATACATTCTAATATTATTATGCTAGCAAATTTCAAAGTGCTTGATAGATTCAAACGAACATAGATATATAAAAAAGTGTAAGTGAAAGCAAAGCGCGGTGCATACCTAACTCACCGTCGTGCATAGGGTCGATGGTGTGTATCATGAGCTGCAGCAAACCATGACGAAACTTGGCGGCCGGCGGGGGCGCCTTGCTCGACCCCGGCGTCGCGGTCACCGTCGCTGTGTTTGTGCCCACTGAGGTCTCGCTCGACGTCGTCGCGTTCCCGTGCTGGAACGGAATTATACATGTGACGTTTTTCTAGAATTTTGTATAATTTGGTTGCATTGATTAGCATTGGAACGGAGTTATACATGTGACCATGTGACATTGTTTTAGGATTTTGTATAATTCCGCTGGATTGACACTTACTGGAACGGAATTATATATGTGACTGTGTTTTATGATTTTTAATAATTCGGTAGGATTGATACCTAATGCTTTAAGCCACTGAAATCAACAATTTTTCCCACAACTTCTATAAAACAACATACAAGACCTTTCTGTTTAAAATTGAGCTTTAATTTACTTTAAACTTCTTCGATTAGCCAAGAATTGAATCGTCACGCGCAAAATTACTGCTATTTGAAAAGGTGAACTAGAAAACCAGGTCAATCCAACCGTACAAAAAGCTACGCTCGACTTTATTATAAAAACGACGGTTTTTGATACAGTAAATAATTGATATTAGTTGTGCTTTTATGTGTATATAGCACTTGTTTCCTAGACCCTTATGTAATTAATGTTTAATTTATTATTATTATTCATTGAAACTATTATAATTCCGTTTTTGTATGGCACCGATTCGAATGTAATTATACAACTGGCGTTTTTGATTATACATATTATAATTCATAATAATCGGTACAGCTGTAAATGATTTATTTGAGTAAGTAAGTATAACCAATGAAACTACTTAATATATTTCTTGAGTTATTATTTTGTAATGTAACTCGTCTAGCCTTAGCTAATTAAATCAAATTAAACTAACTTTTAAATTGACCCAATCAGGTATCGAAGCCAAGGCCTCATATTAGCTTTTATACTTTTCTAGACATCATCAAAAGCTGGCACTTATTGTTAAAGCTTCTATTGTTGGTCTTAGAACAAAGACGTTGGTCTTTAAGAAAATTAAAACAGATACATAACAATAATGAAAAGTTGTTTTATATGAAACGCTGAGGTTCTAATGAAACAATAGTCTTACTTTTCTTTGAAACATTTTTGAATTAATTACTTGTGGGCAAATTCGATTTAGCTTTTTTAAGACGTTTTTAATGTCATTAATTAATACTAGGTATTTAATATTATGAATATATTTGATAAATGTTTGTGTTGAAACTAATGCCTCATGATCAACCCATTTCCGGCCCACTACTGAGAACGAGTCTCTTTTCAGAGTGAGATGGGTTTAGGCCATAGTCTGCCACGCTGGCCAAATGCGAATTAGCAGACTTCACACACTTTTGAGTACGTGGAGAACTCTCAGGCACGCAGGTTTCCTCACGATGTTTTCCTTCAAGCAAGTGATATTTAATTGCTTAAAACGCATATAACTCAAAAGTTAGAGGTGCGTGCCTGAGATCGAACCTCCGACTTGCGATTAGGAGCCGGACGTTCTAACCACTAAGCTATCACAGCCTTTTAACTTTTCGGAACTACGAGTATGTGCGATTTAAGCAATTATAGATCACTGCTTTTACGGTGAAGGAAAACCTTGTGAGGAACCATGCATGCCTACCAGTTCTTCATAGTGTTCTCATAGATGTGTGAAGTCTGCCAACCCGCACTCGACCAGCATGGTCCCATCCTTCATCCTACTTCAATCATCCTCATCCTGAGAGGAAACCCGTACTCAGTAGTGGGTCAGTTGAGATGATTGTGATGACGAAGATCACACTAATATTATAAAGGCGAAAGTTTGTATGTGTGTGAGTGTGTGTGTGTGTATGTTTGTTATACTTTCACGCAAAAACTACTGAACGGATTTGGCTGAAATTTAAAATGGAGATAGATTAGGATGGGCTACTTTTATCCCGTAAAATAAAAGAGTTCCCTCGGGATTTTGAAAAAATACCTAGATCCACGCGAAGTCGCGGGCATTATTTTGTTCGTGAATAAATTGACCATTTCCAATTTTGAGTACATGTAGATCTATGTGGGAGTTAATATGAACTTAAATAACGTTTACAAAGTGAATGAACCGCACATTTTCTCATGTAAATGGATGTAAATGAAACAAATTAGTCATGTTTACCTCACGCTTGTAATTTCTCGTTTGCTCACATTTGCATAATACACTCGCCAGGTCACAAGTCACTATAATATAAAGTACTGAAGCTCAGCTTACTACAATATAAAGTACTGTGAGACGATCACCAACCCGCTTGACTGACTATATTAAGGGCACACTTACGCGCTTCTCCATACAAACGTATTACGCATATTATTCTACTAGCTGATGCCCGCGACTTTGTACGCGTGGATTTATGTTTTTCGAAAACCCGCGAGAGTTCTTTGATTTTCCGGGATAAAAAGTAGCCTATGTGCTAATCCAGGATATTATCTATTTCTATTTCAAATTTCAGCCAAATCCGTCTAGTAGTTTTTGTGTGAAGGAGTAACAAACATACACACACGCATACACACAAACTTTGGCCTTTATAATACTAGTGTGATGATTTAGGATTTAAAAATCCTCATTATCCTCAATCTTTTAAATCCTCAGGATTTAAAACTCATCGATTTTCTGGAATTAAACGCAGTCTGTATCCGTGTCTTGGGCGTAAAATCTTTGTATCTTTCGTCTAAATAAGTTAAACGGATAGGTAGTGAAAAGGTTGTTATATTTTACAGTACTGTTACAGACGCACACACAGTCTGAGAGCAGACCCGTGCTCAGTAGTGGGCCGGGATAATGATAAATGGCTGAGTCTACTAACTTCTGATTTTGCATGTGTGTTTCAAAGTCAAATTAATTATTTCTTCAAAAATCGGTTAATTCGTTCAGGAGTTACGATGCCACAGACAAATACACAAACACACAGATACACAGAAATACAGATACCTCTCTTTTTGGGTCACAGATACACACGTCAAACTTATAACACCCCTCTTTTTGGGTCAGGGGTTAAAAATGGGTAATATCGTACACTTTTTCATTGTCAATTGTCGGATTTGTAAAATAATTAGTGACGTAAACTTATAACTAAAGCTACGATGGTTCTGAATGCTCCCTGGTCTGAGTATAAAGCCCACAACAAACTCAGTTTTCTCTGTAATGTTCCCCATGTAGAAAATAAATTTTGGAAATCCGTTCAGGCGATATCGGGACTCCTGATGTCGCATTCGGAACGGGTTAGCTAGTTTGATGGAAAAATAATTGCAAAAAAATTGGGCACGATGATTGCATATTAATGTTTTTGCAGCATTTATCGAGCAACACGCACGTGTAAGCGGTTTAATATTGCTTCCCCAATTCGAATTAAATGATTGCTTTTCGAACGCCGCACCGTAATTTTCTGGTTTCGCTGCTGCCATGATTCGATGCGGTGAAAATGTTTTCGGAGAAAAATCACATGTTTTAGGGTTCCGTACCTCAAAAGGAAAACGAAACCCTTATAGAATCACTTTGTTGTCTGTCTGTCTGTCCGTCCGTCCGTTGGTCTGTCAAGAAACCTATAGGGTACTTCCCGTTGACCTAGAATCATGAAATGTGATAGGTAGGTAGGTCTTATAGCACACGTACAGGAATAAATCTGAAAACCGCGAATTTGTGGTTACATCATTAAAAAAAATTAAAATGTGTTTCAGTTTTCAAAGTAAGATAACTATACCAAGTGGGGTATCCACAGAAATCCAAATTTTTAAATCTGTGGGGGGGGGGGGGGGGGATCATATGACAGGGCTTTATTTGTACATCCTAAAAAAGATTTTTATTTATTTTGATCTATAATAGTTTTTGATTTATCGTGCAAAATGTTGGAAAAAATACCCGAGTACGGAACCCACAGTGCGCGAGTCTTGACTCGCACTTGGCCGGTTTTTTAATCTCTTACTTTGCTTGAAGCGCAGACTCTCTTTACTTTTTGGAGGCGTAATCAGAATGTAAGTGGATAAAGAAGACAATTATGTGCTTAAATTATTAGCTTTGAGGATTGCTTTTGTGATAATTCTGTCACATTTGAAGTGCATCCTCAGTAAAAGAGACTTAAAAGCTTACACTTTAGTGTAACTTTACCCACATTCCTGGGAATAAAATAATTTTTATTTGATTTCTTTGCATAATAATGCTTGTTTTTTAAAAAGCTGAGTCACTAAATCATTTCAAATCATTTATATCTAGCCTCCAGCCTGTGTAAAGTCAGGATCTGTCGGCATGTAACTTTACCGATACTTTTTAATGTTTTACTAATACATACTTCTATATTAATCCATACTTAATATTATAAATGCGAAAGAAATATGTCTGTCTGTCTGCTACCTTTTCATGGCCTAACATTTTTACTGTGTCTGACGTTCGGTACAGAAAATCAAACAGTTCCCACGGGATCTTTAAAAACCTAAATCCACGCGGACGAAGTCGCGGGCATTCTCTAGTTTTTTATAAAGCAATTTTGGTTGTACTAAAAAAGATACCTTTACACAAAAGCTCGTCTGAAAGTAGGTAGGTATACAAATTATAAAGAGGACAAATCCGGAAGAAATTCGAACGGATGTCAGCCATTGTATTATTTAGGGCACTTCCACGTTCATTTAAAGTCATTTCAGGTTATACGTTCCCACCTTTCGCTGACTTGTCCGGGTTAGTAGCTTTTGTGTCGTAATGGAGGGAAGTGACGGAGCATTTCTTAATCGGGTCAATAAATTCTTACATGCCCAAAGGGCGACAAGCCTTTGAAGAAAAGTCATCTACTATTGTCTGCATATTAAGCTCACACTTAAACGTCAGAAAGTACTTAAGAAAGGCTTTATAGCACTATGTGATTTTTTTTAAATGTGCATGGCAGCCATTTTGAAATTTGCCATCTTAACGCTGTAATGTTATATCGACAATAGAAATACACACTCTGTGAAACTCTTTACCTGTTATGTTTCATGAGATACAGCCCGCGCTGACAGACAGACGGACAGACAGCGGAAGTTTAGTAATAAGGCCCATTGGCACGCTATGAGCATGGCACCTTTAACGGAACATGATAGAAGGAAAAATTGGGAAGAAATCCGAATTGATTGTAACCCATTGTATTATTTAGGGCACTTCCACGTTAATTTAGTCATTTCAGGTTATACGTTCCCACTTTTCGCTGACTTGTCTGGGTTAGTAGCTAGTGTCGGAATGAAGGGAGATGACGCGGCATTTCTTAACCGGGTCAATAAATTCTAACGTCCCTAAAGAGCGTCTTTGTAGAAAAGGCACCCACTATTATCTTCTTGTCGTCCACTATTGTCGTAAAGCATGTTAAGCTCACACTTAAATGACAGAAAGTAGGTACCTACTTAAGAACTTAGGGGTAGCGCAAAGAGACAGTCTGGAGTAAGGGAGTTAAGTGTTTGGTACACAATTAAAACCAGCTAGCTTTGTGTAAAATATTTTGGCAACCGTTGAATTCTTATACCGAAATTACGTATTTTTATGGAAATCTGACAAATCGCAGATACAAATTAATTTGTAGAGCGTATTTGCATATTGTTTAGTTTGATTATTTAATTTAGTAGCTTTTGTGTCGGAATGAAGGGAAGTGACGAGGCATTTCTCGATCGGGTCAATAAATTCTTAAGTGAGAAGCCTTTGAGGGAAGTCACCCACTATTGTCAAAAAACATGTTAAGTAAAGAACTTAGGGCCAGCGTAGGTATACAGTACGGATAGAATGGAGCTGAGTATAGTGTTTTTGATCAAAAATTAAAATCAGCTTAATATGTTTTGAAAATGTTGAATTCTTACACTGCTACCGGAGCTACCTGACCCTGATGTTATTATAAGTCTCCGCTGTTCGTCTGTCTGTCTGTCCATCCGTCTGTAGGTAGAAATTGCCGCTAATAACAATAAATCTGACACGCACTTGACCGATTTTTTTTTGACGTGACAACGTCTTATAATTCGATAGAGCCGGCTGCACGCACGAAAAAACATGACTCATGCGGCGTTACCTCGCTCTGAGGTGTTCCATGTAAGGCTTGAAGTGCAAGCGAGAGCGCGGAACGAGCGACAAAGAAGCACAATCGGCCTTTGTTGTCACGTTCAACTATCGTCAGTAAACCGACTTTACAGACAACCAATTTTTTTTTAAATAATTTTTTAAAGCGTGTTATAATGAAATACTATTTACGATTTTTAAATAAAATAATAAAATCCACAACAAAGGTGATATTTTAGTCGGTCCGTGCCAGCCCGCCTGTCTTCAAGATGCCAATTCACTCTTGTTCTCAGCTTGAGCCTAATTAATTAGGCATGTCGGTTTTAGAAGAAAGGTCAATGATTAATTTTAAACAATGATCACTTAACCTTTTTTAATTGCAAAGCTCTACCATAATATTTACTTAAATGGGCACCTAATTATTCATCATCATCATCATCAACAACCGATGAACGTCCACTGCTGGACATAGGTCTCTTGTCTTGCGCCGCCTGAAACTCGCTCACAGCGACTCACCTGATATTGTCCGTCACCTAGTTGGGGTCTTCCAACACTGCGCTTTTCGATGCAAGGTCGCCATTCCAGCTCCTTGGGACCCTAACGTTTGCCAATTTTAGGGTTTCGTACCTCAAAAGGTAAAACGGAACCCTTATAGGATCACTTTGTTGTCTGTCTGTCTGTCTGTCTGTCTGTCCGTCGTACCTATTCAAGATACAGGGATAGCTTGCATCCCGGAAAAGTATACAGGCTACGCGGGGGTTTTGAAAGACATAAACCCACGCAGACGAAGTCACGGATAACATCTAGTTGTATTACGTACTTTAGTCCTTTTAGGTCATTACACAATATTGGATCGTTTAGTACAAATTTGAGGGCCAAATGATGCTATTTCTCTTTGTTATAGTTTAGTTGGCTATTAAGAGGGGTCTCTCCGTCACTCGCTTCATACAAACGTAGTTCCAATTTCATTTGAATATTAAGCAACCAAAGTCCATGAAATTTTGCAGACATATTCTAGAAACTAATATCTATGTCTGTGGGTTTCCAGATTTCTGTTAAAATATTCGGTTTCAAAGTTAGGCGGTCTTAAAAAATTTCATACAAATCTTTGAGCCCCTGTAATTTTAAAACTACATATTTTTAGAAAAATCTAACACCACAGACACAGATATTAGTTTCTAGAATATGTCTGCAAAATTTCATGGACTTTGGTTGATTAATATTCAAATGAAATTGGAACTATGATTGTATGAAGCGAGTGACGGAGAGAGCCCTGTTAATACCGCTCATGATGATTATTTGGCTTGTCTTGTTGTAAATCTAGGCTTTATAAATTACTGTATTGTGTCTGCGACATAAATTAGGATAATGGTGTGCAATTAATTAAAGTGATCGTTGTTATAATGTTGGACTTTAGAACTAAAACTGAAAACCTAACGCCTGGTTTACACAAACGAATAAGTTTAGATACTATAGTTTTTTAAAAGCTGTCAGAAACTGAAAAATCCAATAACTTGTTTCTAATTCGAACCGCTAGGATACGAAATGCTCTTCCAGTACCAGCTTTCCCTTCTACTTTTTGTATAAGGTAGATACCTGGACTTTGTCTGTGTTGGTGTTAGCTGGCGGGCGTGCTCTGCCTTTTTGGAGTGTTTTTTTTTTTTGTTAAAACTGACTGGAAAGCGCTCTAAGGGGGTGCCGTGCGTATGTCGGCAAGCGCCGGTACAGACGGGGTCCACACTTGTATAGTTTAACTAACTTGTTACAAATAACTACAAACTTGACATTGGCTATCTTTGTTAAGCCAGACGAGAGAGAAAAAAAAGGTAGATACCTTCAAGTCTAAAATAAATAGGCATTTCTAGGCAAACGAGCTCCATTTTTAGGCTGTACCATCACTTGTCAACAGGTCCAATTTTCCGAAATTCTCACATGATAGGTAATAAAGAGGACTTATATTATTTTCTCTGAGCGAGGTCGCAGGCGGTCACTAGTTAGAATTAATATTAGATCTTGATTTGAAATCGGGAGCATACAAGGACGAAGTAATTGGTTTACACGATTCCCGGAAAATCCCTACATCGATGTTTTTGCTTCACCGGACCGCCCAATGGCTAATGGACCAAGAGCCAGGGCGTGTCAGACTTTCGTTATTTTATAAAAGCTAAAAATTTCGCTGCGTATTGTCCCCAACACAGGGAAGAACGATCAGCGTCTATGAAGTTTGGATCATGGTGGCTTTAGTAGGTAATAGGTAGTAAAAGGTGTAAAAAATCTTACGTCAAAGTATAAAGTCTAATTTTTTTACACTTCTTCGGAATAGTAAGTAGTAGAAATCACGTCTTGCATTACCAGATACTTAGAGTCATGGCAACTGAAACGTCCTTAAAGTTTAAAAGTTTAAGGGTGTCTGGCAGGGGGTTGCTACCATACCACACCATACTAAGTCTGGCAATGCATGACGTGATTTTCTTTATACTATTCTGAAAAAAGTGTTTACGTTTAAGTGTAAAAAAGCTTTATACTTGAATCTTAGATTTTTTTACACCTTTATTACCTGTTATCTGCCAAAGCCAATGTGATCCAAGCTTCATAGTCACTGGTCGTTTCTCCCTGTGTTAGTGACAATACAGCTTTTATAAAATAACGAAGGTCTGGCACGCGCTGGCTCTCTCTCTCTATATGACCCATGCGTCTGTATTTGTCATTCCTATTAAGCCTACAATACGATCACAGAGACTTTGGCAGGTATAAGAAATTACTAACATTACAGCTTGACGCTCAATTAATTGGTCTAACTACATTGCACCGGTGCGCTTTCAAATTGCGTTTCAACATACGTAGTAGCCATGACTGCCGAAGCAATGCATGCAATAGCTCATCATCAGGATCATCATAATCTCCCATCCCCGGATCACATTCAGCACGAGTACGAGAACGGTTTGGCCATACGTTGGCCAAGTACGGATGGACAAACTTCACACACTTTTAAGAACATTATGGAGTACTCTTGGGCTTGCAGGTTGTCCTACGATGACCGTTAAAGCAAGTGGTATTTAATTACTTAATTACTATACTTGCCCAGCATTGTAACCATGATCAACCCATATCCGCCCCACTACTGAGTACGGGTCTCCTCTCAGAATGAGAAGGGTTTAGGCCATAGTCTGCCACGCTGGCCCAATGCGGATTGGCAGACTTCACACACCTTTGAGAACATGGAGAACTCTCAGGCATGCAGGTTTCCTCACGATGTTTTCCTTCACCGTTAAAGCAAGTGATATTTAATTGCTTAAAACGCACATAACTGAAAAGTTAGTGGTGCGTGCCCGGAATCGAACCCCCGAACTCCGATCAGGAGGCGGACGTTCTAACCACTAGGCTATCACAGCATTGTAAACTATGGCCAAACCTTTCTCATTCTGAGAGGAGACCTGTACTCAGTAGTGAGCCGGCCATGAGTTGATGATGATGATGATGATGATGAACTGCTGAAGATCATACCAGCTTCTCCTGCTTTCTGAACTAGTATTTACAAACTGACAATTTGATCTCAAAGTAGCCTGTAAATAACCCTCCTCATAATAAAAGCCATTTTTATTTGTACCTAATAAAAAAATACTCACGGTCATCAAACAAAGTTTTTTCATTCGAGATTGGAAACGCTATGACCCCGTTTCTAATCTAGGCCTGACTCAATGTCAGACACAAATTGTTTCCAACTTAGACACCCTACTTTGTTTGACGCATTGTTGGGGAAAATTGTACAAAAATACATTTTTCTTTATCTTTAAAAACCGGTCAAGTGTGAGTTAGACTCGCACAAGAAGGATTCCGTACAAGAAATACCACATTATTTTGTGCTGTAACCACAAATTCAGGGTTTCGGATTTCCCCCCTTACTTGTGCTATAAGACACTGACAGGTTTTGATTCCCCCAAATTGACAGACACGGGAGATAGACAACGAAGTAATCTTATAAGGGTTCCTTTTTCCTTTTGAAATACGGAACCCTAAAAAAGACTAATTAGTGTAGCCATTTCAAACACGTGAAACGGAAAATCATAATCTCTGATTTTATAACTTATTCATAGCAAGTTCCATACACATGTAGATTGGTTCTGATTTGAATATGAACCAAAAAACTCAATGAAATTTTGTAGCTATATGTTCTTTATATTATGTGATATATAAACATTAAACAGTTTTCCAGCTGATTTCGGTAAAAATGGTAGTTTTAAAGATACACTAATTCGAGTCCGTAAAACTTTGAAACTACATACCTAGATATTTTCACGGAAATCTGCCAAACTACCGATAAAGATATTTTAGTTTACCAATTGGTTAATGCTAAATGAGAATCAAATTTCGTTTGTATGGAAGGCTCTGGGGAGCGTGTTACGAAAACTTATTTTTATCCCCGACCCAAAAAAAGGGGTGTTATAAGTTTCACGTGTGTATCTGTGTATCTGTCTATGGCATCGTAGCTCCTTAACGAATGGACCGATTTTAATTTAGTTTTTTTTTTTTGAAAAGTGGCTTCATCGAGAGTGTTTTTAGCTATAATCGAAGAAAATCGGTTCAGCCGTTTGAAAGTTATCAGCTCTTTTTTAGTTTTCTTATAGAGGTTTTCGTGTCGGGGTTTTTTAAATTTTAAATTATAAACTGCTGACTTTCTAGCCGGTTCTTTTCATAATAATCTAATAGAGTCATAAGTACTGCTCATCATAATTAAGAGCCTACATGCAACGTTGATGATCGATAGGTCAAATAGGTGCTTGGGTAAATAGGTACATGAAATAAATACTTTAATTTTTAAACTATACTTGATTTTTGAAAAATGTTACCTACTTAATTACTTAGCAAAAAAATTAAATAAGCTAGGCAAAAGTTTTTCTTCATTGAGTTAACTATAGAATTGAGATTACTTTACAATGAAAACTGATTTTATCGTGTTTTTCTTTCATTTTTCAAATCTAAAGTTAATTTAGTACATAATTAAATCATCAATCATATAACAATAACAAATTAGTCTTTAATTTATTTATTTTAATTCAAGTTTCGCATTCGTTTTAAGATGTTCTGTCTTAAGTAGTAGTTCATAAGTCTTATTATAATAAAAAAATAAAACAAACACGGCTGCCCATAACTAAAAAAACTACCATATTGAATTGTAAATTGTAATCAATGTCATTCGGAATGATAACTCTAACGATATCCCATACATCCTAATCCGTAGAGACATTTAGAAGTTATGGTGGAATAAGAAACTCACATATATACATACATACATGAATCCTTTGTTTGTTTGTCTTGTGTGCCTTTTCAATAAAAAAATTAAATTAAAAATAATCCTGAAAACATTACACTTTCTTTTTTGGGCAGTCACATTCGCTGAGCATCCTTATTTCATGGGTTGCCAAACTGCAGTGATCAGTTGTTGGTAACACCATAGATAAATTTTTTTTTCGCTATAATATATAAGATATTAAAATACTTAAAAATACTTAAAGTTACAAAAAACAGTAGCTCGCCCGCTTTACTAAGGAATTCTCTAAGCTAGGTATTCTATATCAATGTAAATACTAGAGTTTCTATACCATGCTTTAGGATAGCTATAATCTTAAAATATTATATCTCATTTATTACTATAGTATTTATGATAAAATTATGATCTGAAACATACCAAAATGAAGTTAATATAAACGACAATACTAATGGATGCTGATTTCTGATTTACTAAATATGTTGATTGATATAGGCGAAAATCTTCTTATAACTTGTTGTAAGAGCCTGAAAATATGTAATGAATTGATATAATGTAAATAAATAATTTTCATTAAAAAAACCGGAAAGATTTGGTTACTAAAAAATCGCAGAATACGAAGTCGCAGGCATAAATTAGTTTACGAGTTTAGTTTAGTTTATGCGTTTAATAGCCTCATCGGGAAGGGCTGGCTCATTTTTTGCGCAACGGATCAGCCTGGCTGTCCAGCGTGGAAATGCAGCCAGTTTTCTTGGAACCATTCCACGCGGGCATGATTTGTATAGTAATTAGATAAGGCTAGCTTTAAGTTTTATTGTAATATTTTCAATTAAAAAAAAAGTTTATGATAAGTATTGAAATATATTATCACCCATTTTGAATGTATCGTGAAGTAATGTTAAGTAATATAAAAATTAAATTAAAAATTTAAAAAACCCCCGACACATAAACCTCTAAAAAGTAAAAAAATAATAGGTAAGTATGTATGGGCCCTTTAAGAATAGTATAAATAGTAAAGTTTTTATCCAAGCGCTCGTTGCGCCAGGGGACCGCTACCTATCATAAACTATGAAAGTCATCTGTTGTAGAAAGAATAGTCTTTAGCGGTCCCCCGACGCAACGAACGCTTGGATAAAAACTTTACTATTTATACTATTCTTAAAGGGCCCATACATACTTACCTATTATTTTTTTACTTTTTAGAGGTTTATGTGTCGGGGGTTTTTTAAATTTTTAATTTAATTTTTATTTCACGCTTTTTAAACTTTTATTCATAAATTACCGTTTATTTGTGCCATTCTAAAACCCAATTTCTATAATAATATAAATCCAATAAGGCAGCTAATATCTCTTCAAAAGTAACATCAATGTTATGTTAATTATACGTTCCATGAAATATTTTTGACCGAACATCACTAAATCAAGAATTATCTGAATGACTCACATAGTTTAACACGACCAAAACGAAATATCTGTTTCTAACATGTCGTTGCTTTAAAAATGTACCCATTTTACGTAGTCGTATAATAGTTCGCTTTTTTTAAGATATACGATTAAATTGAAATCGACTTTCATCCGATGAAATAAGGAATAAAGTGGCTTGTATGTCATTTTGTTTGTTATTGCCAAATTTTTATTTGACATAACTTTCAAAAACCGGTCAAGTGCGAGTCTGCCTCACACATGAAGAGTTCCGTACAAGTTTTTTTTTATGTAATGACAATTCAGTTGTCGGATTTTTCTGTTTACTTGGGCCACAGGAGTAGAGTGCTTGGGCTATAAGATATTGCTACCTGCCTTTCATGATTCTACGTAAACGGGAAGTACCCAATTTATAAGTTTTGATTCTCTTGAAAGATGACACACAGGCAGACAACGAAGTGGTGAAGGAAAACATCGTCAGGAAACCTACAAGCTTAAGAGTTGGCCATAATGCTCCCTCAAAGGTGCGTGAGGTCTGCCAATACGTGCTTGGCCAGTGTGGTAGCTTCTCATTCTGAGAGGAGACTTGTGCTCAGTAGTGAGCCGGCGATGGGTTGATCCTGATGATGATGAATTTTAAACGTATTTTGTCAAAGTAAATAAGCTGAGTTCAAGCAGATAAAATATAAAGAAGGTGCGCCTAATGCATCATCCAAATCTGCGCGACAAAGCGACTACGATGCGGGAACCTCAGCCGCGCGGAGGGTCATCGCCTCCTACGATATTTAATGGTGCCATGCACACCTACGCGACTACATCTTTTTTTTTTTCTACAGATACCTACTGAACCCTAAAAATAGTTTGACTATGGTTTGGGTTTGGGTTGATTGTTCGTGGCCTTTTGTTGACTGTTGGATATTATAATTGAATTGATGTTTTCTCGTTTAACTGTGATTATAATATTTTATAAATTAGAAACTCCGCGCCTACGATCCAAAGTATCGGAGTTTTCCAAAACATTATTTTCAAATAAATAATTATGTATCTAAGCAACGTCCATCTTGACAGCTTGACATTTGCCAATTGACATAATATTATGAACCTCTGTTACAATAGTGAAAGATCCCAGGGCCACCAGCCGTCACGTATTTTCTGACGAACGAAATGTGGACGATTGAGTAGTGTTAGTATGTACTAAGAACGCATGCCTACAGACCTGCTAGCTTGCTTAGACGGCCAATTCAAATTCAAATTCAAATTCAAATTCAAAATGTTTTTATTCAATTAGACTTTTACAAGTTCTTTCGAATCGTCAAAAGCATCTACCACTGGTTCGGAATGCCTTTCCTACCGAGAAGAACCAGCAAGAAACTCGGCGGTTGCTCTTTTCAATGATTTGATATACAATATTATGCCATGTATACAAGCAATTGAAGTCCTGCGCATTGCTGGAGCGAATCGAAGTTCAAATCCACGCTTTTTTATCATTTACATAATCTTCGATAGTATAATATGCTTTTCTCAGGAGCATATTTTTAATAGATTTTTTGAACCTGTGTAAAGGCAAGTCCAAAATTGACTGAGGAATTTTGTTATAGAAGATTATACCCATTCCCACAAATGACTTTTGGACCTTCCTGAGACGGAGCGTAGGAGTCGCAAGCCTGTTACGGTGTCTAGTCAGCCTGTTGTGTAGATCGCCAACCTTCTTGTAACTAAGAATATTTTGTCTTACAAAAATTATGTTGTTGTAAATATATTGAGAGGCTACGGTAAGGATACCTATTTCCTTAAATTTTTCTCGAAGTGAATCGCGTGGTTTTAAGTTATAAATTGCGCGTATTGCCCTTTTTTGTAATACAAAAATTCTCCCAATATCTGCCGCTCTACCCCATATTAAGATTCCATAAGACATAATACTATGAAAATAAGCAAAATATACTATCTTTGCGGTCTCCACGTCAGTTAATTGTCGAATCTTTCTAACCGCGTAAGCAGCAGAGCTTAGTTTGCCAGCAAGAGTTGATATATGGGTGCCCCATTGCAGCTTCGCATCTAAGGTTATCCCCAAAAATGTAGTAGTCTCTTCTATTTCCAAAATATCATTATTTATCATTAAATTAATGTTACTTGTGTTCTTAGTATTGGGCAGTGCGAATTCAATACACTTAGTTTTTTTTGCATTTAAAAGTAGATTATTTACAGTAAACCAGTGAGTTACCTGAGATATGGCACCATTTATATCGTCAAAATCAATTTTCAGGTATCAGGTAATCAAGGTACATAAAAACATTACTTACCTCATGTAAATTCTCCAATTTTTTTAATTTTTAGCTGATTTTTTTTTATATTAATAATTAATTGACATAAGTAAACTATATGAGAGTGAGAGAGAAGTCAATATATCCTAATACATGTCTTACTCAGTCTCATGCGCGTATATAATGATGCCCTCGCGCTCAAACCCACAGAGGCATTAAAATTGAATTTAGGGGATAATTGGATCTGGATCGGTCTGTCTTCTTGTAAAAGGTTTTAAAATAGTTGTCTGGTGGACATATATAAAAATGGAGCATCAGAATTTACGTGCAGTTAAGTAATTACTTATTTTGGGAGCTTTAAAGCGTCTGCAAAGCAATACGGCCGACGCGGGAAGTGTCTGGAAGTATTGGCGACATATTTTTAAGGATATTGCCTAAAATATACGTAAAAATCAGTTTGGAGAATTTACGTGAGGTAAGTAATGGTTTTATGTACCTTGATTATCAGATACCTGAAAATTGGCCGTCTAAGCAAGCTAGCACGTAGGCTAGGCATGCTTTCTTAGTACTTACTAACTCTACTCAATCGTACATATTTCCTGTGTCAGAAAATACGTAACCTCTGGTGGTCCTGGGATAAAAGTAATAAGAAAACCAGAAAAGAGCTGATAACTTCCAAACGGCTGAACCAATTTTTTTGGATTATAGCTAAGAACACTCTCGATCAAGCCACCTTTCAAACAAAAAAAACTAAATTAAAATCGGTTCATTCGTTTAGGCGCTACGAGGCCACAGACAGATACACAGATACACCGATACACAGATACACAGATACACAGATACACAGATACACAGATACACAGACACACAGATACACAGATACACAGATACACAGATACACAGATACACACGTCAAACTTATAACACCCCTCTTTTTGGGTCGGGGGTTAAAAAGAGCCGATATCACCCGGTATGCGACAGCCGCTGAATGCCTGTCAATTAAACTGAAAAAGCCTCGAAAAGCCCTGAAAAAACGAGTCTTCATGTACTAAGATAAGACTGTATAGGATTCGGGGGCTTACGATTTCTTTTCATGTCTTGTGATTTTCGGGAGGGTTTGGGAAAAAATGTCCTTAGTATTTACATGATACATGAGTGTCAATATTAGAGAAAAACCGGCTAAGTGCGAGTCAGAATCGCGCACTGAGGGTTCCGTACTCGGGTATTTTTTCCGACACTTTGCACGATAAATCAAAAACTGTTATGCTTAAAAATAAATAACAATCTGTTTTAGAAAGTACAAGTAAAGGCCTTTCATTTGGTACCCCACTTGATACAGTTATCTTACTGTGAAAATTAAAGCCACTGTGAATTTGTGAAGTAACCACAAATTCACGGTTTTCGGATTTATTTCTTTACTTGTAATATAAGATCTACCTACCTGCCTTTCATAATTCTAGGTCAACGGGAAATACCTTATAGGTTTTCTTGACAGACACGGCAGACGGACAGACCGTCAGACAGACAGACAGACAACAAAGTGATCCTATAAGGGTTCCGTTTTTCCTTTTGAGATACGGAACCCTAAAAAGACGGCCAAGTGAGACTCGGACCTAGCTCTTTTAGGGTTTCGTACATAATTATGAACTACATCATCGCAACAAACCGTGATAGAAAAGTCCAAAAATGTGCGTTTGTGTTGGTCACAGCTTACAAACTAATTTATGGATTGTTCCTACTCAATTTACTCCCTTGAATAAAACTATCTACTCTTGGATGCTTCTAAAAAAATACGAAAACTGCTATTTCTGAGTGAATACAGACCATTATATACAATGAAACTGCTGAATGACTTTCAACGTTGTTCCGAAAGAAATAAAGTTTCTTTTCGCTTCCGAGGAATTCCACGTGGCACACAATTGGAATGAAAGGCACCTCAAAGTTGGTGAAATAGGTCACAATGTTATTCTTAGGGTTCCTTGGTGGAAGAGCTAAGCCTCTTCTGGACGGAACAATACATTTTAAATTGGAAAAGAGATTTTCGGTCATGTTATTTTTAGTACAATGAAATATTTGATGGGATATTTTTGTAGGACTGTCTTTTCAAGGCTTAGATTTTAAAAATATACGCTTATAGTGGACTTGCTAACCTACACTTTGGAATATCTGAAAGTTCATGGTTGGGATCAATGACTTCTATGTATTGGTTGGGATTTACGTTATACACGATCGCTTTCATTTATCTACCATAAAAATTTAATAGTGAATACAAAAACCGGCCAAGTGCGAGTCAGACTCGCACACCGAGGGTTCTTGACTCGGGTATTTTTTCGACATTTTGCAAAATAACTCAAAAACGCTAGTTTTAGAATGTGCATGTGTAGCCCTTTCATATGGTATAGTTATCTTACTTTGACTAATCATTTATTTGTTGCACATATTTTAATTTTTTTGTGTGACGTAACCACAAATTCACGACTTTCAGATTTTTCAGTTTATTTGTGCTAGGCATAGATATGTAGCTAGGAATAGATGAAGCTAAGCTAGCTCATAAAATGGAACAGCTCAATTTCATAGTTCGAACTGTGTCAATTTCATTGTTTGAATAGTCTCCATTTAATGGTTCAAACCACGTTCAGACAGTCTCAATTTCATAGTTCAAACTTTAGCAGTTTATGCTAGTCATTTGTGATTTCTTTATTTATTCTTATTAAATCTTAACCAATTTTTTTTTTATTTCAATCATCAAATAACTTTTATCTGAGGAATAATTCGAGGTATTGACAGGTTTTGTATAAAAAATCCGTCAAAATGACAATTTTATTCCTGAGATAAACGTTATTTGACGATTGAAAAATCGGCCCTTAGAAGAGACAGCCCCTGATTGGTTTAATTGTTCGGCGAAGATAAATCAGAAATTGAGAACGGAACTTTCACATGATACTACATTCGCCTCCTGGATGCAAGTTGTCTTTGTACCGAATAGATGATGCCTGTGAGTTCATTCACGTTCATCCTTTATATTTTTTGAATCCCGGACATAGGCTATTTTTTTTTTCAAAAAATCAAAAACTTCCCACGGGATTCTTAAAAATCCTAAATCCACGTAGATGAAATCGCGGTCATCATTTATTTGGTACGTAGCTTACATCCTGAAGATGGGTAGGTATAGGCAACTCTTTATCCCGGAAAGTCAAAGAGTTCTACGGGATTACTCTGTCTGGTGGGAGGCTTCGGCCGCGGCTAGTTACCACCCCACCGGCTAAGTCATGCCGCCAAGCGATTGAACGTTCCGGTACGATGCTGTGTGAAAACCAAAGGGGTATGGGTTTAATAAAAACTGCCATATCCCTTCCGGGTTAACCCGCTTCCAGCTTAGACTGCATCATCACTTACCACCAGATGAGATTGCAGTGCTATAAATGCAGTGCTATAAATGCTAAGTCGCGGGCATCACACTATAAATATAAAAAATGTACAAACTACGGTCTATACTTTGTTATTAGAGTTAGTTTGAAATACCTATCGCGCCTGAAAGTAAAAAGGTTGCGCAAACAACTTCAGTTAGTTCATTAGGAAGGAAGCGTTCTGTTCTGCAATTAAGTTATAGTTGGTGCTGTTTCGCTTTAAAACGCCGTGAGAGGATGCAATTATGCAATTTGTCTGATGTTTAATTGCTGTAAAGCAATGTAGTTAGTAATTATATGCAGGAATATTAAGGGTACACTTCTTACGCGTTTCTCCATACAAACGTATTACTACCATTATTCTAGGTATTCTTAGTTGTTCTAGATCTATAACTGAGCCATATATCGATTTATCTATTCATGATCTATGCTTTAAAACATTTAATATAATAAAATTGTATTTGTTTTAAAAGTTATGGCTCTTGAAAAATCTCTATTTTAGGGTAATTTCGTGCGTAAATAAATTATATAAAAAACTAGAAAATTTAAAAATTAATGACTTCAGGTTATGCTTTTCTGCAGTCCTAGCAAAAGCTTTACTTTTTTTTAAATTTAGTTTTTATTCAGATGCAAGTTAGCCCTTGACTGCAATCTCACTGGTGATAATTAGGTAATGATGCAGTCTAAGATGGAAGTCTAATCTGGAAGAGGTATGATAGTTTAGCTACCCATATCCCATTGGCTCCTGCACGCCATCGTACCGGAACGCTAAATCGCTTGGCAGCACAGCTTTGCCGGTAGGCTGGTAACTAGCCACGGCCGAAGCCTCCCACCGGACCAGACTAGCAATTTAGAAATTATAAATTTCCAAGCCCCTGGTGGGAATCGAACCCGGAACGTCCCACTGATAAGACCATAATGCGCCAGGGAGTTTGTCAAAACGGATTACGCATAATGAAGAAAAAAACCGGCCAAATGCGAGTCATACTCGCACACTGAGGGTTCCGTAAACGGGTATTTTTTCCAACATTTTGCACGATAAATCAAAAACTATTATACATAAAAATAAATAAAAATCTGTTTTAGGATGTACAGGTAAAGCCCTTTCACATGATACCCCACTTGGTATAGTTATCTTATTTTGATAATTGAAAAACATTTTAATTTTTTTTAATGATGTAACCACAAATTCGTGGTTTTCAGATTTATTCCTGTACTTGTGCTATAAGACCTACCTACCTACCAAATTTCATGATTCTAGGTCAACGGGAAGTACCCTATAGGTTTCTTGACAGACAGACAGACAGACAACAAAGTAATCCTATATAAGGGTTCCGTTTTTCCTTTTGAGGTACGGAACCCTAAAAATGAGAGCCAAACTACGTTTGTATGCAGCGAATGACGGACCGCTGGCAATATGCAAGGATAAATGCTGTGCTTTTCTTTACAGCTTTAATAAAGAGATATCTCTCTATGAAAAACCTCTTACGAATAAAAAAGAAATAACATCAAAGAAAAGCGCTTTTACTTTTTATTTTACACCCGCATTTGTAAAAGAAAGAAAGGAATAAAGAAAATTTCGCTTACATGCAGTGTTGCTCTTAAAAATACTTGCCGGCTCTAGTGTTCAAAAAAATTAAGTGAAAATTTAATTAAAAAAGCTGCAAGTTTCTTTATTTGACGAGAAGTTAGCCTTGTCTGCAATCTCATAGTGGTTATTTTAAGTAACAATGCAATCTAACGTCCAGTTTTTATCTATCTACTTAAATGACATTAGATATACAAGTAGGTACGCTGGAAATAGTAACTAGTATAGTAATAGTAACTAAGTCTTATATAATATTCTTGATATTAGGTAAGTATAGAATGACTTCGGATGGGTTCGAAACTAATCGGGCTTACATCGACTAAATACGTGAGTAAAGTCGGTAAATTGTATACTTAAATAGAAATCACTCACGATAGTTTAAATATTAAAATGCTTGGATATCTATCTATACTTTATTTATTTATTAAATAAAATTGAAGTTACTGTCTGTTTGAACGGGCTAATCTTCGGAATGGCTGAACCTATTTTGACGGGACTTTCAAAAACAAGTGGTGGATTAACCAAGGAGTAACGTAGGCTACTTTTTTAACCGACATTAAAAATAGAGGAGTTTTTCTACCTATGCACTGATATCTCCGAGATTTCTGAACCAATTTGCGTAATTTTTAGGGTTCCGTACCTCAAAAGGAAAAACGGAACCCTTATAGGATCGCTTTGTTGTCTGTCTGTCTGTCAAGAAACCTATAGGGTACTTCCCGCTGTCCTAGAATCATGTTTGGCAGGTAGGTAGATCTTATAGCGCAGATACAGGAATAAATCTGAAAACCGCGAATTTGTGGTTACATTATTTAAAAAAAAATTAAAATGTGTTTCAATTTTCAAAGTAAGATAACTATACCAAGTGGGGTATCATATGAAAGGGCTTTACTTGTACTTTCTAAAACAGATTTTTATTTATTTTTATGATTTTGATTTATCGTGCAAAATGTTGGAAAAAATACTCGAGTACGGAACTCTCAATGTCTGACTCGCACTTGGCCGGTTTTTTTTAATCGATAGAGGAACTGCGATATTTTTCCATAAAAAATTTGGATTCCAACTCCTCAAACCTGATGCTGCAGGGGATCTGACCAATCCACGCGGGCGAAGCTGCGGGCATCAGCTATAAAACATATAATCGATAACAGATACCGTAACGACCTCAATCCTGAAGCTCGAAAACCCATAGAACTCGAGAAAATTCTGCGATTTCCTATCGTTGTCACGTAAAAGACCCATTATCTGAACCACTGCAATCTGCATATTCAACTGAACTCTATCTCACTGGCTTAAAACTCAAAATACCTTATTAGAAATTCCATTCAATATTCTGTTAACGGATTAAGGACTCTAACACTTTGGATACAGAGCTTTAATTAAATTGAAAGTGTTCGGTATGTAATTTAACATTGAATAATAATAAATTAATTGCAGATATACGGTTCCGATCCGAATGTTCACGTCCGATATCGAAATTAAGCTGATATTAAGATTGTGTGTTGCAGATAATATGCAGATTTGATGAGATTACCATACTAACAATATTAACAAAGAATAATTTATTTTATTTATTCTCTTCAAACAATCCTGGTGAGATACTTAAATAAATAATTCAGGACATAATTAACTACATCGCCTAAATACGTGAGTATAGCCCGTACAAATGGAAATCACAAGTACGATAGTTTAAACATCAAATAATAATAGAAGTTTATTTCAAGTAGCAAAGACTCACAAAGATAACGAATACCTTATTTAACAAGTGTAAATTTAAAATTTATAACACCCCCGAAAAGTGAAGGTTACAGTAACTAGAAAAGAGCTGATAACTTTCAAACGGCTGATCCGATTTTCTTGGATTATAGCTAAGAACACTCTCGATCAAAAGCCACCTTTCAAACAAAAAAAAAACTGAATTAAAATCGGTTCATTCGTTTAGGCGCTACGATGCCACAGACAGATACACACGTCAAACTTATATTACCCCTCTTTTTGGGTCGGGGGTTAAAAATGTATTTCAATTTTCATAGTAAGGACAGCCACGACAGACGGACAGACAGACAGTTACGATAAAGAAATACGAAACACAAAAGGTACTTTAACGTTAAAAAATACAAATCTACAATGACTGAGCAGAGAGCCTGCCGCGTCTGACAGTCTCAAATTGTTACGAGAACTTTTTCATTGAATAGCTCTCTCTTAAAAAAAAAAGTATCAAGTTTACGGTTGAAGTGTCATAAGTCGTCTTTGTGAAGCAACGTCAGTCGCTGTAATTCAAGGAATATACTCAAAATATATACTACTCTCGCTGTAATTTCTATATGTTCATGAAAACCTAGTTATAACACATTTTATTTCAATCGGAAACAGAATAGTTCAAAGAATCGGGAATTCGACTTATATGGATTCATGTATGTAAGAATAAAATAGCTATCATCAATGATCATCATCCATTTTATTTCATCATTGGTCTTAGTGATAATCACAGGTGGTCATGAACATCATGAACATAATAATTATCTTGAAAACAACAATAATACATATCTGCATCGATAATGTCTATGCATATTATTATGATAGGTATTTTACATTCTTCGAAACTCTGAATATATTATTTTCATTTATTTCCGTTGTATTATAAGCTCAAATGCCAAATGAAGAACATTTTCGTTTTAATTTTCAGCTTTGTACACCGAGATTAAAAACGTCTACGGTATTGATTTGTCCGATTATTACGTCGAAAAGAATTCTTACAATCCACTTGTTTATATTCACAAAAAGTATGTATCTAAAAATGATACTGAGCCTTGTCTTGATGAAAAATCAACCAACCAAAATATAAACGATAAATGTCAGCAGTTTGATTACGATAGATTACATACAGATACTCATAAAACGAAAGTTATTACCTCGGGATATAAAGATCCTTTGGTTGATCAAACGATCAAATTTGCAAAAGATATAATTCCTATAACCATACCACCAAGTACCAATTCAGCAAACCCTTGTACTTATACAGTAAAGTCATTTAAAAAAATCAAAAGGAAACACGAACCTCAAGAACATACGAGTAACTTAAAATCTCCTACTGATGCAACATTTGACAGAGAGAAATCTAAATTAACTTTGAATTTAAAACAAAGAAAATGTAAAAAAAATAAAGATAGCAGTACTACATCAGCATCTCACTTTTCCGAAAACAACACGATAGATGATATCAATGAAAATCAGTCGTTAAGCTATTCCTTATCAGAACTGTCCGAACAACCCAAAAAAGAAGTTTTTGTAGAGAAAAATAATAAAAACAATGTTCAGAATCCGAAGTTAGTTGCTTCAGAGTCTTTCGAAGCAATAGCAGCTGAATACATGAATACATCAGCTGAATCAAAAATTAAAATTCATCTTATGAATGAGAAGGATAAACTATTATTCTGTGAAAATATACGCTCCCCAGTTCTAAAAGCTATAAAGGAATGTTTTCACGAAATAAATAACCAGAACGATTTAAATACAGAGTTACAAAACGTTAACAAAATAATACAATGTCATGCGAAAAAGATCGATAATATTTTGGAAAAATTAGCGTGCATTGATAACAAATTAGATATGTTAGCGAAGCCAAAAGAAAGCCCTAAGATAGAAGTTATTAAAGCATCCAAATTAGAAGAATTCGGACAAGATGTTGGTGCTTTTAAGGAAGAAAGTTCTGAAGAAGAATTGGCATGTGTAAATTTCTCATCCAAATCACGGAGTAAAAATACTCTAGTATCGCCTATGTATAATGAAAAAGATGTTGAAAGGGATTATCAGAGCGTAGATGATTTAGCAAGAGGAGAGAATGTTCCAGAATTTAGCTATTATATTTATAACTATCTTATGGCCGTGGCTACGCTTTTTTAAAAATCTCATAGCATCCCTTTGTTTTTCAATGACCTGTGTGTGAAATTTCCGTTAAAATCGATTTAGCCCATTCAGGAAGACGAATTCTACTAACTATGATTAATTAAGCCGTTTTGAAGATTAGCCCTGCCAAACTACAACCTCTTTTTTGACGACTTAAAAAATTTATGTGATTTTGGTGTGAGGAGTTTATCATAATCACAGTCAGATGCACCAATTTTATTTATTTCTATCACCAACTGTCCTAATACAAGTAAAAATTGATAGGCATTTCATTTTACCTAAAAATCAAGCCCGAAACAAGCCCGAAAATTGTTAACAGCCACATAGCGACCAGTAAAAGTTGAGTGAAAGGCTTCAAAAATGCTTCTACAAACAAAAGCCGTGACTACCAACTTTCATGGATAGTGTGTAGCCAAGCCACAGAGCTGTGTTAACAACAACAATGGCCGAAAACTGCTGATATTGTTCACTGTTGAAACTATAACTATAAAGCATACAAAGGTTAACTGCTAAGTAATAAAAGCTTACGTAAGAATTATCGGAGAACTTTACATTTGCTAAAGCGAAAAAAAAATGGTTACTTATTAATAGTTATTGTTAAAAATTATGGCTATGCTAGGCCCTTGTGTATATTGTATGTCGCAGCGAAATGGCATAAACCGGAAGTTGACGATATCCCTCAGGGATATGGCTAACTCCAGGTTAAAACGACAACTCAATTAGACCATTTCACTAAACAAATCTAGTGATAACATTATGGAGAGTTCTCAGGTATGCAGGTTTCCTCACGATGTTTTCCAGTGATATTTACTTAATTATTGAAGGCACATAACTTTCGACTGTGCTGTGGTCTCATTAGAGGGAGATCTCGGGTTCGATTCCCGGCAGGAGTTTGTTATTTCTTAATCTCTGGTCTGGTCTGGTGGGAGGCTTTGGCCGTGGCTAGTTACCATCCTACCGGCAAAGCCGTGCCACCAAGCGATGTGTTCCGGTGTTTACCTTGTTTGCCCTAAACAATTTTCTCGATAAAAACCAATTCACGATTCATTTTTAATGAACAAAGGTAGCATAACATAGCTATCTCTGGCAAATATTTGGCAAAGCGTGTTCAACTCCCATTTGTCATTGCTCGGCATTGTTATTTCAGCTTCAATTCACGAGATATCCGAGATATGTATCGATTCCGAACAGCCGTTTCGATTGCAGCGTTGTTTTATTAGAAGCTGTGGATAAGCTCTCCTTTCTACTATGAGAGATGAAATACAAGCCATATTCAATTATGAAACAATTAAACAATATTTGTTTAAGAACTAGCTTATGCCCTTGATTTCGTGCGCGTGGACTACACAAATTTCAAACACCTATTTTACTCGCTTGGCGATTGAATTATCAAAAATACTTTTTTAGCGGGTGTCCACGTCATAATAACTATCTTTACGCCAAATTCAGCCCAATACGTCCCTTAGTTTTTAACCTCCGACCCAAAAAGAGGGGTGTTATAAGTTTGACGTGTGTATCTGTGTGTCTGTGTATCTGTGTATCTGTGTATCTGTGTATCTGTCTGTGGCATCGTAGCGCCTAAACGAATGAACCGATTTTAATTTACTTTTTTTTGTTTGAAAGGTGGCTTGATCGAGAGTGTTCTTAGCTATAATCCAAAAAAATTGGTTCAGCCGTTTAAGAGTTATTAGCAGTTTTCTAGTTTTCTTGTAGAAAAGATTAGATAACCGTTAGGTTCATAATATTATGTCAATTGACAAATGTCAAGCTGTCAAGATGGACGTTGCCTAAATACATAGGTAATTATTTATTTGAAAATTATGTTTTGGAAAACTCAGATACTTTAGATCGTAGGCGCGGAATAGTCCCAGAAAATCAATTCAGCCGTTTGAAAGTTATCAGGTCTTTTCCGTCTTTTCTAGTTACTGTAACCTTCACTTGTCGGGGGTGTTATAAATTTTTAATTTACACTTATAGCTGTGTAGTAGTGTGATAGATAATTAGTAAGTCAGTTTTTCCTTTTATCAGTTACAATTCCTAAAATAGCTGACTCCCAAACCAGAAGGTCCCTTGGGAGTTATCTTCCCAGTGGCAGTTTAAAAGTAATCTTTTTTTTCCTCTTAAATCTTTGAAATTATTAAACTTGAGGAGCGTGATTTTTTTCATTTATACTTACTAATAAAACTGTAACCAGACGATTTCTGTACAATTTTTTTTTTTTTCTGTACAATTATTATTAAGTACCTGCAATGAGTACCTACCCATATTTTTTAATTTTTAATCGGAGGAAACATTATTATCGAATTAGATTCTAAAAAATTTTTTTTTGAATTTGCATCTCTCTGTGTGTGCACGATTCACGCTGAAACTAATAAAGGGATTCAAACGTTACATAAAGCATTATATTAACTTATGTACTCCGGGTTGATATTTAGGATAGTTTCTATCCCGCAAACATTAGGGTTACTTAGGGATACGGGATCAAAATTTATATCAATTTTTCTCTACAACTCCGTCAAACCCAATTTTCATATTACTTTTTCATTACAAAGGTTATAGTTATACTATCAGATTGGTTCCATAAAAGTTAGGTAAAGATTTGATGAAAATTTCCGGATATAGAGGGCGGAAGTCCTCAATGGGTAACAGCAAATTAATCGCGATCAGTATAATAGCTTAGTTAAAAGTAAATTCTTGAATATAATACATCACATATTATATTTCTACTTATGTATATACTTTCATTTCTTGCCTATTATAGTAACGGATTCAATTTCGATAGATAAAATGTTAGCGCCTAAACTTCTTATTGCAATTCAATACGGGTTTGTTTCTTTGTCAAACAGAACATTTCACGCGGAATCATCTAGTTGTAAATTTTCATACAAAAAGCGATAACGATTTTCATCCCCGTAAATGTAGTTTTTTCATAATATTTGGAAATGTTGTTAAATGAATAATAAAGAACTATGCTCGTATGTTTTGATTTTAAAGAAATATGGCTTATGTTAAAAGTTACTAGCGTCTAAATATCCATATTTTTGACCTAAAAATCTTGAGTATTTTCTTTTTTTAATGTAACTAAACAAAAGTACTAAAAAAAACGTGCGAGCCTAGATTAAGGTCTCTCTGTCACTTTCTCCATACAAACGTAGTTCGTCTCTCATTGGAATCATACTCAATAGAATTTTGTAGAAACTTCCGGGAAATTCACTTAACAATTCACTTATAAATCTTTGAGCCCCTGTAATTTTAAAACTACATATTTTTAGAAAAATCTAAAACACCACAGGCACAGATATTAATTTCTAGAATATGTCTGCAAAATTTTATGGACTTTGGTTGCTTAATATTCAAATGAAATTGGGGCTACGATTGTATGGAGTAAGTGACGGAGAGAGCTCTGTTAAGGTGTACTGAATATAATTAAAGCAAAATTGTCTCAGTAGGTACTCTATTTTATAACAGAAAAGGGGACGCGACGTTGACATAGACTTCGTTAATCCATTATAGTTGATCGAAGGTAATGTGTATGAGGCTTAATTCCTCATCCATTATCGCCAATTGTGTTGTGTGTAAACGGTTTAAGTACTTCACGGTAATACATGAAATTGCAAGTCATCTCTTTCCTTCAGGGCCATGATTAATTTGCTTTCGAAATTTCCATCCGAAGATTAATTTGGACTGCGTCGTCATTTGTGAAGCTTCTATGATTGATATTTCGTTATTTAATTCCTTATTTATATAATTATCCATTAGTACTACAATCACACCCTCGACATTTCATACAAGGGATGGATTTAATAATCTCCTATTACTTTTACCTTATAAAAACCCAGACAATAATTGCTTCAAGTTTCAAGCTTCCCATTTTGAGTTGATAAGATGAAACCAACTCAAAAACCTCCGCAATGATGGTTTAAACTTTAAAAAGTTAGGGCTATTAACCATGAAGAAAATTCGTCCATCCGTCTGTCTGTCAGCGGGCTGTATAACCGAAGAACCGTAATAGGTCTACCTATTACGGTTCACGAGACTTGAATTTTTTACAAAATGTGTAAAAAATTAAAAATGGCTATGAAAATTTTACAAAATTAAAAAGTTTTATTTCTTGTATGTTGGTACGGAACCCTTCATATGCGAGTCCGACTCGCACTTGACCGATTTTTAATAGTGAATATTGATTACGCCAGAAAATTGGTCGCGAGCCAAGGCCTGAGGCAATTACCATTATTTACGGTCGCAACTCCAGGACACGGGTTGTTTGAGATTTTATTTATTATTTTAATTTTGTTAAGTTCAGCGGTTTAGCCGATTGTGTATTAAGTACAAAAGCCTCAATAAACAGAGGGTTGTCATTATATTATTACTAGAGTTAAAAATGTTTATGCTTCACCTCATTTGTTATTTGAATACCTCATGTGTTAAACTAAATATCGGGAAAGGGAAATTTTTCCCATTAAAACAACGTGTCCATTTCCAAAGTTCCGTAACAGTTTTTGCTGACTTTAACCTGATTAAGAATTAACCTGTTGTGAACACGGTTTTAGGAAAAAATAAGAACAATGACATGCGCCTTAATTTTTTAAATACGGTGTATTAAAATGCATTCATGTGTAATTTAAAGCAGCTGAATTGAATTTCCTTAATTAAAGTTAGGCGATGTCATATGTCATACATACGATAGTAAGTGAGCCTTGTTAAGCTGTAGCGATACATAAAAAACAAATAAAAATTGGTACTCATAATAAAAATATCAACTCTACAGTGTATTTGGCGGTCATATACCACGGTTGTTTGAACAGTTTAATCGCAAAGAAGCGTTAGAAAAGAAAGCGAAAGATAAAATAGAGAAAAGTATAGGAAAAAGTGAAAAAATTAAATAAAGATGCTAGTAATAACTCACTCACCAAAGTCTGAGCGGCAGTCTGGTGCTGTAAAAACAGGCTTAAGTCAGTTTAGCCAATCAAGAAGTCAAGAACGGACGTAGCCAGGGAAAGTCAAAGGTGGGTTAAGAGCTAACCAACAATACTCGGGGTAGAAGTAAAATAGAATATGCCCAGAAAATAGTGTAAACCAATTGAAAATAAATATTTTTGAAGACCTTTATTGATTTTTTTTAACAGCTATCATTATCTATGGTTTGGCGTTTATCCATCTTAGACTGCATTATCTCACAAGTAAGTATCTCAACGTAATTATTTGGAAATGTGCCCTAAAAGGATTGAACTACAAACATTGGACCATTAATGTATTTTATTGCACGAAAATTGGTTCTGATAAGTAAACCGTGGAAAAGGCTTTTGAGTTTTTGAAATATTTTGAGCGTTTTAAAATAAATTATTTTAAACCACCAAAAAAACATTATAGGAAATAAAATATGCCAGACCCACCTCATAATAATTTACTAGCTACGCTCTTATATTGGAAAATTAAAATTTATAAAGTAAGGGGAAAATACTTGATTGAAAAATAATAAAATCAAGTTGGTACGTTTTAATGTGTTGCGAAGTTTTTTAATTGTATGTCGTGTAGTCTTTAAACATAAGTATTATAATACCGTATAACGTAGAGAAAATAAGAAGTTATCCAGCGTTTCAGATTAAGTACTTGCATAAGTAAATAAATAAATAAATACTCTTTTATTTATATAAATACTTTTTTATTTTTTAAAAAAACAAAGATCACAAGTCCAACACATAGATCATATACCTATTCATGTATTGTTTAGATTGTATATCTCCTTTTATATGCTTACGTAGAAATAAGTGTAAATTAAAAATTTATTACACCCCCGACAAGTGAAGGTTACAGTAACTAGAAAAAAAGGGCCGTTATAAGTCTGACGTGTGTATCTGTGTATCTGTCTGTGGCATCATAACTCCCATAACTAATGAACCGATTTTCATTTAGTTTTTTTTGTTTGAAAGGTGGCTTGGTCGAGAGTGTTTTTAGCTATTATCCAAGAAAATCGGTTCAGCCGTTTGAAAGTTATCAGCTCTTTTCTAGTTACTATAACCTTCACTTGTCGGGGGTGTTATAAATTTTTAATTTACACTTGTTATATTTTTAGATGCCGTCACAGTTGTAATCAATTCACTGTCTAAAACTGGCGAGTCGCATAACAAATAATAAAAGAATCTTGAAGTACTTAATAAAAGAATGAATTAATTTTACCCAATCCAAGTTTAACCGCTTCTTGTAAATTAAAATTTTCCTCGTTCGAATTGAAAGCTAGCATAGTAAAATTAACTCTTATTTCTTATGCATTCATTATATTCTGACTTTCTTTTGTCTGGTCTTAGTATAGTTATTTTGAGCCACTCGTTGGACTACAATACAGGTAATAAAGTGAAGAACTTGTTTGAACAAAAGATAATAGTTTTTATTGTCATGAACAATAAGAATCAGTATTGAGTGCAAGGTGCAGGGTGCGGAATATAGGATGCGGGATGCAGGATGCCAGACAGGGCATTCTGGCATAGTTCTAAAAAGAAGTATCAGAGTTATAAACATTTAGAACCTGGTTTTAAGTCATTTTAATCATATCACCCATATTATAAATGCGAAAGTGTGTATGTTTTCTGGTTTACTGGTTTGTTGGTTTGTGTTTACTGGTTTGTTGGTTTGTCCTTCAATCACTTCGTAACGGAGCAACGGATAGACGTGTTTTTACATGGGCATACTTAAGAGGGGGCTCTCCGTCACTCGCTTCATACAAACGTAGTTCCAATTTTATTTGAATATTAAGCAACCAAAGTCCATGAAATTTTGCAGACACATTCTAGAAACTAACATCTGTGCCTGTGGTGTTTCAGATTTTTCTAAAAATATGTAGTTTTAAAATTACAGGGGCTCAAAGATTTGTATCTAAAAACCTACATCCACACGGACGATGTCGCTGGCATCAGCTAGTTATTAATAAGTATAGCTAAGCCACAATTCGAAGCCTAATAACTTCTTCCTAAATAATAATATTAATTTATCGTTTATTTGTGTATTTAGTGACGTAGAGTCAGATTACATAAAGCGTCGCCAGGGTTACATCTAGGCAATGGTAACATTTTTTTTTTAAATACACAAACCGCTTGGCTGCAATAAAACCTACTGGCAAGTGATGATGCTGTCCAAGATGGAGCATGCTTGTCTAGTAGATGCATATTCACTCTTAGCCGAGTTTCTTGCTGGTTCTTCTCGGTAGGAACGGCATTCCGAACCAGTGGTAAATTATTTGACGATTCAAAAGCACTTGTAAAAGTTTATTTGAATAAAAATCTATTCTATTCTATTCTATTCTTAAATTGAAGGTACCCATATTACAATTGGAGGGGAAAATTGATGCTGGAAACGCGTTCCATTATCCTAGCATTATTTGTATTTCGAAGCACATCCGACATCCATTACGGATATAAAATGTGTTACAGTGCTTACATAGGGTATCATTTCAGCATTAGGCGATAGACATTGGGCATGTTATTGAAACTGGTACTGCAGGCTGGCAGTGCGCCAGACTCGCATAAACATTGGGGACTGTCGTGTAGTGCACTCGTACGTATTCTATTGCACTTCGAGTATATTGATCGGTATATATTTTTACTAGAGGATACCCGCGACTTCGTCCGGATTTAGGTTTTTAAAGATCCCGTAGGAACTGTTTGATTTTCCGGGATAACAACGTAAGCTACCTAGGCCAAATATCATACAAATCGGTTAAGCGGGTGGGTTTTTTGGGAATCCCGTGGGAACTCTTTGATTTTCCGGGATAAAAAGTAGCCTATGTTCGTCCCTGGTATAGCTGACCCTGCACCAAATTTGGTCAGAATCGGTTAAACTGTTGGGCCGTGAAAAGGCAGCAGACAGACAGACAGATAGACAGACAGACACACTTTCGTATTTATAATATTAGTATGGATATGGGCTAAGAACCAGCGCGTGCCAGACTTTCGTTATTTTATAAAAGCTGAAAGTTTATCTGTGTATAATGTCCTCAACACAGGGAGGAGAGAGCAGCGGCTATGAAGTTTGGATCGAGAGACAACAGGTAATAAAGGTGTAAAAAATCTTACGTCAAAGTATACAGTAGATATTTTTTTTTTTGTAATAGATTTAGAAATAGATTAGAAATCATGTAATGCATTGCCAGACACTCAGTATCGTGGCAACCTCCTGCCAGACACCCTTAAACTTTTAAACTACTGACCTGACACCTTTGAAAACATTATGCAGAACTGTCAGGCAGGTTTCCTCACGATGTTTTCCTTCACGGTTAAAGCAAGTGATATTATTTATTTACTTAAAGATAATAGGTATTAGTGTTAAGTTTTCTGGTGGGTGGCTTTGGCCGTGGCTAGTTACCACCCTACCGGCGAAGCCGTGCTGCTAAGCGATTTAATTCCTTTATTAAGTATACAGATATACTAGATCTCGTCTAGAAATCGAAGAAATCGATAAGAGCTATGGGTTTGATGAAATTCCATACCCCTTTCAAGTTAGCCCGCTTGCATCCTTAGACTGCATCGTCACTTACCATCAGGTGAGATCGTAGTCAAGGGCTAACTTGTATCAGAATAAAAAAATAAAAAAGTATTAAATATAGAAATAGATAAGCATGCCGGCCTGCCCACTTGTTCATTAGAGTTCCTTAGGCTTGGTACCAGTAAGTAGATACATTTTTGGGTCAAAATGGTTTAACAGGGTGGCGGAACACGCTGCAATAGCCGGCCAAGTCCGCACTAGGCCATGCCGTGACCTTGTTTCAGCCTGTCCTATTTAAAGCCACTAGATATAATGAGTGCTTTAGATTCGCGTGGAGTGGTTCGCGATGTTGAATACGCTTTAAATGTCAATTGTGTGACGTCAACTTGTAAAGCTGGATCTACACTGAGTCAAAAATCGACTCACACTGGACTCTGCGGCCTGTTTATGCTTCCGCACCTCAAAAGGAAAATGGAATCTTCATAGGATCACTTCGTTGTCGGACTGTCTTTCTGTCCTGTCGGTCAAAAAAACCTATTGGGTACATCCCGTTGACCTAGAATCATGAAATTTGACAGATAGGTAGGTCTTATAGCACAAGTAAAGGGAAAAATCCGAAAAATGTGAATTTGTACTTACATCACAATTTTTTTTTAATTTAAAATTGTTATTTTTGTACGATTGTACGGAACCCTTCGTGTAGGAGTCCGACTCGCACTTGGCCGCTTTTATTTTGTAATGTATTCATTGATAAGTATAGATTCACGAAAATGAAAGCAATGATAAGGCTACTAGATACAATCTCTTATCTTTGTCACACAAAGTTCGCCGCCTCCCGCTCTTTGACCAAAGTCGAAAGCCTCTCGTCACACCACTCGGCCTTCGCTTCGTGTTCAAAATCGAATTGATATTATTTTTGTACAATTTATTGAAGAGCTTTCTTAAATACGCCTATTATATCAGATGCCCGCAAATTCAACAGCTTACTTAACAACAAGTTTTCCTTTTGTGACCGATTCTAGTTTAAGTCCACCTAGGTACGCTAACTCAGTGTCAACCACTGAATGACAGCCACCGAGGTTGGTTGGTTCTACATTACCACTTCACTGGGTGATATAAAAACATTTTTTCGTAGAAAACCTTCAATGGATAAAAAAATGAGCTCGGTGGCATCTTCAGTGTTAGACACTGAGTTAACAAATCACCCCGCCGTAAATTAATTCTAGTGTTAGACGATGGAGTGTATAGCTTTGTATTTTCTGTATTGTACAATGCAAAGACAAACTCTCAGCTTTATAAAATAACGAAGGTCTGGCTCTCACAGGCTCTTTCTCTATTCCAGTTATTTGTACTTGATACTATCCCAATTGAATTCCGGTTATAGTGATGTATAAGTATGGGCTTTAAAAAAAGAGGTACATAGGCCTTGGTTAAAAAAACCTACCGGAAACACTTTAGGAAGATTTCATTTTATCCTCTCCCGTTTTATTTGAGTTTTAAAAAAGCAAAACTTTTGCGTAAATATTTTATTTAATATTGCATTCAATTCATAGTATAAAAGTAAGTTTTTTAACATTTTATTCATTCTTGGCACTGAATATGAAAACTTGAGAGTTCAGAACATAAATTGTGAAGAATAGTTTTTGCTTAGACGTTTCATTTCGGATGAAAATGGTGCAGCTAGAATATAATGCAGTGGCTTTTTATAGACAAGCTGACGCTTTTTCTCCCAGCCTAACCTTGAAAGCTAGATATTTTGTAGGATAGTTATGAGGTTCTCTTCGGCGTATTTTTGTGGGCTTATTAATAAAAAGTCTTGGGTTCGAGTGACGGAGAGAGCCCTCTTAATAAACGCTGAAATATTATACTAAAATTGTTTTTCTGTCGCTTGGTATATTTTAATGTTGTATAGTACATTTATATTTATGAACTCAAAATTTTCTCCTCTTTTATTTGACATCCCACTCGATATAATAGCAAAAAAAAATTTTGGAGACCCCCACTTTTTTTCATGTAACATCCGTTAGGTCAATTTTTTTTGGATAAAATGTAGCCGTTACCCGGACCTTTAAGACGAATCGATTGACACCTCATTCATCAAAATCGGCCCAGTAGATTAGGCGCTACGGTGGAACACACAGATCTTTGCCGCTAGTGTGGTAACTAGGCTAGAAAAAAGTTGTTTCAGGAAAACCGCTACATTTTGTATTGCTTTTTGTTTTCATACAATCTGGCATGAAAAATATCATGGTTGAGTTCGGAATGATTTTTAATTTTTATTATAATAGAACTTTAAAAAAAAATTACGTAACTCTTAGCCGTGTAGCCGGCCGTAGCTATTCGACGTAGCACTCCGTAGCAAACAATCGCTCGGTACTTTTATTCAGATATATTCTTCATTGTGTGAAATATGAGTTTACTATGAATTATTTTGTTTTTAACCCCCGACCCAAAAAAGAGGGGTGTTATAACTTTGACGTGTGTATCTGTGTATCTGTCTGTGGCATCGTAGCTCCTAAACTAATGCACCGATTTTAATCTAGTTTTTTTTTTGTTTGAAAGGTGGCTTGATCGAGAATGTTTTTAGCTATAATACAAGAAAATCGGTTCAGCTGTTTGAAAGTTATCAGCTCTTTTCTAGTTACTGTAACCTTCACTTGTCGGAGGTGTTATAAATTTTTAATTGGCACTTGTTAACTTGGAGTATAGTCAAAAAAGTAGGTACTATTATAGTGGATAATTTTATAGACTACTGATAAAAAAATTGACATTAATTTCAGCCTTAAAGGAAGGCGTCCACTAGAGACTGGCCGTAACCGTGCGGCGAGATTTTTTTTATATAATATGTACCTACGTAATATCCGTCCCATTTGCCTCGAGTCGACGCAGTTTCATATAAAATGTATAAGCAGGCGGATTTTTGCGTTGCAATGCGGTTGTCTGGTGGACGCTATCCTTAAGGGAATAAGGCCATTGAAGAGTGAGTGACCTAAACTAGAGTAAACCTTGCCTCAACTGTCTAGGTGTGAACTGAAATCTGGCTAACACTCCGTCCACAAAACCTTGTTGCACTAATATCGTACCTACTCCTTTTTTGTGTGGAAAATCCGTCAGAGGTTACCAAGCTGATACCCCATCGTACCCACTCCTGCACAAGCCGGGCGGTTACCACTCTTCCGATCCGATTCCGTTAAAATACGTTCCGAAGTCGTCATAAAACTATTTGTATGGTAGCTTACGCACTAGCCCCGACTTCCGTCATCCGTGAGACTATCTCGGATGGGACTTAGGACTTAGATATGTCAAAGATGCCCACTGAATAACTTGAATTTGGATTAGATATCGGATTAGTGCGTACTAGTATGCAATATCGGTTTTTAAAGATCCCATGGGAACTATTTGATTTTCCGGGATAAAAAGTTGCCTATATACATCCCCGAAATATAAGCTAACACTGTACCAAACGTCAAAATCGGTTAAACGTTTGGGCCGTGAAAAGGCAGCAGACAAACAGACAGACAGACATAGTCACACTTTCGCATTTATAATATTAGTATGGATAGTAGACTGAACTGTGCAAACTATCTATCGGACTTCTTCTTCTCTTGTTTGGTGGCTTTTTGTAGTACCAGACCAGCCGCGTCCCAAACGACTGCACGCACCTATCGGTCACGGCTGTCGGCCACGGCTCATATGAATGCATCCCATAATTGTTTCCACCTTTACGCTTAATTGGAGGGTAAATAGTAACTATTTGTCATTTTGATAAACACTAGACAGCTGATATCATGGTCATATAATTTTCGAAAAATTTAAATAAAATACCAAATCTTGGCATTGATATATGACGAACTCCCTGGCGCTGTGGTTTTATTCGTGGGAGGTCCCGGGTTCCATTCCCGGTAGAGGTTTAGAATTTTATAATTTCTGGTCTGGTCTGGTGGATTGGCCGTGGCTAGTTACCCGGTAAAAGCCGTGCCGCCAAGCGATTCAGCGTTCCGGTACGATGCCGTGTAGAAACCAAAGGGGTATGGGTTCAATAAAAACTGCCATATCCCTTCCATGTTAACCCGCTTCCATCTTAGACTGCATCGTCACTTACCACCACGTGAGATTGCAGTCAAGGGCTAACTTGTATCTTAATAAAAAAACGGCGACAAGATGCAAGAGGCCGGTCTCAGAGGTACGATTGTGTAGCATGGAAGCCACAAAGAACGTCGGTAATAGATGTCTAATCTGTGGAGCTAAATCGCGAAGACGTACAAAAAAGCGCTGACTAGACGTCGTGTATGCAATAAAATTAATAAATCGATTCATCGATTTCAGCTGTTAAGTAGTTCGCTAAGTAACTTATCGACAGATTAGTGTGATCATTAATTTCAACCGTTAAACTAATCGTAGGTATTAGCTCACAATGTAGGCACTCTATGGTGAGCCTACGCTAGCGTTACGTAAGTGATTCAGGGCTCGCCTCTAGTATCCATAACAACGCGCCTCAAACAGCCCTTTAATCATAAACACTGCCTTATAAACATTAACTCCTATTTCCTACTTACAATGCTAATGGTAGTTAAAAAAAACTTACTGATCTGAATCTCATAAGTACGAAATTACGATTCGAATTTCGAATGCTTGAACGTCTACTATATTATATCAAAAAATCATTTAAAGAATCAATTAACAAAATGCGGTATTTCCTTGTTTTAATCTTACGATAAAAATACTGTGCGATTTATGGTGCTTTATCATAAAGTTATTTTGCGATAAATTATATAAAAAATCATTGTTAAAATTGTCTATGAATGTTTAACTATACGATAGGTACTAATGTGCGTTTTAATATTAGTGATGACAAATGATAGTTTTGTGTGAAGTTTGTGATATCGATAAGATGAAAGTAATTACGTTTTGATAGAGTATCACTAAGATAAATGCTTTCAAAACTATTCTCTACCTAACCATTTCCTGGTATGCGACATGGATTTGGAACGTCAGAAAGCGTGCCAATGGGTGTTTATTTTTAATAAAAAGTTGGTAATAAGTTTGAGTGCGTTTATGTAAACCAAATCCACGTCAGTGTGCATGCAGGTGTGTGCGGGCGAGCTCACCGTGGGCATCAGCTGATCCGTACTCCGGACTCGGGTCACCTTGTTTTTGTATATCAGCTTCTTGAGCGCGCGCTCCACCGGCTGGTTCCACCGCATGAACATCACGTACGCGCCGTACAACGAGAACAGTACCAAGGCCTCCTGCCAGTATATCACGTTATCACGGAAACAGTATATCAACACGAGCAGGCTGACGGAGTAGAAGGTGCAGTCGCGGAACAGGGGCCACCATGTCAAGGAGAGGGTCGTACGGGAGAACAGAGCGCACGCACCGATCACGAACAATATGTTGAAGACGGCGGAGCCGACGATCGTTCCTATGCCGACGTCGTCGAAAGAGACGAATACGCCGATGATGGAAGTGAACAGTTCCGGGGCAGAGCCGCCCGCCGCCATGAACGTGGCGCCGGCGACGTCGTCTCGTATCGCGAGCCGCTCGATGATGACGTCCAGCGCTGGCACGAAGAACTCGTCGCAGACGATCGCGAGCGCGACGAACATGTACCCCATCCCGATCACGTGGAGCACGACGGCACCCGAGCGGCGCTGCTCCTCCGTGAACAAGTCGTCGGGGAACAGCGGGGTCTTCTCGTCGGCCTCGGGCTCAGGGGTCAGGTCGGTCGCGAAGTCGGCGAGGTCGGGGTACAGGTCGGTCGCGTTGGGCTCGCCGGCCCGCGCCGCCGCCAGCAGCGCGAGCAGCAGCGCGCCACCCATCCCGCGCTCCCGGGGGCTGCGAGCGCACTGACGGACCGCTCACCGCTCGCCCCACGAAGCGGGGACGCGACAACCCTCCATCCCTATCGACATTGCTATTCTTTTTCAGAAATTCCACCGACATTCGCGGCGATTTAAATCGTATTCGAACATCGAGCGCTCTTTTTTCCCGACTCCGGCTAAATGCCCAAACAGATTTGGATGTTTGGAGTGTCGTTAGAATCCTTACATCGTCCCGAGTCAAAAAAAAACAATGCGGCAGCTGTATGGATTTTTCGAGATAAAAGTAGCTTTTGTCACTCTCCAGGTCTTTAACTATACCAATGCAGTAAGTATCAATAAGTATATCGATTGCTTCGTAGCGACGTGATTGAAGGACAAACTAATAAACCTTCAAACAAACACATTTTTGCATTTATAATAATATATGGTTAGTGATTTAATTGTTATCGAGTATTTAATCGATACACCGCGACTCGGGTATACATCAAGATATCGATAGTATCGATACAGGTACGGGTCTAGCCCGCGCCCCCCGCCCAGCCGCTCGATAGCGCCGCACTGCGCCGCGCCGTCGCGCGTCGCCCCGAGCTGCGAGTGAATAGAACCTGCCCTAAAAACATTCTACAAGCTACGAGCTACGAGCTACGACCTATACGGCCGATGCGTGCCTACTGCAGCTCATACAGGCGCAAAAGCACTGCTTACCCAAGAAATCAACACTCCAGTTGTAACTAATAGCTCAATGTTAAACTACGACCGATGCATGCAGTGGCAAATAACTCATAGAAGCAACACTGCTTACCCAAGAAATAGTAACCCTAATTGAAATAGCTAGTTCCTGGTGCGCCTCAGAAAGAAAATAGCACTCTATTGGCGGCACGGCTTTGCCGGTAGGGTGGTAACTAGCCACGGCCGCAGCCTCCCACCAGACCAGACCAGAGATTTAGAAATTATGAAATTCCAAACCCCTGCCAGAAATTGGACCTTCACATCATAAACAAACATCCAAACTTTTTCAATTTTTTAATACAAATAAATACAAATACTTTATTTGTATATAAGTAGATAAGTAGTAAGTACCTACCTAATATTTATCTAAAATAACGTAGGTGGGTAGGTATATGCTGGTTTTAACTGCTGAATGCTTGAAACTATAACTATGTACTCGTACCTACTACTATTTTAATAGGTAGATACAGCGTAACTACGTCGGTTGTACATCACCACCTGTTAACTAAAATAAAATCACAGAATACCTATTATTAATAGCAATCTGTAGTGATATTCCTTTCACATTGTTTCTTAGCACTTTGTTAAGTTCTCTCAATTAACCAAAGACCTTACACTACTAACTAGACTGTGCACCATGGCGAAAAAGCCGGTCCGCATGAGAGGGCTCCCGTTGGTAGTGTGTCCCTTTCTAATTAGGTGACCATGATAAAACAGAACACAGGACATATTGTTTTGTATACTCCGACTTTTAACTAGATGCAGTAAAATGACATTTCGTCTTTTACTAAACTCCAATAAATCTCCTATTTTACTCCTAAATAACTGAAAATATTATGTACGCATGTACTCGCTACACTGAGTCTATCTGTTTCTCACACAATATTAGGTTAGGTGAAATAGCAAGCAGGTTACACCGTTACCCACGTGCGCCGGCAACTTCGGTCGAGCTTATTGCGTACTCATAAGGGTCAGAAGTACTTTTTTCTTCTCTGTACAATAGGCATCATCTGATATACCGTTAATTTGACAACAACCTTACTAACTTTTCACTCCGTATTGAGTCAGTACAAAAAAGCTACATAATATTATTCTTAAATGATTGATATGTCAAATGAACGTCATGCATATTCTAGACGAAAAAAAAGACTACCTACAATTGCAATAATTATTTAATGATTTGTTTTTATACATTGCATTTTCCTAATATAACCAGGAACAAAGTCGTCACATTTAAAATGCGCACTGCAAACAACAGACGATTTTGAGATTTTTCCAGGCACTGCATTTCCCCACTTCAATTTCTGATTTTCATTCTTCGGAAACCTGCAATACAAGAAATATAATGACTAACATAGATTAACTTTCTGTTACTAACAAAACTTCGAGGCAACTTAAGTTAACATAACATAGTGTAACCTTGTTAGGTAGGTAGGTACCTACCCAAAGATGTATGCAGAGGTGAATATCACCCACATTACACCAGCTATGTTTAGGACCCGTAAGTAATAGAGGGCAAGTCAAGAGCTTCGCCGTTCGTCGGACAGTATTTCCAACTTCGAACTAAAAATTTTCTATATTAAAAACTAGCTGCCCGACCCAGCTTCGCCCGGAAATTTCGAATAATATTTTTTATAAAACCATCTCCTGATACTAACAAACACAATAAAAAATGAAATATCCAATTTGGTGCAGTCGATCGGAAGCTATGCGCGTACAAACATTTCGGAGATTCATTTTTATTATAATAGTAGATTATTAGTTTATTATTTTTTATTTTATTTTTTATTTAGTTTATTATTGTTTATGCCTACTTCTACGAAACTAGAAAAATCTTTGATCCACATAACTCATGGTTAACCTAAAGAATATGATTGTTGTTTTTACTTACCTGTGGAAAGAAAAGCTACTACCAGGATAAGACTCATTTTCGCACCTGTCACACAACTTGAATTCACCATTTTTCATGAAAAACAAACAGGTTTATTATGAAAATGTACACAACCGCAAATCGAAGTACGAAAATCAACCAAACAACCAAGTAAACAAACCACCATATTGCATTTAGTATTACCAGTCCCAAACATTTAAGTACTACTTTTACTCAGTATTAATGGATTATTTTCTTAATACAACGAGATAATTATTATTCATATAAACTGTAGAAATATTAAAATTGAGTTTCAAAGTTTATGGATTGTTCGTTTTGGTAAATCATAAAAATGCTAAATATAAAATTTTCTACCATTACTACCAAACCCAATAATTTAGTTGAGCTGGCAAGACGTCAGACAAGGACACACTACCCCCGGAAGCCTTCTCACCAGGACCGCTTTTAGATAGCTACCGATCATAATGGAAATAGCTACCCTAATATAATGCTATAGATCTCATTTTAGCCTAACAAAAATTTTTGGTACACAGTCTAGTTAGTAAGTGTAAGGTCTTTGCAATTAACCAATTTTAAGCTTAGAAATTGTGTAAAACTGAATTAGCACGTAAGTGTTGCGTAAAATGGAACGCAAACCATAAACATTGACAACTTGCCGTCAAGTCAAGTCACGCAAATGTCATTGTGATTTGTCTATTGATTTCATTGACCGAGTTTCCAAGTTATCCCACGTAAGGTTTCTCTAAATGAGATATTCTATTAAAAATTGATTTTTCCGTGTTAATTACATTAACAAAGTGAATACAAACGATTTCAAAAATGTGGCTCGACCAAGCGGATGGGTTCGCGGAGATTTTTCGCGGTTACCTTCCCTACTATTTGCTGGTAGTTTTCCCGATTTTCATCATTATGTCGCCAGCTAACCCTGTGGCGGCTTCTCATGAGTTTTCCGTGTACAGAATGCAGCAATACGACCTTCACACCGTTCCGCATGGTGAGTTGAAGTCAGAAAATTAAAGACTTTTTTGTAGTTAAAAAAAAGTTTGAGGTTATATTTCCCTTAAGAAATAAAAAAAAATTGGCACAAAGTTTATTTAAATAGAAGAATTACTTATTTGTGTGTTATTTAAAACAGTAAATATAGAGAAAATTGGCTATTCGCTCTCAGGTTTATATTATTGTAGTATTGCTTTCACTATCACATAATTCTGTTTACAGTTTGTGATAAGAACATTTATCAGATTCTAATGCTAATTTATGAATATTGTTTGTTAAGAGTTTGATTAGTTTTAGATACAGGCACCTAAGTGATGAAAATAGGGGCCAAGGGCAAATCCTCTTTGAGGCAAATACCTAATGCCTTGAAGTTCATTAGCTCATCCAGTTACTAAGCTGATAAGTTCTACATCATTATTCAATAAGTTTTATTTCCTGATGATACAGCAAAATATTATCTTTTCAGAGGCCATCTCATTAACCAATTTGGTACAGAGATAGTTTGCATCTCCGAGATAGATATAATATATGGGCTACTTTTTATACCAGAAATCTACACCTCTTTCTATCATTCTGTCCTCATTAGCAAAGATTAACTGGAAGAGAATACCTTTACTTTCACATTTACACTCTATTTTTATGTGCAGTTAAAAGTGTGAAATGAAACAAACAAGAACATATAATAATACTTTTTATTTTCATATAGGATGTCGCAGTGCCAGCTTTAATCTTGAAGGCAGGTCCCTATCTTCATGGAGCATGTCTCGCCACTGTGTGGTTGCTCGCATCCAGGATATCACCATTGATCAGTTTGTGGAGATTCGGAACAAGGCTGGTGCGCTGTTGCTAGTGCTGCCTAAGAATGATACTTTACTGACGGATGAACAGATAGAGGTTTTATATTTTAATATGAATATTATATTAACAGAATTCTTATGTTAATATGAATATTATTTGACAACTTCCCTGATGCAGTGAGAGGGCTGTGGTCTTGTTGTGGAGGTCTGGGGTTTGATTGCGGGCATGGGGCAATCTGGGAATGTATTCTTTCTAAATTGTCTCTGGTCTGGTCTGGTGGAAGGCTTTGGCCGTGGCTAGTTACCACCCTACTTGCAAAGCTGTGCTGCCAAGCAATTTAGTGTTCCGGTACAATGCTGTATAGAAAGTGATCAGGGGAATAAGTTAAATAAAACTGCCATACCCCTTCCAAGTTAGTCGGCTTCCATCATAGACGGCATCATCACTTACCATCAGGTTAGTTAGCAATCAAGGGCAACTTTATCAAAATTAAAAAAAAAACAGTCAAATCAATTAGAATTTAGAACCTATGATTCTTTTGCTACTCTGGTGAGACTCTTCATGGGTTATATTTGTAAAACGAAATTCCCTATTAAACTATCCATTTTTGTTTACAGCACATCAAACTCCTGGAAATGGCAATGATGCAGCAAGAGATCAGCATCCCAGTATACTTTGCCGAGTGGAGTCCCGACTTTGAGGATATCATCAAAGACTTGCAGCACAGCTTCATCACTGATGACAAGTCAGGAACTGCCCTGGAAGCCATGTTTAACACTGTGTCTTCTAATGGCTACCAGATTGGTAAGTGATGACAAATATAATATTATATTTTTAAATTATGTAATGCCCATTTTTGGCCATTATAATTAATCACTGAATTTCGACCCTTACGACTTGACATATGACTTATCGAGGCAGCTATTTGACCACATGTCATGAATTGCGACTATCATCATATGGGTCTTATTGGTCACACATACATACATATATACATACATAGACTGCTAAAATCATAACCCTTCCTTTTGGCTTTGCCGCAGTCGGGTAATAATTAACATCAGGCGACCTCATTTGCTCACTATTTTTATTTAAAAAAAAATTAACTTTTTTTATAGTTGTGTCAAGTCCCACCCCTGCCAAGATGGACACCAAACCAGTAACTCTTCACGGCAAGCTGGTGGGCCGTTCTGGAGCTGCACAAACCATTGTCATTGCTGCACATTACGACTCTTCTAGTGTTATTCCTGTAAGCAATTGTTTAATTCAATTCAATTCCCAAATATTGGCGTTTAGTTGTGCAAACTAGGCATAGATTGCTTCACCAGTGTCACATTTATGGAGAAGACACTAAGCAGATTGGTTGGTAAGACTAATGGTTAAATTTTGAGCATGTACAAAATTATAGTTATAGTTAGTATGGTATAGTATAGTATAGTAGTTATAGTTTTTTTTGTTAGATTGTTAGTCCTTAGCCTAGAACAAAACACAAATTGTCTAAGCAATTGTTTAATATATTTTCTGGTTGATGTACTATAGCCCTTTGACTTTGACATTCATGGTAAAGTGATCCCGAACATTCTGAGAAAATATTTGGAGACAATACTCTTACTAACTACTAGGTTATGCCCGCGACTTCGTCCGTGTGGATTACACAAATTTCAAACCCCTATTTTCCCCCTTTGGGGTTGAATTTTGAAAAATCCTTTCTTAGCGGATGCCTATGTCATAATAGCCTAGCTGCATGCTGAATTTCAGCTCGATCCGACCAGTAGTTTAGACTGTGCATTTATAGATCAGTTAGTCACCTTTTCCTTTTATATATTTAGGTTATACTTAGTTCTATTTTTCTTTTAAGTATGGAATTTTAAAAAGTCCAGTGGTTTTCCGACCGGCTTTCTCATTATATTTTGCAGAGGAACAGTTAACAAGTGCGGCAGATTATAATTTTTAAAGGATGTACCTACCTATGTTTATTGGGTATGAATTGGGTTCATTTCAGTCAAATTTTAAAGATAGTTTTTTTTCAGGAGCTTTCATTCGGTGCTGACTCAAACGCGTCAGGCGCAGTCGCGGTATTGGAGCTAGCGCGTATATTCTCAAGGCTCTACTCCACCGCCGCGGTGCGTGGAGGGCCTACCTTAGTCTTTATGCTGACATCTACTGGGCACTCTCTTAATTATTTCGCCACGAAAAAATGGTTGGAGGAACATTTGGATTCTGTGGATGCTTCCTTGTTACAGGTTTGTAAACTATATTAAAATTCCATGATATAGTCTAAGTGTAGGAATCATTTGAAACTCTATTACCATCTCTCATTCGACTTTATCTGACCAATTTTGTCAAAATTTAGTACTGAGACAACCTGCATTCCGGACATCGACATTTATGCTGTTTTGTATGTCCAAAATCCCAAACAATCGGTCAGATGCGAGTTGGACTCGTATACCATCGTACAATAAATAACACTTTAATTTTCATAGTGGTTATTTTGCAATTTTTACTATTTGTTGTTATAGCGGCAAACGAAATAAACATTTTGTGAACATTTCAACCCTTTACCTATTATGGTTCACGAGATACAGCCCGGTGACAGACGGACGGATGGCCAGCGGAGGCTTAGAAATAGGGTTCCGTTGGCGTTCTTCGCTCGCGGAACCCTAAAAATTGCCACGAGATTATTGTAAACCTAAATCCATGAGTCTAGTTTGGCACAAACTAAAAATTGTTTTTTTTTTTTTTGTAGGACATCTCCTTCGTTATGTGTCTAGACTCCATTTCATCTGGCCCGTTGACCATGCACGTCTCCAAACCCCCGAAAGCAGGGTCTCCAGCGCAATCCATGAAGTCCCGGATCGGAGCGCCGCTAGTACATAAGAAGATCAACTTGGCTGATGAGTTACTGGCTTGGCATCATGAGAGATTCAGTATAAGACGGATGACTGCATTCACTCTTAGCTCATTGCAGGTATGAGAAGTTTTGATTTTTTTGATTTATTGAATAATACCTACTACTACCTAGTATGCTTACAGCAACGCCAAATCATTTTACGCCAAACCAATTTCGCATGATTATGGTGTCATACTCATTTTCACGTGTGAAAATCGAAATAACACCATATTGTCACATCTCGGTTGTCTGTCTTTTGTCACATCTCAGGTTCTCTATTGTCAATCTCTTAGGTTGAAATCTGTAGAGGCCACTTTAAATTTCATTTGAAGCGAGACAGGTTTATCCCAGTGGTATAGCGCCGTCTCGTTTTAACAGTGTCTTAAGTCTGAGCAAAGCCAAAGTGCGCTCTATAGATCTCAGCTGTAGTACTTGTCATATCTTTAGTTCTTTTGTCATATCCCTCGGACATTTGTATTTATCCTTTGGACATTTGTCACATCTCTTTGACTTTTGTCTTCCTTTGAGTATATTTCACGCTGCTTGAAGTGTACAATATTTTTTTACAAATTAAAACACTTCCACATAAACACATGCACACTAACGTTTCGACAGATAAAAAATCGCAACGCAAATTTTTATCGGGCTGGATAAACACGCAAAAACATTTAAAATTTAATCAGTATTTTGTAACCGTAATCTGATATCCGATGCGGGTGAAACATATGTATCCGGAAAAGTTACGGATATGTGGCCATTTATAACATTTAGTGCTCAGGTTTTATGATGTGAAAATTCTGTGAATTTGTTCGTAAACGATATAAAAATTTCATATTGTCCAAAACTAGCTGAAATTATAGCCTAGCTATGTATAAGTCTATAGTTAGGTTCTAGGTGCGTGTGGTCTAGTTGTGATATCGCATATCAGACGATTTCGACGGGTAAGCAACATTGACTCAAGTCAGTAACTGAATGGGTGACGACTTTTTCATTTCCCGCATTTGGCGTAGAATTAATTAGTACTAGGTTATACCCGCGATATCGTTCGCGAGGACTACACTAATTTCAAACATCTATTTTAACCCCTTAGGCGTTGAATTTTCAAAAATGTAGTAAATCAAATCAAAAATAATGGCTATGTGCATGCCAAATTTCAGCCCAATCCGTCCAGTAGCTTGAGTTGTGTGTTGATAGATCAGTCAGTCAGTCAGTCAATTTTCCCTTTTATATTATTCAAATAGGTAAATAGAACAGATTAAGTCCTTGTCGGTCCCTGTTCTTACAGCAAAAATCGTTAGACTTACAACTGAAAATCCTGTAACAGTTGAATCATAAGCAAAAGGATCTGGGGGCCTATAAATAAGTACCTATTATTTGCAGAGTTATAAAGACCCATCAAGAAATACTCTACTGGACAGATACTCGGAGAGTTCCTTCAGGAGCATTGCTAAGAACATAGCTACCACGGCGAGAGCGCTCGCGTCACACATATACAACCTCACTGAGGAAGAAAATGACGAAGACTCCGCGCTGTATGATGATGCTTTGGTGAGTACTGGCTGACATTTTTCTTTTAAACACTCACTAAAGAAAAAAAGTCGGTTTACTGACGATAGTTGAACGTGACAACAAAGGCCGATTGTGCTTCTTTGTCGCTCGTTCCGCGCTCTCGCTTGCACTTCAAGCCTTACATGGAACGCCTCAGAGCGAGGTAACGCCGCATGAGTCATGTTTTTTCGTGCGTGCAGCCGGCTCTATCGAATTATAAGACGTTGTCACGTCAAAATACGAAGCCTCCGCTCTATATTATGAGGGTGCTTTGTATTATAGAAGCAGGCGTTATTTTGCAGAAGTCCATGATATACAAGGAACCAAAAGCTTAATTTGCTATAATCCGGCAAACCAACGAAATCTGTATGGTACGCAGCACCATACAAATTCCAACACCACTCGACGCGCGTTTCGCCCCGACACCGGAGCATCGTCAGGAGACGTAGACCTTACAATCTCTAATTGCAAATACCATACTGATTTCGTTGGTTTGGCGGATTATAGCAAATTAAGCTTTTGGTTCCGTGTATATGATGCTTTGGTGATTGATGCTATGATGTCACTTTTACTTTCAGTCATTTAGTATATTTATTACTTATGTTTACATTTTACATAAGACGAAGAAATAAACGTCAAGAACAAAGTTCAGTTGACGGGTTTAGACATGGCAGACAGACAGACAAGCAAGTGATCGCCAGCTTCTCATATTTTTATCTTGTTTGTTATAGAGCGTGGACGAGGCGTCAATCAAGCACTGGTACAAGTTCCTATCAACACAACCGAGGTCACCGCAGATTATCACTGCCACACCACCTAATGGTGGTGAGTAAACAATAATAATTATATTATTATATCAATTGCAAAAAGCTGTGGTAGCCTAGTGGTTAGAACGTCCGCCTCCGAATCGGAGATCGGGGGTTCGATCCCGGGCACGCACCACTAACTTTTCAGTTATGTGCGTTTTAAGCAATTAAATATCACTTGCTTTAACGGTGAAGGAAAACATCGTGAGGAAACCTGCATGCCTGAGAAGTTCTCCACGTTCTCAAAGGTGTGTGAAGTCTGCCAATCCGCATTGGGCCAGCGTGGCAGACTATGGCCTAAACCCTTCTCATTCTGAGAGGAGGCCCGTACTCAATAGTGGGGCGGAAATGGGTTGATCATGATGATTATATCAATTACTCTATTTTTAACGAAGGCCCACCACTAGGCGGACAGATGATTAAACCAGTCGCAGGGAGCCGCTGGATACACGCGGCGCAAGTCTGTGGCGAGTGGAAGTTCTCACAAAAGACCAGCAGTAGACAGTCCATCGGTATAATAATGATGAAGAGATTACTCTCTTCTTCAAAAGTTATTAGTAGTTTGCAGTCAAGGGCTAACTTATATCTGAATAATAATAAAAACACTTTTTCAAGGATTCCTTCTATCAATAAAAGTAGTCTAGATGAAGATCCCCAGATAAAACGGGTTTTTGGGATAAAACAGTTCATCATGTGAATAACTATTTAATATTTGCCAAAAATAAGGGATAAAAAGGTGTATTTATTTCGAAATCGCTTTGTAGGGGTGACAGGAGCGCTAGAGCGAGCGTTATCGCGATATATGGAGGTGACGGTCACCTCACACGCGGTGGACAAGCGCGAGCCGGAGTACGCGCTGTACCCGCCCACCAGAGCCCAGCTCTTCGTTTATAGGTAACAAGAACATTTAAATGTATAGTTCGCGACTGGTCGACATGGCAAACGGGGTGAGGACGACCCGCACACCAGCACCTCATCCACCCTCACCCGTAGCGAGTTAGCTGGTTGCCATCTCAACCTGTCGCGCACTATAGAATCGCTCGAAATCATGAAAGGAGATGGCCCAAAATTGCTCTAGAGTCGTTTCTAGTTTGTATAGTGAAAAATATCAAGAGACCTAACAATATAAATAATATTTTGAAAGACATAAATGACATGAAACCTAGGAACTTGAGGGGTTTTAAAATCATTCTAAAAAGAAGTCCAAGTTCCATTTATTAAAAGTAAATGAAATGTTATGGTACTCAATACGCAAATAACTACACTATCTAGGGTCAAAAATACTATTTATTTTTAATTTACTCAGGAAAAGTATAAAATAAAAAGTGTTATATCTTGTACGATGGTACGGAACCCTTAATGTTCGAGTCTGACTCGCACTTGGCCGGTTTTTTTAATCAATTAATTTTATTTGCAGTGTGAAGCCAGCAGTGTTCGACCTGATCCTCACTCTGGCGATCATCGCGTACCTCTCCGTGGTATACTTCGCGATACAGCTGTTCCCGCGCTTCTACGAGGAGTACGCCAAGATCGTCACCGGGAAACAGAAAATTAATTAGGGACAAGTTATTTATTTTATTTATAACTAGCTGATGCCCGCAGCTTCGCCCGCGTGGATTGGTCAGGTCCCCTGCAGCATCAGGATTGAGGAGTTGGACTCCAAATTTTTTAAGAAACAATGTCGCAAAGTTCCTCTATCGATTAAAAAAGAAATGACGCAAATCGGTTCAGAAATCTCGGAGATTTCGGTGTACATAGGTAGAAAAACACAACTCCCTTTTTGAAAGTCGGTTAAAAAAGTAGCCTATGTTACTCCCTGGTCAATTCTCTACTTGTCTGTGAAAATCCCGTCAAAATCGGTTCAGCCGTTCCCAAGATTAGCCTTTTCAAACAGACAGACAGACAGACAGACAAAAATTTTAAAAACGTGTGATTCAGTTATAGTATCGTTCAAATAACCATATGACCTTAATATGCGGTAGTTATTTCGAAATTACAGACAGACACTCCAATTTTATTTATTAGTATAGACTAGGGACACATGTACCAGAAATGGTATAACTAAAAGTTGCCTCAACTTTTTGTCAAGCGAACACAAGTGTCAGAAAAGAAAGAAAGATACACTAGATTCTATTCCCACTAGATTACAACATGGGGTTATTCAAGGGGTGGACCAACAAACTCCTGAAAGGCCGACAACGCATCGGCGGTACCTATGGTGCTGCAAATGTTCATGGGCGGCGGTAATCACTTAACAACAGGTGACCCGCCTGATCGTTTGGTCGCTATTAAAAAAAAAGTATTTATTTGTTTTTGGTGTCACAGATAAAAACAGAGACTACACAAATTTCAAACCCCTACTTTTCCCCCTTAGGGAATAAATTTTCAAAACTTTACTTTTTCTTAGCGGATGTCTACGTCATAATAGCTATCTGCATGCCGAATTTCAGCCCTACCCTTCCAGTAGTTTGTTGATAGATCAGTCAGTCAGTTAGCTTTTCCTTTTTATATAATAACTAGAGGATGCCCGCGGCTTCGCCCGCGTGGATTTCGGTTCTTTAAAATCCCGTGGGAACTCTTTGATTTTCCGGGATAAAAAGTAGCCTATGTCCTTCCCCGGGATGTATCCCATGTCTGTACATAATTTCATTCAAATCGGTTCAGCGGTTTGGCCGTGAAAACGTAGCAGACAGACAGACAGACAGACAGATAGACAGACAGACAGACAGACAGACACACTTTCGCATTTATAATATTAGTATGGATTTAGACGAAATAAAACTAATCTTAATTTTTGAGTTACGGTACGGTTATCTACGGTAGGTTTTAAACAATTTTACCCTGTTTCAAACAATGCAATATAGACATTTAAAATTAACATTAGTTTTTAACCCCCGACCCAAAAAGAGGGGTGTTTTAAGTTTAACGTGTGTATGAGTCTGTGGCATCGTAGCTCCTAAACTAATGAACCGATTTTGATTCAGTTTTTTTTGCTTGAAAGGTGGCTTGATCGAGAGTTTCTAAGCTATAATCCAAGAAAATCGGTTCAGCCGTTTGAAAGTTATCAGCTCTTTTCTAGTTACTGTTGTAACCTTCACTTGTCGGGGGTGTGATAAATTTTTAATTTACACTTGTATTTCAAAACTTAAATTAAGATAATATAAGGTAGTGTGGGGGTATGTATTAGATTGAAATTGGTCAAGGTATATGTATTTAAGTAGTTTACAAAAACGAACAAAATAATAATTTATTATATTGAGGTAATTTATAAAATAAATTTGTTAATAAATAGGGTAGATGCGTAGTTTGATATTGATAATAATTTTTTCAAACGCAATTTCAATTTCAAACGGTAAGTATGCATTCAATTAAAAATAGTGTTGGCATTGTTCTAAACCAAATTAAAAACTAATGTTAAAAAGAACTGTTTGTTCAGGTTTTAAAAAATTAAAGGAAGAGTGGATTCATCTCACACACCTGTATGAAAACTTTTTTTTTTTTTTATTCACTATAGGTAAGCGCTTGATCACACCTGATGGAAAGTGATGATATGGTCTAAGATGGGACGCGTTTAAAACTTGTAATGTCACTAATGTCTTTCATCCATTTTCTACCATTTAAAAACTACCACTTAATAAATAAAGGGCGTCTAACTTATTTCATTTTAAGCGAATTCATACGATTATTTCTGTTATGGCTTGATTGCCCTCAAAAAAAAATCGAGTCCCTATTCTATCGGCCAATCCCCACTGTTTATGTTTCTAAAAGTAAATTATATAAACTATACTATAAGTAAATAATAATAATTAGTTATAAGTTATAAATAAGTCACAGAAGCGACTCAAAGAGTTTATGAATTATGTTTTCTAATTTTATTGTTAAGATGAAATGGAGTGTGAAATAAATTATCATTAAAAAAATCATAAAAGACGTATAAATTAAAAGTATTAGTAAAAAAATAATTTCGGGGGTTTTGTCATAATATAACTATAATATATTTTCTATCGCGTAAATAACCCATAAATATATCATATAAAGAAATTATGAATATTTCAAAACAATTTATTGTCTCACAAGTAGTTTAATATATTCACAGAAATATTTAAATATATTGTTACATAATAGTTTTACCGTCCTCGAGTTCCTTGGATTGTAATTAAAGGTTTTTAGTCCAAACAATAACTCACAGAATATTTAACAATAGCTGAATATTTATTAACAAATACATAATATTATATTATTATAGCTAGCTGATTTTGTCCGTTCGTTTTGAAAATTTCAATGGCAAATCTTTGATTTTTCATCATATTAATTAATTATTATCATACTAGAGGATGCCCGCGACTTCGTCCACGTGGATTTAAGTTTTTAAAGATCCCGTGGGAATTGTTTGATTTTCCGGGATGAAAAGTTGCCTATGTCAATTACAGGGACGCAAGCTACCTCGGTACCTTTCATACGAATCGATCAAGCGGATGAGTATTTAGGAATCCCGCGGGAACTGTTTGTTTTTCCGGGATAAAAAGTAGCCTTTGTCCTTCCCCGGAGTGTATTCTAAGTCTGTACAAAATTTAAATAAAATCGGTTCAGCGGTTGAGCCGTGAAAGCGTAGCAGACAGACAGACAGACAGACACACTTTCGCATTTATAATATTATTAAGTATGGATTATGTCTATCTTCAAACAAAAAATCACGTTGGTCTGTTGCTCCTGCTGCGTGATTGAAGGACTAACTGACAAAAAAAAACCACTACAATAATATGGTAGTGATAATGATCGCAGCCCGCAAAGTTTTTGGCTTGAATGACAACCAAAGACCCCTGTGTAGTGTGTAGTACTACATACAGGTCTCTGGTTAAGTTTAAAGCTTAAAAGGTAACAGATAGATAGACAGTTTCCCATTTATCATAATTTTGAAACATGTAGAATAGATATTATAATCTATTTTTAAAGCGTAGAACCATTGCATCGACATTTTACTAGTCTACAGTGAGTAAATAATACATTTTTGTATGGTTAAGTTAGGTTTGAATATTTTTATTCATGTTTTTTTTTTTCATTTCTATACATTGCTTTGCGAAATATTAAACATAATATTACTCTATAGGTTTTATGTAAAACGCCCTTGTTTGAGACTGTTATAGAGTAATGTATGCTCTCCCTTATACTGTTGTAAATGCATTGTATTTTTTTGTTTGAATGAGAAAAGGAAAGGTCTGTTCAAAATTCAAATAGACCGCCAATTTTTAGGGTTCCGTACCTCAAAAGGAAAAACGGAACCCTTATAGGATCATTTTGTTGTCTGTCCGTCTGTCTGTCGTGACCTAGATTCACGAAAGGTGGGTAGGTGGGTCTTATAGCACAAGTAAAGGAATAAATCCGAAAACAGAATTTGTGCACGAAAAAAATTAAAATGTCTTCACAAAAAAATTAATTTACTAAGTCACATATAGATGGCGCTGTTGCCATTAACTTGCTGAGTTGCAAATAAAAATATTAAAATATCTTGTACGATGCTACGGAACCCTTCGTATGCGAGTCCGACTCGCACTTTACCAGTTTTTTTCACATAGAATCACATGAATCATCCATGAATCACATCTTGACATGCTTTGATCCAATCAATCATAGTCATAGATTATTTATAGACATCACTCGTCTATAGAATAGACACGTATATACTAAAATAATTGTTCTACCTTCAATGGATTAGAACTTAATGTCGCCCCACAAGTGTCGCGCATCGTGGTCGCGTATCAATGTCGCGGTCGCGGTCGCGCGTCGCTGTCGCATAGCTTTAGCTGCCTTTAGATGGTCTAGATTCGTTTTCCACTTATATCTAGATTTCAATGTAGGTATATTCATACTACAATAACATCACCTTTTAGGTTGAGATCTATAGAGTGAACTTTGACTTAGACTTCTTTAAGGTGGATGCGACGGGCTTGCCCGCGAAATCAAATTTTATTTGGTTTTCGCAATTTGTAAACTAATACGACAAAGTATTCTTATGGCATTCTGTTTGCGACAACAGCAGTATCATCCCCACCTATTTATTTAAAAATCTTTACTTGAAAGGGCCGGACCCTTAAGACCTTTAAGAAATTAGCTCTAGTATAGACTGTAACTCACAAATTAGTCGATACTAGAGCTAATTTCTTAAACTGGACCTTATCAAGTAATGATTTTTATATAAACACGTGGAAATGATACTCCCATTGTCGCTACTAGAATGCCATAAGCCTACTTTGTCGTATTAGTTTACAAATTGCGAAAAACAAAATTAAATTTGAATTTCGCGCGCAGACCCGTCGCTTGCCCCTTAAGGGCGCTTTTAGTGTCACGCGGATTTGCTCACGCACGCGGGATTGGACCGCATGCGTAAAATTTCACGCTGCGGATCATACGCAGCATGAGTTTCAGTTTTCTACGGGCTGCGTAACGGTATAGACGTGTTCAAAAATGATCAATGTCAGAAGAATATGTGTCGCTTACATACTTTACAAACGACGAAACAAGAAGACAAGAGTACATGTTGATCCCTTTCTTGAAAATAGGCTTCTTGCTGGGGCGTTTGTTACACGCTTTGGAAAACTACAAAATAATGAACGTAAATTTAAAAATTACTTTCGAATGTCCATTCGTTCTTTTGATGAACTGTTGTGTAAAATTGAGAATAAGCTACAAAAAAGCAGTTTACGAAGGATTACAATACAACCGATTGAGAGGCTCGCTATTACATTAAGGTAAGTTTTAAATTTTAAATATTTAATTTCCTGCTATGATTTAGTGGAAAGGGATTTGAACAGGTAGGATAAACGTTTTTTGACTTCAAATTACTGTCATGTGTAAATTTACATGTGCAAAAAAAAAATTTTGTCATGTACTCTGAAATTTCATTGTTCATAATTTCATTCAATTTCATGTTGAAATTTCATTAAATAAGATTATTTCACTCATAAAATGTCGCCATTAAAGTGGAATCATTCCTACCTTTCATCACACGCTACTTATTATAATATAGATAAAAGTTATAGGTTTGCACATGACAGTAATTTAAAGTCAAAAAAAGTCCTTAATTGGTTTGGGATTGGTACGTTCAACCTACATACACAATCCTTTTTTTTATCTGATAAAGTACACATGGCCACAGATCAAGTTACCCAAAACCAGCATAAATGGAACTCGCGCCTTGCGTATTATCATACTTAGGTAACCCGTCGGAGTCCCGCTTATACTGGATTTGAGTAACTTGATCTGTGCCGTGTGTACAACCGCACTCATATGACTAAACAAACAATTAGAGAGAAACTGGAGAAAAAAAGTTAATCGTACTCATTTTAATAAAAAGAGTTTTATTCATAAATTAAAAAATCAAATTTTACATCATTCATTTCTTTGTAAATTTGTATCCTGAGCGTTGACATTACTTTCGCCTGTAGATGATGTTGTTGCTGGGGTATAAATTACGTCATAAGACGTGATATTAAACAGGCCGCTTTCAGTCGAAATAAGAGTTTCATTGTCATTCACTGCAGCAGAACTAATAGCATTGTCGTTAAGACTCGAAGTATCCTGGATTATACTATTGGTTTGGTAATCTTGATTTATCGGTGACAAACTGTCAAGCTCAGTAAAAGCACTAGAACTTGTTGTAGGTATGGGACTGTAGTATGCAGGTTGTGTTTGACTTTCCATTTCCATAACTATATTTAACACTTTTGTTCTGAACATTAGTTTTTGATATCTAGTGAATCTTTTTAATGAAGGCTGCAGAGACTGAAAGAAAGCCAAATCCTCACTTTCTAGCTCCAGTTGATTAGACTTTAAGCATTCTAATAACTGTGCCTCAAATTCAGATGGTGCTTGCTTTTTAGATTTTACTTGTTTTTGTTTTGATGTTGGGTGAGAACTTTCTTGACGTGAAGTATCTGGTTGCGTGGACTCATTAGGTGTTTCTAAATTACTTTGTTCAGACATTTCTTCACAGAGTGACTCTTCTCCAGCAGTTTCCGTTGTACTGTCTAAGAAAGTCAAAATGTCATAGTAAGAATATTTCTTCTTCTTCTTCTTACTCCCAGAGCCGGATGGCTGATTTTTTTCAGATATCTTGTCTTTCTGGTAAGTGTCCCTTGCTGTTCGCCAGCGTTGTTGTATTTTCTTGTCTGAAATGACAAAATATAATAAGTAAGTGGCAAAAGTACACACAGTTTCAGATCAAGTTACCCAAAACCAGTACCAATAAACGGAACTTGCTAGGGCCTCGCCGGGCGCCGAGTCGTCTACGATAATAAACAACGCATGAGTCCTGTTTATACTGGTTTTGGGAAGCTTGATCTGTGGCCGTGTGTACAAATCTGATATTAGTTGGAAATTTAACTGCATTCGATTAAAGGCCCTCCTTAATTCACACATGTTGTCAACTTTACACTGTCTCATGAAGCATTAGATAAATCAAGCAATATATATATACCTATACAGAGTGGAAAAATAAGGCCGCAGTTGAAGGAAAAGTACCCTTAGGCGCAACGCAAACGGCGGGCCGGCGCAGGCCGGTCAATTTCGCCGCGAACGATAGCGCAAAGTGAATCTTATACTAGACGCAGACGGCGCGGCCCGGGCGGCGCGGCGCAGACATCGACGAAATAATTCATTTTTTACAAAAATAATTAGAACTTCATTTAAGGATTTTTGGAAAAACACCGGATTGAATCGGGCAATTTGTTTATTTGTTACAGTAAAATTTGCCATCATCAAAATTAAGGTGAAAACTTCCGGAAGTCACTAGCGCTGTAAGTTTTTAATTTGTTTTAACAAAAATTTGCTTTATTTGCATCTGTCAACCTTCATGAAGGAGGACATCTTGTAATGTAAATATTGCCTGAAATAAACGATATTTCATTATATTATATTATATATATTTATTAGATTCCTTTCATTTGCCGGAAATTTTACCATAGGGGTTAATTTATACAGAGAAGATTTCTTATAAAATATTTACAGCATAGTTATGTGTCTCAAATCTGCTAAAAGTGGCCACTTTTAGCAGATATGAGATACATAACTATACTTCGAACTTTTCATATGAAATCATAACTGCATAAATACCCCCCTATGATAAAATTTTCGGCAAATCATAGAAATCTAACGTAGCTATAGTACTGTAGTTAAAACGAATTAAAAACTTCTAGCGCTAGCTACTTCCGTGCCCTTTCACCTTAAGGGTATTTATTTTTCTTCTGAAGTAAAATTCGAGCGGTGCATGCTGTCTTATGTCTGATGTCAGCATTATTAATATATTATGTTATCATATTATTAATATATTGTTTTTGTTTTCAGATATTTGGCAACTGGTAATACATTCACTGATCTACACTATTCCTATGTGATTGGAATTGCAACAATTAGCGAAATAGTAAGACAAGTTTGTTACATAATATGGATTGAACTAAAGTCTGAATGTATTCCACAGCTTAATGGGATCAAATGGAAAGAAATCGCAGAGGGATTTCTCACATATACAAATTTTCCTAATTGCTTGGGTGCAATTGATGGAAAACATATAAGAGTGATTCGGCCGCCGCACAGTGGATCACTATATTTTAATTATAAGAAATATTATTCTGTAGTGCTCCTCGCAATGTGTGATGCTGATTATAATTTTACATATATTAATGTCGGTACCAGTGGAAGCAACGCCGATTCAACCATCTTTAGAAGGAGTCAATTGTATACGAAACTGGAAAGTAACACGTTGGGTATCCCTGACCCGCAAGAGTTGCCTATTATTTGCCCCGAAGTAGCTTATCCATCTAGTGTAAGAGCAAAGTTGCCGTTCGTGATAGTGGGAGACGAGGCATTTGGTTTATCATCACATGTGATGCGGCCTTATGCTCGTGATAATTTACCTTACAAAAAGAAAATATTTAATTACCGTCTGTCCAGAGCTAGAAGGTACATAGAATGCACTTTTGGAATTATGTCAAATAAATTTAGAATATTTCACAGATCCATGAATGTCAAGTTAGATCTAGCACAATTAATAGTCAAGACGGCATGTGTACTTCACAATTTCATAAGGAAACGGGATGGCTACAAGGTCAGCCATACATTTGTCACAAATGGTTTTACGGGACCACTACCCAGGCAGCAGACTGAAAGTAGTAATACGTCGGCAAGTAATATCAGAGATATATTTGCAGATTACTTTATCAATGAAGGAAAAGTCTCCTGGCAACACCGATATATAATTAATTAACTAAACTCAAAAGGTTTTAGAAGGTTTTTGATGTTATTTGTGAATTAAATAATTATGCTTATATTAATAAAGTAATGATGCTTGTATAAATAAAATAATGAACCAAACACATACCCGCCTCTTTTCTTTCCTCTTCGCTCAAATTTTCGTAGTTAGGTGCCAATTCCTTCAAAATATCTCTCCATGCAGCCTCCCTCGCGTCCCTGTTTTTGTATAATTCATTGCGTTTATCCCACAAAACGGGCCGCAGATGAACTTCAATGATTACTCGTTCTGTATCGATTTTCATTTCGGTAGTACAATACGGCGCGTGCGCCCCGCTCGACTCTAAAATGGGCACTGAAGTTGTAGGCAGCGCTTACGCATGCGGATACCCCGCACCGGGGTGACGCCCCGCACAGCGCCCCGCGTCCCGCGTGCGTTTATCACGCTTTACAATAGATACCTATATGAAATTGTTCTTTGCGGATGCTACGCATGCGGTCCAATCCCGCGTGCGTGAGCAAATCCGCGTGACACTAAAAGCGCCCTAAGGACGGATTCATGCCCACTATATAACGCTGTCTCGTTTTAAGTGTTAAGCAAAGTCAAAGTTCCCTCTATAGATTCCGGCCTTAGTCTTTGCTTTATTGCACTGTATATAGGCGAGTGATCTCTGATTAGTTTTTATAAGTTGAAGGAGTCTTAAAGTTTTTTTCGATACGGTGTTGTGTGTAGAACAAAATGTAATGTGTTAGGTGAAAATGGTATACTTTGCATGGAGAGGAATTATAAACTATTTTGGTTTTGAAAATGTGTTTTTATTTTTCATAATAATTACCTAATTGTGAAATGTATAAAAAGCTTATATCGACTATGATACATATTTTACCCTATGTTTAACTTTTATTTTATAAAATCTCATAGAAGCTACCATTTCAAAAATATTTGCCATTTTATGGCACATGCTTAGTATTATATATAGTATATAGCATGCTCAAAATTACGTTAAGTACGCGACAGGTCGAGATTGCAATCGGGCTATGAGGCGGGAAGACGCCCGGCACACCCGCACGTCACCTGCGCTATCCCGTACCAGGTTAGTGCGGGGGCTGTGCGGGTGTCCCCCCCCCGATTGCCATCTCGGCCTGTCACGTACTATACTTGTGGCGTTGGTACATACTATTCAATAGAGTAACAAAAAATAGATCCCCTATAAAAATATCTATTTATCTATGACTATAATTTTTCTTAAACGAGTAGATACTTAATCTATAAAAATAGTGGTACAGCAATATTATAACAGGACTTTAATCTGAGTTAGCTCTCCATAGCCCGATAAGTGACTGGACATTCTTATGAGGCCCATAGCAACCATGTCTCCTCACATTGCTATGCCACTATCCTTAAAGAATAATACTTTAAGTATGATTATAGCTTAAGTTTATCCTTCAAAAACTTCAACGCTAGCAGCCCCATTGATGTCCTTGAGCTCGGCAGATTTGAATGACGCCACGAAGTTGATTTTACCAATTTTCTGTAAATAATAAGTCTGATTAATATGGATAGGTAAAATCATCTTGAAATAGCTAAGTGGGCAAAAGTAACCGAGAGCTATAAAGCGTAGTTTGATTTTGCTTAGACCTAAGTTTCGGTTAAAACGAGACAGACTTATGACAGCGATATAGCGCTGTCTCTTTTTCACAGTGTCTTAAGTATGAGCTACGTTTCGCCATTAAATCCTTCATTTTCGGTTCTAGATGTCTGAAATGATATCGTCTATAAATATTGCCATCTCTTGGAAGAAGTTCTGGACAGGTGTTCAAGAAGCAGGAGTCAAAAATTAAAAACAGCCATTTTTGACTTCTGCTTTTTGGAGTTTAGACCAGAATAATGGAATGAAACTTTCAAACATTGACGAACAGATAACAGCTATGAGATGCCACCTGATACTATTGTAGGGAGGCCCATAAACATAAAACTCTAAGATTACACATAAACCCATTTCTTCCATTGGTCGGTCTATTGCTGGTCTCTTGAAAATACTCCATATTCCACTGTCTTAAGGCCGATTCACACCAAACATGTACACGTGACGCGTGTGAATCCGTAGACATAACTGCACGCGTTACGTCTACGCGAACGTTCACGCCACGCAAGCGGTATGCCATGTCTCATACAGTTCCATACATTACAACGCAATGGAACGCGCTACGTCTACGCTTACGCAGCCTGTGTGAACGAGCTGTTATGCTGCTTCCGTCCAGCGGTTCCCTCTGACTGGCTTTAAGTTATCTGTCGTCTGTACAGTGGGGTGCAAAGCGTCTGGGTAACCAAATTAGATGGTACTTACATTGGGTTGAACTGGTACTTCAATGGTGAGTAGTTGCAAGGGTTCAGCATCAGAGGCCGGCAAGCGAAGAGTTCTGCCAGCGATGCCGGATGAGGTCAGTCTGAACTCGCAACCAGTCAACGGTCGGTCGAGGGGATTCACGAAGGACAGAACTGCCATGGTTGGCTGGCCGATGATGAGGTCTTCATTGAACTGCGGAAGAAATAAGAAATTAATTTCATGAGAATGTGGGCATCAAGAATAGGTTTATGATAATGGCGATTGGGAATAACAAAGAATAAAACAGTTTGGGGTGCTATTGTAAAGACAGGATATGGCGAATTTCGCTTAGCCGAGGCAAAATTTATGCCCAAGGGAGTATCTCGCTGTTTTTCTCTAGAACTTTTGGAAGCGTGTTAAAAAAATGAAAAAAAAAAGTACATCGTAAGATCTCATAAACTTACCTAATAGAAATTCTGAGGAGACATGACAATCGTCACAGGAGCAGTATTTTGGAATTTTAAAATAGGTAGGTATAAGCCATTCTGGTCTCTATAGTTCGTTGGGTTGAGTATAAATATATGTTAGAAAACCCAAAGCGCCGTACTGATCCAATGATACTGTATGACCACAATATTCTGCTTAAATAAATTCTTGATGTTCCAAATGTTTTACATAATTAGTATTCTACTTCTAGTTTCAGGGTAATTTACTTTTGGAACCATTTAAAAATTGACTCCCTACTATTACAGGTACCTAACCCTAGGAATCTAGAAGTTCATCCTCACCTTAATGTTAATGTTGGGCCGGAGAACTTGGAAGTCGTCGTCGTCGGCCCAGGACTGCTTGGTCTCGTCCACGATGGCCATGGCCGAGATCTTCATGTTGCAGTACTCCACCAGCTTCGGCAGGTAGTCGTCCGCCTTCACCAGAATACTCACTTCTTCGTCTGAAAAACGTTTGAAGAACTAAGTTAGGTGGAACTTTTTACTAAGTGGAAACAGGGTGCTACCGAGAGCACCAAGAGTGAAATCGGGCACGTCAATAGGTTGTTGACATCCTTTCCAATCCAATCCAAGGGATTTCCTTGAATTTTTGTGGAATTTTTTAAATACACGCCAAACTTTCAAATTGATCAACTATTTTGGGGAAGGATTCAAGGCAAGTCATGAAAAATTGGGCCATCTATCTAAAAATTTATAGGATCTCTGTTTAGAAGTGACGATTCAACACACAATAATCACGTTTGAACTGATTGTATTTAAACGAAGGAACACAGCTGAACCGGATACTTTCTATCCCGAAAAAACATTAAGTAACAATTTAGTAAAATTCTTAAATTAGTAAAATTCTTAGGAGATATATTAATGGGCTTACGTTTTGATGGACCGACGAAGACCTTTCCTTCGACCTTCTTCACTAATTCAGCTCTTACTCCGTTGTAGAACACACTCGTTGCTGTCAAAGCTGCCTTGATGTTGCGACCCTATATAAAAAAAAAAGATTAAAATTTAAGGGGCTGCAAATAAAAGCGAGTAACTTATTTACTGGAAAAGGTATGGCCATAGCTGCTTTATAGACTTCTCCCTTAATTCATCCTCTTTATAGCAGTTCAGAATACTCAATTCAGCTAAATATTTAAATGACTTGTCTTCACATTTTCGCAGAGCACTCAGATTTTAATACCTATATATAATAAATTTGGAGAATTCCTGGTAAATTTGGTACAGGAGCAATCCGTCACCCCAGTTGCAGTGGCGTGGATAATATTTAACTGCAATAGCCGAGGATTTTCTTTGTAGAAAACATCATCAACTTCAAAAAGCTACTCGTATTTCAACTCGTTATTGCCTACCTACTATGATATCTATTAACACCTCCAAAAAAAATCAGGTCATGTAGTTAATTCGCTTGGCATTCTAAGGATTTTTTACCTCCTCGGAATTGTTATCGATGTCCACAATAATCCTGAAGTCCTTCCCGATGGGAACTGTGTCGATGTCGCGCAGTTTGAACGTGATCTCGCTAGACATGTTTGTTGCTACCGAGTAATACCTGCAAATTAGCGTTATTTTAACGATTATTATTTATTTACTAGCTGATGCCCGCAGCTTCGCCCGCGTGGATTGGTCAGATCCCCTGCAGCATCAGGATTGAGGAGTTGGAATCCAAATTTTTTATGAAACAATGTCGCAAAGTTCCTCTATCGATTAAAAAAGAAATGACGCAACTCGGTTCAGAAATTTCGGAGATTTCGGTGTACTTAGGTAGAAAAACACAACTCCCTTCTTGAAAGTCGGTTAAAAAAGTAGCCTATGTTACACCCTGGTCAATCCTCTACTTGTATGTGAAAATCCCGTTAAAATCGGTTCAGCCGTTCCGAAGATTAGCCTTTTCAAACAGACAGACAGACAGACAAAAATTTTAAAAACGTGTGATTCAGTTATGGTATCGTTCAAATAACCATGTGACCTTAATATGTGGTAGTTATTTCGAAATTACAGACAGACACTCCAATTTTATTTATTAGTATATAGATATTTTTTAGGGCTCCTTACCTCAAAAGGATATAGGATCACTTTGTTGTCTGTCTGTCTGTCTGTCTGTCTGTCTGTCTGTCTGTTCGTCCGTCTGTCTGTCAAGAAAACCTATTAGACTACAGGCCCATGTTCAAAAATGGATGGGTCATATGAACCACCAGGTGACGTATACAGGACGATATAAGAGCATAAAATAATAAGATTCAGCACTATGCCGTCACTTGTAAGCTGTCCAACAGAGTGCTGGTGAGAATTCAAAAGTGCAGGTAGAGTGAGTACATTTTGGTCATATATTTTTGTACGGCATTTTTACCATCGATAGATCCATGAAAAATAATAAGAAAGCGCGCAGTGCCGTAAAAAAATGGTGCGCCACAAAGTCAGTAAATTTTTTGATTTTCTGACAATTTCCAGGATAAATTTGGTCATTTAATTCTGTACGCCATTAGTTTCATACTGTTTCAATACAGCCTCTAATCCATTATTCCGCAACGACGTACAAAAATCATGCGACAAGGGGAAAAAATTGAGGGTAGCAACCCCCTCTCTTTCCGTGGTCCGGGGGATGATTTGAAACAACATAAAATTAATTTATTTTGAAAGTGTTTTATGCATAGATAATATTTTTTTACATGCCGTACATTTTCGTTGGTCCAAAGGTTTGTAGGGGATGTGGATATTATATACACACCCGTTCACTTCAGTTAGACGGCATAGTGATTTTATCATATTATCAATTGTTCTCTTCAAAAATATGTTAATGCCGTACAGTATCAGATGGCCATAAAGTACTACACCCTTAAAATGGTAGTGTCATTTTCATCAGCCTAAAAGATATAGTCTGCATTAAAATGTACGGCATAATATTTTCCTAATTTATTTATCTTAATACTATTTAAAACAAGGGAAAAGCGTAGATAATTGCTATATTTTATTAATCTATGAATATTTAAACTTTTGCAATAATTTGAAAAATTTCAGTTTTTGTATTTCTCTATATTTTTCTTTAGAACAGTTTCTTTTGAACGGCAATACTATATAACAATAGTATTTTACACTATCATGTTAAAAAAAAAGTTGCCGTACAGAGTCAAATGATTTTACAGCTTTAAAAATCAAGTATACCATGAAATTAAGATAATTATTGATACACATTCAAATGAACACTAATTTTTTGACGGCATTATTTTTAATAGTACTTTTGAGTGCTAGATAATGTTTTGGAACCAAAGCCGTACTTTTTCAAATCACCCCCCGGACCACGGAAAGAGAGGGGTTTGCTACCCTCACTTTTTTCCCCTTGTCGCATGATTTTTGTACGGCGTTGCGGAATAATGGATTAGAGGCTGTATTGAAACAGTATGAAACTAATGCCGTACAGAATTAAATGACCAAATTTATCCTGGAAATTGTCAGAAAATCAAAAAATTTACTGACTTTGTGGCGCACCATTTTTTTACGGCACTGCGCGCTTTCTTATTATTTTTCATGGATCTATCGATGGTAAAAATGCCGTACAAAAATATATGACCAAAATGTACTCACTCTACCTGCACTTTTGAATTCTCACCAGCACTCTGTTGGACAGCTTACAAGTGACGGCATAGTGCTGAATCTTATTATTTTATGCTCTTATATCGTCCTGTATACGTCACCTGGTGGTTCATATGACCCATCCATTTTTGAACATGGGCCTGTAGTCTATATAGGGTATTTCCTGTTGACTTGGAATTATGAAATTTGGCAGGTAGGTAAGTCTTTTAGCACAAGTAGATAGGTACCTGAAGGAAAAAATCCGAAAATCGTGAATTTGTGATTACGTCACAAAAAAATATTTGAAATGTGTTCATGAACGTATAAATTAGTAGTTTCAATTTTCAAAGTAAGATAACTATAACTAGTGATACGAAAGGGCTTTACCTGTATACAGGTTCTAGGAAATTTGCATTTGGATTGTTTGTGAAGATTCTTCGAATTCAGAGGAAACTATAAGCTTGACACGGCCGTAATCTACAGAACATAATCTCACCTCTTCGCCCTTTCCGAGTACCGCACTCCGTTCATGAGAGCCAAACGTTCCGAAGCAGAGCCCTCGTTGTGCTTGTACTCGCCGGTGATGTTCTGCCTGTCTTCGTCGCCAAGGGGGTCGAACACGAAGGGCTTCTTTGTTAGTATCATGCGCCCGATACTGTGGAAGAAGAATAATATAAAAGATTGTCGTTGAAGTTATACTACACAGTGTATTCTAGTCACCTTGGAACAGGACTCAGTTTAGCTTTTACTCACAGATGAGTTCTTTTTACGTTTTGTTAAGTTTTAATTATTTTCCCTTCTGAATATGACGCTACAGTTTCAATGAGAAAACTGGTCTATTAAGCTGAGATGAAGGTGCAGAAGTTACAAACCGTTAATTTTAGGTTTTAAAATACGGATTGATTGTGTTTCACTGCACACAGGAGTTATCGCTCTTTGGTATGGGGTTGTCATAATTTCTATGACTTCAATGGATGGAGTCGGGGATCCGAACTCTCCCGATCGTTCTCTTCGCATAAAAGGCCGTAATGGTGTTTGTTGGGGATACAAACTTCAACATTAGATATTTTTCCCGCTGGACCGGTGACTTCAGGAAGGTGGCGGGAAGTGGTTGGATGAGGAAGGCGGAAGACCGCATTTGGTGACGCGCTCTTGAAAAGGCCTGTGTCCAGTAGCGGATGCATGCTGATGGATTGGATTAGATTGACGGCATCACGATACCTAAAACTGTTTGATAGATTGTAAAATTATAAAACAATACTAACTGATAGTTGTTGGTATCGACCATCGAATATCCTGTCTCCGACTCAGGGTCCTGCCTCCACCTCATCAGATCAGCGTTGACGGAAGCCAACATGAACTCCACGTCATAGTTGAGCCCGATGACGCCCTGCTTGATGGCTTCTAGAGATGCTGGTCCACACTGGAACATTCCTGAGGATGTCTCCTGAGGTGTGGCGTCTACTGCTTGCCAGCCACCGTAACCTTTTGAAACAATTATAATAAGAAGACTTTAACTTATTGTAGGTACACCACCAGTCAAAGACTGTATAATTTAGCGACCATATTCGCTACATACATACCTACCTAAATCTTTTCTAAGGACCACCAATAACAAAAAAAATTGAAATAGGTAAGTCATGGATTAAGCAAACTTCTGAATTTACTGGGCCTCTTATGGTTTATTAAAATCCTTTCCAAGGTAACTTGATTAAATACTTATATGAGCTGTATTATGGTCAATATGTGATCTTATAGCTCAATTTGTTCAGCTGTCGAGTCTGAGGAAAGAATAAAGTTGGGCCAAGTAGATAGGTATTTCAAAAAATTGTTCAAAATATTATATGATTGATATTTTTAGAGGTAATATTGTCGTCGCAAACGACAGGCATTCATTGTCGGGCAAAGGATTCCTCAAGGATTTTTAAAGAAGACGGTCTTGAGCCGTTTGTGTTCAGTGACTCCCAGGTTTTCACTTGAGTTCGTCCGTACACCTAGTTTTTGGGATGGTCTGTAAATAATGTCTTATGGTTTTACCTGGTGGCAGATCAGGTCTGGCCATCCACACGTCATTCCACACGTGGTAGTTCCAGATGGAGTCAGCACCCTGAGGGTTGTTGGGATCGAAGTCCAGCTCCTCCATGGTCTCGGTGTAGTATTTGTCCACGGTCAGGGAACTGTTGGCGTCGTGAGCTGACACCAGGTTGGTTACCACTCTTGAGGGGATACCGAGGGCACGGCAAACTGTAACAGATTTTTTTTATAAAGTACCTAATTATGATCTTTCTTGTTCTTTTTATCTGAGGTCACTGCATTATAAAAAAGTCTTAATTTCATAATTTGTGTGATAACCTTTGATTCGAGATATTTTTCGGCCGCGCGTCTTTAATTTCGTTGTTTCCATGTATAAATATTACATAGGTACGTAGCATCATCATTTTCATTGTCTTTTCGGATTTATGTTAAAATTTTCCTAGGTATACCTTTTAATTAATAAATATTGAGAATAGCGAACAATTTAAAATTAGTAGGTAAGTATAAAAGGTAGGTAGGTACTTTTGCCATTAGTAAACATAGTTTGTTGATTTCTGTCACAAACCCGTATTTTAAATCGCACCCAATAGGCGTACCTAAATACAAGGTAAATATTTCCGAAATCAAACATGATCTCGCAATAGTGACACGTATTTCAATGTGAATTCTAAACAACAGTTCAGCATGATAGTTGAATAATATTAAAACGCATCATGATTGCATCTAGCTGGATCAGGATACTGATTGGGTAGTATTGTCACGATCAAATTATCACGATTGATGAGAAATTGTCTTGGTATGGCATCAACGTATGCTTCATAACATCGTAAGATCATGTCATGTCATCGTAATATCCTGTTGTCAGCTTGCTCAGTACCTATTGGAGTTGAAATGCGCCCCCTTTATACATATATATATTATGTTTTTATATATTTATTACATTGTTGACTTTGCATCACACATGAGATTATAAAATTCACGCATGTAGGCTTGCTTAGCCACTTGCTTAATTAGGCAAATAATTAAGCAAGCGCAGTAAACTATAAGCTTACAAAATCTATTCCAGGCTGGTAAAGGACCCACTCTGCATGTATTAAAGGTGCCCACAGAAAGGAAACCTACAAATGAAGGGAAAACATGGTTCTCTCACCAGTGGTGACAACGTCAGCGAACACCGACCTCTGTCCGCAAGGTACCTCCTGCTGCTCCAGGTACAGCACCAGGATGTCCACGGATCCAGTCCATTCGGCTGGTATGGTGCCAACGTCATATTAACCGTCCCATCTCCCGATAAAAATACGTCTTACCAGTAGTGACAACGCCAGCGAACACCCAGCACTATCCATAAGGTACCCCCTGTTGCGTCTGCAGGTACAGCGGCAGGATATCCACGGATCCAGTCCACTCGGATGGTGCGGTGCCAACGTCATATTAACCGTCCCATCTCCCGATAAAAATACGTCTTACCAGTAGTGACAACGCCAGCGAACACCCAGCACTATCCATAAGGTACCCCCTGTTGCGTCTGCAGGTACAGCGGCAGGATATCCACGGATCCAGTCCACTCGGATGGTGCGGTGCCAACGTCATATTGACCGTCTCATCTCCCGATAAAAATGCGTCTTACCAGCAGTGACAACGCCAGCGAATACCCAGAACTGACCATAAGGTACTTCCTGCTACGACTCCAGTTACTGCGCCAGGATATCCACGGATCCGGTCCACTCGGATGGTGCGGTGCCATCATCGCATTGTTCCCCTCATAGCTCAATCAGAACATCTCTTACCAGTAGTGACAACGCCAGCGAACACCCAGCACTGCCCATAAGGCACCTCCTGCTGCGACTCCAAGTACTGCGCCAGGATATCCACGGATCCAGTCCACTCGGATGGTGCGGTGCCATCATCGCATTGTTCCCCTCATAGCTCAATCAGAACATCTCTTACCAGTAGTGACAACGCCAGCGAACACCCAGCACTGCCCATAAGGCACCTCCTGCTGCGACTCCAAGTACTGCGCCAGGATATCCACGGATCCAGTCCACTCGGATGGTGCGGTGCCATCATCGCATTGTTCCCCTCATAGTTCAATCAGAACATCTCTTACCAGTAGTGACAACGCCAGCGAACACCCAGCACTGCCCATAAGGCACCTCCTGCTGCGACTCCAAGTACTGCGCCAGGATATCCACGGATCCAGTCCACTCGGATGGTGCGGTGCCATCATCGCATTGTTCCCCTCATAGCTCAATCAGAACATCTCTTACCAGTAGTGACAACGCCAGCGAACACCCAGCACTGCCCATAAGGCACCTCCTGCTGCGACTCCAAGTACTGCGCCAGGATATCCACGGATCCAGTCCACTCGGATGGTGCTGTACCATCGTCATATTGTCCATCCCATCGCCCGACCAGAACACCTGCATCGTCGTTTGAGTTGACTATACGGGAGATAACTCGTGAGACTTTTACTGGGTCACCGCGGCTGTGGAAAAATTTTATGAAGGTTCGATGACAATTTTTTTTATAGTGGTATTAAACTCTGATCTAATTTATTATAATAGTAAAGTAACAATGTCGCAGTGAAGGTTCTGAGCCCACTTTTTGAGCGGCAGATGATATCAGAAGAAAGACTTTTCATTGTTGAAGTGAGAAAGTCACACTTTTGAGTTTTTTACATTGGTCAAGGTGAAATTATCCCAAAAACAATGTAGAGAAAGGCAATAAAAAGTGTCGTTTGAGCTTGCCAACAGTTTTCCTTAATTATTCCTGCTTCTGATCAATATTAGTCAATATTAGCACATTTGTCATGACAAAAAAGAGCGTTCCCTGAAACCTGCGCAGGCGGTGATTTTTCGATCTATTTGGTTATAGGTAAGAACACGAAGCGAGGTGCGATGGCGAGGGTGCCTTGCTACTCGTTATTACGGTACGGTATTATTAATTAAAATTACTCACTGGTGGAACGGCATCTCAGCACGGTCCAGCATGAACATGACCGCAGGCAGCACAACAGCATCAAACTGTCCATAGAACCACGGCTTGCCTCTGGTAGTCTTGATGGGACCCACCCACACCTTGCCGATGTCATTCAGCACGTATTCTTGGAGCAAGTTGGTGTCTTCCATGAAGGTTTGATCATCTGCCAAAGCCACATGAAATTAAAATGAAATCTAGGTTCCTATTACAACAGGAGCTCTCCAAAATGATCTTTCTAAAAATCTTTTATGACTGGAGGGACTTCGTTTTGTTGGTTTGGCTTCAGACCCTGTATCACGTTGACCGTTGCCGATATATTGTGATCGCCACCGCTTTAGAGTTCTGTTCCAATACTAATTGCCGCCAGGAACAGTAGCAGCTTCTTGGCCGAGATGTTTTTCACCTCCTCCGCGTGCAGTATCTATGACTGGAGAGTCTGCCAACCACGATCCAATTTTTTTCCAATGCGATATAGTACAGTTAGAAAACTTGTTCTCGATTTTTAACATTCCCACGATCACGTCCAAAGAACGTGTGCAAAATTGCAAAAGTTTAAAAGATGTTGATATCTTGACCCACTGGTAAGAAACATAAGGTTAATGAAGAAAATGAAGTGTTTAGTTCTTCTTACCCGGATGCCAAGGATTGAAGAGGATATAAAGATCCTGATCAAAGTCGTATACTTCCCGGGCTGGTGAGCCCTTCAACCTGGTGACAACTCGGAGAGCCCAGCTACCGACTGGTATGTTTACTGGAGTGGAGATCTGCCAACAAAAAAATGTTTGATTACTTTACTCCCTTTTAGCGACATATCAATAAATGAATGAATATATACCTACTTTTATTGTAATATTTCTGCAATATAGGCTTTGGCTGAGTTTCTTGCTTCAATAGCTTAGCGACCAAAGATATATTAAATTAATATTCTTATAATATTAGGTATAACAACAATAAAGTTATCAACAAGACAAATAGTAAATAAAAAAACAAATAGGTAGGTATATTATGCAAAATCTAAACGTTTTCCCATAAAAATACTCAGAACAAGTTTTGATTACGATCATAATAATGTGTCTGATGGAGTAGATAAACTGGAAATCGAGATAATAAATGCTTTAACAGCATCTTTTAATGGTTTTGCTGAACAATAAATTTTAGCATAAACGTTTAGGTAACTAGGTAAAGGTTAGGCTTACGTCTATATTAGGTATCAAAGGGGTAGACAGGGGTAAGTAAACAATTATTGACAAAGACGTATTATAAATTGAAAGTTAGTTTTATTATCTGCCAATGCGCACTTAGCTGCCAATTTGCACATGGTCAGCTTAGTGGACTATGTCCTAAACACAGGGGACCCGTGGTTAGTATTGTACCAGTGGCCTAAACGATATGATACTTACTAGTGTAAATTAAAAATTTATAACACCCCCGACAAGTGAAGGTTATAGTAACTAGAAAAGAGCTGATAACTTTCAAACGGCTGAACCGATTTTCTTGGATTATAGCTAAGAACACTCTCGATCAAGCCAACTTTCAAACAAAAAAAACTAAATTAAAATCGGTTCATTAGTTTAGGAGCTACGATGCCACAGACAGATACACAGATACACACGTCAAACTTATAACACGCCTCTTTTTGGTTCGGGGGTTAAAAACAACCCTGACCCGAAATTCCACCCAGCTTCAATTTTCTAAAAATCTCTTCTTAGTGAAATACCTACCTTATAGACCCTACATGCAAAATCTGAAGCTTTCAGTTCTGAATATGTCTTACCTACTTTGTAATTATTTTTTGCATGTGGCCATTTTAAAATTCGCCATGTAGATTTTTCATTATTTGTGTTATAGCAGCCAAAGAAATGTACACACTCTGTGAAAATTTCAACTCTCTACTTTTACGGTTCATGAGATAATACAGTCCGCTGACAGACAGACGGACAACAGCGGAGGCTTAGTTCGGGTCCCGTTGGAATTCTTCGGATACCCTGAAAAACTAATCAGGAATCCAAAACATTCAGAAAATCTAGGTAGGTAAGTATGTATTTAATATTCAGATGGTGTGCATAGAATATAATGATAAAACTAAAACCTAGCCTTGAAACGACAATCTTAGGTAAGTACTTTATTCATTAAGTCTAGATCTAGCTTGTCTGTTAGACAAATAAGGAAACGAATTATCAAATCAATTTACGTTTTGTATCTCATTATTAAATTGGTAGCATGGATGGTATAAATAGTAGATAATCTGGTAAAGAGGTGAGTGAAAATTTGAAAAAGTAACATCCAGCTATAAACAGTAAATAATACTTAGTTCAAAACTTTACCATTAAAATTAAATTAACATTAAAAACTGGAATGAGGCTCTCCCAACACCGAGAAGAATGGCGTGCACGTGAGGAGGCCTATATCCAACAATTCAAAAAAACCGGACGGATAGTCAGACAGACAGATTACAAAGTGACCTTGTAAGGGTTCCGTTTTTCCTTTTGAGGTACGGACCCTAAAAATTCAAAATATTTTTATTCAATTAGACTTTTACTTTAGAATCGTCAAAAGCATCTACCACTGGTTCGGATTGGATTCATAAGGGCTAAGAAAGAAGAAGAGGAATAAGAATTGTTCAAAAGCCCTCCGAAATTGTAAGTGAGAATCTGAAGCAAAGAGTAGGTAAGTACATATCCGAAGTATCCACTAGTCTAAGAATTCTCTAGGATATCACCGCTTTTTATAATAATAATAATAATAATAATAAACATTTATTTCGGACTATTCCATTCATCCATATAGTGTTAGTAACAGGGTCTTATGAACTATGTTAGTGATTAAATTAAATTAAATTAAATCAAATCAAGTCAAATGAAATCAGATTAAATTAAATCAAACCAATATTAAATTAAATTAAATCAAATCAGACCAAATTAAATTAAATTAAAATAAATTAAATCAAATTAAATTCAAATAATAATACGTAGATGTAATAGTAAGTATCTAGGTATCTGAATTAATCGATGATCAAGGTGATCGAAGGATATCTAAATCTAAAAATTTAATGTAAAATTTAGTATTTGCATGCTCGGTAGACCGTATTTCCGGCCGAATAACCTTAATGTAACATGTTAGCCTCAAACCGACCTCAAAATCTAGGTTCTTAATTATTGGACTTGTTCTTTTTATTCGATTTGATGACTGAGATCGATTGAGTTCTTATATACCTTCATATTTCCCGGTAGCTAGGTATCAATTTGGTACCTTCAAAATAAGAGTGAATCAGGCACCTTTTGGGTAGGCGCGCTCCACCCTATACTATAATTTATGTAAGACAAGCCTATAATATGTTATATTAAAATAAACCTAATATGCCACTGAGCCGTCTTGAGACGCAAGACCAGGGCGTATAGAATGGATGGCGTGGTGGCGCATGTTGAAAAATCTCTATGCAGCATCCGATATGCACCGTGCATCCTACTACTAAACATGCAGGAAAAGCAAGCAAAGATGAAGGGCGGGCAGTGCATAATTATACAGCTAGGTAATGAGGTACCAAGCCACGGTTTAAAGATTGATTAAAGGATTGATTTGCGATTATAGATAGCCGATATCAATGTACAAGAATGGTACAAATAGATTTGGCAGCCGCAGTGAACTGTAATCATTTTGACTGTGAACTCATATCCTATTTTAGATTTAGATATTTTAAGATTTAACTGAATCATTTCTTTAAAAGTATCTATACTTATTAATAATGGTTTCCAAACGTGTAAAAATAACTTCAACGTATTTTTAACTAGCTGATGCCCGCGACTTCGTTCGCGTGGATGTAGGTTTTTTAAAAATCCCGTGGGAACTCTTTGATTTTCCGGGATAAAAAGTAGCCTATGTGCTAATCCAGGGTATAATCTATCTCCATTCTAAATTTCAGTCCAATCCGTCCAGTAGTTTTTGCGTGAAGGAGTAACAAACATACACACACACACACACACACACACATACAAACTTTCGCCTTTATAATATTAGTGTGATTGAATACTAAGTAGGTACTCGTAAAGTAACCAACATAGCTCATAGGTTGGGAAGCTGAAGTGGCTACGGGTAAGTCGAAAAACCGATAGACCTTGAGGTCCCAACGTGGATGAATTATTTATCCAAGGGTCCCAACTCCCAGGGTTCTAGAATGGCGACCTCGCACTGGAAAGCGCAGAGTTGGAGGACTCCCACTAGTTGGACAGACGACATCAAACGAGTTACAGGGAGCCGCTGAATTCAGGCGGCGCAAGACCATGGCGTATAGAGATCTACGTCTAGAGTAGACGTCGCGTCTATCGGTTGATAATGATCATGATGATAACTAAGTACTTATAGTGCGCGACAGATTGAGATGGCAACCGGGGTGGGTCGCCCCGCAGTTCGCACATCCGCACAGCCCCCCGCCTCATATCCCAATTGCCATCTCAACCTGTCGCGTATTATACGTATAATTTTAAATTAAATATTCTAAGTAGGTAAATATTTGCAACTCGTTTCGTGAACTATGTAATGTATGTAACATAACCAGTTTTCAAGGAATGCTTAAGGACATATTTTGTATACTTTACTCTCTCAGAAGTCAGAATTTAAATACATAAGTAGAATAATTAGTTATGTACATTATTCTCTTCGATCTGATATCATCATCACCAACCCCTCAGGATAAGAAAAGGGTTTTGGCATTGTCTACCACGCTGCCTAAGTTTGGATTGACAGACTTGACGCCTCTTTGAGAACATTATGCAGAACTCTCAGACATGCAGGTTTCCTCACGATGTTTTCATTCACCCTTAAAGCATTGTCTAACAGGCTAACACATTTTCATTGTTATCCCAACTCCCAGACACAAAAGCACAGACAACATATTTATATTGTTGCACAAAAAAAAAACTCAAAAAGAATATACCTAGGTATACTTTAATAATTATCTTCGAATAATGTTCCTCTAGAAAAGCTAACCTTGATAAATACTAGTCGTATTTAAGAATTAACTAGTGACCCGCCTATCCTTACGCGTTGGTCTCACAGACCCTAAATAAACTTTTTCAATATCTTTTCTCTCGTTTCATAATATCGCTAGGGTTGGATTTGCAAGTCGCTTTTATATCAGCACCTCGTACTGATTTATAGGGCCTTACCTCAAATGATATGGTGTTATCCTGTTCTCCCACCTCAATGACCTTGGCACTCCAAGAATATTTGTCTGGAACCGCATCCCTCTTCAGAAACATTGATCCCTGAGTGTCTATTTGAGGTTTGTCACCTGAATAAATGAAGAAATTATTTAATACTAGCCGATGCCCGCGATTTCGCCCGCGCGGATTTAGGTTTTTCGAAATCCCGTGGGAACTCTTTGATTTTCCGGGATAAAAAGTAGCCTATGTGCTAATCCATGATATTATCTATCACCATTCCAAATTTCAGCCAAATCCGTCCAGTAGTTTTTGCGTGAAGGAGTAACAAACATACACACACACACACACACACATACACACATACAAACTTTCGCCTTTATAATATTAGTGTGATGTGAATAGCTGTTAACTTCGTCGACGTGAAAATATTATTTGAACAGAACTACTTAATTGATTTTCTGGAACAAAAAGTGTCAGTAGTCCAGTCCTTGTCAAATTCGTTAAAATCGGTTCAGCTTGGGTTCAGCAGATGAGATGTGAAAAGGTACTGTCAAATAAGGTAGGTGAAAAAAGGTAAAGTTTCTTATCACTACCATGCGAATGCGAAAGGGTGTTTGTTTATCGTTTTTTTATGTTGCAAACCGTTGCATACGTTGACGTGATTTTTTACAAGAATATATTTAAAGACCTGAAAAGTAACATAGGCTACTTTTTATCCAAAATCATAGATTAAAAAAATACCACGTGGATGAAGTCGTGGGCATCAGCTTGTTTATAATATTACTGGAGTAGATTTATTAGAAAACTCCGTGTGAACTCTTTGATTTACCCGGACAAAAAGTAAGCTCATGTGAATTTACAGTATGCAAGCTATGTCTGTTTCAAATTTTGTCAAAATCGGTGAAACAAATGGGCCATGGAAAGCGAGCATACAGACAGACACACTTTCGCATATATTAAGTATGGATTTAGTTGCTCTTTTTCCGTACCCAGTGTAAAAACAAGCTGTACGGTGTCCATGTTCTCATCGTAGGGTCTGTTGAACCGGACCACGCCGTTGAAGGGTTGACCGCGCCGCACTATGGTCGTGGTCACATCTGTTGGTGGGTCGATGTTTAACGCTTCAAATCTAGAAAAAAATAGAAAAATATTTATGGTGGGTATGGTGGTATTGGAGGTTTGAATGTTTTAGTATGGAGGCTGACCTACCTTGTAGTCCGCCATTTTTCATTTTTACGGTACCGTAACTCAGAAGGCTAAGCGATGGGTTGAGATCACAGAAATCCAAATAAATACATTTTATATCTATGGTTGAGATTAATAAAATTAGGATGATGACAAAAATATATGATTCAAGGATTATCTTATCACAGGAAAAAATAAATAGTGCACAATTATTATCTTTCTGCACAAGTTGAACACAGGATATTAATGAGTTTAAAAAATTCCTCACATTTCATATTTTAGTTACTACACTTAAACCATATTTTTTTTGTTAGATGGTTAACATGAAAATTATACTTACTTTTTGGTATTATGGGGCTGTGCATTCTCCACTGGATAGAAGTGTATGATATCTACAACAAGAGGTTCCATTGTTGCTTTTCTTGAAAACTAGGTCTGGAACAAGAAACAATTGATCAAATATACAAATCACTTTTATTTTTTTAATTTTCGATGCATGGAAAAAATCTGTGTTTTTCCATTAATGATATTTGATCCCTACTTAATTGGAATCGAACCTGGGACCTTTACTCTCGGAAGTCTTTACATCCAATACAGATGATGCCCACAACTTCATCCGCGTGGTTTCATGGTTTTAAAAATTCCATGGTTTCTCGAGAAAAAAGTAACATGTAAGTACTTAGGTAGAATAATTTTTGTCAAATTGTTATAATGATTGGGCCTTCAAATACTAACAAACAGACAGACAGACAGCTTCGCATACATAATGTTAGTATGAATTCTTTATTAAAAAAGAAAAATCTTAAACTAAAATATTTAGATATAACACCTTTTAGTCTCAGAAAATCAAGGAGTTCCCATGGGATTTATAAAAGATCTAAATCCATGCCAACGAAGTTACGGGCTTCATCTGTTTGGTACAGAGATAGCTTGTATCCCGGAGACGAACATAAGCTACTTTTTATCCCGGAAAATCAAAGAGTTCCAACAGGATTTAAAAAACCCGAAACTTACGCGGCCAATCGGAGGGATCATGTACCTTTCTTCTTCTGAATTAAGCCTTTAATATTTTTTGTGGTTCTGATCTACCACTGGTAATTTTCACTTTACCTATTCCTAGAACAACTGGACTCCTTGATGGAGTATCCATCACGTACCTACAATGAACTGCAAGGTTTAAGTGTGGAAAAGAAACCCAGGACAGAAGACGTGGAACGGCGAACTACCTCATTAAAAGAACACGCTCTTTGAATCATCTAGTTTTTAATATTTTCTGTGGATTAGGTGTACCACTGGAACGGAACATTATATCGAGAAAAACCGGATTCCATGATGGATGGCATTATAGTGGGCAGCAAGGTTTAGGTGCGGAAAACAGAACAGCAGAATGGATGACTAACTTCCTTATTGAAAGAACATGCTCTTTGAACATGCATCGTTGCATACGGGCTCAACAGCTAATACACGTATTGTGTCATTGCATCCAATAGATATAAACGCTAGCTGACTAAGATAACGAAGATGATCAAGGCTAACATATGCGGTTTATTGGTTACTAGCTGATGCCCGCAGCTTCGCCCGCGTGGATTGGTCAGATCCCCTGCAGCATCAGGATTGAGGAGTTGGACTCCAAATTTTTTATGAAACAATGTCGCAAAGTTCCTCTATCGATTAAAAAAGAAATGACGCAAATCGGTTCAGAAATCTCGGAGATTTCGGTGTACATAGGTAGAAAAACACAACTCCCTTTTTAAAAGTCGGTTAAAAAAGTAGCCTATTTTACGCCCTGGTCAATCCTCTACTTGCCTGTGAAAGTCCCGTCAAAATCGGTTCAGCCTTTCCAAAGATTAGCCTTTTCAAACAAACAGACAGACAGACAGACAGACAGACAGACAGACAGACAAAAATTTTAAAAACGTGTGATTCAGTTATGGTATCGTTCAAATAACCATATGAGCTTAATATGAGGTAGTTATTTCGAAATTACAGACAGACACTCCAATTTTATTTATTAGTATAGATTCTTAGATTTTCTAATTTTTCCCATGGATTTTGATGAGGAAATAAAATAGTTAAGTATGCTATCTACTATTTATTATGATCGCTACTACGTACCTAGTACGTGTAGATTTAGGTTTATCTAAAATCCTAAGGCAGTTTCCTTGGGATTTAGGATACTTTTCATCCCGGAAAACGGAAACGGAAAATCTACGGTTTCGATTTTCCGCGATAAAAGTATCCTATATCCTTATACAGAATGCAAGCTATCTCTGTACTAAATACATAATACGAACATTCATCATTCATCCACGAACTTTTTGATTTTCCGAGACAAAACGCTTTATGACCATACCCGGTACCTATACAAGTTATTTCTGTATCGATTTTCATCAAAATCTTTCAAACGAATAGGCCGTGAAAAGCTAGCAGACAGACAGACAGGCACACTTTCGCAATTAGGTAGGTACATTATTAATCTATATACTAATAAATAAAATTGGAGTGTCTGTCTGTTATTTCGAAATAACTACCGCATATTAAGGTCATATGGTTATTTGAACGATACTATAACTGAATCACACGTTTTTAAAATTTTTGTCTGTCTGTCTGTCTGTCTGTCTGTCTGTTTGAAAAGGCTAATCTCCGGAACGTCTGAACCGATTTTGACGGGATTTTCACAGACAAGTAGAGAATTGACCAGGGAGTAACATAGGCTACTTTTTTAACCGACTTTCAAAAAGGGAGTTGTGTTTTTCTACCTGTGTACACCGAAATCTCCGAGATTTCTGACCGATTTGCGTCATTTTTTTTTTATCGAAAGAGGAACTTTGCGACATTGTTTCATAAAAAATTTGGAGTCCAACTCCTCAATCCTGATGCTGCAGGGGATCTGACCAATCCACGCGGGCGAAGCTGCGGACATCAGCTAGTATTTGTGTGAAATGAACAGTTATTCCTGCTACTAAACTATACAATCAAGCGGTGATAGCCTATTAATTACGACTTCGGCCTTCTATTCGAGTGGTTGGGGGTTCGATCCCGGGCATGCCTGAGAGTTGTCAAAGATGTCTGCCAATCCGCACTGGATCAGCGTGGCAGACTATGGCCTAAACCTTTCTCATTCTGAAAGGAGACCCACGCTCTGTAGTGCGCCGGCGATGGGTTGATCATGATGATGATGGCTCAAAACAATATTAATCATCAATATCCCGTCAAGTCAATACTTTCGACTTTCGAGCAAGCTACAATAAAAAGGTGTAGTCTTATCCATATTTTTAAACCGGCATGGCGGGACAGGTTTTGTACTTATATATTTGTTTCTTGTACGCCGAAAATTGGTCATTAAAATAAATGATACTTAATTGCAGGATATCACCTAGCTAGACGGTATTGAAGATTTATCATTTGCAATTTTTAAATATACGTAGCATAAACAGATGGTAGCTATATCTATCTACTAGTTAACTTTGGCAATACGTTAATCCTACCTACTCGTATATCAGTTTATACATATTAGTAGAAGAATAGAATAAGTATGGTGCGCGCGACTTTGCCCGCGTGGACTAAGGTTTTTAAAATTCCATGCTTGAACTTTATGATTTTCCTGGATAAAAGGTATTTAGATACGAGTATGTCTGTCTCCATAGCTATCTCTGTTCCAAATTTCGTCAGCAGACAGACAAACACGCTTTTGCATTTATTGTATAAGTATGGATTAGTATGGATGAGATCACGGTCAAGTAAAATCCATCATAGACAAAAAAACTATATTCTTTTAATAACATTTTTATGAACCAGTTACCTACTTCCTAGTGAATAAAATCCGATGCCAAAGAAAATTATAGGAAATCGCGTCATAGCACTGAAAATACAGGCATAGTACTGAAATACATGCTAGATTCGTGTTTTCAGGCTAAACACATTGTTATTAGTTTATTCAATATTAAATATGTATAGATACTGGTAACAACTTTGTATTGTTTTGAATTTTGTTAAGTCGTTACTATGGAAATCGACGCCTTCGCCTATCGAGTTTCTATTTGCGTAGACCCCTGCCACAAAAAAAATAATTTTGCTAGTCTACCTAACTTATTCTTATTGAATACTGCTTATACTTATTTATACTACCCATATTTATTGAATTTAAAAAAAAAATCGATTTTTTTCGGCTTTCGGTTCGTCAAAAGCACATCTTTTATTCTGAGGAGTTCACAATAGGTATGTATACATTTAGATCTTTTGCTTTGAAAAGCTGGCACTAAAATTATAAACATGAACTCTGTCACTCTGTCTGTCTGTCTCAACAGTACATGTCTCCGATCTTGACAGGTAAAGAGATCCAGCATCCAGGAGGTGGACATGGGATCCTTATTATCCCAGAGTCAGAGTTCCTACGGGATGAATAAAAACTTAAATCGGATATCAGATTAGATAGTACATAATATTTACTTACTAATATTATAAAGAGGAAAGATTTGTGTGTTTGTTTATTTGCAGTAGATAAACTCTAAAACTACTAAATCGATTTTAATAATTATTTCACCATTAGAAAAGCTACCTTATCCAGAAGAGACAGGCAAATTACATACCTGTATACGTACCGCGGATGAAGTCGCGAGCAAAAGCTAATTTATTAAAAGATTTAAAAATCTCAAAAATATCAGTTAATGTCTATCATTTATTCAAATTTATATATCAAACAGAACCAACCTTATTTAAAAAAAAATATTCACAGCACTAAAACTTTCACAGACTGTTTGTTACTGGCAGTAAAAAAGCAACGCACGAAAATAAACGTGCGGAATTAAAAAAATATTGAAATTCAAATGTAGAACGCCGCGGTTCACGTTCGAGCTCAACTGAAGTTTGACTCGCGGTGTTCGGGATATATCTTTGGGTGCGTGTGCGACGATCATCTTTTTAGGGTGACCATGATTTTGAACATTGTCGGAATTTATTACCAACTAGATGATACCAGCGACTTCGTCCGCGTGGATGCGGGCTTTTAATCCCGCGAGAACCGATTTTCCTTCGATTTTTGCCTAAAAAAGTAACAAACACACACACACACACACACATAAATTTATGCCTTTATAATATTACTGTGAATAGTGATTATTTGAATACCTCTCTCTGGCGCAGTAGTGAACGCTTTGGTCTTATTAGTGGAAGATCCAGGGTTCGACCCCGGCAGGGGCGATTTGGGAATTTATATTTTGTAAATTGTGCCTCTAGTCTGATTTAGTGAAAGGCTTCGGCCGTGGCAAAGTCGTGCCGCCAAGCGATTTAGCGTTTCGGTACGATGCCATGTAGAAACGGGCCAAGGGTAGTGTTTAATGAAACTGCCATACCCCTTCCAAGTTAGCCTGCTGCTCTGAGCTACTTCCATACTTCCATACAATATTATAAATGGAAAAGTGTTGTTTTATCCCAAAAATCTAAGAGTTTCCATAAAGGCGCGAACATCATCTAGTGACAAAATGATGACGGACTAGATTCTAATCCGTCAATTAATTTTTCCTGATTTGCTAAATTCGTGGCTACAGTACAGTGACGAATGGCGCCAAATCACAGGAATACATAGTATTATTAATAAATACTAATAAATATATTCTCTACGGCCACGGCCGGTGCGTCGCGACGCTGCCTCAGTGTTTCCCAAAGGCCGCGAACTTGGCGACACGTCACCGACTTTACCATCATTATGCGTAACTGAACATTATTTGTACTAACGTTTTAATTATAATGATATAATCACTTACAAGAAATACCTATAAGATAACACACATCAAATACCTAAGTATAGTTAACAGGGCTCTCTCCGTCACTTACTCCATACAATCGTAGTTCCAATTTCATTTGAATATTAACCAACCAAAGTCCATGAAATTTTGCAGACATATTCAGAAGAAACTAATATCTGTGCCTGTGGTGTTTTAGATTTTTCTAAAAATATGTAGTTTTAAAATTACAGGGGCTCAAATATTTGTATGTGAATTTTTAAGACCGCGTAACTTTGAAACCGAATATTTTAACGGAAATCTGGAAAACCACAGGCATAGATATTGGTTCCCGGAACATTTCTACGAAATTCCATTGAGTATGATTGGTTAGTATTCCTATGAGAGACGAACTACGTTTGTATGGAGCGAGTGACGGAGAGACCCCTCAAAATGATATAATCACTTACAGGAAATATAAGATAACACACTTCAAATGCCCAAGTATAGTTAACATCGTTTGATTATGAATGAACTCACAAAACTAGCAACATGTACGATATTATTATGTTTATAGATACTACAATGTGAGACTATGAAGTCTCGAAATTCGATGTCGACCTGAGAAAGCTCGCAAGGTTTTTCAATATGAATAATTTTTTTTCAATAAAAGTCGGTCAAGTAATCATCGGACTCGTACACGAAGTGTTCCGTACCTTTGAACAAGAAATAACACTTTTTAAATTTTTTCCATTTACATGGCGACTTTTTGAAATTTTATTTTTTTGTTGTTATAGCGATAATATGATCACACATTCTGTGGCAACTTTGCTCTCTATATTTACAGTACACACAAGAGCTCGCTGACAGACGGACAGACAAGGAAGACTTAGTAATAGGATCCCATTGGAATCATAGATATTTCGGTTACGGAACTCTTAAAAGCATCGGATCAAAAATTCAAGTTGCGAATATGATCGCCAAGATGTATAGGTAATAGAAATGGACTAGATTTAGACATGACTAATGCTTATTCATCAATTCATCTCTACATTCATCAACAGTTGTGAATGACAAAACAATCGTCACTCGGAGTTTCCCTGTCAATGTACGGATCTTCATTGCACTTCCTACGTGACCTAAGCTACGTAATAACTGTGACGTTTATTATTAGGTATTCAGTAGATACCTAGGTATCACACTTCACACTAATATTATAAAGTCGAAAGTTTGTGTGTGTGTGTGTGTGTGTGTGTGTGTGTGTATGTTTGTTACTCCTCCACGCAAAAACTACTGGACGGATTTGGCTGAAAGGAATGGAGATAGATAATATCCTGGATTAGCACATAGGCTACTTTTTATCCCAGAAAATCAAAGAGTTCCCACGGGATTTCGGAAAACCTAAATCCACGCGGGCGAAGTCTCGGGCGTCGGCTAGTTACGAATAAGAATGCCCTAAGGACCATCCGAACGAATAGGGATGATGACTACTGGTCAAATTAGTGACTTTTTATCAAACGATAAAACGCTTGCTTAGTGAAGAGCTTGTATGAAATTCACAGATGTGACGTCATAAATATTTAGCGTAATTTGACGCTCTTTATTAGTTAAATCGATAATTCAAAATGGTTAGCAAAATTAAAACTAATAGATAGCGGTCGTGGATTTTACGAATTTACGTTATTAATTATCACTATACATCATTGCATTGCAAATTCAGCAATTGACAACAATTTAGTAGGTTATTACCCAATTTGAATAAATGATTTTTACTTTGAATAAATACCTACCTACCTACTTAGATAACATTTTTGAGAAGGTAAGTATTTTTGTTTTACTTCAGTGAGTTAAATACCTAAGTAACTGTTATATTTTTAAGCTATTTACCTGCAGGTTAAAATTACACGTCATAAAATTGGTAATTGGGGTCACAATACAATACAGGATAATAATATAAGGACATAGAGAAGTATTCTGAGACAATTTTGGTCTTCCCAACCATAACATAACATTATATTTTTAATTAGATGCTAATAATTTATTCTGATACTAGCTGATGCCCGCGACTTCGTTCGCGTGGATGTAGTTTTTAAAAATCCCGTGGGAACTCTTTGATTTTCCGGGATAAAAAGTAGCCTATGTGCTAATCCAGAGTATAATCTATCTCCATTCTAAATTTCAGCCCAATCCGTCCAGTAGTTTTAGCGTGAAGGAGTAACAAACATACACACACACACACACATACAAACTTTCGCCATTATAATATTAGTGTGATAATGACTTCATTTTTTCAAGTATGTACTTTGTTACAATATTTGAGTCATCTCATTTTCAGTCAAACCACAATTACGTGACTCTACCACTCTACAACTCATACGTCATAAGAATGACGTAGCTAAGTTCATTGGTGATTTAAGAGGTTACGTTTAGAATTTGGGACTTTACCGTATACTGGTATAAGTACCATTAGTGTAGGTACTACAGCTTAGAATATAAATAACTAGCTGACGCCCGCGACTTCGTCCGCGTGGATTTAGGTTTTTCGAAATCCCGTGGGAACTCTTTGGTTTTCCGGGATAAAAAGTAGCCTATGTGCTAATCTAGGATATTATATATCTCCATTCCGAATTTCAGGCAAATCCGTCCAGTAGTTTTTGCGTGAAGGAGTAAAAAACATACACACACACACACACACACACACACACACACACACACACACACACACACACACACACACACACACACACACACACACACATACAAACTTTCGCCTTTATAATATTATAAGTGTGATAGTACACGTCTGCCGAAGAACTGATGGCCGCTGGGGCAGACGTGATCTGGAGCGAAGACCGCGTATAAGCAAGCGCGGTGTGGGACGACCTCCAACCCGCTGCATTGATGGCCTTTAGAAGATAGCGGGAAGTGGGTGGATAAGAAAGGCGGAGGATCGTGTGAGGTTGTGCGCTCTTGGGAAGGCCTATGTCCAGCAGTGGACGCAAACAGGCTGATTGATTGATGTATTCTGAGCTGTAGGTACCTATTTACACTGAGTCAAATAGTTTTCTTTGTTTGAGAGTAAGCAGAAGCCTATATCGAGCAAAAGAAGGCAGAATACTATATTATGTAGCTTGTAGGTAATAGGCATTTTAGCCATGACTCAAAATCTATCCAATACCAGTCCACATTTCTTGGCACCGAGTCAAAACTTCCCGATAGCCTAGGAATAGTTTTGTTGAAGAATTTTGATGTGATAGTTTTAGATTCGACTCCAGAAGTCTTCGACTTCGACTCGGGTGCAATTTCTGAAAATCCTTTCTCGGGGCGTGCACTCATTCGTATTCGATTCGTAAAGTTTTCGTAAAAATACGATTCGGAGTGACCGTTATACGAAACGTAAACAGGTTACCACCGCCCATGAACATTTGCAGAACCGCCAATGCGTTGCCGGTCTTTCAGGAATTTATTGGTCCACCCCATGATTAACCCCATGTTGTCATCTAGCGGGAACACCGCCGAAGGGACTTGGTTCCACAGATTTTTCGACTGAACAAGAAACTCTGTCTCTTTTAATCTGGGAAGAAGGCTTTTTATTATATTCAATGAACCCTAGTAGTAAGTACCGATGTTCAATAATATCGACAAACTGGTTTTGGAGATGACAAGTTTTCAAGTTGGCTTCGCAATTTCGGCCATTGCTATCATGTACGTTGGACATCCGAGAATATTCATTTTATTGATCTTTTTCCTGGTTTGGTAAGAACTTAGTTGGTAAGTTACATTAAGGCGAATATCTGGAGATAATTAATTGATTTATGTTTCTATTTGATTGCTAAAGATCATTCATTTTATTTGTATTTTTTCGGGTTTGGCAATTTTGTACCTATGCGTGCTACCTACCTTTTTTTTTAAATAAAAATGCACAAATTTTTTATGATACATAATATGTAGCTAATAGTAGAAAGACGTTCTATACAATATATGTACATAATGAAACATTCCGATTTTTTTAATTTTGATCTGTATTCGTTGAGTTGTAACTAGGCTAGGAGCAAAATCCCATAGGTAATCATCTATTTTTTGGTGTTAACCAATCGTGTTCCTTATACAAATCTGGACCATTGAGGGTACTTGCTTAATTTATCCTGTTGCTGAGGTGAGATTACTAGGAACGAAACAATTGCATTAAAATAATTCTCACACTTTTTACGCTGCATTCTGGGTTCGATTTCGGGGGAGAAAATTCTTATTTATGAGTGTAATGCTCAAGATTGAATTTGTGCACGCTGCTTTAATCTAGGCTATGCAAAGTAATTAGGCGTACATTTCGTAGTATTCAACGCATAGCAAAAATATACACATCCAAATAAATTATGAACGAGACGAAAATATGCCTAGATGACTGTCTGTAAGCAACATTACCATGCAGTACATGCAAACAAGTTCTTTAGTGTCCGTTCTGAGTTCTGACATAACATTATGGACATAACTTATGCAAGCTGTATCCTTAAGCATGGTCGAATATGCAACGTAGTAATAATATTAAAAAGATTATTTACATGGTAATTTGAAAAAGATAATTGAGTTTCAGAAATCACGGTGATAACCTATACAGAGAGCCAGCGCGTGCCAGACCTTCGTTATTTTATAAATAAATCTGTCTGTGGCATCGTAGCTCCTAAACTAACGAACTGATTTTAATTTCGTTTTTGTTTTATTTGAAAGGTGGCTTGATCGAGAGTGTTCTTAGCTATAATCCAAGAAAATCGGTTCAGCCGTTTGAAAGTTATCAGCTCTTTTCTAGTTACTGTAACCTTTACTTGTCGGGGGTGTTATATTTACTTGTTTATATTTTACTTCGGAATTAAGCGGGTCGCAAGTTAGTTAATAAAAAAGTTTAGAATAGATAAAATTAATGAGTAGCTTAATAAATTTTGGCGCAGGTTTTTTGCATACGGACATTTCCTGTTTATGGATCTATTATAGGAAGTCAATGCTATGTGATTATTTTAATGAACTTTGACCACGGTACTGTACTGTGTCTATTTCTACTTAGGTATACATCCTCGTGGATTATGAATTATGATGTAATAACAGGTCAAGTGCGTGTTAGAATACGCATAAGGCAGGGTTCCGTCGTATAGCCACGTTAGTTCTAAAAACTAAGGCAGTTATTATGTATTTTGTGAACGGTAAAACGGTAGTTTTTATCTCCAAACACTGTCTCTAAAAAATGGAAGCGAAAATTGTATGTCTATGGTTTAAAATACCTATTTAACAGTTATATTTTTGCTTATCACTTCAAGCCAAGGGGTAAGCCAAAATACTTATCTTTTTCGACTTACGCTTTTCATGTTCAGGACTTAGAATTCAGGCAAAAATCTATAAATCAAGTTAATTTCTAACCATAGACATACGAATTTTCGCTATTTCTAACAAACTAGTTAAAAAGACGCGAAAATTTGCTACCTAACTTAGATCGAAAAATCACTTGAAACAACGTTATTCAAGGCCCAAGAAAAATTAATTACTTCAATTTTTCATAATAATCTTTAAGACATAGGTACCAATTACTTTTTTAGATATTTTGCATGAATCAAATACCAGTGAGAAGACTAATAAATACTATACTTACCTACCTAAATTCAGAAATAGCTAGTGTCAAAAAAAAGTTTATTTTTTATTTTTCCTCGTATTCGTATCTCAGTTTGGTAATTTTCGACCTAATGACTTTTCGTCCTACGGGGACGATTAACGTGTTAATAAATCCTTCTTTTACCACGGAACCCTAAAAATGATTAATCACAGTGCGATGGTCGATGACTTCAAGTGCATACGGATGTCACGCCTACCTTGCAATTGCGTACTAAGAGGTAGCGGGTTTAAGGCATGAGTAAGTAGATTTATGTATTGCCTAACACGTTCCTACGATTAGTAATGCGAGGTATTTTTATTTTCTGCCTTATTAATTTCTTAAGGTGTCTGTAGTTAGACTAGTTTCTTTTTTTTAGTAAAAAATAGCGAGCAAATGAGCAGGTGGGTCACCTGATGTTAAGTGATTGTTATGAAGTCGGGCGAGCATAATAAAAGAAAAAGCTCGCCTGACTTCATACATACATGTCATGTGCATGTGTAGATATAAAAAATATTTTTTATATGTAGGTACCTAGTGGTTTTGGAAGTCGGTTTTTTAATATACTTTTTTGATATCTTTTTAAAACTAAGATATAATAATATTTAAATCAAAAACTAAAATGAATTAAATTAAATCCCAATAGATTTCAACATAGGGTTATTCAAGGAGCCGTCTGCTCGTTTGCTCGCTAATTTTTATTTAAAAAAATCTAAAACCTCATCAAGACCACCGCAGCGAGGCATTGTACCCAAGATGCTGGCAGCATTACCCCTGTGGATGGCCAAACTTTTAATATAATTAATAAAAAAAAAAACCCCTAACCCTTTTCGAAATTTTCTCCAAAAAACCCGAGCCCCGGGCCCCATGGCCCCAAGGTCTCCACGCCATATTTTTTTATGTATAAATATAAATGAGCTTTAGATTCCAATCTTGGGCGAATAAGACTCCTATTTACATTTTCCTTGAGATGTCATGTCATGGTCCAATGCAGACGATGCAGTTCCACACATTATTATTTTGCAACATATTACACGTAATGGCAAAACGTCTCATATTTCATATTCATGACTCCAATTATAGACCATAAGGTTTCCATAGCCCATAGCGTTTCTGACAATAACAAAATATGATAAATGGGATAATTGTATAAGGAAAACCATGGGCTCTTATGAAATGGGGTCAAGTTATGAGTTTACTACGAAATAATTTAGTAAGTATATTGCAGTTACTAATATGGGAAACTCTTATTACGGGAGGATATGAGTGGATTTTGAAAATTTATTGCATTTAAGCTTAGTTAAATAAATGAAATACATACCTACATTGTTTAAAAATTATCGGTCTGTTCAGATTTTGTTTTGTACTTTGACTACACCTCAGTAACTTTAAACTAGATATTTTTAGGGTAATCTTGCAAACCATAGACACAAATATTAGTTTCTAGAATGCGTCTACAAGTCTACAAGCTTTCATTGAATTTGCTTGTGAGTTAGTATTAAGAGCGCTAAAAAGTACCTACTATGCTATGGAAACATTACTATTAACCCCCGACCCAAAAAGAGGGGTGTTAATATAAGTTTGACGTGTGTATCTGTCTGTGGTATCGCAGCTCCTAAAGTGATGAACCGATTTTAATTTAGTTTTTTCGTTTGAAAGGTGGCTTGATCGAGAGTGTTCTTAGCTATAATCCAAGAAAATCGGTTCAGCCGTTTGAAAGTTATCACAGCTCTTTTCTAGCTACTATAACCTTCACTTGTCGGGGGTGTTATAAATTTTTAATTTACACTTGTTTTCTAACCAAACCTTTCATTATTATTGATGTCACGCGCTCGCAATTCGCGATGCAGCGTTGTCTCATTTTCTCAGAAACCGACCGCGGCTGACTCATAAGAAGTCCCCACGTTCGCCAAACTTTGAATATAGCCCCTTGATGTGTGTCAAGGTTCGTCTTGACTGGCCACACCATTGTACCATGTTCATAATTACCGAGTATTCATAATTTATGAATAACATGTGTCATGTTTAAGAGAAAAAATATTGCACTTCTTGTGAGGAAAAAGAAATTGGTAGTAAGTAGACCTTACGCACTCAAAAGTCCCTGGACCCGATTCTCTTCAGTCAATATTAAGATTTAACGAAAGCTCACCCTTTCATTTTTTAAATTCAGATACAAGTTAGCCCTTGACTGCAATCTCACCTAGTGGTCAGTGATGATGCAGTCTAAGGATGGAAGCGGGGTACCTGGAAGGGGTTTGGCAGTTTTCATTAAACCCAATTAATACATCCTTTATAAAATAATAAATACAAAAGTGTGTTTGTTTGTTGCTTTGTTTTTTAATCACGTTGCAATAGAAATGAGGAGATCCGTAGGAGAAACAGAGTAACCGCCATAGCTCAATGGATTGGGATGCTGAAGTGGACACAGTTAAAAAAAAACCGATAGACCTTAGGGTCCCAAGATGCTAGAATATGAAGACCTCTCACTAGGTGGACAGAGCTGACGACATCAAACGAGTCGCAAGAAGCCGCTGGATTCAGGCGGCGCAAGACCGTGGCGTGTGGAAGCACCTAAAGGAGACGTATCTCCAGCTGTGAACGTCTATCAGTTGATAATGATGATGATGATGATTGATACCTACCTAAGTGAAGACGTAAATCTTTAAGTAGGTATTTACCTAATATCGTAATAACATGCTAACCGCCCATAAGTAGGGTACCGTCTTTTACGGGCGTGTCGTTAAATCCAAACGGAATACGTGATGCCCAATACCCTTTTAGTACAGTCGCGAAAAAATGCGTTTCAAACGCATAACTATCAACATAAATCCGAAAGTATGTCTGTCTGACTAGCTGTAAGCTTTTCATAGCCAATCATATTTATTTTATTTTATTCAAATACAGGTTAGCTCTTGACTACAATCTAACCTGGTGGTAAGTGATGATGCAGTCTAAGGTTGGAAGCGGGCTAACCTGGAAGGGGTTTGGCACTTTTTGTTTAACCCATACCTACCCTTTTGGTTTGTACACGGCATCGTACCGGAAGACACGGCTTCGCCGGTAGAGTGTCGAAGCCTCCCACCAGACCAGACCAGAGGCTTAGAAATTATAAAATTCCAAACCCCTGCCGAGAATCGAACCTGGAAGGGGTTTGGCAGATGATGATGATGATTGATATCTACCTAAGTGAAGACGTAAATCTTTAAGTATTTACCTAATATCGTAATAACATGCTAACCGCTCATAAGTAGGGTACCGTCTTTTACGGGCGTGTCGTTAAATCCAAACGGAATACGTGATGTCCAATACTCTTTTAGTACAGTCGCGAAAAAATGCGTTTCAAACGCATAACTATCAACATAAATCCGAAAGTATGTCTGTCTGTCTAGCTGTAAGCTTTTCACTAGCAATCATTTTTATTTTATTTTATTCAAATACAGGTTAGCTCTTGACTACAATCTCACCTGGTGGTAAGTGATGATGTAGTCTAAGATGGAAGCGGGCTAACCTAGAAGGGGTATGGCAGTTTTTGTTTAACCCATACCTACCCTTTTGGTTTCTACACGGCATCGTACCGGAAGGCACGGCTTCGCTGGTAGAGTGTCGAAGCCTCCCACCAGACCAGACCAAAGGCTTAGAAATTATAAAATTCCAAACCCCTGCCGAGAATCAAACCCGGGACCTCCCACTAATAAGACCACAGTGCTTACCACTGGGCCAGGGAAGTCTTCCGTTTAACCGATTATGACGAAACTTAGTACACAGATAGTTTTTATCCCGGTGAAGGACATAGGCGGTTACATTTGATCCCAAAAAATCATTGGGTTTCTATACGCGATTAAAAAAAACTTAAATGCACATGGATGAAGTTGCAGGTCTTATCTAGTTGGTACAGAAAAAGCTTGCATCCTGAAGAGGGACATAGACAACTTTTTACCCGAAAATCAAAGAGTTTCTGCGGGATTTTAAACACCTAAATACAAGCGGACGAAGTCCTCTAAAATAAGTGAGTATACGTGTATAGTGAGTATACAAGTACTGTAAGTGAGTATACATTGATAGTCCTAAGTTTATATAAGTCGTCATAATTACTTTTCTTTGTATACCGTTGGCTTCCTATTAAATAAAATAAAATAAAATAAAAATAAGTGAAGTAAATAATGTACATCAATTATACCAATAAATTTAGATAAGTATGTCTAAATACCTAATCGATCTATCATTTTCATATTATGGTAATACAGCTTAGTATGGTTTCTATATTAAGACTTAGGCGATCTCTTGCGCTATATTTAGGCATGCTGTTACTCGTTGAGGAGTTCCATCCTCTATTTCCAAAACTGTTCATCAAATCTTCACCTAACTTATATGGTAACAACCTGACAGTACAACTTTTGCAAAGAAAAAGGAATTGTGAAAATCGATTCAAAATTGACGGAGTTAATAAGCGTAAAATCGATTTTGATCCCGTATCCCGAAGAATCTAAGATAATAATATAAAATGAAATGTTGTTTTCTTTAGGACTGTACAAAAATTAGGTACAGTTTCGTTTTCAACATAACACATAATATTTTATGTAAACGACATATCATTTTACTTTGTTATTTGTATTTTTCTAAATAAATGCTTTCTTTAATTCTAAATAGTTCCTTTCGAAGTAAAGTTGTTTATACTTTAAGATGCGTTTTAAAATTAAAGTTTTCATTTTTTTCTTTTTTTGTTACAATTGGATTGGATGTGTTAAAGCAAATCTTAAGGATTTGGTACTATCTTTTGTAATTTCAGAATACTCGCAGACCTGTGCAGTTTTAATGCCGAAATTATGCTGGTCTGGGTGTAAGTGAATTATTTTTCTCGTTTAAATAGTTTTAAGATGTCCAAAAACATAAGGCGCAGGACACATCGGCAGAGTCAAGATGCGGCGCAACGTTTTTTTGATAATAAACTACAGAAAGGCGCAGCTCAGGCGCGCCATTGTATTGTTTTAAGTATTTCAGATAGGTATTAGTTATAATATAAATTTCAGTGGTATGTCAAAGTATATAAATCTGATGAGTTTATCTCCACTCCACCTTTGCGCTGGCGTTACGAAATATCAATTTATGCTTTCAAAAAGTTCTACTTCTAAATTATTATTATTAATAGGTATCAATAATCACTACAATTTTATAAAAAGTTGTTAACTATCTAAAGCTCGGATTATTGTTGAAAGTGAAATGAAGAAGTAATTTATAAAAAGTTTATTTCACAGATGACAAGAACTTGTTAGCTCGAAATCTTTTCGAAGTGAACGTATTTTTGGCGCCATCGCTCCAGCCGAATACCACTGAGTACTTTCTCCATCAAGTGGTTATTTTGGCGGACCTATCCTGCCCTGGGACTGAATCGTTTTTGATACAGGTAATATGACACAGGGGATCTATTCATCCTGGGAGATGTGGCAAGTGCAACCTAGGTACTATTGATATGCCTACCTACTTATCTTTTGGGGATGAAAAATCTTAAACATACATCTTCTATGGATAGAAATAAATTTATACATTATTATTTTACTAGCGACCCGCCCGATCGTATACATACCGATCGGTCCAGTAGATCCAATACAGATTAAATATTACGGTCTATTTATCTATACCTATGCAGTTCACAAAACTAGGTAGGTACCAAAGAACGTTCTTTTCAAGGTCTCTTGTATTCCAGGATTTGTTGTGAATCAGCCTGTTTAATTTTTTAGAGTTCCCATGACTTTATGCATCATTTATGAGCTAATATTTTGGAAAAATAGGTGTTTTTTTGCATAATATCTAACCATAATGTTACGTAATCAATTATGACTAGGTAATCTTGCAATGCACCTAATAGGTACTTAGGTAAGACCTAGGGTGTAACTTGTAAACACAGGCTATACTTAGTTAAACAAATAGCATAAAGTATGGTATGACATTTAAGCAAACCGCTTATTATACCTTATTATTCAGCCTGTATTCATCACACTACCTAGACAAAGGCTGTGCACTCATCTACATACTAAAGGTGATCGCATACCACCTGAGAAAAGCGCAAGGCCACCAGAGTCACTTTTGCGCCTTTCTTGAGGGTGCTGTTTCTCCAGAGAAAATAAGGAACTACTTGTCTGGATTTATTTGGTATGCGATCACCCTTATATGTATATTATGACTACTTAATATTTATACGCAATTTATATTTTTGAATATTTAGAAACTGAAATTGAATACACAATAAGAATAGATTTAGATGTTAATTGGTGGTAATGAGGGATAAATATTCTAGACTGGATATTGAATTAATATGTGACTATTGTATTCAAAAAAATATTTTTGGTTGTGCAGCGCCCACTACCTGCAACGCGTCTAATGATAATTCTTTGCCACAGTATGAAGAGAAACAGTATTCGAACTTGGACCCTTGCAAAATATTAAATTCTGTATTTAAATATCTATCTTATAGTATAACCAGACAATTCGATTGTAACAATTTTATAACCAAAAGAGAACTACCTACCTAAATACTTATTTGTAAATTATTACAGGGCATTTGTTGTAGTTGATTTAAGCACGTAGGTTACTTATAACTTTATAAGTTTTGAAATAATTACATTAGTAATAATAGACCACACGAACCTATGATTTGTATTGAGGATCCAAGCAGTCCTCATCATATTTTTTTAACTAAGTAGGTATTTATATTTTTTAAGTCTTAAAATAAACAAACCTGTCCTACTTATTATTATTGTGTGTCATTACCTTCGGGTTATCTATTTGTAGATATGCCTATGCATAAATTTAAACTGATTGGCCTTTGCATAAATTAATACAAAGTGCTAAAACACAGACTTTAATTAAGTATGGTTACGTAAAGATGCTATGGCCCATCGGGCCCGTCCCGGCCCGTCGGGCATCCAGTTTGGGGTCCTTTCAGTAAGCTAATTTTTTTTGCAAGCATTAGCGCGAGCGAAGTCAGCGCAATTTTTAATTAGATAAATATGAACTATTTCGAAAACTATCAGAAAGTATTCATTCTATATATAATACATGATATTATAATACGTGGACATGAACAAAAAAATTGTATGCGCACGGTTTTTTGAGGTTTTGTATTTAATAATGCTTATTAGATGAGTTGAAAACGAACATAAAGCACTTTATGATACAAATCATGAATAAGCGAGCGAAACGAGCGTGAAATTTTTCTTTAGTGTCTTGTTCTAAATCTTTCGCTTTCAAATTTTTTATGGAGGCTTCTAATTTGGAACTGACACTTATATAACCAACAAGCGCAGTATGGGACGATCTCCAACCCATTGGAGGAAATAGCAAGTGGGTGGATGAGGAAGGCGGAGGACCGTGTCTGATGGCGGGCTCTTGGGAAGGTATATGTCCAGTAGTGGACGCAAACAGGCTGATTTCTTGATTGACTTATAATATAATGAACATTACAAGTAAAATAAAACTATTTTACTGTACGCAGGCAAGTGAGCAAGGATACTTCAAGTCTCCGTACCGCTGGTTGATACTGGACTCAGACGTGGGTGCATACAAGTTCGACTTGTTCGATAAGCTGGATATGCCTCTCAACAGCAACGTTGTCATCGCTAAGAGAATAGGCCGCGACCATTACCATTTTATTGAAGGTAGGAAAATATGAATACTTAAGATTTTTAAGATTTTTGCAATCAGCAAGCAATTAAATATCACTTGCTTTAACGGTGAAGGAAAACATCGTGAGGAAACCTGCATGCCTGTGAGTTTTCAATGTTCTCAAAGGTGTGTGAAGTCTGCCAATCCGTATTGGGCCAGCGTGGCATACTATAGCGTAACCCTCTCTGAGAGCAGAACCGTTCTCAGTAGTGGGCCGGTTGATCATGATAGTGATGTTTCTTTTTAATTTCAATATGGTAGAGAAGTTAAAGAACTATTTTTTTTGTCTTGTTTATTTCTCTACATTTATTTCGCAGAAGTATTCATTTGTAATTTAAACCTCTCGGTTCTCCGATTTGCGAAGAACTTATAGGACAAAATTCTTCTTAAAATCCCTAAAATCAGCACTTCTCTATTTTGACGAAGCTAAACTTAAGTACTGAGGCTAACTTCTTTAAACTATACAAATATTTTTGTCTTTATATAAACTAGAAAAATTGACAGGTTCGTTAAAGTTAAGTAAGCCACGTTAAAAAATGTTTGAGAAACACTGGTGTGGTTTCCCAATTTATGGCACCTAGTCTATGATATCAATATCATTAAAAAACCAGAGCAACAGCAAAATTCCACTTCAAGACTGATTGCGACTTGACAGATGCTTAAATCGTGTCTGAATCTGAATTTATTAGTTAGGCTGTGCCCACATTAGCTGCTAATGTATTTCTAAGACTTTCTGCCCCGCGCAAATTTCGGCGAAATTCGCATGAACTATTATAGGGCACATTGTGTGCACAAACACAAGTACACTCTACACCCTACACTCTCTATTACCTCACTCTCATAGCCCGATGGGACCCAAATCCGACACTACCGGAGACAGATCAGGCGCAGGACCGACGGCTTTATGTGCTGTCGCTATGCTCTCACATAGCTATTATGGCTGATTCTGTTGCACATCATCATTATTAGACCGATAGACTATGTACAGTCAAAGGCCGTAAGTCGTTTAGCGCCTTAATGGTTATATTCGCGTTGCACGGTTATGCACATGCGTTAGGTGTGTTTGGCGTGTTTATAGAAAAGGGTCATAATTAAGTGCGACAGGTTTTTGATGCAATCATCATCATCATCATAAGCCTGTGGACGTCCACGGCTGGACATAGGCCTCCCCTAGAGAGCGCCACCATACCCGGTCCTCAGCCTTCCTCATCCAGCCACTTATCGCCAGCCGCTTTATATCGTCGGTCCATCGTGCTGGAGGGCGTCCCACACTTCGCTTGCTTTGATGCAATAGCATCACGGAATTGCTACTCGAATTCTGAGGCCGACCGTACATTATGTGAGACTGCGGGAACATCCACACGCCACACACCACAGTTCACGACAGTTAAGAAAGATTTAACAAAACGTTGAGGCTTCACGAAACGTTCAGGATCAAAACCGACAGTTTCCTCAATTTACTTCACCCTGCCACTCACAATGTGCGCCCAGCCTCAGTGATACAACGAATTTTACATTCAAATAGCGAATAACCTAAACTGAGCTATAAACCCAAATTTATGTCCAGCCGGATGCGACGTGCAATTACTAAAATGACTAAAACCACCAATATGCCATACACGTCCTACTTGACATGCTGTAAAGTGGTTGAACTACAAATCTACTATATAACTTATGTAAATCTGATTTGCACGGCTTGTTGCATTGACGAACATTAATGTAGACTCTAGTAGACATCACATAATCACAGTAATATTATAAAGGCGAAAGTTTGCATTTGTGTGTGTGTGTGTGTGTGTTTGTTACTCTTTCACGCAATAACTACTGAATGGATTTGGTTGTAATTTGGAATGGAGATAGATAATATCCTGGATTAGCACATAGGCTACTTTTTATCCGGGAAAATCAAAGAGTTCCTACGGGATTTAAAAAAACCGAAATCCACGCGGGCGAAGCCGTGGGCATTTTCTAGTTAAAAATATATGTAACTACCTATTTTACAGGGTAATTTTAGAAAAAAAAATCTTATTCAATCAAACTTTTACAATTTTTTAATCTACCACTGCTGGTTCAAGTTGCTTTACCAATACCGTTATGCAAATCTCTAAAACAAACGAAATTGACAGATTTTCACTATCTTAGTATACTTATTATACCTGAGTATTTATTTTAAAATTGTCAATTTAGTTTGTTTGATTAGATTGTATTGTAAAGTTTGTGTACAACAGAATTGGTCTACTAATAGTTACATTAACTGGCTCGCTTTCGTAAGACGACTAAATAAGAGATGCAAACTGTAGAATCAACTCCCTTCTGCAATGTTTCATTAGATTACAATTTACAACATGACGTTATTCAACGGGCGGACCAACAAATTTGGCAACGCATTACCGGTTCCTCTGGTACTGCAAAACTTTCATGGGCGGGCGGTAATCACTTAACAACAGGTGATCCGCTTGCTCGTTTGCTCGCTATTTTTTTTTAAGTAACTTGGTGCGCCGCCCGCGCTGAGAATTCGTCGTCACTCGCCGATCAGTTAACTCTGGTCTACTCGTCACCATGGCCTGCCATCTGTGACGTGCCATTCACCGCGCCTCATCTCCACTTGCCGTCATTCGACGCGTTCGGTCTGCGCTGGCCCTAAGGGCTCAGGAGTCTGGATTTGGAATTTTTAAAATTACAACCCTTGATTATAGAAGGGAGCCACCTAACCCTTACAACATTGAAATACACCATATTATAGATAAATCAAAATAACATTTTTGTTGCAGCATATAAAATCGCTGAAGGCTCGGATGTTATTTACACCACAAGAGGCGCTTGGCAGACAGCCAGCTCTAAAAATCTAATATCTCTAGATTTATATAACTCCAACAACTCTCTAACAGAAAGAAACGTGATTTATAGAACAAGTGCCACTAACGGCGGAGAAAATAGACATGTCAAGGTAAACTGTCAGAGACCGCAAGGTTTTTAATTCCAATTTAATTTTATAAAAATAGGATAAAGCTCAATGCACACCCGCAGAATGGAGTGGAGGCAGCCTTTTCACTTGTAAAACAAATATGGAAAACAAAACTTGTGCACCACAAAGAAAAAAAAAAATCTTCTCGATTATCTTCTTTCATAAGTGTTTCCTTTCATAAGGGAGAACCAATGACTTCTAGTAGAATACATAGAACTCATTGGGGAGAACTTTCCTTAACCAGTTAGGTATCTTCCAAATAAAAAAACTGCGAAATATTCGTAAGGTCATGCGGGGCTATTCCGCCTAAAAAAAGTGACGTGTATAATTCAAATCTTTGCTATTTCACTAAAGAAAGCAATAACAACAAATGAGTAAGTGCATCATAAAAATCATTTATCTGTTAATGATTACACTGTATTACTTTTGTAGAAAATCAATGCCTATATGTAACAACCAGGAATTTTTATTTGAATTCTGGAAAACGGCGGAATAGCCCCGCTGCGGGGCTTTTCCGACTTTTGATTGTGTCTCTGCCATCTATGATTCTATTTAGGTAATACTTAGTGGTACATAAGAATCACAGCGGAATACATACTATTCTAAGTTTTAAAATAAGGTAGGAGGTTTCAAATTCCTTTAAAATCTTTTTTTGTAAATTATGGGGCTATTACGCCGCGCCTCCATACATGCTAGTGATGTGCCGAATAATTCGATAAATTTTAATCAGTTTCAAATTATTGAATTAAACTTTTATCTTACTTTAACGGCTGATAGTAGGAGTTTTAACACCAAGTACTCTTGTAGCAATAGTCAGTGTATTAAAAAAGCGGTGTTAATTGTTTGTAGGATAGTAAAAAAAAAAAACAAAATTAGATAGGTTACGTATAAATTAATATATTTATTATTAAATATCTAATGAGGCAAATCAAGTAGTCTTCAGAACTTATATCGCTGTACCGCTTAAAACAGGGTAACATAAATAGTAACTAAATTACTAAACAGTCTTAATTTTATAGTTTCTATCTTAAATTACGTAGTCTTTAAAACAATATTCTGAATTTAAATTTAATATTCTTAATAACGAAATAACACTATACCTTTTATGAGACATGAAGTAATGAACAAACATCTTAAAGTATTTGAGGTAACTAACAGCCATGTCATAGTGATTTTCGTATATTTAATTTGTTGAGCATAAGTACTTACTTAAATTCTACCAACTTAAGACCTAAAACTAACCTAAACTAACTAAAAAACCTAATTAAATTTTAAGTTTAAGGCGAACTAAAAGGGTCAGGTTGGGCAGAGGTGTTTAGTTCACCTTAATAAGAGAACATAGGTTAGTAAGTAGGTATCTAAGATTGCAGTAAGTAAACAAGATAAAGTTCAAAAACTAAAACCCGACTAAATACTTACTATTCTTATTTTTGTAATTTTTTGCATAATAACGGATTCGTTAAACTAGAAAAATAATTTGAATAATTTTTTTAGTTTTTTTAAATACGTAATTTATTGCTCTCATACTTTTGAATGTCATATCCACCATATTGAACACGTCGTAACGTCATATAGATAAAAAAACACTCAAGATGCGCTAAGACAATGCTAACGACTCTCACTTTTTTTTTCTTGTCATACTTTTGAATGTCATATCCGTCATATTGAATTCGTCATGACATCATATAGATATGGACCATCGGGCCGCTAAGACAAAGCTAATGACACCACATTTATCAAAATCGAATCAGTAGTTGCAGAAAAAATCGTGGTCTAATAAACCGAAAATGTCTAACTCTAATACGGGTAATACCCTTCTTTTAGTCGGGTAAAAAAATATGTAAAGGAGTAGGTAGTCTAATAAAATTAATCTGACTCACTTTATTTCGCTAATACATTACAGTGCTCCCCAAATAAGTAAAAAAAAATACATTATATTTTATAAATTTTAGAAAATGCAATATTTAATAACTGTAAATCAGATTGTATGAGCCCCATATAAACATTCATCATTATTTTATCGACACTAGCACATCACTGACTTTTTTTAATACCGTACTAAAATGGTGGGGCTATTATGTCATATCATTTTTGTTGGAATAGCCCCCATCTTAGAATTTGAGGGGTTATTATGTCGCATCAAATATCTCCGTAAAAACAAAGCGCAAAATAAAACTGAATAGCACAAAATAATTTCCTGTTTCTTAAATTGTCCCTTAACCATAGAAACCATAGAAAATGATAAATTTTACTCACTTTTGATACCAAATCCGTGGAGCTTAATTTTCACTACACTTGTCAAAAATGGCGTCCTAAACAAACATGACTGTCGGTCAAACAGTTAACGCTTTAGCAGCGCCATCTAAATGTCAATTTTAGAAAAAGAGTTTTCGCTATCCGTTCATAGATGCCGCTAGTGATAAATCATTAAAGTATAAAAGTTACAGGCAAAAGTTGGAATAACCCCGCCGACGGAATAGCCCCGCATCACCTTACCTGTCAAAATTGGGAGAGGAAAAATCTCGTTTTGGAAAGAATACGCTTTTGGAAGGAGGAAATCAGAAGGTAGGTAGGTACGTAGGAAAACCTCAGTGCACGGACAGGACTTAATAATTCGTAGTTTAGCTGTTAGTTTTATTTACCCACTACTCACTTATTACCCAGTTATTAGATACTGGTACTTTGATAATTTAGTAAATAAATCTTTTTAAAGCTTAGCACTAAGTCCTTGGTTGAAAGTTGTCAAACAGATGCATTCTAAGAACTCGCCAGGTCATGATCTACTTTAATTAAAATCTAGTTTATATAAAATCTAGTCTAACGCCCCGGCTACACGCTCCGACTTGCCTGCTCACTTAAAACTGAACAAGCAAGATCGAGAACAGCTGCGGTCCGATCTTTTGGAACTGCGCGGGATACCTTTTTGCCGTCCACACGCACGCACTTAACGGCGTAAACTTGCTTGTAAGTTTTCATGTAAGACGGAGAGTGTAGCCGGGGCTTAACATGTATAAAATTGATTAATTAAAAGTACTGTGTGTAAAGTTGTTATATGCAATCACTGCAAGTTGCAATCAATGTCATTCGAAATTAAGGTTATGTATAAATTAGTTATATTAAGAGGGTTTCCGAGTGGTTTTCTTACCTGTGCGCGTAGACCACTAAGATTTTGGTTTATCGTAATCGCTCCCGACTCCTGCGCTCCGCCTCAAGAAAGCCCGAAAGTCGTTTTTTACCCGACTGTGCGGCAAAGCCAAAAGGAAGGGTACTGATTTTAATGTCTATGTATGTATGTATGTATAATGTATATATTATGTATGTATGTATGTATCCAGATTCTGTGTGTTCCATCGTAGCGCCTAAACTACTGGGCCGATTTTGATGAATGAGGTGTCAATTGGTTCGTTGTAAAGGCCCGGGTGACATAGGCTATATTTTATAAGAAAAAAATTGACCTAACGGATGTTACATAAAAAAAGTGGGACTCTCCAAAAATAGTTTTTCTAGGTATACATGAACAGCAACATTAAAAATCAACACCAAACGACAGACAAACAATATTACTCTAATACTTCAGTGTTCGTAGTCGGGTTTTAGTTTTGAACTTTATCTTGTTGAGAATGAAATCTAAGGAAAAGGTCACTGACTGTCTGACTAACAGATCTATCAACGCACTGCTCAAACTATTGGTCTGATCGGGATGTTTGGCATGCAGATATCTATTTTGACGTAGCTACTCGTACATCCGCTAAGAAAGGATTTTTGAAAATTCAACCCCTAAGAGGGTAAAATTTAAAAGAAGGTGCTTGAAATTTGTGTAGTCCATGCGAACAAAGTCGCAGGAATAAGCTTCCATTATTTGAAAATTAAACACCACAAACTGTTAGCCTATTTCAAAAGTTAATATGTAAAGTAAACTGAAAAAAACTAATTAAATCGATCAAATAACAAAAAAGTTATAAGCATTTAAATATTTCAGATTAGACAGAGAGATCGATAATAGCATTATGACGTCACTCCGTGCTAATGCCATAGTAGCTTCCTGCGGTTTCATACAAATTTTCGTTTTGCGAGAAAGGGATAGAAGACCCTCCCACTCCAAAATTAAAATGCCTGTAACTTTGTAAATCTTTGTTGGATTTTAATATTTTTTTCAGCTTTCGTCATTATTTTTATCCTAGTTTATAATAAAGTAATAATATTTATCAAATTCAAATGTAGGAAAATACCCAATTGGCGTGTAGCATTCATAAATGGAACTGTTATCACACACTGATAACATATACAACAATTATTGGCAGTTATTGGTCACGCTTTTCAAAATGGCAGTCTTTATAAAATTGACTATTAATATTTATTATTGTATTTTAGTCTATATTTTTAAGAAAAATATTATTGTGACATTTTATTATAAAAAATAATTTGAATTATTGGATTGACGTATAGTGTATATTATCAAGAATAAATGACTATGACTATCTAAATCCATTTGAGCGTGACTTCGATTTAACGTCAGAAACACCCTACTTTTTCATTGTGATGTTAATAAACAAGTGTAAATTAAAAATTTATAACACCCCCGACGATCCAAAGTATTTGATTTTTCCAAAACATCATTTTCAAATATATAATTATGTATTTAGGCAACGTCCACCTTGACAGCTTGACATTTGTCTATTGACATAATATTATGAACCTAACGGTTATCTAACCTTCTTTTCTACAAGAAAACTAGAAAAGAGCTGATAACTCTTAAACGGCTGAACCAATTTTTTTAGATTATAGCTAAGAACACTCTCGATCAAGCCACCTTTCAAACAAAAAAAACTAAATTAAAATCGGTTCATTCGTTTAGGCGCTACGATGCCACAGACAGATACACAGATACACAGATACACAGATACACAGATACACAGACACACAGATACACAGATACACACGTCAAACTTATAACACCCCTCTTTTTGGGTCGGGGATAAAAATCAAAACTATGGTGTGAAATAAAAATGATTGTTGGTTAAGAAAAATAAGAGATTTTTTAAATGAATTTGCTTTCTAATAAAACCGTGATTACAGAATTTAAATATCGGAAATATTTAATTAAATTTTAATTACTTACATACCTACCTAGGTACTTATAATAAAATGACATATACCTACCTACCTAATTAAATCATATTGTATAATCTTTAATTACTCACAAGTACTATATTATTGCGCCAAGGTTGATCTTAGCTATTAAATTAAAGGAAGAAATAGGTCTAAAATGTAGGAAAATATATCTGCTCCTTGTACGTTAGAATGAGATTCACTTGAAAAGGGCAAGGATTAAGGAATATGTTTTATTGGACATAACATTGGATCAAGCTGTATGAACTATGAATGCACATCGGCCTCATCGTGATCAACGAAGGCGTGAGAGTCCATCCATTGACCATGACCACGACCGCTCTGCCAAGAGTGTTACGACGAAGAAAAAGAAGGATTCATTAAGCATAGCACACATTACACTTTTACATTACACCTTCACATATTGGTAGGTAGTAGGTACAACATCAGATCACAGGTGAAACCGCAGTAAAAAATTAACACTATAAAATTGGATACCACTTTTATTTTCATAGTCAACCAAATATGGCACAGTGGAGGACTACAGGAACGTTAAAATAATGTCACTGAGAAGGATGGATATAACAGGACACCCTCTCACTATGGTGATGGTTGTAGTCGACAGCAATGACACTAGGGATCATTTGGATGACAGACTGTGAGTACAGCAATTGAGATTTATAGGGCGCACTTTGACTTACCTTAGACTAAGGCCTCATTTGCACGAGAGCTTTTTTAACGCCCGTTAAAAAAGCGTTCAAAATAGAACAAATGCATTCCCAAATATCTTTTCACACGTCAACGCTTTTTTTACGCGCTTTGTATTGTCAGCGCAACGCCGGGTTTTAATGCAACGCTTTTTTAACGCTCGTGCGAATTACGGCTTAAGACACTGTTATACAGACAGCGTTATATTACTGGCATAAATCTGTCTCGTTTTAATTGAGTCTTAAGTCTGAGCAATGTCAAAGTACCCTCTATAGATCTCAGCCTAAGATCCCGTGAGCCGTGAGGGTCAGATAATACTTAGGTTGGAATCTATAGACCGCACTTTGACTTTGCTTAGACTTAAGTTAAAGATTTATACGTCTTTGTTACTACTGTTATCTGCCAAAACCACCGTGATCCAAACTTTATAGTCGCTGATCGTTTATACTTGTATTGGGGATAATGCGCATAGAAACTTTCTTTTATAAAATAACAAAGGTCTGGCCCTCACAGACTCTTTCTCTATTACTCTGCATCTCTGTTATACGCTTCTTTTGCTTGCTATGGTCCTATTGCACCTATACCCAGGAAAGGTATCAACTGACTGTCTGTGTCCAGTGACCACTGCTGGACATAGTCCGTCCCGAGAGTCCCCTCACACTGCGCGAGTCACAGCGCCACTGCACTCGGTTCTCCTCCTTCCTCATCAAACCACTTCCCGGGTCTTCAATCCAGCTGGCTGTATGTCAATCCACGTTGGACTTGCCGATCTTCACTCTAAAATAAATCTGCCATAAGTCATCGGTTGCGACAGTCGTTGCCCATTTCAACTTGCTATCCTGCAATGGAACACTGAAATTTCTTCTTTGAAAAGGAAACGGCTGACAGACAGACAGACCGATTGATTGATCGTCTACTGAAGAAGGAAGGGGACCTTGGTAAGTCCATAGGATCTGCGATATTCATTACTGCCCACTGCTACTTCAGCTTGCTAATCCTGCAATGGAATACTGATAATTCTTCTGTGAAAATAAAACCAACGTTATGTTCTAGAAATCTTCAGCATGACTCCATATCGAAAATGTCGCACATGGTGGTAAGGGTATGCTTCGATATGCTCAACGCGAGCGAAAAAAGGCTGTTCACTCACACTTGGGGATATAAGGATAAGGATGGCAACTGGCAGGGCTTGATTGATCATCTACTGAAGAAGGAAGGTGACCTTGGTAAGTTCATGGGTCTGACTTTCAACCTGCGCAGTGGTTAAATCGATCTATTTAGAGATATAAAGTGAGTGCACGATGTGGAGCGTATCAGCTCTGCTGCTAGGCGATTTCCGTCTACCTTTCCCGTGTAGTAAGAATGGAAAGTAGATACATAATATGCGCAGACCCTATCCCTCCACTTTCATCGAGGAATCTTTTTTCAAATAAAAAAAAAAACAAGCAAACCAGCAGGTAGGTCACCTGATGTTAAGTAATTACCGCCGCCCATGAAGATTTGCAGCACCTATCCTGAATGTAATCTAGTGGGAATACTGCCGCCGAAGGGAGATGGTTCCACAGTTTGCATGTGCGCCGAAAAAAGGCTCTGGTACAACGGGCGGTCGAAGTGCACCAGGCAAGCAGTGGCAAGAGTGAAATAATTGCTTACGGTGGCGTGCAGTGGGGTCTTTTTCTCTTTTTAACTGGACGCCATTCTGTACAAGCTTTAGTTTTCAGGTACGATAGCACTCTTCACGGAGGATCGCATGAAAGTGGTAGACTACATAGCTATGATAGGCTCGACGGCACTCCACTTCGTGTTCAGGGAGCCTCCCCTACCTCTTGTCCAGAACATCTTTCTATTGCCTTTCACTAGTGGGGTATGGTTCGCAATCTTCATGAGTGTGCTGGGCTGTGCCGTGATCCTTTACATCACGTCCAAGTGGGAAGCTAGCGTTAGCATGGTAATGTACCAAACGCTTCCCCTAGCTCTGCAATGAACCGTCTAGCTCTGCAATACTTCACCTAGCTCGGAAATACCTCATCTAGATCTAAAATACCTCATCTAGCTCCGCAATGCTTCACCTAGCTCTGAAATATCTCCTCGAGCCCTGATCGAGAACATCTTTGCGTTGCCTTTCACTGGAGCGGTGTAGTTTGCGATATTTACCTGCGTGCTAGGCTGTTCCGTGTGCCTCTACATCCCGTCAAAGTAAGAAGTAAAAAATTAGCATAGTAACGTACCAAATGCTTAACCCAGGTCTGCAATGCCTCATCTATAGCTCTGCAATACTTCATCTAGCTCTGAAATACCGCCTCTAGTCCTGATAGAGAACATTGTTGCATTGTCTTTCACTTGTGCGATATAGTTCGTGATTTTCATTTGCGTGCTGGGCTGTGCCGTATTTCTTTACATCACATCAAAGTGAGACGGCCAGGCGCTAACCGAATTCCCCCCCTAGCTTTACAATAAACCGTCTAGCTCTGCAATGCTTCACATAGCTCTGAAATACCTCATCTAGCTCTGCAATGCTTCGCCTAGCTCTGAAATACCTCCCCTAGTCCTGATGGAAAATATCTTCGCGTTGCTTCACTCATACAGTGCAGCATATTCCCGTTGATCCTATCATGATCTTATTTGCACTCACATAGACATACGTGATGCGATGATACAATCTATCACATCATGGCATCACGCTTGTCTGAGTGAGTGTGAATCTGCCATTAACGAAGATATTCATGATCGACCCATCGCCGGCCCACTACTGATAGAGATATGCACAGACCCTGACCTTCCACTGTCATCAAGGAATCTTTTTAACTGTCGAAATATTGTACAAGCTTTAGTTTTCAGGTACGATAACGATTTTCACAGAAGACCGCACGAAAGTGATAGACTACATAGCCATGATAGGCTCGACGGCAGTCAGATTCTCGTTCAGGGAGCCTCCTTTAGCTCTGATGGAGAATATATTCGCTCTACCCTTCACTGGTGCGGTATGGTTCGCGATCTTCATTTGCGTGCTGGGATGCGCCGTGTTTCTCTACATCACGTCCAAGTGGGAGGCCAGCGTTAGCATGGTAATGTATCAAATACCTCCCCTAGCTCTGAAATACCTCTTCTACTCCTTTGTACTCCGCTTCACTGGTAAATACAGTGTGGTTCGCGATCTTTACCTTCACGCTAGGCTGTGCCGTATCATCACGTCAAAGTTAGAGGCCAGGCAGACCAAGTAGGTACCTATACCTACTTAATCGAGCAGTAGGTATATCGTCCAGGTCGCGGAACGTAAGTACCAGCTCTAGGTTTATAAGCATCTGGATTTTCTGTTTGGTAAAATAATCATTTCAATGATACCCCTTCCATTTCTGGGTCAGTAGTCAGTACAAGCATACGAGCACATACTCATTAGTTCCCATGTTGTTCCCATCATGATCTCAATCGTAATCACTCAAGCACGAGTGACGAGATGATGCAGTCTATCACATCATCAATTCACTCCTTGCGACTTGCTTGATCTGTCCACCTAGTAGGAGGTCTTCCAATGCTGCTCTTTCCAATGTGAGAGTTCGCCATTATAGCGTCTTAGGATCCCAACGTTTATCGCCCTGCCTATTGCCACTTCAGCTTCGCAATCCGCTATGTAGGATAAGATCCGCTGAGTAAGTGCAAATCTGCCATCACACTATCTAATATTATAAAGGAGAAAGTTTGTATGTGTGTGTGTGTGTGTGTGTGTGTGTGTGTGTGTGTGTGTGTGTGTATGTTTGTTACTCCTTCACGCAAAAACTCCTGGACGGATTGGGCTGAAATTTAGAATGGAGATAGATTATACCCTGGATTAGCACATAGGCTACTTTTTATCCCGGAAAATCAAAGAGTTCCCACGGGAATTTTAAAAACCCTACATCCACGCGAACGAAGTCGCGGGTATCAGCTAGTCCATTATATTTCTTAAAAAATGTTACAATTTTTACGTAACAACTAAACTCATTCACCAAAATTCAAACCTAATCAGGTCATGGCACTTTTTCCTTGTTCGTTCAGATATTTCTACGAAATGTACCCACTTGGTAATTATGTAAGTGATCGCTGATCACTGTATATGTTACAGCATCCACTGCAGCTGGATGGGACTTGGGCAGATGTGCTTATCTTGATTATTGGCGCAGTGTTGCAGCAAGGATGTACTTTGGAACCGAGATATGCTGCAGGTATCAACCTAGAATTAGCAAACTTTTGTTAGACTCGTTGCATTATTCGAATGTTGTTCGTTTTGTTTTTCTGATTTCTTTGGTTGGAGGCGGAGCCCAAGCTCCCACTGTCGCGGAATATCTATGTTAGTACTTAAAAAACCAGCCAAGTGCGAATCAGACTTGCGCACTGAGGGTTCCGTACTCGGGTATTTTCCCGACATTTTGCACGATAAATCAAAAACTATTTTGCATAAAAATAAATAAAAATCTGATTTAGAATTTACATGTAAAGGCCTTTCATATGATACCCCACTTGGTATAGTTAGCTTACTTCGAAAATTGAAACACATTTTAATTTTTTTTATTTTATTTAATCACAAATTCACAGTTTTCGGATTTTTTCCTTTACTTGTGTTATAAGACCTGCCTAATTGCCAAATTTCATGATTCTAGGTCAACGGGAAGTACTCTATAGGTTTTCTTGACAGACATGGCAGACGGACAGACGGACAGACCGACAACAAAGTGATCCTATAAGGGTTCCGTTTTTCCTTTTGAGGTACGGAACCCTAAAAACCGTTCAAAACTTACAGGTCGCTGTGTAACATTGTTGTTATTCGTGGCGTTAACAATCCTTTACGCTGCCTACTCGGCGAACATAGTGGTGCTGCTGCGGGCACCCAGCTCCTCAGTGAAGACCCTGCCTGACCTACTGAACTCACCATTGAAACTAGGGGCTAGTGATTTTGAATATAACCGGTATTTTTTTAGTGTGAGTTCAATGATTAACCACAGAATTATATCTTAGAATAGAATAGATTTTCATTTAAGTAGTCTTTTACATCGATGTATATGGATGGGCCCTTCGAAGATAAAAAACGCGCTCAAAAAGTCAAGAGAATTTGCAAAAGTCTCTTGACTTTGTCAATGACGATGACGTAAGATTCAAGCGTATTCTTGCGGACGGAATTGTATGGGAAAGGCTAATCCATATACATCGATGGTCTTTTACAAGTGCTTTTGAATCGTCAAAATAATTTACCACTGGTTCGGAATGCCGTTCCTACCGAGAAGAACCAGCAAGAAACTCGGCGGTTGCTCTTTTCAACTGTTCAATTTACAATAATATGCCATACTATAAACAATTGCAGCCCCGCGCATTGCTAGAGCGAGTCAAATGCATGCTTTTTTATCATTCACATAATCTTCGATTGTATAATGTGCTTTTTCCAGGAGGACATGACACTAGCTTACGCCCGCGACTTCATCTGCGTGGAATATACTTTCCAAATTTTTTTTGCCCCTTAGGGGTTGAATTTTCAAAAATCTTAGCAGATGTCTACGTTATAATACCTATCTGCCTGAAAAATTTCAGTCCGATCCGTCCAGAAGTTTGAGCTGTGCATGAATAAATCAGTCAGTTGGTCACCTTTTCGGGTTAATTTTAAGTTTCGCTAATATACGTAACTTTTGAAACCTGCATCTGAATTTCTGATTTACAAAATGAAAATTAGGTATACAACTTACAGGCTGAATGGAAAATCCTACTTTACAGTGCCAGTGGTTCGAGAATATTTCAGATCTTTTACCCAATTGGGTAATTTTTATTCCAGAAAATGAATGACCCAATCAGAAAAGCTATTTACGATAAGAAAATCGCACCGAAAGGGAAAAAGCCCAACTTTTACAGCATGAAAGAAGGCATCGAAAAAGTGAGAAAAGTAAGTACTAAGTAAAGAGATATATACCTACTTATTTATTGTATTTATTTATTCATTTGGGAAACTTTATTGCACACGCAAACATATATACAGAAAACATTGAAAGAAACTATACAAGATGGTGCAAAGGCGGCCTTATTGCTGTAGCAATCTCTTACAGGCAACCTTTGGTGTACGGATTTGGTGACGAGAGCACGGGATGATGCACATAGAATTAATAAGAAAAGTAATACATACTTCAAAGATAATAAAATATTGTATAAAATAAATACATTGTAAAATAAATTATACAAATATCACCTATTTAATAGACATAATTATTTTATCACAAACAACATTCATATTTTATTGATATTAAATTATTATGTAATATTAAAATAGTACCACAATTCAGTCTTCACACCTAGTCTATACCTACTTAGTTCATTAAAAATCATTATACCGTTTTCAGAAGCTACTAGCTGAGGCCCGCGACTTCGTCCGCGTGGATTTAGCTTTATGAAAATCCCGTGGGAACTGTTTGATATTCCGGAATAAAAAGTAGCCTATGTCACTGTCCAAGTCTTAAACCCATACGAAATCACATCGACTGTTGTCTCGTTGTTGTTTCGTTGCTCCGTTGCGACTTGATTGGAGGACAAACCAATAAACCAACAAACAAACACACGTCTTTCGCATTTATAATATGGGTTGTGATGTGTAGTGATTGACCTGTCAGAGAATAAGTGCCTACCTACCTAACAAATGCCCTGGCTTGGAACTTTATGCATGCCACTGTATTATACCTACCTACCTAAATTGCCGTTTTTATTCTCAGGGTCTGTTCGCTTTCCACATGGAACTGAACCCAGGGTACAGGCTGATCCAAGAGACGTTCCTTGAAGAGGAGAAATGTGACCTGGTAGAGATAGATTACCTTAACGAAATCGATCCTTGGCTCCCTGGGCAAAAACGATCTCCTTACAAGGATTTGTTCAAAATCAGGTGCGATTGTGATCTACGCGGTCTGCGCCATCTATATGTGATTTAATGAATTATCGCAACCGAATCATGTTTTTCGGATTTTTCCTTTACTTGTGCGATAAAACCTACCTACCTGCCAAACTTCATGATTCTAGGTCATCGGGAAGCACCCTATAGGTTTTCTTGACAGGTCGATAGAGACACGGACAGACAGATAACGAAGTAATCCTATAAGGGTTCCTATATTCCTTATGAAATACGGAATTCTAAAAACACTGTTATAATCACGCAACAAGAAAAAAAAATGTTTCATTACAGCTTCGCCAAAATCCGTGAGACTGGCGTCCAAGCGAACATACACCACCGTCTCCAAGTCGGCAAGCCGCACTGCTCGGGCAGCGTTTCTACATTCAGCAGTGTGGGCATCACCGACATGTACCCGGCGCTCATCGCCACACTATACGGCGCATTCTTCTCCGTCGCTGTCCTCATACTCGAGATCATGTATAAGAGGCTGTAAGTTGCTTTTTCCTATTTTCGTTTCTAAAATTGACCCATGCTTCTAGTTCTCTTAGCACGATCGTCTCAAGTTACCCCACCCGGTAAGACTTTTGGTTTAGGCGGCTGTCATGTACCACCGATGGTCATAATATGAAGATTTGTACCGTCCGAACACCATATAACAGTTCATGTGGTCCCGGTGTGAACGTGTTAAAGTGATTTCTTTATCATCTTCATCAACATCTTTCAGAACCTGCAGGTCAGGGAACTGAAGGGTCTGTTAGCATATCACGGTCAGAACAATCGTATTGCATACAAATTATACGGTTGCACCAAAGTCCTAGTACTCTGTAACTGTTTCATCAATAGCTAGCAGCATCTCCAGATCAACAAGCGTGTTTCCTACCAATTACAATCCGCGTATCTTTGAAACAAGAGTAAATAGTGCATTGAGGACTTTTAAAACTGTAATAATACTGGAGATGCTTTTTAAATCTTCCAAAACATAGGTATTTTAAATAGTTATAAAAGTAAGTTAAGATTCCTTGACAGGAGATTTTAACAGAATAACGATGTTATATTTTTTCAGGATGACGGTGAGAGACAAAAGAAGAACCAAGAAAAATCTGCAACTTTAAAACAAGCAGAATATAAATAACTTAGGACCACGTAGGCACAAGTAGAAGAATAATTTACTATCAACAGTATAGCACTAATTGTAGCTTAGACATTTAGGAAATAAATGAAGCGGCTACGAAAATGATAATTATGTCTTATGTAGCCAAAGCTTACCAAGTTGGCAATTATATGTAATTTCGATTCGGAATCTATAATTATTTTTACGCGAATTTCCTTCGACTGTTCCTATCAACATTACAAAATTTATTCTATTATGACTAGTAGATTTACTCCAATTTTGCACGAGTTTTAAAACTCAATGTGAAAGTTTTTATACACGTAAACCTTTGTTATGGAATTCACTAAGTATATAGGTAAAACAGTTATAAACACAGATAAAAGAAGAATACGATCCTGTTTTATTATACTACGTGAGTATAATAATTAGGGGATGATAGTTATTCATACTAACTACAGATGACTTCGGATCACCTAAATGAAGTATTTAGGTAATGTAAAAAACAATGACACTTAAAAAAGAAAAGAGTCCAGCCATACAAACATACTTATTACTTATGATTTACTAGCTGTGCCCGCGACTTCGTTCGCGTGGAATAGCTCTCAGCGCGCTTTATATAGCCACGGACGCTCAGGCGCGAGGCGTGTAAGTACTCTGTTCGTTAAAAATGTTCGCCGTGATTCTTTAAATTGAAACTTTTTTATTTATGAACCAATTGACATGAAATAAACACTAAATGTTAAGTGAAGCTTACTACAATATATTAGTGATATTTCTGATATTAGCGTGCACAAACACACAGACAAAAAAAAATTAATTACAATTTCGGGTTCGGCATCGATATAATAACAACCCCTGCTACTTTTTTTTTTATATATTTCCATTGTACAGACACCACTTTTCTACAATTTTATTATATGTATAGATGATTTATTAACATTAAGCAGGTGCCTAGAAGGAGCTACAGAAATTATATAAAAGCCCGATTAACTATACTATAAGGCGTTTCATTTCATAAAGTCAGAAGTAATATAGGGTCTTCACCACAATACCTTTTCAAAAAAATCGGCTTCAAGAAACAGAAAATATGAGAAGAGCAATAATTTGGCTTTTGTTTTTGTTCAATTTTAATTTGAATGTACACGCTAAAGACATGATCACAATTAATTTTGTAAAAAGCTTCATTCAAAATGAGTTTAAACCTACGAGTCTGATCTACAGGAACTTATGTTGGAAGAAAAGTAAGCGTTCTTTTTAAAATATCTATTTTAATTAACCCCCGACCCAAAAAGAGGGGTATTATAAGTTTGACGTGTGTACACAGGTACACACGTCAAACTGTCTGTGGCATCGTAGCTCCTAAACTAATGAACCGATTTTAATTTAGTTTTTTTTTGTTTGAAAGATGGCTTGATCGAGTGTTCTTAGCTATAATCCAAGAAAATCGGTTCAGCCGTTCGAAATTAATTATCAGCTCTTTTCTAGTTACTGTAACCTTCACTTGTCGGGGGTGTTATAAATTTTTAATTTACACTTGTATCTGTGTACATAATTATACTTCGTCATCATCGTCATGACCATCACATAACCGGCTCACCACTAAGTACGAGTTTCCTCTCAGAATGAAAAGGGTTAGGCCCATAGATAATATACTAATAACGGGTTAGGCCATAGTCTTCTACGCTGGCCAAGTGCAGATTGGCAGACTTCACAAACCTTTGAGAACATTATGGAAAAATCTCAGACATGCAAGATTCTTCACGATGTTTTTTTTTCACCGTTAAAGCAAGTGATATTTGATTGCTTAAAAAACACATAACTCCGAAAAATTAAAGGTGCGAGCCCGGGTTCGAGTTTACCCCCTGCTTTTTACATAAATTATACTTGATGTTCTCAAATACAGAAAAATACAACTATAAACCCACCTATTGTAAAGTTTCATGTTTTTCGTGTTTTTTTTAATTGTTGTGTATTATAATTTTTTTGATGCAGGTACAATTATTATAAAGTGTGTTTTCATTTTAGTTCTGTGTTTTTTAATTTAATTTCATTTTCATTATCTATTGCTCTCAAAAGCTTGCTCTTCGATCAAGTTATGATTTTATTACTAAGTAATGTTTTTTCAGGTGAAACATTAAAACTGACTAAAGAATTATCTAATGCTTTAAACACCAGAGTATCGTCAAATTATAGAGAGGGTGGTTATCTTCAAGATCACACGATTTTATTTCTTGTAGATTTAGACTGTGTGCACTCAAAAGCAGTTTTTAACGTATGTAACCTGTAAAAAAAAAAACTATTTTTTAATACTTAAGACATTTCTAGTCTTATCTTTATTGTTTCTTTTACTGTCCTTAACTCTTTCGACAATTCTAGGATTCAAGACTTCTACGTTTCCCGTATCGTTGGCTAGTTCTACATGATCATCAAAATCAGAACCAGTCAAAAGTTCAGCAACTTTTGGATCTCCCTTTATTAGCTGACAGTGATTTTGTGTTAGCAGAACGGAATGAAAATAATTTTACATTAACTGAACGTAAGACCCCAAAATATTTACTAAACAAATCACTAATATTAAGGTACTTAACGTAATATTTAAAAGTAATAAATAGCTCCTGCAAAAATAGTAATAAAATATTTTTCAGACATCCAGTTTAAGAAATTTGCTCTAGTAACGACTAATTTGTGAGCTATACTCGATACTAGAGTTAATTTCTTCAACTGGACCCTTTCAAGTAATGATTTTTATAAACGGACGGTGAGGATGATACTGCCATTAGCGCAATTAAAATGCCATAAGCCTACGTTGTCGTACTGGTTTACAAATTGCGAAAACCAAATTAAATTTGAATTTCGCGGGCAGACCCGTCGCTTCCACCTTAAGGAATACCGTCGAGCATCAACAAAAACGAAAATTTGATTAAGATTATCGCTTAAATAAAAAGGAATTCTTACAATTGGTTCAATTTGGCATCGCTAAAAACGTATCTTTATAACCCTCTTTTGTAGTACATAAACCATCTACCTTTGGTCCAACGCACTCTAACCCAAGAGGTCAATACAATGGGAAAGACTCCAAGTTAATAGATACAAGACCTCGCAGGGAGCTGTTCAGACGAAGACAAGATATAATGGGCCATCCACTCACCGTGTCAAATGTTATACAGGAAAGCAACTCCACACAGTACCATCTACCTAGAGAAGATAGACTGTAAGATAAATATTTATTACTAGCTGATGCCCGCAGCTTCGCCCGCGTGGATTGGTCAGATCCCCTGCAGCATCAGGATTGAGGAGTTGGACTCCAAATTTTTTATGAAACAATGTCGCAAAGTTCCTCTATCGATTAAAAAAAAATGACGCAAATGAGATTTCGGTGTACATAGGTAGACAAACACAACTCCCTTTTTGAAAGTCGGTTAAAAAAGTAGCCTATGTTACTCCCTGGTCAATTCTCTACTTGTCTGTGAAAATCCCGTCAAAATCGGTTCAGCCGTTCCCAAGATTAGCCTTTTCAAACAGACAGACAGACAAAAATTTTAAAAACGTGTGATTCGGTTATAGTATCGTTCAAATAACCATATGACCTTAATATGCGGTAGTTATTTCGAAATTACAGACAGACACTCCAATTTTATTTATTAGTATAGATAATTCAATTCACAACACTTTTCTACTCTCAACAGAAATAAAAAAATTAAAGTACTTAGTTACTTAACTAAAGTATTACCCACATCCTTTATCTTAAGAGGGCTCTCTCCGTCACTCGTTTCATACAATCGTAGTTCCAATTTCATTTGAATATTAAGCAACCAAAATCCATGAAATTTTGCAGACATATTCTAGAGACTAATATCTATGTCTGTGGTTCTTGAGATTTCTGTCAAAATATTCGGCCCCTGTAATTTTAAAACTACATATTTTTAGAAAAATCTAAAACACCACAGACACGGATATTTGTTTCTAGAATATGTCTGCAAAATTTCATGGACTTTGGTTGCTTAATATTCAAATGAAATTGGAACTACGATTGTATGAAACGAGTGACGGAGAGAGCCCTGTTAAAAATTCTCATGATGAGTAAGTAGGTACCTACCTACTCATAAGTTATCCGATGTAGGCTCCAATAGATATTGCAAAAAATTGAATTGATCTTCAATCATTTCATCTTTATTCTAGAGAACTTCAATACGACTCAATACCAAAGCTATGTTGGATGAACATTCGCGTAGCTTTAGAATTTCTCAACGCTACACCACGATACATCTTCAGCCATAGGTGGGGATATAAGAGGAACGGCCAGTGGTCCGGCATGATAGACGACCTGAACAGAGGGAGAGCTGATCTAGGTAACAATGCTTCGCTCGGATCACATTCACACGACGTACACAATTTTTTTTGACGTGACAACGTCTTATAATTCGATAGAGCCGGCTGCACGCACAAAAAAACATGACTCATGCGGCGTTACCTCGCTCTGAGGCGTTCCATGTAAGGCTTGAAGTGCAAGCGAGAGCGCGGAACGAGCGACAAAGAAGCACAATCGGCCTTTGTTGTCACGTTCAACTATCGTCAGTAAACCGACTTTACAGACACCCAATTTTTTATTAATTTCTAAAGATACAAATCTGCGATTTTTCTAGAAACATTCCAAATCAAAATTCAAATTCGTTAAAAACATAAACGATCTATTTATCTTAGTTTAACTCTAAAATGATCCATTTTCATCTGAAGGCACTATCAGGAGTCATTTGATAGCGTTGGGCCTTCCGATTCAGAGTTCTGAGTTCCATGTTTTTTATACCATGTGTGTGTGTATGTTGTTATTCTTTCAGGCAAAAACTACTGGACGGATTTGGCTGTTGGCCTAATACATAAGTCACTTTTTAATCCGTAAATGTCTATGGTTTCCGTGGGATTTTTTAAACATATATCCACGCAGACGAATTCGCTGGCCTCATCTAGTATTATAACAAATCTTCGAGCTCAGAATGATCTCAGAATGTTTGACTGAGGTAGCTGTTGTTTGTGATATCGACTTTTTAACCCCCGACCAAAAAAGAGGGGTGTTATAGGTTTGACGTGTGTATCTGTGTATCTGTCTGTGGCATCGTAGCTCCTAAACTAATGAACCGATTTTAATTTAGTTTTTTTTTGTTTTAAAGGTGGCTTGGCTTGATCAAGAGTGTTTTTAGGTATAATTCAAAAAAATCGGTTCAGCCGATTGAAAGTTATCAGCTCTTTTCTAGTTACTGTAATCTTCACTTGTTAGGGGTGTTATAAATTTTTAATTTACACTTGTAATTACATTTCCGTTTGCAGGAACAAATTGCATTCCGTTTGTCGAACGACTGAGCGTTGTCGTATTCACCAGTTCCGTTTCGAAATTCAAAACCAAGTTTATCTTTCGCCAACCGCCTCTTTCCTTCGTCTCCAACATTTTCACCCTCACTTTCTCGCTCAACGTTTGGATTGCGGTCATCGTCTGCATTATTGTTTCTTGTATCACTATTTGTATTGCTACTAAATGGGAGGCCTCTGTAATGGGTGCGGTAAGTTTTTTTTTTTTTGTAAAATAAAACTGTCGCACATCGAATCTTGAAGTAAAATTTCTTTAGATGTAGGTAGACACATCGAAAGAAATTCCAGATTTTTTTAAGACGGAAATGGCGCGAACGTTGGCCCATATGTAAAGTTGTCGCCAAACAGAACAGCCGTTGAAGTTGTTTTCACTATCGACATGTTATAAAATTCTAACTTACTAAGTATAGTTCTAAGTGCTATAGTTAGATTAAAAGCTATATTCATTTTCACTTCAACATCATCATCATGATCAACCTATTGCTGGCCTATAATCGAGCACATGCGTTCCTCTTAGAATGGGGGGGGGGGGGGGGGGAAGAAGAGAAGGGGGGGGGGGGGGGAGGTTATTGAAGTCAGTTTTTTTTTTTTAATTTTTTGACCACTTCACTTCATCTAATACTTTACATGATGATTATGATGTTATTATGTTGATGTTATAGGATGAAACTCAACTTGATGGTAGCATTGGAGACGCAACACTTTTAACAATCTGCGCCGTCAGTCAACAAGGTTGTTCTAAAGAACCCAAGAAGCTTTCTGGTGAGCTAAAATCTCATAGAATATTTTGAAAAACTAAAAGGCTACTGGCATAACTGAGTAGGTTCCTGGGGTAGTGCAAAGGTAAGGGAGGGGTGTGGTGCGGGAGGGGTGTGATGACGTCACGCGAGAGCTCAGTGATTCGTCAACTTGTGACAACTATCACCCTCCCGCATCGCTCCACTCAGTGGCGTGCAGCTCATAGAGGTATAAAAGTACTGCCTACCCTAGTCGTAATAAATCAACACATATTTTCCATTGTGACCTGCCAGAAAATAAGTTCATACCTCATGTTTACCCTGGCTTTGGCCAGTGGCGTGCGCAGGGTGCGCCACTGGCTCCACTACCGCAGCCACAAGAAGCCTGCTCAGTTATGTTCTATACCTACAATTACTGACTATTTCATAACTACTAGAGGATCCGGAAACGAGTCTCCGGAAAAAAGTTTTTGAGAGTTTTTGAAAAGAAATTCTTAGTACGTAGTACGTAGTGCGTAGTTTATATGTAGGTACTTGGAGGAAAAACGGACGCCGGAAGGCCATTAAACATCAGTTAGCAGTGCAAAACGTTGAGCAAAATGGTTTCGGTGTGTTTCGGACCATAGATTAGCTGCCGTGGGCGAGAATCGGTGACTGAAAATGACCTACGCTAAAAATGGTCAAATGTCAATGATAGGGTTTAAGTGGAAATAAATCCTGCAAACCTCGGTTTTTGGAAAGTTGGGTAAGTATATTCAGATTTCCCCTTTGTTGACAAATAATGACCTGTCTTTTTAACCCCCGACCCAAAAAGAGGGGTGTTATAAGTTTGACGTGTGTATCTGTGTGTCTGTGTATCTGTGTATCTGTCTGTGGCATCGTAGCGCCTAAACGAATGAACCGATTTTAATTTAGTTTTTTTTGTTTGAAAGGTGGCTTGATCGAGAGTGTTCTTAGCTGTAATCCAAAAAAATTGGTTCAGCCGTTTAAGAGTTATCAGCTCTTTTCTAGTTTTCTTGTAGAAAAGAAGGTTAGATAACCGTTAGGTTCATAATATGATGTCAATTGACAAATGTCAAGCTGTCAAGATGGACGTTGCCTAAATACATAATTATTTATTTCAAAATGATGTTTTGGAAAACTCAGAAACTCAGATAGTAGGCGCGGAACATCGATGTCGCGGAATAGTCCAAGAAAATCAGTTCAGCCGTTTGAAAGTTATCAGGTCTTTTCGGTCTTTTCTAGTTACTGTAAGCTTCACTCGTCGGGGGTGTTATAAATTTTTAATTTACACTTGTTTAATTTTTAGGACGTATTATCCTATTAGTAGTGTTCACCGCATTGATGGCGCTTTACGCGGCGTATTCTGCAAACATTATTGTGCTGCTTCAAGCTTCCTCGAACTCTATAAAGACCCTGGAACATCTTGCTCACTCCAAATTAACACTTGCGGCTGTCGATTTGGATGCCAATTATTTTGTTCTGAAGGTATTGTGTTAATTGGCTTATTGAGTAATTAAGTTAATTTTTTTTTTTTAATGAAAATATTACAATAAAACTTAAAGCTAGCCTTATCTAATTACTATACAAATCATGCCCGCGTGGAATGGTGCCAAGAATACTGGCTGCATTTCCGCGTTGGACAGCCAGGCTGATCCGTTGCGCAAAAAATGAGCCAGCCCTTCTGTCACCCGATGAGGCTATTAAACGCGGTGAAATGTCTCGTAAAAATTAATTAATTATAGATTTTAATATTTTATTAGTTAATTATTATAGATTTTATGCAAAGAATGTCTTAGGTTAAGTTTTACTATTTAGAAGTTAGTATGTTGAGTTAGCCCGTAAGTGAGTATACATTGATAGTCCTAAGTTTATATAAGTCGTCATAATTACTTTTGTTTGTATACCGTTGGCTTCCTATTAAATAAAATAAAAAATAGAGACGTTCATTTTTAGGGAAAAGCGGAACCCTTCTAGGATCACTTTGTTGTCTGTCTATCTGTTCAACGGGTACTTCCCGTTAACCTAGAATCATGAAAGGCTGGTAGGTAGATCTTATAGCACAAGTAAAGGAAAAAATCTGGAAACCGTGAACTTGTGGTTAAATCACAAAAAAAAGTGTTCATGAACAAATAGGTAATAAGTAGTTATTTTCAATTTTTAAAGTAAGATAACTATGCCAAGTTGGATATCATATGAAAGGGCTTTACCTGTACAGATTTTTTTTTTAAACGGAAAAAATACCCGAGTACGGAACCCTGAATGCGCGAGTCTGACTCGCACTTTGACTCGCAAAAATTTTATACTTAGGACTGATCTCATCAGTCTTATCCGAGAGTAAAGATATTTTGACAGGCTTTCAGGGGGGCGGCGCTTTCAAAATCAATAGGGTTTTAGCACAAAAATTGTCAATACGGCCAATTTATTGCGTTTATTCCTTGATTTAAACGTCACTCGACGTTGGTGAAATCGGCACTTATAATGTACTAGCTGACGCCCGCGACTTCGTCCGCGTGGATTTAGGTTTTTCAAAATCCCGTGGGAACTCTTTGGTTTTCCGGGATAAAAAGTAGCCTATGTGCTAATCCAGGATATTATCTATCTCCATTCCGAATTTCAGTCAAATCCGTCCAGTAGTTTTTGCGTGAAGGAGTAACAAACATACACACACACACACACACACACACACACATACAAACTTTCGCCTTTATAATATTAGTGTGATTTACTTATTTTATAGGGTAATAAAGACGCAGTAAGACGCCTTATTTACAGTAAGGTAGAGCCAGCAAAAGGCAAAGCTCAATTTTATAGCTTGGATGAAGGTGTAGAGCTCCTACGACAAGTGAGTACTTACTACCTAGGGTTGCCACCTCCCACTTCTTGATTTACTGGTTACTAGCATCAAAAATACGAGGTTTTAGATTTTTTACGGGTGACAGTGTTTTACATATTTTTTTTAATACCTACTTATTGTTTGAAAATACAAGCTTTAATAAGCTCTTCATTTTGTGAAGCAAATGCATAAAAATCTTTGCATGCTAACTTAAAAAATTATATGTATTTAACTTGTAATTCCGTCTTCACGGTATTGAGTCGGCTTCGGCTAGGACGCTGAATTTGTAAAATATACGGGAGCTTGATTTACCCTTCTGTACCCTAAAATACGGGGCATCAGGCAACCCTATTTAATACCCGCTTAGCACGTTTAGGTACTCGTAGTCACAATTCGAATAATTTCTACCGGTTGTTGTGTTTGGTTGAATTCATGGTATTTTTCTAAAACTATATGCACAAATTATTATGGGGTCCCAGGGTGTTAGAATAGCGACCTCGTATCGGAAAGCGTAGCGTTTGAAGACCTCCACTAGGTGGACAGGTGACATCAATCGAGTTGCAAGGAGCTGGATTCAGGCGGCGCAAGACAGTGGCCTGTGACCCTTCAAGAGGCCTATGTCCAGCAGTGGAGGTCTATTGGTTGATAATAATGATCATGATGATGCATTTATAAAGCGACCGACATATCTCAACGAATTAGCAAATTGATATCGCAATAGGCAGGCCATGGTCTGATAGCTTCATCCTAGATTCCAATAGTGGTACCTAATGGAGAAATAAAAGTATTCAATCAGCCTGTTTGTGTCCACTGCTGGACATAGGCATTCCCAAGTGCGCGCCACCACACACTATCCTCCGCTGTCCTCGTCCACTTCCCGCTATTTGCTTGAGGTCATCAGTCCAGCGGGTTGGAGATCGTCCCACACTGCGCTTGCAGATACGCGGTCTCCACTCCAGAACACGTCTGCCCCAACGGCCATCAGCTCTGCAGCAAAAGTATTAATCACTACCATGGTCTGGAATTGCTCCAGGGTCACTTTGCCTTATACTCCACCATGGGGTCTATCTACCGACGCATCGAACAGTCTTTCCTGGAGACAGAGAAATGTGATCTCATGGAGGTGGACTATATGGAAGGGATGAATCCATACGTGCCAGTTTATAAGCATTCACCTTATATAGAGCTGCTGAAAGTTGCGTGAGTACCCATATATTTTATTTCTCTACTAAATTATGTCCGCGACTTCCTCCGCATGGATTTAGGTTTTTAAAAATCCTGTGCAAACCTGTCCGTCTGCAAGTTATCTCTGTATCAAACAGATGATGCCCCCGACAGCATCCACGTTGATTTAGGTTCTTTAAGAATACAGTGAGACTGGGACTCTTTGATTTTCCGGAACAAAGAAAGGCTATGTCAATCCCCGGGGCGCAAGCTATTCCTGTGCAATTAAACGGATGGGCCGTGTAAACCTAGCAAACAGACACACTTCCATGCATTAGATTACAACTTAGCATACTTAGCTAGAGCATAGGTTAGTTTTATCCAAAAAAACAGCACGGTTCGTGCGGGTGAGGGAATGATAATTTTGCCTTTTTCTCCAGTTTCAAGCGTATCCACGAATCCGGTATCCAGATGGCACTGCACAACCGCATGCAGGTGTCCAAACCACGCTGCACCGGCAACGTAGCCGCCTTCAGCAGCGTCAATCTTGAGCACCTTCGACCAGTTCTGCTGTTCATCATTTACGGCATCGGAGTTGCTGTGCTGATACTTTTGGCTGAGATTTCGATGCACAAAATGTAAGAAATCTAAAAGCTGACTGACAGAAGCCATTCTAATCATGACTAGCATTCCCCTTTCCCCTCCAACTAAGCGTAAAGCTTGTGCTAGGAGTAGGTACGACAATAGTGCAACAGGTGGGGTTTGAACCGCCGACCTTCCGGATTTCAGTCCGCTCCTATGACCGTTGAGATATTGAGGCTTGCAGATAGCTATTATGACGTAGATATCCGCTTAAAAAGTAGTTTTGAAAATTTGACCTCTAAGGAGGTTAAATAGGGGTTTGAAATTTGTGCAGTCCATAGAGATTGATTAAACCTGCCATCCTCGGGCATTGAGGATTGCATGTTTAATCAATCTCTCCAGTAAATTTCCATCCTAATTAATTATAATTAATAATGGTAATATTCTAACCTACTTATATTTTTTTCAGAAGTACTCGGCGAACTGCTGGATTGAATGATAAATTCGTGAAACGTAAAATGTAATACCTAGGTATTAAATAACCATTGCCGTAATAAATGCTTTGCCTTCATTTGTAATATTATTATTTTCTGAACCTCCCCATAAAAATAATTATCGGATCGAGTTTAGACCTGAGTGAGGCTTGTTCTGCGGAACATGCCGCATGGGGACTGATGTTAGGTCAGCGATGGAGAAAAACATTATTTTAACCAAGTAGGTATATTATACAAGAACTGGCACTAGTTTTTAGGGTTCCGTGCCTCAAAAGGAAAAACGGAACCCTTATAGGACCACTTTGTTGTCTATCGTGTCTGTCAAAAAAACCTATAGGGTACTTCCCGTTGACCTAGAATCATGAAACTTGGCAGGTAGATAGGACCCAGCATCGTACCGGAACGCTAAATCGCTTGACACGGCTTTGCCTGTAGGATAGTAACTAGCCACGGCCGTAGCCTCCCACCAGACAAACTCTTTTAGTCTAGACTCTTGTCTCTCCAAGATCTGATTCTGTGTTCACTTGTGCTATGATCCTGAGATCATACAATCTCATCTGATGGATAACGATTTTGCGGTCGAGAATAGATTTTCCAAGACCTGCTCAAAAATGCTTTGGGAAAATTATAAAACTATTTCCATACATTTGAATTTTTATTTAAGTACATTTTTTTGGTGAACCTAGTACTTAGTAACTTTCAAGAAATACTTAGCTGTACAATTTTCTAATTGGTACCTATAAGAACTGGTGATCAAAATAATGGACGTCTAAATTGACTTGGATGGTCCGAATTTCGTGTTGGGCTTTTCGACTTTTTTGCGGAAGCTTTCTTAGATCTTAAAGGATTCGCTTTTCTAGGAGCCTCACCTTTTTTCGGTCTTTGAACGCGTTTAGCTCCTATAGAGGTTTTAGGAACAGATGCCATTTTGCAAAAATGTTCTGGTTCTTTAGATGGTTTGATTCCATACTTCTGGTTCTGATCTTGAAAACTTTTTGTTGCCACTTTAGAAGGTAGATGCAAAGGCTGTAAAGATTTTCGTTTGGGCTTTACGGATTCATCGAAGTGGAAGCTATCCATTGCTGTGGTTTTACTCACACCCTTATCGTGGTTAGCCTTCGCATCGTACAATGTACCGCCTGAAAGATTGGCGATCATCACGCTAAGGTCGGCGAGGGTCTGACCGTGGTAGCTGACGTCATCTTGGAGTTTGTCAAGCTTTTTCTCAAATTGCCTGAACGAGGATAGGATGTGATGTAACGTGTCCTTTGAACGAGATTTGTGCAAGGTCATTGTGGTTGATACCTCCACACAAAATTAAATTTTTCGATTTTTTATAGTTTCACTATTCTTTTTCTACTTACTAGGTACTTACATTTCAATTTCGAACACTGAACTTTGCTGGACTGGCTAATTTGTGAAATTGACAAAATTTTTAGACAAATTCAGGATTTGATAGACATCTTCATTTTTTCTTAATAATTTTATTCGCATTGAAAAGAAAACCAGCAAACTTCTGCAAATGCTTCTGCATAATTATTGCCTAAGGGCTTCCAGGATTTAAGATTTACCAAGTGAGCAAATCAATAAAAATATATTTTATTTTTTGAATCGTCAAATGCATCTACAACTGCTGGACTGGTTCGGAATGTTGGTTGTTGGTTTTAAGTCCGAAATTAACGATTATCATAGAACAATTTGGATTTTTACCATTAAAACTTGCTACTTGGATCTAATAGACTAGTTACCAGATAAACTTTTAGATTTTACCGGAAAATCCTCGGATCCACTGTAACTTGCACTATCTACATTGCATCGTGTACAGAAAGCATTAAGCCCACAATGCCCATCACTAATCACAAATTATTTTGTCTTTGATTTTATTATTCTGTGGGCAGAAATGACATTACAATGACAACGTCATTCAATCTGTCAAAGTGCTGTCAAACGTGAAATCGACAACATGGGTGACTCGGCTGCGGAAAAAGTTCAGAATTTAAATATAAACGAAAAGGCAGGATTTTGTGCACTATATTAAACTTTCACACCTATTTAGCTGTATCAGTGATGTTGAAATTGTTAAAATTACATAGACTCTGCGTGGTCCGCCTCAAAGTGGACTACGCTGCATATGCCACATGGGTTTGTAGGATTTCCAAGAAATGCGAACAAATACATTAAAAAAAACTATTTTATTCACAATTCCACATATCTACTCTATTAGTATAGAAATAACTACATTAGTTTTAATGTTAGAACCCATTATTACAGTATTTCATCATCCTATACTTTCACTGCATTCGATAACCTAAACACGACTTTCACGATCAGTTTAAAGCCTGTCTACATTTCTAAAATACTCTAAAAATCTGTCACTGTAATGTAATCATAGGCAGCAATAGTTAAATCGCTGCAAAAGTTTTTCTCAATGGATTCTAGCTATTCTGGACTTGTCTATGCATGGGTATATGCTTATACTGATCTAATCTAATACCTATTGCCTGTGAAATGACTACAAGTCTTGTGTACTCACTTTTCTATCACTCCATACTAGTACAATACAAGCAGTGTACTAAATTACTCTAACAGTACTATTAGTATTTAGTACCATTCGATATTTAGATTTAGATCTGATAGGAAATGATAGGTTTTGATATTGAAAAAGTCATCATAAGAGACAACCAACATCTTATTTCAATGTAATGGTTTCTTTTGTTACAGTCCCAAAAGAAAGCAATGAAAGAAAAGAAGAAAAAAGACGAACCTTCTGGTGGTGGAGCTTCAGAACTGAACCCTTGGCCGGAGTACATCCAGAAAAGATTAGATCTATGGGATAAGTACAAGGCTCAATATGAAGAGCAGTTAGCTTCTAAGCCTGAATTAAGTATTGTTGTTACATTACCAGATGGGAAGACAGTAGAGGCAAAAGCGTGGAGGACCACACCTTATGATGTTGCCAAGGGTATTAGGTATGATATTTTTATGGTATACTTTTATTCTAAGTGCTAACCCAGGGGTATATCATGTATTTTCACTTTGGAAGTAAATTTTGAAAGCAACTGTTTATTTTATTGATAATTAAGTCATTTTCACATTTATTGCATATTGCATGCTAAGTGTATTTAGTTTAAAAAGTGTAACAACTTCATCATCCTCAAACAAAAGTGCCATCAAATAAATAATTCCAATAAAGCTGGAATATATTTTGCTATTTAGATTATGCATGCAGCTTATAATAGCTCATACACAAATTAATCATTTGTTTATTAATTGGCAATTTTCAATAAATATGACACCTTATTTATTTGCTCTCAAGCGAGTTTTGGAGTGAATAGTAAGTTTCTTTCTTGTTTATTTTTGTAATTTATTGTAGACTCTGTTGGGAAATTCTAATAACTTTACCAAGTGGGGTATCATATGAAAGGGCTTTACCTATACATTCTAAAACAGATTTTTATTTGTTTTTTATGTATAATGGTTTGGATTTATCGTGCAAAATGTTGAAAAAAATACCCGAGTACGGAACCCTCAGTGCGCGAGTCTGACTCGCACTTGGCCGGTTTTTTGCATTAATTTAGTAGCTAAGGGATCTTCTGACAGAATCTATAAATAAATACATTAAAAGTTGTTAACATAAAGTCCTTTTTCTTTCCTGGCATGAAAATAAAAAAATCTTTAAAAAATCCCATAAATTTTTCACTAATACCAGTCAATTGTTTTTTGTAATAACTAACATTGTAAATAATGTATAATATAACAACTCTAACTATGTATAATATATATTAGTATTTTGAATTGTTTTCAGCCAAGGCCTAGCCGATTCAACGATCATAGCTCGTGTGAACAATGTACTGTGGGACCTGGACAGACCTTTGGAAGGGGACTGCAAGTTGGAGCTCCTACGATGGGACAACACAGATGCACAGGCTGTGTTCTGGCATTCCTCGGCACATATGCTTGGAGAGGCCATGGAAAGGGTGAGTTGACCAAAAAAAGATGATAGACAAACGTGACAGGAAGATGATAGATAGTAAAAATTTCAAAATGGCCACCATAAAAATTAAAAAAATTAACAAGTGTTATTTTTTATATAATAGTACAGAACCCTTAGTGTGCGAGTACGACTCGCAATTGACCGATTTTTTTTTATTTTACAGGTGTATGGTGGATGCTTATGCTATGGTCCACCGATAGAAGAAGGCTTCTACTACGACATGTTTTATCCAGAGAAAGGGGTAAGGAAACTAACTAACTGCCCTACTAACTAGCCCTGGTATATTTGTGAACATTGAACTATTTTTTTAATTCCATAGTTAGCCCTTGACTGCAATCTCACCTGGTGGTAAGTGATGATACCATCTAAGATGGAAGCGGGCTAACTTGAAAGGAGTAAGACAGTTTTTTTTTTACTAAACCTGTACCTCTTATTGGTCTCTACATGGTACTGGAACTCTAAACTGCTTATCAGCATGGCTTTGTCGGTAACTAGTGGTAATAACTAGCCACCACCGTAGTCTCCCACCATACCAGATCAGAGAAATTTAGAAGTCATAAATTGCCCTTCTCCAAAGATTGATCCAAATTTTATGCAGCCAAAGTCTTAGGTAACATTTCCTTTGTACATAGCTTAATTTATCATAACTTTGTAACTACAATTTTGGTACATGAAAAATAAATAAATAAATAAATAATAAATAAAATCTACCTTTTAAAAACTATCTTTCTCAGATATCATCCACAGACTTCCACGTAATAGAAGGTCTGGTGAAGAAGATAGCAAAAGAAAAGCAGAACTTCGAACGGCTAGAGCTGACGAAGGAACAATTACTAGAAATGTTTGACTACAACCCCTTTAAAGTCAGGATCCTGAAGGAGAAGGTGGATACTCCCACCACCACCGTGTACAGATGTGGACCGCTCATTGACCTGTGTAGAGGGCCCCATGTCAGGCATACTGGGAAGGTCAAAGCTTTCAAGGTCACTAAGGTAAGAATCCGACTGGCAGCCGCCGAGTTTCTTACTAGTTCTTTTTGATAATGAGGTCATTTAGAACCAGGGGTAGAGTCGATAAAAGATGGCGGCCCCAAACCAACTGTTCTATTTGGCGACCATTTTAAATACCTTCCTTTCCCTTTTGTACTTCTCAGAAATCTTCAACTAAGTGTAATTGTCTTTGAGCTGAGCACACTTTGACATTGCTTAGACTTAAGTTTCAGTTAAAAAGAGACCTATTTATGCCAGCGGTATAACACTGTCTCGTTTTAGCAGGGTCTTAAGTCTGAGCAAGGTCAAAGTGCACTCTCCATAGATCTCAGCCTTAGTTTCAACTCAATTGGATGAACTATGCGCAAACGCTTAGGTAAAGAGGCACAGACAGACAGACAGACCAACATTGATATTTAGTTACAAGACATGGTCAATTTTATACTGTTTTGATATTTAAGTTATTGTGAGTGATTTCCATATTAAGTATAGACTTTTCTTAAGGACTCTGTTTGAAACTAGTCAGGCTTATATCAGCTAAATACAATTTTATACTGTTCCAATTGTAGAACTCTTCAACGTACTGGGAGGGTAAGGCAGACGCGGAAAGTCTGCAGAGAGTGTACGGAGTATCATTCCCTGACCCCAAACAGTTGAAGCAATGGGAGGTCATACAGGAAGAGGCTGCTAAGAGGGACCATAGGAAAATTGGCAGGGTGAGTAGTTCTTTTTTTTTTTTAAATTATATAGATTGGTTGGCTGCAATCAGACCTGCAGGACCTGTAAGTGATGATGCAGCCTAAGATGGAGCGCGCTTGCCTAGAAGTTGCCTATTCACTCTTGACTTGAAGGTACCCATATTATAGGTGGAAGGGAAAACTGATGCCGGAAGGGTGTTCCATATCCTAGCAGTTCGGATTAGAAAAGAGGAAGCAAATTGCTTTGTAAGTGTTCGAGGAATTTCGACTTAAGCAATGGTTAAGTGTTTTAAACAGTTTATTAGTTAACTTCCTCAGGTTTGGGTGCTATTTGTTAATACTAAATGTTCGAACCCCAATTTTATCCTCTTAGAGCAATTACGCATTCATCTGATCTGAAACTGAAAATATGGATATAAAAAACTCGAACCGAGTTTGGATATTGCTTATGCACTAATCCAACTCTGATCCAAAGCCAAGCTATTCAGTAGACATCTTGGTCATATCTACTTCAGATGTCACATTTGAATCCAGCACATCCGAGATATTCTCACGAATGACAGAGAGTTCATAAGCTACCATATAAATAGTTCAATGATTTCTTCGGAATGTATCTTAATGGACTTGGATCGGGTGAGTAACTGCTCTAACGGGGCGAAATAGGGGTTGGTTTGTGTAGTCCACGCAGACAAAGTAATGATTTTATATACTGGTTATTTACAGGAGCAAGAGTTATACTTCTTCCATGAGCTGTCTCCCGGCTCGTGTTTCTTCCAGCCCCGAGGTGCTCACATATACAACACACTAGTTAACTTCATTAGGGAGGAATACAGGTATATAAATTCATATTTTATATTATTTACAGTCCTTGCAATTCACGAAGGCGAGTGACTTATGCCTGTGTTAAAGTCTCTCTCAAGGGGAAAAATCTGAAAACCGTGAATTTCATGGTTACATCATAAAAAAAATATGTTCATGGACATTTAATTAGTATTTTAAATTTTTAAAATAAAGTAACTATGCCAAGTGTGGGGTATCATAATATGAAATGCCTTTACCTGTACATTCTAAGAAGATTTTTAGTTTATTTTTATGTCTAATGATTTTTGATTTATCTTGCAAAATGTCGGAAAAAATATCCGAGTACGGAAACCTCAATGCTGGAGTCTGACTGGCACTTGGCTGGTTTTTTCTTTATTTAATAGCCCCGATAGCTCAACAGTTAAAGGAGCGGATTGAAAGGTCCAAAAGGTTCACCCATTGTACTATAGTTGCACCTACCTGTCCTAGACCAAGCTTTACGCTTAATTGGAGGGGAAAGGGGAATATAAGTCATAATTACTTGGCTAATGTTCTTTATTTTAACTTTACTTTAAGGAAGCGCGGGTTTCACGAAGTGGTGACACCGAATATGTACAACGCCAAACTGTGGCAGACGTCAGGCCACTGGGCGCACTACGCTGAGAACATGTTCTCCTTCGAAATCGAGAAGGAGACCTTCGCACTCAAGCCCATGAACTGTCCTGGACATTGGTGAGAAATAGTCACACTATCCTTATCATAAATGCGACAGTAAAAGCTATGCAAAAGGGTGCAAAGACAGCCTTATTGCATATCTTTTACAGGTAACCTTCTTAAAGTATGTATGTTGCTTTGTCCTTCCATCACTCTGCTTTGGAGTTTGGAGCAAGGGATTAACTTTATTTTTAGGGTTCGGCACACGAAGGCTGCCAATGGGACCCTATTACTAAACCTCTGTTGTCCATCCGTCTGTCTGTCTGTCTTGTGATCCGTAATAGATAAAGAGTTGTGCAAATTTGTGTATTTCTATTGCCGATCTCCAGCAATAATCGGGGCTGCTATTGCATGTATAGTACAGTATGGCATATTATTGTAAATTGAACACTTGAAAAGAGCAACCGCCGAGTTTCATACCACTGGTTAGTGGTAGATTATTTTGACGATTCAAAAGCACATGTAAAAGTTTAATTGAATAAAAATATTTTGAATTTGATCTAACAACAAATGTTTTTTGTACGATAGTACGGAACCCATCGTGTGCGAGTGCGACTCGCACTTGACCGATTTTTTTTTCTCATTTTCAGCTTAATGTTCGACAACCGTACTCGCTCATGGAGAGAACTGCCGCTCCGTATGGCAGACTTTGGAGTTCTACACAGGAACGAGTTAAGCGGCGCTCTCACCGGCCTGACTCGCGTGCGACGCTTCCAACAGGACGACGCGCATATATTCTGCACGCCGCAACATATTGAACAGGAAATGGTAAGCTTGCTTTTTGTTTACTAACTCATTAAGTATACACAGCCTAGCAGTCCAACTTCTGGATGCCAGTTACAGCACGTTCCGCCTTAAGAGGACAAGTTGGCCAGCATATAGTAATACTGCATCTTGAAGGGATGTCACATCGCTGGATGTGCAAAGCCTCAACTGTTAAAACATTAATGGTCCTCAAATCTGTTCATAGTCCAAGGACTGATCCCAGATGGAAGAGATATGAAGAGAAAAAAAAATTCATTAAGTATGTAACATTACTATACTATATTGTATACTGGTCTGCAAATTCGCATTTGATCAGCGTGGTAGACTATGGCCAAACCCTTTTCATTCTGAGATATTTTATCCTTCAAAATACCTAGAAAGAAAAATAAGAGATAATTATTACGCTCTGTAGAAACTTTAAACATTTATTTGAAAATAGTGAATTCAGATTGCTATATTGTTTACACACGTCATACTTCAAAACGCATGCACACGCACTTAATATACAATTATGTACGCGCGCACACATACACACACGAACGCACACACACACACACACACACACAAACGCACACGCACACACACACACACACACACACACACACACACAAACGCACACACACACACACACTGCCAGTGTGATTATCAAATTCTTAGCGGATTTTTTCAACATCAAATCTTTATCTATCATATACTTATCTTTATTCCAGGTCGGCTGTCTAGAGTTCCTACAGTTTGTATATGGGACATTCGGATTCACATTCCAATTGAAACTATCCACCAGACCGGAGAAGTACCTCGGAGATCTTGCCAGTTGGAACCAAGCTGAAAAGGTGCGTGTTCAATGCCTATAAAACTTTAGGAAGCAAGGACTAAATTCCTATTAGTGTTTAAGTTCTAACATGGACTTTAGGTTATTGTTGCTAACACCACCTTTAGAGATTAAAGGAGGTCGCCCACTGTGACTAGCGATTCAGTAGCGCGTTTCGTTAACGTGCGATGCAGAATCGCTACTTTTAAAACTATGCACCTGAGAAAAGCATACTATACAATCGAAGATTATGTAAATGATAAAAGAGCGTGGATTTGACCTGAAGCTTGCTCCAGCAATGCGCGGGACTTCAATTACTTTTATACATGGCATAACATTGTATATCAAATCTTTGAAAGGAGCAACCGCCGAGTTTCTTGCTGGTTCTTCTTGGTAGGAAAGGCATACCGAACCAGTGGTAGATTCTTTTGACGATTCAAAAGTATGTACATTGAAAAATCTGATTGAATAAAAATATTTTGAATTTGAAATTGAATTTTTGGCATTAATTTAGTCGCATTTGCAACGCTTGATTTCCCGAGGCCAGTATCCATCCCCGGAATTCAATTATCAAAATCGATTTAACAGATGGCCGTAAAAAGCTTTCAGACAAACACTTTTGCATTAATAATAATATTCGTATGATGTTTGTAGGCTCTGGAAGATTCGCTGAACAAATTCGGCAAGCCATGGCAATTAAACCCTGGCGATGGTGCGTTCTACGGGCCCAAGATAGACATCACCATACAGGACGCTCTCAAACGATCTCATCAGTGCGCCACCATACAACTAGACTTCCAGCTGCCTGAGAGATTCAACCTGAGCTATGTGAGGTAATGACTTGTATGGACTAAATCAAAAACTATTATGCTTAAAAATAAATAAAAATATGTTTAAGAATGTACAGATAAAGCCCTTCCATATGATGCCCCACTTGGTATAGTCATCTTACTTTGAAAATTGAAAATACACATTTTAATTTTTTTTTGTGATATAACCACAAATTCACGGTTTTCGGATTTTTGCTTTTACTTGTGCTATAAAACCTACCTACCTGCCAAATTTCAAGATTCGGTCAACGGGAAGTATCCTATAAGTTTTCTTGACAGACACGACAGACTTACAACGGACAGACAGACAACAAAGTGATCCTATAAAGGTTCCGTTTTTCCTTTTGAGCTACGGAACCCTAAAAACGCTGGTTTGAAATCGTCTTTATTAAAATTACACGTAAAAACGCACTAAATTTTTTTCTTTTTTTTTTTCAGTGAAACAGGCGATAAGAAACGTCCAGTGATCATCCACAGGGCGATCCTCGGCTCAGTGGAGCGAATGATCGCGATCCTCAGCGAGTCGTACGCCGGCAAGTGGCCCTTCTGGCTCAGTCCGCGCCAGGCGCGCGTGGTACCCGTGGGACCCGCCTTCGACGACTACGCAGTACAAGTGAGTCAAACAAACATGCTGTTGTAACTTAATTTTTTTTTTTAAACTGTGCACCATTGATTCATAGAACAATCCTTAGCAAGTCATGCCAAGCGATTCTTAGCAAGTCATGCCGGGTGTTCATTGGCAAATCGTGCCGAGTGATTCTTAGTAGTCACGCCGGGTGATCCTTAACAAATCATGCAGAGCGATTCTCGGTAAGTCTTAGAGCGGTTACGTAGTTATACGGATATAAAAAACTCGGACCAAACTTAGATATTACTTACGCACTAATCTGATCTCTGATCCAAATCCAAGCTATTCAGTGTACATCTTTGACATATCTACGTCATATGTCCGATTTGAATCCATGCACATCCGAGATATTCTCACGGATGACGTAGAGAACTCGGATGTCGGAAGTCGGAAGTAAGCTAAAATACAAATAGTTCTATGACTACTTCGGTACGTATTTTCACGGATTCGGATCGGATGCAAGGCGTAAACGCCCTTACAATCCTCAGCAAATCGACGTTCCAAGCGATCCTCAGAAAGTCTTGTTGAGTGATCCTCAGCGAACCGCGCTATTTGAATTTTATTTCTGTTTTACTGATATTTTGACATTTATTCAGTAAAAATAAATGGTCAATACGATAAAATCGTTTTTTAAATGGTATTTTTCTTTGCCAGGTGAACGAGATTCTAAACGCCAGTGGCTTCATGTGCGAGGTGGACACGGATGCGGGAGACACACTCAACAAGAAAGTGAGGAACGCTCAGCTCGCGCAGTTCAACTATATTTTAGGTGAGTACAATGTTTCTTAGTTTTCCAAAAAAAAAAACAACTCTTCTGCGTCGTAACACTAAGCAGAGCGGTCGTGGTCACACGAAGTGACGTTTTTGGGGGCAGATGTTATACGCCCCACTAGCATTCGCCACTTCTCCCTGCTGGCTGATAGAAAAAAAACTACTGCATTCAAAATAATGGGCGCCAAAATGTCAGTTTTACGTGACTGGAATTTACTCCTCCCCACTGACCTAAGTACGCTGGACTTGCTATTGCCGGCCTGTTTTTGAAGCAGGTGGCTATCGTCATTTTGGCGCTGATAGTATACTCGGTACGAAACGATAGTGATGACACATTTGTCAACGCGAGGATTATTTTTGCATTGTGCTGGTCTGGCACTACAAAAACCACCAAACAAGAAAAGAAGACGATTGACACAAAATGTCAATTTTAATTCCCGGCTTTTCTCAGTAGAATCTTCATTCCGCATCCAGTGGTAGAGTCACTGATGTGGCATAAGAGACAAATAAATACATTTTGACTTTGAATGATTTTGTTTTTCAGTTGTCGGCGAAAAGGAAAAGACATCTCGTACAGTGAACGTGCGCACTCGAGACAACAAAGTGCACGGGGAGATGTCCATCGATGAACTTATCCAGCATCTGAAGAAGCTGCAAGTGGAGAAGACCCTCTCCGATGACAGTGATTTACTCCAATTTTAACTGCAACTAAGCTTACTTTGGTTACTTCAGTTGGTGAAATAAAAAAAAACTAAAACTCGAAATATGTTTTGAAAATGTTATTTTATAACCTTTAGTACCAATTTTCAGTTATCTTTTATAGTAAAAAAACCGGCCAAATGCGAGTCGGACTCAAACACGAAGGGTTCCGTAACATTGTACAAGATATACCTAACACCTTTGTGCAGAACAGTGCAAGTTAATAACGGTCAGCGCCATCTATATGTGATTTAGTGAATTAAAGTTTTCGTGAACAGTTTTCACGGTATTCGGATTTTTTTGTTGTGCTATAAGACCTAGCTACCTGCCAAATTTCATGATTCTAGGTCAACGGGAAGTACCCTATACCTAGGTTTTTTGACAGACACGACAGACAACAAAGTGATCCTATAAGGGTTCCGTTTTTCCCTTTGAGGTACGGATCCCTAAAAAAATCTGTATTTGCACTCACATCTAAATTATGTAATGGAGCGCGTCATTTCGGCTTGGACAAGCTTTAAAAGACTACGAAAAGTTGTGAATTTTTTTAAACATTTTGCGATTGAAATTTTCATACAAAATTCACGGCGGCGAATGTAGAGTAGGCTTCATAAAAAGTTCCAGTTATTTATTTCTGTTATGTTGAAAAAACTGATATTTTTCTGATCAGAATTGAATGTTATTAAAATGTCCAATAAATTGAGACTGATTCAATGAATTTAATGATTTTAAGTTCTAAATATTGTCCCACTTAATTTATTATTTTTCGCGTAAGTGTCTTCTGCTAGATATATTATTCAGGTATATTTGCTCCAGTATTTTTCTTCATTCAAAAGGTGTTAATTTGTTCAATTCATCATTTAGTCGCGCATTTGTTAACCATATCATGGTTTCGTTTCTATTTATTATTTTGTATAATCCTAATATGTATTAAAGGTTGTATAAAACTACTGAAATAATATTATATTTTTGTTTTTATTATCACCCCCTTATGTATAGAGAGAGCTGGTGGAAAATTTTGAGGAGGAATTTACCACAGAATAGCTATATTAATTTCATCCAAGATTTTACTAATATGGCCCAGCTACATTGACGGTAAACGCCGTTGAAAAACGCGTTAATGGCCGTTAACCGTAGGTGTAGCCATTACCTAACGCGTTAATTTTACAACGACATTCACGTTGCCGTTTGGCGTTAGACGATTTTAACATCAGTTTAACGCATTAATTATTATCAGCGGATTTATGGCGTTGTTGGGCATTGACGTTAACCTTAATGTGGCCCGATCATTAAAAAGAAGAAAATTACTTGGAGAAAGTTCCTATATTATATGAAAATACAAAAATTCTGTTAACAACCACTCCTCCAAAATTTTCCACAAGTTCTTAGACGATTACAAAATAGATATTTAGCATTTTGAATGCTTTTTATGAAATAATATGGAATGTAAAGAAAAGTTTATTCTTACAAAAGTAGAAAATTAACTAACCACTTAAAGCTCAAGTAAACTAAAAGCAATAAATAGGGTACCTAAGTATATTATACAGGGTGTTTGGTAATTAGTATATAAAGACAACACGTACCCATGCTATTTTGATCTGATAAATACAATGCTGAAGTATAATGAAATAAATTCCATACAAAATTTTAAAAAAAAATTATGTCAAAGTTTCATGACCATAACGTGCCCTAACTCACTGAGATCATTGGTCATCTTTAGATAGGCCGAGGCCAACGATCTCAGTGAGTTAGGGCACATTAGGGCCATGAAAACTTGGACATAAAAAAAAAATGTATGGTATAATTTTATTTCGTTATTTTACTTCAGCATTGTATTTATCAGATCAAAGTAGCATGGGTACGTGTCGTCATTATATACTAATTACCAAACACCTTGTATAAATTGCATATTACACACTGAATCACAAATAGACTAGGATTTATAAAATAAATAGTAGACGTAAAAATACTGTTAGGGTACCTAAGCTTTTTGAAAGCACAGAAACTTTACGTCCTTTTTCTATATTCTGTATCTGTAATGTAATCATGATTACAAGTTAATCTCAGCACAATACTACCACTTTTATAAGTTATGTCGATGTACCTGCGCAAAATCTTATTTTTGAATGGCGCGAAAATATCTTAGCCAATGATAGCGCGCGGCCGTCTGCTATTGGTTGTTGCCTATGCGCCATGTTTTGTACGCACGAATTATGAGCGAGATAGCATGAGTCTCTATTCTTGCGTTTAAAACCTTAGCGTTAAAGTAATAAGGTCTGTATTTCATTGCTCTACATTCGGTTTATAGTTGGCGTTAGATTGTGCTTTTCTGCGCAAACAAATTTTGTCAATGCGACTTATAAAAGTGGTACTTAATACCTGTAGAGATATGACTGATCCAGCTGTACAGTGCCCAACAGGATATATTGTATACTAGCCGATGCCCGCGACTTCGTCCGCGTGGATTTAAGTTTTTCGAAATCCCGTGGGAACTCTTTGATTTTCCGGGATAAAAAGTAGCCTATGTGCTAATCCAGGATATTATCTATCTCCATTCTAAATTTCAGCCAAATCCGTTCTGTAGTTTTTGCGTGAAGGAGTAACAAACATACACACACACATACACACACACACACATACAAACTTTCGCCTTTATAATATTAGTGTGATTATCGAACTTTTGAAAGAGAGGTTTCGTAGAGCGTTGTCTCTGTCGTTGAGACCGACGAAACGTAATATAGGTATGAGTGACAGAGACAACGCTCTACAAAGCCGAAATCTCTTTCTAAAATTCGATGTACATGAAGTATTTCCTGCCGGGCACTGTAAGTGCTTAGCAATGTATTCAATAAATTGTGGAGCAATAGATTATAGATAGATTAAATATAGAAAATGGATATAAATCGCCCTACACACCAAAGTTACCGTTACTGGGACTCTGACAGTCAACAGATCACGTGTAAAAACTGCCTAGCAGGTTTTAAGGTGCCTGTCCACTAAATTCGAGCGGAGCGATGTATTTAATAGATCAACCAAATGATTGAAAATGACGTTATGTCCATTAGCCGCTGGCATAAAGGTACTTGTCAACTGAAGCGGAGCGGAGCGAGAACGTGTTCAGCAGACCAATCAGAACTGAGATGACATTGATTGAGATGAATAATCGTCTTCTATACGTCGTTACGTCTTCTATAGATAATAATATTATAGCTCTGCTTAACGTTATACTCCGCTCCGGTTTAGTGGACAAGCGCCCTAATTATATTTTAAAAAGCTGACGGATTGGCGGCTTCTTATATACGAAGCTTTATAACAGTAAGGTATAAGTTATAACTATATTAAGACAAAACATCAGAAAATTGTACTATGTACTATAAAAATATTTAAAATATGATTATGAATATTTAGATCAATGACTTTTTCTCCTTGGCTCCAAAAAAATAAATTATTATTGCATTAAAACCTTACAAATGAAGGACTATAAAAATAGTTTTTTTTTTCATTAATCTTATGACTATAATACATAGATATAAAATTGTAAACTATTTACTTTCTATAACCGTTTCGTTCGTAATCTCGGGGGTTCCTTCACTTTGGTTTTCAGATATCACTTCGTTTTTCGGTATGCTGCATTCAAAATTTTTGCATGAGCAAAATATCTGAAAAAAATAGAACGTGAACTTAGCTTAGCATACATATATTATACTCTCTCTATCCAGTATCCATGGAGATAAGTTAATATTGGTACTGATTCAGAGCACAACTAAATTTTAGAGTATTCGCATGCTCTTCTAACTAATTTAATATGAAAGGGACAGACAAGTTTGACAGTTTTTTTATAATTTTGAGCTGCAAACCTCGTGACTTAACTGCCCGTCGCGAGCCTATTGTTTAAAATTGAAGCGTGCACTAGAATTTTGAGTCTTTTCAAAAATACATCTTCTATCCTTTTTTAGCAATATTAAAAAGAAAAAGATACAGATACTTTAAATTTAGTTTAGAGAAAGACAACAGAATTGGCGCCAATATAGGGCTCTCTCTGTTGTTTGATGCGGCGTACATGGTCAATTATTCGAGTTTAACATGACCTATTCGGCCAAACAAAGCTTCATGCGACTGATATGCCAACAGATTTTTATTTATTTTTATGCATGATAGTCTTTGATTTGTGCTAAATTTCGGAAAAATAGCCCAGTACGGAACCCTCGGTGCGCGAGTCTGACTCGCACTTGGCTGGTTTTTTTTTCTTAGTGACAGTGCTACTTACAGTATAAACTAATATAGGTGCAGCTATAACGACACCCGCCAGCACATCCCACCAGTGGTGTCTGTGGTCCGTCATACGCGACACCGCACAGTACGTCGCGCTTAGCATACACAACGCTTGCAGTGTTAATATGGAGCGGAAGTTCACATGACCCGCTCGCTGGTACAGATAATACTGAAAAGAATTCACGAAAAAAAATTTTTTTTTTTTTTAATACTTTAAAGTATGGAAAGATAATATACCATTAGAGTTGAAACTGTTACCTAATGATTTGGTATTACCTATTCAGACTACTTCTTATAGCTTAAGCTATATAATTGGCCGATGGGAGCTGAATAATTCGCTAATAAACTAACTGAATATTCCAATGATCACCCGTCGGTTCTAGGCGACATTCTAACTGCACAGTGACGACGTTATAAGGAAACGACAAGCAGCGAGGCTTTCTACAAGTACCTTGCTGGGCCATTAGTTATTTCGTCAAAATTTCTGTGTTCTATGTAAAATTTTTACCGAAATAAATATATTTTTGTACTTTTTTTTATATTTTTGTAAAATCTGTCGCTTGTTATTAAATGCATCACTTTATTTACGCTTACTGCTTTGTTTAAATATGACAACGTTATTGCCTTGCGGTATACCAGCATTACCACAGGGTGAATTATCAAGCGTGTAAGTTATGATGAATAAGTTAGGCCGAATAGTCCAATGAAATATAGCCAAATAGCTATTCAACATATATAAATTGTATTTATAATACTTACGGCAATGAATATCCCCATGTGGAAAGCTAAGGATGTGTGTCCAGATGGAAAGCTCTTATCTGACTGACTCAACCAATGGGCTTTTGTGCAAGTGTAGCTTGAGATATATTCCGATCTGAAAATTTATCATCATAAGAGCATTATAGCACTATTGAATATTTATGAATAATGTTTTGAGAACTTTGCTTATAACAAGCTAATAAAGGCTCCCCCACACAGGCGCGTTATTATAGGTCGATAATATCGCATGCGTTATTGCGATATCTGTTATCAGTACATTTTGTATTAGGATGGTCATGTAGTTACACACTGCTGCGATAATAACGCCGCAATCATCCTAATACAAAATGTACTGAAAACAGATATCGCAATAACGCATGCGATATTATCGACCTATAATAACGCGCCTGTGTGGAGGAGCCTTAAAGCTTCTACAAATTTTTATGAATAAGACTGTTAATATTTAACTTTTATATATTAGGTTATAAAGGCGACTGACTGACTATTGGATGGAAAAATACATACTTATACGGTACATGTATTTTTCTACTGAAGCAAAAGGTAAGAGATGTGTCGTGCATAGGTTTATGATATACGAGTACCTATGCACAACAGCCCATCTTCGGCACTTCTTTTTTTGTCCCCACTCTTCAGAATAATTAGTCTGACTATAATACTTTTAAACTGCATAATATTCTCGTCAAATATTGATTCAGTACTTGCGTGAACAAAGAAACCAACAAACAGTTTAGAATAAGAGTAGTACAAAGAAATACTATATTGTTTAGTATAGAGAAGAGATACTATAATAAATAATACTTACGCTTCGCAAGTTTGAGCTTCTTTAGGTCTGCAGGTGTCAAAGAAGTGAGGCCTTGGAGAGCCAACCAAGATCTTTATACACTGAATAAGAGTCAAGTTAATGAGGAACCCAAATAAATACTCTTTGTGCCATCTTAGGGCATGCTTTTTGGCTATTTCTATTTTATCTTGCTGCCTTTCTACAATAAGCATCTGAAAAAAAATCATAATAGATATGATTTTATTTCTATTGTTGAGGTGCTAAAGCTCAAAAAAGAAAGAGTAAACTGAAAAACAGTATTATAGAAAAGTAAATGCAATTACAATTTTTCACAGTCAGACTATGTAATAACTAGCAGTTTTATTTTTTGTATGAATAAATTAGCTGAAATTCGTCCATGGAATATATTCGCCGAATAGGCAAGTTCAGTTCAATTACTTAAGTTAAGTAACATCTGTTTTTGGTGATAGAATAAAATTGAAAGTTATGACACAACACACCACAAGAGGAAAATAATATATCTATGAATAAGGATGAGAAAGGATATGGATAAGGAATGCTAGAATGACTTTCAATCAATCAGTACTTTTATATAATCTATACTAATATTATAAAGAGGAAACCTTTGTATTTTTGTATGTTTGTATTGAATAGGCTCAAAAACTACTGGACCGATTTCAAAATTTCTTTTACCATTACTTAGAGGGATTCTTCCGAATCCGTATAGGCTATATTTTATCCCGGAAAATAGAAAAAATAAATGTCCACCCGTGCAAAGGCGGGGCTAGTTGCTTAATAAAGGTCTGTTCTAGAGTCTGCCATCACACACAGTACACATCTGCTCTCTTCATCACCTTAGGATTGTGGGTCCATCAGACTAGAAATTGTTCCACACCACATTTACCAATAGAATAGAATAGAATAGAATAGATTTTTATTCAAATAAACTTTTACAAGTGATTTGGAATCGTCAAATAATTTACTACTGGTAATATAAAATGGTCTCTACTCCAAAATACTTTTTTAAGGTAATAATTACTTGATTAGAGCAAATCTATTTCATTTTCTTACCACAGCAAGTGGCACTAGCAGTGTGATAGCCATCAACCATTTCCAATTGACTGTGTCCCCCGTATAAGGAAAGGACAGTGCTGGATCATTGCACTGGAAGCCAACTTGCCCACTGGGGACCAGCTTTGCTTCCACCAGGGCAAATAAGAAGAGCACTGCAATAGAACATTATTGAATTATCTCTAAATGTCTAATCCATACTAAAACACTGGATTTCGGGTATACAACAATGAAGGGACCACTGTATTTTCGTTGTTATAACCGGAAGTCGTTACAGGCAAAGGTATAGAGATACAGACACATATACATGTATAGTTTGTATTCATTTATTATTGAAAATATTTGTTTATTTGAAAGTTTACTAAGCCCAGTTGCTACTCAGAATATCACTTTGTAAATGAACTATGAAAACTCCATATATGCTTCCCTACCTACTTAGCTGATATTTATAAACAAAAAGTAAAGGTCTCTACACTTGCTGACAATCTGTATGTATAGTTAGCAAATCTGCTGCACCATTATAAGACCACAGCGCTCACCACTGATCAAAAATGTACCCGAATTCTGAAGTAACCTTATAGGTAGTTACTGCTTGGTTAAAAATCTTGATGTCATTTAATAAAACTCTAATATTAGGTAGCTGAATGCTAATCTTACAGCTTTAGATTAAAAAAAAATACAAAAAATATATAGGTAAACAAAACTGACCTCGATGCCACCGATTAGTTTTCGACCAAACCAATTTCACTTTATTCCACATTTTCACTCGATTTTCACACCAAACACGTCCACACGAAAGGAAATATGGATTTATTAGCAACAATATTGATCACAAGCAGATTAAACACTTGCAGCAATGACTCAGAAACTCAAGAATACACAAGCTGTATTCCTGTATTATTTTACGTAACAAATTGCAACGTTCCGTAACTAAGTTATTATGATTGTGAGATTATATACTCGTTATTTTTTATCTTCTTAATAATAATTATGATAACTGTGATGACTGAGTAATTAAAATTTTGTGGTCAATTTCTTGTCTTGTGTACTTGATTTTTGGTGTTTTTGTCGTTTTTGTAAGGTTATTTTTTGACAACTGACGTCTGACAAGCAGTAAGCAACTGACAGTTCACCAGCTGATAATTTTTTTTTTCTCTCGTCTGGCTTTACAAAGATTAGCCAATGTCAAGTTTGTAGTTATTTGTAACAAGTTAGATAAACTATACAAGTATGGACCCCGTCTGTGCTGGCGCTCGCCGACATACGCACGGCACCCCCTTAGAGCGCTTTCCAGTCAGTTTTAATACAAAAAAACACTCCAAAAAGGCAGAGCACGCCCGCCAGCTAACACCGACACAGACAAAGTCCCAGCTGATATTGACATTTGTCGAAGACACTGAAATGGACATGTACAAGGTTCGCTGGATAAGATGTGTGTGCCATACAAAATGAACAAGAACAAGTGTAAATTAAACAACACCCCCGACAAGTGAAGGTTATAGTAACTAGAAAAGAGCTGATAACTTTCAAACGGCTGAACCGATTTTTTTGAATTATAGGTAAGAACACTCTCGATCAAGCCACCTTTCAAACAAAAAACTAAACTAAAATCGGTTAATTAATTTAGGAGCTACGATGCCACAGACAGATACACAGATACATACGTCAAACTTACAACAACCCTCTTTTTGGGTCGGGGGTTAAAAAGAGAAGAAGATTGCCATACAAAATGCAGTTATTTTTTGTGCTGATTCCAAGTGCCTCACCGAGCGTACCGGAAATTAAAATTCGTACTTTGCATCAATAAATGTTCTTTATGTTGATTGATGTTCACTACCTACTGAGGAATTTCTTGACAGAAAATATTTTTGGCTCAATCTGGGAATCGAACCTGGGACCTCATGATCCGCAGCCAATGATGGCTAGCTTAGCCATTAATCAATTCATCATCATCATCATCGCCAACAGATAGATGTCCCGGGCATAGGTCTCTTGTAGGGACTTCCACACGCCAAGGTCTTGCGCCGCCAGAATCCAACAACTCCCTAAGACTCGTTAGATAGCTTCTATTCATCTAGTGGGGGTCTTCCAACGCTACGATTTCCGGTGCGAGGTCGCTATTCTAGCACATTGGGAAGTCGGGACCCCAACGTCGATCGTATTTGCGAACTACCTACCTATTTACCCTGCCATTGCTACTTCAGCTTCGCATCGCGCTGAGTTTCTTCTGCCTGAGCAGGGTTCGTTTTTAACCCCCGACCCAAAAAGAGGGGTGTTATAAGTTTGACGTGTGTATCTGTGTATCTGTGTGTCTGTGTATCTGTGTGTCTGTGTATCTGTCTGTGGCATCGTAGCGCCTAAACGAATGAACCGATTTTAATTTAGTTTTTTTCGTTTGAAAGGTGGCTTGATCGAGAGTGTTCTTAGCTATAATCTAAAAAAATTGGTTCAGCCGTTTAAGAGTTATCAGCTTTTTTCTAGTTTTCTTGTAGAAAAGGTTAGATAACCGTTAGGTTCATAATATTATGTCAATAGACAAATCTCAAGCTGTCAAGATGGACGTTGCCTAAATACATAATTATTTATTTGAAAATGATGTTTTGGAAAACTCAGATACTTTGGATCGTCGGGGGTGTTATAAATTTTTAATTTACACTTGTTGTCTAAGTCATCATAATAATACTATTTATTATCATATAACGTAGTGATTATATACTCTTTGCATAACTCTGAAGAACTTGTTGAGTTATGTCAGTTTGAGTCGGTTACTCTGATTCTCCTACGGATCTATTCATTTTTGATTTAATCATGTAGAGAAACTCAATCAATTTTAAATCAACAATTTTAATGTATTGAATAAGTAAACAATATGAGAGATTTAATAAGATAAGAAAGATGAGCAAGTCTAATGGACAAGGCCTTGTAAAGGATTTAAATAAGTTCCTAATCCTTCTTTTAACTATGAGGCATTAATTTTATCTCCCTTGTAAATTAACGATACCAGTAAACATTCTGGGAGTTAGGACCGTCTCGACACGTCACCACACACGATGTATGAAAAAAGTGTGTGTTTGAGATTTTGTGGCCTGCGGGTTGTTATAGATTAATTAAATATGTAAAGTCGACTTCGTACAGAATTGTAGGTATAAACCTGTCAATTTTGAAGCGAGAAGCTTTGGGTTATGAGTTTTGACTCATGTTAGTTGTCATCCAATCAATTCGCTGGAAACCTATTTACAGGTGGCGGCATTTCTGCTTCGTAGAGCGTCGTCTCTATCACTCGTACCTATGTGACGTTTGGTCGATCTCAACGACAGAGACAATGCTCTACGAAACTTTTATCTCTTTCTAAAGTTCGATGTGCAATATTTTCTGCCGGGTACTGTAACTGTTTATACGTTGGACCGTGTGCAGAACGCCCTTTCGGTGTTCGTATTTTCTGTAACGTATCTGCCTAACCTACCTAAATCCTTACTTAATCTTGATGCAACAGTGCATTTTAGTTAATAGCAAGAGAATGTCATTCAAGTAGAGTTGAATAGCATAAAATTCACTGATACAGTAAGAATGCCAAAATTCAATCAAAGTACTTGTACCTACATCAATAGCTGTTATTGTAGCAATGTGAGAATCATGAGCGTTGGGCATTCTTATGTGGTGGACATAATATCTACTCGTAGGAAACGTTTTTTGCTCAACGTTTCTGATAATAACCGCTAAGATTTGAAACGCCCTTCCATTCACCCGTGTTTCTTTCCACGTGTAACTTAGGTATACCTATCTTCTAGGCAAGCGCGCTCCAGCTTAAACCTCATCATTGCTTTGCATGATTGCCGTCAAGCGCAAGCCTATCCCGCAATTTAAACAAGTGTACATTAAAAATTTTCAACACCCCCGACAAATCATTTTCAAATAAATAATTATGTATATCTAGGCAACGTCCATCTTGACAGCTTGACATTTGTCAATTGACACTTGAATATTATGAACCTAAGGGTTATCTAACCTTCTTTTCTACAAGAAAACTAGAAAATAGCTGATAACTTTTAAACGGCTGAACCAATTTTTTTGGATTATAGCTAAGAACACTCTCGATCAAGCCACCTTTCAAACAAAAAAAAGTAAATTAAAATCGGTTCATTCGTTTAGGCGCTACGATGCCACAGACAGATACACAGATACACAGACACACAGATACACAGATACACAGATACACACGTCAAACTTATAACACCCCTCCTTTTGGGTCGGGGATTAAAAAGTGATTATTACGTGCTAGGGACTAATAATTTCTGTGGTTTACTGGTACCTATTGATTGTACCATCTGTTGCTTTATGTTACTCTATGATAGCGACCGTGGTCCTATGCTAAGTGGTTTTGTATTAAAAGTTCGTGTGTGGGTAATCGTTGACAATAAAAAGAAGTTGTAACAAGACAAAAACGTGAGATGCGGGCTATACCACTAATTTGTAAGAAGATAATGTGCTAAGAGCATTATGATTTACGTAATTTTAAGTTTTCTTTGTAAATCCGTACCTATCTCCTAATATTATAAATGCGAAAGTCTGTCTGTCTGTCTGTCTGTCTGTCTGCTAGCTGTTCATACCTTAAACGATTTTGAGTAATTTTATACAGTTTTGTAGCTTGCATCCCTGGGAAGAACATTGGTCCCAGAAAATTAAGGGAACTCCTTAATTTTCTGGGACCAATGGATCCAGGATACAGGAACACAGGATTTTAAAACTCCAAATCCACGGACGAAGTTGTGGGCCTCATCTATGTACTTAGCTACAGATATAGCTTGCATCCTGAAGTGGAAATACCTAGAGACTTAAGTAGTTTTTATTACGGAAAATCGAAGAGTTTTGCGGGATTTTCAAAATAATAAATCCACGCGGATGAAGTCGTGGGCATCATTTAGTTGATGAAAGACTGTACCTATCTAGTTAATAGTAGCTAGGTGCTTATTGCGAAAAATACCCGAGTACGGAACCCTCAGTGCGCGAGTCTGACTCGCACTTGGCCAGTTTTTTTCGAAATATAAGTGAGTGGGGTAAGTCAAAGCGGTTTATTATATAATATTTTAAGCACCCACTTATGACTTACTTAAGCATATAAAATTCCGAAAACATACTTATGTGTTAATCCCACAACGAGCGTTCAGTTCAGAGTTCTGTCATCTTGGATGGTTTATTAAAAACCCTCACGGTCAATTAATATGTAAAAGCGGTTGCTTGACACGACGACGGACAGACAGACAGACAGACAACAAAGTGATCCTATAAGGGTTCCGTTTTTCTTTTTGAGGTACCTACGAAATCGTTTTTAGGGTTTTAACATATATTTGTGGTTTTTAGGGTTCCGTATTTCCAGAGATAAAAGGAACCCTTATATGATTACTTTGTTGTCTGTCTGTTGACCTGTCATCGTGAAAGGCAAGTAGCAATGTCTAAAGGGGAAACTCCGAAAACCGTGAATTTGAACACTAAAAAAATGACAAACCTTCAAGAATGCACAATTCTGCACTCAGAACTCTAGGCACCCCCTGTACAGACACCTCTCTTCATGGAACCGATACCTTAGCTTCCTACTTAATACCTAGTACCTATCTAGCTATTTGCGTACTGTTTAGTAGGTAGCTAAGTACACAAACATCAACTCAATGGATTATGACTGGTTTTGAAGTTGAATAACGAAATAAAACCCATTGTTTGTTTTTCCGGAGGCTTTATTTGGACGCCTAATTTTATAATGCATGTTGCAGCTACAGTTTGAAAAGCAGTCATTTAGGAAAATTCCTGTAGTCTTCCAGTCTCTTACAGTAGAGCCGAGAAATTTCTTCTCATTCATTTACCTACTGTTGGTAGAGTGGTCGTGTTTTTTTTGAATCCCGTGAGAACTCTTTAATTTTCCGGGACGAAAAGTAGCTTGATAATTTATGTCTATCACCAGACGGAATACAGAAATTAGTTAAATGAATGGGTCGATAAAAGGTAGCAGACAGACAGACACGCTTTCGCATTTACATATAATATCAGTTCTTTTATCTACATAGAAAACTTGGGTAAAATTACGTAAACCAATTGATTACGTCTACCCCTCCCGGCTCCCAAGTTGGCCCGATTTTTCTTCAATTTAAATTAGGAAAGTGATAAATTTCCAGAAGTGTAACTCCAACTGCAACGTCATCGTAAACACAAACCAAACAAATGTGTATATTAGCGGTGAAACTGTTTGTTTGTCAATCCATGCACTGGCACAAGCATAGCTTGTAAACACAGCCTAGGGTTACCATGGGTTCGAAATTTGAATAAGTAGGTAGTTAGATTCTTTAAAATTATGATGGCAGTGTCCCTAGCTACAAACTCAATGGGTTCAAAACTCAAAAATAATTAAATCAGTGTTCAACAGTTAACCTACTGTAACATATTTAGATATTTTATTAAATACCTAAATATGTTTCTATTATTCTCTTTGAAACGCAGACGAAGCGAAACAAATGACGAGACAGGTTTTACAAGTGTGAATTAAAAATTCATAACCCCCGACAAGTGAAGGTTACAGTAACTAGAAAAGAGCTGATAACTTTCAAACGGCTGAACCGATTTTCTTGGTATAGCTAAGAACACTCTCGATCAAGCCACCTTTCAAACAAAAAAACTAAATTAAAATCGGTTCATTAGTTTAGGAGCTATTATTGGCGTCACTCAGAAAAACAGGTATTATTTAAATATTTTTATCGAATTATTGGAATGTCCTCTCCAAAACCAACACAAAAAACACAAGTTTAATGTGCAAGGTTATCCGAGAGTTTTAATCTAAATAAACTAATGCCAACATAAATAATTTAATTAGAGCGTGATTGCTATCACAACATCTAATTATCCAGTTCACAACCCAAATACCGAAAATATGCGATATCGCTCCGAATCTTGTTGGACTCCTAGTAACAGATTGTATGACATCGAATGAGCCAAATATCGATTTTACCAAACTACCTTCATCAGCTAAATTAATAATTTTATATTATTTTTGACAACTCAAATGACTTTTTAAAAATAACCTTACACTATGATTCAACAGACAGACAGATACACACGTCAAACTTATAACACCCCTCTTTTTGGGTCGGGGGTTAAAAAAATAAGAATATTCTAACAAAGTTTTCTTTGGCCCTTACAGCAATAGTTTTATATCAGATAGGTAATGGACTTATGCTATTTCATAAGAAAGTCTTATCTCAAAACATAAACGCCTCCGCATAGGTACTGAGGCGATGCACGCGATGTTTAGATGCCACGGATAATCAATTTCAGCGATAGCGAAACAAAATTGCCTCGTTAGCTTTTATTGCCTCTACTATGTAAGTTATTATCGGACAATCCTCAATAGCTCAACGGTTATATTAGTGGACTGAATTCCGAAAGGTCGGCGGTTCAAATTCCAGCCGTTACACTATTGTCGTACCCACTCCTAGCACAAGTTTAAGCTTAGTTGGAGGGGAAAGGGGAATGTTAGTCATGATTAAAATGGCTAATATTCTTCAAAAAAAAAAATCGCTCGGAGTACAGCGGCAGCTCATAGAAGCATTTAAAAGCACTGCTTCATCATCATCAAGCCATCGCCGGTCCCCTGCCCCTATTGAGCATGGGTCTATGAGAATGGTTTAAGCCATAGTCTACCACGCTGGCCAAGTACGGATTGGCTGACTTCACATACAACCGAGAACATTAAGAAAATCCCGTATTCACACTTCGAAACTGATAGTAATAAAATTACTCACTATAAAAGTTCATAATCAAATCAACGCAGGTGAAATTCCGTAACAGTAAAGGGCAATGGACTAATGGTATTAATTGCACTTTTCCGTACTCTATTTGCGTTTTACTTTACTGCTTATTCACGGGAGTAAGGCGAAATTAGCGACCGAATGTTTAAATGAAAGAAGAAAAAAAATTCACAAAATCTAAATTTTCCGAATTAAATATAAAAGCCTGTCTTTTCTCCGGGATGCAAGTTTCGTCAAAATCTGCTAAACAAATGGGCCGTGAAAAAGTAACAGAAAAACAGATACGCTTTCTCTTTTATTATAAAAGCATGAAATGCCGCCTTGAAATGATCTTCGTTTCTGAAACTTCCTTGCTAGCTTTGATTTTCCGAGATTTTTTTTTTTTTTAAATATTAACCATGCTAATCATGACTAATACTCCCCTTTCCCCTTCAATTAAACGTAAAGCTTGTGTCAGGAGTGGATACGACAATAGTGCAACGGGTGGGGATTGAACCGCCGACCTTTCGGAATTCAGTCCGCTCCTCAACCGTTGAGCTATCGAGGCTCGATAAAAACTACCCCACCTATCTCCGTCTCCGAGATGTAAACTATCTCCGTAACGTTGAAATTAGTTAAACAGATGGGTAGACAGACAGACACACTTTCGCATTCTGTTTATCTATTGCATATAGGTACTTACCAACAGATATCTTGGTTAGCATAGATACCATTCCATGTAACGCTTATGCCTATACCCTGTCATATTTTCCAGCTATCACGTTTCAGTAAACAGCATCATCACTTACCATCATCCTCGTAACATGAAATTGCTTTCGCAAACCAACGCAATGGCAACTCCTATTTCAAAGCAGCAATGGCGATAAACATCGAACCCTCTATAACTCGTAGGCGGGCCGAGTCACGAACGCCTCGCCTCTCGCTTATGATAATTTTCTCCCATACTTTATGCTGTCATATCGGCTTACAGTCTTCTTGACTTGACGCTCACTGAAAAAACGACCCAGGACGGGATGAAAACTAGTCGGGTATAGTCCGTCCGAGTTCAGCCGTCAGACATTTTCATTCATATTTTAAGAGGGGTCTCTCCGTCATTTGCTCCATACAAACGTAGTTCCAATTTCATTTGAATATTAAGCAACCAAAGTCCATGAAATGTAGACATACTCTAAAAACTAATATCTATGCCTGGTGGTTTTCCAGATTTCTGTTAAAATATTCGGTTTCAAAGTTACGCGGTCTTAATTTACATACAAATCTTTGAGCCCCTGTAATTTTAAAACTACATATTTTATATCTACGTGTTTTAGAAAAATCTAAAACACCACAGGCACAGATATTAGTTTCTAGAATTTGTCTGCAAAATTTCATGGACTTTGGTTGCTTTAATATTCAAATGAAATTGGAACTACGATTGTATGGAGTAAGTGACGGAGAGAGCCCTGTTAAAATCGTCTTATTACATAGCCAGTTATTGTGCCGTAAAGCTCCCGTCTCGTAAAAGAGCAGAAAATAGCCAGCGTTATTTTTAAAAACTAATAGTATATTGATAGGTAGGCAGATTTACCATTCCATTGTACGGTATCATATCACACCTTTTCTAGCTATCGTGTTTAGAACATTTTTTTAGCCATGCTAATGAGTAATGACTCCCCTTTCCCCTCCAATTAAGCGTAAAGCTTGTGCCAGGAATGGGTACGACAATAGTGCAACGGGTGGGGTTTGAACCGCTGACCTTTTGGAATTCAGTCCACTCCTCAACCGTTGAGCTATCGAGGCTCTTTATTTACATCGCTGATTCCAGTAAGTAACATCATCACGTACCATCATCCTTCTAACATATAATTACTAGCTGATGCCCGCAACTTCGTTCGCGGGATATACCTTGGTTTTTAGGGAACTCATTAATTTTCCGGGATGAAAAGTAGCCTATGAGTTAATCCAGGGTATAAGCTATCTCCTTTCCAAATTTCAGCCAAATCCTTCCAGTAGTTTTTGCGTGAAAGAGTAACAAACATACACACATACATACACACAAACTTTCTCCTTTATAATATTAGTGTGATAGTGTGTGCTCTCACAATCCAACGCCATGGCCATACTGTGGCAATTAGCAACTCCTATTTCAAAGGGAAGGGAACATCGAACCCTCTATAATTCGTAGGCGGGTCGAATCACGATCGCCCTGCATCTCGCTTATGATACCCATTCGTTTTCATCCATACACTAGCACTTTACTTGCATATTACAGGATTGCTTACATTGCGCCTAGGGCGTGTAGATTATACTGCAAGATAATGTATTCAGTCCCTAGATTTAATCGTGACATGGTTGGTCCTCTGGAAACCGTTTTTTTAACCCCCGAACCAAAAAGAGGGGTGTTATAAGTTTGACGTGTGTATCTGTGTGTTTGTGTATCTTTCTGTGGCATCGTAGCTCCTAAACGAATCAACCGTCCTTAATAGTGTTAAGATCTATCTGTACTGAACTAACCCAAATTCGCAATAAAGATATTTGTATTTATTTCGTTTGAAAGGTGGCTTGATCGAGTGTGTTCTTAGCTATAATCCAAGAAAATCGGATCAGCCGTTTGAAGATTACCAGCTTTTTTCTTGTTTTCTTATTATAACGCTAAAACAACGCCATCATTCTTGGAATATGACATGATTTTTCAGAGTTAGGTACTATGTGCGTTTTAAGCAATTAGAATAACTTATCACTTGATCAACAGCGAAGGAAAACATCGTGAGGAAATCTGCATGCCCGAGTTCTCCATAATGTTCTAAAAATATGCGAAGTCTGCCAATCCGCACTTGGCCAGCGCGGTGGACGATAGCCTAAACATTTCTTATTCTGAGAGGAGACCTGTACCTACTGAGGTTAAATTTATAACACCCCCGACAAGAGAAGGATACAGTGACTAGAAAAGAGCTGTTAACTTTCAAACGGGCATTCGATTTTCTTGGATTATAGCTAAGAACACTCTCGATCAAGCCAAAAAAAAAACACAGACAGATACACAGATACACACGTCAAACTCATAACACCCCTCTTTTTGGGTCGGGGGTTAAAAACTAAAAACTAGGTCAGTTGCATTTTGAGAGTCAGGTAACAATAAAACAATTAATTACTTTTCTACTTATTTATTGAAGAAAATCAATATGCAGAAAGACACGCACTTTTTTCTATACTTACCAAATAATATTTACAAACTTAAATTACACACTAAATGCAAAGGAATGTCTTGTTCAGAGATTATTATTATAGAGAAAGTAGGTATGAAAAATATTTGCCTACGAGTAAATGCCTACGCACATACATTGATTGTTTTCACGTCATGATTACAGATGTTTTTTGATATTCATAATTTAAGAACAATTTTTCTTGTAACCATATATGATTAAAAAGTTTTACATAAATTATTTAAAAATAATATATAAAAGTTAAAGTAAATTAGCAACCAGAATGCAATTTTATTTTTTCATTAAGGAAGCTCCTTTTCAAATGTTATATTTATGAAGACAGTCATAAGATAATAATATTTTTTAATGAATTTTTGTTCATGTAAAGTACAGGTGGGTAGGTAAAGATTTAAGTTACTTACTAAAATATTTTTTTTAGTAGCAAAATAAAATAATCTAACTACTTATCGACTAGACAGGTACTATACATTAAATACTTTCGTTGGTAAACAATTAATAAATAACTTAATATCTATCTTATAAAAAATAGAGGCAAATCTAGAAAATTAAGAAAAGATTTATTTGTTTAAATAGGTATAAAAATAAAAAATAAACTTTTGAAATAAAACTTTTTTAGCTGTGCCTTGAGAGTAGCTCAGATCTTTTTTGGATGGAAATAGCTTTTCCGTTACTCCCATAAAAGAATTTCAAAATAGCCACCAAACAGAACATCTGTTTTAAGGCTGCCATCTTTTGTCAGATTATTTTAAAATACTAAGTAGTTAAATATCAAAAGCTGTATTTTTATTTCCTACTTAATCGTAATATCTGCCACAACACCAAAGAAGTTTTACTTGTTATTTAATGTTTTTTTAAAAGCACTTATTTACACTGGGCTATTGATAATAATTTCGTTTTGTTATCTAATACATACTTCACTGGTAAAACACCACGCTTTTTCACAATAACGTCAGGTCAAATTATAGAAATCACCTACGCACATAATAATAAATAAGAGTATGTAAGGAGTGGTTTATCTAAATATTTTTATCATAAAAATACTAGTATTAATAATAATATAAACGCTACTACAAGTCAAATACTATGTATTTATTATATAATAAATAGAGACGTAGTAATAGATACAAATATTTATAATTTATATTCTATAAAACATTTTACATTACGAAAAGTACTTATTTAAAAATTACTTATACAATTTTTTATATCGTCAATATAATTTTTAAATAGCAAAATTAATTGGCCTTGAAGTTGTAAGACGCTAGAATGATGATGTTGGTAGTATGTGCTTCGCGAAGTTACATTAAATACATAATTTTTTTTAAATGAAAAATACCATTTTTTATTAAGATTTATATCTAATATCTATTTTATTTCAGTAGCTACTTACTAGTACTTCTACGAAAATGTAATAAATTAACGATGTTATTTATATTGCTCACAATTTAAGACAACCACTACATTTACTTAATAATAGGTATTAAATTAATCAGCTTTCTTAACTTCATTAACTAATGTTCACAAAATAGTCATCTTCACTCTTATCGCCAGGCAAAAATACTTCAATTTCAGTATTCATTCTTTTACGAGTCTTTGAGTCCAAGTTTTTAAATCATCAAAACTTTTTAATGTCCACTATAGACTTTATGTTTTTTTTTGACGTGACAACGTCTTATAATTCGATAGAGCCGGCTGCACGCACGAAAAAACATGACTCATGCGGCGTTACCTCGCTCTGAGGCGTTCCATGTAAGGCTTGAAGTGCAAGCGAGAGCGCCGAACGAGCGACAAAGAAGCACAATCGGCCTTTGTTGTCACGTTCAACTATCGTCAGTAAACCGACTTTACAGACAACCAATTTTTTTGCCACTCATTTTATATCAAATAAAATCGAAAAATTTGCGTGGCGCGATCCATCTATTCCTGAATCTTCAAAAGTTTCTTTTTATCTTGCAGATTATTATAAACACGAATGCAAATTGGCATATTCATTCAGCGCTCCCCTTTTTCTTCGTAATTTTTTTCTGTCCTTTAATTTTACAACTAATTCGTTTTAGATTCTTCTATTTGACTTTTAATTATGTTTTATACGTATTAGACACTTTTTATTTGCATTTTATTGGAGTCATTAAGTATTTTTCGTTTTCTTGGTCTTTATAATTTTTATCAGTCATGTTCTATTTTATACATTCGCAAAGACTTTAACGTTTATATTTTGCCTTTTTCTAATCTCATCCTTTCTAAATTCATTTTCAGTAGTCACATTATCAACACTTTCACCAAACTGTATTTGTCACATCAAGTGTTCACAAAACTGTAAGTCCAAGGCTGATGAGCCTTACACAGCTTGTGGCTATGGCACGACGACCCGTGGTCCACTGGCCAGCAGCCGTCGTACTGACTGACTGTTGTTGCCGTCACTGCTGGATATGTCACTCGTGCTGACCACGGCAGGCTGAGAGAAGTTCTTGCACAGAACTAGCACCTAGAATGAAAAAATTACGAATTAGGTTTAGCTATTGCCTTCCATTTTAAGTTTTAAATACTAGATAATGGTGGGGAAGGATTGAAACCTACCAGAAGACACTAGGGCTGAGATCTATAGTGCGCACTTTGACTTTGCTCAAACTTAAGATACTGTTAAAAGGAGACTGTTGGAGTCAAAGTCAAAACATTTACATTGCTGACATAAACCTGTCTCGTTTTAACTGGAACTCTGAAGTCTGCTGGATGAGCAAAAGTCAAAGTATGTTCTATAGATCTCAACATTAGATTGAAAAGAAGAGATGAGTACAATGCAAAAATACAAATAGCCTTGCATCTTAAAAGTTCGGAACAACTACACGTTTTTGAGATAAAGAGTTATCTATTTCAAAATGATGATAGCCTAGTTGTTAAGACGGCTGCTCCCTATTTTGGGGGTCGGGAGTTCGATCCCGGCCACGCACCGAGATTGATTTTGGGAGCTCACTCTTTTCTGGAACTCTCTAAAGAATGCCCTGTAAAAGATAAACTAATATAAACAACAGAGGTTTGCAAACTGAATAATTTAGCTTGAGTCAGTGATTTATCATCATGATTCTTTTGTAGTGGTAATCCATTCGTAATCAGAAGGATCGCTGCAGTCTGCCATCTTTGGGATGCTTATGTTACGTCATGTTACGTTATGGCATGTACGTTATGTTACGTTATGAAGGCATACGTATAACGTGACATACACATACAATTATCGTACATTCGTCACATGTAGGTATACGTAACAGCCAACAGTCTGAACAAACCTATTGAGGATGTCTAGTTTTCACAAATGTTTTGGAAAAGAAGAAAAGATGGAAGTTACTTCACATACCGTGTACACAACACTGCAGAGTCCCATCACAGCTCCAGACAGCACGTCCCACCAGTGGTGTCGGTGGTCAGTGATCCTGGTGAGCGGGCAGGTCAGCGCGTAGATGACGCACAGCACCTGGAGTAGCGGCACCACCAGCACGGAGCGGTTGTGCCAGCTGAACGCTCGTCTTTGGAGGTACCACTGAAATTAATGTGGAAATCAGTAATATAGCAGGAGTTTTGAAGGCTTCCCAAATAGTTTTTTTCTATTTTCTAATCTATATGAAAAACAACAAACTAACAGACTGGTATTTAACTAAGTACCTACAGCTCAAACCAGAATTTCGATTTTTGTACTCAGATACAGGTATAGATATAGGTTAGTCTTTGACTGCAGTCTCACCTGGTCGTAAGTGATGATGCAGTCTAAGATAGAATCGGACTAACCTGGAAGTGATATGGCAATTTTTAGTAACCTATACCCCTTTGGTTTCCTACCGGAACGCTAAATCGCTTGGCAGCATGGCTTTGCCGGTAGGGTGGCAACTAGTCACGGCCGAATCCTCCCCCCAGACCAATTGGCTGCAATCTGACCTGCTGGCAAGTGGCTAAGCAGCCAAGATGGAGCGCGCTTGTCAAAAAGGTACCGATTCACTCGAGACTTGATTAATTTATCACCAAAATACAATCAAGTAATTCATGTTTGTCTCGGAGATTCTCCATGACATCACATCCTGATCGCGTTACATAATCTGTGTTCCTGGTCTGGTTCCTGTAGTATTTCAGGGTTAATTAGCAGACAGTTGCCAGTGCTTCCGCGTTTGGGTGTATACTGTATACCTACGACTTACGAGTATGATTGAACTGCTCAAGTATGATGATAGGACTATCGTATTCAGCAGAAAAATACTAAAAACTAAATCTTGTAGGCCCTGTACCTTCCTACACGCACCAAATTAAAACTGTCTAAGTATATCTAGACGTCTATCAGCTGGACGTCTATGATGTTTTTTTTAATTATATAGATTAGCGCTTGGCTGCAATCAGACCTGCTGGCAAGTGACGATGCAGCCTAAGATGGATCGCGCTTGTCTAGAAGTTGCCTATTCGCTCTTGACTTGAAGGTATCCATATTAAAAGTGGGAGGGAAAACTGATGCCGGAAGGGCGTTCCATATCCTAGCGGTTCGGATTAGAGATACGAGAAAGCAAATCGCTTCGTACGTGTTCGAGGAATTTCGACTACTTACGGATGCAGACTTTGACGATGCCATACAGTACCATGGTAGAAAGGTGAAGGGGGGGGGAACCGGGTCAAAGAGATGATGAGATCCTTACCGCTAAAAAGAGTCCGCAGTAGATGGACAGGGAAGTGTGCGCAGAGGGGAAGCTTCTGCTGGAGTCGATCTGCAGGTACCGCGAGTAGCGCGTCGACGTGCACGTGTAGCTGCGCACGTACTCTGATCTGAGGAAGAATAAACGTGGTTAAATTCTCTACCTGCGGGGTGATTCGCTAACTCAGTGTCTAACAATAAATGATAGCCACCAAGCTCATTTTTTAATCCATTGAAGGTTTTCTACGAAACAATTATTTAATAACACCCAGTGAAGCAGCAATGTAGAACAAACCAACCTCGGTGGCTATCATTCAGCGTTAGACACTGAGTTAGCGAATCACCCCGCTGGTGTAACTTTAATGTATTAGTTTCCACCGTCAGTTAATGCTGAGATAGGTGTCATATTTTCTCTTTTGTCTAGTACAATTACTTATTAACCCCCGACCCAAAAAGAGAGTGTTATAAATTTGACGTGTGTATCTGTGTATCTGTCTGTGGCATCGTAGCTCCTAAACAATGAACCGATTTTAATTTAGTTTTTTTGTTTGAAAGGTGGCTTGATCGAGAGTGTTCTTAGCTATAATCCAAGAAAATCGGTTCAGCCGTTTGAAAATTCTCTTCTCTAGTCACTGTAACCTTCACTTGTCGCGGGTGTTATAAATTTTTAATTTACACTTGTTATTCTTCATTCAATATAAGTAATAAGGATTTTAAGAATATCGATGTTTCTAGCAATGATAGTGTAATATGTTTCAACTTGATTTTTATTGTTTCCTGAATTTTTGACAATGCAGCTGCATGCCTTGCTTTTTCTTGTATCTAAATTATTACAACAACGTTGGTTTTAACAACATACATTTACTGAAACCACATTTGGAATTTCGAAAAGTTATCTCTGGTACCTATTTAATAATTAATAATAAAAAAAAAACAATGAGTTTAGCTGTTTTAATTACTTCTGTTGGTACGCACCCATTGCAGGTCCTCGCTCTATCAGGCTCGCACAAATCGAAGAACGTAGGTCTCGGAGATCCAACCACACATTTCAGCACCTCAAGCACGGTTAGATTGACCACCGCACCGTATATATAGTCTCTATATATAAACCCGGCTGTCTTCGCGCTGTCGAGGAGTTTGTTCTTCTTTATAGAATATTCGTCATCCCGGTGGAGGATCGTCTCAATTGTCCAGATCTGTAACAGGATGGTTGCGTAAGAGCACGTTCCTATTGTTGTTGTGTAATGTCGTGATTTTGATTGAAGGATAATGGTCCACTTTGGTTGTGGAGACAATTTTTATATAAATCGTATCGGTGGGATTAGAAATTGAGATATTTTTGGGTTCTGTACCTCAAAAGGAAAAACGGAACTCTTATAGGATCACTTCGTTGTCTGTCTGCCTGTCGTGTTTATCAAGAAAACCTATAGAGCACTTCCCGTTGACCTAGAATCGTGAAATTTGACAGGTAGGTAAGTATAAGTAAAGGAAACAATCTGAAAACCGTAAATTTGTGCTTACATCACAAAAAACTATGAAAATGTATTCATGAAACAATAATTAGTTAACTAAATCACATATAGATGGCACAGCCTTTCATTAACTTGCAGTGTTGCACATAAAAGTGTTTTTGTGCACGTCTTTGGTCTGGGGATTACCTCTAACATCCAAACTTACAAAGAGCATTGAACTTTAGCACTACACCAATATTTAAGGTTACTTCAAGTAACCTTGTAGCTTGAAAATTCTTTGATAACATTGACGGTTATTGTTCTTATGCTAAGTGATACTTAGGTACTTAGGTACTTATTAGCGAATTTACGTTGACTGTCACCTTTGTTTAAGCAAACATGCAAACAACATAACATTAGCAAGGATTCAAATGCAAATGGGATCTTAATATGTGTGAAAATATCTGGTAATTGCCAGTCTGTTATGAAAACAAATATTTAAAGACAATATGTGCGAGATCACAGTTTATCATAATCGAATAGAGCTAAAAATCTACCCTAAAACTCTCAACTAGGTCTAGATCTAGATCTGGGGTCAGTCTTATACTGGCCTTTGACGCGATCGGACGTGGGCATATTTTTACCATTATAATATAGGTTAACGAATAATGTTCATTATACTTACAATGATATACGGTATGATGACGGTAATCGCCGCGATGAGGGAGATGGACATAGTATCTCCCGTATGCGGAAAAGAGAGATCCGGGTCGTTGCATCGGAACCCGCTGCGTCTGCTCGGTATCGCGCCTACTTCTAGAAGGATGCATACTGCTGCCACTGGGAACAAAAGAAAATAGATATGAGACTAAAGTACTTCCATGATAGAGTCAGAGACTTTTAAGTTTTTAAATACAATCGCTTACTTATGTAGATGTATGGAGAAAAAAAACCCGCCAAGTGCGAGTCAGACTTGCGCACCGAGGGTTCCGTACTCGGGTATTTTTTTCCCGACATTTTGTACGAAATCAAAAACTCTTATGCATTAAAATGAATAAAAATCTGCTTCAGAAGGTACAGGTAAAGCCCTTTCATATGATACCCCACTTGGTATAGTTATCTTACTTTGAAAATTGAAACACATTTTAATTTTTTTTGTGATGATTCACGGTTGATTCTCAATTAATTAACGGTTTTCAATTTTTCTCCTTTACTTGTGCTTATACATGCCGAATTTCATAATTCTAGGTCAACGAAAAGTACCCTATAGGTTTTCTTGACAGATACCTACGACAGACGGACAGACAGACAACAAAGTGAACCTAAAGGGGTTCAGTTTTTCCTTTTGAGGTACGGAACCTTGAATTATATCTAGTAAATTGATGATTTCTTTACAGATATATGGTAAACTATAAAATATGATTAGGTATAGGCCCCGCACGATATTATTCTCTCCAGCCGCGACGCGCGTACGTCACTGCGGCGCGTCGCGGTTGGAGAGAATATCGTGCGGGGCGCTGCCGCGACGCGCAGTTCCGTTGCAGTTCAGTTCGAGTGCGTGGGCACCTTTATACATATAAGTAGGTACTTACTTACATGTTTAAACGGATAGTTAACAATATTAAGATAACAATACTTATTTGGGTAAATCACAGGGTAAATGCTACTGCATATTAAGGTAATGTTCAGAGAAATAACATTTGAAAGAGATATTAGTATTTAGTATAATCTTTTGGGGTCGGCCGTTGACTCGAATAATTAATTTTGTCGTTAAAATTCAATTAAGTAAAATATAGAAGACGACGTAACAGGAAAGTGCGTTATGAAAGCTACATACGTAAACCGCAATTTTTTTTCTATAAATAGGTATAGTGTACTAACTTAGCAAGTGTTTAGGTAATTTATTAATTTAGACAGTAATTAGGTATTATCACCACTGCGAAAGTGTAAAGGTGCCCACGCACTCGAACTGAACTGCAGCTGAACTGCGCGTCGCGTCAGCGCCCCGTACGATATTCTCTCCAGCCGCGACGCGCGTACGTGACTGCCGCGCGGCGCGGCTGGAGAGAATATCGTGCGGGGCGCTGACGCGACGCGCAGTTCAGCTGCAGTTCAGTTCAAGTGCGTGGATACCTTTAATTTGTTGGGTTTTCCTTCAATCACACCGCAATGAAGCAAAGCATCTACCTACGTGTTTTTTGCATGGATGTGTACCTACCTACTTAAATTCTTGAAAAGTGAATAGGCAACTTTTTACTCCGGAAAATCAAAAAGTTGCCAGGAAATTACCTTAATACTCTCAGACCAGCCCGGCTAGCCATGGGCAGTAGATAAAAATTATATCCCCGATTATATCCACTGATTTCTATGACATCAGTGGATATAATCGGGGGATATAATTTTTATCTACTGCCCATGCTAGCCGGGCTGGGCGCGTTTGGATATTGGGACCCTCGTAGCTTTAGTTTTAAGTTTACGTAATTAATTATCACCACTATCATCTTACAAATCGAACAATTCTGACCATCTAAAGGAGTGCAATAGTACCTACTTTGAATAAATTAATTTTGAGTTTGAGTCTCAATGATGACAGCATGTACTGTGTAAGTACCTAGTCTGCTAATCAGCACTTGGGTTGCATCACAAGCATGGTGGGAAGCGTGTAGAGTCTAAGCCCTTCTACTCATTCTGAGAGGAAACCCGTGTTCATTAGTGGCCCGGCGATGGATTGAGATGATGATGATAATTACCTACCTACTATGTTTATTACGTTGTAGATACCGAGATTTTCAATAACGCAGAATTAATTACAGTGTAAGCAAATCTTTGTTGTCTGTGGTAATTCCTGACCACAATAATATAAATCTCAATCAGTCTTCAAGTTACAATCATTGAAGTATCTATTAATATATCCAAATACCTACTATAATAGTACTATAGTACTAATACTATTATAGTGTCACACAACTTAGAAAATACTAAACCACTAGATAGTCAGTTATTGGGTTGCGTAGGTCCACAGATCTAAACTGGACGACCACGTGGTGTTGGTGATCAATGAAAATAATAAACTTAGATATTTGTTTAGAATTGGAACTTGAAAAATGTGAAATAGGTATGCTTTAAAATGCAATGGATTAGCAAGCTGAAGTGTCATTGGGTAGATCATTGTTAAGTATATAATATCTATTGCTGAACCGACGACGGCCGATTGGCCACACCATACGCGTGTTCTGGAGTAACCTGAAATGGACTCCGCGTGCCTACCACCTAGACCTCCAACTGGAATGATCATCTGAAGAAGGTGATGGATAGCGGGTGAATGAGAAAGGCGACAGATCGTGTTTGGTGCCGTGCTCTCGAAAAGGCCTATATCCAGCAGTGGACGCATACCTGTGTAGGCTGATGAAATGGAATGTTGTAAAAAAAACTACTCCAGAGTTAATTTGCAAAAATAATAATATATACTTAGGTATACAGAAAGATTGTAAGTACTCGTACAACAAAAGTGTCAAATTTTTTCCGATTAACTAAAATTACGAAACAAGTAAAGAATTTTCCGTGAAACTTTTATTGTTTTATAACAATACTAATTGTGTTTGGTTACGGGCGTCATGTGATCGTGCCGTGTAAGCAACATACCTATACCACATCCTATATTCCTATACCTATATACCTATTATTCCATAACATTTCAGTTTCATAAAAATTTCGTAGAATTAATGCTATTGCTGGACTCTATAAAATACATTTATATTATGTGGACCATCATCGAATATTAATTATAATTCTCGATCAATGCGCCGCGGAATGTGTTACGTTTCCAATTAAAGACGTATTAGGTGGATATTAATTAGTCATCGATAAATTAAAATCGAAAGTTGATTTCAGTTCTTATTCCTGCGTAGCGTGGGAAGATTAGGGGGGGTCGATGCTTTATTATTTATTGAGACTGGTTCAGAACTAAAATTGGAAATAAATCTTAATTGATCGTTTTTAACAGTCCATTGTAAATCCATGTCTGTGAGTCCATAGTTCTGTCTGTCTATCTGCTAGATCTGCTAGCTTTCAACGCCCTTAACTGATTTTGATGCTACAAAGGTAGTTTGCACCCCGGCGAAGGAGATAGGCTATTTTGTATCCCGGTGTTAGGCGATTTTGGAGTGGGTAAAAGCTCGCGTCACCGACATGCTATTTATTATTAATAGTGCTCGGAGTGCTGATAAATGTCAAACTAAACTAATGTTAATAGTTCTATGGTTTTTTATACAAATTATGAAATTTTAATTTTCGATTGTAAAACTGTTATGAAAATACTAAAAAAGTGATCCTATAAGGGTTACGTTTTTTCTTTTGAGGTACGGATCCCTAAAACACTGTTATTTCATAGTTTTAAATTTTTCACATTTGTCGGCACATGAGGAAAGATCTGACTGCCAATTTTTTCTTAATTAAAATTTCCTCAAAAATTAATGTTGCTGTTAATTTTGACAAATGTTGGAATATTATAGGTATATAATTAACTCGGCATACAACCGTGGTCTAATCTACTCAATTGGACACCTCGGGCACCGACTGAACCCAAATTGGAGAGAGAAAGCATTCGGTAGACAAAAAATAGAGTGTAGGCGACTGGAAGAGGTCGTAACGCTGTTAGGAAGCGAAGCTATAACTATATTTTTAATGTTATCTAATCTTTTATGCATTTACACATCATACTTGTGACCATAGTTTTGTGAGAAACTTTGCGATGGATTCCAAAGTAGAGCAAAGCACTAAATTCAGGCCGCCATCCATCTATCCATCAAACTGCATTGCGGTTGGAGGTCGTTCCACACTGCGCTTACTGGTCCACAGTCTTCACAGAACTGATAGCGACTGGGGTAGATAAGTACTGGATTTATCTGCCCCAGTCGCCATTAGTTCTATAATGGACGAGACCTACCCACTGCCACATCAGTTTGTTATGCTACGTCGCTTGCTTTGCCAGGAAATAGTAAAATATCTTGTATTTAGATAAGACAAATCGAAAAGGAAATGATTGCTTCTCAAAATCTTAAGACTAGCTGATACCCACGACTTCATCCACGTGGATTTAGGTTTGAAAAAATCCCGTGGGAACTCTTTGATTTTCCGGGATAAAAAGCTTATATCTCCAGGTCTTTAATTATACATATGCAAAAAATCACATCTATCTGTTGATCTGTTGCAGAGTGATTGAAGGAAAACCAACAAACACACACACTTTCGCACTATTTTATAATATGATATATATAATATATATTCTAGAAAAAAGCGCCACATTACTAAATTCTGCAATTATTGAAGAATGGGAATGTAGCACTATCATAGCATTGATTAGCGTAGCATCCTCCAAGAGACATCAACCTACTCGGTATTATACGGAACAGAGGCATAAATTACCATATTTATTAACATCTAAGATACAGCCGAGTGGGAGATGTCAATTGACAGATAAACTCACAAATTTATGGTGACCACGTCACAGGCCCTTCCTTTGAAAAGCCGGGGCCATTCATGAGATGGCAATAGTTATGTGAATGAAAAATTCTTTCCATGCTTCATTTTTGGGTTATACTTATAATGAACGGTGGCCGAGTTTTTGTCATCAAATCCGGTTCTAATAAATAATAATTTTATGTGCCTATGTGACCTACATGGCTAACCTAATGTAATGAAGGGTAACTTTAGGTCATAGGTACTCCGCTACGCTGGTTAAGAGCAGATTGGCAGACTTCACACACCTTTGAGAACATTTGCAGACCTTTAATTCATTTTTTCATTTTCATTTTTTTTTTCAAACATGCAGGTTTCCTCAAGTTGTTTTCCTTCACCGTTAAAGCAAGTGATATTTAATCTATTTTTCTGTAAAAATTCAGTCAAAATAAATAATAATATTAAATTAGCACTCAATATTGTTAGGGAGATCGTCCACCGCGACTTTTTGCAGCTATGTATATACTTTCCAAAACTATAATAGTAGCGATAGGTACAATATATAATACGAATAGCACCTATTTTGAATAGGTAAATGATTTTGACTTTGACTTTGAATCTGTGGCAGCATTGGCTACTGGGCACCTCCCCACTGGGTGGGCCACACGGCAGGAAGCCGCTGGTTTTAGGCGGCCCCAGACCGTGGTGTGTGAAAGTCCCTACAAGATACCTAGGTATGTCCAGTAGTGGACGACTATCGATGGATGACGTTAGAGACGACGAAATTTTTCAGCTGTATGATAGCATTGAACTATTAAAGTTGCTAGTTCAATGCTAAGTCATTATCACCATAATACTATGATATTGCTATCGGGTGCGACTTTTTCAACAATAAGAAAAGAGTTGAGTTTATAATATAATTTTATATAACCGATAAAGTTATATAACATAAGTAACTGATTAACGATTTTAATTACATCAATATATCTAATCCGACATATTATAATAATTGATAAGCCACATTAACATATTAATAAACTTGAAAGGTAAAGCCATAAATATCTTCTTTACATAATAGGGTTAAATTAGCTTCATAAAGTTTTATTGAGGATGTTACTTAAAGTAAAAGCATTTATTAACATTTCGATAGAAGGAGACATTTTCATTGATTATGGAATGTCTTATAACTGGCCTCAATAAGCTCTAAAACCTTCCTATACCTATTTTCGGTTCGAATTTCGATGATTTCCTAGTTGGTATTGAAATAGTACCTACTTATTGGTACGAAAAGTCTAAACAGAGTTGAATTGTTAGACTTAGGGTACGCTTCCACTGAAACGGAGCGCAGCAGAGACGTTTTCAACAGAGGTTATTGTTAGATGACTCGATATTTATTTTATCACGTCGTCTCTTGACAATTTTATTGTAGGTCAGTTTTTTTAGATAACCTGATAGGTAATTTTATACGTCATCTTCCCAAAATCTGATTGGTCGATGCGCGCACGTCTTCGCTCCGCTTATTTCCGTTTCCGTTAGTTACCGACTAAACTATCTGAATCCCGAACAGTTTGGTTCAACTTCATAATTTGTGGAAGCTCTCAAAACTTTATAAGCTCTAAACATATTAGTGACGTATTTCGACATCCCTACAAGTACGTCATAACAATTTCCTGTTAGTATTTGATAAAAGGTCCTAGCAATCGGTCTTCAGGATCTAGGGCAGTAGTGCAATTGTTGTTCATACTTGTGTTATGGAAACATACGAATGGAAAGCAGAAGCAGGACAGATTTGCTCGAGTTTTGACGGTCATTATTGTCGCTCGATATGAAGATCTATGAGATCTGTGTGCTTGGTTTGATTTGCTCGTTTTATCGATCGTTAATAGTATGGTTAAAATCCCTTGTTGATTTATCGTTCGAGAAAAACGATGCAGAGTAAATTGCGATCAAGAAAAATCGAGCAAATAGTTATCGTCAGCGCTATTTAGCTCTAGAAACGCTGCGTTCACGCTCCAAATTGGTAATCGTATGTTTCCTCGATAGGAAATTGATGGTTGTCCGTCTCGGTCTCCATTGTGCAATTGAAATGCACCTTGTTGATTAATGACTCTTCGATTACATGTCATTGTTACCGTTGCAATTGCAATACGTAATTACCAATTTACCTTATCGGCACAACAGATTAATCAACTAATCTATACATACAGGATGTGTATAGATACTACAGGGTGTGTACAGGGCCAGAACGCTAGCAAAAACGAAGACAGGTGAATACTACTGATGATTACTGATAAGATATCATTGAAAAAAAAACTACGAAAAAAACCTGTAGGTATTTTTTAAAAGTTCACAATATATTGCAAATAAAACATCTGACTGACGCTAAAAGTCAACGAACGTTCCGTAAATAGGTCACTCGAAGTCAATGCCGCGTCGTAGATGGGGCATTGACCCGAGTTTTGCACGCTATAAAATGTGGGTTTGAAAAATAGTGAATCACTGAAACTACAAGATAAGACAAAATATGGTTATTGGCATTGGATTGTGTTAGGTTAGTATTATAATAACGCTAAGGTTTTGCGTTCTGGTTACACCGGTTATAGGTAAAAGGTTAAACTGACTGACTGAAAGGTTAAAACTCCCAAGGTGCTGGACGCAGTGTTAGTAGACCGCACTAGATGGACAGATGACGTCAAATGAATCGTAGGGAGCCGCTGGATTCAGGCGGCGCAAGTCCGGCTGTGTGGAAATCTCTACAAGACGCCTATGTCCAGCAGTGGACGTTTATCAGTTGACGATGATGTTGATGATGACTGACTGACATATCAACGTAGTCTAGAAGCTCAAGTGGACGGCTGGAGTGAGGGGCACCAACACCAGGGCAAAAACTAATCTTTAAAAATCTAAATTAAAATCGGTTCATTAGTTTAAGAGCTACGATGCCACAGACAGATTCACATATACACAGATACACACGTCAAACTTATAACACCGCTCTTTTTGGGTCGGGGGTTAAAAATAGAACATCGGAACTTCATTAAAATTATCATAATATCCGAACTCCATCTGCTCTAAATCAACCATAAACACCATAAACCAAAGCAATGCCCTATTCATAACCAATGACCATATTTCTTGCTAATTACTTGAACGGAATGCCTAACAAACCAATTTGTTTATATCACTCAACAAATTATATTTTCGCCTCTATGATTATTGAGATAGGGTTCACATAAATCGACTTTCTGTGAATATGTATATTTGTCGGGTAGAATAGGGTCAGTGGGGTCGCTGGATGCAATACGCTAATTTAATAAAAACCTGTTGTTGCATACAAGACGGGATGTTAGATATTACACATGTTTGTGGTTATGGAAATAAATGTTGATAATAATTTATGTAGCAAGTAAAGTCGCAAGTTTGAATAGCCTTACAATAAAGATGATAGGTAACTTGTTAACATGCTATGTGGTAACTTGGTAGGTATAAGTTATAACTTGTAATTTACATAAGCATTCTAAGTAGGGATACAATTTTTTGTGTCATAAACGGTTTCATCCAATAGCCAACTTGGTTACCAAACAACGCAACGTGTTAAAAAATCCAGTAAATAAAAGATCTAAGCGTACAGAGGGGACAGACGGCGGGAACCGATGCGACTTTGTTTTTTACTATGAAGAGATATAAGTTTCGCGGTATTCGCGGGCTATCACATTGAGAGTGTAGTTGGGGCTTTAATGACGGAAAGTGGTTCCTAAAGTGTCCCAAAGGAGCAAAAGCAATAGGAGGAAATAATTAAATAAATTTTTTCTGAAGACGCATTTGTATACATTCAGTGTGTGGATAACCTACGCGTGACAGTATACGGTTTTGTCTATTTGTAAGGTTCGTGGTGTTCGCGGGCTGTCACATCGCTAGTGTAGTGCGGGCTTTAGAGCAGTGCATTAACAGGAAGCGGTTCCTAAAGTTACACCAGCGGAGCAAAAGCAAACAGAAAGCAATTTACTCACATTTGTATACATTCGGTGTGTGGATAACATACGTGTGGCACAGTAAAGGTTACTCTGCAGTATTTGTAAGGTTTGCGGTGTTCGCGGGCTGTAACATCGCGAGTGTAGTGCGGGCTTTAGAGCAGTGCAATGACAGGAAGCGGTTCCTAAAGTTACGCAAGCGGAGAAAAAGCAAACAGAAAGCAATTTATTCATATTTATAATATACATTCGGTGTGTGGATAACATACGTGTGGCACAGTAAAGGTTACTCTGTGGTATTCGTAAGGTTCGCGGTGTTCGCGAGCTGTCACATCGCGAGTGTAGTGCTGGCTTTAGAGCAGTGCAATGACGGGAAGTAGTTCCTAAAGTACCAGAAAAGGAGTAAAATGAATGTCTTTATCTTTTGGCGAACAGGAAGCCATTTATACGCATTTGTATACATTCGGTGTGTGGATAAAGTACGCGTGTGAAGAATCTTGATTGGCTCTTAAGTTATTGCACATTTTGTTGGGACAACGCTTGACAGCGACCTCAATTGATGGATGGTCGGAGGGCTGGTAAGCGGTGATGCACTCTAAAGCTTCATTTACACGAGAGCTTTTTTAACCGACTTCGATAAAAGGAGGAGGTTCTTAATTCGTCGGAATCTTTTTTTTTAATGTATCTAACCCGATTACTCTAAGATATCTGTACCGATTGGAAAATTTTTTGAAGTCGGGCGGGCGAGTAGTTTGATTTCTAGTTTCTTTTATTATGCTCGCTCGACTTCATACATACGTACACCTTACACGTGTAGAAACAAAAAATATTTTTTACTTTTTAGTGTTTGTGATTTTTGAAGTCGGTTTTATTTTTCTTTTGATTTTTTTTATTAACGTCCGTTAAAAAGCGTCCAAATAGAACGAATGTATTCCCAAGTATATGTGCACACGTCAATGCTTTTTTACATGTTAACAGACATACTTTGTTCCATTTGGACGCTTTTTTAATGGACGTTACAAAAGCTCTAGTGTAAATGAGGCCTTAAAGAACTTCCGAGACGGTCAAGCGGCTTGACGGCAAGCACGTCAATTTTCAAAGTAAGGCTTTACCTGTACATTCTAAAACAGATTTTTATCTATTTTTATGAATAATAGTTTTTGATTTATCGTGCAAAATGTCGAAAAATTACCCGAGTACCTACGGCACCCTCGGTGCGCGAGTCTGACTCGCACTTGGCCGCTTTTTTTGTAATTAGAATATGTTTTCTTCTAGCAGGTTATTTTTGTGAATAAGTATTTTGTTAATGAATATTGAAATGTCATAATTTCTCTACACTCATTAGAAAACCAATAGAAGTACGGTCTATTCAATAATTCATGAGCATTCACAAGTATTTAAAGTTACCATGTAAACGGGTTATCAGATTACTGAAACAAGGTGAATCCATAATGACATTGTTCGGGGATTGGGACAACAGGCGGATGTTAGGTTGGAAAGTGTGAAGTTTCTCATAATAGACACAAAACAAAGGCATACACTGTGATGTTTGACAAACATTGACAGATTTGCGTTTCTTCCTACACCTTTGTGCTAAGGTTTGGAACCAATCCCTTATTGACTTAAATTAGCTTTGCTTACCCCACTGATCTACTTTTATCTATACGGTATACACTAGCTAATGCCCGCGACTTCCTTCGCGTGGATATATGTTTTTAAAAATCCCACAGGAACCCTTTAATTTTCCGGGATAAACAGTAGCCTATGTGCTAATCCAGGGTATTATCTAACTTGATACTTCAGCCAAATCCATCCGGTATTTTTGCAAGAAAGAGTAACAAACATACACACAAACTTTCCCCCCTTATAATGTGATATACGAGTAAAAAGATTTGTCTTGACTGACTGACTGTTCTATTAACGGATAGTTTTAGTATAATTTCAAGTTTCTTACCCCAGTGGTCCTAAACCACTGGGGTAAGAAACTTTGACAGTAGGTATTTAACTACCTACTAGGATCCTTTCATGACGTAGGCGCTCACTAAGAATGGATTTTTGGAAATTCCCCCTCAAAAGGGGCTGAATAAGGGATACATATTTGGAAAGTCCATGATTTTCAAGTTAGGTTGGAAAATTGGTATTTTGACTTTTGGTCAAAAATCAAGGATTACGTGTTTCAGAAGGGGTATGTGTTTAATAAAGCCCTAACTTTCAAGTTTGTCCGCTTTCACAGACTGCATCATCACTTACCACCAGGCGAGATCGCAGTCAAGGGCTAACTTGTGATGTAATAAAAATTACTCTTTGAGTACGGAACTCTAAAAAAAGAATTTATTTACTTTCTAGCTTAATCGTGCCAGATGTGAGATGTGATGTGATAACATTAAGATAATAAAATCTGTCGTCCTTTTAGGGTACCGTTGATGACAAAAGGCTCTAATTACAGCGTTTATGTTTCATAAACAGCTATGTGTAACTTTGTGTCATGTATGTAGTCAGCTTAACATTTGGTACAGTCGTAAAAAAAAGCATTTAGTCTTACATAGAACATAGAGAGAGCACTAATGATTTTTTTTTCTCTCTCGTCTGGCTTTACACTGATTAGCCAATGTCAAGTTTGTAGTTATTTACAAGTTAGGAAACTATATGTATAAGTATGGACTTTGTCTGTGCCTTCGCCCGCCGACACACACGCGGCGCCCCTTTAGAGCGCTTCCCAGTCAGTTCCACCACCAGTAAACACCAGCAGAACACAAAAACCGGCCACGTCTAACAAAAAAAACACTCCAAAAGTCACAACACGCGCGCCAGCAAACGCCACCACAGACGAAGTCCAGCACTAACGATATTTTTTTAAAATATAATAGTTTAAGCCCCAGTGGCGTGCAGGCCATAGAGGCATAAATACCTTACCTACTCGTATTAGGCATCTAACTAAAGGTTCACAGATCTTCATCAATTTATATGGGACTTAATGGGAAGTATACACACTCTTTCAAACAAAAAAAGAATTTTCCAAATCGGTCAAGGCGTTTTCGAGTAATCGGGGAACATACTTATATTATCAAAATAAATTAAAAAAATTAGACAAATTGAGAACCTCCTCCTTTTTTGAAGTCGATTAAAAAGAGTTTTCTCTGACCGAAGCCGGGGAGGGTCAGCTAGAATCAAACAAAGTATAAATAACAAGCCGATGCCCGCGACTTCGCCCGCGTGGATTTAGGGTTTTCGGAATCCCGTGGGAACTCTTCGATTTTCCGGGATAAAAAGTAGCCTATGTCCGTCCCCGGGATATAAGCTAACCCTGTACCTTTCGTCAAAATCGGTTACACTGTTGGGCCGTGAAAAGGTAGCAGACAGACACACTTTCGCATTTATAATATTAGTATGGATAGATATTCCAGCTATTTGCCGTCAGTCAAAAAGACGTGACGCATTTCGATCCAGCTCTATCAATAAAGATCCGATTGCGAAGAATGTTTTGGAGTTTCGACACCGCAAATGTAAACATATCGGATTCAATGTCCGATGAATACCGAATTAGCTTACACATACTTACAAAATACAGTGATGAAATTAAAATAATTCCACTAAAAATGTTATTTTTATGAGACAGGTAGTGCTTGGGATTGGGATTATGAAAAAGATTCGTGAGAACTTTTTTGCAGCCGAAAATGGTCTTTTTAGGGTTTCGTACCTCAAAAGGAAAACGGAACCTTTATAAGATCACTTTGTTGTCTGTCTGTCTGTCAAGAAACCTATAGGGTACTTTCCGTTGACCTAGAATCATGAAATTTGGTAGGTAGGTAGCTCTTATAACACAAATACAGGAATAAATCTGAAAACAGCGAATTTGTGGTTACATCATTAAAAAAAAAATTAAAACGTGTTTCAATTTTCAAAGTGGGATAACTATACCAAGTGGAGTATCATATTATGAAAGGGCTTTACCTGTACATTCTAAAACAGATTTTTCGTTATATTATGGTCCGGGTAATAAAGGCTACATTTTATACGAAAAAAAAAGAAGAGAAGAAAGAAAAACTGAAAAACGTGACATAGACTACTTTTATTCCGGAAAATTAAAGAGTTCTCACGGGATATTAAAAACATAAATCCACGCGCACGAAGTCGCGGGCATCAGCTAGTCGTCTATATATCTGAATTTTTACTGTCAAAAATGGACGCTATAGAAAAAAAAACACGTGTCCACGTTTCTAATAAGGAAATTGGTGGCAGTGTATTTTCGTATACAAAATTGGTTTAGTATGATTTTACACGCTGCTTATGATATAAACATTTGCTTATAGAAGCATCAACATATAACTGCCAATAAATATAAAGTCGTGAAATCGCTTTAATAGCTCGTTTATGACTTTATAAGCTTTGTACGTCGTAAATATAGGGAATATCGTGTAGTTTCAAGTCTTGTTTGCTTTATGGAGATTTGGCGAGATTAAAGTTTAATAGAATGATTTATAATTGAGTTAATTTAGTAATATGAAGTAAAATATAGATAAATAAATCATCATCATCACCTTTAGTTTGTTGGTTGTTCCAGAGAAACTCGAGTTTCTTTAGACACGATTGTTGCTACTAGCAACTAGATTGCTAGGCTAGCTAGAGAAAGAAGTTAAGACGCTGAAACGACAGTAGCCAACTGGTTAATCCATCCCGGATAAGTAGGAGTGGATTTTTTTAAAATCCTTTCTGAGTGGAGGATTACGTTATACAATATGGGCTCCAGCAATAGGCAGGGCTGCAATCAATTATATGACATATCTAGTATTTATTAGTGTAAATTGAATATTTGAAAAGAGAAACCGCCAAGTTTCTTGGTTCTTTCTTCTCCCCCCCCCCCCCATTTCGTAACAATGACTATACCTACTCATCAATCATCCATGTTTATCATTCAAACCGACTGTCTGTGACTAACAGTTATATCAATTTGACATTTTGACATTGATCTTGTGGGGGGACCTGTCAGCCATTACGTATGTAGATTAGTTCCAGATAAAATGTAAAACGCTTGAACTGTTGTGAACAAAACTGTAAACGATTTTTAAAACATTTTTTTCATTTATGCCTTTAACTTTTCCGCTTTAATATTTAAAAGATTAATTGAATTAAGATTTATTTTAAAAGAAGGTAACTTAATGATCTATGGATGAATGTAATATAAACTAACATTTTTAAACATTTTTAATAAGAAATTAAGTACAAAATATTACATCAAATCAGATTTTTCTAAAAATGCTTTACATAATGTACCAATTTGCTTAGCAGCACTTCAGTACCGCTGTAACCTATTTTGATTATGATTAATAGAAAACAATGAATTCAATAAATTAATAAAAGAAATAGCTAAAAAATTTTTGATAATGTATCATGCATATTATGACAGTATTGTATCAATGAATATGCCATGTATTTTTTGATTAAAATTGGTAAATCCATTTTGTACATGACTGTACCTTTCATCAGTTTAGGAGGTGCCAGCAATGCCAGCAATGCGGGTAGTGTGAAAGGTTTCGTGTTCGTCGATTGAAACCAATACCATGCGCTGGTAAACAAACTTAGGTTTCATTAGGGGGCTTATAATGCAGTGACTAAAGTGTTCTTTAGACGATAGCTTTGTTTTTATAAGCCAGCCTTAACAAAAACGCCGTAGATTAAGGCTCTTAAAAATCCTATAGGGGATTCTGGACTATCTGTTTTTCCGGGATAAAAAGTAGCTGATGTCCGTCTCACTATCAGGGATACAAAAAGCTATGTCTATAGTCTGTACCTACTCGACCCGTCAAAACGGATGGGCTGTTAAAACGTAACAGACACACATATTTTCTCATAATTTATAACAGTTAAGCACCTAATAGTGAGGATAATAAGATCAGTATTATATGTATGTTTTCGAATTTCCCCTAATTTTAAACACTGGAAACCAGTTTAAAATAAAACGCGCTGACTAGACCTGAAACACGATGGCTATTTTGCATGCCCCTTCCTAGTCCCTACCCTTACCTATACCTACCCCTATCTAATGTCTAAAACACAATACAACTTAGAAATAATTAAATATCCAAATTAGGACCCCTACCTATTGTTACATGATTAAAAAAAAGAGGTTTTGAAAACTTCATAAAATGCTTTGAAAATTATCAACTAAAGTAATATGATAGGCCAATCAATGTCGTCACGGCCTATTTTCCGCTTGGGTGGTCGTATTAGCCACTTGACATGACACCTGACACCGCTGACACGGCGGTGTCACGGTGTGTCGTGACATCATTTACACCACAAATATGTGTTAAAAGGTCCACGAGACGCGGTTTGGCTGTCTCCTGCTTGGGTGGTCGTTGATATCTAGAGTATACAGTGACACCCGACACTCAGTGTCAAGAACGTAGGCGCAAAGGACCCACAATTCTCATGATGATGAATCATCTTGATAGGTGTTCTCTACTGCATTAAACCATAGGTTTGCGTGGACTGAGGTTTTTAAAAATATTTTGGGAACTCTTTTTTTATGAGAAAAAAGTCTCTAGATTTTTAAATATATCCATGCGAAAAATCACATTGATCAGTTGCTCTGTTGTGGTGCGATAAAATAAAATGTAGCCTATTGCAGGTTAACTAGATTTTTTTTTAAAGAATATTAGCTATGCTAACCATAACTAATACTCCCCTTTCCCCTCCAATTAAGCGTAAAGCTTGTGCCAGGAGTGGGTACGACAATAGTGCAACGGGTGGGGTTTGAACCGCCGACCTTTCGGAATTCAATCCGCTCTTCAACCGTTGAGCTATCGAGGCTATGTCACTCAGGAAAATATAGCTTTCTACTGGTAAGTGACTTTTCTGAATCGGTTCAGTAGTTCCAGAGATTACATCCTACAAATAAACTTACAAACTTTACCTCTTTATAATATTAGTAGGTATAGATTGGTAGGAATTATTGCGTTGGAATCTACTCGTAAAACCAGCAGAACAGACAAACAGGTGAAAGTGATAAATCGCTACAATATATCAATTCAAACGTTAAATATCGTGTATTCGTTGGTTATTTAATGTTATTACGACCATTTTGTTGTGCAATCCAGTTGTTATATCCACTCGTGCTTACAAAATGGGACCGTGTAGATCTGCAATCCAGGTCGACATGCTTTCTGTGTGGTTCGTGAAGGATTTATGACATGTAATATATTCTTACTGGTCTACGAATAACGAGAGATAGTACGAGTAGGTATCTGAAAAGTATAGTCCGTATAAAATAACTTCTCACGCGCCATTTTAACTCTATGGGTCAACTGTCCTGTCAAAAGCACGGTTCACCTATTATTATTAATGAACAATGAACGTTGAGCTAGTTCTCCTAAGGTAAGCAGTGCTTTTATGCCTCTATGGCCTTCACGTGGTCTTAGGTATTGACAAGAGCTGTACACTCACCAAGTAGTAGTATGGGAAGGTCGATGAGCAAATGCCACAAGAGGCCGTGCCGGGCCTGCATCTCAGCCGGCGCAGGCGCACGCTGTTCCGATACCGTCTGCAGAAAAGAAACATAAGTATTACACTTACAACATAACTACTGAACATAAGTACTGTTTCTAAGTATTAAATATCTTATCCTACAATTCTATCTATACTTATATCTATATAATTCTATCTTATCCTACAAACATATCATATCATACAAATTTCACAACAATGTTACTTAGGTAACCTACAAAATCTGAACAGATTGCAAGCTCCGGCCACTAATTTCGTAATGTGAATTCCGCTTTAGAAAATTTTGAGGACTTCGGAAAAAATGAGAAAATAAAACTCTGCGTTAGATAATACACAAAGTAGTTATGTACTCTCTGACAAAGATGTGCAATTTTATTTCACCCACTTTCTTTAGTCGTGAACAGTTTAAATAGTGTAGTGTCTACAATGTAACAAAGTGTGTCATCAACTAACGACTTATAGTGTAACCCTAGTACTAAATGCTCAGTGAATGTCCTTAGCTAGCGTTAGAGGCATTTCTACGTCTTCTTAAGCTTTGAGAAGCCGTTAAATGCTTACCTAATACAAATACTTACCTATCCAATCGGGGTAAAAGGCGGGGGACGTCCCGTACGTCACCCGCGATATCCCGCACTGGGATTGCCCTCCCTGATTGCCATCTCGACCTGTCGTGTACTATCACACTTCACATCACACTATCACACTAATATTATAAAGGCGAAAGTTTGTTTGTGTGTGTGTATGTGTGTGTGTGTGTGTGTGTGTGTGTGTATGTTTGTTACTCCTTCACGCAAAAACTACTGGACGGATTGGGCTGAAATTTAGAATGGAGATAGATTATACTCTGGATTAGCACATAGGCTACTTTTTATCCCAGAAAATGAAAGAGTTCCCACGGGATTTTTAAAAAACTACATCCACGCGAACGAAGTCGCGGGCATCAGCTAGTAGCAGCTACTACTGATAAAGGTAATAAATAGCCTAGTGGTTATGATATCGGCATCCAGAGAACGGGGTTGCAATCCCAGGCACGCACTTCTAACTTTCGGAGTTTAGTTATGCGCGTTTTAGGCAATTAAATATCACTTGTTTTAACGTTGTTGAAGGACAAGTGTAAATTAAAAATTTATAACACCCCCGACAAGTGAAGGTTACAGTAACTAGAAAAGAGCTGATGACTTTCAAACGGCTGAACCGATTTTCTTATTATATCTAAGAACACTCTCGATCAAGCCACCTTTCAAACAAAAAAAAACTAAATTAAAATCGGTTCATTAGTTTAGGAGCAACGATGCCACAGACAGATACACAGATACACACGTAAAACTTGTAACACTCCTGTTTTTGGGTCGGGGGTTAAAACATCATGAGGGAACATGCATGCCTGAGAGTTAGCTTAATGTTCTCAAAGGTTGGTAAAGTCTGCCAATCTGCACTTGGCCAGCGTGGTGCACTCTCGCCAAACCCTTCTCTTTCTGAGAGGAGACTCGTTCCCAGCAATGAACCAGCGATGAATTGATGATGATGATGATGAATACTCTTAAAAAAATTGAAATCTTTTGAATACTGTTATTACTACCTAGGTATTTTGTTGCTTACCAGGTGAGCGCGATCTCGAGACTCTGAGCTTTCTTATGAGGCCCATAGTTAGAGACCTATAGGTAGGTAGTTTATTTAAACGTCCATAAAACAAGGAATGCTACAGTTTATTCGAACGACGGCTAACTGTGGATAATAAGGTTAGTCACAGCCAGTAACGTCTAACGTCAGTTCATAGTTAACACGGTTAACATTAATCGTTAAACTACCGATGTACTGCACAGTCACAGATTAGCTATCATACAGTTAAACAAGACGCGAGCGCAAATGGCAGAGGCGGCAGAGGAGTCGTGTTCACTGCCCACTAGACAATGTCATCATTATAGTCATGTGCCATGAATATCCGTCCTCCACGTTTTTCTGACGGTTGCTTTCCTTATGCTCTAATTTGAGGGAACGTTAAGTGCAGCCTTCACATTGTTTCTGTGTCTCGTGTCATGGACCAGGCACAAATGTACCTACGAAAATTCCATTGTCGATAGGTATGTTCGATATGTTATAATTAGAATAATACTGATAATATTTTTTAGGGTTCCGTACCTCAAAAGGATAAACGGAACCCTTATAGGATCACTTTGCTGTCTGTCTGTCTATCTGTCCGTCCGTCCGTCCGTCGTGTCTGTCAAGAAACCTATAGGGTACTTCCCGTTGACCTAGAATCATGAAATTTGGTAAGTTGGTAGCTCTTATAGCACAAGTACAGGAATAAATCTGAAAACCGCGAATTTGTGGTTACATCATTTAAAAAAAATGTGTTTCAATTTTCAAAATAAGAAATTCCAAGTGGGGTATCATATGATAGGGCTTTACCTGTACATGCTAAAACGGATTTTTATTTATTTTTATGTTTAATAGTTTTTGATTTATCGCGCAAAATATTGGGAAAAATACCCGAGTACGGAACCCTCAATGCGCGAGTCTGACTCGCACTTGGCCGGTTTTTACTTTCGGTTTTACCAGCACTGAAGGAGGTGCCGATGCGGAACGGTAACAAGAGATACGCTGAAGCTCACTCACTCTGCAGAAAAAGACAGATAAGGAGAAGGCGACTTTAGCTACATTCTCATCATCATCATCGCGTGCCTCCTTTGAAACGAAGTTTGGCGATCATCATATAGATCATCATTTACGTTATGGGCCCAGATGCTTCTGATTTCATGATAGTAGTACTCATTCGCGATACATGGCCATTTCTGAACTGTATATTCGCTAAACTACGATAACAACATACGGTGTAGTCAGTAGTTTTGTAATAGCTCCCTGTTTTCGGACCGGAATGTTTATGTTTGGGGAAATGCAGTCGGAATTGGGCAATTCAGAAGACATTATTATTTTAAAATCTTTTGAAGCGTTAGCTTTTCAGTTATTTTTGTTTATGCTGCAATTCTGTAGCTACTTGTTTTAAATGCTCCTTTTATTTGGATCCCAAACTATACAGATAAACTATCTATAACGATCTCTATGAAGTATGGAGTATGTTTTTAAATGTTTTACGACAGAAATATCTTGCATCCCGGGGACGGGCTATTACGGATAGGCTACTTTTGTCCTAGAAAATCAAAAGTTCCCACAGGATTTTTAAAAATCCACGCGGACGAAGCTGCGGGCATCAGTTAGTGTCAAATATAAGACTATGTTGACGTAAAATCAAAGAAAAATAAGGCTACTTTAGGGCTACCTGCGTCAAATGTGCTAACATTTGACGCCTGCCAGCCACGTCGAAGCCTCGAAGCTTTTTTGTTAAAAGTTCCGTCGGTATAGTTTTAAGTGTTAGAATAGGATAGTATGGACCTACCAGAGCCACATGGTCACACTAGTGACCCAGCTCTTTAAACGAGAAATAAAATAAATAAATACCATAGACTATATATATTACTTATGTTACATTGTTATTTTGTTAAATATTTAAGACCACGTTTATAATCCTCAGAATGCAGGTCTGACAATTCTGGCATTCGCATTGCCTTTATTCTGCCAAATTATTCAGGATTATGCAGTTGGCCGTAATGCGCATTAACGATGTAATTTATAGCTGATTGATGATGCCAGATCCTGCACAATGTTTATAAGCAACAGAACTTAAGGTTTTCTAGGCAAGCATTCTTGGCAACAGGTCAGGAGACATTAGTTAAAACTAGCCGATGCCAGCGACTTCACCCGCGTGGATTTAGGTTTTCGAAATCCCGTGGGAACTCTTTGATTTTCCGGGATAAAAAAAAGTAGCCTATGTGCTAATCCAGGGTATAATATTCTATCTCCATTCTAAATTTCAGCCCAATCCGTCCACTAGTTTTTGCGTGAAGGAGTAACATAACATACACACACACACATACAAACTTTCGCCTTTATAATATTAGTGTGAAGTGTGATAAGTATGACAAGTAAAGAGGTTTACATGAGCTAAGCTATTGTTAGCGGCAGATCGACATGGCAATAGGGTATTTTACTCTTTTTTGAAAAGTGTCTCAATTTAATCCTAAGGTGATAATTTACCACTACAATTTTTTTTTAAATTTTATTCAATCGATAAGTACCAAAAAAATTCATTTAAATTTTGCATTTTAAATTTTCGCGCGCAAGTTGACGAAAACGGTAGCTATGCTACCTAGACGCCATGTTATGACGTCATCGGGATAGTAAACTAAACTCACAGAGTAGACAGGAACTAGAGATCACAAAGTGGCACAGAGTAACTTTGTCTGTAAACTAGATAGTAAGCTCACAAAGAGTACCTCCTAGAGATGACAGATTGACACTAATTTTGTCTCTATACTAGATTGTAGTCTGTGATAATAATAATTCTAAAGTAAACAACAACAAGCTGACGCGGTGATAAATTATCAAATTATTACAATTTAAAATGAGTTATTATCCATATCATTGGTGTGTCGTTCCTGAATGTAAGAATACAAGTATAAAAACACCAAAGAAGTTGTGGATTAAAGTGCCAACCGATGCATCGGTTGGATGTAACTAATATGAGAAATACTTGGTTAAAACTTGCAAAAAGGGATCCATCGTAATTGTCGCAAAAATCTCGACTGTACTTCTGCGAAGATCACTTCGATGCAAGTTCTGTTCATTATTTATAATATCTACCACAATTAGAGTTATTTACTGTACTTGTTGTCATAGAAAGTGTACTTTTGTTCCCATTTTGAGATTACGTATTGTAAGAGTATAGTAAGTAGTTAGTAACTAATTTTTGTTTTCTGTTTTATCTATGTAGTTGGATATGGAAAACTATATGCAGTATAAATTCCATTTTACGCATACAGTATAGAAAATTGTCTATGGTTCCTTTGTTCCCCATACATTAGGCTAAAAATATCGTTCCATAACACGCTTGTTGATGAAAAATAAATGACTAATGTAAAGAAAAAAACCATGTGCCTCACGCAAAGATGAAAAGTATTTTTAGATTGGGGAGCCCAAACTATTTAATCCATGCATCAGTAATCCCAAATTCGTGCAGTTCGATTCTTAGGCATTTTGTACTGTGGTCATGCAATTAGAAAGGGAAGGATTTACTGACATGATGACGTAGTAATATGGCGGGTACATAGGCGGCTAGCGGTTCGCATAATTGTTGCACAGATAAAAAAAAGTGAAAATTTCGAATTAAAATATAAAATTTATTTTATAATTTTGTGAACTGATACTTACACTTCCCGTTTTCTTATTGCCTAAACTATCGTAAATAAATATTTTTAGATCATTTCTCACTAGGTGTAAAATACCCTATTGGGGTATAAGGTGAGTCGTGCAGTAGATGCATCGCTGTCATAGTTTCAATGTTGCTCGAGTCAGTAACGACCGTGTTTATCGATTTCGTTGTTGTTTGTAGCTTTATGTAAGTACATAGACCTGTGTATCTGTGGATCTGTCTATGGCATCGTAGCTCCTAAACTAATGAACCGATTTAAATTTAGTTTTTTTGTTGTTTAAAAGGTGGCTTGATCGAGAGTGTTCTTAGCTATAATCCAAGAAAATCGGTTCAGCCGTTTGAAAGTTATCAGCTCTTTTCTAAGGTGTTATAAATTTTTAATTTACACTTGTTTATATTGCACGTAGCGTTTTCTTTCAAGATATCACAAAAACCAGTCCCTACAAATGTTTGGTATATCTTTTATCGCATTACAAAAGATAGGCAAATTAGAGAAACCAAGCGCCGCGCCCGTATCGAATACGATTATTGCCTGGGCAGTATCGATAGATGCCATTTATGTTGATATGGTGGATACGGCAGGATACGAAAGCTGTTTCACTTAATGCTGTCGACCAACATTGGCTGCAATATTGGTTCCAATCTCAGACTAAGCAAAGTGGCTCTCTTCTAAAATCAATGGTTCCAACCATCGTTGTCATCAACAGACAGACGTCCACTGATAACTATATAAAAATTCATCTTTATTTCAGACTAGCCGATGCCCGCAACTGCGCCCGTGTGGATTTAGATTTTTAAAGATCTCGTGGAAACTGTTTGATTTTCCGGGATAAAAAGTTGCCTATGTCAATTACAGGGACGCAAGCTACCTCAGGAGTCGGTATCGAGTTAAGCGGATGGGTCTTTAGGAATCCCGTGGGAAATCTTTGCTTTTTTCGGGATAAACTAACTCTGTACCAAACGTCAAAATCGGTTAAACTGGGCCGTGAAAAAGTAGCAGATAGACAGACAGACAGACACACTTTCGCATTTATAGCATTAGTATGGATAAAGGGTAAGACGGATGGCTGATATAATATTATTATATAATCATGATCCAAACTTCCTTCATAGTCACTGATCGTTTTTCCCTGTGTTGGAGACAATGCGCAGAGAAAATTTCAGCTGTCATAAAATAACGAAGGTCTGGCCCTTTGCTGGCTTAAAGTCTACAGCACGTCCGTGCTATACCTACAACTCAATCACTGGTTCGAATATTGGTTCCACAGTCCACTTCCAAGTTCCAAGTTCCAACACACGTCAAGGGCCCGATGCATTTCTCTATTATTATGCGGTGGCATCGAAAGTAACTGTTAAGTGCTAGATAGTGCACAGGCGTCTTGCTAATGACCTAGATGTCTGACGGACGCGATAGGCCTTTGTGTGACGAGCCATTGTTTAAAATCTATTAGTATTGATGCTTGAAATCCAATCGCTCAGTGTACATAATGTTGATACTAAGGTACTATGTTTTGTAGGTGAACTATAAACTCCTTGTTCTAAAAGAAATGGCAAAGTGTGATCCTTTTTTAGTATTGATAAATTAAAACTATTAATCCAGTTTTCGAAAACTACAAAAACTTGTAATACATACTAGGGGTAAATAATGACAGTAAAGGTAGTTTGCAGTCCATGGAATGGGCAATCCATACTAATAATATTACACAATTTTGCTTGGACTTTATGTCTGATGTCGTAGAAATCAGTCGATAATATAATCGGGGGATATAATTTTTATCTACTGCCCATGCTAGCCGGGCTGGTATCGAGATAAGAAGCAGTAAAGCCTAAACGAAGCCTAGTGGTTAAGACCTGCGGCCTCCTATTCGTGGGGTCGGGGTTCGATCCGGGCATACACCTCTGACTAAGTACGAGTGCATTTTAAGTAATTAAATAGGTTTCACTTGCTTTAACGGTAAAGGAATATCGCGAGGAAACCTGCATGCTTATGAGCCATTTTGCCCTCAAAGGTGTGTGAAGTCTGCTAATACGCACTTGGTTGCAGTTGATATCACTAGCTCTATTCATATTATTATTAATGCGAAAGTGTGCTTGTTCGTTGGTTTATTGATTTGTTGGTTTGTCCTTCAATCACGTCGCGACGGAGCAACGAATCGATGTGATTTTTCACATTGGTAATTGGTATGGTTAAAGACCTGGAGAGTGACACAGGCTACTTTTTATCCCGCCAAATCAAAGAGTTCCCCCGGGATTTTTAAAAATCTTAATCCACGCGGACTAAGTCGCGGGCAACGTCTAGTAATGGTATAAAAGTAAATGTACCTATATGCAGCCGCTAAGGCTGTTAAAAAGAGACAGTGTTACACCACTGGCATAAATCTGTCTCGTTTTAACTGAAACTTAAGTCTAAGCAAAGCCAAAGTGCGCTCTATAGATTTCAACCTAAATGTATGCGTAGGTACAATTAGTAGGTATGGTCCGTCCAGTAGCGTTTCAAGTCAATGACAGTTTGACAAGTAACCTAAAATGGCGCGTCCGCCACCACTCGCAAATAAATTAAAACGTTAGCAATATTAATTTGGAATTCGACTCACGGCCGGCTGGATTGCAGATTAATAAATTAATAATTAAAAGTGTTCTGCACACGTACCTATCTATAATTAATACAGTAAGTATTCTCTTTATTAGGGTTCCGTAACCGAAGAATGCCAACGAGACCCTAAAGACTCCGCTGTTCGTCCGTCTGTCTGTCTGTCAGCGGGCTGTATCTCGTAAACCATAACAGATAGACTTGTACAGAATAACCGTCGGCCATCTTTAATCTTTCCATGATATAAAGTCTTTGTATATTTTCTCACCTCTATCAATATGTGTCTCATACGTGATTTTATTCAATATGTATTTCTATTGCCGTTATAACAACAAATACTTGCCAAGCTTTTCAAAATTACAAATGTTATAACAATTTATTAAACTTTAAGTGTGTCTGGCAGGGGGTTCCCACGACACTTAAGTGTCTGGCAATGCATGACATGATTTCTAATACTATACCGAAGAAAATAAATAAAATTACACTTTGTACTTTGACGTAAGATTTTTACACCTTTGTTACCTGTTATCTCCCAAAGCCACCATGATTCAAACTTTATAGTCTCTGATCGTTCGTTTCTATGTTGGGGACAATACGCAGAGAAACTTTCAGCATTTTTATAAAACAACGAAGGTCTGGCACTCACAGGCACTCTCTCTATCAAAATGGCATTCGTCAATTGGGCATTTTCCAAAATTACTCGAGCTCGTAACTAACCCAGAAAAATAAACGTTCTCTAACATTAAGTAAGTTGTATTGACAAAGCAAATATAATTATTGACATAAAATATGTAAAATCCTAAATTCTAAATAGGATGTTGGATAAGCAAATGCAAACATTACCTACTTTACAAAACTTCCTATCTGTATATTAAATTTATTTACAAATAAATTATTCTTAATTACCACTTCACTCAATGGCGTAATATTTTACGCTTATGACAGGAGATTACATCTATTTATTCAAATTATTTCATTAATATTCATAAGAGCGCGTTCACAGTACCGCTTCATACTAAGTTTATTTAAATTTATTTATTGAATTGATTGATTGATTATGAAATAAACTCTTCTAGATTTTTACGAATAAAATCTAATAAAACATCTGTTTTGCTCTAATTTTATTAATAGATTCTTAATAAAAAAAAAACAAAAGCCTATGAATTTCTATTTCATTAAGAACTAAATAAAGTTCGTAAGAGATCTCGGAGCCTCCCAATATGCTGAGGGTGGCCAACGATGAGGTATAAGACTGGAATTCATTGTCAAGATAGGATCTTCTTAGACGACGATTCAAACGATATGTGTCAATATTTATGTAATGCATTAACACAATTATGTCACCTCAATCGTCTTCTAAAGAAGCCCCCTATCTTGACTATGAATTCCGGTGTTAATAGGTTAAAAATCCTACATAAACTAATGTCGTTCCTTATTCCGTAGTGGCTGTCTTTTCCTGCATGTTTAGCAGTGGGAGGGCGGTGCATATCGCATGATGCATGTTGCACCATACAGATTTGTCTGGTTTAGCGGATTATAGCAAATTAAGGTTTTGGTCCCTTGTTAAGTTTTATTGTTTTAAGCAAAAAACGCGTTTGTGAATGCGCCTTTGGATTGTTTCTTAATGAGAGAGCATTATCAAAAAACACGACACCGACGCATCAACTGGTTGTGCCACTACTTACCGGCAAGTGTGAATGTCTCACTTTTATAATATAAAGAGATTTAATTTAACGCGCTGTGACAGCCATTGATTCATAGCCGGTGATTTTGATTCCATTACACAAGGGTCAAGATATAGCGGTTACAAAGCGGGCTCCAAAGCTATAGGCTTGAAAAGAACGAGAGTCGCTCAGCGTTTAGTTTAGTTTCTATGTGGTCTAATCCTACTTAATGCGAAAGTATGTCTGTCTGTCTGATAACTTTTCACGGCTCAATAATTTAACCAATTTTGATGAAAGGTACTGAGTTAGCTTACATCCCGGGAACGGACATGGGCTACTTTTTATCCCGGAAAATCAAAGAGGTCCCACGGGATTCTTGAAGGGCCATCCGCTTAACCGATTCACATGTGGTATAGAGCCCATTTTGCGTCCCAGAATTGACACAGGCAATCAGAGTTCCCACGTGATTTTTAAAAACCTAAATCTACGCGGACGGATTAGCATTTATACTAGCGGCACGCTATGATGGCCGGTTTGACACATTACAATAGTGATGTGGAATGTCAATTTATTCTCGAACAAAAAACAATTAAGTTTTGTTTTTGTACCTGATTAAATAGGTTTAATAAAACAAAAATGTATATGTTTATTTAATTTTTTAACTGGTTTTGCTCGTTTTCTCTTTTTTGGTGTGTGAAGTTTATTTTCTTCTGTGCCAGTCTCGCCATATTTTTTTTTAGTTATCCGTCTAACAGTTCGTTGTCCAATATTAAGCGCATCAGCTACGCGTTCAACCACTGACGTTATAGGTAAAATTGGCCCTCCATTTTGAGCTTCACGATCGAAATAGTTACGAAGGCGTATTACGAACTCACGTGTCTGACTATTTAGAACAGTTCTCTGCGTACGTTCGGTCATATCGACGAAATCCACAACAAAGGGCTTGAACAGAGTCCAAATTAACGAGCAAGGGTCAACAGTAATGCAGTATCAATATTTGAAATCCAAAGCCAGGTCAAAACTATATCACAATCGCATTGCACTGACAGTTTATACTTTTCGAAGCAACGTCAATTCGAAACTGCTTTGTTTTGCATTGAGCATTGACGCGAGTTTGCCGGAGGTAGTAGTTGTGCTAGCCAGCGATCCTATGTGACGATCGTATTAGATTCCATTTTTAAAAATTTATTGATATTTTTTTGCGATTTCAGAGGTTTGTCCACATAGTGAAAATTGTTCATATTCACAAGTACATTCACCCCTTAAATGGTGCAAACTGATTTTTCTACACTTGTATACATTTAAGAAATCAATTTAATAAATAAATTTTGAGTCCTAAACCTAAAACTACATTCGATAAAATTTATGAATCTCTGCACATCACTATCGTCAATTAAGTAATACAATTATTTCCTTCAAAGTCGTTATCAATTAATACGGAACTTCATGAGCGGACAAACGTCAAACCGGCCATCATAGCGTGCCGCTAGTTTAGTCAGAAATAATGATCCGTAGACCTTAGAAAAATGTGACAGTCTCTACGTCACATAGACAGTAGATGATGCTACTCGAGCTATTAGGTACGATGGATTCGTCTGCGCAGTCGGCAGCTGTGATGCAGTTGTGTCAACTGAAACAAAATTGCATCCAACTGCATTCAGATTGCAGTCCATTTGTATAGAACCTTGGTCAAACAGAGGTGATGGCGTCCGTCACACATTTCATTTCAGCGGTTCGGCGGTATTACAAAACTCAACAGACCAACCAGGCCAAAAGAATGAAGTGGCCCTCGTTTCTACGCAATAGCAAAACTACTCGTTTTTTAGATCTACCCACGTAATTTCCCGTATAGATTTCCACTTTCACCCAATGGAAATGTCAAGCAAGACTTATAGAAATTGATTGATTAGGACAGGTCTACTTATCGCCTGCTGATAAGTTAGCCAATCGGCTTAGCGTTTCACTGGTACTGATTCTGACCACAACTAAATTTTAGAGTAATTGCATCTTTTTTTTACTAATGTAATATGAAAAGGACAGACACAGTTTGACATTTAATTTAGAGCTGTCAAACCTAGTGACTAGCTGCATGAAAAAGAAAGAGACAGATAGACAAATATACCTACTTACAGACAGACAGACAATGAAGTGATTTATTTAAGGGTTTCTTTTTTCCTTTTGAGGGACGGAACTCCAAAAGTAAAGGTATGCTGACATAGATGTTTATGAAGCCTATCACGGTATATAGCATTTTATTATTAGCTGTTAGGTTATTATTGTCTTATGCAATACCTTTCTCTTTATTAACGAAAGTAAATTTCGAACGTTACAAACTAATAGCTAGGCAATTTCATACCTACCCATTATTACAACATTGTAAGTTTTAACTTTGTTGTAACCTCAAGGTAGGTAATATTGTAAGCGTCACACACAAAGAAGGTTTCATTTAAATAATTTTAGCGAATTATTGGAATGCCCTCCCAAAACCTACGCGACGAACACAGATATAACGCGTAGAGGTTAGCCGAGAGTTTTAATCTAAAAAACTAATGGCAAAATAAATAATTGTATTAGAGCACGATTACTATTGCAACATCTAATTATCCAGGACCACGATCTACCTACCTACATTTAGGGCCATTTATTCAAAATTATATACATTTATTCAGTTATTCAAAATTATATTCATTTATCCAGTTTTTCATTCATTTTGACAAATTTTGAATACAAAATGTCACAGATGAAGTTTATTTGCTGACTGTGAAACAAAAACCCTAAGAGGTTTTCCTACTTTTAACTTATTGTGCAAGAATTTAATTAGAACAGCTCTAATAACTACATATAGTTACAATATCAATTTCGTTTGTAAAAAGCCGCAATGGTTTATGTAATGTAAGTAATTGGACAATAATGTGCAGTAACCGTCACATTATTGTATCGCAGCAGATGACTTCAAAGGGCGTTTATCTGGACCCGAACGTAAATAACATTAGGGTCGGCGAGGTGAACGATTCTTGTTTGGGCTGGTGCACACTGACATCACTATCCATATTATCACACTAATATTATAAAGGCGAAAGTTTGTATGTGTGTGTGTGTGTGTGTGCATATTTGCTACTCCTTCACGCAAAAACTACTGGACGGATTTGACTGAAATTCGGAATGGAGATAGATAGTATCCTGGATTAGCACATAGGCTACTTTTTATGCCGGAAAATCATAGAGTTCCCACGGGATATCGAAAAACCTAAAGCCACGCGGACGAAGTCGCGAGCGGCAGCTAGTTATCACTAAAGTGTGTTTGTTTATTGGTTTGGTATTCAATCCTTCCTGAAAGGCCGGCAACGTATCAGCGGTTCCTCTGGTGCTGAAAACGTTCATGAGAGTTTTTATATCAATAAAAAAAATCCGGCGAATTGAGAACCTCTTCCTTTTTTTGAAGTCGGTTAAAAAAATCAGGTCGCAACGGAGCAACTAATCGACCTGTAAGAGTGGCTACTTTTTATTCCCGAAAATCAAAGAGTTGCACGCGGACGAAGTCGTGGGCATCAGCTATGTAGTTATTAAATAATAATCTATCCTACTAATATTATGACATTTGGTGCGCGAGTCTGACTTGCACTTGGCAGGGGTGTTACAAGTTTGACGTGACGTGTATCTGTCTGTGGCATCGTAGCTCCTAAACTAATAAACCAATTTTGATTTAGTTTTTTTGTTTGAAAGGTCCAAGAAAATCGGTTCAGCCGTTTGAAAGTTATCAGCTCTTTTCTAGTTACTGTAACCTTCACTTGTCGGGGGTTTTATAAATTTTTTATTTACACTTATAATTCATTAGTGTGCCCTCTCCCTTGAAGCGAACATGTTACTGTAACTTGTAAGTTCAATCTACTAACAAGCGGCCTTGTAAAAAGATTTTTGCCCTTACTTGCCCTCACGGAAAATGTGCCCTTGTCGAAACCTTGGCTATAACTATTGTTTTTCTAACATAACATTTGTCTGGCTTTTGGCCCTTATTTTAAAGGATAACATGTTTTTTAGTTACATAATATCAAACGAATGTACTTATGTTATATGTATTGAGTATGGGTTTTAACAAAAAACTTTAATATCCCTTCCAGGTGCTAACCTGGCAGTTTTTATTCTATTTATCGTGCAAAATGGCAGTTAAAATACCCGAGTACGGAACCCTCGGTGCGCGAGTCTGACTCGCACTTGGCCGAATTTTCACCATTAAGTAAACTAAGGAAACTGAAAGTATACCTATTTGTATTAAAAACGCATTTAATCTAAATCACGCTGCAACCGACAACACAATGTAACGTGAAATAAGAGTATAAAGACTTAGAATAATGACACTTTCACACATTTGTTAATGTCATGGCAATTTTGTCGTGAATGGACTCAGATCTCTCACGACGTCGCGTGCCGATGTCGTGTTGAAACGAAGTGGAACGCTCCGACTGTTCTGTTGCCATGGAGTTGAGAAATGCCTTCAATACAGCTTTGACAGGTTTAGGGCATGGAAAGCTGCTGTTATGAGCCGATTTATGACATAAAGGCATGCCTAGCTCCAGTAGTTCCCACATCAGTACCTAGCTCATAACGATATCTTATAAAAATACTCGAAGTAAATAATATACTTACTAGCTTAGGTCAAATTGCGTGCCCTATTTGGTAAACTTCAAAAACCTTTGAATGAAATCAACTTTCAGGCATGTAGGTTCCCTCACGATGTTTTCCTTCACCGTTAAAGCAAGTAATTTAATTGCTTGATACGCTTCATTCCGAAAAGTTAGAGATGCGTAATCAGGGATTGAACCCTGGACTCTCCGAATGGAGGCCGATCTCTTAACAACTAGGTTAAACACTCTATACAAGCAAACTTACTACTACCAGAACACTGGTCTGTCCGGCCAATGATGGTAGTGTGTGGGTAACGGTAGGGCTGAGGTCTGAGTGAAACCAATTCAGCTGGACAAGGACATCATTGAAAATGTGAGAACCGTGTGGCGGCACCATGGCAGTGCCAGTAGTCATGCCATTACATTGTGAGTGACGATAAATTGGCGAGATGGCGTGAGTGTGGCATCTGGGACTTGCCTTTACACAGGTTCAAAAAATCTATTAAAACTATGCTCCTGAGAAAATCATATTATACAATCGATGACTATTTAAATGATATTTAAAGAGCGTGGATTTGACCTGAAGCTCGCTCCAGCAATGCGCAGAAACTCGATTGCTTTTATACATGGCATAATAATGTACATCAAATCTTTGAAAAGAGCAATCGCCGAGTTTCTTGCAGGTTCTTCTCGGTAGGAAAGGCATTCCGAACCAGTGGTAGATGCTTTTGACGATTCAAAAGAACTTGTAAAAGTCTAATTGAATAAAAATAATTTGAATTTGATTTAATCGTAGTAATAGTTGGTATTCTGTGAGATGGGATAGTGTCTATTGAGATGGCATGTAATGGGATAGGAAAGTGGAAAATTAGCCTTGATGTAGTGCCCTGTCCGCCACATCATTTGTCAGTGTTTATTACACGCTGTAATGAGGTGAAAACTTCTAAACACTAATCACTTCTATATCTCCCCTGCAGCATCCGTTAGCTAGGTTATTTATTAACAAACTAAGTTATTTTAAGTATGTAAACCTACCTAGATATAAGTTTATCCGGCATGTTTTAGATTTTGTCAGAAGAAAACTATTTATTTATTTTATTTATTAAAGCCTTAACAGTTATTTAGCTCAACACTTTAAATTAAATGTAAATAAAGACCCCAGTAAGGAAGCTACTCAAAAAAATGATTTATTATTTTTTAACTAGAGAATTATTTTTCATTTAAAAATTTATCAAGATGTTCGTAGAATGCTTCGGTATGTGCGTGAAATCGATGTATAAATTTCCGACATTAAAAAGGGGTCACAACCATAATAATCATAAAGCAACGTTATCAGATAGCCCCTATTCATATAAAATGGTTTACATACAGATCTAGAACACGTGCCATTGTGAAATAAGGGCGTCCTTCGATTTGCCTTTGGCTAGGCTTGGCGAAGACAAAATGATGATTTTCATTAAAAAATCGGGGCCGCAATAATTTCGGGACAGTAAAAATCAGGGTGGACATCTTTTATATGAAAGATGATTAAAAAATTATATAACTCAAACAATTATTTTTATTTGTCTTCATAAAGGAGAGTCCTATTATTATTATTCAGATCCTTTTTAAATTGTGAGCAATCTTTAATTTTCTGAAATAAAAAGTTGCCAGTAGCCGGGATGCAAGCTACACCCCGTACCTACCAAATTTTGTCAAAATTGGCCGCGATAAAAAAATTTCAAAAGAAAAATAAAACCGACTTCAAAAACGACAAACAAAAGTTATTTTTTACTTTTTAGTGTTTGTCGTTTTTGAAGTCGGTTTTATTTTTCTTTTGAAAATTTTTTATTTCACATTTTTTAGTGGCCCCACTGTACTATAATATGCTGTGCCCAGTTAAAACCCTACTGTTTACTAAGCTATTACACTGATCGCGAGCAATTTGCTCCTATCCATTGAGGAGTTCTGTTCTACATCTCCGAAGATATTCATCAGATCTTCACCAAATTTATATGGGACCACCTGCACAGTATACCCTTTCAAACAAAAAAAAAATTTTCCAAATCGGTCCAGGGGTTTTTGAGTAATCGGGGAACATACATAAAAAATATAAAAAAAAAATAAAAAAAAAAAAAGATTCCGACGAATTGAGAACCTCCTCCTTTTTTGGAAGTCGGTTAAAAATGTAACAGACACACACACTTGTGCATAATATTAGTATAGATTAAAGGTAATTTTTTTTATTCATTAAAGGCAAGCGCTTGACCACAATCACATCTGATGGAAAGTGATGATGTCTGTTTGTGAAAATCGGGACCTTCCACTAAAATCGGGACGCGTGACAGCCCTGATTTTGACCAATGTCTCGGTCGCATACCTTCGCGTAGGGCGCTATGCTTACGACAGCTACCCAAACAAACTAATGTAAATTAATTTTATATTGAGGTGAAGGAAATAGCACTTAATCAAACACAATCCAAAAGGCATCGTTCGGACAAGTATAACTATTGTCTTACAAGATATTTCGCCATACAACTATTTTGTAAGAAATAACTAGTCACATAAGTACACACATAGTCACTTATTATTACAACGAACCTTACTTGAAGAAAGAAATTGACCTTGCCTTTAATTAAAGTCTTGGCCTTAACTGAGGGCTGCCACTAAAAATTAAAAAAATAAATTAATCTGTTCAGTATTGTTTTGTTTTAACTTTTAATATCTTTTTATTGACACTTTTTTTATTGACAAAATTAAAGAATACACCAAGTAAAGCAAAATACTTAGCAGTAGTTTTGATAAATTATACAAGAGGTACTTACTATAAAGATCTATTTATGCTTTTAGCTTGTTATTTATTCAACTGTGTTGACAACCCTATATAAATTAAACTAGCTAAGAGCACAGACTTAGAACTCTCAATATTGTAGTAGGTAGGTTCTGGTCCTTGCAAGTGCCAACTAGAATTTATTAGAATTACCTATGTTTATGTTGACAATCCTACAATTAAATAGTTACAGCCATCACGTCTTACGCCGTTTCCTGGCCCTTGCAGGTTTATGGTGTTTTAGTAGAAAATTTTTATTCCACTTTCTTCGTTGACAACCCTATAGTTAAACGGTGGCAGCCATCACATGTCTCACTCTATAAAGAGCCACGATTGCATGTCTAATATGGCATTTCCTGGCCCTTGCAGGCGCCAGCGGCCTATTAATACAATTAGGTGTGATATGGGGCTATTTTTAGTTCAGTTTATTTTAGTCCATACACCACTAACCATCAGGTCAATGTTTTTATTTTAGCTCACTTTGATAAGGAGTTTCCGTGGGGGTACTAAACAATGAATAAATTGTAGAGCTAGTAATGACGCGTAGAAACCGATCAAGGGTATGAGTTTAATGAAAATACCATAGCCCTTCCAAGTAAACCCGCTTCCATCTTAAACTGCATCATCACTTACCACCAAGTGAATAAATATGATATAACGTAAAATATAAAAAACCCCCGACACAAAAACCTCTATAACAAAACTAGAAAAGTGCTGATAACTTTCAAACGGCTGAACCGATTTTCTTCGATTATAGCTAAGAACACTCTTGATCAAGCCACCTTTCAAACAAAAAAAAACTAAATTAATATCGGTCCATTCCTTTAGGAGCTACGATGCCACATACAGATACACACGTCAAACTTATAACACCCCTCTTTTTGGGTCGGGGGTTAAAAATGAATGTAAAACTGTTTAAAAGAACATTTCAATTTTTTTGGTAGAGGTTTCATTAAGTTCAAAGTCAGGTTTTCGTGGGCTTTAATTAGGCTTTTAATCACACGAATATCTTGCGTCACATAAAAGTAGAATAGGTACTAATGACCTCATAAAAACGCCATTGCGACTCCTAAAATTTATTCTCTACCGCAGACTACGCTATAAAAGTTACCCGAAACGAATACCGTACTGATTCCCGTGGGATAAAAATATTCTAAACATTTCAACATAAATATAGTCTGTACATGATTTTCAGTAACTTGTGTAAGCTACTAATCTCTTTAGCTAATATTGGTTCAAGAGATGGTGGAAATTTTATGGAGCTCTTGCTAATATTATAAATGCGAAAGTGTCTTTGTTGCTTGGTTCGTCCTTGAATCATGCCACAGCGGAGCAATGGATTGACGATATGTTTTAAATAAATAAATAACCTTTACTCAGCCAAAAACTGCGTATATTACAAAAGAAAAAGTACAAACAATAAAACATAGCGCACCATAGTCCAAACCAATAGGAACCATAAGCCAAAGTTTATGCTCTTTGGTTCCCCGAAATCCAGGAGCCGCATACATCTTTACATACATATTGACATAGACTTTTTATCCCGGAAAATCAAAAAGTTCTCACGGGGTTTTTTGAACCCAAATCTACACGAATGAAGTTGTAAGCATAATTTATTACTTGATAAAAGATGAAGGTCTATTATTCAAACTTTCAATTTAATGCTTATAAAGTACAGTCAAAGGCCGTAAGTCATTTAGCACCTTAGTGATCATATTCGCGTGGCACGGTTATGCACATGCGTTCGGTGTTGGGCGGGGCGTTTTTATTAAAAAAGGTCATAAGTGCGACAGCTTTTTGATGCAATAGTTTCGCAGAATTGCTACTCGAATTCTGAGACCGAGCGTAGGTATCTAGATAGGGTCAGTGAAAAAGCTAGGATTGCCTTTTGCACCCGTCCATAGTCGCTTACACTGGCGGGCGGATACCTATCTCCTACCAAGATTTTTAATATCATGATCCCTTAAGAGGGCTCTCTCCGTCACTCGTTTCCACTCGTTTCATACAATCGTAGTTCCAATTTCATTTGAATATTAAGCAACCAAAGTCCATGAAATTTTGCACATATATTCTAGAAACTAATATCTATGTCTGTGGTTTTCCAGATTTCTGTTAAAATATTCGGTTTCAAAGTTACGCGGTCTTAAAATTTTCATACAAATCTTTGAGCCCCTGTAATTTTAAAACTACATATTTTTAGAAAAATCTAAAACACCACAGACACAGATATTAGTTTCTAGAATATGTCTGCAAAATTTCATGGACTTTGGTTGTTTAACATTCAAATGAAATTGGAACTACGATTGTATGAAACGAGTGGAAACGAGTGACGGAGAGAGCCCTGTTAAAATACTCCCACCAACAGCTCTACGCCTATATGCGCAACCTGTCAATGTGTAAATTGGGTCAAAGATGGATTAACGCAAAGTAAAATAAACAGCATGCAAGATTTATGTCCTGTTGAATTAAAGTTATTAGTAAAACTATGAAATGTATGCCTATTAATGATAATGACAGTGATATATCAAAAACATTTAAACATCTATAATTAAATTAATTAAATCTGTGAATATTCTGCAACTAACTAGCTGTTAATGCCGACTTCGTTCGCGTTAAGTTACTCGTATATTCAATATTATTTATTAGGTCAAACATCGAATATAATAGGTAGTAAATATTTTGTTAACAATTTATGTCTAAAATCTCTCGAGACCCAAGTTTCAAATTAAAATAGCTTGCTTGTTAATAGCTAATAGAATCAGTTCTTTCCAGTGTTTATTTAGATTTCCAGGAAAAATATTTCATCTAGAAACAATTATGTATTAATTACGTATATTAACAAATAATTACATCCTTCGTCCAATCCGCAACCGAAAAAGGCAAACCTGTTACCGTCTCTCAGAGTACAAATAATAATCTGTAGGTCTTTTCTTTGGAAAGTAAGTAAACGCGTTTTGTCCATGCTCATATAAAAAGCTTATTCTCTTGAATAAGTCATGAAGTAGGTAACTGTACTGTTAAATTCTTCCTTTCATTTTGACGATTCTTTTATACATGTGCAATTTGCAGACCTACCTGAGATTTCATTTCTTAAATTGGCTTCGAAAGTGGCTTCCGAAATAATTTAACTTTAATAAATACCGGAAAAAAAGACCAAAGAAACTTTGAGTAAAGCTTTTAACTTTCAAAAATTATGATCACTAAATGCTTATTTATTTCATTCTGAGTTAATTTAATCAAAACATTAAAAACTAGGTATAATACTATTTGTTAAAATAATAAACTAAACATCATAAATTGGTTAGAAGCCGCCATAGATTGTGGATGCCCCATTTAAACTGTCAACCTTACAACGTTTTCTGCGATAATAATTTAATGTATTTTAAAAATAATATAATTAAAGAGGATTTTAAATAAAATACAGTATAGCTTGTGGCCTAAAAATGTCCTAAAATTGAGTCCAAAAACCTAAAGTTTAAGTTAAAGTAAGGGATTTTTTCCTCCTGTAAGATTCTCAACTTCGATGAAATGCCGAACCACCTAGTAAAAAGCTTTTCAAAACCTAGTAATCTAATACATACTGATAAAAAACCTTTATGACTGCAGCCTTAGATGCAATAGGAAATATTTTATAGCTTATCAATCATAATAAAAGAGTAGATTCAGGAAATAAAATGTTCGTCACGTAATTTGTTATGCGGAGAGGAGGCCATAATATTTTATGTGTCAACACAATGCACCAGATGTGTATTTTTACCCTCGGTTCCTCTTTTCCCTTGTTTATTTCCCCGAGCTCCCCTAATGTTTATTTTGTATTTCGTAAGACTCTGCATAGTTTTTTCTCTGGTTTTCAAGAGTACGCCACCATTCACGGCCCTTCGCTCCCCCCCCCCCCCCCCCTCCTCCCCCTCTTTCCTCCGCCTTCTTCAGGTCATCGGTCGAGCCAGGGGGATGGAGAGCGTCCTTCGTGGACCACTCGAACTACCTTCGTGATACGTGGTCTTCATCGTTCATCAATCTCAATTTCATCGTTCCGGACTTTATCCCTGAGAGATATACCCAACATAGCTCCACATCAAAAAAATCGTGCTGAGTCTAAGTGTTATTGTAGGTACTTATATTCGATATAAAGATCTACCTATTTAAATATTATAATCTATACTAATAAATAAAATTGGAGTGTCTGTCTGTAATTTCGAAATAACTACCGCATATTAAGGTCATATGGTTATTTGAACGATACCTACTATAACCGAATCACACGTTTTTAAAATTTTTGTCTGTCTGTCTGTCTGTCTGTCTGTCTGTCTGTCTGTTTGAAAAGGCTTATCTTGGGAACGGCTGAACCGATTTTGACGGGATTTTCACAGACAAGTAGAGAATTGACCAGGGAGTAACATAGGCTACTTTTTTATCCGACTTTCAAAAAGGGAGTTGTGTTTTTCTACCTATGTACACCGAAATCTCCGAGATTTCTGAACCGATTTGCGTCATTTCTTTTTTAATCGATAGAGGAACTTTGCGACATTGTTTCATGAAAAATTTGGAGTCCAACTCCTCAACCCTGATGCTGCAGGGGATCTGACCAATCCACGCGGGCGAAGCTGCGGGCATCAGCTAGTTATCAATATAGACGAAGAACTAAGCACTATTGGGTCGTATAATCTTAACTCTAAAGCCTGATTTAACCGACTCGGACAAAGCGAGTACCATTGCATTACTTCCTTGACGATAACACTATCCAGACGCACTACAGCTACAGTAAGATTAAGATTTCAATTTGATGTTTGCTGATTGTGCATTTATCTACGGAAAGGACATTTTGCAGACAACGAAAGGATAAACGATATCCTTAGGCCCCGATTATACTTGTAAGTTTTGTTCACGTAAATAGCTTACGTAATTAATTGACTACTAATGTAAATGTACTTATAGTATTGTTTACATTAGTAAAGTCGTAAGTTAATCGTGTAAACTACTTACGTGAGTAAAACTTACAGGTGTATCCTGGCCTTATAGATAGACTTATAGGTATTGGTTGCTTAAAATGTAATTACTTACAATAAAAAATTCGGAATAAAAATCAGTTTTTAGAAAGTAAAGGTAAAACCCTTTCATATAGTTATCTTGCTTTGAAAATTGAAAATACTAACTTTTGTTCATGAACACAAAAAAAATATTACTTACATAATTTCGAAAATGAGAGGTGCATGCCTGGAATCGAACGCTAGACTCTTTTAGTTGCCTAATTTATTTGCCTAGTCTACGAAGGGCCTAAATAACAGATCAAGGAAACGCAGGTCGCAGCCTCAGTACAAGTTATTGCTGAAACCGATTTGCCTAACTCGTTTAGATTGTAACTATTTAGGTTGTTTATAGTGAATTTATAATGCAAGGACAGGTGCAGATAGGGAATGAGGATTGGAGCTGATTTAGACATTGGTAATTTGGTATCTACTGGTAACGGTATTTACTGATTTTGAACATAAACTTTGGAACACGACGGTACACCTATAGAAACATTATGAATTTACAGAAATAGTTTAAAGCTATTTATTGAATTTTCTTAAGTATATTGCTATTTTAAATCTGTCTGTCTGTCTGTCGGTTCGTCTGCTACCTTTTCACGGCCCAACAGTTTAACCGATTCTGACGAAATTTGGTGCAGAGTTAGCTTATACCCCGTGGACGGACATAGGCTACTTTTTATCCCGGAAAATCAAAAAGTTCCCACGGGATTCCTATAAAACCCATCCGCTTAACCGATTTGTATGAAATTTGGTACCGAGGTAGCTTGCGTCCCTGTAATTGACATAGGTATTTTATCCCAGAAAATCAAACAGTTCCCACGGGATCTTTAAAAACCTAAATCCACGCGGACGAAGTCGCCGGTATCCTCTAGTTCATCATAAATCGTGAAGTTACGCTAGAATCTACTCTATTTTTAACCCCCGACCCAAAAAGAGGGGAGTTATAAGTTTGACGTGTGTATCTGTGTATCTGTGTGTCTGTGTATCTGTGTATCTGTCTGTGGCATCGTAGCGCCTAAACGAATGAACCGATTTTAATTTACTTTTTTTTGTTTGAAAGGTGGCTTGATCGAGAGTGTTCTTAGCTATAATTCAAAAAAATTGGTTCAGCCGTTTAAGAGTTATCAGCTCTTTACTAGTTTTCTTGTAGAAAAGAAGGTTAGATAACCGTTAGGTTCATAATATTATGTCTAGATACATAATTATTTATTTGAAAATGATGTTTTGGAAAACTCAAATACTTTGTCGGGGGTGTTATAAATTTTTAATTTAAACTTGTAATAAAATCAATAAACAAGCAAGACAAAGAAGATAATTATAGATTAAAAAAGTAAAAAAGGTCAGCGCACATGTGCAGTAACGCTATGGTGACGCAAGTATGCTTTGTATAAAAAAAATCATAATATTCGCTGAATTTCATGATGCTTAGTTTTCATGCAGCTGTTAAATACAAATCAACTGGACATAGCCTCTTATAGGTGGTTAATGAAAGCACTAGATTTGACGCGGTTCCTAGGAATAAGAACGGGAATTAACAATTCCTTAAATTAACAAAACAAGAAATCAAACTTTTATCTCTATACAATGACCGATTAAAGCCAACTAACCATCGATGTATAAAATAACGTAAAACTGATTAATGTCGAATGAAGTTTCTTTAAAAAATATATTTATACGTATAGGCAATTATTTGGTAATAAAATAATCCACCAAAGATAAAAGCTTCATCTAGCTAAAAGAAAGAGGGCAAGGTGAAGATAAGATTAATACTATGTTGTAAGTAGGTTGGTAAAGCAGCTGCATACCAACACAAAGCACAAAGAAGATAATAATTATAGATCATAAATAAAGATCTATTAAAAAGTTAAAAAAAGGTCGGCGCACATGTGTGGAGTTGTAAACGGTGCATGGATGCATTAGCGCGAACGAGGGCGTGGCGATTACAATAATTAAGACGCCCTGAATTCTATGAATGCGCCCGCGCAGTTCACATACCTGCATGACTGTTATTACTTTATGACTGCAATTGGACATACTTTGACATGTCTGTAATCTGTAGACATTAAATGTTACTTAGCGTAGAATCACACAGGAGCTATATCTCACTATGTATAGCAACAAAACAGGCAGAAATCATATGTCATGGATTATCATCATCATCTCAGCCCATTACCGCTCACTACTGAGTATGTGGTCTCCTGAATGCGACGGTTTTACCACACTGTGACACTAGCCAATTAGAATAGAAGCCTTTAAGAGCATTATGGAGAACTCTCAAGCAAGCATGTTTCCATACAATTTTTTCCTGCACAGTGATAGGTGTATATTTAGAGATGCGTGTAGTACAGGGATGAGGGATGGAACGGAACCCGCAACCTTCCGAATAGGAGACCGTCTACTTAACCACTAGGCCTATCACCGCTCTTTTAATCTATAGATGTACTTATTATGCATTCTGAGGTAACCTTTTTTGAGAAACCACATTCCAAACCTATAAATATAATTCCCAACATTAAAAATCGGCCAAGACAGACAGACAGACAACAAAGTGATCCTATAAGGGTTCCGTTGTTCCTTTTGAGGAACGGAACCCTAAAAACGATTGGTAAAAGACAAAAAGGGATACATAATGCAGTGCATTCTCCTTGAACCGCAGCTGCAGAGGCAAATCGTGGCTATTCAAAAGCTCATTGCGCGTAGGCAGGTTCAATTCCATTGGTATTTGGTATCCGAGTCAAGGTGGTGATTTGTACCTTAAATTGGTTGTTTTGTGTTTATCTATAATTTACTAGTAGGTAAGGCTGTTCTATTTTATAATTTATTACTAGCTTATGCTCGCGACTTCGTCCGCGTCGACGACGTATATTTCAAACGCATATTTTCCCCCTTAGGGGTTGAATTTTCAAAAATCCTTTCTTAGCGGATGTCTACGTCATAATAGCTACTACATACATATCGAATTACAGCCCGATCCGTCCAGTAGTTTGAGCCGTGCGTTGATAAAGGAAAAAGTCGAAAACCGTGAATTTGTGGTTATATCACAAAAAATAAAAATAAATTAATGTGTTCATGAACAAATAAATAATTAAGTAATATTATCAATTTTCAAAGTAAGATACCAAGTGGGATATCATATGAAAGGGCTTTCCCTGTACTTTCTAAAAAAGTGTATTATTTATTTTTATGCATAATAGTTTATCGTGCAAAAAATCACCCGAGAACGGAACCCTCGGTGCGCGAGTCTGACTCGCTTTGACCGGGTTTTTTATAAGCCACCACTAAATCACCAGTAGTAAGTAATTTATAGCAGCCAATTAAAAAACAAACATGCATGGGCCTTCGACCATAAACTCTGTTGCCATAGCAACGCGTACTAAACTTTATTGCTTGGTCGTTACAGCGGGTAATGTATGCTAGGCAGTGCAGGCCATTCAAGTGCAGTTTGATATGGGCGATTTTATGTCTTATTTTAAATGCATTAAGATATATTTAAACTGCATATTTAAATCTGTAAGTGATGCACATATAACAACTTTATAAATGCATTTATTTTGAAGGATTTTAAGCCCTATTTTGTAGTAAATAGAGAAGGTTTGGAATGAGTTGATCAGTTGGTAAATGCAGAAAGACGCCGCGCCGCGTGGCGCCAACTAAGTTTCTTGCACTGTGTTTTGAAAATGCATGTATCCAATTACAGCTAGCGAGGAAATTTTCAGTTAATTATGAATAATTCAAATATTTATAAAAATGAGGTAAGTTTATGCAACGAAATCACAATTAAATAATAGTAAAATAGGTATTAGAGCAAAAAATGTGGTTCCAAAAAGAATGTTGCGCTATTAGCATATAATATTAGCTAAGTAATTATTCTATGTACTTGCATAATTACTAATTAGGTAAGGTAATTATGTATTCAGATTTCTTATACATATAGAACCAGTAATAATATCTACTTGAAATATTTTACAAAGTTTTCTACGCGGTGGGCATTTCAGTTTTCAAAACTTTTCTGTCTCAAGGAAAATATATATATATTTTTAATTTATTGATAGATACCAAAAAAAAGTACTAGATAGGTACTTAATAACGAAGGAGAAAACAAGTGTAAATTAAAAAATTTTAACACCCCCGACAAGTGAAGGTTACAGTAACTAGAAAAAAGCTGATAACTTTCAAACGGCTGAACCAATTTTCTTGGATGATAGCTAAGAACACTCTCGATCAAGCCACCTTTCAAACAAAAAAAACTAAATTAAAATCGGTTCATTCGTTTAGGCGCTACGATGCCACAGACAGATACACAGATACACAGATACACACGTCAAACTTATAACACCCCTCTTTTTGGGTCGGGGGTTAAAAAGGGGACAGGAAATGACTTATACCTAGGTAGGAATAAGAGATTTATCCCTTGCCTTGATGTAAACCCTTGATATCCTTCTAGGGCCCTTGAATGTAGTGCCTGATGCACATTTACTGGATACCACTATAACCCCTCCAATCTAAACATCAAAGGGATTCTTAGCCTCTTTCCACCCTCTTTCAATACTCCGTTAGAGTTACGCGATATATAGGTATAAAGGTCTGATCACATCTCGAAAACTTGCTCTTAATTTGGTACTTTAAGTCCCTAATAGTCCTTCTAAACATCAAAGGGATTTTGAACTTTTTGAATAGTCTGTAGGTTGCCCTCATGAATTGGAAAAATAGGACTCAAAAGCCAAAAAACCGGTCAAGTGTGAGTCACAAGATTATGTACCTTTTTAATTTTTTTTTATTTACATGGCAGCCATTTTGAATATTTTATTATTTGTTGTTACAGCGGCAATAGAAATATACGTTCTGTTAAAATTTGAACTGTCTAGTCTCTACCTATTAGGCTTCCTGAGATATAGCCTGCTGAGTGCTGACAGACGGACGGACAGCGGAGTCTTAGTAATAGGGTCCCGTTGGTCCGTGGCCGTACGGAACCCTAAAAAGTACAAAACATTTAAAACTTAAGGACTTGATTGCAGCATTGGGACCTCTTCACAGTAGATTAGTTGCAATTTTAGTGCTTGAAAAGAGCGGTGCCTTTGATGTTCCCCCATAACTTTGGTTTAGGGCTAGGTTAGACAAAAAACTAGCCGAATTTTTCTAAGCTGCGATTTTTGCAGCTACAATTTTAGCCCTGTACTGAATCGTCCGACAGCACTGATCTACTGAACCGGAAATCTCAGAGTGCGCAGTTTTATCTAATCCAATCAAACCAAACTGCAAGTCTGTATTAGGTTTGCATTCTAAATGTAGGCTGTCTATGTAGATCATTCTCCGTGGTTTCATAGTTCATAATATGTATCATATTTTACATGGGATCCAACTTAGAGCCTCGGTAGCTCAAAGGTTGTGGAGCGGACTGAATCCCGAAAGGTCGGCGGTTCAAACCGCACTCGTTGCACTATTGTCGTACCTGCTCCTGGCACAAGCTTTACGCTTAAAACGGGAGTATTAGTCATGATAAGCATGGCTCTCTTATCCTAATCACACTAATCCATACTAATATTATAAATGCGAAAGTGTGTCTGTCTGTCTGTCTGCCTGCTACGTTTTCACGGTCCAACCGCTGAACCGATTTTAATGAAATTTGGTACAGACTTGGAGTTCATCCCGGGGCTACTTTTTATCCCGGAGAATCAAAGAGTTCCTACAGGAGTTAAAAAAACCGAAATCCACGCGGGCGAAGCCACGGGCATCATCTAGTTAAATATATTTTGATATTCTGGAATAAAAAGTAGCCTTTATCCGTCTCCGGGAAGCAAGCTATCTGCTTCAATATTGGCGTGAAAAGGTTAAATACTGACAAACAGGCACACTTGCGCGTTTATGGATAACTTAGGTCCATAACATTCCTAGTACTTAGTTACTAGTCGTGATGTATTTATTTGCAAACGTAAACATTTCAGTTAGTTTATAGTTTGTTGCTAATTGAGACGGGAAATTGAGTTATAAACTACTTGGAATTATTTAAATGCTGCTTTCACTTGTTATTTACTTACATTAAGATATTTTAGCTTGGGTTTACGAAGTTATTTGCAAGCGATTTTATATTATAACAATCCAGCATGCAATAATAGTAAATCAAAGAAAATTGCAAGGTAATAATACCTAAGTACCTCAAAGGTAATTTGTATATTATGTCTTGCAATAAGCCTATGTTGAGTGTGCAAAAAAATGGGTCAAATGCGAGCCGGTGTCACATACGAAGAGTTCGTATATAAGAAACAACCCATTTTTTAATACTCATAGTGGCCATTTCGTAATTTTTATTATTTGTTGTTATAACGTAGAAATACAAATTTTGTGAAAATTTCAACTCTCTACCTATGGTTCAACGGGTAGAGTCCGCTGACAGACGTACAGAAAAATATCCAAAATCATCAAATTGGGACCAAATGTATGGAACCCAGAGCGACCCAAAGCATAAGGTAATTTTAATTAACACGGAACCTCTAAAATCTCGTATCTGACTTACACCAAGCATGTTTTCATTAAAATGATAATTTACCCATAGAAGATTGAACACAAGTGTAAATTAAAAATTTATAACACCCCCGACAAGTGAAGGTTACAGTAACTAGAAAATAGCTGATAACTTTCAAACGGCTGAACCGATTTTCTTGGATTATAGCTAAGAACACTCTCGATCAAGCCACCTTTCAAACAAAAAAAAAACTAAATTAAAATCGGTTCATTCGTTTAGGCGCTACGATGCCACAGACAGATACACAGATACACAGACACACAGATACACACGTCAAACTTATAACACCCCTCTTTTTGGGTCGGGGGTTAAAAAGATGCAACGTCAAACAGGAACCAGTAATCGAATGCACCTTAGCCACTTGTACAGAACAGCTGCATAAACTCTACCAGAGCATTAACATAGACATGCGTGAGGCTGCAGGGTAGGAGCCTGGCTTTAAAAAAAAATCCGTGTAACTTCCTCTTTGGTATGGCGGAACGATATTTTTACATAACTGCCCAAGAAAAGTAGTGTGATATTTTCAGGGCTCAGGTATGTATGTATGTGGGTTTCTTTGTTCCACCTTAACTTCTAAATACCTAATCAGATTTGGATGTATGGGGTGTTTTTAGAATTCTTACATCACCTCGAGTGACACTGGCTACATTTTTTTTGAAAAAATTCTTTATGGCGAAGTACTTACCTTTTTTTTTTATTACTAATTGGTTTTGTTTGATTTTTTGATTGTTAAACTAACAAAACAGAGTGTGAGTGTAGTAAAAAAAATTTGCAAAAGAAATCTAAATGGTTAGGTTTTTAAATGCACGTAGGTAATCTTAGCAAAATCATCAATCAGCGTGTTTAAAAGTTTAAAGATTTTAAAATAAAAGATTTCGACGAATTAAGAACCTCCTCCTATTTTGAAGTCGGTTAATAAACTATATGGCATTTGAAATTATTTCAACTTTTCTAAAAAGTGTTAGTTATCCCCGATGCAATTTTATTGGTGCACTAAAAAGTGTTTTCAGCAACTGAACTTCTTACAAACTATAAATAGTCATTATTAACAGTAAAAAATTACAACACACAAAATGAAATGAGAGTTTTACTCCAGTAACTGACTGCAAATGAGGTTACCCTATTATATTATGTGGAATAACATTGATGCAACAAAAAAGAGTCGATACGTTTACGTGCCATGGATTGAGGTGTAATAAAAATTATTCCAACTTTCTATTGTAAAGTTTTTACTTTAAAATGCGCTTCTTATTGTATTTTCAACCGCTTTTCTCACGATTTGTGAAATTGCCGAGTTCATGGTGAAAGTCGCAAATACTTGTTAGGCACTTGTCGTTTTTCATTAAAATTTTTATGTTAATTTTTATCGTATTGTTAAAACTGTTGTGATAGAAAAACACACCTAGTTAAGTTATCAAAACCGTTTATATGACACATCAAATAAAGTGAAATAAGTAGGGCATTACAATAATTGAAGTTATATTTTATTTAAATTAGTTTTATTTGATTTGATTTGATTTATCCCGGAAAAATAAAAGAGTTCCCACGGGATTAAAAAACCTAAGTAAACACATAAAATTAATGTGGGTCTGTAATTTAGTGACGAATCCGTCCCTGTCATTCAAATTCCCGTTTGGATGGTTAGTGAGGGGGAGGCGGAATTAACACTCGGTTTTGGAGTGCGGTCGTAAACCAATTATGACTACTTGAGGGATCCGTGAGTGATTGTGTTTGAGGTATGTGGGATCTGCTTTTTAGGGTTCCGTTCGGGACCCTACTAAGCCTCCGCTGTCTGTCCGTCTGTCTGTCAGCGGGCTGTGTCTCGTGAACCATAATAGGTAGAGAGAATGTAGTAGGTATGCATTTCTATTTCCGCGGCAATCGAATGCCGCTAAAACAATTAGGTCATAAAAATTTCATTTGTTCAGAGTTATAAACAAGATAATATCTAAGGTTCTTTGTCTTAGGTTTTCTAATTAAACTGAAAATAATTTTCAATTTTTTTGATTTCAATGATGTTGGGCCACTATCATGTACCACTATTCAAAAGTTCATGTCAGTAGCTTTAAGAGTTACTGAAATAATCGACTGTGACAGACGGATGTAGAAAGTCTCATTATAAGGGTTTCTTTTGTACCATTTAAGCCTCAATAGCTCAACGGTTATAGGAGCGGACTGAATTCCGAAAGGTCGGCGGTTCCAACCCCACCCGTTGCACTATTGTCGTACCCACTGCTAGCACAAGCTTAACACTTAGTTGGAGGGGAAAGGAGAATGTTAGTCATGATTAAAATGACTAATATTCATTTTAAAAAAAAGAAAAGATTTGGTACGGAACCCTAAAAAGGGTTATGACATTTACATCATTTCTTGCTTCACTTGAGATCACGTTTCAAAGACGTTTCACGTTTTTGTTAGGGTCTGTGATAAGAACTTCGTTGTTTTGAGCGTGACGGAAGTAATTTACCTATCTCTTAGATTTCATTCCCAAATGAAAAGGAAATGGTCTTTATTGTTACAACCTTTTCATCAAAATTATAGAATAAAGAACTATATCCATGTAAAAAATGCAGTGGTGATAAGACTTCGGTCTCCTATTCGGTGTTGTCATGGGTTCGATTCTAGCTAAGCATATCTACATATAAAGAAAAAAAATCATCGACGATACCAGTCCACTAGACTCAAATGTCTATGGCCGATGTTGAACAGGCGCGGCCTCAGCCAAAGGGCTAAAAGAAATAGTACAGGTAGCTAAGCTACCTGTGAGGAAACGCCCGGGCAAGGAGGCTCAGCCTCGAGGCCTGTACCCCGATAGACATCAGCCTGTCCAGAAGACACCACAACAAGCCAGCATACCATAACTGTGTACTGTGATCTTCTCTCAATAAGTTCAAAGTTTTCATATAAAGTAAACTGATTGAAAAAACCTTGTTACAATGTAAAGGATTAGTTAAATGATACGAAAGCTTGGGAATGAGTTGCCAAACAGCTTTGATAGTAAAGTGGTGATAATAAAAAAAAAATAATACTCGGCTGAGTTGGTTGTGGGCTCTGTTCAGACTTGGGCGCGTTTGGAACCCTCGTAGCTTTGGTTTTATGTTTACGTAATTAATTATCACCACTACATCGTACAACTATAACAATTCTGACTATCAAAAGGAGTAATAGTACCTATTTTGAGTAAATGATTTTGGCTTTGACTTTGACTTAGCTGCTCACGGTCGGCGACTTACAATAACGTTGTGTTTGTTGTGGGCTCTTCTCAGACCTGGGCGCGTTTGGAACCCTCTTAGCTTACAAATCTAACAATTCTGAACATCAAAAGGTGTACAATCATGATTTTGACTTTAAGTTTGAGTTTGATTTGGGTGTGAAGTGTGAACGCACCCTTACGCATTACGGAACTAAGTACCCATATCTCTCAAATGAAAGGAAATGGTTTTTATCGCCTCAAGCTTTTTATCGTGTTGCGCAAGCCAACAATTGCATCTGAGACCGTTTGCTATGAAATGACGTTATGTAGGTTTATACGTGGGAGTAAACGGGAGAAATCTGACGGATCTCCTATAAAGTTATGTTTTAACGGTCTAGATAATATAGCTGTATTTATTTGTGGAGCACTAAGTAATTGCCCGAGGATTTTATGTGCCAATTTCAACACGAATCTAATGACGTATCATTTATCAAAATCGGTTGAGCTGTTGAGCAGTTATGAGCGAATATAGGGACGGACATACATACATAGTACATACATACAGGTCAAACACGTAGCCTTCCTTTTGGGCTTCGCTGCAGCGAAATTCAACGCTTATGCGTTGAATTCTCCTTTTTTTTTAATCAGTTAAAAATTGTTTAAAAATAAATAAGATGCAAACTTACCGATTTTACAGATCGATTGATTTGATTATTACCGATAATTATCGTTAACCAGTCATATTATCCTATCCTACTAATGTTATAAACGCGAAAGTTTATAAGTATTTATATGTGTTGATATTTGTTACTCTTTCACGCAAAAACTACTGGACGGATTTGGCTGAAATTGGGAATGGAGATAGATTATACCCTGGATTATCACATAGGCTACTTTATCCCGGAAAATCAAGGCGTTCCCACGGGATTTAAAAAGACCTTTATCCACGCGAACGAAATCGCGGGCATCAGTTCGTCCTTTCATAATAATTATTAAATAATTAGGTGCAGAAACATTAAGCAGACATGTCATTTTTTCCCACAACACTGCACGTCTGTAAGCTGTAACCCAATCTGAAATGACCTAATTAGCGCCAATTAACTGGTTATGGTGTCAAGATACCACACTTGATAGTCGAGTGCTATTTTAACGGTGGGCGACGAATCTTATCCAGACATGCGATAATTTAATTGTGAGACAGTCATTTAAGGATTTAATTAATCTAAGTAGATAGGTATGCCTCTCTTATAGAGTTACATTTTTGTTTCACTAGCTATGGAGATCCTATGGTCATGGAGTCTAGTGTTAAAAAATATTTGCGAGACATTTCACCGCGGTTAGTGCTTTTGTGCTTGCATTTTTTGCCCAGGATCAGCCTGGCTGTCCAGCAATTCGAATCTCGAATGCTTTAATTACCTATATCGAGTCAACCGGGGACCCGAGAGCTGGCAGCAACCTTGGGCAAAGAATTAGTTTGGCCATCAGAAGGGGCAATGCTGCCAGCATCTTGAGTACAATGCCTCGCTGCGGTGGTCTCGATGAGGTTTTAGATTCAATTTAATTTATTTTAGTTTTAATTTTTTTTAAGTTTATAGTTTATTTTATAGAATTATCAATTATTCTTTTACCTAAGCTCTAATTGTAAACGTTTATCCCAATAAATCTGATTCTGTTTCTGTTATTTAGTTAGATATTGCCCTATATATTGTATATTGTTCAAACTGGGTCGGTTAGGAAACGTTTTATTACAAATTTTCCGTATAAATTCAATTAGATACGTTAGTAATATAATTAACTCAATGACCAAGTTATTAGACTGGTAATATCACGGTTGCAACAATAACACGAATTCGTAATGAAAATTAACACTTTCACCATTAATTGGGCGTTCACTTGTCGACAACGGTCAATTGGACAATGAGACGAATGTTTGTGTAAAATAAAGTAATGGGCATAAAACCAACTACACGCACTTGGGAAAATGTTTGAAAAAATGGCAACACGTTTGTAGAGCGAGTCGATAGCTATCTTTGTGAAATTCAGAAGGCCTAGGCAGTTATATAGAACAACCTACATATTTAGTCAGTTAATCATTATTATTATCGTTTAACTACTTAATTAACTATGTACCTATCGAGCTATTTAGGTAAAATTATGGGCAAATTGCACAAATATCTTAACATTAACATTGTAATAATTATCATTTCTTAGGAATAGGATCCTTATCTCTAAACAAGCTAATTTGTGAACAAGCAGTATTCTGTAATATTTGAGCGCTATTTTATAAATTCGTCGTCGAAACATTCCGACACAATAACTAACTTTTGTATCATTTCGTCGTTGCAAGCGAGGCTGTGCGTTTATAGAATAGCATTGTGGTTTGGCTACAAAATAATAGATCATTTTCGACTTTTCAAATCATAGTTACCATCAAAACCGGGACTCCTACGCAATGCATCTGATTTATATACGAAGAACAATACATTTTCGTAATACATAATTTCCTTGGTATGTTTTATATCCTATGATTTTATGGTATAGCGCATACGAAATGTATAAGTTTATTGCTACTTCCGCCCACGTGATCAAACCGCAGGCTGTAGGCTGTTATAGCTTGTAAATTTAGAAATGTACAACTATGTCAACAAGTCTCTAAAGTAGACTACTAAAATAATTGGACGCCTGTGTATGAGTAATCTGATGTATGGCGCTGAAATGTGGACACTGACAGTTGGCGTTGCGTTGTCCACAAGTTCAAAGTCGCTCAAAGTCGCGTGATATAAGAGGGGGCTATGTTGGCTAACTCAGAAATGATTAGTGGGATTTTTAACCCCCGACCCAAAAAGAGGGGTGTTATAAGTTTGACGTGTGTATCTGTGTACCTGTCTGCGGCATCGTAGCTCCTAAACTAATGACCCGATTTTAATTTAGTTTTTTGTTTAAAAGGTGGCTTGATCGAAAGTGTTCTTAGCTATAATTCAAGAAAATCGGTTCAGCCGTTTGAAGCTTATCAGCTCTTTTCTAGTTACTGTGTGTCTAGTCACTTGTCGGGGGTGTTATAAATTTTAATTTACACTTGTTGTTTATTTTGAAAACATATAGGAACCGCTAAGGGAGGATTATGAAAAATTCCAATGGGATCTTGAAAAACTGGCCAAGTGCGAGTCAGACTCACGAATTCACGGTTTTCGGATTTATTCCTTTACTAATTGTGCTATAAGGCAACGGGAAGTAGGTACCCTATAGTTTTTCTTGACAGACACGACGGACGGAAAGTCCGATAGACAGACAGACAACAAAGTGATCCTAAAAGGGTTTCGTTTTCCTTTTGAGGTACGGAATCCTAAAAAACATAAATCCACGCGCACCAAGTAGCGGGAATAGCTAGATTTTTCTTGTTATATAAAGTAAATACCTAAGTTAATGCATCAAGTGCCAAAAAAACTTCTTACATAGCGCCTTATCAACCAGGAAAGGTCAAGGCACCGCCAGTGCAGTACTATTGGGCAGATAACACTCTCATTTAGTTCATAATGTTAACTACTACGTAAGCTATCTACTCGTACCACTAGATGCTCGCGATTTCATCCGGGTTAGTTTCGGTTTTTAGGGGTCCGTGTCTCTACCTGCCAAACCGCACTTGGCCAGCGCGGTGAACTACTACTATTGGGTACTAAAACCCTTCTCATTCAGAGAAAAGACCCGTTCTCAGTAGTGAGTCGGTGGTTGATGATGATGACCTCTAGAGAAAGAAGAAACCCTTATAGGATCACTTCTTTGTCTGTCTGCTTGTCTATCTGTCTCTCGTGTCTGTCAAGCCCCGTCAAGGAAATTAAAACCTATAGGGTACTTCCCGAGGACATAGAATCATGAAAGGTAGGTGGCAGTTTTAAAGCACAAGTAAAAAGAAAAAATCCGAAAACCGTAGATTTTTGGTTACCTCACAAAAAAATTAAAAAGTGTTAATTTCTTGTACGATGGTTCATGGTAAGTTTGGTAAGGAACCTTTCGTGTGCGAGTGGGACTTTTTGTAAATCTCGTTGGAACTTTTTGATTATCTGGGATAAAAAGTATCCTAAATCCGTCTCCGGGATGCAAGCTAACTCTGTACCAAATAAATAAATTAAATAAATAACAAATAAATAGACTATCTCGGTTCAGTGTTGTACCCAAGCATAATTCGGGTTCCATAAATAAAATTAGGTACTTATGGTAATTGTCACATAAAACATTTAGCTATCAAAAGAGGAATCAATGTTATTAGTAAAGTTATCGCTAGATTGCACGCGATCTAATACAGCCATGGGTACATACTAACTACAAATTCAAATTATTTTTATTCAAGTAAACTTTTACAAATGCTTTCGAATCGTCAAAATTATCTACCACTGGTACAAGTTCATGTATAGGTATATTATATTTAAAAATTTTCTTTTCTACGCACGTCTTTCTTTGTGAAAAAGGAGAAATTTAAAGTTAAGTAGACTAGTAGTTAGCTAAATATTAAACGTGGGTTCCCAACGAGTCACAAGAATCAAGAAATTAAGCAGGAAGCAATTTCTTATAGCACAAGTAGAAAAAAAATAGAAAGAAATGAGAAAATAATATGAAAACCGTGAACACAAAAAAAGTATTTTTTTTTCTTGTTCGATAGTACGGAACTCTTCGTGTGTTAGTCCGACTCGCACTTGGCCGGTTTTTTTTATTTTAACGTAAGCTGTAAGATACCTTGTTAAGTTCGTATTTCTCATATTATGTCCTAAATGATTCATTTCAAGAGAGCAGGATGTTTCATAACAAAGTTTAAAACCAGCCTTCGGGTTATTTTTTGGAAACAGTATTTTTATTATCCTTTCAACAGGATGTAGGTCTTTGGAAGAGAAAGTTTAGGTTAAATGATGACACGTTTATGAAAAATTTAAATGGTTACATTTTTATTAAGGGCTGCGGATTTGATTTCGGACCTTGCTGATTTGATACTTTTCTAGACCCTAATATTTCTAACACCGAGGTGCGATTTCGCTTTGATAGCTAGAGCCTGATTCTGGGTTTGATTCCTGCGTGAGGCATTTAGGAAAATAGGCGTCTAATTAGACGTATTTACCATCCACCCCTTTTATACGCATATTCTCTTCACGCAATCCATCCCCGTTTTCTTTGGTCGTCCTCTCCTCTGTTTATATTATACGTGTTAACTATTTACCTATTTCGTAAAAAATAGGCTACTGATTAATTAATTTGAACCTATGACAAAATGTGTCACAAGTTATCTTTGCATGAGGTCAGAGTTCATACCGACTTATGTACGGTTTTTACTTTTAAATTTAGATCCCTTAATTATTTTTTGTAAGCTTAAACGTTCTCTAAATATAATACTATGTACTATTTTTGAATATTATACTAATTTACATAACATTGTTTTGTTTCATTTTTAAGTTCCCTAATTCACAATAAAAAAATAAAGCTTTGAAAAATATTTAAAATAACCAGATTAAACTGTTTAATTTAAATATTTTTTAAATTAAACACTTTTTAACACTTACCAAAAGTTTTCAAGCGGTTGTACGCGCGTTTATTTCAAAAACATTTTCTTCTCAGCAAAATCATAAATCAAAATGAGAACAGTTCACAGAACACAAACAAAATAGTCACCAAATAAAAAAAAGTCTTGAAAAAGTTTCCTCTTCACTAAAAAGATTGTTTAAAAAAAATTATACTTAACACAAAAATTAAAAACGTCCAGTTCGAAATTCAAAATTATATTTTCGCGCGTTGTTTATTTTTACACCAAATACTTTTTCTAATTCGAAAAAACAATTGAAATTATCAAGTTCAAAACGTTCGGAAATTATAAAATTCGAGTTCGAAATTCAAAATCGTGTATCGTGTTTTCGCGCGCTCGCGTCGTATTAACGCGTATACAGCGTGCTCCTCGCTACACCACTGATGACTGACTTGGTTAATACAACTGGCAATGCGTTTGGCGTTCCAATTGGTATACCGCTATGCATGTAGGTACATTGTACGGATGTCGGTCCGTGTTAACAATAGGTTAGGAGTTAAGTTACGCTTCAAGTCATTTACGCTGACAAAATTGTTACGCTGAGAAAATATATTGCTAAGTTAATGCTGGCTAAGTGATTTTCGCTGCACCTTACCATTGATTACATCTATACAAATAAATACTTATTGTAGCGTCTAGTGTTTGAAATAACTGCCTTAACTCTTTTGTCTACATTATTATTTACTAGCCGATGCCCTCGACTTCGCCCGCGTGGATTAAGGTTTTTCGAAATCCCGTGGGAAATCTTTGATTTTTCGGGATAAAAGTAGCCTATGTGCTAATCCAGGATATTATCTATCTCCATTCCAAATTTCGGCCAAATCCGTCTAGTAGTTTTTGCGTGAAGGAGTAACAAACATACACACACACATACACACAAACTTTCGCCTTTATAATATTAGTGTGATGGGTTTATTGCACGTTAAATGCCAGTCACCCCATCTGGCACTCGATTTGCAAGTTTTAGTTTGTCTGGGCTAAACTTCCAAATGCCTAAACCGATTTTGACGGAACTTTCGCTGGCAGATAGACTGCGCAAGGAGTTATTAAGGCTACTCACAGATGAACTCTAATTTGAAATAGATGTACTTAAATAGGTGTCTTATAGGCATTATAGCTATATTCCTGGTATTATTTTTGTGTTAGTGTTACCTTTAGAGCTCTACAATAAAAATAACCTGATCAAATAAGGTGCGTTTCACATTATTTAGAACAGATTTGAAAAAATATAGTTCGACACTACCTGCATGTCACTGTTCTATTTATCTATCTATTTTTAGTGAAAAAAAAATGTCGTAAATCACAATTTCAGACGTGTATTAGAGCCTGTTACACATAATATATTATCTATATTGGAAGCAATAACCAAGATTCTTAATTTTGTATTTTATCGCACCCACTCTGGCAATGGGATTAAAATATTGCATCATAAACACAACGTAATCTAACGAGATAAGTTTTATATACCCGGTTACATTGCTATAATGTAACCGGGATTTTTTACATAAATAAATCGTTTGACCAGTACAATAAGTTAACTATTGATTCATAATATGTAAAATACTACTCGAAGTAACGCATTTAGTTAACGGTACGCCTCGGCTTATTCTTAAAACCGTAGATAAAAGCCGCTAAGTGTATTTTTAGATTAGACCAAACAGACAGTCTGCTTGACACGTTTTATATTTATACAGCGATAACAAAAACAAACGAATCACTTAAATGTTCAAGAGCTTAACTAAGCTTAAACGTAAACTTAACATCGTAAGGCTTTAACAATTCTAGTGGGACAAAGCCCAACGTAAAAATAACATAAAGTTCTTGAAATAGGTAAGTACCTTTTCACACTTGTTCCAGTGCACCTTACCTATTATATACGCTCACATTATTGTTGCATTCCAGTCCAGCCATCTAATCCTACGCTGTATTGCTACTGGAATAATGTAAACAGCGTTTTAACATCATTACACTTTATAGTGCACTATAGTTCGATTCGGCAAAACCTACATCAATCATTATTACAATCGCAATGACTGAATTAATGCTATTCTTGTTGGAACAATGCATTGTACCCAATAGTCAGCGAGCATCAGTGAGGGATCCGCCATAGTTTGACAGCTACAGACTACAGTGTGACGATTGGCTAACAGTCTCTCACTATTGGCTGGAATTCATCTTTGCAGTAAGAACGCTATCATCATCATTATCAACCAAAAGAGTTCCACAGCTGGACATAGGTCTCTTGTAGGGACTTGTAGGGATTGGAAGTCTGAGATCAGGGTGTGGAGACGCTCATTAGGGTAGTCTTATTTTTGGCTGTAAACGAACGCACAGGCTGATCTGCAGCTGACGATGATTTTCCATCATAATATACATTTGACGTATTAATAGGTACATAGCCACCTAAATTACGAAAAAACTTCAGCCTACTTTGTTCAACGTATTGTGCACTCGGGTTTATGAGGTTAAAAGTAAAGTTAAGCAACTGATAAGTGTTGTTATCGCATTAGCTAAAGTCATTGCGAAATAACGATTTAAGTCGTTAAAGACCATTCAAAGCGACGGGAATTTTCTACACATTATCTACTCACATTGAAAGAATTCAATAGATAGGTACTATTTAGCAGACGCTTGGGCATGTAACTTAATTTTTAAGAACAGGTTTTTGAGTATAACATATCATTAAGACTGATGAGAAAAGTTATTTTGTTAATGACATAATGATATTTATCTTAGAAATGGCAATAATGTTAACCCTATCTCGACCAGTCGCGAACTATACCTATGACATGTACAGAGAAGAAAGTCAAGGTCATTTTTGTTTACTATTCGTAACAGCGATGACATAATTTGTTCAAAGATAAATATAGTAGTATCTACTCTAGCAGTTTTTATTGCGAAGATTTCTAATACAAATTATTATTATATGACAAAGTCCACTGATATAATATGCGCTGATAACAATAATTATAAAACTGGAATAGTGTGCTTCAATCACTTAAACCCATGAAAAAAATACCAATTCGAAAGCATAAAGTAAATCGGTTCACTAGAATCTCGAACTAAACCTTTGTTTGTTTATTTTCAGGCAAGAGAAGCTAAGCCAAGCGCAAAATTACCTAATTATAACTAGTTATAAAACGATGAGCTTAGAGATTTATAATGTTAGCGCTATAATTGTATAATCCGATTTCTCACGCTGCAACTTTTCTTAGAGGCGTTGGAGTTAATCGAATCATAAGATACAATTAGTTTTTTTAATCAATCTTTCATCATCATTATCTTTACGTCAAAAGTAACATTTAAGATAAGTAGAAAATATTAAATTTAAAACAAATTTAAAACGTCAAAAATAAAGTACCATTTAAGATAAGTAGAATATTAAATTAAAAACAATTCAAAAATAAATTAAAAAATAAACACCCTGTATTGATCCTTGATGGATGCGTTTAGGAATTTTATTATGGATATTGAATAGGTAAAATAATTTTATCATGTTTTTTTTTTTATAATCATCCATTAGTAAAATAATAATGTTTGCTTTTAAATTTTATAGGTAATAACCTATTCCTATATTATACCTAAATCATTTAAAAAAAAAGTTTCGTCCTAGGAACCGTAATGTTTACATTATAGTTTATTTCCACTCGATACTAGATGGCGCTTTAAATATTAGTAAAACTACTGTTCGCTAGATGGCGCTGTTCTTTAACTCTATGATGGCAGCTGATGATTAAGTTTCGTCTTCCAGGAAATACAGTGAACTGCGTTACATAAACAACAATAATTAACAGATAATTAAATTATGTTCAATATGTTATTTATTGCTTTTGTTCCTTATTTATTTGATTGCAATCTCCAGTATACACGAGCAAGAATTAATAATGCATTCAATTGAAAGCCGTTATGGCCCAGTGGATAGAAATGAATTCCTTCATGTCTTACCATGACTAAAATTGCAGGTTCAAATACTGTCAGGAAAATCTAGACTTTTCATAAAATCCGCGCTGTTGCTGTTATTGTAAAATCGGCCAAGTGCGAGTCGGATTCGCACACAAAGAGTTCCGTTCCATCGTACAAGAAATAGCACTTTTGTTTTTTTTTTAAATTTTCATGGCGATCATTTTGAAATTTTCATTATTTGTTGTTAAAGCTGTAATAGGAAACATAGCTATTCAGTGAAAATTAATTTCGAATCTACCTATTACGGTTTACGAGATTCAGCCCGCTGACAGAATAACGGACGGACAGACAACGGTGGCTTAGTAATAACGTAAGTCTCGTTGGCGTACGGATTACGGAATTCTAAAAAGCCTGCTTCATTTACGTTGCTTTTACCTATGTTCTTATTAAAAACTAGCTGATGCCCGCAGCTTCGCCCGCGTGGATTGGTCAGATCCCATGCTGCATCAGAATTGAGGAGTTGGAATTCAAATTTTTTATGAAACAATGTCGCAAAGTTCCTCTATCGATTAAAAAAGAAATGACGCAAATCGGTTCAGAAATCTTGGAGATTTCGGTTTACATAGGTAGAAAAACACAACTCCCTTTTTGAAAGTCGGTTAAAACAGTAGCCTATGTTACTCCCTGGTCAATCCTCTACTTGTCTGTGAAAATCCCGTCAAAATGGGTTCAGCCGTTCCGAAGATTAGCCTTTTCAAACAGACAGACAGACAGACAAAAATTTTAAAAACGTGTGATTCAGTTATAGTATTGTTCAAATAACCATATGACCTTAATATGCGGTAGTTATTTCGAAATTACAGACAGACACTCAATTTTATTTATTAGTATAGAGTAGGTATAGAATATAGATTAGTATAGATTTATGTGAACCCAGGTAGGTATTAATAGCTCCAAGTTTCTCAGAAAGGATTACAGAGTAACCTTTAAAGATTCTACACAGATAAAAAACAACAATAGACGGAATAAAAAACTATATTGCACCTACCTATTAACATTTAGAACGATTTTCGAGTTCCCATGGTCAGCTTTGGTGCCTGATTTATGAATTTTTTATGTCTTCCATAAATGTTGATGACTGTTTTTCCAGTCATTACTGCCGTTCTTTTGCTAAAAAGCGGATAACTCTAAAAAAAATTGATAGTACCAAAAAGTGGCAATTTTAAAAAACTGATCTTCTTACAAAAAGGTGTGTAATGTTAAATGTAGGACAAGTTTTAGTTTGGCAATATTATGTAGCATAGATCTAATTTTGTAGACATCAGTTTTTCTAAATCCCCATGTTTTGTCGACAACTCAAAACTACAATTTGGGGTTATCCGTTGCCGAGAACCCCTAAAACCACTAAAACGACTAAAACTCCTAACAGCGACGAGGATTGAGCAATAAAATCTCATCCCCTCAAGATGTATAAGGAGGAACGAGAGTATGGCTTTACCTAGGTACTAGCTTTGTGCAAAATTTCAGCTTTCTATCAATGGAATTCATAGTCAAGTTTCTTTAGGAACCATTCAGGCACCATGTGTCATTGTTCAAGTCAGTGAATGATTCAGGACCTTTCTTTTTATTGTTTTGTTTTTGATTTGGAACAGTGCCATATAACTGACTGTACAAGGACCTCAATATCTAGGTACATTGACACTATCACACTAATATTATACGGGCGAAAGTTTGTGTGTATATGTGTATGTTTGTTACTCTTTCACGCAAAAACTACTGGACGGATTTAGCTGAAATTCAGAAGAGAGGTAGATTATACCATGGATTAACACATAGGCTACTTTTTGTCCCAGAAAAACAAAGAGTTCCAACGGGATTTTTAAAAATCTATATTCACGCGAACGAAGTCGCGGGCATCAGCTGGTTTTTGATGTGACAACGTCTTATAATTCGATAGAGCCGGCTGCACGCACGAAAAAACATGACTCATGCGGCGTTACCTCGCTCTGAGGCGTTCCATGTAAGGCTTGAAGTGCAAGCGAGAGCGCGGAACGAGCGACAAAGAAGCACAATCGGCCTTTGTTGTCACGTTCAACAGTACTATCGTCAGTAAACCGACGTTACAGACAACCAATTTTTTTTTATAATTTTTATGATACCTTAAGGCTACATAGGTAACTAAAAATAAATAAAGCATCAGTACTGAAGGTAGGTACCTCGGCAGGAATGCAAGTAAAATCAATAATATTCTCAAGTAGCGCAAATCACGCGAAACATCGCGTGTTTCGGCTCAAGTATGTACAATTACATACCTACATAAGAAGTAGGAAGTAATAAACATCTTTTATTACAACTTCCACAGTAGAAGGTAATATGTTAAAATGATTGAAACACTGGGTCCGGCTTGTACCTATTGAACTTAGGCTCAGAATACATAATAATATGACATGTACGTAAATTAGGATTCAAACTTATAAAATATTAGAACTAATAAACTAGGTGCTTAGGTAAAACTTGGTAAATTCCATGGATTTATAACTTAAGCAATAACATACGTAGTCCTTGGCTCTCCTTGGTAGGAAAAATATTTAGTTTATGAAGTAAAGCTTCTTTAGGCGCGACTTGGTGACTTGAGACTTGAGTAATTGCTTGAGACAATCAGATCCTTTTCATTTAATTCAGGGTGCATTTTCTTTTGCATAGTTTAACCTATTTAATGTTATTTTATTATCGTTTAGTGGGAATTTCCTATGACACTGATTTACCTACTCGTATAATATAAATTCATAGGGACAATGCGTTTCCTGTCATGCAGTTATTGTACAATCACAATACCTACTGCCGTTACGCATCGGTTACAACCATGGGTCAGGGAATTAACTGGTCAAATATTATTATGGTACTTACCTTTTTTAATCGATGATAACTGATAAGTTAGACTTTACTTCAATCTATATAGCGTACTAACTTTGCTTTCCCTCAGACTTAAAACAGAACAATAAAAAAATAAAATAAAAAAAGATTCCGACGAATTGAGAACCTCCTCTTTTTTAAGTCGGTTAACAAACATATTTACCTACTTCTGTTCTGTTCTCTATCGTCAGTATTATTATATTATTCTGTGCTATCGTCTCTACCCGGCTGTAACTCTTTGGCATATGGAAGAAACCAATATTGGTCTCTTTTTTGGTGATTGAAAATAAATAAATAAAATAAAAACTGAAGGATGACCTGCCGTCTATGCCGATGATGATGTTCTCATGACAAATAACTGGATTATTCTCTGCTGGATCAAACATTACCATCAGCACTCGTGAATCATGAAGATGATACATTAAACTAACTGATGCAGAACCTATCTTGGATTATTATATGTATTTTACATGCTTAGAACCTTTTGATTTAAATATATGGAGGTATCTATCTAAATATATAAAATGCAAAGCTGATTGACAGATCTATCAACGCTCAGCTCAAAATACTGGACGGATCGAGCTCAATCTTGGCATGCAGATAGCTATTATGATGTCATTGACTTCAATGTACTCAACACATAGATGTCATAGTATGACGAAGAAAGGATTTTCAAAAATCCAACCCCAAGGGGGATTGAAATTTGTGTAGTCCACGCGAACAAAGCCGCGAGCATAAACTAGTTTTAAATAAAACCGGTCAAATGCCAGTCGGACTCACACACGAAGAGTTCCGTACCATCGTACCTACCACCAGTACTTACTTTGAATTTAATTTTAATTTGCATTGCGGCCATTTCAAATTCGTGGTTCCTTATTATTTGTTGTTACAGCGGCAATGGATTTACATACACACTGTGAAAATTTCAACTCTCTACCTATTACGGTTCGTGAGATAGATAATAGGTACCTACTAGGTAATCTAATTGCAGCCAGCTGACAGACAGAAGGAGGGAAAGCGGAGGCTTTGTGACTAGAGTCCCGTTGGCACTCTTCGTATACGGAACCTGAGAAAAAATCTTCTGCATAGGTGAAGGTTTTTATAGTCACGTTTCTATTGTTTTAATAAAGCCATCACTGGCTTTTAAATCTCAAAACCAAATACAATAAGACGTATTTCACACCGACCCACGTTTAAATGCATTGTAACAAAAGCAAAACTTTATGCGAATTAAGTTTCTCACAGGTTTGTAATAAGGTTCATTTTGGCGTAAATCATGCGCAAAGTTTCGAAGGCTTTGTAGGAATAACTCGGATGATTGTGTTGGGAATTCCTTTGTGACTACATTTCATATTATTAAAGAGGTACATTGAGTTATTTAAAGCTCTCAAGGAACTTCGCGTTATTTTAGGAATCCTACGACCAGAGTCAGGAATTATTACGTTTGACACGGTTGGAATTTCGAAATGGCATTTTGGGGGTTTCACGAAACGACCTTTCAACTCAAGTAGGTTGTATTATTCAAGGGTTTCTAATTATGAGTTTATTCTGGCCACTCTCCAGCCGTCAATTTCAAGCGATTTTGCGTAGGTAGGTACTTAGGTAGGTGTGACATACCCTTTCCAGGGTTGTATTTGATTTAAAAAAATATAATAAATGTCGGAGTATAGAATGTAACCGCATATTTTTTTTATATTATATTATCCATAAATTTTTTTGGTCATTCATATTTTATTACATTTAAAAATCTTACGTCATAATATAAAATCCAATTTTTTAATGTCAAAACCTAAAATCGGCAACTTAATAATTATAAATTAACATTAATATTTACAATCGTCAAAAAGTCCACCCTGGTTGCCCCTGGACCAAAAGTACCCATCAAAAATTATGTAATATACGTACCTATGTATAAAACACAAATAACTCTGAAAAGTTATAGGTGCGTGCCCGGGATAGAACCTCCGACCTCCTGAATTGGAGGCGGATGTATTAACCACTAGGCTATCAAGGCTCTTAAACACGGTAAACATTAGATACCAATATTGTAGTGATAAATTAAAACAATTGTAAGCTTTATAATATAACTCCATATGACTTACTAGTGACTCAATTATTATCAGCGAGTGATTTATTGTATTTTCTGATTTATATCATATACAGTGTGTTTGATTATTAGTATATAATGACGACACGTACCCATGCTACTTTGATCTGATAAATACAATGCTGAAGTAAAATGACGAAATAAAATTATAAAAATTTCCATACAATTTTTTTTTATGTCCAAGTTTTCATGGCCCTAACGATCTCAGTGAGTTAGGGCACGTTAGGGTCATGAAAACTTTGACATAATTTATTTTGTTAAATATTGTATGGAAATTTTTGTAATTTTATTTCGTCATTATACTTCAGCATTGTATTTATCAGATTAAAGTAGCATGGGTACGTGTCGTCTTTATATACTAATTACCAAACACCCTGTATAAATGCTATAAAAGGCCAAAGCTCGTTAATAAGGCAATTTTATCATCACACGTCTAATTAACACTTGGTTGATAGATAGGTAATGTTAGTAAAAAGATGTCAGCATCACCTATCTTGCGGTTGGTTAGGAATCAGGATTGGCATCGAGAAAAGATAATAATAATTACAGTTACAGATATTTTTCTCAATGCCAATCCTATTGCTTCTTTTTAAATTACCTAGATGCACTTAATAGGTATAGAGACAAGACAGTTTCTTTTGAAGCTATATTGAGAGGCATATTAATTGACAAGCGAATAATGTCTTATCAATATCCTTATCTTATCAATATCCAATATCTATACGAAGGATAGACATGTGAATTAGAATAGAAAATTATACTTATAGTAGGTTAGTACCTATAGAGCATTCCTTTAAAATACTTTGCGTGCACCCACACGCAGATATAAACAAAAGAAATTAATAATTAATATAAGTACCAACTTCTCATAAATATTCATGAGCAATGTTGTCATAATTATTACAAAAAAAAACATATCATCACATGAGTAGATGTATCGTGTAACTTAACTTATATGCTTATGTTGACAAAAAAAACCCGGCCAAGTGCGAGTCGTACTCGCGTACCGAAGATTCCGTACTCGGGTATTTTTTTCGTCATTTTGCACGATAAATCGAAAACTATTATGCATAAAAATGAATAAAAATCTGTTTTAAAATGTACAGGTAAAGGCCTTTCATATGATACCCCACTTGGTATAGTTATCTTACTTTGAAAATAAAACACATTTTAATTTTTTTTTAATGATGTAACCACAAATTCACGGTTTTCATATTTATTCCTTTACTTGTTCTATAAGACCTACCTATACCAAATTTCATGATTTTAGGTCAACGGGAAATACCTACCCTGTAGACCATAGATATGTCTGTAGACAGACACGACAGACGGAGTGACAGATAGACAGACAGACAACGAAGTGATCCTATAAGGGTTCCGTTTTTCCTTTTGAGTTACGGAACCCAAAAAACAGTCAACAGCTGAGCAGTCGTTTTGTTTAAATGCTTTTAACATTGTATTAAGGTGCTTGACCCCTCTCATGTATGGTATTGAACCGACTTCAAAAAAGGAGGAGGTTCTCAATCCGTAGGAATCTTTTTTTGTAAGATCGTGTTTATAAAGTTACCCAGGTTCTGTTTCAAAAGCGTGAAATTCCTCAATTTTTCGCGATATACTTATCCATGAAAATTTGTACGGTCTGTTTGGATTTTCAGTCAAAAATGAAGCAGTTTTTAAGATTTTTGGAAACAGCACTTCACCGATTTTTAAACTCAAACCAAACCGCCGGATTAGCTTGAGTCATAATATCAATAACTATAAGTTTAACATTTCAAATAATTATGATCTTATAATTTAAACGCACAGTAGGACGAAGGGCACGATAACGTAACATTGTAAGTACTAATATTAATAAAATATATTATTTAATAGGCCATTATTCTCACTGATAGGAGTGATAGGTGACAAAACATTAATTAGTAACTCCAAAGTATTTTTAGTTTCGAGTAAACAAATGATTAAATGATTATTTTATTACTAGTAAGTAATAGAAATAACTCGTAAGTTGTACCTAGATAGATAGATAGATATATAGAACACTTTATTGCACATAAAAACACATATAAAGAAACACAACACAGAAAGAAGAAAACAGAAAAAACAATTGTGTGCAAAGGCGGCCTTATTGCTTGGAGCAATCTCTACCAGGCAACCTTTGCTGAAAGGAGAAGCCAAGCTACATGCTTTATAAGCTAGATGATATTTTTGAAATAATTAAAGGAAAACTACGGAAAAATTTCAATAACCGTTTCCTAGTTTGGAGATAGTTAACTGGTTTAAAAAAAAGTTTGGCTTTTGAAACCGGTACAACATTTATTGATAATTTCTAAAACTTTTAATTAATTAATTACGTAACATATATTATAATAAATTCATTAAGTATATTACGTACTTAGGTACTTATTAATTAATTAAGTATGTAAAAATGTTAAGTGGCGAACTATGTAAACACATGGTAGACAGCTAATAACCTTGAATACCGCTCGCTTCCGTAAAGCCAACAAAACCGCGAAAACCTTAACGAAATCACTGATAAGTGATTTTCAATCTATGGTGTTAATGTTAAGGTTCATTTTACTATACAAGCTTAAGGTAAATTAAATATTTTTTTAAAGATTTTTGTGGTGGCGTTAAAAGAAAAATGTTTGCTTACTGATAATATTATCTAGTCGGTGAGCCCGCTTTTTTTTTTTTTTTTTTTTTAGTAGCCCGTAGGGATCCCACTGCTGGGCAAGGGCCTCTCCCAAACATTTGGGAGGAATTGCCATAATCGCCACGCTTGGCAGGCGGGTTGGCGATCGCAGTAAGATGTCGAACGGAGTAAGATGTCAGAGACGCTGCTGCCCGTCTTCTGTGTTCCTTTATTCCCTTTTACGACACCCACGGGATGAAATGGGTTGGTACTATTCGCCGCCGGCACCACACACGCTAACATTATAAAGAGGTGTAAGTATGGATCTAGGGGGTCATTTCTGAAACCAATGACCTGGTTTTGAAAATTCTTTTAATGATGTACTTATCTACATTATCCTCGAGTGCTATAGGCGAGGGGTCCCTAGTTTTTTTAACGCTTAGGGTTCCGTGCGCTAATGAGTTCGGGGACCCTTGGTCTATGGCGTCTGTTTTATAGAATCCCGCATAAACGCCTTATTTAATTTGTTTCGATAACTAGCAAGAATATTTTGCACTCTTTCTTGACAGTGTGTAAACGCTTTTATAGTTACTTAGTATGAATTTTTCAATACAGGATTATCGAATATAATACGCCAAAGAGAAAGTTGACCTACTGTGTTTAGGAGAGCCTGTTAAACTTGTTACAATATGTTCTGAATAAGATTTATATTTTATGAATAAGTACCTACCTACTTCGTGTATCTGGTATTATAAATTTGAATACCGATGTATATCTCAGAAACAGTACCTTATCTGGAACATGACAATTGTTTATTGCTTGCGAAACATCAGAGTTTTTTCGCCCCTAATATCTACATTGTATGAACACGCCTCGAAATGTTTTCTTTTCAGGGTGCTGTGCCCGGTAACCAACCCACACCAGACTCCGCTGTCCGTCCGTCCGTCCGTCTCTCAGCGGGCGGTATCTCCTGAACTAATAACTAACTGGCGGTATCTACTGAATAAATTCTCTATCCGTAATAGATAGAGAATTGAAAATTTCACAGAATATGGACCTACCTATTTCTATTGCCACTATAACAACAATTATATTAAAAATGACAAAATGGCCGCAATGAAAATTAAAAAAAAATTAAGAAGTGTTATTTCCTGTACGATGTGACCCTCGTCCTCGTGTGACCGATTTTGTAACTGGGTACCTACTAGTTAGGTACTGTAGGTTGGTTGGTATGAAAAGTCGGCAATACATATATTTTATTGGTGGTTCTTCTGGTGCTGCAAATTAATGTTTATGGGCGGTGGTAATCACTTAACATCAAGTGACCCGCCTAGCGCCCTCGTTTCGTTCGCTACATATTTACCTGCTACATTAAAAAAACCGGAGATATTACTATTCTCGTGAGAGTAAAATTAATAGAGTCAATGAAGTAGGTATGGAATAAATCATAGCTATTGAGACCATAGCTAAGATAGAATTAATTACCTACTATCTCTATGATTGAGACAATATCCGCCACGCAGATCAAATACGCATAATCACACTAATATTATAAAGGAGAAAGTTTGTATGTGTGTGTGTGTGTGTGTGTGTGTGTGTGTGTGTGTGTGTGTGTGTGTGTATGTTTGTTACTCCTTCACGCAAAAACTATTGGACAGATTGGACTGAAATTTAGAATGGAGATAGATTATACCCTGGATTAGCACATAGGCTACTTTTTATCCCGGAAAATCAAAGAGTTCCCACGGGAATTTTAAAAACCTACATCCACGCGAACGAAGTCGCGGGCATCAGCTAGTATCTCAATAATTCCTATCTATTAGGTATATTATATACGAAAACAACCCTTAAAACTAAGCACATAAGGTTCAAAATCGAAAACGTTACGACAAAATGAAATCGCACTGTACCAAATTAAAATAATCGATTTCTATTATATACTTACAGCAATATCCAATGTAGAAGTAGAAGACATGTCAATGGTGAACACCCCTTCGCCGCTAGGGGCGGGATTCACTTTCGACCTTTTTGGCATCTTGAAACAAGTGACAACCCTATACGTACGCACCATTTCACTTCTAAAACACTTTCACAGGAAAGTGCACCACACTTTTCATAAAATATCACTTCTAATAGATTTTCGGATAGAAAATTAATTTAATAGCACCCAATTTTCATTCAAGATTTTATAAAACAACTGTTAACAGAAAAGTGTACCACACTTATAAATTTAAACTTCTAACGAGATTCCAGATATTAAACTACTTTGAAATTAGATAAAACCACTTTTATTTCAACAATTTTCCTTTTAAATATCGTACGTTTTCATATCAATTAAACTGCTTTAAAATAACAATGCCGATTGAAAACACTTGAATATAACTTTCAGAACGCACTATTCATTCAAACATAACCGTCTATCACTTTGGAATAACTTAGAAACACACTTTTCATTCAAGATTTCGTTTTAAATATGGAACGTTGTGATGATAATGGTATTATGAACAACTGGTACGTGCGCGCGCGCATGGTATCGGCACGGAATGACAGCCTGACAGGTTTAGGTCATTATGCCACGGTTGTGCGAAACGTGGTTTTGCAGGGTGACTCACCTCTCAGGTAGACCATAGAGCCTGGTAGAGTCACAGAGGTAGAGCCTAGTAATACATAGAGATAGATGTAATTATAGTAAAAGTCTATGATCTGTTGGGTTTTTATGCCTTTTAACGTTTCACGGTGAACCATATACTAGCTACCTACCTACGTATACGTATACTAGCTGATGCCCGCAACTGCGTTCTCATGGATATAGGGTTTTAAAAATCCCGTGGGAACTCTTTGATTTTCCGGGATAAAAAGTAGCCTATGTGTTAATCCAGGGTATAATCTATATCCATTCCTTTCAGTCAAATTCGTCCAGTAGTTTTTGCATGATAGAGTGACAAACATCCGTCCAAACATACTTTCGCGTTTATAATATTAGTATGACTATGTACTTACCTACTCCTCCTATGATTGTTGTTGGAATTTAATATATAATATAGTTTATAGTTGTATATAAAGTAGCTTCCTAATGGTAAAACAATTAGGTACACTAAAATCGGTTCAGTAGTTTCAGAGTTTATCAATTTCTATTACAAACATTCAAATCTTTGCTCATTATAATATAGTACAAGTGACAATGTCTCGTCGGCTTAGATTTCCCCAAATTTTTCTCACGATACCTGTATTATGAGAAAATTCAAACTTTAAGGTCACCGTACCTACTCCGACTACCGATCAGACCATTTCATACAAATTGCGTAGTTATATCAGGACTAGCAGGCAGACTTCCAGCAAGAAATTTTGAACAAAAATGGCCCATAATTTCAGAAGAGCTCCCAGCAAGACTAGTCACCACGCTATCATTAGGTAGGCACATACCTAGGCCCAATTAATCTTACCTTAAATTAAAACCCAGTTGAATTTCGATAGCCTTGTTTTTAAAAGAGGGATCATTATTAACAACTGATTATGTCGCCCATATAATTAAAACAAATCGATCGACAATGCGGGTGTTTTTATTGGAAAACTAACAAATTGATACGCCTAAATAGCTCAAGGGTGGAATCAACTTGAATGAGATGTGTTCGTAACGAGGTGGAGAGATGGGAAGATTTCCCACGCTTCGGCTGTAACGGCGCCTTTTTTTCTCTCGTGAGGAAAATCCCTCATGGATACCACCGGCCACGGGGAAGTACAGTGGTTATGTCGGACTCCTACCAACTAAAAACCTTACGAAGTTCCATCCCACCGCTGATGACGAAGCAAGCACAAGGGACCGACTACACCTCGTTACTCCGTCAGCGGATGTCCGCCGCAGCAGACCCACCACTGGGACACTACGTGCCCTCAAACACCGTTAGAGACATGCCGGAACCATAGCACGGGGACCAACCCGAGGATCACAATGTGAACGATGGACCACCCCATGTCCATCACCCACAGTTCCTCGCGAGGGGCTGTAACGGCGCCCTATCCCAACCTCTAATCTAAAGGATGAGGCTAGAGCTACGTTACAGTTGTACAAGAAGGCCTTACGAAAGTAGGTAAGTTAATAAATTAATAAAAGATGCCATAAGGAGTGAAACGTGTTCCGAAAGGAAAAACATTTAAAAAAACTTCAATGAAAATATATACCTACCTAAATGGGACATGGGACTTACCTACTACAGAATTCTAAACAAGAATATAAATATTTTCACAAATATAAAATTACGAGATTAGAAATAGATCGGCGAAACTGTGGTTTAGCAAAAGGCGACGATCATCTATATTCCAAGCGATCATGCTTGTGTAACTATAGATGACTTTCACTTTCATATTATGCATTTGAAGGCATGTAATGTAATAATATATTCACAATAAAATCTCCCATTGGTACATAAGTACACACATTAATAGTTAATCCATTTTGAACCAGTTAGGTGAGGCTATTTTTTATAGCATAGGTACCTACTATAGCTAACACCTGCGACTTCGACCGTAAATTAAAGGTGTAACCAGGACGCTAGCAAAAACGAAGACAGGTGGTAGTACTGATGATTACTGATAAGGTACCACAACAAACGCGACTTTTTTTTAATCCTGTATTTTTAAAATTTCACAATAGATCGCAAATAAAACATCTGACTGACGCTAGAGGTCAACGAACGTTACGTTCATAGCTCACTCGGAGTCAATCCTATCTGTGGCATTGACCCAAATTTTGCAAGCTATACATTGCGGGCTTGAAGAATATTAATCACTAAAAGTATTACATAAGGCTAGTGATTACTGGCATTGGATTGTGTTTAGGTAGTATAATACATTAGTACACAATAAAATAATACAATAGTTCTGGTTACACCTTATATTTAAGTAGTTTTGTTAAGAATCCTGTGAGAATTCTTTGATTTTCCGGAATAAAAGGTATGCCCGTGTCTAGGATGCAAGCTATACATAATAAAATATAAAGCTGGCTTGTCGAGGAGTCTTTCTACAGTTATAATGAATTCTTACTTAGAAAGATTGAAGACAAAAATTTTATAATATTTATTATTGTAATCTCATCGATGTGTAATCTATACTAATAAATAAAATTGGAGTGTCTGTCTGTAAATTCGAAATAACTACCGCATATTAAGGTCATATGGTTATTTGAACGATACTATAACCGAATCACACGTTTTTAAAATTTTTGTCTGTCTGTCTGTCTGTCGGTCTGTCTGTCTGTCTGTCTGTCTGTCTGTTTGAAAAGGCTAATCTTGGGAACGGCTGAACCGATTTTGACGGGATTTTCACAGACAAGTAGAGGATTGACCAAAGAGTAACATAGGCTACTTTTTAACCGACTTTCATAAAGGGAGTTGTGTTTTTCTACCTATGTACACTGAAATCTCCGAGATTTCTGAACCGATTTGCGTCATTTCTTTTTTAATCGATAGAGGAACTTTGCGACATTGTTTCATAAAAAATTTGGAGTCCAACTCCTCAATCCTGATGCTGCAGGGGATCTGACCAATCCACGCGGGCGAAGCTGCGGGCAACAGCTAGTTTATTCTATATGTATAAGAAAAAATATTGTGACATTTTATTATAAAAATAATTTGAATTATTGGATTGACGTATAACGTATATTATCAAGCATAAATGACTATGACTATGACTATCAAAACGAAAAAATGTTTTTTTTTTTAATATACCTACTTAGGAAGATTTTTTCGATGTAAGCTAATATTTACCTCCCAGTCACATCTAATTCCAGGAATATCTTGGAACTCAAATATTTAGGATTTTATAGCGTCTATTTTTGATAATAAATAATCAAAATTATTGCCAATTAAAAGTAAATTAACAAAACGATCCCAATCTAACATTCTTCCAGTAAAACCTGAATCGTTTTGTAAATAATAATACCAGTCAAGTGCGAGTTGAACTCGCATACAAAGGGTTCTGTACTATCACAGATTTACGATATACTTAAAACTGTGATATTATCGTAGGTACGAGACTGTGTACTTTTTAATTTACTTTTAATTTAGATGACGGCCATTCTAAAAAAATTGTTAATTGTAGTAAGTAATAGCGATAATAGGTACTCATACGATAAAAAATTCAACTCTCTACCTTTAACGGTTTACGAGGTACAGCCAACTGACAGACAGTCAGGCTGTTGGTAGACGGACGGGTAGGGTCCCATTGGCACCATTCAAAACTCAAAATTCAAAATATTTTTATTCAATAAGACTTTTACAAGTTCTTTTGAATCGTCAAAAGCATCTACCACTGGTTCGGAATGCCTTTCCTACCGAGAAGAACCAGCAAGAAACTCGGCAGCAAGAAATTCGGGCACGTAACCCTAAAAACCTTGTTCATAATAATTAATTTCAAGGATAACTTTAATCGTGTAAATAAATTATCGGCATCCGTGTGTAGCTTCTAAGTTCTGAGAATGCATATTCATGATTCATTTTGAAATAACTATAGCGTTTATAATAAATTATTTATTGGTCTGAGCACTTAGGTCTGTACCATCTATGATAGGTGCCTATATTTATAGTTCAAGATAGGTGAGATGGCAATCGGCGTGAGAAGGTGACGTTCGGGTGTGAGGGGCGTACCCTGCCTCGTCCCCAATTGCCATCTCGACTTTTCACGTACTGTGGTTTGGCTATCATATTTTAAATACTAACGAATCAAACTCAATGAAATGTTAAAAATATATTGAAAAAGTTTGATCAAAAAACTGATTCGATCGCATTCTGGTTATTATTGTCGCATTGGTCATTAATCAATGAATAATAATATAAACATTAGGTAAATAAATAAGAAGAAATTTAATTATTTAATTTATTTATTTTAAAGTATTAATAATAATTAATTAATTAATTGGTAATACTTATCTAGGCATACTAAAAATAAACTACCTATGAAAAGTTTTATATAATCAATTCAAAAATATTATGACTAGAAAATGTATTAAATAAATTAAAATATGTTTGAACCGAAAAAGAAGCGCATGAATATAAAGAATAAATATTTTTTTTATAACAAGTTAGTCCTTGACTGCAGTCACACCTGGTGGTAAGTGATGATGCAGTCTAAGATGGAAGCGGGCTAACCTGGAAGGGGTATGGTAGTTTTTATTAAACCCAAACCCCTTTGGTTTCTACACGACATCATACTAACTTTAATTTGTCATCATAGTGGCAACTTGGCAAGCTAAAATGCCCGCAAAGATTTTTATATGGAACTTCTGGTCTTCTGCGTGGTACGGTTAGTAGAGGTCGTTAAAATATAGAGAAGAAAAGATAATACGAGTATGTTGGTTTGTGTGTTATCAATTGCTACTCGTACAATCGGTCTCACAACTTTCGTGCCAGCTCTCCCAATCGCTAGAACAGCTGCAACTCCTCGATGCGCCGGTAGAACTTCATCTTCATCTGAATGACCGCGAGGAGCGACTCTGACGTCAGCAGCACGTGACGCACGTCGTGGTCCCAGCGGTGGCCTTCGATCCTGAACGTCATCTAGAAAGAATCCAATACCAATTACCATTCGCCTTTTATTAGTAGTTTTAATGATTTAGTGTTTTTCAAACCCGCAATGTATAGCATGCAAAATTCGGGGTCAATGCCCCACCTATAACGTCGCATTTACTTCGCGGTACCTATCTACGCAACTTCCGTTTACCTCTAGCGTCAGCCAGATGTTTTATTTGCAATACATTGCGAACTTTTAAAATTATTTTTTGCATTTTTTGTTGTATTTTATCTGTAATCATCAGTAGGTAGGTACTGTCATCTGTCTTCATTTTTGCTAAGGTTCTAATTACACCCTGTGATGTGGTCAATTGCATACAGGTTTCCTTCCAAGATACATAACTTTCGATGCGTGAGCGCACGTCCATTTTAACCAACATCGTATCATCACTTTTCACCATAGATGAGTCACAGAATCTCATCGACGAATAGAAAAAACCTTATAACCTCCATGTCCATGCGATTTTTTAAATAATGAAATCATTTAGAACCATCAAGAATTTCACTAATTACTTACATCCAAAGAGTACAGTCAGCAACAAAGCTAGGTTTGCACCCACCCATAGTCGCTTGTACTGGCGGGTGAAAACCTAGCTTCGTTGCTGACTGTACTTTTTTCTATACTTACCATCGGCATTGCTCTGACCTCTGGTGGGTATATCTGCTTGTCCTCTACTCGGAAGAACACAGATACAGTGGCTTGAGGAATGGGATACAGGGCTGTGGGCTGACTGAAGATTGCCTGGTGAATTGTGAGGGATATTTTAGTAAATACTGACCCTTTATAGGGTTCCGTACCTCAAAAGGAAAAACGGAACCCTTATAGGATCACTCTGTTGTCTGTCTGTCTGTCCGTCAAGAAAACCTATAGGGTACTTCCCGTTGATCTAGAATCATGAAATTTGACAGGTAAGTAGGTAGGTCTTATAGCACAAGTAAAGGAATAAATCCAGAAACCAATGACCTTCAGAAACCGTGAATTTGTGGTAACCTCATTAAAAAAAAAAATTAAAATGTGCTTCAATTTTCAAAGTAAGACAACTATACCAAGTGGGGTATCATATGATAGGGCTTTCCCTGTAAATTCTAAAACAGATTTTTATTTATTTTTATGCATCATAGTTTTTGATTTATCGTGCAAAATGACGGTAAAATACCCGAGTACAGAACCTTCGGTGCGCGAGCCTGACTCGCACTTGGCTGGTTTTTTAGATTTAAGTATATTTAAGATTTTAGATACATTAATTTATGTATATTTGTCCTCGTGATCACGGGTCTCCTTTCATAATGAGAAGTGTATTGCCATAGTCTACCACGCTGGCCAATTGCGGATTGACTTCATACACTTCTGAGAATATTATGGAGAACTCTCAAGCATGCAGGTTTCCTCACGATGTTTTTCTTCCCCGTTAAAGCAAGCAATACCAACGCACATTTAACTCCGAAAAGTAAGAGGTGTGTGCCCAAGATCGAACATCGGACCCTCCGACTAAGAAACCCATCTTTACTAGTGGCTATCAGCGTTTTGGGTCCAAATATTTACCTCGAAGTAATAATACTGTGAGCATTCATCCGTGGATCTGCTCACATACTTTAAATGATACATAAAGGTCTCGGTGAGCTTCCATTTCTTTTCTATGGTGTTCCGTATAAGATTTTCACTAGTAACGGGTATGGGGCATTTGAGGCTTGTCAGGATCACCTTCCCTTGTGGAGCGACTGTGTCGCGGGTTGCTGGAATAAAATATTATTTTTTAATGCACAAAAAACTATAGTATTCAAATCGAGAGTGGGTATGGAGTTTATATATATAAATAGGTAGCAGGTCTGATTGCAGCAAAGCATTAGTCTATAAATTAAAATAATAATAGTTTTTCGACTGAAATTACTGAGAGATTACTGTAATCACTCGTCTCATTTACTCTTACGAAGCTAACACTAATCCACAAAATCTGAATTTTCAAGAGGATAATAAAATCGATGGATTGACGAAGTGGAAAAGGATATATGAGAGTTTTGGCAGCTCAGAGCTCAAACGAAGTTTGCATGTGTGAGGTGTGTGAAGTGTGAGGCTTCGGCCGTGGCTAGTTACCACCATCGATGTCTATACCACCCTAATGGCCAAGCCGTGCCGCTAAGCGATTATTAGCATTCCAATACGATGCCGTGTAGAAACCAAAGTAGTATGGGTTTAATGATAACTGCCATATCCCTTCCAGTTAGCCCGCTTCTATCTTAGACTGTATCACCACCTGCTACCAGGTGAAATTGCAGTCAAGGGCTAACTTGTATCTGAATAAAAAAAAATAGTTGCAAAAAAGAACTTACTAGCAAGCTGTTTCAGCGTCTGTCGTTCTCCGAGCGCCTCCTTTGCCCGGTTCAGTACCGACACCACAGTGTCGATGGCCTGTTCCTCATAAGACCTGATTAATGGTATATCCATTCTGTTATCCAAATATACCAATGAGCTTAAATATTCTCTTGGGTGTGTAATGAGCGCGTAAGTTTATTTATTAAAATTGATTTGACAAAGTATGTCAACTTCACCCTCAGATCATGTCTTTCATAGAGATAGTATATCCTTCATCCAAGATGTCTTTGCTGTCTTTGAGTCCAAAACTTTTTAAACTATAAAGTTTTATAACCATCTATCTCTATGAAAATTTTACACTTTGTTATACTAGTAGATTTTGATTTTATAGATTTAATTATATTAGCATTATTAGCGACAGTCGGATACGAGGGAATTTATTTTCGAGCGAGCATAGGAAATTTTTGATTTGAATCTAATGTTAATTTAACATTAATTGTCTGTCTTTTCATTACCATGCGTACGCGCGTAGGTATTCAGATTGAAATAAAATAAAATCATTAACAAGAATACAAATCAAAATGAATCTATAAGAAAAGAAAAATGACGAATGACGAACGAATTATCCAAATTTTTAATTATATTAAAAAAATACAAAACGGATTAATTGAAATGATAAAATACAAACATCGCTATAAAATTAAAATAACTATGAATTATTGTTAGTAAAATAAAGTTTACATATAAACTGATCAAATAAATCCAAAAATAACAAAATAATATTATAAATGTATATAAAATTAAAATATCTGCATCTGCTCGATTCGCCTGAACAGTTTGATCTTCGTCTGAATGACGGCGAGGAGCCATTCTGCTGCCAAAACGACGTAGCGGATGTCGTGGTCTACGCGGTGCCCTTCCACTCTGAACGTCACCTAACACGAAAAAATATAAATCACTAGCCGATGCCCGCGACTTCGCCCGCGTGAATTTAGGTTTTTTTGAAATCCCGTGGGAACTCTTTGATTTTCCGGGATAAAAAGTAGCCTATGTGCTAATCCAGGATATTATCTATCTACATTCTGAATTTCAGCCAAATCCGTCCAGTGGTTTTTGCGTGAAGGAGTAACAAACATACACACACACACACACACACACACACACACACACACACACACATACAAACTTTCGCCTTTATAATATTAGTGTGACGTGAAGTGTGATTAGGGTGCCTTTCCACCAGAGATGTGCTATGCAGCTATGCTACGAAGATGTGAAATCTACGCTAAGAAAATATGTGACCGTATCCACCAATACTAAGCCATGTAGCTGTGGAGGAGGATGCGCTATGAAGATGCGCCGCCGCAAAGTAGCTGCGCGAGAAAGATGCGCAACTCGAGCTATGCGATGTATCGATAGTAGGGAAGCGGTGAGAGCGACGCGGTGAGGAGAGAGGCGCTCACGCGTCCTGCCGTGCCTGCACATAGCTACACCACTCGCGACGGCCCATAGCAGGCATCCATAGCGCGCATCCTTCCATATAAAAACATATCTTAGTTGAATCCGTTTCTACCAGTGCTAAGCTATGTGCACCAATGAATATGATTGGTGGATATCAAACGCATACATAGCAACATAGCATAGCACATCTCTGGTGAAGTCTACAAAGAAAAGCAGCCTTATCCTTGTAGAGTAAAGAGTAAAGACCCTTGGGCCTTGACTCTTGATGAAGATCAATTTTAGCTATTTGTATTATGTACATCAAAAAAATCCGTAGGAGAACCGGAGCCGATATAGCTCAACGGATTGCAAAGCAAGTGGCAATGGGCAGGGCACATAGTTCGAAAAACCGATACACGTTGGGATCCTAAGGTGCTAGTATGGCGACCTTTTTATTAAACCTATAAAGTTATCAGCTGATATAGGTTTTTAAAAATCCCGTGGGAACTCGATTTTCCGGTATAATAAGTAGCCTGTATGTTAATCCAGGGTATAATCTATCTCCATTCCAAACAGTCAAATCCTTCCAGTAAGTAGTTCTTGCGTGAAAGAGTTACAAACATCCTGCATCCATACATACTTTCGTGTTTATAATATTAGTAGGATTTAATTTGTAATAACCTTCGGCATTCCGTTGATTTCCTGAGATTTGATTTGCTTATCTTCAATTCGGAAGAACACTGATGCAGTGGCCTGGGGTATCGGGAACGCTGGTATGGGTTGACTGAACACTGCCTGGTGAAAGAATGAAATCCAAATTTAGTACGTCAACGTTTCAACTACAACATTTGTTCATTCTATTACAGAACAGCGAGAAATCGTGAACGTTGGCATCCTTATATTATGATCAATGATAAAGCTTCAATTAGTTCAACGGTTATAGGAGAGCGGACTGAAATCCGAAAGGTCGGCGGGTTCAAACCCCACTCGTTGCACTATAGTCGTACCCAATCCTAGCACAGGCTTTACGCTTAGTTGGAGGGGAAAGGGGAATGTTAGTCATGATTCAAATGGCTAATATTCTTTAAAAAAAATAGTATGATCGACATCCAGTCTAGGTATTTTCTTCTACTTAACGTCTTGGATACGAACCGCTAAGCTTCCGACATCCATTCCGACATTTTCTGCCACGTATATAACCTTCAAATACATTTAAAGTTATTAGTGAATAGGCACCCATGAAAATTTTCTGAACCAAAAGAAATTGCCGGCTTTTCATGAATTTGTCGATCCACCCCTTGATTATAAGTTGTTCATGTTGAAAAGGAGTGAATTTAATGAATATTAGAGGGTTATACTAATACTTGCAGATGCCCGCGCCTTCGTTCGCATGGATTTAGGTTTTTAAAATCCCGCGGGAACTCAGTGATTTTCCGGGATAAAAAGTAGCAGTTAAGTACTCTCCGTCCTTTCAACTATCCAAGCCAAAAATCAAGTCGATTGGTTGCTTAGTGTGGTTTTACAGACGCTTTCGCCAGCGCGGTTGGTAAGCGTCGCAGGCCACGAGCTTTGCGTCTCTTGGATCGTTACATGTCGCGCGAATGGCCCGCGCTGACGGCAATTCGGCCACCGCGCTTACCATCCGCGCGCTTACCACCCGTGCGGACTGTAAGCGTCACTGTAAAACCAGCCTTAGTTAGGGCATGCAGGAAGGACAAACAAACACACTTTCGCATTTATAATATTAGCATAGATATAGATTACCTCAAAATAATAATACTGAGAACATTCATCCCGGGAACTGTCGATATACTTTAGAACGTACATAAAACTTTCCGTGAGCTTCCATTTCTTTTCTATCGTGTTCCTTATTAAAGCTTCGCTTGTGATTACTAAAGGGCATTTCAGGGATGTAAGGGCCACCTTCGCAGGTGGAAAGAAATCCTTGCGACTGCCTGAAAAATCCAATCTTCCTAATTTATAAAAAAAAAACAAAATGTTTTTATTCAATTAAACCTTTACAAGTGCTTTTGAATCGTCAAAAAATCTACCACTGGTTCGGAATGCCGTTCCTACCGAGAAGAACAAGCAAGAAACTCGAACTATATTCAAATCTACAGGCATAATGTATAACTGAGTAGATTCCTGCGCTATTTGCTAACTCAGTGATCAACACTGAATGATGGCCATCGAGCTCATTTGATGACATTTATTTTTAATCCATCCAAGATTTTTTATGAAAAATTAAGTATTTAATATCTCTCAATGTAACTAGTGCAGAGCAAATAGTGAGTCAAAAATGAGTGTGACGGCTACCATTTAGTGTTGATCACTGGGTAAGCGAATCATCCGCTATTCTTCTACGTTATCCATGTAAAAACAGACAAGTGCGGGTCGGACTCGTACACGAAGGGTTCCGTATCATCGTACAACACTTTTTAATTTTTTTGTGTTGAACCACAAATTCGTGGTTTTCCAATTTTTCCCTTTACTTGTGCTATAAGACCTATCTACCTGCCTTTGATGATTCTAGGTCAACGGGAAGTACCCTATATGGATTAGCCTTTCCCATACAATTCCGTCCGCAAAAATACGCTTGAATCTTACGTCATCGTCATTGACAAAGTCAAGAGACTTTTGCAATTTCTCTTGACTTTTTGAGCGCGTTTTTTATCTTCGAAGGGCCCATCCATATACATCGATGCCTATAGGTTTCTTGACAGACACGACAGATAGACAACGAAGCAATCCTAAGGGTTCCTTTTTTCTATTTGAGGTACGGAACCCTAAACACGCCGATTCGTGGTGACTGAAGGACAAATCAATAAACCAACTTGGTAAACCAACAAACAAACACACTTTCGCATTTATAGGGTATTTATCAGGTAGTTATCATTATTCGTAGGGATAGGTAGTGACAATACCACACATACTAGCAAGGTCTTTCAAAGTCTGCCTTTCCCCCAGCGCCTCTTTAGCCCTGTTCAAAACACCAACAACAGCGTCGATGGCTTGCTCCTCGTACGACTTTAGTGCCGGTATATTCAAGGTGGGTTTCCAAAATTTCACAGGTTCTATGGATTTTCTATGAAGATTTTGTTTGTTTTCAGCTGAACTCTGGCTGCAATCGACTTGGTTTATTTTGGTACGGATTTGACATTCATGACACTGACATGACATTGACCGTCATTGTCAATGTCAAAATTAAGTAAAGCATTATCCAAACCTGCGTGACCAAAGCGACTTTATCAGAATGAACTAGAATGAGGGAACTCTCGGTTCCCGCCAATTCAGTTTTGGACTATCGCAGTCCTGAAATAAATTTTGAATGCGTTTAGACTTTGAATAATACTTTCACATTTCTGAAAAACCTTCCTTAGTAGGTTTTTTAAGTGCCTAGTGCCTACCTAATTGTTACTTACATATCCAACAGCAGGAAGTTTTTTCAGAAATATTGTCAGACCGAAACTGCGAAGATCAGATCAATTATTTTTAATAAATTAGTTAGTTTACAAAGACTTCTAAATGAGTCATTGGCGATTCAAAGCGCCTATTTATTCAGCAGATAGGTACACGATAGATAATAAAGGAGAGATTTTATCATAGTTTTGATAAGCGATTCTTATCACAGATCAAATCTGCAGTGCGTAGTAAACTAATAGTGGAGAGTAGATAGAGATTGTTGATCTCAGTGATATAAACCATGAGTCACTGTATTTTAAAGGTAAATAGTATCGTAACATTATGGTTAATATTCTGACTCACGATAATTGAACAAGATTATGTCTCTGACGAATTTCTCTTAAGCTTTATTCAATGAATGCCATTGAGACGTGCTTGAAATACCTAGCTATAAACTACTAGCTCAGTTGCATCGGCCGGCTTCGCATGGTTAGCTTGTTTATAGTATGCGACATGTTGAGATGGTAATCGGGTTATGAGGCGGGGGACGCCCCGAACACCCGCATGTCACCTGCGCTCACCCGCAGCGCAGCTCATCTTGCTATGCTCATGTCACATTAAGATTAACGTAATGCCCAACAACGCCATAATTATCGCGATAATTCCGCCGATAATCAACGCATTCAACTGAGTGGCCACACATGAACTGTTAACGTCCAAATTAGGCGATAAGACTAACCCCTAAAATCGTCTAACGTCAAACGGCAATGTGAATTCCGTTGATCAAATTATCGCGTTGATCGTGGCTACACCTACTTACGGTTAACGGGAAATGCCGTTGAAAAACGCGTTAATGTAGCTGCGGCATTATAAAATATATAAATTGAAATTATTTATCATGTTTACATGGTTTACATAAATGTAAATAAAATTATTTGCATACGACTTGTTTAAAGTTTACCTACCTACTTATATGTATATTATGAGATGATGATAACACCTTATCAGTACTGTCTTACATTGTGATGTTACAAGCATTAGTTCCTAATGATAATAATAAGATTCCAGGCTCCTTTTTCTACAACCGCACCGCACGCCACCGCAAGCAATTTACCACTTGGATGCCTGCACTTCGACCGCCCGTTGTCCAGATTCTTTTTAGGGTTGATCCGTCCGTCCATCCGTCCGTCCGTCCGTCCGTCCATTCATCAGCCTGTCCGTACACCTGTCTGTCTGTCTGTCCTCGTGTCGTCTCGTAGACGTAGTCTGAAATTTTGGTATTTGGTGTAGAATGTTGACGTTTCATATTTTTTCTGTGTTTTTACTCCTACTCAGTATAGTGAGCCGGGCTATGGGTTAGTGGTTATGTAGTAGAGCCTTTCAGTAAGTGTCCAAAAACGAGAGAAAGATGAATATTCCGTTATTTCCGCATTCCTCGCTTTAAAGGTAATGAAAAAGATTGGAGTCGTAAAAGGCTTGACCTACAACGACACACATACCCACAGACAGACTGCGTTACATACAGCCGGCTCACGTGCGTGAATCATAACATGGATACTTGGTCTATGGAACGGCCTCAATAGTAAGAACTTCCTATAAGACATGACATCTCTGCATATCGTCGCTGCGCGTGCAAAATCCACTGTGTACTTATTTTTTTAAGATTTTCGTTTTTAATGTCATTTTGTTTGGTTTTAAAAGGCGTGTAGATACTTGTTCTTTAGCATGGGTGCTCGTTGTCCAAGAGATAATCTTTTCAGCTTTGAGGTTTTGGTCTAAAAGTTTTTCAAAAAATTTAAGCTTAAATAGTCTCCTGAAAACTTGGGATTTTCCACTTGTAGGAAAAATCCTGTATGGAATTACCATCTTTTCTAAACCTGAATGAGCAACCTGAGTGGCGCGCTATACTTACCAATATAACACAGCATTTATATGCTATCAGAATATATGCCACTTCCAGTTTATTATATCGCCAGTAACATGCGCGCACGCAAGTCTCAACTGTCAAGTCAGTCGAACTACAATATCAAGAGTGGACACACTTAAATATCACGTGTAGTTTTTAAATATTACCAAATTCACACTTTTTCACTAAAAATTGTCAAATTAATGGGTTTTTACCTCTACTAATAAGAAAATTGACATTTTCATGCAATTTTTTCGATGTATGTTTTGTGTTTTCGAAAGTTTACATTTCTACGCTAATTTTGCCATATTTTGACTAAAACTTGAATAAAACTTCAATAGAATTATCGTGTTCATCAATATTAGTGATAAAATAGTTATTTTTGTGTGAAAATTCAGTGTTTTCGCGAGTTTAAAGTGCAATGGGTGCCTTGGACTGCGTCAATAAGAGTAAAATAACACCGACGGTCAGTACGGAGGTATTCACTGTTAACATTAGCTCGCAGTCGTCGTTGAATGAACCGGTATGTATTAATTAATTGATTTTGCGAAGAAATAATGTATGAAACCTGTTTGTGAGAGGTTTGCCTGGGTGGCTCGTTGCATTATCAAGTTCTTGGCTTGAGGAAAACCATTACGTTGGCGGAGATACAAGGTTCGTAGAAGCATTGTTTGCTACTGAGACTGAAAGGATTTTGATAATCCTATAATTGCATATTATACTTACTTATCGGAGGTTAAATTCTAGACACGTACTAACCTTTCGGAGATACGTGCGTTTTAAGCTATAAAATATGACTTGTTTTAACGATACCAGCAAAACGTGAAAAAACCTGCACGCTGAGAGTTCTCCATAATGTTGTTAAAGGTGTGCTAATCCACTGTTGGTCAGTGTGGTGGACTATGGCATAAACCCTTCTCATTCTGTGAGTATCTTAGCAGGTATAGCACGCGACAGGTTGAGATGGCAATCAGGGTATGAGGCGAGGGGACGCCCCGCACACCCGCATGTCACCCGCAGCGTGTTAACGCGAAGGCTGTGCGAGGGGGCGGGGGGGGGGGGGGGGGGGGGGGTTGCCATCTCAACCTGTCGTGCACTATATCTACTTAGGCCGCTGATGTGTTGAAATGACGATGATGATATGTATTTATTAACCTCACTTTCTTAACCAAATGCAACAGACATATAATGCATACACTTTGAGAAAGGACTCGCCATAGTTGCTCTATATCCTCTATATGTCAACTGCCAATTCAAAAGTACGGTTTAAAATTCTTCTTTCTTCTTCCTGGCCGGCTAGCATGGGCAGTAGATAAAAATTATATCCCCGATTATATCTGATTTTCCACTGATTTTCAGTGGATATAATCGGGGGATATAATTTTTATCTACTGCCCATGCTAGCCGGGCTGGGCTGGTATCCACTATCCGCACATACTTTTACTATTCGTAATATTCTCTAGTACATAATATAATACCTAATATACACCGTTCGTTACCTAACGTCGCGACTTTCACAACCACTCACAAATGGCAACTCGATTCTTTTGAAAATAAACGCGATGTGTCACTGCCGCTTGTGTAAACTTTAAAGAAAACGTGCGAACTGATTAAACATTGATGTGTGCTTACAGACGAACAGCACTTTCGTGCACAGAAGTGGTCGGAGGAGTTAGTTGTTTGACCCTATTCCACCGTCTATTTTCTAAAACCGTAGGGCTCGAAAGCAATTTCGACCTCACGACCTGGGTGTCTGGTGCACTTCGACCGCCCGATGTGACAGATCTTTTTTTCCACGAACATACAAATTGTGGAACCGACTCCCTTCGACGTTGTTCATACTAGGTTTCAACATGAGGTTATGCGAGGAACGGATCAACCAATTCCTGAAAGGCTGGCAAAGCACTGATGGTTCCTCTGGTGCTACAAATGTTCATGGGCTGCGGTAATCACTTAACATCAGGTGACCCACCTGTTCGTTTTTTCGCTATTTTCGAGTATATAAAAAAAGATAGACAAGAAAGTCGTAACTTTTGAATATAAATTAATGAGGTGAGTAATAGTTACAAGAAAATATGCGAACTCAGCAAAATACAAAATAATATTAAATAATAACTAAGCGTGCCTAAAAAACCATAGTCATGTTGTGCGACCATATAGGATTACAATAAGGTCAAAATGTAGCAATTTAAGAATTAAGTTAAAGTAATTATTGTAATCTGTTTTGGTTGACAATAAATAAATACCTTCATCACCTTTTCCTCAAAATAGGAAAATCCAAAATACCTTACCAGATTTACAGATAGGTGACTCATGATAAAAAAGGTATTTTAAAGTAATTACGGCATTTAGTATGACCACAGGGCATGTCGGTAGACCTGTAAAGGTATGGTCAGACACATCGCAGTGCGGTTGCGGAACGTCAATAACACCTTAACTGAACACACATCTTGGCTAGGCTACGGGGCCTCCGAGATCAATAAAATGTCTGTACACCGTCTGAGGCACCCCGCGATAAAAGACGCCTTAAGCACGTCCTTAACGACACCGACGACCAAATCATGACCGACAATGCAATCTATCTTATAGGGGTACACAAAAACTCAACCTTATTACAGCGTATTCGCTGGCGAAGACGAGGTCACCCATGTCTAACGTCACTCGGACGTGGACTCACGCCACGAACCCTCGGAGCATACGCACTAACCAGTCCAACCAATCCACCCATTCCAACGTCATCCTAAGCCGTGGTCCAAGCCTCATAGGAGGCACTCTTAGGAGGACGTTGTCCCCCGATCTCTCCAATTACTTCTTCAAGCCCCAGAGCGTCCTCCAGGCGGAGCTTCACGCGTACCGCGGCGTGTTGCATTTGTCCAAGGTTTTGTTAGGTGTATGTACGAGCATAACATATTCCAGTCACGTTCTAATAGCTCCTTATTTACGTTGTCACGATCGGTTGGTTTTTTTCTGCTTATGTCATTTTGAATATTTTTTCCTTCTGTTTCTTAATCATACTCAATTTACTTACCTGAATTAAGTAAAGATTTTTAGTAGGAAATTGGAAAGTCTTATATTTAACCATTGAATTATTATATACTAACCCAGTTTTTTCCATTTTTCGAGCAAAATGAGTTCTCATCTCATTATTTATATCTTCATAATACTTAGATTCATTTGTGATGTAAGTACAAATTATTCCGTCCGTCCGTGGGTCTTTCAATCTTAGTGTAGGTTTTTTTTAATCTGATACAAATTAGCCCTTGACTACGATCTCACCTGTTTAGGTAAAGATGACATAGTCTAAGATGGAAGCGGGCTAACTTGGATGGGGTGTGGTAGTTTCATTGAACTTATACCCCTGATCGGTTTCTACGCGCTTGGCGATGCGTCTTTGGCGGTTGGTTTTAATCATAAACTTACATATTATTTTGTATGTCATAAACAGAAACTATGTATATTATGTATCTAGACACTATGCTATAATATTATCTCCATTGAATATCTAATCAGAAAGTACCATAGCAAACGCCGCGACAGATTGCTATAATAAGATGGACAGGCCAAAAGAGGTTATACTGAAAATATTGCGAAGGTTAGGAAATAATAATTAAATATAAATCTATGACCCCCAGTTAACTTGAAGGATATTATCCTGTACCAGTTATAAATAGGTACTCCTAATAGCTCTGATTAGCATGATGCCATGAAATTATCTTCTTCCTCATTCTACGAGTACCGTATCCCTCTTTGCTCAAGGCCGAGCTATAAATCTGTTATGATTATACCATCACTTAATTTAACTATGCATGATACTTCCTCCATTACCTGATCGTCCTGTTTTAGGGTTCCGCACCTCAAAAGGATAAAAAGGGAACCCTTATCACTTCGTTGTCTGTCTGTCTGTCTTACAATCTCTTTAGCATTGATAAATAATTTTGTTTAATTATACTTTCATAGTACTGGCTTACTTACTTAATATCCTAGAATTATTCTGATTTCAATGTAAGTAGTAGTTTTGCAATTAGAGGCTGGGAAATTCAAGGCAAAAATTGTACTTTAGGGCCCCTAAACGGTCGACGGCTGACAAAATATGACAATACGGTATGAATGCGCGTTTAAACTGGCGCACTACGCCGCAATGTGTCCCGGCCCTAAGTAATTTGCGTCACAAAATCAATTGATGAGCGTGTCAAATATGAGAATTTTCATTTAACTTGGTGTCAAGAAAGGAAACATAATATTTTCTTATCACTTCGCGTGGCAGGTTTATTACAGGCAGGGTTATAAATAAACGCCAATAGTATCTTTTGCAGAGGTTGCGGTTAATGCGCTTGCGTCAAGGTTACCCGATCCTGTCGCTAGGGTTGACAAAAAGGATGGGGTAAGTCGTTTAGCACCTTAATGATCATATACGGGTGGCACGGTTCTGCACATGCGTTAGGTGTGTGCAGCGTGTTTATAGAAGAAGGTCCTATTATGTACGATAGGCAAGGAACCAAAAGCTTAATTTGCTATAATCCGCTAAACCAACGAAATCTGTATAATGGTACGTAGCACCATACAAATTCCAACACCACTCGACGCGCGATACCATACAGATTTCGTTGGTTTAGCGGATTAAAACAAATTAAGCTTTTGGTTCCTTGTATATCATGGACTTCCGCAAAATAACGCCTGCTTCTATAATAATGTACGATAGGTTTTTGATGCAATATATTCGAGGGTTAGTTGCTCGAATTCTGAGGCCGGCCGAATTATTTTTACTTAGTTTGCTTTAAAGATATACGAATTGCAGAAACCTCGGAAAAAGGCTTAAGTGACGCGATTTGGAGTTAAGTTTTCACTTGAATCATGAATTTATATAAAAAAAAAAAATGTCAGTTCGTGATAAAAAGGTTGTTGGGCCGCGTAATTTTAATTAAGTGCATCAATTTTTTCCTAAACAATTAACGTCACAACCGAACTGTTTCATAAAAAGAAAATAGAAATTCTGTGTTTTATTTTGTGTATGTTACAACCCTAGTAGTAATAGCATGCATGTGGCGCCACGATTATTATTGCGGGAATAATTGGAACTACATAAACGTAAATTATTTATAGAGCTAAATTACAGAAAATCAATAGTTAGTAGATATTTCTAAGTAATAAAAGTCTATTTTTTGAACATCCACGTTCCAATCCTCATTCAAGTAAATTGAGATAGATATAGGTGAGTAAAATTATGAAAGTACGCTAAGAGCGGTTACGCACTCATACAATCCGAGTCCGTGAAAATTCGTACCAGAATGCTAAAACGCTTCGCGGCACATTTTTGTCGGTAGGGTGGTAACTAGCCACGGCCGAAGCCTCCCGCCAGACCAGACCAGAGAAATTATAAAGTTCCAAACTCTCACCATTTATTTCGAATGAAGAACCGTAAAAAACAATCATCAAAATCGGTTCATAATTGGCGGAGTAATCGCGTAATAAACTCCTCCTTTTTTTGAAGTCGGTTAAAAAACTGGACTGTATGCGGATAAAGCTACAATTTCATAACAATTGAATAATACCTACTCAAGTTTTTTTAACTAGGAAGTTTGTAATTTAAGGTATTTCGAGATGTACCGAGTGACCGGATATTTAAGTACATAAGCACTAAAGTGGCGTCTGTCTCTATCTCGGCTTAGCTATAAATACGTACATAAATAAAATTATAGAAATTCCTCGTACCATGACGCACGGACCCATGGGGTCGCCGCGGCGGGCGGGTGATTCAGCGCAATGGATCTTTGATTATCTTTAGGTACGTGCTTGGATTAATTTAATGGTAGGTATGAGTAGGTTATAACTTCTAGGCAAGCGCGCTCCATCTTAGGCGGCGTCATCACTTGCTAGCAGGTCTGATTGCAGCTAAGCGCTAGTCAGTAAATTAAAAAAAAGAGTAGGTACCTAGGTAGCATTGATAGCCTAGTGGTTAGGACGTCGGCCTTCAAATCGGGAGGTCCGGGCTTGGATCCCGGGCACGCAACTTTAATTTTTCGGAGTTATGTGCGTTTTAAACTTTTAAATATCACTTGCTCTAAGAAATCATTTGAATTAAAACTTTTTTTTTATTCACTATAGGCAAGCGCTTGACCACAATCACACCTGATGGAAAGTAATGATGTGGCCTAAGACGGGACTTACGTGAATTGCAAAATTTGCTTATTAATTATTATGCCTTTACTATTAGTAAATTATTTCTAAACTAATAAATTAAATACGCATCCTAGATTGTAAGTAAAATTATTATACAAGGTAGGTACACGAATAGGAATTTATTAAGGACGTCTTTGCAAAATGAATAGGTATCAAAATTGCACTACTACATAAGTACACTGCCCACACGCACACAGCTGCGTCAAAATGAGTGAATCGACTTGATTTTGATACTTTGATATTTTTATTTTATTTTATATTTGGTCATCTATTTTTTTTTAACAGTTTTTTTTTTAAATATGTATCTTGACAATAATACAGTAAGTAGAACAGTGCCTACAGACTAAGGGTCTGATGATGAAATATTTCACCATGACTTCTTGGCAATGAACAACATTTCCATGCTTATGAAATTATGAGCTCCTACTATGACTAAAATAATCTGAGAAGGATAGCATTACATTACCTCCCGACTTGATGAAATTGCATACTTTGGAACCTACTACTGGAACTCAGAGACGAATAGAGCTAGGTGTTTCGAGTTTGGGCTCATTTTCTTAGTCATGATGAGATCTTACCTCCGGATTTGTGGAGTGACCTGATGGTATACCTCGGAAGTCACTATTGGAACTCGGAGACGAATAGAGCTAGGTGTTTCGAGTTTGGGCTCATTTTCTTAGTCATGATGAGATCTTACCTCCGGATTTGTGGAGTGACCTGATGGTATACCTCGGAAGTCACTATTGGAACTCGGAGACGAATAGAGCTAGGTGTTTCGAGTTTGGGCTCATTTTCTTAGTCATGATGAGATCTTACCTCCGGATTTGTGGAGTGACCTGATGGTATACCTCGAAAGTCACTATTGGAACTCGGAGACGAATAGAGCTAGGTGTTTCGAGTTTGGGCTCATTTTCTTAGTCATGATGAGATCTTACCTCCGGATTTGTGGAGTGACCTGATGGTATACCTCGGAAGTCACTATTGGAACTCGGAGACGAATAGAGCTAGTTGTTTCGAGTTTGGGCTCATTTTCTTAGTCATGATGAGATCTTACCTCCGGATTTGTGGAGTGACCTGATGGTATACTTTGGAAGTCACTATTGGAACTCAGAGACGAATAGAGCTAGGTGTTTCAAGTTTGGACTCATTTTCTTAGTCATGATGAGATCTTACCTCCGGATTTGTGGAGTGACCTGATGGTATCCTCGGAAGTCACTATTGGAACTCGGAGACGAATAGAGCTAGGTGTTTCGAGTTTGGGCTCATTTTCTTAGTCATGAAGAGATCTTACCTCCGGATTTGTGGAGTGACCTGATGGTACACCTCGGAAGTCACTATTGGAACTCGGAGACGAATAGAGCTAGGTGTTTCGAGTTTGGGCTCATTTTCTTAGTCATGATGAGATCTTACCTCCGGATTTGTGGAGTGACCTGATGGTATACCTCGGAAGTCACTATTGGAACTCGGAGACGAATAGAGCTAGGTGTTTCGAGTTTGAGCTCATTTTCTTAGTCATGATGAGATCTTACCTCCGGATTTGTGGAGTGACCTGATGGTATACCTCGAAAGTCACTATTGGAACTCGGAGACGAATAGAGCTAGGTGTTTCGAGTTTGGGCTCATTTTATTAGTCATGATGAGATCTTACCTCCGGATTTGTGGAGTGACCTGATGGTATACCTCGGAAGTCACTATTGGAACTCGGAGACGAATAGAGCTAGGTGTTTCGAGTTTGGGCTCATTTTCTTAGTCATGATGATATCTTACCTCCGGATTTGTGGAGTGACCTGATGGTATACTTTGGAAGTCACTATTGGAACTCGAAGACGAATAGAGCTAGGTGTTTCGAGTTTGGACTCATTTTCTTAGTCATGATGAGATCTTACCTCCGGATTTGTGGAGTGACCTGATGGTATCATCGGAAGTCACTATTGGAACTCGGAGACGAATAGAGCTAGGTGTTTCGAGTTTGGGCTCATTTTCTTAGTCATGAAGAGATCTTACCTCCGGATTTGTGGAGTGACCTGATGGTATACCTCGGAAGTCACTATTGGAACTCGGAGACGAATAGAGCTAGGTGTTTCGAGTTTGGGCTCATTTTCTTAGTCATGATGAGATCTTACCTCCGGATTTGTGGAGTGACCTGATGGTATACCTCGGAAGTCACTATTGGAACTCGGAGACGAATAGAGCTAGGTGTTTCGAGTTTGGGCTCATTTTCTTAGTCATGATGAGATCTTACCTCCGGATTTGTGGAGTGACCTGACGGTATACCTCGAAAGTCACTATTGGAACTCGGAGACGAATAGAGCTAGGTGTTTCGAGTTTGGGCTCGTTTTGTTAGTTATGACGAGATTATACCTTGAAACTTGTTGGAGTGCTCTGAAGGTATACTTCAAAAGCCACTATTGGACTTTCGAGTCGAGTAGAGTTAGATGTTATGAGTTTGAGCTCGTTTTGTAAGTTCCAATAGTGACTTCCGAGGTATACCATCAGGTCACTCCACAAATCCGGAGGTAAGATCTCATCATGACTAAGAAAATGAGCCCGAACTCGAAACAGCTAGCTTTATTCGTCTCCGAGTTCCAATAGTGACATCCGAGGTATACCATCAGGTCACTTCACGAATCCGGAGGTAACATCTCATCATGACTAAGAAAATGAGCTCAAACTCGAAACACCTAGCTCTATTCGTCTCCGAGTTCCAATAGTGACTTCCGAGGTATACCATCAGGTCACTTCACAAATCCGGAGGTAAGATCTCATCATGACTAAGAAAATGAGCCCAAACTCGAAACACCTAGCTCTATTCGTCTCCGAGTTCCAATAGTGACTTCCGAGGTATACCATCAGGTCACTCCACAAATCCGGAGGTAAGATCTCATCATGTCTAAGAAAATGAGCCCAAACTCGAAACACCTAGCTCTATTCGTCTCCGAGTTCCAATAGTGACTTCCGAGGTATACCATCAGGTCACTCCACAAATCCGGAGGTAAGATCTCATCATGACTAAGAAAATGAGCCCAAACTCGAGACATCTAGCTCTATTCGTCTCCGAGTTCCAATAGTGACTTCCGAGGTATACCATCAGGTCACTCCACAAATCCGGAGGTAAGATCTCATCATTACTAAGAAAATGAGCCCAAACTCGAAACACCTAGCTCTATTCGTCTCCGAGTTCCAATAGTGACTTCCGAGGTATACCATCAGGTCACTCCACAAATCCGGAGGTAAGATCTCATCATGACTAAGAAAATGAGCCCAAACTCGAAACACCTAGCTCTATTCGTCTCCGAGTTCCAATAGTGACTTCCGAGGTATACCATCAGGTCACTCCACAAATCCGGAGGTAAGATCTCATCATTACTAAGAAAATGAGCCCAAACTCGAAACACCTAGCTCTATTCGTCTCCGAGTTCCAATAGTGACTTCCGAGGTATACCATCAGGTCACTCCACAAATCCGGAGGTAAGATCTCATCATGACTAAGAAAATGAGCCCAAACTCGAAACATCTAGCTCTATTCGTCTCCGAGTTCCAATAGTGACTTCCGAGGTATACCATCAGGTCACTCCACAAATCCGGAGGTAAGATCTCATCATGACTAAGAAAATGAGCCCAAACTCGAAACACCTAGCTCTATTCGTCTCCGAGTTCCAATAGTGACTTCCGAGGTATACCATCAGGTCACTCCACAAATCCGGAGGTAAGATCTCATCATGACTAAGAAAATGAGCCCAAACTCGAAACACCTAGCTCTATTCGTCTCCGAGTTCCAATAGTGACTTCCGAGGTATACCATCAGGTCAGTCCACAAATCCGGAGGTAAGATCTCATCATTACTAAGAAAATGAGCCCAAACTCGAAACACCTAGCTCTATTCGTCTCCGAGTTCCAATAGTGACTTCCGAGGTATACCATCAGGTCACTCCACAAATCCGGAGGTAAGATCTCATCATGACTAAGAAAATGAGCCCAAACTCGAAACACCTAGCTCTATTCGTCTCCGAGTTCCAATAGTGACTTCCGAGGTATACCATCAGGTCACTCCACAAATCCGGAGGTAAGATCTCATCATGACTAAGAAAATGAGCCCAAACTCGAAACACCTAGCTCTATTCGTCTCCGAGTTCCAATAGTGACTTCCGAGGTATACCATCAGGTCACTCCACAAATCCGGAGGTAAGATCTCATCATGACTAAGAAAATGAGCCCAAACTCGAAACACCTAGCTCTATTCGTCTCCGAGTTCCAATAGTGACTTCCGAGGTATACCATCAGGTCACTCCACAAATCCGGAGGTAAGATCTCATCATGACTAAGAAAATGAGCCCAAACTCGAAACACCTAGCTCTATTCGTCTCCGAGTTCCAATAGTGACTTCCGAGGTATACCATCAGGTCACTCCACAAATCCGGAGGTAAGATCTCATCATGTCTAAGAAAATGAGCCCAAACTCGAAACACCTAGCTCTATTCGTCTCCGAGTTCCAATAGTGACTTCCGAGGTATACCATCAGGTCACTCCACAAATCCGGAGGTAAGATCTCATCATGACTAAGAAAATGAGCCCAAACTCGAGACATCTAGCTCTATTCGTCTCCGAGTTCCAATAGTGACTTCCGAGGTATACCATCAGGTCACTCCACAAATCCGGAGGTAAGATCTCATCATGACTAAGAAAATGAGCCCAAACTCGAAACACCTAGCTCTATTCGTCTCCGAGTTCCAATAGTGACTTCCGAGGTATACCATCAGGTCACTCCACAAATCCGGAGGTAAGATCTCATCATTACTAAGAAAATGAACCCAAACTCGAAACACCTAGCTCTATTCGTCTCCGAGTTCCAATAGTGACTTCCGAGGTATACCATCAGGTCACTCCACAAATCCGGAGGTAAGATCTCATCATTACTAAGAAAATGAGCCCAAACTCGAAACACCTAGCTCTATTCGTCTCCGAGTTCCAATAGTGACTTCCGAGGTATACCATCAGGTCACTCCACAAATCCGGAGGTAAGATCTCATCATTACTAAGAAAATGAACCCAAACTCGAAACACCTAGCTCTATTCGTCTCCGAGTTCCAATAGTGACTTCCGAGGTATACCATCAGGTCACTCCACAAATCCGGAGGTAAGATCTCATCATGACTAAGAAAATGAGCCCAAACTCGAAACACCTAGCTCTATTCGTCTCCGAGTTCCAATAGTGACTTCCGAGGTATACCATCAGGTCACTCCACAAATCCGGAGGTAAGATCTCATCATTACTAAGAAAATGAGCCCAAACTCGAAACACCTAGCTCTATTCGTCTCCGAGTTCCAATAGTGACTTCCGAGGTATACCATCAGGTCACTCCACAAATCCGGAGGAAAGATCTCATCATGACTAAGAAAATGAGCCCAAACTCGAAACACCTAGCTCTATTCGTCTCCGAGTTCCAATAGTGACTTCCGAGGTATACCATCAGGTCACTCCACAAATCCGGAGGTAAGATCTCATCATGTCTAAGAAAATGAGCCCAAACTCGAAACACCTAGCTCTATTCGTCTCCGAGTTCCAATAGTGACTTCCGAGGTATACCATCAGGTCACTCCACAAATCCGGAGGTAAGATCTCATCATGACTAAGAAAATGAGCCCAAACTCGAAACACCTAGCTCTATTCGTCTCCGAGTTCCAATAGTGACTTCCGAGGTATACCATCAGGTCACTCCACAAATCCGGAGGTAAGATCTCATCATGTCTAAGAAAATGAGCCCAAACTCGAAACACCTAGCTCTATTCGTCTCCAAGTTCCAATAGTGACTTCCGAGGTATACCATCAGGTCACTCCACAAATCCGGAGGTAAGATCTCATCATGACTAAGAAAATGAGCCCAAACTCGAAACACCTAGCTCTATTCGTCTCCGAGTTCCAATAGTGACTTTCGAGGTATACCATCAGGTCACTCCACAAATCCGGAGGTAAGATCTCATCATGACTAAGAAAATGAGCCCAAACTCGAAACACCTAGCTCTATTCGTCTCCGAGTTCCAATAGTGACTTCCGAGGTATACCATCAGGTCACTCCACAAATCCGGAGGTAAGATCTCATCATGACTAAGAAAATGAGCCCAAACTCGAAACACCTAGCTCTATTCGTCTCCGAGTTCCAATAGTGACTTTCGAGGTATACCATCAGGTCACTCCACAAATCCGGAGGTAAGATCTCGTCATGACTAAGAAAACGAGCCCAAACTGGACACATCTAGTTCTTCTAGTCTTCAAGTTCCTGTCGCAGCCTTCGAAGTTCACTATCAGATCACTATCATGCTCAAGAAAAAAATCCAGCTAACGATAAAATGTGATAATAGGTACATAATATTATCATTATTATCTTACCTTGCCAAAATATCAGCACAATCACGGAATAAGTACCTATAAATATCAGTTAGGGTTTTGTCGAACTATTTTGTGTTCGTACAGCGATCTTTTCCACATCAAAAAATTATAGCAACCGACGCAGAGACCACCCACGAAGGCGGCTAGCCGCTGACTGATATAATTTTGAAATCATACCATTGCCTGCCCAATATCAAAATAACCCTTAGTGCACTGTATTAAGGTTTGCGGTTGAAGCAAAATACGTGAAAAATTTATACACGATGTTTTTATTTATTTTTATAATACTATTAATATAATAATCTCACATTTTGAGGTACACATTATGTGCTAACGGAAAATATTTATTAGAAGAATAAAATCCGTACGTAAACTGAGAAAAATGTACCTAAACTTGACCCTAAATCGTTAATTCTGCGTGGAAGAGGTGAAGGAAAATCGTTCTTATAGTATCAAAATTAATGATTTTATCAAAAAATTACTCGATCTCTGGAGATAAAGGACCAATCTATTTTTAGCAATCTGTAGTTCCAATTTACTTAGTATATTTTAGCCACAAAGCGTACCGAAAATCTATACAAGTGTGCAAATACGTCCATTTGTAACGGTATGCATTCTAGTCCAAACTTATAAATAGTTCGTTTTCTAATTAATTACGATAGATAAATAACAACGGACGGACGGATATGATTTATAGCTTTATAATTAAATTGATATTTTAAACGCGACGATAACAATGTTACCGACACCTTGGTTTTTAGTTCTGCTACTCAACGCTAGATGGCGTTGTTTTAAATAATATTGATCATTCATATTTTATAAGGCGCCTATCTACCTATATACGTGACTGAAATAAATAAAAATTGTAATAGTTATTTGTTTATATAATCACGATTATAAGATTACAGTTTATGCATACGAAATAGATGGAAACACTCGATTTAATCGAAATCGATAATATAAAATCAAAAAAGGGTAAAGCACCCTACATTCTTACATGATTCAGAATTGAGTCAGAACTCAATAGTATTATCAATTATTAATTTAATTTTACTGTACGATTTATTTTTATAGATGTTTTTTGTTATTTTTAAATACAAAACTATCTTTGTTCGTATTCGAAGAATTCTGTGATTCCATGATTAGAAGCTACCTAACAGAAAGTGGATACCTAAGTAAATTCTACACAAAGTAGGTATTGTTGGAGATCTGATGTTGCTAAGTTATATTCAAACCGATATCTGATTATATGATAACGAATAACTCTCTACGATTATCCAATACGTAGATCTTGAGTTATGCTTCTAAGTTGAAATTGATAGTTTCATGCAGTGAATAGTAATTTTTGGATTGACTCTTACTTGTTTTGATCAGTTGATATATCATAATGAACGTTATTCAAACAATTCATAATCTTCAAATTACATACTTACATTACATTAAATACATACTTATTTTTGAATTTTTTCATTTTTAAAAAGTTGGAAATGAATATAGTTACGTGGCAATGAATATAGGCAGGTGAAATAAAATTGCATTTCCTTTTTGATGTATTTTCGAATATAATATTACTATAAAGAAAATACGTCATGAAAACAAAGCCCACGATCGTTTTAATCAAGATTTTTAAATAGATTAATGTTTAGACCCAATTTATGTACTTTTAATTCATAAACCTAGAATTTAGACAAAATGAATGGAGCATCAACATTACTATATAAGATGTATTGATACAAAAGAATTTCCCGTTTTATAATTGAAATGGCAATTAAAAAAATATATTCTTTTGAATTTAAAGATTGCAAAAGTTTATTTAGTCTGTCTCAGAGTCAGAGGGTTTCGAATCGTTAAATGGATCTACCAAGTGGATATTGCAACAGTAGATAAGATAAAAAAGCTGTTATGTGATTACATTCAAACATAACGGTCATTCATTACCAATGACTTATAAGCATCTATGTAACAAGTACTACGCACTGGACAGGTAATCCTAATTAAAAAAAAAATGCGGATTGCAACTCGTTTTTGACTGTACCAATTATTACTTGTGGGTCATGCTAATTTTGACAGCTTCATAGAAACGCTTTTTGTTTGGAATAGCCCTTCTAGAAGTACCAGTTCAGTGCAGTGGTCATCACTTATCACAGATTTACACTAATTATGTGACTGTCTCTCTTTTGAATAACGCGATCCATTTGAAGATTATTGATAACCTTTCGCCTTCCCGGCTGGCAAGCGACGTAAGCGAGTATTTATGGCTTTCTAGTTTCTATTCCTTTTGATTTTATCTTAACAATAACTGGGAATAAGTAATTATGTGTATGTATAATCCCACCAAAAACATTTCATGTAAAAAGTTAGCCAAGACTCACAAGTTCATAATGTTTTCACTGTTAAAAAGTTATGAGATCTCTAGTAGAGCCAAGCCCCTAGCTGATCTTAGATTTGTGCTGGCCATGGGACCTATCCCAAGTTCAAAGTAATATAGCTCTTAAATGTTCTTGACTATATCACATTTATAACAATAAATAACAAATCACTCTACTTACAAGCTCTGATTCTACAAACCCTACATCTTGGTAAAAAAAAGACGGCTTGGCCGTTTAATAACTTTTAACGTTTAATATGTTATGTCATGTAATAGTTTTACGAACATTAAACGGCCAAGCCGTACTTTTTTTACCAAGATATAGGGTTTGTAGAATCAGAGCTTGTAAGTAGAGTGATTTGTTATTTATTGTTATAAATGTGATATAGTCAAGAACATTTAAGAGCTATATTACTTTGAACTTGGGATAGGTCCCATGGCCAGCACAAATCTTAGGGTGCGTCCACATCTGGCCAATGTGCCGCGAATGTGCAGCTCGCGAGCCGTTAGCGAGCTGCCCGCGAGCTGCGCGCGCGCATTTTTGTTCGTGAGCCGCTCCTGCACCGCCCGCGCGCAGTTCGCGCGCAACCTAAGCGCCGTACGCGATCAGCGAGCGGGCGGCGCGCTAGCGGCTCGCGTCTTCCTTCCGCCCGCGCCTAGCCCCGCACCCCTAACTTGAGTGCGCGCAGATCGCGCGCCGCGCGCACGCCTTTTACGAGCCTTGCATGAGTTGCGCTAGAGGCGCACCAAACCATTGCCGTGACGGCACGCGTGCAGCTCGCGGGCAGCTAGCAAACGGCTCGCGAGCTGCACATTCGCGGCACATTCGCCAGATGTGGACGCACCCTAAGATCAGCTAGGGGCTTGGCTCTACTAGAGATCTCATAACTTTTTAACAGTGAAAACATTATGAACTTGTGAGTCTTTTTACATGAAATGTTTTTGGTGGGATTTCATTTCTTTTTGGCAGGTGCCCTAAATTTTTTTTGGATCTATTTCTTGTAGGTACATCATTTTCATGGCCCACTCTCTATCGATACCTCTTTTTTTAAAAGCTTTTATTCAACTTGCAATGTACTCGTATGTAAGTATGTTTGTTCGGGTGGAATCTTGCAACTCAATTTTGAAGCAGATATACCAAATTTCAGTCTTTTAGGACTTCAGGAAACACAGATACTTGGTACGTTTGATAAATCTGCCACGGACATCTTATCATGTAAACTTTAGTATTCGAGCAACAGATTTTACAGATATGCATCTCATATACGAGGGGATGAAGGGGGACCCGATTTCTTAATTTATCTGTTGTTCATAATTCTTGAAATTCCTACTTAATGCCAAATTTCAGTCTTCTAGGACTTCAGAAAGTACCCTAGAATTTGTGACTAGAGGTTTTGAATGTCGATAAATCTGAAACTATAAAAGCTAGACAATTGATACTCAGTACGTTTAATGAATCTGCCAAGGATATCTTATCCTGAAAATATCAGCATTCTAGCGATAGAATTTAAAGATTTGCTTCCCCCATACAGAGGCGTAGAGGGGTGAAATTTCCAATTTCTTAATTTTTTTGTAGTTTGTATGCAATTTCTAGTCTACATACCAAATTTCAGTCTTCTAGGACTTCGGGAAGTACCCTAGAATTACAGACTAGAAGTTTTGACTGTCAATAAATCTGAAACTATAAAAGCTAGACAATTGATACTCAATGCGTTTAATCAATTTGCCAAGGACATCTTATCCTGAAAATATCAGCATTCTAGCGACAGAATTTACAGATTTGCTTTTCTCATAAGAGGCGTAGAGGGGGGGAAATTCCAATTTCTCAATTTTTCTGTAGTTTGTATGCAATTTCTAGTCTACACAACAAATTTCAGCCTTCTAGAACTTCGGGAAGTACCCTAGAATTACAGACTAGAAGTTTTGACTGTCAATAAATCTGAAACTATAAAAGCTAGACAATTGATACTCAATGCGTTTAATCAATCTGCCAAAGACATCTTATCCTGAAAATATCAGCATTCTAGCAACAGAATTTACAGATTTGCTTTTCTCATAAGAGGCGTAGAGGGGGGGAAATTCCAATTTCTCAATTTTCCTGTAGTTTGTATGCAATTTCTAGTCTACATACCAAATTTCAGTCTTCTAGGACTTCGGGAAGTACCCTAGAATTACAGACTAGAAGTTTTGACTGTCAATAAATCTGAAACTATAAAAGCTAGACAATTGATACTCAATGCGTTTAATCAATTTGCCAAGGACATCTTATCCTGAAAATATCAGCATTCTAGCGACAGAATTTACAGATTTGCTTTTCTCATAAGAGGCGTAGAGGGGGGGAAATTCCAATTTCTCAATTTTTCTGTAGTTTGTATGCAATTTCTAGTCTACACAACAAATTTCAGCCTTCTAGAACTTCGGGAAGTACCCTAGAATTACAGACTAGAAGTTTTGACTGTCAATAAATCTGAAACTATAAAAGCTAGACAATTGATACTCAATGCGTTTAATCAATCTGCCAAAGACATCTTATCCTGAAAATATCAGCATTCTAGCGACAGAATTTACAGATTTAGAATAGAATAGAATAGAATTAACTTTATTCATTGGATCAACATACAGCTAATACAAAACACACTTAAAATATAAAACTTAAAAAATAAATAAAACTTAAAATATAAAATATAAGACTTAAAAACTAACTTAACTTAAACATGGTGTTGAGTACCTGCTATATGTTGTGCCAACGAAAAGGCCCGAACTCAGCTTAATGTTGTGGATACACAATGTACCCACAACGCTGGTATTCTGTTCGAGCCCAAACGAGGGAAGTTCTGGAAGTTCTTGTAATTCTGTAAAGTGTTAATTTAAAATAGAACTAAAATAAAACATGATTAAAAATTAAAAAATTACTTATAATTAAAAATAATAATTTCTCTAACGTAATATTATTATCTAAAAGTTCTATGCGAATAAATGTCTTTCAGCTGTATATTGTTCAGACTGCCACAAACTAGCTGACTGACTTTTGAAGTTTTAGTAAATGGGCACGATATAATTTTTTGAAAGTAAATTTGGAGCCAACGTTACGACAGGGTGGGGGGATGTCATTCCAGCATTTCGTGGCAAGATATTTAAAACTGCCACGAAACGCTGCAGACCTGTGTCGTGGCATCGATAATGGAGGCACTGTTGCCCTGAGCTGTCCAAATCTTGGCTCTCGCCATACCAATTTTTTGTACAGATACTCAGGTTGTTTAGTTTTGATAACCCCAAATAATAAAGTACCTAAAAGTAGATAATATCTGTTCTTCATTTTTAGTAGATTGTTTTCATTTAAAAATGGAGTGACGTGAGATCTTGGTGGAATGGGAAAACAAAAACGAGCGCATGCGTTTTGTATTCGTTCAAGTAAACGCCACGTTTTACCAAATAGGCAAGGACCGTAAACTGTTAGGCAGTAATTTAATTTTGACAATATTAGTGTGTCACAAAGCTTAATTCTAAGGTTAATATTAATGTAAGGCCGAATCTTGTACAACACTTTTAGTCTATAGAAACAGTTCCGAGCAAGATCAGCTACGTGGTTTTCGAAGCGAAGGTTTTCATCCATGCGCAAGCCAAGATTTCGAGTTTCACAGACGTGTTCTATTTCGACACCGTCAATCAATAGTTTTGGCTGGTGGGCAAGAACATTGCTTACTTGCCTCTTTGTACCTAAAACCATAAATTTGGACTTCAGGGGGTTTAGAATAAGAGAATTTTGCTGGCACCATTGTGAAATGTTGTTTAGGACTTTGTTCATCTGATTAACTGCATTACTAATATCTTGATGGTTGACAGGAATATATATTTGAAGGTCATCAGCGTATAGATGATATTGACAATTTTCAATACAGTTAATAATATCAGCCGAATACAATATAAATAAGAGAGGTCCTAGAATGGAGCCCTGAGGGACACCCCTGTTAACCGGTTTTAGTGAAGATAACAGATCTTTTCCATCACTTTTTCGAATAACCACTTGTTGCATCCTGTCATGTAGGTAGCTAGAGAACCATTGCACTGTAGTTGAAGAAAAACCATAGAATGAAAGTTTAGCAAGCATTAGTTTTATATTAATTGAGTCAAACGCCCGGGAAAAGTCAAGCAACGCAAGAATACTACCCTTACCAGAATCCTGAGAGGTAAGTATATTGTCAATTACGTCAGACAGAGCAGAAGATGTGCTACGATGTTTCCTAAATCCCGATTGAAAATATGGTAAAATATTATAGGTCTCGCAGTACTTAATGACTTGGTTGTAGATTATTTTCTCCAGAATCTTAGAAATATAAGGAAGAATACTTATTGGTCGTAAATCTTTGACACCTACAGGATCATTAATTTTTGGCAAAGGCAGAACTAAAGCTGTTTTCCAGAGTGAAGGAAATTTCGAGGATAGTATTGACTTGTTAACTATAGCTGTAATCACAGAAAGAGTCGTAGGTAAAGTAAGAACAATCATATCCATGTTAATCTTGTCTATTCCTTGCGCATTCGATTTAATCGCCAGTATGATTTTTGCAACTACATTTTCATGTACAGGTTCGATTTGAAAACTACTATTATTTAGAAATTTCTGTGATCCAAAGCGTGCCAGACAAGACTCGTCAATTGCATCATTGCCAGGTATGTTCAGAAAATGGTCATTTATTACGTCGGGGTTATCAAATTGTTCAGGTAAATCACCAGTATTTTTGAAATTGGGTAAAACATGCTTTTTCAGATTTTTCCAAAGGTAGGTTGAATTTTTTAAGTGCGCGTTAATATGATGATCATAAAAAGCTTTCTTTTCACAAATGGCGCTAATATTAGAGAGATGTTTTAAGTCTTTATATTCGCTTTTACTAACATCTGTCTTGCGCGTTTTGTATTTTGCATGCGCCTCATCTCGTAGTTTCATAATGTAGCGAACGTTACTAGTTAGCCAGGGACTATAGTGGTCTTTTGTTATAAATGTTTTTACAGGCGCGTGTTTATCAAAAATGTCCATAATTGCTTTGTTAAAAGAAGTTACCATGCTGTCGACGCTATTTTCATTGATGATCCCATTCCAGTTTACTCTCTCAAGGTCTTTATTAAATTCTATCATATTAATATTCTTAATAGGGCGATAGGTTATGCGTTTCGACGGAATTTTAGGCTTTTTTATCTTCACCTCAGCTAAAATCATCGCGTGTCCACCTAGGTCAGGGTTATGATTGATTTTAAGATTAATAATTGGAATGTTAGAACATACAATATCTATAAGTGTTTCACTGTGAGACGTGAAGTGCGTGGGTTCCGTAACATAATTTTGAAGATTAGTGTAACGCAAAAAATTATTGAGTTGCTGAGAACTGTTGCTGGTATTATTTAAAAGGTTAATATTAAAGTCCCCTAGCAAAATAATTTCATCAAATTTAGTAAAGAACAAAATGGATTCCGTAAGAGTATCAAAAAATTTATCTACATCAAGCCAAGGCGGCCTGTAGGCAGTACCGATCAGGATATTGTGTAAATTAATAGTAAGCGATATCCACATCTGCTCAACTTCGACAGGTCCAGGCGGGTGTGAACACTTGCGGACTTTAAGCCCTTGCTTAACATAAAACCCTACACCGCCTCCTCGAGAGCGAACTGTAGGTGACCTTGGTACATGAATAAGTTTAAAACCCTTGACAACGGGTGCTCGCGCATCCTCGCCAGCTTTCAACCAAGTTTCATTTATAGCCAGAATATCTGGGGAATAGGAATTTAAAGCCACCGCAAACTCGTCGTGATTAGTAGAGAGTGATCCAGCATTAAATAAACCCAATTTTAGAAATATTGACTTATTACCTTTTATATTTAAACATAACCAAATAATACATTTCACAAAATATTATATTAAAAGATAATATATTATATTTCTGCTCCAAATAAAAGTTTGTCATTATTATTATTATGTAAAACAAACAAAAATAATGCCATTTGTATTTGTTTTGCATTAGTATTTTTCGTTGGCACGCAACATAATAGCAAGAAACAACAATAAAATGTGTACATAAAATATACAAAGACAAAAAAGTTACAACGTTGTTACAAGTTGCAATGTTATATTCACTACAAGGTGGGCCACAAAAACAAATTTTTACAATTAATATCAATAATTTAGAAATATACAACAAAATTCGAGTACAGAAAAAAACTTTCAACCCCCAACCATACTGGAAAAGAATAATGACAATTACAATAATTGAACTGTTTGTATTAGTACCCTGCAAATAGCCATGAAGACTACAGTATTTACATGAAAAATATACAAACAAAATTATCTTTATAAAGTAGTAAATTCCGTGTTCACAAATGGACATCCCGGTTATACGCAGAACGAATAACAGTATTTTCAAAATACACTCGTTGTAGTTGGAGTTTAAAAAATTCAAAATAATAAAACTATACATCAATGTGAGAAGTACCAGTACCGCGAAATAGTTTATCGACGTCCGTTTCTGTTTGTAGTAGATGTACTTCGGAGGACTCGGAGCGCCTGGCATAAACTCTGCCTTCTTTAGTCCATACAAATCTCCATCTCGCAGTACGTGCGGCGTCGCGCGCCTTAACGAAGATCTGTCTGTTAACTTTTGTAAGCCGCTCGTTGATGTAGAAACGACGGGGTTCATGTGACGGCAGGCCGAGGTCCTCCGTAGTCGAGCCGCGGCGGACTCGTGCGTTTTTAAGAAGTTCGTCACGGGTAGCGCGACGCATGAGTCGCACGACAATTGGTCGGGAACGAAAGGAATGTGTCGCACTCGATGTATCAGCGGCGCGGGCGGCTCGCTTAGGGCCGACACGGAGCGAACTGACAATGTCACGTTCCTCGATTTTTACTCCTACCTTAGACGCCACGGTGGTAACGATATGGACCAAGGATTCATTTTCAGATTCCGGTATTCCCGTGATTTGAATGTCGTTAGCCAGATTTGACTGCTCCCTGACATTTAGCTCAATTTGGAGCTGGTTAATAGACTTTTGCAGAGTAAGTTTTTCATTTTCTAGGTCCTCAAATTTACTTTTGTAGCTTTTGACTTCTTTACTGAGATCATAAATTTGCGCTGATAGAAAATCTGTTGTTGTAGTAAATTCCGATTTCAGTTTTTCAAAGGCACTATTTATTTGGCTATGGATTTCTGTTGATAAACAGGCTTTCATATGTTCGAGCTTCGAATCTAAAAGAGCTGCGAACTGTTGATAGGTAATAACTCCCGAAGGGTTTGAATCGCTATTTTTGACAGAAGGTTCGATGTTAATTGCACTAGCTTCGTGAGCCATCCAGTTATCGCAGGACATATCGAGCTGTGATATTGCGTCGGGGCTGATAAATTGCTGTCGCACAGGTGTGTCATTACCTTTACGTCTCGAAGTAACATTTTCACAGGACGGACAACGCCATGATTTTTTTATGTTTTCGTAATGTTCTGCATAGTATGTAGAAGTCATATTCAAACACTGAAAATGATAAATACCCATACAGGTCACGCATTTTATCAAATCGCCTTTGTGTAATTCCTTAGAACAAGCGAGGCACTTCATTGTTGTCTTTGTTATATTCTAACGATAGAATGTAGGCTACCGCGCTCACAAGTCGGCAAGTTGTTTTGACACACTAAACTAACTTTGCCACTCACTACCACAACTTTATTTATTGTATTATATATTGCCGAACACAGTTTTACTAATTAATTATGTCGAAAAGTACGATTTACTATGTAAAAGATTTAATTTTGGACGAGCGTTGTAAAACACGATTTGCTTTTCTCATAAGAGGCGTAGAGGGGGGGAAATTCCAATTTCTCAATTTTCCTGTAGTTTGTATGCAATTTCTAGTCTACATACCAAATTTCAGTCTTCTAGGACTTCGGGAAGTACCCTAGAATTACAGACTAGAAGTTTTGACTGTCAATAAATCTGAAACTATAAAAGCTAGACAATTGATACTCAATGCGTTTAATCAATTTGCCAAGGACATCTTATCCTGAAAATATCAGCATTCTAGCGACAGAATTTACAGATTTGCTTTTCTCATAAGAGGCGTAGAGGGGGGGAAATTCCAATTTCTCAATTTTTCTGTAGTTTGTATGCAATTTCTAGTCTACACAACAAATTTCAGCCTTCTAGAACTTCGGGAAGTACCCTAGAATTACAGACTAGAAGTTTTGACTGTCAATAAATCTGAAACTATAAAAGCTAGACAATTGATACTCAATGCGTTTAATCAATCTGCCAAAGACATCTTATCCTGAAAATATCAGCATTCTAGCGACAGAATTTACAGATTTGCTTTTCTCATAAGAGGCGTAGAGGGGGGGAAATTCCAATTTCTCAATTTTCCTGTAGTTTGTATGCAATTTCTAGTCTACATACCAAATTTCAGCCTTCTAGGACTTCGGGAAGTACCCTAGAATTACAGACTAGAAGTTTTGACTGTCAATAAATCTGAAACTATAAAAGCTAGACAATTGATACTCAATGCGTTTAATCAATTTGCCAAGGACATCTTATCCTGAAAATATCAGCATTCTAGCGACAGAATTTACAGATTTGCTTTTCCCATAAGGGTCGTAGAGGGGGGGCTTTGCCAATTTCTTAATTTTCCTGTAGTTTGTATGCAATTTCTAGTCTACATACCAAATTTCAGCCTTCTAGGACTTCTGGAAGTACCCTAGAATTACAGACTATGAATTGTGATGATCATCAGTGAGGGACGAAAACGGCGTATTTTAGGTATCAATAAATCTGTAACCATAAAAGCTAGATATTTGATACTTAGTATATTTGGTAAATTTGCTGAGGACACCTTATACTGAAAATTTCAGCTTTCTAGCATCATCCAGACCGAAGTTATGACGGGTCGAAAATACGGCGAAACACTTCGAGAAAAAGGTACTACGTAGCGCCCCGGCCGCCGTTTGGCTCGTCTTGGCGGGGGCACTGCCGTGCCCCCTGATAGATGCGCCATTTGCATCTACGCATGTCGGTTCTTGGGAACAAGATACAAACTATTGTTCTAATGGAGAGATTGTCGCCGTAAAAAGACATAGCACAAACAAAAACAAAGTTCACAGTAACTTAAGCTTAAGATTCTTTTGTAGATTCCACGCGCTCGGTGAAAATATAAATCCTCTTTTCCCCTATCCCATGGGGTTTCGAAAAATCCGGCTTCATTCCTTGTGTACAATAAATAAAAGGGAATCTTTAACTGCAAAATTTTAGCTTTCCAGGTTCAATCAGGTTGATGAATAAGTTTTCGAGTCATTTTGAGTTATATTATTGCCCTAAGAGTTCGCATTTTTTATTATATTACGTAAAGTTTGTTGCACCTACGTGATATATAACACCTATGAAAGCAGGAATCACTAATATGGTGCTTTATTTCACATTTCGGACACATCAGAAATTTCCTGTGGGTTATAGTAAAGATTTGATGAACGTCTCCTGAGTTGTAGAAGGGAAACTCCTTTTAAATTACTTAATATGTACATTTTACATGCCATAGTATTGTCACCTGAATTTAAAAAAAACCACCACTGAGGTTCTTGCTGGTCTTGCTTAGCAAGAAGGGCATTCCAACAAGTGGTAGTTTCACTTGATGATTCAAAAACACTTGTAAAAATTTATTTGGATAAACTGTTCTATTGTATTTAGCCTTAGTTACAGGCATTACAGTTAACTAAGGGACTACCTATAACATTGGGTTTTCCTCATTACTCATCAAAGCCGTAAAAATCAATGCCCAAGTACATTTGTGGTCACTTTGTACGTAAAATGGGTCGTTAATATAATATGAATTACATGTATTTTATGATTATTATATTGGACTGCAATTAAAACGATTGTGTGCTGTGTTTTCAAGTTTTTTTTTACAATTAATTTACAATTTTCACTTACGGCGTAGACTGTAGATACCTATTGCAGATTATTAAGCTTGTTGAAGTGGAAAGTGACTTTTAGATTAGAATTGTTGTTAAAAGTGAATTATTTACAACAGAGTTGTTTTGAACAGTTGCTACAATGGTGAACACTAATTCATTTCGACGTAGTATAGAAGGTTTGAAGAAAATGGCCACGTTAACTCGGAGTAGTGTGCAGGTAATTTTACTATTCCTAGAATAATTATTCAATCTGCTTTACTTTCAACTGCCCACAGGATAAAATTGTAATCTATTATACATACATATACAATACTATCGTGGTTGACAGATGACTAATAGGCTAATAAACAATGTTTAAATTGTTAGACCTAGAGATTTTTTACCTACCCTTGATGTGCGCTAAGGAAATATTTTAGAAATTCCAACGAAATAATCTAGATACCTATCAATAACTTGTTGCATGGATATAGATATAATATATTTATATATTTTTATTTTTTTAAGTATAACGTTCTTGGAATGTATAAATATAGGTAATGTCACTTGTTAAATGGGTATCTAAAAACTATAGATAAGCTATATTTATTTTGTGAGAAATAAATATTGATTAAACCTTTAAATATGCGCTTACTCATTTTCAAGATAAACCTACTATTATGAATCCTTGTATTCTATCAAGTTAGTATTTTGTGATTGTATTGTGACTTGTGGCAATAAATAGTTCCACACGGAAATTAATGGCGAGCGAATTACATTGCTACGTCTCTACATACGAGTACCTAATAACAATTTCAATCTTATCAAATCATTGATAAGGTTGATGTATCAAATAGTCTGTTAAATAAGCAAGTTCTTAAGGTTCTTTTATTGTAATTTGCAATACGAATATAATGACATTATTTTCATAAGATGCTAGACATAGTTACATTAAATTAACATTATCTAAAAGATAAGCTTTCAGTTAATGTTATATATTATTCTTAATCTCTGACTACGATCCCTTTTTAGGTTCTTCGTTGCTCGGTCTCTGCTTGATTTTATCCTTTTTCTGATTCACAATATTCACATAACTTAAATGAATATTTGTATGTGTTTCACCTGAATAGTGATTTAAAATTACGATTAAACATTAAAAAAAATAGAACGTTATATTCAGATAATGTTGTTTCCATTTATAAACCACATATCAGTTATTAAGATACTTATATAAATGTATGATACTAAGTGGAGGTCAAAAATATAATTAAAAAGATCTATTCAAAAAACTTGGCGTTTCCACCACTACGTTACAACAAGATAAGATATCAATATAATCTCTCTATTAGTCACAATATTATTATATCAGTCTGTGCAATTTATTTAAAATATGTGACGACAGTAAACGGTGATTTAGTCAATATAAAATTAATGTTTTTTTTTTATTAAAATCAGAGTATCTATGAATTTAGTGTTCGTAATTTTATTTAAATAGTATTAGTAGTTGAACTATACAAACACTAGTTCTTCATTATTATCAGTGTTTTTTTCAAATAGTGTTTGTCACTTGATATACCTAATAGGTTTTTACTTCAAAATGCAGTCACACGTTTCTTACGGATCCGTGCCGGTAAATACCTGTGTTAAATTTCTTTGGAAAATATGATTAATTATTAATTAACTACGTCAGATGTAACTGACCTAATTATAAGTAAGCAATACGTATTACTATTACTACTACGTAATAGTAATTTCGTAAGTAAAATGTGGTTATAGTAAAACCGTGACGTATTTTTTGTCATAGTAACCTTAATAGTGAATCAGTTTTGTTATCACTTCGAAGAATTTAACGAGTATTTCTTGTGAAGGAAGGTTTAAAACATTTTTCGAATTTACTATAACCCTACAATAATTTGTTATGGTTTTTGTCTTGGTACACTAATATAATAAAGAGGTAAAGTTTGTAAGTTTGAACGTAGGGGGTAATCTCCAGAACTAATGATCCGATTCCGAAAATTCTTTCACTGATATCACACAGATGAAGTCACTGGCAAAGCCCTTATCAGTCATCATCATTTTTGGCTTTTCATAATCCAGCCAAATAGCCTAGACTAATTAGGATCAAGCATAGTCAAAGTCAAAGTCAACTCATTTATTCAAAGTACTACACTACTACTACTATTTACTATGGTACACTTTTTGAAAGTCAATGGAATTGTAAGATGATGTAGTGGTGATAATTAATTACGTAGGTAAACATAAAACTAAAGCTATGAGGGTTCCAAACGCGCCCAGATCTTACACTTTATTAACCTAATTTAAGTCCTAGCTATATTCTCTATCCTATATTATATCCTATTTAATACTTACAAAAAGATATCATGACTTTTAATAATTTGAAATCTTTGAAGTGTTCTACTACTTCTGTTTTATTTCTATTATTATATTTTTTAAAGTTATATCTTTGAACTTTCTCTCTTCATTCTTAATAATTCGAAGGCATCATTATCATTAAAAACTAAAGTAAAATGTAGAGCTAAAAAGAACGTAATAAGAAACTCTCGATCCAGAACGCTCAAACAAAATTGTCTTTGAACGATTCCCATTTATTTTAAAAAGCCACTCTCTAAGATAAATGATAACTTTTAACCTTGCCTCCATGAAAGAATCGCTGCACACATAATACTCATAGTATTAGGTGGTATTAGCGATCAACGGTTTGATCAGTTTTCTGTCTCATATCCGTTATCATTTTTAATTACGTAGGTTTGATAGTATCAAAAGCTAAATAATTAAGCATACTTCTTACAACACTCAATCACTGATAAGGCGATACAACATGATGCACTATCAAAGCAATTTTACATGAATACAATGGAGCTCTGTGTACATTGGCTCCTATCACCTGAGCGTCCAGTTTCTTTATTCATATGCATCTAAAGAAGAAACTTAAATTTCTCTTCTACAATCTATAAAATTTCTTCCGTCTGTGAACCATTTTCATCTGTGGAAACTTAGGCTGCTTAAAATCAGCTCACATGCAGCTAAAAGGAAGCAATTACTGGAGCAAAAACATCGATGGGCAATACAAGCTAAACGGCGTCCAGCCAAAATGCAATTCAACAACAAAAAGTCATAGAATCGCAGTAATGGCCATTGCTGAAAATCTCATGTGTGCTTCTGCTCCAACGGTCATTACTCAAAATGTCTGCCCCCAAGCCCTTTAGCGTTTAAGGTCAACGGTCCTAGAAAAGGGCGTGCAAGGACACGAGGCGAGCCAAGGTCAGCCTGACCTTACCCGCGATCGATATTTATATAACTGAATCGGAACTTTACGTTTGCTTAGGTATATATATATACTTCGTTGCTTTTTCATCAGTTTGCTTACAAGATAAACAAATTGCAGAAACGTTCTCGGAGAATGCGTAAGCGACACGATTTTCTCGGTGCTTTAGACTTTCTGAAGTTAGAGTTTTCACTTGTCACGCTTACAAGGTCGTACGAGCTGTGTATGTACTACGGATTTCAGCGAGAAGCTACTGGTTTACCTTTTCTTCAATATAAGGAAAAACCGACTATCCATACTTAATATTATAAATGCAAAAGTGTGTCTGTCTGTCGGTCTGTCTGTGCGTCTATCTGCTAGCTTTTCACGGCCCACCAGTTTAATCGATTTTGATAAAATTTTGTACCGAGTTAGGTTACATCCCGGGGACGGATATAGGCTACTTTTTATTCTGGAAAATCAAAGGGTTCCCACGGGATTTTTAAAAACCTTTATCCACGCGGACGAAGTCGTGGGCTACATCTAGTAAATATTAGGTATAAATTAAGAGGATGGGCCATGAAAAGGCAAAAGATAGATTGACAGATTTTTGCATAGAGCTTGGATTTTAATGCACATCATTCTTTATTTAATTTAGTTTTCATCTTTGTTCTAGAGAAAAGATGTGGAGTCGCAACTTATAAATGAACAAAATGGCCAAACAAAACACAGATTACGTTGGTTCCTGGGTGTCGATATACCTCTACTAATTATTGGTAAGTCAATATTATCAGCTATTATTTTGTACTGAGAGTAAAAAAGATTTAATAAGTTAAGCTAATTTTTATATTCACCCAGTAAATTAATGGGCGATATAATATTATCATGGCATCGCATTGCTACTGTTGGTTGCATTGGTTACCCCGGGGTATGGTGATACAGAAACCCGTAATTGCGAAAATAAAATACGGGGTAAATAAAGCTACCGTATATTTGACAAATTCAAATGCTTGCGAAACCAGACCCTGACGTTTTGTCCAGTAGATAGAATATTTTGTTTGTGCAGCAAAACCTAAAACCCGTATTTTAGATGCTGGCAACCCGTAAATCAAGAAGTGTCAGGTGGCAACCCTATCTTACGTGAAAGGCTTCCCCACACAGGCGCGTTATTATAGGTCGATAATATCGCATGCGTTATTGTAATAGTTGTTATAAATGTACTGAAAACAGATATCGCAATAACGCATGCGATATTATCGTCCTATAATAACGCGCCTGTGTGGGGGAGCCTTAATGTAATATATCACATAATACCTATCACACCTAAAATAAAAAGAATATATAATAACTGACTGTCTATACTCTATGTCTATAATTAGGTAAGTACAACTCAACTCACAAGAAAAAATAATTGGTGAACCCGTTTACGAGTACGGAGTATCGATTAAAATATCCATTAAACACCAATGATGCATCGAGCACCGTTCAGCAATTTTTAATCATAAACCATGTCGATGCAAAGATAGTAGGTACTAAATTACTGATCAATAGCCAAGTTTATAATTAGTAGTTATAAAATATAGTGTAGTACTTTAATTAAAATATAATAATCATTAATCATTATGATCTACGGACTTTTAATAGATACTTAAAATAAATTATTATCGATACTGGCGATAAAGTTTTAATTTTACTGCTAGCGCCATCTATTGTTGAGTAGAATTTTTGCTTTTGCTGTTGCAGGATTATATGGATGTATCTAAGAAAAAATAAGTACACATTCTACCTAAATTATTTTTCTGTAACTTTCTATGCTTGGCGCTTTAGACGTCTAAAGTTTAGTTTTTCTGTCCCCAACTGGTTCCCATCCCGGTAAGATGCCCTATCTTATGCGCCGCGCCTTGCAAAGAATGTCACTTACGAGTTTCTGCGACTAATCATAGATTAAATCGTCGCTGCGCATGAGAATTCTGTGATATGGAAAAGTTTTCAGGAGACTAAGTAAACGGATTTTTTGAAAAAAAAAATAGCTTAGATCAAAATCACATGACTAAAAATGTTATCTCTTGAACTAAGTAGCATGTACACGCTAAAGACTGGGTTTCTCCATACACATTACACATGCTTATTAAAACTGAACAAATTGATATCACAAACGAAAATTCTAAAAAAATACATCATACATTTCTTTCTTTCTTCACTTCGCGTTGCGGTTGAGAAATGTATTTTTTCCCCAGTGAAAAAGGACCCCGGATGGATTTGATACTAGTCGGGCTTAGGCCCAGTCTCCACCTAAGCGGAGCGGAGAGATGTGTCATGTGTCAACCAATCAGATTTTTTAAAAATGACGTGATAATATTTTCGCGGCATCTGTTAATATGAATCTGATTGGTCGACTGAACACATCTCTCCTCTCCGCTTAGGTGGAGATCGAGCCTTACATCGACTAAATACATGAGTATAGCCAGTTAATTCTATAAAAGTTAAGCCAGTTAATTCTTCAGTTACTTAAAATATATACCTATGTACAAAGTGGATTCTGTACGAGCAGAAATCTAACTATCAACAATGATAGATTGTAGACAGAGTGGGTAATTCATCTGTTGACTGTTACGTCTAGTCTGAAGAGGATGCACCTGTGATGCAACACTGTAATGATCACCCCGTCCACATTGGAAGCCACGTGTTGTTACGGGCGACAACACTGTATATGACGCTAAAAATATGATAATAGTCTTTAAACCTAAACACATAAGAGCTATTAGTTAAGTGATGAACAGCTTTCTTGCGCCCAGTGTACGCAGCGTTGTGTTATACAATGTAAACTTTATAACCTAGAAAATAGAATCTAAAGTTTTCAAACCTTAAAATTGCTCCCCATCCACATTGGAAGCCACGTGCAGTTACGGGCGACAACTTTGTATGCCACTCTAAAATAATTATTTTATAAAATGGGCTCTATGGTATTATTGCTCTGTGATCAATAGCTTGGGGGGGTATGGCAGCTTGTGGCACAGGCCACAGAGCAACCTTTTTAACCCCCGACCCAAAAAGAGGGGTGTTATTTTGACGTGTGTATCTGTGTATTAGAGTATCTGTTTGTGGCATCGTAACTCCTAAGCGAATGAACCGATTTTAACTTAGTTTTTTTGTTTGAAAGGTGGCTTGATCGAGAGTGTTCTTAGCTATAATCGAAGACAATCGGTTCAGCCGTTTGAAAGTTATCAGCTCTTTTCGAGTTTTCTTATAGAGATTTTTGTGTCGGGGGTTTTTAAATTTTCATTATTCATTAGGTATAGGCAAACGCTTGACCACAAACACACCTGATAGAAAGTGATGATATGGCCTAAGATGGGACGCGCTTACCTAGAAGATGCGTTTTCACTCTTGTTTTAAAGATACCCGGATTGTAATTAGTAGGAAACATAGATCGCGGAAGAGAATTCCAAACCTTAGCCATGCGTATGAGGAATGAAGACGCAAAACGTTTCGTGCGTGTACAGATGGAATATCGACAACTTATGGATGGAAACTCGCCCGATGTCCTGCTTGTCTCGTCTTGATTGTTGTTGCAATCTTCCCAAGGTCGCATGGTATACGGCTGGAGCCCCCATTCAGGTCTATATGTCTAGGGTAGGTAGATACGTACTACTACTATAAACATTTGATCGATTGTAAACTTTATGTTCTACTGAATAAAAGCTAAAGTTGAGTTGTTGCGGTCTGAAATCTGAATTGCATAATCCAATTTGAATAGTTGCAGTTGATAAAAGGCGCATCAGGCTCATCGATGTAGTTCAGGGGGTCTAGCACGGAAATTGTGATTACCACTTAGCGGGCTAGCGATAATCGAGATACATAATTATGCAACATGCCTTAAGAAGTTAAATTTCTGAAAACCTCTAGAACTTCTTCTAGAAGTTTTAACTTTAAACAAGAGTAAATTAAAAATTTGTAACACCCCCGACAAGTGAAGGTTACAGTAACTAGAAAAGAGCTGATAACTTTCAAACGGCTGAACCGATTTTTTTGGATTATAGCTAAGAAAACTCTCGATCAAGCCACCTTTCAAACAAAAGAAACTAAATTAAAATCAGTTCATTAGTTTAGGAGCTACGATGCCACAGACAGATACACAGATACACTCGTCAAACTTATAACACCCCTGCGATTTTTCTAGCTATTTTTCGTAGATACTCTAAGGTATCAAATTTTTTTTTACTTACCTAATGTTACCTAACTAAAATTGATGGCCAGACCTATTTGGTACACTGTTTATACATTGGCCGGTATTTTCCGAACGCATTTGGCTAACGCGTGTAAGGTTTAGTACATAAACGGGGTACATAACATCGTGGCATTGATATGGACGTTGGCATCGTTAGCCAATTGAATCGCCAAAACCCCCGCTTCCGCCATTTTCAGTTCAAAGTCAATGTCAAATTGCCAGGATGGTACAATTGCGTAATTGCGGAGGTCAAAATCTGCGAACAGGAACGTTGTTCTTTTGACTCCTTTGTTTATTATCTTATTTAATAATCAATAAAACTCGTCGTCATCGTCAACCGATAGACATCCACTTCTCAAGATAGGTCTCTTGTAGGTTCAATGGCTCAATAGAATAGAAAAAGAAAAGAAAAGAAGAAAAGAAAAGAAAGAAAAGAATAGCGAGATTTTTATTCAAATAAACCTTTAAAAGTGCTTTTGAATCTTCAAATTAATCTACCACCTGGTTCGGAATGCCCATCCTACCGAGAAGAACCAGCATGAAACAAGAAACTCGGTGGTTGCTGTTTCAAAATTTAAATTTAGCGATTTCATTGAACAGGTTGCCAGCATCTTGTGTACGTGAAATGCCTCGCTACGGTGTTCTTGATTTTATTTTTGTTTTTGTTTATTTTTATTCTTAATTTTATTTAGATTTAAGTTAATTTTATACTAGAGGATGCCCGCGACTTCGTCCGCGTGGATTTAGGTTTTTAGGAATCCCGTGGGAACTCATTGATTTTCCGGGATAAAAAGTAGCCTAAGTAGACCCGGGATATAAGCTAACCCTGTACTAAATTTCGTCAGAATCGGTTAAACTGTTGGGCCGTGAAAAGGTAGCAGACAGACAGATAGACAGACAGACACACTTTCGCATATAATATAAGTATAGATATTGATTATTAATATTAATATTATTGTTTTTTAAGTCAGTAACTGATTTTATAAAACATACTTATCTATTTTTTCTCCAAGCACTCCCAAACTCGTCTCACACGTGCATGTCGGCTTAAAGATCACGTGACCTTAAAAAGAAAAAGAAATAACGTCGTCTTAATTTTTTGCAGATCTTCGTGGCGTTGATTTTATCTTGGTTTTGTTTTACCGAGTCATTTGATTTAATTATATTCTGCGTTTGCAATGCGACGTTATTTTCTTCAAGAACAGATTTTATCTCTGTTTCGCAGAAAGTTGTTTTGAGATAGAATATAATATAGACGAGAATATCCGTAACTAACTGAATTACCACATGAACTTTAAACAAACTTAAAGTCATTTGTTTGATTGCACGTGTTCTAAATAGTTTTAAGTAAACCTTGTTAAGTTTTTGTGGTGCGAAGTTCTAATCTTCTATCAATAATTAATGCTTATGGAATTATTTGTTTAAGCACTCATTGATAGAAGCTTAGAATACCTATAATAAAGCACCGTTATAAGTAACTGGCGGTTGGCTGCAACTATGCTCACTGGAAATTATGAAAATTTCAACAATTTTCTTTTTTATGGATCTAAGATATTTTCTCGCGAAGAAATGAAGCTTATACTAAACTTAGTACTAGTACCAAATTCAGCCCGAGGACTTAAAAACTTTAATCAAATATTATGTCCAACTGTTTAGCAATTACTTTTTTGTAGATGTTCGTTTCTTCTTTGAATGTGTTTGGTAAAATTTTCCTCAATGTTGATATATTTCTTGTTTTATTTACAGTGTCTCTACTCATTGGCCTCTTCGAGTTCGGAGTGATACCACACTACAAGAATGGCTTCTTCTGCAACGATCCTGCTCTCTCTTTCCCCTTCAAAGGAGACACAGTATCTATGGAAGTCATTGTGTCTACGATAATACTTTTCCCTTTTGCACTGGTAATTATTTCGTCTTTGGTATTATTTTATCCACATTCCACATATGTATGTAGTATCATACTATCATTAAAATCTACGATACTCTGTTTTGAATCCTTTCTCTCTCTTTGTCATCTTCTTTATTACCGAAGGTCGGAGAGGTGTGACGTATCCTCCTCAAATTAATCAATATTATAGGAGTTTTGTTGGGATAATAATGCCATGGGTGACAGTTTTTGAATCCTAAGCGCATGGTCACGGCATGGTCATGCACCATGCCGGTGGAAAGGCTCCGTCTGTTAAAATATGACGTTAACTTCATCTTAGCGTATTCTTAGTGTTGCACCTGAGTTTAACAATTTCATTTAGTACTTATATTAATTCGCAAAATGTTTTAATACATTGCTGTTGTAGTTGTTCTTCGAAGTAAAACCACTTTACTCGTTATCTTATTTCTTTGATAATACTTTCACATAGACAGACGCTTACATTAAAGTATAGGTAGGTGTTATTATGTTCCATAGTCTTTATCTATATTAGTATTTCTTATTTCTCTTCGTGCACTTATTTTATCATTTTTATCTTCTTAATGAGGATCGTTGTTGCTTAATGATTATTTTGTAACTATACCTATTTTTGTATTTGCTTACAGATTTTCATCACTGAAATAATCCTCTTCGATTCGTCCTACACGATGCGAACGAAGCTGAACTATGTCTCTCGAAAAACTGCCATATTGTATAGAAACTACTTCTATGGCATGTTCTTCAACCTTATGACCATTGAAGTCATGAAAGGCATCACTGGTAGCCCGAGACCTACTTTCTTCGATATCTGCGAACCGGATACCTTGAAGACTTGTAATGGGTAAGTTTATTCTTATCATTCAAAATAGATTTTTCTTGTTCAAATAAACTTTTAGTTATATTTTCAAATTGTCAGGTGAATCTACCATTGGTTTTATAGCTTTTTCTACTGAGAAGGACCAGCAATAAACTCGGCAAACTCGGTTGGGGGTAATTGCAGCACCAGGCATCCAATCCAAGCTTTACTATCATATATTTAAGTAGTATTAAATTTCATTTTCATGATCATTCATCAAACTTTTGATAGACAGTCTTAGATACGTAGGTGTAATCTTTTCTGTTTTGATTTATCTATAATCTATATCTATCACTAATCAATATTCATCCAAGGAAATCCTTGGTTCTGTACCGTTTAACGACATATTTTCAACGATGTTTAATACGTGTGCAGCATCTATAAAATAATATTAACATGATGTTTGTTTCTTCTTTACAGATCGGAATATGTCAGCACGTTTGAATGCACTTCAACGAAATTTGCTAAATGGTATCAGACTGACTCGTACCATAGCTTCCCTTCAGGACACACTTCTCTGTCTCTGTACTGTGGATTCTTTATGGCTGTAAGTATTAAGGATTCTACTATCAATGAGATCTATCGTCCTATGGGACCACACTACGCTTACTTATACGCGATCTCCACTGTAGGACTGTCGGTTCCAATAGCCACCGGGCATCGTCCCTATGACAAACATGGCCCTCCCACTATCATTCCAGCTTACTAATGGTTTGGGCTTTGCCAGATACTTTGTTTCTCATGCGGATCTCCTTATTACGGATCTTATCCCTCAAGAAACTCCTAACATAGCCTCTTCTATAGCTCACTAAGCAACTTTGAATTTGAAATTCTTCTTTCTTCTTTATTTAACTTTTGATTTCTTTAACATATTATTATGTTCATAACGTTATTTGTACTTAAAGTAATATCATCAATCTAATCCTCATTTTGTTCCAGTGGTATCTCCAACAGCGGGCCTTCAACTGGCGCCACCGCACCGTCTTCCTCGTCCCCTTGGTCCAGCTGCTCTGCATCACATACACAGCAGTCTGTTCTTTAACACGGATCACTGATCACAGACATCACTGGTGGGATGTCCTCGTCGGAGCTGGCATTGGTGTCGCCACTTTGTTGTTTTCGGTGAGTATTGCTATTAGTCTTACTTCTCTCCTTTAACCTTGCCTTCTCTTTCATCTAGTCTTGTCCCATTACTTGGGGTTGGCTCTGCATTTTTGTGTACCCATATTATGTATTTTGGTATCAATAAAGTTTCATTTAATTTTCAATTCATTTTCATTTCGTTTCCTTTTTGTTTTCATTTCGTGAGTTTCGTGACATCACTAAATGAGGCTTGGTTAGATACTGCTCAAGTTGCAAGATAGATACAGCCAACGTACTAAGTATTTTGATTCTTTGAACTTTATTGATGTTGATTTCATTTTTACAAACAATCACTTACAAAGAACAACTAAGTACCATCGCTTCCGATTTTTTTAATTTTTTCCTAAATCGTAAAATTGATTTTCGTTTTATCAAATTATTATAATTTTATTATTTACCTAGTCTTCGTCGTCATTTGTTAGTTTAGGATATGTTAGTTGGGGTGCCAGCCAGGTAACCTCCACGCGTGCCCGAGTGCTGCGGGTCCCTTTCGGATACGTCCGGGGGGAAGAGCTGCGCTTGGGTCGGTGCACCCCGGTAACATGGTAACAATTTCTTACAAGGGATATTGTTAGCCATGGCTAATAACCTGGTGGGGGGGGAGGTTCTCCGCGTGCCCCTCTGATTAGCAGAGGGCACAGTGGAAGAAACCAGGGGTGGAGAGTTGTGAAGCCTATCGAGAGGAAGAAAACCTCTTTAAAAATAACCGAAGCGGGCGGGAACGCCCACCTAATCTCAAGGTTTGACGCCTGCCGATGGGATGAGTGGCTGATGGGGGATCAGTCGTTAGGGCGTCACATTGGGGGGGAACTGGGGTTAAAAAAAAAAAAAAACATGGATAAAGCGTCGTATAAAAATTCTACCCGGGAGGGTCCCGCTAGCGGGGAATCCCTTGGTGCTCCGGAAAGCCGGAGCATCGGCCCCATCGTATACGGGGGGGCCAACCGACGTTTAATGGGGGTAGGTGGACGAATGGGGGATAAGGAAGAAGGAAATGTGCTGGGGGAAACAGAGAAGAAGGAGAAGAGGAGAGAAGAAGAAAAGAAGGAGGAGGTAGTAATGGAGATAGGAGAAATAGAGTCCGTGGGACCGAGGGAGGCAGGGTTGACGGAGTCCGTGGGCCTGAGTGAGGTGGCGCTTTCGTTGCCGGGATCCGACATGATCGTGGAGTGCGGATCCAGGTCAGACTCGGATGCCTCTATAATCGTGTCTGGTCCGGGCCGCCTGTGGCAACTACAAGGCGTTAAAAGGCCACGTCTTGGGGAGGATGCTTCGGTATCAACAGAAACCGATGATGAGATGTCGGAGGCAAGGAAGCCGAGAAGAAGGGGACGACCTCCTGCTGCTGGCAAATCTATGGGGTCGGCCAAAGCCAAGGCGGAGCTGGCCAGGAAGAGGCGCCAAGATGTCTCTGAGAAGGCAGAGGAGGAACTGTTGAGAGCCTCTGTCGTCTCTCAATTCAGGAAGGAGCAGGGCCTTTCCGATTCGTCGGCAGCCGGATCGTTGGAGTCTGGGCCAGCAGAAGAGAAGACTGTGGCTCAGATCCAAATGCGAGTGCAGGACGGTCTGGCGGCGATTACGACGGTCGCCACAAAGTCTGGCAATCTCAAAGGGACATTTGTGCGTGTCCTGAAGGACGCTGTGGTCTCCATTAAAGAGGCTGTAGAAGTCCTCAGCTCGCGCACAGTGTCAGAGGAGACCCGGAAACTGCAGGCCGAAAACACGCGCTTGCAGGCTGAAATGGCCAGCCTCCGTAAGGAGATCGCCGAAATAAAAAGGGACATGGAGAGTGCGCGGAAACAGGGTTCCGTGCCCTCTCCCTCGGATATGGCTGAAGAGCTGCCCCCTGTGTCGCAGCCTTCTCAAAGGGGGAAGAAGGGTCGACGCTCTGAAGCCATCTCGGCTGCGTCCCCGATAGAGGAAATCTGTCGCTCGGTGATGGTCCAGGTTGGAGAAATGTTAAATGCCCGCCTGGCCTCCTTCGAGGACAGGCTCCTCCCGGAAAAGCGACTCCGCCCCCCATTGGCGGCAGATAAAAAAGAAAAGGCAGCAAAGCAAGCAGGCCCCAGCCTACCTGTGAAGGAGTTGCGTCCCACAGAGAGGACGCTCTCCGGGGAAGAGTTACACCATACACCACCTTCTGCATCATCGTTCCAACCCCCTCCCAAGGAAGGTCTTTGGGAGAGGGTTGGAGGGAGGAAGAAGGGGAAGAAGGGGAAGAAGAAGAAGAAGAAAAAGAATAAGAAGAGGTCGAAAACTGGCGCACATGGCGATGGACCGCCCTTGCGGCCACAAGGCCAGTCAAAATCACAGCCACAGTCTCAGCAACGGCCTCAACCCTTGAACAAGGCCCGAAAGCTCCGACCGCCTCGTTCTGCTGCGATAGTTATAACGCTGCAGCCAGGGGCTGAGGAGAAAGGAGCTTCCTATAGTAAAGTGATACAAAAGGCTAAGGAAAGTATCTCACTGTCTGATTTTGGCGTTGCCGCGGTACGGTTTAAGGTGGCTGCGACCGGAGCGCGGATTTTGGAGCTCCCAGCGGCTTCTGGTGGAGAGAAGGCGGATGCTCTGGCCCATAAGATCAGGGAAGTAGTAGGTGAAGAATTTGTGCGAGTCTCTAGGCCCACCAAATGCGTCGATATACGTGTTTCGGGCCTGGATGACTCCGTCACCAGCAATGACGTGGTGACCACCGTGGCACGTATAGGAGGTTGTTCTGTTGATCAGGTGCGTGCCGGGGAGGTAGTCCGCAATTCCTCGGGCCTTGGGACGATTTGGCTGCGTTGCCCAGTCATGGCTGCAAAAAAGGTGGTCGAAGGAGGAAGACTATTAGTGGGCTGGGTTTCGGCCCGCGTTAATCTGCTCGACGAGCGACCCCAGCGGTGCTACCGCTGCTTAGAAAGGGGTCATTTGAGGGCTCAGTGCATCGCTGAGACTGACCGCAGTGACACTTGTTACCGCTGCGGGCAGATTGGCCATAAAGCGAAGGGGTGTTCGGCCGCGCCACATTGTAGTGTGTGTGCGGCAGCTGGTAGACCAGCGGATCATCGGGGGGGCAGCGGCGCATGCAATCAGCCCAGAAAGTCTAGAATGAAGAGTGGTAAAGCTGACGATGGCCCCCGGGTCTCCTCGCAGTCTGCCGGCCCATCCATGAACAATCGGGCTGAGGAGGTTGAGATGGCCGTAGGATAATAAATGGCTCTCAGATTTCTTCAAGGGAATATCAACCACTCTGCTAGAGCTCAGGACCTCCTGTTCCAGAGTATAGCGGAGTGGTCGATACACGTTGCCGTGGTCGCTGAACCGTACTACGTCCCATCGGGTGACGATTGGGCAGGGGACCTTGACGGCTTGGTAGCCATCACAACCCGGACCGCTGCTGGATCTCCGAACTTCGAAAGAGTTGTGAGGGGGCGGGGTTATGTCTCAGCACAAGTGGGTGACGTCACAGTAATTGGCGTCTACTTCTCACCGAATAGAACTCTGGCGGAATTTGAGTCATTTCTGGTGGACCTCGGAGCCCAAATCGATCGGAATCGCTCAGACCGGATGCTCGTCGCCGGTGATTTCAACGCCAAGTCTATGGCGTGGGGATCTTCGGTGACTGACGCGCGTGGTAGGGAGCTCGAGGAGTGGGCGCTCTCAATGGGGCTGTCGGTGGCGAACCGGGGGATGGCTTACACGTGTGTGCGGCAACAGGGTGGCTCCATTGTAGATATCACTTTTGTTGATGCTGCTCTGGCATGCAGTGTCCATGGTTGGGAAGTGTTGGAAGGTGAGGAGACACTCTCCGATCACCGATATATTCGGTTCACAGTTGCCTCATCTGCAGCATCTGCAAGCGGTACAAGTCAGATCTCACGAGGCAACTGTCCTCGCTGGTCATTGAAGCGCTTAAACAAGGAGGTCTTGTACGAGGCGGCATTGGTTCAAGCATGGGTAACGGGTTCTGAAAATCCAGTGGAGGTGGAACGGGAGGCCGAGTCATTCAGCAAAGCCATGACGCAGGTTTGCGATGCGGCTATGCCACGAGTCGGTCCCTGCCCGCCAAAAAATGCAGTGTACTGGTGGTCAATGGAGATAGCGCAGCTGCGTAGATCCTGCGTAGCAGTGAGACGCCAGTACCAAAGGAGCCGCCGCCGTCGAAATCGGAATGAGCCAGAGGAGGCGCGCCTCTACGCGCTGTACAGGGAGGCTGTCGTTGCCCTACAGGTGGCCATTAGAACGGCAAAGGAGCTGGCGGAAGAGGAGATGCTTGAGAGCCTCAACGCTGATCCCTGGGGGCGACCATATAAAATGGTCCGACGAAAGCTGCGCCCCTGGGCACCACCCCTCACACAAACTCTTCAGCCTCAACAGCTGGAGATGGTCGTGGATTCGTTGTTCCCACAAAGGGTCATTCAGGAGTCACCTGATATGTCGCCGCCTACAGCTGGAGAGGACGAGACCGTTTCTCACGCGCCCGAAGTCACCGAGGGTGAACTAAAGGCAGCGGTGCTGCGGCTCCGATCCAAACACACCGCTCCGGGTCCTGATGGAGTGCACGGCCGTGCATTAGCACTGGTTTTGGGCCCACTAGAGCCCCGACTAAGAGGGCTTTTCAGCGCATGCTTGGAGAAGGGACAGTTTCCAGGTCCTTGGAAGACAGGGAAACTGGTCCTGCTACGCAAAGAGGGTCGCCCAGCCAGTTCTCCATCAGCATATAGGCCTATCGTGCTACTTGATGAGGTAGGCAAACTCTTCGAACGTGTGGTTGCCGCGCGTATTGTTCAACACCTGGAGGAGACAGGACCCAGTCTCAGCGACCATCAGTTCGGCTTCCGCCGGGGCCGTTCCACCATTGACGCAGTCGCACGGGTGAAGGCCCTAACGGATGACGCAGTTTCTCGGGGTGAGGTAGTCTTGGCGGTGTCTCTTGACATCGCTAACGCTTTTAATACCTTGCCTTGGAACAGCATCAGGGAGGCGCTGAGATACCATGCGATGCCGGCATATCTCAGACAAATCGTGGAGGCCTATCTCTCGGGCCGGGCTATTGTCTATCCGGCACACGGTGGAGAATGGGTACGGCGAGAAGTGTCGTGCGGTGTTCCACAGGGTTCGGTTCTTGGGCCTCTCCTGTGGAACATCGGCTATGATTGGGTACTGCGGGGGACCAACATGCGGGGTGTCGATGTGACGTGCTACGCAGATGACACTCTCGTGACAGCTCGAGGCAGCAATTTCAGGGAAGCGCGCGTCTTGGCGACGGCTGGAGTGGCCCAAGTTGTAGCGCGTATCCGGCGGCTGGGACTTCAAGTAGCCCTCAATAAGTCTGAGGCTCTGTGCTTTCATGGGCCAAGGAGAGCACTTCCAGCGGGCGAATATCTGGTAGTGGGCGGAGTTTCCATCGCTGTCGAGTCGACGATGAAGTACCTAGGACTCGTTCTCGACAGTCGATGGAAATTTGAGGAGCATTTTCGGCGCCTGGCCCCCAAACTAATTGGGGCTGCCGGGGCGCTGGGACGGCTTCTTCCAAACGTGGGTGGGCCAAGTGCCAGTTGCCGCCGCCTGTATACGGGAGTAGTGCGGTCGATGGCTCTCTACGGGGCACCAATCTGGGCGGATGGTCTGAACGCCTGCATTCGGACCCTGCTGCGAAAGCCGCAGCGAGTCATGGCGGTCAGAGTCATCAGAGGTTACCGCACCATTTCCTGTGAGGCAGCCTGTGCTTTGGCAGGGACTCCTCCATGGGACCTGGATGCGGAGATGCTGGCAGACATGCACCAGCGAAGGGTGGATGCCCGATTGAGGGGCGAGTACCCTACCTCCACTGAAATCGCTGGGTGGCGGCGAAATGCGCAGGTCGAGCTCCTCCACCAATGGTCGGCAAGACTCGAATCACCCAGCGCAGGTCATATGACAGTGGCGGCGATCCAGCCCGTTCTACAACGGTGGGTGGAGAGAGGGCATGGAGTACTCACCTTTCATCTTGTGCAGGTCCTTTCGGGGCACGGCTGCTTCGGAAGGTACCTGTGCAGGATCGCTGGTAGAGAGCCTACTGAGGAGTGCCATGAGTGTGGCAGTGCCATGGATACGGCGCAGCACACTTTGGCAGAGTGCCCAGCATGGGATGAGTCGCGAGAGACGCTCGTGACAGCAGTGGGGCAAGACCTCTCCCTGCCAGCCGTAGTCAGAGCCATGGCGAACAGCGATAGGTCTTGGAAAGCGGTAGAGTCCTTCTGCGAGGAGGTAATGTCGCAGAAGGAGGCGGCGGAGCGCATGAGAGAAGATGATTTGAGCTCTCATGCCATCCGTCGTAGGAGGGTTGGGCGTAGGCGAGTCGCCCACGACCGCCGCCTACCCCCTTGAGAGGGGCTCTCGGGCGATGGACACGGGGAGTCTATCGCCCGAAAAGAAACCAGTCCCCGAGTCGGGAGGCGCACTATTGTGTTCCCAGTGTGCCTCAGACGGTGGGTAGGGACTATATTGGTCCCCCGAGGAGAGTCCTTAGTAGGCGCCGCTGGCCAGGTTGCGCGAACGTGTTTGGCCCCGTAACCTGACCATCAGGCGATGCGTGGAACGCCGTGGGGTTTTAGTCGGTAAAAGTCCGACATAACCTCCGTGCCTCCCCGGGCGCGGTGGTATCCATGAGGATTTCCCCACGATAAAAAAAAAAAAAAAAAAAAAAAAAAAAAAAAGGATATGTTAGTTCAGTACAGAGCTTACATATATCAACAAGTTAGTTAACAACTGTTTAACTTACTCTTAGTTAGTGAAGTAAACCAACAAACGAGGGGACCTAATTAAATCCCGCATTGTGGTCAAATTAATTTACAGGCTCGTGGACAGAATAAATATTTGATACAAGTTTGCTTAGGTCAATGACCTCTCATAAATCTATGTTACTTGAAGTTAAACCCTAACTTTTGTTTCATTTTATGTCCCTAGTACAATAACCCCTCCCACCAACCATCTTACATGTACAAATAATCATTTTATGTACTATCTTAGAATTTCTGAATAGATATATGAATAATACTTTACTCAAATTGGCTTCTCTGGACGTCATTTTTAGGGTTCCTTACTTTATAGGATTTAGTTATCTGTCTGTCTGTCCGTCTGTCCATCCGTGGCAGGTAGGTAGGTTTTGTAGCGCACCTAAGGGGACAAAATTAGGTGTTACATCAAAAAAAAAAAATGTGTTCATGAACCAATAATTAGTATTTTCAATTATCAAAGTAAGATTACTCTATCATATGAAAGTTTTTTTTTTGCATAATAGTTTTTGATTTATCGTGCACTAGCTGACGCCCGCGACTTCGTCCGCGTAGATTTAGGTTTTTCGAAATCCCGTGGGAACTCTTTGATTTTCCGGGATAAAAAGTAGCCTATGTGCTAATCCAGGATACTATCTATCTCCATTCAGAATTTCAGCCAAATCCGTTCAGTGGTTTTTGCATGAACGAGTAACAAACATACACACACACACACACACACACACACATACAAACTTTCGCTTTTATAATATTAGTGTGATTTTGATTTCACTTGGTCTGTCCATCGCATGACCATAACCAATTTATTAATATAATATTCTTTCCTTGTTCCAGGTGCTAGTCCTCTGCGACAACTTTAAGCGAAGACCGAAGACGTTAGCAAATAACATCATGACAGACAGTCAACATACTGTTCGGACTTTAGTATTCGACGAACCTCAGCAACCTTCACCTTCTTAGTTCCATGGTTTATTCTAGGCAATTTTATTACAGGTTTTTAATAAGAATCTGTTAGGTAGTCTTGACTCCTGAGTGCTTATAGCCAGTATTAGGCAGTAGGTACGATAAGACACTATTAGGTAGGTTATTAGGTCAGGTTAGGTAGACAATATTAGGTAGGTTACACTTGTAAAGTTTACTCACGTAAGTAAATTTTTCAACTTACGTAAGTTGTCAGTCTATACTATAAACTGCTTTGTAGCGGTTGCCACATTCGCAAGAAGATGTCGCTTCTAAACTCAATCAATCAACCACGCTCCAAACACGAACCCCAGCCTGATAACTCACGACCTACGCCTAGATGGCAGCACGGGTAGCTTAATTGGAATACAAGGAGAAACACGCAACTTCCAATCGCATTGACAGAGCGTTTACCAAATTGCACTATATATAGAAGAGTCAACGTCTAACCGTCGGCCCAGCTGGCGCTACCGAGCACAACACCGCTCGGTTGGGAAATTTCCCTATTGGTACGGTCGAGCACACAGCCACAGCTCCCGTACAACTTAATATAAGAGTGTTTATATTAGTTTTGTCGTAAGTTAATAAAGTAAGCTATTTTATGCGAGTAAAATTTACAGGTGCCCATAGATACTTTTACACTGGGCTATTCGAAAATGATGACTGAAAGCATGATAATTGTTGAATTGTTCAAAAAAACAACTTTCTTCCGAGACAATGTCACATGAACTACTTTATACTACAATAATTATACTCCACAAATTTCTCCACTCACTGAATTAGGTGTTTTATTATTCTATGCGTTAGTTGCTCGGTAAAGTTGACTGATTAATTAAATGCTTATTAAACATTTTTTTAAATTAAAAATACCCGCGTTTTGACTAAATAATATAATTTATTAAGTGTGTAAAAACGTCAAATATAATTTATTGATTAGATGTTGATTATTGATTCGATAGTAGGTACATACCTAAATGGTTGTTGAAGTACTAGCCTAGGCCTAAATAAGCTTTTTCAAATAAGTAGAACTTTAGAAATAAATGGACATATCATTAGTGTTATTTAATTTAATTATTGTGTATTGTTAAGACCTTTCAATCATTTCATTACCAACCTAATTTTATACGATGAACATTTTTTTTGCAAATAATGTCTGTGATTTTAGCATAGTCACAATTTTAATTAAAAAATAAAGACGATAAAGTTTTAAGAAACTGAATAGTATTAATAGCAAGTAAGTACCTAGTTATATTAATGTTTAAGCTTTAGTTTTAAGTAAAAATAAAACAATATTTTTAAGCGTTTTGATAATTATAATTAAATTTTTGTAAATACTTTTTAATACCTCTACGTTTGTATACCTACTCATATTTTATTTTAATTAAAATATTGACGAAATTATTTGTTTTTGTTATTTCCATAAAAATACCTTTATCCTGGATAAGGTACCAAGGTACTTATACCATAATAATTATTATTATGAATTCATGGGAAGCCGGGGCGTATCAGCTAATTGGAGCCTCGATAGCTCAACGGTTGAAGAGCGGACTGAATTCCGAAAGGTCGGAGGTTCAAACCCCACCCGTTGCTCTTTTTGTCGTACACAAGCTTTAAGAGGGCTCCCTCCGTCACTCGTTTCCACTCGTTTCATACAATCGTAGTTCCAATTTCATTTGAATATTAAGCAACCAAAGTCCGTGAAATTTTGCAGACATATTCTAGAAACTATATTATATCTATGTCTGTGGTTTTCCAGATTTCTGTTAAAATATTCGCTTTCATAGTTACGCGGTCTTCAAAATTTTCATACAAATCTTTGAGCCCCTGTAATTTTAAAACTACATATTTTTAGAAAAATCTAAAACACCACAGACACAGATATTAATTAGTTTCTAGAATATGTCTGCAAAATTTCATGAACTTTGGTTGCTTAATATTCAAATGAAATTGGAACTACGATTGTATGAAACGAGTGGAAACGAGTGACGGAGAGAGCCCTGTTAACGCCTAATTAGAAGGGAAAGGGGAGTATGATTAGCATGGCTATTCTTTAAAAATAATTGGATACATATATTTTTGGATCTAAGGATCTATTTTACAACCTAAAGGGGTCTAGAGGGCAAAGGACATCAATTGAGAATGATATCCTCACCATTGCCTCACCGTCGTTTATGTCGTTGCGTAAATGAGGATGCCGGGGCCCGGGATCGATTCCCGAGTGATGCAAGACGGACGATGTGATGATGTAGCCAATTTAGGATGATCGTGAGAAGGGTACCGTTTGACGCAAGTGAATAAATTGTGGTGTTAAGAAGATTTTGATTGAAGCATGGGTGCAATGACATGACATGCCACTTTGTCGAAGGAATCATCAGGAAAGTTCTTTATCTTTTGTCTTTTTTTTTTGAAAATATTACAAGTTAAACTTAAAGCTAACTTTATCTAATTACTGTATAAATCATGCCAGCGTGAAATGGTGCCAAGAATACTGGCTGCATTTTCGCGCTGGACAGCCAGGCTGATCCGTTGCGCAAAAATGAGCTAGCCCTTTTGTCACCAGATGAAATTATTAACTGCGGTGAAATGTCTCCTAGTTTTTTTTTAGCACTAAGACTCCATGATTCCAGGGCGAAGGGAACAAAAATGTAACTCTCGATATGAATTTCTCCCGGTCTTGATGCTGTCACCCTGATATGACACGGGGCCAATGTGTCAACGCATGTTGCGTCCCACATTAATGCCCCATTATAAACGCGAAATTTTATGTACTGTATGGATGGATATTTGTTACTCTTTCACGCAAAAACTACGGGACGGATTTGGCTGGGAACGGAAATAGATTAACATCATACCTACTTTTTATACTGTAAAATCCATGAGTTCCCATGAAATTTTTAAAAACTTATATCCACGGAAACGAAGTCGCAGGCATCAGCTAGTCACACTAATATTATAAAGGCGAAAGTTTGTATGTGTGTGTGTGTGTGTGTGTGTGTGTGTATGTTTGTTACTCTTTCACGCAATAACTACTGAATGGATTTGGCTGAAATTTAGAATGGAGATAGATAATATCCTGGATTAGCAAATAGGCTACTTTTTATCCCGGAAAATCAATGAGTTCCTACGAAATTTAAAAAAACTTATATCCACGGAAACGCAGTCGCGGACATCAGCTAGTAACTTACATATGAAGTACCTACTTTAGTCAACTGTAGATTATACTAGGAATATGTAATGACGTAATAACCCTAATGTTACCCGAGGGTTATCTTTGATGCGCCGTCACTCAATCGGTCTTATCTATCATGTCAGTGGAGCTGATCGAAAATAGAAGACAATAGGATTGTGATTAATTAGTGCATCTACTTAATTGGAGTAGAAGAAGCATGAATACATTGGAATTTTTTGATTGCAACAATGGTCAAATCAATATAGTGCAGTGAAATATATACGAGTAACTCCCTTCGACCGTGCGTTCCCACTGATTTCAAGTTTCAACATGGGGTTATTCAAGGGGTGGATTTATATCGCTGGGGCGGATCAACAAATTACTGAAAAGCGAGCAACGAACTGGCGTTTAGCCGACTGCGGCAAAGCCAAAAAGAAGGGTTATGATTTTAGCAGTCTATATGTATATAGATAGATAGATAGAACACTTTATTGCACACAAAAACACATGTAAAGGAACACAACAGAAAGAAGAAAACAGAAAAAACAATTGTGTACAAAGGCGGCCTTATTGCTTGGAGCAATCTCTACCAGGCAACCTTGTTGGTATATATTATGTATGTTTGTATCCAGATTCATATGTGTTTCTCCGTAGGGCCTAAACTACTGGGCCGATTTTAAGAATGAGGTGTCAATTGATTCGTTGTAATGGTCCGGGTGGCATAGGCTATATTTTATAAGTAGGTATTAAAAAAATGACCTAACGGATGTCACATCAAATCAATCATCATCAAAAGAATGGGGGTCTTAAAAAATTTTTTTTGGTATTGTATCGAGTGGGATGTCAAATGAAAGAGGAGAAAATTCTGAGCTCATGAATACATTATGTACAACAACATTAAAATATACCAAGCGACAGAAAATCAATTTTGCTCTAATATTTCAGCGTTTATTAGAACGATCGCAGTCGGGTTTTAGTTTTCAACTTTATCTTGTTGTGTATGAAGGTTTAACAATAATCTCGTGGGAACTTTGATTTTTCCGGATTAAAAATATTGCGTACATTCAGGATCCCTACATGCTATCTACGTACCACGGTTGTCAAACAGACAGACAGACAAGCTTTTGCGTTGATAATTAGTATGAATAATTTTGATATGCCTGATTTTCTTTTCAAACAATACGGTAAGTACCATTAATGTCCTCTGGAGTAAAAAAAACTTATGTGTTTGTTGTGTACTATGTGAAGTAATACAGTATCCACAGTATCGAGTAATCTCCGGTGGGGTAACGACACGAGAGACGAGATGCGCATGCGCATTTTATTGTGATTTATGACCATATAATATCTTAGTCCCCTCTATAGGTACCTAAAATAACTAGCCGACAGGTGGACATCCTGCAGTGTGCTTTTATTGCATAACGAAAAATGTACCTGTAGATCTACCCTTAGTATAAATATGAAAGCGTGTTAGTCTGTTTGTCTGTATACATCCCTGACACCTCTTACTGTTTGGTTTGTTACGTTTTTCAAGATCCATCCATAAAATCGATTTCGACGTTGGTTAGTTATAACTTATAAGTAATCTCCGGAACTAATAATCCAATTTTGAAAATTCTTTCACTGATAGATAGAGAGCTACCTAACAAAACCCCTTTTAGGTTCGACTCGCTCTCGTTTTCCATTCCCGTCTGATGTCACGCTCTATCTGTGTTTATTTAATGATGGTTATAGATAATAATGGTTTTTTGACACTCCGATGACTTGCATTTCAGGGTTGCTAACACTAAGTACATTATTTCCAAATGTTATAAATTGCATATATAAAGCGGACGAAGTCGAGGGCAAAAGCTGGTAAATAAGTAGTTGCACTAATTTCACAATGTGACGCGTGCCAACATACCTATGGGCGAAATGCATTAAAGTTAATATACATTTTTCACGTCAACGGCAAGGGAAACCCTATGACTACCTATGCCCATTAAAATAATTATGGAATCACGTGAACGAGTCATTAAGGTACACTTCGCAAAAAAGTATCTAAAATTCAAGTTAAGAGCACGACCAAGGCAAACTTGGTGAAGTTATCCACAACCTTACTCCATGAAGTCCTCGGCAACCTGGGCGGTCTACTCGGCTTCTGGAGCGAGCTTGGATGGCTGGAGTGAAGTCTTCGGCGGAGAGGGGCAACGCACGCAAGACACCTTTCTAATTTGTCATTATGCTGGTTTTTATAGTATTATTTTTATTGTATAGCTATAATAAGTTAACCCACTGCCCGGTAAAATCAACTGTGGTTTTTGTGGCGCTGAATGTAACAAAAACCCTCTATATGGTTTTTTAAGTTTAATAAATATAAATATAAGTTAAAATTTAAAAAACCCCGACACAAAAACCTCTATAAGAAAACTAGAAAAGAGCTGATAACTTTCAAACGGCTGAACTGATTTTCCTCGATTATAGCTAAGAACACTCTCGATCAAGCTACCTTTCAAACAAAAAAAAACTAAATTAAAATCGGTTCATTCGTTTAGGAGATACGATGCCACAGACCGATACACAGATACACACGTCAAATTTATAAGGCCCCTCTTTTTGGGTCGGGGGTTAAAAACAAAAAAAAACACACGGATGCGGAAACCAACCCAGAGAGACGAAAGAAACAAGAGAGGGTCTCGCTCGGGTATACGCAACCCTAAAAAGAAGTGTAATAAATTACGCGCGCAGATGTTTAATGCAAGTTGGATGACCCCGCGACCCCAGACATTTGTGTTGCTAAAATAATCATCATCGCGAAATTACGCTCATTAGCAATGTAGGGCACTTTCATTTGCGCCGACGCGAGTTTAGTTTGCAATTTGTTATTAGTACGTCGGACAATGCGGGCATAATTTAAAGATCTCCATTAAGTATTGTGGAACTTATTTTTAGGGTTCCGTATCTCAAAAGGAAAAACGGAAACCTTATAGCATCCCTTTGTTGTCTGTCTGTCCGTCCGTTCGACGTGTCTGTCAAGAAAACTATAGGGTACCTTCTTCCCATTGACCTAGAATCATGAAATTTGGCAGGTAGGTATCCTAAATGACACTGAGAAATTAAAAATACCACTAATGTATGAACTTATGCTAAAATGAAATTCTTTTGCTGAAATCAAGTAATGGATTATATTTTCTGATTAAAGTTTTTACAAGCTAGGTTATATATAACTCTAAGTAACGAACGCGTTAAGGAAAAACTTTACAAGAAAACTTTACATAGAAAAAGTTAGACTAATAATAATGGCAGTAAAACTAGTCAAAGATATCAAAAAGAAAAAAAATAACTAATCTTCGAAAAGCGATCTACGATGATAGACGACGGTACTATAATACTATAATTTACTTAAGTGAAAAAACTGAAATAATATTCTGTAAAATTAAAATTGAAATGGGAGTAAAAAAGAAAGGATCTTCATTTAAGAGGGCTCTCTCCGTCACTCGTTTCATACAATCGTAGTTCCAATTTCATTTGAATATTAAGCAACCAAAGTCCATGAAATTTTGCAGACATATTCTAGAAACTAATATCTATGTCTGTGGTTTTCCAGATTTATGTTAAAATATTCGGTTTCAAAGTTACGCGGTCTTAAAAAATTTCATACAAATCTTTGAGCCCCTGTAATTTTAAAACTACATATTTTTAGAAAAATCTAAAACACCACAGACACAGATATTAGTTTCTAGAATATGTCTGCAAAATTTCATGGACTTTGGTTGCTTAATATTCAAATGAAATTGGAACCACGATTGTATGAAACGAGTGACGGAGAGAGCCCTGTTAACAGGTGTTAATAGGGATGATGACTAGTAGTCAAATCAGTGACTTTTTTTTCAGCTTAGTAACTGGTATGAAATTCACAGATGTGACATAATTGGACGTACTTTTTTAGTTAAATCGATAATTTAAAATAGTTAGCAAACTTAAAACTAGCATCGGATGTGGATTTTACGAATTTTGGAAGTCCCTCTATTTAATGACTCCTAATAAATAATTTATTTTACACATAGGCATCATCCCAATTGCACAAGAACGATGACGTAGGTGATACAAAGGCTGATGAAGCTGAGCGAGAGACCAACGCCCATCGGCATCACGCGACAGACGCGGTACCGACATGGGCGGAGGCTGATGTGCTGGAGAGCGCGTTGAGTTTCCAGGCGAAGAGTTTCATCTGGAACAAAATGTACTCACCATTGCACTTACTTCGGTTAAAAAAAACCAGCCAAGTGCGAGTCGGGCTCGCGCACCGAGGGTTCCATACTCGGGAATTTTTTTCGACATTTTGCACGATAAATCAGAAACCATAATGCATAATGCATAGAATGAACAGGTAAAGCCCTTTCATAATATGATTTTTGGCATAGTTATCTAATTTTGAAAATTGAAACACTTAACAAACAAACAATTAAGTTGTACTTTACATCGAAGTGGATTTGATATTTAGAAGCTGTTTTGAATAAAAATAAAGTCTATGAATGATGTAATTGAAAACAATATATCTCTTTACGTAGAATTAGGAAAGAAAAGTTAGGAGCATTAGTAGAAGAATCTCTAGTTGGGTGTTCTTTACTCCTTATTTTAACTCATTTTTAACCCCCGACCCAAAAAGAGGGGTGTTATAAGTTTGACGTGTGTATCTGTGTGTCTGTGTATCTGTGTATCTGTCTGTGGCATCGTAGCGCCTAAACGAATGAACCGATTTTAATTTACTTTTTTTTTGTTTGAAAGGTGGCTTGATCGAGAGTGTTCTTAGCTATAATCCAAAAAAATTAGTTCAGCCGTTTAAAAGTTATCAGCTCTTTTCTAGTTTTCTTGTAGGAAAGAAGGTTAGATAACCCTTAGGTTCATAATACTCATGTGTCAATTGACAAATGTCAAGCTGTCAAGATGGACGTTGTCTAGATACATAATTATTTATTTGAAAATGATGTTTTGGAAAATTCAGATACTCTGGATCCTAGGCGCGGAATAGTCCAAGAAAATCGGTTCAGCCGTTCGAAAGCATAGATATATATTCGAAAGTTATCAGCTCTTTTCTAGTTACTGTAACCTTCACTTGTCGGGGGGGTTGAAAATTTTTAATTTACACTTGTGTTGTTTTCTTATTCTAGATCTAGCTTTCTCTCATTAGTCTAATTATTTATTTATCTACGACGAATGTCTTAAAAAGTTCCAAACAATTTTTTCTAGAATATTAGCTGTAACAGCTTACCTGTATCTAAAAGAGACTGTTTAAACAAAATATCTTTAATTGTATCAACTTCATTTTTGGTACGCTCAAATAGAACCATTGGCCAAGTTCCCACACATATTGTATAGAGCAGTGTCTCTACTGCCGCAAATGTTTTAAAAGTTAATAGTTCCTGAAAACAATATACTTAATTAGAACAAGTGTAAATTAAAAATTTATAACACCCCCGATAAGTGAAGGTAACAGTAACTAGAAAAGAGCTGATAACTTTCAAACGGCTGAACCGATTTTCTTGGATTATAGCTAAGAGCACTCTCGATCAAGCCACCTTTCAAACAAAAAAACTAAATTAAAATCGGTTCATTAGTTTAGGAGCTACGATGCCACAGACAGATACACAGATACACACGTCACACTTATAACACCTCTCTTTTTGGGTCGGGGATTAAAAAATTAACTTAATTTTATGGTAATGTTTAAGTTGGTACCCACTCAAGATCTAAGGTAAAGAAATCGGTAAATAAATCGGGGTCAAATGAAGTAATTTAAGGAAATGCATACCTGATTTAAAGTAAACATCATGGCATTGCGCATAAAAATAACCGCTTTTGGAAAATATAATAAAACAGTTAAGAATAGCTGAAAAATATAAAAAAAGAAGCGTTTTCTTCAGAACACACGTAGTTTAAAAACCGGTCAAGAGCGAGTCGGGACTCGCTCTTGACTGGTTAAATAGTAAATAGTAATCATGAACATCATATTTTGGGTGTATGGAATATTTATTTTCCCATCTAGAACATAAATCGTGAAAGAAAACCCCAAAAAATTTTCGTTTGTCTTAATCACAGCTTACAAACTATTTTATAAATCGTTATTTTCTATATATTTTGTTGTTTAAATTCATACTTCCATACTTACTAATATTATAAATGCGAAAGTGTGTCTGTCTGTCTGTCTGTCTGCTACCTTTTTACGGCCCAACAGTTTAACTGATTCTGACGAAATTCGGTACAGGGTTATCTCCCGGGGACGGACATAGACTATTTTTTATCCCGGAAAATCAAAGAGTTCCTACGGGATTCCCAAACACCCATCCGCTTAATAGATTTGTATGTTTGGTACCTAGGTAGCTTGCGTCCCTGTAATTGACATAGGCAACTCTTTATCCCGGAAAATTAAACAGTTCCCACGGGATCTTTAAAAACCTAAATCCACGCGGAAGAAGTCGCGGGCATCCTCTAGTACAGTATATGGTACAAAGCATACCGAAGTTTCATATTCCTAACTAGTTTAGTTTTGATAAAGCCCCCGTCACAAAAATGGTCTACCTATGGAGTCCTAAAAAGAACATGTAGGAATAAGAATATTAAGAACATAAGATATTTTCCTCAAAAGTTCTACTACTTTAATTGAAATTGTGTGTTCATAGTTTACCCAAATTTCAAGTCCAAGATCCAAATTTTCAACGTGTTGTAGTAAATAATCATAGACAGATAAACACGCCTTGATATTTTTTATTCTGTGTTTGACCCTCTCCTTACCAATGACATTAACTTCGACGTATTTGTATTCGAAAGCCTTCCGGACGGTCTTCATGCGGTGGAAAAGGACATCGAAGAACAAGATTTTTGAGATGTAGCTTACAAATATAGAGGACAATAATATGAAGCAAAAAAAATATGACAAGGCATAACCCAAAGCTCTATCATAGTAAACATAGATGAAAACACGAATGAACAATAAAATTAGCAATGTTCCAAACATCTTGTAAGATACTTCGATATATTTAGCGTTTTTAATATTACCAGTAATAGACACCAGAGAAATTATCCCATTTACATAGTTGCTTTTAAATAGCAAAGTTATAATACAATTGAACATAAATTCTGTATAAGTCACAGAAGTTATGAATTTTATATCTATAAATTTTAAACAGATAGCACAAAATAAAGTTGAGAAAAGAAAACAATAAGTCCTTAATATAAATTTCAGGGTTTTGGATTTGCCCACGTAGTAATAGTGGCCGAATATAAGGCGGATGAACATGAAACATTTGACAGAAGTTAAGAAGCTGGAGGTTAACATATTAGAATAGAATAGAATTTATTTCCTATAGTAGAAAGTTATTCAATTGTTAGAAACTCGAGCGCGAAAAGTTGGACGTAAATGAAAAAAACACTCAATTCCCCCTTTTAATATGGTGGAGAATATATAGAACAACTCAACCATGCAAGCCGTATTTTGCGGTCCTCTTTTATAATAATGAAACAATAGAAGGTGGAGTACTCTATTAGCACAGATTTAGATTACATCTGCTCACAAAGTTACTGTATCCAAAGTTCAGGTTAACAGATAATATTATGGTTGATTTTATGATCGTTACAAGAAATTTATCTCTATATAATTCTTCAATTCAATTTTATACCGGAGAAAAATAATAGAATATATTCAGTAAGGTTGGTTGAAGATATTTGTTGAACTTATTGCTCGTATCACGCTTCTATCCTTTAATCTTTTGTATGGTTTGGGAAACGTACTAGGTATTACCTAGGTAATTTACGTATCACTATCATCTTTGTAACCTAAAGTAATTGTGTTTCTTATCTTGTTTAATTCAATTTCACTATTGTTAATACATTGTTTTTTCTGAATTATTAATGTCGTCGTCTATAGAATAACTACAAATCATTATTGGTGGATTTCCCAACCGAAAAATTAACGCAGCATGGATGGAATTAGTTTGCTAACAGTTCTAATATTTTTTCTAGGTAGAAGAGGTAGTTACTTAGGCAATGCAATCAATATATTTCTTAGGATTTAGAGTAGGATTGCAGTAAGAAAACAACAACGGTTAAAAGCTCCGAAGTATTCAAAACCATTTGCACCAGTGCATTTTCTTCAGCAGAACATAGGTAACTAGGTTTGCATTGTCACTCAGACTTGATAGTATTCCATTCCATTCCATCAGCATGTATCTCTTCAGTGCTGTATAGCACATAGAAGATGGAAAGACCTATGTTCGGCTGTGAACATTGACCTTACCAAGAGTATGCCCCATCAAACAGTCCTTCATCCTCATCCTCATCCACCCACTTCCCACCACCTTGCTAAGACTACAGTATTTTTACAGTAGTTAAGCCTTTGCTCAGTACTTCAGTAGGTAGTAAGTAATAACTATCTATATCACTACCAATATTATAAATGCTAGTGTGTTTGTTGATTTATTTGGATTTCCTTCAATCACGCCGCAACGGAGCAGCGGATCAACCAGATTTTTTATATGGACATAGTTGAAAAGCTTTTTTTCTCTGGGGAAATAATATGAGAAATAGAAATATCGGGTAAGTATTACACATTGTTCTAAGTTAAGAACTGAAAAAGAAATAAATAAACAATTATAGCTGTTTGTAGAATTTAATTACAATTTAACACAATACAAATAAACACTGAAAAATTAACCCTTCATTGGTCTCGTGAATTACATAATGTAATACACACTTGTTAAAAACATCAGCTTATCTAAATTTTGTATATAATAATAATTATAGTGCATACATTATATAATTATACAAATTTTTCTTGCTAAAGTTAAATACAATTTTAGTTTCTAAGTATATTTGAACTTTTTTACGAGATAACTTATGAATTTTGAAAATTTAGAATAACGAACAATTATTACAAAACAACTTTACATAGAAAAATAAACATTAATTTTAAACATTACTTAAACTTAATTACAATAAATCCAATATATAAAACTGTAGATCTCGTAGAGCCTCTAGCTCACCTGGAATTCAGTTCAAAATCGATAACAAGATTTGTCTCGTTCAGGCAAATAAACAAACAAACAGACCGACAAGAAAACGAGTTTATAAAAATGTGTTAAAAACAAAGGATTTTCATTTAACAGGTGTTAATTGCACAAGAACGATGACATAAGTGATGCAAAGGCTGATGAAGCTGAGTGAGAGACAAACGCCCATCGACATCATGCGGCAGACGCGGTACTGACATGGACGGAGACTGATGTGCTGGAGAGCGCGTTGCGTTTCCAGGCGAAGGGCTTCATCTGGAACAAAACGTACTCACCATAACACTTACTTCAAAAAGCGTAAAAAAGCGTAGGTTGAATGATCATCATCATCTTTTCAACCCATCGTTTGTCCTCTTTTGTCCACAGGTCTCCTATCAGAATAAGAAGGGTGCAAGCCATAGTTCATTGCGCTTTACACACCTTTAAAAGTAAGAACTCTCAAGCGTACAGGTTTCCTCACCATGTTTTCCTTCACCTTTACGCGAACGGTTAATTGCTTGTAACGCACATAGGTAGAACCAAAAAGTTAGAGATGTCGAGTCCTTGATTTTTCTCTTCTATGTCTTTTTTAATTCAAGTTAGTTTTTATGGCACGCAGTTGTATTTACTTCTCCGATGATGCATGGAATCAGGAATGGAGGAGAGACGCTAGAGAATGGTTGGTAAAAGCTGTGAATTGTGAGAGCTATTCTTCTAATATGTCTTTAGAGGAATTTACTCACGATTGATTTTTTAAAAACTTCTAAACAATTTTATTGGGTTTTCTACAATAAGAATTAGCTGTAACTAACCTGTATCCAAAAGAGATTGTTTAAATAAAATATCTTTAATGGTGTCCACTTCATTCTTGGTAAGCTCAAATAGAACCATTGGCCAAGTTCCCACACAAATGGTAAAGATCAGTGTTGCTACAGCCCAAAATGTTTTAAAAGTTAATAGTTCCTGAAAGCAATAAAATTAACTCAATATCGTGCTTAAGTTTAAATTAAAAAAATTGGAAAAAAATCAAGGTCAAAATAAAGTGATTTATGAAAAGATTTACCTTATTTAAAATAAGCATCATGGCATTGCGCATAAAAATAACTGCTTTGGGGAAATATATTAAAACAGTGAAGAATAGCTGAAAGAACAAAAGATAAAAATGAAAAAATTCTTCAGAATTATTGAGTTAAAATGCATGAAAAAGAATAGGTAGTACAAAAATAACAAATATGACTCCTTCAATAATTCTAAACTTTGGTAACATTTTGGAATGTCCATAGTTTACCCAAATCTCAAGCTCGGGGTCCATATTTTCGATGTAATTCATTATACAATCGTATACGTATAAGCATTTTTTGATGTTATTGATTTTGTATCTTAACCTCATAACACCGATGACATTTACGGTGATATATTTGACCGCAATAATTTTCCTGATTAATTTCATGCGCTGATAAACTACATCAAACGCCAATATTCTCGTGAAATAGCAGAAACTGGTAGATAAAAATGTAAATAAGTAAACATGATCAGAAACATTGCCCCAGAACTCAGCAAACATCAAGAAATTTGAAATGCGAAACATTAAGAAAAATAACAGAGTAGCAAACATTTTGAACGAAATATTTATAGATTTTTCGTTCAAAACATTCCCAGTTATCGTGACGAGAGAAAAAACTTTTTCCATATATTTGCCCTGAAATAGCAACGATGTTATGGAATTTAACCAGAAATCGAAGTAATTGAATTTAGTAATGATATGAGTTCTTGGTAACTTGGTAAAAATGATGAACACTGTGGAGACCACAATGACACAGTACAAGCGGAGCAATAAATTTAAGATTTTGCAATTTCCCATGTTATAGTATTGTCCAAATAAAATACGAATGACCATAATTCTCTTAATACGGAGTATAAGCACTGAAGACAGCATTTTGCAATATTTTATTGACTAGAAATTATTCCACAGGCGAATAATGTCAAAGCGGAACTACAGTATCTTTAAAACTATCAATATAACTTCACTAGAGTAATGAAATTGTTCTCCATTAGCTCAACCTAGTGGGCCATGTTGTTAGTTAAATTAAGAACTTTTTAAATTGATGAAGAAATCGATTTAAATGCATTCTGCTTTATGAATTATTAATACTATGTATTAAGCTTCATTTACGCGAGGTTAATCTTGTGCAACATTGCGGCATTTCACAGGGCGTATGTTAAAATAATTTAAAATTCTGTGTCAAGAATCGTTGACTATCGTACCATAATATTCCAGATTTACCTACGTCACGATGTAGTCTCGGCTTAGATAGATTGACGCATGCTGCTAGGCTGCAAAATTAATATGTATTTCCATTTTGTACCTAGTATCACAGTTTTACGATGTATGCCGCATTGCCGTAAGTTGTTCTGGCGTAAAATAGTTTTTAATTAAATATTGCATAACGTACCTAAGTAAGAAGTCGTTAGGTGGGAATTGGAACGTTTATAAATATTTCACGCTACAGTCTATGAATGCCAATTTTCAAAAAGGATACCTTAAAAATTTTGAACACTATTACCCAAATTTCAAGTCCAAGGTCCAAATTTTCAACTTGTTGCAGTAAATAATCATAGACAGATAAACACGCCTTGATATTTTTTATTCTATGTTTGACCCTCTCCTTACCAATGACATTAACTTCGACGTATTTGTATTCGAAAGCCTTCCGGACGGTCTTCATGCGGTGGAAAAGAACATCGAAGAACAAGATTTTTGAAATGTAGCTTACAAATATAGAGAACAATAATATGAAGGTAAGAAAAAATACCGAGACATAACCCAAATCTCTACCAAAGTAAACATAGACGGCAATACGAATAAATATTAAAATTAGCAATGTTCCAAACATCTTGTAAGATACTTCGATATATTTAGCGTTTATAATATTTTCACTCATAGACACCAGAGAGATTATCCCATTTACATAGTTGCTTTTAAATACCAAAGTTATCATACAATTAAATATAAATTCCGTGTAAAAATATGTTACAAGAGTTTGAAATGTTACATCTACAAATTTTACAAAGACAGCACTACAAAATGTTAAGAAAAGAAAACAATATGACCATATGAAAATTTTGAGGGTTTTGGATTTGCCCACGTAGTAATAGTGGCCGAATATAAGGCGGATGAACATGAACCATTTGACAGAAGTTAAGAATTTGGAAGTTAACATCTTGATGAGTTTAGTTCTTCAATTACCAGAAAATTTTAGGCTCAAGGAAAATCGATGGAAAGAGACCACGTGGACATTTCCTGAAAGGTTGGACGTACTAAGTGAAAAAATACTTGATTTACACTTCTAAAATGCTTATAATATGGGGAGTACGGAGAATATACAGAAATGGACAACTTAGCCCAGCATGTTATATTTTGTATCTTCTCTAATAGCCCAAAAGGTTGGACGTACTAGGTGAAAAACACTCGATTCACAGCTTTGAAATGCTTATAATATGGTGGGTACGTATCTATGGAGAATATACAGAAATATTTAGAAATCCTCTCTAATAGCCCAAAAGGTTAGGCGTACTAGATGAAAAAACACTCGATTCACACTTCTAAAATTCTTATATTATGATGAGTATATATGGCGAATATACAGAAATGGACAACTTAGCCAAGCATGCTATATTTAGTAATCCTCTCTAATAGCCCAAAAGGTTGGACGTACTGGATGAAAAAACACTCGATTCACATTTCTAAAATGCTTATATTATGATGAGTATCTATGGAGAATATACAGAAATGGACAACTTAGCCAAGCATATTTAGTGATCCTCTCTAATAATAAGGAAACAGTGCAAGGTGGAAGAATTACTCTACTTTTAAAGATTTAGAAGAACTTGGGCAAAAAATTGCTAAATTCAAAGTTGCCACTGATTATTCTTTCATTAGGAGGAAGAAGTTTTCTTATTTATATAATATTTCTTCTAATCTCTTAAATTATTCCTAAAAAGAGTGGAATCTATACAAAATATACAGTAATGGAATGAGTAAGGAGAAATAGTTGTACGTCGTAAGACTCTTTCTGCTCTTGTATTCTTGACTTTGGCGTGGTTTGGTTTACGCGTAGGCAATCTAACATAACACTGTCATCTTTGTAACGTAAAGTAATTGCGTTTCCTATCTTGTGTTCAATTCAATTTCATTAATTTTAATATGTCCCTGTTACTGAATTATTAATGATATTATCTTTTTTACTTGTATTAACTACTAAAAATCCATTAGGTTATAACTTATAACATTTTTGTTAAGAGGGGTCTCTCTGTCACTCGCTCCATACAAACGTAGTTCGTCTCTCATTGGAATACTAACCCATCATACTCAATGGAATTTTTTAGAAACATTCCGGGGAACTAATATCTATATGCCTGTGGTTTTCCAGATTTCCGTTAAAAATTCGGTTTCAAAGTTACGCGGTCTTAAAAATTCACATACAAATCTTTGAGCCCCTGTAATTTTATAACCACATATTTTTAGAAAAATCTAAAACACCACAGGCACAGATATTACTTTCTAGAATATGTCTGCAAAATTTCATGGACATTGGTTGCTTAATATTCAAATGAAATTGGGGCTACGATTGTATGGAGTAAGTGACGGAGAAAGCCCTGTTAAAGCTGTGATATTTGTGGTCAAAATTCAATAACTTTTTGACGGCCTCCCTGGCGCAGTGATAAGAGCTGTGGTCATACTCGTATTAGTGCAAGGTTCCGGGTTCGATTCCCGGCAGGGTCTGGAATTTTATAATTTCTCTGGTCTGGTCTGGTGGGAGGCTTCAGCCGTGGCTAGTTACCACCCTACCGGCAAAGCCGTGCCACCAAGCGATTTAGCGTTCCGGTACGATGCCGTGTAGAAACCAAAGGAGTATGAGTTTAATAAAAACTGTCATACCCCTTCCAGGTTAACCCGCTTCCATCTTAGATAACATCACCACTTACCATCAGGTGAGATTGCAGTCAAGGGCTAACTTGTATCTGAATTAAAAAATCTTTTTCATGTGTATGTTATGTATAAGTGTGATTTGGGTGATTTTAAGTTGGTAAAATATTGCTTACATAGTTACGTGCTTTCTAATAAATTACTGTAAATGCAGTGTTTATCATTATTTTGTTTTCATCTATTTCTGGATGTTGGGATGCTTTAGTTTGCGTTGTATGTCAGGGTGTCAGTTTGTTTGTGTAAGCATTCTAGTTCAAGAGCATTTGAAGAGGGAAAAGTGTAGAGTCGTTTATAATGACTAATCTTTTTTAATCAATATTAATAATTATGTCGTATTTTGTGTATTAGATATTTTTGGTCAGAACTCAATATTTTTTTCATGTGTATGTACGTAAGTGCGATTATTGTGTGATTTACAAATAAAAAAAAACATTTTCTCTTGTAGGTAGTTAGGTACAATAATAATTAAGTGTAATAAAGTCACTTTTATAGGGTTCGGTACCCTAAGCCAACGGGACTCTATAATAATAAGCCTCCACAGACCATCCGTCCGTCCGTCTGTCGGTCTGTCAGCGGGCTGTATCTCGTGTAATAGGTAAAGAGTTGAAATTTTCACCGAATGTGTATTTCTATTGCCACTATAACAACAAAAAATGAAATTTCAAAATAGCTGCTATGAAAATTATTAAAAAAATATCTTGTACGATGGCACGGAATCCTTCGTGTGCAAATCCGACTCGCACTTGACCGACCTTTAAAGAGTGCCTACTAAGCTAAGTAGTATTGAATAAGATTTAATGTTTATAGACCTAAATTATTATTGTTCTTATAGGTAATACCTACCTATGAACTTTACCTTAGTACCTACCTACTACGCATTTATGTTTAAAAAGGATAGCACACCCTATTTTGAGACACATTAACTTCAAGGTGTGTAATTAACGATGTTGACAGTGTTTTCATCTGTATAATGATTTATCTGATGTGAAACTACTTAAGTATCACAAATTATTATTATAGATGAAACTTTAAAACCTTAATTATTGAAAGAGTTAATAGTTTTACCGTTCCCATCATACTATAATAAAATTTTATAGTCACACTCCCTAAGACATTGATGAACAAATTACTTTATTTATAACTTGAGAACACAAATCACTCTGCACAAGCTTGGTTGTTTATCTTTCACCTTTCAGTCGACCTGTCGACGGCGAGTTAGTTTTTGACACTTCACTTTGTCTATTTTCAGTTTAAGAGGGGTCTCTCCGTCACTCGCTCCATACAAACGTAGTTCGTCTCTCATTGGAATCCTAACCAATCATACTCAATGGAATTTTGTAGAAACGTTTCGGGAACTTAATCTATGCCTGTGGTTTTCCAGATTTCTGTTAAAATATTCGGTTTCAAAGTTACGCGGTCTTAAAAATTCACATACAAAAATTTGAGCCCCCGTAATTTTAAAACTACATATTTTTAGAAAAATCTAAAACACCACAGGCACACATATTAGTTTCCAGAATACGTCTGCAAAATTTCATGTACTTTGGTTGCTTAATATTCAAATGAAATTGGAACTACGATTGTATGGAGTAAGTGACGGAGAGAGCCCTGTTAATAGCAATTTAGGGGACGTTGTTATTAAAGACTGGCTGTCAACTGTTAAGATTTTAAACGTTCATGCCTTATTTTTGTTTGTGCAGGATTTGAGACAATATTTTAGACTTTTCGAGCAAGAGTGTAAAAGGTATACGACTTTCAGTAGTGCCAGAAAGTTTATCCACCCAACTATTGGTTATAATTAGAGTTTTTTGACCCATAGAAAATTATTCTCTGTCTTTAATATTGTATCAATTTTAACAATCATTGTATTTGAGGTCGATTAGTCTGGTTCGAAAAAAAAAACTATTTTTTAATACAGTTGCTCAAAAAGTGGCGTATTGCAGGGACGTATAGCGTTCGGGATGTGGGCTATTACATACTCGTGCTTTTTCTTTACCTTTCCCGCACTCGTGCTTTTTCTTTCCCAACTGTCAAAATATTAAAAAGAAAAACCAACCATGAAGTTTTTACTAAAAAAATTCATAGAAGTTTTTATGATTCATGCAAATACGTATATTTCTAAAAAGAAGCTACTAATTTGTTTCAATATCAGATTTAATGAGTTTGGTTAGGTTTCATTTCATTTCATCTCATTAAATTTCATTTTCATTTCATATCAATTAAAAACTTCTACTGAAGACTTGGCTGTATGGGCATAGTTCCCTTTGCCTACCAGAATGGGTGAAGAAAAAAAAAACTCTACTTATATTCTACGGTTGGCGCCATTTTTCAGAAATTTTCTTTGCGAGTTTAGTTGTTGGTTGCCTAAAATGAGTAATTTCTACCCTAGTTTTTTATATCTATTAACAATAAAGTTTTTTTAAATTAAATTAAATTAAGTTAGTTGAGTTTATTGTGTTTTTATTAAATTGCTTCATTTTTTGGCAACTGTATTAAAAATAGTCGTTCAGTACACGTGCGGAACCGTCATTGCAACTCGTTCCGACTGTCAACCCTCGCCTTCAGCTACGCCTCGGCTCGGGTAGACATTTGTCGGAACTCTTTGCAATGACAGCCTTTCCGCACTTGTAATGAAATATACTATATCACCACAGAAATACCAGGCTTTCATAAGGCACGAAGAACTTAAAGAGCTCTTTCCACTTGATAAGGAGTGCATTTGTACAAAACTACGAGTATATGCCGTCTAAAAACAAATATTTAAGCGATTATAGACTTTATTCCATTGGTGTAAGAACTTTTAAAGTGGTTCGTTAGTTGCTAAAATAAACTGGTTAATGGTAAAGGCTTGGACTAGGCGTACTCTATTGTTTTTCTAGCGACGTCTCTTTGCTGTCGAGGATGCTTATGTAGCCTACTTCAACTTTATATTGGATGGGGAGCTTATGTCCATTATGCTGTCTAATAGGCTTTTTTGAAATGGTGCCCCATTTACGTGGAAGAAAAGACGACCAAAGAAAAAGTAGATGGATTGCGTGGACGAGGATATGCGTATAAAAGGGGTGGATGATACGTTGACGGATGACAGAAGAGAGTGGAAGAAGTCAGGAAGAAAAGGAGAAGGTACCCCTTAATATTTACCCTTGGTTTATAGGTTTCAAGGTAGATGAACAATATAGACGATATTACAGGAAGCTGCTGGGCATAAATCTGTGCAATGGAAATCCTTTCCAGATTCGACCTACAATCTACATATTTCCAATAGTTCCAGGGTTCGTCCATATATTGCGTAGACGAAAGTTCGCAAGCGCAGGACTTAGAGTGTGAATAGTAAGGTAGTTGCATGGTGCATCATTACTGACCGAGCGAAGTGAGGTCTCTGCATTTGCGCTTGTCCGTCCGTCTGTCAGAGCCATAACTTCTGAATTACCCAACATAATTTTAGAATTATTATTATTAAACATGTAAACTGATGGCCTTCAGCCGAATATTGCATAAAAAATCTTTATTTTTTCAATCTAGCACTTACGTATGGGTTTGCATGACAACTCCGTAGAATATGGTATGGTATGGTATTTATGGCTGTTTTCATAAAAGCTTTTAAAACTATCACAACCACGTTTTCTGATCAAAAATGCTCCTCCTGAAAGGTAGGTAGATCTTTCTCCAAAATCGTCTGCTATGATAGTGGAACTGTACCCCATAGAAAGCTCGGTCAGCGTTGACGGAAGCGTCGTGAATAGTCTCCGACGCCCACAATGCACATAATGCCCACAATGAGTACTGCTGATAAATACTTTGTTACTTGCTACATACTTGTGAGCTGGACGTGAGAAGTAGGCAAGACACCACTTGTTCGTTTGTGTTCTATAAAAATGCATGTCATTACTGGGTAGGGTCTGACAGATTTTTTATATTAGGTAAGTAGGTATCTAATCTAATAAAATTAATAAACTAATACCTCAAAAACCAAACTAAGTAAGTACTTCGATTATATTTCGGTAGGTATATAGTACCATCTAAATACCTATAACTGAACACAACAAATAAAGTAATTTGTAAGCTAGCTGTGACCAAAACAAACAAACACATTTTTTACCCAACTGCAGCAAAGTAAAAAGGAAGGGTTATGATTTTAGCAGTCTATATATGTATGTGTGCATGTATGTATGCATGTGTGTATTTTTGTATCCAGATTCTGTGTGTTCCACCGTAGCGCCTAAACTACTGGGCCGATTTTGATGAATGAGGTGTCAATCGATTCGTCTTAACTGTCCGGATGTCATAGGCTACATTTTATACGAAAAAATTGACCTAACGGATATTACATGAAAACAAGTGTAAATTAAAAATTTATTACACCCCCGACAAGTGAAGGCATCTTGACAGCTTGACATAAATTTGTCAATTGACATAGTAATATTAAGAACCTAACGGTTATCTAACCTTCTTTTCTACAAGAAAACTAGAAAAGAGCTGATAACTCTTAAACGGCTGAACCAATTTTTTTGGATTATAGCTAAGAACATTCTCGATCGAGCCACCTTTCAAACAAAAAAAAGTAAATTAAAATCGGTTCATTCGTTTAGGCGCTACGATGCCACAGACAGATACACAGATACACAAATACACACGTCAAACTTATAACACCCCTCTTTTTGGGTCGGGGGTTAAAAAGTGGCGGGTCTCCGAATTTTTTTTTTCTATTGTATCGAAAGGGGTGTCAAATGAAAGAGGAGAAAATTCTGAGTTCCTAAATATAAAATATGTACTACAACATTAAAATGAAAAACAATTTTACTATAATAATATTTCAGCATTTATTAAGACGATCGCAGTCGGGTTTTAGTTTTCAACTTTATTTGAGTTTTTCTTTCACAGTTTGTTGTGATGTCTAGCTCGAAAATGAAATATTTCATACCCGAAATATATTGTACCCGAATTATATGTAGGGAAGGAACCCTAAAAATAGCAAGGCCTGGCTCGCATTTGGGAGATTTTTTCTAACCGGCAACCCGACAACCCTGGTCGGAGTAGACTGACCAATCATATGGCCATGCTGTAAAATTCCCGAAACGTAAAAGATCTCGACCTTGAACTGAGATCCCGTTCAAGTGCGAGGGTACATTATAATATTCCAAAACGGAGAGGGGCCTTTGAATTGAATAATGTGTCAATTATTGGTCACTCTCCATTTGTGTTTCTGTCGCAATTGATTTGATATCCACTTTAATTGACGTATCAGAAATAGGTGCATTACTATATTATAAAACTAGCTGATGCCCGCGAGTTCGTTCCCGTGGATATAAGTTTTTAAAAATCCCATGGGAATTCATTGATTTTCCGAGATAAAAAGTAGCCTCTGTGTTAATCCAGGGTATAATCTATCTTCAATCCAAATAGCCAAATCTGTCAACTATTATTTCTTTGACGATATTGATTGACCCCTTAATTATAATAGAGTAGGTAGGTACCTATATTGAATACCTAGGTACATTGTGTATATTCTAGGTCTTACATAAAAACTCCAAAAAACAGGATAAACTCACGTACTTAATTCTTTTACAGTAGGTATGCCCGACTAGTTATCTATTAGAGGTATTTAATTGGTGCATTTACCTGACGATAAACTGAGTAATTAATAATTCAATAATATCCTGTACACACCTACATAAATGAAAATTTGTCCTGTCCACTTTGAACGTAATTAATTATTACATTACCTGTTTATTGTTAGAATACGCTAAACTTCTTTCGCAAAATAAAAAACGTATTTTCGTGTAAATCCGTAAAGCGAAACTAGTAGCGACATCTAGTGAGAAGTTATCAAATTGTTTTCTTTGTCTTTATTTAAATACCTATAATATTAAGATATTTCTAATTAACGTCACAGTAAAAGTCAATACAAATGTAGAATATAAAATAAATAAATAAATTGGGCATTTCTATTATTATTTAAACAAAAAGCAGCCAGCTTGAATTTTGTAAAACTAGGTATGTGCCAAGTTTTTATTACTGAACTGTTACAGTCAAAGTCATTGAACTACTCGTTGACAGTTGACACTGACAGTGACTTTTGTTTGAGTCGTAAAATTCAAAAATCATAACGGAAAGTTGATATTTCTAATTTCTGTGTTTCAGTGAATTTTGGTGTTACAAATATAATGAATGAAAACAGTTATATTAGTGATGAGGAATTCATCCCATTTCTTCGTAGTTTAGGCGTGGAAACTTATAATAAGTCGTTTGAATGGTTGCTGAGTGATCCAGACTATGCAGGTGTTTTGGGGTGGATTTACAATAATTTAGATCAAAACAATGCATTAACTGCTCGAGAAGAATGCAGGTAATCTAAAGTTTAGTTAGAAAAAACTGTTTTTCATAAGCATAATCATATTGAATACAACTATTCAACAAAATATGACACGCAGAAGTCCATAGGAATTTCCATTTTTGAGCAGCAATATACTGAATTCTCCTAGTAATTGAGTTTATAGCAGCGTATTATTGACCTTCTCTCAAAATCTGATGATTGATACTAGTAGTAGTTATGAAGTACTATTCCACAACATTCCCGCCTCAGCATAGCTCTTGCGTAGCTCCCCAATCTTCATCAGGATGGTGAACTTCCTGTTGAATTGATGCAAGTTGTGGCCTTGTTATGAGTAACTACTAATATTTTTATAGAGAACTTCGACTTCTGCGTTTTATCCTGGAAAATCTCACGGCATTTAAAAACTCCTAAATCCACGAAGTTGCAGGCATCATTGTGTATTCAATAAAAAAAAATTGTAATGCAAAATGACTGTTTATGTTCCTTTCAGATACTCTGAACTTGAAAAACAAGGCAAAGTGCTGTCATCAGAGGACTTGGAAGCCAGCTTGCATAATATTCAAAACGAGTTCAAGGGTCTGTGTCTACCAGGAGACCAGGATGGCCTGGCAGACGTTAGACTTGATATCAGTTTGCAGAAACAGAGGCTGGAAATGTTAAACAAACACGATGAAATTCTTAAGGAACTGATACAGGAGAACCAGTAAGTATATTTACAGTTTGCTTTCTTCCCTTCTTCCTTCTTAGGGCTTTTTCTACACTTAGACAGTTTGGCTAATTTTGTTATAGAATAAACCGTTTTGACTTTGATTTTGACTTCCAGAGCAACAAATCAAGAACTCACAATGGAGTTATCAAAACTGTATGCAGCTCAACAGCAAGAGGCAGAGGATGAAGCCTCACTTGGGGAGGAGTGTGTGAAGCTGGCTCAGCATGTGGAGGTCATCACCAGTGACATAGTGGACACTGTTGCTGGTGCCTTAAATGTGTATGGCAGCTGTGCTGGGGATAAGGTATGGGGAAGAAGAGAAATGTGGGTGATGGATGGGCTATAAAGACTGCAAAAGTTCTTCTCTTTATGTTCTATGGGAATTTTGATTAATGTTGGTTCTGATATGTCGGTATAATTAATCAAACCTAGAACCCAGAGCCACTTTTCCTTTAATTAAAAAATAATATGACTTCAGAAATGCTCCTTTGGTGCATTTTAGAAGACTCACCTCTTTTCTTGAATAAAAACAAAATGTATTTGCTTATAATTTTATTTTTTGATTTCTACTAGACTTGCAACGAATATTCGGTTACTATTCGGTATTCGGCCTATTCGGCTGCTTTTATTATATTTGGCTGAATACCGAATATCTACATAATATTATTCGGCCGAATACCGAATACTTAAATAATATATTTTGTCGTTGAGAAATAATTGGTAAAATGAAAAATTAAAATCGATTGATTACGTATAAATTCATATTTTCATTTCTGTTATAATGCATTTAAGTAGTCATTGGTGCATAACACAGGTACATAATTATCTTCTGAATTGGAAAAATGGAGGATTCTATGTATTTGAATTATTGTGGTAATCAAAATTTAGAAGGGTAAGGTTCTCATTTCTTTTATAATCATTTATTAAGGCTATCCTTGTCAACGAGCCCCCGTCGATTTCCTACGTATGATATTATTGTTCTTATCTCTATTTGCCCTGGTTCGTGCATTCTCGGTTCCTAGATCGTGTAGATAAGTAGTGTAGATTGTGATAACCAATTCAAATTGCTGTGATTGGCTGAATTTACCATGTTCTTGCTGCGACAGTGAGTTTGAGCCACTAGCGGAACAATGTTAGCCGGTCAGAAATGATTGCAATTAGTCAACCTGTTTGACGTCCGTGTTCTGTTTTCGATTACAAAAAAGGAAAAAATTGTTGTTGCAATCATCAATTTTAGCAAATAGTGAAAGAGAGTCGGCCAATCAGAGGTCACAACTACCGTCACACTTTCTGTCACACTATGGCAGTAGGCATACCGAGTAATGAAAACAATTTTTCATTCTGTCTAGGTCGAAGTAGGGTTGCCACCTGGCTCTTTTTGATTTACAGGCTACCACCATCAAAAATACGGGGTTTAGATTTGAAGAATTTTGAAAATTTGAAGTATTTGAAGAAATAGGCGGTGGTTCTCTCTGAAATGCATGGAAAGCCTATTTAGATATTTCAGTTTATTTGTAAGTTTTGTATTTTTTCTCTGTATGTTGCCGTGTCTTGATTGGTGAACTGTGTTTGCAATGTGGTTTTAAATAAAAGATTTATTTATTTAAATAGGTTTAAAAAACTCTTAGTGTTGTAAAGCAAAATGTTATACATTTCATGCATACAATCTTTTCATTTCAACTTAAAATTACATTTAATTTGTAATTCCACCTTCACAGTATCAATACTATGGCCGTAGCCAGAAATCGATTGCGGGAGAGGTTTTATCAGGGCCGGAACTGAATCCTGTCATGAGGAAAAAACATTCGCTCAACTTTATGGGCTAATTACCTGGTTAGTGGAATTTCGCCTTTCAATTTGACAGTGAGATAAAATACAACAATAAAAAAGCGCGAGCGCAGTGAGCGTAAGTGTTTTTGGTTCAATACAGAAAAAAATAAAGTGAAAGGGAAACGAGTGTAGCCATAGCAAGATTTTATTTTTAAAGCTTCCTATCCATACTAATATTACGAATACGACAGTATATCTATTTACCTATCTATTTGTTACCCTTTCACGGTCCATCTTCTTTACCAAAATTTTGGTACTTACTATTCAGAGGTAACTTGCATCCCAGACATTTTTTTTTAGGCGGCTTTTTAGCCCGGAAAATCCCCCACGGAATTTTTAAAAATCTAAATTCATGCAAACGAAATTGCGGGGTTTACACCAAGTAATAGAAATTCAAAGCGCGAGTGAAGTGAGCGCGAAATGTTTGATATATTTCCAAAAAAAAATTGGTAAGCAAATGCAAGAAATAGTGTAAGTATTATTTTAGGCTTAGGTTTTTGACGGCTTCCCAGGCGCAGTCGCCATTTCAAAATTTCTGGTCTGGTGGGAGGCTAGTTATATGGTTAGTATGGCCCTAACGGCCAAGAAATTAGACTGCATCATCACTTACCACTAGAAAAGATTAAAGTCACGGGCTAACTTGTATAAAAAAAGGCTTACATCCTCAAACCAAGCCCCGCCGCCTTGACTACGACCATGATCAATATCGAGTGGGTTTCGGCTACGCATTGCCGCAAAAGGAAAATATTCTTTCTACTGGACATTACGTCAGTGTTTGATTTCACCAGCCAGCTCCTGCTGAATTTGTAAAAAACCGGCCAAGTGCGAGTCAGACCCACGCACCGAGGGTTCCGTATTCGGGTATTTTTTCCGACATTTTACTCGTGAAATCAAAAACTGTTATGCATTAAAAAAATATGCATAAAAATAAATAAAAATCTGTTTTAGAATGAACAGGTAAAGCCCTTTCATATGATAACCCACTTGATATATGTAGTTACCTTACTTTGAAAATTGAAAATACTAATACTTGTTCATGAACACATGACAGACGGATAGAAGGACAGATGGACAGACGGAAAGACTGACAGACTGACAGACAACGAAGTGATCCTATAAGAGTTCTTTTTTGCTTTTGAGTTACGGAACCCTAAAAATATTTAGTTTTATTTGCCCCGTATTTTATTTTCATAATTACAGGTTTCTGTATCCTGAAATACGGGGTAACCAGTAAAATACGGGGCCTCTGGCAACCCTATTCGGAAAACACTGTCACATTCAATTTAATGTCAAATATTTTGTTTTCAATTACAGAAAGCTGTATCAATCATTATTACAATATTTTCTTTGTTGTGATTGGCTGAATTTTTGAGTTTCAGCCAATAAACAGACTGTTTGCCAATTAAACGTCATAACAATATAAATGCCAGAAAGTTTAACCAAATAAAACAAACTTAATGAGAACCTAGTGAGAATGCAAACGGCACACAATTTATAATACATATTATGTTAGTCGTATATAATAGATATTATAGTAGTCGTTCACTTTGGTAATAGTCAGATTGTCATCAGTAAAATTGATATTGGTTGATGTATCGTAAATTATTGTTTCGGTGACAAATATTTTTATTATCTATTTATCTTTGAACAGAATGGAATAGAATGAAATGGAATGGAATACAATGATAAATTTTTATTCCTGTAAACTTTTAGGTAAACTTCAAAGTGTTTTTGGATGGTCAGAAAAATTTACCACTGGTTCGGAATGCCGTTCCTACGTTTTCTAGGGTTTCGTACCTCAAAATGAAAAACGGAACTCTTATAGGATCACTTTGTTGTCTATCTCTCTGTCTGTCGTGTGTGTCAAGAAAACCTCTAGGGTACTTCCCGTTGACTCAAAACCATGAAATTTGGCAGGTAACCTAACTGCGTAATTTTGGGTAGTTTTTTTAATCGATAAAGAAAGTTTGCGACATTGTTCAATAAAAAATTTGGATTCCAACTCCTCAATCCTGATGTTGCAGGGGACCTGACTACTAAAGCTAATGGGATTTAAAAAGTTTCGATTATTAATTGATATTGAAGGTATCTATACCAAGTAAACACTTTGTCGTTGACCTCAACCCTGATGCTGTAAGAAATTGCATTCCTAAATCCTGGTGATCCCTCGGGATTTGAAAAGGATAATCCGTTTAAATATTCTTACGTGATACAGAAACAAGTTGCATCCCGGGGACGGGCTATTACGGAGAGGCAACTTTTGTTCTGGGAAATGAAAGGATCGGGATTTTTAAAAACCTAAATCCACGCGAGCGAAGCTGCGGGCATTAGCTAGTTGTAAATATATTTAGAAGCTACTATAAGATAATAGATAAGGTACTTATTTCCTTATATTTTTATTGTATGGCAGCGCGCGGTTTTAAATTATAAATTGCACGTCCTGTCCTTTTCTGTAATACATTTTTTTCTCAATATCTACCGCTTTATCTCATAGCAAGAGTCTGTAAGACATAATACAGTGAAAATAGGCAAAATATACAATTTTTGCAGTTTCCACGTCAGTACCTGTCGAATTTTTCTAACAGTGTAAGCAGCAGAGCTGAGTTTACCATCAAGTGTTGATATGTGGGTGTTCCATAGAAGCTTTGCATCTAACATTATACCGAGAAACACGGGGTTCTCCTTTATTTTCAACATATGATTATTTATCAATGAATTTATGTCATTTAAGGTCCTGGTATTGGGCAGTGTGAATTCAACACACTTAGATTTCTTTGCATTTGGAAGTAAATTGTTAGCAATAAATCAGAGAGTGACCTGTGATATGGCATTACATATAGTATACATTGTCAAAAATTATAATATTAAAGCTGTGCGTATTGCGTGAGGAATAGGTTGCAAGAGAGTTGCAACTTGCAGGGTTTGATGCATGCGCTATTGCCAGCAAACATGAGACATATTTTTATCTACAGGCAACGTCTGAGTAGGTAACGCATACGTCTAACGCAAGTTGAAATGTACCAGTGTATTTAGTTAGACCTATCGACAAGTTTGGAGTTGGGTGCAGTCTAAATGTGGCCCGTGTGTTTAGACTGTCCGTTTCTGTCAGTTTCACGTGTCGTCCCCCGCACTTCACCACCCCGCTTGCACAAATCGAGACAGCACGAAATTTTCAAGATTTCTGGGTGTAATTTCTGGTTTTCGTAGTTCCCACATAATTATAACAATATAAAATATATAACGATAATTTTTTTACTACATAATATTCATTAAATTTTCTAGGTCTGTGGTTTTTCCAAATTTCTTTAAATTGCTTCGTTGTCTAGAAAAACGAGCACAAAGTTGGGCCTTTTTTTAAAGAAAAATACAAATCTTTGAGCCCCTGTAATTTTAAAACTACATATTTTTAGAAAAATCTAAAACACCACAGACACAGATATTCGTTTCTAGACTATGTCTGCAAAATTTCATGGACTTTGGTTGCTTAATATTCAAATGAAATGGGAACTACGATTGTATGGAGTAAGTGACGGAGAGAGCTCTGTTAAGTAGTCATTGGTACATAAAACAGGTACATAATTTAATCATTTTCTGTATTAAACAAGTTAAGAATTTTTCTATGCATTTGAATTATTTTCATAATCAAAATTTAGAAGGGGAAGGTTATGGTGCAGAAAGACTAACTTTTCTGCATTTTTAGGAAGTAGTTTACTTCTTTTTTTCTCGTAGACCATCCCAACTTCAGAGCGATGAGTACATTAGAACAAAACAAAGGAGCGCGAAACAATCACGTCTGTACAAGTTTTTGGCGCTAAAATCCGGCCGAATACTTTTGCCTAATATTCGGCTATTCGGTCAGGGGCCTCGCCGAATATTCGGTATTCGGTATACGGCCGAATATACTATTCGTTGCAAGTCTAATTTCTACACAACATTGTACTGGAATGCTAAATCTCTTGGCGGCATGGCTTTGTCAGTAGGATGGTAACTAGTCACTAGTTGTGGTCATGAGGACGGAAGGATCATCATATTAATCGCGTTATGTACCCATTATTTACATAATGATAAACCCCTACGTTAGGAACAGTTTAAATCACATATTGTTATAGTGCCGCCAAGTGATTTAGCCTGGTATGATGCTGTGTAGAAACCAAAGGGGTCTGGGTTTATTAAAAACTGCCATACCCCTTCAAGGTTAGCCCTCTTCCATCTTAAACTGCATGATGCAGTTACCAGTTACCACAGGTAAGATTGCAGTCAGGGGCTAACTTGTATCTGAATAAAAAAATTGTATTGATTCTGTGACCTGGTTTCAGGAGGCAAGCAAAAGATTCGTCACATACGGCCCCTTTGACTCGTACCAGCAGACAAAGGAGCTGTTCAAGTCACACGTGGACTTGTTCACGTTGCTGAAGTTCGACAGCAAACACAGTGATGGCCTGGACAGTGAGGCCAAACTTGCAGTCATTGAAGCCAAGAGTATGGAGGACAGGTTTGTTGAATAATCGCATCTCAACCTTTAGTGATGTGCACCGGTTTTGAAGCCAGGTTAGGCATTTTACATAGAAACCTATTTATTTGCGAGTCATACTGAAAAATATGTGTTGAGCTATTTACAGCTAGGGTAAGCAGTGCTGTTATGCCTATATTTCACGCCACTGGCGACCTTCCTGACCCTCCAACGAATTTCTTTCTTTGATGACTTCCATGAGTCTGATAAACTTGCTAGTACTTTGACTTTCCTAGCATTTTGACTACATCCCTGGCCTTTTGATGACCTCTCTGGCTCTTTGATAAACTTGCTGGTGTTTTGATGACTCCCTGGCACTTTTACAATCTCCCTGACCTTTTGACAACCTCATTGCTTCAATGAATTCCTTGGCCCTTTGAAGAGCTCCCTGACTTTTCGACAACCACATTGCTTTGATGAATTCCTTGGTCCTTAGATGAACTCAAGGGGGTTGTCATCCAACCTCTTCTGGCATTTTGATGATCAAAATGAAAATCAAAATTTATTTATTTTACAAGGACAGCTTTAGTAGTAGTAGCTCTTATGCTACATCTGTGACTCTACCACCGGTTCAGAATGCAGATTCTACTAAGAAGAGCCGGCAAGAAACTCAGCAGTTGCTCTTTTCAAATCATAAAAAGTTACAATATGTAACAATACACTACGCCATCTTGTGGGCAACTGAAAGTTCAGCCAGGAATTTGTCTTTTAATATTCAACTTTAAAGTTTGAACTTTAAGTTCAATATCTAAAACTAAGGCTATGAATGTTGGATCTTTTTTGCATCACAACATCTAATCATTCTTCTTTTTTTTTCTTGTCTGGCTTTACAAAGATTAGCCAATGTCAAGTTTGTAGTTATTTGTAACACAAGTTTGTTAAACTATACAAGTATGGACCCCGTCTGTGTCGGCGCTCGCCGACATATGCACGGTACCCCCTTAGAGCGCTTTCCAGTCAGTTTTAACAAAAAAAAAAAAACACTCCAAAAAAGCAGAGCACGCCTGCCAGCTAACACCAACACAGACGAAGTCCATTATTCTTCTTAATTATTCAGGTTGTCAGGTGCCATTGCTGCCTACATAGAATCAAAAGCGGACTTATCTGGGGAGCAAGCGAAATTGGCCCTTATTACTAACTACAATGGTGGACATTCCAGTCCATATACGTAAGTTTGTTACTTATTTATAGAAAACTTGCTGATGCCCGCGACTTCGTTCCCGTGGATATAGGTTTTTAAAAATCTCGTGAGAACTCATTCATTTTCCGGGATAAAAAGTAGCCTATGTGTTAATCCAGGGTATAATCTATCTCCATTCCGAATTTCAGCCAAATCCGTCCAGTAGTTTTTGCGTGAAAGAGTAACTGACATTCATACATACATACAAACTTTCACGTTTGCAATATTATTAGGATTAGACGATGCCCGCGACTTTGTCAGTGTGGATTTAGGTTTTTAAAAATCCCGGGGTTGTTTTTTAATTTTAAACAAACACATTTTTTTTAATTTCAGCACACAGGCACCTCACAAATGTGCAATTCAGTTATTGGAACAAGAGGAGTCAATATTGGAGCAACAGATACAGAACGCCATACAGCGCTTTGTGGACAGACGCACCAGTCTCACTGTGGATAGTATAGCTAAATCTACTCTACTTGTTAGAGAGTAAGTTATTATATGTTACTTAAAAATTTTAGTGAGTTACTATAACATATTACTTTTAGTAAGTTACTATACGTTACTTTTAGTAAGTTACTATACGTTACTTTGAGTAAGTTACTATACGTTATTTATAATAAGTTATTACACGTTACTATTGGCAAGTTACTATACTTTTAGAAAGTTGTAAGTTCGTTTTAGTAAGCAGCAAGAGGAGTCAATATTAGACCAATAGTTACGGAACGCCAAACAGCGCTTTGTTGACAGACACTAGTCTCATTGTGGATAGTAAAGCTCTATTTATGAGATTAAAGAGTAAGTTACTTTACATTACTTTTAGTAAATTACTCTACGATACTTTTGGTAAGTTAATATATGTTACTTTTAATAAGTTACTAGACATTAAGTTACTTAGTATACACGTCATAAAGGTTTAAAATGTTCGCTTAACCTTAGATGAAATCTTAACAGGTTTTGAAGATTCCAACATAGGAACCTACACAACTGCATAGCCCTAAATCCTCACTAAGTTTTACCCGCAACTTCGTCCGTTAGGATTTCTCAAAACCCTTTCTTGCTGGTCTTATATGGAAAACCTAAATACAAAATCTTAAGTTTCTAGTAGCTGTCCGCTCTTGTGTCAGTCAGTTTATCTTCTTTTAAACATGTAATTTTGAATTTGCAGACAAATCTACAAAGATCTGACATTTCTCAAAGACGTAATAAACGAGGCAGCCGCAATAGACCGCTTGCTGTACAACGCCCTGCAGCATGAGTTGTATTCTGCTCAAGAACTGTTATGCTTCGCCTCTCACCTAAGAGGGTATTTACTGCAGGAGGCTGACTCTGTTTCTGAGAGAATTGTAAGTATACTACATCCTCCAGCTTGACTCAAAATCATCATCATCATCATCCCATCCCTGGCTTACTACAGAGCCAGTCTCCTCTCAAAGTGAGAAGGGTTTTGGCCATAGTCTACCACGCTGGCTAAGTGCGGATTTGCAGACTTCACACATCTTTGAGAACATTATGGAGAACTCTCAGGCATGCAGGTTTCCTCAAGATGTTTTCCTGCATCATTAAAGAGATATTTAATTACTTAAAACGCACATAACTCCGAAAAATCCCTCCGCGATTTAGATTTTCGAAAATCCCATGGGAACTCATTGATTTTCCGGGATAAAAAGTAGCCTATGTCACAGGTCTTTAACTATATTCTTGCGAAAAATCTCGCCGATCCAATGCTTTAATAAGGCGTGATTGAAGGACAAACCAACAAACTAACAAACAAACACACTTTCGCATTTATTAAAATGGGTCGTGATTTTTTTTTTCAGAAATCAATGGACGATATATGTATGGCACAAGACCAAGCAGAGAATAAGCTGCAAAATTCGGACATCGTGCTCAAAAGTCTATTCTCTATACTAAATGCAGAACCTGTTAGCGACCCGTTGCTACCCATCAAACTTTACAACGATATACGCAGGAACATAGGACAAATGAATGAGGAGATATTATATGGGTATAAGATGAAGGAAGCGGCTATAGAAGAAATGTAAGTAAACTAAGCCTGAGATCTATATAGTGTACTCTACTTGTTAAAACGAGATGGTTATATGCCTGTAGCGCTTTCTCGTTTTAACAGTGTTTTAAGTCTAAGCAAAGTGCTGCAAAAGTCTAAGCAAAGTGCGCTCTATAAATCTCAACGTACCCAGCAGGAAAGATCGATTCATCGAAGAGGATCAAGGGAGCATCGATTTTTAGAAAAATACTGGTTTACGTCCGAAACTTAGCCCGCGTGTTTTGGTTTTTAAAAAATCACTTGGGAACTCTCTGATCTTCCAGGATCACACTAATATTATAAAGGCGAAAGTTTGTATGTGTGTGTGTGTGTGTGTGTGTGTGTGTGTGTATGTTTGTTACTCCTTCACGCAAAAACTACTGGAGGGATTTGGCTGAAATTTGGAATGGAGATAGATAATATCCTGGATTAGCACATAGGCTACTTTTTATCCCGGAAAATCAAAGAGTTCCCACGGGATTTCAAAAAACCTAAATCCACGCGGGCGAAGGCGCGGGCATCGGCTAGTAAAAAATATTGATTGGCCTATGTTACTCTCTAGGTCTTAGCTTAATCCATCCAAAAATTCACGCCGATCCGTTGCTCTTTCGCGGCGTGATTGAAGGACAAACCAACAAGCTCACTTTCGCATCTATAATAATATAGGTAGTGATGCTAAAACCTCATAATTAATATCAATAACCGTATAAAGAAGTTCTGGTCTGAAAATTCCAGCAAAAATCAAGCAGAACCTCTACACAAATTGATTTGGGACGGATGCACCAAACGGCCGAGCTGCCACAAGAGAAGCGTCTCCTCCCTGAAACATGCGTTGACCCAGGAGACCGCAGGAGTTGAAGCCAGGGTGTTAAAGATCAGTGAATCCTTCAATACTGTTAAGGTAAGCTATAATGCATACAATTTGAGAACTCACTCGCCATTTTAGATCTGTGTCAACTGTCATGACAAAAGTACGATTTTAGTCCTTAACTAGCTTATGCCCGCGACTTCGTCCGCGTGGACTACACAAAGTTCAAACCCCTATTTTACCCCCCTTAGGATTTGAATTTTCAAAAATGCTTTCTTAGCACATGTCTACGTCATAATAGTTATCTGCATGCCAAATTTCAGCCTGATCCTTCCTGCAGTTTGAGCTGTGCTTTGGTAGATCAGTCCCCACTGATAATCCCCATGAATGGGGATTAGAGAACTTCTTTTCCACAAATCCCCATTGCTTTTAAATACCATAAAAAAACTAGGGTTAGTTTAAAAGATAACATCAGAATCGACACCAATGTTATTATTATTATCATACTCTTTATTTGTACCCACCACAAGAAGGATTCAGTAATAGAACAAAAAAACACAGACAGAAGGAGGATACAAAAGGCGGCCTTATCGCTAATAAGCGAATCTCTACCTTCTACCTTAAGAATATGAGAATACTAGCTGATGCCCGCGACTTCGTTCGCGTGGATGCAAGTTTTTTAAAATTCCCGTGGGAACTCTTTGATTTTCCGGGATAAAAAGTAGCCTATGTGCTAATCCATGGTATAATCTATCTCCATTCTAAATTTCAGCCGAATCCGTCGAGTAGTTTTTGCGTGAAGGAGTAACAAACATACACACACACACACACACACACACATACAAACTTTCTCCTTTATAATATTAGTGTGATGAAGAAAAACAGATGAGAAATGTTGTTTGTTTGTTACAGAATGGCGATAAAAATAACTTAAGAAAGCTCTGGCAGTGGTTCCTCACAGATCCCACGAAGTTGTTAGCAGCTATAAGGCACGTGAGAAACTAAAGATATACATAATATTGAGCGTATTATTTTATGTAAATTTTTAAAATATAAGTTATAATATTTTATTGGTGTTTGTTTTCCATATGAACTTCTTTTTAATACAAAAGAATAATAATTTTCTTTGATATAATTACTTACCTTTCAATGAATTCACATGGTTTTGCAATAGTCTAGTTGCCAACAGAATCAGTAAGGTAGCATTGTGACTAATTTTGTTAACTAATCTTCAGACTAAAATGACAGATCTAAATGTGCTGCCAGTCCTTTCAAAATGCATCCTGCGAAAAGGATAGCACTAGATTAAAATCTGTCAATTTAGTATAGTTTAGCGATTGTCTAAAACAGAATTAGCCACATTGGCGTCTTTCTGACATTTTTCTCTAAACTAAATTTAGAGTATTTGCATCCTTTTCTTTTTAATATTCCTAAAAAAGGACGGAAATAATTTTAAATGAAAGACTACAAATTTTGGTGCTACTCCACACTATGCTAAAGACTGGCACCTAAAGTCATGAGGTTTGACAGTTTTAAATTAAAAGGTTGTCTATCTTTTTTTTTTAGTACAATGGTAAGAAAATCATGCAAATGTTCTAAATTTTTGTTACTGGTATCAGAATCAGTAGCAGTATCATTATTTTAAAAATAAATAAATAAAAGCATTATCTAACATGTCTTTTGGATGAATAAAAACAACAAAAATCTGTAAAAACTATTTAATAGTAATAATAATATACATAATAGGATAATAGGAAAATATAAAAATAACCCTTAACTAAATAAATACTAAAACAATCACAATTATTACCGTACAGTCGCATAGAAAGCGTAAAATTGACTATACACTTAACAGGGCTCTCTCCGTCACTCGTTTCATACAATCGTAGTTCCATTTTCATTTGAATATTAAGCAACCAAAGTCCATGAAATTTTGCAGACATATTCTAGAAACTAATATCTGTGTCTGTGGTGTTTTAGATTTTTCTAAAAATATGTAAGTAGTTTTAAAATTACAAGGGCTCAAATATTTGTATGAAATTTTTTAAGACCGCGTAACTTTGAAACCGAATATTTTAACAGAAATCTGGAAAACCACAGACATAGATATAAGTTTCTAGAATATGTCTGCAAAATTTCATGGACTTTGGTTGCTTAATATTCAAATGGAATTGGAACTACGATTGTATGAAACGAGTGACGGAGAGAGCCCTCTTAACTATTTACATAAACAACCTAAGTATTCGGAGCACCATTTATATGAGGCAGTTTAAATGATAAATTCGTTAATTTACTGTCACCACCATAACCACCACAATAAAGGACCACAAGTCTTGTGGGATCAAGTGAGCAATTCTGTCAAACAATATTTGAATACTGGCAATCGAAGGTTTGCCCAACCGTATGGCAGCTAAACTGTGCTGCTCTTACCAGTAATTTTTTTTGGTGTTGTAATAAAGGTGGACCCACACTTGCGTATGCGCAAGAACCATCCACACAATGCGAATCGAACACCTAACGATGCATCACTGTCTATATTTGCATATTATGTATGTCACGAAAGCGTGTATCATGTTTGTACTCCCTCTCAAAAACTCACGAACACGTGCATGCCGTGACTTATATAACACTAGCGACCCGCTTGGACAATGTACGGCCAGTGTGGTTATTTTGTATGAAAGTTCTCAGTCGGCCTGATTTCTTCCGACATCATGACCAATTATCGTCATATTTCAACTACACAAAACAAAATAACACTATAGTGTAAACCTTCCTTTTGAACCACTCTATCTATTTATGATAACCGCATTAAAATCCGTTGCGTAGTTTAAAAGATTTAAGCGTACAGAGGGACAGATGACGGGAAGCGACTTTGTTTTATACTATGCACACAAACCGCTCGTGGCTATTACGTACCTTCTTGTAATGCGCGTTGTGTGTAAGGTTCGTGCGCAAGTGTGGATGTGCCATAACGATTTTTTATTCGGTTCATTTTATATCAAAGACTGTTCCTTTAATTTTTGTATTAATCCTTAGAGATGTATTTTTATTAATACTTCATCATCATTGTCATCAACCCATCGCCGCCGGTCCACTACTGAGTACGGGTCTCCTCTCAGAACGAGTAGGGTTTAGCCATAGCCCACAACGCTGGCCAAGTGCGGATTGGCAGACTTCACATATAGTTTCCTCTTCTTTATAGTCGTATTCCTCATTTCTGAGGGCCATACCCCTTTCCATTAAACCTATAATGGTAGGTAGTTCTCTTGGGATAATAATGCGGTGGTTTCCCAGATCCTTCCGCATACAACTCGACTAAGATAACGTAGACTCTTAGGTTAATTAACAGTTATTATCAGATGTTAACGATAATAACTGGGACCGAACGGCTTAACTTGCTCTCTGAGGCTTTTAATAAGTCGTTATTTTCAAAGAATTCAGTCCCAAGTGGGCCGAGGTATTTTCCTCAATAGAGTGTCTTCTGGAGAAATGTGTATAGGATTGGTGAAATCCACTTCGATGTTCTCTGGTATACTCTGAAAGTATGTTATATGTCCTTTGTTGTTATCTGTAAAAGAAAAAGATCGTTCAAGTTAATTTACTAAAAGGGCTTGGAAACATAAGTCAGTATAAAAGGCAAGATTGATAAAGGTTTTCCATACAAAAATTGTCGAAACGGTGAAATTCGTCAAACTGGTAATTCTTGGAGTTAGAAAGTTGACAGTATTGCAGCCGCTATACCTCGGAGACCATGCAAAGCCGCTAATGATCCTGCGCCTGATTTTTCTCCGGTCGTGTCAAATTGCTGACTCATTCAATTGCAGTTTAGATTGAGAGTTAGGATAGAGATAGAGATAGAGTCGTCGTGAGATTGGAATTACGCACTAGACGGGTCATTCTTCGGGAACTTGTTTTTGCTTACAACTGGATTTGAAACAAAGGTGATTTGAAACAGTACCGATTTCTCAGAATGAGAAACCGTTAGCGAATTGGCAACATCGCTTTTCAATCACTTCCCTCCGCCCGCTAACTCGTCAGTTCGCGTCAGTGGCGTAAGACGCGCGGTTGTGGAGTTCTGCGTGCCATGTGACAAAAATCGAGAAAAGTAAGTTTTTAACGATTTTTTACGTTGGCCATATTTTGATAAGGGTTTTGTATTTTGGTTTAAGTTATATATGTTTCCAAAGCTTATTAACTAAAGATTCATTATATATGTTTGATACAATTGATTTCTGTGCATTTGCTTCTTGATTGTGGATTATATACAAACTGGGAGGATTTTTCTTACCGAGGTGATTTGAAACAGGCTGTTTCAACTCTCCTCGTTTTCAATTTTATACCAGACAGAGTAAATAAATAACGGGCAGAAGATATAAATGATGTTTTGGTGATTTAATTTGTTTATTTTGTTTCAGAATGCCTACTGATTATAAAAGAAAGACTGACAGAGGTATGGCGAGTCGCGAAATATATGATCTCGCAGCAGAAGAAGTAACTTTGCGACAGAAAAGTCTACGTGACGCGGCTTCAAGCTATAACCTGAACCATACTTCCCTCTACAGGTATATTAAGAAAAAAAAAGCTTATGAAGCTAACCAAACGGCAACTTCTCCAACGGTTGGATATCCGGAAAAGACTGTTTTTACAGCTGCAGAGGAGAAGGTACTGTGTGAGTATCTTTTAAACTGCGCTGCTGCTAACTTTGGCCTTAGAACTAAGGAAGCCAGAACTTTTGCCTATAGGTTGGCTGTAGAATATAATAAAAAAATTCCTTCTTCTTGGACTAAGCACGAAATGGCTGGAGAGGTTTGGCTTCGATCTTTTATGAAACGTCATCCTGTTCTTTCTCTGAGACTACCTCAACCTACAAGTATCGCTCGAGCTACGAGTTTTAATAGAACAAACGTGGAACTTTTTTTTCAAAATTATACCGCAGTAGTTGACAAACACAAGTTGCAAGGAAAAGATATATGGAACGTTGACGAATCTGGCATTACAACTGTTCAGAGACCAGACCGCGTCATTGCCCGACGAGGACAGAAACAAGTGAGTGCCATGACTTCCGCAGAGAGGGGAACATTGGTTACTATAGCACTAGCAGGGAATGCTCTTGGGAATCACATACCCCCCATGTTCATCTTCCCGCGGAAACGATTTAATGACCATTTTATTCGCGATGGACCTACTGGATCAATTGGCACTGCAAATGGGTCAGGGTGGATGCAAGAAGAAGACTTCTACACATTTCTTAACTTTTTCAAAGACCAAATAAGGCCATCAAAAGAAAATAAAGCACTATTATTATTAGATAACCACGCTTCACACACAGCCATTAAAAACATCGAGTTCTGCAAAGAAAATGGCATCATTCTATTGACGTTTCCACCTCACTGCACCCATAAGTTGCAGCCGATGGACAGAGCCGTTTTTGGTCCAGTGAAAAAGGCAGTTAACACTGCCTGCGACAATTGGATGCGGTCAAATCCCGGAAAAGTAATGTCCATCTATGATATTCCTGGCATAGTTAAAACATCGTTTGACATAGCCGTCACGCCGCGCAATATATCTTCCGGATTCATCCATACTGGACTTTGGCCAGTTAACACTGAAATATTCCAAGAAACCGATTACCTTCCGAGTCAAATTACTGATCGACCTTTGGCAACTTCCGTTAGTCCTGGTCCATCTAGCTCTAGCTTAGTGGGAATTTCAAGAAGTGAAGAACTCGCGCCATGTCCTACTTCTGCCACAAGTGAGGAACGTCCCCTTAGAAACGATATATTACATGATTCTCGTACACCAAGTCCATCAATCTTAAATTTACCAGCTACTCCTCCTCAAATCGGCTACGAAACAGAAGACGTACCCAAGTCTGCAGAAAACCCTAATAAGAATTCACCTGAACTGGCGATATCTGAAGTAATGTTTAATAGTATCACGATGCCTTCGACCACTGAAGATATAATACCTGTAGCATCTACATCACGACATACTTCAGTGACAGCAATTCCTTTCTCACCTGAAACTCTTAGACCCTTGCCTAAAGCCCCACCAAGGAAAGGTAATCAAACAAATAGACGCAAAGTGAAATCCGCTATTTTAACAGACACTCCCGTAAAGGATGAACTAGCTGCAATCGAAGCAGCTAGAACTGCTAAGAAAAAGGTGAAAAGACCTAACTTTGCAGAATCAAAAACAAGAAAGAAATCAAAACCAGGCACTAAAACCAAAAAGATCAAGACTGTCAAGAAGAGAGAACAAAAAGGAAGCGAAGACAGTGCAGAAGAAGAGGAATCCTATTGCCTTTGTTGCTTAGAGCCATTTTCAAACAGCAGGGCCAAAGAAAAATGGGTGCAGTGTCTAGAATGCCACAACTGGGCTCATGAAGCTTGCACTGGTGGGGAACTTTCTTATGTTTGCCACAACTGCTTGTCAGATTGATGTTTTTTATTTTATTAATATTTCTATGTTTGACATTAATTGTGAGATTATTATATATAACTTAAATATTTAAAAGAAATATTGATCAAGACTGATTGTAATACTTAATTAAAGACTGAAAATTAATGATTATTTTATATCAACGATTTAGAAAGTAAAACGTTTTGTTTATCTGATTTTAATTAATGTTACGAAATGGATGTCATGGTACTTTTAACTATTTTAGAAGTTGATTATTTGTCTTAGACCTGTAGTTACCTACTTAACTGGTATAGCAGTGCAAAATTATTAATAAAAACTTTTTTTTCGTACTTGAAAGTTTAATTTTAATAAATACCTTAAAATCATATCATCATTTATATTTTACATCACATAAAACCTCTCAAAAATCATATGTTTCAACTCTCCTCGACCCCTGTTTCATCTTACCTCGGCATGAGGGGAGTTGAAACAAGCTGACTTGTTACGGTTAAGTCAATTTTTCACCACAATATTTAACGTTTACAATTTCTACATGTTAGTCATTGGCACGTGTAAAGAATGACCTATCTATTGATACTAATATCATACGATTACTGTCTTTAATATTTGATGCATCAAACAAAATGTGAAAATTGTTTCAAGTCCCCTCGGTCTCCCCTATACCTAATATTTTGACAATTTCATTGTACACGATTTTTGTTTGAAATTCCTTTTCTACTACTAGCTTAGTAAAATGTTTTTTTTTTTGTAAATGTAAATAGGAAGCAAACAAGCAGGTGGGTCACCTGATATTAAGTGATTACCGCCGGCCTGAACATTAGCAGTACCAGAGGAACCGCCAATGCGTTGGCGGCCTTTCAGGAATTTGTTGGTTTCCACTTTAAATAACTGCATGTTGAAATCTATTTTACCTGTGAAATTGAGTCTCGCAATGATTTCATCCAAATGCTGTCTATCCAATGACGCCTTTACAGTGAGTCTGTCCCGATACAAACTCCGACGGTGTCGCGAGGAACGCCTGGCTTCCTCACTAGTGCGGTTCAGTAGAGGCAGTGTGAACACCATCTCTGATAGGGGAGTTTGATCGGGACCAAATTCCTGAAAAACAAGAATTATTTAAGAAATAATCTTGTTCCCGAAGTGGCTTTCTATTACTGCAATTTTTTATGGTTCCGTACCTCAAAAGGAAAAACGGAACCCTTATAGGATCACTTTGTAGTCTGTCTGTTTGTCCGTCCGTCCGTCCGTCGTGTCTATGAAGATGATCTTGTATGGTCTAAGAACCGATCTTGGCAACTTACCAAGCATTTCCGCCTAACATGTAAGAGTTGTTGGCCTGTGGAAACCAGCCGTCATAACCATTTACAAGGTAGAAACAAATCACGATTGATTTGTCTTGCGATGCGATGTCCAGTATGGTTTGAGAATCGAACTTGGCAACTTACCAAGCATTTGCCGCTAACGCAATAAGAGTTATTAGCTCTTCCACATGATGTGCCCAGAGGAAACCATCCATCATGTCCGTTGACGAGGTAGAACCGATGCGCCACGCGTTCGTCTTGACAGGCTATGCGACATGGGCGGTCGGGATCCTCTGAAAAATATTGGACAAATTATATTTGTTGAATGCGACCATGTGAATAGTAGAAGTAATTGATTAGAGCGAGATATCAGACCCCAGTGAGGTGCAATCTCTCGCTCTCGCTCGGCAGTCGAAGTGGGATAGCGATAAGCAGGTTTTGCATCAAGTAAATATTACGAGTAAATAATCCAGGTATATATTCTCAGCAGGCAATGAAGATGTTATTCGGAGATGGCTATGTTATAAATGTTGGGGTCCCAAAGTGCTACAATGGTGACCTCACGCTGGAAAGCCCAGCATTGGAAGATGATGGAAAAGTTGTTGAAAAAATTGGAGTCGGCAGCAAAAATAAGTCCTGGTTAGGTACCATCAGGGAGTAAACGGGAACCGCTAGTGCCCTTGAATTATTTTGCCTCACGAATAACAGGTAGCTGTTCATGAAACTGACTGCTAATCTTCGCTAATCGGAGAGACATTGGAAGAAAAAGAAGCGACCAACAAGGATGAATATGGGGTCTAAATATGAATATGCAGTTCAAGGTCTTCAAGGACTTCAAAGTCGTTGGGGTAGATGTGTTCTGGAGTGGTGACCATGAACCAGTAAGTTCAACTTGGGGCGACCGGTCAGCCGGACTGATGATCTTGAAAAGGTAGCAGGAAGAAGTAATTGGATGGGAGTGGTGCAGGTCGACCTTGTGTGGTCTATGAAAGGCCTATGAACCTATGAAGCCTAAGAACTCACACCAATGACGCGTCACATAATTTTTATAAAACTTTAAACTTATTATTCGTTACCTAATGCGGGTGATATCTGCATGCCCAACCCTGACAGTCTTCTTACTCTCTCCTTGTATTTTGAGCAGACCATTGTCGCGTACTGGTATGGCGACATTAATTGACTGCAACCCTGAAATTATAGAACAATAGAATTGGTAACTGAAACTATCGAAAGGACGTATGTCACGTAGCTCACGTTAATTTGGAGAGTGAGCTACGAAACTTATAACCTTGTCCCTTTTTCACCGTTCTACTACAGAATAGCGAGAAACCACTCTTATGTGGTCACATACAATCTACTCGTACGAAACGTTTTTGTTTAACGTTTCTGATACCGACCGCTAAGGCGTGGAATGACCTAGCGTCAAATTGAAGAATATTTTGACCCTTGTTAGTGACCTCGAAGCCTCGACGTTTTGTTACAAGTTCCCTAACTGTCGTGAACAGTGACTCTGTCAAGGCAAGAGTGAATAGGCATCTTCTAGGCAAGGGGGCTCATCATTGCTTTTTATTAAGCATAATTGTCGTCAAGCGCAAGCCTTGCAGAAAAGAAAATAGTCGTCTAGGCCCTCTGACCTCAAAACAAATGTCATTACCAGATGTGTCCGTTCTCTATCCGGCTGGCACAGCTGTATAGTTCGTCGTGAGGAGAAACTAACAAGGCGTAGGCTAGAACCGCCCTAAACACATCGATAGTGACACCCACTGCTGGGATGCGCCTTTCTCGCAATAAAAATTGAAAAAAAGTCATCTAGGCCCTCTGATCCTTTGAGCCCACTGGGCGTCGCGCAGGGGAGGCACCGGCGCACGTTCGTAAGAGTTTCCGGAGCCTCTTAATATGCGCTGAGGATGGCCATCGAGGGGGTTTTAGTGGGTACAAATCCCACATAACCCGATCTCTCCTCAAAGAGGTCAGGTATCTTGTGAAGATTTCCCCCCCGTCAACAAAAAAAAAAGGCCCTCTGATCTCAACAAGTATCCTTACTATATGTGTTCGCTCTCTATCCGGCTGGCACAGCTGTATAGTTCGTCGTGAGGAGGAACTAACGAGGCGTAGACCAGAACCGCCCAAAACGCATCGATAGTGACACCCGCTGCTAGGGTGCCATTGCGCGCCGACCGCCCGGCGCCAAGTGCCTGAGGTTTTTGTTCTGAAAAGTAAAAGTTTATTGGGATAATAAACGCAACGCATACATGTTCGTACGCTAAACTTGGCGTTTAGAACGTACGAAGTTACGAACTCAGATGATATCTACGAATCGATTCTTAGCAAAGCTGATGAACAAATAAAACAAACAATGTTGATTTTAATTTGATGTTGGCCGGACCTCTTCTCCAGCCCGCTGGACCGATGACCTGAAGAAGGTGGCGGGGAGCGGGTGGATGAGGAAGGCGGAGGACCGTGTTTGGTGGCGCACTCTTGGAATGGCCTATGCCCAGCAGTGGACGCATACAGGCTGATGGAATGGAATGGACCTCTTTGATCCTCCCCTTGCACCCTCTGAGATCAGTTTTTTGCCTGTGGATCCCCATTATTAACACCATTTAGGTTCCTATCGGCTAAGAAGTTTCGCTTCAAAAATACTTACGATGTAGTGTGCTGTGTCACAGTCTGTACTTGTAAGGCTTCCCATTCACATTCTCCTGCCGTGAGAGAAAACTCTGAGTCCGCATTGACAGTGCAGCTAAACTTCTGGAAGTAGAAAATAATCATAGTATAAAATTACTGCTTCGTGATAGAATTGTGATAAAAACAAATCACTCTCATGTAAAATTTACACATCCGTTGAATTCTCATTTGCAAATCAAATCAGCAATCAATATACTTGCTTTATAAAAAAAAGTTCATAATTTACTATTTACATAAATATTTTTTGCTGAAAAAATTCACAACGCACATAGGAAAGACATCACAATGTTTTCCTAACCGAATTTCATATACTCTGGCGGTCAATTTCAACGAAGTCTAGCCAATATTATAGGTAGTGCCAAGTGTGCAGGTGCACTCTCTATTCCTTAATTTTTAGTTTATGGGATTAAATACCGATAGTAGGTATATGTGCTCGTATTCACTATATTCCCTCACTCTCAGTCCGGTGAGATGGCCCGAGAGAGATCAGGCGCAGGGCTGGCGGTTTTCTGTACTCTACAAGGCACGGGGATGATAAAATATTTACCCTGCAAATACCAGCGATGCAAAACTTAGGGGATAGTGTGGAACAAGAAGTCCCATCAGGTAGGGTCCATCCTCGAGACTTGTATCCTCCGCCGCGCGTGTCGCACCACACTGCGCAGGCGCTGCTTGCATCTGTGACGTCACAATCTCTTATCTAAACCAAGTTATATCTATCCCTTTCCACAGGGAGCATTATGAAGGGGACAGAAATTAGAATTGAATAAGTTCTTAACTTTTTCACGCACTGAACTTATATGTGCTTACTCAACAACAATATCGGCATTCGGAAAATATACTTGTCCTGTCGGCGTCCGTGTTTCCTGCCTAGTATAACTTGAATACCTTTAAGGCAGAGTGAGTAGGCATCTTCTAGTAAAGCGCACTCCAACTTAAACCTCATCGTCGCTCTGTTTCTCAGGCATGATTGTCGTCAAGCGCAAGCCTTACCTATGGTGCTGAAACGTGGACACTGACAAATGGCCTTGTTCACAAATTCAAAGTTGCTCAGCGAGCTATGGAGAGGGCTATGTTAAGAGTTTCACTGAGGGATAAGATCCGAAATGAGGAGATCCGCAGGAGAACCAAGGTCACTGACGTAGCCCAAACTATTAGCAAGCTGAAGTGGCAGTGGGCAGGCCATGCCAGTCGTAGAGGCGATGGCCGTTGGAGCCGGAAAGTCCTTGAGTGGAGACCGCGTTTAAGCGAACGTAGTGTGGGACGCCCTCCAGCACGATGGACCGACGATATAAAGCGGCTGGCGGGAAGTGGCTGATGAGGAAGGCTGAGGACCGGGTGTGGTGGCACTCTATAGGGAAGGCCTATGTCCAACAGTGGACGTCCACAGGCTGATGATGATGATGATGATGATGCAAGCCTTACACACTTCAAAGTACATAAAGTACATACCATCAACATCCAACCTCTGCAGACCAGTTCCAATGAGATCAGGATCCACGTCTCGAGCTCTCACACAAATCTGATCGGCAAATTCCCTCACCGTCATTCTCGGGACATTTTTACACTAAAACCAAAAAAAAATCAACTTAGCCATAATTGTACCGTGTAAAAGGGGCGAATAGGTAATGCGTTGATTGATAAACACATAGAAAAGTGAGTGGAAAAAGAAAATACGTTGTGCCAACCCCATATAGCGTGAGATAAGGTCAAGAAGAAGAAGTTATAACTTTACCACTTGCTTTACCACTAAGATTTTGAACGTTATATCAGCAGCGTCCGTATTTCCTGCTACGTATAACAAGTAAAATACCTTCAAGGTAAAAATAAATAGGCATCTGCTAGCCAAGCGTGCTCCAATCATTGCTTTATATTAAACATGATAAAAGGGATAAAGCATGATTCCCTCCAGCGCAAGTTTATCTTGCAATTAACGTAGAATATAATGATATTCCTATATTTTTTTAATTGCAGGCATTTTGAATTATCTTACCGTGACATGGCAGGATTGATATTTCTTGTCGTGTCCTTGGCAGAAATTTTTACCGTTTTCATGTCTGAAAAAGAGTAAGGAGCCGTACAGATATGCATAATGATGAATTAGCTTCAAAGATATCATATGAGATATTGTTTGGTCTGATGGTATGCTGGCTGAAACATTTTCTGTAGACTCCTGGCAGAGTGAACCAGAGTGAAGAAACCCTCGGTATCCTGAGTCGACATATTCTATCTAGGGTTGGCGTGAAATTAAAGATAATTAATCGTTTCACAGCTAGCTAGCCTACCTACATTCGCTTACCAGTATAAGCCAGTAGGTGAAGCCTCGACGTTTCGTTACCTTAACTGTCGTGAAAAGTCTTACCTCGGCCTAGTACATCTTCTGGTAGCGATAGCCACCCCGGCAGCGGCGGGCGCGTGTTCCTCATCGAGCAAGCATGCGGACGCGCACTCCGACCACCTGGACCAGCGGCCCCAGCTCGCGCTGCCCACTAACACGCCAACTCCCCGCGCGCCGCCGCGCTCCACACATTCACCACCCCTGCAGTACTGTTGGCACACATTACAATAAAAAATACATGACGTATTGGAATAAGGCCTTCTTTGACCTAGCATGTTCTCGAAGAAATATCGGGAATACTATCAGGTCGAGCTCACTAGGTCACGTGCATCAAGATGCAGCTCTTGATTCCCTCGGAACTTATAAGAGAGAGTTTAAATATCAGGAAATATCAGGAATACTAACTTTAGACTGAATTGAACGACGAAAGTAAACCCTTCCAAGTTAGTCCGTTTCCACCTGAGACTGCATCATCACTTATCACCAGGTGAGTTCGCAGTCAAGGGCTAACTTGTAATGGAATAAAAATAAAAAAGTAAACGCCCAAATCTATTATCAAAATATGATCACTACAAAGTTTGATTTATCATTGGTAGAGAAGGCAAATTTTTTAAGCATATTCAATGAGGACTGAATTGTATTTACTCGTATGTCAACGTGTTATTAAAACTCAGATTCAGATTTAATTTTATTCGACGTTTAATATTCGACTTAGTGAAACTTCCTACCATATCTTCACCACATCTGGTCCCTTCGAGCGCAGGATGCGACGTCCAGGTATACCTTTCTCTTTGGCAATGTAAATCTCTGCAAATATCTTCTAAATTCTGCGCACCAGAGTGTCTACTACCACGGCCGTATTTGAGCATACCTAGAACAATTACAAACAAACTAAAAAACCATATTGCCAATTTTTAGTGCACTAAATTGACACTAAAATCGCACTAAAAGCGGTGATAGCCTAGTGGTTATCGGCCAAAATTAAATCCAATCTATCTGTAATCTATACTAATATAATAAAGAGGAAACCTTTGTATTTTTGTATGTTTGTATTGAATGGGCTCAAAAACTACTGGACCAATTTCAAAATTTCTTTTACCATTACTTAGAGGGATTCTTCCGAATCCGTATAGGCTATATTTTATCCCGGAAAATAGAAAAAATAAATGTCCACCCGTGCGAAGCCGGGGCGGGTCGCTAGTCTGTCGATAAGTTACTTAGCAATGTTGTAACTAACTAACTTATCGACAAGTTAAAGATAGTTTGAGCATTAATTTTGGCCGTAAGACGTCGGCCACTTCTTCGGATGTGAATGACAATTTTGCACGTGATATTGAATTTAATTCTTGCTTAGTAAACTAGGGTTTCAAAGAATCGACAGCTTTTACTAGAGTTTCTGTTAGAAATTTTGATAGGGTTAAAAACTTACACTGTTGGTCTGCATCAAATCTTTCACCAGGAAGGATACCTTCTGCGCTATGATCCAACTGTCCTGCCGAGTTACCGTGGTCCAGAAGACATCTAGATTGTGATGTGCTGTAAAGACAACAACAAAAATTATGGAGACCACACATTATTAATTTACATTATAGGTACCTACCAGTTGCAGTAAGTGTTGAGTTTCCCGTAGACTTAGCACATAATCTGCCGGGCGATACAGAACACTCGATTCGGTACGTTATCGTACGATTAGAAGGATTCGGTAAGATATCGTACGATCTGAATCGCTCAGCTGATGTTAAGTGACGGCGTGGTCTTAGTTGGACGCGCTTGTCCAAAAGATGCTTATTGACTCATGATTTGAAGGTAGTCATGAATGAATGAGGTAAATGGTAACCGGAAAAACATCGACCATCCGTGGAATATCGACTAACTAGGCAGAAGATTAGATTTCAAGCATTTATCAAGATGTTACGAAACTGTAGTGCATCTTATATCTGTACAATGATTTTTAACCCCCGACCCAAAAAGAGGGGCGTTATAACTTTGACGTGTGTATCTGTGTATTTGTCTGTGGCAGCGTAGTTCCTAAACGAATGAACCAATTTCAATTTAGTTTTTTTTTGTTTGAAAGGTGGCTTGATCGAGAGTGTTCTTAGCTATAATTGATTAAAATCGGTTCAGCCGTTTGAAAGCATTTTGAAAGTTATCAGCTCTTCTCTAGTTTTCTTATAGAGGTTTTTGTGTCGAGGGTTTTTAGAATAGGTATAATATTTATACGTACTCAAGGAATTTTTGTAGGTAGTTTCTACTGCATTGGGACCAGGTAATTTTGCCGCTTCCAAGAGTAGGGCTCATGATATACGCAGTGGGGTCGCAGCCATTATCAGCTAGAGGACCATCATGACGCATTCCTAAACTGAAAATAATACAAATCAGTAATTAAGTTGGGTTTTTGTTCAGGCCCATGTTCAGGCACAATAAAATAAATATGCCTTTTTGAATATACCTACTTAGTGAGTCTCCGGGTAAGTAATTTAGAGACTATACAAATCACGATTTTAAGCTTATTTCGTGGTTTGACGACATTTTGTATACTGTAGATAACGTGTAACTAGGTACCTAGATTAACTTGGTATTTTTCGGCAGTTTAAAAAACACCAAGTTAATTGTGGTATGTACCCGTTATCTATAATATACAAATCGGACTTCGTCTGTAATGGCGTTTGCTGGCGCGCGCGCTGTGCTTGTTTGGAGTGTTTTTTTTTGTTAAGAGTGGCTGGTTTTTGTGTTAGTTGGTGTTTTTTGGTGGTGGAACTGACTGGGAAGCGCTCTAAAGGGGCGCCGCGCGTATGTCGGCGGGCGCCGGCGCAGACGGAGTCCATACTTGTATAAATTCAATAACTTGAAAATATCACAAACTTGACATTGGCTAATCTGAGTAAAGCCAGATTTAAAGAAAAAAAAAATACAAATCATGGCCAAGGCAAAAATTACTGCTTTGACTTCACCATCATCATCATCGTCACTCCATCTCCGGCTCACTACTGAGCACGGGTCTCCTCTTAGAATGAGAAAGGTTTAGCCATAGCCCACACCCTGGCCAAGTGCAGATTAGCAGACTTCGCAGACCTTTGAGAACACTACGGAGAACTCTCAGGCATCAGGTTTCCTCACGATGTTGGCCTTCATTGGTAAAGCAAATGATATTTAAGGCCGATTCACACCAAGCACGTACACGTAACACGTACGTAGTGATGCGCGTACACCTCTAACACACCGGGTTACGCATTCACGCTTTACGCAAGCGGTGTGCCATGTTTCATACAGTTCCATACGTTACAACGCACTGGTACGCGCTACGTCTACACTTACGCAGCCTGTGTGAACGAGCTATTAATTGCTCACAGAATTGCTTTTGACTTACTTGTGTCCAATTTCATGTGCGACGACATAAACGCTTTCAAAATGTCTTCCTTCGTTTACAGTGCAACTGCTGGTCACCGTGCACATTCCGGCTACAGGAGCTAAACCTACAAAAAAAAAATTATACTGATACAAGTTAGCCATTGACTACAATCCCACTTAATAGTAAGTGATGATGCGGTCTAAGATGGAAGGGTATAAAAAATATTAAGAACTCAAAGTACATTACGACAATTTCGACCAAGATTTCGTGGCTGTTTTGGAGAGCTAATAAGTTCTTAGTGATAAATTATTATTATAAACTTACGAAAATCGATTCGCTTACTAATACTTTTCATGATCATATTTATTGTTGGCAATATAATCAATTTGATACAATAAATAATCCACTTTTGCAATTTGGTGGTTATGGAGCAATGATCATTATTTTTAACTCATCTAAAGATTGGACGCGATGCGAATGAGAGCGTGTCAAAGAATGATACGAAATCAATGTAAGGTTGTACAAAATTTATTTGCCCAATTACTTACCTATGTTTTTTAGTTCTTTTTTACTGATTTCAAATTTCTTAGCTAAATTCTTTTAAGTCTTGAAAAATATTACCCTGTTCACTATTAACCCTACAGAAAAGGATTTTTGTACCTTAACATCTTCCAATTTAGTTAAGAAATATGTACAACAAACGATTTATCCAATGAGGATTATAGTCATACTAGGGGATGCCCGCGACTTCGTCCGCGTGGATTTAGGTTTTTAAAGACCCCGTGGGAACTGTTTGATTTTCCGGGATAAAAAGTAGCCTATGTCCGTCCGCGGGATATAAGCTAACCCTGTACCAAATATCGTCAGAATCGGTTCAACTGTTGGGCCGTGAAAAGGTAGCAGACAGACAGACAGACACACTTTCGCATTTATAATATTAGTATGGATTCCTCATTGCAAAGAGTCGCGACCTATTTCCATTAATTACAGTCATGATGGTAAGAGTACTCTAGGGGATAATAATATGGTGAGGGATGGGGGTTCCCGATACTTCCGCATTACGCAAACGATTAATAGCAACCAAATTATGTAATACCATTGCATTACTTACCTACAACTTGGCTGCTCACTTTTCCATTTTTATTGACGACATACAAATCCAATCCAGTCAATATCAACGCGTGGTCCCAATGCAATGGATCATTATCCCCTGGTGGATTCTCCAAGCGTTGCCACGTACAAAAGTTACTCAAAAACCTATCAATGTCATGAGGTCTCTTCAAATTGGAAGGATCTTCGTGAAGGATCTCTAATCTCTTCAAAATAAAGTTTACTGGCCTTCCCAAACTTGGGTCGTGGTATAGTAGTTGTACTGCATTGATCATGGCTAGTACAAATCTGACTAATTCCCTCTCTGTATCCATTGGAAAGTTAACTGTCATGTGCTTGTATAGATCTCTATCTACGAACACAGCTGTTTCGACGAAAATTGCTGGTAAAACAGCTCTTTTCTGTCTATTTTCTCCCATTACTAGTTTACCCACAAAATCTTGTATAGTTTTATTCCTATGAGCTAAATTTAATTTAAATTGGTCTAAGCTATTCCCATTTGTTATTGTATCTGCTATAATTTCTCGTTTTCTTCTATGCTTAGTCCATGTTTTAGTTTCTTCAGGATGTTCAATGAATGTAATGTTATGTTTCTCAATACAAATGTCTACACCTTCGTCATTTGTATCCTTATTGTGGTCAAAAATAGATTTTTTGACTATGATATGTGGTTTCGAATGTTCGTTGTGGAATCTTTCCGGCAGTGGATGTATATAATAGTAACTATCGTTTGACTTGACCACCCCTCTCTGAAATGTTATAACTTTTTGGATTACGTGAGCAATGAAGCGATGAAGCATAATATTACAACAGATGATAGCAGGCATTGTTACGGTATTTTTACGAAAGATTTCTCGGTTAGTGAAACTATAGATATTTGATTCTACGATTTCAGTATTGTGTTGCCTTATAAAGTTATATCTATTTTCAGATTTGATCGAGAGATAGGTAGTTCTTTATAAATAGCTAGGAACTATATTGAAAAGATGTAAACTGGTAGTCAACTAACTCTACCAACACAACTCTAACAAATAATCTAAGTCAGTATACAAAATATTATGTATGTTTTGAACATTATACTTATTAAACTATATTAGGATTAGGATTTTTAAGAATCCCGTGGGAACTATGATATTCCGGGACAATTAGTACCCTAAGTTCTTTCCTGGGATGAAAGCCATCTCTGTACCTTCAGATTTCAGTAAACAGATGTTCCGTGAAAGCTAACAGATAGATAAACACACTTTTGCATTTATAATATTAGTGTGGGTTAATATGCATTTTTTTCTTCACAGACCCTTGACCCAGCTAGGTTATCTCTTATTTTTTTTTAAAGAATTTTAGCCATGCTTATCATGACTAATACTCGCCTTTCCCCTCCAATTAAGCGTAAAGCTTGTGCCAGGAGTGGGTACGACAATAGTGCAACGGGTGGGGTTTGAACCGCCAACCTTTCGGAATTCAGTCCGCTCCTCAACCGTTGAGCTATCGAGGCTTAAAGGGAAGGTCAAAATAAGAGATGCCTCCGATTGCCATGTCGCGAACTATAGATGAGTCAAGGGTATCTCATTCCTTTGCAACAAAATAATATCATACGAGAACCAAAACTTTACAACACTTACCACATCTTCACAAACATACAAGGCAGCGTGATCGCTCCTAAAATAACACAAATCTAACTCGTCGTCGGTATGCTGGTCCAGACCAGCTTCTGTGCCATTTGACCATCTCTTCAGCAACAAGAACTGTGGATCTAGGAAACTGTTTCTAGGACTTCGTTTTATATTCAAGTGTTTCTTCAAATTAGCTAAATCATCGTTATCGTGCAATAAAGATCTTTTGCGACGTTTTGGTCGCTTCATGTGTGCTATTTCAAACTCTGCATCTGAAAAATATTGATTGATGAGTATAAGGATTTTTATTACGATCTTCGTTATTTCAATTTAAGAGAGGTCTCTCCGTCACTCGCTCCATACAAACGTAGATCCAATTTTCTTAGAATATTAAGCAACCAAAGTCCATGAAATTTTGCAGACATATTCTAGAAACTAATATCTATGCCTGTGGTTTTCCAGATTTCTGTTAAAATATTCGGTTTCAAAGTTACGCGGTCTTAAAAATTCACATACAAATATTTGAGCCCCTGTAATTTTAAAACTGTATCTTTTTAGATAAATCTAAAACACCACAGGCATAGATATGAGTTTCTAAAAAATGTCTGTAAAATTTCATGGACTTTGGTTGCTTAGTATTCAAATGAAATTGTAACTACGATTGTATGGAGCAAGTGACGAAGAGAGCCCTGTTAATTAGTATCGTTAAATTACGCAGCAATAGTCCAACTATAATTTACTCGTATAGTATTAAAAACAATTAAAAACAACAAAATAAGTAAAAATAAAAACAAAAAATAAAAACAAAATAAGTAAAGTTTTTAAATATTGGTTAAGCTTAGAAATAGACATTTGTTTGATTTGTTATTGAAGCAGGTAACCTTCCGAAGCTAAATTTTTAGTTTAATAGCTTTTATTTGATTCTTGCAGATTGAACTGTCAAATGATAGTAAAATTAAAAAGCTGTTGAATAAAATTGTGTAATTACACGAAATATAATTTTACAAGAGGAGCAAAAACTGAATGCAAACGGCTGAAACTTAACCAGTTACTTAGTAACTTATCTAATTGTACCTACCGTTTTGATTGAAATCGAGAACTTTGGACCCAATTTCAGTACAGTTTTAGGTCGTTTTGTTTGGAAATGAGTCTAGATTTGTATTTAGAGAGCCAAAAACGACCTGGTTAAAGAAAAAAATAAAAGTTTGCTATAAAAACCACAAAAAAATTCGCAATATATAGGTAGGTACTTACCTTTATGATTAGCACCAAGTAGGAACACCTTTTCCGTCTCTGACAGATGCTCAAGCAGCTGAATCTTGTGTTCCTGTAACAATGCATTGTATAATTTAAATAAAAATGTTATTTATATGCTAATAGTTTATAATAATTATGATATTTTGTTTTATCTGTTCATCTTTACGATCATACATCAGGAAGCATCAAAGCTGGAAACTGACATTGAGTATCAAAATAGTGGCCAAGTGCAAGTTGCTACGACGCAAGAAGTTCTATTGTAACATCCGCATTATACGTTACTAGAGGATGCCCGCGACTTCGTCCGCGTGTATTTAGGTTTCAAAGATCCCGTGGGAACTGTTTGATTTTCCGGGATAAAAAGTTGCATATGCCAATTACAGGGATGCAAACTACCTCGGTACCAAATTTCATACAAATCGGTTAAGCGGATGGGTTTTTGGGAATCCCGTGGGAACTCTTTGATTTTCCGGCATAAAAAGTAACCTATGTCCGTCCCCGGGATATAACCTAACCCTAAATTTCGTCAGAGTCGGTTAAACTGTTGGGCCGTGAAAAGGTAGCAGACAGACAGACACACTTTCGCATTTATAATATTAGTATGGATTAAGAAGTAAAAGGTCTGCAGGTGTGCAGTAGATAGTTTTACAGCTACCTACAGTTATTAACTCTGATTGGTTGTTAAGCACTCTCAGATTTACTAAAAGAACAGTTGCAAAAATATCACAATAAGCTGTGTGCCTAGTGGGAGATTTTTAACCTATTCGATCGCGTAAAAGTTAACTGCGTTTTGTATGGAATTGAAACAGCGACATCTAGTGACAAGAAGATGGCGCTGTTTCAATTCCATACAAAACGCAGTTAACTTTTACGCGATCGAATAGGTTAAAAATCTCCCACTAGGCACACTGATTATCACAGGTTCCATACTCCCTAGCGTAGGTATAGGTCACTACTCTCATCTACCATCTGTTTAATTTCTATCAACTCTTATAATTTCGTAATTTCTATTAGTTCTACCATACCACTACTACCTCCAATGCATTTACTACTTTAAAAATGCAAAAAAAAAAACATCATGTGATGGCGAAGAAAAGAAGAGAAGAAAAGGCTAAGAAGGCGTGAATGTGGGAAGTGGATGGATGAAGAAGGCAAAGGACTGTGTGATAGCACGCTCTTCGGAAGGCCTATGTAAAGCCGTGGACGCAAACAGGCTGACTAAATTGATTGATTGATTAGTTTTGATACGAGGGGAAAAGTATTGTACGAAAAGTAACATGGAAATAGAACCTCAGGCATTAACCTCGTCGGCCGATTCGACTTGCAGCCAATAACTATTGTTCTACCTGTTATTATCGCCTGCCGAGAAAATGACCTCGACACTTTTTGACAATGGGCATTTTTCACACGGATTCCCGTGCCTAATCGAATCTGATGTTTGGTCCATGTTAAAACTTAACAACGGATAGTTTTTCAGCGATGTAATTGAAGTGACCTTCAAGTCTTTTGGAATTGCACTAACTTAGGATAGGTACGGTAGTTTTTTAAACACTTACCCATTTCTACGCTTTATCGTATTGTTTATAAACCTAACCTCTGATTCACATATTATTTTCTAGATCAACACCTAAATCTTCAGAATCAGGAAATGTTTTAAGTGAAAAATCTTACTCGCAATTTGTTGGGGACTTCCTGAAACATGCTGTTTTTACTCGACTACCCAAAAAAGTGTGTTTCGAACCTCTAGGAGGGTGTTTAACATCCACTAAGTACCTATTGAGAATTTTATTTCCTTTCCCCCGAAAAAAATAATTTGAACCTATGGGTATTTGCACGTCCACTATTCAGATCCGCAGCATGAATTAAACGCTATTGACCTATACTTTGCACCGCAAGCCAGTGTTACAGACATCAAAACTGCTTACGATTATCTCGTCTTGTTCCGTATTTGTTTTACCAAATTATCTTAAACATGGGAACTTCCTTCTTCCTCTGTGTTTAAAATATTTAAGCGTCTAGACGCTTCGATTCAAGAACCGTTTTTGAAGACGCGTTTTCATAAACGGTTCTTAAATCGACGCTGTATAAAAATATTGAAGCTTTTGATGGTGATCCAGGTTTTTTTATGTGGGTAAGGTAACTCTTAGTGGAGGCGTTTACATCCACCGATTATTATTCGCCCCCCTATCGCATTTTTGTAAATAATAAAAGAGAGTTGAGAGTATGGAGAGTGTGCTCAGGAACTTCATTTCAAACAACTCCAGGAACTTGTAAAGGAACAAAGTTGTTCCTTTATGATTTTACCACAGAACAGCTGCAAGAAACCGTAGATTTTGGCATCCTTATAATTATGGTCGACATCCAATCTATTCATACGAAATGTTTTGGCTTCCAGCTTCCGTATTTTCTGCCATCAAGTTCCAGGCAATAATGAATAGGCATCATCTAAGCAAGATAAGCCAGCCTATTCCTCATCATTGAAGCCTATCTGGCAATAAAAAAGGGGTAATGATCCTCAGCAATGAAGAATACAGTGCAGAAGCATCGTCAACGAATGATTAGCACCAATGAGATTAGGTAGGAACCATCATTAAAAAAAAAATTAAAATCTTTTTCAATTTTCAAAGTAAGATAGTATACCAAATTGGGCTTTACCTGTACATTCTAAAACAAATTTTTATTTATTTTTATGTATAATAGTTTTTGATTTATCGTGCAAAATGTCGGAAAAAATACCCGAGTACGGAACCCTCAGTGCGCGAGTCTGACTCGCACTTGGCCGGTTTTTTAGGTAGAACAAGAGACGTATGTATGTCCAGCAGGCTGTGGACGTTTATCGGTACCGATGCTGGGCGGGTCATCGTCTTATCGCGGGTATATTTAGGTATTTCGTTTTACATTACGCAAAATGCGATCATTAATCGCAAATGAGCCAAGATCCCAGCTTCTGTGAAACAATGAAAGTGTTTGGATACGCGCGGTCTGGTTTTACGTAACGACAACATATAAACGGATCGTTTGGCGGATAATTTACTCTTCTTGCTGTATTAGGTATTACTAAATTGCGTTTAGTTGATCAATGCTTTTGATACGGTTGCGAGATGAAGCTGTCATGAGATAGCCTTATCTAATTTTGAACTAATTTATTAGAATAGGTAACTACTAACTAGGTAGGTAGGTTCGACTACGAAGATCGTAGTCGAATCAAGTAAGGATGATTAATTAACAGGGCTCTCTCCGTCACTTACTCAATTTCATTTGAATATTAAGCAACCAAAGTCCATGAAATTTTGCAGACATATTCTAGAAACTAATATCTGTGCCTGTGGTGTTTTAGATTTTTCTAAAAATATGTGGTTTTAAAATTACAGGGGCTCAATGATTTGTATGTGAATTTTTAAGACCGCGTAACTTTGAAAGCAAATATTTTAACGGTTGCTTAATATTCAAATGAAATTGGAACTACGTTTGTATGGAGTGAGTGACGGAGAGACCCCTCTTAAGAACTAATCAATATAAATAGTTCCTGAGATAATCCCCAGAACTAATCATTGATTCCGAAAATTCTGAAATAACGGGGCGGATCAACAAATTCCTGAAAGGCCGGCAATGTAATGGTGTTTCCTGTGGCGCTGTAAATATTCATGGGCGGTAATCACTTACCATCAGGTGACCCGCTTGCTGGTTTGCTAGCTATTACTAGCTATACTTACTATAAGGCGACCGGGGTGGGGACTTCCCTCGCACCCGTACAGCCCGCGCTAACCCGCTGCGGGTGAACGCGGGTGATGTGCCGGTGCAGGTCCCGGCCGCCTCAAACCTCGATTGTCATCTCTTAAACCTGTCATTATCCCTGAGTAGAATAGAATCTGAAAATCTGTCTGTCTGTCTGTCTGCTACCTTTTCACGGCCCAACAGTTAAACCGATTCTGACGAAATTTGGTACAGGGTCAGCTTATATCCCGGGGACGGATATAGGCTACTTTTTATCCCGGAAAATCAAAGAGTTCCCACGGGATTCCTAAAGAACCATCCGCTTAATCGATTTCTATGAATGATACCGAGATAGCTTACGTCCCTGTTATTGACATAGGCAACTTTTTATCCCGGAAAACCAAACAGTTCCCACGGGATCTTTAAAAACCTAAATCCACGCGGACGAAGTCGCGGGCATCCTCTAGTAGAATAAATTTTTATTCAAATTACCTTTTAAATCGTTATAGTCGTGCTATAAATTATATTAATAAAAAACTAGTAATCTGATAGGATTTCATGGGTTATCAAAACACCATCTTAGTGAATCTATCGATATTTAAATCGTGATAGGCACCATCTGTTCCAAGCGTGACGGATTATGAATAGGTGTCACAATGTTCCTTCACTTCAATTGTCAAGGTAAGCCATTGCATCTGACATTACCAGGCGCTATTGTGCACGGAATTTGCCTATAAGTAATGTACCTACCATTTTACCTGTATAGATAGGTGTATGCTTTCAATAAAGGTACCTATAGTATTATTGGGTGTTACTCCTTTGAGGCTATCATAACATCCACTAGGTATACACATAATATGGCATATACGAGGTGTGTTCAAAAAGTACCCGGAATTTTTAAATTTCGCGGGTCTGGAGAGACCGATTGTATGGCATAAGTGTATTATATCTAGGGGGGACTAATTTGAAGGGGACCATATTGATGTAGACGAATAAATAAATATTTTTTTGAAAAAACGAAAATTCCGGGTACTTTTTGAACACACCTCGTATGTGATATCTCTAACTTTTCGGAGGGACTTTGTGTGTTGGCGTTTGCTGACGCGCGTACTCTGCCTTTCTGGAGTGTTTTTTTTTTTTGTTAAAAGTGGCCGGGTTTTGTGTTCTACTGGTGTTTTTGGTGGTGGAACTGTCTGGGAAGCGCTCTAAAGGAGTGGCGTGTGTGTCGGCGAGCGCTGGCACAGACGAAGTCCATACCTACTTATATAGTTTCCCTAACTTGTAAATGATGACTAGTTACAAACTTGACATTGCCAAGCCAGACGAGAGAGAGAAAAAAATCTTTTCGGAGTTATATTATGTGCATTTTATTCAAGCAACTAAAATATCACTTGCTTTAACGGTAAAGAAAAACATCGAAAGGAAACTTGCATGCCTGATAGTTCTTCTTAATGTTCTCAAAGGTTTGACGGCCTCACCACACCGCCCTACTGGCTACTAAGCCGTGTTGCCTAGCAATTTAGCGTTCCAGTACGATGCCTTGTAAAAACCAAAGGAGCATGGGGTTAATGAAAACTGCCATACCCCTTCCAGGTTAGCCCGCTTCCATCGTAGACTGCATTATCACTTACCAGCAGATGAGATTGCAGTCTATGCTAACTTGTATCTGAATTGAAAATAAACAAAAAACTCTAACTATTAAGTATGCAAGAAATGGCATTTAATTAACGAACCTAATCGTCTGTCATAACTCATAACGTTAAAGTTAACAATGCAATCAACGATAAAGAAACATCAAATAACAATAATTCCTTTCCTTCCTCCCTAATAACTCATGAAAACAAAGCGAATTTTGCATACATAATATCTGAAAAATTACACATCCCAACGCCTTTGTGTTAAATTGTAATTAAATTGCAATTAAAGTCAACAAAGGAGTAAGATGTGGGAGATAACACGACAATATGTGAGATTAACGCCTGATTATAAATTTGCTTGTACGATAAACTTTACGGTTGCCTACCACACTTTGACAGGCATATATTATGTAATAGTTTTATAGTATCTTCTTCTTTCATGAAGATAAAACTAGACTAATTGTTACCCGCGACTTCATCCTGGTAGATTTAGGCCTCATTTCCACAAGGGTTTTTTTAACGTCCGTTAAAAAGCGTATCTGCTCACACGTAAAAAAGCGTTGACGTGTGAATATAATATACTTGCTTAAAACGCTCTCGTGTAAATGAGGCCTTAGAATAGAATAGAAATATTATGTCATATTGTGTCATATTCAATCTTTATGCCTTGTAATAAGGAAGAATATGACACATGTCGCCTAACTGGCTCCCTAAAGATCTTCACTATGAATTCAGTATTCGAAATAGGATACAGTTCGCATCCTTCGTGTACAGATCCCTAAAAAGACAATGTTTTAGGGTTCCGTACCTCAAAAGGAACCCTGATAGGATCACTGGTGTCTGTCGTGTCTATCGTGTCTATCAAGAAACCTATGAGGTACTTCCCGCTGACCTAGAATTATGGGCAGGTAGGTTAGTCTTATAGCACAAGTAAAGGGAAAAATCCGAAAACCGTGATTTGTTCTTATCTATACCACAAAAAAAAATTGTTATTTTTTGATATGATTATGATACGGAACCCTTCGTGTGCGAGTACGACTCGCTCTTGACCGGTTTTTTATTTGATTTTTTTTCATTTTTACTTACTAAAAATTAAAGTATCAAGTTAACTAAGATCTTCATAGATTACTACTATACAGTTTTTCTACATAACATGCTAGCATGCCGTATAACGTTAGTCTAATGATTGTCATTAAGATGATCTTTTGCCATGAAATTACAAGAATATTATATTTTTTGCCATGCGTGCAAACATACAGGGTCGAAATAATGAAAACGGCTGGCTTGAATGGGTGCGAGCTGTAATTGTATTATTATCTTGATGTTGGTGCATTTGCTGATAAAATGTTCATTTTATGTAATATACCTAACCGTCACTCAGAAAAACAGGTATTATTTAAATATTTTTATCGAAATATTGGAATGTCCTCCCAAAACTTACGCGAAGAACACAGATTTAATGCGTAGAGGTTATCCGGAGTTTTAATCTAATAAAATCATAACCCTTCCTTTCGGCTTTGCCGTAGTCGGGTAAAAAAGAGGTCACGGCATCGATCCTGGGCACGCACCTCAAACATTACGGGGTTATGTGCGTTTTAAGCAATTAAATATCACAATTATTTATCAATTGCTTTAACGGTGAAGAAAGAGATCGGAACAAGGAAATCTCAAATCAGCATGCCTGAGAGTTCCCCATAATTTTCTCAAAGATGAGTAAAGTGTGTCAATCCGTCAAACCCTTCTCATTCTGAGAGGAAGCCGTGCTCAGTAGTGGCCCAGCAATAGGTTAATCATGATGAATTATGGCTTAGTAATATATCAGTGCATCTTTACGATCACTATTGACTTGAAGAAATATGACCTTATATTTTAAGGTCGCTCCTTTGTTTTGGAATATGGCATTGTTATGAATTTGCGTTTTTTTATCATCTCTTTGATTTTAGCAGTTTCCTTACTGCAAAGCAGGTACTTTTATGTATAGGCAGCTAGTTGATTCGCCCCGGCTTTGCCTGTGTTAGATATATTATTTCTGAATATCTTTTTAGGAAAAGTTAACGCTATGAAAAAAAATCTCTTTTAAGCAAACAAAGGAAAATGAATGTAACTAACTAACTGATAAGGCTTCGTACATCACACTAATATTATAAAGGAGAAAGTTTGTATGTGTGTGTGTGTGTGTGTGTGTGTGTATGTTTGTTACTCCTTCACGCAAAAACTACTGGACGGATTGGGCTGGAATTTAGAATGGAGATAGATTATACCCTGGATTAGCACATAGGCTACTTTTTATCCCGGAAAATCAAAGAGTTCCCACGGGAATTTTAAAAAACCTACATCCACGCGAACGAAGTCGCGGGTATCAGCTAGTTACAAAATCTAGTGAACACTAAAAGCAAATGTTTGTCAGTTAAAAAGCAATTAGTTAGTGTAGTGTGGAAACTAGTGTAGTTTCAACAATTCGCTTAACTGTAACAAAACTACAAATGGGTGCTTTATCACGCAAGCTGGTGCGTCAACATTTATATATTTGTACTAAAACGAGAAAGCTAAGAAGTTTCTATATTACGTTTTTTTTTCTGTCTGGTTTTAAATGTCAAGTTTGTAGTTATTTGTAAAAGTTAGTTAAACTATACAAGTAGGTATGGACCCCGTCTGTGCCGGCGCTCGCCGACATACGCACGGCACCCCCTTAGAGCGCTTTCCAGTCAGTTTTAACAAAAAAAAACACTCCAAAAAGGCAGAACACGCCCGCCAGCTAACACCAACACAGACGAAGTCCTATATTACGTTACGACTAAAACACTGACTGCTAAAACTGCTAACTACAGACTGCTAAAACTTTTTGCTCTATTTCCTACCCTTCTTACTTACCTCACCTACTCGTACTAAAAAATTCCAAAAGAAAAGTGGAGATTATCAATTCGGCGCGGATTTTCGGCGATTTTTTATTTATTTATTTATTTATTAGGACTACAGAAAATTATGATATCGATACATTCTTAAATCTATATATACACACACACACACATTATTAGATACATAACTTATTAATTAGGTGTCACAACTTGTGCAATCTTTATAGCTTTGCAAATCTAAACTAAATATTGAATAGAATCAGGCGTTACTTTGTAATCTAAACTAAGTTTGAACTTTGACTATCTAGGTAATATTTTACTAGTTGATGCCCGCAACTTCGGTCGCGTGGATTTACACAAATGCACTTTGGTGTGTGAATGGGGGGGGGGGGCGATATATATATATTTATAGCGAATTAAGCTTCTGGTTCCTTGTATAGGTACCATGGACTTTCCTTTTGCGTAACGTTTCGCCAGATTTCTGAATGTAGATGGATTATTCGGCTGTTAGATTACTAAATACTTAGTGAAAAAGGGTAAGCAGAAGTATCCGTATCTGTAATTTAAAAATACCCTGCATGAATAGATAGACTTAACTGAATCCGAGCACAACAGTGTTTATACTGTCTCTAATAAACAAAGGAAAAAAGTAAAGTGACACAATTACCTACTTACACGAGCTTCATAATATCACCTAAGAATGAATACAAAAAGGAATTAGATCACACATAATTTCAAACGCATTACATTAGGTTCCTACTTATACGTATTGCTACGGTATTCGGTAAGACATGAGAACACAAAATACCTAGTTGTCTATTCATCTGGCATTATCTCATTCCCATGTAGGAACCTACATTTTAGCCGACTAGATTCATCAAACCCAAAAGGAAGGGTTACGATCACAGTCTTTTTTTTGATAAGTATGTTCCATCGAAGCGCTTAAACTACCGAACCGATTTTGATGAGTGAGGTGTCAATCGATTCGTTCTTATGACCCGGGTGACATATGTTATATTTTGTATGAACAAAATCAAAACGCTAGATTTTTACCTATACGAGTATTTAGAAATGCGTGCTGTTACATCCCTCAACTGCTAGCTAAACAGCTGACCCAGCAGCTACTCTATCTCGACCAGGTGTCAGATCGGGTAAGCTGCCGTCAGTCCGGTCCGACAACTCGTAAAGGTTGCACGTCTATTACTATTTCTTTGGAAACCCAAGTATTTTTCCCAGTGTACTAAAATTCATTATATTATTCTGTGTAAAAACAATTTTATTTTTTTTAAAAACCCTGTCGGATTTTCCGTCGTAACATTGGTGGCAGCGCAAAGGGATTCAAAATACAAATCCCTGGACCCTCCACTGGTCCATATAGTGATCTGTGCATTACAGTGATATCAATAATAAGTGCTACTTGTGCTGTGCTATTCTGTGCTCTGTGTCCATACGTGTTCACTGTTCACCACGAAACCATTGGGGACATCTGCAGTTTCTCCGAAATGCAAACGCCAATAATCGCAATCATCGCCGCCCACGTACTAATGTGAGTCGAGCATTTCGCCTTATCTCAAAGTAAACAATCTCATCCGGTCTCACCTTTTAATATGCCTGTTGATAAAATAAGCCCAGAGTCTGTCGAGCAATCTCCGCTCTTACAAAAGATAACAATAAGGAAAGAATCAAGTATTGAAATGGAACTGAGTGTCTTGTTCAAATTTGTGAAGCCATACGACGGGTGTCGCGAAACGTTAAATTCATTTCTAATAAACTGTGACAATGCCATTTCATTGGCCAGTGACGTTCAAAAACCGATTTTACTTAAGTTTATACTATGTCAACTAAAAGGTAAAGCGGAAATTGCTTGCTCCATAAAGGATTTTACCTGCTGGTTGCAATTAAAAAATTTCCTCAAAGAACAATTCTGTGAGAGGAAACATTACTCACATCTACTAGCAGACCTACAAGAGAGCAAGCAAAGCCCGCTCGAAAATGTCAGCCAATTCGCGCTTAAGGTGGAGACGTGCCTGTCACAACTCTTAACGGAGATTTCACTAACCAATGCCGAACCGGGTCAGTTAGCCGGTCGGACTGCAGCCATGGAGGATCTTGCCCTCCATCATTTCACAATGGGTCTACTCCCTCGCATATCCACGATAGTGAGATGCAGGTCTCCAAAAACCTTAAACGAAGCTATCAATATAGCTGTATCCGAGGAGCGTATTCAACAAACTCTGTATAGGAGGTCCCAGCCTGCTGAGAACAAAGGTAACAAATCCGGGAATTCATTTGCATCCTTTCAGAAATCGAGTTTTGCGCAACGACCCGCTAACTCTCAACCCAATGACACGTCTTCCAAATCCCCAGTGATTTGCAGATACTGCAAATCCGAAGGTCACGTTTTAATGAATTGCAAAAAACGTGAATACAATAATAGCCGTTATCGTAACCCTCAGGCACAAGCACCGGCTCGTAATCCCAACTCATTCTCTAGACCGGGCCCCAGTCGCGTAAATTTCATGCAAGAAGAGAATATCGAGTCTCGTGATGAGGTAGACACTGGTTCTGAGAATGATTATTCCCCAGATCATTTAAACGAATAAAGGTCCCGTCTTGGTGTCGTACGGGACACCAAAAATTCAAAATCGATGCCAAACCCTCTGTATCCATGTCAAAATCCTATGCATCCGTGTTGGGACGTGCACCCGTGACTAAACTCTCTGTATCTGTGAATAAAACCTCTGTATCCGAGTCGAAACCCTCTGTATCCGTGAAGAAAACCTCTGTATCCGACTCAAAACCCTCTGTATCTGTGAATAAAACCTCTGTATCCGAGTCGAAACCCTCTGTATCCGTGAAGAAAACCTCTGTATCCGACTCAAAACCCTCTGTATCTGTGAAAAAACCCTCCGTATCTGTGAAAAAACCCTCCGTATCCGAGTCGAAACTCTCTGTATCTGCGAAAAAACCCTCCGTATCCGAGTCAAACCCCTCTGTATCCGTGAATAAACCCTCTGAATCCGTGAATACAACCTCTGCATCCGTGACAAAACCCTCCGTATCTGCAAAGAAATCCTCTGTATCCGTGAATAAACCCTCTGAATCCGTGAATACAACCTCTGCATCCGTGACAAAACCCTCCGTACCTGCAAAGAAATCCTCTGTATCCAAGTTGAAACCCTCTGTGTCTGTAAAGAAAACCTCTGCATCCGTGACAAAACCCTCCGTGTCCACCTCGCAAGTGAAAATCCAGTCTGAAGTTCGCCGTGAAGAACTCAGATCTCCCAAATCCGATTCTAAATCCCAGAACTTCGATCCTGTAAAGGATTCAAAATCCGACGCCATTAAAGGTAATAAAGTCTTTGAAATTACTACTAATCCAGAGAAAATATTACTCCCGCATATCCTCATCAAGTCCTCTGTTTCAGATATACCTCTTTCATTACTCATTGATTCAGGTTCAGCAATTAGCCTCATTAAATATAATTCAATCCAAACATATCTCACTCTTGTCAAGGAGCAAATCAACCTAAAGGGAATAGATCCTGGTCAAGAGTCAACAAAGACCATGGGCCACTTTAACTTAAAATTACAACCTCTAGATTCCAAACAAAAATCGATCAGCTACAAATTCCATGTCGTAAGAGAAATTGACATACCTTATGATGGCATAATCGGAACTGATATGCTAAACGCTTTTGGGTGTAACATTAATTACACTAAGAACACTCTAAGAATCAATGATGTAAATATAAAGTTACTATTCCACGAACCTGTATATAACATCCCTCCGAGATCTGAAATGGTCATCGAATGCTCTGTCTCAAATCCTGAAATAAAAGAAGGTATCATACAAGACCAAAAACTGGTCAAAGATCTCCTGGTAGCCAATTGCCTAGTCAAGGTCAAAAAGAATAATAGAATAAACTTGACTGTGGTTAATACATCCGAATCTTCTATATCCATAAACTCCAACTTAAATTTTACTCTGAATCCTGTAGAAGTCCAATCATATCCTGAGCAGCAACCTCATTCGCATCCTGTTAATAATATCCAATATCAAGACTCTTATCGCCGTACCCAAGAAGTTCTGAACCAACTTAGAACGTCACATTTAAATTCAGAAGAAGTGAATGCTCTATACAATCTCTGTTCCGAATACTCCGACATCTTCCACCTTCCAGGTGAAATATTAACACACACAAATGCACTAAAGCATTCCATAAAAACCACATCTCAGAATCCAATTCATGCCAAATCCTATCGATTTCCTGAAATCCATAAGGCTGAAGTAAAGAAACAAGTTGACCAAATGCTATCTCAGGGAATAATAGAGCCTTCCAAATCTCCATGGTCAGCCCCCATATGGGTGGTCCCTAAAAAGTTAGATTCATCTGGTCAAAGAAAATGGCGTATTGTCATTGACTATCGTCAACTTAATGACGTGACCATAGGAGATACTTACCCAATACCACAAATCAATGAAATCCTTGACCAACTTGGTTCCAGCAAATATTTCAGTACTCTAGATCTTGCCTCTGGTTTTCACCAAATCCTTGTAGAAGAAGAAGATAAAGAAAAAACTGCTTTTTCAGTTCCTGAAGGTCACTTTCAATTTGCTCGTATGCCATTTGGGCTCAAAAATGCCCCTTCAACATTCCAGAGATTAATGAACGCGACTCTATCCGGTCTCCAAGGGACACGATGTTTCGTGTACCTGGATGACATTGTCCTTTATGGTTATGACCTTGATCAAGCCATAAATAACTTGCGATGTGTTTTCCAACGTCTAAGGGAGTACAACCTTAAGTTACAACCTGACAAGTGCGAGTTCCTGAGGCGAGAGGTTGCCTACCTTGGCCATATAATTACAGAACAAGGCGTAAAACCTAATCCTGAAAAGATAGAAGCCGTAATTAATTTCCCAAGACCAGAAAATCCAAAACACATAAAATCCTTCCTTGGTCTAGTTTCATATTACCGTAGATTCATTCCAGACTTCTCGAAGATCGCCAAACCACTAACTCATTTATTAAAAAAGAATATTCCTTTTGATTGGCAAAACCAACAACAAGTAGCCTTTGATGAATTAAAAACCAAACTCACCTCTGCTCCTGTCTTAATTTATCCCGATTTTACAAAGCCATTTATCCTAACATGTGATGGCTCAAACCATGCAATAGGCTCAGTACTCTCCCAAGGTCCCGTAGGTAGGGAAAGACCAATTGCCTACGCTTCTAGAACGCTAAATAAAAGTGAATGCAATTACAGCACTACGGAGAAGGAACTCCTTGCTATAATTTTCGGCTGTAAAACCTTCCGGCCTTATCTATATGGCCGCAAATTCCAAATTGTAACTGACCATCGCCCATTAAAATGGCTTTTTAATCACAAAGACCCATCCAGTAAACTCCAAAGATGGAGACTCAAACTCGAAGAATATGAGTATGAGATAGTTTACAGAAAAGGTAAACTCAATTCAGCAGCTGATGCCCTGTCTCGATATCCATCTGATTTTCTAAACCCTGTAAATGCAATCAATACTGACGATGCTCGTGGAGAAAATGAAATACCTCCACTAAATCCAATTGCCAATGCTGATCCAACAGAACAACAGCTGGATGATGAACAGCTTATTCCAAGTCCATTGAGTGTTGATCTAGGCTCACTTTCTCCGATTCCTTTTGAACATATAGATTTCGACCTCCCTGGTACTTCTTCAAACCCTGAACCGGAAAGGGATGTTGTCAATAATCCAGAAATTATACTAAACCCATCTACTTCAACCGACTTACCCGTTCTAAATCCTTTAGACTTGGATCTCAGCCTTCCAAACTCTCCATTTAATCCTGAAACCCTATTAAATCCTACTAATTCCAACAGTGAAAATTTACCTGTTAACATACCAAATCCTGTTAATACATCCGGTGAATCCTATTCCGATTATCTGAAAGCAATGTCAAATAAAAATTATAAATATAATACGATTATCCACGAGTATGCCAATAAATTGTTATCCTCTGATTCTAAAACAATTATTGTTCCCACTTCAATTGATCTAGACGAGACAAATCCAAATGTCGAAGAAATCCTCGCCAACAACAACGACAACAGTGAATTCCTAAGTAGGGAAAGAACACTTCATTCATTCATGACTCTAGAATCAAACGATAAACACTACTATTTCCTTTTCACCAAGGCGCATTACTTCGATGATATAACTTATCCTGAATTGTATAAAACTTTACAAAATCTCCGAAATGAATTGCTTCTACAACCTGAGACTCCTAACGAAATTTCAATCTCTGATTTCAAAGACCCTTTTGTAAAATTATCCTATACTAAGTTATATAACATCCTGGCCTATCTATTCCATAACACTAACATCACCATAAAAATCTATAGAAATACCCTAATATATCCAACCCCTAGTGAAATCCCAACTATACTTAGGGAAAATCACGATCTACCCATTGCAGGTCATGTGGGTTCCACAAGAATGTTAAATCGAATAAAAGAAAGATACAGCTGGAAGAACATGAGATCAGATATAGAGAACTATGTTAGAAAATGCACTCAATGCCAATCCAACAAAGCATTACGCCAGATTAACAGGGCTCCAATGCAAATTACATCAACATCCACTGCACCCTTCGAAAGAATTAGCCTGGACATTGTGGGTCCACTACCAGAAGCTGGTAGAATCTCCTTGAAATACATACTTACCCTGCAAGACGATTTAACCAAATTCTCTACAGCTTATCCCATTACCAACATCACTGCTGAAGAATGTCTAGAATGTCTTGTTCACTTCATCTCCCTTTTTGGGTTGCCCAAAATGATTTTGACAGATCAAGGGACGAATTTCACCGCCGAACTCTTTAAAGAAACCTGCAAATTCTTAAAAATCAAACAGATTTGGTCTGCACCCTATCATCCCCAAACTCAAGGCGCTCTTGAGCGAAGTCATTCAACCATCAAGGAATATCTTAAATCCTTCGTAAATGAAAACCAATCAGACTGGCATAAATATATTTATACCGCCATCCTAGCTTATAATACCAATATCCATTGCACTACCAAGTTTTCTCCACATGAATTATTATTCGGCCAAAAACCCTATTTCCCTGATTCTCTTTTTGAACCCAATCCATCGGGGACCTATCACGAATATATTAAAATGCTTCATCATCGATTAAAACTATCACGTGAAAAGGCCCTGGAATATATCGCGAAATCCAAAGAAAGATCCAAACAATATTATGACAGACATTCCCGTCCAGTTGAATACAAAGTAGGTGACATGGTTTATGTAAAGAACCATGCACGCCTACGTAAAGCTCTTTCACCAGTATGGAAAGGACCATATAAAGTAGTTAAGGTCCATGGTAACCATACACTTTCCGTTTTAATTAACCGACGTCATGTTAAACAACATTATGACGAAATAAAGTTGGCAACAACTTAATTTAGTTTAAGATCAGTTTAGTTTAAGTCTATATATTAAGTTTAGCTAAGTACTTACATATTTTAAATTTAAATAAAATATATATATACATATATATATATATATATTAAAAATACATATATTTATATTTCCAGTCCAGCAGTATTATGTCAAGGCATAAAGCACGATGACTACATCGAACAGATTACAAGCAGTCCTGGAATTTATTTTAACCCAATAGGTTCAGTTAAATTAGTTAATGATTATTTACACGTAGTAATACCCATAGATTTAGAATACATAAAACCCCATATTAACAATATCAATAGTGTTTTACATACATCCCAACATCTTTGCACGAAAAGTAATACATTAACCGGTCTTGAATGTCAAAATATATTCCAACCACTCATTCCCATGCTCGAAGATTTGACACGGGATTACCATTCTTTATCGCATCTGATTTCATCCAGAAGTAAAAGGTCAGCATGGATACCTGGTATTGGTATCATTTTTAAACACATCTTCGGTACCATGGATGAAGATGATGCCATCAAATATGGTAATCATCATCATCATCATCATTAAATTTAGTTAAAGAAAACATTCTCATCTCCAGAACAGCTATAATTAATTTTAATGAAACCTTAATCGAAATTAACAGAAACGAAAAACGTCTTAACGACATTATCGAAAATTTGACGTCACATATTAACAATATGACAATTATCACGAATTCAATACTGGCCAAGACCGCTATGCAAGAACTGTTTAGTGCGCTCCAATCAAGTTTGTTAAGTTTATCTTACAGATTAGAGGACATTGTAAACTCTATTTTGTTTGCAAAAACCAATACATTACATCCATCCATCATAACACCGAAGGATCTTTATAATGAATTGGTTACCAATGTAAAACACTTACCTAAATTCTCAGAATTCCCTGTAAATTTGGAATTGTACAATATACATATAATAATCAAACTGTCAGAAATTATATCATGTATCTTAGACAATAAGCTAGTATATACAATTAAGATTCCTCTAGTTTTAATTTCTCCTTTCAATTTATACAAAGTTATTCCAATCCCTGTAGCTCATAATTTTGAAACACCTAGCTCATTTGCCCTAATTGTACCGTCGGCATCCTATATTGCTATGAGCAGGGACAAATCGGAATATTGTATCTTTAATGATTTGAATAGAAATTGTAACCTAATAGTTAAGAATTCATATATATGTCATGAAGTTGCTAAATTTAATATTATGAATGAGCCGATATGTGAAACGGAAATAATTACTAAAGTCATACATTCACTTCCAAATGAATGCAAAATTAATTTTATCTCAGGTATTGTTCATATTTGGCAAAACATTGGAAATAACCAATGGGTTTTTACACATTCTGAACCAACAAAGTTGCACATTGACTGTGAAAATGAAAACTTTGATACCATTCTACTTGGCACAGGGATAGTAACCCTAAAACCAAGATGTAATGGTTATTGTAAAAATACAAAGCTTATTGGCACAACCAATCTCACTATTAAAATAAATAAAATATTTTCAGACTTTAATTTAATTAATGACACTTGCTGTAACCTAACAACGTTTAATAAATTAAACTTTACCTTACCCTTAAGATCCCCTTACTCTCAAATCAATTCTGACAATTTTATGAAATTAAACATCAGAGCAAATGACGCTCTAACCCTAATAAAGGAATTAGATTCCCGAATTAACACCGAATCCATACCGACTCATTCTATTATTTCATATGTTTTTATAAGTTTTTGTATACTATTTATAATTTACTATTTTTGTAATAAGAGATGTTCAACCTTTTATTCAAAATACAGGGTAACCTCTACCCCTACTAATACAGATAACCCGGATAGTAATAATGATATTCCTCTTTCTCAACCACGCTTAAGAATTGTTTAAGTTAGTAAACTTCGCCTTTAAAACGCGTAAGTTTACACTTAACCGGGGGGCTGTTACATCCCTCAACTGCTAGCTAAACAGCTGACCCAGCAGCTACTCTATCTCGACCAGGTGTCAGATCGGGTAAGCTGCCGTCAGTCCGGTCCGACAACTCGTAAAGGTTGCACGTCTATTACTATTTCTTTGGAAACCCAAGTATTTTTCCCAGTGTACTAAAATTCATTATATTATTCTGTGTAAAAACAATTTTATTTTTTTTAAAAACCCTGTCGGATTTTCCGTCGTAACAGTGCGAACAGGCTGGTGTTCTGGTAGGAGTAATAGATAGATAAGAGCCTCAATAGCTCAACCGGTAAAGGAGTGGACTGAAAACCGAAAGGTCGACGGTTCAAACCCCGCCCGTTGCACTATTGTCGTACCTACTCCTAGCACAAGCCTGACGCTTAGTTGGAGAGGAAAGGGGAATATTAGTCATTTAACATGGCTCATATTCTTTTTTTTTAAAATAAATGTATGGTAGCTTGCGCACTATATTCGACTTCTTATATTCGAATATCTCGGATGTACCTCCGATTCAAATCGGATATAGCTATAACTTATAGATGTCAAAGATGTCCACTGAATAGCTTAGATTTGCATCAGAGATCCTGATTAGTGCTAATCAATATTTGAATTCGGCCCAACTTGGGCTTTTTAACCGACTTCCAAAAAAAGGAGGAGGTTCTCAATTCGTCGGAATCTTTTTTTTTATTTTATTTTTATTTTTTATGTATGTTCCCCGATTACTCAAAGACCCCTGGACCGATTTGGAAATTTTTTTTTTGTTTGAAAGGGTATACTGTTTTTGGGTAAGGTCTGACGAAATCACAAACACAATCTTTATGATAAATTATTACACTTTTATTTCATATTTAAATTTATTAACTTTTACATTTGTGTCAAATAAATGTTGTTCCTCTTACGTTAGTATATTTTCGAATGTCGTAGTTTTAAAAACCACTCTTACAGGTAACCTCTCCACGTTTATTAGCCACTCCCCTTTTTATCTTATTGTTATCGGCCAATCCAAATTGTACAATGAATAAACTTAGTGACTAATATACAAATCATCAAGCTCGTTTAACAAATCGTCTAAGTAATAAAGATGTTTTCATCTTATATATTGATTACAAATATTATCCTTTATTATGCTACAATTCATCAACTAAAAACTATAAGAATTTTATATACAGTACGTTTATCGATCAGATGTTGAACAACTTCAGCCAATCAATGACGCCTTCTAATATGATGTTATGATTTGTTATGATTTGAGTGGCGCCAAATATTTAATCAGTAGGTAACTTGTACACGTTTATAGATAATTAATATGGGCCAAGCTTACAGCTCGGCCATCCTGTTTTAAGCGAGTCTCATCGCTTTTAAAAAAAAATTAAAACTTAAGTAACATGTAAACTTCACAACCAAAATGACAAATACTTAGTTCAACAAAACAAAAAAAAATTAAGATAGTAATTAATTAAATTAATATTCTTGCTAACCTTAACTAGAAAGAATATACAGTTTTATTGTTACATTGGTATTGATTATGATTGCAACTTAATTTTAGAGCACTCGCAGCAACCCTTTCCATCCGATATAATTAGAAAATAGCAGACAAACTCAATTCAATTCCAAACTATTTACCCTCGCAACTTTACCTGCCAGTCTACAGTAGCACTCAAATTTAGCCTTTGATCTAAAATTCATTTTTCTGTTCTCTTCCGCTAATATTAAAATAAAAAGATGCAGACACTCTAAATTTATAAATAATTTTTCAAAAATCATAAAGATATCAAAAATTGCGAGACCAGTAGCAACTAAAGGAGGCCTCAATTTAATCAAAGAAGGTAGGTATATGCATAAAGTCCGAAGTATCAATTATAACTCACAAGCCAATATTTTACAGGAACACTCAATAGAGATTTGGGGATGAGCATGTAAAACTAATTACTAAAAACTACTTTAAAGGGTTTCAAGTATCTCAAAATAAATTGTTAAAAGTTCTGTTCCAACTAGACTCTCCTCCCCACTAAAGAATTATATAAGAAAACTGATGAACTATATTATATAAGTCAATTATACAAATTCAAAATATGTCTATTTGTTAGGAAAATACTATTAAAGTCCGTACATACACGCATCACTTTAAAGCTAAATCTCATAAATATGGTACACAAAACGAACATACCTATTATGCTACAATTACATAAAGCTAGGACTAATTATGGTATGAAAACTACCTAGCTCTACTACATAATGTACTTGCCGAAACTCATACTGGAGGAAAAATCTTTTACAAAGTTTAAAGTTTAATCAAACAGTGTCAAACACCATAGATATCTTAGCTAGATGTAGGTATAGTTTGTTAACGAATATAACGTGTTTTGACTTTTTATATTATTGTATAGTCACCATACCTTTAAAGATTATGTTTTCTTCTATATTTATATTTAGAATCGGGAGCGATTCTTAATATGAATACGTGTAAGTGAACTTCTTGTCCTTTTGATAAAATAAACTCTTTAAACTTAAAGTTAATCGCCGCCAGTTCTCGATTTAAATCACAAAACATTTTCATACACTTTCAACGCAATAGTTTTACGCACATATTTTCTTCTTCCCTTCTTATTGGAAAATCGCGGATTCCGAGCCCTGGCGCGTCTCTCTTCTACCGGGATACATATATGATTGTCCTTATTTCCCTCCAGATCCAAATTTTTAATGACCCTTATCCTAGGGTCCACCTCCTTCCTCCTATAGGACTTTTTGTCCATAGCCCGTAACCTCGGGGCTTACTTTTTCGTCCTTTCCTTCCTTGGGACTTTGTGTCCCTGACCCATACCTAGTTTTGGGTCATCCTTTCCCTCATTTGTTCATTTCCAACATCCTTGGATCCTGCAAACATAAAACACTTTGAGTAGACCGTTCATTTAATTTTGTTTCATAAGCATCCATCATAATACAATCCGACCTAAGAGAAGTAATTTTACTTGGTAACCTAAAAAACCTATTATCATTATTATAATTTAGTTTTCTCCAGTTCCGTACCCCTCGAAGGGTGCCTACGAGACCCTATTTTCTAAACCTCTGCTCTCCGTCCGTCTGTCCGTCTGCACGTGCGTCACGGCCTGAACCGTGAACGGCGTATCGTGAACCGTGATAGATAGAGAGTTGAAAGGAACGTGATTACGGATGTATGAAAATCCTATGCCTGGTTGCTTCCAATTCAAACTTTTTCTTTCAATGCAGATTACGCTTCCCATATTTCTTACAATTACCTATTGTTTTTTTTTTTTTTTAGCAAAATCCACATTCTGAAGTAGTAATGGACAATGTTAAACAAACGCCAGGGTACAGTAGTTGCGTCACTTGTGCCTCTTAACCATATAATATCTACATGCAAAAAGAATCTTTGATTTATAATTTCACATGATACTTATATATTTTATTTTAGCCATAATATGCACCATATGGCGTACTTTGTCGTTTCGAGTAACATAAGCAGAACTACCAAATTCGACCCTGGGAACGACACAGTCGCGACTCGCCGCCGAATGATACCTATTAGTTTATCATTAATTCCTTTTCATAGAGAAAAGCGATATCAACATAATAGCAGGAAAAAAAATGAAATAAATATTCCGTTCGATACATCTCTATTCTCTACGACATCAAGATCTCTATCACAAGCTGATCGATCATAAAGATTAGAAGAAAGTAGGTACCTTATACATTATTTTATATGTTAACCGTAATGACCTGCATCTGTTCGATTTTCCTTTATTCGTTTCGTAAAAGATTCATCCTCGTACTGTACATAAGGTCACTGTTGAACATAAACCTTCCCTAGTAAGCACCACACGTACTGTCCTCAGCCTTCCTCATTCAACCCCTGGTTCCTATTGATACAAACCACTAAACCCCCCCCCCCCCCCATCAAATGTGTACCTATCTACATCCATCCATCATACCCAAATGCCGTGCTGGTTGATGTGGTGAGCGACAAAGTGTTAACCTCTTCAATACGTCATGGAACTGTAGGAATAGCCATGGAAGACTTCCAAACCGAACGTTGATATTTTGTGTAAGTGGTCCCACGAGTCAAAAAAAATATTCTTGTCCATAAAGGAACAAGCCACGATATAGATTCTTCTATCGGAACTTAAATATTCCAATCACTGCATGTATTCCAACTAATCAGTTTGCTACTGTATATTTGAAGTTGATAATAAATAAAAATGTTAGCTTAATTAAATTCCTATGATAATTCGATTTTTGGTGCATCAACCAGCTTCACCTATTATGTAAAATTAAATATATATATATTTTTTTTAAAATTACCGGCTGTACATTTTAAACTAACCTAAGCAAAATATACTTCCTTACTAATAACTTAATCTTAAAAATTTTCAAGAGGATCCTTCCGCCTCAAATTAACTCAATGATAAAAATGAACAGGAAACTTTAAATGTTGTAAAATCCAGCCAATGCTTCGTACCTTGCCTTATTAATCCAATAGGTACTTCTTTGGATTTTGTCAAAACAAAATACTTTTACTTGTTGAGTGTATAATAAATAAATAATGTAATAAATCAATTAACTGTTAAAGCTAATAACTTTTACAGAAAGCGAACCTCATGATATCTCTTATGAGTTTTAAGCGTAAAATTACCACGCCGAAAACAAAACATGAGCTGACAGTATTCTTATTTGATATACGTAATCCAGTAATACTATATCTATTTACATAATTCGTAAATATGTATGTATAGTTTGTAAGTTACTATTTCACTTTATGCTGTTTCAATGCTTTAAGTTATTATTTTTATCTTTGTCTCATTTTTTTTAGTTTAGCCTCATTCTATTTTTAAACTTACTATTTCGCTATAATATTTTCAAGTAACCTCATCGAAGACTACACGGTCTTCTGATAACCCAACAAGCATTTATCCAACAGCTATCGCTTTCACCCGAACGGAGGTTCCCTAAAATATACTGATAACAATACCTAGTTGACACATGGATGTACAAGAGCGGCAACAAGCTATGACCCCCTCTAGTCATAACTATATCTTTATGATTGTAACATTTCAAACAGTGAAAGTATGTATAAACGATTTCGTCCATAGGACATGCGCTCTAAAGAATGTTGATATAATTATCAGCAACTAAAAGCTTGAAGAAACTAATAGGTACAACTTGTCTTTGAAGTATGAAAATATGCACATTTATCAAGTATACCAGTTCATCAAACATTAAAGTACGCATTTATAAAATGATAAGTCACTTATTAATCAAGATAACTACCTGTTTATCAAACCTACCCTACCAAATATAAATAACTACTCACCAAATGTAATACTTTATAACTTAAGTAAAAATATGAAACAAATGTGCATCAACCACATACATACACTCTTCAAATTCATCCATTTATCAAAATGTTATATAATATAACCATTCACCAAATCCATTATATACTTAGTTCATTAAATAGTTTAGTCAAACTTTACTCCACTTGCCACGATTGCAAATTTTCCAAAATAATCAGCCGCAAACATTGCAGCTCATCTCACTTGATAATGCATCCCTCCCTCAGAAAAACAGGCATTAGGAATGTCTTTCCAAGACGCGCGAGAGACAGCCACCGTGGCTTTTCGCGAGATTTAATCCAAATTGAACTAATGCCTAAATAAATGATTTAATTAGAGGGCGATTGCTTTTGCAACCTCTAACCGTCCAATCAAACACCGAAAGTATTCAATAATCCGAGACGTAAATAAAAACCCGTCAGAACACCGTATTTAAAAAAAAAAGGAGACAAGAAAAAGATTCCTCCTCGCAATGAGATCGCGTGACATCCAACAAGTGAATTATCGACTTTATTACACAACTTATCCTCAACATGTTTTACATCATTTCCTACAATTGAAATCTTTCTATTTTCAATACCCTAACTACAACTTCATAATCCAACCAAAAATCACACTAGATTTATCCCTCGGTCCCACATCTTTAATGCTTTTTTTTTCTGTTTGGATAACTAAAACAAAAAAAAAATATATACTCATGTTATAAAACGTTGTCAAAGCTTTCCTGAACGCGCTAAATAAGCAAAAACATAAAATCAGGCGAAATGCCAGACCAGCCGAAAAACCTTCAATGCTTAATCAGCCTAAAAAAATTATGATCAATATTCATATTATTATCATGAGATACTACCGGCGCTCCTAAGCGAAATTTATAAGGCACCGCATTTCGATTTTATACGAATAGACTGATCAATTTCGAGAGCACAACAAACGTGGTTTCCTGAGAGTTTTGTTAACTAAATGCATATCGAAACTGAACTATCGCGAAGCGAGTCAAGCGAGCGTGAATTTTTTTTTTAAATATATTTCTGGGATAATGTCATGCCACAAACGCGAGCGTAGTGCAAAGATATTTGCCTAAAATTTCTTTCGTACAACAAAGAAAATAGTATTTTGGTAGTAGGTACTTATTATCGCGCCCTGCCCTAAGGGCAGTACTGTAGGTATATTACCATAAAAAAAAACTTACTCTAATTTTAATAGAACATTTGCCAGGAATTTAACCCGCCAAGCGATGTTAATCCAATAAAAACAAAATCATATTGCATTTAAATGCGGCAGTACACAGTTAATTGCGTGAATACAGGTAAAAAAAAAACCCCGCTGCCCATATACTATACCTACCTACTACTCGTAGTACTCAAATTATTGTGCCAGTATTAAAAGTAAATTAGCTGTTATCTAGCGTGGTAGACTACGGCCTAAACCCTTCTCATTCTGTGAGGAGACACTTGTTGCTCAGTAGTGGGCCGGCCATGGGTTGTTCATGGTGAGCTGTTATCAGCAAAGTTATGTTTGAAACTCAAACATTACGCATTTCAAGTGGTAAAAATAGATAAATAAAAACATTTCTCCTCACTTTTGTAAAAAAAAAAAACACTTATTTATGCACCCCGTATTTGAAACTATCTGACTACCAACCTACCATAATTTTAAATTTAGTTAAAGAATAACCAGATAAGATAAACCTACTTTTACACCCATTTTAGGATTTATATTTCTCAAAATGCTCAATTTATTAACCCTGGTCACTATCACTTTATTACAACGGATCACCTTCATTTTTATCAATTAACATTTTATATCCCCAATCACTTAGTAACCATTACAAGTAGAGACGGATTATTTCACTGGCAGGCGTAAAACGAAAAGCTATTTCATGTAACTTTTTCTAACTTATCCCAAAGCGGTTTACAAAAAATAATAATTTCACAAAACAACATTCAAGATGCCCAATGAGTGCTGTGTGATAATATCGCGTCACTGTGTGCTAGAAAAAGGAAAACATCTATCTATACAATGAATGCAGCAAACGATTGAACCTAAATCCAGAAATTCACCTTCCGTAAAACAAAACCACTATGTGAAAATAAATCCCTATCGTAACTCTTAACCAAACTAATTCGGCACACGATTACAAGTGTGAAGATTGAAATACCACGTTCCGTGAGATATTCACCTGTGAAATCATTTAATGAGAAATAAAACCCCGGCAGGACATAGTAGATACATCCTGAAAACTATTTAAAAGTAACAATAACGCCCATCATTAAGTAAACCACACTTTTTATATTGTTTAACACTACGTTCACTATCTATTCCATTGTACCCACGATACAGGATAACCTAGTGCGGGTACCACCAGACACAGGAAAATTGTACAAGACTGTATTTTGTAAATAAACATTTTTCATTTTTCATTGTAAAATAAGCCTTCTAAATACCTCAATGTTATTTAAACCACAATTTGAAGGTCGATCGCATTTGTATAACCAATATACAAGATGAATTATAAACATGTGGGTAATTCTAGGTATCATAACGTTATATAATTTCCATTCCAACTCGGAGCAAAGCTTTTTAACAAAATGATAACTAAATGTAGAACAAACAAAACGAAAACCCACACAAATAAAAAAAATTACCATTAATGGGTATCAATAAAAATAAAATCATGGAAAGATCCTACCCGTTTATCCAGAAATCCTTTGATGCCATGACTAGGTACTTTGATATATTGAGGCCCAAATATTGGCCTTGTGCTCCAAAATGTCTGTGGTCTACTAGACCTCCACTTCTTTCTCGTTCCTCTGTATATTTCCACTTGTTTCTCTGAGTCGTGAGCGTGACAAGAAAATATTATATTTTCTTGATGTCCCACTTCTGACCTTTTGGGTAAGGTCTGACGAAATCACAAACACAATCTTTATGATAAATTATTACACTTTTATTTCATATTTAAATTTATTAACTTTTACATTTGTGTCAAATAAATGTTGTTCCTCTTACGTTAGTATATTTTCGAATGTCGTAGTTTTAAAAACCACTCTTACAGGTAACCTCTCCACGTTTATTAGCCACTCCCCTTTTTATCTTATTGTTATCGGCCAATCCAAATTGTACAATGAATAAACTTAGTGACTAATATACAAATCATCAAGCTCGTTTAACAAATCGTCTAAGTAATAAAGATGTTTTCATCTTATATATTGATTACAAATATTATCCTTTATTATGCTACAATTCATCAACTAAAAACTATAAGAATTTTATATACAGTACGTTTATCGATCAGATGTTGAACAACTTCAGCCAATCAATGACGCCTTCTAATATGATGTTATGATTTGTTATGATTTGAGTGGCGCCAAATATTTAATCAGTAGGTAACTTGTACACGTTTATAGATAATTAATATGGGCCAAGCTTACACTGTGCAGGTGGTCCCATATAAATTTGGTAAAGATCTGATGAATATCTTCGGAGATGGAGAACAGAACTCCTCAATAGATAGGAGCTAATTGCTCGCGATCAGTGTAATAGCTTAGTAAACAGTAGGGTTTTAACTGGACATACTCGTAGCATATTATAGTACAGTGGGCCACTAAAAATTGTGAAATAAAAAAATTTCAAAAGAAAAATAAAACCGACTTCAAAAACCACAAATGTTTTAATATGCTCGCTCGACTTCATACCTAGGTACATTACACGTGTAGCTAAATAAAAGTTATTTTTTTACTTTTTAGTGTTTGTGGTTTTTGAAGTCGGTTTTATATATCCGTATTTGCACGGATTTGGATCGGAAGAGTGCGTAACCGCTCTAACCGCCCTAAATCTGATAACTGGGTGGTTACATAAGGAACCTAATTAGCTTTTTGTTTGTTTAATTACTGTTGCACTGAGTGACTCGCTCTCATGTAATTGTTGTAATTGTTACGCCCTAATTGTTTACACGACACTATCTTTCTGTACTGTCTGCACTCGGTGACTAAGGCTAAGATCTATAGAGGGCACTTTGACTTTGGTCAAATTCAAATTCAAAATATTTTTATTGAATTAAACTTCTACAAGTGCTTTTGAATCGTCAAAATAATCTACCACTGGTTCGGAATGCCTTTCCTACCGGGAAGAACCAGCAAGAAACTCGGTGGTTGCTCTTTTCAAGTATTCAATTTACAATAATATGCCATACCTACTGTACTATACAAGAAATTGCAGCCCCGTGTATTGCTGGGGCGAGTCAAATCCAAGTTTTTTTGTCATTTATATAATCTTCGATTGTATAATAAGATTTTTTCAGGAGCATACTTTTAATAGATTTTTCAAACTTGTGTAAAGGCAAGTCTAAAATAATTGACTGTGGAATTTTATTATAAAATATTACTTACACTCATTCTCACAAATAGCGGTGTTCAGATTTATTCCTGTAATTGTGATATAAAACCTACCTACCTACCAAACATGATTTTAGGTGAACTGGAACTACCCTATAGGTTTTCGTGACAGACACGGCTCACGGACGGACGGACGGACAGACAGACAGACAACAAAGTGATCCTATAAGGGTTCCGTTTTTTTTTGAGGTACGGAACTCTAAAAACCGACAGACGTAGGGGTCCCAAGGTGCCAGAATGGCGACCTCGCGCCGAAAAGCGCAACGTTGCAAGACCCACCCAATAGGTGGACGGATGACGTCAGGCGAGTTGTAGGGAGCCGCTGTATTCAGGCGGCGCAATACCGTGGCGTGTGGAAGTCCCTACGAGAGATTACTACGTAAGTACTACGCTCAATCCAAAAGCTGAACACTAAAAATATTGTATAGGAGTAGGCGTTACATTGCGGAAGTCCATGATATACAAGGAACCAAAAGTTAAACCAGACAAATCTGTATGGTGCAACATGTAGAATGCGATATGCACCGGCCGCCCTCCCACTACTAAACATGCAGGAAAAGCCAGCCACCATGCAGCACCACACAAATCCCAAAACCAGGAACCCTCAGGAAATGTAGACCTTGAATTTAGGAAATGTAGGAAACATTTCCTAAATTCAAGGTCTACATACATGATACACAATTGCAAAGTGAATTATAGGGAGGTACGAAAAATATTTGAAAGAATTCAACGCGCACAAAGCGACTCCATACCAAAAAACCGGCCAAGTGCGAGTCAGACTCGCGTACTGAGGGTATTTTACTCAGGTATTTTTTCCAACATTTTGCACGATGAATCAAAAACTATTATGCATAAAAATAAATAAAAATCTGTTTTAGAATGTACAGGTAAAGCCTTTTCATATGATACCCACTTCGTATAGTTATCTTACTTTGAAAATTGAAACATATTTTAATTTTTTTTTTAATGATGTGACAAATTCGCGTACCTGTACTTGTGCTATAAGACCTACCTACCTGCCAAATTTCATGAAAGACAGACAGACGGACGGACGGACAAACAACAAAGTAGGATCACTTTGTTGTTAAGGGTTCCGTTTTTCCTTTTAAGTTACGGAACCCTAAAAATGTGTTCTATGATCTTTTTTGTATACGTTAGCTGTTAGTTTTGCAATGCCATAGGCACGTATCAATTCAATGCCCCCTTTGTATAATACATGATCACAAAAACTAAAACATACTGTGTCCAATGCATTGAATACGGTTAGTATATGGAGAGAAAATTAACCGGCTTTGGCAGGAAAGCGCATGTGTCTTGACAATTGTGTCAGCTAGGTTTGTAGATTAATTGATTCAGTAAATAGGGAAGTTACCTACATTGCAGTTGAGTCAGTAAGCTCTGGCCACATTAGGGTTAACGTCAATGCCTAACAACGCCATAATTATCGCGATAATTCCGTTGATAAACAACGCGTTCAACTGAGTTACACTTGAACACCAATTGAATTGGGGTTAAAATCGTCTAATGTGTGGTAACGGTCGTCGCATAATGCCAAACGGCAATTTTTTTTTAAATTTATTACTAGAGGATGCCCGCGACTTCGTCCGCGTGGAATGTAGGTTTTTAAAGATCCCGTGGGAACTCTTTGATTTTCCGGGATAAAGAGTAGGTAGCCTATGTCCGTCCCCGGAATATAAGCTAACCCTGTACCAAATTTCGTCAGAATCGGTTAAACTGTTGGGCCGTGAAAAGGTAGCAGACAGACAGACATTCCGAAAGGCATTCCGAACCAGTGGTAGATGCTTTTGACGATTCAAAAGAATTTGTAAAAGTCTAATTGAATACTTATTTTGAATTTTGAATTTTTTGGAATTTTAGACAGACAGACACACTTTCGCTTTATAATATTAGTACGGATATGGATTATTAGCCTAGTGAGCTATGGTTGTTAACTAAATTATAAAGCTACTAACAGATGGCGCTGCAGTACTTTACGACGTGCTCAATCAGCTTGTTACGTCTGCACTATAAATATAACCGGTCTTATGTGGATGAGTATCATGATTTGTGTATAAACTACAAACAAAGCTACTATATATTAATAATTTTTGAAATTGATACCCTTTCTGGTATCAATAAATAATTATGATAGATGATAATGATAATACAGTGGACCCCCGGTAATCCGACAAACGTTTTGCAGGGCAGTGTCGGACTATCGAATTTGTCGGATTATTGAGTACTGCCTAAGACACCCTATAGTCCGGCGTTTTTTACTAAAGAGTACATTGTAATCCGACAAATTAAAAATCCAACGATAATATTCTTTTTTTTAACTACTTCGCTAACTAATTAATTAATTATTTAAGTTATTATGATATAGTTACCCGCAATTAATTAACCGTGTCTGCTAATGTAACACTTACACTAATACAGATATATATATTCGGGTTACAATCCGGGTATCTATACTAATAAATAAAATTGGAGTGTCTGTCTGTAATTTCGAAATAACTACCTCATATTAAGCTCAAATGGTTATTTGAACGATACCAACACTGAATCACACGTTTTTAAAATTTTTGTCTGTCTGTCTGTCTGTCTGTTTGAAAAGGCTAATCTTCGGAACGGCTGGATCGATTTTGACGGGGTTTTCACAGACAAGTAGAGGATTGATCAGGGAGTAAAATAGGCTACTTTTTTAACCGACTTTCAAAAAGGGAGTTGTGTTTTTCTTCCTATGTACACCGAAATCTCCGAGATTTCTGAACCGATTAGCGTAATTTTTTTTTTAATCGATAGAGGAACTTTGTGACAACTTTCCCACGGGATTTCAGACCCTAAATCCACGCGGGCGAAGCTGCGGGCATCAGCTAGTTTTTAAAATAAGACTGAACAGGCATCTTCTAGGTAAACGCGTCCCATCTTAGGCCACATCATCACTTTCCATCAGGTGTGATTTTGGTCAAGCGCTTGCCTATCCTACTAATATTATGAACGCGAAAGTTTGTACGTATGGATGTATGGATGTTCACGCAAAAACTACTAGACGGATTTGGCTGAAATTTGGAATGTACATAGATTATACCCTGGATTAACACATACGCTACTTTTTATCCCGGAAAATCAATGAAAAAAATGAAAAGAGGAACTAAATATATCAACGCGAGACAGTCAGATACATACCTACCTATTGACTAGTCGATTGAGTTTCGACCAATCTATACATATAATAAAATTGTAGAAAAGTGGTGTCTGTACAATGGAAATATATAAAAAAAAAGTAGCAGGGGTTGTTATTATATCGATGCCGAACCCGAAATTGTAATTAATTTTTTTTTGTCTGTTTGTCTGTTTGTCTGTGTGTTTGTGCACGCTAGTATCAGAAACGGCTTATTCGATTTAGATACGTTTTTCACTAGTATATTGTAGTAAGCTTCACTTAGGATTTAGTGTTTATTTCATGTCAATCGGTTCATAAATAAAAAAGTTATGTCAATTTAAAGAATCACGGCGCCTCGCGCCTGAGCGTCCCTGGCTATATAAAGCGCGAAAAGTCACTATTCCACGCGAACGAAATTGCGGGCACAGCTAGTATCTTAATAGAAGTACAAATCCTTGAAAGTTAGACCATGCTGCACTTAATTTCAATTCCCAATCCACGTTTTTACCGTCAATTATAAAGGCCGATTCATACCAATTGCGTACACGAGACACGTGCGTAGTGACGCGCGTGAACCCCTAACACACCGGGCTACGCATACGTCCACGCTTTACGCAGCGGTGTGCCATGTTTCATACAGTTCCATACATTACAAAGCAATGATACGCGCTACGTCTACGCTTACGCAGCCTGTGTGACCTAGCTATTAATGCACTCGTAGATACCTAACTACTAACTAATTTTGAGAATGTCGCAACAAGCCGCCATTCGGCCCACTCCTGCACCTTGTACCTACTTGTAGTATTGATTACATTAATATTAATTGTGTACCATTTATCCCGTTTAAGGGCTTCACAAAAACTAATATCGAACTTATAACTTATTGTTTATTGATTTGCAGCATTTACCTTTTAGTTTTGTACAATTAAAACCTTATTCGAACTGCCACTGAAAAATAAAAAACCAGCCAAGTGTGAGTTGAACTCATGCTCTCGGGGTTCCGTACGTTGGAAGGATACGTCTCACTATTTTGATGCAAGAATTATCTCTGACCTTAAAATAAATGTAAGTTTGCTATCGCAATTAAAAAAATAAAAAATAAATGTCAATTCAACGATTTTCGGATTTTCACTTTACTTGTGCTGTGAGACCTTGGTTCTTGTCGATTTTTACAGTCAAAATCAATCTACATATAGATAAATTTTATTTGCCTTGTCAAAATATGCGGTCTAAATGTCTGTAATTTCTTTATTGCGTTAACTTAGAAGTTAGAAGTTTTTAGGGTTCCGTACCCAAACCCGAAGGGTGCAAAAGAGACGCTATTGCTATGTCCGTCCGTCTGTCTGTCTACCAGCGGGTTTTATCTCGTGAGCCGAAATAGGTAGAGAGTTGAAATTTTCAAAAAAGTGTATTTCTATGGCCGCTATAAAAACAAGTAGTACTTAATAAAAATTTCAAAATGCCCCCCATGAAAATTAAAAAAAAAATAAGTGTTATTTCTTGTACGATGGTATATCGAATCCTTTGTGTGCAAGTCCGACTCGCACTTGACCGATTTTTCTATTTGAGGTGCGGAACCCTAAAAACTGTCTAACTAATAGAGCGTGTGTGACAATCGTGTCAGCTAAAGGTTTGTAGATTAATTGATTTAGTAGATAGGGCAGTTACTTACCTACATTGCAGTAGGGTCAGTAAGCTCTGGCCACATTAAGATTAACGTCAATGCCCAACAACGCCATAATTATCGCGATAATTTCGCCGATAATTAATCAACGCGTTAAACTGAGTGGCCACACTTGAACGATTAAGAGGGGTCTCTTCGTCACTCGCTCCATACAAACGTAGTTCGTCCTCATTGGAATACTAACCAATCGTACTCAATGGAATTTTGTAGAAACGTTCCGGGAACTAATATCTATCTATGCCTGTGGTTTTCCAGATTTCCGTTGAAATATTCGGTTTCAAAGTTACGCGGTCTTAAAAATTCACATACAACTCTTTGAGCCCCTGTAATTTTAAAACTTCATATTTTTAGAAAAATCTTAAACACCACAGGCACAGATATTAGTTTCTAGAATATGTCTGCATTTCATGGACTTTGGTTGCTTATTATTCAAATGAAATTGCGGCTACGATTGTATGTAGTAACTAGTAAGTGACGGAGAGAGCCCTGTTAACTTCTAATGCCAATTGAATTGGGGTTAAAATCGTCTCATGCCAAACTGTCTATCAAACTAATAGAGACGATAGGTATAATAAAACAAGGTTTGATTGTTCCGCTGTGTGCAGTGATGAAACCCGACGCGGTCGGCCAGACGGCATTGTTAATATTCATGAGTTTAGTTATAACTGGCGAAAGTGTTTGAAATGTAATCGACATTTCGGATCATAAAAATGCATTTGCATCATCACTTACCACCAGGTGAGATTGCAGTCTAGGGCTAACATGTATTTGAATTTAAAAAATCATAATGGCACCAATTCTGTTGTCTTTCTCTAAACTAAATTTAGAGTAGGTATCTGCACCTTTTTCTTTTTAATATTGATAAAAAAGGACGGAACATGAATTTTACATAGGTATATGTATCACACTAATATTATAAAGGCGAAAGTTTGTATGTGTGTGTGTGTGTGTGTGTGTATGTTTGTTACTCCTTCACGCAAAAACTACTGGACGGATTTGGCTGAAATTTGGAATGGAGATAGATAATATCCTGGATTAGCACATAGGCTACTTTTTATCCCGGAAAATCAAAGAGTTCCCACGGGATTTCAAAAAACCTAAATCCACGCGGGCGAAGTCGCGGGCATCGGCTAGTAAAGACTAAATTTTAGTGCACGCTACAAAAAACAATAGACTCGCAATTGGCAGTTAAACTTTAAAGTCACGAGGTTTGAAAGCATGTGTTTGTAATCTTTTTACTAACCCCCGACCCAAAAAGAGGGGTGTTATAAGTTTGACGTGTGTATTTGTATATCTGTCTGTGGCATCGTAGCTCCTAAACTAATGAACCGATTTTAATTTAGTTTTTTTTTTGTTTGAAAGGTGGCTTGATCGAGAGTGTTCTTAGCTATAATCCAAGAAAATCGGTTCAGCCGTTTGAAAATTATTATCAACTCTTTTCTAGTTACTGTAACCTTCACTTGTCGGGGGTGTTATAAATTTTTAATTTACACTTGTATTTATTTCATTAGTAAGAAGAGGATGCGAACATTCCCAGCTGTAGGTATCATAATTGCATACCTATCTATTTTTTTCAGGTTTCCTCACGATGTTTTCCTCCACCATTAAAGCAAGTGATATTTAATTACTTAAGACGCACATGACTCCGAAAAGTTAGAGATGTGTGTCCGGGATCGAACCCCCGACCTCCGATGATAGATACATTCATAGTTCTTATATAACGTCCGTAAACATTACCCTCCTTCTAGTACAGTCGGATAAAAATTAATTAGATACATTGGGATTTACTTATGATCTACGCTAATAGATCTGTCAGTCTGTCAGAGACAGGGAAGCTTTTCAATTTTTTATAAATATGTATAATTGTTGACCTTGTCACTTATTGTTATTAATGTACGTAATGTTTGAACATGTTTTTACTGCATTTATGTGCGTGCACATCAATCACTGTTTAGATACCACATTCACTAAGTAGTCACGGCCAGGGCCAGTTGGGAGTGTCTATGTTCATTTTTAGGGTTCTGTACCTCAAAAGGAAAAACGGAACCCTTATAGGATCACTTTGTTGTCTGTCTGTTTGTCTGTCTGTCAAGAAACCTATAGGGTACTTTCCATTGATCTAGAATCATGAAATTTGGTAGGTAGGTAGGTCTTTTTTATTTATTGTGCAAAATGTTGGAAAAACTACCCGAGTACGGAACCCTCAGTGCGCAAGCCTGACTCACACTTTGCCGGTTTTTTAGAATAGAATAGATTTTTATTCAAGTAGACTTTTACAAGTGCTTTTGAATCGTCTTTTGCTGGACTTCGTCCGTAATTCATATAAGTAGTGGCATTACTCAGGAGTCCTTGTGGTGAAACTGAAATTTTATCAGAGACTTGTTGGTATAGGACGTCGATGGTATAAGATAAGTAAATAGCCGAAGCAATCTTAAGCCCAACAAAAACGTGGTAGGTACGTTTAGGTAAAAAAAAATAATTCAATGCCACTTACAGCAAAATTGTTACAAAATGTTTTAGGAATAAATTTTCTAGATCGATGGAATGCAACGATTGTTAGCAAGGTAAACACTTCGCTAATAGGCTAGTCATTTACGAAACTAACGAATTACTGGACCAGGTTAACCTGAATTAGTTTCGCGTGAATATTTAACGAATATTTACTGTATTATACAAAATTGCACAGCTATGGAGGTAGGTATTTGCTCTTGATAGGGCCTTTTCGCATGGCAAAATTTTCACGCGCGTTATATCTGAACGCACGTCGACAGAGTGGATTGCATTGCGTCTTGTCATGCGTTTGTGATGTGTGCATGAGCTTGTTGAAAAAAATCATTGTATCAACATATTGCTTCCGATATACACACTTATTACTAATCTATTTTTGGACAATTTATACTAGCTGATACCCACGCGTCCGCGTGGATTTAGGTTTTTCGAAATCCCGTGGGAACTCTTGGATTTTCCGGGATAAAAAGAAGCCCATTTGCTAATCCAGGATATTATCTAACTCCATTCCGCAGCCAAATCCGTCTAGTAATTTTTGTGTGAAGGAGTAATACGAAAAATTGATCTAACGGATGTTAGGTACATCAAAAAATTGGTTTTCTCCAAAAAAATTTTTTGCTATTGTATCGAGTGGGATGTCAAATTAAGGAGGGAGAAAATTCTGAGTTCATGAATATAAATGTACTTACTAGTACAACATTAAAATATACCAAACGAGAGAACAAACAATTTTACTATAATATTTCAGCATGGTTTTAGTTTTCAACTTTAAGATGCCCGCCCACGCACTTGAACTGAACTGCAGCTGAACTGCGCGTCGCGTCAGCGCCCCGCACGATATTCTCTCCAGCCGCGACGCGCGGCAGTGACGTACGCGCGTCGCGGCTGGAGAGAATATCGTGCGGGGCGCTGATGCGACGCGCAGTTCCGCTGCAGTTCAGTTCGAGTGCGTGGGCACCTTAATTGTTTTCAAAGCTTTTACGATTCAGCAACTAAAGTAGAATTGTGTGTAGTTTTCTTACGGTTAGATTAGGCTCTAGCTTAACAATCTAGTCCTTAAAACTAGTTCACGAAAATACCAGTTTCTATAATAAATGGTAACATAAACGTACCTAAATCAACACAGGTGCATTGAAATTTGAATCTCAATTCAATAACCACGCTACGTTCACCTAGGGTCTTTATTGGCTCTAATTAGGCTCTACCCGACAACCTTTATGTTGTAGGTACCTACCTACCTACTATAACTCTATCTACGGAAAGAAGTTACTATAAGCAATTTATTGTGTCGTAGTAAGAGTTGTTAGTTATTCTAATGATTAGAGGATCCCCGCGACTTCGTCCGCGTGGATTTTGGTTTTTAAAGATCCTATGGGAACTATTTGATTTTCCAAAGTTGCCTATGTCAATTGCAGGGACGTAAGCTACCTCGGTTCCAAATTTCATGCAAATCGGTTAAGCGAATGGGTATTTAGGAATCCCGTGGGAACTCTTTTCATTCGGGATAAAAAGTAGCCTATGTCCTTTCCAGGGATATAAGCTAACCCTGTACCTTTCGTCAGAATCGGTTAAACTGTTGGGCCGTGAAAAGGTAGCAGACAGGCAGACAGACAGACAGACACACTTTCGCATTTATAATATTAGTATGGATTTTGCTTAGTGAAACTTCAGTACCACTGTACTATTATGTATTCTGAGGCCTCAGGCATTTCGTTAGTTCATTACCTACCATCACTCGAAATATAAAGCATTTGTACTTCAAAGATACCCAACACACGCAAACGCATTTTGCGGCCAGGCCGGTGTTCCAGTAGTAGTAATAGGTGATTGAATCAGTTCGTCTGTATCATCTGTATAGAATGTCCTTGGGTCAAGTTACCTAGCAATTAAAGATTGTTATACCTACCAAGCTGAAGATGCAAAGTGGCCAAGGTTTGAAGATAACAATCGAATATGGATATTCGGTCATAATGTGGTAACATGGACGGACATTACTCAAGCTAACGACTGGTTGTGGCAAATAAATTTATTCTTATCTAAATTACTTATAAATTGTTTAATTAAGACCTATTAACTGTTGTTAGGCATTTACCTCCATAATTTACTTAAGCAACCCCTATTTTGCGAAACGGTTGAATGTGGTTGGTACCACGGACTTGAAGAAGCTAGATATGACAAGCCATCCATCCAGGCTGTAATCCAGGCGTTCCCGAAATTTAAGCCAAGCGCCTATTTTATCTCTGTCAGTTTGTCCCGGAAAATCAAAGAATTTCCAGGGATTTATAAAAACCTAAATCCACGCGGATAAAGCATCATCTAGTACAGCATATAGATTATCCAATTTTTAGGGTTCCGTACCTCAAAAGGAAAACGGAACCCTTATAGGATCACTTTGTTGTCTGTCTGTCCTTCTGTCCGCCTATCGTGTCTGTCAACCTTGACCTAGAATCATGAAAGACAGGTAGGTAGGTCTTATAGAAAAATTTGTGGTTACATCACAATAAAAATGTGTTCATGAACAAATAAATAATTATTATTAGTATTTTCAATTTCCAAAGTAAGATAACTGTACCAGTGGGGTGTCATAATATGAAAGGTACATTCTAAAACAGAGTTTTATTTGTTTTTATGCATAATAGTTTTTGATTTATCGTGCAAAATGACGGAAAAAATACCCGAGAACGGAACCCTCGGTGCGCGAGTCTGACTCGCACTTGGCCGGTTTTTTTCGCATAACTGGACGCTAGATCAGCATCCGCGACAAAAAGTCGCCACGGCTGAATAATTATGTAACTGGCTATAAGTATAGCAGGCGGTGAACAGGTTTCCTTATGCAGTTAATCAGCGGTCAATGACACTTGCTCACTTGCAGATGTGCAACGTTAAGCTGGTGGCACACTCAGTTTGCTACATCCATACTTCCATACTAATATACTAATAATATTATAAATGCTTATAAATGCGAAAGTGTGTCTGTCTGTCTATCTGTCTGTCTGTCTGCTACCTTTTCACGGCCCAACAGTGTAACCGATTCTGACGAAATTTGGTACGGAGTTAGCTTATATCCCGGGGCCGGACATAGGCTACTTTTTACCCCGGAAAATCATAGAGTTCCCACGGGTTTCCTAAAGACCCATCCGCTCAACCGATTTGTATGAAATTTGGTACCGAGGTAGCTTGCGTCCATATTATTGACATAGACAACTTTTTATCCCGAAAAACCAAACAGTTCCCACGGGATTTTCAAAAATCTAAATCCACGCGGACGAAGTCGCGTGCATCCTCTAGTTTTTAAATAAAATAAAAAATAGCGTGCAAACGAGAAGGCGGGTCATCTGGTTTTTAGTGATTACCGCCGCCTATGAACATTTGCAGCACCAGAGGTCGCGCCGCGCCGATGCGTTGCCGGCCTTTCAGGAATATGCCCCTTGAATAATTTATTGAATTGGAGTTTTCATGGTAGCGGGAAGTGGGTGGATGAGGAGGCGGAGACTCGTGTGTGGTGGTGCGCTTTCGGGTGGGCATTTGTCCAACCGTGGACACAAAACAGGCTGATTGATTGATATAATGTGTCTTTGTTTCTTTTTCAGTCACGCTGAAATGGAGCAACGGATCGACATAATTTTTTTTCATGGATATAAATTAAAGACACGAAGATCTCTTCCAGGCAACCCATCCTTAAGAACTTATCGAACTGTAAGACATAGAGTCGCCATGCAACTATACACACATAAGTATACATAAATATACACTCTAATACTTACATACTATAAAATATATAATACTAGATGTTGCCCGCGACTTCACCCGCGTGGATTTAGGTTTTTTAAAAATCCCGTGGGAACTATTTAATTTTCCGGGATAAAAACTTGCCTATGTCAATTTCCGGGACGCAAGCAACCGCTGTACAAAATTTCGTATAAATCAGTTAAACGTATCGGCTTTTAAGTATCCAATGGGAATCGGTTCAACTGTTTAAGACATACTTACGCATTTATAATATTAAGTATGGATTAGTATGGATTTGAATGGATTAGTATGGATTTGTATGGATTAGTGTGGATTATTTTCTTCTTTTGCCTCGGTATACACGCAGCTTTAATCGCTAATAGGAATGCGACGTTTCCTCGCTCTTCCGAACCGCGATCACACGCTTCGTGGACACGCACCGTCATAATCGCAAATCTATTTATCTGTCCGTCTGTCTGTCAAGAAAACCTATAGGATACTTCCCGTTGACCTAGAATTATGAAAGTCGGCAGGTAGGTAGGTCTTATAGCACAAGTAAAGGAAAAATCCGAAAACTGAATTAGTGGTCAAATCAAAAAAAAAAAAAATTAAATCTTTTTACGAAAAAATTAAGTACGTAAAGTAAAAGTAGGTACGTATATCTTGTACCATTGTACAAATGGTACAAGATATATATATATAATGGTACGTATATCTTGTACCATTGTACAAATGGTACAAGATATACGTACGAAATAAAAATGGTACGGAATCCTGCGAGTTCGACTCAAACTTGACTGGTTTTTAAATTCGGTTTAAAGAATTTATTCTCAAAAAGAACACACTGTTCACTTACGTTAAGATTACAATATACATTTCAGTACTTACACAGACGCATGCATTTACACTTTTTTTATATTATACTATATTATTAAAACTGTATCAACCTAATTATTTATTTACTACAATTTAGTCTGACTTATTAACTAATACAATTTTGAGTAATAATTTAATTTACAGATTCTATTTAAACAATATTTTCCACTATATATATTTTTAACCTATTCTTAAACTGACTAATATTTTTAGACTGCTTGACTATATCAGGTATATTATTAAACATATGTACACCCTCACACATAATATTTTTGCTCCCATAGGTTTTTGTTCGTGGTTGCCAAATGTGTATTTTGCTTTTATTTCTAAGATTATGGGTAATAGATCTTTGTTTAAATGTTATATTTGTATGTACATTTTTTGTAGTAATTTTTCTAATGAGTAGGCATGTGTTGTATGTGTATAATTGTTTTATGTTAAGCAGTTTAGTTTGTCTGTATAGGTCTTTAGTTGGTGTTAGGTAATTATAATGAAATAGTGTCTTTATTAGTTTATTTTGGGTTCTTTGCAATTTGTTAATGTGTGTTTGTGCAGCTGATCCCCAGATTTCTATCAAGTACTCCAAATGTGACTTAACAAGGGCGTTGTAAATTACTGTTCGGATTTTGTGTGGGATACAATTTGAGACTTTACGTAATGCTCCGGTGAGTGATGCTAATTTCGAACAAATTTGGTCGATATGAGAGTCCCATATAAGTTTGTCATCTAATATTAGGCCTAGATATTTTTCTTTTTTAGATCTGTTTAAAATATTGTTATTTATCTGAAGTGGTGTGTAATTAGGTATTTTTTTATTTTTGGCACTGAAAATCATGTAAGATGTTTTAGTTGTATTAATTGTAAGTAAATTATGAAGGAACCATTCATTTAATATATCTAGATCCTTTTGTGCTTGTGTTATAACTTCGTGGATAGAATGTGCAAAATAGAAGAGACAAGTATCATCTGCATAGAGTGATAAGTGCCCTGATAAATTTAAGTTTACTATATTATTTACGTATATCAGAAAGAGCAATGGTCCTAAAATTGAGCCCTGTGGGATACCACACTTCACTAATTGGGAGTCGCTTTTATATTTAGAAATTTGTACGATCTGTTGACGGTTGGTAAGGTAAGAAACGAACATATCTAGTGCTGTCCCTGCGATTCCCATGTTACTTAACTTTTGTAATAGCTTTTCATGGCTGACAGTATCAAAAGCTTTTTTTAAATCTATAAATATACCTAAACAAACATGTTTTCGATCTATGTTAGTCTTTATTTTAGTAACTACGTCAATTGCTGCAGAAAGAGTGTTTGATTTGGATCTAAAGCCATACTGCTGTTCTATCAAAAAGTTTTTCGCGTTTAGGTACTCATTCAGTCTGTCATATATTATTTTTTCAAAAATTTTGGACATCACAGGGAGCACTGATATGGGTCTATAATTACTTGGATCTGATTTTGATCCTGCCTTATGAATTGGACTAACTTTTGCAACTTTAAGACTATCAGGAAACACCCCATGTAATAGACATTTGTTAATACAATTCATAAGATCTTTGGCAATAACATGTTTAATACATTTCAGAGTTTTTGGGCTGATTCCATCAATACCGGTGCTCGTATTACTATTTAAATTGTCAATGATTTTAACTACTTCCTTTACATTGCAGGGCCTTAGTTCGCTTAAAATTATATCGTGTTGATAGGTATCTTTATACATTAGGCTATGTATTGAACTTGTATGGTATTTTGAGTGTATGTTATTTGCTAATTGTGTCCCTATTGTCAAGAAAAAGTCATTAAAAGTCTGACAAATCTTATAACCATCTGTTACAGTATCAGTAGCTGTGGTGAGTTTAGGCAGAGTAGTAGTGTTCTTAAGTTTATTCACAGCTAAAGTATTGATGACGTCCCACATCTTTTTTGGTTTATTTTTACACTTATTGAATTCATTATAATAGTAGATTTTCTTAGTATCCCTAATCATGTCATTTACTCTTTTTCTTTCTAAATTATATTTTTTCAATAAGTCTTCATTTTCACTGTCTTTTTTCAAGCTTTTCCAGTAGATATTACGTCTATTAATCCCATCGATAATGCTTTTATTAATCCAGTCTTTCTGTGGTAAGTTTAATATTTTGGTTTTAGTTATTTTATTTTGCGCTACTTGTTCTGTTATATAATTTTCTAGGTAGTGGTAGTTTTCAATTATAGGTTTAGTTTCTGTACAGCTTTTTAGTAGTCCTTCGTAATCCATGGCAGTATACTGAACCCGTTGAAGTGTTTCTGTATTACATTTTGATAATTCCATGTAGATTTGCTTGTGGTCAGATAAAGATGATTCGATGATAGAAAGTGTGAATCTGTTATTATTTAAGTCAGTGCATACGTGGTCTAGGATAGTCTGGGTTGTAGATGTCTCACGTGTACAGTATTCTTTGTCTATTTTATTTATTATATCATATCCAGCTTCTTCTATCATTCTCAAGTAATTCACAGTATTATTATTGGTACCTAAAAGGTCCAAGTTAAAATCACCAAAAGCAATTGTTCTTTTACGTTTTTCCAATTGAGTTGAGTATATTTCCAAAAATTTATTAACGTTGGACTCACCGGGTTTATAGACTCCGCCAATATTTAGTGCAAACTTGTTTAAATATATCCATAAATAGTGATTTCCATTTTCTGTTAATTGCTCCGTTATGTCATATTTAATACTATTATGAATAAACATAGATACGCCACCACCCTTACTGCTTTTTCTATAGTTATATATATGTGTGTAATTTGGTAGCTGGTATAGACGGGCGTCTTGTTCGGATGTAAGCCAAGTCTCGGTAAAGATTAGGATATGAAGTGTCTTCGGTACTGCTTTAAGTATACATTGGATTTCTTCGAATTTACCTGGCTTTCTGATACTTCGTAAATTGGCGTAGAATATTTTTAAAGACTTTGAGCTCGCAGGTAGGTCTTGATATTTCTGAACTAAGTGATGCGTGACATAATGGCTATCTGTGGATATAGGACATGTAGCCAATGAAATATGAACAGTATGTTTTAATCGTTTTTTGACTTTATAATTTTAGGTACTCCCTGTATATATTTAATAACAAGGTCTGTTTCTCCATTGTTTTTGCGTTTTTGTAACTCGTCTGAGAGTTGTTGGAGAAATATCTTCTGAGATGGAGTTTGATCAGCATATAATCGAATGTTGTTAGTCAATTTAGATTTGTTTCGTAGTAATTGTTTAGGTACATCGGTTGATTCAAAGCATACTTTTAATGGTCGATTTTTGCCCAGGTTATACTTTCCAAGCCGCATTGTTTTGATCGGTTTGGGGCAATGCTCAAATAGGGAGGTAATTACCTTAAATGTTTCACAGTCATCATGCTTACGTCGGGTGGCGTAATTCTTGTCGCATATTTCACTTATACCTACCAGCACGACATTTTTCTCTCGCTCGCTCAAATTACTTGTATCCATCGATGCTTGTATCCAAAAATATTATGTTAAAAATTACCAAACTGAAAGTTCAAAACAATTTCGTTGTTCAACAAAGCGAGTCTGCTCACAGGCGTATAGTTTTGTCAACAACATAATTACTCCAAAATTATTTAAGTAGGCTTCAAAAACACGACTTTCGACTGATTGCTAAAGTGACCTATTTGTCTCACGGTGTCTTTGAATGTTATCCGAAATCTGGAAGTTTGCTCGGGTTACATGTTGTCTGAATCCAAATTCAGCATTATCATCATCCGATAGAGACCTACTGCTGAACATACTAGGTCTCTTGTACACGCCACGCCACGCCACGCCACGGTCTATTGCCGCCAAATATTAGAAAGAAAGAAAGAAAATTTGTTTGTTACTAAGTACAATTTGTTTAATATTAATACGTTCAATCTACCTGTTTAAGAAGCTAAATCTGAATAATTTTCATTATTTAAAGCATTAACTTGTAAAATTATCTAATTTTTCCACTCTTGACATTAGCGTTATGTTCTGTTTGTCAAGTCGGCGAATAATTCGGTGTTCACACGCTCTGTGTTCATCACATACCGCAAAGAACGGGAAAACGGTATCTACATGTCATGGTCATGTATTAACTGTAATAATATAAATGTAATCGCTCCGAATATCCGATAAACTAATATTTTTGTATAGTAGAATCTGCATTCCGAATTGGTGCATAAGCATAGCCGGTAGGTTAAGAAATAATAGTTGTTCCTCATGAAACAAATAAATTGTGATTTTAGGGTTTTGTACCCGAAATGCCTGAAGAGTGGCACCCTAGGTACACTTCAGGCACTAGGGACACACCCAAGGTGACATGAGACACTATTACTAAGACACCTTTAGCGGTTTTTATCAGAAACGTTGAATGAGAACGTTGTTTCGTGCGATTAAATATGTTTGATTGCGTCTGCAAGAGAATTAGGTAATTATGTATTCCGTGTAGTACCTACAACTTCGATACCCTGTTCATCGAATGAGCTAATGGGAATGTAAGCAACCGCACGTCATTGTTCGCAAATAATGCACATTATGTAGGTAATAGGTAGGTATAGGTAAGTATAGGTAGGGGAAGGTGGGGCGACACCGGATGGTTAAGGTAAAGACATAATTAATAAATCACTATGTTATTTATTGAGAACTAGCTGATGCCCGCAGCTTCGCCCGCGTGGATTGGTCAGATCCCCTGCAGCATCAGGATTGAGGAGTTGGACTCCAAATTTTTTATGAAACAATGTCGCAAAGTTCCTCTATCGATTAAAAAAAAATGACGCAAATCGGTTCAGAAATTTCGGAGATTTCGGTGTACATAGGTAGAAAAACACAACTCCCTTTTTGAAAGTCGGTTAAAAATGTAGCCTATGTTACTCCCTGGTCAATTCTCTACTTGTCTGTGAAAATCCCGTCAAAATCGGTTCAGCCGTTCCCAAGATTAGCCTTTTCAAACAGACAGACAGACAGACAGACAAAAATTTTAAAAACGTGTGATTCAGTTATAGTATCGTTCAAATAACCATATGACCTTAATATGCAGTAGTTATTTCGAAATTACAGACAGACACTCCAATTTTATTTATTAGTAAGTATAGATAATACTTATACGTATAAACCTTCCCCTTTAATGACTCTACCTATTAATGAAAACCTTATTAAAATCTAATAAATCTAAATAGATCTCTCTCTCCTCAGACTTGGGCGCGATTGGAACCCTCATAGCTTTAGTTTTAAGTTACGTAATTAATTATCACCATAATATCGTGCAAATTTAACAATATCGACCATCAAAAGGAGTACAATTGTACCTACTTTGAATAAATAATTTAGACTTTTGATCTAAGCATATAGAGACGACAGGAAGCGACTTTGTTTTTAACCCCCGACCCAAAAAGAGGGGTGTTATAAGTTTGACGTGTGTATCTGTGTATCTGTGTGTCTGTGTATTTGTGTATCTGTCTGTGGCATCGTAGCGCCTAAACGAATGAACCGATTTTAATTTACTTTTTTTTGTTTGAAAGGTGGCTTGATCGAGAGTATTCTTAGCTATAATCTAAAAAAATTGGTTCAGCCGTTTAAGAGTTATCAGCTCTTTTCTAGTTTTCTTGTAGAAAACAAGGTTAGATAACCGTTAGGTTCATAATATTATGTCAATAGACAAATGTCAAGCTGTCAAGATGGACGTTGCCTAAATACATAATTATTTATTTGAAAATGATGTTTTGGAAAACTCAGATACTTTGGATCGTCGGGGGTGTTATAAATTTTTAATTTACACTTGTATACTAGTAGAGATATGGGTCACCTTATTTGGAAATTCTAACGAACTGATAAAGAAGAGGTTAGCTGTTAACCCGCATTGTGTATCTTCCTTTCACAGTATTATCTTGCAGAGATAGGCCTATGAGAACCGTGTGGAGTCACATCGCAGATAACTTTCAGTGTTACACAATTTGACGTACAGAGAGACATTACTGTGGCGGTTGGACCAGTTTCTGAGATTGTATTGATAAAACCGTGTTTTGTTCTCAAACATAATATGTAGTTAAATAGTGTCCTTTGTAGTTAGTGTTAAGTATAGTTATTGCAAAATAGACTACTTAAGTAATTATGTAATTCCAAATTTAAAATTTTAACTACTTTAAGATTCGAATTTCTTACAAAGTTAATATCTGCTTACTCAAAATTAAAATTGGTAAATGCAAAATTTTTATTTAGCAATTCTAAACAATAATTGAATTTTATCTGCTTGTTTCTTACTAATAGCAAAAAGTTGGACCCGCATACGAAGGGTTCCTTAGTACCATCGTACAAAAAATAGCACTTTTTATTTATTTTAAATTTTTATGGCGACCATTTTGAAAACTTAATTATTTGTTGTTACAGCGGAAATACACATTGTGTGAAAATTTCAACTCTATTTATTACAGTTCACGAGGTACATCCCGCTGACAGACTGAAGGACGGATAACGGAGGCTTAGTAATAGAGTCCGTTGGCATCCTTTGCAAAGGTAGAAAAAATCGCCGTGGGCGTTTTCCTTTTTTTTCGTGACGAAAATCCGTCATGGATACCACCGGCCACGGGGGAGCACAGATCGGACTCCCAGCTGTAAAAACCTTACGAAGTTCCATCCCACCACAAGCACAAGCGACCGACAACGCCTCGTTACTCCGCCAGCGGATGTCCGCCGCAGCAGACCCACCACTGGGACACTACGTGCCCTCAAACACCGTTAGAGGCACGCCAACCAAACCAAGAACCATACTGTGAACAAAGGACCGGGGCGATTCCCTAATGCAACCAAGACAAGTAGAAAACAGTAGTTTGCGAAACGAATCGCCCATTTAACATCGGTTCAACGCCATGGTTCAATCAATCGACTTTGTATAAAAACATCATTAACTCTTCTAAAAATACATTGCGCTAAATAACGGTCAAAGCAGTAGCTAACAAAATAATTTCACTTACTTAAAAGCGTGTCGAATCATTCACAGTAAGTGTTTTTGGAAGACATTTTGTTATTTGGAATAGAAAATAAAGGTTTTTATGCTAATCGAACTATTTTTGTATCGATAAAAAGATTTACAGTAGGTAAGAGTTTGGTTTTCAAAGAAATAAATTATATCTACAGGGTCGTTTGGACAGCCTAGCTTAAATCGTTATTAATTTAATATTATGTCATAATATAATAATTTATTTTGGTGATATAAATATAAAAATAATATTATTACCATCGTTTAACACGATTCGAATAATCATTTAAATTTATTATTGGAATATTCATGAGATTTTATTTAAATGAAGAAATTATAATATCACGTGTTAACAATTTACAATACACATTTATGTAAGGTTTTTTATATGGATAGTATGTATTTTGAAACGCTTTCATTAATATTAAATATTTAATCCTACGACCGCCATTTTGTATATTTGCTCTTTGGCTTTATGCGCGTTATATAATATTAAAGTAGGTAGGTATTCTTTTAAAACTCACATAGGTAATAACTCAGTAAAGTCAGAGGTTCAGAGGTGCGTGCCCTGGATCGAATCCTGGCCTCTTAACTATAGTCTTAAACACTAAGTAATCACCGTTCTTCTTATTAGTGGGTATCATCATCAAAATTCAGTTAAAATATTTTTCAGGGGGGAAGCCCCTCTGAATACATGGAAAAGGAGCCGAAAAAATAAAAATTTTTACCCTAGCATGTGGGGTATCAATGTTTAGGGCTCATTGAGTAGAGTATGAATATATATTTTATTTATTTTCTAAAAAAAATAAGGAAATGGGGGGCTGCCAAAGTTGTTAGTTTTAGACCATGTGACGGGGGATATCTCAAAAACATCTTTACTGACAATTTTGTTTGATAGATTTAAGTTAATAATATGTAATTCTTTATTACCCTTAATAAGTAAAATAAACTTATTACCGACCCACTAATGAGCCCGGGTCTGCTCTCAAAATGAAAAGGGCTGACAATAGTCCAGAAGTGGCAGACATTAGTAGACCGTACCTATACATAATTAGTTGTAATTGTAGCATAGTTAAATGAATTCCAATATCATTTTCGATACAGCTTTCTAGCTGTGCATTGTACGAGGAAGCAAATGTAAATTATCTCGACATCTCATCTCGAAACAATCGTTGCGTATCGTGGAAAGTGGTCGCCGCAAATTTCTAATTTTAGCCTCTCATGCGGTCTTCTTTATTAATGCGTTGTTACTCATTATATTTTATCCATACTAATCCATGCTAATATCCAGACTATACTTACTAATGTTATAAATGCGAAAGTGTGTCTGTCTGTCTGTCTGTCTGCTAGCTTTTCACGACCTATCCGCTTAACCGATTGCGATGAAATATGGTACAAAGATAGCTTGCATCCCAGGGAAGGCATAGGCTACTTTTCATCCCGAGAAATTACAGAGTTCTCACAGGATTTTAAAAAACTTAAATCCACGTGGACTAAATCGCGGGCATTAGCTAGTTAGAATATATAAAAATTTAAGAAAGTGTGTCTGTCTGTTTGCTAGTTTTACATGGTCCATCTATTTAATAACCGATTTTGACGAAAAGACAGGATAATATTATAGCTTACATCCCGGGGACGGACGGAAGCTATTTTTGTCCAGGCAAATCAAAGAGTTTCGGCTTTAAAAAAGCCTAAATCCATGTGGATGAAGTCTAGGGCATCATCTACCTATTTGGTATTGCTTGCATCCTGGTAACTTATAGGCACTACCTTTTGTTCCGGAAAATCAAAGAGTTCCCACGGGGTTTAAAAAAACTTAAATCCACGCGACTGAAATCACAGGCATTGTCTAGTTCACAATAAAATCTTTCTATATACTTAAAACAAAAAAAGTGTGAAATCAAATAGTCTTTATACTTGATTAACTCTACTTATATTTTATTTATAACATGGGATTATAAAACGAATCAGTTTTGCAGATGAATAATGCACATAAAAACAGTGAAAATTAACTAAGTAGGTGACTACTACCTCTTCGTTATTTCTTGTGTACTTATAATATTTTCAATTCAAAAAAATTATAACCCTTCCTTTTGGCTGGATTAGAAAAGTAAGACCTAGTTACTAGTTATAGCTTTAAAATATAATCGTATAAAAATCCATAATAATATTATAATATTTGAAAAAATATGAATATTTGAAAGAATTAAATTACTAAAGTTATGAATATTTTAAGGATTTATTATTACTTTTTTTTATATTCTTTTTTTGAGGAGTTTCTTCCTTTCCGTAAGGCCTTTTTGTATAACTGTAACAGAGCCCTAGCCTCATCCGACAGAGGTTGGGATAGGGCGCCGTTACAGCCGACAATCTGGCGAAGCATGGGAAATCGAGTGAATATCTCCCATCCCTCCGCCTCGTTACGAACATATTCCACTAATAAATGGTGTACGACGTACGTCCTCCGGTGATTTATTATTAGAAAGAAAGAAAGAAAGAAAACTTTTTTTTATTATTACTTCTTGCTTTTACTCACTTACTATTATAACTTACTTACTACTATAATTTTTTATTACTTCCTTATTAGGATTTTTACCTTTGTGTAACAATAACTAGGTAGAGTTTGTTTTCAATGTGTTTTGGTTAATTATAGACAAAAGTATGCGTATTAGGTAAGTATGTAATAAAATGTGACATTAAAAGTTATCAGTGATGTAAAAAAAATATACTTAAACCAGTTAAACAAGTCGTTACAAGATTTTCGCGATAATAATAAAAATATGCTGAAATTGTGGAAAATGACCTAAAAATGAAATGCCAAGGTTTCGTAATATTAGAACTGGATGTTGTTAAAATTTACAAGTATAATAGTTTAGGTATAGGAAACGTTATGTAAAGATTTTAATATTATAATTCCAACCGTGAGCAAATGCCGTGAGCTTTTAACCAGCATGTCAAGTGTTCATTTCAGAAATTGCAAAAGTCACGTCGTCTATTGAACAGATTATCGAACTTACGAAAATATAAGTAACTTAATATTGTAACCCTGCAAACAGCTGATCGCGGAAATGAACCCGTGAAAAATGTGAATTCCCTCGAAGGATCGTTTGAAGCAAAGTGCCACGCGGAGGCACCGTTACTGCGACGCTGCAGCCGCGCTGCTTTTTAAATCCATATTATAAATAATACACGCGTCTGTAGCGCTACACCGCGCTGCGGCCGCGCGTCATTTCATCGATCGAAATTATTTGGATTCACAAAACAGCGTGGTCGCACCGCTGCAGCCACGCTGCCTTCGCGCGGCACTTTTACGGCTTTGAAGGCACTCTAATTTGTCAAGTAGCGAAAACAACGAAATAATCTATGGTGTCTAATTACTATTTAACTTATTTGTCATTTCTCGCCGTCTATCTCTGTATACGCTTAGATCTTTGATATAAATTAATAATTATAAATTAAAATTACTATTAGTTATCGTCGTCAAAAAGACCACCCCTGGTTGCCCCTGGACCAAAAGTGCCCATCAAGCTGGCAGTATTGCCCCGCTGAATGGCGATGGACAACCTTTGGACCAGGTAGGCCCCAGAGCGTGGATCGCAGCCTCTTCCTCCTCAGCCCGCAGACGACGGACTTTTGTCATTTCTTATGATTTTTCCATCACGCTGTAAATTGTAAACAGTTAAAACTTGGTTAAAACGAATAAAAAGAAAGATAAAGGATCTTTGTTTAAGATATCAATGTGTTAGTTAGACTCGTAAGTAAGCTGAAGAATGCGAAAGGGACTCTCAGAATGCAGACAGCACGCCTAAACCCTGAGCCGCGCATGACTTGATTGTGCAAGCCACGCGCCAGCTTTGTTTTCATTTCATGACGCCAATAATAAATTAACAAGAGGGGTCTCTCCGTCACTCGCTCCATACAAACGTAGTTCGTCTCTCATTGAAATACTAACCAATTATACTCAATGGAATTTTGTAGTAACGTTCCGGGAACTAATATCTTTGCCTGTGATTTCCAGATTTCTTTTAAAATAGTCAGTTTCAAAGTTACGTAGTCTTAAAAATTCACATACAAATCTTTGAGCCCCTGTAACATTAGTTTCTAAAATATGTCTGCAAAATTTCATGGATTTTGGTTGCTTAATATTCAAATGAAATTGGAACTACGTTTGTATGAAACGAGTGACGGAGAGAGCCCTCTTAAAGGTATGTGAAGTCTGCCAATCCGTACTTGGCCAGTGTGATGGATTATGGCCTAAGCTCTTCTCATTCTGATAGGAGACCCACGCTGTAGTGACGCTGATCTAACGCTAAACTAATCTAACCTACCACAATAGTGCACACGCTTACAACTTCTAAGATAACTTGTTAAAGGTTAAACTACTAGTTTTGAATTATTGGAAGTAGCAAACTGTGACCTCAGCTTCGAATACCTTTTTGCACTAACTGGGTTAGTGACTTCACTGCAGTAAGCCTGCAGTTGTATTGCAGTTGATCTAACTGCATCGAAACTGGTGATTGACTATCTGTGCAGTCGGCGTGCAGTGACGACTGACGGTATGCAGTATGTACTAACAAATGCAAGCGTTTTGTGTAGTCCACGCGGACAAAGTCGCGGGCATACCGCATAGGTTAGTAATCCTGTATTTTTAAAATTCACAATATATTGCAAATAAAATATCTGACTAACGCTAGAGGTCAACGAACGTTCCGTAAATAGGTCACTCGAAGTTAATGTCACGTCGTAGGTGGGGCATTGACCCGAGCTTTGCACGCTATACAATGCGGGTTTGAATGAAAAATCACCTAAACTACTTAAGATAAGGCAAATGGTTATTGGAATTGGATTGTGTAAAGGTAGTATAATTATAATGCTAATTTTTTGTTAGCGTTACACCCTGTATAAAAACTTAGATTTATATCTAAGTGGAAGAAGAAATGTTCTTAAAATACAGTGACTATAAATAACTTTTAAACTAACGTAACAGTATTATGAAATCAAGTAAGTAGTAGGTATATTATGGCAGAAATCTAAATGAAATCTAAAAAAATGTTTTCCACGACTGGACGATTTTTGCATTTAAAGTGGCCATAAAGAAGTCACGACCCTATCTTAGTTACACTGCTTGATGTTGTATCACGTTGTCTTTGTACCACGACGTAATAAAAAAACCGGCTTAGTGCGAGTCAGACTCGCGCACCGAGGGTTCCGTGCTCGGGTATTTTTTTCGACATTTTGCACGATAGATCAAAAACTATTATGTATAGAAATAAATAAAAATCTGTTTTAGAATGTATAAGGTTAAGTCCTTTCGCATGATACCTCATCTTAGTATAGTAAATTTCCTTTGAAAATTGCTAAATACTAATTATTTGTTCATGAACACATTTTTTTTGTGCTGTAAACAAAATTTCATGGTTTTCGTATTTTCCCCCTTACTGTTATAAGACCTACCTACCTGCCAAATTTCATGATTCTAGGTCAATAGAAAGTACCCTATAAGTTTTCTTGACAGACACGACAGACGGACAGACAGACTGACAACAAAGTGATCCTTTTTTCTTTTTTAACCCCCAACCCAAAAAGAGGGGTGTTATAAGTTTGACGTGCGTATCTGTGTATCTGTCTGTGGCATCGTAGCTCCTAAACTAATGAACCGATTTTAATTTAGTTTTTTCGTTTGCAAGGTGGCTTGATCGAGAGTGTTCTTAGCTATATCCAAGAAAATCGGTTCTGCCGTTTGAAAGTTATCAGCACTTTTCTAGTTACTGTAACCTTCTCTTGTCGGGGGTGTTATAAATTTTTAATTTACACTTGTTTCTTTTGAGATCGGACGACGGAACCCTTAAAAAATCTACAGTAGAAAAGACATTTATAAATTTTATTTTATGCTTTAATTACCAACCAAGAAATCATTCATACTTACATAAGTACCTACTAGTTTTCAAGTACAGTTAAATACCCATTATTTGCTGTAAATTCAAGAAAATGGATGATAACAATACACAAAAAATGTCAAGGTTCGCGAAAAAATTGTGGTAATATAAATTCATATAATGAACAAAGTAAATAATTATAATAATTGTCTATGCTATAAATAACTGGTAATATATAAACCAGGAACTATAGTTGATAATGTAAGAATTTAGATCGGTTTTGATGATTCACTCATCATAATTCAAAATAGCTCTACAAAATCGTGATGATCACGGCCGAAATTAGGACTGAAACCAGGCCTTGATGCTACAAAGGTTCTTAACGCGCCCTGGTGAGAAGAAGCCTACGATAAACTGTTGCATTGTAGTATAATATAATAAAATCAAATCCATACTAATATTATAAATGCGAAAGTGTGTCTGTCTGTCTGTTTGTCTGTCTGTCTGTCTGTCTGTCTGTCTGTCTGTCTGTCTGTCTGTCTGTCTGTCTGTCTGTCTGTCTGTCTGTCTGTCTGTCTGTCTGCTACGTTTTCACGGCCCAACCGCTGAACCAATTTTAATGAAATTTGGTACAGACTTGGGATACATCCCGGGGAAGGACATAGGCTACTTTTTATCCCGGAAAATCAAAGAGTTCCCACGGGACTCCCAAAAACCCATCCGCTTAACCGATTTGTATGAAAGATACCGAGGTAGCTTGCGTCCCGGTAATTGACATAGGCAACTTTTTATCAGTTCCCACGGGATCTTTAAAAAACTAAACCCACGCGGACGAAATCGCGGGCATCCTCTAGTAAAAAATAAATAAAATAAAAAATAGATGATGCCCACAAATTCGTATACCTAAGTGAATTTAGATTTTTTTAAACTCCGTGGCAATTTTTTGATTTTTCGGGTAATTTAGCATCTTTGGAATTCAAATTATCTCTATACGAAATTTCGTCAAAATTGGTTAAATGGATGTTACATGAAAAAGTAACACTTCGCATTAGTATGGATGTAGCATGGATTCTTATGTTGATTTTACCGATCTAAGTGACCGGTAGCGATCTATATTCCAATCTGCATATTGCATAATCTATTATGCTGTAAGAATGCATAATAAATAATTAAATCATTGTTTTCTCTGACCTCTATGCCATAAAGGTAATTTGTTCTATTTATTATATTAAGGTCGAAGAACCAGTATGATATTATAAGCTCCTTGACACAATATGTTTACATTCTGTTCAATTAATAAAACACAAGGCCTATAGATCTTAGTAGATGCGTAACTTTGCTAAGATATAATGTGGAAGATAATAAATAAATAACTTACTTACGACTTTGTTCTTTAATTTAAAGAATGAAAAGCGTTTATTTTGTAAATAGTGCCACTCATGACATTGCCACACAATACATGGTGTAATCAGAAAAATGAAGACAGGCGGTAGTACTGATGATTACTGACTGATAAGGTACCACAAAAAAAAAACGCATTTTTTTTTTAAATCCCGTATTTTTCAAAAGTTCACAATATACTGAAAATAAAACATCTGACTGACGCTAGAGGTCAACGAACGTTACGTAAATAGGCCACTCAGGGTCAATGTCACGTCGTAGGTAGGGGCATTGCCTGGACATAGGCTTCTTTGTGTCCCGGAAAATCCAAGAGGGGAACTCTCGGATTTGTAAAAAACCCTTATCCACACAGATGAAGTCTAATGTATTATTATGTACAGACAGGACTTACAAATTGTCAGTATACAAATAATTCTAGTATTTCACGATGGTTTCTACTAACACACTTGATTCTGACTTCTGCCTTGAGTAAAAATCTTAGACCTGCAACACTCGAGTTGTTTTATTGCCATTTTATGCGAACTAACTGTATAATTGTATACATACTTTACAATTACGACTTAATACAACTTAATCGTTAATTTTAAATTGAGAGGTTCCATCTTTGTGGCAACTCCGTGAGAAAAAAATTGCTAATTAAAATAATAATGGTTTTGATCTCTCTCGCTGCGTCATAAATTCCTCATTGCTGCGGGTTGTGACCCCTTTCGATCTATATTTATACCAAATTCTGTCTGACTGATATATCAAGCTGGAGTTAGAAACATGAAATTTTGACAGTAGGTTCCTTTTATAACGTATGCAGCCACTAAGAACGGATTTTTGGAAATTCAGCCCCTAAAGGGGTTAAATAGGGGATGAAAGTTTGTATGAAAGTCCATCATTTTTCTCTGGGTCTTCGTACTTCGTTGTTTTTATAATCAAGAATTACATGTATTTACCTTCGTATCAAGTACCTACAACTACTAGTTGCGACATTTTGGTTATTAGAGCATTAAAACATTCATATAAAAATTAAAATTAACTTAAAACAATTTCCCTATCTTCAAATCGAAATTCCATATTTCACAAAGTAAAGCATTGCAATAATGTAGGATTACGACACTTCCCTCACTTCTAGGACTTGATTTGGAAAAACTCATTTAATGAGTCGAGGCTATTTAATATACTTACATACAGTCCGTCCAAAATGAGTTCTCACACTTGGGTCAACTGTCATGTCAAAAGAATGATCCACCTTTGAAATAAAGACCGTGCTTTTGACATGATATTTGACACATACCGTTGCAAGTGTAAATTAAAAATTTATAACACCCCGACAAGTGAAGGTTACAGTAACTAGAAAAGAGCTGATGACTTTCAAACGGCTGAATTTCTTGGATTATAGCTAAGAAAACTCTCGATCAAGCCAACTTTCAAACAAAAAAAACTAAATTACAATCGGTTCATTAGTTTAGGAGCTATAATGCCACAGACAGATATACACAGATACACACGTCAAACTTATAACAAAAAGAGGGGTCTTTTTGGGTCTGGGGTTAAAAATGGGGCATGAGATATCATTTTTTACGCATTATACCCAATATTGATGCGTGAAAGCAATCGGCAGTGCTTTCCTAAAAGGCCTAGTCGCATAAAAGATAGTGCAGTAAAATGTTACATGGATAATGTTGCCTGCATCTATATTGTGATCTAGATGATGCGAGCGACTTCGTCCGCGTGTATTTAGATTTTTAAAAATCGCATAGGAACTCTTTGATTCTTCTGAAATATAAATTAGTTTTAGATTTGGATAATAATCCTTTTCAATTGAGACTTTTTTACTGTCCTGTTTTACTATTTGAACCATCGTGAGTGACTGATAACCTTTAAAAATATAAACTAGCTTAAAACTAACTAGTCAGGCGCACCTACTCCAACTAATCATATGATTCCAAATTCAAAGATTTTTGACGTGACAACGTCTTATAATTCTATAGAGCCGGCTGCACGCACGAAAAAACATGACTCATGCGGCGTTACCTTGCTCTGAGGCGTTCCATGTAAGGCTTGAAGTGCAAGCGAGAGCGCGGAACGAGCGACAAAGAAGCACAATCGGCCTTTGTTGTCACGTTCAACTATCGTCAGTAAACCGACTTTACAGACAACCAATTTTTTTTTATTCAATTAGACTTGTACAAGTACCTACATTTGAATCGTCAAAAGCATCTACCACTGGTTCGGAATGCCTTTCTTACCAAGAAGAAGCAGCAAGAAACTCAGCGGTTGCTCTTTTCAAAGATTTGATATACAATATTATGCCATGAATAAAAGTAATTGAAGTTCCGCGCATTGCTGGAGCGAGCTGCAGGTCAAATCCACGCTCTTTTATCATTTACATAATCTTCGTTTGTAAAATACGCTTTTCTCAGGAGCATAGTTTTAATAGATAGAATCCAGCCCAAAGCTATACTAATTTTATAATGTCCTGTTTTTCAAAATGAAATCATGGAAATTATAGTCATATGAATAATTTTCCCACTGTGCTTAGGATGTCGACAATGTCTTGCGAAAAATCTGAACTGGATTTGATTGTAATCTTCCTTTTATACTTAGTGCACTATGTATTGTGAGGATCGGAACTAATTAATATTATAGTATTATTCTGTATTTCTAATGTTTATAGTATGTTTTTTTTAATTTACAGACTAACGCTTGGGTGCAATCAGAATTAGCAAGTGATGATGCAGCCTAAGATGGAGCGCGATTGCCTAGAAGTTGCCTATTCACTCTTGAAAAAAAATTACGAAAAATATCATAAAATTATTCTTGATTCAGAAATAAAATAACAACAACAATAAAACAAAATGTGTTTAATTTCTTGAGTGATTTATGAACAACATACACAATTCGAATTAGCCAAGCTGAAATCGTTCGTTTAAGCCATCATTACCATTGAATACTATTTTCATCGTCAAGTTTTAACAATCGCACCGCAGGACTCCATTAAAATTATGATTAATAAAATATTCCTTAAAAACAATAGCTTTCTGATACTTACGATGCGGCGTAAACATTAGGGTGACATTTTGCAGTGTTCAAGGTTCAACCTTGTAGAATATGACTGGACTGTTACCGAATGAATTGAGTATGACCTAACAGCGGATTCCTTATTGTTAAAACCAGCCATGAACTCAAGTCTCAACGGAAACTAGAATAGAAGGAACCCACGCTCTTACTCTACGTTGCCAAGGAATCACTAAATTATCTAACTCTACTGAATGTGCTAGATTTAGGCACTCCAGCATCATTATCACACTAATATTATAAAGGAGAAAGTTTGTATGTGTGTGTGTGTGTGTGTGTGTGTGTATGTTTGTTACTCCTTCACGCTAAAACTACTGAACGGATTGGGCTGAAATTTAAAATGGAGATAGATTATACCCTGGATTAGCACATAGGCTACTTTTTATCCCGGAAAATCAAAGAGTTCCCACGGGAATTTTAAAAATCTACATCCACGCGAACGAAGTCGCGGGTATCAGCTAGTATATAATAACTCAAAGTTTAAAAAACTCCCGCCACAAAAACCTCTATAAGAAAACTAGAAAAGAGCTGATAACTTTCAAATGGTTAAACCGATTTTCTTCGATTATAGCTAAGAACACTCTCGATCAAGCAATCTTTCAAACAAAAAAAAAAACGATGGGTCAGTTTATATGAAGATAATGATGGTCAAATAAATTGACCCATCGCCGCCGGCCCACGCTGAGTAGGTATATCCTCTCAAAATAAAAAGGGTTTGGGTATTTTTTTTTACCCTTGACCCAAAAGAGGGGTGTTATAAGTTTGACGTATGTATCTGTGTATTTGTCTGTGGCATCGTAGCTCCTAAACGAATGAACCGATTTTGATTTAGTTTTTTTTTTTGTTTGAAAGGTTGCTTGATCGAGAGTGTTCTTAGCTAGAATCGAAGAAAATCGGTTTAACCATTTGAAAGTTATCAACTCTTTTCTAGTTTTCTTATAGAGGTTTTTGTGGCGGGAGTTTTGTAAACTTTGAGTTATTATATCTATGGGCTATAGTCTAGTAGGCTGCACGCTAGCCAAGTGCAGATTGGCAGACTTCACACACCTTTGACAACTTTATGGAAAACTCTCAGGTATGCAGGTGTTTTAGCAACAAAAAAAAACCTAGAAAATACTCCTTATTTTACCAGTTTTCAGTAGTAGGCCGGCAATGGGTTGATCGAGATGATGATTACTATACTATTGTTTTGGAATGCTTAAGTGGTAGATAGGACTGCCGTGTTTTTTTGCATGAATTCACATCATGAATAATTCATGAGTTTATATTCGTCTTAGTTTTGTATCACACTAATATTATAAAGGCGAAAGTTTGTATGTGTGTGTGTGTGTGTGTGTGTGTGTATGTTTGTTACTCCTTCACGCAAAAACTACTGGACGGATTTGGCTGAAATTCGGAATGGAGATAGATAATATCCTGGATTAGCACATAGGCTGCATTTTATCTCGGAAAACCAAAGAGTTCCCACGGGATTTCGAAAAACCTAAATCCACGCGGACGAAGTCGTGAGCGTCAGCTAGTTGAAATATAAAACTATAGAAGTACCTACATAATATTATTAAGTAGGGATATTGAATTTATGTGACATGGGTTCAAAATATAAAATGGTACCTTTACAAGATATGATACCTTTTTAAAAAAAAAGCAGCAAGAATAAAATTTAAAGTATTGATAAAATAACGAAAAAGGTACAAAAGTATTGGGAACTTAAAAAGGTTTGGTTTTGAGATTATCATAATAAATTAGCTAATTCAGTCTGGGTATTTTGGTAATCCTTTTATACTCAAAGGCCGTAGACCATAATCCCTTTTTTAAGCTCGATAAGGGGTAAAATAAAATATATTGTAAAATGTAATAATTACAAGTAGCTGTAGTAACCTCCTACAGGTCTTACGGTACGTAGAATTACTCTAATTAATAATGGCTTTCTAAGTTCACATTGACCTTTAGTAAGGTAAAGGACACTTAAATAAATGTAAACAAACTATTATTTAATCAAACAAACCGATAAAAAATATATCAGGTTTGGATGTTCTAACTCGTTTCGAATAAATACTATGAGACCCGTTTTTACGTAACGATACATTAGTTTTACTAGTATTAAATAATATAAATAGAAATAGTAATAATTAAGTAAGTATAATATTTAATTCATTAGTTGGTACATAGGTAGAAGATGCCTACAACTTCGCATGGATTTAGGTTGTTTAAAAATCCCAAAGAAACTCCGATTTTCTGGGATAAAAACCTAAAATCCGTCTTCGGGATGCAAGCTATCCCGGTACTAGTGTCAAAATCGGTTCAGTAACTTAATATTAGTGGCATGTACTCATTCTTTTTTTGGTCAAAGAGAATAAAATCTAGTTTTTCTGACGTGCAGGGTTGTTTTCCGATTCTCTTTAGGGTGTATATATTTAATTATATTTTTATTAAAAAGCGTAAAAGTAGCGCTAATCCTATACCATCTCGTTATTTTTAAAACCATGAAACTTTTCAAACTTTCAAAAAAGCTTACGTGATAAAAATTAGCGGATATGATTATAATGTGACCTTTGCTTTATAAATAAATTAAAAAAAAAACATACGACTATTAAGCTAATAAGAAGATTCAATTGAAACCATTATCCGACGAATACCCAATATTTTAATTCATTGAATACTTACATAAAATACAGGTTTTAATACATGATGAAGTTGAATTTTTGTTATAAATTCCCAATAGCTTTTTGATAAAAAGCTCTCTTGAAAATGATAACAGAAAAATGTGTTACTTACATCGTCTCTAATCACATGTTCGCTGTCGACTTCAACAAACGAGGTAAAAGCTGCGACCAAAAGCACCCGTTTCCAAAACATCACGATAGTTCACTCAAAACAACAAAAGTTTAAAAAAAGTCATGATAAAACTGGCTGTACGGCTCGTAACCTTTGCCTAATCCAAAGGAAAATAAAAAAAAAGCCTCACACTTTTTCATTAGCTACCGAATACATTTTTTTTTTAAATTTTGAAATATTAGTTTATTAAAATTATCTAGGATCTATCAACTAAACTTTTCCGCCGACCGTAACAATAATTCACACATCTCGACTTTCCCGCGCGAATTTGACAATTAACTTTTTAATTTACAACTGAAGCAAAGAGCTTTTACGTAACTTTCAAACACATGTGAAACTTTTTCTTTTTTAATCGTTAGTTTAAGTTATAAAGTATGTTTTACGAGTGTTATTGATGTTTTTGTTGTAAAATAGAGATTGAAATGTTCTACTCTACGACAGTTCGCGATGTTTCGCGGGCGGCGACTGCGTTTGGTTTGGTGCAAGCGATTTAGAACGCGGTTTAGAAGGGAGGGTTGGTTGGTTGAGATCGATGTAACAAACGCTTGCGAATTTGAAATAATTGCAAATTGCATTGTAATCGAATTAAAGGTGGCGTTTAATGTTTATGAGAAATAATAAGTGGAGATGGCATGAATTTTAAAGTACAATTAAAACAAGTGTAAATTAAAAATTTATAACACCCCCGACAAGTGAAGGTTACAGTAACTAGGAAAGACCGAAAAGACCTGATAACTTTCAAACGGCTGAACTGATTTTCTTGGACTATTCCGCGCCTACGATATAAAGTATCTGAGTTTTCCAAAACATCATTTTCAAATAAATAATTATGTATTTAGGCAACGTCCATCTTGACAGCTTGACATTTGTCAATTGACATAATATTATGAACCTAACGGTTATCTAACCTTCTTTTCTACAAGAAAACTAGAAAAGAGCTGATAACTCTTAAACGGCTGAACCAATTTTTTTGGATTATAGCTAAGAACACTCTCGATCAAGCCACCTTTCAAACAAAAAAAGTAAATTAAAATCGGTTCATTCGTTTAGGCGCTACGATGCCACAGACAGATACACAGATACACAGTTACACAGATACACAGATACACAGACACACAGATACACACGTCAAACTTATAACACCTCTCTTTTTGGGTCGGGGGTTAAAAATCATGTTATGTGTCTACGAGTGACAAGTTGGTGGTACCTAATTACTTAAATTATCGTTTTCCATGGTCTTCCGTTCGTCAGTCACAAATAAAAAACTAAAATTACCGATATTTTGCATAGCTTTATGAGAAATTTTAAGTTAAACTAATCAGTAATTGAAACAAAATCTGGCCTAAATCAATAAATTTAATAAGGGGGAAAATCTATTTTATTACTTAAGCAAGTAAGTATATTATTAAAACATTTATTAACTAAAACTAAAAGTTTAATTAACGTAAATTTTTACTTTTAAACTAGGTTTTTATAACATATGCCACTTTCCATCCATATTCATTCAAAGGTACGAAATAGGTACAAGGTATTTATGTGGTAGGTTCTACTTATTCCGTAATTAGTTTAAAATTGGAATACAATAGGAATCGCCTTCCTCTGAAAATGGGAGAAACAGTGAAAATGTTTCTGCATCAAGAGTTCCGTCTCACACGCAGTGGCGTTGGAACAAAGATGGTGTAGAGACGACTTCTTTGATAAAACTATTTTTTTTCGTTGAATTTATTTTTATGAAACTTCATTTAAGATATATTCAAGCATTGCCTTTTTGTCCTTCATAGCAAGACTCTCTCTCAATCTGTCTCTACTCTCACTCTATGCATAAAAACAAATATTTTTCAAAATAAATATATTAGGTAATTTTAACATCTTCATCATTTAAAATACTGTTTATTAAATTTGCTTTTCACTGTAGGAATAGCAGTCTGAATTGGTGGAGAAACTTGTGAAGAATGCCTGCGATTTGATCCACGTGGATTTTGGTTGTCGAAAATCCTGTGGGAACTCTTTTATTTTCCAGGATAAGAAGTAGCCTATGTTTGCCTACGGCATGAAAGTATCTTTTCTCAAAAGTTAACTTAATATCTTGCTCTTAATAGTTAAATTCCTTCGAAATTCAAAAACGTTTAGCGGATATGCCGTGAAAAAATAACAGACAACACACTTTTATATTATTGGTATGAGTAAGAGGTTTCTCCAAATATACAGATACGAGTATTTCGCTAAAATTAAATAATACTAGCCGATACCCGCGACTTCGCCCGCGTGGATTTAGGTTTTTTTGAAATCCCGTGGGAACTCTTTGATTTTCCGGGATAAAAAGTAGCCTATGTGCTAATCCAGGATATTATCTATCTCCATTCCAAATTTCAGCCAAATCCGTCCGGTAGTTTTTGCATGAAGGAGTAACAAACATACACACACACACACATACAAACTTTCGCCTTTATAATATTATAATGTGAAGTGTGATTAGTCCTCTCCACGCCACCTCCTGTTCCATTGAATAGCAGAGATCTATTCGATATGTCACATGTGGTGTACCAAGCATTGTTAATAAGACCTTTCTCCCAATATACGGATATTTAGCTCGTCTGCACGTACCTGTCACAGAACTCTGACTAAATGATAGAAATGGTATCAGCCAACGACATCTATTCTATGTCATTTTGTTCAAAAAGTGTTCTATGAATCTGTCAGATGACAACTGGCAAATAAAGTTAAAATAAAGCAAAATGTAGAGACTGCAGCCCGCAAAAAGATATTGTTCGAAATGTCTGCCATTGATTCTTTCGTTGCCTCTGCTACTTGATAGATTTTGAAATGGTCCTTCGATTTCACAGAAGTTTTTAAGAGTTCATTTCCGCGATCTGCTGTTTATAGTGTGTAACCCACCCTATAAACTATAAATATATTAGAGTTTTAACAAATTCTTCAAATCTTCACATCTCCCACGAGTATCAAGCTACAAGACTAGTTATTTTTTTGGTACATCTGAACATCTGTCCTAAGCTCAGCTTGCTTGGATATAACGTTGGATGGTTATTCTAAGGGACATTATTTAAACATATTGTATATCCAAATATTTACAAAAATCTATTGCATCCAAAGCACCGTAAATCAAACCATAAAAATAAGTGAATGCGTCATGCTTTTACAATAACGTGCACTGATGTGTCACTGCACATCTAAGTGGCAAAATTCATAATAACCGTCTGTCTCATGTAAAGTTGTAACACAGTTTTTATTATCGCAGCTCGCAGGAGGTAGGGCTTCACATTTATAATGCAAAGTATAATTTTTTGAAAAATAAAGATTTTATATTATTTAACATTTCTATACCTAATAATTCTGTGGTTCTACTGCATAATGAATGTATGTAGCGTACAATTTATTGTACTTATGTATTGGAGCGAATCTTGAAAGAGAAAGGAAACTTGACACTTTTTGCTGCAAATCTGACTGAGAGATGACTCTGATGATATGATGACGAGTATAATAAATTATAGAGTCACTCAGCGGGCGATGGAGAGAGCTATGCTTGGATTTTCTCAACGTGATCAAATCAGAAATGGGGAGATCTGTAGGATAACTAGAGTCTAGTAAGCTGGAAGTAGCGAGCAATAGGCAGGGTACATAGGGATAGACGTTAGAACCCAAGGTCCAGGAATGGCGAGCTCGGACCAGAAAGCGCAGAATTGCATCACTCCCCATTAAGTGGACAGATGACGAGTCACAGGAAACTGAAGGCGTCCAAGACGTGTGGAACTCCCTACAATGCCTACATCCACACATACATACATACAGGCAGTGACGGATTAAGACTACTTGATGCCCTAAGCAATACATGCCTGTGGGCCCCCCTAGAATCGGTCTTTAAACCTTTATCACCTAAAAACATTAGGTTTTTGTAAAATAAGATGATGAGATGTAACGTACTTTAGAAGTGGAGTATAGGTGCGACAACAATAAAAACCAAAGCATAATTTGTTTATTTATTGAAATGCGCCTTGCGGCTTTTCCGAGCATTTAATTCACGCAACACGCGTGAATTTTCAAATTAGTCCTAGAAACTTTTTTTTGGTGTGGGTTTTGGTGAGAGTGAGATGTGATGCCCAAAGGACGGATTTTTTTTGTGCTTCTTCTGGTGTCCCCTCAGACGTGATGCCCTAGGCAATTGCTTAATTTGATTAAGGGTTAATCCGTCACTGCATACAGGTCAAACACATAGCCCTTCTTTTGGACTTCGGGGTAATCGGGTAAAAAATAAGGTTTGCATAGGTTAACTGCCACTGGTTATCTGGTTAACGCGGCCTAGTGACCTAGACGAGAACAAAGGAACAGAATCGAGCATCCATTGTTTATAGGTGTTACAATAATTCCGACCGTCATAAAAGACAAAAGAAACGGTACCACGTTCACGCTCCGGAGAAAGCATCTACATGCATCAGCACTTGCATGGAAAAGTATCCCACCAAAAACGTAAATGTGAAAAAGAACCAAATTCTATATTAAAGAAGTGAGGGTAAGCTTCGCCGATAAAAGCACTGATATTCAGATGGGTGCCAAGTTCAATAGGTCTTTTTACCATTAGGTACCTACTACAAGAATGTAGCTTTGATTGCTTTTAAATCCATACTAATATTATAAATGCGAAAGTGTGTCTGTCTGTCTGTCTGTCTGCTACCTTTTCACGGCCCAATAGTTTAACCGATTGTATCGAAATTTGGTACAAGATTAGCTTATATCCCTGGGACGGACATAGGCTACTTTCTATCCCGAAAGATCAAACAGTTCCCACGGGATCTTCAAAATTTAAAAATCAAATCCACGCGGACAAAGTCGCGGGCATCCTCTAGTAATTAATAAATTTTGTAAAGTATACCTAGCTGAGTCGTGGGCTCTTCTCAGACTTGAGCGAGTTTGGAACTCTCATAGCTTTAGTTTTAAGTTAACGTAATTTTTCTGTGCGAAAGCACAGGGTTCAAAGTCAAAGTGAAAGGCAAAATCATGTATTCAAAATAGGTCCTATTGTACCCCTTTTTAATTGATAATTAATTACGTAAACTTAAAACTAAAGCTACGAGGGTTCCAAACGTGCCCAAGTCTGAGAAGAGCCCACAACAAACTCAGCCGGGTATTCGTTTTAGTTCTTAGTTTTATCAATGGGTTTATTAATTCAGCCAGTCAAGAAACAACCTATCTTTGATTGGTAATCCATAATCCCACTAATAAAACTAAGAACTCTAGTTTTCTATAAAATAACAGACAGAATCCGCTTTCCCAATTGTAATGGAAACAATAAATTACGCAGCAACATCACTTTTACTTGCATTAAATGTAACTTTCGCGTAATGGTCAAACAAACTTTCAGTTTTGTATATCACCCGAATACTAATATAGACTTTTATTATTGACTAGCTTTAGCCGGCGACTTCGACCGCGTGGACTACTCAAACAAACCCATATTTTATCCCATTAGAGGTTGAATTATGTATTGTGAACAATTCTTTCTTAGCGGATGTCTACGTTATAATAGCTGCTATCTGCATGCCTTTCAGCCCGATCCGTGCAGTACCTACCTAGTTTGTTTATTTATAATATATTTAGAGTTTAAACTAGCTTTAGTTTGTGGCATTACTAACTCGATTCTGAGTTTCTTTTTACACATCTCCTTAGGGTTATAAGCACAGTTTTACAATATATCTAATAGTATAATATCGTAAAACTATGGTAATAGCAAATCAGTCAATACTTTCAATATGTCTCTCAAGACCCAGTGATAATTTAATTTAATTTCATATTTTAAAAATATTACTTCCTGAATATTGATATTAACGAAAATATGCGTAGAAATTTATCGCTTGAAAACTTTAAACTTAAGAAACGTGTAAGGAGATTAAGAATTGTATGACAACATTAATTTTGAGACTAAAACTATATTTTCTAGAGCAAAACTTAATAACTACACTCACACTTGCTGAAATTCAACCCTAAAAAATCAAACTGCGTAAATATCCAAAATAAACTGAAAAATTGCAGACCTTTTTGACTAGGTACTTACTTAGGATATATTATTATTACGAATACCTACCTACTATTGTATTATATTTTGTGCCTATGAATACACAAACAAACATTGCTAACGTATTATAATGATATTATTTGTTAAATGTAAATGTGATACAGATGGGTGCGCGTGACCTGAATAAGTGTAATTTTTTGTTGGCATTGTATATAGACATACAGGGAAAGTGTTTTGTACTAACAGGTAGGTAGGACACTTGCAGCAAAGCCGAGTCTGGGCTTTTACTTCCTTCGAATCTTCTTCTTCCAAACCTTATCCCATGCTACGTGGGGTCGGCACAACATGTCTTCCTCTTCCACTGTCTTCTGTCATCCATCAACGTATCACTATCATCTACCCCTTTTATACGCATATCCTCTTTCACGCAATCCATCCACCTTTTTTTTGGTTGTCCTCTTCTCTTTTTTTCTTCCACGTGCATATTTAACATTCTTCTAGTGATATGACTTTGATTTCCTTCGAATAAAAAACACTTAACGTTTGAGTTTCGGTGGTGTTAATTTAGGAACCATGTTCTTAGTTTTTTTCTAAGAAAATTAGCCATTTTAACACGACTAGCATTCTCCTTTCCCCTGCAACTAAGCGTAAAGCTTGTGCTAGGAGTGGGTACGACAATAGTGCAACGGGTGGGGTTTGAACCGCCGAACTTTCGGTTTTAAGTCCGCTCCTATAAGCGTTGAGCTATTGAGGCTTAAATTGCTCCTTCAAGTCCAAAAAGTTGAATTCCTAAAATGTTGAATTCTCATAATGTGGAATTTGCATAATGTTGAATTTCGTAGTGCCGCTAGTCCAAATAGAGTCCGCTAGTAGAAAATTTCAACTTTCTACTTAATATTACGATTCACGAGATACAGCCCACTGACAGACAGATGGACGGACGGACAGCAAATAGGGTCCCGTTGGTACCTAGATACTTAGAATATTAAGTATTTGGGTTAACATTTTAGATACCTTTTCACAATCATTTTGTAGTAGAGTCGTCTCTATTACTACTCTGCTCTTATTCCTTTTATTTTCTATAACATTTTTCTAGAAAAATATCATCATTATCAACATACCGCCAGTGCCGCCAGTTCACTACTGAGCACAGGTATCATCTCAGAAATATATCAGTAGATATTAATAAAAATATTGGTAATGTTTTATTAATTCTCTTCATATTAGGTAGGTACGTATTACAAACTAGAAAAGTTTTTTGGATTCAAAAGCAAGTTATTGATTGCGAAATGTGAATCAGCGTGAATGCAGTTCGAAATTTTGATGAGCGCCTCCTATTTCTTTCATAGCAAACACACTACGTGTAAAATAAAGTAACTTTGTACTGCAGTGGTGTCGACGATCGCTCGATGGAGCCATACTCGCAACTTCGTCCATGTGGATTTAGGTTCTTAGAAATCCCGTGGGAACTCTTTGATTTTCTGGGATAAAAAGTATTTTTTGTCACTCTCCAGGTCTTCTGTACTCAAACAATCACATCGATCCGTTTTGCTGCGTTGCGGCGTGATTGAAGGATAAAATAGCACACATTCGCATTTATAATATGGGTACAGATATTAGAATTGCTTTTCAGGTTTAATAGAATGGGACAATGATTGATAAAAAGGCTTTTAAACAGTTCATTTGTATTTTTTTATTTCTTTATCAATAGGTAGGTATTTACATTGTAAAAATGCCTGTTGTTCAAATTATAAATAACTTAACATACTTATAAGCAAGTTGTAATTAAGGCACCTAAGTCGTGTAAATGAATGATTGCCTACTTTAAATAATTACACATTGCATTACAAACATAATTCTATTTAAATAACAAAAATACTTATTAATATGGCATGAAAGTAGAAGAGTTTACTTAATTAATGATTGAAACAGAATATTAATTACATGACTAGATATTACGAATAAGTATTTTTGCACAATGGTGCACGAATTCCGTAGCCGGTTATAGTTCTCCGCTGATGGGACGAGTAGGTACCGTATAAAAAAATTTATAACACCCCCGACAAGTGAAGGTTACAGTAACTACAAAAGAGCTGATAACTTTCAAACGGCTGAACCGATTTTCTTGGATTATAGCTAAGAACGCTCTCGCTCCAGAAGCCGAGTAGACCGCCCAGGTTGCCGAGGGCTTCGACGGTAACTTATGACGGCTTTTCTGACCAGCATACTCCATTAAGACAGGAATGAGATGGCAAGATCATGGGTTACTGAGGCAGCGATATAGGTAAGTATAAAATATAAATGCATCGTCTTCACAACTAATCTTTAAAAATACTAAGTAGGTATCAGTTATCGTTATCACAGATTCCAACTGTTGTTATTGAAAGTACTTGAAAGTAACCCCACGCTCGTTTTCGTTCTTGACGCACCACGACAGGTGGCTACTGAAAAAAAAAAGAATATTGTAATAGTCAAAAATATCTACGAGTAGGTAATATTTAAAAAAAAATGGGGCACAATATTCAAAGCCAGTTTTATGTTTTCTTTTCTTTTAAAATAATATTTATTAATAGAAAAACCACGAGTCGAGAGTTCCTCAATTTATTATTATATGTATGTACATATAATAAATTGAGGAACTCTATGAGACTTAAGAAAAAGAGAAAATTATCGCTGAAATAAATCGGTCCCATTTTCACTGAAACTTAGGTCTTAGCAAGGTCAAAGTTGGCTCTAATCTATATAGATCTCGGCCTAAGTGTTCAAAGAGTCCTAGTAGGTACCTAAATTAGATATGCAAAATTTTAAGTATGTGGGTTTAAAAGTTTTTGAGTTTTTTGAAATGATGCTCACTGCATGCAGGTGCGTTTCCGTTTTAGAACTTGGTTAGACACACCAGCGTGTATCTTCATAACTATGTACGGTCAAAGGCTGTAAGTCGTTTAGCACCTTAATGATCATATTCGCGTGGCACAGTTATGCACATGCGTTAGGTGTGTGTGGCTTGATTATAGAAAAGTTCATAATTGCGACAGGTTTGAATTTACGGAATTGCTACTCGAATTTTGGTTCCAACCGTACAGTTTAGTGCGTTGGTATTTACATACTTATTCAAGAACTGCTTCAAAGTATTCAAGCTGCATGATGACCAGGTCTGCGGATGATGCTGGGGGTCGTATCTGGTAGCCATGATGTGGTTTTGTTCTCTGCATCGGTTGTGAGGAGGGCCGTCGTGTCTCATGCCGAGGCTGCGCAGTTAAAATAAAAAAAACGATAAGTAAGTATAAAACCGAGGCCTAGACCTGGAAAGGGTTCTTCATAAAATATTATTAAAATAGATTTAAATTAAGTATAAAATTAAACTAAACTTTAGATCGATACTCTTTGGATACTCTCGTCAAGTTGTTACTTGTTCGAAATAAAAGTTGTAAGTATAGATTTCAAAGAAGTTCAGTGTGCTTCATATAATATTTTAGGTCTCATATCTAAACGTTGATAGAATTCAATGCCTGTAGACACTAGAGATCACCATAAGACTTTTTGTAACTTTTACATTACATTGTATTGATTTCAATACTCACAATTGGAGACTGGAGTATGCCCAGGCGCAATGGCGATGACGATCAATAATTTCGATTTTTAATCGTTCCAATAGTAATTCAACATTGTGTAAATCGTTTGTGTATTCTAAAGATAGATTGTATTTAAATTCAGTATAGATACCTGTGGCCAATTTCGTGAGCAAACAAAAATCCAATAAGCTTCGGATCCCATTCTATTAGTGCACAGCTTTTTTTGACATGGCATGCACCTCTGGTATAGCTTCGACCTGAAACGTGAAATGTGATTGTGTTCAATACATCATAAAACAAAATATCTCAATTCTCACTAGTTGGTAGACGTATTATTTGGGCTGTAGTCTATTCTGCTTATTCTTCCTCTTTGCCCATACATAGCCCGGGCGTCAGTTTGCATTTGCGAATTAAACTTCTTTTGAGACAACTAGCACCATCTTACGGTGGATTGCGGTATTGCCGATATAGAATGAGAAAAAATAATAGGTACATCTATAATTAATAATTTTAATAAATAAAATTGGAGTGTCTGTCTGTAATATCAAAATAACTACCGCATATTAAGGTCATATGGTTATTTGAACGATACAATAACTGAATCACACGTTTTTAAAATTTTTGTCTGTCTGTCTGTCTGTCTGTTTGAAAAGGCTAATCTTCGGAACGGCTGAATCGACTTTGACGGGATTTTCACAGACAAGTAGAGAATTGACCAGGGAGTAACATAGGCTACTTTTTTAACCGACTTTCAAAAAGGGAGTTGTGTTTTTCTACACCGAAATCTCCGAGATTTCTGAACTGATTTGCGTCATTTCTTTTTTAATCGATAGAGGAACTTTGCGACATTGTTTCATAAAAAATTTGGATTCCAACTCCTCAATCCTGATGCTGCAGGGGATCTGACCAATCCACGCGGGCGAAGCTGCGGGCATCAGCTAGTAATTAATAATTTTAATTTAATAAATAAAATTGGAGTGTCTGTCTGTAATATCGAAATAACTTCCGCATATTATGGTTATTTGAACGATACTATAACTGAATCACACGTTTTTAAAATTTTTGTCTGTCTGTCTGTCTGTTTGAAAAGGCTAATCTTCGGAACGGCTGAATCGACTTTGACGGGATTTTCACAGACAAGTAGAGAATTGACCAGGGAGTAAGTACATAGGCTACTTTTTTAACCGACTTTCAAAAAGGGAGTTGTGTTTTTCTACACCGAAATCTCCGAGATTTCTGAACCGATTTGCGTCATTTCGTTTTTAATCGATAGAAGAACTTTGCGACATTGTTTCATAAAAAATTTGGATTCCAACTCCTCAATCCTGATGCTGCAGGGGATCTGACCAATCCACGCGGGCGAAGCTGCGGGCATCAGCTAGTGAACAATAATCTGTTTAGCTTTCTCACCTGAACTGGTCCTAACATGTTTCCCATTTTTGATATGAAAAATATCCATTCCGGTCAGCAAAACTGAGTAGTACTGAGTCTTCGCAGCCACCTTCTTCTTTGCCTGCCAATCGCAGTAGTTCTTCAAATACTCCCGAGCGTTTTCATCGCCAATCAAATTCTTACTATCCCTTAGGAACCTACAATGCATAAAGAGAGTTACTTTTAGGTAAACCTTAATATTTTAAGCAAATTTCTGCCAGATCAATCAGTAGGTAGGTATATTATTTTTCCCACGGCTATGGCGCAGTGGTGACCCGAAAAGAGGGGTGTTATAAATTTGACGTGTGTATTTGTGTATCTGTCTGTGGCATCGTAGCTCCTAAACGAATCAACCGATTTTTTTGTTTGAAAGGTGGCTTGATCGAGAGTGTTCTTAGCTATAATCGAAGTAAATCGGTTCAGCCGTTTGAAAGTTATCAGCTCTTTTCTAGTTTTCTTATAGAGGTTTTTGTGTCGGGGGTTTTTTAAATTTTGAGTTATGAACGGTTGAAAAGTTACATCTACCTTGTATCCAATAATACGAAGTTAACAGTTTGATTCAAACTTGGATGTTTGAAGTAATTTCTGGCGTCCTCCAGAATCCTGTGCGTGATAATTTTGAGTTTCTTTCGCGTTTTCACTTTGTATTCCTTCACTAGCTTCTTCGTTAGGTATTTGTCGAAATGCACCATCACTTTTATGGTTATATTGTTGTTATTGTTGCTCTGTTGTGTTAAATATTTGATTGACGATGTGGATCTCATCTGAAAATTCAAGAAAATACTACTTTAGAGATAGGTAAATAGGCATTTGCATCGGCGTTCAGGTACCTAGGACTTCGTCTGTGTTGGTGTTTGTTAAAAGTGGCCGGGTTTTGTGTTTTACTGGTGTTTTTTGTGGTGGAACTGACTGGGAAGCGCTCTAAGGGGTGCCGCGCGTGTGTCGGCGAGCACCAGCACAGATGAAGTCCATACTTAGTGTAGTTTCCTAACTTGTAAATAACTACAAACTTGACATTGGTTAATCTGTGTAAAGCCAGATGAGAGAGAGAAAAAAAAGTACCTAGTCACGGTCTCTAAAAAACTAGGTTAATATACTTGATTTAATAACTTTCAAGCGTTCTAAAATAAGTTTAATGACCGCTGAACTCTCTTTGAAGAGCCATGTGGGCTGACCTGGTCTATCTAAATATTGATCTTAACCAATTTATTTGGAGCTTCTGACATTATTTTTAACCCCCGACCTAAAAAGAGGGATGTTATAAGTTTAACGTGAATATCTGTGTATTGGTCTGTGGCATCGTAGCTCCTAAACTAATGAACCGATTTTAATTTAGTGTTTTTTTTTTTTGTTTGAAAGGTGGCTTGATCGAGAGTGTTCTAAGCTATAATCCAAGAAAATCGGTTCAGCCGTTTGATAGTTATCAGCTCTTTTCTAGTTACTGTAACCTTCACTTGTCGGGGGTGTTATAAATTTTTAATTTACACTTGTTAATTCATGTACCTATACATCGATGTTCATGTAAACCAACTTGTGGCTAGCCAAGTCCCGTTGGCATCCTTTGGGTACGGAACCCTAAAATACAGATTCATCTAAACTACACATCTCTATCGTTATAATACTGAGAAATAAAGGGTTATTTCGAGTCTCAGTGGGGGGTGACGCGTTTATTTTGCTCCTTACTCCCCCGCTTACATTAGAGCAATTGAAGTTTAACTACCTACTGCTATATTTTTATCAGACGGACCCACCATGGCTTTGATTACAGATCAGGGATTTATGTTATGTGGCTTTGAGCGAATGGAATTTTTGAAAATTGTTTTTAAGACTTCCCTGATGTAGTAATTCATGCTGTGGTCTTATAACTGGCAGGTTTTGGATTTGACTCCCAGCAGTGGCTAATATCTACATTGTCTCTGGTCTGGTCTGGCCAGAACTATATAAAAGAGCTTTTCCAACATTTTTCCAAAATCAAAAACTATTATGCATAAAAATAAATAAAAATCTGTTTAAGAATGTATAGGTAAAGCCCTTTCATATGATATCCCACTTAGTATAGTTATCTTACTTTGGAAATTGAGACATTTTTTTTTCAAAATGATGTGACCACAAATTCGCGGTTTTCAGATTTATTCCTGTACTTGTGCTATAAGACCTACCTTCCTGCCAAATTGATTCTAGGTCAACGGGAAGTACCCTATAGGTTTCTTGACAGACACGATGGACAGACAGACAGACAACAAAGTGATCCTACAAGGATTCCGTTTTTCTTTTTGAGGTACGGAACCCTAAAAATTGATAAAATGTTGTTTGATAAAGTTAGAGCTATTACTAACGACTTAGGTATAGTCTACCGTTTATCACACTTCACACTGATATTATAAAGGCGAAACTTTGTGTGTATGTGTGTGTGTGTGTGTGTGTGTATGTTGTTACTCTTTCACGCAAAAACTACTGGACGGATTTGGCTGAAATTTGGAATGGAGATAGATAATATCCAGGATTAGCACATAGGCTACTTTTTATCCCGGAAAATCATAGAGTTCCCACGGGATTTCGAAAAACCTAAATCCACGCGGACGAAGTCGCGGGCGTCAGCTAGTTACATATAAAGGCGAAAGTTTGTGTGTATGTGTGTGTGTATGTTTGTTACTCTTTCACGCAAAAACTACTAGACGGATTTGGCTGAAATTTGGAATGGAGATAGATTATACCCTGGATTAGCACATAGGCTACTTTTTATCCCGGAAAATCAAAGAGTTCCCACGAGATTTCGAAAAACTTAAATCCACGCGGACGAAGTCGCGGGCATTATCTAGTTTTATTATATCCGCGATTAGCGTATGTTTCAATCATTTAGGTTATTAGGACTTAAGATAGTACCAGTGCAGTGCACTAAACTCAGTATTACAAACTTGCAGGGACGACACACAAATCTTCGTTTGATTAAAAAAAATATTAGCATACATAGCCATTGTGGCAAATCATGCTGAACATAATCTCTATCATTCAATCAATCAATCAATTTATTTATTTGCTGATACAGGTATTACAGGTGTAATTATAAAAATAGTCCAGCTGTATCACGCCAAGCTGGCATGCAAATACATTAATTCAAAATTAAACTAAATTAAACTAAAGTGACAGGTCTACATATTACGTTGCTATTAAGTTTCTTGTGAGCTCTTCTCAGACTTGGGCGCGTTTGGAACCCTCGTAGCTTTAGTTTTACGTCAACGTAATTAATTATCACCACTACAATATCATTGTTTGAAAATTAGGAGATGTACAATAGTACCCAATTTGAATTGACTGACTTATCAGGGCTCTCTCCGTCACTTACTCCATACAAGCGTAGTTCCAATTTCATTTGAATATTAAGCAACCAAAGTCCATGAAATTTTGCAGACATATTCTAAAAACTAATATCTGTGCCTGTGGTGATTTATATTTTTCTAAAAACATGTAGTTTTAAAATTACAGGGGCTCAAAGATTTTTATGTGAATTTTAAGACCGCGTAACTTTGAAACTGAATATTTTAACACAAATCTGGAATACTACAGGCATAGATATTAGTTTCTAGAATATTTTTGCAAAATTTCATGAACTTTGGTTGCTTAATATTCAAATGAAATTGGAACTACGTTTGTATGGAGCGAGTGACGGAGAGACCCTTCTTATGCTTTCATCGAGACGTTTGGGGTCGGGTTCGGTCGTACCATTTTTTTTCAATGTTAATAGTAAAATGTTTTAACTCTCACGAATGAATTGCCAGATAATTGGGCGCTTTTTCATGCGCTTTTTACTACCCCTCAGGGCATGCGTGATCAAAAAAGTCTTTTATATTATTTTATACTGGTGCTTCTCCGTAGGGTAGCATTCCAAAGCTTAAAGAACTTGTTTAAAGCTATAAAAAAATGCATATAGCACCATGTTTTTATTCGATTTTGGAGTAAAAAATATTGAATAGAGTTCTTATTAGTGGATTTAAAAAATATAAAAGACATGGCAGTATATTGATAATGCACTCTTATTTAAGTTTGTAGTGCGTGGATTTAAGTTCCAACTGAACAGATCATTTTTTTTGCTTAAATAGGTAACTACTCGATGTTTCATCATCATCACCTCAACCCATGCCAGTACACTACTAAGCACCTCAGAATGAGGCCATATACCACCATGCTCTATTTAATACTCACTGAGAAATAGTTTATTTTTGACATAGGCACATACCGTAACACGAATATGTGTGTAATGCCCCTGCTGTGTAAGCACCTTAAACTTACGTCACTTTATCAAATGTCATTGTTATTTATTTTGAATGGCACACGCTCTTGACATACCTTTTCATCAAGAAAAATATACCTACTCTTGATTTTCTTTGCTTAAAAAAACCGGCCAAGTGCGAGTCAGACTCGCGCACTGAGGGTTCCGTACTCGGGTACTTTTCCCAACATTTTGCACGATAAATCAATTATTGTCAATTATACATAAAAATCTGTTTTAGAATGTACAGGTAAAGTCCTTTCATATGATACCCCATTTGGTATAGTTATCTTACTTTCAAAATTGAAACACATTTTTATTTTTTTAAATGATTTAACCACAAATTCACGGTTTTCAGATTTATTCCTGTACTTGTGTTATAAGACCTACCTACTTGCCTTTCATGATTCTAGGTCAACGGGAAGTACCCTATACTTAGGTCAGACACGACGGACGGACGGACGTACAGACAGACAGACATACAACAAAGTGATCCTATAAGGGTTCCGTTTTTCCTTTTGAGGTACAGAACCCTAAAAATGACATAAGTAGCTGCTTCATTAATTATAATAATTACAAAAGTACAACCAACCTGGCCACAACCGCCAAAATCGAGCAGCCCGAACAAAACAACGAACAGACACACTTTCATGACCACACACACAATCGTACACTTACAAAGCTAAGAACATACTAAGCGACACGAAGCATGAACTTGCAACGGTCGGGCTCTGATACTAATTTCGTGAAAGCTCTAGTTTACATAAAATCGTAACGATTAAGGGCCGATTTTTCAATCGTCAAATAACTTTTATCTGAGGAATTAATTTGATGTTTTGACAGATTTCCTACACAAAACGGTCAAAACCTCAATTTTATTCCTCAGATAAAAGGATAAATAATTGTTAAGTCCCACTAAACACCTTTTTTTTTTAATGTTCTCGGCAGATATTATGTCTGTGAGTGTTTTTTTTTCTCGTTTTAAAAGCACTTCTCTTTAAAAGGTCCTACTTTTTCTTTACCGACTACCTACCGAATCGGAAAATTATGAAGTTCTTGCCAAAATCGGGAAAAGATGTGCTTAGGACGTCTTTATCGGGGGGTTTGTTATGATCGGGGATGTAGGATAGGACGCTGCTTGAACTACTAGAAGGTAAGGGTCATTGATTGTTTTCTCAAAATAGTTCTTGAATAGCAGTCTCCTATTTTTTTCTTTTTCAAAAGCGTTTCCCCTTAAAAGTGATCACTTTTTATTTACCGATTATCTACCACATCGGAAAACAGCAAATTTTTTTCGGAAATCGAGAAAAGGAAATATTCTACTTTTCGAAAGAAAACGCTTTTGAAAGAAGAAAATCAGATATCCTCCTAAATAATTATAAAGAGAGAACGGCGGATAGAGGATTGCACTTCCATGCTACTTAGAATGTTACTATTATGTGATAAGGGAAGAGTTAATGAAATTCCTTAAACGATTCGGCAAAATGTAAACGTGCTCCGAGTGACCGAATCAGTGTAAGTAATAATATAGGTATTAACAAGTATGAAACATTACTGTAACGGTTTATAACTTTCAATTTCAATTTAGTCTCGCGTTCTGCCGTTAAATTGACTCTGCGGTCTAGTTTAGATTGTCTGGAACACCCCAGTCATAAAACTAATTTTTTAGGGTTCCGTACCACAAAAGGAAAAACGCAACCCTTATAGGATCACTTTATTTTCTGTATAAGTGCCTACCTATTATTAGATAACAAGAACTAATTACCTAATTGTTATTGATTTTTGAGATCCCATGCTCATACGATAAAAAATAAATAGATGAACCTTTGTACAGAACCTTTGCGCAGAATATTTCTTTTGTACAGTTGTTGCCGGCACTTGTAGGAAGGTTTCTGACACGTGCAATGCATGCCGGGCATTAACCTAGCTAGATGTTGATAAAGGTGGGTAATACCTACGCTAGATTTACCCGTATAGATCTAAATATACGTCAATGGGTTATGTCATAGAACCAATACTTACCTGAAAGTAAAATAACTTATTGCTTCGTGTAACTATTAATAGAAATATCGGTTTTCCTCAAACAGATCCATTCATATACGGGGAATTTGGATATTTCGGTTTACGTCAGTTTCTACATGAAGTCGCTCACTGCCCGATATTTTTAACCCCCGACCCAAAAAGACGTGTGTATCTGTGTATCGGTGTATCTGTGTATCTATCTGTGGCATCGTAGCTCCTAAACTAATGAACCGATTTTAATTTAGTTTTTTTTTTGTTTGAAAGGTGGCTTGATCGAGAGTGTTCTTAGTTATAATTCAAGAAAATCGGTTCAGCCGTTTGAAAGTTATCAGCTCTTTTCTAGTAATTACTGTAACCTTCACTTGTCGGGGGTGTTATGAATTTTTAATTTACACTTGTTGTCTATTTATCCTTGATTTGTATTTAATATCACATAACATCATATTATTAGAACTTTTTAACTTGACTTAATGTTTTTTCTCTTTCTAAAAAACTGACTAATTTCAGGAAAGGGCAAGCAAAAATTCAGGAAAAAAATATTCAAGAAAAACAAGTTTTTCAGAAAAAAGTGCTACACTGGAAATCAAATGGAAATCAAATTTAGAACCTCTCTAAATAATAATGCCTGTTTATCTGTTGCCTTGTTTAACTCGGTAAATCAAGTTTCCACGGGATTTTTGAAAATCTTATTCCAAGCGGACAAAGCCGCGGGCAACATAATATATAAATGAAGATATAAAATAAAAAAATGATAAGAAAGTATATTTGTATATTTAGTTATGCACGTATGTATGTATGTATATTATGCATACGCTTATCACTTTAGTATTTTCACAGAACTGATAGCGTTTTTAATACAAAATGAATGCTGAAATGATACTGATAGCCGTTCCTTGGCTCATTTTTAGGGTTCTGTACCAAAATGTTAAAAATGGAACTCTTATGTTGCGACTTTCTCCGTCCGTCTGTCCGTCTGTCACAGCCGATTATTACAAACAAAAGTAACACGGGTTTAAAGATTTTTATAAAATATATACTCTACCTACTTTACAAACTACAAAATTTAGGTAAGCGCCTTAGCAGCCAAGTGATTTAACATTCCTACTGATTTTTTGAATCGAAACGTGCGACTTGGTAATGTTGCTAAATATTGACTTTAGATGTTTAGACAGAGGTATTTTTTGTGACTGCCATATTATAATGGTTTGTGTGCACTTAACCTCGATGATTTCATTCATTTCGTCATCGTAGGTGACCTATTACGTACCTATCTTACGTTCCTATGTCTTATTTCCATTAATCAGTACTGGTAGACCGTTTTTTTTTTTTAAATTTGATAATGATAGCGACATTGAGGCTAATTCTCTTGTAGATACATCCATACTAATCTATACTTCCATACTCCATACTATAAATGCGAAAGTGTGTCTGTCTGTCTGTCTGTCTGTCTGCTACGTTTTCACGGCTCAACCGCTGAACCGATTTTAATGAAATTTGGTACAGAGTTAGCTTACATCCCGGGGACGGACATAGGCTACTTTTTATACCGGAAAATCAAACAGTTCCCGCGGGATTCCTAAAGACCCATCCGCTTAACCGATTTGTATGTTTGATACTAAGGTAGCGGTTGCGTCCCTATAACTGACATTGGCAACTTTTTATCCAGGAAAATCAAACAGTTCCTACGGGATCTTTAAAAACCTAAATCCACGCGTACGAAGTCGCGGGCATCCTCTAGTTTTCTATGAACTAAAATGATAGGTCTGAAATCTGAATGTATTGCTATTCCTTTCATAAAGCACCCTGCAGCAAAGGATGGCACGTTTTAGATTTAGACCTATACTTACTAACTTCTTTCCGTGGATGGAGTATAGTGTGTTGTGATCATTGTCAATTACCTTGTTACCTAGATACTTTAGTATGTTGTGGTAGCAACTTTGGTTACACATCACTATCAGAACTAATTGTAAACGAATTGTAACGAATTATTAACGACATGGCGCTCAATATAATTTGTAGGTGCAAGGCCGACGTTATTGTCATGATGTCATTCATAGATTGAGATTTGAATCGCTTGAATGCTCACTACTGAGAAAAGATCTCTCAGAATGAGAAGGGTTAGTCCACCACGCTGGCCAAGTCCGGATTGGCGGCCTTAGCACATCTTTGAGAACATTATATTATGGTGAATACCCAGGTACAAAGGTTTCATCGCGATGTATTCCTTCACCGTTAAAGCAAGTGATAACTACCTCTTTTTAACCCCCGACCCAAAAAGAGGGTTGTTATAAGTTTGACGTGTGTATCTGTGTATCTGTCTGTGGCATCGTAGCTCCTAAACTAATGAACCGATTTTAATTAAGCTTTTTTTGTTTGAAAGGTGGCTTGATCGAGAGTGTTCTTAGCTATAATCCAAGAAAATCGGTTCAGCCGTTTGAAAGTTATCAGCTCTTTTCTAGTTACTGTAACCTTCACTTGTAGGGGTGTTATAAATTTTTAATTTACACTTGTATTGTTTTAAACGCACATAAGTTTTCCGAAGAGTTAGATGTGGCTTTACTAAGGCTATCACCGCTATTAGAAAATAAACCCAAATCACTAAAACTAAAAAAAAAATGATAAAAAATGCAATCCGAGGAAAACAGTTTATTTCTCGAAAGCACGATTAAAAAGTTTTATACTTAATCTTGGATGACAGCGCTAACTATGAATCCACTTTGACTTCGCTTACTGTTAATACAAGTGTAAACAAGTGTAAATTAAAAATTTATAACACCCCCGACGATCCAAAGTATCTGCGTTTTCAAAACATCATTTTCAAATAAATAATTATGTATCTAGGTAACGTCTATCTTGACAGCTTGACATTTGTCTTTTGACATAATATTATGAACCTAACGGTTATTATGAACCTAAGGGTTATCTAACCTTCTTTTCTACAAGAAAACTAGAAAATAGCTGATAACTTTTATACGGCTGAACCAATTTTTTTGGATTATAGCTAAGAACACTCTCGATCAAGCCACCTTTCAAACAAAAAAAAGTAAATTAAAATCGGTTCATTCGTTTAGGCGCTACGATGCCACAGACAGATACACAGATACACAGATACACAGACACACAGATACACAGATACACAGATACACACGTCAAACTTATAACACCCCTCTTTTTGGGTCGGGGGTTAATAAACAAGAAAAATGATACTCAATAAAAGTCTCCACAAAATATTTACAATTTTATTTTATTAAAAAAATATAATTTAAGTAATTATCTATTTTAATTACTGGCCGTTTTACCATCATTATATCTATAATAATCCATCGCAATACCTATTTACGGAAAAAGTACTATCAATAACAAAAATATAAAGGATGCAATTGCGTTTGATTGTACATTTAACATCATTTCTTTGCAGGCGTTAGTTATTAAAGGTAACTATAAAGTTAACGACGATGTATCATTTATAAAAAATCGGTTGAGCCGTTTGAGTAGTTACGAACAGACATATTTTTTTATTTTATTTTATTCCTTTATTTGTAAACAACAGCGGTACAATTATTATAATTTTACATTTTAAACAATATAAAAATAAGGCCAAATGGGTTTACAATATATGAGTATGATTACAGTTAACATAAAAGAGATTATGAACAGACATACATACATACATATTTTTTTTTTCAATTTACAGACTAGCGCTTGGCTGCAATTAGACCTGGTAGCTAGTAATGATGCAGCCTAAGATGGAGCGCGCTTGCCTAGAAGTTGCCTATTCACTCTTAACTTGTAGGTACCGTAAAAGTGGAAGGGAAAACCGATGCCAGAAAGGCGTTCCATATCCTAGCGGTTTGGATATACATACATACAGGTTATACCTACATTACAAAATAAAGAATACATACATTACAAAATAAATAAAGAATATGATTATGATTACAGGTCATATACCATAATCATAACCTTTTTTTTAGCTTCGCCCCAGTCGGGTAAAAAGGAAATAGCTTTGCTTCGTGTGCTTTGGTGGGATTTCGACGATGATAGGTGAAGAACTTTGATAGCAGTTAGTACCCCGTTGCGTCAGCATCATAGCTGCTTTTCTGACTGTCGTAACCTGAAACTGAAAGAAGAAAGGTTTTGACAACCTTCATTGTATAGAGGTGAGCGCTCCGGTCTTGGAAGCGAGGACTTTCTGGTTCTCGCTTTATTGTTTACTAGCTGACGCCCGCGACTTCGTCCGCATGGATTTAGGTTTTTCGAAATCCCGTGGGAACTCTTTGATTTTCCGGGATAAAAAGTAGCCTATATGCTAATCCAGGATATTATCTATCTCCATTCCTAATTTCAGCCAAATCAAGTGGTTTTTGCGTGAAGGAGTAACAAACATACACACACACACACACACACACAAACTTTCGCCTTTCGATAGTGTGAAGTGTGATTGCGGTTAATGCAAAATTGTTCCCGGGACAATTAGGAAGTTAATATTTTAAAATTACCTCTGCTGGGTGGCTTCGGATGTGGTCAATTACCATCCTACCGGCAAAGACCTTCCTCCTAAAATATTAGCGATACAATGTGGCGTTACAATTAATTAAAGTTAAGGTAAAGGTTTAATAAAACTGCCATAACTATACAGGGCCTTCCAGTGGGTAGCGCACTTACATCTTTAAGCTCTTTACGCAATGCATTTGTTCTGAATCGGAATAAATTCGGTGTAATTTCTCTGAGAATCTGGTAAATAGATATCTCAGAGATAATAAAGCCCTTCCCTTTCTACTTTTCCTTCTTTTTCTCTGCATTGTTACAACCTTCTGGTACACATAAAGAAATGAAATCCAGATCCAGAAGACTCGGATCGAATCTGCAGGATGTCGATTTTACACAGCGTCCGTTGTGGACGGATGCTGCTTACGTACGAGTATTTTGCGTACCTACTCAGATTCGAACCGCACGCAATGCGCAAGCATTTGAGGATGAAAAGCTCATTGACACATCTCTTTTTCTTCATTTATAAAATACACACGTGCGATGCCGGGGCGGGTGCCTAGTTTATAATATGATAATGGGTATACATAAGACTTACCATCACCACCAGCGGCAGTCAGCTGCAAGCTCTTCAAGATCTCCTCAGGTATCGGTGGCGGGGTTGGCAAGTGGTCGCCACTGGGGTGGAAGCCGTTCTCATCAGCAGTATAGGTGACGGTGTAGGTTTGACCATCATCCCCGATGTAGGTGTATGAGCCTGTCACTGTTAGGGAACCTTCTTCAGGTTGAGCGCCAGGGAGAATGCGACCTGGAAATTCATAGAATTTTTTTGAAACAAAGTTTCTTAACGGACTCTTGGGTTGGGAACCTAACTTGCTAAAAATTAAACGAATATGAATGCAGCGGTGAACCGCACCTCATTGGCTGGGCAGCGCGTCCTGTTGCCAATATAATTCTCTTCTTTCTTCTTTAAGTTTTTTGAAAATCCTGCGGGCACCCTATATTTTGCATTCATTGTCATCATGTCAAAACATACACAGAAGTAGGATACAAAAGTCGGCTTTATCGCATATTAGCGATCACTACCAGGCAACATTAGGAATAGGACAATATTATTCACCAGGTAGTTTATATTTGCTGAATAATTTTTTTAAGAAAAAAATAATAACAGAGAAAATAAGATGAAAAAGTCATGTTTTTTATGACTAATATTCGCCTTTCCCCTTCAACTAAGCGTAAACTTATGCTAAGAGTGGGTTCGACAATTTTAGTGCAACAGATGGGATTTGAACCGTCCACTTTTCTGATTTCAATCCGCTCTTTAACCGTTGAGCTATTGAGGTTTTATAAAGTTATAGGTATTATTAGTTGAGACGGTAATATACTTAGCAACGATACGGATTTATAACATTCAAAGTCAAAGTCAAAGTCAAAATCATTTAAATTCAAAGTAGGTACAATTGTACTCCTTTTGATGGTCGAAGTTGTTAAATTTGTACGATATAGTGGTCATAATTAATTACGTAACTTAAAACTAAAGCTACGAGGGTTTCAAACGCGCCCAAGTCTGAGAAGAGCCCACAACAAACTCAGCCGGGTAATTTAACATTAAGCAGCTACTTACTTATATGGATTTTGGAAGGCATATTGGATCAAGAATTGATCGTGCAATAAATAGAGTTAAGTTTAAGTTCAAATGGAAGGAAACTATATCCATTTTAAATGATAAATTCGTTCATGATAGAGTAACGATGTAAACTTTGGCTAAAGTTCAAGTTGCCGGAGATCGAGGTAAAGAGCTCGGTTTGCGGTTAAATGCTATGGTGACATTTTTCACTAATTGTCTATATCTATTTAATTCAGTAAGGACTAAATTTGGAACTGCCACAAGCAAAAATGTTTCAACGAGGAATTATTAATGTATTATTAAATATTATTTATTATTAGTATCTGTCTTATTAGGAATTACTATTATATATTATGAGGAATTAAGTTTTGGCAGATTTTTTATTAGACATCAGCCAAAATTAAGTCTTTAAAAAACTGTGTTATTAAATACTTAATAAAACGATTAATTTAATCCTACCTAATGTTACTGATTTTTTTGAAAAGTCTTTTAAGTGCTTGATTATTATACTGAATTTTTGTTCGTTTATTTTTCTGCACCAATATAACGATAGCAACTATAAAATACAAATAAATTAAAAAGAAATTTAAAGCAAAAGTATACAGAAGTTTTATTTATAAGCTAGCATTTACTTAAACTTAGTCCTACTAAGTTCTATCAAAATTGTTTGTAGATAAAAATCGATTGATTGATTTATGGATTGAATAGATCCCAATATACGTATAAATCGCATGTCTCTAGCCATTTCGTCATCTCAGGGTAACTTAACCAGGTTTCCCTGACAATTCACTGCATACATTGCGTTGGGAAAGCTCTCAATCATTATTACCTTATGTAATAGATTGATGTGTAGATAGGCGATACGAGAGATTGATTTGCAATGAAACACTTGAGTGCAAACCTTTGACACACATTGTGCAAGGGATTAACCTGAATTCATGGATTTATTGAATAAAAGTACTTCAAATGTTTGTTTAGTTTAACTAATGTTAACATACTTAAATGAAACTATATGTATTTGATTCTTAACAGGGCTCTGTCCGTCACTCGTTTCATACAATCGTAGTTCCAATTTCATTTGAATATTAAGCAACCAAAGTCCATGAAATTTTGCACACATATTCTAGAAACTAATATCTGTGTTTAAGATTTTTCTAAAAATATGTAGTTTTAAAATTACAAGGGCTCAAAGATTTGTATGAAAATTTTTAAGACCGCGTAACTTTGAAACCGAATATTTTAACAGAAATCTGGAAAACCACAGACATAGATATTAGTTTCTAGAATATGTCTGCAAAATTTCATGGACTTTGGTTGCTTAATATTCAAATGAAATTGGAACTACGATTGTATGAAACGAGTGACGGAGAGAGCCCTCTTAAGCATTTAAATAAACAAAATATCTAGTGGCAGGCCTCGGTTGTGGCTAGTTGCCATCCTACCGGCAAAGCCGTGCCACCAAGCGATTTAGCGTAAGATACCACGCTGGCCCAATGCGGATCAGCAATACAGAGATAGCCTGCATCTCGTAGACGGACGTAGGCTACTTTTATCCCGAATAATCAATGATTCTATGGGATTTTTTAATATTGTATTTATATCACTTACCATCTTGTTCAGCCTTAGTACCATCACTGGTTTCATACGCGTAGTGCCATCCTTTGTCGTCGATTTCATTTTCGTACCTCAAGATCTGAGCTTGACTCGCGTAGTTCTGGGCCTGACTGCCGTAGTTCTGGTCCTGAGATTCGTAGTTCGTGGACTGGCTTCCGAAGTTTTGGCCTTAAATGGTTTTATTACAACAATTATTGTATCTTATTGAGAATACTTGTATCTTATTGTGAGAATACTATATTATTTGTATTCTAGACAAAAAATTGTTAGGTTCGAGTTAATAAAATAATCGTCATTAAAAAACTGTAGATGTGTAAAGGTTTGCAAAGACACTGTTCACTGACAATTTGACAAAAGCTGAAACACACAGTCATATTCTTAAAAGTTCAGATTTTTTGACGTATTTTTGTCCGTAGGTAAAAAACCACTTAATAAAATAAAAATATCAAAATCAAGATTTATTTATTTCACGTAGATTTTAGGACTAGTGTCTGTACTGCAATAAGTACAACAGATTCTACTGAGAGAGCTGACAAGAAACTCAGCAGTCGCTCTTTTTAACCCCCGACCCAAAAAGAGGGGTGTTATAAGTTTTACGTGTGTATCTGTGTATCTGTCTGTGGCATCGTAACTCCTAAACTAATGAACCGATTTTAATTTAGTTTTTTTTTGTTTGGAAGATGGCTTGATCGAGAGTGTTCTAGCTATAGTCGAAGAAAATCGGTTCAGCCGTTTGAAAGTTATGAGCTCTTTTGTAAATATTGTAACCTTCACTTGTCGGGGGTGTTATAAATTTTTAATTTACACTTGTTAAATCATTAATGATGATAATATAATCAATATTTGAAAAGGCCTCAAAATCTTTTAATTTAATTTGAATTTGTGATCTTTTTACTATAGACCGTTCTATCATAATATTGGAAGAATATTGAATGAAAATAGTTCTTACCTTGACTGGCATAGTTCTGATTTTGACTAGGGTAAGTTTTGGACTGACCAGCGTAGTTCTTGGACTGTGAAACGTAGGGGCCTGAGTCTGAGGTGTCTGCTCTTAGGGGCGTTTGGAGGCCTGTGTTTATACTATTTGCTCCCTTGTTTGGTGGCAGGTAGGTGTCTAACCGTGCTGCTGTTGCTATGGAAGCGAATGTTAGGGTGATAAGCTGGAAAGAAAATTCAGATACTGTTCTAAGATACTTCACAGATAGACAGACAGAGTTCTCTCTTTCTTTCTCACTATTTCTCATTTCTGAGGGTCGTAACTCGTAAACTACTATTAATCATAATATAAGAGTAGGGAATAGTAGGGGTTTTCTTAAGTTAACAATACGATGAGTTTCCCTATCCCTCCGAAATTGCAACACTATTTAAGATTTTTAAAAATCCCGTGGGAACTCCTTGATTTTTCTGTGATAATGATTATCCTATGTCACTTTCCATATCTTACTAATATATCCATGGCAAAAATACGTCGATCCATTGTTTCAGCGTGATTGAAGTACCAACCAAACCACAAACAAACACTTCCGAATTTATAATTTGGATTCTCACACACAGATTAGGGTTGAAACACATTGGTAGATTCTTTTGACGATCCAAATACATTTGTAAAAGTTTATTTATTACTTTAAATAAAACATTATCGACTTCTATGTCATATTAAAATAAAAAATTATGTATAAGCAATGTAATAAAATGTATAGGTACTAACGAATTTCATGACTGTATTGAGCACTGATGTGTTTGTTATGAGATAGTGAAATGATGGCTGCAACAGCTTCCACTGCCGTTTTATACTGAGACTGATAACAGCATCCGAATCTCGGATCCCTTCACGTTTTAGATGAGCAACATAGACGTTTTTCGAATTTACTCAGAAGTTATAGTAAAGGAGCTGGCGACAATTTTTTTCTTATTCATTATTTCTTTTTACTTGACTACGGCAAAGCCAAAAGGAAGGGTTATGATTTTAACAATCTATGTAAGCATGTAGGTTTGTATTTATGTGTGTTCCACCGTAGCGCCTAAACTACTGAGCCAATTTTGAAGATTGAGATGCAATCGATTCGTTATTATGGTTCGGGTGATAGAGGCTACATTTTATACGAAAAAATGAACCTGACGGATGTTACACCTAAAAAAGTGGAGGGTCTCCAAATTTTATTTGCTATTGTATCGAGTGGGATATCAAATGAAAGAGGAAAAAAATTCTGAGCTCATAAATATGAATATAATACAATGTTAAAATACACCGAGCGACAGAAAACTATTTAACACTTACATATATAAAACTAGCGCTATTTATCGCCAGTTTTCGGGTAATAGTTAAGGTGCAATGCTGTTTAACTTTAAATCTGGTTAAAGGTGCCCACGCACTCGAACTGAACTGCAGCTGAACTGCGCGTCGCGGCATTGCCCCGCACGATATTCTCTCCAGCCGCAACGTGCGGCAGTAACGCGCTACGCGGTACGCGCGTCGCGGCTGGAGAGAATATCGTGCGGGGCGCTGACGCGACGCGCAGTTCAGCTGCAGTTCAGTTCGTGTGCGTGGGCACCTTTACGTACGTTCTCATAATTTGCCTGACGATCAACGATTCCAAAGTTAAGCCACTGCCTCTTTGCCTATAATGATCTGGCTTCGGAGTTATTCGCGAACGCGTGCAATGATATTAATTGGTGTATTTAGACCGTGCCAGGTGTGACATTGGGTGAAGAAGCTTCAAACGATTCGATGCGTGGTGCAATTATTTTTGTAATTCAAGCGGATCAATTGATTGGCATACTGCTTTTGATCAATGATAACGCCATGTCAATCTTTTAGTGTGTGAAGAATATTAGAAGTCATGGATTAGAATCATAGGACAACGGCTCAGTTATAAAAATTTCTAGTCAGTAGGGACTGCCGACAGTAGTCTCATCTTATCACAAAATCTCATGTATAATATGTGTATAACTAGTTATAGGTATAATTTAGTATAAAGGTTATTAGATTAGACTTAGTATTCTTAGGTAGCTATTAGTTAGAGACAATTTTAGTGTTAACAGGGCTCTCTCCGTCACTCGTTTCCGCTCGTTTCATACAATCGTAGTTCCAATTTCATTTGAATATTAAGCAACCAAAATCCATGAAATTTTGCAGACTTATTCTAGAAACTAATATCTGTGTCTGTGGTGTTTTAGATTTTTCTAAAAATATGTAGTTTTAAAACTACAGGGGCTCAAAGATTTGTATGAAATTTTTTAAGACCGCGTAACTTTGAAACCGAATATTTTAATAGAAATCTGGCAAACCACCGACATAGATATTAGTTTCTAGAATGTGTCTGCACTTGGACTTTGGTTGCTTAGTATTCAAATGAAATTGGAACTACGATTGTATGAAACGAGTGACAAAGAGCCCTCTTAAGGGGTATTTAAAATGTAGTTTATCTAATTATCTATGTATATAACTAGCGAAAATAATGAATGCCGGCGCACCGATAACTCCAATCGGGGTTTGATACACCGGAATGTTCGTTGTAAATTGTAATTAATGTACCTGATATTTAAAATGTATGTTTGTTTGAAAAAAATATATAAAATAAAACTCAAATTTTTATAAAGTTCAAAGATAAACTAAACTCAAATTTTTATAACTATTTATTATTATTTGACCATCATCATTATCATCATCGTCAACCGATAGATATCCACTCTCTCCACACACCACGGTCTTGCGCCGCCTGAATACAGCGGCTCCTTGCGACTCCTTTGATTTGTCTGTCCACCTAGTGGAAGGTCTTCCAATGTTGCGTTTTCCGGTGCGCGGTCGCCATTCTAGCATCTTGAGACCCCAACGTCTATAGATTTTTCGACTATGTGCCTTGCCTATTGCCACTTCAGCTTCGCAATCCGTATGTCGGTTACTCTGGTTCTCCTACGGATCTCCTCATTTCTTATAGTTTCATAGTTAGTCTCGGCTCCATAAATGTCATCACCAGCATCAAACGCTGTTCGAAGAATTGGACTGGAAACCCCGAGGAATTCTGGACGAGAATACATATGAAGCTTTCTCAATAATTGTTTAATCTCCAATTATTGTTATGAAATTCAGACAATATTATGTCTAACGATTACCCAATGGTACGAGTAGATGCAGTACCTATATTTTTATGACGTGAAAAGATTTGTATGGTCACTTTAGAAAGTGAATTAATCACTATTACACACTATTGTTATTCATTGAAACTGTGAGGCGGTGATAGAGTAGTGGTTAAGACTCGGCCTCCTGTTCGGGGGGTGTGCAGTTCGATCCCGGGGACGCACCTTCAACTTTTCGGAGCTATGTACATTTCATTTTTACAATCAGCTGTTGCAATGGGCAGGTAAACAAACGTGTTCTGGAGTGGAGACCGCGCACCAGTAAGAGTAGAGTAGGACGACCTCCAGCCTGCTGGATCGATGACCTGAAGAAGGTGGCGGGGAGTGGTTAGATGAGGAGGGCGAAGTACCGTGTTTGGTGGCGCGCTCTTGGAAAGGCCTATGTCCAGCAATGGACGCATACAGGCTGATGGATTGGATTGGATTGGAATCAGCTGTTTGCAAGGTTGTTACATTGGAGCTTTAAACAAATTCTGTAGGTCCTGATTATCTCCCACGGGTATCAAGCTACGAGGCTCACTATTTTTTGTTACATTTACACGTTAGTCCTAACTTCAGCTTGCTAGGATGTTACGGATATTATCTAATACCTTGTAATATAATATAATGTAATATACGGTATATTACTGCAGAAAATACGGAAGCTGCAAAAACCTCCAAACTAATCATATTGATCTTGAGCACAGTAGCAAATTTAAAATTACATAATGTGAAACGAATTACTAAGTGATTTTTAATAAATTTAATAATCTTTAAATCTTCATGACGATTTGTATGGACTTATTCAGAGCAAGCATTTCAATGGTTAGGAGTTATGAGAACTTAAGTATGATTCATAAAATATAATCATGATGCACATGCAAATTGCAAACATACAACCTACCGTTATTAATGACTTCATGTGTTTTTAACAAGCTTTTTCCCGTGGCTTTGCACGTGATTTTCATTCGTACATTTAGGTACCTGTGAGGATTATATTTTCTTCAGCTTTAGCTTAATTTAAAAAAAAAATCTCCCAACGAATTGAGAACCCCCTTCTTTTTTGAAAGTCGGTTAAAAAGGTCCGGTTTCCACCTAAGTGAAGCGGAGGGGAGATGTGTTGAGTCAACCAGTCAGACTCCTAATAGGTAATGACGTGAAAAACATTATGTCGTATTTTAAAAATTGTTACGAGTATTGGTTGATTGAACATCTCTTCGCTCCACTTGGGTAGAAACCCAGAAAACAGACCATAACCGAATCCAAATAAAACCTAGGTCCTCTCAAGGATTGTGAAACATAACAATCAGTGCACTAAAGGGATCTTCGAAAATAGAAAAAACCCTTTTAATGATTATAGAAGGAGTATCAAGTAACTAATAGGTACTTAGGTTTTACATTTTAATTAAAGGTTTAGCCTGCATTTAATAATAAGGTATTCGATCTGAATACCATCACGAACTTGAATTTTCAAAACGTCATCGCGTTTAGTATTACAACTTACCTTTTGGTGACGAAAAGTTCATGCTTCAATTTAGTTTTATGCCCTTTATTAATAAACAATCTAATTTAAACTTTGTTTTTAGAGCTATAGAACTTAATTTCACTTAATCATAATTGGAAAACTTTTGAAGCTTTTGATAAGAGTTAAAAGGAAGAATAGACTTTAATGTCAGTACTATAAGGTTAATTTTTATTTACAAGATTTAGATGGACTTATTTCATGGATTTCATACCAGACGTAGGTTTAGGACCTTCATAAGTTTATGTTTATGATCTGGTGGAATGTCACAGTATTTAAAATGAGGCCTATTATATGGTTTTAAGTCTAGTCTAGTCTTTAGTTTAAAAGTTTAAGGTATAACAAGTGTAAATTAAAAATTTATAACACTCCCGACAAGTAACTAGGTTATAGGTTATAGTTATAGTAACTAGAAAAGAGCTGATAACTTTTAAACGGCTGAACCGATTTTCTTGGATTATAGCTAAGAACACTCTCGATCAAGCCACTTTTCAAACAAAAATACTAAATTAAAATCGGTTCAATAGTCTAGGAGCTACAATGCCACAGACAGATACACAGATACACAGATACACACGTCAAACTTATAGTACCCCTCTTTTTGGGTCGGGGGTTAAAAATGAACGTGATTTCTAATATGAATGTCTAACACACGCTGACTCTTAGTCCATCTATTCACTTGTACGAATAAGTATTTTGTCAGATAACAAATTAACTGGGCGGAACTGAACCCACGCCTTTGGGGAATATGTTAACATTTGAGCCATAAAACTTTATGTGTGTTACACATTAATTAAGTTCCGCCCTACCTACTAACTACTTGTCTAAGATCCCAGTGCCGCCAGACGTTACTTTTTCTTTAATTCAGATTGAAGTTAGCCCTTGACTACAATCTCATCTGGTGGTAAATGATCATGCAGTCTAAGATGGAAGCGAGTTAACCTGCAAGGGGTACGGCAGTTTTCATTAAACCCATGCTCCTTTGGTTTATACACGGCTTCATACCGGAACGCTAAATCGCCGGCTTTGCCAGTAGGGCGGTAACTAGCCACGGCCGAAGCCTCCCACCAGACGATGACGCTACTTATTTTCTGAGAAACGAAATGTGTGTGATAGAGTAGTGTTAGTGTAGAGTAGTTTAACATACTCACATTTGCTAGCTTGTGAGCCAATTTAAAGATGTCAATTGCTAACGGCACGTGAAAAAATTACTCACTTTTATTAGAGTGATGATTTTTACGTATATTTTCTGAATATCAATAGTATAAAAATTATGACTCAAATTCCAAGTAAGATTATGTACGTTATATTTTTTTGCGAGCTTGAATGCGTCTCGCAGAAAATACCGCCAAGGGAAAGCGTCGGCAATATTAAATATTATTTTTATATAATAAGTAGGTATAAGTATTAGTAGGTTTTCATTTAAATCTACATGTTTTTAGATAGGTACCTTTTGCAGCTGATATCTATAAATTGGCCTACAAGTTAGCAGATATTCGTACATTTATAATACACACTAAAACTACTCTATCCCACACATCTTGTTTCTCAGAAAATAAGTGAGGTCCGGCGGTTCCCAAATCTTGATCCATGTATTCTAACACAATACGAATTACATGTTTACTTGAGACCTACTTAACTGTTGACCAATAACTCTTGTCAATGATTTATTATTGACATGTTTTAGCGACAGGGTTTGAAGCTGAAGAGGTAATGGTATGAAAATGGTATGGTCACTTGGTATGAAAAACTGGTCAAACGCAAGTCAAACTCGCACGAAGGGTACTAGGAATCACACTTTTTTTTGTTATGTTGTACCTAACTACAAATTCACAGTTTTCGCAATATTCCCTTTACTTGTGTTACTAGTCGATGCCCGCGACTTCGCCCGCGTGGATTTAGGGTTTTCGAAATCCCGTGGGAACTTCTTGATTTTCTGGGATAAAAAGTAGCCTATGTGCTAATCCAGGATATTATCTATGTCCATTCCTTTCAGCCAAATCCGTCTAGTAGTCTTTGCGTGAAGGAGTAGGTAACAACATACACATACACACACAAACACACACACACACACACACACAAACACACAAACTTTCGCCTTTATAATATATTAGTGTGACAGTGTGATTAGTGTGATAGTGTGATGTGATAAAATAAAACATTGCTAGTATATCACTGCTACCTATCGAATTTCACGATTCATGGTCAACGGGTAGTACCTACCGTAAGTACTTATAGATTTTGATTCCCTTGACGGGTATTGACAGATACGACAAACAGACAGACAGACAGGCTTCTGATGACTTTAATACCTGAATAGCGTATCAAAGCTATAAATTATAATATGAGTAATTAAAGTGCTAAGCCAAAACATGTCTACTGTGTAAAAAAATCGGGTAATTAGAGAAGATCATATGATTGCGGTTAAAATTGATAAATAGCGATCATTAGGAAGGCGAGGAAGCTTATAAATTAACTTTGAACCTTGACTTTACAGTACACACTTGTAAGTGTGGTGCAAGTTACAGGAGCTTTCTGTTTTTTTTCAAAGTTAAAAGTTTATTTCATGTATGGAAACAAATGAAATAATTACTCTTGTGTATTGTAAATATCACATTTAATTAATTATAATGTATAGGTATATAATATGTAGGTATGTATACACCTTATTGCCCCACAAAACACAAATGACAGGTAACAAAAACAAAAACTTAAAATAAATAATGTATTTTACAACTTAAACAAAACCGGCCAAGTGCGAGTCAGACTCGCGCACTGAGGTTTCCATACTCGAGTATTTTGCCAACATTTTGCACGATAAATCAAAAACTATTATGTGCATAATTTTGCATAAAAATAAATAAAAATCTGTTTTAGAATGTACAGGTAAAGTCCTTTCATATGATACCCCACTCGGTATAGTTATCTTACTTTGAAAATTGACTTTGACCACCAATTGATTGATTTTTTAACCACAAATTCGCGGTTTTCAGATTTATTCCTCTACTTGTGCTATAAGACCTACCTAACTGCCAAATTTCATGATTCTAGGTCAACGGGAAGTACCCCATAGGTTTCTTGACAGACACGACGGACAGACAGACAGACAGACAGACATCCTATAAGGGTTCCGTTTTTCCTTTAGAGGTACGGAACCCTTAAAAAATAACAATGTAAAAGATAGATAGGCATTTTCTACATCACCATACGTCAACATACGTTTTTACGTCATCTCCTACTGTTCTGTGTAATTGCAGTCAAGCGCAAGCCACGTCCAAAAAAGTGTGGTTCCGTAGCAATGAACCTATAAAATAAAAACTCGGATCACTCATCTTAGGTCGCCTTGTACCACACATCAGAAGATCGCAAATAACAGCTCAAGATTGCTTTTTATTTGATGCTCTCGAGCTAGTTAGATGTATTGCAATCATTTGCTTAATTGATGCCACTTCACTTGTTTATTTTGGACTCTCCTTTTATTACAGTAAGTGGGTCAAAAGTTTAATATATATATTTTGTAACTAGATGAAGCTGCGACTTCGTCCACGTGGATCAATGTGATTTTTTGCTTGGGTATATTCAAAGTCCTAGGGACTGACATAGGCTAATTTTTATCCCGTAAAATCAAGAAGTTCTCACGTCTGAACAGTATCTTCGTCAGTTTTTAGAGTTCCGTATCTTCACAAAAAAAGAGGAAACCTTATAGGATCACTTCGTTGTCTGTCTGTCAAGAGTCAAGACCCGTCAAGGGAGAAAAAATCTATATAGGGTACTTCTCGTTGACGTCTCGTAGAATCATGAAATTTCGCAGGTAGCATTCATTGTCTTTGTACAAGTAAGGGGTGAAAATCCAGAACCGTGAATTTTTGGTTATATTCCAAAAATAAAATGTTATTTCTTGTGTAAATGTACGGAACCCTTCGTTTGCGAGTCTGACTCGCAATTAAACGGTTTTTTTGTAAGTATTATTTAGAGCACTTTAAAAGGTTTAATGGTGAGGACCTTGAACTATATTTACTATCACGAGCTGTTCACCTTTCACCCACACGAATCTGCATAGAGCGTGTAATAAAGTGAGCGTTTCAACCGCTAGAATGGCTGGCTCATCTTTTACGTACAGAATCAGCCGGACTGTTCAGCACGGTATGGCAGCTAGTATTCTTGGCGCTATGCCACGTGGGCTTGACTTGTACAGTATTGAGGCTAGTTTTAATGTTGGAATATTTTCAATATAAAAAAGAAAATGGTTTTCCTATGCATAACTTGTTTTCTATGTCTTTGTAATATTACTAACGACCCGGGGCGGCTTCGCATGCTGCAATGTGATAATATACCTAACAAAATAACTAGACTAGTTATTTCATAACTAGACTAGTTATTTTGTATAGTATTTGTATAATATTGGGCAGCTTTTAGTTTAACACTAATATTAGCAGAGATTTCAAGAAACGATACGTGTATGGCCAGGGTTTTTAACTCAAACTCCTCAAACTTTGATGTAATTATCGTTGCATTCCTTATTTCCCAGAGGTACCTACGTAACGCAATTTACCTATTTATTATGCAAAGCGCTCTTGCTATTTGTGTACTTAATGAAAGCTTTCTAGAAATTGTACATGTTCATGTTTCAAATTCTAAAGACCTAAATCAATTGGAAAAAAGGCATTTCTATCGTGAATCAAACCCGATATTGTCTTCTTTCTGGGAGCAAATATTTTTATCACTGCGCAACATGGCTCTCAAGAATGTTTATAAGTTATCTTACGTTACCTTCATATAGGTAATAGGTATGTATTAAGAGGGCTCCTCCGTCACTCGTTTCATACAATCGTAGTTCCAATTTCATTTGAGTATTAAGCAACCAAAGTCCATGAAATTTTGCAGACATATTCAAGAAACTAATATCTATGTCTGTGGTTTTCCAGATTTCTGTTAATATATTAGATTTCTATTATATTATATCAGTTTCAAAGTTACGCGGTCTTAAAAATTTACATACAAATCTTTGAGCCCTGTAATTTTAAAAATACATATTTTTAGAAAAATCTAAACCACAGACACAGATATTAGTTTCTAGAATATGACTGCATAATTTCATGGACTTTGGTTGCTTAATATTCAAATGAAATTGGAACTACGATTGTATGAAACGAGTGACGGAGAGAGCCCTCTTAAACATAAGTAATTCATTCAATGCGCTATATTGGAATAATAGTAAGCTGGTAACAAAAGATACGCTTTTATAGTAACACAAATCTCTATCTTATAACTAGTAAGTACAAGAAACTATTCGTCTCTTTCGCGTTTATTTCATAGTGAAAGGATTCTTTATACTCGCCGATTCAGAATAACTAAATTGATACATAATTTACTACAATTAATTTAATTTGAACATAAAAATATATTCGTATATTGTAATAATATAATATAAGGTTGCCTGGTAGAGATTGCTCTAAGCAATAAGGCTGCCTTTGCACACAATTGTTTTTTTTTTGTTTTCTTCTTTCTGTGTTGTGTTCCTTTACATGTGTTTTTGTGTGCAATAAAGTGTTCTATCTATCTACCTATCAATATTGTTCAAACCAGTTAGTTTAGTGTAAGTAAATTAATGATTTTTTGCTTATTTCGTGGTTTAACGACATTTTATATTGTAAATTAATTAATAAAATAATAAGTAAAACGCACAGTGTATTATTTTCTTTCACGAACTCGCCAACAAACTGCCGTTCAGTTTGGCGACAAATAAACTGGAATAGGTAAATTTGGTTGTGCATAAGCAATCAACAAATAAAATAAAAGATAACAATCTAACTTCAACCGTATTTTCATTTCCATACGAACTTTTTCCCCTTACTTTATCTCCTTAGGATGATTTTTCAAAATTATTTTATTATTATTTTACTTATTATATTGTGAGAAATTCCTGTGAAAAATTCCTTTAAAGTATTTTGACTCAGAAATCATAGCCTAATACGAACAATTTTACATATTGTTGTAAAATTGTTCTTTTTGTAAAAGAACAATTTTGTAAAATTTCTTTCATTTTGGCCCAAACTAAAATAATTGAGATGAAAAAGATTATAGAGATCAAAATACTGTGCAGCTCATTTGTATAAAATATTTTTGTCGTACGATATTTAACATACGATAAATCGTTAGTTATTACTGAAGGTATAAATGGAGTTCAGAAAGAGATGCGTTTAGTTTCATCGTTCAACTTGCAACAAGTTTGTAGGTCAAATTGTGATGTAATTCACATTCTATCATTGAAAGTGGGATTACGGGTCTGAGCGTAAAAGATGCACTTATATGGACAATGAACTTTCCTTTTCTATGACCTTGGAATCTCATAGTTTGGTCTCTAATTTTTCGGTTTTAGGGATTCGTAGTGGTAATGTCGCCTTGTATTCGGGAGGTCGGAAGTTCGATCCCGGACACGCACCTCTATCTTATCGGAGTTGTGCGTGCTTTTGAAGCAATCCTCCATACTAATATTATAAATGCGAAAGTGTGTCTGTCTGTCTGTCTGCTACGTTTTCACGGCCCAACCACTGAACCGATTTCAATGAAATTTGGTACAGACTTCGGGTACATCCCGGGGAAGGACATAGGCTATATACTTTTTATCCCGGAAAATCAAAGAGTTCCTACAGGATTTGAAAAAACCGAAATCCACGCGGGCGAAACCTCAGGCATCCTCCAGTTTATAACAATAATAATTATTACCTGCGGTGAAGATTTGCGGGTTAAACGGCGAAGAGAAAATCACACATCGTAAGAAAACCTGCATGCCTAAGAGTTTTTCACAATGTTTTCTAAGATGTGTGATATCTGCCAATTCACACTGGACCAGCGTGGCCGACTTTGGCCTAAATCCTTCCTTATGGCCTTCTCATTCTGAGAAGAAACCCGTGCTCAGTATCACGATGAATTGTAGAGATGGTCATAAATGTGGCCAAGAAAAATTTGTTTACAATTTTTTTTTATTTTGTCGTAGTAGTTGTTTAGGAGTCTTACATCTTACTAATATTATAATTAATGTAGAAGATTGGATGTTTGTGTGTTTGTTCCTCCTACACGCAACAATGACTGAACCGATTAGATGAAACTTGGAATGGAGATAGCTTAACTTATAGGCTGAATAATTATTAACAAGTCAGTTACATTTTATCCCGCATTTTTAAGAAAAAAAAAGTTCTAATTTTTTTTCAATGGTAAGTACCTAAGTTTTTTGTTATTTAGGTAGTTTTTGAAGCTTAGTGTAACGAGCGTAACTTTTTAATAAAAAAACAATTAATTAAGTAATAATAATTTACTATGTTACTTGTACGAGTAATTCTATATAATGTGTGTTACTGGTTCAAGTTGGCTTACATAAGGCCTCTCATACTTACCCATCTTCATACATTTTTGGTAGATCTTGAGTAATTAGTAGGTAACGGGGCTTGTATAATTAACGGGGCTTTGTTAATTTTAATCTGAATAGATATTTTCATAGTTACATGCAGATTAATTTAATTGTACTAGTAGGTTCCACATTCATTTATGGTTGCGAATTATGAAAATATGCTAGACTAGACTAGCTTTTGTACGCGATTTATAATATACTAGCTGATACCCGCGACTTCGTTCGCGTGAATGTTGGTTTTAAAATTCCCGTGGGAACTCTTTGATTTTCCGGGATAAAAAGTAGCCTATGTGCTAATCCAGGGTATAATCTACCTCTTTTCTTAATTTCAGCCCAATCCGTCCAGTAGTTTTTGCGTGAAGGAGTAACAAACATACACACACACACACACATACAAACTTTCTCCTTTATAATATTAGTGTGAAGTGTGATGTGATAATAGTACCTACTTAATTGTGTTTTGGTCTTCTTATATAGGTTAGAATTTGACCTATAGGTACAATTTTTTTATAACAATAGGGCAAAGGTACAAGGTTACCTATTGTTTGAAGATAAAGCTTTATCCATAAGGAATTATTGAGTACTAGAGGATGCCCGCGACTTCATCCGCGTGGATCTAGGTTTTTAAAGATCCCGTGTGAACTCTTTGATTTTCCAGGATAAAAAGTAGCCTGTGTCCGTCCCCGGGATATAAGCTAACCCTGTCGGTTAATCGGCTAAACTGTTGGGCCGTGAAAAGGTAGCAGACAGACAGACACACTTTCGCATTTATAATATTAGTGTGGATAGACTGTTGCCTGCTTGCATACTTATGAGAAAGTAGATAATGCCCGCGACTTCACTCACGTACCTAAGTTTCGGTTTTTTTAAAAAATTGTTAGAACTCTTCGATTTTCTGGGATAAAATTTAGCCTTTATCCGTCTCCGGGATACAAGTTATCTCTGTATCAAATAAGCAGATGATCCTTGCAACTTCTTTGGTCTTGATTTAGGTTTTTGAATATCCCCTGGGAGCTCTTTGATTTTCTGGGACAAAAACTTCCTCCAAGCTATCTCAGTTCCACAACAAAATCGTTTGGAACGGGCTGTGAAAAGCTCAATTTCAATTTTAATTTATTGCAATTCCATAAATACATTCCTTAATAAATCTAACATTTGGAGTAAATACTAAGATTATACAAGGTAGGAGTATTATAGTCCAGTCATTTGGTGCTTAAAAAGGGGCTTATCAGGAAAGCTAGCAGACAGACAGACCTTCGCATTTATAATATTAGTATGGATTAAATAGGTAGGCACAAGTATATTCTGAAAACAATTGACCTGTCACGATGTAACAGATTAGAAAGAACAGGAGTCTGACCAAGGCTTTGATATTTTAGCTTTATATTATGGAATGAAGAGTAGATTTTATAACTAGATTAATCTGTAAGTAGGTAGGAACCTATATCCTTTGAATCGCCTATTTTTCTTTGATTTTACGTCACCCATAAGCCTTCATCGTCGATTCAGGGTCAAACCGAGTGTTTCCTCACTCTAGTTCACTCTGACAGACAAGTGTAAATTAAAAATTTATAACACCCCCGACAAGTGAAGGTTACAGTAACTAGAAAAGACCGAAAAGACCTGATAACTTTCAAACGGCTGAACTGATTTTCTTGGACTATTCCGCGCCTACGATCTAAAGTATCTGAGTTTTCCAAAACATCATTTTCAAATAAATAATTATGTATTTAGGCAACGTCCATCTTGACAGCTTGACATTTGTCAATTGACATAATATTATGAACCTAACGGTTATCTAACCTTCTTTTCTACAAGAAAACTAGAAAAGAGCTGATAACTCTTAAACGGCTGAACCAATTTTTTTGGATTATAGCTAAGAACACTCTCGATCAAGCCACCTTTCAAACAAAAAAAAGTAAATTAAAATCGGTTCATTCGTTTAGGCGCTACGATGCCACAGACAGATACACAGATACACAGGTACACACGTCAAACTTATAACACCCCTCTTTTTGGGTCGGGGGTTAAAAAGAGGAGATCGTAGAAGAACCAGAGTCAACGACATGGTTCAACGGGCTACAACCAGAAGTGGCAATGGGCAGTGCATTATGTACACATTTAAAAAACCCATAGATATTTAGTGCAAAATAATTATAACACTTTTAAAGGTCTAAATTGATTTTTATTGATTATGTTATAAAAGGATTGTTATTATTTATTAGTGCTGTTATTTAAAGCGATTAAGTTTAAAAGTCATGACTTGCACTTAGATAATGAAATCTTACCTTGACATCTTGATAGAAGATGATATTAATTTTTAGTCACTTCGGTATTATGGATCATTGTTTCAATCTATTGTTTTGAACTGATGGAATTTGAGATTAATATGAGCGTATGAATCTGTCTGTCTGTTTGTTACTTATACTGGAAACCAATACTAATAAATAACTCTAGACTTTTATACACTGGCACCGTCTATCGTTAACCTTAGGTACTGAAACTTGATTAGCATTCAGATATTTCTTTCTCGATTTTCTAAATAGTTTATTTAGGTACCTATCATAAGCCTTTTAAAAGAACTTGATGTGACCATAGTATTATATCTAATATTCAATTTGATCTCATTAATATCTCCGAGTTTGGAACAAATAATAGATAAAAACGTATGATTTATAGTTTGAATGTGAGGCCAAACATAATTGCATAATTATCGATATCAGATAATATTATGTACTTGCAAAGTACCTACGATACACGGCATATGCTATGCTATGCGATGCTATAAATGCACTATGAACAGTCTTTTTTTTTATTTTAATACTTATTGCAATAATTCTACTCGGCTCGCCTCGTCTAATAGGCATGGTGTCTATTAGACCTAATTTAAAATTCAAGAAAAAACGCTAGTTTCGCAAATACAAAAAATAAGTTTAAATGTCTCGAGCTATTTAAGCAATATTATTATATTATTTGTATGGTCATTTGTGTTATATTTGTTGCAAATTTCCAGTAAGGGATGATTTAAGTTAGACCGTGCCGGGCCTGAGCCGCGTTTGAGGCACGTCCAATGCACAGACGATCCACGAATTGCAATTTTGTATGAATAAACGCGGACGAATTTCGCAAGATTCGGACATGGCATGGCATGATGTGATCTCATACATTTTCCGATCTCTGTGTCTCGTACGTGGCACGACTCGGGCAGAGCTCAGTCTAGCATAAATCATCCATTATTCGCCTAGGTCGCCGAATCGCTCGGGCCGACACAAGCTGGGTGTTTCTATGGTTTGCGATAAAAGCTATAAATCTTTATCCTTAACTGGATAACTAACTTAACAAAAAGTTCCGCGTTCAAGACGACCAAATCATCGATCCTTTTTGAATGTAGTTGACCTTTTTTATTCAAATCGCTACAGATGAGACGGTAATTGTGAAATAATTACTGTATAGCGTAACTTTAACAGGGCTCTCTCCGTCACTTACTCCATACAATCGTAGTTCCAATTTCATTTGAATATTAAGCAACCAAAGTCCATGAAATTTTGCAGACATATTCTAGAAACTAATATCTATGTCTGTGGTTTTCCAGATTTCTGTTAAAATATTCGGTTTCAAAGTTACGCGGTCTTAAAAAAATTCATACAAATCTTTGAGCCCCTGTTTTTTTAAAACTACATATTTTTAGAAAAATATAAAACACCACAGACACAAATATTAGTTTCTAGAATATGTCTGCAAAATTTCATGGACTTTGGTTGCTTAATATTCAAATGAAATTGGAACTACGATTGTATGAAACGAGTGACGGAGAGAGCCCTGTTAAACCACAAATACACCAATCGTTGTAAACTATGCCTAGGGGCTTCATAATGGACAAGATGGAATACAGAGGCATCATTTAATTTCTATTTTATTTAATAAGTTTTTCGTAATTATTTTTTATAGTTTGTAGGCAGGTCTTTTAAATGGTTATTTTCGGATAAGTTTTCAGGGTTCCGTAAAATGTTGTGCAGTCTGCAGACATTTTTATTCCTTTACTCCTGAAAAATTAAAAAGTTCCCACGGGATTTTCGCGGGATGAATGCCACAGTTTTTATAACTATTAGTTTATTTATTAAGTATTATCTTTAATATTGGTACATTAATAATTATTTTAGTTCTTATATTAGTTAAATATACGTATAGGGACTGTGATTCATATTTTGTTGAGTAAAGAACCCTTTATCATTGTAGTGATTCTGGCATAATGGTTTTTAGCAGTTTTTAATATATATTCATAATAACATGCCCCTTTAATTTAATTTTATATGCATGTCATCCTGATTTTATGACTTGTTATTGCTTATGGATAACATTAACAAAATAATTATTATTAAACTGCAAAATAAGGAAAAACGCAGAAGCTGTTTATGAAATTGATGATAGTCTTAAATTAAATTATTTATTTATTATTTTTATCATATGAAAAACCTAAGATAGTTCGGTACAAGAACACTTTTTTAGGGTTCCGTACCTCAAAAGGAAAAACGGAACCCTTATAGGATCACTTTGTTGTCTGTCTGTCTGTTTTGTAATGTAATCACAAATTCACAGTTTCCGGATTTTTCCTTTACTTGTGCTATAAGACATTGCTACCTACCAAACATGATTCTAGATCAACGAGAAGTAGACAGGTACTCTTTAAGACAGACCGACAGACCGATAGACAGACAGACAGACAGACAGACAGGCAGACAGACAGACATAAACGAAATGATCCTATAAGGGGTCCTTTTTTCCCTGGAGATACGGAAGCCTGAAAAGCAATATTTAATCATAATTTTAATTGAAAGTCAAAAATCATAGGTACTTAAGTAGGTACTAACCTGTAACTTATATTACTTACCTGTAAATGGAAAAATGTGTATGCCCGTCACCTTTTGGTCGGTCTGTTTCTTTTTCAGAGACGAAAATCGGCTATTTATGTCCCGGAAAATCAAAATTTTTTAAAACATACTTAAATCATACATTTATGTAGAACGTTGTATGTCAGTCAGTTGGAAGAGTGTAACAGGTAAGCCCAACCATGCGTAGCCGGATGAGTCAGTTAGTACTTAGTTACAATTAAGTTTAGGTAGAACTTATTAAGTTTAATAAATTCCATTCTTGTAATGCGGATACGCAAATCGTTGCTATTTACATTTAACTATAGCCTTAAATGTCACAGATGGACATCGGCTAAGTAGCTTTTGAAGCTTTCAATTGTAGGTATAATGTAAATTAGTTGTATTTATAACATTTAACCATGTAATGATATACATTTTATGGTAATTCAAAGACGAGATGTTTTCTTTATAAAGGATGTTTCATTTATGACTATTTTAAAGTTTAAATTATTTTGCCTTAAATGTCACAGATGGACATCGGCTAAGTAGCTTTTGAAGCTTTCAATTGTAGGTATAATGTAAATTAGTTGTATTTATAACATTTAACCATGTAATGATATACATTTTATGGTAATTCAAAGACGAGATGTTTTATTTATAAAGGATGTTTCATTTATGACTATTTTAAAGTTTAAATTATTTTGCCACCCCAACAATAATTTTTCAGTTAGGTATGGCTAAAAACTAATTCTCTAAATGCTACCTAACTAAAGTCCTTGGTTCTACGTAAAATACCTATACACTTTTTAAGAAATATCAGGATCATATTATTACACAAGGAGCAACAAGATTACCTAATTCGCTACATAATCCGCTAAAACAAAAAATCTCTATGGTATAACGCTAGCATAGGTACGTTATAATATGCACCGTCCGCCCTCCCGCTACTAAACATGCAGTAAAAACAAGCAACCAAACAAGCTATAAACAAAACCAACTCGCACACCACACAAATCTTCTAACGGCTGTGCGGGGCGTCCCCAACCCGGTTGCCATCTCAATTTGTCGCACACTATACGTCATTTCACTTCGACACCGGAGCATCCTCAGGAAATGTAGACCCCACAATGCAAGAGTCATCTCCTGAAAAGGAATAATTATAGTCTAAAGGCTGAAGGAAGGAATATTTACCTCATTCTGTTTCGAAATGATGCTAAAATGTTAGCGGACGCAAATTCGCAATAATAATGATATGCTAAGTGGATTTGTTATATTTACACATAATTTTATCAAAGGACTAGTTATATGAATGCATAAGAGCATTCCTGGTCACGAATTAATAAATTTCACTCATAATAGTTGGGTGCGAGAGATCTAATATTAGATTACATGGAATAGGCGTTATATTTATCTATAGCGATAAGTACAGGCAACGCGATTTTTTTGTTTATAATATTTACTAGCTGACGCCCGCGACTTCGTCCGCGTGGATTTAGGTTTTTCGAAATCCCGTGGGAACTCTATGATTTTCCGGGATAAAAAGTAGCCTATGTGCTAATCCAGGATATTATCTATCTCTATTCTGAGTTTCAGCCAAATCCTTTCAGTGGTTTTTGCGTGAAGGAGTAACAAACATACACACACACACACACACACACAGACATACACACATACACACAAACTTTCGCCTTTATAATATTAGTGTGATTTTTCAAAACATGATACTTAACAGAAAAAATACCCAGCGGAGGTTGCAAGATTGGAATTTCTCGCGCGTTTGGAATTCTTGTAAGTCGTAGCTAAGTTTTAAAAGGATCATCTATGTAAATGTAGTCCAATTTTCATAAATTTTAGAAATGTTATAGATACTTATAATGAAGTACCTGTAGTCGTACGTATTTTATTTTTATTTAACTAAACTAAAAATACAAAAAATAAACTTTATAGGGAACAGATAGCATTTTTGAAAATACCTAATCGCATCCCAAGGAATGTCTCACTCTAAAATATTTTGTAAGCTGTGCAAACCAAAGCAAACGAACATTTTTTAGGTATTTCTTTCACGGTTTATTGCGATGTTTTAGCTCGGAAAACATATTATATGTCATACATCCAAAATATGATGTTCATAATAATTATGTACGGAACCTTTAGGTGACGCACAATTCGCACTTGACCGGTTTTTATTTTACACGGGATTTTCAAAGCCACGCGGACTAACCACGGAAGCCGTGGGCATCAGCTTCTTTTCAATAATTTTGAAGCCGATGATACTCCAGGTCAATTTAAATTAGTCACCTCATAAATAACTGCGCGATGTCAGCACTGGCAGCTCACTCGCAATATTAAGTTAAAATTACGCTCCGTTTTGCAATGTGTAAGCTCACGAACCGGCGCTTCACAAGAAGCACATCTTTCCTATTCTAATTTTCATGAATATTAATTACAGACCGATGCCCGCGACGTCTTCCCCGTGGATTTAGGATTTGAAAATCTCCTGGGAACTCTTGGATTTTCCGTGGTTAAAATAGCCTATTAAGTATGCCATTTTTCAAGTCTATACCTAAGTATACATATACGAAAAATACAGCGATACGTTGCTCCGTTGCGACATAATTGAAGGACATTTTTTTTTAAAAAGAATATTAGCCATGTCAATGATGACTAACTTTCCTTTCCCCTCCAACTAAGCGTAAAGCTAGTGCTAGGAGTGGGTACGACAATAGTGCAACGGGTGGGGTTTGAACCGCCGAGCCTTCGCCGAGCCTTAGAATTCAGTCTGCTCCTCAACCGTTGAGCTATTGAGGCTCTAATCAACAAACCAGCCTCCGCTCCAGAATACGTCTGCCCCAGCCGTCGGTTCTGCGACAGAATTCAAATTCAAATTCAAATTCAAAATGTTTTTATTCAATTAGACTTTTACAAGTTCTTTCGAATCGTCAAAAGCATCTACCACTGGTTCGGAATGCCTTTCCTACCGAGAAGAACCAGCAAGAAACTCGGCGGTTGCTCTTTTCAAAGATTTGATATACAATATTATGCCATGTATAAAAGCAATTGAAGTCCTGCGCATTGCTGGAGCGAATCGAAGTTCAAATCCACGCTTTTTTATCATTTACATAATCTTCGATAGTATAATATGCTTTTCTCAAGAGCATATTTTTAATAGATTTTTTGAACCTGTGTAAAGGCAAGTCCAAAATTGACTGAGGAATTTTGTTATAGAAGATTATACCCATTCCCACAAATGACTTTTGGACCTTCCTGAGACGGAGCGTAGGAGTCGCAAGCCTGTTACGGTGTCTAGTCAGCCTGTTGTGTAGATCGCCAACCTTCTTGTAACTAAGAATATTTTGTCTTACAAAAATTATGTTGTTGTAAATATATTGAGAGGCTACGGTAAGGATACCTATTTCCTTAAATTTTTCTCGAAGTGAATCGCGTGGTTTTAAGTTATAAATTGCGCGTATTGCCCTTTTTTGTAATACAAAAATTCTCCCAATATCTGCCGCTCTACCCCATATTAAGATTCCATAAGACATAATACTATGAAAATAAGCAAAATATACTATCTTTGCGGTCTCCACGTCAGTTAATTGTCGAATCTTTCTAACCGCGTAAGCAGCAGAGCTTAGTTTGCCAGCAAGAGTTGATATATGGGTGCCCCATTGCAGCTTCGCATCTAAGGTTATCCCCAAAAATGTAGTAGTCTCTTCTATTTTCAAAATATCATTATTTATCCTTAAATTAATGTTACTTGTGTTCTTGGTATTGGGCAGTGCGAATTCAATACACTTAGTTTTTTTTGCATTTAAAAGTAGATTATTTACAGTAAACCAGTGAGTTACCTGAGATATGGCACCATTTATATCGTCAAAATTGTCCTTATTTCTATCGACTTTAAAAATCAAAGACGTATCGTCAGCAAATAGTACGATATCGCAAATATTTTGGACTACATATGGTAAATCGTTTATGTATACTAAGAACATGAAAGGACCTAGAATAGAGCCTTGAGGAACACCCATTAGTGAGGCTGATCCGGATGACTTCACATCATTCACACATACTGTTTGAATACGATCACTAAGATAGGACGCAATGAGACCAAGCGCAGTGTCTTTGATTCCATAGTGGCTCAATTTAACTAAAAGAGTCTCGTGCTCAACGCAATCAAATGCCTTGGATAAATCACAGAAAATACCAATGGCATTCTGTGACCCCTCCCACGCATTGAATATATGCTTTAACAGCATTGCGGCCGCGTCGGTTGTTGATCGACCTTTAGTGAAGCCATACTGTTCAGAATGGAGTAGCTTATTAAAATTGAAATGCTGAAGCAGTTGGTTGAGCATGATTTTCTCAAATATCTTGCTCAGTGTTGGCAAAATTGAAATTGGCCTGTAATTGTTTGGGTCATTTTTGCTACCCGATTTAAAAAGTGGTATCAATTTACTACATTTCATGAGATCTGGAAAAGCGCCTGTATCCACAGACTCATTAAAAATTAAGGCTAGATATGGCGCAATAATATCAATAATATTGTTAATTATTTTTACTGATATTCCCCACAGATCTCCGGTTTTTTTGCTTTGTAAAGATTTGAACACTTTAACAATGTCATATGGAGTAACGTATTCAAACCTAAACAACACACCGCATTCAGTGACATTGGCCCTGAGAAGATCATAGGCTTCTGTTGGTGAAGAGCTAAGGGAACTAGTAGTGATGACTGGAATGTTCTGGAAAAAATTCTCAAATGTATTTGCAATTTCAATATTGGAGTCAATAATACGGTTATTAATTTTTAGCTCCAATTTATTGTTATGCACTTTTTGTTTCCCAGTTTCATCCGTGATGATATCCCAAGCTGCTTTAATTTTATTATCAGAATTAATAATTTTTTGCTTTATGCAGAGTGACTTTGCTTGTATGCAAACCTTTTTGAATAATTTTGAATAATTTTTTACATATTCAACAAATGTGGGAGTGTAGTTATATTGTTTTTCTGCATACAAGTCGAATAACTTATTTCTACTTTTATAGATGCCAACAGTAGCCCAGTCACTAAATTTAAGATTTTTAAACAGTTTTTTTTCTACAATTTTAAAGGTAGAATTAAATTGAGAGTTTATGAGATCAAAAAAAGCATTATAGTGTTCATCCGGACCACCCTGAGTAAAGTCAAGTTTAGGTAAAGCAGTTAAAACCTTTAGTTTGAACTGCTCTACCTTTTTAGTGGTTACTGGCCTATACTTTATTAACTTTGTTATGTCTTGATTATCACTGGGAACAGATATCATTTGTCCACAGTGATCGGATCTTAGATTCGTCATGATCGATTTTGCGACAATCTTACAGTCACAGAAAATGTTATCTATACAAGTGGCTGAATTTGCAGTTATCCGTGTTGGTTCATTGAAAATTTTCTGTAAATTAAAGCTTTTAAATAAATTGAGTAATCTGTCAGTAAAAGAAGTGTGAAGCAAAATATCAATATTGAAGTCTCCACAAACTAATATCTTTTTTGATGACCTACATATCCGCCTCAAGGCCTCTTCCATAACGTCCTCAAACAGAACAAAGTCACCTGAGGGGGGTCGGTACACGCAGACGACAATATAGCGACAATATATACAGACATGGCCTGCCCACTACCACTTCAGTTAATTTGTTGAACTATGTCGGTCACTTTGGTTCTCCTATGAAATTCCTCGTTACGGATTTTTATCTTTCAGAGAGACACCCAATATAGCCCACTCCATAGCTTTAACAGGACTTTCTCCGTTACTTACTCCATACAATCGTAGTTCCAATTTCGTTTGAATATTAAGCAACCAAAGTCCATGAAATTTTGCAGACATATTCTAGAAACTAATATCTGTGCCTGTGGTGTTTTAGATTTTTCTAAAAATATGTAGTTTTAAAATTACTGGGGCTCTAAGATTTGTATGTGAATTTTTAAGACCGCGTAACTTTGAAACCGAATATTTTAACAGATATCTGGAAAACCACAGGCACAGATATTAGTTTCTAGAATATGTCTGCAAAATTTCATGGCCTTTGATTGAATATTCAAATCGAATTGGAACTGCGTTTGTATGGAGCGAGTGACGGAGAGACCCCTCTTAAACTTGTTATAGTATAGGCTAATCATGATTAAATTCTTTTACGTGAATCTCTGTCAACTAAACCAATTTTCGCAATCAGCAAAACACAAAATGAAACAAAAGGATCCATAGTAAACATTATTATCGCATATAGGTTAGTATTTATCCCAATTTTAATAATACCCATCAATAATATTCACACCGAAGACGGCACAGCAATTTTGGCGCGTTGTTTTGTAAGTCCCCATTAACTTTGATGCGAAAAACGGTCTTAGACGGTTATTAGCTATTATACACAGAAGTGGTGCTGGTTTTAGACGTTTTAAGTAGATTAGGATTGCTGAGTGACCTACTTACATTCTACAATCGTTGAAGTTGGAAGGGCCATAGGTTTTATTATTCTGAGTCTGCAATGCAGCAGTGTACTAAAATTATAATATCAATTTTAGACTTGCCTTTACACAAGTTTAAAAATCTATTAAAAGTATGCTCCTGAAAAAAGCTTATTATACAATCGAAGATTATGTAAATGACAAAAAAGCTTGGATTTGATTCGCTCCAGCAATACACGGCGCTGCAATTGCTTGTATACAGTATGGCATATTATTGTAAATTGTACATTTGAAAAGAGCAACCGCCGAGTTTCTTGCTGGTTCTTCTCGGTAGGAACAGCATTCCGAACCAGTGGTAGATTATTTTGACGATTCAAAAGCACTTGTAAAAGTTTAATTGAATAAAAATAATTTGAATTTGAATTTGAATTTGAATATAAAGTAACCAACTCCTCAATTAAAATTACCATTTATCTCATGTAAGCCAGAGTGTTCATACTAAGCCTAATGAGTAATCAGTAAGGGCGATTACGCACTCATCCGATCCTAGTCCGTGAAAATAATATTTCTCTGTCATCCGTAACAATATCTCGGATGTGCCTCGGATTCAAATTGGCGGACGTATGACATACATAAATGTCAAAGATGTCCACTGAATAGCTTGGATTTGGATCAGAGATCGGATTAGTGCGTAAGCAATATCCGAGTTCGGTCCGAGATAAAAAAATCTGTATTTTCACACTCGGATCGGATGAGTGAGTTATCACTCTAAATCACACTAATATTATAAAGGCGAAAGTTTGTATATGTGCGTGTGTGTGTGTGTGTGTGTGTGTGTGTGTGTGTGTGTGTGTGTGTGTGTGTGTGTGTGTGTGTGTGTGTGTGTGTGTGTGTTTGTTACTCCTTCACGCAAAAACCACTGGACGGATTTGGCTGAAATTCAGAATGTAGATAGATAATATCCTGGATTAGCACATAGGCTACTTTTTATTCCGGAAAATCAAAGAGTTCCCACAGGATTTCGAAAAACCTAAATCCACGCGGACGAAGTCGCGGGCGTCAGCTAGTCACTGATAAAGGTAGACGTTATTTAAATTACGTCATTCTTCAATAACGCACCAAGTAGGCGTAGGACTTTATATTTTCTAGGTTACCACTACGCACTTTTCAGTAAAATCATCTTGTTTTTAACCTCCGACCCAAAAAGATGGGTCCTATAAATTTGACGTGTGTATCTGTGTATCTGTCTGTGGCATCGTAGTTCCTAAACTAATGAACCCATTTTAATTTAGTTTATTTTTGTTTGAAAGGTTACTTGATCGAGAGTGTTCTTAACTATAATCCAAGAAAATCGGTTTAGCCCTTTGAAAGTTATCAGCTCTTTTCTAGTTACTGTAACTTTCACTTGTCGGGGGTGTTATAAATTTTTAATTTACGTTTGTAAATTTTTTGTGTGAACGATAATGGAGTCCAAATAAAACAGAGTTTTCTTTCTAACAATCCAGGTTTCTTTGAAAGGGCATTTAAGCCTTTTCATCACCTTTGGCTACTGAGTAAATTGAGTTAGGGGCCTTATTGTAACACCTAATGACTTAGGTCTCAGGAGATAGTCTAGCATAACCTTGACTAAATGGATAAATAAATCTTGATCGGACAAAACGGTAATACTCCATAATGATTGGCACGCCATAATTTACATGAAATTCCGCCTTTGTGAAGTTTAATGAAGCTCATTCTTATGATTTGATTACATTTATCTATTTAAATCATCGAGGTAATTACTAGGTGCATAGGTTAATCTGAGAATCTAGCTAGTGCTAAATAAACGTAAGAATTTCGTAAAACTTTTTTTAACATGTAAAAAAAGTTTTAAGTTTACGTAATTAATTTTATCACTATTACATCTTTCAAATTCAACAAATGACCACCAAAAACTGTACGATAGTACCCGATTTGAATATGAATATGATTTGGCTTTGACAACTATCTTGGGTACATTGGTTTTTCATTAGTTTCATGAGTTTCAAGTTGTTTTGCTTGGAAATGAGCTTTTGTATTTCGTGGACCGCAAACACCCGGATTGAAGAAAAAAAGTATTTTGATCTGAAGTGTAATTGCACCGTTTTATTTGCCAGCTGGCCTTTGCTCTAAATATAAATTTAAATATTTTAAAACATAAAGGTTCTTTTGCTCTAAATAAAAAAAAATATACTTAATTCTTTTTTTTAACTATTTTATGCCTAAGTACACTGTTTGAAAAACAATTTAATACAATAAGTAACATCGTGACTAATTATAATAGCTAATAATATAGGTAATAGTTGCGTAGGTGAACCCATTGGACAGACAGACAGACAAATCGAATGAGCTTCACGTTAAACGCTTATGAATAATTTATGACACTAATATTGATTGTAGCCATTAAATTGTGATTTGTTGTTATGGTTTTACCAGGTACCGCATCTTTTAACCCTTCGACACAAAAACTGAGGTGTTAAATGTTTGACACTTTTTCGGTGTCTGTCTGTCTGTTTGTCTGACATTCTGCGTTCATGTTCTTAGCATCTACGTACGGATTGGCAGATTTTACACACCTTTGAGAAAGTTATGGACAACTCTCAGGCATGTAGATTTATTTCCACACGATGTTTTCCTTCACCGTTAAAGCAAGTGATATTAAATTCCTTAAAATGCACATTACTATACGAAATCGTACGTCCCGAAAAATCAAACAGTTCCTTGTCCCAAAAAATCAAAGAGTTCCCTCCCGATGAAAAAAAAAATCCTAGTTTCACGAACGAAGTCGCAGAATCATCTATTTGGTACAAAGATACATATAAGTACAGTACATCCCGCATATATGGATATAGGCTACTTTTCATCCAAAGTAGTTTGTATTCATTTCTAATAAATAAAAATAGCGAGCAAACGAGCACGCGGGTCACCTGATGATAAGTGATTACAGCCGCCCATGAAGATTTACAGAACCAAAGAAACCGCCGATGCATCGGCCTTTCAGGAATTTGTTGATCCGCCCCTTGAATAACCCCATGTTGTTTAGATTATAATGAGGCTGACATGTACTTTGATACAAATGCCCCTAAATAAATTTAAAGAAAAAAAATGTAATGTAATGGAAACATCGAAGAAGGGAGTTCATTCTACAGTTTGCATGTGCGTGGAAAAAAGGATTTGGCACAACGGGCGGTCATTAAAACGATTATTGCATAAAACATCTTAGTGGTCATTCTAGGGGCCCTTGACTCATCTGTTAATTAAAGGCCAATGACGACGCGGCCAAAGATGGAACATGCAAATTGAGAAGAACTGTTTTCTATGCAGCATCTTACCAGAATGCTAAATCGGTTGTCGGCGCTTTGTGAGAGTTGTATCTAGGTTTATTTGCGGTTAATCATCCATACTTAATTTGTACCTGTTTTCTGTTGCGTTAATAGTGTTTCTCTTTAATTATCCAAATTAGGTTTTCTTGATAGACACGACAGACGGACAGACAGACAGACAACGAAGAGATCCTATAAGGGTTCTTCTTTTCCTGTTGAGGTTCGGAACCCTGAAAAGAAAAGTCTTGATTCACACACTGACTGACTCATCGATGCCAAGCCCAAACCCTTAGACCTAGAAAGCTGAAATTTTGCAAAGCGGTTTCCTTTATAATACTGAAAAGGATTAACATCTAATTTTTTTAAAATCCCTACAGTAATGAGCCGTGGGCAGTCGCTAGATTTTATGCCTCAAGTATTTAACCGATTCCAACGAAAGTAAAAGCACAGCGTGAAAATCACTACGAGACACGTCACAAATATCATTTTTAACCCCGGACCCAAAAAGAGGGGTGTTATAAGTTTGACGTGTGTATCTGTGTATCTGTCTGTGGCATCGTAGCGCCTAAACGAATGAACCGATTTTAATTTAGTTTTTTTTTTATGCCTGAAAACAAAGATAATGGGATAGTGATTATTTTGTTACTAGCTCGTTAGTGATTAAGACATAGTTATTGTCACTAACACTAAATGGATCCATTGTTGTCCGATTAAATAAATGAATTGTATTACTTTGCTTATCAAAACTAGTCCGCTCAGGTCCGCTATACTTTTGATTCAGTTTTTAAATACCTTGTTTAATTCGTAAAGTATTTTTTTGGTTTGAAGGCTATTTCATTTTCGTCCTCCGTAATTTATCTTGGGTTTTTTTTCTAAATTTAATTGATCTGAACAATGGAACGCGGCCGGATATTTTAATTTTATGACCAGGATATAGTATGTAATCGCTCTGTTTTTACGACATGTAAGTAAATACTTGTCGTGTTTTTCGTGTCTTCTACGATTTTTGAAATACTATTCAGTATTTCAAAAAGCTATTTCAAATTTTTGAAGAAAAAGAAATTAAGACAAAAACTAACAGTAGGAGACATATTCTTGTAATTCTTTAATATTATTTATTTCATGGATAATATGATCACCATAATCAACCCGCGTGTCTCTTTTCAGAGAGAAAAGGGGTTGCCCACTGTCCACCACGTTGGCAAGAGCAGATTGTCAGACTTCACACACCTTTTCGAGAACATTATGGAGAACTCTCAGGCAGCCTTTTTTTTTTTGTTGACGCTGGGGAATGCATTTACGCATCCCCCCCGGAAGCTAGCCAGCCAACTCTCAGGCAGCCTGTTTCCTCACGATGTTTTCCTCATATGTGTAATATACCTATGTAAGTAGAATATAATAACTATATGTAACTTACAGATATTGTAAATACATAGTTCCGAAAAGTATTTCTGAAGGTTGATGGGTCTCTATGCATTGAACATTATTTTTTTGGAATAATAATGCGGTGATGAGGTTTATTCCAACAGATCTGCCCTAAAAAAATCGATCCCGGGGTTCGAACCCCTGACTTCTCGAATGGGAGGCCGACGTTATAACCACTAGGCTTTAACAATTTATAGATAACGTAAATTCTTTAAATTAATCACGCATAGTACACCAGCGCAAATAATTCAGTAATGTGTCAGGTGGCTAATCCTACCATTGTACTCCCACGCCTGTGTCAAGGATGAAGTGAATCATTAGGAAGTATTGGGTGTATTGTCTGTGTGTTTGGTACACCTCATAAACAATAGATTGGTTCCTATGTTCGAAGTTTGTGAACAGATATTGAATATGAATTGTCGACTTTTTCCCATACGAATTAGATGGGAATAGCAATAGGGCCGTCTTTGCATTTAGTTTATATAAATAAAGTTATTCCTGTTTTTTGTGCAATAAAGTGTTTCTATCTAATATATCTGACATGGGAAAAGATGTAAATCTTATCATTTCTTATACCTACTCTATACAGGGCTGGCTCTAATCAGTACAAGACTTCTAGTACAAGACTCAATTTGAACGCCCCCAAAAGTGCAAAATACGGCGTTTAGTGAACAAGATAGTTCCTTTCGTAGAATTGATCTTCAGGACACAGGGAAGATTATAATCATAAAATTATTATACCATCGGAAAAGAAAGTAAACCTTAGAATAACTTCAGTCGTACCAGAACGCTAAATGGTTGATACGGCTTGACGGTAGACCTTCTACGAGACTAGACCCTGACCCAGTTCAAATATTATTCCCAAATTTAACTTGCTGGGAATCGAACAGAGGACCTCTCGACCAGAAGACCATTGCGTCAGTACCTAAGCTCGTTAGACAAGTAACATATGAGTTCCGAAATAAAAGTAATAATCATGTACCGGATCCATATTTTACGTGTTAAAGATCATCGTGCAAAAAGTTAACATGTTAATTGATAGTTTTGGATGAAGTATGCAAAACATTAATTGATGTATTTGGAGCAATAATAATACGTAACAAAAAATATAACAAAAAGTTTGCATATATTAATAAAATATTTGGCTATAATGAACCTAAGATTTTAATAAAAGACTTGTACGTGCTGCAAAGCTGCAGATACCCGTAACTAATTTAGAAAAAAGAAATTCGAAAGTATGAAAAATTTTGGAATGTAATTCCTGACAGCATCAAGGTTAAGACTTAACTTTTTCGTTGACCTCGAGGACCCAACTGGTTCTCGAGGTCAACGAAAAAGTTTTTACTGGTAAGTACCTACCTCTAATATCAATTTATGACCGTCAGTTTCTAAATTAGTCAAGTCCCCTGCAGCATTAGGATTGAGGAGTTGAAATCCAATCCTTTTATGGCACAAAAGTTTCTCTATTGATTAAAAAAAAAATTACACAAATCGGTTCAGAAATCTTGGAGGTTTTGGTGTACCTATATAGGCAGAAAACACAACTCCTCCTTTTTGAAATGTTAAAAAAGTAGCCTATGTTACTCCTTGGTTACTTGTCTGTGAAAGTGCCGTAAAAATAGGTTCAGCCGTTCCGAAGATTAGCCTGTTCAAACAGACAGAGAGAGAGATGGACAAAAATTTTAAAAACGTGTGATTCAGTTATGGTACAGTTCAAATAACCATAAGGGCTTAATATGAAGTAGTTATTTCGAAATTACAGGCAGACACTTCAATTTTATTTGTTAGTATATAAATTGTATAGATTAGATTATAAACTGATTTCTAGTGCAACTTTTGTTGTGTATAATTTTTTTAACCCCTTAGAATCTTTATAAAATCTAAATCCACGCCAACGAAGTGGCGGGCATTATCTTTTTAGTACAGATATCCCGTTCCATCCCGTCGCATCCCGTTTATGGACAAAGGTTACTTTTATCCTGGAAAATTAAAGAGTTCTCGCGGGATTTTTAAAAAACCGGAATTTACGAACGAAGTCGCGGGCATCATCTAGTCTATACATATAATAAAATTGTAGAAAAGTGGTGTCTGTACAATGGAAATATATAAAAAAAAAGTAGCAGGGGTTGTTATTATATCGATGCCGAACCCGAAATTGTAATTAATATTTTTTTTTGTGTTTGTCTGTGTGTTTGTGCACGCTAATATCAGAAACAGCTTATTCGATTTAGATACGGTTTTCACTAATATATTGTAGTAAACTTCACTTAACATTTAGTGTTTATTTCATGTCAATCGGTTCATAAATAAAAAAGTTATGTCAATTTAAAGAATCACGGCGAACATTTTTAACGTACAGAGTACGTACTACACGCCTCGCGCCTGAGCGTCCGTGCTGCCCGAAAAGTCACTATTCCACGCGAACGAAGTCGCGGGCATCATATTCTAGTAGTAGATATAATTAATATTTTGGTAGCTTAGGTATGTCTTCATTGTAAAGTGTAACAAGTTACATGACGTGATGAAAAGGTTAGAATGTCAAATCCTTTTGTGTGATATTAATTATTAATTAGATATTGAGATGCTCTCATATATTTTTAAGCTCGAATTTTGATTAATAAATCACATTTTTATTAGCTGCTACAATTTACTTATACCTAATTAATTATAACCTTTTTAGAAAGCCGCTAGTTTCATCATCTCAATCCATGGCCGGCCCACTACTGAGAATACATCTTCTCTAATAAGGAGAAGGGTCGTAGTCCACCACGTTAGCCAAGTGTGGATTGTTTTACTACGGTTTTCGTTTTAATACGTCTAAAGAGCTATAGATTGGGAAAAATTGGTAGTTAAACTACATTTCTCAGCATAACTATTAATTAATATGATATTTCCTGAATATTTTCAGTTGGGAATCGAACCAGGGAACTATCACTTGTATATCTAAAGCTTTACCTACTAAGCCTACCTAGACAGATACCTGGTCGTTGTTATCGTCTATAGAAGTTCTCTGGACATAGGAATCTTCCAGGGGGTTTCACACGCCAAGGTTTAGTGCTATATTGTAGGCATCTCAATCTGAGGGTAGACCCGTGATCTGTAGTGAGCCGGCGATGGATAGATCACGATGAAAACGAAAGCATAAGAACTTCCTAATGTTTAAATGCATTAAACTTTTATGGTAATAATAATTGAAGACTTTAGGAGTACAGACATTGCGCTTAGCTGCTTGTGATTCTCGACTAAAACAAGTGTAAATTAAAAATTTATAACACCCCCGACAAGTGAAGGTTACGGTAACTAGAAAAGAGCTGATAACTTTCAAACGGCAGAACCGATTTTCTTGGATTATAGCTAAGAACACTTTCGATCAAGCCACCTTTCAAACAAAAAAACTAAATTAAAATCGGTTCATTAGTTTAGGAGCTACGACGCCACAGACAGATACATAGATACAGACGTCAAACTTATGACACTCCTCTTTTTGGATCGGAGGTCAAAAATCAGGACATGACCTCCATTAATTAAGCTCAGTTCTAATTCTGGTGAGAATCTATCTGATTACCAACCCTTTCCCAACCTACAGCACTTTAGCCGTAATAAGACGAAAACATGAGAACTTCCTAGTGCTTAAACAATTGATGAACTAAACTTTTATGCTAATAATATACAATTTGTTTTGATCAAGCGGAGTTTTTTGAATGGTATGAACTAAAATTGGCGCATACATTTTTAGTAGCTCTGCAAGTTAGGCTTGTGTTACACTAAGCTAATGGCAGTACAAAAACTACTGGGTGTTGTTTTCTGTTATTATTTTGAAGTATTTTTATTGATCTTCGACTAACTTTATGAAGACGGAATTCTTGACTAGAATATCGCATTGACTGGATCTTGTGGTAAAATAAATCGAATAGCAAAAAATTGTCGCAAAATATTATTATATGTTACTAAAATAGGTTATGAAATTTACAAAAAAAAATATACTTTATATCTAAAATCAAATTTTGACGCCGCAATAAATGACCTCAAAAATTACCAAAAAAAACTAACTTTGGTCCGCGACTTCATCCGCTTGACATAATTTATAGCTTTATAGCACTGGGGATTTAGCGCCGCTGGGGTTTAGTGGGTATTCCGGTCGCCTCTCGGCCGGCGAGTCCCACATACCCTCCCTCCGGGGGGGATGCGTAAATGCATTCCCCAGCGTCAACAAAAAAAAAAAAAAAGCACTGGGGATTTATATCAGTGAAATAATTTTCAGAATCGAATCATTAGTACCGGTGATTACCCCTATAAATAAACTCACAAACTAACTTTTACCCCTTTAAAACATTGGTTAAGTTCCTAAGCTAAAATCGAGCTTTTACGAAGTACGATGCGTGAAATGTGTAAGTTGTGTCGGTGTGCTCCAATCCTAACTCTCATCTCACAAAGATCCTACATCTCAACCTTGACATTGCCAGCATTGATGGCAGCAGTATATAAGCCGACCTGGAGTCAAGATGCATCATTCCACCACCAGTACTTGAAGAAGCAACATGAAACTGGTACGTCAATCGACCTAATTATATTAATTTCGAAAGGACTCCTCGTGAAGTGTTTTGTAATTATAGTGGATCTCATTTTACTTGAATTCGTGATTGGAATATTATTTTAAGAGGCGAAAATACGTGTGATTTCTATGGACCTTCTTGGGACCTATAACATAATTATTGTGTAGCACCCTGGCTATTGGATGCGACGAAATTACTTAGCTTGTGAAATTTTCCAAAAGGTTCCAAATTAGTACAAATAAAATATAATCCATATACTAATAGTTGTGTGAAACGGAAAGTCTGTCCATCTGTTGCTTTGTTACCATTTCAGGGCTTTCACATAAATCTGTCTTGTCTAACCCTGTCGTAAATCTCAGCAAAGTCAAAGTACAGTCTACAGATTTCAGCCTTACCTAGCCTAGTTCTTCAGCCCTTGCTGTATGTCTAGCTGACAAGTTAGCCCTCGACTGCGGTTTCAATTAGTGATAAGGGCAGTCTAAGATGGAAGCAGGATAAATTGGAAGGAGAATGATAGTTAGTATTCAATCCAACCCCTAATAGGTTTCTGGAAGTACCAGAACCTAAATCGGTTAGTTATTAGGTTTAGCTAATTAAGGGTGACAACTGTGATAGCCTAGTGGTCAGGATGTCCACCTGCTATTCTGGAGGTCAGGGGTTCGATTCCAGACACGCACCTTTAACTTTTCTGAGTTATGTGCACTTTAAGAAATTAAATATGACTCGTTGCAACGGTGAAGGAAAACATCGTGAGGAAACCTGCATGCCTGAGAATTCTTTATACTATTCTCGAAGATGTGTGAAGTCTGCCGAACCGCACTTGGCCAGCGCGGTGGACTATACTCAAACCCTTCTTATACTAAAACTCGTGCTCTGTAGTGAGCCAGTGATGGAGTGATTATGATGACGATGATGAAGGGTGATTACCCCAGCTTTTTGTTTTCCAGATAATCCTAGCAGCCTTAGTAAGCGCGTGCGCCGCGGCCGTCTTGCCCGGCTACGTCGCACCTGTGGTACCACCCCAATACGCTAGGACCTATTACCCGGAGCGAGCTCGTGCTGCCTTGGAAAGGAATGCTGCCGTCTTGAGATCAGTGTCTGATCAGAACGAACTGGGATACCACTGGGCTTATGACACTGAAAATGGTGAGTTTCAAACTTTGACCGTTAATATGCTTAACCTGCTGCTCGATTGCAGGAAGACTGCATCAATCATTTACAATCGCAATCGTTGTGATTGGCCGAATTTATGGTATTCTTGTTGCAACAATGCATTGTAGCCAATAGTGAGCGGACAACAACCAATCAGAGGTGATTGCGATCGTGACGTTGTATATTGTCGGTCTAATGGTTAGCATTTTCGCCTGTGGATGGTGAGGTCTTGGGTTCGATTTCCAGTTCGGGCCGAGAATAGGTATTGGGTTTTTTGTGAAGAAATTCTCAGCAGGTAGCTAGGTACTAGCCCTGTGCTTCGGAGAGGATCCAAAAGCCGCTGATCCTGCGCCTGATCTGTCTCCGGTCATGGTGGCTTGCCGTCCCATCGGGCTGTGAGAGTGAGGGGATAGAGAGTGCACCTGTGTTAGCGCCCTCTTTTGTGCACTGTATCTCCCGCGCAGTTAGTTGGCTACCTATTATATCGTGAATTATAGCCGGGGCCCAAATTCGGTCGGGAGAACATTATTGCAAATCCTATGGGGTACTTCCCGATGACCTAGAATTATGAAATTTCGCAGGTATCAATGTTGGAAAATCCAAAAACCGTGAATTTGGGTGAATCACAAAAAAATTATAAGTGTTATTTCTTGTACGATGGTACGGAACCGTTCGTATGCGAATCCAACTCGCGTTTGACCAGTTTTTGTCGACATTACTAACTTTCTTCTAAAAAGAAGGAGGTTCATAATGTTGTGCGTATTATTACTGATGTAGAATTGCAAATTGCCAATCTTTAATTTTCAGGCATCCAGGCTGAAGAAACCGGCCGAGAAGCCAACGGGATCCAAGCAGCTGGTGGCTACTCGTACACGGGGGACGATGGCCAGGTCTACAGCGTGAGGTACACCGCGGACGTCAACGGCTTCCAGGCCCAGGGTGCCCATCTACCCACCCCACCTCCCATCCCTGAAGCCATCGCTAAGGCTCTCGCGGAAAACGCCAGAGATGAAGCTGCTGGGATCTTTGATGATGGTAAGAGTCTGTTCTACTAGCCAAGGTTCGCTTTTTTAAATTCAGATACAAGTTAAACTATAACTGCAATCTCACCTAATGGTAAGTGATGATACAGTCTACGATGGAAGTGGACTAACCTGGAACCTGGGTTTAGTAAAAAACTCTTTTGTACGTATCAATTGCCTTATTTTGTTGAAGAATGTATGGCCTAGGTGCCTAGTTGTGTAGCATTTCAAACGATAACGCTGATTAAGAAACGTTGACTCGGTCAGTAACTGGTTGGGTGACCACTTTAAAGATCCGATTTTGGCCTTTTCGTTTCTTCCGTACCTAGGAGAACGCGTTAAATCGTCGGTTTCAGTTTTACTACTAATTAAATTTTGATAAAATCGATAAAACCTCCAAATACACTCATTCACTCTCAAAACCATCAAAAAAAAAAAACTTTTTATGGTTAAGCTACTATAAAAATGGAAAGACGTTATTTCTTTTCGAAGCACGGAACCCTTCGAGTCGGACTCTACTAGATGCCTCCTTGTCCTCTTTGCATTAGTTATATGCAAGGTATATTGAGGTAATTAGTATTAGGCACCTACGTACTGGGCTATCTGAACTAGATCCGTAATTTTATTCAAATAATAACTCATCTGTCTGACAAATTACAGGGCGACCTTGTATAGCCTTATTTGGTGATACTAGATTATAGAGAGCTGTGTTAGGAGAAGATTACAAAGACGAATCGTCGGCAGTAAATTGAAGATTCAATGCAAATAAGAGTGTAGCAATCATGTAGGCAGAAAAAAATGTCTATAATCAATGTGCGATGTAGGTACATAAATATGGAAAAAACGAAACTGGCTTATTAAAGTGGATACGGCTTAGATCTATTGGTCTAGACCAAGGGTCGGCAAGTAATTTTAAATGGGGTCCAAATACTGTTGAATTTTTTTAATCGAGGTCTCGAGGAACCTACCTGTTACCTAGTGTGAACTAAGCCGCGAACAGACAGACGGACATGGCGTTACTATAAGGGTTCTTTATTTACTACGGAATCCTAAAAAATACGAAGGGTTCCGTAGCATCGTACAAGTTAAACCTACTCTTTATGTGAATTAGTAAATTACTTTTTCCTGAAAACTTTTTCAAAATTCACGGTTTACGGTTTTTTGCCTTTACTTGTGCTTGCTACCTACCTTACCGACAGACGGACAGATGGACAGAGAGATAGAGGGACAGACGGATAGATGGACAGAGGGATAGATGAACAGACGGATAGACCGACAGACGGACAGACAACCAAGTGATCCTAGAAGGGTTCTGTTTTTCCTTTTGAGGTATGAAACCCTAAAAATAGGCACGGTTGGTATTTCATACTAATTTAAATTAATGAAAATGCGGCATCTAGCTTCTCCAAGTCCGTGATTATAGCCATCACCTATTAAGGCAGGACCATCATTAAAATCATCAATCTTCTTTATGGATTGCTTCAATGATTTCGCTTGACTTTTATGATAACTCTAATTAGTAGATTGTCGTTACATAATAAATGGGAAGATTTATATACATTTAAAATATTAAACAGAGCTTTTATTGGGTACCTACTAGTCGATGACCGTGACTTCGTCCGCGTGGATTTTTTTAATCCCGTGAGAACTATATTATTTTTCGGGACAACCCCCAGGTCTTACCCATGCAAAACATCACGTCGATCCTTGACCCTTGCGAAGTAATTGAAGGACAAACCAACAAACAAAAACACTTTTACATCGCAACGGAGGAACTGTTTGCCGATTTTTTTGCATGAATAAGATAAAAATGTGCAGATTGATATAGGCTACTTTTTATGCCGGTAAATTAAAGATTTCTCACGGGTGATAATAAAATCTAAATCCATATGGGCATTAACACTAAAGGTACTTTTATATATTATATGAAAGGAAAAACTGACTGACTGACTGACCGACTGGCTGACTGACTGATTGACTGACTGACTGATGTATCAACGCACAGCTCAAACTACTAGTAACTAGACGGATCGGTGCATGCAGATAGCTATTATGACGTAGACATCTGCTAAGAAAGCAAATTTGAAAATTCAACCCCTACGGCAGTAAAATAGGGGGTTGAAATTCGTGTAGACCACGCGGATGAAGTCGCGAGCATAAGCTAGTTTTTCCTTATAGAACATGTCACTCCGTAAGGTATCTACATTTATTAAATTACTTTCCTACTTTCGTATGATCTTCTTTCAATTATTTGACGATTCAAAAGCACTTGTAAAAGTTTATTTGAATAAAAATCTATTCTAAAAAAAAAAAAAGGTTGGGATAGGGCGCCGTTACAGCCGCCAATCTGGCGAAGCACGGGAAATCCTGTAAATACCTCTCCCATCCCTCCGCCTCGTTCCGAACACATCCCACCAATAAGTGGTGTACGTCCTCAGGTTACATAAGATAGTTCTGACATCAGTAGGTAGATCCCGCCTCAGGATAAGACCTCTAAGTGTTATGATATTTCGAGGTTCGTCAAAATCCTCACGACTGCAATGATCGTGACTAGAGACGACACGGCCTATCAAGCCGTCAAGATGCACCGGAATTATATGAAATGAGAATTATATGCTACTTGTAGAATGTAATAGCTTAAGGCTTAATAGCATTAACACTTGAATCACGAATTGTAGAATTTAGATAGGTAGGTAGATGCTTGATAGCTAATATATTGATGTAGTTAGGTACTTGTAGTAGTACCATAGCTGGTTTATCGCGTTTTAACGTTAAACCATTAAATCTCATGGTCTTCATCATCATAATCGTCAACCGATGGACGCCCACTGCTGGACAAAGGTCTCTTGTAGGGATGTCCACACGCCACGGTCTTGCACGTGGGCGATTATGCACTGCATCCGATCTGAATCCGTGAAAATACGTTACTTCCGAAGTAGTCATAGACCTATTTGTATGGCAGCTTAGGTACGCACTAGCTCCGACTTCCGTCATCCGAGTTCTCTCCGACATTCTTCTCTCGAATGTGCCTCGGATTCAAATCGGACGTATGACGTACGAGTAGATATGTCAAAGATGCCCACTGAACAGCTAGGATTTCAATCAGAGATCGGATTAGTGCGTAATCAATATCAGAGTTCGGTCCGAGATTTAAACAAGTGTAAATTAAAAATTTATAACACCCCCGACAAGTGAAGGTTACAGTAACTAGAAAAGAGCTGATAACTTTCAAACGGCTGAACCGATTTTCTTGGATTATAGCTAAGAACACTCTCGATCAAGCCACCTTTCAAACAAAAAAAACTAAATTAAAATTGGTTCATTAGTTTAGGCACTACGGTGCCACAGACAGATACACAGATACACAGATACACAGACACACAGATACACAGATACACACGTCAAACTTATAACACCCCTCTTCTTGGGTCGGGGGTTAAAAACCGACCGGATGAGTGCGTAACCGATTTCTTGTCGGCCTGCTTGTCTGTTTAGTACAAATAGTGCACTAGATTTTAACTAAGTTACCGATGACTTGAAATCTTAAACATAGATCGGAACTACATACTCGTAGATGACGATATAAATTTTAACTCTCGTTTCTTTTCATTTCGCAGGTAGTTACCGCGACGGTAAATACGACTCAGGAGTATTCGCCGCCCGGCAGTACACTACCCCTCGGCAGTACACTACCCCTCAGCAGTACATCGCCCCAACCTTCAGACAGCCCTACGGCTTCTAGACGACTGTATCTGCTCGTGCCATCGAATTAGTTCTAAGTATTGTACAGTGCAATGTTTACGCAATAAAGTGATTATCAAACACAAGTACCATTTTGGACTTTTTCTTACTCACTGCAAACTTTTATTTTACTTCTTCTTATCGTTATAACTCCTCTTTTCTTTTTGCTACTAGCCCTATCATTTATCTTACTCTAAGGCTGTATATCCAACCTTCAGACAGCTCAACGTCTTCTAGACGACTGCATCTGCTCGTGCCATCGAATTAGTTCTAAGTATTGTACAGTGCAATGTTTACGCAATAAAGTGATTATCAAACACAAGTACCATTTTGGACTTTTTCTTACTTACTGGAAACTTTTATTACTTCTTCTTCTACGTCTGCTTTCTTCTAAGTCTTGTATAGTCCAATATCTACGTAATGAAGTGATTAATTTATCAAATGCAAGTACTAAGTATTGTACAGTGCAATGTTTACGCAATAAAGTGATTATCAAACACAAGTACCATTTTGGACTTTTTCTTACTCACTGCAAACTTATATTTTACTTCTTCTTCTACTTTACTGCTTTCTCCTAAGTCTTGTATAGTCCAATATCTAGGTAATGAAGTGATTAATTTATCAAATGCAAGTACTAAGTATTGTACAGAACAATGTATCCCACCAAAAACATTTCATGTAAAAAGTTAGCCAAGACTCACAACTTCGTAATGTTTTCACTGTTAAAAAGTTATGAGATCTCTAGTAGAGCCAAGCCCCTAGCTGATCTTAGATTTGTGCTGGCCATGGGACCTATCCCAAGTCCAAAGTAATATAGCTCTTAAATGTTCTTGACTATATCACATTTATAACAATAAATAACAAATCACTCTACTTACAAGCTCTGATTCTACAAACCCTATATCTTGGTAAAAAAAGTACGGTTTGGCCGTTTAATAACTTTTAACGTTTAATATGTTATGTCATGTAATAGTTTTACGAACATTAAACGGCCAAGCCGTACTTTTTTTACCAAGATATAGGGTTTGTAGAATCAGAGCTTGTAAGTAGAGTGATTTGTTATTTATTGTTATAAATGTGATATAGTCAAGAACATTTAAGAGCTATATTACTTTGGACTTGGGATAGGTCCCATGGCCAGCACAAATCTAAGATCAGCTAGGGGCTTGGCTCTACTAGAGATCTCATAACTTTTTAACAGTGAAAACATTATGAAGTTGTGAGTCTTGGCTAACTTTTTACATGAAATGTTTTTGGTGGGATTTCATTTCTTTTTGGCAGGTGCCCTAAATTTTTTTTGGATCTATTTCTTGTAGGTACATCATTTTCATGGCCCACTCTCTATCGTTACCTCTTTTTTTAAAAGCTTTTATTCAACTTGCAATGTACTCGTATGTAAGTATATTTGTTCGGGTGGAATCTTGCAACTCAATTTTGAAGCAGATATACCAAATTTCAGTCTTTTAGGACTTCAGGAAACACAGATACTTGGTACGTTTGATAAATCTGCCACGGACATCTTATCATGTAAACTTTAGTATTCGAGCAACAAATTTTACAGATATGCATCTCATATACGAGGGGATGAAGGGGGACCCGATTTCTTAATTTATCTGTTGTTCATAATTCTTGAAATTTGTACTTAATGCCAAATTTCAGTCTTCTAGGACTTCGGGAAGTACCCTAGAATTACAGACTAGAAGTTTAGACTGTCAATAAATCTGAAACTATAATAGCTAGACAATTGATACTCAATGCGTTTAATCAATTTGCCAAGGACATCTTATCCTGAAAATATCAGCATTCTAGCGACAGAATTTACAGATTTGCTTTTCTCATAAGAGGCGTAGAGGGGGGAAAATTCCAATTTCTCAATTTTTCTGTAGTTTGTATGCAATTTCTAGTCTACACACCAAATTTCAGCCTTCTAGGACTTCGGGAATTACCCTAGAATTACAGACTAGAAGTTTTGACTGTCAATAAATCTGAAACTATAAAAGCTAGACAATTGATACTCAATGCGTTTAAACAATCTGCCAAAGACATCTTCTCCTGAAAATATCAGCATTCTAGCGACAGAATTTACAGATTTGCTTTACTCATAAGAGGCGTAGAGGGGGGGCATTGCCAATTTCTTAATTTTCCTGTAGTTTGTATGTAATTTCTAGTCTACACACCAAATTTCAGCCTTCTAGGACTTCGGGAAGTACCCTAGAATTACAGACTAGAAGTTTTGACTGTCAATAAATCTGAAACTATAAAAGCTAGACAATTGATACTCAATGCGTTTAATCAATTTGCCAAGGACATCTTATCCTGAAAATATCAGCATTCTACCGACAGAATTTACAGATTTGCTTTTCCCATAAGAGTCGTAGAGGGGGGGCATTGCCAATTTCTTAATTTTCCTGTAGTTTGTATGCAATTTCTAGTCTACATACCAAATTTCAGCCATCTAGGACTTCGGGAAGTACCCTAGAATTACAGACTAGAAGTTTTGACTGTCAATAAATCTGAAACTATAAAAGCTAGACAATTGATACTCAATGAGTTTAATCAATTTGCCAAGGACATCTTATCCTGAAAATATCAGCATTCTAGCGACAGAATTTACAGATTTGCTTTACTCATAAGAGTCGTAGAGGGGGGGCATTGCCAATTTCTTAATTTTCCTGTAGTTTGTATGCAATTTCTAGTCTACATACCAAATTTCAGCCTTCTAGGACTTCGGGAAGTACCCTAGAATTACAGACTAGAAGTTTTGACTGTCAATAAATCTGAAACTGTAAAAGCTAGACAATTGATACTCAATGAGTTTAATCAATTTGCCAAGGACATCTTATCCTGAAAATATCAGAATTCTAGCGACAGAATTTACAGATTTGCTTTACTCATAAGAGGCGTAGAGGGGGGGCATTGCCAATTTCTTAATTTTCCTGTAGTTTGTATGCAATTTCTAGTCTACATACCAAATTTCAGCCTTCTAGGACTTCGGGAAGTACCCTAGAATTACAGACTAGAAGTTTTGACTGTCAATAAATCTGAAACTATAAAAGCTAGACAATTGATACTCAATGAGTTTAATCAATCTGCCAAGGACATCTTATCCTGAAAATATCAGAATTCTAGCGACAGAATTTACAGATTTGCTTTACTCATAAGAGGCGTAGAGGGGGGGCATTGCCAATTTCTTAATTTTCCTGTAGTTTGTATGCAATTTCTAGTCTACATACCAAATTTCAGCCTTCTAGGACTTCTGGAAGTACCCTAGAATTACAGACTATGAATTGTGATGATCATCAGTGAGGGACGAAAACGGCGTATTTTAGGTATCAATAAATCTGTAACCATAAAAGCTAGATATTTGATACTTAGTATATTTGGTAAATTTGCTGAGGACACCTTATACTGAAAATTTCAGCTTTCTAGCGTCATCCAGACCGAAGTTATGACGGGTCGAAAATACGGCGAAACACTTCGAGAAAAAGGTACTACGTAGCGCCCCGGCCGCCGTTTGGCTCGTCTTGGCGGGGGCACTGCCGTGCCCCCTGATACGCAATAAAGTGATTATCAAATACGAGAAACATTTTTAACTTTTTCTTAGTTACTGCAAACTTTTATTACCTACTTCTCGTTATTCTAATATGTAAACTTCTCTTTTCTTTATGCTACTAACTCCATCCTAGTGTAAGACAGTATCCTAGCCTTCAACTACCCTTTTAGAACTCATCTGTCCCGTACCATTGAATTTCGAGTAGGCAGTTAGTTATTGTACAGAGACCAGAATAATGTTTACGTAATAAAGAGATTATTATGAATTACAAGTAGGTACCATTTTTAACTTTTAAGGGAGAGGGGTGTTATAATGTCTTAAGTTCCAACTCTGCTTTGAATTTCTGGAAAGACGAAACCCAATTTTAAAAAAAAAAATAAAAAAAGTATTAATTAGCTCCGTCCGTCCCCACCATATAAGCTAACTCTGTACCTTTCGTCAGAATCGGTTAAACTGTTGGGCCGTGAAAAGGTAGCAGACAGACAGGCAGACACACTTTCGCGTTTATAATTTGGATGAATGTTTGTCATATTATCTAAGTTCATCTAAAACAGTTATTGAACGTAACATGAAACGGATATGGAAAAAGATGACGGAAGAATTGGTCACTTGTGACGTAAAGGTTACCTGATTACTTTTTTCGGGAAGATTTCCCAAAATACAGACAGACAGGCAATTCAAAAATAACCCATTGGATAGGCCGTGCGACCTCCAGCTATTGTACGAAATCAAGCCTATTCCATCACAATAAGAGGCATATTTCCGACAGCGTGTGTATAATTAGCGATATCAATCGTTTCGCGCAATTTATAAACGAGTTACAAATTACTGCGCCATGTTACACTTCCATACAACTCATTGTTCTGTAAGTGTTTGATACAGCTAATTAATTTAGGGTAGTTTTAGGCTATGGAAATAAACAGGTACCTACCTAGGTACCTTGTTTGTTTTTTACGCTTTTATGTAAAGCTTTCTATTTTCGGACTTGTACGCGTGCAAGCTTTTTCGGGTGAGCCCTTCTTAACCAAAGTTGGAGTAGTATTTATGTACCTACTAGAGGATGCCCGCTACTTCGTCCGCGTGGATTTAGAGTTTTATAGATCCCGTGGGAACTGTTTGATTTTCCGGGATAAAAAGTTGCATATTTCGATTACAGGGACGCAAGCTACTTCGGTACCTTTACAAATCGGTTAAGTGGATGGGTCTTTAGGAATCTCGTGGGAACTCTTTGATTTTCCGGGATAAAAAGTAGTATGGATAATATACAAAGCAGCGCGGCTGCAGCGCTGCCTCTGCGCTGCCTCTTTGCGACAAAGAAGGCGCTCAACAATCGTTTCGCTCAATATAAAACGAGTTAAAATTACTGTGCCATGTTACACTTATTAACAACTCCATTGTTCTAAAAGAGTGTTGTATACAGCTTATTGTGTTAATTTAGGCTAGGTTTAGATTATGCTAATAAGTAAAGTAGGTATTGTGTTTTCAAGTTTTTAACCCCCGACCCAAAAAGAGGGGTGTTATAAGTTTGAGGTGTGTATCTGTGTGTCTGTGTATCTGTGTATCTGTCTGTGGCATCGTAGCTCCTAAACTAATGAATCGATTTTAATTTAGTTTTTTTTTTGTTTGAAAAGGCTTGATCGAGAGTGTTCTTAGCTATAATCCAAGAAAATCGGTTCAGCCGTTTGAAAGTTATCAGCTCTTTTCTAGTTACTGTAACCTTCACTTGTCAGGGGTGTTATAAATTTTTAATTTACAATTGTTGTAATATTGCTTCGCCTATGTGGAATTCGGATTATGTAGAGATACCGAACGCCTTATAAATATAACAGAGCAAATTGCCTGAAACGTTTATTAACTTGAACAATATGAATAAAATATAATTACTATTTTCCCCTTTCTATTTTACCATTTGATGACCTTCTTGGCCCAGTGGTAAGCGCTTTGGTTTTATTAGTGAGAGGTTCCGGGTTTGATTCGTGGCAGAGGTTCGGAATTTTTTAATTTCAAATCTCTCGTCTGGCGGGTGGTGGTTCGGCCGTGGCTAGTTACCACCCTAAGAGCAAAGCTGTGCCGCCGAAAGATTTAGCGTTCTGGTAGAAACCAAACGGGTATGGGTTTAATAAAAACTGCCATACCCTTTCCAGGCTAGCCCGCTTTCATCTTAGACTGCATCATCACTTACCACCAGGCGAGTTTGCAGTCAAGGGCTAACTTGTAACTGAATAATAAAACCCCCCCGTATTTCCTTCTCAAATCGCACTTGACCAGTGCAGCGCGGTAGACTATGGCCTAGCATTCTGAGAAGAGAACCGTGTTCAGTAGTGAGCCGGCGATGGGTTGATTGGATAAAAAAGTCTTGACTTCGTATTTTATTACTCGACTAAACAAAAAAAGGAGTTTAATGTCGTCAGGGCTCATGCACCTACTAATAAGATTTTTTCTTCCACCATTACTTCTGTATCCCTTAACAGATTTGGATTTATGGGATATCGTTAGAATCCCTTATAATATCATCCCGAGTGAGAATTCGGACCGCTATCTATACTACAGCCATCTTCGATAAGTCGTATCGTACACCAGTCGTAATGTGTAAAATTCCTGGTATTTTGTACATCAGCAGGCAAACTATGCGTAACCTCCCTGTATTGTATAGTCTGATGAGATTAAGGCATTGTTTGTTTGTCTGTTTCGCAAGACAATAGATCAATGCAGGCATTTTTATATTGTGTCGAATTTATTACAGGTACTTACAAAATTGTCGCGTGTATAATGCAATTATTTTTAGATAATCTTGATGGATAATAATTATTATAGTTTATACCGTAAGAATTTATGATAAGAAATGATAAGAACCCATGCAAAAAATTACGTCATTTGCGACGTGATTGTAGGACAAACCAACAAACATATATACTTTGATATAATATGGGTAGTATCTAGAGGCCAACCAACCAACCAATAATATAGAACTGGTTTTAATAATTAATAAAAATTAATTTAATTTAGATTAATTTAAATTAATTAAATGAAAATCAATTTTTTTTTATTAATTAATCCATACTAATATTATAAATGCGAAAGTGGGTCTGTCTGTCTGCTACCTCTTCACGGTCCAACAGTTTAACCGATTCTGACGAAATTTGGTACAGGGTCAGCTTATGTCCCGGGGACGGACAAAGGCTACTTTTTATCCCGGAAAATTAAAGAGTTCCCATGGGATCTTTAGAAACCTCCAAGTCCACGCGGACGAAGTCGCGGGCATCCTCTAGTAAAAAATAATGTCAAAAAACGGTTGGTAATACTTACCAACCGCTTTTTTTAATACCTAGTACCTAGTATCGAAGTCGGTTGTTCTAATTATTATACAGTACGAATATCGACGTCATTATGAAATCGCAAGTGAAGATTACCTTAGAGTTCCATAAGATTAGACCAGTTTGATTTAATACATAATAATATTTATAACACACCTAATAAGTGGTCAAGGTATAGTCTTGAGACTTATAGATAGGACAGGGAGTATGAAAAAGTCGGTCAAGTGCGAGTCTTGCATCGCACACGAAGGGTTCCATACCATCGTGTATACCATACTACACTATGTGTACTTTATTAATTTTTTTATTTGCATAGCGGCCATTTTTAAATTCGCCATTTTGGTTTTTTATTATTTGTTGTTATAGTGGCAATAGAAATGCACACTGAAAATTTTAATTATCTGCTAGTTACGGTTCATGAGACGGCTGTTGGACAGATGGACAGATGGACGGGCGCGCAGTGGAGGCAGTAGGTACCTAACAGGTAGGATCCCGTTGGCACCCCCCGAGTACGAAAGCTTAAAACATAATATGTAAATAAAAAAAAATGGACCGTGAAAACGAAGTGGACAGACAGACACATTTTAAGAATTTTATTTATACATAAATGTGTTGAATAAATTTAATCATATACTTAGTTTGTGGATTAATAATTTCATTTCAATTTTTTTAATAATGGCATACTTTTGAGGTTTGTTTATCGCGAAATAGTAACCTCTCTAGTAGTTACACAGCTCTGTCCGAAATTTGCTCCACATGTTCATTCACCGGATGCATCTCGTTACTTAAGTTACTTAACCAGCTTCTTGCTGTCTGACCACTGCTAATATAGACTTAAGTTAATTTCTATTGATCATTCTAATCAATCCATTACTTAACACGGGCCTCCTCTCAGAATGAGGAGGGTTTATAGGATGTAGTCCACCACGCTGGCCGAGTGCGGAATAAGAATAATAATAATTATTATTGTGACAATACAAATTTTTACTTTTCTTTTAGTTTTAATCCATACTAATATTATAAATGCGAAAGTGTGTCTGTCTGTCTGTCTGTCTGCTACCTTTTCACGCTCCAACAGTTAACCGATTCTGACGAAATTTAGTACAGGTTTAGCTTATATCGCGGGGACGGACATAGGCTACTTTTTTCCCCGGAAATTCAAAGAGTTCCCACGGGATCTTTAAAAACCTAAATCCACGCGGACAAAGTCGCGGGCATCCTCTAGTTAATAATATTTTGAATGTGTTTATAATTTTTTATTCACTTATAATGAAAAATAACCCTACATAATTTTCTACAGTAATGAGTACTTAAATTGTTAAAATATGTGCCTAGCTTCGCACTGTTTCTGGTCTAACTGCAAATAAGTGTGACTTAATAAGAACGTGCGTATATAGAAACTTTTTAGTATATAAACCGACGGAGAAATTTGTGATACGCATTCGAGTCTCATCCATTTAGTGAAATAATAGTCCAAAATGAAATTGGTACGTCCCTATTTCCAAAAAAAACCCTATAAAACAACTGTTTTAGTTTATTAACCCCTGACCCAAAAAGAGGGGTGTTAAATAAGTTTGACGTGTGTATCTGTGTATCTGTATATCTGTGTATCTGTCTGTGGCATCGTAGCTCCTAAACTAATGAACAAATTTTAATTTAGTTTTTTTTGTTTGAAAGGTGGCTTGATCGAGAGTGTTCTTAGCTATGATCCAAAAAAACGGTTTAGCCGTTTGAAAGTTATCAACTCTTTTCTAGTTAGGTATTGTAACCTTCACTTAACGGGGGTGTTATAAATTTTTAATTTACACTTGTAAGCAACTGTCTGTGAACCTACTTTGCGTTTTCTTGAAATTGGACTTTCTATTTATTCTGTGTCTGTGTAAATCGTGTGTTTGTGTGTGTGTGTTTCCTTAAAAAAGGAAAGTAAAAAGTACAAGAAAAAGTAGGAGAACTGTAGCTCAATTACCTGGTGGAGATTGCTCTGAGCTATAAGGCCACCTTTGCATACAATTGTTTTTAGTTTTTTTTATGTTTCTTCCTTTTGTGTGGATTATTTCACGTTTTGTGTGCAATAAAGTTTTTATCTATCTAAAGGGTGTCCAGCGGGAATTTTTCTATTTCAAAAACAAACGAATAATTAAAGAATATTTACTGTAGTAAAAAAATGTAATATAGGCTTTATCTCAATTGGCAGAGCCTTTTTCGCCGTAATAACCAGACTCGTGAATTCAAAAACCCGTTCCTGCTATTAATACCTACTGTTTTAAATTGTTCATGAGCTTTTGTCACATTTAGTGTATATGTATATCATTAGTATGTTAAAACAAAGTGAAACTGATCCAATATTATGAAGTTTCTATGTACTATAAAATAATTTTTTCACTAACCTACAGCTAATGTCACAGAATACATAATAGTCATACTAATAATATTTCTCTTTGCGGAGGTTGTGATCTGTTTCTATAAACCACATAATAGCAGGGGGTTTCTCGGATTAGTTATTTTTTTAATTTATTTTACATCCGATTGGAACGGCACATTGCGGCTGGCTTATGTATTTAATTAATTGAATCAAATAGGTATTAAGTATAGATATAATTTATTTTCAGATATCATCATTCGCCGCCATCATAGCTGCTGCGTCAGCGGGTCAAATATTCAGCCAACCACAAGCCGAACACTACGCCCAAGCAGCAGATGCCTACCAATCAAATGCCGAGCTGGAAGTGCCAAGCGCCTTCGATGGCCAATCGCAAGGGTACTCAGGCCATGAAGGTGGTGGTTTAGCCTATCAGGGCAGACAATCCAAGGATGCGTATGCGCAGATCTTGGCATACCATTCTGAAAATGATGGACACAACTACCAATATGCTTATGAGACTGAAAATGGTGAGTTTAACATTTTTTGGTTTGAGTGTAAATTAGGACAAATTTTTTGCTGACTGAGACAAAAAGATTTTGCCTAAGGTCCCTTTGTATTACTTTGTATAACTATGGACCTAACCTGAAAAGTTGATAAATTAAATTTAAATATTTTTTTTATGTTTTTGTTGATTTTATCGGTTCTCTCTATAACATAATGTCATATACTATTATATGTCTTAATATGTTCCCATAACTTCTGTAGTTAACCGAAGTTAAAGATTATTGTCAACGATTATGATGCCATAAATTTAATGCTTATCTTTCTGAGATTATAGTTTTTTCATCCTTAAAGTATTTAGATTTTAGTTAACGATTTTAGCTATTTTTTTTAAATAATTTTCCAGGAATCAAAGCCCAAGAAGTTGGCACTGTCAACAAGGGCACGCAAGCAGAAGGTGGATACTCCTACACGGGTGACGATGGCCACGTCTACACAGTGAACTACATCGCTGACGAGCACGGCTTCAGGGCATCAGGAGCGCATCTTCCCACACCTCCCCCCATCCCTGAAGCCATCCTGAAGGCATTGGAGCAAAATGCTAGGGATGAGGCTGCAGGAATCCTTGATGATGGTAAGTTTCCTGCTTACTAAAGTAAGCAACCAGAAAATTAGCAAGTTGATGTGACGGAGGCACATCCTATCTCTCGCAGAACTAAGACGAGATCTGGAATGGAGATCACAAATCGGTGAAAACAGCGTAGAATAATTTTCAGTTCCATGAACTGGCTACGTCAAAATGGTATTAGGAACCTGGTGGAGAAGCCCTTCCATCTTCCTTACCCACCCGCTTGCCTTCCTTGCTTGATTGGTGAATTACAAAATTTATCCTAGATTCAGTTGCAAATTGCAACGGGGGACACATCTCAGGCTACTATATCAGAAAAGTCGTGAGAAAAGATGAAGATTTATTTATAAAGTTTCTGAGATGTAACTTACTTAAATCTGTTTCTCCTTATTTCCAGGTTCCTATCACGACCAACACCAACAGGGTCAGAACTACCAGCTCAATGGTTATCAACAAGAAGCCTACCATGCCGCACCTGCTCAAGCTGTGTCAAGTGAGGCGGGTTACCATCACTAACCCGATGAAGGTTTAGACTTTAGATCATCTGCGGGGTGATTCACTAACTAACGGCCGTATTCACAATCATTAGTATGAGGTCTTAGTGTGCTGGAACGCATAGTGTAGGTTCCACCAATCAGATCATTGTAAATTGAAATGACACAGTCATCTGATTGGTGGAACCTACAATGTGCGTTCGAGCGCACTATGAGACCTCCTAGTAACTTTTGTGAATATGGATGTAAATGATATGCACCAAGTTTATTTGACATAAATTGGTTACACATTGCTGCTTCACTGAGCGATATTAAAGTAATTTGTCGCAGATAATCTTAAATGGATTAAAAATAAATGTCGGTGGCTATAATAATTCAGTGTTGATCACTGAGTTAGCCAATCACCCCGCTGTTAAAGTTTCTTTGTCTATGTCATTTGATCTGTTAAGTTTATATGAACATTTTTATTATTCTTTTAATGTAGAAAAGATGATTTTTTTTTGCTCAAATTATATGGTAAGCCCAAAAAACAATCCTACTAGTTCTCAAAGATGGATTTTCTAAATTACTAGATCTTTTTATATGTTAGGTATAACTTGATTTTGAATTATGGTATGCCACTTCACTTTTATACCACTTTTTATGAATCTTGTTATTTACATTTTTATGTCCATAATCCCAATCATGTGGGATTACTATTCAAGTTGATGAAATAATTAAAATGTTCGTATTAACAACCTATTGCGTTCAGGCTTATTTTTAGTTAAGTGCCTGATTTGTACTGATTGTTATTATATTTTTTAGTATAACTGTTAAAAAAGTTGTATTTTTTCCATTAAATTTTTTTATATAAATATGTATAACTTTGTGTAAACGTCTTATCTTTTTAGATGTGTAAAAGCTAGTCTGCTTAGTTTAAAGGCTTGTACCAAATTGTGTTATACTTAAATATCTAGTTTCATCTTGTTATTCCTATTGTTGTTATTTACTTTAATAAATAAAGGTATTTCCTTATTGTAATATTTTTTTGGTATTATTTATAAATTTTGGATCGAAACCAGCGTATCCTGAGAGTCATTAATTTTATATTCTCTATCTACATATTAACAATGCTACGTAATTGTGGCATACAATTGAAGACAAAGTTTTTAGAAATATGGGGCGTTTGGAATCCTTGTAGCAAGCTTGTAGCTAAGCTGACGTTAAATTATTACCATCACAGTTTCTTCTGCCATTACCTACCTCGTCTATTTTGCTTTCTTTACATGTTACCATGTTTTTAACCCCCGACCCAAAAAAAAAGAGGGGTGTTATAAGTTTGACGTGTGTATCTGTGTATCTGTCTGTGACATCGTAGCTCCTAAACTAATAAACAGATTTTTATTTAGTTTTTTTCGTTTGAAAGGTGGCTTGATCGAGAGTGTTTTAGCTATAATCTAAGAAAATCGGTTTAGCCGTTTGAAAGTTATCAGCTCTTTTCCAGTTACTGTAACCTTCACTTGTCGGGGGTGTTATAAATTTTTAATTTACACTTGTGCTTTCTTTACATGTCACCATGTTTTAGAAAAGAAATATTTGACTTTTAAAACGTTTATACGCAATTCTTTGTAGAGAAAATTATATCAGAGATGAAATTCCCACTATCTACCATATTTTTTCCTATAAGTACTATAAATAGCATAGTTTTGTGTTGTAGGTTATGAAGAAACATAATTAAACCCAGTTTTATTCCATAAATTCCTTAGCGTAAAGATTTTCTTAATTAAGGAGCTTATTAGACTAGACCTATAAGGAAGGTTCCACGGGATAGTCAGATAGTAAGGCATAAGAAAATAACAATCGCAGCCTATAACGGGATAGGAAGCTCACATATTTAGCATAACAACTCAATTAATAGGTGTCTGAACAAATCACTACCGCGAAGATTCACCTACAGTAGAATCCTACGCGCTACGGCCATTGTGATGCGTAATCACGACATTCCTTGCGTGCTCGATGGTTTGATTCATTTTGCTCTGGTGAGTTTAAAATCTGCATTAAAAAAATACGATGAGTATTTACAAGGCGCAAAATATATAAAATTGAACAAAACTAGATCCAATCCATACTTAATATTATAAATGCGAAAGTGTGTCCGTCTGTCTGCTACCTTTTCACGGCCCAACAGTTTAACCGATTCTGACGAAATTTGATACAGGATTAGCTTATATTGCGGGGACGGACATAGGCTACTTTTTATCCCGAAAAACCATCCGCTTAACCAATTTGTATGAAATTTAGTCCCGAGGTAGCTTGCGTCCCTGTAATTGACATAGGCAACTTTTTATCCCGGAAAATCAAACAGTTCCCAGGGGATCTTTAAAAACCTAAATCCACGCGGATGAAGTAGCGGGCATCCTCTAGTTTTATCTAATTTTTAGATAGAAAAATAAACTATGAAAATCTTGGTGCTTTTTTTCTGATTCCGTATCTCCAAAGAAAAAAGGAACCCCTTGTGTTCAAGATCGAGCAAGTGGGTGGGAATAGAAATCGAAGAACAATAGATAGCGATCGGAGATAATGATTTTTCTTTTTTAGGGTTCCGTAGGTGTCTCCAGAGAATAAAATGAATCCTTATAGGATCACTTCATTGCCGTCTGTCTGTCGTAGGTATCAAAAGCAATGGTGTATGGTATGGAGTCTGCCAATCCGCACTAGGCCAGCGTTGTGACTATGGTCAATCACTTCAGTCTGAGAATAGACCCGTTCTTAGTCACTACTAGCTGGCGATGGGTTAATGATAACGATGATCAAAGAAACTGGTGCGAATTTGCGATCGCAAAATGAATGGTACCACTACAATCACACAATCTACCGCAAGGTCTCGGGTTAAATTCGGCGAGTTATCCCACATTCGTGGATTGAAACCGAAGTCTGTTCAGGATTAGTCATGTCATTGTTATGTATTGATGCTTTTAAATATTATTTCGCGACTTTGACCTAGATTCTTGTTTGGGAATCAAACGAGATTTGATTTGTAGACTTTTACTTTCACGTTTTAGGTTTCAAGTTTCACGATGGGGCATATGAAATATGAAACTTATATGAGAAAATGGCACATCTTAGACTGAAATCTATAGACTACACTTTGTTGTATAGCTCAGACTCAAGACACTGTTAAAATGAGACAACGTTGTATAGCTGGCATAAATCTGTCTCGTTTTAACAGTGTCTTAAGTCTTATCAAAGTCAAAGTGCGTTCTATAGATTTAGAGCTATGCCTTAGAGTTTAGAAGAGGTAAACAAAACAAAGGAAGACTTCCCCCTCATCAAAAAAAGTGGCCTATAAACATAATACTTATAAATAAGAACGTGAGAGAATTTGAAATACCCTTGATTTTCGTTGGATTTTGAAATTTTTAGAGCGTTTTATAAACCCTCTTTATGTTTCTCACTATTTTCACTATCCCGTGAAATTTCCAAAAATTCGACCTTATTTCTTGTCTATATTATTAAAGGGAACCTCTGTGCAAAATAGTTCCAATGGTTTGGGCTGGGTGTTAATGAATCAGTCAGGACTTTTCTTTTTAGTTATAAAATATTTAAAATTTATACTCGTACGTAGCTAAGGATAAAAAAATCATTAAAATGCCTACTAACAAATACTTTAAATAATACCTACATCCCGCATCATAGCTGATAGAGCCCTGCGGTGAGAATTTAATAACAAATTATATAAAAGTCAAGTATGCAGAATATAAAGTTCAAATCCAACACGGTCCATCTAAATATCATCGTCTACATGTTTAGGGTTCCGTAATGTCTGATTAAAAATACCTATTGTTTTTTCTAGTTGGGGATTTCGGACGTTTACGGTGGTAACCTAATGGTTAAGATGTCGTTGGCTTCCTATTCGGATCCAGGGGTTCAATCCAGGGTACGCACAGTGGAGTGCAGTTCATAGAAGCGTAAAAGCACTGCTTACCCAAGTTAAAACAGCTTTGAGCTCTTTTTTCGTGATTTTTCATCAATATATTCAATAATAGGTAATCTAACCCTAGCTTCAAATCCTGCGCATGTCACTGGGTATGCACCTCTAGTTTTTCGTAGTTATGTGCGTTTTAAGCAATTGAATATCTCTTGCTTTAACGGTGAAAGAAAAAATCGTGTGGAAACCTGCGTGCCTGAGAGTACTCCATAATATTTTTAAGGCTGTATGAGCTCTGCTAATCCCAGCGTGCAGCGTGGTGGGCTATAGCCAAATCTCTTTCGTTTTGAGAGGATACCCGGGCTTAGTAGTGAGCCGACGATGGGTTAATGATGATAATGACCTCATCATAAAATTAGGTTAAGAAAAAATAACCGGTTTTCTGAGATTGTAGATATTTTGAAAAAATACTTACTTCGTGCCTAGTTGGATGTACCTTGTTTATCACATCGAGAATGGAATTTTGGGAAATACCTACCAAAAAACCGGTCAAGTGAGATTTGGACTCGCACGCGAAGGGTTCCGTACCATCGAACAAAAAAAAAACACTTTTTATTTTGAAAAATCGTGATGTAACAACAATATCATGATTTTTGGATTTTTCCCTTTTTTTGGAATTTCATGATTCTAGAGGGAAAGTACGCTATAGATTTCTTGACAAACACAACATACAGACAATCAAGTGATCCTATGAGGGTGCCTTTTTCTTTTGAGATACGGATCCCTAAAAACATAAACGTATACCTACGGAACACATCAAACACCAGTGTGTTCACATCTCTAAAGGTTGTCGTTTTGTATCAACGCGTTACAAATACAGCGTTGCCACATCCTCGTCAGTTTGCGCCCAAATAAATGGAGATAATCATATGCAATCATCATTAATCATCGCCGCAAGGACGGGCTAGGCTCGGCATTAGGTGTTTTGTAAATCTTAATTCTCTCTTGTATGCTAGAATGGCAAACTCGTTGCGTCGAAGCCTAGGATGGACACTAGGTGGCAGGTGGTCAGACGACATCAAACGAGTCGCAGAGAGCCGCTGAATTCAGGCGGTGCAAGACCGTGGCGTTTGTGTAGTCCACGTGGACAAAGTCGCGGGCATAAGCTAGTATTATATAAATAGAGATCATCATCATCATGGCCAACCTACAGCCGGCTCACTACTGAGTACGGGTTTCCTGTCAGAATGAGAAAGAAGGGTTTGGTTTGTCTACCACGCTGGCCAAATGCCTTTTCACACTACTTATACTTATATTTATTTTTTGCCAAAAATAAATATAATGCACTTACTTACATAATAAAAATAAATAAACTTATATAAACATTAGATATTGAATAGGTACCTACATTTAGGTGCCGGATGTAGGATTACACCCCGGCAGGGGAGACCAAACGGCCGGGGGTCAGGGCGACAGGTTGAGAAATCGGCGAACTATCCTAGCCGAGTCTAGCAAGACCGCTTTTTGCATCCTGGCTGCGAGCGAACTGCCACGGAACCCCGGTCGCCTCAGATGGTGAACGAGACTGACTGGGATCAACCCATTCGCAGATATGACGATTGGGACGGTTTCAGTGGACTCCACATGCCACGTGTCGAAACCTCGTAAGCCAGATCAAGATACTTGCACACTAGGCAATTATTATGTACCTAGTGTGAAAAGTATTTTTGCAAGTAATTTTTTCCAAAGATTTTCCGGCCATAAACCGTACGTAGATGTAATAAACATTGGCATGAGACATGTTGTATCTAACATCTAAATTATTACCTTCGATATTAAATCAGTAATTAAATTCAATGAGTGGTTAAAATTGGTAATAGATAGCTGACACCAGAGGTGTAATTATTGTAATCTATTACTTTACGTAAGTACTAAGTAGATGTTGCGAATTCATATTTTCATGTGTGTACGCATTTACCGGTAGGTTAGTCTGAGAGTGAGGGAATAGAGAGTGCCCCGGTTTGAGTACACACTAATTGTGAACTACATTATTTGACACGCAGATGGCTGATTGTTATGGAGATTCGTAGCTCTGGTTGAAATCCTTTCAGAAGGACACTTTTTAAAAAATCTGGATGACATAGACCGTCTAGAATCTAAAAGGTTGATTAAAGAACCAATCGTTAAGAATGTGTAGATAATAATAATAGTTGTATAAGCAGGCGTTATTTTGCGGAAGTCCATGATATTATAATAAGTATCGGACGTCACTGATACAATAAAGTTTATACAAAATAATATTATATTACAATAAAGTTAATGATAAATTAATGCAAAAATTGATGCTTCTGCTTAAAATTGTCTTAATATGAATTGACTTATCTCATCATAATCTATAGTTTATTGCAAAGTAAACACTTAAGTTTAATACAGATTTAATAGCTTTAGCCTTGTCTAATGGATTACAAAATAGTTAACATCATGTGTGGTAACCTGACAGGTGTTAGAAAAAAACAATTATAAGCTATCGTTATTAACATAAAGCACTTTTTTATTTATAGAAAATGTTGTAGATACGAACTAATAAGCCATAGAAGTTATTATAGCGTAACAGTCGTGTGTATATGGTTTGATTTTATTGGACATTGAAAATTCAACATGAATAGCAATTTACTTGGGCCACATCGCATCAAAATAATGTCTCTTATCGGCTGAACCGATTTTCTTGGATTATAGCTAAGAACACTCTCGATCAAGCCACCTTTCAAACAAAAAAAAAAAAATTAAAATCGGTTCATTAGTTTAGGAGCTACGATGTCACAGACAGATACACAGATACACACGTCAAACGTATAACACCCCTCTCTTTGGGTCGGGGGTTAAAAATAAGCACCTAACAATCAATGTAGTTTTGTTTGTTTCACAAAAAAAGAAATAAGGAAAAGCTTTGTCTATAGTTTAAACAAATAGATATTTCGGTATTGTTTGACCTCAAGCACACAAATTACGCGTTAACAGCTATAACATGCAGCCAGTAAAGTTATTATATTCGACCTTTTGTTTTCACGGCAAAGAAGATAGATGTTAGCTAAACTATGTCGATCTTACTCGTAAGAATACGCGAAAGGTTAGATGATCCAGAAAAATTATATTATACCTATTATTATTACTTATTTAAGGGATGGGCAAGTAGGTATATACTCCAATTTCTCATTGGATCCAATTTGATTTTGAAATAATATATTCTCCTAAATTAAGCAAAGCACTTCAAAGCTCAGAAAAATTGGTCCCTTTTTCTGAAAGGCTTTTAAGCAAAGCACACCTATTTATCCTTCTACAACAAAAAGTCTGATGGAAGCGTAATACCTACCTATTTTTAGGGTTCCGTACCCGAACGATGGGAACGGGAGCCTATTACCACTATGTCCGCTGTCTGTTCGTCTGTCTGCAAGCGTCATCTGTCTGTCCGTCTGTCTGTCCGTCCGTCCGTCCGTCCGTCCATCCGTGGTAAGTAGATGTATTCTGTAAATCGCATTAAGATTTTCACACAAAATTAGAAAAAAAACAATAAATTTTGGACTGACCCCATACTTAGAACTGAAACTCAAAATATTTTTTTTCATCAAACCCATACGTGTGGGATATGGGTCTTCAAAAATGATATTGAAGTTTTTAATAAAAAAAATTTCTAAACTGAATAGTTTGCGCGAGAGACATATAAAAGCGAAAGTTCACTGACTGACGAACTGTTAACACGAGATCTCAAAAACTATCGTACAAATAAAGCTATAATTAAGCAAGTAAGTAGCGTAAGTAGTTGATAGTTAATAGATGTCAGCTAAAAAAGGATATTTGGAAATTCCACCCCTAAGCGGGTAGAATAGGGGTTGGAAGTTTCCAAAGTGGTAAAATGTGGGTTCCCCCCGTAACTTCTAAAATAAGAGAATGATAAAACTAAAAAAAATATATGATGTACTACCATGCAAACTTCCAACGACAATTGGTTTGGACGAGATCTAGTAAGTAGTTTTTTTTTAGTACGTCATAAAAAATTAAAATTGTGTTTAAATTTTCAAAGTAAGATAAATATACCACGTGGGGTTTCATATGAAAGGGCATATTTTTATGAATGATAGTTTTTAATTTATCGTGCAAAATGTTGGAAAAATACCCGAGTACGGAACCCTCAGTGGGCGAGTCTAACTCGCACTTGGCCGGTTTTTTAAACAAGTAATCCTTTTATTTGCTATGCAATAGTTATGCAAATCATTCGACATTTTATCTGATAATGTTTATGTAATATTGCTGTAGAATAACTGAATGGTATTTGCTGCTATTAATCTTGATTTATAAACGGTTAGGCTTAAAGGGCTCCTGTCAAGGTTGAGATGGCCAGTCTATGTGGAACATCCAACGTCCGGGTGAAGTAAATTATAGAAGCGGTCATAACTAGGCTCCATTTACATAAAGGCTTGACTACAAACATCTAGGATTTATCAAATAACTAGATGATGCCCGGGACTTAGTTCACGTGGATTTAGGTTTAAAAATCCAATGGGAACACAGACTTTCAAGCAAGTTATCTCTGTAACTTTGGTTAAAATTGGTTGAACGGATATGTTGTGTAAAGTTGACGGACTGAGTGACGGAGGTTCCGCTTAGGTATCATCCTAAGATTAGTTACCCAAGTTACCAAAACTAAAGCACAGTATGAACTTCTCCATTGTTTATTGAATTTTTATACAAAAAACCGGCCAAGTGCAAGTCAGATTCGCGCACTGAGGGTTCCGTACTCGGGTATTTTTCCAACATTTTGCATGATAAATGAAAAACTATTATACATAAAAATAAATAAAAATCTGATTTAGAATGTACAGGTAAAGCCCTTTCATATGATACCCCACTTGTTATACTTGTCTTACTTTGAAATTTTTTTTTTTTTTTTTTTAAATGATGCAACGACAAATTTTGCTGTAACGAAAAACTTGTGCTATAAGACCTACCTACCTGCCAAAATTCATGATTTTAGGTCAACGGGAAGTGCCCTATAGGTTTCTTGACAGGCAGACAGACAGACAACAAAGTGATCCTATGGGTTCCTTTTTTCCTTTTGAGTTTCGGAACCCTAAAAATCGTCACAAAAAAAAGTATAACTTTTTATATCCTCGTACCTACAATATTATACTGGGTGCATTCATGAAACCCTTTTGTTACAGTAACTGTTGGTTATATAAGTATAACTTAAAAGCATTTAGGCCAGGCTCTATACAATAATGCCCATAACTCACGTCAAAATCTGGTTGAATGGATGGACTGTGAAAAGCTAGTAGACAAACAGATTCGTATTAATAATAATTATAGTGCGTACCTATTAGGTCATAGATATGTTAGGTATACGCAAAAGTTCCACTCAAAGCTCAGACTGAAATGCGCAAGCGACATTGCGAAAATTCTTTCGCGCTCAACACATTTACAATTAAAACTAATAAGTACGCGCACACGCCAATCAAAATGCTTGTTGTAAACGAAGACGCAAACATCCAGGGCATGTGTCCAAATGACTGATAATAATTTATCAGTTCCAATAATCTTGTGGACGTTTGTCTCTTTAGAGTCGATTGTACTCGTTAATTTTGATTTAGGAGCTTATCTTGTGCTATTGAATTTGTAAAACATGTTGTCCTCGCATATTCCTGGTATTTACCTAAGTATTTATCTAAAGTGAGCCGTGATAACGCAGTGGTTAAGATGTTCGCTCTACTGGATACTGCATGGATAGCTACTGTAATTTCCTTAACAGGGCTCTCTCCGTCACTTACTCCATACAATCGTAGCCTCAATTTCATTTAAATATTAAGCAACCAAAGCCCATGAAATTTTGCAGACATATTCTAGAAACTAATATCTGTGCCTGTGGTGTTTTAGATTTTTATAAAAATATGTAGTTTTAAAATTACAGGGGCTCAAAGATTTGTATGTGAATTTTTAAGACCGCGTAACTTTGAAACGGAATATTTTAACGGAAATCTGGAAAAGCACAGGCATAGATTAATTAGTTCCTGGAACGTTTCTACAAATTTGTATGGAGCGAGTGACGGAGAGACCCCTCTATATTGACTGACGGAACACTAGCGCGGGATGATTCGCTTACTCAGTGTTCATCAATGAATGATACCAACCGAGTATTCATCATAGAATACTGAGTTAGCAAATCAGCATGCTGATAATCATGCTGAAAACATCGTGAGGAAATCTGCATGCCGAGAGTTCTCCTTAATGTTCTCAGAGGTGCGTGCAGTCTGCCATTTCTAATAGGATCAGCGTGGCAGACTATGGCCTAAACCCTTCTCATTCTGAGAGGAAACACGTGTGACGTGTTCAGAGGGCTGGCAATAGGTTAATCATGATGAAGAAGATGATAAATGTTAAACAACGTTTCGATACGGTTCATTATACCGTGGTTTTTAACCCCCGACCCAAAAAGAGGGGTGTTATAAGTTTGACGAGTGTATCTGTGTATCTGTGTATCTGTCTGTGGCATCGTAGCGCCTAAACGAATGAACCGATTTTAATTTAGTTTTTTTTGTTTGAAAGGTGGCTTGATCGAGAGTGTTCTTAGCTATAATCTAAAAAAATTGGTTCAGCCGTTTAAGAGTTATCAGCTCTTTTCTAGTTTTCTTGTAGAAAAGAAGGTTAGATAACCGTTAGGTTCATAATATTATGTCAATAGACAAATGTCAAGCTGTCAAGATGGACGTTGCCTAAATACATAATTATTTATTTGAAAATGATGTTTTGGAAAACTCAAATACTTTGGATCGTCGGGGGTGTTATAAATTTTTAATTTACACTTGTTAATAAATAAATAAAAACACAACGCTTCATGCAAAACACATGAATTTAATGAAATATGCGATGTCCAACGTAACGATCTTTATAATGATGTATGGAATTATGGAGTCAAGGAAATTTGGTTATTTAAATTTAATGATATTATTACTTTAACTAGCGACCCGCCCCGGCTTGCAATGTTGATACTAAACTACACATTAGTTTAGAGTGTCAGTGTGGTTATTTTATTTTTAACCCCCGACCCAAAAAGAGGGGTGTTATAAGTTTGACGTGTGTATCTGTGTGTTTGTGTATCTGTGTATCTGTCTGTGGCATCGTAGCGCCTAAACGTATGAACCGATTTTAATTTACTTTTTTTTGTTTGAAAGGTGGCTTGATCGAGAGTGTTCTTAGCTATAATCCAAAAAAAATGGTTCAGTCGTTTAAAAGTTATCAGCTATTTTCTAGTTTTCTTGTAGAAAAGAAGGTTAGATAACCCTTAGGTTCATAATATTCAAGTGTCAATTGACAAATGTCAAGCTGTCAAGATGGACGTTGCCTAGATATACATAATTATTTATTTGAAAATGATTTGTCGGGGGTGTTGAAAATTTTTAATTTACACTTGTATTTCAAAAGCACAAGGCAGCATTTTCGATGAAAGCTCTTGGCTTGATTTCTTCTGACATCATGAATCTGATATCGTCACATAAAAGATGCGAAAAATACTATCATTTTTAAAAGAAAAATGAAGTGCTGGCTTGTCGAGGAGTCTTTCTATAGTTACAATGAATTTCTACTTGGGAAAATCCTAGATTAAATTGTATATTAATTATTTAATTTTATTATACTGTCATTTATTTATTTTTCTCATTATACCCTATTAAAAAAATCATAAAACTAAAATAACAGAAATAACAAAAAAATAAATAACATAATTAAATAACAGAAACAACAGACAATAAAATAACAAAAACAACAGAAAAAATTACAGAAACAACAAAAAATAAAATATTGTATATTTTTAGGAAAATAAAAAATGAATGTGATTTATGATTGACGTATAATGGTATAGTTATGAATAAATGATTATAAAATATATTTCAACTAATTAACACAAAACAATATTAAATTATACGTATAATAAACCTTCCTCTTAAACCATTATATCTATTGATGGAAACCGCATTAAAATTGCTTGTATAGTATGGAATATTATCGTAAATTGAAGAATTGAAAAGAGCAACCGCCGAGTTTCTTGCTGGTACTTCTCGGTAGGAACGGCATTCCGAACCAGCGGTAATTTGACGATTCAAAAGCACTTGTAAAAGTCTATTTGAATAAAAATCTATTCTATTCTATTCTAAAATCATTTGCGTGGTTTAAAAGCTCTAAGCGTAGAGGAACAGACGGCGGGAAGCGACTTTGTTTTATAGGAGTACTATGTAGAGATGGTAATGGGAGGCCACTTGTTAGTAGTTACCACTATCGATATTTTAACGACACTGGATACCCATATTAGGCATTAGGTCTTCTGAAAAATAAATTATTATTTATTATCCTTTGCAATTTATATTATATCGAAGATCAAATAACTTGCAAGATCAAAATAAGGATCCAAAAGTCGTAAAAATCTGATATTTGCAACGTTCAAGACTATTGAAATTCCACAATTCCTGGAAATTTAGTCAATTATGACGTCACGACTACATGAAGCAATTTACTGCAATACCCAGCAATTTTCAGCAATGTTATACGAAATAGTTGCTCCAGATCGATCCATACGTGTTGCCGACCGACAATAATTGCTCATATTGTACCATTTGCCATTAGGTGGGTGGTTCTTAGTAATTATGTGCACACCACTGTATATTTGATTAATTTATCTGGTTTGAAATACCCCTAAAATCCTTGAACTGATGATGACTATGATCGTTATGGTGGTGAAAGTGACTTTGCTGGTATGATATATGAACAATGTGCAACAACAGAAGATACATTATAGACGCTTTTATAGGCTCGGTTTAGCTTTACACAAAGGCAATTAACTATAAAATTTAATTCCCTATAAAACGTGCTATAAAAATTCATTGAAGACGCATCGCTATTGAACGAGGAATTTGACCTTTGAGACCATCTCTAAACGTAGGTAGAGACTGTAGAGTGGAGTGTAGAGATAAAGCCTTACAACACACAACGCGTCACGGAGACGAGAACCACGCGGCTCAGAGTAGTCAGAAGGTTTGTATTGCGAATTGTGTTTTTTGACACTACCCACACCAACCAAGTGAAGTGGAAAGTGAAGTTTTAGGGTTCCGTACCTCAAAAGGAAAAACGGAACCCTGATAGGATCACTTTGTTGTCTGTCTGTCTGTCTGTCTGTCCGTCCGTCCGTCCGTCGTGTCTGTCAAGAAACTTATAGGGTACTTCCCGTTGACCTAGAAGCATGAAATTTGGTAGGTAGGTAGGTCTTATAGCACAAGTACAGGAGTAAATCTGAAAACAGCGAAATCATGTGTTTCAATTTTCAAATAAAGATACCAAATGGGGTATCATATGAAAGGGCTTTACGTATACATTCTAAAACACATTATTGTTTATTTTTATGTATGATAGTTTTAGAGTTATGTTAAAATGTTGGAAAAAATACCCGAGTACGGAATCCTCAGTGCGTGAATCTGACTCACACTTGGCCGGTTTTTTTGAAACTCACACAATAAGCTTTATTTACTTTGGCTTTACAGCGGTGATGTAAGAGCTAGGGTCTAAAGCGCTCCTTTGAGTTTTATATCTATGTTCTGTTTTTATTATACCAACTAGCTTTGTCCTGCGTCTTCGTCAGCGACGTTTTAGGTTTTCCCGTTGATATTTCTCAATATATTTTTAGGGAGAACCAGCAAAAATCTCTAGTTTCTATTGACAGCTAAATAACATGATGAATTATTCGGCGCATACCCACAGAGTGCTCAATTATTCAATCAAATTGAATATTTCTGATACAAGTGTAAATTAAAAATTTATAACACCCCCGACAAGTGAAGGTTACAGTAACTAGAAAAGAGCTGATAACTTTCAAACGGCTGAACCAATTTTCTTGGATTATAGCTAAGAACACTCTCGATCAAGCCACCTTTCAAACAAAAAAAAAACTAAATTAAAATCGGTTCATTCCTTTAGGCGCTACGATGATGTCACAGACAGATACACAGATACACAGAGACACAGATACACACGTCAAACTTATACCACCCCTCTTTTTGGGTTGGGGGTTAAAAACCACGGTATAATGAACCGTATCGAAACGTTGTTTAACATTTATCATCTTCTTCATCATGATTAACCTATTGCCAGCCCTCTGAACACGTCACACGTGTTTCCTCTCAGAATGAGAAGGGTTTAGGCCATAGTCTGCCACGCTGATCCTATTAGAAATGGCAGACTGCACGCACCTCTGAGAACATTAAGGAGAACTCTCGGCATGCAGATTTCCTCACGATGTTTTCAGCATGATTATCAGCATGCTGATTTGCTAACTCATAGTAGGTAGGTACAGTTCCTTTCATTACAAATTGTACGCGCGCGTTCTGTGGTATAACATTCTACCGTGAATGTTTGATGTGTGTTTAAGCCCTAAGACGTAGGCATGAAGTCACTGCATCCGTAACTTAGCGTGAAGGCAGCATTGTTTTTTTTTCCAACTTCCCCATTTTCTTGACGATTCAAAAGCATGTCTTGTAAAAGTTTATTTAAATAAAAAAATTGGCAGTCCGCGAAAACACAACATAAAACTGTTTTTTTTTCGGATTTTCCTATTATTTGTAGTACCTACCTATACCTAAGTATTTGATAGGTATGATATCAAAAATTAAAATTTCAAAATCTGTAATTCATATAGTTTTAACATCTTTCAACACTCTGAGCACTAGTTATTAACATTGCTTTGCAAATCTGTGCAGTTTTTACCTATCCTAAAATCACCCAATTATAAACAATTTTTTAGTTCAAAAATCTTTCTATTTCTCTAGTAAAACATTACACAATAATATGCATTTCATGAGATCTAGCTAGTAATCCAAGTAAATATGTCAACCATTACAGGCCTGCTAGTTTGACACAAATTGGTGTTCCCAAGGCGCTGTCAACATTTCACAACAGCGTTTGACCTCTTGCGGTCAAATACAGTTCTAAGTTTATCGTAATAAGATGATAGGAAACTAGATATTGATTCATACTATTAAGTGGTGCCTAATTTACAAAAGCGGTCAAGTGCGAGTCGGGATCGCACACAAACTAGGGTTCCGTACCATCGTATAAGAAATAAAACTTTTCATTTTATTTAATTTTTTATTATTTGTTGTCATAGCGATAATACAAATACACATTTTGTCAGAATTTCAACTCTCTACCCATTAGGTACTTACTATTCATGAGATACAGCCCGCTGACAGACAGACAGGAATCTTAGCAATAGGGTCCCGTTCTCACTCTTCGGGTACGGAACCCTGAAAAGTATATATCAAGAAAATATGTACCTACAAGCATTAAGTCTTTCTTTAACAGTGAAGGAAAACATCGTAAGGAAATGAATGTAGGTATGCCTGAAAGTTCTCTCTAAACTCAAAGGTGTGTTCGAAATCTACCCGTAATTATGACCCAAGGCCCTTCTCATTCTGAGAGGAGACCCATTCTTAGTAGAGATGATGAGATATGGTAACCTACACATTACATTAAAAGTGCTATCCTTTTCTAAGGGGAGCATTATGAAAGGAATAGCAATACATTTTAGATTCGCCATTTTAGTTTTGTTTAGAGATTATAATAATTGTACAATATAATTAACCAGAGTTTTGTTATTTCATAGGCGTATAAAATAATTAATTAAAATATTTTAATATTATTAAACAAAAAATAAAGATACTAGAATATTAAATTAACAAATACTACCAACAATAAATATTAAAATAATGATAGAAGCATTAAATCAAAAATGTTATGAAATTATTAGAATATAATATAAAAATATTTTTATTAGGGTTCTGTACCAAAAAGGTGCCAACGGGTTGAGGGATATTACTGTCCGTCCGTCTGTCCGTCCGACAGTCTATCTATCAGCGGGTTGTATCTCGTAAACCGTAATAGGAAGAGAGTCAAAATTTTCACACTACGTGTATTTCTACTGCCGCTATAACAACAAATAATAAAATTTTCAAAATAACCGTTAAAAAACTCGCACTTGACCGATTTTTCTTATTATACTATGGTAATCATGGAAAACTACATGGTTATTAAATCTATTTGTCAATGATTTATAACTATGAATTAATTAATTTAAAAAATCCTTTAATAATTTAATTACTTACCTATATTTTTTATGTGGTAAAATACCTGATTAGATCCTGACTCGGTTGAAAGTTATATTTTAGTTCTATTTAAGGAAAACTCATTTGTTTTTTTTTTTTGTTTTTATTATTTTACGATAGCAATTATTTATTTGATTATTATCTATTGAAATAACATAACGTCTATGATTAAGTTAATCAAGTTGCTATAGCTTCATATGAGATTATGTTTGAAAACCACTGACAAGCGGATCATATTTTCATAGAATTTACGAGTATTTTGGAAAACTACCAGGGTTAAAAAAACCATTTATAAATATTTTTGCTTAAGTAAAACTGTATTAAATCGTGTTTAAAATTATTTTTTTGAAACATTATTATGAATAAAAATTGTCGGTCTGTCGGTCGAAGTAACTTTAACACGCGTTGTACCTACTTTACTTTTGTCTTAGAAAGAATTCAAAATTCAAAATATTTTTATTCAATTAGACTTTTACAAGTTCTTTTGAATCGTCAAAAGCATCTACCACTGGTTCGGAATGCCTTTCCTACCGAGAAGAACCAGCAAGAAACTCGGCGGTTGCTCTTTTCAAAGATTTGATATACAATATTATGCCATGTATAAAAGCAATTGAAGTCCTGCGCATTGCTGGAGCGAATTGCAGGTCAAATCAGACCTACACCTACATCAGGCAAAGAAGACCTACACCTACTTTATTTGGGTAAAAATGTGGCAAATCTAAGAAAGCTTAGTTTAGTCCATAGCAATGAACTTCTATTACTTTCATTGTTAGTTGCGAAGGTAGGTACTAAGAACACAGTATTTATTTTGAACTAGCTGTGCCCGCGACTTCGTTCGCGTGGAATAGTGACTTTTCGGGCAGCGTGATTCTTTAAATTGACATAACTTTTTTATTTATGAACCGATTGACATGAAATAAACACTAAATGCTAAGTGAAGCTTACTACAATATATTAGTGAAAACCGTATCTAAATCGAATAAGCCGTTTCTGAGATTAGCGTGCACAAACACACAGACAAACAGACAAACAGACAAAAAAAAATTAATTACAATTTCGGGTTCGGCATCGATATAATAACAACCCCTGCTACTTTTTTTATATATTTCCATTGTACAGACACCACTTTTCTACAATTTTATTATATGTATAGATAAATTGAGTAAAACTTTAAAAGCGGCTTTGTAAACGTTCGAAACTAATTTTAAAATGTGCGGAAAGTTTCCCAGCGTCTGAATTTCAACATTCTCATTAGATGTAGAACTAGGTACAAACAATAATAATAATAGGTAGGCTAATTTATCTTTTAAAACTTATCTAGTACTAGAGGATGCCCGCGGCTTCGCCCGCGTGGATGTAGGTTTTTAAAGATCCCATGGGAACTGTTTGGTTTTCTGGGATAATAAGTTGTCTATGTCAATATTACATGGATGCAAGCTACCTCGGTACCAAATTTCATACAAATCGGTTGAGCGGATGGGTCTTTAGGATTCCCGTGGGAACTCTTTGATTTTCCGGGATAAAAAGTAGCCTATGTTCGTCCCTGGGTTATAAGCTAAACCTGTACCAAATTTCGTCAGAATCGGTTAAACAGTTGGGCCGTGAAAAGGTAGCAGACAGACAGACAGACAGACAGTCACACTTTCGCATTTATAATATTAAGTATGGATTGAACAAATTCAGATACATATTTTTAGTAATTTAAAAGCGTAATAGATACCTACAAGTGCCTACAATACGTATTTTATCATCCCTGAGGGTCGTAACCTATTAATTATTATAATTAATTAATAATTAACCTATTATTATATTATTATCTCTCATTCATATTTTACTATCTCATTATTACCATATTAAAAAAATATTTACAAAAATATAAGTAACAGAAACAACAAAAATTAAAAATTATTATCACACTAATATTATAAAGGCGAAAGTTTGTATGTGTGTGTGTGTGTGTGTGTGTGTATGTATGTTTGTTACTCCTTCACGAAAAAACTACTAGCCGGATTTGGCTGAAATTCAGAATGGAGATAGATAATATCCTGGATTAGCACATAGGCTACTTTTTATCCTAGAAAATCAAAGAGTTCCCACGGGATTTCGAAAAACCTAAATCCACGCGGGCGAAGTCGCGGGCATCACCTAGTTATAAATAATACCTTGCTGTGCCTATGTCTTACTTAGGACCACAGTCCACATTCTAAATAGTACTAAAGTGAAAACCTGCAAACATTGATAAAAATGCGTTGATATGTTGATATGTGAATCTGTTAACCCATAGCTCACGAGATAGCATGAGTGTGATGTAAGAGCGCCATTGTTCTCAGACCAGAATCGACACGGCCTTGACATTCTGACTCCTATACTGCGCGTGACCTTGAACTGACAGAAAATATTTTTCTATATTTTCCGACGAAATATTAGATAAAGGTATTATGAGCTTTTAAAATATATTTCTCAAAATCTTATACTTACCTAATATTATAAATGCTAAAGTGTGTCTATATGTCTGTCTGCTAGCTTTCCACAGCCTATCTGCTAAACCGATTTTGACAAAATTGTAATTGAACGTGATGGAACAATGGTAGGTACGGGGAAGGACATAAGATTTTTTTTTTCTTTTTTTCCGGAAAATCGAAGAGTGCCCACATGATTTTTGAAAAAACTAAATTCACTTGAACGAATTCGCATCATATAATATGGTACAGAGATAGCTTGCATCCAGAAAATGGATAATTGATAGGAGGCAACTTTTATCCCGGAAAATCAAGCGTTCGAAAAAATGAAAATATACGCGGAGGAAGTCGTGAGCATCTAGAGTCTAAGTAAGTATATAAAAGGAAAAGTTGACTGACTGACTGACTAATCTATAAACGCACAACAAACTACTGGACAGATCGGGCTATTTACCATGCAAGCTGTAGGTGTACCTACCTAGTTCACGCGGACGAAGTCGCGGGCATAAGATAGTGATAAATAAATTATTCATGTTATAAACATATTATAAAGAAAGCATGTAGATAAACTTAGATAGTGAAAATACTTGGTGATCTTAAAATTTTTGAAAATAGTTTTCAAATTTTCTGTCAAAACTATATTACCTTCAACATCATTTCAGACGTTCAGTGCTAAATATAGACTTCCCAGTCCTCAGACTTCCTCATCCAGCCACTTCCCGCCAGCCTCTTTATATCGTCGGTCAAAACAAAGGGGTATGGGTTTAATAAAACTGCCATACCCCTTCCACTTTAGCTTGCTTCCATTTCAGATGGCATCGTCACTTACCACCAGGTAAGATTGCAGTCAATGCCTAACTTGTATCTGAAAAAGAAAAAAAGCTACGCTTACTAGTTCACGGTCTCCCCTCTAGCGACCATAGTTCCTACAAGCATGGCATACCATGCCACTTGAACTGATGGTTTGGGGTCAATGACCTTGGTGCTCATACGGTTCTCTTTATTTCGCGTCCTAATTCTTATCCTTCAGAGGTACTTCCTAGTCTTTTACATAGCACGCTGAGTAACATTAAGTATAATAATATGGGTTTACTATAATGAACAGATCATTTTTAACGCCGGAAAATTCGTTTGACTTCAGAAGAAAAGTTTTTTACATTAAGTATCTGAATTATGATATACTTACACACTTACTGCAAAAGCTGATTTCCCAAATTCCTGAAACCGAATTAAGAACTTTTTTAAGCAATTTTCTGGGTCTCTATATGTAAAAAGGTAAAAAAAGTTTAGAAGTGAAATTCCCAAAACTAACAAACTTTGTAGATAATTTTCTAAATTTTTTCAACCAGAAATGCATTTCAGGACCTTGACAACAAGGTCTGTGAATGCACACATCTGCTTCAGAAAAGTCGTCGAAGCTTTTTTTCATTACAGCTGCCACTAGAATTTTTCAAATAGACCTTTGCCTATCCTTATCCCACACACTAAAAAAAAAACTTACGCAAAAAAAGTTTCTAAAGTTCAGTTATTTATTGGGAAAAGTGGTTTCATTATAATGTGGAATGAATTTTGTAACCTACACGATGCGTATATATAAATGTGAGTACCGATGTCGTAGCATCACTTGTGAGCTCACCTCCGACCTGATCTAACACATTGCAAAATGCAGCTGGTGAGTTATACATCGATTATAATAACGATACATCGATCAAATTAATCGATTGAAATGTCATACGCCGCGGCCTTTTGCGATCGGATTAAGTTATCAAACGTTTTGTGAATGTGAAGTGTTTTCATTGAATCTAGTATTTTTTGAATATCGAACTTGAAATTTCGATTTTATTTTAGTCAAACAATAAAATTTAACTTCTGTTTTATTTATTACTAACTATAATATTATGATGCATTCGTCCGCATGGATTTAAATTTCGTAAAAATATGGTGAGAGCTCTTTGATTTTCCTGGATCAAAAGTAGCTACCGCCCGTCTCCAGGATAAACAAATTTCATCAAAATCGGCTAAGTGGTTGTGCTGTAAAAAGGTAAGAGATAGACATACAGACAAACATAATTTGGCATCTATAATATTCTAGTATGGAAGTATGGATTAGTCATTAGTCAATTTTTTACTAATTTACTTTTCTTAATAAGTTAATTAAAAAAATGTTCATGTTAATATGCTTCTTGTGAGGTATATCGCAGTATATTGACGATACATCGATCAAAATGGATAATCGATCAAAATGGGTAATCGATTAAAATGTCATACGGCGCGGCACTATCGGTGTTAGAATCAAGAATAAGTCATCACATCAAGTGTTGTGGCAGTGAAGTGGTTTTAATGAAGATCTTTTGAATTCTGATATCTGATATTATTAATTTCTTAATTTGTTAATCCATTATAATATTAAAAATGCAAAAGTGTGTCGGTTTGTCTGTCAGCTTTTAACGGCCTAACCAATTTTTAAAAAATTAGATACGACGATAGAATAACTTGCATCCCGGAGAAGGACATAGGCTATTTTTTGTCCCGAAAACTCACCGATATCTCACGGGATTTTTGAAGCCCCATCCGTTTAACCGATTTTGACAAGATTGGGTACAGCGATAGCTTGTATCCCTGAGATGACGTACTTACTACTTTTATTCCGGAAAATCAGAAAATTGCCATGGGATTTTAAAATGCTCATGTTCGACGTTTAGTACAGAGATGTCTGTATCCCAGAGACCGACGTAGGCTACTTTTGTCCCGAAAATTCAAAACTCTTGTGGGAATCAAAAAAAAGTTAAATCCATGCAGACAATCACGCAGGCATCATCTAGATAAACCTATTGTACTGACTAACTCTATTATTTATATTATCTAAAATTATTTATATTATCGTTCGCGTGGATATAGGTTTTTAAAATGCCCGTGGGAACTCTTTGATTTTCTGGGATAAAAAGTAGCCTATGTGCTAATCCAGGGTATAATCTAACTCCATTCCTTTCAGCCCAATCCGTTCAGTAGTTTTTGCGTGAAGGAGTAACAAACATACACACACACACCACACATACAAACTTTCTCCTTTATAATATTAGTGTGACAAGATGATGCCCGCATGGATCAAGGTCAGGATCATCAGGATTGAGGAGTTGGAATCCAATTTTTGGATTTTTTTAATGAAACAATGTCACAAAGTTCTTCTATTGATTAAATAAAGAATTACGCAAATCGGTTCAGAAATCTCAGATATATCGGTTAACATACGTAGAAAAACACAATTCCTCCGTTTTCGGTTAAAAGTAGCCTATGTTACTCCATGGTTAATCCTCTACTTGTCTGTGAAAGTCCCGTCAAAATCAGTTCCGCCGTTCCGAAGATTAGCCCGTTCAAACAGACAGACAGACAAAAATTTTAAAAATGTGTGACTCAGTTATGGTACGGTTCAAATAACCACATGAGCCTAATATGACTTAGCTATTTCGAAATTACAGACAGACACTTCAATTTTATTTATTAAAAAAAAAGTAGTAGGTATATAGATTCTATATCAATCTATAATTTTTTATCTAAAGTTAGATTTTTATGTGATTTATTGATTAAATTAAAAAAGTCTGTGGCTTATTCACGTTGTCAATGCTAATGTTAGTTTTTTTAATGAAATATAATATTACTTAACCATTACTTAACATTTTGCGGTAACTTAAGACTATTTATATGTTTGTCTAGAAATCGATATTGTACAATGGCAAATCTAGCACGTGTTCTACTTTATTTTCTCTACTACAATTTTTTTTGCTACTACTTTACCTCTCTTCTCTTATCTTTTTAACCCCTGACCCAAAAAGAGGGGTGTTATAAGTTTGACGTGTGTATCTGTGTATGTCTCTGTAGCATCATAGCTCCTAAACTAATGAACCGATTTTAATTTTTTTTTTGTTTGAAAGCTGGCTTGATCGAGAGTGTTCTTAGCTATAATCCAAGAAAATCGGTTCAGCCGTTTGAAAGTTATCAGCTCTTTTCTTGTTTTAGAAATTATTTATTTAAAGTGATTTAAACATGATACAGCTATCTAAATGGGCATTAACATAACCTTTATACTTGACTATCACGGTTAAGCAACAAACACATAAACACCATAAAACTTTGATGAGATTTTGAATACGCCCATCTCTTCATTGCTTAACCTGCGTCGAACTTGAAATCTGTGCATTTCCTATTACCATAATATTCAAATTTATTCATATGACTATATGCCTTTTTTCTTTACGCAAAAGAGTTAATATCGAGTGTGTTCAAATGTGATTTATGTGATATTCTTTGTTCACGGTCGTAAGTGATGGTAATGTTAAGACAATGACTGTGTTGCGTTGTTTTTAGATTCAAAATTTACTTGAAGGATGATTAATTGTGGGAACATTAGCAGAAATCGTGATATTTCTGTGTTTATTTTTGTTGAAATTTTATTACAAATCATTAATCAGAAACGAAGTTTAAAAAAAACAGTTATTAAATATCATCTTTTAACTTAGATTTATTGAATCGAAACATTTTGAAGGTTTTTGGGTTATTTAAGTTCAAGGCTGGAACACTTTTCATGTGTAGCTACTTAGTTGTTCTTTTTTTGCATGTTTATATTATTTGTTTTATTTACATTTTATTACTTTTTTCCTTTCGATTCATCTCTCTCTTTTATTGATGATTAATGTCATTTAAGTTCAATAAAAATAATCCAATTTTTTTATAATCTCTCCCAAAACATAAAATCTAAATTAATTGCAAACTAAATCTGTCTTTCCAATATTTAGATCATTATTATGATTGCTATTGCTTGCTGTTATTTTTTAGCAAAATACTTTTTAATAAAATATTTTTTTGATATCATTTATCTTCAAAAAACTCTAAATGGCGTAGTAGCTACCGATTCCTAGCATTTCATGTAATGGAATTATTTATAACTCTACAATAACGCACACTGCAGATTGTACAGCGACAACCCCACGATCTCCTAGTTCTTCTTATTTATTGTGTATTCTGTATTGAACTCCTAGGAAGCTGTTTATTTAGTAACTTGTTGCCCGCGATTTCGTCAACGTGGGTTTACGTTTTTAAAATCCCGTGGGATATCTGATTTTTCGGGATAAAAAGTGCCCGTATCCATGTCCAGGATGCAAGCTATAAATTTTATACGTGGATATAGGTTTTTTAAATCTTGTGGGAACTCTTTGACTCTCCGGGACAAAAGTAGCCTATGCCTGTCCTCGGGACGCAAGCTATCTCGGTACCTTTTATCAAAATTGGTTAATCAGGTGGGTCATGAAAACCTAGCAGACAGACAGATATCCTTTCGCATTTACAATTCTGGTATGGATTTTTAACTCAGTTATAATGACAAGTCCTAATTTATTTTTAACCCCCGACCCAAAAATAGGGGTGTTATAAGTTTGACGTGTGTATCTGTGTATATGTCTGTGGCATCGTAGCTCCTAAACTAATGAACCGATTTTAATTTAGTTTTTTTTGTTTGAAAGGTGGCTTGATCGAGAGTGTTCTTAGCTCTAATCCAAGAAAATCGGTTCAGCCGTTTGAAAGTTATCAGCTCTTTTCTAGTTACTGTAACCTTCACTTGTCGGGGGTGTTATAAATTTTTAATTTACACTTGTTGCCTTAATTTCCAGTTCATCGTAGCCACCGCCCTCGTCGGCCTCGCCGCGGCAGCGTACACACCTTACACCGAACAATCCAACAGACCTCAGGCCTCCTTTGAAAGGACCGCGCGGATCCTCGCCTACGACTCTGACGTCAAAGAGGACTCCTACAGATACAACTATGAAACCGAAAATGGCATCAAGGCTGAAGAGCAAGGACGTGAGGTATGTAGTTTTATTATCTCTATAGTCGTTATTCCTCATTACTGAGGATCATGACCCCTTTCCATTAATCCTATAATGGTAGGAGTTCTCTTGGGATATTAAGAGGGCTCCTCCGTCACTCGTTTCCACTCGTTTCATACAATCGTAGTTCCAATTTCATTTGAATATTAAGCAACCAAAGTCCATGAAATTTTGCACATATATTCTAGAAACTAATATCTATGTCTGTGGTTTTCCAGATTTCTGTTAAAATATTCTGTTTCAAAGTTACGCGGTCTTAAAATTTTCATACAAATCTTTGAGCCCCTGTAATTTTAAAATTACATATTTTTAGAAAAATCTAAAACACCACAGACACAGATATTAGTTTCTAGAATATGTCTGCAAAATTTCATGGACTTTGGTTGCTTAACATTCAAATGAAATTGGAACTACGATTGTATGAAACGAGTGGAAACGAGTGACGGAGAGAGCCCTGTTAATACGGTTAGTTCCCAGATCCTTCCGCATACAATCTCTAAGAGAACGAGATTACGACTCTTAGGTTAAATTATTGACAGTTATTATCTACTAACACTACAAACACTACTACAAAGATATATATGTTATGTTAAAGTACAAATAAAAAGTGTCTCTCATAAATATTATGAGCTGCTTTAGACTCTAAAGATACTTTGTTAGCTCCCAAAAAATTATCGTTAAAAAAATTCTGATCGATGTATTTCAAAAGAATGAAGACAAAACTGGTTTCTCCAGTATTGTCATTTGTATTTAATAAATTAGGTCATAAATTTTTATCAAGGGAAGAATTAAAAAAATGATTGAAGAATAAGCAATTAAAAGATTGATCACTATCGAGGAAAATTGCTGTAGCCTCAAGGTAAAAATAAATTGGATGACTACACCTGACATTTCTGTGCCCATAATATAGGTACCTAGAATCTAGATGTAATAGGTACTAGATATTTGCACTCTGACTCCTATAACCTCCATATATTATCTGGAACGTAGCCCAACCCAAGTCTCACACTAGATACAATCTTTGAAAGGGCATTGGCCAGGATTGCTCAAAGGTCAGCGTTGCCTTAACATTTTTAGATTTACTGTAACATCTTCATGGATCAATCTGCTAAGTTCTATATGGCAAACTTGTCTGAGGAAATTCGTTTTAAATTACTCTTAATGACTTACATGGATGAACTTAAATTTTTATTGGCATAAGAGGGGTCTCTCCGTCACTCGCTCCATACAAACGTAGTTCGTCTCTCATTGAATACAAATATAACCAATCATAATTTTGATTTGAATGATGATAATTGGAATTTTGTAGAAACGTTCCGGGAACTAATATGCCTGTGGTTTTCCAGATTTCCGTTTCAAAGTTACGCAGTTTTAAAAATTCACATACAAATCTTTGAGCCACTGTAATTTAAAAACTACATATTTTTTAGAAAAATCTAAAACACCACAGGCACAGATATTAGTTTCTAGAATATGTCTGCAAAATTTCATGGACTTTGATGGCTAAATATTTAAAAGACATTGGGACTACGATTGTATGGAGTAAGTGATGGAGAGAGCCCTGTTAACTATTATTTCACAATAATATATGGTGAAATATGAAATGAAATACGAACGGTGCGGTGGTGAACGGTAATAAAATATTATGGTGTTGTCTATATGAAAACATGGCTGTGAGCAGAAACATTTATTATTTTGTCATACCTCTATTTTTAACCCCCGACCCAAAAAGATGGGTGTTATAAGTTTGACATGTGTATCTGTGTATCTGTCTGTGGCATCGTAGCTCCTAAACTAATAAACCGATTTTAATTTAGTTTTTTTTTTGTTTGAGAGGGGGCTTGATCGAGAGTGTTCTTAACTATAATCCAAGAAAATCGGTTCAGCCGTTTGAAAGTTATCAGCTCTTTTCTAGTTACTGTAACCTTCACTAGTCGGGGGTGTTATAAATTTTTATTTTTACTTGTCCCTAAAATTTTCAGCAACGCAATTATGTATCATAAATTACGTACGAAAGAAATAGATACGATACATTGCATATCTAAAGTAAAGACTGCAACATTTGGGTCACGTCTGTAGAGCTCTCTCTCTTCTCCTCTCGTGTGTTTTGTGTTTTCTGTCTTACTTATCACCGCGCACGAATTTTTGTACCTACCATATAATATTATGTCTATCAGCAATGTGTTGGCCACTTTACATTTTTGTACCAGGATTAATATTATTATGAATTATAATATATTTAGATATTTCCGGATTGGTTAAACTTATTTATTCAAAAAATAAGATAAGTTATCTTATGTTCGACCTCAAAAGATTTAAATCTGTAATTTTGACACTGTATTTTGAAACTGTGTTCATCTGCATTTCGTAATTTTTTAAATAATTCAAATTACAACAAATCAATGATAAAAATTTCAAGGTTTCCATATGGAAATGATGTTTTTATGAGAATTTCACCATATATTATTATATAGAAGATACTAATAATGAAATAACAGAATATATTTAAGGGACTCAACCTCATCAACAATTTAAATGCAAATTGATTTATTTATGAATTAAAATACAATGATAATGCTATTGCTTAAATATTTAAATAAAATTTTCCTCTAACTTAATAAAAGTCTAAAGAAAAGTGAGAAAAAAAGAAAAGTGAATTAGGTTTCATGTATCCATCGAAGGATGCAGAAGATTCTATAGATAAACTGACTATTGACCAACTGGGTACATTAAGTTATTACTTTACTATAAAATGAGAAACCTATAATTAAATTCAAATTCATTTAATTTCATTCAATTTTTTTTATTCAATTAGCCTTTTACAAGTACTTTTGAATCGTCAAGAGCCAATCGTCTAGCATAAAGACAATCATCAATTATAATGTGATGCAGAAAGAGTTCTCAGTATTGTCACTAGACGTAAATCGCGTCTAAATTAATCAACAAAATTTTTTTTTCTTAAAAAAAGAATATTAGCCATGTTAAATGACTAATATTCCCCTTTCCTCTCCAACTAAGCGTCAGGCTTGTACTAGGAGTAGGTACGACAATAGTGCAACGAGCGGGGTTTGAACCGTCGACCTTTCGGTTTTCAGTCCACTCCTTTACCGGTAGAGCTATTGAGGCTCATTAATTAAATATACATTATTAAACTTAATTAGTTAATTAAGTAACTAAATTAAACGCTAATTAATTAAATTAATTAAGTTTACTATAATATCATGATTTCAGTTTTGATTTGTACTTCTTTTGTTATTTAGTTCAGTATCATGGAGTTTCAGGATTTCAAGCGGAATTTTTAGTTCAAATTCTATTATTTTGACATCCTATCTAAATCTAGGTCTATGATATAAGTTTCAACTATATTATAAGTGACATATTATATAAGTGGCACATGTTGTCCTTATAAATAAACTCATTTCTTTCCATTTCAATTCCAGGTCGATGGTATTGAAGCGCAGGGAGGCTACAAATACACTGGCGATGATGGTCAACTCTATTCCATCACCTACACTGGTGGTCAAGATGGCTTTCTGCCCCAAGGAGCTCACATACCCACTGCCCCACCGATTCCTGAAGCTATCCTGAAGGCTCTGGAACAGAACGCCCGCGATGAAGCAGCTGGAATTATTGATGACGGTAAGCTAAATTTTTTGATACTGAAAGATTATTCAGTACTTGATGCCCGCAGCTTCGCCCGCGTGGATTGGTCAGATCCCCTGCAGCATCAGGATTGAGGAGTTTGAATCTAAATTTTTTATGTCGCAAAGTTCCTCTATCGATTAAAAAAATTACGCAAATCGGTTCAGAAATCTCGGAGATATCAGAGCATAGGTAGAAAAACACAACTCCTCCATTTTTAAAGTCTATTAAAAAAGTAGCTTATGTTAATCCTCTACTAGTTTGTGAAAGTCCCGTCAAAATCGGTTCAGTCATTCCGAAGATTAGCCTGTTCAAACAGACAGTCACTTTAATTTTATTTATTAGTATAGATATAGGTATAGATACAATCTTAGGTTCATCAAAATGATCAAGCTATCGCCGCCAATTTAGAAATAATATAAATTCTCATCGCCAACTCGTTTCTAGTTTCTAGTTCTACTCGTTTCTCGCTAATCAAATCGCTATATTATCAAATACGATGTCTTTATAATAACAAATGATGACTAAAAACTTTTGTGTGTAAATATCATTACATTGGAGATCTAAAATGGTCAAAAGGTTATCGAAAGCTAATGTGCAGTTTACAAAAGCTTTAATTCTAATACGTATGACCTTTCTTGCATTGTAAAATCGCTAATCTGCATATCATTACAAATATTTAAGTTCAGCATAGTTCAATCCAAATTGCATTGTGTGTTCAACAAAATAAAGTCGATTTTTTATCGACTGTCCTATCTTGCAAACTCTTGAGAAGATTTGCTATTGCTAAATTCTCAACCTTAAAATGAACTCTTATAGTAATGGAAATAGAGTTCTGATTGTGTTGTTAAATTGTTGAAATATTTTTGCGAAAGATAAAGATCTATCATAGTCTGTGAAACCGACAGCTACTGTTTTATTGAACAATACTTCATCATGTGAATGTGTCGAAATGTAACTTCTTTCTTAATTTATCGACAGAAGAATTGGTGTCGCTTAGCAAATATGGCGAAACATCCTATACATCGATGATCCATACTAATTAAATACCCTATAATATTAAAATTAATAGTTAAATTAATTAAAAGTAAATTACTTAATTAAAAAAATAAATTAATAATTAAAAGCTCACAACAAACTCGGTAGGAACGGCATTCTGAACCAGTGGTAAATTATTTTGACGATTCAAAAGCACTTGTAAAAGTAAATTTGAATAAAAATATATTTCATTCAATTCTATTGTTAATGCGAAAGTGTGTCCGTCTGTCGCTCTCTGTTTGTTTGCCTGCCTGTCTGCAAGCTTTTCAAGGCCCATCTGTTTAATTGATATTGAGAGATATGTAGCTTACATCCCGGGGAAGGACAAAAATCATTCATTCTTCCGGGTTAAAAAAAACTAATTCCACGTCCATAATAATTAATTGGTTGAAGTCACAAAAAAGCATTTACTTTGAGTTAGGCCTCAGAAATCAAGAAAGGCATGCTCCTGCTGTTCGATTGGGGAAAAATTGTATCCATCATTATTACAATCTCAATAGTCGTGATTGGCAGAATTTATGGTATTCTTGTTGCAACAATGCATTGTAGCCAATAGTGAACGAACATCAACCAATCAGAGGTGATCGCGATCGTGATATTCTAGCTGTCATTTTACCGTAATCGAGCCCCTGGTGTTAGCTGTTTTTATACTGAACTAGAGGATGCCCGCGACTTCGTCCGCGTGGATTTCGGTTTTTAAAGTACCCATGGGAACTATTTGATTTTCTGGAATAAAAATTTGCCTATGTCAATTGCAGGGACGCAAGCTACCTAGGTACCAAATTTCATACAAATCGGTTAAGCGGATGGATTTTTGGGAATCCCGTGGGAACTCTTTGATTTTTCGGGATAAAAAGTAGCCTATGTCCGTCCCCTCTAAGTCTAAGCTAACTCTAACAAATTTCGTCAAAATCGGTTAAACTGTTGGGCCGTGAAAAGGTAGCAGACAGACAGACAGACACACTTTCGCATTTAATATTAGTATGGATGAGTTTTTAATGCTAATTTTTTTTTCCAGGTTCATACAACCCCGGCAAATACGGCGGTGGTGCGGCCACAGGCTTCGCTCCCGTTCAGAACTATGCGCGTGCGCAAGCGTCCGCAGGATTCCGTCAGCCCTACAAATTCTAAGACATAATTTAGTTTACAAGTTAAGCCTACTTTACATTTAGATCTACGGCTATCAAAGCTTACTACTTGGTAAACAAAAACATTTTTGAGATTTTTTCTACACATACCAGAAATAAGCTAAATATAGAGATTAGTTGCTATTTGAAAACATGCAAAGGCGTCTTTATTGATAGTTAGTAGTCTCTGTGTTGAGTTTATGCTAATTTATTTTGATTTCAATTTACCAGTGTTGATTGTTGAAATATAACTCAAAATTGGTAAAGTTAAAAGCTAATAAAAAATGGCATTTTAGAATATCAACTCAAAAATGTTTTTTATATCGTTAATTCTGTTCTTTATCTCGCATAGGTTCTTATTTCTAACATATCTCTCGATTAATTGAAGTAGAATCTTATAAACTGGACGCTGCATGGTCTTTTCTTACAATAACCGGGAAATTATTTCCTATTTTGATAAGAAACAAGTATTGACGAAATGTTTCCAATTAACATTCTCTTGTTTATTAATTGTACTAATTATACTCATTTCGTTTATACGTGTTTCTAGTAGTTTTGTATTTGCTTTTATACTTTATACTTGTTATTTTCTTTACGTTTGTTAGGAAGATAAAAATTTAATAAGTACATTGGCAATTAATGACGGAGTATTTCTTTAATGAGGCTACACTTTGTCTTTTTTCTCTATTGACCTAACTTTCTTACGTCGAGTTCCAATATTCAATCTATCTTTATTTTGTTAAGTTACTTAGCAATGCTGTTATTTTTTTTTAATTTGTATGATCTTTTTTGATAAATAACAACGATGCTAAGTACGCTATCGACACATTTATACAGATAAATTGAATATTGAAACCCGACGTTTCACTCCCCTACTATCTTAATGTAAAACGGGCTTTATGTTTACAAATTAGCGTATGTTCAGTATGAAATGTGAATGTGATAATAAACTAAATCCCATATTTTTGTAGTTATACCCATCCAATTTATGGATAAATAAATAATAGACTATTTATTCTATGAATAAAAAATGAATTTTCAAAGCATCTGTGTATATATTTACCTACGCCCTAATTTTCTCAAATACAAGTTACACTTGGACGAATATGGTTAATTCTTCACAACCAATTCACAACTTATTTTACTATATAATTAAGGCCACTTTAATGAAATTCTGGTATTAAAAAAATGATCTTAAAAAAAACTGATATTAAAAAAAAATATTTAGTAAAATATAGAAAAATTTAAGAGACAAAAAGATCTAAAAAAATTATTATTGTTTCAATTATTTTATTACTGAAGAACAATCATAATTTAGCATAAATTAACTTAATTTAGCATAATAAATAAAATAATACAGATTTTAATAAAATAATTTATTTAAATAGAGAAAATATTGCTCTAGATATAAGAACAAATGATTAATAAAGACAAAATAAATAGGAATATAATGTAGAATGACTAATCTATTCTAAAACCTTCAGTTAAGAACTTTTCAGTAGGTGTAACCAGTGTTAGAATTGAAACTTCCTTGGTGATTGCCAGAACCAGGTCTTTGAACTGTTGCACTTTGACCAGGTTTGCCTTCTTTTTCTGGATGATATAAACCTGCAAAAAAGAAATTCTTTAATATTTTAACGCGTCTCTATTTGCATTAAACTAAGTAATAGTTTTTTGGTAAAAATCACAGAGAATGCTTCAAAAAATCACGGCCTAGATAAAAAAATACTCTAAGTACATAAAATGAGGTGATAAAAAGCAAAGTTGGATAAAGCACGACTATTATAGATTTAAGTTACCAATAAAATTATTATGCACTTCTCAAGAAAAAAATCCAAAAATCTGTGTCTGACATGACTGTCATATCGACTTAAACTTGAAAACATGTAAGTTTCCTCTTATACTTACTTGCCTATAAATAGTAGACATCCATTAAGAAATGAATTTGAGAAATTTTAACGGGATCTTCATTATATCTAAAGCCATGCGTACTTATAGTACAAGAAAAAGCTGGTTGGTACAATACTATAAGATCTTAGCTTTCAAAAGAACTCTTATATGTTGCAATATCTTGTATCAAATAAAATAATGCAATAATGTCTAAGCCATAATTACCATCATCAAAGATCCCAGCAGCCTCATCTTGCTCATTCTGTTTCAAAGCCAGCAGAATCTCCACAGGAGTTGGAGGCGGTACAGGAAGATGAGCCCCCTCAGGCCTGAATCCACCTTCTCCAGCTGTGAACCTGACGGAGTAGACTTGGCCATCGTCCCCTTTGTAGGCAAATCCTCCCTGAGTTTGAGCTGCGTTGCCAGATTCTTCTGCTCGGATGCCGTTCGATGTTTCGTAAGCGTATTGGAACCCTGCAATTCGTTGAAGTACATTTTCTTTAAATTATGTACTACAATGTTAAATCAACAAATTAAGGATTTATAAAATACTAGCTGACGCCCGCGACTTTGTTCGCGTGGACAGAGGTTTTTTAAAAAATCTCGAAGGAACTCTTTAATTTTCCAGACTAAAAAGTAGTAGATGTGCTAATCCAGGGTATAGTCTATCTCCACTCCCAGCCAAATCCGTTCTGTAGTTTTTTCGTGAAGTAGTGACAAACATACACACACACACACACACATACATACACACGTAATATTAGTGTGAAACTAGTTATACTCGGGGCTTCGTCCGTGTGGACACAAATTTCAAACCTCATTTTTACCTCTTTAGAGTTTGAATTTTCAAAGAGCCTTTCTTAGCGGATGTCTACGTCAGCTATCAGCATGCCAAATTTCAGCCTGATTAATCCAGTTGTTTAAGCTGTACGTTGATATATCAGTCAGTCAGTTGTTCCTCTAATATTTAGATTAGGTACAAATATGAACTGTAACTATGGATACTACTGTACTGTAGATCTTTTTTGAAAATACATTATTATTTGGTCTGAAGAATTATTGCTGTAAGTTTTTAATAGGCGCACACAGCACATTCTTTAAAAGAGGGCTTTTGCTACAAAAAATTTAACTATCCTCAGTTTAAGTGGAACATTTTGTGAACATTTTGTCTTTTATGTCGATTGCATACGACATAATTTATTCAGACCACCAATGCTCAATCTCTAACAATTTCATCTCTATACTGTAATCTATTAAAATAATAAAAACTAAAAGATCATACATACCATTCTCTCCAGCTTCATTAACTATTTTCAATACAGCAGCATTCCTCTCAACCGCTTGTTGAGGACGAGTATTACCATTGCCTTCAAACTGGTTTCCATTTATAGAACCAGCAGAACCAGGTCCTCCAGAATGATGTCCAGATCCTGAACTCGGAAGATAAGTTGCAGATGGTAGCTGGGCTGCAGCGGTCATTGCTACGATTGTGGTGGCGATAATCTGGAATAAACCATCATCATCATCATCCCGTAGTATAACTATGCACAGGTCTCTCAGAATGCGAAGAATTTAGGTCATAATTATTAACATCCCTGTTAGGCATTACTCTGAGGGACAAAATCCATAACAAGGAAACCCGTAGGAGAGTGACCGACATAGCTTAACAAATAAGCCAGCTGAAGTGGCAGTGGGCAGGCCACGTCTGCCGCAGAAGTGATGGCCGCTGGGGCAGACGTGTTCTGGAGTGGAGACCGCGTATTAGCAAGCGCAGTGTGGGACGATCTCCAACCCACTGGACTGACGACCTTAAGAAGATCGCGGGAAGTGGGTGGATGAGGAAGGCGAAGGATCGTGTGTGGTGGCGCACTCTTGGGAAGGCCTATGTCCAATAGTGGAGGCAAACGCACATTGATTGTTTCATTGATAACAACCCTGCCCAAGGGCGGATTAGGAGACTTCATACACTTTGAAAATATGAAAATTCTGAAGCACACAGATTTCCTCGCAATGTTTTCCTTCATCATCAAAGCAAGTGATATTTAATTTAGTGAATTAGTTATAAGTATTTAGTAATTTATAAGTGAGTATAGTACCTATCAGTGTAATCATTATTAAGGACTTTAGCAATTGGGATGATTAGATTTTTGTAGGTAGGTATATTTTCTTGTAGTTTTTTTCTTTTTTCATGTGTTAAATTATACCTAAATAAATCATTTTTCTCGCGTTTTCTATGGAAAATTGAGGCTTAAAGTTAACTTTAGTTTCAATAAAGTTGTATGTTTTCTAGAAATAAGGGCTAAGACTACAATCTAACTTACCAGCTTATACATTTTAATAATTTGTATTTTTTTTACCAATTTCAAGTTCACTTGTTAATCCAAATAGTGGAATTAAACTGTGACTTCTTGAAATTCCGATGCCCTTATATATTTACCAAAAAATATTAAATTAACAATTAAGTGATCGTTTTTGTCGCAGCTTCTGCAAACCTTGGATGTTAAACGGTGTCCTCCTTATACTTTCTAGTTGATAACCAATTTTATGTTATAATAAGCAGAAAGATATTTAAAATAATTAAGTATAAGCTGCAATTATTATCATATGCATAATATTCCGTTTTTTATTTTAATGTACCTAACCTGAGGAAAAAACAAGCACTGTTTATCATAAAAAAAACATCCGTTAAACAAAATACGTGGAGGAAAGCAAAGAACCATAAGAATTTTGTAGTAGCGTGCTCCTGAAAAAGCTATAAGTATATATAATAGGTTGATGTTGATTGAAACAAAAAACTTGAAAAAAAACGAGCTTCAATTAGCAAGAATTGTAGTAGAATTGTGGTCGAAGCCAAATGAGTATGGGTTTAACGAAAACTGCCATACCCCTTCCAGGTTAGCCCACTTCCATCTTAGACTGCATCATCACTTGCCACCAGGTGAAATTGCAGTCAAGGGCTAACTTAATATATTGGATTTAAATCAGGCCTGTCGTATAGAAGATTTTTCTTAGTCAAGTCGTACAAGAACGTGGCGTGTGGAAGTCCTTACAAGAGTCCTTTTTTTTCTCTCATCTGGTTTTACATAGATTAGCCAATGTCAGGTTTGTTTAGTTATTTACAAGTTAGGGAAAGATATGTACGCAGTTTCCCGCCCTTTTTTAACCCCCGACCCAAAAAGAGGGGTGTTATAAGTTTGACGTGTGTATCTGTGTATCGGTGTATCTGTGTATCTGTGTATCTGTCTGTGGCATCGTAGCTCCTAAACTAATGAACCGATTTTAATATAGTTTTTTTTGTTTGATATGTGGCTTGATCGAGAGTGTTCTTAGCTATAAATCAAGAAAATCGGTTCAGCCGTTTGAAAGTTATCAGCTCTTTTCTAGTTACTGTAACCTTCACTTGTCGGGGGTGTTATAAATTTTTAATTTACACTTGTTTTACGACAGTCCTACACAGTGCGACAAGGAACTTTTGTCACTTGAAAGACATTGGCAAGGGATCATAGCTGTAGAACAAAGGCTACCAGCAATTAGTTATTAGAATCTCCTCAATTTTAAGAAATACGTTGAAAGTGTCAATGTTGAAAATCGAGTAAACTTTATCTAATTTTAACTCAATGATAAATTGGTAAAAACCGTCTCAGTAAAAAGCAAATAAATAAATGAAATGAAATAAAGGTATAGTTGCGATAGAGGCGCGCGACCAGGATCGAAACTTGGACCTCTTGAATAGGCATCCAATGTCTTAACCACGAGTCAACACAGCGATGTTACAGTACAAGCTTGCGAAGTAAACAAGGTCACATAAAATCCCAAGGCCTAAGAGCACACACGTTTTGACATAATTGATCTTGATACAGTTTCTCGTTACCAAAAGCTCATTAATACTCTGACCTTGGAAATACTTGGTGCGACCTACTTTTTACAGGCAGTTCATGTTATGATATGATCAGATGATACCGGTTTGTTTTTAACCCCCAACCCAAAAAGAGGGGTGTTATAAGTTTGACGTGTGTATCTGTCTGTGGCATCGTAGCTCCTAAACTGATGAACCGATTTTAGTTTAGTTTTTTTGTTTGAAAGGTGGCTTGATCGAGAGTGTTCTTAGCTATAATCCAAGAAAATCGGTTCAACCGTTTAACAGTTATCAGCGCTTTTATAGTTGTTGTGGGCGCTTCTCAGACCTGGGCGCGTTTGGAACTCTCGTAGCTTTAGTTTTAAGTTTACGTAAATTAATGTCATGTTACAAATCTAACAATTCGGACTGGCAAAAGGTGTACAATAATAGTACCTACTTTGTATAAATGATTTTGAGTTTTTGCATTTTACTATTGTAACTTTTTGTTTCGGTTCGGAGAGAGTACCTAACTGCTGACCTTCATGTCGGCTCGTCTCAGTTTATTTCATTTCATTTATTTTCATTTCAATTATTTATTTGCTTTTATTTACATTTTTTACATATACATGAGGTTACAAGTTCAATCGATTGCAGGCTTCACAAACCTTTGAGAACATTATGGAGAACTCTTATTCATGCGGGTTTCCTCACGATGTTCTTTACCGTTAAATTAATGATATTTAATTTCTTGCTGCCTGGTCGCTAAATTGCTTAATAAATGATTTAGTTTTAGTGTTATATACAATAATATTTTAAAAACTGCAGTTTGTAACTACCAAAAATATTAAGAAGAGGTTGCTGTTTTATAAAATGCTGTTATATTAGGCACCAAAATATTTAGAAGAGGTGTTGGATCTTCCTCAAACAAATTGCACCAATTATTTATTTATCAGACAATGAAGCGCAGCTAAATATTAATAACCGCAATTAATCCTCATGAGAATATGACGCAAATCTTGGTATCAGTCTATTAAAAATTGTATTATCCTAATAATTTTATGGTCTAACTTTTAGTGTTTAATGTAACAGGTTCTCGAATTTCGGTTATGTAAAAGCTTGGCAGTAACACACTGTGCAATTGCAAATAAAGTCTCCAAGAATAAGAAAGCCTACATTTCCTAAAGGTTAAAATTTAAAAATATCTCCTGAAGAAGGAGTTGCGATGGAGTAAGGCGTACGTTGAGTATGTTTTACAAGATCTGTGTGGTGTTGTGTATTGCTTGTTTTTCCTGCATGTTTAGTAGTGGGAAGGTCAATCGTTTTTATGACATGCTGCAGGTACTAACATATTTGTCTGTTTTGGCGAATTCTAGCGATTTAAGTTTGTTAAGAGTGACAAATCCAAAAAACAATATGACAAAAAAGATGCTAAGCTTCGGCTTCTCCACTCTGAATGTGTGCGTTGCACCTAAGAAGTGTTTATTCCAACTATTGAGTATATATGTATATAATTGCTCTGACTGTATTATCAGGTGAAATAGTGTAATATGGCTATCTATATTAAAAATATAGGTAGATATCCAAGCGGATGAAATCACGGGCCTCACCTAGTGGTAAGTAAAAATAAAGCTTCTTTTATTACTTATCTTTTATTACTATTGCTCATAAACAGATAAAAAGATTTGTTATTTTTGAATCTTATGGCGAATCTATCACAAGTTCGAAATGCATTTCTTACAACAAACAACAAATAAAACAAATCGTTGTGAAAAAGAAAATAAAAATCATTTATTTAATTAAATTACATGATTGAACACATTTTATAAAACAACATAATATTATTATTATTTACTTTCTAATAGAAATAGCCGTATTTTTCATCGAAAGGCTGTTGAGGTGGATTCTGGGAAGACGGTCTAGGTGGCAAGTACTGACGATTGGCTGTACCCTGAGATCCCAAAGATCCCTGAGATCCTAAAAATCCTTGAGATCCAAAGGAGTTAGATCCGAAGGAACTAGATCCAAAATTACCATTGGAAGAACCAAAAGAAGATCCAGCGTTGGAATCAGAAGGTTCAGAACTTCCGAACGTAGAACCAGGTGATCCGGATGTTGATCCAAAGTTTGTACCAACGTTTGATCCACCATTGGAGCCAAAGGAAGAATCAAATTGCGGTACTCCGTAGCTGGTACCGGGTATTGTTGAGGAAACTTGGTTGTATTGTTGAGAGAAACGGGATTGACCGCAGGTAGAGCATGCAGCTGTAAAAAAAGGATTTAAATTAGTGGGTTGAAGTTGTATTTTTTGTATAAAAAATGGAAATGTAGGTAATTCATTGGAAAATAGATAAATTTGCATTAAATAGTTTGATAGTTAGATTATTCGACTTTTATTACTCCCAATTGCATTGTATGATCACGAAATTACAAATCCAAAAATACTTGATCCATCTTAGAAATCCAATGTATCTAAGTGTAGGTTAGGATATTCATTATTTTAGAAGCAGAATCTATAAAAAAGTTTCACAGTTTATAAAGAAATCTTGAGACTTTTAAAACTCTCTGAAACTTTATCAAAGGTAATAAAAATTGAACTCACGCTTGATCGAAGATCCTCCAAAATTAAAACTAGGTCCAGATCCTGAAGAGCTTTGGCCAGGAGGAAGATACTGGGTGGAGGTAGCGTCAGTAAAACCATTTGTACCCCCAATAGGACTAAAACCATTAGTACCTTTGGAGCCACCATTTCCATTGCCTTGGGAGCCAAAAATGGTTGAGCTTTGGCCATTTCCATTTGTACCAAAACCATTGGTGAAAGAGGAGCTTTGTCCATTTGGTCTAATACCGTTGGTGCCTTGTCCATTAGAACCAAAGCCATTGTTCAAACTATTGCCAGGGTTGATGCCATTGCCCAAGCCATTGCTCCCAGAGTTAAAACCATTGCCAAAGCTGCCAGTGTTGGAGCCAAATCCATTGGTGCCAAAGTTATTGTCTGGAGGAAGGTAGCCACGTTCAAGGTGTTCTAAGCGGGCAGCTGAAGTGACAGCGATTAGGGCAGCTACGATTATCTGCAAAAAAAAAAATACAAAACAAGTTTTTAGTCATGACAAAGTAGGTAGGATGCTGGCAAGACGTGAAGATTATTATTTATTATACAAAAAGTAAAACTGGAATACAAGAATCATAATATCATTCAATTTATTAGGTTGTATTGGGTTTATATTTTTAATACAGAATATCTATTATTTGTTTTTTTTTTTTTTATAGTACCTAATTTGTTATACCTAGATTTTAAGTATTAAGTATAACTAGATTAATGTGTTAGGTACGTGTAATACCTATTGTCAGCGATACCTACAGGTGTGTGGTAAAACTCAAGTGACGAGTTTATAAATACACCTGTTTTTTTTTTAAATACTGTGTAAATTTTTTCTTAAATAAATAAATATTATTATTTATTATAAAAATAGACATAATAAAAAACATAAAAATAAAATCGTATTCTTGTAAAAAATGACAACCTTTAAATATAGCAATTTCATCCGTGTGGATTTAAGTTTTAAACTCCTCTTAGAAACTCTGTAATTTTTTGGGATAAAAGTCGTCTATTTCCAGGATGCATGCTTTAAATCTCTGTACCAAAGTTTTATCATAAATGCATTTATTTACTTTTGCATCTAATCACACTAATATTATAAAGGCGAAAGTTTGTATGTGTGTGTGTGTGTGTGTGTATGTTTGTTACTCCTTCACACAAAAACTACTGGACGGATTTGGCTGAAATTCGGAATGGAGATAGATAATATCCTGGATTAGCACATAGGCTACTTTTTATCCCGGAAAACAAAAGAGTTCCCACGGGATTTCGAAAAACCTAAATCCACGCGGACGAAGTCGCGGGCGTCAGCTAGTATATTATAAAAGGAAAATTTGACCGATTGACTGACTGGCTGTCAACTGACTGACTATCAACACACAGCTCAAACTACTGGACGAATCGAGCTGTTTGGCATGCAGATGGCTACTATGACGTAGAATCAGCTAAGAAAGGATTTTTGAAAATTCAACCAATAATGGCATAAAAAAGGGGGTTGAAATTCGTAAAGTCGCGGGCATATTCTAGTTTATAATATTAGCATGGATTAGTATGGAATATGTATTAATTCGTAAGATCATAAATCTGCACTGGTTATTAGATTAATTTTATTCTTCTTCTTTTTAACCCCCGACCCAAAAAGAGGGGTGTCATAAGTTTGACGTATCTGTGTATCTGTCTGTGTCATCGCCAAATCCGTCCAGTAATTAGTCCACATACACACAAACTTACGCCTTTACAATATAAGTGTGATAAAGGAAGCTTATTAAACGAGCTTTTAAATTAATGTATAAAATTAAAAGGTTTACCTACCAATTTCATTTTTAGGTCGGTGTAGGTACAACCAAATGTGATGCTCGCACAAAACTGTGTGTTCCGAAACACAATTGACCTATTATATACCAGATCATCAGATCCTAATCCTGAGCGCCTCGCACGTGGCCTGACGTAATGGTTTGTGCTGAAGATCACAGAACGTATCCTTGACTAGTCTCTATTTGTGACTTCGTTCATGTAGCCTTAACTACGATAGCCTTTTTCAGAAAACACTATAGTTATATGAAGCTTTGGGAGGAATACCTACCCAAATTTTTGAAGTGAAGACTTCATCAGTATAGTTGGTATGAATAATAAATAATAAAAATAAATAATATGTATACATTCATGGTTTCGGATTTTCCCCATAAGTGTGCTATAAGATCTACCAAATACCTACCTGCCGAACTTGGTGATTCTTGGTCCCTATAGTCCCTGTCAAGAAACGACAAACACGACAGACAGACAGACAATGAAGCGAACGATCCTACAAGGATTCCTTTTTTCTTTTTGAGGTACGGAACCCTAAAAAGTGAAATCCGCGTGGTCGAAGGCGCGGGCAATAACTTTTTTAACCGACTTCCAAAAAAGGAGGAGGTTCTCAATTCGTCGGAATCTTTTTTTTTTTTATATTTTTTATGTATGTTCCCCGATTACTCAAAAACCCCTGGACCGATTTGGAAATTTTTTTTTTTGTTTGAAAGGGTATACTGTGCAGGTGGTCCCATATAAATTTGGTGAAGATCTGATGAATATCTTCGGAGATGGAGAACAGAACTCCTCAATGGATAGGAGCAAATTGCTCGCGATCAGTGTAATAGCTTAGTAAACAGTAGGGTTTTAACTGGGCACAGCATATTATAGTACAGTGGGGCCACTAAAAATTGTGAAATAAAAAATTTTCAAAAGAAAAATAAAACCGACTTCAAAAACGACAAACACTAAAAAGTAAAAAATAACTTTTGTTTAGCTACACGTGTAATGTACCTAGGTATGAAGTCGGGCGAGCTTCACTCTTGGATTTCTAATTTTGTTTTAATATGCTCGCTCGACTTCATACCTAGGTACATTACACGTGTAGCTAAACAAAAGTTATTTTTTACTTTTTAGTGTTTGTCGTTTTTGAAGTCGGTTTTATTAACCGACTGCGGCAAAGCCAAAAGGAAGGGTTATGATTTTAGCAGTCTATGTATGTATGTATGTATATATGTATGTGTGTATGTTTGTATCCAAATTCTGTGTGTTCCACCGTAGTGCCTAAACTACTGGGCCGATTTTGATGAATAAGGTGTCAATCGATTCATCGTAAAAGTCCGGGTAACATAGGCTACATTTTATACAAAAAGAATTGACCTAACGGATGTTACATGAAAAAATTAGGGGTCTCCAAAAATTTTTTTTGCTATTGTATCGAGTGGGGTGTCAAATGAAAGAGAAAAAAATTCTGAGTTCATAAATATAAACGTGCTACAACATTAAAATATACCAAGCGAAAAAAAAACAATTTTACTGTAATATTTCAGCGTTTATTAAGACGATCGCAGTCGGGTTTTAGTTTTTATTTCAACTTTATGTTGTTTTAACAATTTTTTTTATGTTGTTTTAGGCAGGTGTTGAAAAAAAAACTAAAGAAATTATGACCACCACAGTTTTATGGGTTTAGGCATTATATTGTATGGGGAAGTTATCAGCAGACAAAGTGTACTCCCGACCTCGCTTGTCATAGGAGGTATTACTTTCAAGGGTAGACCATTAATTAAGCCAAACACAATAATTCGAGAATCGATTTAATTACGAAAGCCGTCTAGGTCCTATCAAACCTTTGTTCTGCAGATCAGATTATCAACATCGTGATATTCGTGATTAGGAAAACATTAAGGTGAGTACACACTATGTACGAGCTGTAACTATAGTGCGGTTCTTCGAATAGCACCTATGGCGCTATGTTGGCTCCTCTGTCTGTCCAAGTCATTGCCACCATATTTGCATGAGAAGACGCAGATTTTGTTTATTTTCATTTGATTTTCCTGAATGAATGAAATGAAAATAAACAAAATCTGCGTCTTCTCATGCTAATATGGTGCCAATGACCATCCAACAGACAGGGGAGCCAACATAACGCCATAGGTACTATTCGATGAAACGCACTATACCAATGTACTTTAAGTACGTAGTAACTTTTGGTTATCAAGGTTTTTTCTGGACAAACGCCACAAATGTTTGAGCGGGTTGCGAAGCTGAAGTGGAAATGAAAAGGGTACATAGTTTGAAAAACCTAATACTAAAATCCGAAATTCCAAGGTACTAAGTCGCCGACTTTGCACGGGAAAGCGCAGTGTGGAAAGAACTCACAATTAATATCCTCCAGCAGTGGACGTCTATTGGTTGACAATGCTAATGACGATGATGATGACCCCGTCTCGATGACTGTCATAGGTAACCCTAAAGTTATGTGCGATAGAAGTATAAATAAATCGATTTAAGTAGTTATGAAAGCCATTTTATCAGAAATATCCTATCAGAGCTTTGTTAAGCTGAGTATCCCATACAATAAGACTTGAAAGTTATAGTTACCAAAGAAAAGCTAAGTGGATTTTCGTTCCCTTCCTTCTCGTCAGGTTACGCCAGGGACTCTTGGCTTTACAAATTTTTGTTCTGTTGGTTTTCTGCACTACACATGATATACAAATTGAAGCGATTAGTACAGTCATGTAGAGTCAAATATATATTTTTGGAACGGAGAAGGTTCTTTATCCTTGTTCTATATTTCTTAAAAAAAAAAAAAAAACAATTCATTCAAACAAATTAAATTAATTATTGCTATTAATATTTAAGATTTGCTAGTTTTACTTTTTGTCAATTTTTTATAACACTAAACAGAATTCTGGTATTTCCACTTTCTTTTCCATGTAAATGGAACAGAGAAAGAGAAGAGATTGATTTCTTAACCGTAACTAAAACACTTAAATAGTTACAAGTCCTACAATGAGTAACTGGCTTTACAAATAGTCGAAATTATGAATTAACTCGTTTGTTAAGATTTCGCAATAAACTTTTTTTGAATACAAGTAAGGCTTTGTAGTCAGTTTTGGCAAATCGTGGAGTTACGTGAGGAAGTGGAAGATGGCCGGTCACGTAGAAACAACTGTGTCCTTGAAAAATAGCGTGCAAACCTAAATCGTGGAGAATATTTGAAATATTAAGTTTTGTCACTCAAGGTATGGTTTTAGTTGTATACTATTAAGGTAATATTAATCGAAGCATTGTACCATTGGCTCGTTTTTTGCGCAACGGATCAGCCTGGCTGTCCAGCGCGGAAATGCAGCCAGTATTCTTGGCACCATTCCACGTGGGCATGATTTGTATAGATATAAGGCTAGCTTTAAGTTTTATTGTAATACTTTATCTGCAGTAAGATGTGTTAAAACAAATAATAATAGTATTGTACCATAAGAAGTTTTGTAAATTATTATCCAGGTATTTTTTTTACTACATGCGAGAAAGATGATTTAGTAAAATTATGAATATTTTGCCCGTGAAATTTTGCAGAAACGCTCTAGGAATTACGTCGATGGTATTTCAGATTTCCAAAAAAAAAAATGTAGATAGGTAAGTACCTACTTAGTTTCCAAGTTAGTACACCGATTTGTAATGAATATAACTTGGAAAACTTGGATTCTTATTAGGTAGGTATTTACAATAGTTGTGTATACCTATATAAGTGGCGTGTCAGAAAAAGCCTATGTATTATAATAATATAATTTAAGCGTTTTGTTTACCTACTTGCTGTTGGTGTACCGAAATAGAACAAATTAAAATAAAATAACGGATTTTCATACAAACTTTCATCCCCTATTTAACCCCACTTAGGGGTGGAATTCCTAAATATCTTCAAATACTTAAATTAAATTATAAAAAAATCCTGCTTTCAAAGTTTCAAGTTTCAAGTTTAGGCTGTATGTTGATAGATAGTCGGTCTTTTTTTTATGTATAGACTTTTATTTATAGTTTCATAATAGGCACCATATTGTAGAATGGGATCATTTGTGACGTCATGGTAACTTGTAACAAGTAATTCAAAGTTTGTGTAAGTGTATTATTTGCATACTAAATAAGTGCAGCAATCTATTTGGTTTTCAGTTGAATTTGAAGTGATGTCATGGCATGAGTGTAGTGCACTAGAGGCGATGTCCTATATTCCAGTCCATACTAATATTACGAATGCGAAAGTGTGTCTGTCTGTCTGTCTGCTACCTTTGCACATAGGTACATCGTCTACTTGGTTCAGAGATAACTTGCATCCTGGGGACGGGCATAGGCCACTTTTTACCCGGGAAAATCAAACAGTTTCCACGGGATTAAAAAACTAAATCCACATAATCTATTATCCCTCATCTTTTCTACCACTTGCGCTACTTTCAAACTTCCCCTTATATATTCATACCTTCTCTAATCTATTCTTGTCACACCACACATTATGATCAATTTAATAACAAAAAATACATTAAGTATAAGCAATAATACTAATCATATCATGTCTCGTATTTTGTTTCTTGTTAAAGTATAAAATGGTGCCGCTACTAATCAATTAAACGATGAAGCTTAATTTAAGCTGCTTACAAACACTTTTAAACTGAGCTTTATTTTACCGTAGTTAAAATAAGTTAACTTATTAGGCACATACCGGAAAAGAAAGTCGGAGAATCAGAAAATCTATACAATACAAAAGCATCCATATATTCGAGCATCTCGGGACCCCTTATCACTGTAGTAAGCGATAGACGTTGGGGTTCCAAGATGCTCGAATGGCGACCTCGCACCGGAAAGCTCAGCGTTGGAAGACCCCCAATAGGTGGACGGACGACATCAAACGAGACGCAGGACCGTGAGCCCTAAGTATATCCAGCAGTGTTTTGGTTGTCAATTTTCATGAGGATTAATTGACTTTAATGGGTATTAATCTTTTATAAAAAAAAACCATAATCAATTTTATGCTAAACAAACACAAGTTACACAAGTTTAAAAATCTATAAAAAATATGCTTCTGAAAAAAGAATATTTTACAATTGAAGGTTATGTAAATGATAAAAGAGCGTGGATTTGACCTGCAGCTCGCTCCAGCAATGCGCGGGACTTCAATTACTTTTATACATGGCATAATATTGTATATCAAATCTTTGAAAAGAGCAACCGTCGAGTTTCTTGCTAGTTCTTCCAGGTAGGAAAGGCGTTTCAAACCAGTCGTAGATGCGTTTGACGATTCAACAGTATTTGTAAAGGTTTATTGGAATAAAAAACATTTTTATTTTATTTCATTTATTTTATTTTACAATCCTCATTTACCTCAATCATACATCGCAAGGTCTAAGCTAAAAAATTCCTAAAAATTAGTTACTCTTTTCTCAAAAAGTATGTAAGCAGCCTTATACATAAAGCATTTTAATTTGACCTTTCCAACAGTTTTGCGATAAGTATACGGAACTTGGCCAGTTATCATACCATGGAAAATATTTACGAAAACGGCTAAAAGATCTCGCTAATAAAAGTTTTTATCCGCACTTTAATGAGCCTTTGCAATTAATACCAGTTAAGTTGTAAAAAGGTTCAAACTATTTATATTATACAGGATGTTTACTTCAGATTGGTCAGAATCGTGATTATGAAAAAATATTAAAAAAAAAATACAGTTTACCTCCACTAACACTTTGTATTGAGAAAAAGTACGGTGTAGGTTCCTGCCCAATTTTGAAAATCTTTGAATTTAAATTTTACCCATATCCATAATCCATAACCCTCCTTAATAATATTATAAATTCTAATGTGTGTTCTGTCTGTCTGTCTGTCTGCTATCTTTTCACGGCCTAAAAGTTTAACCGATTCTGACGAAGGGTACCTACCTACAGAGGCAGCTTATATCCCGGGGACGGGCATAGGCTACTTTTATCCCGGAAAATCAAAGAGTTGCCACGGGATTCCTAAAGACCCATCTGCTTAACCGATTGGTATGAAAGGTACCGAAGTAGTTTGCGTCCCGGAAATTGCATTGACAACTTTTATCCCGGAAAAGCAAGTTTCCACGGGATTATCAAAAACCTAAACCCACGCGCACGAATACGCGAGCTTCATCCAGTTTTCTAAAAAAATACCGAAATGGTTCCTTTTTATCTCGAATTTAAGTAGTTTTAAATTCTGTCTTCTCGAGTTTCTTGCTGGTTCTTCTCGGTAGGAACAGCATTCCGAACCAGTGGTAGATTATTTTGACGATTCGAAAGCACTTGTAAAAGTTTACTTGAATAAAAATGATTTGATTTGTCTCACTTGGCGTTTCCATAATAACACCATATAATATTCATACAATGACCAAAAGTTAAGACAAGGACAAAACACAAAACAAAATATGCATATAAAGTTTTGATTTTGTGAAGATTCTAGCAACAGGTCTAGAATGCCTAGATCGTGATTGCGTATCATTTATGGCAAGGCATTTTAATCCTAGGTCAGTTCAAATCTGCTGATAAAAGTGTCGTAAAAGGCTACTTTGAAGATGTGCCTACCTACTTAATTCACTAACTATAGGTAGGTAGGTAGGTAGGTAGGGAGGTAGGTAGGTAGGAAGGTAGGCACATCATGAGAGTAGCACAACGCTGGTTTTCAGCTGTTTACGGTACAAGATTTTTCGTAGTAATTGTCATGCTGTCTATTACTCACGTATCTACTAATAAATTAAAGATACCCTACCTAATTTTATAATGAAATGTAATGAATAATTTAATAAGTAAGACTAATCTAATACAAAATGTTTCCTTTAAAAGTAAATAGCAATAGAGATATCCACTCCATTGCTCAATGAAATCGCATAAGAAATAAAACACCAAATAAGAATTTCTAAATAGACCATAAACTAAGGAGCGGCAGATCCTTAAACGATAAATTTAGAAACGGACAAAAAATATAGTAAATATCTATTAGAAGATTCCCCTTCATTAATAATGTATTTACAATTAAACGCCGACAGTTGATTCTCTTGGTCTCTTTGGATTTCATACTTGGCATAATGCGCGCAAATCCGATTTACCGACTAACTTCATTAAAGGGAGTGTTCACACTTATCCGAAATTGTTCGCTATGGTAAGATTTAAAAAAAAAAAAACCCTTCAAAGGAGCTCACTATTAAGTGTTATTTATTTGCCGATACCTGTAACATACCGTTAGTAACTTCAATAACGTAGTTCGTTATCTCAAAGAAATTAAAAAAAAAAACAAATTATTTATCTTATGTAGACTATCTTTTACTAGCCGATGCCCGCGACTTCGCCCGCGTGGATTTAGGTTTTTCGAAATCCCGTGGGAACTCTTTGATTTTCCAGGATAAAAAGTAGCCTATGTGCTAATCCAGGATATTATCTATCTCCATTCCAAATTTCAGCCAAATCCGTCAAGTAGTTTTTGCGTGAAGGAGTAACAAACATACACACACACACACACACACACACACACACACACACACACACACACACACATACAAACTTTCGCTTTTATAATATTAAGTGTGAAAGTGTGATGATTATATATGTGTACATACACAATATATGTACACCTTTTTCATCACTTTACAAAAAAGTTTTTAAATAGTACTAAAGTCATAATATAAACCAGCTTATAAAGAAATTATTTACCAGTCTTATATTAATATTAAAATATTAAAAAGGTGAAAAAAAAAACACTAATGCGATTTTTCTTAATTTTCCAAACAGACAAGACTGTTCTGAAACTTTACATCAACTTTAGCTATGATGATATTTTTTGAATTCAATCTTCAATTCCTTGAATGGTAACTAATTAATTACAACAAATTTTCTGATGCTAATTTTATGATCTTAGGTTTTACCAAATATCTTTTAAGGAATTATAAAAATATTTAAAAAAACATACTTACTAATAAAATTGATAAGGGATAAACTTGACGAAGTAACGTCCTTTATTTTAAGATATTTTTCTTAATTTCTTAAGTAAAATGGCTATGATAAACAAACAGACGGATAGATCTACCCCGTTAGTCTGACCATATGGCCATGAAATATATAAGGATTCCTTGTTTTACAATGGGATTCAATTTTCGTCACTGTCATCAACCGATAGACATCCACTGTTGAACATAGGTGTGAATTAGATAGACGCAGATCTCTAGTAGGAATCTTCATCTGCCATAGTCTTACGCCTGCCTGCGGCTGGTTTGATGTCATTTATCCACCTACCACCTCTTATTGGGGGTCTACCAACTCTACGCTTACTTACGCCATACCCGTACCTTCAGACGCTGTGTACCTACGTTTAATCAATCAGGTTATTGATTAGAATTCATAATAGATTAAGAATTCTGTACACTTAACATTAAAAACGTTCAAAAAATAAATAAATTCTATTCAAGGCGCGTTTGAATGCGACTACGTGTGTGTTGCCCCCAGCGCGTCATACAACCACTCGCAAGGCACGCCATTTCAAGCCATTTGGACGCCAAACTTGGATATCGACGCATACCGCCGCACAGTCCGACCATATACGGCCAAGATGAGCTTAATGACTATGCATGAGGTCAGATTGGTCTTTCTTCAGATCTTCATTTGAACTACATAGATAATTCTCTTATGTAATGTTAGCTACTTGAGTGTTCTGAGTTACAAATACATTCAGCGTGTTCAATATTTAACTAAAGAACTTGTTTGGTTATTCTATATACATCAGTGACAAGTGTAAATTAAAAATGTATAATACCCCCGACAAGTGAAGGTGACAGTGACTAGAAAAGAGCTGATAACTTTCAAACGACGACCGATTTTCTTGAATTATAGCTAAGAACACTCTCGATTAAGCCACCTTTCAAACAAAAAAAAACTACATTAAAATCGGTTCATTAGTTTAGGAGCTACGATGCCACAGACAGATACACAGATACACACGTCAAACTTACAACACCCCTCTTTTTGGGTCGGGGGTTAAAAATATATACGAGTACCTATAACACCCCCGACAAGTGAAGGTTACAGTGACTAGAAAAGAGCTGATAACTTTCAAACGACAACCGATTTTCTTGAATTATACGAGTAGCTAAGAACACTCTCGATCAAGCCAAGCCACCTTTCAAACAAAGAAAACTAGAATTAGTTTAGGAGCTACGATGCCACGGATAGATACACAGATACACACGTCAAACTTATAACACCTTTAATAGCTTTTTGGGTCGGGGAACTGACTGTCAACTGATCTATAAACACACAGCTCAAACTACTGGATGAATCGGGCTGAAAGACATGCAGATAGTAATAATAATGTAGACATCCACTAATTAATAATAATTTTTGAAAATTCAATACCTAAAGGGGTAAAACAGGGGTTTAAAATTTGTGTGATCCAGCGGACGAAGTCGCGGGCGTAGGCTAGTAAATAATATTATGATTTAATACGAGTATGGTAACTAGGAATAATTATTTTCATTAACATATTCCTTCACATGATTTATGATAATTATTTATACCTAAGCATTATTAAAGCACTCTGCGTTGTAATTACTAAAACATTTAGTTCCGCATCGCCATCTCCTTTCAGGCCCTTAGATGGAACTTGGTCTCGTGGAAGGCTTCGGCCGTGGCTAGTTACCACCCTATTGGCGAAGCCATCCACCAGGCGATTTAGCGTTCTGACTTTCGATGCCGTGTAGAAACTAGAAAGCTCAGGGGTATGGGTTTTTAATTTTTAATAAGACTGTCATAACTCATACCCCTTCCAAGTTAGGCCTCTTCTATCTTAGACTGTATCAACACTTACCATCATTTAAGATCGCAGTCAAGGGCTTACTTTAATGAAATAAAAAAACCTACTGTTTGTATAAATCCTTTATAATAATAATAATTATCATAAACTAGCTGATGCCCGCGACTTCATTCGCGTGGATGTAGGTTTTTTAAAATTCCCGTGGGAACTCTCTGATTTTCCGGGATAAAAGTACCCTATGTGCTAATCCAGGGTATAATCTATCTCCATTCTAAATTTCAGCCCAATCCGTCTAGTAGTTTTTGCGTGAAGGAGTAACAAACATACACACACATACAAACTTTCTCCTTTATAATATTATAGTGTGATGTGACGCAAAAGTGTATCTGTCTGTCTGCTAGCTTGTTTGCTTCACCGATTTTAATGATAGGTACAGAGGTAGTTTAAATTCTTGAGATGGATAAAGGCTACTATACTTATCCCAGAAATTCAAAGAGTTCCCACGGGATTTAAAAAAAAGGCGTAGACAAAGATGCGAGCATCAACTAAGTAGGTAGGTACTTGGTGCAGAGATAGCTTGCATTCTAGAGATGGGCATAGATTAAGTGCTTTTTATCTCGCAAAATCAAAGAACACCCACGAGATTTATAAAAAGCTAAGAGTCATTTAGAAGTCGTATTTCTATAAGTAGTTAAATGTTACTCGATTAAACAGTGAAACAAAGCATCTTCAGGAAATCTACGTGCCTAAGGTTGAAATCTATAGACCGCACTTTGACTTTGCTTAGACTTAAGTTTCAGTTAAAACGAGACAGATTTATGCCAGCGGTATAACGCTGTCTCGTTTTAACAGTGTCTTAAGTCTGAGCAAAGTCAAAGTGCACTCTATAGATCTGAGTTGTCCATAATGTTCTCAAAAGTGTGTAAAGTCTGCCAATCCGCACTTTACCAGCGTGGTGTCGTAAAACCTGAGCCCTTTTAATTTTCAGAGGAGTCTCATACTTAGTAGTGGGCCAGCTATGGGTTGTGATGACTGATGAGGTTTAGTAACATTTGCATTATGGTCTAGATTCAGACAAATTAGTTGCAATGCTCATTTTCAACTAAATTACTCTAATTAAGTTCGTACATCTCACGAACCTTATAAGTTAGAATAATATTTTCATCAAAAATAATATGTTTTGAATTAGGCAAGCAAGTAACGAAATAACCTTAATCTAATATATTTAAAAGATAAAGCTGACTTGACTGACTGACAGATTTATCAACGCTTAGCTCAAACTACTGGACGGATCGGGCTTTTTGGCATCCAGATAGCTATTTTATGACTTAAGTAGACATCCGCTAAGAAAGAATTTTTGAAAATTCAACTCCTAAAAAAGTAAAAATCCAGGCAGACGAAGTTACAGGCATAAGCTAGTAATTTATATAATAAATTATTAGATGAACAGTCCTGGGTTTGCTTGGATGAAATTTCTGAAAATATTGAGATATTGGCAACGTCGACCCAAGTCGGTAAATGGATGGGTGGGAGGTTTGAAGAAGGCTTTGGTACCAGTCAGTCCCGGTACTATCACTAATATCTAATTCGAAGGAAAAGAGTTGTTAGCCTTAGCCAAAAGCTACCACTGCAATTAGATCTACCCGGAATTTAGGAATCCTAATTAGGATTTAGCAATGAGAGATGGAAAGGCATGAAACATTTAAGTTATAGCTTAATTAGGATCCTGAGGAGCTCTCCTAATTCAAGTGGTAATTAGATTTTCTTAGTTAAACTAATGAGTAATAGAACTATTCTAAGACTAAGTATTGGCTAAGACTTCGGCCTCCTATTCAAGGGATTCGAAGTTTGATCCGGGTTTACACCTATAACTTCTTGGAATTACGAATATGTGTGTTTTAAGCAAACCTTAATTATCTAAAACCTTCTTTTAATTTAAGGAATAAGGAATTTAAGGAATAATTAGTTAGGAATTTCCATAATATTTTTTTTATTTTTTTATTTTATATACGTGACATTTTATTTATAGTTAATTACTTTGCAACGCCCTGACGGGGCTTCATGTTGTAATATTATAATATTTTTTTTCTATTATGATGTAAAACATGAATTCAAATAAATAAAGAATAAAGAAAAAGCATCGTGAAGAAACCTGCATGCCTGAGAATTCTCCATACCTGTGTATTCAATTAGACTTTTACAAGTACTTTTGAATCGTCAAATGTATCTACCACGCTCTGGTTCGAATTCCCTTCCTACCAAGATGAACAGGCAAGAAACTCGGCGGTTGCTCTTTTCAAAGATTTTATATGCAATAGGTAATAATTATGCCATATATAAAAGTAATTGAAGTCCCGCGCATTGCTGGAGCAAGCTGCAGGACAAATCCACGCTCTTTTATCATTTACATAATCTTCAATTACTGTATGCTTTTTTCTGGAGCATATTTTTAATAGATTTTTTGAACAAAAGCATTTGTGGAATTTTGCTATTAAAAATTATACTCATTCAAACAAATGTCTGTTGGACTTTCCTGAGGATGCAATTATTTCCTTAAAATTCTCTCGAAGGGAATCGCGTGGTTTTAAATTATAAATTGCGCGTATTGCCCTTATTTGTAATACAAAAATTCTCCCATTATCTGTCGCTTTACCCCATAAATAAGATTCCATAAGACACAATTCCATGAAAATGTTTTCAAAGGTGTGGAAAGTCTCCCAATACACACTTGACCAGCGTGGTAGACTATGGCCTAAAATCGTTCTCGTTCTAAGGAGAGACCGATTAAGCTTTGACCGCGGCGATACTATTTGATACTACATGAATAATTATTGTAATACCATTGTTAACCTACATTTAGAGCAAACAAAATGATTGATTGATTGATTGATTGATAGGTTGAGATGACGATGATGATGAATTAAAAAATAATGTGTTAGAGTACTTTCGACTTAAGTGCAGTCTTAATATACCTTAGGTTTAGAAAGTTTTAACTGTACTGTTTAGTAAAAACTTTTATAAAGGTACCTATTTATTGTAAGAGTGATACAAAATAAAAGAAAAAATTGCTTTAAATATAATATTTATTTATACGTTACACCATATATTTACAATCGTTATAATTATTATAACTAGGTATAATATGCTCGCATATTTTTTTTCATACATTTTCGTCTTACGCTCTAGTACTGTCCATTTACATAGCCGTGTAATAACTAAACTTATATACTAACAAGTATTTAACAAGAAGAGAACTTTAGTGGGGAAAAGCTGGTCGCACATTAGTACGCACCGCACGCCTCGTACCTAATGAGTGCGGTTTGCAAAAGGTGGCATTTGAACTGGATTTGTATCATAATGTAACATTCGCAAACACTCTGGACAAATACTGTACAAATGTTCACATTGTAACAAGTTACATTATGTTCAAATGATACTGGTCAATTGCCACATTTATATATCACACATAAAGTATTTTAGATAGTCGAATTCTACAGCTGTTTACAGATCTATTAGCATGCACCGTACGCTCCTGAATTTTTATAGCAAACCTTTTTCATGCTGTTATCCACTTTTTTAACTACACACTAAAAATACAGCGCATATGGTATGTTCTCAATAGATCAATTTGATATAATTTAAACAAAATTTTGGTGAATGTGGCGTATGCAGTACGTACAATGCTGGCAAATGTCAAACCAGCAATGTGTTAATGAGATCATTAATGAAAATGAGAGGCAAGAGGGGACTTATAAACAGACAGAATGAGTATTAAAGTCAGCGCATGGCAGTGGAGAGCTAAGTTCTTTGACTGCCTAGCATTTTATACAAAGCATCACATAAACGTTTCACAGCTTAAGTCGTTTTCGCTACCAATAAAATAACAAAGAACGTATTGATTGATATTAGCTACATTTTTCATCCTACAATGTTGTGTCAAATTTTTAGTGCGCTCTGAAGATGAGATAAGTCTTTAAATTTTCGAAACTATACAGTGCCTAAACCTATACTGAAATTGCACTTTATCAGAGCGAAAAAAAAGTTTGGAGCAACTTTAACTTATCTTTAGCAACAGGAGATAATATATTGGAGTCAATTTGAACTTGACAAAAAATATAATAATTAAGATGCAATAAAGTAAAAAGGAAAATGTAGGTAAATTAGGAAGTTGTGTAGTTACTAAACCGATAACACATTACAAGACGATCCAAAGGAACCGGATTTTGAATTTACAGCAATGAGTATGAGTTGATATTAACATTTTTTAGCAGATTCATTCTTTGTGTGCGGTTCAGCTTCGGTATAATGTGCAATCATCACTGTTGCATGAAACGTGTATTGATTTGAAAAATAAATAGATTACTTAAGGAGGAAGAAACAGACTAAAAAATTTGAGTTTGGTTACAAATCGACACCAAGGTCGGTGGTTTCAAAATCATCACCTATCCAAGACCTCTTTCATAGATAGTAAGTACTCAAACCAACAAAAAAGTAGCTAACACCGTACAATCAATGGATCCATCATTTAGTATTGGTAACCAGTTTGTGAGTTAAAGTTGCCAGACCCTGATCCACGGGGTCCTGATCCAGCATTAGGTGCCAAGTATTGCCTTGACGCGGCGTTACCGAACGATGAGGACGATCCAAAACCTGCTGATCCTCTTGAGCCACCGAAAGCTGAACCACTTGAACCACCGAAGCCTGAACCAGCTGATCCTCCGAAGGCTGAACCGGTTGAGCCACCAAAGCCGCGGGATGGAGCGCCGTATTGGCCTTGGCCGGAGTAGCTGCCACCGCCAACGCCAGCACCAGCGCCGTTGGCTCCCTCACCGCGATATTGGCCTGGAAAGATAGAGACACAAATTTATTTTATGCTAATAAAAGTGTTAAGGGCCAAATGACCTAGTTACGTATATAACAACGCATATCAATCGATTGCGATTTTTAAGCAACGTTGACAAAAGTCGGTAAGTAAATGGATAGCCGACTTTGGACTTTGAAATGCAGATATATAACTATCCATACTAATATAATAAATGCAAAAGTGAATCTGTCTGTCTGTCTGTCTGCTACTTTTTCACGGCTCAACATCTAGTACTTAATATTTCTGGTAAAAAATCTAATTAAAAATATTGCAATGAAACTTAAAATTAGTTTTATCTAGTTAAGTACAAATGATGCCCGCGTAGAAAGGTGCCAAGAATATTGGCTGCATATCCCCGTTGGACAGCCAGGCTGATCCTTGCGCACAAAATGCGCCAGCCCTTATGTATCCAGAAAAACCCAACTGGGTATTCTTTTTCTGGTAAAACATTTTAGTGACCCAAATATTCCAAAAGCGGACTATTAATTGTGTAGTACCTACTAGTATTACAGTAAAATTGCAGTAGCATCTCAAAACGTTTGACCTTTCGCAAACAATAATAATCACAATAGGTACGAGCGGGGCGGCAATCGTGCACCATTTTCAATTACGAATTACGACAGACATGCAGTGCACGCACATAATACCTACTGTCTCAATTGCTCAGTTTACCCACCTATAATGATATTAGGCTACTAAACTTACGGGTCAAACCCAAAGCAGAAAATTCAAAATGGGTACCCAATGTAAATATGCATGTGGAAGGAAAAAATCGGTCAAGTGTGAGTCCTACACGAAGGGTTCCGCATCATCTAACAAGAAATCTCAAACCAGTATAGTAAATCGCAAGTGAATAACGGGCAGCGCCATCTTGATGTGATTTAGTTAATTATTTTGGAAACACAAAACTTTCAATTTTTTTTGTGATGGTACCACAAATCACGGTTTCTATGCATAATTATTATGTTAGTTTTTACCTTATTTGTATTTTTCCCGTTTTGTGTGCAATAAAGACTCTCTATGTATCAATTCAAGCTATTTTTTTTTAAAATAAAAATAGCGAGCGAACGAGCAGCGGGGTCACCTAATGTTAAGTGATTACCGCCCCCTATTTTTTGCAGCATCAGAGGTACCACCAATGCGTTGCCGACCTTTCAGGAATAACTTGATGCGTTCTTTAAATAACCCTATGTTGGAATCTAGCGGGAACATCGTCGAAGGAAGGAACCTCATTAAAATTTTAGCCTATAGATTTACAAAGTCGCTGTTTTAGTGGCCGCAACGTAACCGTCTCTTCCGAAAGCTCCCAAGGCCACGATCGGAAACGAATCTAAACCACACGTTATAGTAACAGGTGACCTTTTACGGGTTTGCGCCTTTTACGTTTATTGCCCTTACCAAGAATCGAAGAAGATCGAACGATGAAAATATTTCGATTACTAGAGGATGCCCGCGACTTCGTCCGCGTGGATTTAGGTTTTAAAGATCCCGTTGGAACTGTTTGATTTTCCGGGACAAAATGCCTATGTTAATTACAGGGACGCAAGCTATTCGTACCTCGGTACCCATACAAAGCGGTTAGGCGGATGGGTTTTTAGGAATCCCGTGGGAAGTCTTTGATTTTCCGGGATAAAAAGTAGCCTATGTCCGTCCCCGGGATATAAGCTAACCCTGTACCAAATTTCGTCAGAATCAGTTAAACTGTTGGACCGTGAAAAGGTAGCAGACAGACAGGCATACACACTTTCGCATTTATAATATTAGTATGGATTAAAAAAGTTAGTATAATCTTAATGATAAAGAATGTATTTGCTTTATCCGGTAAAATTTTGGATATAAGACCCCTTAAACATTGAAATAGGTCCTATGTATATTAAAATATTTATTTTTATGAGAAAAGCTTAATTTTAGTACCAAATGATCTTTTTTTTTGAGTTGATTTCATTTTTATATATTTAGGAATTATTACGGTTCAATCACACTTGGCGAGCATGGTACATTATGGGCAAATCTTTCTCATTCTGACAGAAGACCTGTGCTCAGTAGTGAGCCTGTGCCGATGGGTTGATGATGGTTATTAACCTAGTACAAAAAGTTTTTGGATGTCTTGAAATCACCTTTGCTTTAGTTATCGCTTGAGTCGACGCTTTCACAATGATTAAGACTAATTTAAATAATGAAAAGCATACCATCTTTGCGAAAATCTTCCTCGTTTCTTCACAAAGTAAATGTACCGTATTTGTTTATGTCAGTCAAGTGAAGGGAGGGGTTTTGTAACACCGAATTTACTGTGCGAAGTGGGATTTCGAGACTTTGGCGAGCCTATTATTTTTAGGGTCCATAAAATTATGATATCAGTTCAAATTATAATAAGTACCTATATGTCTTAAAGTCATAACAGAATAACAATATCACTAAGATCTCTTAACGTAGTAATGTGAATAGTCTTTCCTTACTTGCAGGTCCGGCATTCGATTCCCCGTTGGGTCAACTTAGAAAATGATGAGTTGGATGGAAATCAGGGAATATTAGATATAATCATAATATATTATAAGGTTTGTTGCGCTACATCATAGACGTGTGTTACGGTTCCCTAGTTTGCAACTTTCTTTGGTTTGTAAGTACATATAAATTTTTGAGCTTTTATAACTTGGAAAATATTATACAGTTTTATTGATTAATATTTAATCAATAAAACAGCAACGCAACCCCCAGCCCCAGTAACTAGGGGTTACTGGGGCTGGGGGTGTCTCAATAATTTTCAAATGTCAACTCGGTGCTCACTATTATAAAAAAAAATATAATAATCTACCGAGAATCGAACCCAAGACCAACCAAGACGCACCAATCCACTGTAGGTACCATAAAGATCATAAAACAATTTCAATGAAGCATTTATACAATCTTAATTATGTACTAACGGAAGGTTGAAATATCGCAGAAGAGATTACATAAAAGGACTTGACCGACTTAGGAAAATGCGTAAGAAATTCTCGCGATGCTTTAATTCAAATCGGAGATGTTCATTTGAGATGATTACTAGAACTTGGACCTGATTCGAAAAGTTAATTAAAACTGTAAATAGTATAAAACAACCTGGCAATGTGTCTGTTTGTTTGATGTTTCCTTAAAACTTTTTTGTTTAATTTTTACTACCTCACTTGGGCAGTTAGTTATACGTAGGTACTATACACACAGCCCTAATCAATTTCGCTGAGGGGTGCTGGTTTTTTTTTATTATCTTAAATTATATTAAAAAAAATACAAGTTACAATCGTTAGCTCCAGCTTAAACCATGTGAGTTTATATGCTGGGGGCTTGTCCTGGTTCGAAATGCACTTACTACATATCTATGATTTACTTACTGTGAACAACCAGCAAGAAATGGTTCTTCTTTTCAAATAATATTATTAACCCCCGACCTAAAAAGAGGGGTGTTATAAGTTTGACGTGTGTATCTGTCTATCTGTCTGTGTGGCATTATAGCTCCTAAACTAATGAACCGATTTTAATTTAGTTTTTTTGTTTGAAACGTGGCTTGATCGAGAGTGTTCTTAGCTATAATCCAAAAAAATCGGTTCAGCCGTTTGAAAGTTATCAGCTCTTTTCTAGTTACTGTAACCTTCACTTGTCGGGGGTGTTATTTTCTAATTTATACTTATCATATTTAGATAAGTTCCCAATTTAACTCTGCCAGGAATTGAAGCTGGGACCTTGTATTTGTAAGCAATTTATGAAAAAAATTAAAATATCTAATAGATTCAATATTTTTGCAATGTTAATTGCTACATAATATAATTAATAAATAAATGTTGCCTACTTAATTGTCCATTAGTTCACGAAACAGGAAATCTTTCCAAATAACTTATTTGACAAACCAGGTAAGTGTGAGAATCGTGCTAAATGGAAGATTTAACCAACATGCAAGATAACCTGTCATTGTTAGGCGTTCCCACACCTTTCCCACTTATGGGAAACATCTGAGTCACGCGATTTCGATCGAGTGTCGAGCTAAACGGACGTGTCGAAATAATTATATCTCTTTGTTTGACTAAGTAATCGTTTATTATTGAGTAAAGGTGTTTTGTGTGTGTAAACTGTGATATTTTGACGTTTTGTGTTTATTTATTTTTAACCCCCGACCCAAAAAGAGGAGTGTTATAAGTTTGACGTGTGTATCTGTGAAACGCGTCTATCTATCTATCTGTGGCATCGTAGCTCCTAAACTAATGAACCGATTTTAATTTAGTTTTTTTTTTGTTTGAAAGGTGGCTATTCTTAGCTATAATTCAAGAAAATCGGTTCAGCCGTTTGGAAGTAATCAGCTCTTTTCTAGTTACTGTAACCGTCACAGATACACGGATACACACGTCAAACTTATAACACCCCTCTTTTTGGGTCGGGGGTTAAAAATAGGTTTGTATTTAATTTAATTATTTTCACGTCTGACTCGCACTTGGCTTGTGTTTTTTTATATATTCACAGCTGTTTATGAGCGGGCTTGGGTGTTCAGTTTAGTTTTAAGGCGGGCGGATTATTACGGATTGATTAAAACTTAAGTGTTTTAAATAAAATTAGTGAATTATTGATTTATCTTTTCCTTGAGAAAAAGATTTATCCACCAAAAACTCGGTTGCACAATGCTCTGATGTAATTCTGGTCACATAACTACAAAAACCCAGTTACTTAGTTAGCTATTGAGTTTTCAATTAAAAATAATTACCTGTCTTGTCTAAATATTTTTTACGATAATAATTTTAACGAGTGTATTAAGAAAGTAATAGATATTATATCACATAACACTCTAAAGACCGTTAAACAAGTAAAACTATACACTGATGCTGTGTCTATACGTTAAAATTAACGTTCCTGCCAATTAGCACTTCATTGTAGCGGGTGAACTTAGGAAATCCAACAGAACAATATTTTAACGATAAGTAGATACTGTATGCAGAGGTATAGCTAATTTTAACAACGTGTTAAAACTTAAAACGATTCACTGAAATAAAGCGGCCGTTAACAATGTCAGAGGGTCGTGGATTTGAATAGCAAGTGTATGTCAACTTTTCTAAAAATTTACAGCTTAAACTACTGGACGGATAGGGCTGAAATTTGACATGCAAATAGCTATAGGTAAGTATTATCAGGTAGATATCTGCCAAGAAGGGATTTTTGAACATTCAACCCCTTAGGTGGTAACCTCTAAAAAAGGGGTTAGTGTAGTCCACGCAGACGAAGTCGCGGGCACAAGCTAGTGGTTAATATGCTCAATTGCGGATGACGAGGTCTTGGATTCGACTCCCGGTTCGGGGAAAAGTTGAGAAATTCTCAGGCTCGGATTTGGACAGTGATAAGGTAATAGACAGAAATCATATTTTTGGATTTATAACATTTGTATGGATAGTGAAAGAAAATAACTCAAAATTTAAAAACCCCCGACACAGAAACCTCTATAAGAAAACTAGAAAAGAGCTGATAACTTTCAAACGGCTGAACCGATTTTCTTCGATTATAGCTAAGAACACTCTCGATCAAACCACCTTTTAAACAAAAAAACTAAATTAAAATCGCTTTATTCGTTTAGGAGCTACGATGCCACAGACAGATACACAGATACACACGTCAAACTTATAACACCCCTCTTTTTGGGTCGGGGGTTAATGAACGAATAACATTTAGGTAGGTAGGTACGGAAGTGGTAAAATGGGAAATTGAAACTGGGACATAATCCTACCTAGTTAGGAAATATTACAAACGTATGTAATTTGTAATAATTTACAAGTATGTGTTACCAGACTCTAATAATACACGTATAATCTAATAGCATTACATTTACAAGACAGTAATTTGATATGGCAAAGCGCATCATCACGCGAGGTCGTTAGGAATCCATTTTTCCATTTAAAGATACTCTCCACAGGCATGTAAATGCAATGTTGCGAAATGAGACTCATTGCGTTTCGCAAAAGGCTATCTTCTAGCCTCTTCTGGTGGCCTGGTACCTACTTTAGATTATTACCTGGAATTTTTAGTGCTTTTTAGGCAAAAATAAAACTCCAGATGGGCAAAGCTTACATTCGTAGGTATTCCAGAAAGTGAAGCCAAATTCGTAAAGTTCGTCGTTCATGTGAGACGTAGCAGACTAAACCTGGCGGCCTTAAATCTTGGAAAAGACCAGCCGCCGAGTTTCTTGCTGGTTCTTCTCAGTAGGAAAGGCCTTCCAAACCAGTGGTAGATGCTTTAATCGAGATCGTAGGTATCTCTAATTTTTTGAAAATAAAATATACCTAGCCTATGTCACTCAAGAATAATGTAGCTTTTTACTGGGGAAAGAAATCGGTTTAGTAGTTTCATGGGTTACTTCCTACAAACAGACTTACCACCTCTTTTTATTATTAGTAGTAAAGATAACTAGCGGCTCCGTTTAAATAACCCGAGCGGCGTGTGCTACTGTGTCCACACACACAGTTTTTTTTAAACGTCACTCTAAAACCATCTTCTCATTATTACCTTTTTAATAAAACCGGTTTGGGGCACATCAGTTAGTTGGATGGTTTCAAATTCAAAAGTCTATGACTGGCATAGGTAGATTTTTTTTTGGGTTAAATGAATATATAATAATTCAACATTTTGGGCCTGAAGCTGAATGTTTATTAAGAGAATGGCTATGGTTATGTATATCATACTAGAATCTAGATTTACTATGCTCTATAGCTATAGGTATTAAATATGAATACCTAATCCAAAAATTCTGATTGATAAATCAGTCAGTTACAGTTTTATTATAAGTTACTTGTTACCACCCCGACTTCGCAACCTGCACGGTCTGTTCGAGTTCTATTTACCGTCCAAACTGACGTAAGTTGCAGCGTAAAGTTAACTACCCGTAGTGCCATCTAGTAAACACTAAGTACATTAATTCCATACTGGACTAATTCTAAACAAAAAAATATTTAAATTACTTACGTATAATAATAATTACGATACGCCATACTAATATTATAAATGCGAAAGTGTGTCTGTCTGGCTGTCTGCTCGCTTTTCACAGCCCATCCATTGAACCGATTTTTATAAAATTCGGTAGAGATACCTAGCTTGCATCCCGGGGAAGAACACAGGCTACATTTATCCCGGAAAAAAAAAGTTTCCACGGGACCTTTAAGAAACCTAAATCCATGTGTACGATATCGCAGGCATAATCTACTAGGTACAGAGATAGCTTGCATCCTGTAGACAGACATAGGCTACTTGTATCCCGGAATATCCAAGGGTTCCCACGGTGTTATTAAAACCTAAATCCACCCGGTCAAAGTCGGGGGCATCAGATAGTCTAAATACATGAAAAGGAAAGGTGACATAGCTCAAACTACTGGACGGATCAGGCTGAGGCATGCAAATAGTTATTATGACGCTATTATCCCCTGAGAAGCTTTTTCTAGCCAAGCGCGCTCCATCTTAGGCTGCATCATCACTTGCTAACAGGTCTGATTGCAGCCAAGCGCTAGTCTATACATAAAAAAAATAAAACAGAAGGGATGTTTGAAAATTGAACCCTTAATGGGGTTAAATTGGGGTTTAAATTTATGTAGCCTAGGCGGATGAAGTCGTGGGCATAAACTAGTGGTGTGTAAATGCATCCTATGGTATAGGAGAGAGGTTATTGAAGTTACGTCAGTGAATGAGGTCACAGATTGCAGGAATATCGGCGTCGGTCGTGAGCACTCGCAATGCGCGAGGCGTGGCTAACGATTTCGTTACTGCACCAAACACATCCTTTAAAAAGGTTATATCCTAGACGAGGTTCTCAAGACCATTGACGTTCCATCGATCTGATTCATAGAATAGAATAGAATAGATTTTTATTCTAGTAGACTTTTACAAGGGCTTTTGCATCGTCAAAATAGTTTACCACTGTCAAAGCACATCAAAGACTTATATTTTACTAGCTCATTTTACAATCGAAGATGTATGTAAATGATTAAAGAGCGTGGATTTGTCCTGCAGCGCGCTCCAGTAATGCGTGGGACTTCAATTACTTTTATACACGGCATAATATTACAAATCTTTGAAAAGAGCAACCGCCGAGTTTCTTGCTGGTTCTTCTCGGTAGGAAAGGCATTCCGAACCAGTGGTAGGCTTGTGACGATTCAAAAGACAAGAAAGCAAGACAATGTTCAATTGTCATCCAGTTCCAACCTATCTTTAAAGTTTCAAGCCTCTAGCTCATCGGCAAGTTAGTTTTATAATCGATTACAAAATTTGTGCATGATAGACAAACAAACAGATCGACAAGAAAGCGAGTTAATAAAAACGTTTGAAAATAAAGCCCTGACTACTTTGTCAAAAACCTTGAAACACATAGTGTTTGAAATTGAAAATAGCGTCATTTGAAAATAGCGTCATACAGCAGGCATATTGATTAATTTTTTTCAAATTATAGTCTGTGTCACTCGGGATGATGTAAGGATTCTAACATATGTGGCTAAAACAGCCAAATATGTTCAGGCATTTAGAAGTTATAGTGGACTAAACAAACTCACATACATAAGACAGTCATGAACCCTGAAAACATTACACTTCTTTGAGTATTCGTGGACAGGTACATTAACCTTTAACCCCCTAATCCACTAATTGAAAGGGTCAGACTGACTTCGTCTGTGTTGGTGTTTGCTGGCGCGCGTGCTCTGTCTTTTTGGAGTGTTTTTTTTTTGTTATAAGTGGCCGGGTTTTGTTTGTTACTGGTGTTTTTGGTGGTGGAACTGACTTGGATGCCGCGCGTGTGTCAGCAAGCACTGGCACAGACGTAGTCCATACTTATATAGTTTCCTTAACTTGTAAATAACTACAAACTTGACATTGGCTAATCTTTGTAAAGCCAGACGAGAGAGAAAAAAAAAGGGCCAGACTCGAAACTATTCAGTAAAACACTCTTAAACTGTGTTAATAAGCTTATTATATTTGTAGTAGCGCCTGTCTGTCTGCATGTACGTTATTGCATGATAGAGAAAGAGATCGTCTACGCTAATAAAAAATAAACCAATCAAAAGTGATGAAAATTGCAGCAATAACTAAACAATTAAATCGCTGACCCTTGCCCTGCGTGCCCCGGTTTATATACTATCTGATGCAACTGAAACTTACAACTCATAAGCGTAATGGCGGTAGGGTGACCACATTCAAGATAATTACAGGACATTTTTGTTACGAATCTTTCTTGAAAAAGATCATGGCAAAAGATACTTGTCGGGACTTCGTCTGTGTTGGTGTTAGCTGGCGCGCGTGCTCTGCCTTTTTGGAGTGGGTTTTTTTTTGTTAAAACTGACTGGAAAGGGCTGTAAAGGGGTGCCGTGCGTGTGTCGACGGGCGCCGGCACAGACGAAGTCCATACTTATATGGTTTCCCTAACTTGTTACAAATAACTACAAACTTGACATTGGCTAATCTTTGTAAAGCCAGACGAGAGAGAAAAAAAAAATTTTCTTGTCCCTAAAGTGAACAGTAAAAGTCATAGAAAAAAAAATACAGTCATGTGCGCATAATAATTAAGAACAACTACTACTTACTACTTTATGGCAAATGTATAAAACAAATTTTAAGCTAGCAAAACAAATAAACTAAAATCTAAGCATTTATGATTTTTTTATTCGAAATTCAAGATTTACTCCCTTATGCAATTTCGTTTTAAATTCTAAGCCTAGAAAAAGTTCTTATATTTTCTATACCCATCTCAGACGTGATTAATTTTAATTTGCACTCGTTTAAATCAATTCATTTAGTTTGACATACTTGTATTTTTTTAAATGCTTTTCATATCTATATTCCGCAGCGGCTTCACTCTTTTAAATCAATTAATTTAGTTTTTATACTTGTATCTTTTAAAATGCTTTTCAAATCTATATTCCGAAGCGGCGGTAGTCGGTAGGAAACTAGTTAATTTATTTACTTCATGTAGAAATAAATAAATTTTGATTCTTAAATTAATCTGCATTTTAACAATGAAATAAAAGTTAATATTCTTCACTTTAAAAATATTACAATTTTGTGAATTACTACAAAATTATTTGTGCCGTTTAAGTATGTTTGTATCTCATAGTGAAATTATAAAGAAGTGCAAAAAGTGACTCAGTTTATTTATGGGTCCCTATATAAAGAAATTTTATGGTCACCCTACAACTGATGAACGAACGGTACCTAATAGCCCAAAGCAAGGTTAAGACGCGGTTATGTGCCGTACCTACTAGAAATTGCCCCGATCTAAGTCGGCAACACTTAGCGGTTAAGTAGGCTTTACAAACACGGGTTGCGAATTCATACTCATTAGCTGTGATGTACAGTTTGATCGTTTAGATATGTCCAAATTTGTTAACTACGATGCCACCATCTTAGTTCACATAGCGAAACAAAATTAACTTCTACTTCTGTCATATTAACTACTGTTTCTACTCTTCTGTTTTTTGTTAGCCTTAACAAAGTTAATGCTGTGTACAAGTGTGAATAAATGATTTATTCAATAAAATGTGTCTGTATTAAATAATAATAATAATAATAATATGTGCTATTACATGACACAGTATATTCCGGCGATCGTTCTGCTTGAGGTCTTTTGACTTTAATGCTGAAGTATTAGAGGCGCCGGGATAACTTAACCTGAAAGTGTAACTGGTAACGTGTGGCACAGCTTTCGAAAAAAAAACTTTTTCTTTCTATTATTTCTTTGAGATTTTTTTTAATAATATGCTTATTAAACTACAGTTTCTGAGTTTATTCCTGGCTCTACTCAGTAGAATTGGTTTTTCGTAGCAGTGGTAGAGACATGCTAAACCATCAGCTTGAGTTTTCATGAAAGCATTTAAATTATATTTTGATTTTGACTTGGGTTTCGATTTTGACTTTGAATTTTAATTCTAAAGGGCAAGTGTCTACTGGCCCTTTAAAATCTTACTAGGTTCACAGAATATGATGTTATTAAAGCTACCAGATATTTCAGCAATCATGAAAAACTGAAAAAATGATGCAAGTTGGATGTTTCTAATCCATCAAGGTTTACAAACATGATTGTCCTAATAAAACTTTTTGTATCGTCAGAGAAACTGGCGAGTTTGTACAGTGAAAAAGCTTTATAGTTTTTTTTTCTATTTAGAAGCGTTGACCTATCAAATGACTTAACGAGTAGGCAAGTTACAAAAAAGTTACGCAGGTGTATTATTATTGGTGCTTTTACAAAAAGTTCGATTTATGAAACGAGTTTACCTACCATTTACTATGTAATCATAATCATAATTTTATTATAATAATATTAGTGTCCAATTTTATGTCCGTATGTCCGTGCCTACTAGGTATAACTAAACGAGCTTTCAATTATGCGTATTTTTTATAGTAGTTATCTTAATAATTTTATGTTTTTTGTTTTCAAATAGGTTCCACTGAAAATATTTTGTGAAATTAAAGACAAAGTTGGTTTAGATAATATCGAACAGATATTTTAGAAAGACCTGGACCTAGTATCACTTAAAAAACACAGTTAAACTAAAGTATGTCCTAAGTTTCTTAACAGATTTTTAAATAGAGATATTATTTAGATTAAATAGAGGTTTTTGAATCTACTAAGTATCATTACCTACTATGTCGTATCAACAATGTAAGAATCTAGTTCTGTGATTAGCATATTAATGATCAGTCAGCAAATTGAGAGCTTTTCGTGGTATATTGACTAGAAGGCATGATAAAAAACCGCTAACAAAAGTTTTACATCGATATTAATTCAACAGAAATGACTTACCATCATCAATGATGCCAGCGGCTTCATCACGGGCGTTCTGCTCCAAAGACTTCAGGATCTCCTCAGGGATAGGGGGAGGTGTGGGCAAATGGGCTCCCCTTGGCTGGTAACCGTTCTCATCAGCGGTATAGGTTATGCTGTAGTCCTGTCCATCGTCACCCTTGTACGAAAAGCTTCCTTGAGACTGAACTCCATTGGTTGCTACTCCGGATGCATCAGCTCGGATGCCGTTTGAGGTTTCGAAGTCGTAAGCGAACCCTTCAGCGGTAACTTCGTTGTTGTATCGGAGGATTTGAGCGTTGACGTCGGCTGGGTTGCTTCTGCCTACGAAGCCACCTGCTCCCGCTCCAGCGCCTCCAAACCCAGCACCCCCAGCACCGCCATATCCAGCACCCCCAGCAGCTCCAGCACCGCCAAATCCAGCACTACCACCCCCGAATCCAGCACTTCCACCCCCAAATCCAGCTCCACCCGCTCCTCCTCTACCGAAGTTAGGGCCGCTAAAGCCACCCACACCAGCACCGCCGCTGTAACCTGCACCAGAACTTCCTCTTGGGGGAAGATAGGCGTTATCCAGGCGGGCTGCTGAGCAGACTCCGATGACCGCGACGACTATGAACTGGAAAGATAGATAGGAGATTTTAGGATAGATAATCTTTTACATTAATCATAGAATGAGTAAGGGAGTCATTCTTTAGCCGGCTGCCTTTTTAAACGATATAAAGCTATAGTTCGCCGGCTTTGGTACATTTTTTCCATTACAAATTAACCCTTGACTAGTGGTGAGTGATGTGCTAGCCCACCTGGTGGTAAGTGATGTGGCAGTCAAAGATGGACGCGGAAGGGGTGTGTGAATTTTACGTGTCTTCTTTTTAATAACTTGGCTGGATATATTTTTTGTTTTCGCTTCTCAAAGTTAAATATTGATTGAGGGCTTTTGACAGCTATGTTTATAATAATTAAGATTTACATTTTAACTTTTGCTATAAAAAAGGAGCTGACTATTAACTAACACCGACAGAATTTTAGCATTTTTGCATACCTACCTATACCGTCTGTTTGCTTTATTAACTTTACTTAGAAAACTAATATTTTTAGCCGATCTTATTAAGACCTCAATTGAATAAATAATCTTGATTTTAACTAAGTAACTTTGTTCGGAATATTTATTTATGATTTTATTTATTAGTATAGATAGCTTTAATGTTCATTTTTACTGCGTCTATAATGTAAAGCATGCAAAAAGTAATTAATAGAACAATAGACTATTTACTTTAACTGACTGTAGCACTCTATATTTCTGAAACAATTTAAACTACTTAATCCATTTTCCAAAGTTCATGGCTCTTCATAAAGGCCAATAAGTAAGTGAATCCTAAGCGCTATTAGAACAGAACTGTTATTGCTTTCGTAAAATTGCTCGGAGGTAAAAACATCTATTACATTATACTGTTATTATAGATCACCTTTACTTCTATTTAGTAATACATTACGTATTTCTGCGTGTAAATTGGCATTTATTGAGGCTTAGACTAGAATAGAAATAGTCTTTTATTTATTCAAGTGGACTTTTACAAGTGCTTTTGAAATGTTACATTGTGAATGACAGAATTGCGGTTGGTTATGGAACCAACTTTTTCAATAAACTTTTTTAGCGTTTAACCATCAGTTCTTTTAATATTTGTTATATGGATAACAGACTGGTGTTAAAACGTTATATAAATCTATTTTGATGTAATAAATTTAAGAAAGCAAAGCTTTTTGCATTGATTAATATTAGATAAATCTATCAATCTAGATCGATTTTGAATTTTGTTCTAGTATCTAATAGGGTTACAAATCTGATAGAATATTATTTTAGTAAACATGTAATTAGTTAAGAACCTCTTGGTTAATACGAATTTAAATTTAAGGTCTAAAAATAATAGGAGATGATACATCAAAAGGACTTATATTACATCCCGTCTGTCTGTCTGTCGTCCGTGTGTCTGTCCCGTCTGTCAGAAGACTGACAGTCCATCCATTTAGTAGATTTTGATCTGGTACAAAAATAGCTTGATACCCGGAGACGGACATAGGCTACTTTTTATCACATAAAACCGAAGAGTTCCCACGGGATATTTAAAAAACTAAATCCACGCAGACGAAATCACGCGCTTCATTTAATTTAGAATATAGATAAGAAGATATTGAAAATTTAAAATAATTTATATGCTAAACTTATCCTAGATGTTTTATCCAGTATCCATAAAGGATGAAAATATGTCAGATTCACCGATTCAATTGATAAACAATAAAAGAGCCAATAAATATTTTGAGGGCGATCTACTTTAGAGATATGAAACCACAAACTCCGTTCACAAGTTTCGTATTTGTATAAGGATAATAAATTTGTAATAGGTTTAGAATTTAGATAGATCTGGCGTTCGAAATGTGAACTAACTTATACCCATGCTAAACTTATCCGAGATTTCTATCCGTTATCCTTAAGGGATGAAAATGTGTCATAGATTCACTTAAATACGATTGATAATAAAGATTGATTAATTATTATTTTTACGGGTGATCTACTTAAGAGATATGAAACCAAAAATTCCACTTACAAGTTTCATATTTAAATGGTAATAAATTTTAATAGGTTTGGATTGATTGTTTGAAATGTGAACTTATAAGCTAAAATTCCAGATTTTTATCCGTTATCCATAAGGGATGAAAATGTACCATGGATTCACGATAAAGATTGATTTGTTGTAAAATCCAAATATATTACGGGTGATCTAATTTATAGATATGAAACCACAAATTCCACTCACCAGTTTCATATTTGTATTAAAGGATAAAAAAAATTGAATAGGTTTGGATTGATTATTTGAAATGTGAACTTATAAGCTAAAATTCCAGATTTTTATCCGTTATCCATAAGGGATGAAAATGTACTATGGATTCACGATAAAGATTGATTTGTTTTAAAATCCAAATATATTACGGGTGATCTAATTTATAGATATGAAACCACAAATTCCACTCACCAGTTTCATATTTGTATTAAATAATTATATTAAAAAATAAATAATAGTTTTCCAAACTGATGCGTCTGGCAAGTAGCGTTGGACTGTGCTCGGTAAAGATGATCTGATGGTTTTATACCGAACATCTTGCCTTAGAACGCCGTGCTGAAAAAGGTATCACGGCCACACGTTGCGATGTAGTGCATCTCGATGATAGTAAGGTTATACTCTTCCTTAGAATCTGTATCGGCGATTAGCAAAGGGACGAACGCCAATTTTCAATTTTTTTAGAGTTCCGTACCTCAAAAGGATACGGAACCCTTATAGGATCACTTTGTCTGTCTGTCTGTCCGTCCGTCCGTCCGTCCGTCGTGTCTGTCAAGAAACCTATAGGGTACTTCCCGTTGACCTAGAATTGTGAAATCTGGCAGGTAGGTAGGTCTTATAGCACAAGTAAAGGAATAAATCCGAGACCCGTGAATTTGTGGTTACATCACGGAAAAATAATTAAAGTGTGTTTCAATTTTCAAAGTAAGATAACTATAGCAAGTGGGGTATCATAAGAAAGGGCTTTGCCTGTACATTCTGAAACAGATTTTTATTTATTTGTATGTATAATAATAGTTTTTGATTTATCGTGCAAAATGTTGGAAAAATACCCGAGTACGGAACCCTCAGTGCGCGAGTCTGACTCACACTTGGTCGATATTTTTTCAAATAATGATGTAGCCAGGTAATGATAGCAGTACTGTACTAAAACTACGATCGAGCCTACCTGGCGCAGTGGTTAGCGCTGTCTTATTAGTGGGAGGTCCCGGGTTCGATTCCCGGCAGGAATTTGGAATTTTATAATTTCTAAATCTCTGGTCTGGTGACAAGCTTCGGCCGTGACTAGCTGTATAATAGTTACCACTTACCGGCAAAGCCTTACCGCCGAGCGATTTGCGTTACGGTACGATTCCGTGTAGAAACCAAAGGGGTATGGGGTTAATAAAAACTGCCATACTTACGGGGTAGGTATGGCTTTAGCTATTCCAGGTTACCCCGCTTCCATCTTAGACTGCACCATCACTTACCACCAGGTAAAATTGTAGTCAAGGGAATCTTGTATCTGAATAAAAAAATACCCCGTATTTCGTTATCAAATTGCACTTAACCAGCGTGGTAGACTATGGCCTAACTTCTTCTCATTTTGAGAAAAGAACCGTGTTCAGTAGTGAGCCGGCGATGGGTTGGTCAAGAAGTTTAACCCGCAGTTTCACCCTCATGTAATTCAGGTCAATGCTAGTAACCACTAACCTAGATTGTAATACATCGGATTTAATCACAATTATTGAAGTTGTATTTATAAAAAGCGGTGATATAACCTAGTGGTTAGTGGTTACCTTCCAGTCGGGAGGTCCCGGTTCGATTCCGCGCACGCACACCTAACGTTTTGGAGTTATGTTCGTTTTAATCAATTAAACATCACTACACACAACAGTGAAAAAAAATTGATTGTCTGTAAAGTTTAAAGGTTTACTGACGATAGTTGAACGTGACAACAAAGGCTGATTGTGCTTCTTTGTCGCTCGTTCCGCGCTCTCGCTTGCACTTCAAACCTTACATGGAACGCCTCAGAGCGAGGTAACGCCGCATGAGTCATGTTTTTTTGTGCGTGCAGCCGGCTCTATCGAATTATAAGACGTTGTCACGTCAAAAATATCGTGAAGAAATCTGTAAGCCTGTGAGTTCTCCTAAATCTGAAAGGCGTGTGAAATCTGCCAATCCACACTTGGCCAGCGTGGTAGACTATGGCCAAACCAAGTTGTTATATCATATCATATTGCATGATTATAGGCAGAATTTGGCTATTTTTCATACTTTCGCATAATTTTGTGTTAATAAGAACAAATAAAACTCGAAGTTGCAAGTTACAACGATCCTTTTATTAACATGGCTCTCTCCCTCACTCGCTTCATACAATCGTAGTACCAATTTCATTTGAATATTAAGCAACCAAAGTCTGTGAAATTTTGCAGACATATTCTAGAAACTAATATCTGTGTCTGTGGTGTTTTAGATTTTTCTAAAAATATGTAGTTTTAAAATTACAGGGGCTTAAAGATTTGTATGTAAATTTTTAAGACCGCGTAACTTTGAAACCGAATATTTTAACAGAAATCCGGAAAACCACGGACATAGACATTAGTTTCTAGAATATGTCTGCAAAATTTCATGGACTATGGTTACATAATATTCAAATGAAATTGGAACTACGATTGTATGAAGCGAGTGACGGAGAGACCCCTCTTAATTTGATAAATATGAATTTCTAACAGATACCCAATGATATAGTTATTTGTTTCTATATAACTAGGTTAAAAAACTTTGCTAATGCCAATAATTGAAAGTTAATGATAAGATCAATGACGCTGTAAAGATAGTATCTTTATGAAATCTGTATTAATGAGCTCAGTGTATCGATATTAAAGCACTATCAAAGCGCAAGGTTGTACAATTTCAATTAATATTAATTAACTAGACGATACCTGCGACTTCGTCTGCGTGGATGTTTTTAAAAAATCCCGCGGCAACCATGGATTTTTACAGGATAAAAAGCCTATGTGTTCATCAAAGGTATCTCCAGTCCTTTCAGCCAAATCCGTCTAATAGTTTTTGCGTGAAAGAGTAACCCACACACACACACACACCTACAACTGTCGCCTTTCCCAATATTAGTCTCTTTTTTGATTTTTCCTTTTTAACCGACTTCAAAAAAGGAGGAGGTTCTCAATTCGTCGGAATCTTTTTTTTTAAATTCTTACAATATAATAATTAATTCGTTTCATATTGTTTTTTCACTTAAAAAATTCTTGTTTCATCAATATCAACAGGTAATTAAAACCTTTAAAAACCTCTAAGTTAAATGAGTTGAGTGTTTTAATAACTGTTTGCACTTAATTTAATTATTGTTAATTGATTATTTTATACAAGACAAGATATTTTAGTTAGTATTATTTTTTGAGAAAATTAAAAAAAAAACAGATTTCCTGCCTGTACTTAATGTACCTTTTTCAAAACTATTACAATGGTCTATTTATATATCGAGAGCAATCATTTTTCCCACTAAATCATTTTAGCTGTCAATTTAATGTTAAACTGTCAAAAGTGTGCAAATATTTTGACAGCTTACAGCACTTTGCGATGACCTATCTCAGCCAACAGATAGTCGGAACTAAGAAAATGGCAAATATTTGCCGCTGGTTTGATAATTCACGATTAAATTCTTTTCGTGAATACCTACCTACCGCACACACCTATGTCACAGTGTAAGAAAATCATACAGTGATCCAAAGCATTTTAAATCTGTATAAGAGACGGTATCATTAGACATCATCTTCATCTTTATGTAAACAAATATTAACCACGTCAATCGTTTTTTAATTCGATACAAGCAACCCTTGACTGCAATCTCACCTGCTGGTAAGTGATGATGCAATCTAAGATGGAAGCAGGCTCACCTGGCTAATATGGCACATTTTATTAAGCCCATACCCTTTTGGTTTTTACGCAGCATTGTACCGCTCAATAGCTTGGCGGCACAGCTTTGCCAGTAGGGTGGTAACTAGCCACGGCCGAAACCTCCTACCAGACCAGACTAGAGATTTAGAAATTATCAAACCCCTGCCAGAAAACGAACATGGGACCTCCAACAAATAAGTCCCCAACGTGCAGTATGAGATATGCACCGCCCGCCCTACCTACAGTTTAGAAGCGGAGGGCGGGCGATGCACATCACGTTATACCATACAGATTTGCCTGTTTTTAACCCCAGACCCAAAAAGAGGGGTGTTATAAGTTTGACGTGTGTATCTGTGTATCTGTCTGTGGCATCGTAGCTCCTAAACTAATGAACCAATTTTAATTTTGTTTTTTTTTTTGTTTGAAGGTGGCTTGATCGAGAGTGTTCTTAGCTGTGTAGTGTTTTTTATTCAGATACAAGTTAGTCTTTCACTGCAATGTCATCTGGTGGTAAGTGATGATGTAGTCTAAGATGGAAGCGGGCTAATCTGGATATGGCAGTTTTCATTAAGCCCACCCTTTTCATCCCATATTCAAACAAATAAACTATTTCATTTCATATCAAGGATCGTATCGTGTCGTATTCCATAATTTTCTCGAAGGTATGTGATGTCTGTTAATTCGCATACCAGCGTGCTGGGCTACCCTTCTTACTCTGAGAAGAGACTCATACTCAGTAGTGCGCCGGCGATGACCTGAGATGATGCTGATATTCACAAACAGTAGGTAGGTTAGTTACTCACTTGTTAGTCACAAGTGGATCCGCCCAGATGATTTCATAGAGTTATTAAATCAATCACTATCCATACTAATTTAAACCCCATACAAATATTTTAAATGTGATAGTGTGTTTGTATGTCTGCTAGCTTTTAACTGCCCAACCGTTTAACTGATTCAGAAGTTTAGATTATAGCGAGAGATAGCTTACATCCCACGGACGGACATAGGCTAGGTACTTTTTTATTATAAGTGTAAATTAATAAAAATTTATAACACCCCCGACAACTAGAAAAGAGCTGATACTTTCAAACGGTTGAACCGATTTTCTTGGATTATAGCTAAGAACACTTCTCGATCAAGCCACCTTTCAAACAGAAAAAACTAAAATAAAATCGGTTCATTAGTTTAGGAGCTACGATGCCACAGACAGATACACAGATACACAAATACACACGTCAAACTTATAACACCCCTCTTTTTGGGTCGGGGGTTAAAAATCAAAAAGCTCACACACGAATTTTAAAGGCCCATCGTTTTAACCGATTTTGATGAAAGGTACAGATAAAGCTTGCATCCATTTTCTTAAATCAAAATGAAACAATCTCAATTAAAAAGGCCCTCAAAGAAAAATATCTCAGTCCATTTGTTCGTCTATCCGTCTGTGTGTTACAGGCATTTTAAAAATAAGCAATTTAAGAGCTGTAAGAGTGTTTTGTAAAGTTATAGAAACCTATTCTCGCTACGCTACCTGAGCTCTGTCACGTCGCGCGGTCTATTAGGAGTTCTGTGGTCTATAGACTAAAAACTGGCCAAGTGCGAGTCAGACTCGCGCACCGAGGGTTCCGTACTTGGGTATTTTTTTTGACATTTAGATTAATCACAAATTCATTATTATGCATAAAAATAAATAAAATTTGTTTTAGAATGAACAGATAAGCCCCTTTCATATTATGATACCCCATTTGGTATAGTTAGCTGGCTTTGAAAATTGAAAATACTAATTATTTTATCATATTGTAATTTTTTTTTGTGATGTAATGACAAATTCACGATTTTCGGATTTTTTCCTTTACTTGTGCTATAAGATCTACCTACCTGCCAAACATGATTCTAGGTCAACGGGAAGTGCCCTATAGGTTTTCTTAACAGACACGACAGACGGACAGACGGACAGAACTTCTCACAGAACTACCATAGAATAACGCATGCAAAGCCAAGGCGTTTCATCTAGGTAGTCGTCAAATAATTTGGTTATTATGAACTTTTTATAGATACCTATTAAAACTTCAAAATAAATGATGCTTAATGTACAAAAAATTTAACAAACAATGCAGGTGGACCCGCGAGCTATCGCTAATGTTCTTAATTAAGTGGTTATGCAAACTGGTCTTATTAAACTTCGGATGAATACAGGATGTACTAAAAACGTTAGCAAAAACGAAGGCAGGCAATATGATAACTGATAATATACCACAAAAAACGCGAATGCATTTTCTAAAAGTTCGCAATGTATTGCAAATTATAAACATCTGACTGACGCTAGAGGTAAATGAACGTTGCATAGGTAGTCGCCGCAGGGTTGTAGCCGCGTCATAGGCGGGGCATTGACCCCGAGTTTTGCACGTTATACATTGCGGTTTTAAAAATTACTAAATCACTAAAACTACAAGCAATAAGGCAAATGGTTATTGGCATTGGGTCGTGCTTAAGTAGTATAATAATAACCCTAAGATTAAGATTGATTAATGATATAATTAATAGGACATAATTAGTTAGGAATTTCCATAACATTTTTTTTTATATACGTGACATTTTATTTATATTTAATTACTTTGCAGCGCCCTGACGGGGCTTCATGTTGTAATATTATATATTTTTTTATTATGATGTAAGACATGAATGCAAATTAATAAAGAATAAGTTTTTGCTAGTGTTCTGGTACACCTTGTATTTAATAGTACTAAGTTTTTCGTTTTAAGTACACCCTGTATAACAATCAGTAGTTCACGTTGGTGCTTAGGAAACAGCGGAGATGCGATTTTATATTATCTATTATGTTATTGTGATGACAGTAATTACCGCGGCCACTTATTACGTGTACATACGGGGCGTGATTAGCACGAGCATACGTTTTAACATTACCACTTTACACGACTACGGTAAAGACAAAAAGGGTTATGATTTTAGCAGTCTATGTATGTATGTATGTAGGTTTATATATGTGTCTCAAAAAGTTTTGTTTCGCTATTGTGTCTAGTGGTATATTAAATGAAAGAGGAAAAAAATCTGAGTTCATAAACATATAAATGGTACAAAAAAAAAGATTCCGACGAATTGAGAACCTCCTCCTTTTTTCCAAAGTTGGTTAAAAATACACTGAGCGACAGAAAAACAATTTTACCATATCTATCGCTATTTTCTCTCCTTAAGTAATATAATATAATAGTATAATATTTTCTCTCCTTAAGTAATATAATAGTAGGTAAGTCTCCTTCAAAGTTCGCTCCGTCTCAGCCTGAGAGTCGACTCAGAATCAAAGTTAGAGGTCAATATAGGTTCAAAAGTAATTGAAGTGAAAACTTCTAGTGCGTTGGTTGATTTTAGGACGGGCAAAAACTTCAGGCTAATTTTATTACCTCTTAAAATTCATTTCTTAACAGGTTATTTCAGGCTAATTTTTAATGAAAGTGTCAAGTATGCCGAAGAACCTAACTCTTATTTTTTTCTACTTTTATCGGCAGTCCCCACTGATAACCAATTTTGTATTTTATTATCGCTATTTTCGGAAGTTGCGGGTAGTAGACGGAATTTTAGTACTGTTTAACTTCATATTGTTGAATGTAATGTACAAAAATCTACATAATTATCCATAACTAGCCAACTCAGCTCTACAATTTCCCAACGGATGGGCTATCGCATTCTATTAATATGACTATGTGAGATACAATAAATCTTCTTTTAAGTGAAATGCTCTAATTGATGATTTAAACCACGCTGAAATCTACAAAGAAGTGTAAAAGTCATAAACAATTAATACACAGACAAACGAAGATTGCGACTATTTTATGGGTGCAATATTTTAGAGATTTCGATGCTCGGTAATTGAAAGCTCGCTATATTTCCAAAGTGTATGTTCGCAATCCCGTGAGAAAACAGACGCGGTTTTGAAACGTTTTTATGCATCTGCAAGTTATAGTTATTTGTGAACGTTTCTGATATCGTGCAACTAAGAGGGTGTTGGGAGTTACTCGTAATTCAACTACGGGTCAATTTGTGAACTAGTGACCTCATTAATGTCAGCAGGACGTACCTGCGTAGTATTATATTCTTTCAAAATTATGGGAACATTGTTTCATTTACTGCACATTAGATATAGGATCATCATAATCGTGTCCGATTCCTATACTACTATAACTATACTATTATATGATTCATGGGCCGTAGCTAGGGGGTGGCATTATGGGACAATGTCTTACCTTAAAATACTAATACCGTACCTTTAAAGATGCCATAAATTAAAATGCTAAGTAAACTGTCTGTTCATAGTATGAATCGCCGGCCCACTATTGAGCACTCTTAAAGAGTGAATAGGGTGTAGACCTTCTGCCTTATACAAATATCACTTGCTTGTACGGTGAAGGAAAACATTGTAGGGAAACCAGCGTGTCTGATAGTTCTCGATAGATAGGCTTGATCGAGAGTGTTTTTAGCTATAATCCAAAATCGGTTCAATCGGTTTGAAAGTTATCAGCCCTTTTCTAGTTACTGTAACCTTCACTTGTCGGGGGTGTTATAAATTTTTAATTTACACTTGTGATTGTGATGATGTAGCAGCAGCTATAGTACGCGACAGGTCGAGATGGCAATCAGGGTATGAGGCGGGGGGACGCCTCACACACCCGCATGTCACCCGCAGTATCATGCAGCGGGTTAGCACGGGGTTGTGCGGGTGTGCGGGGCGTCCCCACCCGGATTGCCATGTCGAGCTGTCGCGTTCTATACGTTAATCTTTGACAACTAGATCTACGATGCTTTAGTTCGGTAAAATCATTAAGAGGGGTCTCTCCGTCACTCGTTTCATACAAACGTAGTTCCAATTTCATTTGAATATTAAGCAACCAAAGTCCATGAAATTTTGCAGACGTATTCTAGAAACTAATATCTGTGTTTGTGGTGTTTTAGATTTTTCTAAAAATATGTAGTTTTAAAATTACAGGGACTCAAAGATTTGTATGTAAATTTTTAAGACCGTGTAACTTTGAAACCGAATATTTTATCAGAAATCTGGAAAACTACAGACATAGATATTATTTTCTAGAAAATGTCTGCAAAATTTCATGGACTTTGTATTCAAATGAAATTGGAACTGCGTTTGTATGAAACGAGTGACGGAGAGAGCCCTCTTAATATTTCGTTCAATAGATCGATAATAAAATAGCAAAAAAGTATCGATGAGGCGTTGAAGTAATAATAACAGGTATAACTAGTGTTTAACCTAATCGACGGTTCAATCAGCTCACTCCATTTCTAGCCGTAAGCCATTTAATGTTTTATGGCGTGTTGCGATACTAAAGGTCACTATTAGCCCTAAAACTATGAAGATGAACGATAAATAAAGCAAGGAATGCGCTGTCTAGACCTAGACTGTCCATGGACAATCACTTTAGTTGTTTTCTATGATAGGTTCACTGTGGCATTTACAGTTGGTCTTGTTTGGCCAAAACGCGTACTGTTTTGTACTTTTTAAGGTACCACAAAAGGCAAAACGGAACCCTTATAGGATCACTTTGTTGTCTGTCTGTCGGTCAAGAAATCTATAAGGTACTTCCCGTTGACCTAGAATCATGAAATTTGGTAGATAGGTAGCTCTTACAGGAATAAATCTGAAAACCGCGAATTTGTGGTTGCATCATTTAAAAAAAATTAAAATATGTTTCAATTTTCAAAGTAAGATAACTATACCAAAAGGGGTATCATATGAAAGAGCTTTACCTGTACATCCTAAATCAGATTTTTATTAATTTTTATATAAGTATAATAGTTTTTGATTTGTCGTGCAAAATGTTGGAAAAATACCCAAGTACGGAACCCTCAGTGCGCGAGTCTGACTCGCACTTGGTCGGGTTTTTTTTAAATTCTCATACAAGTTAGCCCTTGATTGCAAACTCATCTGGTGTTCAGTAATGATGCAGTCTAAGTTGGGGTCGGGCTAACCTGGAAGGGATATTGCTGTTTTTATTTTATTATTAAACCTTCACCCCTTTGGTTTCTACACGGCACTGTACCGGAAATTACTGGACGGATCGGGCTGAAATTTAGCATCTTGGACTGAATCTTAGACTGAATCATCACTTCAGTCCACTAAGTCACACACTTCTTATTCTTATTCTTCTTATAGGTGAGATTGCAGTCAAGGGCTAACTTGTACCTGAATAAAAAAAATGCAGGTAGCTATTACCTATGACGTAGACATCTGCTACGGAAGGAATTTTGAAAATTCAACCCATGAGGGGGTAAAATAACGTGAATAGGGGGGGTGTGGGCCATGCGGACAAAGTCGCGAGCATTAGCTAGTCACTCATACAATTGAAAGCCTTGTACTACAGATGTAGGTAAGTACATACGCGAAGAATTCGTTCAATCGACCCGCCCTTGCCGTCATTTTGCGTGATCGGTATCACCTTCGATTGAAATAATTGTGCGTCATAGTGCGTCTTCGCAACGCGTTGTAACAACCCTGACCTAACAGCTTTTTTTACATAAGTAATGAGAAAGGGTAGTACCTAACGATCATGGATCAGTAGCTCTACACCACAATAGATAGGTAGGTATAATTTTTTTTTTAAAAAAGAATATTAGCCATATTAATCATGACTAACATTCCCCTTTCCCCTCCAAATGAGCGTAAAGCTTGTGCAATAGTGCAATAGCTGGGGTTTGAACCGCCGACCTTTCGGAATTCAGTCCTATAACCGTTGAGCTATTGAGGATAATTCACAGAGAATAGAGATTATATAGATTACGGTAGATAGATAGATAGATAGAAAACTTTATTGCACACAAAACATGAAATAATCATGACAAAACAAAGAAACTAAAAACTTAAAACAATTGTATGCAAAGCCGGTCTTATTGCTCAGAGCAATCCTTTCCTGGCAACCTTTGGTGAAAGGAGAAACTAGGTGGTAGGGTATTAGATACTACGCCAGACCACCGCCCAAAAAAATACTCAGTTTTTAACCCCCGACCCAAAAAGAGGGGTTTTATAAGTTTGACGTGTGTATCTGTGTATCTGTCTATGGCATCGTAGCTCCTAAACGAATGCACCGATTTTCATTTAGTTTTTTTGTTTGAAGGTGGCTTGCTTGACCGAGACTGTTCTTAGCTATAATCGGTTTAGCTGTTTGAAAGTTATCAGCTCTTTTCTAGTTTTCTTATGGAGGTTTTTGTGTCGGGGTTTTTTAAGTTTTGAGTTATAGACAATTTTTCGCCCATCTTCGGTCTTTATGTCCATTTCCCATCAAGAGATCAATCAATCGCACATGTGAAGCAGAAAAGCCGGACTGGCCTACGTAGTTAGGGCCCTATATTGAAGGTCTTCACGAGATCTAAGACGGACTATTCACTACTGTGTCTCTCTTTAGGTTGGATGAGTTGATATGAAGAGGAAGCCCTTCAGTATGGCAAGCTCTAGAGTATGGCAAAACGTGGCTACGCTCAATAAATTCTCTTCTAGTCGCTGATAATGGACGTGCTCGAAACAGTAACTCATCATCATCAATAGACGTCCAATGTTGGACAAAGGTCTCTAGTGAGACTCCATACGCCATGGTCTTACGCCGCTTGGATCCAGTGGCTCCATGCGATTCGTTTGATGTCAGCTGTCCACCAGCGGAGGGTCTTCCAACGCTGCGCTTTTCACCATTCCAGCACCTTGGGACCCCAAGGTCTACTGGTATTTTGAAATATGTGCCTTACCCATTGCCGCTTCAGCCTTGCAACTCGTTGAGCTATGTCGATTACTCTGGTTCTCCGACGGATCTCCTCATTTCTGATTTCATTCTTCAAAATGTATAAGTCGGCCAATCTACATTTGGCCAGCGTTGTGGTCTATGGCCTGAAATTTCTTATTTCGAGAACAGATCCGTAACTCCTGGACTGACTGACTGACTCCTGACTGGAGAGACTGGGCCGATCAGTTGATGGAAAAATTAAAACGCCTCATTTTGCGTTAGGGTTTAAAGCCATACCTATCAAACACTTCGAGAATCAAAGGATATCATTCTATACCAAATATGCCACAGCCTAAGGTTAAATGCAACATGGTGTTCTGTACGTACAATGTTTGTTCTAGTAACACTTGACCTAACATCTGCCTTTCGCTGCTTACATAATCGTGCCATGAGTATGCAAATAACTAAAACGCACTATCGACATTTTGTTCGATTTTTTTTTTTGTATAAAAATATTATATACCTAGTGTATTTAGTTAGTTAGTCAGTCGATGGTAGACGGTCTCAGAATAAAATGTCTTATTAATGCACAAAACATATTTTAGAGAGTGTTTGTTTTTAACCCCCGACCCAAAAAGAAGGGTGTTATAAGTTTGACGTGAGTCTCTGTGTATTTGTCTGTGTGTCTGTGGCATCGTAGCTCATAAACTAATGAACCGATTTTAATTTAGTTTTTTTTTGTTTGAAAGGTGCCTTAATCAAGAGTGTACTTAGCTAATCCAAAAAAATCAATTTAGCCGTTTGAAAGTTATCACCTCTTTATAGTTACTGTAACCTTCACTTGTCCGGGGTGTTATAAATTTTTAATTTACACTCGTTAATTTTAACAAGACGAAGTTAAACAGCACTAAAACCCGACTACTACCCGTGATCTTCCGATAGATCTATAGTAAAATTGTTCATTTGTTGTTATAGCGACAATACACATTCTATGAAAATTTCCCCTCTACCGGTTAGGGTTCACGAGATACAGCCGACAAACAAACGGACGTATAGTGGACGCTTAGTAACAGGGTTCCGTTGTCACCTTTCGAGTACGGAACCCGAAAAAAACAAAACAAAATGTCGCTAGTGTAGCCCAAACCTATTGCAATGAATATGCTAATAAGTCAAAACAAGTAAGGATAATTCAAAAGCACTGATTGGTCTTGATTGATTAGGTATTTTACAATTTTAATTTAGTACATTTAATTTGTAGCCCCGCAAATTGCGTTCACATTTCGTGATAGTGCAATTTCATTTAGAAATACATTAATAGCTCTACATTGATTTACTCATCTTCTCAGGGTCTGTGAAATATTAAACCATCATCATCATCATCATGATTAACCCATCACGCTGGCTCACTACTGAGAACAGGTCTCCCAGAATGAGAAGGGTTTAGAGCTGGGACACACCGAACGCGTATGCAGCACGTACACGTGACCACGCGCGTAGTGACGCGCGTGAATCCATAGACATGACAGCACGCATTACGTCTACGCGAACGTTCACGTCACGCAAGCGGTATGCCATATCTCATACAGTTCCATACATTACAACGTCATGGTACGCGCTACGTCTACGCTTACGTGCTGCATACGCGCTTGGTGTGTCCCAGCCTTTAGGCCGTAGTCCGCCATACTGCAGGTTTCCTAACGATGTTATCCTTCACCGTTAAACTACTTATTATGTAGGTAATTGCTGAAAATGCACATAACTCCGAAAGTTAGAGGTGTGTGCCCGAAATCGAACCCCCGACCTTTGACCTTACCTACGTAAGTACGTAGAATATCATAAATGCGAAAGTGTGTCCAAACATTATAATATAGACATCATTAAACCCAATCCTTCATGGCTGAGAATCCTGGAGAGAGACTTTGCAATAGATAAACAGACCAACAAATAAGGATTACCTATAAAATTAATTGCTTCTTATTGGAGACTAAAACGTGAATCACGAAACTTACTGAATTGACTTTGATAAACTATAGGCTTAAATCTATTGTATTGTAATATTAGTCTTACTATTTATATAATACGATGTTGGAGCCGTTATAGATACCTTTTTTTTTTCGTGAGGAAAATCCGTCATGGATAACACTGGCCACGGGGGAGCACAGTGGTTATGTCGGACTCCTCCCAAAAACCTCACTGACGACAGAGCATAAGGGACCGTCAACACCTCGTTACTCCGTGAGCGGATGTCCGCCGCAACAGACCCACCATTGGGACACTACGTGCTCCTAAACACCGTTAGGGTGCTTTTCCACCAGAGACGTGCTATGCGGCTATGCTGCGAAGATGTGAAATCTACGCTACGAAAATATGTGACCGTTTCCACCAATACTAAGCTATGTAGCTGTGCGAGGAAGATGCGTTATGAAGATGCGCCGCCGCAAAGTAGCTGCGCGAGAAAGATGCGCATACTGTAGGTATTCTGCTCGGCACCACTGTCGACGGCCCATAGAAGGCATCCATAGCACGCATCCTTCCATATAAAAACATATCTTAGTTGAATCCGTTTCCACTACTAAGCTGTGTGTAGCAATGAATATGATGGGTGGATATCAAACGCATCCATAGCAACGTAGCATAGCACATCTCTGGTGGAAAAGCAGCTTAAGAGGCATGCCGGAACCGCAGCATGCCAACCAACCCGAGGATCACACTGCGAAGGACGGACCGCCCCGTGTTTATCATCCACAGGTCTTCCCGAGAGCTAGGGTTCACGGGGAGGGCAATTCCCTTTCCACGTACCCCGTCCTCAACATCTCCCTCACCCGTCACCAAACTGGACAGGCGAGAAACCAGTGGGACAGCCAGTGATTGGATGGGTGATGAACTCATCACCAACCACCTAAAACAGCCACACACCTACAGACTGTAAGTCCGAAAAGTTAGAGCCCGGAATCGAATCGCAAACCCCCCAAAAAGGAGGCATGTCTCAACCACTTTCACAGCTTTTTCTTTAAATACGATTTTGTTATTGAGAAAATGATATCATTATAACAGTTTTATTGCAGTTTTCTTATATCATCGTATGAATTATTCATTGAATGAGTCATGCGTTGTAACTACTCGTACATCCGTACAATAAATCACTGTAGCTGTCATTATGTTACGACATTACAGAGCTTTTTCCATGTGAAAAATAGATAAATTATTTTTAGATTCCCATGAGATCAGAAGTACGTGATTAAATCAGAAATGAGGGACCAGAGTAACCGACATAGCTCAACGGGTTACGAAGCTGAAGTGGAAATGAGCAAGGCTCGACATAGTTCGAAAAATCAATACACTTTGGTGTCCCATGGTGCTAGGCATGGCATTTTTAAATAGAAATATTGCACCAAAAGTAGGCTCCTAGTTATTGCAAAAAACCCCAAAAAAATTGAAAAACAGTAACCATTTAAAAAAACCCGGCCAAGTGCGAGTCAGACTCGCGCAATGAGGGTTCCGTGCTCACGTAATTTTTCCGACATTTTGCACGATAAATCAAAAATTATCATGCATAAAAATAAATAAAAATCTGTTTTAGAATATACAGGTAAAGCCCTTTCACCCTATGACCACACCACCCTTTCACCACATATGATACCCCACTTGGTATAGTTATCTTACTTTGAAAATTGAAACAAATTTTTTTTAAATGATGTAACCACAAATTCATGGTTTTCGGATTTATTCCTTTACATTTGCTATAAGACCTATCTTGCTACCAAATTTCATGATTCTAGGTCAACTGGAAGTACCCTATAGGTTTTCTTGACAGACAGGATGGGCAGACGGACGAACAGACAGACATAATATGTATTATATTATAACAAAGTGATCCTATAAGGGTTCCGTTTTTCCTTTTAAGGTACGGAACCCTAAAAACTATATATTTTGCTGATGTTGCCGAGTTAACCATAGCGAAGTAATAGTGATGCCAGCGCTGATTATTATGGGGTTATTGAATCAGATTTTACTCATAATTAAAACGATTTTTAAACAAAACTAACCCCTGAGTGACCTAGCATTGTGGGAATTATAGAGTGCAGAGTTTGCATATTAACACATTTACTTTATTTGATCTGTTCAAACATTAATCTAAAACGCGTGAAACTTGAGATAGCGTGTCGAGATAAAATAGTTAACTGTTAGATATCATCAGCTGCGTTTGTTCACACTAACGTGAAGAAATTTTGCGACTAGGTAATATGGTAATAGTGTAATTGTATTCATCTCACACCGAATAACTCTTTCGGAATTATGGAGAACTTTCAGAAATCTTATTACATTTAAGTAAGGATATAATATTTTCCTTCAACGTTAGGCCGATTACATCTGTAAGTTTTACTCACGTAATAGTAGGTATATCTATACTAATAAATAAAATTGGAGTGTCTGTCTGTAATTTCGAAATAACTACCTCATATTAAGCTCAAATGGATATTTGAACGATACCAACACTGAATCACACGTTTTTAAAATTTTTGTCTGTCTGTCTGTCTGTCTGTCTGTCTGTCTGTCTGTCTGTCTGTCTGTCTGTCTGTCTGTTTGAAAAGGCTAATCTTCGGAACGGCTGGACCGATTTTGACGGGGTTTTCACAGACAAGTAGAGGATTGATCAGGGAGTAAAATAGGCTACTTTTTTAACCGACTTTCAAAAAGGGAGTTGTGTTTTTCTTCCTATGTACACCGAAATCTCCGAGATTTCTGAACCGATTTGCGTAATTTTTTTTTTAATCGATAGAGGAACTTTGTGACAACTTTCCCTTTTTGGATTTCAGACCCTAAATCCACGCGGGCGAAGCTGCGGGCATCAGCTAGTTGCAAGTAAATTTACATTATAGAATTTTCAAAAATTGTACTTGAGCGATGCTGGGCGGGCAGTTATTTTACTAATACGTAAATAAATATTATGAACGTATGTCTGTTTGTCTGTTACCATTATTGACAAAACTTGATACAGAGATATCCATCCTTGAGACGGTCATAGCTACTTTGCCCGGATAATCAAAGAGTTCCTACTAGGTTTTAAAAATAATCCAAATCCACGCGGACGAAGTCGCGGGCACCATCTATCTATACTAATAAATAAAATTGGAGTGTCTGTCTGTAATTTCGAAATAACTACCTCATATTAAGCTCAAATGGATATTTGAACGATACCAACACTGAATCACACGTTTTTAAAATTTTTGTCTGTCTGTCTGTCTGTCTGTCTGTCTGTCTGTCTGTATGTCTGTCTGTCTGTCTGTTTGAAAAGGCTAATCTTCGGAACGGCTGGACCGATTTTGACGGGGTTTTCACAGACAAGTAGAGGATTGATCAGGGAGTAAAATAGGCTACTTTTTTAACCGACTTTCAAAAAGGGAGTTGTGTTTTTCTTCCTATGTACACCGAAATCTCCGAGATTTCTGAACCGATTTGCGTAATTTTTTTTTTAATCGATAGAGGAACTTTGTGACAACTTTCCCTTTTTGGATTTCAGACCCTAAATCCACGCGGGCGAAGCTGCGGGCATCAGCTAGTTGCAAGTAAATTTACATTATAGAATTTTCAAAAATTGTACTTGAGCGATGCTGGGCGGGCAGTTATTTTACTAATACGTAAATAAATATTATGAACGTATGTCTGTTTGTCTGTTACCATTATTGACAAAACTTGATACAGAGATATCCATCCTTGAGACGGTCATAGCTACTTTGCCCGGATAATCAAAGAGTTCCTACTAGGTTTTAAAAATAATCCAAATCCACGCGGACGAAGTCGCGGGCACCATCTAGTAGTAATATAATTGGATCCTTTTACACGCACGATTTGCATCCGCATAGATCACTCTATGTAAAAGACAGATGCCTCTTACGTAGAAACAGATCGAGTGGTTTATTTACAAGAAATTGACTCCTAGGCCCGTAGTGAGAGGTGACCTTAACATTTGCAAAATAGTACCGGGTGCCAATTAGGTCATGCTTCTTTGACCGTTTGGTTCTCCCGGTATTTCCGTTTTAACCGACTTTAATAATGAAGGGTTATGGGTCTATCTTTTCTTACGGCCAATTTTTTTATCGCCAAAATAATCTTCATCATCATTACCCAACTTATCACTACCCATATATGTTATACCCGTTGCTTTATTGGTTTGTCCTTCAATCACATCGCAGTCGGATCGGATCGACGAGATTTTTTGCATGGGTATAGTTAAAGACCTGGAGAGTGATATAGGCTACTTTTTATCTCGGAAAATTAAAGAGTTCCCACGGCATTTAAAACTAAACCCTCGCGGGCGAAGTCACGGGCATTAGCTAGTATTGATTTAAAATCACTTGTCCTGACTGACTGACTGATCGATCAACGCACAACCTAAACCACTGCAGTTAGTAACTTGCACAGTTGGTTTCTTTTATCATTTTTGGAAATTCTACCGCTACTTTGTATGAGAATCCGTCATTTTCAAGTAATGTCCATGAAAATTGGTATTTGAGTTTTTGGTTAAAAATGAAGAAATGATACCTCCAGTAGGTATCATTTCTTCATTTTGCGATTTTTGGGAACTTGAGAAAGTGCGTCATTTTACAGGATGCCCATGAAAATTGATAAAATTTTGGTCCAAATGAATGATGTTTCACGATTTTTTTGAAATTTAACCCCCTCAATGATTTTCAAAAATTCCACTCATAATAAGCCGGGGTGGGTCAGCTAGTTATATAAAATGATTTATCATCGATCTTTACGATTAAATTCGATAAAGTATGATTTTAATACACATAGCCGTACGTAAGTAGGAATTTTATTACCTATAATACATTATATCGAACGTAGACCATTTAAATGCATAAAGTATGCATTACTCTCGTATACTTATAATATGATACAGGTTCAATTCATTAACATGTTCCAAGTAGCGAGTGTGTCCTAGCTTTAACGATTATTGGGCTATTCCTTTCGTAATTGGCGAGTATGTATAATGAGATTGGTATTTGGATCGTCTCAATTATATCTGTAAGGGCTAGTTGTACATGATTTTTGTTAAATAATAATAGTTAAATAGGTGGAATTATAGACGGGGCACAGCGAGGTCTTCGGGGGTGAATTCACACTTGTTCGTCTGTCTGTCAGAGCTTTATAACTTCTGAATTAGTGAAAACATAGGCTACATTTTATTCCAGAAAGTCAATGAGTTGCTACGGGATTTAAAAGCACCTAAGTATATCCACGCGAACGAAGTCGCGAGTATCAGCTAGTGAAGAATACGCATAATTAGAGAGATACGAATTACATTAACAAGTGTAAATTAAAAATTTATAACACCCGGGGGTGTTATAAATTTTTAATTTTGTTATAAATTTTTAATTTAGCAAAGTTAAATTGGGAACTTATCTAAATATGACAAGTATAAATTAAAAATTTATAACACCCCCGACAAGTGAAGGTTACAGTAACTAGAAAATAGCTGATAACTTTCAAACGGCTAAACCGATTTTCTTGGATTATAGCTAAGAACACTCTCGATCAAGCCACTTTTCAAACACAAAAAACCAAATTAAAATCAGTTCATTCGTTTAGGCGCTACGATGCCACAGACAGATACACAGATACACGCGTCAAACTTATAACACCCCTCTTTTTGGGTCGGGGGTTAAAAACCGTTGACTCGGCAACTCATCAAAGAAACTATACCGGTGTTTCTATACCTATTATGAAACACGATCAATTAAAAAACGCACAGGAATTTGCAATGCATCTCTGACAAGATTTTCTTATAGTTTATTCTCAAATCAATTAGTTAGGCTGCAATTATAGCGTTGTATTTGACTCATAAATAATACATGCAGCCATGTAAGGACATGGCATGACATGTGACGTACTTACCACATACCAGTTCAACGCATCCAGGCATCCGGTTAAGTGTGATTATTGATATAAGATAAACACATAATGAGTGACCTAATTGTAAGTATTATAGGTTTTCTAGTAGTAGAGAGGCAAAGCTCAGGTAGAGCCTCAATAGCTCAACCGGTAAAGGAGTGGACTGAAAACTGAAAGGTCGATGGTTCAAACCCCGCCCGTTGCACTATTGTCGTACCTACTCCTAGCACAAGCCTGACGCTTAGTTGGAGAGGAAAGGGGAATATTAGTCATTTAACATGGCTAATATTCTTTTTAAATAAAAAAAAAGCTCGCTCTTTTTAGGGTTCATTACCCAAAGGATGCCAACGGAATACATTAAAGGAAGAGCTGACTGACTGACTAATCTATCAAAGTACAGCCGAAACTTCTGGGCGGATAGGGTGGAAATTTTGGTATGTAAATATGTAGTTATTAAGACGTAGACTTCCGCGGAGGAAAGTATTGTAGAAAATTCCACCCCTAAGGGGGTTTGTTGTGTAGTCAACACGGACGAAGTCAGGGGCCTAGCCTATTCTTATTACTAAGCCTTCACTGTCCGTCCGTCCGTTTGTCTGTCAGGGGGCTGTATCTCGTAAACCGTAATATGTAGAGAGTTGAAAATTTCACAAAGGTAATGTGTATTTGTATTACCGCTATAACAACAAATAATGAAATAATGAATAATAAAGAATAAAGAATAATGAAAATTTCAAAATGGCCGCCATTAAAATGAAAAACTTTCTGTAGGTACGGAACCCTTTGTGTGCGAGTGTTGATCGATTCTTAAATTCTACACGTGTAGCCTGTGGATGACGTATACAGGGGGCCTACAGCAATCTACGTTTATTATCTGCATTCTACAATTATACACGTTTCAGAGTACTGATGGGATTACCGCGCTGATGAGTACGTCACAGATGTTTGTGGAGTCTCAGGCTGAGATCTATAGAGCGAACTTTGACTTTGTTCTGAGTTAAGATTCAGTTAAAACGAGACAGATGTATGATGTATTTCACGTAAATCTGTCTCGTTTTTAACCCCCGACCCAAAAAGAGGGGTGTTATAAGTTTGACGTGTGTATCTGTGTATCTGTCTGTGGCATCGTAGCTCCTAAGCTAATGAACCGATTTTAATTTAGTTTTTTTGTTTAAAAGGTGGCTTAATCGAGAGTTTTCTTAGCTATAATCCAAGAAAATCGGTTCAGCCGTTTGAAAGTTATCCGCTCTTTTCTAGTTACTGTTACCTTTTCTTGTCGGGGGTGGGATAAATTTTTAATTTACACTTGTTAACCGGAATCCTAAATACCAATTTATTATAGATATTACTAAAAAATTTTGAAATTTCATTAAAAAAATTATCCCTTATTCCTCTTAGGTGTGAAGTTTCCAAAAATTCTTAGTGAGTGCCTACGTCATAAAAAAAAACTAATCAGCATAGGCTGTGCATTGATAAATCAGTCAGTCAGTCAGGGCAAATCTTTTTATACGAATCGATTTAACAACTAAATAAGTTTTAATTCCATTTTATAATTTACACATGATTTACACTTGTACAGTAAATATTTTTTTAAAGTAAGCTCCTCAGTGTTTTTAGAAATTTTACTAAACTTACACAATGTATCCAATGCTTTACTCCAAATAGGAGTGAGTGTTCAAGGATGGATTCGATCCAATAATTATCATAGCATTATATTTAACTGTCGGCATCAATTGTAAGTGTCCTAATGGAAAGTCATACCTACGTTCTAAAGGTCAAAAGGTAACGGAATCCAGCACATTTCCCAAGCCTAGGGCATTTAGCGGCATCTTTACTTCTAATGTAGCTATTTGTCAATGTACTAAATGATCCATACTTATCTATGTTGCTTTGTAAATAATAAATCAGAGACTATGAACCTGTGTTTCGCAACCGCCTGTTTTACTGCAACTATCATTATTGCTATAGAAAAGAGTTAAACGGCATTTTCAAATAATATTATCTATCAAATAATTACTAGAAACGGTCAAGTGCGAGTCAGACTCGCACACGAAGGGTTCCGTACCATCATAGGTACAAGATATAACTAACATTTTTATGTAGACTGCACCTATATGTGATTTAGTAAATTATTTTTTTCATGATCACATTTAATTGTTTTAATGATGTAATCACAAATTCACAGTCTTCGGATTTTTTTCTTTACTTGTGCTACAAGGTATCGATAGCTATAAGAGCTACTTACCTGCCAAATTTCATGATTCTAGGTCAACGGGAAGTACCCTATAGGTTTTCTTGAAATTCAAAAATTGAATTCAAAAGCACTTGTAAAATTGAAAACTTGTAAATTTGAATAAAAATCTATTCTATTCTATTCTATTCTTGACATACACAACAGACCGACGGATAGACGAACAGACAGACAGACAACAAAGTGATCCTTTATGGGTTCCTTTTGAATTACGAAACCCTGAAAAACTATAATATTATGTTTGTTTTATTGCAGCTTGTTTTTTTTTAAACATGCTTTACAAAAGTTCGTCCGAGTTCTATGTATGTGCCAAATAGCTGGGCTTGTTTCTTGTTATGATCTATATCCTAATACCTATAATTTTTTTCATTAAAGGTCGTAATTACTTTAGTCAAAATCTCTTTGTCGACTGGGAATTTTTCTTTCAGCTTTCTAGGTCGATCTTTTTGTATCAATTAATGATCTGTCTACGAAATAAAATGGAATATTTATGCAACGGAATCACCTCGCTGTCTGTCTGTCTATCTATCTGTCACAGAGGTTTAGTTCGACGTCTAGTTAAATTGATGGCAGATTTATCAGTGATGCACTAGTAATGTATAATACATTAGGAAGTGCAGGCAATAGGTAGTCAATACTCTTCATCTGACACAATATTTTTCGACGACCTTCCTGGCGTAGTATATTTTATTTATTTATTTAGAATACACTTTATTGCACACACACATTACAGGACACAATATATAGATACTTAAGAAACTATGCAAAGGCGGCCTTATTGCTACAGAAATTTCTTACAGTCAGCCTTTGGCTAAAGGAGGAGGAGTAGTAGTGAGCGCTATGGTCTTATAAGTGTGAGGTACCGGGTTCGACTCCCGGCCAGGACTGAGAATTTACAAGTCATAAATTGTCTCTTATGTCTGTTGGAAGGCTTCGGCCGTGGCTAATTACTGTACCACCAAGCGATTTAGCGTTTCAATACGATACCGCATGGAAACCGATAAGGGATAGGGTTTAATGAAACTGCCATAACCCTTCGAAGTTCGCCCGTTTCCAACTTAGACTGCATCATCACTTACCACCAGGTGAGATCGCAGTCAAGGGCTAACTTGTATTGGAATAAAAAAAACTCGATCATAGTAATTGCGGGTAGGTACGTCGGTTAACCTTTGCGCATGCGCATTAAAAACGAGAACGAAAGGCATCGGATCATCGTGCGGGCATTTGACGTTTACAGATGTTTAAGGCCTCCTATAAGCGTTCGAAACTTTTCTTTGTTTTATATTTTTAGGTTTAGGTGGATTTAGGTTTTTCAAAATCTCGTGGCAACTCTTTGATTTTCCGGGATAAAAAGTAGGCTATGTGCTAATCCATGATATTATCTATCTCCATTCCAAATTTCAGCTAAATCCGTCGAGAAGTTTTTGCGTGAAGGAGTGACAAACTTACCTACACATACACACACACACACACACACACACATACACACAAACTTTCGTCTGTATAATATTAGTGTGAAAACAATGATTAAGAAAAAGATTATCTGCAGTGTCTTACAAGTGTGCTCGCCCTTATCCCATTGAAGTACAAAGATATAGCCCAGTGTTTATGGCAACTCATCTAATTGTGGTCCGATGCCGAGAATGGTCAATAAAACTGTCTGCTTTGCATTTGATTTTGTACATGCCCTATTTATGTTGACCCGTCATTCATAAATGTCAAGGAGTAAGCTGTGCTTTATCCACAGAAAGAAGTTAGTAGGTGTAGTGCTGTAAGGTAATCCCATACAAAAAAATAAAATAATTTTTTTTTATTTCAGACAATAATAAATTGTGTCCATAATTTTATACAAATTAAACTAAATTACGTAAATTAAAAGTAATATTAAAATTTAAAATTAAAATAATGAAAAATTAAAATAATTAAAGTAATTAAAATAATTATTATAGTAAAAATTTTGTATATAATTGTGCCAAAAAATAAAATAAAATTATCAGATGTGAAAAAATTTTGGGTTATATACAAATGACAGAGACGAAAACAGTAGGATTTTTCTCTCTGTCATTTGTATGGGATTATCTGATAGAGAGAGCGCTATATTAAGTTACTTCCGCGGATAGAGTATAATTATAATATCCTGCAGTCACAGTCTAATAGTGCCGTGCCATCTTTCTGCCTAGTTGTTTGTAAGGCGCCGTTTGCCAAACATACACCAATCCTTTAATCAATAATAATCATTTTTAACAATTTTATTCAATTATACCGCAGTCCCCGTTGAACGGGAATAGAGAACGGGTACATTGGGACAAAGTTTTTAATAATTTTATTCGAATCCCGCTGTCCCTGTTAATGGGGACACGGCTAGCGGGGATAACGGGACTTCACGTATAATACCTACCTAACTACCTAATAGTGCGTAAACCCTTAAAGGTAAGAAGTTAAGAGGAGTTTCTCCGTCACTAGCTCTTATTTTATATTGGGCTATTAATTTTATATTGGGTAGTTAATTTTATACTGGGAGCTTTTGTAGCTACGGCTTGGATGACTTTGTGCAATTTATACTGCAGTAATTTTCTTCGTCATTATTAATTTGCACTTTATTTTTCGGTCACCATTTAATCCAGTTTATTAACTTAAGGTCAAAGCCCCCTACAATCCTTTCAACTCACGCTGAAAATATTATATTTAACTTAATTTACACGACTGTCCAAAAAAGGAGTACTAAAATGATACCTAATGATTTCAGGGTTCATATAAGATGTATATGTATGAGTATCTTTATTTTACCATGACTTTAAAATGCCTAAACTGATTTGGATGTTTGGGGTATCATTAGACTCCTCACATAATTCTGAGTGACACAGGAAAAAAAGAAAATTCAATATTTCGGCTGTATGACGCCATTTTCAAAAGTTGGTTTTTTGGCATGACAGTCACGTTTATTAATTGTTTTAATTACGACTTACGTAATACAATGTTTTTCACATACCTACTAACTAACTAAACTAATGTTAAATAATATGCGTGCCTTTAAAATTTCATGAATCAATAATAGAATATGACCTCTTTATTATCATTTTTGTAATAAGTACAATGTACGTATCCTTCTATTCGAGTATAATATGTTGAGATGGTCTTTTGTTTTCTACATGCTCCATTTTTTAAATCAGTGCTTTCAAAAGTCAAGGTCCTGTATCATAAATAACTTTGAGGGGCGGAACAAAATTCAAAAGATCGTAGGTCAAAACCGATTGGAATATTGTACCTACTTACCTAAAAGTTAAAATGAACTTTTTGTTTTAGAATAGAATGAAATGGAATGAGATGGGATGCGGCGGAATGTGATACGATGCGGTGCGGTGCGGTGTGGTACGATGCGATGCGATGCGGTGCGGTGCAATGCGGTGCGGTGCGATGCGGTGCGATGAGATGCGGTACGGTCACACCGGATACACAGCGTCAGTAGACTCTTAATAAGTGGGTAGAGGTGAGTTGCAGGAATCTGCTTCATCACACCTGCCTGGCGCTCTTATGCATATAGCTATAAATGATTTAGGTATTATCAAGAGAAACACCTCGCCTTGGCTCTTATACGTGTGTCTAATATTTCACTCTAAGAAGATTAAATAGGAATGAGCGCAAGCAACAAAAGACCGAAGTGTAGAAATCCATTCAAGAAACCAGGAATGGACGACAATCAGTTGCGACGAGCGACGACGTATTGCTGTCAACCAAACAACCTGGACGCATCACTCAACTAATTAGAGACCACTCAAAAGGTCATCAAGTATCGACATGTGTTTTTAACTGTAATTATTACAAAGTCATGCCCATAATAAAACTGATTTAAATGCTGTACGCATCAATTCGCCATATAAAACCAATGACTTTTGATTTATCGAGTATAAGTATTACTGTTTCTTAATATATAAATACTATTGAAGTGCAATCATGACCGATAGCTCTTGAATTTTATTATAAGGCTATCTGCAAACTAGGCGTTTTAATAGCGAAAAAATAATATACTCACAAGTTATGAAACGGGTGCCAACAAAGACAAACTGTATGCTTAGTTTGAGATTTTACATAACTCACCAACATAGATAACCTTTTGAATAATAATAATTTAATCTTTTCATAGCTTTTAACAAAGGCGCATTATATGACGATGGCATCACTATCCCAGGATTTAGGAAATGATGGCATCCCTATCTCAGAACATAAGTTAAACATTATTGAGGGAAACGTTCGTCTTTGAAATTCCTTCGTAAAACAATTTTGCAACAACCGATAGTTGGAACATCCCACGCAGTGGAATGCGTGCATTAGTATAGAGCAATCTTGTTGAAATTCCCACATAGTTATTATGATGTCTGTCTGTCAATCATATACCTATTGATCTGATTTTTATCTCATATGTTATTGCAAGTAGTTTAGTGGTTTATTGGACATGTGGGATGAACTTTGACAAAGAATTGACCTTTTTATCTTGAAGTTCTTTTTAAAGCTTTGTATGAGGTTGCTACTCGCATGTCACCGTTTGAATAGCACTGCATGGGTGCTATCCAAGCGTTGAAAACCTAGGGTTAAGACGCCAGACTTATGCAGGGAGTTGCCACGATACTGTTTCTGGCAATGCATGACAAATATATAAAAAAATACACTTTATACTTTTTTACAAGTAAGAAATTTTACAACTTTATTACTTACCTGTGATTTCCCAAAGCCCTTAGGCGTAGGCCTCGGGGTTTTGGGAAATAAATGGGCCTCTTTTCTTTTAATAATGACGACTATGGTAATAATTATTATGACTGTATCTAAAATATTATAACGTTTTAAATGAACAAGAATGTTGCATGAAATTAATTGTAAAAAATGTAATGAAGTTAATGGTAGTAGAATAAATGGTTATTTTATTTATTTTATTTTATTTATTTCCCAAAGTGATCCATGATCTCATAGTCGCTGATCGTTCCTTCCTGTGTTGGGGACAAGACAAGACGTAGAGAAACTTTAAGAGGTTATAAAATAACGAAGGTCTGACCCTCCCGGGTTTTGAGTCTTTATGCCCACCTACCTTTCGTGATTCTAGGTCAACGGGGGACGACCCTATAAGTTTTGATCGACGAGGACTCGATTTATACCTACCTTTCTTCTGGACAGACACGACAGATTGACAAATAGACAACGAAGTGATCCTAGAAAGGTTCCTTCTTCCTTTTGTGGTACGGAACCCGGAACCCTTAAAATAAAAAACTATGAAACTTAATCAAAGTAAACACAGACTTCATTTACTTATCATTAAGCTCGATTTTATGATGATTTAATTACCGGGTAGGTACTTGGTTACGAAAGGTCATATGAAAATCTAGAACGCATGGTTATTGCAGTTCTGTTTTATTGCGATTTGAAATAATTAATTGTGACTGCCTCCGTTATCCAACCATCAGGTTAAAAGGTTTAATAGGGGATCATGAGTTTTGTGTTAATTCAAGTAAATAAGCAACATTAATTATTATGACTTTGTAATAAAATATACCCCTACCGTGTTAGAGTGGAATTCCTGTTTGCCTTAATAGCTACGTAACAGTGAAAAACAACATACAATAGAATTGAGAACCTCCATCTTTTTGAAGTTGGTTAAAAAGTAACACAGATCCACTCAAGAACGCTACTTGGACCAAATATGATAAAAAAAGGTCAAGTGCAAGTCGGGCCTCGCTCTTGTAGGGTTCCATACATAATTAGAATAATAGAGTGAATAGGCACCTCCTAGGTAAACGCGTCCCATCTTAGACCACATCATCACTTTCCATCAGGTGTGATTGTGGTCAAGCACTTACCTATAGTGAATAAAAATAAAAAAAATAATAACATATTATGAACATCATATTTTGGATGTATGAAATATTTCTTATCCGAGCTAGAACATCGCATTAAACCGTGAAAAAAAAAACCCCAAAAAATGTTTGTTTTTTTGGTCACAGCTTACAAACTATTTTATAAATCTTTGTTCTCAGTATTTGTTCCTCCCTCCAGACCAGAAAAATTATAAATTTTCAAACCCCTGCCGGGAATCAAACCCGGGACCTGCCACTAATAAGACCACAGTGTTTACCACTGCGCTGGGGAGAATCACTTTTTTCTTCCCAAGCAAATCCAAGTCTAGCTTCAAATCTAGTCTATCCAAGTCTAGCTTCAAATCTAGTCTATCCAAGTCTATCTTCAAATCTAGTCTATCCAAGTCTAGCTTCAAATCTAGTCTATCCAAGTCTAGCTTCAAATCTAGTCTATCCAAGTCTAGCTTCAAATCTAGTCTATCCAAGTCTAGCTTCAAATCTAGTCTATCCAAGTCTAGCTTCAAATCTAGTCTATCCAAGTCTATCTTCAAATCTAGTCTATCCAAGTCTATCTTCAAATCTAGTCTATCCAAGTCTAGCTTCAAATCTAGTCTATCCAAGTCTAGCTTCAAATCTAGTCTATCCAAGTCTAGCTTCAAATCTAGTCTATCCAAGTCTAGCTTCAAATCTAGTCTATCCAAGTCCAGCTTCAAATCTAGTCTATCCAAGTCTAGCTTCAAATCTAGTCTATCCAAGTCTATCTTCAAATCTAGTCTATCCAAGTCTAGCTTCAAATCTAGTCTATCCAAGTCTAGCTTCAAATCTAGTCTATCCAAGTCTAGCTTCAAATCTAGTCTATCCAAGTCTAGCTTCAAATCTAGTCTATCCAAGTCTAGCTTCAAATCTAGTCTATCCAAGTCTAGCTTCAAATCTAGTCTATCCAAGTCTAGCTTCAAATCTAGTCTATCCAAGTCTAGCTTCAAATCTAGTCTATCCAAGTCCAGCTTCAAATCTAGTCTATCCAAGTCTAGCTTCAAATCTAGTCTATCCAAGTCTATCTTCAAATCTAGTCTATCCAAGTCTAGCTTCAAATCTAGTCTATCCAAGTCTAGCTTCAAATCTAGTCTATCCAAGTCTAGCTTCAAATCTAGTCTATCCAAGTCTAGCTTCAAATCTAGTCTATCCAAGTCTAGCTTCAAATCTAGTCTATCCAAGTCTAGCTTCAAATCTAGTCTATCCAAGTCTAGCTTCAAATCTAGTCTATCCAAGTCTAGCTTCAAATCTAGTCTATCCAAGTCTATCTTCAAATCTAATCTATCCAAGTCTTGCTTCAAATCTAGTCTATCCAAGTCTAGCTTCAAATCTAGTCTATCCAAGTCTAGCTTCAAATCTAGTCTATCCAAGTCTAGCTTCAAATCTAGTCTAGCTAGCAAATTTCGTGCTCAAAGTTCCCAAACGTCAGAGGTAGCTGCAGTCGTGAGAAGTGGCAGCCGATACCAAAATTAATATAACGCAAGCGTCTTTTGTGTGAACTATCTGCCGTGCTGATGATCTATATTGTGCAATGTGAGACTGATCGGTGGAGCGTTATTCATGGAGTCAGGGGAGACTTGCTATTTTGTGGCGACATTTATGCACGACAAAGTATTAAATGTGCCGATGTATCTGTGTGTGTGTATGTGTGTGTGTCCGATTCAAGATACACCACAATAAATACCTATTTGTGTAATAAGCGGCCATAGTAGTACATTGAATTAGCGTAGCGAGGAATTCAATAATTACCCGAGAGCAAAATATTTTAGACCTAAAGTGCCACACACTATTTTTCAACACTAGGTGCTTATGAGACAAACGCGGACCAATCAGAAGAGAAAAGTTCAAAGTCTCATGAGAACTAAATTGAATTTTGCCAATATCTCCTGATACCAATTTTTTTTTTCGATTAGGTAGGAAAAATAATATAACATGTAGTTGACAGTTTGGTAAACATCAAGCTCATTTAATTTTTTTATGGCATGATAGAGATGCGTTTGACAACAATTAAAAAACAATAATGCTTATTAAAAAAAAAAAGTTGAAAAACTATAACCCGACTACGGAAAAATGAGACAATTTGAACCCGACTTAGTAGTAAAATAAACTAAAAAGAAAGAAACAAGATAGGTGCTTAGTGCTATCTATCATCGTCTTGAGTAAGGATTCAATACAAATGCCGTGGTCGTTCGTTGTCGACAGCGTACTTCTTAACCTTGATTGACGGCATTCCTGATGATTTTATTTGTTTACCAAATTAGAATATTTTCTTTTTGCTGTCGACAACGCACGACCACGGCATTTGTATTGAATCCTTACTCAAGACGATGATAGATAGCACTAAGCACCTATCTTGTTTCTTTCTTTTTAGTTTATTTTACTACTAAGTCGGGTTCAAGTTGTCTCATTTTTCCGTAGTCGGGTTATAGTTTTTCAACTTTTTTTTTATTTGAAACTTTTCCGTTTGATGCGACGCGACGACTAACCGAGATCTCGTGAATGGCCAAAAGATGGCGCTGTATGAAAAATAATAATTATAATAAAATGGGGTTTCTGTCAAAATATACCAATATTTTAATAATAACTATATTTATATTTATGAACTCCAAATTTTCTCCTCTTTCGTTGGACACCCCATTCGATACAATAGCAATTAAAAAAAAATTAAGACCCTCACTTTTTTTGATGTAACATCCGTCTGGCCAATTTTTTTCGTATAAAATATAGCCTATGTTACCTGGGCCTTTACAACGAATCGATTGACACCTCATTTATCAAAATCGGCCCAGTAGTTTAGGCGCTACGGTGGAACACACAGAATCTGGATACAAACATACATACATATTTACATACATACATACATACATAGACTGCTAAAATCATAACCCTTCCTTTCGGCTTTGCCGTAGTCGGGTAAAAAACTACAATAATAGTTTAGAGCACGCTTGCCTAGAAGATGTCTATTCACTCTTGCTTTGAAAGTATTTGAGTTATACTTAAATAAGGCTAGTAAGCCAACTCGGCCAAGTCAAGTTGTTCAAATAATCAAGATGCTTACCACAGTACTGACAAGTGTGACGCTAAGGTGGCTAGAAAAAACCGGCCAAGTGCGAGTCAGACTCGCGCACTAAGGGTCCCGTAGTCGGGTATTTTTTCCAACATTTTGCACGATAAATCAAAAACTATTATACCTAAAAATAAAAATAAATTGTTTTAGAATATACAAGTAAAGCCCTTTCATATGATACCCCACTTGGTATAGTTATCTTACTTTGAATGATTCATGATTCTAGGTCAACGGGAAGTACCCTATAGGTTTTCTTGAGAGACACGACGGACGGACGGACGGACGGGCAGACAGACAGACAACAAAGTGATCCTATAAGGGTTTCATTTTTCCTTTTGAGGTACGGGAACCTAAAAAAAAGTCAAGATTGTCGCATGTATACAACAGGCATAGCACGCGCTTACCCCGAGGCGAAATTCTTCTAATAAGTTTGACTTATAACGCTTTTAATATTCACAAATATAATAACTCATACCTTCTGCGAGGCCGAAAATAATTGCTCTATTTGAAGATGCCACAGTAATGTCAGAGGTTAACAGGGCTCTCTCCGTCACTCGCTTCATACAATCGTAGTTCCAATTTCATTTGAATATTAAGCAATCAAAGAGCGATATTTACAACAAAGAGTCGTAATTATCAAAGGTTGGATCTTATAATTGATGAGATATAAGTAAGTATAACATTTATGACTAAGACCTATTTGTGTAATATATTTTTATTATGACATTAAAATTATTAAAAAGTGCGGTATATCATCTTCATATTATGAATATTGAACGACATCCTTAGAGTAGACAAAGCCTTATCTACCCCGAATTACGAGTGTAAATTAAAAATTTATAACACCCCCGACAGGTGAAGGTTACAGTAACTAGAAAAGAGCTGATAACTTTCAAACGGGTGAACCGATTTTCTTGGATTATAGCTAAGAACACTCTCAATCAAGCCAGCTTTCATGCAAAAAAAAAAAAATTGAAATCGGTTCATTAGTTTAGAAGCTACGATGCCACAGACAGATACACAGATACACGTTTCAAACTTATAACACCTCTCTTTTTGGGTCGGGGGTTAAAAAGAAGCGGCTTTAGATAAAGTAACTTAATAATTTTGGCCGTTAATAAGGTGGATCTGGAAGATACACGGACACGCGTTTCCGTGTATGTGTCGCAGCGAAATGGTTACACCGTGAGTTAACCAACTCCCGGGATATGGCTATCGCCCGGAAGATGTTAAAACGACAACTCAATTAGTGCATTTCACTAAACAAACCTAGTGATATAATAGAATATTGTTGTATACCTAGTGATATAATAGAAAAAATTGACTTTATACTTTGACGTAAGATTTTTTTACACCTTTATATATTTTTGGTTATCTCCCAAAGCCACCATGATCCAAACTTCATAGTCGCTGATCGTTCCTCCCTGTGTTGGAGAGAATACGCAGAGAAACTTTCAGCTTCTAAGAAATATCGAAGCTTTGGCACGCGATGGCTCTCTCTTCTAGAATAAGTCACTCAAATTCAAAAAAGCTATTACATACAGACAAATCATTGTCCAAAAATAGCAAGGTTTGCATAATAATAGAATTAAGTTCATTGTGTCGTAATATACGGCTATTGTTATTTGTAACGGAATGTACTGATTTCAGATCTTGACCTCTGACCTCGAGCTTGCAGATGCATTCGTGAATAGCGCTTAATGATAGTAATAGTTTTTCTTTCTAAATATCTTTTAAATACATATTAAAAACTACAGGATGCCCGCGACTTCGTCCCGATCCCGTGGGAACTGTTTGATTTTCCGGGATAAAAAGTTTCCTATTTCGATAACAGGGACGCAAGCTACTTCGATACCAAATTTCATATAAATCGGTTAAGTGGATGGGTCTTTAGGACTCCCTTTAGGATAAAAAGTAGCCTATGTCCGTCCCCGGGATATAAGCTAAGAAAAGGTATCAGACAGACAGTCAGATAGATAGACAGACAGACACACTTTCGCATTTATAATATTAGTATGGATGGATTGTGAACCCGGCAGGATTCGAACCTGGGTCTTTTGGATTCGCGTCCGACGCTCTGACCGCTAAGCGTTATCCGTATAATATCAGTTTTCCTTTTATCAACGTTCGAAGTTTAACCGTAAGATTACATTAACCCTCTGTCATGCAATCGGACCTAAGCCTTACTATCTTGGTATGTACGTGTATTACTTATTCGACATAATTATGTCGTTAAACCAAGAACGTTTAAGTTTGAAGTCGTTAGTTTAATAATATCGTTTCGCCAAATTGGCTCAAAGTTTACTGTTCTAAATCGGCTTAAAACAGTTTATTGCAAAACTTGTTGTCTGTCCTGGCTTCGGGTGGACTTATTATTTGAGCCTCAATAGCTCAACGGTTGAAGAGCGGACTAAATTCCGTAAGGTCGGCGGTTCAAATCTCACCCGTTACACTATTGTCGTACCTAGGTACTCCTAGCAGAAGGTTTACGCTTAGTTGGAGGGAAAAGGGGAATATGCTTTGTTTTTAAAAAAAAATAAACATTGTCTAAATTGGAGACAGAAATTATGTAATTGGGTATATCCTGGTATAGGATTTCTATACCAGGTGTTAAGTAATGTTCGTACCTAACAAGATTTTTTTTATTCAGATACAAGTTAGCCCTTGACTGCAATCTCACCTGGTGGTAAGTGATGATGCAGTCTAAGATAGAGGCAGGCTAACCTGGAAAGGGTACCATATCCCTTTGGCTTCTACACGTCAACGTACTGGAACGATAAATTGCTTAGCGGCACGGGTTTGCTGGTAGAGTGGTAACTAGCCGAGGCCGAATTGGGTATTTAGCAAAAAAATGCGTTCAAAGTAAGGGAGTAATTTATCTATCAAAGAAACGGGCCCATAGTGCCTAAGATAGCTAATAATTTCAAGCTGTAAGCCTTATAGAACGTTTTCTGTGATTATAAAAGAGACCTTCTTTTAGAAATGGACATCTTTTTAAAAAAATAGACTTGGCTGCAATCACACTTGTTGGCAAGTGATGATGCAGCCTAAGATGGAGCGCTTATGCCTAGAAGACGTCCATCAGTTTAAACCACGATATTGCCATAATAAGGCATGCCTATGAAATTGCCCAAAGCCCGAAGGCGTCAATGAAAAAAATATTTCTATGGAATTATTTTGTTAACAACACAAAAGAGCAATCTGATAAGGATCATCGCGTGTCGAACACAATGTCTGGTCTCATGTATTTGGTATATAATTAACATGAACTACTTATCTACTCTTTTGTATTAAAAGAGCAAACTTCAAACATTTTGTAAAGTTTCGTCAAGTTTGATAGTATCAACACCTGTTGAAATGAGTTAACTTTTTTGGATCTAGGTTTTTTGATTGATGACAGGTTTGTTTATGATCTTAGATGGTTGATAATAATTTATTATTATAGTGAATCTAGGTCAAAGCTAACCTAAAACGTTTTTAAAGTAAACTTCTTTAGGTGCGATTTCAGAGAACTCTGATCAAATAAAATAATTAAATTAAATTGAAAAAAAAATTAAAACGATTTTCAAACGAAAGTAACATGAGGGTTACCTAATGGTGACCTCCCATTTTTTTCTCATTTGCGATGGCCACGAAACGGAACAGCTATTTTGAGTCCTCCATTTTTATCGGGGTGTTTTAAAGTACCAAGTAGTTAGTATTAGGTAATATTTGACTTGCTCTAATGATTGATAAAAAACCTTTTGCCGATTCACTTTCAAAAATACGGAGTTTCTTGTTGGTTTTTCTCGGTAGGAAAGGCATTCCGAACCATGTGCAGTGGTAGAGTTTCTAGATGATACAAAAGAACTTGTAATAGTTTATTTTTAACCCCCGACCCAAAAGGAGGGGTGTTATAAGTTTGACGTGTGTATCTGTGTCTGTCTGTCTGTGGCATCGAAGCTCCTAAACTAATGAACCGATTTTAATTTACTTTTTTTTGTTTAAAAGGTGGCTTGATCGAGAGTGTTCTTAACTATAATCCAAGAAAATCGGTTCAGCCGTTTGAAAGTTATCAGCTCTTTTCTAGTTACTGTAACCTTCACTTGTCGGAGGTGTTATATTTTACACTTGTAATAAAAAAAAAAACTTTCTGTTTCTTTTAATCTAACGCAACGGCACGGTCGCGGCGTAAAATATGTACCTAAGTACATAGATAATAATATAGTTTCCCATAAATAAATAAAGAAAAACAGGCATTATTTTTCTCTATCATTTTCTAATTCTGCCTTGTAGTGTATGATGGAGTTAGTACTTATAAATATTTTTTTTGTTTTGAACTAAATAGCCAATTTTAGATTTTAAGTAGGTAAGAAGCTGTCTGAAGACCGACCATTATTTAGAAGGAATCTCATCGAAGAATGCGCAGTGACAATTCGACACGTTTCATGAATGCAATCGCGCATCGTGAATGTATGCGGATTTTGCAATGGGTAGGTATCGTGCTGTATTGGACTAAATCCTGTTAAAATAGCGGTGAGTATGTGAACTAGTTTGTGATGAAATCTATTCCGGAGGAGTCTTGTGTGAAAGCCATTTTAATAATGTAACAATGGGACCTACTAGGGATGGTCCAAATTTTAAAGACTATTCATTCCTGCCACATATGATTTGATTCATTCAATCAATCAATCAGCCTGTTTGCGCTCACTGCTGGACATAGGCCTTCCCGAGAGCGTGCCAACAAACGTCGTCCTCCTTCCTCATCCACCCACTTCCCGCTTGTCGGAAAAAATACCCGAGTACGGAACGCTCAGTGCGCGAGTCTGACTCGCACTTGGTCGGTTTTTTTACAATTATAAATACCCAGTGACACTCGCGCGATGAAAACAAATCTAAGGATGTATCATTTATCAAAATCAGTTGAGCCGTTGAGTAGTTACGAGCGGACATAGGAACGGACATACATACATAAAGGTCAAACACAACCTTCTTTTTGGGTTTCGCCGCAGTTGGGTAAAAAGATACTCTGCAAATCTACACTCTTACTCTTGTGATCATATTTAATACTAGCTGACTTCGTGACTTCATTCACGTGGATTTTGGCTCTTCAAAATCCCGTAGGAACTCTTTGATTTTCCGGGATAAAAAATAAGTAGCCATGTGTTAATTCAGGGTATAATCTATCGCCCGAACCATGCCGAATTTCAGCCAAATCCGTTCAGTAGTTTTTGGATGAAAGAGTAACAAACATACACACATACATACACATAAACTTTCGCCTTTATAATATTAGTATGAAGTGTGATTATTATGCATTGATGACAACGGTGACACCAAGGTAACATGGACCTTACGTTGGTAATCCACTTAAACCGGTTAGAGCAGAGCGTAAAAGTTATGTGTTACGTAAGAAAGTTCAATGTTACTGACCGTGAAAGTGTTTGGACAAACAGCTGCTTTTAAAAGTTCAGTCTTCTATTAGATACTTACTAAAATTATAAAGAGGTAAAGTTTGTTATTTTGGATGTAGGAGTATTCTCCGGAACTATCCAAATAACTCATTAACTAAGCCCTAATTCGCACGAGCGTTGAAAAAGCGCTGACTATACAAAGTGCGCGTTAAAAAAGCGTTGACGTGTGAACAGATACTTGGGAATGCATTTGTTCTATTTGAACGCTTTTTTAACGGACGTTAAAAAAGCTCTCGTGCGAATGAGGCCTGAATAACTAGTTCTGAAAATTCTTTCACTGATGGATTGGATAGCTACATTATTCCTTGATTGTATGTAATAATATCACGCAAACCTAGTAACGCAAACGAAAAAGCTAGTCCTATATATAGTATTTTTAACCCCCGACCCAAAAAGAGGGGTGTTATAAGTTTGACGTGTATATCTGTGTATCTGTGTATCTGTCTGTGGCATCGTAGCTCCTAAACTAATGAACCGATTTTAATTTAGTTTTTTTTTGTTTGAAAGGTGGCTTAATCGAGAGTGTTTTTAGCTATAATCTAAGAAAATCGGTTCAGCCGTTTGAAAGCTCTTTTCTAGTTACTGTAACCTTCACTTGTCGGGGGTGTTATAAATTTTTAATTTTTATTAGCGTTTTCTTAGTAATCCTAACCTATTTTACTACAGGTTTAAAGTACCCTATAGTTATCTTAATTTCAAACATAAGCTATTAATTTACGTTTATTTCAACTTTTGATTCGCGTATAATAGGTAATAGAGGACTCAAGAAATTGTTAGGAAAAGTTTTGAATGATATTAGATAAGTTGGTGTTACCTTTATTATAAGTACCTATCTGTCTTTTTTAGGGATCCGTACGTCAAAAGGACAAAAGCAACCCTTATAGGATCACTTCGTTATCTGTCTGATTGTCGTGTCTGCCAATTCGGCGGAATCAAAACCTATATAAATTGTAGGTAGCTACTTGACCCGTTGACCTAGAATCAAAATTTTGGCAGGTAGCAATGTTTTATAGCCCAAGTAAAGGAAAACATCCGAAAACCATGAACTCTCACTTAAAAAACTGTAGTTATCTACATAGGTATATTTGAGGTTTCTTCGATATAATTCCACTGTTGCATGATCTATTTTCAAGGTGCTCTTGGTAATATTTACAATTGATTAATACAAAAACACAAGACAAATTGTAATTGATACAGAAAAACAGTATTCCGGGTCGTTAAGATATAAGCAATTAGGGTGTAATAAAAACGTAGTCATTAACATTCATGTCAATATTATAAATGCAACAGTGTATCTAGGTACTTATCTGTTTATCTGATTATCTGATTTTGACAGTATCGGTACAGAACTAGGCTTGCATCCTCGGGATACCATGCTATTAACTATTGTCCTGGAAAATACCACGACGCTTCAACGGGATTTTTAGGGTTCCGTTGCTCAAAAGGAAAAACGGAACCCTTATAGGATCACTTTTTTGTCTGTCTGTCTATCTGTCTGTCCGTCGGTCGTATCTGACAAGAAAACCTATAATATGACCTCGAATCATGTTTGGCATGTAGGGTAAGGTTTTATAGCGCAGGTAAGGGGATAAATCTTAAAACCGTGAATTTGTGTTGGAAAAAAATAATTAAAATGTGTTCACGAAAGAATTAATTTGCTTAATCACATATAGAAGGCGCATTCGTCATTAACTAGCAATGTTCTACATAAAAGTGTTAGGGTATATCTTGTGCAATGGTACGGAACCCTTCGTGTGCGAAGTCCGACTCGCACCTGACCGGTTTTTTGCATGTAACGACAGCGCCACCTATTAGACTTACAATGAAACATGTCGAACCTTCGAAGTTATGCGTGAGGTCACACGTTAAAATTCCGTTCAGCGAATATCGATTTACTAACTAGTATTGCCCAAAGTATCTGGTAGATGGAGCTCAAATGATAAGCGTATAATGTACCTTAATTTATGAAAAATATTAGTTATTAATATTGAACAGAAATAGAAAGTAGGTAAGTAGATTTCTGTGCCTACGATTTGTACTGTCCCAAAATATGTTTTTAAAACATATTATTATCATCATCACATCATCGCCAGCTCACTACTGAGAATCTGTATACTCTCAGACTGAAGAGTTTGGTCATAGACTACCACGCTAGGCAAGTGCGGGTTTGTAGACTTCACACACCTTTGAGAATTTTATTGAGAACTCTCAGGCATACAAGCTTGCTCATGATATTTGCCTTCACCGATTAATGAAGTGATATTTAATGTGTGCGGGGCATCAGATTGTGATGTTAACCTGTCGCGTACTGTACATCTATATTGTATGTGATTTGCAGCCGCCAGTACAAGCGACTATGGACGGGTGCAAACTGCAAACCTAGCTTATAATATCTAACTATTTTTGCGTTTTGTACTCCCTTCCACTAAGCAGCTTAGTCTAGTTTACCTAGGTAAGTAATTAAATCTATCTTTTTTGTCAAGTTTAATTGAGGGTTGACAAGAAATTAAGGTGACAGAAGAACTTACTAATTTTTTGCGCAAAGGATCAGCCTGGCTGTCTGGCAGTATTCTTGGCACTATTCCACCTTTTACATGGATGAAAGTTAACAATAATAACAAACGACTTATACAATCAAACCCAATTCTAGAAGAGTCCCAAAAGCAAACACAACAGACTTTTCATCATTTTAATTCTATTCAAACATAATAAAACACGATAATAAATTATTTAAAAATAAAACGTCTGTGACAGACAGACGGGTAGATACCGAGAAAATTTCATAAGTATTACATTTTTTCTTTAGGATACAGAATATCTACTTAAACTAATTTAAATACATTGCTATTTATAATAATATCCAGTGATTGAATCGAATTGCTGTGCTTGTTTCGGTCCAGAAAAATCTTCACCGATTATATCTTCAGGGATTGTTTGACTGTTGCCTATATCAAAATACTTAGAACTGTCAGTAGTTGGTCTATATGACATACCAAATCTTGGAACACCTGGTATAAATTTTGGTCTTGAGGCCTGTATAGTTTTGGGTGTTGATAACGAATCAGTTTTACTATAAACATCTGGATATATGGAAGTCGATTCACTATCTAAATTAACAGGCTTTACTGTATTCATTAGTAATGAGGATGTAGGTATATTTGTAGAAGATGCATCTATTATTGATGTAGTAGAAAAAGAAGGGGTTTGAAATGATGACGGACCGCTTACAGGAGTACTAATGAAATCTTCAGATCTGCCAGCTGGTAATTCTGTTGATGCAGCTGTTGAGGTTGTATAAGATACTCTTGGGTTAAGAGTAATAAAAGGTTTACTAGTATTTTGATAATAGTAACCCTTATCATTAGATGGTATAAGATTATTATTAGCATTGGGAATTCTGTCCCCATACTGTAGTTGTTGTCTATTTCCAGGAACAAATTCACGAGAATCGATTTCTCCGTCTATGTTTATAGGTTTATCATTCTGGTTGTCTTCAAAGCTTTCTTGATATTTTACTTTATTTCCAAATTGCTGATCATCGAAGTCATTTGGACCATCTCCGTTATTCTCTTTAGATCTATTTCTAATTGTTTCTTCATCAAAATCAGTATCCTGTTGTCCATTTTCAAATTGTTCATCATAGTCGTTAATTTCTATCTCATCACCTTTCCGAATCACATAAGGAGTTAAGAAAGGTTTTGCTGTCACCTTTTCCGTGTTATTTTCTTTTGTTTCTGGTTCCAAATCTTGGTTTTCTATACCAGAGAATCGAAATGGGAATGGTTTCATTTTGTTTGTATCATAAAATGAAAATTGAGGTGGAAAATATTCATAACCTGACACTGTTTGTGAATTTATTTTATCATTTTGATCTGATTTTGATACAGGTTCTTGATAATTTTCTTTCAAAACTATATTATTTGATGGCGAAATGTTATTTCCATCATCATCATTATAACTATAGTAATTATTTTCACTATTTTTTATAGAATTAATATCACCATTGAAGTTATTTTTATCATTTTCTCCTAGATTTTGTATTCCATTCTCTTCATCTAAGTCTTCTTCACGACCATTAAATAAATCTCCTATTACAATATTTCTTTCATTTTCTGGAGAGAAATCAGTTTTATTTATTACATTAGTATTTGTTTTTGGATAGCCCTCTTGGTAATTCTTGTACCCATATTTTTCTTCGCTATAAGATCCTAAAAACCAAAATATTGAATAAAAATTTAAACGAATGAAATTAAATTTATAATTTTTGGAATCTATTATGTACTAAACAATAATTATAATAATTAAAAATTGAATATGAAATTAGTGATTCTAGTTATAACTTACCATCATCGTAAACTCCAGCTTCTTTGTCTCTTGCTGCCTGTTCTATGACTTTTAAAATTTCTTCTGGTATTGGTGGAGCAGTTGGCAAATGAGCACCTTTGGGCACAAAGCCATTTTCATCAGCTGTATATTCAACTTGGTATAAATTTCCATCATCTCCTACGTATGAATATGATCCTTTTGCTTTTACTCCATCTGTAGCGATTCCTTCTTCATCGCCATGAATTCCATTTGATGTGTCGTAATTATAAACATAACCTTCTGGAGTTATAGATTGGTCATAATTTAAAATGACCGCTTGTCGATCTGCCTCCGCTTGAATCCTTTCTGGCCTATAGTTATATGTAGGTGCTTCCCCTCTCATTGAACTAATTGGAGTAGTAGCAGAAAATTCAGAAGCAGTTGAGGAATAATTATTAAATGGTAATATGTTTCTATTACTATTAATAGGAAAGTCTGGTGATAATGTTGAGAATATTGCGTTAAATTGTTGATTAATTGGATTCAACGATGGCGTATCTTTATTACTGTCAATATCTGTTTGAATATATTTATATTCATCACTTATACCTTTGTCATTGTTAATTGGTGGCGGCAAGGTGATGAAAGGCACGTAATCTGTATTATCTCCACCGTATGATGGTAAATAAACTCTATTTTTTTCATCGTAATTTATTGATGGTTGTTTTTCAATATTATGAATTTGTTGAGCATTTTCAAAATCATTAAAATCTTCTTCTAGTTTTGAAAATGGAGAAGATGCCTTAAAAATAGATGATGGTGTATTGGTTTGAGAAGTAAAAGAATTAACATTATTTGTTATCGCAGGTTTTTGAGTCGAAATATCTCCAAAAATATCAATAGCTTGAATAGGACTAACTCTGTTGATTCCTATAACTAGTTCAGGTGTTTTCAAAAATCCTTCATCGTTAGAGCTATATCTAGTTTTTGGTAGTTCTAATGGAACATTTATAGCACCAGGGCTACCTCCAGAAAAAGGAGATCCAGCAGGAGGTAGATAGGTCCGATCTAACCTTTCAGCAAATGTCAGACCTATGGTCAGAAGTATCTGTAATTAAAAAAACAAAAATATTACAACAAGGCTTTCAATGAAATATCAGTAGCTGAGCCTTTAATAAGACACAATAATTAGACCAGTTTTCTTCTATTTCAATATATCATCATATAATCCAGTTATCTAAGTCAGTTTTGCTTGTATTTGTCAATTAAACCTATATTCAACTGTTTGATCACCCATCTAGAAATCAACTTGTTTTAACATAGCATCAAGCGAAGGCATCAAGTATTTACTGCAAAACTATTTGTCATTTCTGCTAGCCAACCTTGGTTGCATGTCGTTATAGTTTTTTACATGACGCATTTGATTCTGTTTATTTAACGTTGTAATTTATGCTCCTGTATCTCCTAAACAATAAACTATGTTTAGTATATTTATTACAAACCCAAATCATCTTCATCTCCACAGATCCTTCTTCTCCAGGAACTGGATGTGATATGTGCTTAATCTAATCAACATATGCTTTTTATACTGTCCTTAAAAATTACTTTAGTCACTTATGCTCTTCGCTCGTGACAGATGGACACACTGCGTGACAGGGTTTAATTGTTGCAAGACTGTTGCTATTAGACCTAAATGAAGATTATTAAAAGAGATATCAATCAATACATATTACAAAGGACTCGTTTGTTTGTAGATTGACTGAAAATTTTGCTCTTTGTAAAAATTTGTTTCTTTTTTAACTTAATTTGTAGGAGCTTTCAATAAACATTTTTTTCTGTTACATACAATTCAAATTCACAAACATTTTTGGAATTAGTACTCCCATCTAATACTACTATTATACCTAATAATAGCATGATCACTAAGCTACGATTCTAATGAAAGAGTTTTGTTAAAACGTTATAAAAGGATACATAAGTCAATTGAACTTTTTTCCGTTTAAAAGTCGTTACTTAAAAAAGACGTATTACTAATTAATACTTTAGTAAGAGAGAAATCAGGCAATTGAAATATGCTGTCAGTCATTAGTAGAGTAAAAAGGTACAAGCAAAGTCACTGGTAACTCGTATATCACATTTGATCACGTTATAGCAACTGGCACGGCTATCAAAATGGACGTGATGATCTTGATCCCTTGACCTTTGGGGGAGGTGCTATTGACGTTGATATAGGGAATTAGCGCTCAGCCTTATTGAAATTGAAAGTGTTAATACGTGACAATAGGTGTAAGACTTAATAGCCCAAAGATAACATAAAGGGGGCTTGAATGGTTGCAGGTTCGAAGAAAATGCAAATAAAACAAAATTGGCAAATCTTGAAATACGAATTTACTTATTTTAATAAGGACCTTCTTTTCGGAATCGTGGCATTTTAAACAATCAAAAATATAAGAAGGCAAAAATTGTGCCTGAAAGTTCTCAAAGGTGTATGAAAGTCTGCCAATCCGCATTTGGCTAGCGCAGTAGATTATGGCATAAACCCTTCTCATTCTGAGAGGAGACCCGTACTCAGTAGTGAACCGGTGATGAATTGATGATGACGATGACGAATATGGCAACTAGCTTGCACTTGACTATCTTGCCTTAGACCATCAAATATACGGCAATTATAGTAAACTACTTCCTAAACTGTCTTCGCCTAAACCATCATTATTCCTTAAACTTGGCTTGAGATGGATGCTGGCGGTGTTACACCCCGTAATTCGGAGGTCACGTATTCGTACATCTGGTGATCCTGCGTCTGATCTTTCTCCGGTCGTATCGGATTGCCGTCTCATCGGACCATGAGATCGAGGGAATAGAGAGAGAAGCTGTGTTTACACACATACTTGTGTTATAATATCTCCTGCGTAGTTGGCTAGTTTCCCTCGAGATAGGTTACCCTGGCCAAAATTCTATGAGCAGAATATTATTTTGCTTTTTTTCTTAAAGAAAAACTTTTAAGTTTAACCTATGTATAATATCTTAAATACAAAACTAGATTGACTCGTGCGCTATTGTGTTAGTGTTCGTAAATTATATAACGCGGCAATAAAATATCAACTTATGACACATAAAAACTATCATAAAATTTTAATATAAACTGATTTAGTAGCTATCTTTAACATCACTAAATCACTTATATAATTCCACATAGTTGAATTTGTCAACTAAATATTTCGAGAAGTTCTTAAGCTTTTAATTCAGAAAGTAATAATACAGATTTTCACAAATGTTAAAAGTACTTACATAGTTCTTAAGTATATTTTGTTTTTGGATTTCCGACCACTTAGGTAATGATGAAGTAATAATAAAATTCTAAAAGATTATGTTCTACATTCAAACTTAAGTAAAAAATATTTCACTTCCTTAAAAGCCTCTCTATTTCGTATCCTTCATTCGTAAGAGTAGTGAGCTCCTACGATTAATGATATACTTAACTTTATTTCTAGATCATTTTTTTGTAGAATTTCTAGGTCCTGTCTGGTAATAGGGTAGACATTATTAAGCAAGAAAGGGCTTCTTGACTTGTCTACCTTTAACATAAGTGCTTAAGTAACGCTTTTAAAAGTCTGATACTAAAGAACCCATTAGCACTTTTACAGCATCAGCACTAATTTCAATGATTACTTTGTTGTTCTTTTAGCATTGTCATCTACTTTATTTTTGTATGCTTGAAATATTCATATCGTAATATTATCAAATAATGCTAATGACTTGTTATAACTGTGTAAAGTGTGGTCTTCCGTTCATTGACCAACTTTTTTTGCAGTTTTTTTTATTAAATAATCTCCTAACTATGTAAGGAAAAGGAAATAAAATTTCACAAATAAATAAATAACTGGTATATTAACTAGACTGATTTAAAGATTACAGATTTTAAAGCATCCATTCTAAACTATGATTTGTTATTTTTATCATTCTCTTTGTATTCTGGTTTACGAGTTCTTTTTACAACCACAGTTTTTCTTTTTAACTTTGAGGGACGATTTTCTGCTGGTACCTTCCTTTTAACTGGTGGAAGGTATACTTTATTTGCAGGACTTGGTGTTACTTCTTGAATCAAAGTGTTAACAACTGGTGCTAAAGTGTTCTGTTGGTTCACTAGATTGTTTGGGTACCTGTATCCAGCTAATCTATATTTGGATGATAGAGAATTGGAGATCACTGCATCTTCATTACTTGCACCTTGATCGATGATGGTAGGTATGGTTGGACGGTTTTGGATGTATGTGGGTACCGTTGGATAATTTTGGACGATTGTAGGTGGGGTTGAATAACTTTGGATGAATACATTTGGACGACTTGTAACTACGCTGACTCTTTGCTGATTTGTACCTACATCTTGTCCACCGTATTTCCGCTCGTCGTACGATCCTGGAATAAATAAAAGAGGGCATATTTTAAAGTGACTAACATACTGGTAAGCAAACCATGGCTTTGACCATTCATATTTCGAATAAAACTTTATCTTGGGGTCTACTCAATCTATTTTGACCACAACCAAGTACCTATGTCTGACTTTGTATCATCTTTAATCCTATTTTTTATCCAAGCAACTTGAATAAAATTGCTTCATCAAAAATCAGGTTTAAACATTATATTTTAGTTACTGCTATTACGAAAAATCAATGAAATCATGTACCATCATCAAATATGCCAGCAGCTTCATCACGAGCATTCTGTTCCAATGATTTAAGAATTTCTTCTGGAATACGAGGAATATGATCACCCTGAGGCACAAAACCATTTTCATCAGCAGTATAACTGAAAATAGAAAACAATTATCTTAAGACATAGATAAGTTGAAAAATTTTGTGAGAGCTATTACAATTCATGCACGATATTAAATCTTCGGCTGCATTGGCTCAAGTTCAGTAAAATAGATATATTACTTACTTATCTTGCAAAATCATACTAAGCGTTTCCTACTGGATCAACTCCCTAATTAGAATAACCATGGGTACCCTTAAAATCTTTTACTTTATCTCAGCCTGCTTCACTATTTATCATCTATTAACTTGTTTTAAAAATAAAACAAAAAACGAATTTGACCTTACCTCATACTGTATTGGATGCCATCGTCACCAATATAAGAAAATGCACCTTGCGCGTTGACCCCATTTGTAGCTACACCATTTTCTTCAGCCCAAATTCCATTTTCTGTTTCATAAGCATACGCGTAAGCATCCCCTTCATTTTTATATTCTTGACGAAGTACTGCAGCATTTCTTTCGTTGACAGCCTGTTTGCGTTCATATCTTTGGTCGACCACTTGGTAATGGGGTGCTGAAAAAAGAAGAAAATTGATTATTTCAGCTATATACATTGATAGTTTGTAACATAGTGATGATAATGTAACCGCGGATTGCATTTATTGCAATTACTGAGAAGTGAGATATAAAGTTGAAACTTTTACTCAAGTCCGAGTCAGTAGCTGAAGAGATAACCAAACCAAATGTTTTGAATTTGACCATTTACCTCTCCTCCGATTCTTAGAAATTACGTTTCCAGTTACGATTACAAAACAGGACACCTGATAAAAAAATTTAAGACTAAACATCTGAATAATTTTCTATCCCTGACCTACCCGTATTAACCGTTAACCATTTATGGAGACAAATTAAATCGATAAAAATAGTATACCTCGCCTAATTTTATAAATTTACGATGACGAAGAACAGACTAAATATTATAATCGTTTATTACATGTTCAACATTACCTGGATAATGTACATCTTTATATTCCACTGGATTTTGGTTCTGGACGAAAATGTTACCTCGGTTACCAATACGAACTACATCATTAACTTCTTGATTGTTAGTATTAACTACAAAACCTATCGGTCTTTGCAACGCAGCACTATCTGTGACTACATTTGTAACGCTCGGTCTCTGAAATTCAACCCCATTGTTGAGTATGGATCTATGGATTTCGTCTCTTCTTCGTTCTTCTTCGTGTTGAACGGTTTCTTCAATTTGTCTTTGGAACTCCTCATCGTTGACCACCACTATAGGTGTTGAGATAGGAGCTTGGAGTATTCCACTGGAACCACCGGAAGCTTGGGCATTTGGTGGTAGATAAGTTTTATCCAGCTTGTCTCCATATGAGAAAGCTATTATACTTAATAGCACTATCTGAAAAGTAAATAAAGAGATTAAAGAATACAGATAAGATTACAGATAAGAATACAGTAAAACGTGAATAGTAAGTTGATAAATGGTTCCTTATTGGGGTAGGATTGGGCGAGACGGCTCTTTATGCTAATTTTATCTCACACAAGAAGCGTAATGCTGGCCAAACCGTCAACATTCTAAGGAAAATGCAGATAACTTTGTATCGATGCCCAAGTATTTTGTACAACTAATCTCTAATTAGCAATAGTTACAGCACGCCCACTCTATTACTACTGGCATCACTCGTTTTGATTATCACTCATGGCTCCAACAGCTCTTGCGGCTGTAGAATTATGCCATGTGTGATCTCCATAAGCCCGCTCTACACTCTTGCGCCGATCGTGGTCGTGAATTTTGCCCGTGATTCACACGTGATCTAATGAAACCCATACACTGACAAGAACAGTCTAGACTCAAGTCACAGCTTTTATTTTTATTTTTTGAGAATATTTTATATTCAGAACACACAGAAGAAACTATACATGAAGGTGCAAAGGTGACTTTATTGCTAAAGCAATATCTTTCAAACATCCTTTGGTCTCTTTGTAGCGGAACACAAAACCAAAATCAATGGAGAACGCTCCGAAACGCGAATGTGAAGCCGCAAAATCCACATTATTGCTTCGTAACGTTCGCGAACTACCGCGCTGCGAGTGAAGAGCGGGCTTTTCAACGTTTGTAGAACAAATTGTATAATTGCAACATTACGTTATCGAACTCATTTCTAACACTTATTCAATCGACTTCCTTATATCCTTATGTAAAATTATTTGAGTAGCACTTATTATATCAGAATTAATAAAATAAATATTTACGAAATTTTTACCAGTCTCATTCTCCGATTTTTTCTAACAAGCTACCACGCGGATGCTTTTTGATCGAGTGATGTAACTTAAATATCGAGTTCTTTATTTATACTAGATCCTGATTGAGTATATTGATCTACATTTTTAATATGGATCTTTGACTAAAAAGTCGCGCTTCTGTTATTGCTTCATCCAAAGCGCGCGCGAAAATAGACGCACGGAAACTAGATCTGAATCCTAAAAATCAATTTATAGTAAACTGAAATAATTATTTCAAATGCCAGACCTCTTATGACAAAATGTACTTGACGGTTTCTACAGGATATCGTTTTCGCCAAATTACATATATTAGGTATATTTATGTATATAAATAAAATTACAAATCACTTTTCGCGAAATAGGTACGATACAATGAACCAAATTATTTTGCTATAACTTTCACGTTTCATTTTCGGCGTGATATCTTTAAACTATTAAACATATTTTTGGTACAGGTCAAACAGTATTCATATTAAAATAATCATTTTCATCATTATCAACCACATTATAGTTCTTGCAATTCACGAAGGCGAGTGGCTCATGCTTGTGTTGAAGTCGTATCGGTATAAGTAAGGTACACTAAATGTGTGCGTTTGCGAGCGCTTGCTCGCGACTGATTGATCCGACATGCACGCACACTTACGCAATGCCCATGTATACGACGTAACCACAAGTAAAGTTCACTCGCCTTCGTGATTTGCAAGAACTATACCAAAAATAGCTTTGTTGTAGGGGCTTCAACATACCATGGTCTAACGCCGCCTGAATCCAGCGGCTCCCTGCGAATCTTTTAATTTCGTCTGTCCACCTAATGACGGGTCTTTTAATGCTGTGCTTCCTGATGAGAGGTCGCCGTTTTTGGGACCCCAACGTCTATCGGGTTTTCGAACTATGTGCCCTACCTAATGCCCATTGCCACTTTAGGTTCCCGTATTAATTAAAACTATAAAACCCGCTCCGGCTTCGCACGGGTAGCCTATTACAAGTTTCGCAGGGATCTCTATTTTTTTGGGATAAATTATAACCTATATCACTCAGGAATAATGTAGCCTTCTACTGGTGAAAGAATTTTCAAAATCGGTTCAGTAGTTCCAGAGATTACTTCCAACAAACTTTACAAACTTTACCTCTATACTATAAGTAAGTATAGATTACTAGAGGATGCCCGTGACTTCATCCGCGTGGATTTAGGTTTTTAAAGATCCCGTGGGAACTGTCCGATTTTCCGGGATAAATTAATGCCTATGTCATTTACAGGGACGCAAGCTACCTCGGTACCAAATTTCATACAAATCGGTTAAGCGGATAGGTTTTAGGAATCCCGTGGGAACTCTTTGATTTTCCGGAATAAAAAGTAGCTTATGTCCGTCCCCGGGATATAAGCTAACCCTGTACCAAATTCGTCAGAATCGGTTAAACTGTTGCACCGTGAAAATGTAGCAGACAGATGGACAGACAGACAGACACACTTTCGCATTTATAATATTAGGTATGGATAACATTTATTATGACTGGTGTGTAGAAATCCTTCTGTGATCCACTTACCTACTGACGACCGTTAATTTATTTACATTTAAATAATAAATAAACATACTTATGTATCACGTGTTATAAATGCAACTTTTCATCTCGTTTTGATCATTAGTTAATTTATGTTTCTGAGATTATATAGATCTCAGCCAGAGTTCCGTGCGAAATTATTAGATAATAATTAATAAGCGATACTTATTTATAACTCCGAAAAGTTGGAGTGCGTATCGAACCTCAGATCCGCCGAATAGGAGACCAAAGTTTCAACCACTAGGCTATCACTGCTGTTATATATCTACCTACCTACGCTTTTTTTCGGGAAATACCAAAAAGTAATAATATTTCTGGTTACACCTAGTTTAGCAATAAGAACTGATTTAGTTAAATCATATTATTATGATGTAAAGTTTATGTAAAGTATTGTTATAGTCCGTGACAGGTTGAGATGGCAATCGGAGTTAGGGCTTTTGCACACCACGTTTTTTAAAGCGCCGTTGACGCGCGTTTTAGAAACGTGTGTCGACGGCGCGCTTTTATCCTACAGAGCAGTTTGTTGTCGTTTGTATCGATACACACGCGCGTTAGCATCGCGGTCGTATCGATTCAAATGCGCGACACCGGCGCGTCTGTATCGCTACACACGCGCGTTTGTATCGCTACACACATGCGTCTGTATCGATTCAAACGCGTGTTAGAATTTATACAGGTGTACAAAGGTCTACAGGCTGCGTCTGACTCGTGCGCGTATCTGGTCTGTGTTGCTACAAACGCGCGTCAACGGCGCGTTTTAAAAACGTGGTGTGTAAAGGCTCTAAGGCGGGTAGACTCACCTGCATCGTGTTAGCGCGGGGGATGTGCGGGTGTGCGGGGCGTTCCCTCCTCGATTGCCATTTCAACCTGTCGCGGTAATATTGTGTTAATATTACGCAGTATTACAGCTTTATTAATATTGATTTACAAAGTAACAATTAAACGGCCATTGCCCCATCGCTCGATAGACAAATCGATAGCCAAAAATAAAATCCATAAACATAAATTTTCTTGGCAACTTAATATTTTAGTATATATACCGAATATTTAAGAAATAATAATACATTGTACATCCTTTATTTACTGAATAAGGTTTTACAATACCTACGCCTTATCTTTTATTTTATTTTACTTGTATTACAATACCTTAAGCCCTAATTCGCACGAGCGTTAAAAAAGCGTTGCGTTAAAACCCGGCGTTGCACTGAAAAATGAAAATACAAAGTGCGCGTTAAAAAAGCGTTAACGTGTGAACAGATACTAAGGAAAGCATTTGTTCTATTTGAACGCTTTTTTAACGGACGTTAAAATAGTAAGTTAGGACTCTCGTGCGAATGAGGCCTAACTTACTAACTAAGTTTGACGAAAGATAAGATCTTGCATCGAGGTTGTTTGAGATCTAGTACCATCCAGTAGTCGGTCTAGTAAAGGGTTTCCCAATGCTACAATTTTCAGTGCAGGGTCACAATTTCAGCAAAAAATCAAATCCAGTGATGTTAAAGTTATGATATATATTAATTTTATAATCCTCTGTTTTTTAAAGTCCATTAAATGTAATCAAAATAAAATTTGCAATGCTGCTTCACCAGTGGCGTAATGAAAAATTAAAGATTAATCTCTCATGAAACGTCACTTTTCTCACGACGGTGTCGCTCATATTGAGAATAACTTTACTAATAAATAAATAATAATTGAGTTCTCAGAAACGCAGGTGAATCTCGCGTGAACATAATATTAGCTTCTTCATCAATACATGGCAATAAGCGTGAGTAGGAACGTAACTATTGTGTTCCAAGTTCAAAGTTTGATGCCGATGCCAAGTATGTAACTTGGCAATCCACTTTTTATCAAACGTACAAACGCGCGCTTAGTATGGAGGCTTGTATGACATAGTGAAATGTGACATAAGCGTTTACCGTGCTTTTTTGGGTTAGGAGCACGAAGGGTGCCAACGGGACTCTATTACCACAGTTTTACGATCTATTGTGCTATTACTAAGCTTCCGCTGCCCGTTCGCTCATCCGTCCGTCTGTCTGTCAGTAGGCTGTATCTCTTGAACCATAACAGGCAAAGAGTTGAAATTTTCACAGCATGTGTATTTCTATTTCCGCTATAAAAAATTTATAATAAAAATTTCAAAATATCAAGGAAAAAAATAGTGTTATTTCTGTATGATGGCCGGAACCTTTCGTGTGTGTGTCTGACTGGTCTGACTCATACGTGGCTGTTTTTTTTTGTTTAATATGATAATGTTATATTATACACCTCGTAGCTGTTTTTTTGGCAACTAGCTTATGCCCACAACTATGTTTGCGTGGACTAAACAAACTCCGACTCCCTATTTCACCCCCTTAGGGTTTCAATTTTTAAAAAAACCTTAGTGGATGTTTAGGTCATAATAGCCTAGCTATACCTATGCCAAACTTCCGCCCGATCCGTTTAGTTGTTTGAGCTAGTCAATCAATCAGTCAGTCAGTCAGTGAGCTTTTCCTTTCATATAGATTTTTTTAGTCTTTGTAGTAACATATTTCCGTGCAGTAAGATGACCTTTATCTAATCGCATTTTTGTCTCTCATAAAAACGGCTCGTTTTCTAAACACCACCACGGAACCCTAACTCCGAGCATATCACATGTCAAGAGCGAGCGGTTCGCACGATGCACCTAGAGATTACCACACAGCAATTTAAAATAACCGTTTCAAAATATTTGCACCGTTTCACACGTGACGATCGGAATGACTGTTCGTTAACTAAATGCGCCCGCGCAAGTGGGGAAGGTATACTATGTGATGTTAAAGCTCTGATCCTATAGCCATCCGTCTAAAATTCTGAGTTCTGCGTTCTTTATAGGATCATTTTGTTGTCTGTCTGTCTGTCTATCTGCCTGTCTGTCCGTCCGTCCGTCGTGTCTGTCAAGAAAACCTATAGGGTACTTCCCGTTGACCTAGAATCATGAAATGTGCCAGATTTAGAATTTAGAAAATCTCGTGCAAGTAAAGGAATAAATCCGAAACCCGTGAATTTGTCTTTACATCACAAAAAAAATAGTTAAAATGTGTTTCAATTTTCAAAGTAAGCTAACTATACCAAGTGGGGTATCATATGAAAGGGCTTTACCTGTACATTCTAAAAAAAAATTATTTATTTTTGTATGCATTAGTTTTTGATTTATCGTGCAAAATGTCGGTAGAAATACCGAGTCTGACTCGCACTTGGCCGTTTTTTTTGTATATTGCATAGATTACAATGAAAATAGAACATAGAACTCTGAACTCCGTTCCCTAGACCATTGTCTGTGAGATCAACGCCTTAGTTAGCCCCATTTATGTGGGGTATACCGTATACGTGATCTTTACGGTAACAGTAATTGGGCTTGGCGAATTTTAACAAAACAAGGTTATTGTCATTACCTACTTACTTAAATTAATATTATCTATATCAAAAAAAACCGGTCAAGTGCGAGTCAGACTCGCACACGAAGGGTTCCGTACCATCGAACCCAAAACTTTTATGTAGAACACTGCAAGTTAATGACGGACTGCGCCACCTATATGTGATTTAGTAAATTAATTATTTCGTTTACACATTTTTTTTTGTCTTGTAGCTACTAATTCACAGTTTTCAGCAGGTTTTCAGATGTTTTGCTTTATTTGTGCTATAAGACCTACCTACCTACCTAGAAGTTTGAGCTGGGCCTTGATAGATCAGTCAGTCAGTCAGTCAGTCAGTCAGTCAGCTTTTCCTTTTCCATAACATTATACAGATTATTCTCGCTAACTTAAATCGCTCCTAGTATTTTATTTACCACTAGCTGTGCCCGCGACTTCGTTCGCGTGGAATAGTGACTTTTCGGGCAGCATTCCTTATGGCAGCGACGCGGCTCTCAGCGCGCTTTATATAGCCACGGACGCTCAGGCGCGAGGTGTGTAGTACGTACTCTGTACGTTAAAAATGTTCGCCGTGATTCTTTAAATTGACCTAACTTTTTTATTTATGAACCGATTGACATGAAATAAACACTAAATGTTAAGTGAAGCTTACTACAATATTTAATGAAAACTGTATCTAAATCGAATAAGCCGTTTCTGATATTAGCGTGCACAAACACACAGACAAACAGACAAACAGACAAACAGACAAAAAAAATTAATTACAATTTCGGGTTCGCCATCGATATAATAACAACCCCTGCTACTTTTTTTTATATATATTTCCATTGTAGAGACACCACTTTTCTACAATTTTATTATATGTATAGATTTTTGCCAAAGGAGTAACTGTAATTTAAAAGGATTGGGTAATTTTAACAGGCTGTAGTTTATGTACGGTCCACTGTGTTTAGTATTTGGAAATACATAATATTTGACTACTGCAGATTATTTTGTTACACTCATTGTTTTGGTACCTAGTATAATTTTAACGGCAGCATAATAAATTGTTTGGCTAAGAGTTAGTATACGTGAAGGAAACTATAAAATATGGCAGATGCTATAATGTTTTATGGAAAATAAACATAACCATTCACAATACTGCACTGCCGGAATTAAAAGTTGTCTATGTTACTTTAATACGGGACGCAACATACTCTGTAAGTATCGAATTTCAAATCGAACTCTAACACTTTGAGTTTTCGGGATAAAGGGTCTATATCCGTCCCCGGGATGTAAGGTACCTGTACCACATCAAAATCTGTTAAACTGTAGGCCGTGTAAAGCTAGCAGACAGACAAACAAGCTTTTGCATTTATACTTAATATGAAGTACTAGAGGATGCCCGCGACTTCGTCCGCGTGGATTTAGGTTTTTAAAGATCCCGTGTGAACTGTTTGATTTTCCGGGATAAAAAGTTGCCTATGTCAATTACAGGGACGCAAGCTACCTCTGTACGTTTCATACAAATCGGTCAAATGGATGGGTTTTTAGGAATCCCGTGGGAACTATTTGATTTTCCGGGATAAAAAATAGCCGATGTCCGTCCCCGGGATATAAGCTAACCCTGTACCTTTGGTCAGAATCGGTTGAACTGTTGGGCCATGAAAAGGTAGCAGACAGACAGACAGACACACTTTCGCATTTATAATATTAGTATGGATAACTTATAAGGTGGATACTCGTCTACAAACGCCATTTGGTATAATGATCAATTAATTTAGCTTACGATGTTTTATTGAGTTCAAACAAAATCAACGAGTAAATAGGTGCAGTATTGATACCCAGTAACTGAATATCGAGTGGCATTAACCTGGAGTAGTAAATAACATCTAGGTACACACTAAACAGGGCTCTCTCCGTCACTCACTACATACAATCGTAGTTCCAATTTCATTTGAATATTAAGCAATCAAAGTCCATGAAATTTTTCAGACATATTCTAGAAACTAATATCTGTGCCTGTGGTGTTTTAGATTTTTCTAAAAATATGTAGTTTCAAAATTACAGGAGCTCAAAGATTTGTATGTGAATTTTTAAGTGAATTTGAAGTTTGAATAAACCGAATGTTTTAACAGAAATCTTTAAAACTACAGGCAACTTTCTAAAATATGTCTGCAAAATTTCATGGACTTTGGTTGCTTAATATTCAAATTAAATTGGAACTACGTTTGTGTGGAGCGAGTGACGGAGAGAGTCCTGTTAAGTTTATTCGTGACGAATCGTCAACCTAATGCTTCTTCTACACGATCAGTAACGTCGCCTCGTGATCTTTACAAAAGTTTCAGTAACTAAAGGACTAGATATACATAAAAAAGCAATAAATCTAGACTTATTTAAATGAAGCAACCTAGCGAAAGATGATGGAAGCATTAGCTTATGTGTGCATAGGAAATGATATCAGACTCATCTCTGGTATCTAGGAATAAAAACCTAGGAAATTATTAGAATCCTTACAGTATCTCAAGTAACACTGGCTATATTAAAAAATAACTTCTTTATGGCGCCATTTTCAAATGTAAAATATTTTACTTTTCAGTTTAGTTTTTTCGGTTTTTGTTCTAGTTTTATGCTATCACTAGCTGATACCCGCGACTTCGTTCGCGTGGATGTAGGTTTTTTAAAATTCCCGTGGGAACTCTTTGATTTTCCGGGATAAAAGTAGCCTATGTGCTAATCCAGGGTATAATCTATCTCCATTCTAAATTTCAGCTCAATCCGTCCAGTAGTTTTTGCGTGAAGGAGTAACAAACATACACACACACACACACAAACTTTCGCCTTTATAATATTAGTGTGATAGTGTGAAGTGTGATAGTGTGATAGTGTGAAGTGGGAAGTAAGACTATTTTATCAGTTATCTATCTATGTTGTATACAGTACTTATAATAAGCTTATTAATTTTACTTTTTGCACCATCCCGCGCTCTGATCATCTTCAAATCCTTTCGCCAAAGGTTGACTGTAAGAGATTACTTTATCATACCTAGTTTCGTATAGTTTCTTCTGTGTCTTGTATTGTTTTTCTGTATATATGTAATGTATATGTGCTTGCAATAATGTAAAAAAGTAAACACACACACATACACACACGCACACACATACAAACTTTCTCCTTTATAATATTATATAGTGTGATAAACAGATGATTAAAAACTTTCTTTTTGCCCTCTAGAGATAGGGTTGTTTTTGGGATGGAACTTCGTGAAGTTAATAGTCGGCAGGAGTCCGATACAACCACTGTGATCCTCAGTGGCCGGTGGTATCCATTATAGTCGTAGAATACTGGGTGGAACTAGGTATCCTTAGATATATGGATAGCTAGAAAACTTTATTGCACACAAAACATGAAATAACCAAGACAAAACAAAGAAACTAAAAACTAAAAACAATTGCATGCAAAGGCGGGCCTTATTGCTCAGAGCAATCTCCACCAGGCAACCTTTGGTGAAACTAGGTGTGTACACACCTAGGTGTGGTGGATTTTCCTCTTCTAAAAAACTCTTCTCAAAAAACCTCTTTATAATTAAGTATGATTAACTTACAAGTGTAAATTAAAAATTTATAACACCAGCTCCGACAAGTGAAGGTTACAGTAACTAGAAAATAGCTGATAACTTTCAAACGGCTGAACCGATTTTCTTGGATTATAGCTAAGAACACTCTTGATCAAGCCACCTTTCAAATAAAAAAAACTAAATTAAAATCGGTTCATTCGTTTAGGCGCTACGATGCTACAGATACACAGATACACAGATATACACGTCAAACTTATAACACCCCTCTTTTTGGGTCGGGGATTAATAAAGAACTTATATCATACTAATTTTGACAGCTTTACACACCCTTTACACACCATGATTTTTATTTGAAATAGTTCTACTAACTTCTATAGCTATACTAATTATATTATTATTTACTTCAATGTAAGCTTCTATATATGCAAGTCGTGCAATAACGAAGATCAGGTCAAGCTAAGATTTTACGATTCGCCATGTTTAGTTGCAGTTAATGTGAATGATGATTTTATCACTACTAAAATAATACTATATTCCTATGAACTGAAACGTTTAACATTAAACGAGTATGTTGCTAGCTTTTATCGTCGGCGTCGACTGCTTTTACTAAGTATCATTTCCATTCTGAAATTCTAGAAGCATAATATTATGCATTCTGAAATTCTAGCAGCATAATATTATGCATTCTGAAATTCTAGCAGCATAATATTATTCATTCTGTAATTTTAGCATTATAATATTGACTATTCTGAGATTCTAGTAAACCAAATTAGAAAGAAACCGGTCAAGTGCGAGTCGGACTCGTATACGAGGGGTTCCGTACCATCGTGGAAGATATACTTATTACTTACCTAACACAGGGAGTGTTAGGTAAGTAATAAGTATATCTTCCACTATATACTTTTTTTATGGCGGCCATTTTAATTGTTTTATTATTCGTTGCTATAGCGACAGTAAAAATACACATTCTGTGAAAATTTCAACTCTGTACGTTACTATTACGGTTCAGGAGAAAGACCCCGTTGACAGACAGACTGACGGGCGGAAAATGGAGACTTAGTAAAAGGGTCCCATATGGAACCCTAAAAAAGGCAAACGAAAGCCACCATTGAGTCAGGTCATTGAGCCATCGCAGTTAGTTAAACTTTTTCTTTCAAAGACCCATAGAATTTTTATAGCTTAACCAAACTTGAGAGCTAGATAGCTATAACCTATTGCAAAAAACTATCATTTTTATTGGAATCGATGCACCAAAAGCTATACCTACCTATTGCATTGTGACTAGCATTTTAGTTTGAAGTAGGTTTTAAAAATAACTATAGGTACCTACCTATTGTTCTATTTTTGGTGCGAAATTGGGTGAGGATGCAACTTTTATTGCATTCACAAACTTTTATCTGTTGATCTTTTCTCAAAGGTTTTCTTACGTACTGACTTTACATGGCTCAATTTTTTATTATTTTTTTAAATTAGATGTGAGTTTAAAACGAGACCCTCTGAATAAAACCTCAGTACCTATCTCAACAATTTTCGAGCCATCTAAGCCCTAATTCGCACGAGCGTTAAAAAAACGTCGCGTTAAAACCCGGCATTACGCTGATAATACAAAGTGCGCGTTAAAAAAGCGTTGACGTGTGAACAGATACTTGGAAATGCATTTGTTCCATTTGAACGCTTTTTTAACGGACGTTAAAAAAGCTCTCGTATGAATGAGGCCTAAGACCAGAGTTAACGTGACATGAGCGTTACAGTAAATCTGTCGTTAAGGCCATCGTCCACTACGCTGACCAAGTGCGGATCGGCAGACTTTACATACCTTTGAGAAGGATTCCTCGTAATTTTTTCCTTCACCGTTAAAGCAAATGATATAAGGAATAATTGCTTTAAAAGTTCGAGGTGTTTGACCGGGATATTGAATCTTGGACTCCCCGACTGTCTAAACCTAACCACTAGACTATCACTGCGTTTTTAAGGCGGGTAAAAGAGTAAATTAGTAAATAATAAACATGTCTTATATTTTTTCAGTTCAGTCTAAACATATTAAGCTCTCATGCAACTTGATCTTAGTTCATGGTCGCACCTCTTAGTAGCATATAATTTGGTGATTGCTTTATTTTTTGAGTTATTACGCTCAATTGAAATTACCATCATTACTGACTTTAAGTACGTGTGTATAAATAAAAGCTTCATAACATGATTGCTGTCATGGAAATAATAGATTAGTTTTTTTGTTGCCATTCTTTTGATGCGTGATTTGATTCGGACTTGGTGTGAGTGACAAAACGAGTCTATAAATCACTATCCATAAGCGAAAGGTGTTTGTTTGTTAGTTTATTGGTTTGTTGATTTGTCCTTCAATCACTTCGCAACGGGCCAATGGATCAACGTAATTTTTTTGAATGGGTATAGTTTAAGAGCTGGAGAGTGACATAAGCTACATTTTTAATCCTGGAAAATCAAAGAGTCCCCACTCTTTCATGAACTAAATCCACGCGCTCAAAGTTGTGGGCATAAAATAGTGAATATTGTACTAAATAAACCATCGGCTAAATCTGATGGCAAAATGATTTATCATCTTCCAGTAAATATTACGCTAATTATTGTAATTGTGCTAGACATGATTTCTGTAGCTAGAAATCCAAAAACAACCCCGTTAATTCAAAAGACAATAAATAGGCCAAAATAAAAGATTTTGATTTTTTCGATATTTTTCATTATAACTCAATCACACAGTGATATTAATAATACTATCGTTTTCATACAATCATAATAATTACATTATGATACGTACAAAATATGACACTTTGTAATTTTTTTTATAATTTTCGTATGCTCTGCTAATTAAATAAAGTTTTTTTTACAATTTTCTTATGCCGTTTTATACTAAAACTAGAACTAAGATTTTTCTAAAACTTTGGACTAGTATTTGTAACCTTCTTGTGCACTGAAGCTTGGTGGTTGTCTGGGGCCTCCAAACTGTTCTTGTCTACCTTGGTTGCCTTGGCTGGGCTCTGGTAACCCAGGTGAACTTGGACGCTGGCCATTCACACCTTGAGATCCTGGCGCACTACCATCTGGACCCTGTCCATTAACTCCTTGAGTTCCTGTAAAAGCTGGACGTCCATTTGCACCTTGAGCTCCAGTATATCCTGGTCTATTTCCAATTGCGCCTTGAGATCCCGGAGAACTTCCACCTGGTCGAACATTCACACCTGGACGCTGTCCATCTATGCCTTGAGATCCTACAGAAGCTCCATTGACACCTGGGAATCCTGGAGAGCCTGGCCTTTGCTGAGGCGGGAACGACTGGCTCGGTCTGTCATACTGGTAAGGCGCTTGGACAAGAAGTGAATTTTTAGGACCTGATGGACCTTGGGCGGAAGTAGATTGTTGACTGCCCAGTCCAAATTGTGAGGCTCCTTGACTAGGTCCTACGTTCGATCCAAACAAAGGCTGATTCACTTGACCAAAGACACTTCCAGTTCCAGGTTTCTGTGTCCCAGAGGATCCCCCAAACGGTGAACTACCTTGGTTGGTGCCAGTTCCACCGAATGGTCGGTTTCCATTTTGTTGACCTTGACCTATCTGACCATTAGGTCCAGTACTACCAAATTGAGTAGAGCCTTCAATTCCATTATATGCACCAGTAGAGGGCTGGTTAGCGCTAGGTTGGTATTGAGATCCTTTACTAGGTTGAGAACTTATTCCACTAGGTCTATTACCAAACGAAGGGCGGTTTGCATTTGCCTCATATTGATAGCCTGAAGATCCTGAAGCAGTTGGACTTGAGGAGCCCTGGCTTCCAGGTCTGACTTGAGATCCTTGTGATGAACCAAATGGTTTATTAGCATTTAATTGATTTTGTCCTGGGCCAAAGGTACCTGCGGATCCTGTAGCTTGGCTACCAGGTTTGTTAAAATTCTGTGACTGACCTAAGCCAATCTGGGACGGTCCAAAAGGAGTTTCAGATGAAGGAAGTTTACCAGACTGAAGACCAAAAGATCCTTGACCATTCTGAGATTCGAATGTTGAAGTTGTCTGACCTTGATTTGCTTGAGGAAGGTTCTGACCTGATCCACTAGATCCAAATTGTGTAGCTGATCCAAAAGCATTTTGAGGTTGATTGTAGTTGTATCCAGTAGAACCCAGGCCTTGAGAAGTTTGACCTAGTCCCTGGCCAATGGAACCCTGGCCTGAAGACTGACGGAATGGGCCTTGGCTACTTCCAATACCAGTTTGGTATTGTCCGTTTTGTCCTTGAGGTTTAGCCTGTCCTGTAGTAAATTGACTTGATCCTTGGCTAGGTTTCACTTGTCCAATCTGACTCGATTGGCCAAACTGGCTTACTGGACGTTGGCTACTACCAATACTGGTTTGGTATTGCCCACTTTGTCCTTGAGGTTTAGCCTGTCCTGTAGCAAATGGACTTGATCCTGGGCTAGGTTTCACTTGTCCAATCTGACCCGATTGGCCGAACTGGCTGACTGGGCCTTGGTTACTTCCAGAAGTTTGTTGATACTGGCTGATTTGTCCTTGAAGTCCACTGGGTCCGAAGCCAAATTGATTAGATCCCTGACTTGTTTGACCTGCCTGACCTGATTGACCGCTTGGTCCAAAAGCTCCTTGGTTCGTAGGGAATTGATTGCTTTGTGCCTGAGTGGCTGGTCCTTTTGAGAATGATCCTTGGGTGAAGCCTTGACCCTGTCCTTGAGGTCGGTTAAAAGAAGTTTGTCCTACATTATACTGCTGGGGACCTTCTGACTCGTATTCTTCTGGACGGTACGCACCTAAAACGTTATACATAATATTGAAAACTAATATCATAATTAATGTCAAAGTGTGAATGTCTGTGTGTTTGCTACCTTTTCATAGCCCATTTGTTTAACCGATATTGATAAGATGCACACAGGTGGCTTCTAATCCAAGGATGGATATGTGCTACTTATCCTGGAAAATCAAAGTGTACAAACTATTGGAATGTAAACCTAAATCCGCGCGGGCAAAGTCACGGTCATCATCTATGTAGTTTTGAATATGTAATTCTACAAAACTGTTCTAATCAGAAATACATTAGTGAAGTAAATATTTTAAAATTTTGTATTAACACGAAGTTGTCGGACTCAAGACATTATCATAACACGAAAAAAACTATCATCTGGGTCTCCTCTTTGAATGAGAAAGGTTTGACCATAGTCTACCACGCTGGCCAAGGTAGACTTCACACACATTTAAAAACTTTATCGAGAACTACGTTTCCTCACGATGCTTTCCTTCATCGTAAAAAATTTAATTCAAAAAGACGATTACCTTCTTGAGTACCAGCTGCAGCCGCTCTAGCATTATCTTCAATCGATTTCAATATTTCCTCAGGAATGGGATGAGGAGTCGGCAAATGTTCCCCTTGAGGTTGGAATCCATTTTCGTCAGCAGTATAAGTCAATGAGTAAGCCTGTCCATCATCACCAGTATAAGAAAAGCCACCTTGAGCTTTCACCCCATTCGTTGCAACACCAGATTCTTCCGCAGAAATACCGTTGGATGTTTCGTAGCTATATAGGTATGATTCGCCATTATTTTCGTTTACATACTTCAAGATTTCAGCATTTCTGTCAGCTGCAGCTTGAGGACGCTCTGGTCTGTAAGCCTGATCCTGAGGCACATTGAAACCTTGGGTCCCTTTTCCAAATCCTTGGTTTAAAGGAGCTCCTGATTGAGGCCCGTAAGCTTGCTGAGAACCGACATTATATGCGCCAGCTACAGGATTTGATCCAAAATTTCCTTGTAAAGAACCAAAAGGAGCATTTGCTCCAAGTAAAGGAACTTTGCCGTTAGCACCAGGCGCGAAAACATTTCCACCAGCTCCAGTTTGGAATTGGTTAATTCCGCTTGTACCTTCTTGATTAAATCCTGCAGGACCTTTGTTAACTCCAGTCCCAAACCCAGGTCCATTTTGAATATTTCCAGAAACTCCACCATATGTTGGGCCTGATGGTCCTGATCCTGGCTGGCGAGCGTTTCCGCCTGTTCCAGTTTGGAATTGGTTAGTTCCACTTGTACCTTGATTAAATCCACCTGGTCCTTGGCTAATTCCAGATCCAAATCCAGGCCCATTTTGAACATTTCCAGGAAGTCCACCATATGTTGATCCTGATCCTGACTGGCGTCCTGATGGAAGTCCTTGTCCAAAAGCTGGTCCTACTTGTCCTGAACTGGAACCTGGTCGTCCAGACAACCCTGGCGCAAGTAATGAACCAGGGCTGCCACCTGCTGTTGCAGCATTTAATGGTGGAAGGTAAGCCCTGTCTAACTTGTCTGCATAGCCATAGGCTATGACAGATAGGAGTATTAGCTGAAATAAAAAGAAATATTATATAAGACATTATCTAGACTAACTGATCCAACCTGGGTTACCTTGGATGGAATTTCCAAAAAATCTTTCATAGTCTGGGCCTTCATTATAAAACAACAGAAATCTGCATGTAAAATCACAAGTTTCTAGACCCAAAAATTTATGCTTAACCTAAATCAGTCAGTATAAAAATTTCATAAGTATTCATTACTTTATATCGATTTCTGTCATCAAAAAATTTTACAAATGAAACCTAGATGTTTGGTTGGCCATACAAAAAAATTGCTGATACTAAAAATACAGTTAGGAAAATTAGTAATTTGTGTGTTAGTTAAACAAAAATTGCGTATTTTTTTATAAAACTAATTCCATTGTGTTAAAAATTTCTTAATAATATTTTGTAACAGAGCTTTATTGAAAGCTGTTTATTATTTTTTAAGGGATTCAAAGTTATCCAAATCACTTAATCCTTTCAGTTTTTTTAATTATTTATTAAAGCGCACTAACTCAATTACATCTTAAGAGCTTCTACTAATTGTTTGAACTATAAACCAAGCCTCAGTGAACTAATTGGTATTAAAAATATAAAAAAAGTTACCAGCTTCATATCAAAAAGCTGTTCTAGTGGCAAAGGATGGACTCTGAATGTTGCTACGCCAAATCATCCCATATTTATATCATGCGAAATTCGTTCACCTCGGCTTGCTTACCTAAACATGTACTGAATAACCTTTGACTGTTCAAGTGAATCTTCAGTACCTACATTTGTGTGAGTAATGCTTGCTCAATTTTCCGATCGATTTTGCCGATACACTAATTATTGTGGTCGTCCGCTCATGTGAAAGATGTGTTGTTAATGACAGGCGACATTGTTCGTGATTTGTCAAGGTCCCGAGACTTTAATCTGCATTAGAAGAAGTTGGAACAATGATTTTTTCCATGCACAACTTTTACACTGGAATCCATAGTCAAGAAAGGGGCTTCTTTTTTTTATTCAGTTACAAGTTGGCCCTTGTCTGCAATCTCACCTGGTGGTGAATATATATGTGCCGAATTCGTCAAAATCGGTTAAACGTATGAGCTGTGAAACGGTAACTTCGGACAGATTTTATAATTTATTGTGATAGCCTAGTGGTTAGTAGTTTAAATGTGTTTACTTAACTATTACGGTGAAGGAGACCATCTTGAGGAAACCTGCATGCCTGTGAGTTCTCCATAATGTTCTTAAAGGTGTGTGAATTCTGCCAATCCGCACTTGGTCAGTGTGGTAGACTTTGGCCAAAACCCTTCTCACTCTGAGTGGAGACTCGTGCTCTGTAGTGATCCGACGATGGGTTGATCATGATGATGATAAATGGAATATGTCATTAATCATTGTCATATGGATGCGTTTTTTTTATTTAACAGACTCGATCACCCCAATTTTCCTATCAAATTTATTTTTGACTAGCGACCCGCCCCGGCTTCGCACGGGTGGACACTACCACGAAAAATCCTATCTATTTTCCGGGATAAAATATAGCCTATACGGATTCGGAAGAATCCCTCTAAGTAATGGTAAAAGAAATTTTGAAATCGGTCCAGTAGTTTTTGAGCCTATTCAATACAAACATACAAAAATACAAAGGTTTCCTCTTTATAATATTAGTATAGATACAAACATGAAACATACATGAGGTTCTTATTAATCTTTGAATTTTTGACGATCTCCCTGGCGTAGTGGTAAGCTCTGTGGTATTATTAGTGGGAGGTCCTGGGTTTGATTCCCAACAGAGTTTGGAATTTTATAATTTCTAAACCACTGGTTTGCTCTGGTGGGAGGCTTCGGCCGTGGCTAGTTACTACCCTACCGGCAAAGCCGTGCCGCCAAGCGATTTAGCGTTCCGGAATGATGTCGTGTAGAAACCAAAGGGGTTTTGGGTTTAATAAAAACTGCCATACCCCTTCCAGGTTAGCCCGCTTCCATCTGACTGCATCATCACTTACCACCAGGTGAGATTGCAGTCAAAGGCTAACTTGTATCTGAACAAAAAAAAAGTTCTTTATTAACTCCAGTCACTCAATATCGACAGCATTTTTCCACACAATTGAACTTTTAAATAGGTAATACCAATTCAACCTCAGGGCATGTTAAAGTATTAGTTAAGATCATAACACATTAGCTTGACCATCTTGCCTAAGGCTCTATCAAACCTATTATTATTTCGATACCTTTTATAACAATTAGTTCTTACTCTTGTCGTGATAACTTGCATTATATTATCATAAGACTAGCGATGGATAACGGCTTCGCTCGGCGAAAATATAAATCTTTATTCCTTATCCCGTGGGAATTTCGAAAAATCCAACCTTATTTCTTGTAGCTCAATATAAAGGGAACCTCTGGGCAAAATTTCAGCTGTTTAGTTCCAAGGGTTTGGGCTGGTTATTGATGAGTCAGAGTCAGTCAGCGAGTGACCAGACTAGAGTCAATTTAGAACTTAGGTAAGTATACTAAATTCCAAAATTACCCTTGCCAGGAATCGAATCCAGGAATTACCTAAAGGTAAGTCCCGGATCCAGCACGCACCAGTACGCTAAAAAGGTCCATCATCATCATTTTCATAATTAACATCATCTTTAATCAATATAGACCTCCACGGCTGGTCATAGCTATCTTTTGTTGGGAGGGTCTTATCTAAATCCAGCGGCTTCCTGTGACTTGTTTGAAAAGGTTCGTTAAAAATACATAGCTTTTTACTTTTATAAAGAATATCAGCTATGTCAATATCATAACTAATATTCCCCTTTCCCCTCCAATCGAGCGTAAAGTCTGTGCAAGGAATAGGTATGACAGTAGTGTAATAGTGAGGCTTGAACCGCCGACCTTTCTGAATTCAGTCCGCTCTTTAACCGTTGAGGTATTGAGGCTCATAGATAGAAAAACCAAGACAAAACAAGAAACTAAAAATTGGAAACAATTATATGCAAAGGCGGCCTTATTGCTCAATGCAATCTCCACCATGTAGTAGTAAATTGATTCGTGATTGATAATAATTGATAATTATTATAATTACATAAAAGACTAGTGACACTATTCAGTAATCAATTGCAGAGAATGACTGTTCGAATTATAAAAGCATAGTGTGCTTCTGTTCATACAAATTACAAAGAGCTTTTGTCGAAAAGAAAATTATAGCCGAGTTGACAATGCCTTCTTTCGCAAGCAATTGTTTGGTACTAAAATTCTGGTACTAACCTTTGTTTGATTCGGAATAATACCAAAGTTTATAAGTCATTAAGTAGGTACAGTAAAATTGTTATCCTGCAATTTAGAAATCAAATAACAATTATTGCTGGATGGGCAATCTCTACCATGAAAACAGTTTACAATTTACATTAAGAGCTAACTTATATCTGAATTATTCAGAGCCTCGATAGCTCAACGGTTGAAGAGCGGACTGAATTCCGAAAGGTCGGCGGTTCAAACCCTACCCGTTGCACTATTGTCGTACCCACTCCTGGCACAAGCTTAACGCTTAATTGGAGGGGAAAGGGGAGTATTAGTATTAGTCATGATTAGCGTGGCTAATATTCTTTTTTTTTTTAAAAAAAACTTCACCTAAGCCACAAGTGGTAAATAGCCACGGCCGAAGTCTCCACCAGACTGCACCAGAATCAGTAATTTAGAATTCCCATTTCCCTACTGTCCCTGTAGGGAATCGAACCCAGGACTTCACACATATCTTTTTTTTTCGGCTGAATTATGACGTAGAATCCGCTAGGAAAGGATTTTTGAAAATTCAATCCCTAAAGGGGTAAAACAGGGGTTTGAAATTTGTATAGTCCACGCGGACGAAGTCGCGGTTATTTAAAACTAGTAAGCAAAGATAAAAAGCTCATTACTGAAACGCAGAGGTCTAAACAAAAATCAACGGATGAAGTAAACAAAAATATTTCTAACAAGTTATTAATTAATGATTTACAAATTGACTCAAGAATACAAAACGGTGGCAGTAAAACGAATTTGTATTTACAAAGTAATTTATTCTTGTAGATAGGGTACCTGCAAATGTTTTAATTGAGTCTAAATGCGTGTGAATATCAAAATTGTAGAGATTTGAGAATTTTTGTTGATTTTACACGCATCAGTTGGTACATTTTATACTGAACTTCATTAAGATTTTGGTTGGACATCTTCAGACAGATTTTTAGTATGAATCGTACATGAAGGGTTCCGTACCATCGTACAAGGTATACCTAATACTTTTATATAGGACACTGCGAGTTAATGACGGACTGCGCCATCTTTATGTGATTTTGTAAATTAATTTTCACGTGAGCACATTTTTTTTGTGATAGTATTTTTCAAATATTATTCCACAAATTCGCGTTTTCGGATTTTTCCTTTACTTGTGCTATAAGACCTACCAAAGAGCCTACCTAGATCAAATTTCATTTTAATTTTTATGGCAGCCAATTTGAAATTTTTATTATTTGTTGTTACAGCGGCAATAGAAATATACATTCTGTGACAATTCTTACGGTTCACGAAATACAGCTCGCTAAGAGATAGACCGACGTACCAATAGTGGTGGGTTTGTAAGGGTGGGTTAGTAAGAGGGGTAAGTAATTGGGGTATAAGGCGGGGGGACGCCCCGCACACCCGCACTTCGCCCGCGTTATCCCGCACCAGGCTAGCGCGGAGACTGTGCGGGTGTGCGGGGTGTCCCCACCCCGATTGCCATCTCCACCTGTCGCGTACTATACTCGCGTGGTAATAAACCACCAGAGAGAAAGAAACCAGCCCAGAGAGAAGAAAGAAGAAAGAAAGAAGAGTCCCGTTTGCACCCTTTGGGAACGGAATCCTAAAAATCTTCGGTAACGTTGATGTCTAATCAAACGTCTAATATCTAACTGTAGTAATTACAATGATCACGACCGCTTTGATAACCGTAAGGATGTTTAATAGCATCGTTAATTAGACATTAAGTTTTACAAAATACCCATTTGATGGATTGGTGTGTTTTAATGCCATCAATCCTTGAGAGTGGGTCAATATGGTTTAAACATGAGACTACAATACTGGCTGGATACATTACGCTATAGAATTACGTATTGAGAAGGGTCTCTCCGTAACTCGCTCCATACAAACGTAGTTCCAATTTCATTTGAATATTAAGCAACCATGTCCACGTTTGGCAGACATATTCTAGAAACTAACATCTATGCCTGTGGTCAACCTGTGGTTTTCCAGATTTCTGTTTAAATATTCGGTTTCAAAGTTATCATCATCATCATCATCATCGCGTGCCTTCTTCGAAACGAAGTTTGGCGATCATCATCCGAAAAGCTTCTCTATTAAAAGCCGTCTCTTTCAACTTGAAGTTGAAAGAGGCGGCTTTCAAAGTTACGCGGTCTTAAAAATTTACATACAAATCTGTGAGCTCCTAGAATTTTAAAACTACATATTTTTAGAAAAATCTAAAACACCACAGGCATAGATATTAGTTTCTAGAATGTCTGCAAAATTTCATGGACTTTGGTTGCTTCATATTCAAATGAAATTGGAACTACGATTGTATGGAGTAAGTGACGGAGAGAGCCCTGTTAAGCTATAGAATTACGTATTAATTGTTGTAAGTGTGAAAACCTATCGTCATTTGGGGAAAATTGCGATCATTGGACCAGGCGCTTTCATTGGACACCGTTTGACAGCTTTCTTGGCGCAGTAAGCGATGTGGTCTCATTAGTGGGAGGGTTCGATTCCCGGCAGGCGTTTGGAATTTTATAATTTCTAAATTTCTGGTCTGGTGGGAGGCTTCGGCCGTGGCTAGTTACTATCCTTCCAGTTCCACGTTCCAGTAGCGCCGCGTCCAGGGGTATGGGGTTTAATGAAACTGCCTCACCCCTTCAAAGCCATGCCGCCAATCGATTTAACGTTCCAGTACAATGCCGTGAAGAAACCAAAGGGGGTATGTGTATAATGAAAAGTGGGGTTACCTTATCATCGAATAAAAAAAAAATAACACTATCAACGCACGCGCAGGCGAAGTCGGTAAAAGCTTGTCCGTAGCTAATAGGCCCTATAACATTGAAGTTACCAAAGTAGCTGAAATTAACAGACATTACGGAAAACATTAAAATTACTAAAGAATATCTTAATGCCTTAATGCATTAAAAGCTTCTGAAAGGTAAACCTATGAGACAATTCTTAAAGGATAAACACTAATTATTATTATTGTTAATTGTGATATTAGTACTTTGATAATTACTGGTTTTCATTATCATAAACCTATACTTATCTGCCGTGAAATAATCGTTGGGTCTCACATATAACGCGGACTTCAAACTATAGGGGAGTATAATTGCACTCTTACATTTCAGGGGATAGAAATTAATTTGTTGAACTTTGATTGTTAAAACAGACCACAAAACAAAACCACTTTATTTGTTGTAACATTCCCTTGTTCGACCAATGTGGCTTACCTATTGCCATTTCAGCTTTGCAACTCGTTGAGCTATGCCAGTTATTTGGGTTCTTGCGGACCTCCTAATTTCTGACGACGACTTACACTTATTTCTAGAAACCCCCCATCGAGCCTGCTGACTTTCTATGAAAATCAAACAATACTGTTTGCCTAACCTTGCTATTCATGACTAACATGGATCTATTTCAGTTCTATGTCAATCACTCACACATTATCTAGATATCGTATCATGTACCAATATCGAAAATATTCATTATTCAAGTAGGCTTTCGTAACCTCTTTTGATTCATCAAAAATTCTATTCTATTCATATTGCTATTTGATTCGTGAATCATCATTTCTAAAAGATTCCTTCTCTGAAGGGAATATTTTTATCGATTTTATTTGTCTTCCAAACCAAAATTAAATTTTCAAATAAACGTATTAAACCCAATTTTATTATATCTGATTCTGAGATAAAATTTTCAAAGTAACTTTTAAATTACCTTATTGTGGCAAATTGGAATATTAACGGATAATAATTATTATTATAATTGGGGTATACTGTACCTATAGGTATTTCAGTTCTATAGGTACCTAGAATTGATGAATTGTTTAGTGATAAAGTTGTGTGAAAACAAACAACTTTCAGTTGCCCGCAACGTGATTTGTATCACACTAATATTTATTAAGGCGAAAGTTTGTGTGTATTAGTGTGTGTGTCTGTGTTTGTGTGTGTGTGTGTATGTTTGTTACTCCTTCACACAAAAACTCCTGGACGGATTTGGCTGAAATTTGGAATAGAGATAGATAATATTCTGGATTTGCACATAGGCTACTTTTTATCCCGGAAAATCAAAGAGTTCCCACGGGATTTCGAAAAACCTAAATCCACGCGGGTGAAGTCGCGGGCACCGGCTAGTTGTTACATATTGTAAGTTATACAAGTGTAAATTAAAAATTTATAACACCCCCGACAAGTGAACACACTGCAGGTAACAGGAACTAGAAAAGAGCTGATAACTTTCAAACGGCCGAACTGATTTTCTTGGATTTTAGCTAATAACACACTCGATCAAGTCACCTTTCAAACCAAAAAAACTAAATTAAAATCGGTCCATTAGTTTAGGAGCTACGATGCCATGGACAGATAGATACACAGATACACACGTCAAACTTTATAACACCCCTCTTTTTGGGTCGGGGGTTAAAAAGTCTTTTTGTCGTTAAAGTGCAGTACGGTCATAGATCACAGTAACCGTCAGTCTCTCATCAACCTACAAAGGAGAAAGGTCGCGGTCATCGGTTACACTCCAACCATCCGACATCACGATTTCGTGTGCGCGCTGACCTAACCATCAATACGAGCCGAACGGTCTGGATGAGGCGTCACGCTTCACTAAATTAATATAAAACAAGTATAAATTGCATGGCTGTATTCGAAAAATGCAGCGTCAAATGCTTGAAAGCGTATTACTTGATGATTAGAGTCCGTATCGTCATTATCATCATCTTCAACCGATAGATGACCTTCCTGGCGCAGTGGCGAGCGCTGTCTTATCAGTGGAAGGTCCCGGGTTCGATTTGCAGCAGGGGTTACAATTTCTAAATTTCCTTTGGGCGTTCCGGTACGATACCGTATAGAAATCAATGGGATATGGGGTTAATAAAAATCTGGCATGCCAGGTTAGCTTGCTTCCTACAACCAGGTGAGATTGCAGTCAAGGGCTAACTTGTATTGCCACGGTCTTGCACGCTGTCAGAATCCTTGCAGTGGCTTGCTGCCACTCATTTGATGTCATCAGCTGTCCACCTAGAAGGGGTCTGGCAATACTGCAATTTCCCGTGCAAAGGTCACTATTCTAGTACCTTGAAGATAATCATCCAATTGGTGATAGCCTAGTGGTTAAGAGGGGTCTCTCCGTCACTCGTTTCATACAAACGTAGTTCCAATTTCATTTGAATATTAAGCAACCAAAGTTCATGAAATTTTGCAGACATATTCTAGAAACTAATATCTATGCCTGTGGTTTTCCAGATTTCAGTTAAAATATTCAGTTTCAAAGTTACACGGCCTTAAAAATTCACATACAAATCTTTGAGTTCCTGTAATTTTGAAACTACATATTTTTAGAAAAATCTAAAACACCACAGGCACAGATATTAGTTTCTAGAATATGTCTGCAAAATTTCATGGACTTTGGTTGCTTAATATTCAAATGAAATTAGAACTACGATTGTATGGAGTAAGTGACGGAGAGAGCCCTGTTAAGGGGTCTGATATTCGATCCCGCACCCGCACCGTTGATATTTCGAAGTTATGTGCTTCACTTCACTATTACCACTTGCTTTATTGTAATAGTGAAGGAAAACATGGTGAGGAAACCTGCATATCTGACAGTTTTCCACCATGTTCTTAAATGTGTGTCATCATCATCAACATCGACCCATCGCCGGCTCACTACTGAGGACGAGTCATTTGCAACCTTTATATCGCTGGATCCAAGATACTTTAAACATTCTTCTCGAGGAAATACCACATCTTTTTTTTTACTCAGATAAGTACAAATTAGCAGTTGACTGCAATCTCACCTGGTGGTAAGTGATGATTGATGATGCAGTCTAAGACGGAATTGGGCTAACCTGAAAGGAGTATGGCAGTTTTTATGAAACCCATATCCCTTTGGTTTCTACACGGCATCAAACCGTCAACGTTCAATCGCTTGGCAGCATGGCTTTGCCAGTAGGGCGGTAACTAGCCACGGCCGAAGCCTCCCACCAGACCAGACCAAAAATTTTGAAATTATAAAATTCCAAACCCCTGCCGAGAATCGAACCCGAGACCTCCCACTAATAAGACCACTGCACTTAGCACTGCGCCAGGGGGGTCGTCAAAAACCTCATCTTAAGAAAGAGAGAGAACATCTTAAGAGCCTCTCCCTTTTCTTTCTACAAGGGCCTAGATCTTTATATTTGAAACCCATTCACGCATACATGGGTCAACCAGCGAAATCACATGATCTAATCGTAATTATGATGCTGTCACAACGAAGCTATGTTGCCCTCAAAATATGACCCCCTATCTGTTCCATCTCCTTGCGCGTAAACAAATGATCCAAAAGCTATGCAAGCTCTTTCAAAATCACGTTCTGTAGATTATGTGGTACAGATTAACGAACAGATAAAATACCTAATTGAAAATGTCTAATGGTCTTGCCAAGTTTAAGCTGTCCCTTGCGAATTTGCTTAGCAAAATTGAGGATTGCGCCATTGCTATTAATATATTGGTAACAAAAATAAAACTATCATCATGATTAACCCATTGTCGGCCCACTACTGAGAACGGGTCTCCTTTCAGTTAAGGCCTCTCTAGTTAGAGTTGCATGCCCGGAATCGAATCTTGGACCCCCAAATAAGAGGCTGATTTACCACTAGGCTATCACTGCCTCTTAATGTTATGACTAGATGTTGCCCGAGACATCGTTTGCGTGCATATAGGTTTTTAAATATCCTTTGAGAACTCGTTGATTTTCTGAGATAAAAAGTAACCTATGTGTTAATCCAGGATATAATCTACCTAAATTTTGGCAAATCCGTCCAGTAGTTTTTGCGTGAAAGAGTATCAAACATACACACAAACTTTTGCCTTTTTAATATTCGTGTGATTAGTGTGATAGTCTGATAGTGTGATTATTACAATTTTTTCAGCATTGGATGTTCCATCTTTTTTTTTAAAGATTAAATCTTGTGGTTATTACAATGCAAACAAGAACCAGTCGTATCATTCTGATTCGTAATAATAATAATATGTAGGTAGGCTTATTGCAAGCAAGTAAAAATCCAAAACAATTTAAATATTTTATTTCTTCCTCAATTGACAATTTTTCAATACCTGCTTTATTTACATTACTTACATCTATTATTATAATTTACATGGTAACGCTTTTTAGCGTTTTATCACTTATAAGAAACTCTAACATCATTTTCTTACTATTTACTTAACATGGCTAGGTACCTTACATTCACATTTCCTATAATATTCACATGTTGTCATCTAATAATGGTAGCCAGATTCGTCAAACTTAGGAGGTTTTCGAGGTCCTCCAAATTCTTCTCCTTGACCGGTAAAACTAGGTGTCTCTTTCTGTACTCCCAAGCCTTGATTACCAAACTTATTTTCTATCAGACCACTTCCATTTGTATCTTGATTATCATTCTTATTCAAACCAAAACTGTTAGTGTTACCGCCTAAGTTTCCAGTCAAAGGTGAAGAAGGAACTTTACCTGATAATGACGATCCTTGAGGTTTTTGAGGTTTGGGACCTCGACAGCAAGCGCTATAGAAAGCCAAGTGAGGGAAAGGATGTGCACTTGGCAGAGTGCCTAGCGTTGTTGATAACGGTGTTTGTGGCTTGCTAACAATTATTTGAGGTTGAGATTCATCTTCATCACCTTTCGTCGGTTGAATATTGTCGAATTTCTCATTACTCTGTGATAAATGTGAAGTAATAGGTTGATTTGTATCAAATTTGTTTTGTGAAGCATCTGGTAATGACTGGGCAGGTTTATTGTATTGATACAGTTCGCCTGATTGAGAATTTTGCGATTGTTCTTGTTTTTGTAAATTAAAGGAATTTTGTGAATTTGGTGAGCTTGGTAAAAGTGTTGAGGGTTGATATTCTGTGTTATCTGTGCTGGTTGAAGAAATTTTGGGAGATGTTGATTCTTTACTACCAAAGCTTTGTCCTAATGAACTTGTTGGTCCGAAAAAAAATTGAGAAATCGTTGGTTGGCCTGATTCAAATGGTGAGTTGGTTACCTTTGATTGTTCTGGGAAACGGGGAAATATTGCTACTTGAGATTGCTGGTTAGGTTTACTAACGTCTTCAGTTAGAGATGTAGATGAGAAACTTTGTTTATCAGACTGCGTAGTAGACTGTTGAAATTGTGTGTTACCTTGCGATTGCTGACTATATGTAATATCTTTCTCATCTGAAGCCGATTCAGTCTGTATTCCAAATTGATTGTTTGGTTTTGTACCAAACTGCGGGAGTTGACTACCAAATTGCTTGACAGGTTGAACTGTAGATTGTAGGCCAAAAGTTGCTTCATTTTCTTTTTCTGAACTAGTAATTCCTTGACCAAATTGGTTACCAAGAGACTGCTGTGAACCGAAGTTTATTTGTGCTTTATTCCCTCCATTCGATGGAAAACCTGTAGTTGGCTTATTATATTGATAGATTTCATCAGAACTGGTATTTTCAACTGATTCTTGAGAATTTTGTGAGTTAGATGTACTCGGTTGTAATGTTGATGGTTTAGCATCAGATTGGTTTTCAGATTGCTCATTTGATTCCTCAGATTGACTTTGTTGTTGTTTGTTAAGATCCCCTCCAAATTGTGCTGTTGACTGCTGTTCAGACGATGAGTCGTCAAATTGTGATACTGTTATTTTTTGCTCAAATGTTGAGCTTGTCTGTACACCAAAAGGTGACAGAGTTGTTTGCTGTCCATTTCCTGAGCCAGATTGTACACCAAATCTTGAAGGTGGTGTTTGTTGTCCTGATGAACCTGCTTGTACACTAGTCTGTGATGGTGTTGTTTTTTGTTCAAATAAAGTACTTGTTTGGACACCAAAAGGTGACGGGGTTGTTTGCTGTCCAAATGATGAGCTTGGCTGAGCTCCGAAGCGAGATGGTGTAGTTTGGGATCCAAACACAAAGCTTGTCTGCCCGCCTAGTTGTTGTTGAGTGGGTTTTTGCCCAAAAGTTGAGCTTGTTTGAATATCAAATCTTGAAGGCGTAGTTTGTTGTCCAAACGATGAACTTGTCTGTGAACAACAACTCGATATTGTTTGTTGGTTTAATGATGTGCCGACAGATGGAAACCTTGGTTTTTGTGCAATAGATGAACCTGTCTGATGAACATCAAAACGCGATGGGGTTGTTTGAGATCCAAACAAAAAGCTAGTTTGCAGTGGACCTGTTCCTGGCTGGCTTGGATTTTGTCCGGATGTTGAGCTTGTTTGAGTACCAAAGCGAGTTGGCATAGTCTGTTGCCCAAATGAAAAGGTAGTCTGTTTCTGGCCAAATGAAGAAGTGGTCTGTGTGCTGAAAGGTGACAAAGTTGGTCTTTGGCCAAATGATGAGCTTGTTTGAACACCAAAGCGAGATGGAGTTGTTTGCTGCCCAAATTCAAAACTAGCCTGTGGTTGGGTTGGTTTTAGTCCAAATGGGGAACTCGTTTGAACGCCGAAACGTGACGGTATTGTCTGTTGATTTAAGGATGTACTTGTCTGTCCACTGAATGGCGAAAGAGTCGGTTTCTGTCCAAACGATGAGCTTGTTTGAGAAGTTAAGCGAGTAGGTGTCGTTTGTTGTCCAAATAAAAAGCTTGATTGCGAACCAGATTGTTGTTGAATTGGTTTTTGTCCAAATACTGAGCTTGTTTGCGCACCAAAAGGTGATAGAGTTGGTATTTGTCCAAATGAAGAGGTTTCCTGTTCACCAAGTTGTGACTGAGATGGTTTTTGTCCAAATGTAGAGCCTGTCTGAACGCCAAATCGTGATGGAGTTGTTTGTTGTCCAAATGTTGATGTACTTGGGAATGGAAAACTTTGACCAAATTGTGTATTAGACTCTGTACTCAATTGTGGTTTAATGGTATTTTCATTTTGTGTTGAAAACACTGAGCTTGGTTGATTGACCTCTGAGTTAGACTCGTCAGTATTTTCTCCTTGAGATGAAGCAGGCAGCCCCTGAGCTGGTTTAGTGTATTCATAAACTTCTCCTGAACTCGTTTGTGATGAAGAAGTAGGAGTAATTGATGGGAAAGACGATATTGAAGCCTGAGTAATGCCATTGCTTTGATAAGTGTTCGTTTCAGTTTCATCTTCTTTAGTAGGTAAAGTTGGCGTAATTGGAGTCAAAGTGGGCGGTTGCGGGTGTTTGTCAGATCCAGTTGTACTTTGGTATTGTGTAGAAAAAACGGATGATATATCCAGTTGTCCAGGTAAGTTGGAGCCATCACTTGGTCTCTCGTTGCTGGATAAGATGGATTGTGAGTCACCAGTAGACGATGTGGAAACTGCTGAAGAAAAACTGTTGGTTTGTTGTTCTTGACTTTCTAGTGGAGTGGTTAGAATAAGATCAGGTTGCTTGGTAGGTATGGTTTGTGAAGAAACAGTAGGACTGAATCGATTGTTAAAATCGAGGTTGGTATTTTCCTTAGTACTGTCACCCGTACTTTGCAAACTAGTTTGGAAAAAAGAATCCTGATTTAGAGGAATATTGTTTACATTATTTTGAGATGTTATTCCTACGTTGAGAGCTGGTGTTGAAAGTGATCCTTGACTTTGAGGATTATCGATCATGTTTTCTTGAGAAAGACCAGAAATATAAAAAGAACCGTTATTACCGTTTATCACTGGAGAAGTTTGAGCTTTACCATCAAACTCTAAACCTAAATTAGAGCCTATTGAAGGATTTTGTAAGCCGGTTTGGAAAAATGCACCATCATTTTGAGGTTTATTATTATTAATGCTTACACCAAAAGAATTTGAGCCTTGAACGGATGGAGGAAGGTTTTTATTTGAAGACCCTTGTCCAAAAAATGTACCATAAGAATTTTGTGTAGTCAATGTTTGAATAGGCTTTCCAAATGGCCCTTGATCTTGAAATTTTTGTTCTGAATGAGGTTGAGCATTATTAAAGTTATTATTGAAACCAACTTTCGATGAATCTATTTGTAGGAAAGAATTTGCATCTAGGAAATTGCCAGGAGGGCGAGGAGGCAAATACTGGGACTGGGCTCCGAATATATTTCCAAATTGAGCAGCCTGCTTATTCTGAGATAAAATGTTTCCCTTGTTAAATGTGTTATCACCTCCATGAAAACTTATCCCAAACTTGGAAGTATCGGGTTGCGTTGATGATAAATCTTTTGAAAAGTCGTAAGAACTGAATGGATCATTAGGTCGCACAAAGCCTTGTTGGTTTTGATTAAAGAATATGCCTGCACCCGTGTTGAACCCAGGTCGTTGTCCTGTACTGGGTTGTCCTTTATTATCAAATCCTGCGATACCTGTCCCAAATTTGGAGTTATCAGGTTGCGTTGACGATGAACCTTTAGAAAAGTCGTAAGAACTGAAGTGTCCTTGACCATTTGGTCTCACAAAGCCTTGTTGGTTTTGATTAATGACTGCGCCTGCGCCGGCGTTGAATCCAGGTCGCTCACCAAATTTATTCGATTGTCTATCGTTATAATTGCCATTAGTGTCACTTTGAGTATAATCGTCCTCTGCATTGTACTTTTGAGCATCGTAAGAGCCTGTAAGTAAAAAAATGAAAGTTGTTGGTCATTTGTCAAACGCCTCCGTGTGAACTATATTTTATCGGTCGGTTACATTTATCAACCTATACAATGGGGCTTTTTAAGTTTATCTGTAACTAGAATTTTGTATGAGCGGAATGCTGTTAAATTTTAGATAAAAATTTTATACAGTTATGTTAGTGTATTTGTTTTTATGGTTTTTAAGTAGTTATTTACTATTTTTATTGAGCCATTAACATTTACGTGTAATTAAATTTAATTGAAATAAACCGTCTGTACTAACATTAGATTTGTTTAAATTATAATAATTATGTCATTTTATTTGTGGTTTGCTTTGAAAAAAAATTATAGAAAATGATGTAGTTTTGCCTGTGGCGTCTTAACTATTTTTCATGTTACCGGAATTAAGAGGGCTCTCTCCGTCACTCGTTTCATACAATCGTAGTTCCAATTTCATTTGAATATTAAGCAACCAAAGTCCATGAAATTTTGCAGACATATTCTAGAAACTAATAACTATGTCTGTGGTTTTCCAGATTTCTGTTAAAATATTCGGTTTCAAAGTTACGCGGTCTTAAAAATTTTCATACAAATCTTTGAGCCCCTGTAATTTTAAAACTACATATTTTTAGAAAAATCTAAAACACCACAGACACAGATATTAGTTTCTAGAAAATGTCTGCAAAATTTCATGGACTTTGGTTGCTTAATATTCAAATGAAATTGGAACTACGATTGTATGAAACGAGTGGAAAAGAGTGACGGAGAGAGCCCTGTTAAGTGTATTCTTTGTACTTCTATAGGTATCAGGTACTTATCAAAGATTTGTGCCAAACGTTGAAATCAGTTGAGTAGGTATAAATAAGAAACCGACAAAAACGAACTTTTGGATTTTTTATTATTAGTATGGATAGCAACATAAGCACGTGTTAAAATTAAAATAACCTTTTTTAAAATTGAAATCTGCTGCAATACCTATTTTATCATAAAGAGTGGATTATCTATACTAACTTAAGTAATAGTATAAAATGACTGACTGACTGACTAACATATCTCAGCTCAGATCATACCACTGGGGTCTCGGAACTTTAAAATTTGCTTGTAAATTCCTGTAACGTAGACCCACACTAAGATAAGATTTAGTAAAACAACTTAATTTGTAAGATAAAGATCTGTTTTTGAAATCCACTGATATGCAGTCAAGCTAATAAAATTGGCAGTTCAATACCATACGGAACCTAATAAAAGCAAAATACCAGCACAAGCTTTAAGTTAAGCGCTTTTTATCGTATTTTTATTATATCTTAAACCACTAGTATTACTATATGTGAAAGATCATACGTTGAAACGTCAAGGTGAGCTTGAAAGCTACTTTCAATTAAATTGATGTTTACCTACTTCACATTTTGATGTATAATATAAAGATCAAGAACAGCTTATTTTCTTACTGCGGTGTTGGCACTGAGACAGTTCCATTTCCGATTTCAAATTACGATAGAACCTTTTGACGTAGACTGATATTCCAGAAATGCTTAGCCAGACTATTTAACTACTAACTGGTGTCCGCGACTTCGTTCCCGTGGATATAGGTTTTTAAAAATCCCATGGGAACTCATTGATTTTCCGGGATAAAAAGTAGTCTACGTTAATCCAGGGCATCAGCCAAATCCGTCCAGTAGTTATCCATACATCCATCCATACATACAAGTTTTCGCGTTTATAATATTAGTAGAATTGTTTCATTATTCCTACTAGACATATTTTATTAATTTTAATATTGACATTTTATAACCGAAGCACCTATTTTGTTTTGTTTTATATTAAATAAATATTCTTCTTATAGTAATTATTATCGACGACTTATCCAAATTGTGTTATTGACCTTTATTGCACACTAGCTGACGCCCGCGACTTCGTCCGCGTGGATTTAGGTTTTTCAAAATCCCGTGGGAACTCTTTGGTTTTCCGGGATAAAAAGTAGCCTATGTGCTAATCCAGGATATTATCTATCTACATTCCGAATTTCAGCCAAATCCGTCCAGTAGTTTTTGCGTGAAGGAGTAACAAACATACACACACACACACACACACACACACACACACATACAAACATTCGCCTTTATAATATTATAGTGTGAAGTGTGATTTCGTTCAAGAACTGATTATGAGTCTAGAGTATTATCATAGAGCTATCCTTTAAAAGAAGCTCTAAGAAATAGTAAAGTAAAAACTAGGTCACTTTAAATATGCTATGAAATAGGTAATCTTTATTTTACTATCTAGATCTCTTTCGTAACAATTTTACTTAACTACTATTGAAATTTAAAAAGGTTTGAAAAAATAAATAATTGAATTTGAAAAGTTTACTACTTTGATAGATTCTATTAATAAATTAACCTAGTATTAGAAATATTATTATCAAGTATCCATATATTATTATGAATCCACACCGATTTTGCATATTATTTGTGATCTACACCAAAAGCTTTGACTTTTAATTTAAAAAAAAAAGAAAAACAAAACAATCCCAATTTAAAAAGGTAATAAATCTAGTAAGACAACATTTTGGTGAAAAAAGAAACACTATTGTCCAAAAGGTTAACAACCTGAGGCGAGTTAAACACGTCGTTAAAGTTCATATCACAGTTATTTATCACTTTATTGAAAGATCGTATCATTTCATACCTATTATTAATAGCTGAATCGAGTTTTAATATAAATAAATTGATGTCTCTTAATTATGCGTGGGCACAGCTTTTATGCCTGTCGCTTCGAATTAATATCTATTGTTATCATAAGAATCTACCTATTATTATAAAACTCTATTACACTATAAACTCTATTACAATTTTGTCTGTCGGTCTATTTTCTAAATACGCAACTTACAAACTGGTAGATATATATTTTACTAGCTGACGCCCGCGACTTCGTACGCGTGGATTTAGGTTTTTCAAAATCCCGTGGGAACTCTTTGGTTTTCCGGGATAAAAAGTAGCCTATGTGCTAATCCAGGATATTATCTATCTCCATTCCGAATTTCAGCCAAATCCGTCCAGTAGTTTTTGCGTGAAGGATTAACAAACACACACACACACACACACACTTATACAAACTTTCGCCTTTATAATATTAGTGTGATGTAATGTGATGTGATGTGATATCTAGTCTGGTGGGAGACTAGACCAGGTCTTCGGCTGTGGGTAGGTTCGTCTACGGTCTAGGGGTAGGTATTTGGTTTAGTAAAAGTGCCATAACCGATCCGGGGTTTACCGCTAAAAATACGAACTGACATAATTATATTTTTAATCACCTGATATACTTACCTAATGTTTTAGACCTAGAGAATTCGTGACCGGTCAAGGATTTCGTATGAACTTGATTTTTTGTTTATGTTTAAAGAAGAGGATATTAGCATTGAATTCAATGCTTATTTTGTCTGTTAAAATTTATGACTGCTTTTTCAATAACAATTACACCAATAAACACAAAAATTGTTGGTCAATTTCACACCTGACAAACCATATCTTTATATTTCCGGAATATCAATTTAAAATATCTTTTTCTTATCTTAATTTAACTTCGTAAAGGTTTACACTGATTAATTTATTGATGCAATTATTTCCTTTTTTGTCAATACGACATTATGATGTAATAATAACATTAAGTAACTCACCGTCATCCTTTATTCCATTGGCTTCATCTTTCGCATTTTGTTGTAAAGATTCCAGAATTTCAACCGGTATAGGCGGTGGGGTGGGAAGATGGGACCCCATAGGACGATACCCATTTTTATCTGCTGTATACACTACACTGTACACCTTTCCATCGTCACCGGTATAGGAATAACCACCTTGTCTTTTATCCCCATCGTTCGATACACCATTTTCCTCCATTTTAATCCCGTTTTCAGTTTCAAACCCATAGTTAAATTTATTCAATCCAATGTTCATATGGTATTTTACTGTATTAGATACTCGGTCAGTGAAGAATTGATTTCCTGGTCTGTTGCCTGCATTAACTGGACCTGAAGGTTGGTGGAAAGCTGATAAATCTGGATAATCTTGGTTATTTATACCAATTGATCCTTGGGGACTAATCGATTCAAACTGTGCTTGGTTTTGGATTCCTCCATTTTGTGGTCTAGCCTGATTTTTAGTACCTCTGAACGCAGCTGCTCCTACTTTAGAATCTGTTGATCCATAGTTTTCTCTTGGACCTCCAAGTCCTGATGGTTGATTTGATGCCCTGGTTCCAGGGGCTGCAGCTTCAACTACTACTCCTTGATGCTCATTTTCATAGCTTCCTGAAGGTAATTGGTTTCCCTGAGAAGGGTTATTATCACTGGTCCTTCCAAAAGGTGTTTGCAAGAATGCTTGGTTTAAGCCGCTTATGCCAGAGGTTTGTGAGGATCCCGGAGTACCACCAGCATATTGTGACGATGAAGGTGGTAGGTATGTTCGGTCAAGCTTCGCCGCTCCACACGCCGCTATGAAAGCGGCGAAATATATCTGAAAAAGTCATTATAAAAGAATATAACAAATCTGTTAAATTGTATGAAAATGTCAAATCACATTTTCTCTTTCATAAAATTATCTAATTACAGGACGCACAGTTATCATGAAAAGACGCGCTAAAACCGTTGATAATTTAAAAATTATAATTTTATTAATTTGGTAACTAAAACGAGAATATGTACCTACTTATTTAATATTAAACAAAACACACTCTCGCATCTATATTTATTTATGGCTGGCCTGATTTTGACAAAACTTTGAACATACGAAAAATATTATAAAGATGCGACTTTGCCCCCATGTTCAACCTCCCACTCACTAATCAAGTTAATATTGACTGCACCAAATTCGATGAAACTTTTGATAATCATATTAAAATAATGTAGACTTAAATATAAAACTATAGCCTTTCAAACTTTTTAACTAGTTAACTAATAAATAAATAATTCGTAAATAAGATGTTTCACAACAATTTGCACATCACAAATCTACTTTTTCGCACTATCTCTCATTCATGTGTCGTATTAGATCTGTCATTACCAAATTCATCTTAAAATCCAGAAGGATGCTGCTACGAAGAAAGAATACCACGCACTGAAGCTATGGAGCTTCAATATTGCTTTTTATACCAACACCAAACTCATCTAAAAAAAACGTGTCCAGGATTTTATACCGAGATAAGTTTGCGGTTGAACAAAACCTAAAACACTATAAAATAACCATTATTACTATATAAATAAGATGGTTTATCGTTATATATTTTGCAGAATGAAGTGTATTGGTAAGTTGGGCATAACGCATCCACTACATGATCTTTTAGTCACAAAATATCGATTTATTAACAATTTTTTAATTGATACAGGTACGATATCAATTTTTGTAGTAGGTACCTACTAAATGAAGAAGTATCGTGATTTCAATCGACATTGTGTTGATTTTTCGGAGATGATTAACTTAAAAAGGGCAAGCAGTCTTTATTTGTTTAATGTCTAGTTTCAAGGAGTTTTTATGCGTTATTTTTGTTTTATTGGTTTAATAATAAACAATCGATTAAATTCAGCGTGAAGTCGTTTTGTGAGTCTCATCGACTCTATCGACTGTTGCAATTTTGGACTCTATTTAATGGAGTAAGCGGTTATAGCTTAGAGGTTAAGGTGGTAAGATACGGGGTTCCGATCCCGGGCATGCACCTCTAACTTTTCGAAGCTAAACATTTAAATACCTATACTTATTTCAACGGAGAAGGAAAACATTGTGATGAAATACACAGGCCTAAGAGTTTTCATTATTTTCTCCCAGGGCAGGACAGGGCTTAGTTACCCGAAGTTGAAAGAGGCGGCTTTTAATAGAGAAGCTTTTCGGATGATGATCGCCAAACTTCGTTTCGAAGAAGGCACGCGATGATGGTGATTATTTTCTCAAAGGTGTATCAAGTCTGCTAGCATCCTACACTTGGCACTCCATGATGGCATTCTGAGAGGAGACCCAGGCTCAGTAATGGGCCGGCAATGGTTAAGAATGATAAAGAAAACGTAATGTATTTACAGCATCACTTGTAAAACAATATACTTATTTTCAGCGCGGGGGTTGTGCGGGTGTGGGGGTGTCCCCTCCCCGATTGTCATCTCGACCTGTCGCGTACTATAACTCTGGTTACAATACTCGTAGTAATTGACTAAGACCTAACGTAAACGTCTGATTTTTAACTGAGACTGATACTTATCTGACCATTAGGTAAAAACTGGTGTGAGATTTTATATTTATTTACCGACTTTTTGGAAGACGTCTGAGTTCAATGACGACAAACTATTTTATATGTTTGACTAGAGACCACCCGTGGCTTCGCTCGGCCAAAATATAGGTATATCCTTTTAATATTTAATCCCGTGGGTATTTAAAAAATTTTACTTGGATCCTTGTCTAAGTTTTTGACCCTTTTCTATTTTTCACTGTGGTTCTATTTACCTAATATAGAGAGAACCTCAGCGAAAAATAGTTTTCGAAGTCTAAAGGTTTGTGCTGGGCATTGATGTGTCAGCCAGTTAGTGAGGACTTTTCTTTTTATAATGTCACACATTGAAAACAAAAGTGACTATTCAAAATACTGATTTTTCAATATGGCCATTTAAATCTTTGCTCTTATACATCTAATAGAGCTTAAAAAACGACACAGTACAATCGGAGGATCTTACAAATGACCTTACCAATGACTCTCAGAATTACAGCTGAAGCTGATGTAGTTGAAGCTCTGAACTGCCAATTTTCGGATAATGTTATTAGTAATAATTACTTACTTACTTACTTAGTAATAATTGCTTACTGTAAGAAGTAATAACTTGTTACTGTTTACAGTAAGCGATATGGTAATTATCATTATTATCTTATTTATCTATACTAATATTATAAAGAGGAAACCTTTGTATTTTTGTATGTTTGTATTGAATAGGCTCAAAAACTACTGGACCGATTTCAAAATTTCTTTTACCATTACTTAGAGGGATTCTTCCGAATCCGTATAGGCTATATTTTATCCCGGAAAATAGAAAAAATAAATGTCCACCCGTGCGAAGCCGGGGCGGGTCGCTAGTCATTATTATATTTATGATTATTGATTTACACCGATTATTCTATTAAAATGGTAGTCTGCGGTAGGAGTTTGTAACATTAAAAACTGGTACATAACGGAAGCCTATGTTTATTATATTTAAAAAGATGTTTATGTACGTACATGGCACCTAATTGGTTCGTGTGTTGCTTAAAATAATCTACAAAATCAACATCTAATGTTGCAACTCCACAAGGATGTTTTACAGTATGCGGACGTGCTATGTGTGCATTTATTTCTAAAATAACTAGTTTTCCTACTTGTTTTGCTACCTACTTGTTTTTTTTTAATTCTTGGTGTATGTTAAAATTGACGATTCTATTTTTAACCCCCGACCTAAAAAGAGGGGTGTTATAAGTTTGACGTGTGTATCTGTGTATCTGTGTATCTGTCTGTGGCATCGTAGCGCCTAAACGAATGAACCGATTTTAATTTACTTTTTTTTGTTTGAAAGGTGGCTCGATCGAGAGTGTTCTTAGCTATAATCCAAAAAAATTGGTTCAGCCGTTTAAGAGTTATCAGCTCTTTTCTAGTTTTCTTGTAGAAAAGAAGGTTAGATAACCGTTAGGTTCTTAATATTATGTCAATTGACAAATTTATGTCAAGCTGTCAAGATGCCTTCACTTGTCGGGGGTGTTATAAATTTTTAATTTACACTTCTTGAATTATAATCGCGCGTGCGACATAAACTAATAAGAAGGTGCTACGCGTGCAAATAAAATACGTCATAATAACAATTACGGAAGTGTTTAGACAGCCACAAGCGGTCGTCTATACCACCGCGATTTTAAAAAAATAGCTTATGGGCGGAGCCTAAATAAATTTTAGGGCTTGCCTTATCGATACTAAAATACTCGATGAATACTGCCTATGTATGTAGTATTTGTATTTTATATTAATAGTTCGTGTGAAACCTTAAAAACGACGACAGGTAGGTATTATTGCATGTTACTTGGTGTACCATTAGCTGGTGATATCCAGCTATAGGTACATCTACTAACACAATATATGCAATAATAATAGGTAAAACATTATGAACAAGCTGATGCCCACAACTTTGCCAGCGGGATTTAGGTTCTTAAAAATCCCGTGGGAACTCTGATTTTCCGGGATAAAAAGTAGCCTATGATCTTAGACTGCATCCTCACTTATCATCCAGGTGAGATCATAGTCAAGGGCTTACTTGTATTCGAATAAAAAAAGTAGCTTTCCCTATTTCGACATAGAAGAAAAAAATGTGGTGTTATACTTTTAAATGACCCTAAGCATAAATCTTATTGAAAAGCTGAACTTTCAAAGGAAGTCAAATATTTCAATCGGACAAACACGTTGCCTTATTTGTAAAGATTGTATTGTGTTACTATAAAGCCTGTCTGTCTGTCAACTGTTTATTATTTATCACTAGGACTGCCCCTTTGGTCTAGCTTATTCAGCTGCGGACCATGAGGTCGCGGGTTCGAGCCCCGACTCGGCCAATAAAGTTACCTATTGAATTTATGTACAAAAATCGGCCAAGTGCGAGTCAGACTCGCGCACCGGGGGTTCCGTACTCAGGTATTCAATCAATCAGTCAAAAACGATTATGCATAAAAATAAATAAAAATCTGTTTTAGAATGTAGGTAGGTACAGGTAAAGCCCTTTCGTATGACACCCTACTTGGTATAGTCACGGTAATATTATCTATATCTATATTACCGTGGTATAGTTATCTTACTTTGAAAATAAGAAGAAAAAATTGAAAAGAGAAAATTAAGTCGTTCGCGTATTTTTAGGGTTTAGTACCTCAAAAGGAAAAACGGAACCCTTATAGGATCACTCTGTTGTCTGTCTGTCTGTTTGTCCGTCGTGTCTGTCAAGAAGCCTATAGGATACTTTCCGTTGACCTAGAATCATGAAATTTGGCAGGTAGGTAGGTCGTATAGCACAAATACAGGAATAAATCTGAAAACCGCGAATTTGTGGTTGCATCATTAAAAAAAAAAATGTGTTCTTCAATTTTCAAAATAAGATAACTATACTAAGTGGGGTATCATAATATGAAAGGACTTTACCTGTACATCCTAAAACTGTATAATATTTTTTGATTTATCGTGCAAAATGTTGGAAAATATACCCGAGTACGGAACCCTCAGTGCGCGAGCCTGACTCGCACTTGGCCGGTTTTTTTTTCGTGAGTGCGTGCGGCTTCATACAATTTCCATAAGCATGTCACAGAATTCTGTTGATAAAATCGCGCGCTAAAAATTCGCGGTGCGAACTTATAGAATAGGTATCATAAACTGTGTTCAGCAATAGTATGGATGAACTCAGATGCCGATAGCCTTTATAGGCAACTGGCATTACAAAGGTATCTTACTTCTGAGCTTATTCCAAGCCGGATCTTAATAAGAATGCTATAGCTTAAGCTCAGATTAAAGAAAAAAAGTGGACGGGAAAACCTCAAAAGCTCAACGGTTACAAGTGTAAATCAAAAATTTATAACACCCCCGACAAGTGAAGGTTACAGTAACTAGAAAAGAGCTTATAACTTTCAAACGGCTGAACCGATTTTCTTGGATTATAGCTAAGAACACTCTCGATCAAGCCACCTTTCAAACAAAAAAAAAACTAAATTAAAATCGTTTCATCAGTTTAGGAGCTACGATGCCACAGACAGATACACAGATACACACGTCAAACTTATAACACCGCTCTTTTTGGGTCGGTCGTTTTGTCGGTTAAAAAAGAGCGGACTGCAATCCGAAAGGTCGGTTTAAACTCCACCGGTTACTTTTTGTAGTTTGTGTTGTTAAGTTAGTGCATTGCAGGTGCCTATTCCTAGCACAAGCTTTACGTTTAGTTGGAGGGGAAAGGGGAATATTAGTCATACTAAACATGGCTAGTATATTTTTAAAAAATACAGCCGAAAAATTGAATAACTTCAAGGAAACCGAAAGATCTAATAGACAGCATATTTATATAATAACTACTACTTACATAGTAGCAAACAAAACCTGCATAATGTTCGGTAGTGATGACTCCATCCATATTTTTCCTTAGTCTATGAATGAGCATAAGAAAAACTTAAATAATGATGTGTTTTTAATTGTTGACTTTACCATGGCCAAGGTCAGTTGGATGTACCCTTATCTCCATAGCTGTCTACGGGAATACCCATCAGTTTCACCATATTGTAAGGCTGGGTTTACATCTGTGAGTTTCACGTAAGTAGTTTACGTGGTTAACTTACGGTTTACTAGTGTAAACATTGTTATAAGTACATTTTCATTAGTAAATTAATTACGTAAGCTACTTACGTAAGTAAAATTTCCCACGGATTTTAATAAAATCTTAATCTACGCGAACGCAGTCGCGGGGATCATCTAGTCATTTATAAAGTACAGGTAAAGCCCTTTCATAATATGATACCCGACATGGTATAGTTGTCTTACTTTTTCATATTTTTTTTTAATGATGTAACCACAAACTCACGGTTTTCGGGATTATTCCCTTATTTGTTCTATAAGATCGACCTACCTGCCACATGATTCTAGGTCAACGGGAAGTACAGGTTAACCTATAGGTTTTCTTGACAGACACGACGGACGGACGGACGTACGGACGGACGGACGGACGGACAGACAGACAAAGTGATCCTATAAGGGTTCTGCTTTTCCTTTTGAGGTACGGAACCCTAAAAATGGATTTTTTAAACTGTCAAAAATATTATCACACTATCACATTAATATTTACTCCTTCACGCAAAAACTACTGAACGGATTGGGCTGAAATTTAGAATGGAGATAGATTATACCCTGGATTAGCACATAAGTTACTTTTTATCCCGGAAAATCAAAGAGTTCCCACGGGAATTTTAAAAAACCTACATCCACGCGAACGAAGTCGCGGGCATCAGCTAGTTTATAATAAATCATTGTACACTATGCCTAAGACCATTCACAAGTAGCGAGTAATAACCATGTAAAAACAAAACCAACATATGCGAAAGAATTGTGCATTCTTTGGTCGACAGTTTGATTGTTTCCACGTCTCTTGCAAGTTGCATATTAATTTGTTTGGATATTTTATTGAACCTACCTATTAACTTGATATTCACACGTATTTACTTACTTTACTAGGCATGGTGTACCTACCTGTGTAAATAAAATACCTATATAAAAAAACCGGCCAAGTGCGAGTCAGACTCGCGCACTGATGGTTCCGTACTCGAGTATTTTTTCCAACATTTTGCACGATAAATCAAATACTGTTAGACATAAAAATAAATAAAAATCTGTTTTAGAATGTACAGGTAAAGCCCTTTCATATTATGATACCCCACATGGTATAGTTATCTTACTTTGAAAATTGAAACACATTTTAATTTTTTTTTAATGATGTAACCACAAATTCGTGGTTTTCATATTTATTCCTGTACTTGTGCTATAAGACCTACCTACCTACCAAATTTCATGATTCTAGATCAACGGGAAGTATCCTATAGGTTTCTTGACAGACACGACGGATGGACAGACGGACAGATAGACAGACAGACAGGCAGACAACAAAGTGATCCTATAAGGGTTCCGTTTTTCCTTTTGAGGTACGGAACCCTAAAAAACTAGATGATGCCCGCGATTTCGTCCGCGTGGATTCAGATTGTTTAAAAATCCCATGGAAACTTTTTATTTTTCGGGATAAAAGTGGCCTATGTCAGTGTCCGGGATGCAAGCTACCTCTGTACCTCATATAAATCGGTTAAACGGATGGGCCATTAAGAATCCCGTGGGAACTCTTTGATTTTCCGGGATAAAAAGTAGCCTATGCCCTTCCCCGGGATATAAGCTATCTCTGTACCATATTTCATCAAAATCGGCTAAACCGCCCAGTAGGGCGGTGAAAAGCTAGTAGACAGACAGACGGACACACTTTCGCATTTATAATATAATGAATAAAATACTAATATTGTAATAAAATATGAATAAGTAGATACGGTATATTGTAATAAACATAACAATGTAGTCGACCGCATCTAAGCGAACAGACTTTACCGGTAGTGCCTGGGAAACTCATTGATCATGCGATACTGTATAAAATAAGCTAATCGGCCAATCATATAACATCACGCACAATTAGGCCTCTAATCAATCAACATAGTACATGACGTCACCAAATCACCTAAGGTTTTGCTTATGAGCAATTCATAACGGCTTTCAATCAAACAATTATTTATCTGATTAGCTTATGAATGACGATTTTATAGGATTTGTTTCAGGGTTGGCAAAAATTGTTTTTAGGGTTCCGTTGTTCAAAAGGACTAAAGGAACCCTTATAGGATCACTTGTACCTGTTATTTCCCAAAGCAACCGTGATCCAAACAGTCGCTAATCGTTTTTCCCTGTGTTAGGAACGATATGCAGAATATATATTTTATAATTTATAAAATAACGAAGGTCTGGCACGCGCTGGCTCTTAGTCCATTAGGCACTAGGATAGGTATGGGTTTAGGTTTACTGCAGAAATATTCCTAACGTTTAGTTTTTAACCCGCGACCCAAAAAGAGGGGTGTTATAAGTTTGACGTGTGTATCTGTGTATCTGTCTGTGGCATCGTAGCTCCTAAATTAATGAACCGATTTTAATTTTGTTTTTTTTTTTGTTTGAAAGGTGGCTTGATCCAAGAAAATCGGTTCAGCCGTTTGAAAGTTATCAGCTCTTTTCTAGTTACTGTAACCTTCACTTGTCGGGGGTGTTATAACTTTTTAATTTCCACTTGTAAGTTAACGTGATTAATCACCACTACATCATTTTTTGACAATCCGAAAGTGTACAATAGTACCCGATTTGAATAAGTGACTTTGACTTTGACTTGACTTTGAATGACCCGGCTTCACTGTCGGGATACGGGAAATGATTCGTGCTTACCTATCGCGAATTGCGTGGCCGGCGTCAACTGCATCGTTCTACACTTCCGCACATTCTCGGTAAACCAATGTTTATTTACTAACAGTAACAACGAGAGTAGTGTGTTCCTTGCTAACAAAGTTGCCTTGCAACCTCTTTTTAACCCCCGACCCAAAAAGAGGGGTGTTATAAGTTTGACGTGTGTATCTGTGTATCTGTGTGTCTGTGTATCTGTGTATCTGTGTATCTGTGTATCTGTCTGTGGCATCGTAGCGCCTAAACGAATGAACCGATTTTAATTTACTTTTTTTTGTTTGAAAGGTGGCTTGATCGAGAGTGTTCTTAGCTATAATCCAAAAAAATTGGTTAAGCCGTTTAAAAGTTATCAGCTATTTTCTAGTTTTCTTGTAGAAAAGAAGGTTAGATAACCCTTAGGTTCATAATATTCAAGTGTCAATTGACAAATGTCAAGCTGTCAAGATGGACGTTGCCTAGATATACATAATTATTTATTTGAAAATGATTTGTCGGGGGTGTTGAAATTTTTTAATTTAGACTTGTGACAGCATATATTTCGGAGAGTGTGCACACGACCTTTTCGATTTGGCCCTCCCTTCACCATTTTACCACCGATGTCGTCGACATCCCATCTACAACAACGTTTTGCGTCATCATTCCTCATAGGCATGGCTAAGGTTTGGAATACTCTTCCACGATCTGTGTTTCCTGCCAATTACAATCCGGGTATCTTTAAAACAAGAGTGAGGCATCTTCTAGGTAAACGCGTCCCATCTTAGGCCAAATCATCACTTTCCACCAGGTGTGATTGTGGTCAAGCACTGGACTATAATAATTAATTTAAAAAAATGCCTGCCATACATTGCCTAGGCATCTTGGTTAGTGTAGTTTTCCCGGACACCATACACGCGATTTTGTATACCTATTATTATAAATGTTGAATAGAGTAGTGACAGTAGGGGTTCACATGGAGTCTATGCGGAAAAATTCTGTCTTCGAGAAATATTCTCCCTTCCTTCTTCTACAACCGCACCGCACGCCACCACAAGCAATTGCACCCGACCGTTGTTCTTTTTTCCACGCACATGCAAACAGTGGAATCAATTCCCATCCGCGGTGTTACCACTAGATTACAATTTTCAAAAGGCGGACCAACAAATTCCTGAAAGGTCGGCAACTATAGATAAGTATTATTTGGATTTCTATGTCGGCAACGCATCAGCGGCACCTCTGGTGCTGCAAATGTTCATGGGCGACGGTAATCACTTAACAGCAGGTGACCCGCCTGCTCATTTGTTCGCTATTTTTTATTTTAAACAAATCCGTTGTGACCGTGGCATCCGCGTCTCAAAACGATTTTATCAAATGCAACTCGCAGTATACCTGCTGCAGTCGAATGGTCATAACTCATGAGACCCAAGCGCCATATGAATGGTCCCGTATACAGTAAAACCACAGGTAAAACCTCACACGTGAAAAAATCGAATCGAATAGCCGCAGTGTGAACGTAGCCTAAATGTAAGAACACTCGCTTCGATACTTTTCGTTAATCAATAGCGTATAACACAAACAGTAAGACAGTAAAATATTTTGATAGCGCGATCTTAAAGATTACTAAGCCTGTCACTCCGGATTAATGCGTTAAAAGCGTGTTGGTAATTTTAATTATACTGAGGTCATTGGTCAAGTAGGTACTTTGTATTATAAAAATATTATGATGAGTTATGATTCAAGCCTACAGTCACACCTACTACAAAATTTTAAGGCCCGATTAAAAGTAAACGGGATTTAAAGTGGGTTTAACGTCCGTTCAAAATGCGCTTAAAACTTTGTGATAGGTCGAGCGGACTTTGCATAGATAACACACTATAATATTATTATACCAGAGAACTTTGAATGCGCTTTCGTAGAATGACAAGAAGTAATTGCTTGGAAGGTCGGGATTGTTCGTGTGTGTTCGTACGTGATCGCACGAATCAAATTCGTACGAAAATGTATCCAAAGTGCGCTTGGCCGCAAAAGCGATTCGATTTAAATTTTGAAGGGCAGATGGCGACTGGCGAGCGATCAGCAAAGCGAATCACTGACATGAGTAGCGAAATGAATGTCTAGTAGATGAAGCTGTATGAAGGGACGACGGAGCAAGGCTTCTGGTGTTTCTAGCCCATTTAAAAAACCTATCAACTTTGGGTCCCAAAATCAATACCAACCAAATACCTATGTTTTATATCTAAGTATACCTATTCTTTTCCTTAGTTTACATAAAAAATGAACAAATCACAGAAACCTCAAAGAAGGTTTTCAGGTTTTCACTATAATGGTATTTACGAGTATCTTTCATGATTTAACTGTCAGTTCGCGGTAACAAGGTCGTATAGGCCTCGTATAGTGCGCCTCTTACGCATTTCAGCGAGATGTTGCTTGTTTAGCTTTTCTGTATGATAAGGAGAATTAATAGTCTCTGGGAAAAACGGACTAAGTATATCTTAAGGTACGTACGCACTACAACTGAACTCTGGCTCGGCTACTACGGCTGGAGAATATCATGCGGGGCGCTGACGCGACGCGCAGTTCAGCTGCAGTTCAGTTCAAGTGCGTGGGCACCTTAAGTGGTTCTAATGGATAGTTGCGCTTGCGCAATTGAATACCTGAGACAAATTAAAACAATAGCGGTCAGCGACCTTTATCAATTTCTTGTTGGATTATCATAGTGCATAGACCGTTAAAACGGCACTGTCAGAAGATTACATAGGCAAGGCATTTCGATTGTTATCAGCGATATTAATTGCGCTGACAAATATTATATTTTATAACGGCGAGTGAATACAGTAGGTAGCTAGGATATAATTCACTTTATAAAAGCTGACAATGTTTTGTTAAGTATTGTACCTAGAAGTACTATTTATCTACTACATTGTATCGAATTTCCATTTTTCTTAGGGTTGTTATGGAATCCAAATAGTGCACAAGTCCTCCATTTTCATATCGAATGTTCTCTTTTTAGATGAGACCTCATCATTGCTTTTTTAAGCATGATTGTTGTCAAACGCAAGCCTATCAAGCAATAAAAAACGGACGGACCAACGGACGGACAGACAGACAGACAGACAACAAAGTGATCCTATAAGGGTTCCGGTTTTGCCTTTTGAGGTACGGAACCCCAAAAACATGTTTAGGAGGATGTCTAGGAGGACAATCTAGGATCATCCCAACTTTTCACTCTTAAATACTAAATAATAAAACTTTTCACTCTGCTGCAGTTTTGTGAGTAGAATGCTTTAGGTAGGTAATCGAACAGGCAGATAAATAGATAGATGCCGATGTTCCGAGTTCGTGATCGATTAAAGGAGTCGATTATCATCTGCCACCGTGAGACCTTGATTGTTGATTGTGATAAGTAGCTTCTATTATCTATTACTTTACCGTTATAAATATGAAAATGTTAAAAACAAAATATTAGGAGAGCGTGTAGCCCATGGAGGAGATTATTTACTCAGATACAAGTTAGTCCTTGACTTCAAACTCACCTGGTGGTAAGTGATGATAAGGTGGAAGCGGGCTAACCTGGAAGGAGTATGGCAGTTTTTATTAAACCCATACATACCCCCTTTGGTTACTACACGGCATCACAACGGCATCTTACCGGAGCGCTAAATAACTGGCGGCACGGCTTTGTCGGTAGGGTGGTAAGTAGCCACGCCCAAAGCCTCCCACCACATCAGACCAGAAATTTTGAAATTAGGAAATTCTAAACCCCTCTCGGGAATCGAACCCTGGACCTCCCACTAATAAGAACATACCAATGATCCTCTACCTTTTATTTGCTTTTACGGTTCACGAGATACGGTTCAGCCCACTGACGGACGGACGGACAGCGGAAACTTAGTAATAGGGTAAAATAAATCTGACTTTTTACTTACATCAAAAAATGGCCCTCCTAATTTCGATTCAAATTCAGTTGTATTCAAATCAAGGCATGGACTTAAAAATACTCAATCAAGGTAGGAAAAAAACTAACTATAAAAAAAATTGAAAATTACCGTTCATTCTTTTCGAAATGAGAAACAAAATAATTACACCATGTACCTACACCATCTATTGTCAAACCAGTAAACTAACTTTCAACGCGAGGGCACAAAAAGTTATTTTTATATTAATTTACTTATTATTTTATTACTTACCCACTTATTGTGATATTTACGTGTATTTTATAAGATTATCTTGTTTGTTATTAGGTTTTAATCACAGACTTTAATTTATTTTACAATTTAATACTGTGAGTTCAACTCGTTTTCGAACGAAGCGAAACGGCGCCATGACAACATAATTTGTTTTGAGGTTGACAACCGCTGTATCGATTTCGCAGGTAAAAAATTCTCTTTTTGCATGCCGAACAAAAATGGACAAAGCATTCGAAATACAAAGGCAAGCTCGGGATAATGTGAAGACATTGCAAACTTATTTAACCGATTTACAAAACTGGGAAGTCGAAATGAAACGCAAAGAGGCCGCGTTAAACGGTGAATTAGAACAGGTTTAAAAACTCAATAATTCTAAACGATTAGTGTTGAAAGCTACAAAACACGTAAAATATTAAGTATAGTGCTGTTTCGTGTCGTGTATTTTACCTCTAGTGCACCAAAAGTATCGAGTATGTATCTAACAATTTCGATTTCGCGTATGCTCTTCCATGGGGGTCTGGGGTTTTTTATTTTGATTTTGTACTTCGTCGCGGCGTTGGTTGAGACCTTGAAGCGTCATATAACTAACTCTGAGCCTTTTGGGGATAGGATCTTCCACCAGTGAGGAGCAAGGTGCGTAAGGAAAAGCCGGTGCAAGTGAACAAGGAGGCCGGCAAACGCATCAGGGCGTCCGACTACGGCGCGTGGGAAAAGTTTGATGTTGTATGTATTGTACTGTTATTTATACTGTTATCACATCACACTAATATTATAAAGGAGAAAGTTTGTATGTGGGTGTGTGTGTGTGTGTGTGTGTGTCTGTATGTTTGTTACTCCTTCATGCAAAAACTGGACGGATTGGGCTGAAATTTAGAATGGAAATAGATCATACCCTGGATTAGCACAGGCTACTTTTTATCCCGGAAAATCAAAGAGTTCCCACGGGAATTTTAAAAACCTACATCCACGCGAATGAAGTCGCGGGTATCAGCTAGTATTTCAATAATTCATGCCTTAAAGAGTATCTGTGTGTAGTAATCGTGAGTTTTCTTTGACTTGTGCACTCAGGCACTACATTTAAGTACAAAATAACACAAAACTTGAAACAAGAGTCTTTTAAAACAATTATGATCAACAATAATTTGTTTTATATAATGAACCTCTCTATTGTGAGATCTATATATCGCAGCACAATAGAATAAACTGGGAGTTGTTAAAAGGACATCTCAATTAGACCATTTCACTAAACAAATCTAGTGATATCATAGAATACTCAGCATAGTTTATGAAATGTAACGACAGACTGGACATAATATAATATTATATTATATTAGAATCTAAGTAGATACTTATTTATGTTCTAATCTAACCTAAACAAACTAGTTTTTGGCACCATTCTTCTTTCGTAAAGAAGAAAGTCAGTCAGTTCAGTCTGTCTTTACAGTTTACATTACATAAACTATGCATTATGCCTAGTTTATGCCATTTCGCTGCGACATATAGATCTCACAATAGAGGGGTTCACAATCTTTCGACAGTTTACAATCTCATGAGATTGATTCTATTAAAATTGGATTATAATTTAACAGCATTTACAATTTTACTGTGACATCATATTTTATGTATTAGATAAATGTGTTACAACTATTTAAACACTTCTTCATTATTGCATAATAGGACAAAGCATGTGAAGAAGTAGACATGGCAGAAGTGGGACCGGTGTCCTTGGACAGCAAGAAGAGTCAATCCGTCAAGATGGAGAAGTTGAGAGAAGAGGCACAGTATGAGAAAGAGAGGGTAAGATCCATTTTTGTGAGAAGCCTGCCAAAGTTAAAACAAGTGTAAATTAAAAATTTTCAACACCCCCGACAATTGAAGGTTACAGTAACTAGAAAAGAGCTGATAACTTTCAAACGGCTGAACCGATTTTCTTGGACTATTCTGCGCCTACGATCCAAAGTATCTGAGTTTTCCAAAACATCATTTTCAAATAAATAATTATGTATCTAGGCAACGTCCAACTTGACAGCTTGACATTTGTCAATTGACACTTGAATATTATGAACCTAAGGGTTATCTAACCTTCTTTTCTTCAAGAAAACTAGAAAAGAGCTGATAACTTTTAAACGGCTGAACCAATTTTTTTGGATTATAGCTAAGAACACTCTCGATCAAGCCACCTTTCAAACAAAAAAAGTTAATTAAAATCGGTTCATTCGTTTAGGCGCTACGATGCCACAGACAGATACACAGATACACAGACACACAGATACACACACGTCAAACTTATAACACCCCTCTTTTTGGGTCGGGGGTTAAAAATATAAGGGAATGACACTCAAAAGAAGTGAAGCTTTGTAGATTTGAGACAGTCGTGTAGATGCATGCTAACGAAGGAGAAAACTTGATGTTGATGGTGATGTTTTTCTCAGTTTAATTTCTGACGGCAGAGCATGCAATGATGCTATAGAAGTTTCACCTCACTTAATCTTGCACAGTGAACCTGTCTCTTCCAGCATACTATGACTATGAGACACCAGAAATGTACTGATACTGTTATGGTCTCATACTATGTTGAAAGCATGCATGTTGTGTAGAGTTCTTTTTACTTGAAACCGGCTGTACTTTTGTAAACTGATGAGATATGAATTACGCTGAATCAGCTGTTGATATCGATACACCTCATTCTAAAAACTTAGCCCTTCAAGGATTTTTCATTCCTAGTTTTTTGACTACAAGAGTCTAGTTAAATATCACTTTTACAATAATTTCTCCTTTAAATATCTTATTAATAATATCTAAGAATGAAAAATTTACATATTCTCCAAGTCGCTCCACTTGGAGAATATGTGAATTTTTTGAATACAGTAGACTATTAGCAATAGTTGAATAAAAACTGCCATACTTTAGTGGGGATTGAAGGTTGAAATTAGCCCACTTCCATCTTAGACTGCATCATTATTCATTACTTACAATCAGTCATCTCATCTCAGTCAAGAAGTGTAGTGAAATAAAAAATGATTATTTACAAAACCGTAGTTCAGTGATCCTGTTACACACATTTTTTTACACAAAACTTTAAGTAGGTGTACAAAAATTGCAGAAATTGCCTGACTGACAAGTTGTGCTCTGTGAAAGTGCACAAAAACTTGCCAGGGCTGACTTTTGGACACTTAGCTTTATATTTGAAACACATGATTAAACTCAACATAAAATGTTTGTGGCTATGATTTGCAGGGAAACAACTTTGTGAAGCAGGAAAAGTGGGATGATGCCATAGCGTGCTACAACCGTGCTATAGAGCTGGTGAAGGATGACGCTATTTACTATGCTAATAGAGGTCTCTGCCACCTTAAGAAAGAGAGGTAAGTGTTTTTAGGGTAGGTAGTCCATACCTCAAAAGGAAAAAGGAAAGAAAAAGAATTTGTATTGAGAGAGAAACTATGAAGAGGGCGTAAAATTCTAAACTTATTTAATACATTTTCCAAAATAAAACTGAAATAAAAAAATATTATATTATATTGTATCTTGAGGTAAACTATGAAGAGGGCATAAAGCTCTAAACTTATTTAAACAATTTCCAAAATAAGACATGAAAATTGAAATTTAAAAAACAATTTATTACATTCCAGCCTCCATCAAGCAGAAACAGACTGTACTGAGGCACTCCGCTTGGATCCTACATACGTAAAGGCACTTCAGCGTCGAGCCACAGCCAGAGAGAAGCTAGGGTCTTTGCGCGCTGCTTCACACGACCTCAACGAGGTCATCAAGTTAGAGCCTCACAACGCTGCAGCCCGGCGTCAGCTGAACGCCATCAAAGCTCGGATGGGGACTAAAGGAGTAAGTCTATTTTTATCTTCATTTATTTATCTATGTTTAAAAAAAGATAGAAAGTTCCCACAGTTGGAAAGAAACTAGGCTCTGCACACTGGCTCACACAATCTCAACGAAGTCATCAAGCTTGGATGGAGATTAAATGAGCTCCTCTTTACTATCCATATTTGTATAGGAGTGAGAAAATTTGCCATATAGCTTTATCTGTATGAGAGAGAGAGAGAGAGAGAGAGAGAGAGAAACGAGAAGTTTGCAAGTAGTAGCTAGAGAGAAACTTGGCTCTATGTGTGCTGCTTCACATGAATTCAAAGAAGCCCTATATAATATTTCTTTCGATATAATTGGGAGCAATCATGAGATTACAAAAAAATATTCCTTAGTTCAAAATAATTACTACTAAAATTAATAGTAAAAATCATAATATTTTGATTCTGACTTTTCCAGGCTAAATCCAAATCATCACCAACATCAACACCTACATCAGAATCCAATCCGATATCGAAAACCAAAGGTCATCCTAAGATCATAGAAATACAAGATAGTTCAGTGGAGTTAGTAAAAGAGCTATCACCGTTAGAGAAGTGGAGGGATGGGATTGGTGAAGATGTGACGGTCATTAAACCAGTGAAGAAACCGCCGCATTTGAGATCTAAGGTGAGTTTGAGCATAACTTTTTAACCACTTTTTAGGGTTCCGTACCTCAAAAGTAAAAACGGAACCCTTATAGGATCACTTTGTTGTCTGTCCGTCCGTCCGTCCGTCCGTCCGTCCGTCTGTCCGTCATGTTTGTCAAGAAAATCTATAGGGTACTTCCCGTTACCTAGAATCATGAAATTTGGCAGGTAGGTAGGTCTTATAGCACAAGTTAAGGAATAAATCTGAAAACCATGAATTTGTGGTTACATCATTAAAAAATTTTAATATTCTAAATTAATATCTATACTTACTAATTAAAATAAATTCTATATTCAACTATCTGTATAAGAATATGCGTTTCTTTTTATTTCAGAGAGCACTGAAACATGTACCGATCCAAGAAATCCTATTAGGCAGAACTATAGTAGAGAAACCAGCTACTCGTCTCAAAATCATTGAGATTGAGGACAACCAAGCTCACGGTGACTCCAATAACAATGATTCAAACAAAATTAGCCAAAAAAGTGACATTCATTATGACCATGATATTGGCCACGGTGACCAAAGTGTTGGTCATGCTGACAAAAGTGAAGTTAACAATGAATTTGCTAAAGTTAGTGATCTGAGTGAGAAAGTTGTAGCTAATATGGTGCCGCCAGTGAATAGTGTTCAATTTATATTGGAGTGGAAGGGTTTAAGAGGAAATGATGCAGCTAGGAGTGATTACTTAAGTGTAAGTTTCTCTTTAAATACTTTTTATTTTGCCATTTTGTGTCTATATACTCAGTATCTTTCTAAACAGTAATAGCCTAATCAAGATATTGGCCTCATATTTGGCGGGTCTGGGTTTTTAGTATGACCCTCTAACTTTACTAAGTAATGGTAATTAGACATAACTTGCTTACACAGTGATCAACAATATCGCGAGGAAACCTGCCTGTCTAAGAGCTCTCCATAATGTTCTCAATGGTATGTGAAGTTAGCCATTTCATATTTTTCCAGGGTGGTTGAGTATGTCCTTAACCATTTTTATTCTGAGAGAAGTCCTGTGGTCACTAGTGGGCTGGCGATGGGCTGATGATGATGATGATGATCAATTAGTTCGTCATCTATGTGTTCGCGTATTATTCACTCGATTGAGTTGAAACTTTGTATAGCGGCCTCCACTTGCGTGAACGTTTTTCATATAGTACTATCCGCGTACAATAGGTGGCGCATAAGTCGCATTACAATGCATGCTGGGTTATTGCTAGTTATAACCATATTGCTTGTGTATTAAACTAGCGGCACGCTATGATGGCCGGTTTGACGTTTGTCCGCTCATGAAGTTCCGTATTAATTGATAACGACTTTGAAGGAAATAATTGTATTACTTTACTGACGATAGTGATGTGCAGAGATTCATAAATTTTATCGAATGTAGTTTTAGGTTTAGGACTCAAAATTTATTTATTAAATTGATTTCTTAAATGTATACAAGTGTAGAAAAATCAGTTTGCACCATTTAAGGGGTGAATGTACTTGTGAATATGAACAATTTTCACTATGTGGACAAACCTCTGAAATCGCAAAAAAATATCAATAATTTTTTAAAAATGGAATTGCTTCGAAAAGTATAAACTGTCAGTGCAATGCGATTGTGATATAGTTTTGACCTGGCTTTGGATTTCAAATATTGATACTGCATTACTGTTGACCCTTGCTCGTTAATTTGGACTCTGTTCAAGCCCTTTGTTGTGGATTTCGTCGATATGACCGAACGTACGCAGAGAACTGTTCTAAATAGTCAGACACGTGAGTTCGTAATACGCCTTCGTAACTATTTCGATCGTGAAGCTCAAAATGGAGGGCCAATTTTACCTATAACGTCAGTGGTTGAACGCGTAGCTGATGCGCTTAATATTGGACAACGAACTGTTAGACGGATAACTAAAAAAAAATATGGCGAGACTGGCACAGAAGAAAATAAACTTCACACACCAAAAAAGAGAAAACGAGCAAAACCAGTCGTAGGCATCGATAGCTTTGATGCCGATGCTATCCGAAGACATGTTTACGGCTACTATTTACAGAAGGAGTATCCAACAAGAAAAAAGTTGGTGCATTCACTGAAGGAAGCTGGATTATTCTTCGGTGGGGAAAGTTCTTTAACGAAGATTTTGAAGACCATTGGATTTCGATACAAAAAATGTAACAAACGCAAAATATTGATGGAAAGATTTGATATAGCGATGGCAAGGTATACTTTTTTACGGCAAGTGAAAGAAATCAAAAATTGGCAAAATGTTGTGTTCTTGGATAGATAACAGACGAGGCCCTGGCGACCGACCAATGGCGGTATATCCATTCACCCGGCAGGACAACTACCCGGAGGAGGCGACATCGGCCTTGGGACTTAATAACTCCTAAAATGCATGGGGCAGAAGGCAACGGGAAACCACTGCTACTAATTTCCCTAGTTAATCATCATGAAGAAAAGCACAAACAAGAAGACCCTTAGTTCCCGGCATATGAGGGTGATAATCTCCGGGCGAGGATTGAGATTTAACAACGACCTTGGCGAGTTAACGGTTACGACATGGAATGTTAGAACATTACATCAAGATGGGAAGATTGAAAACGCTGTCAGAGAAATGGAAAGACATGGATGGGATATTTTGGGCATAAGTGAGACCAGATGGAAGGAAAACGGCGAGATACCGACGTATGGAAATACTCACTTCTACTTCTCAGGTGGGGATAAGCACTATAGAGGAGTGGGTTTCTTGGTAAGCAAAAACATTAAGGACTGTGTATCGGGTTACATTCCGCAATCAGAGAGAATCATTCTGCTACAACTAAATACAAAGCCAATCCGTACAAACCTAATCCAAGTATATGCACCAACTGCAGATAGCACACAGGATGAATGTGAAAAGTTTTATGACGATTTAAATCTGGTAATGAAGATGACAAAAAATCATGACATTAATATTATAATGGGAGATTTTAACGCTAAGGTGGGGGAGGCACCTGTACACAACATTATCGGGCAATATGGTCTTGGAGAAAGGAATGACCGCGGTGAGCGCCTAATAGAGTTCTGTGCAGAGCACAACCTCACTGTAATGAATACATGGTTTAAACTACCTAAAAGGCGTTTGTATACTTGGGAATCCCCTGCTCACACGAGCTCAAATATTGTTAGAAATCAAATCGATTACGTATGTGTAAATCGACGATTTCGCAACGCTATTACCAGTGTAAAAACATATCCAGGCGCCGATATAAATTCTGACCACATTCCACTGGTGTCTAAAGTAAAAATCAGGTTAAAGAAGCTAGACAAACCTAAACCAAAGAAAGTTCTCGATCTACGTAGATTTGAAAACGATGAAGTTGCGAAATCCTTCAGAATCAAGACTGACGAAGTAATTGTTACGGAAGAAGATAAAGAATGTTCAGAAGAGGACTTATGGTTGCATGTAAAAAACAATCTATTAGCTATTGCTAAAGATACTCTTGGTTTTAAGGATAGGATTTGTAGAAAGCATTGGATTACAGATGAAATAATTGACTTGTTTAATAAGAGAAAAGATTGCAAATCAAATTCTAGTAAATACAAAGAAGTAAACGATGTGTTACAAAAGAAAATAAAAGAAGCCAAAGAAGCAGACTTAATTTTGCGTTGTAATCACATAGAATATCTGGCAGCAACTCACCAACACGGAGCATTACATAAGGCAATCAAAGATTCTCCAACAAGACCGAACATTTCAATTTCAAATGCTGTAGCAGACTCAAAAGGCAATATAATCATAGAACTGGACAAACGTCTGCAGCGATGGTCAGAATACATAGCAGAATTGTATTACGATGATCGACCCAGCCAAACAGTTAGGGGACCGCCTCTAAGTGGCCACTCCATTCTTCCTGCTGAATTAGACTATGCGTTACAGTCGCTAAAACACGGAAAAGCGGCAGGAGAGGATGGTATACCAGTAGAACTTTTAGTAGGTATGGGTGACAAGAGCAAAAACGTCATGCTACAACTGTTTAATAAGATTTACGACTCCGGAAATATCCCAAAAGATCTTCTTCGTTCCGCTTTTGTTACTATCCCCAAAAAACCTAGAGCGACCAAATGCTCTGACTATCGAACAATTAGTCTGATGAGCCATACTACAAAGGTTTTCCTTAAAATAATTTATAATAGAATAATAGGGAAATGCCAAGACAGTATATGTCAACAACAGTTTGGCTTTAGATCGGGAGTAGGAACGCGGGAGGCCATATTCACGTTAAATGTCTTAGCAGAGAGAGCCATCGAAATGCAACAGAATGTGTACCTCTGCTTCATAGATTATGAAAAGGCATTTGATCGGGTCAAACATCAAATTCTTATGGATGTCCTCAGAAAGAAGGGTTTGGAAGATAAAGATCTCCGACTAATAGGAAACCTCTATTGGAACCAGGAAGCAGCAGTGAAAATAGAGGGTAAACTCTCGGACTGGCGGCCAATAACCAGAGGTGTCCGACAGGGCTGTATACTATCTCCATTACTCTTCAATCTGTACTCTGAAGAGATCTTAACAGATTTACTAAGTTCTATCCAACAAGGAATTAATATAAACGGAGTATGCGTAAACAACATCCGATATGCTGACGATACAGTACTGATTGCTAATTCTGCCACCGGACTGCAACAGCTGATTACCGAAGTATCAAGAGCGGGAGAAGCTAAGGGCTTATCAATTAATGTCAGTAAAACGAAGGCAATGTTGATTTCGAAGAGGCCTGAAAGTCCCTTCCGTCTGGAATTGAGGGGCCAGAGCGTGGATGTGGTCCCGAAAATGAAGTACCTGGGTAGGTATTTCACTTCGGATCTGGATCACCTACAAGAAATAAAGTGCCGTATTAGCCAAGCCAAAACCATGTTCCACAAGATGTCCAAAATCCTCTGCAGCAACAAAATACAGCTTGAGCTGAGATGCCGCCTTGTAAAGTGCTATGTCTGGTCCACCCTCTTGTATGGTTGTGAAACTTGGGTTCTCAAAAAGGAAGCAACTAACCGCCTACAAGCTTTCGAAATGTGGATCTACAGGAAAATGCTCAAGATAACCTGGAACAGTTTTACACCGAACACTAAGGTACTGGAATTGGTCCACAAAGAGAGAGAACTCATGTCCACCATCATGCGAAGGAAGCTCGCTTTCTTTGGACATTTACAGAGAGGAGGACAATTCTCATTCCCAAGATTAGTTTTGGAAGGGAGAATTGCAGGCAAAAGAGCTCAAGGTCGCCAAAGACGTAAATGGTTGGACGATATAAGGGGGTGGACAGGGCTTAGTTACCCGAAGTTGAAAGAGGCGGCTTTTAATAGAGAAGCTTTTCGGATGATGATCGCCAAACTTCGTTTCGAAGAAGGCACGCGATGATGATGATGATGTGTTCTTGGATGAAACATGGCTTAATGCTAACCATACTGTAGGCCGTTCTTGGAACGATGACACAGCAGCATCTACTTCCAAAGTTCCTGTAGGAAAAGGATCGCGACTTATAATTTGTCACGCCGGAACCATCAACGGGTTTGTCGAAGGTTCTCTCATGGCTTGTAACGAAGAAAATTTTTCACCACCCAATAGGTGAAAAATTTAAAAAAATAAAATAAAAAAAAACAATAGAATTAATTCCTTACTTTTACTTCCAGCTGACAAAATATATATATATATATAGAATGAATATAGGGAAAACCTTCGGGCGCCAGCCAGCTGGATAGAAATCTCCACAGATAGACTTGCCGAGGCCTGGACTTTTAATCGCAAGTCAGAGATTCGGTCCACCTAGCCGTGCTCTCTAGTCCGGGACGCCAAATGTCCACAAGAAATAAATATTGGTGAATAAAAATCAAAGAATTTAAAATTTATTATTAAAAATTAATTTATTAAATTTCTAAAGTTTTATACAAAATTTTATTTATTAAAGAGGAAAAAAAAATATGACAATTTATAATAGGTACCGCCCCTTTGTTCTTGTCTTAATTTTATATGTCTTATATATAGATACAATGAGCCAATTGTCACTTGTCTTAATTTTTTATATATTTTATACAATTATCAAAAATAAACAAACTTATAGTAGCCTGGGCCACATGGCCACACACTAGGTTATAAAAAAAATAAAGTCCAAATTATCACAAAATTCGTTAAAATAGAGAATAAGCTAGGCACATGTCGAATATCTAACTAATTCCACAGGCCGAAAACTGTATTCCATCACACCAATTCCGGGATGGAATCCGATATAACACGTAACATGTACGATCCAAAATGAAATTTACGGGAAAATTCCCATGATAAATGATCAAATGAGGCGTTAAATGATAACAATCTGGGAAGAAGATCTAGGATCAACGGCTGTAACAAGGAAAATGTTAGGTTAAAATTTTCATCCATTTTCTTGTTGGAAAATTCAATGTTCTAATGGCGAGATTGGGTAGAAAAATGAACACTTACCGCTAAAAGCGCCGTGTCCTACCACTCTATAGCCCTCTGGCCCATAAATATGTATTATACTTATTTAGTTTAACTTTCACATTTTTAAAAATTAATAATTGACGAGCAAATGTTTGCGTGTCTATGTAGGAAGAAAAAGTGAAGCTTCAAAATGGCCACCGAAAGATGCCAACTTCATTCGGTAAACGAGCTGTCAAAAATGTTACTAGTTTTTTTTTCCAATATGAAAGAAGGTTTGACAGATCGTTGAATTACATTCCCAAACGTCACGCCTTAGAAACGTCATGGTGAAGTTTGGGACACTGACATATGACGTATAAAAAGGTCTACAAACAGATTTCAGGTTATGTTAATAAAAAAATATGCGATCAAAAAAAAAAGGATGTAACGGGACCGCTAAGGTACACGTTACAGGCTTTTGCGTCAAAAACCACTGGAGACTATCATGAAGACATGAATGGAGAAAAGTTTACTGAATGGTTTACCTCAATGTTGTGTAGCCTCCCTGAACCATCTATTATAATTATGGACAACGCCCCATACCACTCGATGCAAATTGACAAGCCACCTGCCCAATCCCAAAAGAAAGCTGATATCGTCGCATGGCTTCGTAAAAATGGCGTAGATGCAAACATGAATATGTTAAAAGCGGAATTAGTACGTCTTTTAAAAGAAAACAAACCAACCAAGATCCGATACGTCATTGACGAAATAGCATTAGAACATGGGCACAGAGTTATACGGTTACCGCCTTACCATTGTGAGTATAATGCGATTGAGTTGGTGTGGGCTCAAATTAAGGGATATGCTGCAAGACACAATACAGAACCCCCATTTACCACAAAAAAAATGCTAAAATTATTAGAAGAAGCTTGTGAACATGTGACTAAAGGAGACTGGGAAAAGGTTGTGAATAGAACTGTTAAATTAATAAGGGAAGATTATGAAAGAGATGTGAAAATAGATAATATTATAGAAAACGAACATATAATTATTAATGTATGTGATGATAGCAGTGACGACAGTGAAAATAGTAGTATGGACGAATCTGATTAATTATGGCCTTTTGTGGCACCTTTTTTGGTATCTTTTGTATTCATATGTTTCTTGTGTGCATATAAAGTATGTATATTCATTTTCGTTCAAATATTCAGTTCGTTCAAATAAATTAAATAAACATATACATTTTTGTTTTATTAAACCTATTTAATCAGGTACAAAAACAAAACTTAATTGTTTTTTGTTCGAGAATAAATTGACATTCCACATCACTATTGTAATGTGTCAAACCGGCCATCATAGCGTGCCGCTAGTGTAGATTGATAAAGAATTGATCAAAAAGTGACAGTATGCAAAAATTGTATCAAAAAGTGATAGTGTGCAAAAATTATATAAACATCGAGTTATAGATGAATATTAAACCAAAAAAATATTATTTTTCAGATAATAGAACCATCCAAACTACCGTCAATTTTTGAAAACGCTCTCGAAAGCGACGTGCTCTCGGAAGTTCTTCAAACATTACACAATAATAGGGATAAATTCAAGGACAAAACCATTGGAGAATATCTGAAGAATCTATGCAGAGTGAAGAGATTTTCGGCATTAGCTATGTTCCTCTCTAATACTGATAAGGAATGTAAGTATTTATTCTTAAATTAATATCAACACAAATTCATAGAAAAGAAAACTGATAGAAGTACTTCTGCAAATTCTGTTGCACACAATCCCTAAACTAAAATGATAAGTCTAAATGTATTGTTATCTCTTTCATAATGATCCTTGTGGAAAAGGATAGCACTAAATTTTAACCTGTCAATTTAGTCTAGAGATAGTGAACAATAGAATTAGCCAGAAAATCCATATTAGACCCAACCAGGAATGAAACCTGGAAAGTGAATTAGCCTAAAGATCCATACTAGGCTCTGGAAGGAAGGTTTAGATCTAATTTACAGGCATAACGAATAACTGAGTAGGTTCCTGCGGCATTGGAGCGGTGCGGGAGGGGTGTGATGACGTCACGCGAGAGCTCAGTAGACCTCACAAGGTGAGGAACCTTGTAAGTAGTGTCACCCTCCCGCACCGAAAAAAAAAACAAGGTCTTAATAACACTAAAAAATTAGAGTAAAATTGTTTGTCTGTCATTTGGTGTATTTTAATGTTGTTGTACATTTATATTCATGTGCTCAGAATTTTCTCTTTCATTTGACATCCCACTCAATACAATAGCAAAATAAATTTTTGGAGACCCACACTTTTTTTGATGTAACATCTGTTAGGTCACTTTTTTTTTGTATAAAATATAGCCTATGTCACCTGGACCTTTACAACGAATCAATTGACACCTCATTCATCAAAATCGGCCCAGTAGTTAAGGCATTACTGTGGAACACACAGAATCTGGATACAAACATAGACTGCTAAAATCATTACCCAACCTTTTGGCTTTGCCGCAGTCGGGTAAAAATAGCGAGCAAACGAGCAGTTAGGTCACCTGATGTTAAGTGATTACCGCCGTCCATGAACATTTGCAGCACCAGAGAACAGATATGTTGCCGGCCTTTCAGGAACTTGTTGGTCCGCCCCTTGAATAATGTATTTTTATTATTTCAGTACTAAACAGCATGCTGTCTCATTGCAAGGAAGTGGAACATATCAGTGACAGTGAATTAATGGAATTGAAGAACAAATACGAACTCTAAATAGTTATAAAAGTTATATCATTACAGGTTCAATATTATGTTTTATTTTTTGTTTCATCATTGTTGCAAGGAATTTTTAATTGAACTCTTTAATTTAAAGTTTTTTTGGAACATAAGTAAATTCTTTGTTATTAATATCATTAGCGAATAAATTGCAACTTATTTTCGTCAAAAATTGTTAGTAAACATGTCCATTCATGTTAGTAATCGTTTCTAATAAAAATTAATTATTTGTTTTGTTCTATACTTTGTCAGTTTTTCATGATATTTACAAATATGTATAGTCCGTACATTTTAAGAATGGATTCGCTATTTTTGCTCTGTGTCAATTGTCATGGTCAAAAGTTACCCATGGACGCAGGGACTGACCGTGAGTTTGTGGGGCCCTGGGCTAATACTACTTGGGGGCCTGCCTAATTAATCAATTAATAATTTTTTTTAACCCTCAACCCAAAAAGTGGGGTGTTCTAAGTTTTTCGTGTGTATCTGTGTATCTGTTTGTGGCATCGTAGCTCCTAAACTAATGAACCGATTTTAAATTAGTTTTTTTTTTGAAAGGTGGCTTGATCGAGAGTGTTCCTAGCTATAATCCAAGTAAATCGGTTCAGCCGTTTGAAAGTTATCAGCTCTTTTCTCTCTTCTCTTTTCTAGTTTCCATTTTATAAAACGGGGTTGGGGGCCCTGTTTAGCCACGGGGCTCTGGGCTGTAGCTCAAAAAGACCTTATAAAGCCGCCCATGCACGGACGTAACTTAAAGGTCTTTGGTTCTATCGTACTTTTGACTTAGCAGTTGACACAGCAGATATGGCGAGTTATTTTTCAAAATGCATTAAGAATATCTATTTTTATTGTGTGGCATTTTATTCTACTATACGTTTCTACTGAGAATACCATATTTTTATGTTTGAAACTTGTACCAAAATTCTGCTTATTTTTTTTTTTATAATTCGTGTAATTTTATTGGTTTTCTTCTAAAACAAATAAAGTTAGTGGTAGACATTATAATTTATCGAGAATTTTTGTTATTGACGGTACAAGTATTTCTTAAATGTTCACAAGGATAATTAATTGCACCCTTAGCATATAAAACAAATATGTATAAAAACATGTAAAAGAAAAAGACAAAAAGATAGATATGAATTATATGAAGGTACTTTTAGTCTACGGTAACATAGATAGAATGAAAATAAACTATAATTTATGGATGTGAATGTTTTTTATTACTTTTTGGTTTAGTTTTAATTCATTTATTCTGTGACTCAAAGAAAGAACCTCGAAGGAAGAAACTCGTATGCACCAACATGTTTTTACTGTTCGACTAATTACACATAAAAAATCCTGACTCACTAATTGAGTTATCAACGGCCAGCTCATTGGACCTAGAAAGCCGAAAGCTCTGAAGTTTCCTTTATAATATTAGGTAGACAAGGAATGAGGGAGATTTTTTTCCAAATTCATATGGAATAGGGAACATAGAGGATTTATATTTTGCCAAGCGAAGCCACGAGCGTTAACTAGTGATGGTATAGTGCGCGACAGGTTGAGATGGCAATCGGGGTATGAGACGGGGGGACGCCCCGCGTACTCGTACCATCCGTGGTCACCAGCCCGGCTAGCATGGGCAGTAGATAAAATTATATCCCCCGATTATATCCACTGATGTCATAGAAATCAGTGGATATAATCGGGGATATAATTTTTATCTACTGCCCATGCAAGCCGGGCTGCAGTGGGTTAGTGTGGGGCGTCCCCACCCCGGTTGCCATCTCCTGTCGCGTATTATACCCATAAATGCGCGTTTACCTAACAGCTTGGTAAGGGTTCTATAATTTTGTGACCTTTTACTGGGAAAAAATAACACGAACGCCTCTACAAATACTGATAGACCTAATTAAAGGGAACAACAAAAGCATGATATCATGCTGCGTTCGTAAACAAATTAATCTTAGCATTATTTACTAACTTTAGGTAATTCCATGTTTTCCTGAAAACAAGATTATTATACTTACTAGAGGATGCCCGCGACTTCGTCCGCGTGGATTTATATTTTTATAGATCCCGTGGGACCTGTTTGATTTTCCGGGATAAAAAGTTGCCTATTTAGATTACAGGGACGCTAGCTACGAGTACTTCGGTACCAAATTTCATACAAATCGGCTAAGTGGATGAGCCTTTAGGAATCCTTCGGGAACTCTTTGATTTTCCGGGATAAAAAGTATCCTATGTCCGTCCCCGGGATATAAGCTAACCCTGTACCTAATTTCGTCAGAATCGGTTACACTGTTGGGCCGTGAAAAGGTAGCAGACAGACAGACAGGCAGATAGACAGACAGACAGACACTTTCGCATTTATAATATTAGTATGGATTAGGCTTTATATTAAGTTTCTTGAAAATTGCAAACTATTTTTGCCCGACTTCGCGACCCTAGTAAAGTATAAGGTAAGTATCGCACGATTAGGCACTAGAGTATCTAGGTAAGTCCATCAGATAACAGTATTTCCTCCCTACTCAGTGATTATAGACCATGGACCTAGTGATCTATTTCTAAAAGTCAATAGACCGTATTTTAAAAATGTTTGGCAGCTAGGTACGTGAGGGGTCTCTCCATCACTCGCTTCATACAAACGTAGTTCCAATTTCATTTGAATATTGCAACCAAAGTCCATGAAATTTTGCAGACATATTCTTGAAACTAATATCTATGTCTGTGGTTTTCCAGATTTCTGTTAAAATATTCGGTTTCAAAGTTACGCGGTCTTAATACATACAAATCTTTGAGCCCCTGTAATTTTAAAACTACATATTTTTAGAAAAATCTAAAACACCACAGACACAGATATTAGTTTCTAGAATATGTCTGCAAAATTTCATGGACTTTGGTTGCTTAATATTCAAATGAAATTGGAACTACGATTGTATGAAACGAGTGGAAACGAGTGACGGAGAGAGCCCTGTTAATATTCAAATGAAATTGGAACTACGATTGTATGAAGCGAGTGACGGAGAGAGCCCTGTTAATTTAAAGCAAAAGCGAATTTTATGCAATTCTCTGGCTGGGTAGTGAATATTCGGTCGTTCAATTGTTTTTGTTTTCGGCCACAGTTTTTCCGCCATCATGTAAAATATTCACTAGGTACAAGTACCTACTACCTATTTCGTAAAATATGGGTTTGTTCAGGGTATGATAAATGGAAAATATTATTATGAAGAACTTTTAGTCATACAGGTTTCCTCGCGAATGAATTCCTTCACCGTATAGGTAAGCAAGTGATATTTAGGTATTTAATTATTGCTTAATGTAAGAGTAGCTAAATAATTATGGTTTTTTGGGTTCCGTACCTCATAAGTAAAAATGGAACCCTTATAGGGTTATAGGGTTAGGGTATCTAAGACACTTTGCTGTCTGTCTGTCCGTCTGTCCGTCTGTCGTGTCTGTCAAGAAAACCTATAGGGCACTTCCCGTTGACCTAGAATCATGATATTTGGCGGGTAGGTAGGTCTTATAGCACAAGTAAAGGAAAAAATCCGAAAACTGAGAATTTGTGGTTATCCATGATCACATAAAAAAAAATATGTTTACGAAAAAAAATTACTAAATCACATATAGATGGCTCAGTCCGCTGCAGTGCTCTACATAAAAGTGTTAGGTACACCTTGTATGATGTGGTACGAAACCCTTTGTGTGCGAGTCCGACTCACTCTTGACCGGTTTTAGGGCTCCGTAGCCAAATGGCAAAAAACGGAACCCTTATTTAAAAAAAAGTTCTTTTGGCGAAAGTAGTAGTATATAAGATTGGCCACCAATCTTATACCACTAATGCTTACAAAAAGCCAAAAACCTAAACAAAGCTATCGCGGAGTAAACACAAGTTTCCCTCACCCCATGTTTGCGCAGTTAATTGCCCCAAATGAGTTCTTTTCAACCGGAAACTAATCCGAAACGACCGGCGAGACACTCTACACTACTCCATCATCATGTCTTTTTAAAAGCTTTTAGGGTGAGACAAAGAGGGAAGAAGATTTTCAGTTCCACAGACAAGGAAAGCGAATTGTTTGTTTCTAACATAGACATACAATTTTCGCTTCGCTTAAGTCGTAAGTCTTTGGTTTCTAAACATGTCTCGTTTCAGAATCTCTTCTACATCTATTCTGTATCTATCCTCCTTTTTGACAACCTGCCTGGCGAAGTGGTAGGCGCTGTGGTTATATTTTTGGAAATCCCCAGGTTTGATTCCCGGTAGGGGTCTGGAATTTTATAGGGGTCTGGTCTGGTCGGAGACTTCGGCCGCGGCTGGTTACCACCCTAACGTCTGCAAAGCCGTGCCGCTAAGCGATTTAGCGTTCCGGGACGATGCCGCGTAGAAACCAAAGGGAAAACTGCTATACCCCTTCCAGGTTAGCCCGCTTCCATCATAGACTGCATCATCACTTACCACCAGGTGAGATTGAAGTCAATGGCTAACTTGTATCTGAATTTAAAAAAAACCTATATTTTAAACGTACAATTCTTGTAATTTGATTCCTCAGAAATGGCTGTACAGATTGGAATGACGTACCTATACCCAAAATAAAGAGTCATTTCATTTCATTTCATTTCATATACCTACCTAACACGAACGATGATGAAAGAGTTGTACGAAGCTAAGAGAGGAAACCGCACAGAGTGTTTTAGGAGACAGGGAGGAGGAAACCCAAGTCTTGAAGTCTGCCAATCCGCACAGGGCCAGCGTGGTGAACTATGACCTAAACTTTTCTCTTTCTGAGAGGAGACCCGTGCTCAGTAGTGAGCCGGCAATGGGTTGATCATGATGATGAAGACGTAGGACCGTATGGAGCACTCTTGAAAAAATCTGTCCAGCAGGGGACTCATATACAGTGATATTAAATTGCTTGAAAGTTAGAGGTGCGTGCCTGGGATCAAACCCCTGACCTCCTGGAGTTTTAACCACTAGGCTATCGTGGCTCAGATATTCAATGGAAATTTTTACTACATTAATTTTTACGTGACGTGAGGTAGGTACTGTGCTATTACCTATGCATAGATAGGTAATTACATCAGGTAGGTACCTAAATAATAAATAAAGATAGGTACTATAGGTTATTATAGGTACTCTCGAAGTAACTACATATAACTGAATAACTTAATAAAACCACATTTAGCTCAACTACGGGGTGGTCACAGACATTTTTTTAACGATTTAATTTTTTTTTATAACATACCTACCTAGTACCTACCTACATAGATTTATCCCGAGAAAACTATACCCTCTACCCATGGACTCATAATACTCCCTCTACCATTACATGATAAAAGAAAAGGGGTCAATACCCTTAGCAGGAAAAAAAAATATAGAAGGAAAAATTTGAATAAAGAAAAACTGGCGGAAGTAATTTTTACCGTAAAATCTACAGTAAATTTTTAACCCCCGACCCAAAAAGAGGGGTGTTATAAGTTTGACGTGTGTACCTGTGTATCTAGCTGTCTGTGGGATCGTAGCTCCTAAACGGATGAACCGATTTTAATTAAGCTTTTTTTTGTTTGAAAGGTGGCTTGATCGATTAGCTATAATCGAAGAAAATCGGTTTACCCGTTTGAAAGTTATCAGCTCTTTTCTAGTTTTCATATAGAAGTTTTTGTGTCGCGGTTTTTTTAAATTTTAAGTTATAAAAAACTTTATTTAATTTTATCTTAGATTCGAACACAGGACCTTTCCAAGATAAAGTACACAATATTCGTCAAAGCCTTCGACTGGGAGCGTGGCGACTCCTGTAATCCGGCTACTCGGAAGTCGGGACCGGTGGATGGTTTGAGGTCTGGAACCCTGGTATTGAGTGGCCCATGTTGACTGGACGTCCACACTAAGCCCAGCATTAATATGGACCTTCTAGAGGAGTCTCGGAGGTCCAGGTTTACTAAGGAGGGGCGAAACGGGCCAGGGGGGTGACCCAGCAGCCAAAAGTCCCCGTGTCGGCCAGTAGTGGGATAGCGTCTGGGAGTGGGCATTTGGTAACAGCCTGATCGATACAATCAGACCCGATCCTTTTTACCTAATACTGTGAGTTTTATAAAAATCTGTTAGGTACAATTTATGATATTTAATCCAAGAACATTATTAGTTTTTTTTAAAATAGCGAGCAAACGCACAGGCGGGTCACCTGGTGTTAAGTGATTACCTACCGCCGCCGCCCATGAACATTTGCAACATCAGAGGTTACTTTCTTTTTCTTTAGATTAAATTTAATTTATTTTGCTAAGTAAGTAAACATATTGTTAAGTGCTCTTATCATCTCTACACTAATTAAAAAGGATTCATTTATTTTTCAAACAAAATCAATGTAAATAAAACTAATAACGCTTGCAGATAAATCAAATTAGGCTCAAAATTGTACTTGACCAGCATGGCAGGTCTAAACCCTTCTCATTATAGTTATCAAAATATATCTATACTTATACTTAAGTTAAATTTTAAACAGTGTGTTTTCTAACGATTTAAAAAAAAAGAAACCAACAAAAACATCCTATACAAAAGTAGCAAACTGTACCAACTTTTAATATAGACAATTTTACCGTAAAAATGCGCCATCAACTTAATTAAAGATGCAGTTCAGATAAGCGTGCCAATGATGCTAATCCAATCAACAAGCGACAACGCTTCAGTCTTATTGAAAAACATGTTCGTTCAGGACATAAATAAAATGAAACATAAAAATCCCTCAAGCAATGCGTATTCAACTTTGACACGCCTTAGTTACGTTTTGAAATTTTTTGGACTGTATTGTATCTCATGTGACGGCAAAAAATTTAAATATTCATGGCCAATTCTGAGAATTGCCTTTACAACCACAGTTTTTCTCACTTTCAACTGTATAAGCATTTATCTCTGTCTCAAAACTACTACCAAAAAATCGAAAGCCAGATTCCAGGATTACATCCCAATAATTTACTTGCTAGGATATATTCAATATATCGTGGATCTTACATTCGTTTATAAATATGGGAGGCAACGATGCTTAAGCTATTACAGCGTTTACGATAATATTGACAGTATTATTGGTATGCCTTACTACAACGAAATCAAGAGGAGCATCAATAAAATATGTATCTTCTACATTCTCGTTGGATCTTTCTATCTAGTCTGTGACTATTCCGCCTTATTCCTTGCCTATGGATGGTTCATAAGCACAATCCACAGCATCGACTATATCTATACACTTATTAAAATGCTTTCTGCTCTCGATGCCATCGCACATTTCACCCAAATAAGATACCGTTTAAAAAGGATGAAGGACATTCTTCAAGATTATTATTCCAACGTTGATACCTTGCCTGGCGTATCCAAACATGTGATTTGCAAAAAGGATTTGACCAAAACTAGTAATTATAATAAACGTTTTAATTTATTGAGCACGATTGGATACAATCGATCCAATGTTATTTTAAATCTCAGCAAATGCTATTTACTTTTGCTTGAACAGTGTGACTATGTAAACGCCTTGTTTGGATTCAGGGTAAGCACATTTTTTTTTTACTTGCTACCAATAATGTTTATAAACCTATTATTATTTATAACTTTCAAATGGAATTCGTTTTTATAATTCTCAGATTCTAGTTCGAGTATTTGTCCAAGAACACTTGATTTACAATATTATTCTAATGATAAAGGGTTTAAAACTTTGATGTAGGCTGCATCTAGTGTATTATTACTTAGCTGGCCATCTTCAGTCATCATAAGTATTCTAGAAGAAAATGATGATTGCAGCTGTAGTCAATTTGGTAAATTTACGTTTGTTTTAGATTCTTCTTGATGGTTTGGTTGGCCTTTTAGAAATGGTGACGCTAACCAACTTGATCATAAGGCTAATAATTGGAACAATGGTAAGATTTCTACTCTCCCCTTTTCTCAACAGATCGCCTCAACAATAGATAATCTGTGACGATGCAGACTAAGATTGAAAGCGTTTACTACTTGTACAGACTTTTCATAATGTCTCAAAAATTTATCCATCGTTTCTTATTTTTACAAGACTGTAGTTCCTCAAATATTTCTCGATGTCTTCTTTTTTTTGTCTTTGCCGTGTTTTTTGCTTCTTTCGTCGACATCTTCCTGTCTCAACCGATAGAGGTCCACTATCAGGTAAAAAAAGCTTTTAGTAGTTAAAACGTCTTCCTCCTAATCTATTTTTTAGAGTGACATGCATTCTAAGCAATTAATTACTTCAATTGCTTAAAATGCACTTGCTTTAACGGTGAAGGAAAATATGGAGAGGAAACCTACATATCTGAGAGTTTCCCATAATGTTTAAAGGTTTGTGAAATCTTCCAATCCGCACTTGGTCACTGTGGCACGTGAGTACATCTATGATCTAAGCGTTTTTCGTTTTAATGAGAGACCTATGCTGAGAAGTGAGTCGGCGATGAATTGAGATGATTGTTAATAACAATGATGAATATTAATATACAGTACAACCAAATTAATAATGCGCATAGAAATCTTCGTCATTGTTCGGCAACGGTCGTATGATACACATGATATTGACTCCTATTTGTTTATAACAAGGTGCAAAATGCAAGTGCATTGTTTAGGGCTCTTACGATTCAATGATTCGGGTGTTTCTGGGAATATGACGAATTTTGCACCTTGTTATAAACAAATAGGAATTTCATAAAGTAATGTCTGTTTTTATCCAAAAGACGATGGTGATGATTTCTAACAATCCAGTCAACACAAGACTGGATTGTAGAAATCCCTATAAGAGGTCTGTGGCCTTTAAAAACTAGGTATATTTTTACGTTACAGATCACCTACTACGAAGCGGGATGGTTCCCATTAATTTCAACAGCTATGAAAATTGTGAACTATACCTCAATACTTCTGTGTGGGATAAATTCCTGCGAGCAGAACTATACACAAATTGATCGAATTATCCGATGTATTGATCATTTACTGACGAACAAGAAAATACGTAAGTATGACAATTATCTAAGTAAGATTATTTTATCAGTTACCTTCTATTTTTTATACAGTACTTATTAATCCCCGACCTCAATAGAGGGGTGTTCCCCTCCCCTGTGTTATAAGTTTGAAGTGTGTATGTGTGTCTGTCTGTGGCATCGTAGCTCCTAAACGAATGAACCGATTTTAATTTAGTTTTTTTTTTGTTTGAAAGGTGGCTTGAACGAGAGTGTTCTTAGCTATAATAAATAAATCGAAGAAATTCGGTTCAGCCCTTTGAAAATTGTCAGCTCTTTTCTAGTTTTCTTATAGAGGTTTTTGTGTCGGGGTTTTTTTAAATTTTGAGTTATACTTTTTGTACTATCATCCCGCGCTCTGGTCATCAAACTCTTTCACCAAAGATTTAATGTTCTTTAGCACAGTTTCGTTTAGTTTCTTCTGTGTCTTGCATTGTTTTTCTGTAGGTGTATATGTGTGTGATTTAAAAAAAAGGTGCAAGGTGTTGGCATCTAGTAATATTATGTATTTTTTTTGCCAGCATTGGAGGTCTGCGAAGCTTTGAATGAGTTGCGAGAGCTCGTCATCACACGGCCGGTCAGCTTCAATGCAGCGAGCTTCTACACCCTTGACTACCCCACTATGCTGTCCATGGCCTCCGCCGTCGTCACTTACACCATCATACTGTTGCAGAATATGCAATAACCATCCTTTACTTAATCACTTGAATCACGTTATCCTTAGCAACATAGCTAACAGCTCGCAACACATTACACTTCTAAGCCCTTGCGGTGCGATAGAAGACAGGTGAAGGAGGGACCAGGTCAAAAAGTTCTTAGGCACAAATATATCCTGTAGAATAACTTTGTGCCGATGTACCAAACTTTGGAGCTTAGAGTTGATCAGCGCTTCGTCACCAATGAGTCTTCTAGCGCTAGCTTTATTATATCAGAAAATTCATATCCATAATAATATTATAAATGCAAAAGTGTGCCTGTCTGTTTGTCTGCTACTTTTTCACGGCTGAACAGTTTTACCAATTTTGATGAAAGGTGCAGAGTTAGCTTACATCCCGGGGACGGACATAGGCAACTTCTTATCCCGGAAAATCAAAGAGTTCCCGCGGGATTCTTAAAGGCCCATTCGTCTATCCGATTTATATGATTTGGTTCAGAGCTAGCTTGCGTCCCGGAAAATCAAAGAGTTCCCACGAGATTTAAAAAAAAACATAAACCACGCGGACAAAGCCGCGGGCTTTTGTTGATATTTTTCTTCAAATATTCACAAAACTTCGTATTCGGTACATTCAATGTAGGTGCACTCTACCCCAAACGAATTTTCTGTTTGTTCGCAAACATAAGTTTCACACACGCTGCCCTCGTGTATGCTTTGTTTTAGTGTTTCAGCCGTTGTGGTCACGGTCAGGCATTTTTCGTACGCATTTTTTATGATCAATTCCCAAAAAAAATTTTCATTTTGTAGTTCTGTTATTATTTATGTAGGACTTATTGAATCGGGTCAGGTGAATTTCTCAAAATCATTTATTAATGGAGATCTCAATCACGCCAGAATATTCGTTTCGTCGCCCCTTCATTCAGCTTTGCTTACGAGGTTGAGTGGAGTGAAGCGAAGAAGTGGCAAGCGCAGCGAGCCGGCGACTTATAAATACGCGATGCTTATAATTATTTTCGTTAACTTGAAACTAATATAAAAACTACGAGGATTTCAAACGGATCCTACTGGTTTAAGAAAAAGCCGCTTAAAATAGATAATATTATAATCCCTCTAAAAATAAAAAGTTCATTAAGGCATACCTTAGGTATCTCTTCCATATTTCCTAAAAATAAACCTTGGCTTCATTATTACTGGAGCCAGAAGCTGTATAATATAATATTATAAATGAAAAGCAGGTCAAGTGCGTGTCACAACACCCATAAGGTAGGGTTCCGTAGCCTTGCTAGTTGCTAATTTTGGGGGTCATTATTTCTTAAACGGTAGTTTATAAGTATCAAAAACTGTCAATAATTCCATGATTTTAAAATTGCTATTTAATGACGGGGTGTTAATTTTTTTTTGATTCTCACTTTTCATGCCGTAAGGTAGAATTTGGCAGAACACTAACAATATCTACTATGTATTAAGATCTGTACACTAACCCAAATAATCGCACTAAAGAGAATTGAATTGAATTCATGTTCAGGAAGTACCTATTTAACCTGAAAAAAGTATGCCTATATGTAACCGTAAAAAGTTTCTAATAATTTAGGTCTAACAGTTTATTATTTAAAATGTCTGTGATACACAGACCGACGGATAGACAAGCAGACGGACTGGACGAAACTTTTAAGGTCCAAACACATCGCTGCGTCTCGTCGCGTAGCGCAGCTCAAGTCCGTTGGGACCGTTAGGGTTTCTTGTTTTACTACGGAATCCTAAGAATCTATAAAAACCCACCGGTGGTGGGCGGTGGCGTAAATAGTGGAATTTTTATCGGATTTCTATACAATTCTGTTCAATACAATGTTCACGGTAGGGAGTTTCTATTGAGAATATTTTTTCATATTAATGTAAAAGGATTTTATTGTTGTGCATACCTATTGAATTTTTCGAGTCCTGAGGAGTACAATAAAATATTACTTAGGTATAAAATATGTAAAATATTACTCTGAAATCGATAAAGATTTATCATCAGCAAACCTTTGAATATACACCTTTTACGTATTTATTTTGTAAGATGCCTATTCACTCTACTCGAAGCAAGCTATTTAAAAGTGAAGGGGAAAACTGATGCCGGAAGGGAGTTTCATATCCTATCGAATTAGAAACGAGGAAGCTACTTTGGTTTACCACGGAACCCTAAAAAAGAACGAGCTCCCAAAATAATAAGTGGGTTCTAAATTACAATCACTCAATCAAATTTTATGAAACGTAATTTACCGTGAAATTTGAATACACGGCACGGAGCAACATGAACGTAGCGATTTCAGCTGAAAATTTACACGCGTAAAATATTTACTCTACCGCACAGGTTTTTTTTGTTTGCATTGGGGTAACCATATTGAAATTAAAAAATTATGGACAGCCGACAGTGAAAGCTTGAAACTATGAAAATAAGAGTTGTTTTATAAATGTAACTAATAACTGGCTAGATTTCTAGCTTAGTCCTATTTCAAAGGACATCTGTCACCCTGCCTACATTATTAGTTTCATTCGGGCCACGTGGCCTAATAATTGCGTGAACCGGTTATTAGTTTTTATATAATGGATATCACTCAAGATAGATTAAACGTTAAAACAGAGGTATATTTTTTTTTTGGATTTTCAAATGTAGAATCAAAAACAAAAATTTCTTAATTTTTAAATTAAAGCAAATAACATTAGTTTACTTTTAACATCTACCGATGCATTATTAACATTAGCGTGTCGGTGACGCAACCTTGAAATTTTTACTCGCCCTAAAATCGCCCAGAGCCTAAAGAAGTTTTCAATTTGAGTAAACTTCTATAGGCACAACTTGAGAATAACTCAATTTTTTTTCAGACGGAAGTAACGTTCTAACGTCAATTCAACTGAAAATAGACGCCAAACATAACAGCCGCTTTGAGACTGCCGTCTTTTATCGAGTGTCATGGATTGAAAGTTCTTTTTATTTTATCATTTTTTAAAAGAAGAGATTATTAAATCAAAGTAAATTAAAATCCATACTTACGAATTAATAAAATCGTAGATGGCGCTGTTCGTTTCTGAATCACGCTTTAAATGTCTTAGTTCAAGTTTTCATAAGCACCATTAAGATGATATTAAGCAGACCTTTGTCACAATAACGGGGAAACGTTAGGATGAGGAACAGGGTTCGTCCTGAATGTTACAAAAACCATGGTGAGTGTACCCGGAAACGCGGTCCGCGCTACCGTATATAGATGTCAGGTTATTCGCGTCCGGACAATTGTCCGCGCGGCTAAAACATCGCCGGACATTACTCGCTGAATAAATTCCCACTGCCATGTTCATTTCAATGCACTTTCTTTATGAATTTAGTGCTGTTGCATTGTTTAGGTTTCATAATATTTTGACTTCTCTGGCGCCACAGAATTCTTGGCAAAATAACAGAAATGGTATCTGCCGGCAGTAGGAACTGCCGTGTTCATTTCAATGCACTTTCTTTATGAATTTAGTGCTGTTGCATTGTTTAGGTTTCATTTGACGACTTTTCTGGCGCCACAGAATTTTTAGCAAAATAACAGAAATGGTATCTGCTGTTTTTAAGACCGCCACAGTGCGTTGCCTATTTTTAGCAACTCGCTCACACAAATAAAAGAATAATTCGTATTAGCATATTATAAGTAGCTATTCAGGAGGTTCGTGGTTCGATCCCGGGTACGCACCTCTAACTTTTCGGAATAATGTGTATTAAACTTGCAAGCCTGAGTGTTCTTCATAGTTTTCTCTGTGGTGTATGATTTGATAGGTCTGTCTATCTGCACTTGGCCAGCGTGGTGGATTTGCCTAAACCTTTCTCATTTTGAGAGGAGGTTCTCAGTAGTGGCCCGGAAACGGGGTGAGATGATGATGAATCGATATATTTCAATAGTAAATACACGTTTATATGTCCCAATAAAACGTTAGTTGTTACAATTAGAAACAATAGAGAAAGACAAAGGTTATCGCGGAAGACAAAGTATCCATCATACGCAATAGGGCAGTTCCAACAAAAGAGGATATAGATGGAATTACATCAATCCAATTTGAGGAACGGTTCACATTACTTCGAGGGAAGGATGCGTGGCACAAGACATAAGCACAAGCGGTTTAGTAACAACAAAAATAAACATCCATCATGCATCTAAAAGGACTTCTGATAAAGACGCATCATAGCTGCTTAGTCTATTATCAATAATTCATACTTATTTATACAAACGAACTAACATTCTCTATATTATGGTAGTTATATAGGTACAAGTGTAAATTAAAAATTTATAACACCCCCGACAAGTGAAGGTTACAGTAACTAGAAAAGAGCTGATAACTTTCAAACGGCTGAACCGATTTTCTTGTATTATAACTAAGAACACTCTCGATTAAGCCACCTTTCAAACAAAAACAAACTAAATTAAAATCGGTTTAAGTTAAAAAGTTTAGGAGCTACGATGCCACAGACAGATACACAGATACACACGTCAAATTTATAACACCCCTCTTTTTGGGTCGGGGGTTAATAACGATAGGTACTTATAATATCAGTCATGATTAATACTGTAGATATCTTATAACTTACACCATCAGCCTATCCGAAGGCCTCGGAAATAAAAATGAAATGTTGGACGGTAAAATAAGATGTCTTAGTATTGTCCTAAGGCCAACAATATACGAGGTTTAATGTCTTTACTTAAAAGCATACCCTTTGTACAAGTAGCTTTAAAATTGATATACTTACTTTCCCTTCCAGCGTCCCTGTGTCTTGCCATGTATTTAACAGGGCTGTCTCCGTCACTTACTCCATACAATCGTAGTTCCCATTTCATTTGAATATTAAGCAACCAAAGTCCATGAAATTTTGCAGACATAGTCTAGAAACTAATATCTGTGTCTGTGGTGTTTTAGATTTTTCTAAAAATATGTAGTTTTAAAATTACAGGGGCTCAAAGATTTGTATTTTTCTTTAAAAAAAGGCCCAACTTTGTGCTCGTTTTTCTAGACAACGAAGCAATTTAATGAAATTTGGAAAAACCACAGACCTAGAAAATTTAATGAATATTATGTAGTAAAAAAATTATCGTTGTATATTTTATATTGTTATAATTATGTGGGAACTACGAAAACCAGAAATTACACCCAGAAATCTTGAAAATTTCGTGCTGTCTCGATTTGTGCAAGCGGGGTGGTGAAGTGCGGGGGACGACACGTGAAACTGACAGAAACTGACAGTCTAAACACACGGGCCACATTTAGACTGCACCCAACTCCAAACTTGTCAATAGGTCTAACTAAATACACTGGTACATTTCAACTTGCGTTAGACGTATGCGTTACCTACTCAGACGTTGCCTGTAGATAAAAATATGTCTCATGTTTGCTGGCAATAGCGCATGCATCAAACCCTGCAAGTTGCAACTCTCTTGCAACCTATTCCTCACGCAATACGCACAGCTTTAATATTATAATTTTTGACAATGTATATATCGGAAAAGCGGTCTCGTTATTAATTTTTTAAAAGAGCAGAACCGTTGATCTCACTTGGGTCACCGGTTCTGCTATCACTATCCACAATAGAAGCCAGGAGCAAAAGCTAAACAAAACCTGATCTGAATATCTAAAACTAATACGGCGAAACACTTCGAGAAAAAGGTACGTAGCGCCCCGGCCGCCGTTTGGCTCGTCTTGGCGGGGGCACTGCCGTGCCCCCTGATTTAACTTTATGTTACCATCAATTTTACTCATAAATTGTTGTTATGAAATCTCTACCCACAAAGCTTAACGGAACAACTAAAGAAACTAAAAGAAAGAACTAAATTAATTGAAAGAAACACTGAATTGAAAAGGTAGGTAGGTAGTCAACTTATTTAACACTGTAGGTAGAATCAAAGCATTTTGTTACGATTAAATTTCACCATAAATTATTTTTAAAACAACACTGATGTAGATAGTAAAATAATTTTAATACTGAAGGTATTGGAAGGTACTGGAGGTACTTGCTCAAGAAAACCAAACAATGAACTAAGATTGTTGTTTGTAATATTTTAATTAACTAATCAAGAAAACGAAACATTTAATTTTAGATCTTGATTTATAATAATTGTCAGGAATTACCAATTCCTGCAATAACTTCACTACCTACCCACTTAAAACTCTGGGTGTAATCTATAAGGGGATTTTGCAAACAAACACGTTCTAATTGAATTTATTTTATTACGAAACTGTAGGTAGATTTAGAATAGAATAGAGCAGAATTATTTTTATTCAACTAAACTTTTAAGAGGTATTTTTGAATCGTCAAATGCATCTACCACTGGTTCGGAATGCCTTTCCTTAAACCGAGAAGAACCAGCAAGAAACTCGGCGGTCGCTCTTTTCAAATATTTGATTTACAATATTATGCCATGAATACAAATAACTGAAATCCCTTGCGTTATTTATCACTTTATCACAATCACGTTATTACGTTATTAATTGGTTATTTAAGGAAAAGACTCGTTTTACAATATTTCGGCATGAATTGCAATTGCTATTGCAATTCTGTGCGTTATTTACTTTTCACAAACATTTTACTACCATAACGATTATTTAAACGAAACATCACTTGTGAATTTAGCTTAAACGATTATAAGAATTCACTAATATTAACCACAACTCGAAACTACTCTGTAAATATTATTTTAAAGCTAATAATAAGACCTAGCCAACCTAGCCTTCTATTTTAGCACTAAAATTGGGCAGAGTTTACCCCTACAACCTTTCTCTAGCGCGTGTTGAAAAATTAATGATAAATTCTCGTAATTCCGAACAAGTCCAAGCCGGCAGCGCCCCCACTTTTACATCATAGCGACAGCAATACTTGGCTCCCATTGGTTCTCCTGTTTCGCTTTGCATATCAACAACTTCTATTGGCTGCCGGCGTCGTACGCGCTCGGAAATTCTTGTTGCTATCCAGAGTTTGGATAGTAGCAAACTATTTAAATAAACTAAGGTTAAAATTATAATGAAAATAAGCTTCTAAAATTATCTTAACTATTTAACATAGATTCTCCAGCAATTTGAACAGCAAAATCATTACACAAAAATAAATAGGAAACATAACGAGTACTTACTTACTTCTGAGCATACAAAAACATTCTTTTACATAAAAATAAATAGTAATCAACGTGCATCATTTTTATATTAAAATTAACACCAAAATTGCATGATTTGATTAAAAACTATACGGTTTAACCTTAGCTTAATAGATTTATAATAAAAGTAGTTTAATGGAGTGATGAAATAAAAGCCCGCCAAGCCTCCGCGGCGACATATACTATATGTAATGCCATATCACAGGTCACTCTCTGATTTATTGCTAACAATTTACTTCCAAATGCAAAGAAATCTAAGTGTGTTGAATTCACACTGCCCAATACCAGGACCTTAAATGACATAAATTCATTGATAAATAATCATATGTTGAAAATAAAGGAGAACCCCGTGTTTCTCGGTATAATGTTAGATGCAAAGCTTCTATGGAACACCCACATATCAACACTTGATGGTAAACTCAGCTCTGCTGCTTACACTGTTAGAAAAATTCGACAGGTACTGACGTGGAAACTGCAAAAATTGTATATTTTGCCTATTTCACTGTATTATGTCTTACGGACTCTTGCTATGAGATAAAGCGGTAGATATTGAGAAAAAAATGTATTACAGAAAAGGACAGGACGTGCAATTTATAATTTAAAACCGCGCGCTGCCATACAATAAAAATATAAGGAAATAAGTACCTTATCTATTATCTTATAGTAGCTTCTAAATATATTTACAACTAGCTAATGCCCGCAGCTTCGCTCGCGTGGATTTAGGTTTTTAAAAATCCCGATCCTTTCATTTCCCAGAACAAAAGTTGCCTCTCCGTAATAGCCCGTCCCCGGGATGCAACTTGTTTCTGTATCACGTAAGAATATTTAAACGGATGATCCTTTTCAAATCCCGAGGGATCACCAGGATTTAGGAATGCAATTTCTTACAGCATCAGGGTTGAGATCAACGACAAAGTGTTTACTTGGTATAGATACCTTCAATATCAATTAATAATCGACACTTTTTAAATCCCATTAGCTTTAGTAGTCAGGTCCCCTGCAACATCAGGGTTGAGGAGTTGGAATCCAAATTTTTTATTGAACAATGTCGCAAACTTTCTTTATCGATTAAAAAAACTACCCAAAATTACGCAGTTAGGTTACCTGCCAAATTTCATGGTTTTGAGTCAACGGGAAGTACCCTAGAGGTTTTCTTGACACACACGACAGACAGAGAGATAGACAACAAAGTGATCCTATAAGAGTTCCGTTTTTCATTTTGAGGTACGAAACCCTAGAAAACGTAGGAACGGCATTCCGAACCAGTGGTAAATTTTTCTGACCATCCAAAAACACTTTGAAGTTTACCTAAAAGTTTACAGGAATAAAAATTTATCATTGTATTCGATTCCATTTCATTCTATTCCATTCTGTTCAAAGATAAATAGATAATAAAAATATTTGTCACCGAAACAATAATTTACGATTCATCGACCAATATCAATTTTACTGATGACAATCTGACTATTACCAAAGTGAACGACTACTATAATATCTATTATATACGACTAACATAATATGTATTATAAATTGTGTGCCGTTTGCATTCTCACTAGGTTCTCATTAAGTTTGTTTTATTTGGTTAAACTTTCTGGCATTTATATTGTTATGACGTTTAATTGGCAAACAGTCTGTTTATTGGCTGAAACTCAAAAATTCAGCCAATCACAACAAAGAAAATATTGTAATAATGATTGATGCAGCTTTCTGTAATTGAAAACAAAATATTTGACATTAACTTGAATGTGACAGTGTTTTCCGAATAGGGTTGCCAGAGGCCCCGTATTTTACTGGTTACCCCGTATTTCAGGATACAGAAACCTGTAATTATGAAAATAAAATACGGGGCAAATAAAACTAAATATTTTTAGGGTTCCGTAACTCAAAAGCAAAAAAGAACTCTTATAGGATCACTTCGTTGTCTGTCAGTCTGTCAGTCTTTCCGTCTGTCCGTCTGTCCATTTGTCCTTCTATCCGTCTGTCATGTGTTCATGAACAAATATTAGTATTTTCAATTTTCAAAGTAAGATAACTACATATATCAAGTGGGTTATCATATGAAAGGGCTTTACCTGTTCATTCTAAAACAGATTTTTATTTATTTTTATGCATATTTTTTTAATGCATAACAGTTTTTGATTTCTCGAGTAAAATGTCGGAAAAAATACCCGAATACGGAACCCTCGGTGCGTGGGTCTGACTCGCACTTGGCCGGTTTTTTACAAATTCAGCAGGAGCTGGCTGGCGAAATCAAACACTGACGTTATTTCCAGTAGAAAGAATATTTTCCTTTTGCGGCAATGCGTAGCCGAAACCCACTCGATATTGATCATGGTCGTAGCCAAGGCGGCGGGGCTTGGTTTGAGGATGTAAGCCTTTTTTTATACAAGCTAGCCCGTGACTTTAATCTTTTCTAGTGGTAAGTGATGATGCAGTCTAATTTCTTGGCCGTTAGGGCCATACTAACCATATAACTAGCCATGACCGAAGCCTCCCACCAGACCAGAAATTTTGAAATGGCGACTGCGCCTGGGAAGCCGTCAAAAACCTAAGCCTAAAATAATACTTACACTATTTCTTGCATTTGCTTACCAATTTTTTTTTTGGAAATATATCAAACATTTCGCGGTCACTTCACTCGCGCTTTGAATTTCTATTACTTGGTGTAAACCCCGCAATTTCGTTTGCATGAATTTAGATTTTTAAAAATTCCGTGGGGGATTTTCCGGGCTAAAAAGCCGCCTAAAAAAAATGTCTGGGATGCAAGTTACCTCTGAATAGTAAGTACCAAAATTTTGGTAAAGAAGATGGGCCGTGAAAGGGTAACAAATAGATAGGCAAATAGATATACTTACGTATTCGTAATATTAGTATGGATAGGAAGCTTTAAAAATAAAATCTTGCTATGGCTAAACTCGTTTCCCTTTCACTTTAATTTTTTCTGTATTGAACCAAAAACACTTACGCTCACTGCGCTCGCGCTTTTTTATTGTTGTATTTTATCTCACTGTCAAATTGAAAGGCGAAATTCCACTAACCAGGTAATTAGCCCATAAAGTTGAGCGAATGTTTTTTTCCTCATGACAGGATTCAGTTCCGTCCCTAATAAAACCTCTCCCGCAATCGATTCCTGGCTACGGCCATAGTATTGATACTGTGAAGGTGGAATTACAAATTAAATGTAATTTTAAGTTGAAATGAGAAGATTGTATGCATGAAATGTATAACATTTTGCTTTACAACACTAAGAGTTTTTAAAAGCTATTTAAATAAATAAATCTTTTATTTAAAACCACATTGCAAACACAGTTCACCAATCAAGACACGGCAACATACAGAGAAAAAATACAAAACTTACAAATAAACTGAAATATCTAAATAGGCTTTCCATGCATTTCAGAGAGAACCAACGCCTATTTCTTCAAATACTTCAAATTTTCAAATTTCTTCAAATCTTAACCCCGTATTTTTGATCGTGTAGCCTGTAAATCAAAAAGAGCCAGGTGGCAACCCTACTTCGACCTAGACAGAATGAAAAATTGTTTTCATTACTCGGTATGCCTACTGCCATAGTGTGACAGAAAGTGTGACGGTAGTTGTGACCTCTGATTGGCCGACTCTCTTTCACTATTTGCTAAAATTGATGATTGCAACAACAATTTTTTCTTTTTTGTAATCGAAAACAGAACACGGACGTCAAACAGGTTGACTAATTGCAATCATTTCTGACCGGCTAACATTGTTCCGCTAGTGGCTCAAACTCACTGTCGCAGCAAGAACATGGTAAATTCAGCCAATCACAGCAATTTGAAATTTGGTTATCACAAATGTACCGATCTAGGAACCGAGAATGCACGAACCAGGGCAGATAGAGATAAGAACAATAATATCATACGTAGGAAATCGACGGGGGATCGTTGACAACGATAGCCTTAACTTAAAGCGACGGCCACACAGGCCGCGTATGCGTCGCGTAAGCGTAGACGTAGCGCGTACCATTGCGTTGTAATGTATGGAACTGTATAAGACATGGCATACCGCTTGCGTGACGTGAACGTTCGCGTAGACGTAATGCGTGCAGTTATGTCTACGGATTCACGCGTCACTACGCGCGTGTCACGTGCACGTGCTTGGTGTGAACAAGAGTGAATAGGCATCTTCTAGGAAAGTGCGCTCCAATTTAGACTTCATCATTGCTTTTTCAAGGCATGATTGTGGTCAAGCGCAAGCCTCTCCTCTGATAAAAATAAATAAATTCAATTATTGTCTAGAGTCTAAGCATATCTAATCAGTGTGATAACTGATAACTGTTTATTGATTCCGATTGTGTGTTGCGGCTACGATGCGGCTGCGAATTGGCAGCGGTGCGGTCCGCAAAATTCAAGTTTTTAGTTTTTTAGTATATTTTTTGGCTTCCGTTCTCGAAGGGCCCCAACGGGACCCTATTGCTGAGCCTTCGCTGTCCGTTCGTCCATCTGTCTGTCTGTCAGAGGGCTGGCTGTATGTCGTAAATCGTAATAGGTAGAGAGTTGAAATTTTTACAGAAAATGTATTTCTATTGGGACTATAACAACAAATAATGAAAATTTCAAAATGGCCTCCATGAAAACTAGAAAAAATTAAAAAGTGTTATTAATTCTTGTGCTTAAGGTGGTTTGGAGCCGTTTGTGTTCGATTCTGACACGCACTTGGCCAGTTTTTTAAATATAATAATAATAAATAATAATAATAAATAATAATAATAAAGCTTTATTTAATTCCATATATAAAAAAATACAAGTTTTTGCTAAAAAATATTTAGAGAACTTATGGAATAGTTGAGATTAGTGAGTTAGTAATACAAATTAAATTATGGTTAGTTTGTTAGTACAAATTATATTGACATAGGTGGTGTATGTCTTCAGTCTAAGTTCATATATTGTATGGACCCCCTCTGGGCAAAAGCCTCTCAGTTTTTTAAATATACTTACTTTAAAAGACAATATCGCTCCATACTTACGTCCAAATAAAGTAATTTGGGCGAGCGTTGCATAAGTGACTTTTGTATTGGAGCTTCCGTTTATCCGACTGTGAAAATTTTTAATTACGCAAGTGCACAAAAAATTTTCACCCATTTCCACGAGGCCCATAACTTTTAATTATTTGGCTTAAAGTCTACATTTATTCATGGTAGTGTGGTATATTGCTATACTTGCTGTATTCAAAAGGCTTGTTATAATTGGTTAAACTTTTAATTAAGATTCCAGATTAATAAATAACTACAATTTACTAAATTATAAGCTAAGCTGTTCTAAATGTCGTTCCAACTATTGTCTTCTAATGCACTGACTTGCGATTGCCGACTTGTTTTTGAAACGACTCAATTTCCGCCATAACCCCCGACCCAAAAAGAGAGGTGTTATAAGTTGATGTGTGTATCTGTATATCTGTCTGTGGCATCGTAGCTCCTAAACTTATGAACCGATTTTAATTTAGTTCTTTTTGTTTGAAAGGTGGCTTGATCGAGAGTGTTCTTAGCTATAATCCAAGAAAATCGGTTCAGCCGTTCGAAATTTATCAGCTCTTTTCTAGTTACTGTAACCTTCACTTGTCGGGGGTGTTACAAATTTTTAATTTACACTTATTTTTTATTGCTTCACTTCATTCAATTCAATTCAATTCAATTTACTTCATTGCTGAAACGTGTAAGTAGGTAAGATCGTCGTCGTCGACTCTGTAGGTACCTACTCTAGCAACTTAAAATAAGTAATTGTATGTAAATTTCAAATCACGAATTGCATTAGTCAATTCGAAATGTTTTCTGCGAAAACATTTTTAACTTACGCTTGAATTTCATCAGAAAAATATAGAAAATGAAAAATCCAAAGATCAATTCGAGTTTTTAATTCCCCTTTTCTCTTCCCGGGGGAGTTCGGCCGCAATCTTCGCTTCATTTTCAGAAGCGACGCTGTTAGACGGCTGTGCTACATAAGGCTTGGGCAAACAAGTAGCGAGACTGCAGCGACTCGCGATGACAACTGCGCAGCAGTAGCTCAAGGACTATCAGTGTGATAACGCTTTTGCAACGTTCGTTAATAAACGATAATAATAATTTGAATAAGCGTTATCACACTTATTCAAATTCAAAAAACTTTGTTAACAATCATCTGTAGGAGGTTGGAGCCTTCTTTTAGAGGTAGGAGAACTACCTCTGTGTCAGAAGACACCGCTCTCCCATAGCAATACAGTATTATCTGATTACTGATATCTTCGTATTCGAAGTTGCAAGTTTGAGGGACGCGTGGCCTCGTCGAAAAGTGCATATAGTAGATCAGCAAGAACTCAAAGTTCCAATAGGCAGGATACGACTATGTTTGTCGTAGGGGTGATGACCGCTAGAGCAGAAAAAGAGTGGAGACCGCAAACAAGTACCTAAGCATAGAGTGGGGTGCTCTCAAGCAAGACTGACTGACGATAAAAGGGTGTTGGGATATGTCTGGATGAGGAAGGCTGACGATTGGGTGTAGTGGCTTCGAGGAGGGTATATGTTCAGCTGTGAATGACAGCTCGCTGAAAGGATTTTGATAATGATATCAGTTGATTGCGCTGAGTAAACAATTGACCGTAGGCAGTAACTGCATGGTGTAGCAACTCATGTCGAAAAGGTGTTTGGAGTCCCGTAGCTCTTAGAGATCTGTAGGTATTTGGTCATATTTCACTGGTATTGAAATATTCACGTCTGAATAAGGAATGTAAATAGATGTAACGTTTGTAGTAGAATAAGAAAATATAATAAATGCTTAAACTTGTCAGTATAACGACTTGGGTACGACAATAGTGCAACGGATGGGGTTTGAACCGCCAACCTTTCGGAATTCAGTCCGCTCCTCAACCGTTGAGCTATCGAGGCTATAAATATAAATATATATTGCATGTTTGATTTTTACGGTAGCAAGTAACTGTATGAAACACGTTACAACTACACTGAAGAATTACAATTTTCTTTGTCATTTCATTAGGCATGATGGACACGACGCTGCACGTTCTGCGTTCCATCTATTGAAGCCTTTAGATGGCTGTGCCACTTATTGGTGAGGGATTTTATACCATTTCTCTGTGTAATTCCTTGAACATTAAAATGAATATTATTTTATCGCATTGGCAATTATTATTTTTAACCCCTGACCCAAAAAGAGGGGTGTTATAAGTCTGACGTGTGTATCTCTGTATCTGTCTGTGGCATCGTAGCTTCTAAACTAATGAACCGATTTTAATTTAGTTTTTTTTTTGTTTGAAAGGTGGCTTGATTGAGAGTGTTCTTAGCTATAATCCAAGAAAATCGGTTCAGCCGTTTGAAAGTTATCAGCTCTTTTCTAGTTATTGTAACCTTCACTTGTCGGGGGTGTTATAAATTTTAAATTTACACTTGTTGCATCTAGGATTAAAAATGAAATACATGTATAACAGAATTTTGCTAACATCTCCGACCCTTTAACCTCTAAAGTCCACAGCTGGACATAAAGTCTTAAGACCTGTATCCATGTATGCAGCGTTTCCGCTGGACATAGGATACAAATTTATCTGTCCATGGTTATCATAGAAATAAATAAAACCTATGGCGCTCCAAAATCGATGATGGTTATGTTGTCTCTTCACTTTCACCTTGTAAAGACTTTGAAACTCTAACTTCTAGTCATCCGAGCTATATGCCCCATCCAGTGCTCACTTGACTTAGGTTGGCTTTTTCTCCTCATTTCTCAGATTACTAAGAGACACTCTTTTTTTTCTCTCTCTCGTTTGGCTTTACACAGATTAGCCAATGTCAAGTTTGTAGTTATTTACAAGTTAGGGAAACTATATAAGTATGGACTTCGTCTGTGCCGGCGCTCGCCGACACACGCGCGGCGCCCCTTTAAAGCGCTTCCACCACCAAAAAAACACCAGCAAAACCAAAAACCGGTCACTTTTAACAAAAAAAAAAACACTTCAAAAAGGCACAGCACGCGCGCCAGCAAACGCCAACACAGACGAAATCAGAGGCGCTCTTTAGACATTGCAAAAGTCCTTAAAAGCCAACAAATTAAAAAAAAAAAACCAGTTATAGGTACCAAATCCAAAATTCAATCTCGAACATAATCTCTTTGACCTTATTTCAACAACTGATACAATCCGTTGATCGGCTTAGAAAACTTACAATAGTGTGAATTTTCTTCGATCTGACGCCTTCAAGCAATTGTTGGTTTAGGACCTTTGGCTTCAGAATTGTTTACCTTCAATAACACCGTAGGTACATTGTAGAGCAAGCTGAGTTATGTTTTAACTAAGTAGCGACCGTCCCAAGTTGCGCTCCCGTGGGAATTTCAAAAAACTCGGCATTGTACCTTTTCTATCTTAAATATGAATAATCTAAATACATATATAAAAGGAAAAACTGACTGACTGACTGATTTATCAACGCACAGCTCAAACTACTGGACGGATCAGATAGCTATTATGACGTAGACATCCACTAAGGAAGAATTTTTTGAAAATTCAATTCCTAAAGGGGTAAGATAGGGGTTAGAAAATTGTATAGTCCACGCGGATGAAGTCACATAAGAGGGCTCTCTCCGTCACTCGTTTCATACAATCGTAGTTCCAATTTCATTTGAATATTAAGCAACCAAAGTCCATGAAATTTTGCAGACATATTCTAGAAACTAATATCTATGTCTGTGGTGTTCCAGATTTCTGTTAAAATATTCAGTTTCAAAGTTACGCGGTCTTAAAAATTTACATACAAATCTTTGAGCCCCTGTAATTTTAAAACTACATATTTTTAGAAAAATCTAAAACACCACAGACACAGATATTAGTTTCTAGAATATGTCTGCAAAATTTCATGGACTTTGGTTGCTTAATATTCAAATGAAATTGGAACTACGATTGTATGAAACGAGTGGAAACGAGTGACGGAGAGAGCCCTGATAAGCTAGTAAAATAGAAAAGAATAAGGTGACTGACTGACTGATTTATCAACCCACAGCTCAAACTACTGGACGGGATCGGGCTGAAAGGCATGCAGATAGCTATTATGACGCAAGCAACCGCTAAGAAAGAATATTTGAAAATTCAAAATTTTGCACCTATTTTCCTTAGAATTTTTCAAACAATCCCAAAAACAGGAACACTTACTCTTTTATTCCTTTTGACCGGAATTCAAGCGCCGATAAAATCCAAATCGGCTTAGCCAACTTCGCCTTGCAGCGGCGCAAATTTCCCCGTTCTCGGCGATTTTCAAGCTGTTGTTGGTTTAGGACGTACGGGCAGACTTATTTACCTACAATAACAACGAATACTATCCGTAAGCCGGCTAACCTGAAAGTGTAAGAAAATTTCCAAGGTATGTTTTAAGTTTAAGCTTAATTTGGAACAAGATTTACGTAGGTATGAATAAATGAATGAATATACTTTTATTGTACACCACAAAATTAGTACAGAAAAACACATACGAAGCACACAAGATTTACGTAGGTACCTCTTAGTTGATGCCATATAATCACACTAATAAAAAAATTTAAAAATTTGTGTGTATGTGTGTGTCTGTGTGTATGTTTGTTACTCCTTCACGCAAAAACTACTGGACGGATTTGGCTGGGAATGGAGATAGATAATATCCTGGATTAGCACATAGGATACTTTTTATCCCGGAAAATCAACGAGTTCCCACGGGATTTCGAAAAACCTAAATCCACGTGGGCGAAGTCGCGGGTATCAGCTAGTAATAAATAAGTGAGATGCCCCGTATTTAATTCGTGGTCAAATAATTTAGTTATTTTTTTTTCTCTTTCATTCAATACTTTTGTATTTTTAGTGGTCCGTCCAACTCCAAATGAAAAAATCGATAAGTTGAAATTTGATACACATGTGAATTTTAACCCAAATATGCACGTGTAATGTAAATAAAATATGAATTTGAATTCGAATATTCGACACTTTTGGGGGGCAAATCCTCCGTATCAAAAATTACTAAGCCAAAAAATTTAAAAAATATAGAAAATTGTTTTTGACTTAGGTAAGTATAGATTACATGAAAACCTATAAGAATTCTATGGTCTTAAAATAACATGGTAAATCTCTCAATAGTCATTGTGCGTAAAAACTTAGCTTATTAGCTCCACGCGAGTTCAACTCGCACTTGCGGTTTTTTAAACGTAAGTACATTAAAATTGCAATTTATTAAAACACACTACTAATATTATAAAGGCGAAAGTTTGTGTGTATGTAAGTATATGTGTATGTGTGTGTGTGTGTATGTTTGTTACTCCTTCACGCAAAAACCACTGGACGGATTTGGCTGAAATCCAGAATGGAGATAGATAATATCCTGGGTTAGCACATAGGCTACTTTTTGTCCCCGAAAATCAAAAAGTTCCCACGGGATTTCGAAAAACCTAAATTCACGCGGGCGAAGTCGCGGGCGTCAGCTAGTATAATATATAATAGATAGCATTTTCTTCTCCATATTTTGCCTAAATGAAGCAATGTTGTCGAGTAAGTTTGTTTGCGCCAAGCAGTCAGTTGTAAGAGCTGCAAAGAGCTCTACAAATTCGACAAGTTTCGGTATGTGCGAGTTTGGCTCGAACTGTGCGGAACTCCGACGAGCGACGAGTTATCATTAATTTGAAGCGGGGTTAAGACGAAACTTCATGTAAATTGTGAGAGTTTTTTGTAGCTATCTATGAGGGAATATTTAAAGTATTTTTAACCCCCGACCCAAAAAGAGAAGAGGGGTGTTATAAGTTTGACGTGTGTATCTGTGTATCTGTCTGTGGCATCGTAGCTCCTAAACTAATGAACCGATTTTAACAGGGCTCTCTCCGTCACTCGTTTCATACAATCGTAGTTCCAATTTTATTTGAATATTAAGCAATCAAAGTCCATGAAATTTTGCAGACATATTCTAGAAACTAATATCTGTGTCTGTGGTGTTTTAGATTTTTCTAAAAATATGTAGTTTTAAAATTACAGGGGCTCAAAGACTTGTATTAAATTTTTTAAGACCGCGTAACTTTGAAACCGAATATTTTAACAGAAATCTGGAAAACCACAGACATAGATATTAGTTTCTAGAATATGTCTGCAAAATTTCATGGACTTTGGTTGCTTAATATTCAAATGAAATTGGAACTACGATTGTATGAAACGAGTGACGGAGAGAGCCCTCTTAATTTAGTTTTTTTTTTGTTTGAAAGGTGGCTTGATCGAGAGTGTTCTTAGCTATAATCCGAGAAAATCGGTTCAGCCGTTTGAAATTTATCAGCTCTTTTCTAGTTACTGTAACCTTCACTTGTCGGGGGTGTTATAAATTTTTTATTTACACTTGTTAAAAATTGATTTGAATTTATTAGAAATTATATATAAAATTGTTACTTTTCTAATTAAGGTAGTTTAATAAAATCGTCGATCAAACGCACAAGCTAGTAGTGAGTTTGTATATACCTACCTACGGGTGTTTATATAATAATAATTAGATGTTTAATGCTCTGATTAAATGTTTGTTTTTCAACCAGCAGAGATTCCTATGTACATAATAGTGATTACACACACATTATTGTGAAAACTTGAACTCTCTGCTTATTATGGTTCACGAGATACAGTTCGCTGACGGACAGACGGATAGCGGAGCCTTAGTAAAAGGGTTCCGTTGGCACCCGGGCATGGGACCCTAAAAATTAGAGACTATCTGCAATTCTACAAGGCTTTAGAACGGAACGAATCGATTGCCATTTCCCTCTGTTTGCTTGTCAAACAATCCCGTTCAATATGTTTGTTTGCGCCAAGCTTTAGAGCGTGGAAGCTGCAAGACAAGTTTCGGAATGTGCAACTTTGGTCTTAGTACGTAGCTTGAGAGTTATCATTACTTTGGAAGAGCTCAGAGCTATGGATTACTGCACAGTTATACAGGTTGTTTGGTAATTAGTATATAAAAACCAAAAAAGTACCAAACATCCTGTATATAGGATCATCATCATCATGATCAACCCATCGCCGGCCCACTACTGAGCAATTCCTCTCAGAATTAAAAGGACTTAAGGTCATAGTCCGCCGCCCTGGCCAAGAGCAGATTGGTAGACTTCACACACCTTTGACAACATTATGGAGAAATTTCAGATATGCAAGTTCCCTCGTCATGAGGGAAATTGCTTTCACCGTTAAAGCAAGTGATTTTTTTTAAATCTTTTTTTAAATAGCTTGGTCGCTTATGCGTCTACGTCGCTCTGTAAAGGTTACATAATTTACATTATTCATATTTCGTTCCACCTTAATCTTACTGCTCTTCATTACTTAAAACGCACATAACATAATACAAATGTTTGATAAGAGCAACCGCCGAGTTTCTTGCTGCTTCTTCTCGGTAGGAACGGCATTCCGAACCAGTGGTAGATTATTTTGACGGTTCAAAAGCACTTGTAAAAGTTTATTTGAATAAAAATCTATCCTATTCTATTCCATTTAGGAGGTGTTCTGTGGTTTGTGGTTATTGACTCCAAAATGTTTGAGATGCATGCCCGGGATCGTACCCCCAACTTCCTGAATAGGAGGCGGACGTCTTAACCACCAGACTATTACGGTTCTATATAATAGGATGGAGTGTCCGACTACCTCTTGATTGGTTTTTTCTATCCTTAGGAATATATAATATAGGTAATTGTACGTTACAGTTTTATAATGTCGCTTACGTATTTTTCTATCGGGTCGTTTTAGCTCGTTCGAACCGCCGTGTGTAATGGATTGTGAGAGAGGCGCTCGTGTGGACGAATCTGCCTTTATACTTTCATGTCATTGGTGTCAGATGCAAGCGATAAGCTTGGAGCATTTGAAAAGAAAGGATTTTTGGTAATTCCACTCCCTCGCTGATTTTCAAAAAGCTAGTTTGGTTTAAAATCAACTCCACGCATTGTCTTTCAGTTGAGAAAATATTTTGGAGTATTTTTTCCGAATGCTGCATAGTGTACGCCCATCAACCAGCTATGTAGAGTTGGGGCTAGGATATTGAAATATTTCACCTGCTGAGGCGAAAATCCGTTGCGGCGGAGTAACGAGGCGTTGTCGGTCCCTTGTGCTCCGTCGTCAGCGGTGGGATGGAACTTCGTGAGGTTTTTAGTCAGTAGGAGTTCAACATAACCACTGTCAAGCTCCCCCGTGGCCGGTGGTATCCATGACGAATTTTCATCACGAAATAAATGGGACATTAAAATACTTGAAAGAAAAAGAAGCCGCGTCGAAACCAAAAAGTATGGGTTTTATCAAAATTGCCATATCCTTCAAGGTTAGCCCGCTTCCGTCTTAGATTGCTTTATCACTTACCACCAGGTGAGATTGCAGTCAGAGGCTAACTTGTATTTAAAAAAAAATCTTATTCTAGTCCTCAAATCGCTTTTTCCTACACTTTAGGCCACACTTTTGTATCCGTGATAAACACTTAAAGTTGACAGGATTTCCTCAATGTGAATTTTATTCTCAGGCTTGAATTTCCAAGCCTCTTAGCATTTATCCGTTATACAAAATGAATATTATTTTAGTATTTCATGAATTTCTTTTTTAAACCAAAATAAAGCATCAGTAAACAACATACCGCGCTTTAGTTACTAAATCCGCACACCAAAGATTGCCTGTAAGAGATTGATAGATAGATAGATAGATAGAAACTCTTTATTGCACACAAAAACACATGTAAAGGATAACAACACAGTAAGAAGAAAACAGAAAAAAACAATTGTGTGCAAAGGCGGCCTTATTGCTTGGAGCAATCTCTACCAGGCAATCTTTGCTGAAAGAAGTTCTAGGAAGGGGGTATTGATATAGCCTTTGCACCATCTAGTGTAGCTTCTTCTAATTTTTTCTGTATGCTTATAATGTTTGTGTGTATAATGTTTTCCAATGTAACGGGCCTTTCATATGAAAGGGCTTTAGTCTTTACCTGTACATTCTAAAACAGATTTTTATTTATTTTTATGCATAATAATTTTTTTTACTGTGCAAAATGTTGGAAAAAAATACCTGAGTACGGAACCCTCAGTGCGCGAGTCTGACTCGCACTTGTCAGGTTTTTTGTGATAATTTTTCAGGAGAATAATTTTACGAAAAAAATATTACGGATTTAAAAGCGAGCTGTAAAAACGCCGTTTTTAATATCCGGATAAAGTGGACACAAAAGATTCGAAGCGAATCCATTCGTACTTTCCAAATGAAAGCCATTTTTCACTCGAAGCAGCCATCAGTTGATCTGACAATTGCCATTAAGAGCGTAGATTGTCGTCACCAGAGATTTTAGTTCCGGGAGAAAAATTTTGTATCAACCTTTAGACAGTCTTTTGATTCTTTTATTTGGGACTTTACTCAAGTATTTCTGTCAAAACCATTGAAAAAAAATTATGTCTCAATTTTCAGTGGCCCCGCTGTATTAAAATATGCTATGCCTAGTTAAAAACCTACTGTTTACTAAACTATTACACTGATTGCGAGCAATTTACTCTTATCCATTGAGGATTTCTGTTCTCCATCTCCGAAGATATTCATCAGATCTTCACCAAAATATGGGCCCACCTAGGAAGAGTAACTTTTCAAACAAAAAAAAAATCCAATTCGGTCCAGGTTTCTTTGAGTAATCGGGGAATATACTACATAAAAAAAAGATTCCGATGAATTGAAACCTCCTCCTTTTTTAACCCCCGACCCAAAAAGAGGGGTGTTATAAGTTTGACGTGTGTATCTGTGTATCTGTCTGTGGCATCGTAGCTACTAAGCTAATGAACCGATTTTAATTTAGATTTTTTTGTTTGAAAGGTGGCTTGATCGAGAGTGTTCTTAGCTATAATCCAAGAAAATCGGTTCAGCCGTTTGAAAGTTATCAGCTCTTTTCTAGTTACTGTAACCTTCACATGTCGGGGGTTACACTTGTAGATTTTATTTCATACGTGATACATTTATCAAATGACTGGACCTTAGTATACATATTGGATAAGTACTTCCTAGGTATAAAAGTGGCTAAAATGAGTACCTAGCTAGCTACAGAGGGGAAATAAAATAAAGAAAACTCAATTTGGCTTATGTAACTAAAACATCTGGTCGCGACAAAAGCTTTCAATACCAGTTGTCTAACTGACTATCGGTCCGCATGAAAATGGTCCCCGACCGAGAGGAGTTGCACAAGATTTATTTTAAAAACCGGCCAAGTGCGAGTCAGACTCGCGCACTGAGGGTTCCGTACTCGGGTATTTTTTCCAACATTTTGCACAGTAAATAAAAATTATTATGCATAAAAATAAATAAATATCTGTTTTAGAATGTACAGGTAAAGACTAAAGCCCTTTCATATGATACCCCACTTGGTATAGTTATTTTACTTTGAAAATTAAAACACATTTTAATTTTTTTGTAATGATGTAACCACAATTCGTGGTTTTTAGATTTATTCCTGTACTTGTGCTATAAGACCTACCTGCCGAATTTCATGATTCTAGATCAACGGGAAGTTGCTACTTCGTAGTTTCTTGAGAGACACGACGGACGGACAGACAGACAACAAAGTGATCCTATAAGGGTTCCGTTTTTCCTTTTGAGGTACGGAACCCTAAAAACATAGCACAACTTGGAACTGTCATATTTTGTGGTGGAAATTTTAAACGGAATACCTACTTAAGTAATTTTTAGGGTTCCGTACCTCATAAGGATACAGGATCACTTTGTTGCTTGTCTGTCTGTCGCGTCTGTCAAGAAAACCTATAGGATACTTGCCGTTGACCTAGAATAATATTATGTTTCGCTAACAAAAAGCACATAGCGTCACCATTTGGTGTAATTAAAAAACAATTATTGTGGAGCAATATTGCACTAGTGAGCGAGGAATTAATTAATAACCTGAGAGATGGATGCTAGGTTCTACTTGGTGCCTTTTTTTTTTTTGTTGACGCTGGGGAATGCATTTACGCATCCCCCCCGGAAGCTAGCCAGCCAGCCGTGAGGCAGCCAGCCAGCTGAGGGAGGGTATGTGGGACTCGCCGGCCGAGAGGCGACCGGAATACCCACTAAACCCCAGCGGCGCTACTGCGCGTCGCCTGGCGACTGGGTCACGGGAACGGCCGAAGCAAACAACCGCGACCCAGCCAGCGACGTCTGCCAAGGCAGACCCTCCACCGGGGACCTGCTCGGTCCCCACCACCGCACCTCCGGGACGCACCAACGAAGTGCGTCCCCCGACCTTGGGACGCGCACGTCACCCGCGTCCCATCCTCCGTTTCGTCCACTGTGCCCTCTGCTAGTCAGAGGGACACGCGGAGAAACCTCCCCCCCTGCCAGGTCATTAGCCATAGCCAACAATATCTCCGAAGAGAAATTATTAGCCATGTTACCGGGGCGCACCGGCCCGAACACTGCTCTTCCCCTCGGACGCATCCAAAAGGGACCAGCAGCATCCAGGCACATTGGGAGGTTACCTGGCTGGCGCCCCTTCTACTTGGTGCCTATGATTTTGTAACCTACAGCAATGAATATAGATAGTGGTTACAAACATTCACAGTTATATTTACAACTTGACATCAATTTTTTAGTCGATACCCTTTAGATATCAATAAAAAATAAAAAAAAGTTGTAAAAAAAAGCATTTATTCAGTACCCACCACAGCTTTTAATGGGTGTAATGTGGTGTCAATGAGGTTATTTTGTTATATCCCAATACAATAAGACGGCGTTTCGAACAAAGCTCCTAATCGGCTCGATTTCTTCCGACATCTTGAACCATTATCTTCATTTTTCAATAAATTAACACAAAACAATATTAAGCTATACGTATAAATCTTCCTCTTGAATCACTCTATCTATTGATGACCGCATTAAAATCCGTTGCGTAGTTTAGAAGATCTAAGCGTAGGTTACTTGTAAGTAACCTACGCTTAGATCTTCTAAACTTACTTACAGAGAGACACATGGACGGAAAAGACTTTGTTTCATGCTATCTAGTGATATGTCCTGTTAGTAGCTGTGATAGCCTAGTGGTTAATACCTTCTATTCGGGAAGTCGGGAGTTCGCTTCGAGCAACCATTTTAAATTTTTCGGAGTTATGTGCGTTATAAGCAATTAAAATATATCACTTGATTTAACGATGAAGGAAACAACTTGAGGAAACCTTTATGCATGAAAGTTGTCTATGTGGTGTGCGAAGTCTGTTAATCTGCACATGGTAGACTGTAACCTTTCTTGTTCTAGACTAGACCCGTGCTCAGTAGTGTGGCGGCGATGGGTTTGTCATGATGATAATCTGGTTTGCAAAACCGTGTAGTCCCGTTGTCCCCGTCAGCCGTGCCCCCGGGGACAGCGGGAACTATTCGAAGTCTAAGTGGAGCATAGCGTTTCAGTTATCGAATGCGCGCGATCGGAGCGAACTCAATGAAAGGCCGAGTGATGCTCAGCTATGAGCTATTGCGTTGCTAATGAAACAATGCCGCATACATGCAGTTTGTGACCCGTTTCATTTCGACTAGCTAATGCCGGTGACTTCGTCCGCATGTATTTGGTTTTATAAAAATCCCAGAGGAACTCTATGATTTACCGGGATAAAAAACCGGCCAAGTGCGAGTCAGACTCGCGCACCAAGGGTTCCGTACTCGGATATTTTTTCGATAAATCAAAAACTATTATGCATAAAAATAAATACAAATCTGTTTTAGAATGTATAATAGGTGAAGTCCTATCATGTGATACCCCATTTGGTATAGTCATCTTACTTTGAAAGTTGAAAAGACTAATTATTATTATTATTTGTTCATGAACACATTTATTTGTTTTTTATGATGTAATCACAAATTCAAGGTTTTCGGATTTTTTCCTTTACCTACTTGTGCTATAAGACCTACCTACTTGACTTTCATGATTCTAGATCAACGGAAAGTACCCTATAGGTTTTCTTGATAGGCACGATAGACAGACGAACAGACAGACAGACAACGAAGTGATCCTTCTATCAAAATCAATAAATGTATAGGCTGTGAAAAGGTAACACAGATAGACAGTCAGGCAGACACTTTTGCATTAATAATACCTATAAGTATTAGTATTAGGGTAGGTAATAGGTACGGATAAAACACTTGGACATACAGTACTATTTACACATCGAAATTCAATTAGAAAACATAGTTTTGTTTGTGATTGGTTGGTGACTCAAAATAGTTACCACCCACTAAGATTTTGGTCTCTACGTATGAGATTTCATAACAGAAATAGCGGTATACCTACTAACTTCTTTCCACGCATCACACTAATATTATAAAGGAGAAAGTTTGTATGTGTGTGTGTGTGTGTGTGTGTGTATGTTTGTTACTCCTTCACGCAAAAACTACTGGACGGATTGGGCTGAAATTTAGAATGGAGATAGATTATACCCTGGATTAGCACATAGGCTACTTTTTATCCCGGAAAATCAAAGAGTTCCCAAGGGAATTTTAAAAACCTACATCCACGGGAACGAAGTCGCGGGTATCAGCTCGTAGAGTATAAATCCAAGCGGATGAAGTCACGGGCACTATCTAACCCAACATAAACATTTCATCCACTAGAGTAGTTCAGTCGTGGGGACGCCATAGATAATAAAATATACAATGCAAACATTGTTGTAGATTAATGTGTCTGAGGATTGCACGACGACGCGGAGTCAAGAAGAATTTAGGAGCTGACGAATAAAACGGTGTACCCAGTTATAACAAGTGTAAATTAAAAATTTATAACACCCCCGACAAGTGAAGGTTACAGTGACTAGAAAAGAGCTGATAACTTTCAAACGGCTGAACCGATTTTCTTGGATTATAGCTAAGAACACTCTCGATCTCAAGCCACCTTTCAAACAAAAAAAACTAAATTAAATCCATCCGTGCGTTTGTCATTTAGTTTGTATTTTTGGAATGAGATGATTCGAATGCCGCATCCTTAAAACGCTCGATTGAATTCAATCTTACCTCAATGTTCCTTTATCCAAGCGCCCTACGAGATTTGTGGGCGAACCCGATTAAATATCGGTCGCGGGTAATAGCGGACATTTGTAGTTGCTCCCCGAATATATTGCGCGGAGCTAAGGAATGTGTGTTGACCCCAATGTTGAGTTGTTTAAGTTTAGTCTAGTCATGTTTAAGATACTAGGCGAAGCTGGGGCTGGTCGCTAGTCCATACTAATATTATAAATGCGAAAGTGTATCTGTCTGTCTGTCTGATACCTTTTCACTGCCCAACAGCTTAACCGATTTTGACGAAAGGTACAGAGTTAGCTTATATCCCGGGGATGGTCATAGGCTACTTTTTATCCTGGAAAATCAAAGAGTTCTCACCGGATTCCTAAATACCCATCCGCGTAACCGATTTGCCTGAAATTTGGAACCGAGGTAGCTTGCGTCCCTGAAAATTGAAAAGAGCAACTTTTATCCCGGAAAATCAAATAGTTCCCACGAGATCTTTAAAAACCTAAATCCACGCGGGCGAAGTCGCGGGCATCCTCTAGTACTAAATAAAATGTTTTAGAATATACGTACTTTAAACTCGTTCGTTCGTTATTTCCGTTCACTCGTCTGAACTTAGCAACAAAACGTAATGCAGCAACGGGAAAGGCATTTGCCGAAATCGAGGCGCGTTTAGGCAAAACAGCACCCGAATGTATGCAAACAGCTAACAAGCACCTCCGCAAACGAGCGTGTAAACGCTGCGTTCCGACCGCTCAAGTTGTTTAACTACTTGGATATATTTTTACGCGACTACAGCAAAGCCAAAAGGAAAGGTTTTAACAGTTTATGTATGTATGTACGAGTATGTAGATTTGTATTTATGTGTGTTCCACCGTAGCGCCTAAACTAGGTACTGAGTCAATTTTGATGAATGAGGTGTCAATCAATTTGCTATTATGGTGTGGGTGACATAGGTAATATTTTATACGAAAAAAACGACCTGACGGATGTTACATCAAAAAAGTAGTTGGGTGCAAAAAGTTTTTTTGCTTGAATCGAATCGAGTTATCGAATGGGATATCAAATAAAAGAAGAAAAAATTATGGATTTATAAATATAAAATACATACATATACATTATACAATGTTAAAATACACCGAGCGACAGAAAACAGTTTTACCATATATATGGCTATCTATCGGCAGTTTAGGATAACGGTACCTGAATGTAGTACAAACAGTTAACAAGCACCAGCACAAACGAGCGTTTACACGCTACGTTCTTGGCAAGAAACATGGTAGAACATTCTTAACAGGGCTCTCTCCGTCACTCGTTTCTACTCGTTTCATACAATCGTAGTTCCAATTTCATTTGAATACTAAGCAACCAAAGTCCATGAAATTTTGCAGACATATTCTAGAAACTAATATCTGTGTCTGTGGTGTTTTAGATTTTTCTAAAAATATGTAGTTTTAAAATTACAGGGGCTCCAAGATTTGTATGAAAATTTTTAAGACCGCGTAACTTTGAAACCAAATATTTTAACAGAAATCTGGAAAACCACAGACATAGATATTAGTTTCTAGAATATGTCTGCAAAATTTCATGGACTTAGGTTGCTTAATATTCAAATGAAATTGGAACTACGATTGTATGAAACGAGTGACGGAGAGAGCCCTCTTAAGCTTGAAGGTTTTCTAAAGTATAAAAGCTCCGTAGTTACTTACTACCAAATTACTGTAAATCTTATTACATTTATCGCCTTTATAATATTAGTGTGATTTAGATTTTAGTACAATTAGAAGCTTTAACGTTTTCAAATTAAATTATTGTGCTCGAACTTGTGAATTTTCATCTGCAACTTCAGTTTTAAGAAAATATTTATTCGCTTTGTAGAGCCAGAAGATATTTAAAACGCCCGTCTGTCAAAACACCCAAAAAGATACAAAACAGCGTCTCTTTTCACAACACGAGATAATAATAGGCTACGATTTTGCTTCTGTACACAAAGCTGGAATAATAAAAAAAGAAAAATTCCAACGAAAACAGACAATAAAACTCTAGCACCCCTCTGCGACCAATATCCCGAAGAAATAAAGTAAAGCATGAAATTTTTATTAAAAGGGATCGGTGCTTCGAATTACAAAAATGTTATACCTAATATTTTTTCAATCATAATAAGATTAAGAAAATCAAAAGAAAACTTCTCAATCTTAACAGGGCTCTCTCCGTCACTTACTCCATACAATCGTTGTTCCAATTTCATTTGAAAATTAAGCAACCAAAGTCCATGAAATTTTGCAGACATATTCTAGAAACTAATCTGTGTCTGTGGTGTTTTAGATTTTTCTAAAAATATGTAGTTTTAAAATTATAGGGTCTCAAAGATTTATATGTAAATTTTTAAGACCACGTAACTTTGAACTCGAATATTTTAACAGAAATCTGGAAAACCACAGGCATAGATATTAGTTTCTAGAATATGTCTGCAAAATTTCATGGACTTTGGTTGCTTAATATTCAAACGAAATTGGAACTACGTTTGTATGGAGCGAGTGACGGAGAGACCCCTCTTAATGAGATTAAAAGTTGGAGATAGGTAAGCGATGATAGACTAGTGATAAGTGGTTAAAGACTTCAAACTTCTGTAACGATTTGTAACTTTTCAGACTTATGTACCGTCTAAGCAATTAAAAATCACTTACGGTGGAAAACATCGGGAGACTTGTATGCTTGAGACTTCTCCATAATGTTCTCATATGTGTGTGAAACTAATCTAAACCTGTCCAGCGTGGTGGACTACGATCAAAAACGCCTTTTTGACCAGCGTTTTAGGGTCTTAACCTTAAAAGGAAAAACGGAACCCTTAAAGGATCACTTTGTTGTCTGTCCGTCCGTCCGTCCGTCTTATAACTAAATAAAAATCGGTCCATTCGTTTAGAAGCTACGATGCCACAGACAGATACACAGATACACACGTCAAACTTATAACACCCCTCTTTTTGGGTCGGGGATTAAAAATATATTAATTTGTAATCTAGTCAAATTACTATTCAGTTTCCCTTATGGAATTCTAAAACAGAAATCATAACAATAAAAGCGTAATAGGGGATTCAAAAGCGAGGTGTTATAGCCTTTTTAAGAGCCTGAGGTGCTTCCAGCCAATTTATTGAATCGCTCATTGCCCCGTAGCGACTTCTAAAATTCCAAAGACGAAAAGAAAACAATAGTTGTACCTAGTTGTACGTAGAAATAACAACAGTCGTAGAAATATAAACTGGAACGCGAGTTTTATAGTTTTATAGGTGGCAGGTGAAATATAAAATCTTCGAGTGTGGGAATAAGTGTTTTCGTTTAAGTGCTTAGTTTTAGAAACTACAACATAAGTAGGTACAGTTATAACATACATAATTACAATTACTTATTAATGTATATGTATATGTACTTGCGCTACTTACCTACCTCTAGCATCTATAAATTTCTTTTGCACCATTTTGGATGCCTGGTAGGTGGGTGTTTAGAATTATCGTAGCTTTAGTTTTAATTAATTAATTTATTATTGACAATCCAAAAGTGTACGAATGATGCCCAATATGATTAAATGATTTGACTTTGACTTTGATTTGAATTGAAAAGTAGCTTATGTGTTAATCCAAGGTAAAATCTATCTCCATTCCAGATTTTAGCCAAATCTGTCCAGTAGTTTTTGCGTGAAAGAGTAACAAACATCCATACATACATACAAATTTTCACGTTTATTATATTAATAGGATTTTTTCAACGTAGATGATAATATAATTTCCATTTTCAGCGTCGCATCGCGTGGTCGGGCGAATGTGTTGGTCTGTGCATGATGAATGTAGCTGTCGCGGTGTCTCGTCGCGAACTCTGCTCACAGCTGCGCCTGTACCGACCTGACCTTTACAATGAAGTTAAAATGAATGCTTTATTTTAAATGTCATTCTTTAAGGTCACGAGTTTGCTCAAGCTGAGTTTTGTAAGTGCGAGTCAGACTCGCGCACTGAGGGTTCCGTACTCGGGTATTTTTTCCAAAATTTTGCACAATAAATCAAAAATATACATTAAAATAAATAAATGTTTTAAAATGTACAGGTAAAGCCCTTTCATATGATATCTCACTTGGTAATAGTAGTGATCTTACTTTGAATATTGAAACACATTTTAATTTTTTTTTAAATGATGTAACCACGAATTCGCGGTTTCAGATGAATTCCTGTTTTTGTGCTATAATACCTACCTACCTGCCAAATTTCATGATACTAGGTCAACAAGCATTACCCTAGATACCCTATAGGGTTTCTTGACAGACGACGGACGGACGAACGGACGAACGGACGGACGGACGGACGGACGGACGGACGGACAGACAGACAGACAGACAAACAGACAGACAACAAAATGATCCTATAAGGGTTCCGTTTCCTTTTGAGGTACACAACCCCAAAAAAGGTGAAAGCAAATGAAACTTTATTTTCTCTGCAAATTAAAGTAAATAAAAAGTACTAGGTCTAATGAAAAGTGAATTAGCCATTTTTATAAAAATATTACATCAGCAGAAACCGTAATTAACGCTTTATAATAGCCGAGCTAACGAAAAAACTTCGTCATACTAAATTACGTTTGCAGTTAAGTAATTAGAAAAAGCCATCGGTTTAATAAAGGTTACACTATTTTTGTCTGTGCAGTACTTTACTGGTCATTGAAAAACACGGCTTGCCTCATGGACAAGAATAATTATAAACTTGATGTTTTTTCAACTGTAGAACCTTTGAACTATGTTTTAAAACATGTAGGGTTATCTTCTCTTACTCGGGACAAAGGGAAGATACAATATTCTTGGTCTTACGGCAAAATCACTCTCATACTATCCCTTTTATCCATCGCCAGTATCTGCAACATCTATATTAAAATTCAAAGTTTTATGAGTCCTGGAGTTTTGAACTTCTATAATTCCATTCAGATTTTTCAAATCTTTAGCTATTGCCAATTTATCATTGACCTTTATTCCGTTTACAAGTACAGAAAAGATTATTTGGAGTACTACTCGCTTTATGAATATATTGATAGAGTACTTGGTACGCCACGTTATACCCAAATTAGAAGTAGTGTTCTCAAAATGTGCTCTTTATATATTTTTATCGGTAGTCTATATATATTAGTGGATTGCATTGCTTGTGTCATAAGTGTCGGCTGGATTAAGACTATTGTCTATTTTATCGATTATTTCTATGTTAGCCTTAAAGTTATCAGCGCTTTGGACATGATTTCTCATGGCATTCAACTTTTGTTTCGCTTGAAAATGATTGGCTATTCTTTAAAAGTTTTGTTCAAAAGTGATGACTTTAAACTTGGTAGATTGAATACTGTAAATAATATTAATCGTTTAGATAGTTTGAAAATCGTTTGCTACAATCACTGTGACGTTATTCTATGGCTTAGGCGGTGCTACTTGCTTCTGTTAGAACAGTGTGACTTTTTTAATAATGTTTATGGAATCAGGGTAAGCAAAAGTAACTGGAAGTTTCTACTATCAATTTTATAGACTTGGTTACATTATCCATACTAATATTTCAAATGCGAAAGTGTGTCTGTCTGTCTGTCTGTCTATCTACGGACAAAGGCTACTTTTTATCCCGGAAAATCAAAGAGTTCCCACGGGATACCTAAAGACCCATCCACTTAACTGATTTGTATGGGTACCGCAGTAGCTTGCGTCCCATTAATCGAAATAGGCAACTTTTTATCCCGGAAAATCAAACAGTTCCCACGGGATGTATAAAAATCTAAATCCACGCGGACGAAGTCGCGGGCATCCTCTGGTTATTAATGAAGTCTATATTTTTATGATGTCTATTGATTTATTAAAAAATGTATTATATCTGCAGATTCTTGTAAGCAATTTCATATTTTTATTCGATATGGTGATGCTGATGAATTTAACCATAAGGCACATGATGGGAACTGTGGTAAGATTTTGAAATTGATGAATTAAGATACTTAAAAGTACCTAACTAAATTACTTTCAAAATTATCCGTTCTTAAAACCTCATTAATTTTAATTAAATAAATAAGAATAAAATTGTTTGTAGGTAACTGCTGTGTTCATGCATCATTTATCTAAAGGTGCCCACGCACTTGAACTGAACTGCAGCAGAACTGCGCGTCGCGTCAGCAACCCGCACGATATTCTCTCCAGCCGCGCCGCGCGGCAGTGACGTACGCGCGTCGCGCAGTTCAGTTCGAGTGCGTGGGCACCTTAATGCATGCCTTCCAAGTTTTAAATCTTAAAGTATTTTCATATAATGTATATCAGATAAGAAATCTGTATGGTAGTTGGAGAAATTATTTTAAGTATAATTTTTAGAATGTCATTACAAATTATTGTTTATTTAGCAGGTGACAAATTATGATGTTCGGTTTATATCGATCGTAGCAACTTTGATGGGAATTTTTACCTATCTGTGCATTTTACTCAATGGAATGAACCGTTGCGAGCAATGTTATCGAGAAAGTGAGAAAATCATTAAATTGATCGACGATTTGATTATAAATAAGAAAACTGGTAAGTTACCGTTTGGCGACCTCCCTGGCGGAACAGTAAGCGCTGTAGTCTTATTAGTGGAAGGTCCCGGGTTCGATTCATTACGCCTACGCGAACGTTCACGCCACGCAAGCGGTATGCCATGTCTCATACAGTTCCATACATTACAACGCAATGGTACGCTCTACGTCTACGCTTATGCAACGCTTACGCAGCCTGTGTGAACGAGCTCTAAATGGAGACTATAACTAACCATACAGGTATAGTATAACTTCCAGGCTAGCCCACTTCCATCTTAGACTGCATCATCACTTACCACCAGGTGAGATTGCAGTCAAGGGCTAACTTGCGTCTGAATAAAAAAAACTGTAGTGTACCGAGAAAGAGATGGCACGAAAACAATGTAGCCATAACATTAAAAATTAATTAAAAGCGTTTTAAAATAAACTAAGTATGTTAATGAACAAAATTCAAATAAGTACCTACATATTTAAAAAATTGCAACTATCCACATAATAAAAAAAAATACACACACAGGAAAAATAATAGCATTTCCTATTTAAGCTAAAAAAATAGATTTTGGGGCAGGTTTTTTTCTGTAGTTTTTTTTATCGAACATTGTTTAGGAGGAATTTACAATTAAGACCCAAAAAGCACATTTTGAAACTTACTTGGTAACTAGCGGCGAAGAAAAACATAGTGAGGAAACAAGTATGAATGAGAGTTCTCTTTGTACTCAAAAGTGTGTGAAGTCTGCCAATGCACACCTGGCCAGCGTGATGGACTACGGCCTAAGCCCTTCGTATTCTGAAATGAGACTCGTATTCATTAGTGTGCTGGTGATGTGTTGTTGATGATGATGATGATAAAAACTATTTAAATTTTTTCCAGGTAACGAAGAACGTGATTCCCTCAAGGACCTGAAGTGTCTCATCATCACCAGACCTGTCAAGTTCAAAGCCATGAACTTCTACCGTCTGGATTACCCTTGCTTCGTCTCTGTGGCTTCTGTTATTATCACCTATACCATTATTCTGTTGCAGAGTTTAAAGTAATTTACCAACTTAAGTTTTTTTAACCCCCGACCCAAAAAGAGGGGTGTTATAAGTTTGAAGTGTGTATCTGTGTATCTATGTATCTGTCTGTGGCACCGTAGCGCCTATACTAATGAACCGATTTTAATTTAGTTTTTTTTTTTGTTTGAAAGGTGGCTTGATCGAGAGTGTTCTTAGCTATAATCCAAGAAAATCGGTTCAGCCGTTTGAAAGTTATCAGCTCTTTTCCAGTTATTGTAACCTTCACTTGTCGGGGGTGTTATAAATTTTTAATTTACACTTGTTTTATTCTTTTATTAACTTTTAACACCTTTTTCCTGGACATAAAATATACAGCTACTCAACAATTAATATTTGAAGTATTTTTTAGCGTTCCGTACCTCAAAAGGAATAAAGGAATCCTTATAGGATTACTTCGTTGTCCGTCTTTCTGTCTGTCCGTCTGTCCGTCTGTCGTGTCTGTCAATAAAACCTATAGAGTACTTCCCGTGGACCTAGAATCATGAAATTTGGCAGGTATAGGTAGGTCTTATAGCACAAGTAAAGGAAAACCGTGAATTTGTAGTTATATCACTAAAACAAATTAAAATGTGTTCATGAATAAATAAATAATTAGCATATTCAATTTTCAAAATAAGATAACTATACCAAGTGGGGTATAATATGAAAGGGCTTTACCTGTAGGTACATTCTGAAACAGATTTTTATTTATTTTTCTGCATAATAATTTTTCATTGGAATATGTCGGAAAAAGTAGATACCCAAGTAGTGAACCCTCAGTTTGCGAGTCTGACTCGCACTTGGCCGGTTTTTAATCCTATGGGGGCTCTTTGACTTTTCCGGGATCAAAAGAAGGCTATGTTTACATAAAGGTACCTAATTATGCCCCGTGATGCAAGTTACCTCGGTACCAATTTCGTCAAAGTTGGTTAAACGAATGGGATGTGAAAAGCTAGCAGACATATAAACGGACAGACAGATAGACTGACAGACACACATATTATAAGATCATGACAAATATAAAGTGTATAAAGTATTAAAATAATAATGCGTTTAAGTATGATATGCATAAGTACTAACTTTTCTGTGTTACAACGTTGTTTCTGATTTGCATACAGAGCGCGTCCGTTGCAGACAAGTCGCACGACTTTTTTATTGTACTCTGCAGACTATGAGACGAGTCTTTGTCTGTTTTAATTAACATGCTACATCGAGTTCAAGATATCGTCGAGTTTATTCTAAAACAGTACTTTGCTTCATTTCTGAAGTTTTAGCTTAGTAGTAAGTCAAAAATATTAAAGTTATTTTAGTTTTCGGACTAGAGTCTGTTACTAAGTAGGTATCTACGTCGAATTACCTTTATGTACGTAGACTACGTACCTATTCAATTATGAAAAGTACTTGGAATATTTTGACTCTGAATTCACGAAACTAAGATAAAAGTGACCTTAAGGACCTCTAAAGTTAAGTCAATCCAGTTTCCTGTCATGGGTTAATACTGCTTAACCAGTAGGTATGATTGATAGTTGCCCTACTCGTCTAGCGATATAGATCTGCGACGAAGGGACTATAATATTATTATATACTTCTTTTTTAAACCAAGTGTGTGTGTGTGTATGCATGCGTGCATGCGTGCGTGTGTGTGTGTGTGTGTGTGTCGTAACTCGAAGTTGGTATATTGTGACTGGCAATTACGAAACCCCTAATTCACCGGCCGGACACGCACTCGCAGACCTCCATAGAATGCCATGGCGCAACATCTTTAAAGTTTAAAAATAAAAATAACAACTTCACTTCACTCCGTAGGTACGGGTTGGAACTTATAAACAACATTACAATCAATCAAGTTATCGATTAAAATAATGTAGTTTCAAAGCGCTTAATACACGCCCGAAGATTAATAGTAGTTGATGTCTACTTGTTTCGCCAGCGCTTTGTAGTTGCAATCATTAAAATTACATTAGCAATTCTCGATACCTAATACCTATCCAGTATTCATACCCTTATTGTGATGGCGGATTAGCTGATGCTGAAACATGCAACGACACCAAAGCAGAATCTAAGTGATAATCACGTGATAATTAATAAATTTCCATCGCACATTGGTGGTCTGTAGTTTTGAGATCGTCGGGTTCCATAGTTTCGTATTCGGTTTAGTGCGTTAATTAAATTTAGTGATCGGGACGTAAATGTGAATTCACAAGAATGGATAGTGAGTACTATCAATTATTAAGACCGTGTTTCGATGTTAGAATTATTATTGAGACCACTCCACATAATTATATACTCAAACACGCACGCACGCACGCACGCACGCACATACATACCCACATACACACACCCACAAATACACGCGTACCCACACACACGCACGTACGCGCACACACACACGCATACTCAACCACCCAGAAACACACCCAAACACACGCACATATACTTACATAAATACAGCGAGAACCATACAGGTTGGTGCGGCAAAGAAAAAAGAATTTTAGGTCCTAGGATGTCAAATTTTCGTGAAAATGCACTTCTACACTAGTATTATGAAATCTAAATTTTCTATTTTAATATTGTAAAGAGGTGAAGTTTGTGAATTTACATGTTGATTACAAGGTTAGATGATTGTATTGGATACAAAATCCGATCCGATTTAAAAAATCTTTTGCAAGTAGCCGGGGCTTCCAACTGCCCATTGCCACTTCAGCTTCGCAACCTGCTAAGTCGGTTTTGTTCGTTCTCCTACGGATCTCCTCATTTCTGATTTAGCATAGCTCTCTTTAACTTCTTAAGTTTCAAGTGTAAATTAAAAATTTATAACACCCCCGACATGTGAAGGTTACAGTAACTAGAAAAGAGCTGATAACTTTCAAACGGCTGAATCGATTTTCTTGGATTATAGCTAAGAACACTCTCGATCAAGCCACTTTCCAAACAAAAAACAAAATTAAAATCGGTTCATTAGTTTAGGAGCCACGATGCCACAGACAGATACACAGATACACACGTCAAACTTATAACACCCCTTTTGTTGGGTCGGGGGTTAAAAATAATACTTTTCACCAGTATAACGAAGTCTCATAATTAAAATTAAGTAAATAAACATAAACAGAGCGGAAGAAAATTACTTGGTTAATATTAAAAAAAGCTTCTCTTCCTTAATGAAAGTGTAGGAGATAATCCAGCGTTAATCCGATGCGAGTAGAATTATGAGAAGAATTTTCTATTACTACCTACCTTATGAGCTCATAATCTACGGGGACTTTTCATCCATTCCATACTAATATTATAAATGCGAAAGTGTGTCTGTCTGTCTGTCTGCTACGTTTTCATCGCTCAACCGCTGAACCGATTTTAATGAAAGGTACAAAGTAAGCTTACATCCCGCGGACGGACATAGGCTACTTTTTATCCCGGAAAATCAAAGAGCTCCTACGGGACTCTTAAGAGCCTATCCGTTAAACCGATTTATATGAAATTTGGTACAAAGGTAGCTTACGTCCCGGAAAATGACTTCGGCAACTTTTTATCCCGAAAAAGCAAAGAATTCCCACGGGATTTTAAAAAACCTAAATCCACGCGGACGGAGTCGCGGGCATCATCTAGCACTTAAATAAAATAATTAGGTATAATCTTTGTTATGCGCGTGGTAATTTCCGGCAAATTATTTCAACGTTTTTATGCACATACTTAAATAATATTATATGGTCCTGAAACGAAAGCAGAATGAGCGGAATACAAACGCTGAAATTAATGTAATCTATGTAAGTCGATAAGCTTCTTAGCAAACATTGTTATGTTTAACCGACTTCAAAAATAGTAGGAGTTTCTCAATTTGACTTTATGCTTTTGTACATATGTTTGCTACGCGATCACTCCGCCAAATATCAACCGATTTTGATTATTCTTTTTTGTTTGGTAGTTCATACTTCAGAGGTGGTCTCATTTGAGTATGGCGAAGATTTAATGAATATCTTCGGAGATGGAGTTCAGAACACTTCAATGGATAAGAGTAAATTGCTCGCGATCGGTGTAATAACTTAATAAACAGTAGGTTTCTAACCAGGCAAAGGATATGTTATTATTGTGTGCCACTAAAATAGGAAAAAAAAAAACAACTGACTTCAATAACTACAAACACTAAAAAGTAAAAAATTATTTAATTTACTACCGAATATATCCATACTATAATATTATAAATGCGAAAGTGTGTCTGTCTGTCTGCTACGTATTCACGGCCCAACCACTGAACGGATTTTAATGAAAGGTACAGACTTGGGATACATCCCGGGGAAGGACATAGGCAACTTTTTATCCCAGAAAATTGAAGAGTTCATACGGGAATAAAAAAAAACCGAAATCCACGCGGGCGAAGCTGCGGGCATCCTCTAGTTATGATACAAGAGTTCTATAATGACATTTTTTGGAGTCAGTGCCAATGAGGTGCTAATGTGGAGTCACAAACAATCTGTTTGTGTGGCTAAATGGTACGGAACCCTAAAAACGAAATCCACGCGAACAGTCGCGGGCATCAGTTAGTGGACAGTAAAGAAAAACAATAATACTTGCAAGCACTCATCAAGTCATTAGTATAGTGAGCTAGCTCTCCTTTATAAATTAGTAATTGCTTATCCGGGCAAACTCAGCTTTAACTAATCTCGAGATGTAATTATTCATGAAATCCTGTAATTATCCCGGGCCAGCCAAAGCAGAAAATGGTGATAAGCCGGCAAGAAATTAAGGGGTTTAACACGCTGGTTAAAAAAACGCTGCGATTATTATGGTATTGCTTGTAAAACGTTCTGTTTCCAATCTGGAGATTTATATACATATAAGTTCAAATTCTTCATTAACATTTTTTTACAATGAAAAAGTTTTGATATTGTTATTAACTTTCCCGACATAACTTGTTTAAAAAAGACTCCAAAGACACAACCACAATTTTTCAATTTGGTATTGTCATTATCAGCATCATTATCAATCGATAATGTCTGGACATGGGTCTCTTGTAGGGACGTCCACGCGCCAAGTTTTCGGTTTTGCGCCGCCTTAATCCAGCGCCTCCCTGCGACTCGTTTGATGGCGTTTGTCCACCTAGTGTGGGTCTTCCAACACTGTGCTCTCCGGTGCGAAGTCGCCAGTTTAGCACCTTCTGACCCCAACGTCTATTGATTACGTAAAGATATACCTACTTGTAAGTAAATTGTCAGTTTTGCGACACCACTTAGGAAGAAAAATTCAAAAATAAAATAAAACGCCGCGTTATTTTTCGGTAATGTGGAAACGGCTTTAAGGAAATGAAATCTTAAGGAAAGAAATAAATTCTCACGATGAGTCGTTAAACGTAACATTTAGAAGTGCGACGGTCCGTGAGCCATCGATTATGACTTATAAAAACTTTCTTTTGTACTAATAAACATTGTTGTCCTACATTTTTAGGGTTCCTACCTCAACAGGGAAAAAGGAACCCTCATAGGATCTCTTAGTTGTCAGTCTGTCTGTCTGTCTGTCGTATCTGTCAAGAAACCTATAGGGTACTTCCCGATGACCTAGAATCATTATATTTGGCAGGTAGGTAGGTTTTATAGCACACATAGCGTGAAAAATCCGAAAACCGCGAATTTGTGGTTACATCACAAAAAAAAAATTGAAATGTGGTCATGAACAAATAATTTTGTATTTTCAACTATCAAAGTAAGATTACTATATTACAAAGTGGGGTAAGTGGGAATAATTTGTGTTGATGATTGGACATAATTGAATCATTAAGTGAACTCATCGTTATAACGAAAACATTTTTTTTTAATTTTAAAAATTATTTACTTTTTCTTTAGTTAAAAGTCTACGTTTCCTGTTATTATTTTGCTAATTAAACTTGAACCATAACAACTGGGAAGCACTACAACACTAACACTAACGAAGCTGAATTTCCAATATTCTCAATTTAACATTAGTGATACTTAGTGGCACAATCCATTTGCGTTAGCCAAGCTCGCACTTATGACAAGTCGCACAACAATAAGTTGTTATTACAATTTTTCAAAAACCAAATAATCACAAATCAATAATGCAAATCAAAAACTATTATGCATAAAAATAAATAAAATCGCTTTAGAATGTACAAGTAAAGCCCTTTCATATGATACCTCACTTGGTATAGTTATCTTACTAAACCGAGTTTCTTGCTGGTTCTTCTCGGTAGGAAAGGCATTCCGAACCAGTGGTAGATGCTTTTGACGATTCAAAAGAACTTGTAAAAGTCTAATTGAATAAAAATATTTTGAATAAAAATATTTTGAATTTTGAATTTTTTTGAATTTTGAAAGTTTAAATACATTTTAATGTTTTTTAGATGAATATGTGGTTAACATATTCACTCACGGTTTTCGGGTTTATTCCTTTACTTGTGCTATAAGACCTACCTACCTGCCAAATTTTATGTTTTCTAGGTCAACGTGAAGTACCTATAGGTTATCTTGACAAACACGACGGACGGACGGGCGGACAGATAGACAGACAACAAAATGATCCTATAGGGTTCCGTTTTTCCTTTTGAGGTAAAGACCCCTAAAGATGAAGGCAAAACCAAAAGTCGCTAGTACGCTTAAACCCTTAGACAAAGTGAAAGCAAATGTTTCCAACCAATGTGTTAACATCAGCGTACACTAATACGCTATTAATATGAATGCGTTTCTGACATGCAATTTGGTTGTGTAAAGGCTTTTGCACTGTCTGTTGTTGTTAGTGCAATCGATACCTAATATCGGCTAATATCAGATGCAGATGAGATTATCGGTTGCATTGATTTCGTTGGGCATTGGAATTAATTTCCTCTTTACAGAATCGCTTTATTAAGTAGCCTGGTGGGAGGATTCGGCCGTGGCTAGTTACCGAAACCGTGCCGCCAAGGAATTAAGCGTTCCAGGTTCCAGTATGATGCCGTGTAGAAACCGAGCTGTTGGTGACCATGTCTAGGAGTTTAAAAAAAAAAATAGTGAGCAAACGAGCAGGCGGGTCACCGGATGTGAAGTGATTACCGTCGCCCATGCACATTTGCAGCACCAGAGGAACCGCCAATGCATTGTCGACCTTTTAAGAGGTGTTAAAAAAATATAGGTTACTAGCTGATAAACGCGACTTCGTTCGCGTGGATATAGGTTTTTAAAATCCCGTGGGAACTGGGAATTCATGGATTTTCTGGGATAAAAAGTAGAATATGTGTTAATCCAGGGTATAATCTATCTCAATTACAAACAGCCAAATCCGTCCAGTAGCTTTTGCGTGAAACAGTAACAAACATACACACATACACACCTACGTATGATTAGTAGGTATGATTTAGGCTTCAGTAGCCAATTAGAGCAAGTGAGTCATCCGAAGGAAGGGCGTATAAATAAAATTAATCTAATTGAATCACTCAAGTGATTGACGATAATTAACGGGATAAGGGCGTGACCAGCGATATAAATGTTCCACTAGATGCGGCGCTTCATAGTATAGCTTATTTTCAGGAACTTTTTTTTTATTCACATACAAGTTAGCCCTTGACTGCAATCTCACCTGGTGATAAGTGGTGATGCAGTCTAAGATGGAAGCGGATTGACCTGGAAGGGGTATGGTATGCCAGTTTTTACTCTAATACTCCTTTGGATTCTACATGGAATCGTACTGGAACGCTAAATCGCTTATCGGCACAGCTTCGTCAGTAGGGTGGTAACTAGCGATGGCCGAAGCCTCCCACCAGAACAGACCAGAAATTTAGAAATTATAAAATTCCAAACCCCTGCCGGTAATCGAACCCGGGACCTTCCACTAATAACTAATGAGACCAAAGCGCTTACCACTGCGCTAGGGAAGCCGGCGAATTATATAGGGAGGGAATATATAGAAAGGATCAAGATTATTGAAAATAGTTTAATTAAATCGATATTTGACTCACTCATTATTCGGCTCATTCGATGTCATGCGATCTGTTGCCGGGAAGCCATTTTGGACGGATTTGATAAATACGTGCGTATGACAGTTTTTAAGTCAGTCTTGTTGGAACATATTGTACTTGCTAAGAAGTGCCGCATCTAGTGGAACATCTATGTCGCTGGGCGTGACACACATCAAAGGCGGATCCGGCGCGACGCCGATTGATTAGATGGTACAGTGATAACGTTTGTGCAGACTTTAGTCGCCTTAGAGACGTAAGCTGAGTATTCAATCATTATCATCATCATCATCAAACACGACAACAAACAAGATAAAGTTGAAAACTAAAACCCGACTGCGATCATCTTAATAAACGCTGAAGTATTATAGAAAAATTGTTTTTCTGTCGCTTGGTATATTTTAATGTTGTAGTACATTTATATTTATGAACTCAGAACTTTCTCCTCTTTCATTTGATATCCCACTCGATACAATAGCAAAAAAAAAATTTGGAGACCCCCAACTTTTTTTATGTAACATCCGTTAGATCCATTTTTTTCGTATAAAATGTAGCCTATATCACCCGGACCTTTACGACCAATCGATTGACACCTCATTCATCAAAATCGGCCCAGTAGTTTGGGCGCTACGGTGGAACACACGGAATCTGGATACAAACATACATACATAGACTGCTAAAATCATAACCCTTCCTTCTCGCTGTGCCGCTGTCGGGTAAAAATTAATAGAGTTTCATGAAAACTTGTGATTTTTCACATAGCAGAATATTCGCAGCGATGCACTATAACTATGACATAAGCTGTTCCTGTTCCTATTCCAATCCAATCCAATCCATCAGCCTGTAAGCGTCCAGCAGTGGACGTGGCTGTTCCTATTCGCACATCACACTAATATTATAAAAGAGAAAGTTTGTATATGTGTGTGTGTGTGTATGTTTGTTACTCCTTCACGCAAAAACTACTGGACGGATTGGGCTGACATTTAGAATGGAGATAGATTATACCCTGGATTAGCACATAGGCTACTTTTTATCCCGGAAAATTAAAAAGTTCCCACGGGAATTTTAAAAAACCTACATCCACGCGAACGAAGTCGCGGGTATCAGCTAGTTGCTATTAAGTTTCCGAGATTATAACAAGGCGTTGCGAAGTTTTATGACTGCTCATAAAAACGACAGCTGTCCGATGGGCTTTCATTACGCAGTAGACATTGCCACTAAAATAGGTTATCCATCAATGTCTCTAGCGTAATGGAATCCAGATTGGAATATTATTCCAATCGTATCAGAATACTATTTCTAGGTCATGAATAAAATAAAGAATAGTTTTTGCTTATCACGATTGTTTTATAACTAAGCTGCTGTTTTTTGTCCAAAAGCAGCTAATTCCAATAAGTAGGAATTTCGAAAAAGTTATAAAAAAATTTAACCGACTTCAAAAGTGCTGAAAAGTACATATCAAGTTGTTAATTTTTAAATTGGGTATTTCAAAACAATTCACTATAAACCCATGAATAAAAATCAAAACTTACAACAGGCAGATATTATTGTAGACTAGCTGACGCCCGCGACTTCGTCCGCGTGGATTTAGGTTTTTCAAAATCCCGTGGGAACTCTTTGGATGTCCGGGATAAAAAGTAGCCTATGTGCTTATCCAGGATATTATCTATCTCCATTCCGAATTTCAGCCAAATCCGTCCAGTAGTTTTTGCGTGAAGGAGTAACAAACACACACAAAGCGGTGTTAGCCTAGTGGTTAACACGTCAATCTCATATTTGGAAAGTCGGGGGTTTGATCCCGGGCACGCATCCCTAAGGTATTTAAAAACGGTGTATCATGGTCACCCTACACTACACACTTACGCACACTATCTTCAAATGTCCTAAGCATATAAGCGAAATACTTATATCCATTCTCAGCAGTTTGGGGAAACTTAGACAGAATTTAGATTGAAATTGCTCAGTCCTTTCTAAATGTCTTTGTTTTATTGCTTTAATAGTTTTTGTCTCTTTCTCTCTCCAGTGTTTCCATCTGAGTAGTGAGTATGTCTGTTACTTTTTTACGGCTAATCCGTTTAACCAATTAAGACGAAGTTTGGACGGTATTGGATAGTTTGTATCCTGAAAACGGACATACGCTACTTATTTTTATACTAGTAAATGAAAGTTCCTTTTTTTTAATTATTAGCCTGCTAATCACAACTAATATTTTCCTTTCCCCTTCAACTAAGCGTAAAGCTTGTGCTAGGAATTGGTACGACAATAATGCAACGGGTGAGGTTTGAACCGCCGACCTTTCGGAATTCAGTCAGCTCCTCAACCATTGAGCTATTGAGGTTTTTTTTAATATGTGTTAGCTTTTCTAATAACTTATAAAAATAGTTAAATTATAACGCCCCTTTTGGTCTAAGCTTACATATGTTATCGTCATCATCATCAATCAATCAATCAATCAATTTATTTATTTGCTGATACAGGTCATCATCCGATAGACGTCCAATGCTGGACTTGGGTCTGTGGTGGGGACTTCCACACACCATAGACTTGCACGCCGCGCCGCCTGAATCCAGCGGCTCCCTGCAACTCGCTTGATGTCATCTGTCCATCCAGTGGGGGGTCTTCCAACACTGCGTTTTCCGATGCAAGGTTGCCAGCAGCTTGGGACCCCACCGTGTTGTCAAAATACATAAGTTTCCTGCCAATTACCACTTCAGCTTCGCAACATTTCCCAAGTTGTCCCACTAGGACTCGAATTCCGAACTTTTCGCGTGCTGACAAGTTCACTACAAACAAATTGCATTAAAAAAGTTGTCAAATTCCTAGAAATTCTGAAGTTTCAAGTTGATTTGCATTCTTCTAACTTTCAACTTGTAAGTACCTATACTGTTCAAAATCAACTTAGTTTAACCAGTTTAAAGTAAAATTTGCCGAGCCAAAGTTTTATAGAGTATCATTATTTTATCATCTTCTGCCACCCTATGTTTCGAAGTTGCCGATATAGTCTAAGACCCACTGTACTGTAAGTTGTTTAATAATATGAATACACTAACTGATGCCCGCGACTTCGTTCGCGTGGATGTAGGTTTTTAAAAATCCCTTGGGAACTCTTTGATTTTCCGGGATAAAAAGTAGCCTGGGTGCTAATCCAGGCGATAATCTATCACCATCCTAAACAACCCAATCCATCCAGTAGTTTTTATATGAAGGAGTAACAAACATACACACACACACATTCACACAAACTTTCGCCTTTATAATATTAGTGTGATTCAAAAGTATGTGAACCATAAATAAATATGTATAATAATGATATATAATAAGTTACCTGCTTTTGAAATGTTGGTATACAGAAGAATGTTGAAAATCTCTTGGGTACAGCGTGTCAAGAATGCAACAATATAAGGGTTCTTTTATTCCTTTTGAAGTAAGGAACCCTGAAAATAAAGAGTACATAGGGTCGTAATACTCCTTGACTGGTTTTTTATAAAATCATTTTGAAAATTAGTGAATTTGTCAAAATAAGTTGAAAATTGAATCCATTATTGGAACTGGTGGTTTCAATCAGGGCTGCCGAACTCATGTGGTGTACATTTGTTATTTATTGCCTACAATTAAACTGAAATACGTTAAAATTAACAGAATATTCATTCAGCGCTTAATGGTGGTTACATTTTGGCTTGATAGCGGTAACAACAATATAAACTCATACGAAACATTAACTGCTATCGAATTAGAATGAAAACTTTAGCGAAAAAGTTAGCATTGAACTTCGATCTGATTTTAAGTGACGATACGGATATGAAAACGGTTTATTAGCTAACAGTACCCAATTTTTTTAACGAATCCGGTAATCTGGTTCACGAACAAATAATAGTGTTTTCAACTTTCAAAGATTATAATATACCAAGTGGGGTATATTATAATCTCAAGGACTTTATCTGTACATTCGGAAACAGATTTTTGTTTATTTTTATGCAAATTTTTTAATTTATCGTGCAAACTGTCTAAAAAATACGAATGTAGTACGGAACCCTCGTTGCGCGAGTCTGACTAGCATTTGGTCGGTTTTCATTTGACGATTCGTTCCAGAACGCGCAGCCGCTTCACAGCATGGCTTGCAGCAAGGAGTTAGATAAACCTAAGCTTAAAATAAGATCTTATAAAAGCTAAGAATTAAACTTAAAGTAAGGATCTACTTACGCTTTAGGAACAAAACTTGGATTATGCCTAAGTTGTCTGAAACAAGTTTCAAAGTTACCTACATGCAATCAAGTTTGAGGGAAAGGGGAATATTGGTCGTTTTTAAAAATCTATCAGGTAAATTATTCTTCTCACAAGGGAAATTTGGTGTAAGGGAATAACAGGTAGGTATAGATAAGCCTATGACTTTGATATTGATAATACAGGCTTTGATCTCGAATCACGTAGTAAATATACGTATCATTCCCGCATTCAATGATATCCCACGTGACCACAATAATATTATCTTATACCTTCTTAAGAGGCTGTTTCGGAGGGTTCCCATTCAATTCAATTCACAAAAAACAAAGATATCAATGGTGCGTTTCCACTGACGCGCAGCTAGGTAGAGTGGAGCGGAGCGGACCGTGAATTGTACAATCACAGTGCTCGAAATCTCAACTCCACGTGACTTTCAAATAAAACGTAATGAACACGTTAATTTTTAATTTAATTGAGTATTAACACAGTTAATACTTAATTAAATTAAATTAAAAACATAATATGGTCCCGAACTAGACAGGAACGGAGTCGAGCAGGCTGTGGTGCCGAGCAGAAGGCAGAAGGCACGAAGCGGCAGCTAGCGGAGCGGTACGGCGCGGCGGGTAGAGTATATCGACGGCTTAGAGTGAAAACCTCGTAAGTGTAAAAGAAGTAACTTTTCAGGAGGAAGAAAAAACTGCATGCTGTAAAATTAGAAGCGAGTATTTACGAGTTTCTCATTTAATGTCATAGATGGCGTTACGAGTATCGAATCAACAAATTAGTCAGATCAGGATGTGCGTTGCGAGGTTTTCTTCCTAGAAACGCAATAAAATAAAGAGCAAAAATGCATTCCCGAGGTTTTCACTCTAAGACGACGATATAAAGACTGACCGCATGGCTCTAGTCTACTCAGCTAATCTCAGCTCCACTGCGTTTCAATGGAAACATTGAACTTTTAACTGCTCTTCTTTGCTCTACTCCGCGCGTCATTTTAAACGCACCCTAAGTTTTGACTGCTGAATAGATTGGTTATTAATTTACCGAGTGACGATGTCCTCATGGTTAAGAGTGGACGTCAGCTTCAGGGCGTCCAGGGTTCAATTTCGGGCACGCACCTCTAATTATAGACTAATGCGTTTTAAGCAAGTACATATATCTTGCTTTAATGGTGGTGAAACCTACTTGCTGAAGTCTGTCGATTTGCACTTCGTCAACGTGGTAGACACGTAAATCCTTCACATTCTGAGAAGAGACTCAGTATGCAGATTTTTTCACGATGTTTTACTTCACCATAATACAAGTGATAAGTGAGCTTGTTGTGGGCTCTTCTCAGACTGGGGCGCGTTTGGAACCCTCGTAGCTTTAGTTTTAAGTTTATTTATCACCACTATATCGTACAAAAACAATTTCGACCATCAAAAGGAGTACAATTGTACCTACTTTGAATAAATGATTTTGACTTTGTCTTTGACTTTGATATTTAATTGCTTTAACATATATCGCCGAAAAGTCAGAGATCGGTAGGTCTAGAAAGTAATTTAGCTACGTACACAACATAACTGACTATTTTCTCCCACTTGAAACAATTTTCATAGTAAATGAAAGGCATTCCTATGTCTCTATTTTCATGTTCGCATCCCGCACTTTATGTCTCGAGTTAGGAATTCGTTAAGGGCTCGTTTAGTTGGGAGTAATTACTCTTAACCCTTTTATCTTTGCTTTAAAACCTTGGACAGACACAGCGCAACGCGGTATTAGCTGCAGTATACGACAGGACGTCACCCGCCCGTAGTTTGACAGCTATAGGGTAACAGTCGCTAGAACTCTAATAGATTGGTTGACCCTCTGTCTATTGGTTGAAAAACATTGCTGCAGCAGGAATGCCATAGTTTAACTGTAAACTGCTGGAGATGCCTCTTAATCTAAACATGTAAAAGGCAACGCTGACTGACTGATCTATTAACGCAAAGCTCAAACTACTGAACGGATCGGGCTAAAATTTGACATGCAGATAGCTATTATAGAAAATCTTTGATAACACTGCAGTAATTCGGGTCAAAAGCTGTGTTAAGCTAGCACAACACTATATGTTTAATAGTGTATGAATACAGTACCTAATAAAACCGCATACAAGCGTGTTTCACGCTGATTGTGTTTCTTCCGCGACGCATTGTGTTTGACCGAAGCTTTAACCCTTTAATCTTGGCTATAAGGGCCCTTACAAGGGAACAAACGTCGTAGTCGCAAGGAATCAATTTGGTTCTGTTGTTTTATGCGCAATCCTATTTTCTCGAGTTAATGGCTTATTTAATGTCTAAGCTTTAAACCCTCTTCTGTGTTTCGGGGAACGATTCATGACACTCTATTGTTAATGGATTTTATGGTTTACTAGAGGTTGCCCCCGACAATCGTCCGCGTGGATTTAGGGTTTTAAAAATCCCGTGGGAACAGTTTGATTTTCCGGGATAAAAAGTTACCTAGGTCAATTATAGAGACGCAAGCTACCTCGGTACCCATAGAAATGGGTTAAGCGGACGGTTCTGTAGGAATCCCGTGAGAATCTTTTCGGGACTGTCCGGGATCGAAAGTTGGTAGCCTATGCCCTTCCCTAGGATGCAATCGATTTCATTAAAATCGGTTAAACAGGTGGGCCGTAGAAAGCTAGCAGACGAACAAACAGATAGAGACACGTTTGCTTGCATTTAAAATTTTCTATAGATTATATTATAAACTAGCCGATGCCCGCGACTTCGTCCGCGTGGATTTAAGTTTTTCGAAATCCCGTGGGAACTCTTTGATTTTCCGGGATAAAAAGTAGCCTATGTGCTAATCCAGGATATTATCTATTTCCATCCTAAATTTCAGCCAAATCCGTTCAGTAGTTTTTGCGTGAAGGAGTAACAAACATACACACACACACACACACACACACACACACACACACACACATACAAACTTTCGCCTTTATAATATTAGTGTGATTCCCAGTTGCAGCGGGAATGACATCGTATTGAATGGGAGAGAATGGAAGAGATTTAAACGCTTAATAGCAGTTATCGATGGATAATAACGTGCGGTCAGCTGGGTTTAATACTTACTTTGAGTGACTGATTAAAAATGTACTAGTCTTTTTTCATGCGTGCAGCCGGCTCTATCGAATTATAAGACGTTGTCACCTCAAAAACAAAGATATCAACAGTGCGTTTCCACTGACGCGCAGCTAGGTAGAGTGGAGCGGAGCGAACCGTGAATTGTACAATCACAGTGCTCGAAATCTCCACTCCACGTGACTTTCAAATAAAACGTAATGAACACTTAACACTCAATTAAATTAAATTAAAAAACATAATATGGTCCCGAAGTAGACAGGAACGGAGTCGAGCAGGCTGTGGTGCCGAGCAGAAGGCAGAAGGCACGAAGCGGCGGCTAGCGGAGCGGTACGGCGCGGCGGGTAGAGTAGACAAAGACTGACCGCACGGCTCTAGTCTACTCAGCTAATCTCAGCTCCACTGCGTTTCAATGGAAACATACATGTAGGAATCCCGTGAGAATCTTTTCGGGACTTTCCGGGATCGAAAGTTCGTAGCCTATGTCCTTCCCTGGGATCACAGAAAAAATGGTCTGTGCCTGGGATACAAGCTATTTCTGTACCTTTCATCAAAATCGGTTAAACAGATGGGCCGTAGAAAGCTAGCAGACGAAAAAACAGATAGAGACACGTTTGCTTGCATTTATAATTTTCTATAGATTATATTATAAATTCCCAGTCGCAACGGGAATGACATCGTATTGAATGGGAGAGAATGGAAGAGATTTATACGCTTAATAGCAGTTATCGATGGATAATAACGTGCGGTCAGCTGGGTTTAATACTTACTTTGAGTGACTGATTAAAAATGTACTAGTCTCTTAAAAGGTCTTTTAATATAGGTACCTCTTCATACCTCAAAAGGAAAAATTGGTCAAGTGCGAGCTGAACTCGTACAGGAAGGGTTCCGTACCATCGCACAAGAAATAATACCTTTTACTTATTTTTTTTTAATGTTCATGATAGCCATTTTGATATTATGTTTATTATTTGTTGTTATAGCGGTAATAGAAATACATTACCGCTACCATGGTAAATTGATGAGCTCAGCGGAACTGGAATCGGCTGCTCTATTGATGGAACTATGATCAATAATCTAAGCTATGCAGACGATATGGTATTGCTGAGTCCATCAATTAGCGCACTCAGAAAGCTCCTCAAGATATGCGAGACCTTTGCTGCGTCACATGGACTCGTATACAATGTGAAGAAGAGTGAGCTCCTGATATTTAAGAGCAAGGGAAACACTGTAGTCGATGTCCCACCCGTAACCCTTAACGGAGTTGCACTTAAGAGAGTGACTGAGTTTAAATATTTGGGGCACATTGTGACAGACGATATGTCTGATGTTAGAGACATTGAGAGAGAGCGTAGGGCGTTGGCGGTCCGATGCAATACTCTAGCCCGCAGGTTTGCACGGTGTAATAGGGAGGTAAAGCTTACTTTATTTAAAGCGTACTGCCAAACATTTTACACGTGCAGCCTGTGGGTGACGTATACCCATAGGGCCTACAGCGACCTACGTGTGCAGTACAACAATGGGTTCAGGGTACTGATGGGGCTGCCGCGCTGGTGCAGTGCATCACAGATGTTCGCAGAGGCTCATACAGACGACTTTTACGCAATCATGAGAAAAAGAGCTGCATCTGTGATGAGCAGAGTGCGCGGGAGCTCCAACAGTATTTTGAACACATTGGCTGCAAAGTGGGAAAACCCCTTTATGAAGCACTGGGTGTACATACATATGAACACCCAGTGGCCCCGAAGCTACATGAATTGAGCCTAATTTGACAATTAATAATAATGTAATTTAGTTTAGTTGAATTTAATTTGATTTAATTTATTTTAATTTAATTTAATCTAATTTGATTTAATTTAATAATTTAATTTGATCTGGTTTGATTTAATTTAATTTGATTTCATTTGACTTGATTTGATTTAATTTAATTTAATTTAATCACTAACATAGTTCATAAGACCCTGTTACTAACACTATATGGATGAATGGAATAGTCCGAAATAAATGTTTATTATTATTTATTATTAAATTATTTGACGATTCAAAAGCACTTGTAAAAGTTTATTTGAATAAAAATCTATTCTATTCTATTCTATTCTATTCCACATGTTCTGTGAAAATTTCAGCGCTTTGCCTATTACGGTTTACGAGATACAACAGCCAGCTGACAGACGGACGGACGGACAGCGGAGTCTTAGTAATAGGGACCCGTTAGCACACTTCGAGTACGGATCCCTAAAAAGGAACAAACAAATCTTTCCTCTTAAAAATTATAGCCATTGATTTTCTTTATTATCCAGTACACAGATATGGCAAAAGCATCCATAATTTTCACATTCTTCACGGTACAGCTAGTCAGTGGGGCACATTAGCATATTTCATAGAGTATGTGGATAAAAATGCTTTATAATGTCCCGGCTACATTAACGGACAACAACGCGATGTTCAACGGCGTTTCCCGTGAAACGTAGATGATCAACGTACAACGGCATTCAAAATGCCGTTTAGCGTTAGACGATTTTAACCCCAATTCAATTGGCATTAGACCTTAACCGTTCGAGTGTGGCCACTCTGTTTAACGGGTTAATTATGGCGTTGTCTGACATTGACGTTAACTTTAATGTAGCCCCAACATAATTTAGAGTAGTAACGAACTGCGCCCGAGGGAGCCCTCGCTCTTCCGATTTTTCAGTTCGCTTGTACGAATCTTTATTCTATAGTATCTTCTATAGAACTTTAATAGCCTTTTCACGTTAACAAAAACACAAACGTTACAAAATTAATCAATTTTGGTCTCATTAGATTCAGTACACCTTAATCAAGGCTGGTACGTTTTAGTTTTTGTATTTTAGTTTAATTAAATTTAAAAAAAAAAATACAAAAGAAAGTACCTACTCAAAAGTGTGGAAATTTTTACATAAGCAATATTTCTTTAAAATTAAAACGTACGAGCGTAGTTCTTCATTATACTACTATCTACTCATTTCTAAGCATAATGAAAATTGGACTACATTTTACGGGGAGAAAAACGTTATCGCTTTTTGTATGACTACGACTGATCCTTTTTAATGTCACTTGCTTTGATGGTGAAGGACAACATTGCGAGGAAACCTGCATGCATGATATTTCTCCATAATGTTCTCAAAGGTGTGTGAAGTCTGCCAATCGCACTTTGCCAGCTTGTCTGGCTATGTCTTTCTGCTTCTGACCTTTCTCACTCTGACTCTTGCTCAGTATTGACTATTGTGGGTTGGCGATTGGTAGATCATAGATCATGATGATGTAAATAATAAGATATCGTCATGAAATCCCGCGAACTTGTAACCTATTCCGATATCTATACATATAATAAAATTGTAGAAAAGTGGTGTCTGTACAATGGAAATATATAAAAAAAAAAGTAGCAGGGGTTGGTTATTATATCGATGCCGAACCCGAAATTGTAATTAATTCTTTTTTTGTCTGTTTGTCTGTGTGTTTGTGCACGCTAATATCAGAAACGGCTTATTCGATTTAGATACGGTTTTCACTAATATATTGTAGTAAGTTTCACTTAACATTTAGTGTTTATTTCATGTCAATCGGTTCATAAATAAAAAAGTTATGTCAATTTAAAGAATCACGGCGAACATTTTTAACGTACAGAGTACGTACTACACGCCTCGCGCCTGAGCGTCCGTGGCTATATTATAAACCAAACGACGGTATATGTCATTCAAAATATGCTGTCCGAAAAGTCACTATTCCACGCGAACGAAGTCGCGGGCACAGCTAGTTGGTAATAACTCTTGTATCTCGATACTACAATCCGTCTGATATTAGAAGAGTAGGTATTTCTAATATCGGTGATACGAATCTTTGATCTCCATATCACGTACCTATCATAGATTTCCCACGTGCTCGCAATGTTAGGTAAATACTTATATCCCTTTATACATATTTGAGTGTTTTGATCTCCTTGTTTTTATATTTACCTACTATCTTTTTCCTATGACTTCCTCTATGTGATATAATTTAAATAGTCTATAGCACTTGAACGAAAGAAGAACAAAAGCGACCGATGTAGCTCAAAGGAATTATTCCTATCTGTCCGCCTGATTTGTCCCCTCAGGGGGACAAATAGGAATAAATGAGGATTAGCAAGCTGAAGTGGCAATGGGCAGGTCATGTCTGTCGCAGAACCGACACCTGACGGCCGATGGGGCAGACGTGTTCTGGAGTGGAGACCGCGTACCGATAAGCGCAGTGTGGGACGACCTCCAGCCCGCTGAATTGATGACCTGAAGAAGATGGGAAGCGGGTGGATAAGGAAAGCGGAGGATTGTGCTGTTGATTGTGATTGATTTTTGGTACGCTCTTGGAGGCCTATTTCCAGCAGCGGACGCATACAATTGAAAAGAGCAACCGCCGAGTTTCTTGCTGGTTCGTCAATCGAAGAAAATCGGTTAAGCCGTTTGAAAGTTATCAGCTCTTTTCTAGTTTTCTTACAGAGGTTTTTGTGTCGGGGGGTTTTTAAATATGAGTTATGTTTTAATATCAGTGTAGATAGACTATTGGACTCGTCGAGGCTTCATTATTGTCGTCCACAGCTGGACATAGGTCTCCTCTCGGAATGAGAATCTTAGAGAATCGAATGCGGGACCTCTAAATTAGAAGCCCACAGCGCTCGCCAGGTAGGGAATCTTATGATCCCATGAAAGAGTTGAGGATAAATTATTATTATTATTATTATGTGCTTACTGCAAATAAACCTTCTCTCCTAGTTAGCATAAATTTCTCCGCACACACAAACTTTCCCCTTTATGTGTGCATGTTTGCCGAGCTCACTCGCTCCGTTATTTACCTCGGGTTCATATTTGTGTTGTCACTTATTACATATTGTGTACACTTGCTCGTAATACATCATTTATTTTATGTCCATTTATAAACCTAAAGCTAAGTATGCATTAGCAATAAAATTGCAGATATCAGCTATCATTTCAAATTCAAATTCAAATTCAAATTCAAAATATTTTTATTCAATTAGACTTTTACAAGTTCTTTTGAATCGTCAAAAGTATCTACCACTGGTTCGAAATGCCTTTTCTACCGAGAAGAACCAGCAAGAAACTCGGCGGTTGCTCTTTTCAAAGATTTGATGTACAATATTATGCCATGTATAAAAATAACTGAAGTCCCGCGCATTGCTGGAGCGAGCTGCAGGTCAAATCCCCGCTCTTTTATCATTTACATAATCTTCGATTGAATGCTTTTCTCAGGAGCATATTTTTAATAGATTTTTTGAACCTCCAAGTCAATATCAACTTCTACAAGTTTAGTAAGTAAAACTTACAGGAATGGATTTGCTGCGAGTGATTGCTATGCAATTGTCTTGCCAGGGCAGCTGACTCTGCAAGTTTTATTGTTAGTGTAGTAGGTACTGGATACGCATTTGCTTTTTCAGCACCTAAAAATGTTTAGTACCTACTTATTTAGGTACCTATAAAATTATGAAGTAGTTACATCAATGTATAAAAAGAGTGGGCCGCTGGCAAACACAAGTTGCTGAAAACCTTGGAGATAAATAGAAGTTATTCTATCTCAATACTTATAAAACTTTTTATTATTTCACGCTTCTTTGTCAGGACTACCGTTCTTCGAACTTCTTAAACTTAAAACGCCTTCTTTACCGTTGTGATAAACAAAAAAGGCCCCGGAAAGGTCTTTTGAATTTCACTTTGGGGAACAAAGCAATGGGCACGTTTTGTTCGAAGGAAACCAGCCATTTAATCCCCTTTGAAAATTTTCCCCCAAAGTAAAACAATTCTTTATTCTTGATCGAGTTGTCCCATTGTTTGGGGTAAGGGCACGTTAATCAAAACATTGGGGCATAAAAAGGTGATCGCGCACAGGTGTTTTAAGTAACCAGAGCCGGAAAAGGCCGCAACAAAAATATTTTTGCTTGACTGCCCAAAAAATGTGATGTGCTTCCGAGATATGGTAACCGCGTAGGTTCTCAGGATGCCCAGTTTAGGTATAGACGTCGATTGTTGAAAATGATCGACTCAGAGATTTCTCTATACAAAATTTTCCCATTATTTCCCATATTACCTATTATTGCATGAAAAATAATTAAAAACACGACTGCTCTGCCATACTTACTGATTTTTTATTTAAAAAAAAAAACATCATTCGCGTACTTTTCGGCGCGTTTTTCACAAAAGATGTGTCATGTCATGCCAACCGAATACTATGACCGAAAACTTAACCACTGAACTTTCGATGCGATAAAATTATATCATAGGTGTGTCGCAACACATACACGCAATTTCAATACTGAAAATGCACTGCTTTCGTCTCCTATACTTCTTGCGGCTTTTACGGCTCTTCCGGCTTTTTAAACTCTCAACAATCACCTCAAGGACCGCGTTAATCAAAACATGGGGCATAAATTACAGAATCATTAGTGAGGGGGTTTAGCACGCGATCAAGTTTGCTCGCCGCGTATTGTTTGCCCGCCATTGAAGTGGTAATGAAAGTATTAATATTTCACGATATCCAGATTTATAATAAGTATTTTGAAATTAATATTAATAAATAACAAAGCCTCTAGACATTATCTAACGAATAGGTATATCCCCGATTTGGTTTGTGTGGTAAATTAATTTTTAATCATACAAACAAGCCTGATCTTCAGATTTTCAGCGCTCTTCAGATTTTTTTTAAATATATAGGTATATCCATGCGAAAAATCATGTTCATCCGTTGCTCCTTATCGCGTGAATAAAGAACAAACCAACAAACAATTACATTTTCATGATAGATTTTTTTTACCAACGTAAAAGGGGGGCTGAAATTCGTTCTTCACTTAAGAACAAACATGAGCATATTCATGGAACTATTCCAAATAAAATTATTACTCTGGTCGAGTCGTATGCGAAAGGATATGGGATCCTACCGAACTATTATGCCAAAAACCCCTAACAAAATGTGATTAATAGAGATAGTGACGACTTTCATAAATTCAAATTCAAATCCATACTAATATTATAAATGCGAAAGTGTGTCTGTCTGTCTGTCTGTCTATCTGTTTGTCTGTCTGTCTGTCTGCTACCTTTTCACGGCCCGAAAGTTTAACCGATTCTGACAAAACTTGGTACACGGTTAGCTTTTATCCCGGGGACGGACATAGGCTACTTTTTATCCCGGAAAATTATATTATAATTTTCCGGGATAAAAAGTAGCCTATGTCCGTCCCCGGGATAAAAGCTAACATAGTTCCCACGGGATCTTTAAAAACCTAAATTCACGCGGACGAAGTCGCGGGCATCCTCTAGTTCAAAATATTTTTATTAAATTAGACTTTCATAAGTACTTTTGAATTGTCAAAAGCATCCACCACTGGTTTGGATTTCCTTTCCTACCGAGAAGAACCAGCAAGAAACTCGGCGGATGCTCTTTTGAAAGATTTCATATACAATATTATCCCATGTATAAAAGTTATTGAAGTCCCGCGCATTGCTGGCACGAGCTGCAGGTCAAATCCACGCTCTTTTATCATTTACATAATCTTCGATTGTAATTAGTAATTACCTATGCTTTTCTCAGGAGCATGCTTTTAAAAGATTTAGTAAATGTGTAATACCTAGGTACGACGCAGAGAGTGAGGATAAACAATTTTAATCTTAATTATATTAATCCACCCCTAGTTTCAGCGTTAGCTTTCTTTAATGAAATATTTAAGTGCTAAGTATAATATAAAGTTTTGATGAATTTCCGCTAAGCCTGTTGATGCGGCGCGCCTTTAGCAAACTAGCGAACTTTGTTCAAGCCCCTAAAGTGTATATAATAATAATGGCAGCAAGCCACCAGCGAAGCCATAACGCTAAACTAATTTATTACCTAATGTATCTTTATAAAGAAAAAAACGGCCAAGTGCGAGTCAGACTCGCGCACCGAGGGTTCCGTACTCGGGTATTTTTTTATTCCTTTACTTGTGCTACAAGACCTGCCTACCTGCTAAATTTTATGATTCTAGGTCAATGGGAAGTACCCTATAGGCTTTCTTGACAGACACGACGGACGGACAGACAGATAGACAACAAAATGATCCTATAAGGGTTCCGTTTTTCCTTTTGAGGTACGGAACCCTAAAAAGTGACTGCTTGACACAAAAGGAAACAGTTGTTACTTGTTATATAACCAAAAACCTATAATACCTAAATCCAAACTGTTATGTTCTATTACTGTAACAAGTGTAAATTAAAAATGTATAACACCCCCGACAAGTGAAGGTTACAGTAACTAGAAATGAGCTGATAACTTTCAAACGGCTGAACCGATTTTCTTGAACTATTCCGCGCCTACGATCCAAAGTATCTGAGTTTTCCAAAACATCATTTTCAAATAAATAATTATTTGTCAATTGACATAATATTATGAACCTAACGGTTATCTAACCTTCTTTTCTACAAGAAAACTAGAAAAGAGCTTATAACTTTTAAACGGCTGAACCAATTTTTTTGGATTATAGCTAAGAACACTCTCGATCAAGCCACCTTTCAAACAAAAAAAACTAAATTAAAATCGGTTCATTCGTTTAGGCGCTACGATGCCACAGACAGATACACAGATACACAGATACACACGTCAAACTTATAACACCCCTCTTTTTGGGTCGGGGGTTAAAAATAGAAAATAACGAATACACTTTGCTATTCATGTGAAACAAGTTAGATCTAGTTAGGGTAAGCTTGCGAAGTTTTATACGACTTGTTTTGCGGAGTTTAAGTCCACGCAGCAATGTCGTGTAAAAATTCACTTCAGTAAGGAAAATAGTTGGCAACCATGTTACATTTAGTTGGACAGGCAAACTACAATGTTACATATTGTTACATAACAACATAATATCGTTTAGATACTATTACAAACTGCAATACAACCGCTACTTAGTTTTTGACCCCCGACCCAAAAAGAGGGGTGTTATTTTGACGTGTGTATCTGTGTATGTCTGTGGCATCGTAGCTCCTAAACTAATGAACCGATTTTAATTTAGTTTTTTTGTTTGAAAGGTGACTTGATCAAGAGTGTTCTTAGCTATTATTCAAGAAAATCGGTTCAGCCGTTTGAAAGTTATCAGCTCTTTTCTAGTTACTGTAACCTTCACTTGTCGGGGGTGTTATAAATTTTTAATTTACACTTGTTATATTTGAAAGTCAAATGGTCCCGTGGGATTATAAAAAAAAAACCTATATCCACGCGGAAGAAGTCGCAGGGATCATCTAGTCCATACTAATATTATAAGTGCGAAAGTCTTTCGGTCTGTCTAACTGTCTGCTAGCTTTTAACGGCCCATCCGTTCAACCGATCTTAAAAAATTAGGTACAGCTATTGCATCCCGGGGATGGACATAGGCAACTTTTTATCCCGGAAAATCAAAGAGTTTCCGAGAAAATGTTAAAAACCGGCGAGTTGAGTTTTTAAAAAGTGCGAGTCAGACTCGCGCACTGAGGGTTCCGTACTCGGGTATTTTTTCCAACATTTTGCACGATAAATCAAAAACTATTTAAATAAAAATAAATAAAAATCTGTTTTAGAATGTACAGGTAAAGCCCTTTCATATGAATAGTTATCTTACTTTGAAATTTCAAACACATTTTTTTTTAAATGATGTAACCACAAATTCGGGCTTTTCACATTTATTCCTGTACTTGTCCTATAAGACCTACCTACCTGCCAAATTTCATGATTCTAGATCAACGGGAAGTACCCTATAGGTTTCTTGACAGACAGACAGACAGACAACAAAGTGATCCTATAAGGGTTCCCTATGAACCCTAAAAACCTCGATCCACGCGGGTGAAGTTGCGGGGATCATCTAGTATTAAATAAGAAGTTCACAACTCATTAATTCATATTCCCCTTTGATACAGCGAGATCGTTAACGAATTTCGTGACGAAGAAATTCTGAAAGCAATTTGCAAGCAAATTAAAGTTTCAGTTTATAGTTGTTTTTGTACGAGTCTGGTATGTCGTCTGAACGCTTCGTTCACACAAGTAAACGGGCTTATGTTTGTAAATGAAAATTACCTCCCTATTGCAGTTTCCCGGGCTTGATATTCGGCAGGGAATTTATAATTTCTAAATTGACTGGTCTGACCTGGTGGGAACTTTGAATCGTGTTTGTTACAGGTTCCCGTATCTTCAGAGGAAAAAGGAACGTTAATGTACAAATAATGAAGTAGTATTTTCAACAAAGTAAGATTACTTACCTAAAACAGGTGTTTATTTATTTTTTGTATAATAGTTGTTGATTTATCGTACAGAATGTTGAAAAAATACAACTGTAGTAAGAAACCCTCGGTGCGCGAATCTGTTTTTTTCTGTCTGTTTTTTTTAAATTAATTATAGGAACACGCTTGACCATAAGCATACCTGATGGAAAGTGATGATGTGGCTTAAGCTGGGACGCTGTACATTGATGATAAAATACAGCCTATAAATTGTATGATAATATTTAGTATAACCAAATTATTATTTGTTTATATTCTTTTACCTTCTGGAATGGAGACAAAGCCACGGGTAATTAGTAGCTTGAAAAAAATTCGCATCATGATTACGACACAGCTTTTTATACATTAGCCAAAGTTATTAATGATGTAACCCATCAACAAAATATAAGGGTCACTGGAATTAATTTTTAGAAAAGAAAATCACAGTGGAATATTAAATCATAATAATGACTAGGACACACAAACCGGGTTGGTAACATGTCCAGTTCAGCTGCTATTCTTGTCCACAGCTGGACAAATGTCTCTTGTAAGGGTCTCCGTAGAACAGGGGTTTGTGCGGCTTATGTCCAGCAATGCCCAGCTATTCGCTTGAGATCGCCCACCCATCTAATGGGCGGACTTCCAACGTAGCCTATTCCTGCATGGAACCCAAATTCATGCACCTTTGGATTCCAAAGTAAATCGGTTATTTCAGCTGTGCATTCCGTTGCGCCTATTGCTATTTCAGCTTCGGATTCGTTGTCGTTGTCGAAAATAAATGAAAATGAAATGAAATGAAAAATTAATTAAAAACTTTTACATGCGAAATTCATGAAGTCCTGGGTTACTATGTCAAGAAACCGAAGGGTTTCTGTCAAGATATTCTGAACCTGGAGTTGGAAATTGGCGATGTTTATCCCACGAGCCTCGGAGAACGCACAGCTTGCGTTTAGAGCTCTCCTATACACCTTGAAAATAAAAAAATAGAGAGTACACCTGGATTTGATCGCACATATATGCCACCGTCAGTCCGTAGCTAAGCTGTTTTTAACCCCCGACCCAAAAAGAGGGGTGTTATAAGTTTGACCTGTGTATCTGTGTATCTGTCTGTGGCATCGTAGATTCTAAACGAATGTACCGATTTTAATTAGGTTTTTTTTGTTTGAAAGGTGGCTTGATCGAGAGTGTTCTTAGCTAGAATCCAAGCAAATCGGTTCAGCCATTTGAAAGTTATCAGCTTTTTTCTAGTTTTCTTATAGAGCTTTTTGTGTTGGGCGTTTTTTAAGTTTTAAGTTATGTTGCCAAAAGTCACCGTGTCCAAAAGTATGTCAAGAAGAAGATAACATTTAAGATTTAACAGTTCGGAGGATGTGTAATGTGTATCGGTCTTTATATAAAGTCGTGTCTTTAAGATTAACCGCCTGATAGGACTCGTGTTATCTCCCATACATTCACGAGCGACTGCCCCGAAGGGCGCAAATTCATCTAAAATACGCCTCCTTGGTCCTTTCCGGTCACTTTGCTAAGGTTTCGCTGATTTAGCTTATTTTGGATCCACATGGTCTGACGTCATGTTGAAAGACTAGCTTCCCCACCCTGGCTCTGCTGGGATGGAATTTCTAAAAACTTTTTCTTAGTCAGGTTATAGAGAGGTTGCAAAATATCAAGTTTCTAGATTCAGTTTGAGCTGTGCAATAAAAAATTACCTATACTAAGTATACCTATTTAAATAGTTAATACCTAGTTACTACCCAAACAAATTCCTATGCCAGTAACCTTAATAAATATATTGCCTTATTTTGTAATTTTAGTGATTTAGTATTGTTCAAAGCCGCATTATAATATAGGGTGCAAAATTCGAGTCAATGCCCTACCTTAGGCATTACATACATACCTTAGCGGCATTGACCCCGAGCGGCCTCAACGTTCGTTGACCTCTAGCGTCAGTCAGATGTTTTATTTGCAATTTATTGTGAACATTTAACGAGAACCTCCTCCTTTTTTTGAAGTCGGTTAAATAATACAGGTTTTTTTTTGTTTTTTTTTCATGGCATCTTATATCATAAGTATTAAATCACCTGTATTTAATCACGTTTTTGCTAGCGTGTTGGTTACACTCTGTATTAAGTATTCTGTGGTGGAAGCTCAAGCAACTCCATACAAAACAAGCCACGGTTCGAACTTCGCCATTTAACTGCACTGACTTAGCGTAACTACCTAGTTAAACTTGTTTACTCTTCTAGCGAAATACTAGTACCCGAATACCTATTTCGGAAATACAGCACATCTTTAGCAAGTTTTTTAAACAATGTTCTTCAGCTCTTACTGTTAAATCCTCATCCAGAAGTAATTTTTTTCTTTCTTTCTTATCTAGGTTTCAAGTGTAAATTAAAAATTTATAACACCCCCGACAAGTGAAGATTATAGTAACTAGAAAAGAGCTGATAACTTTCAAACGGCTGAACCAATTTTCTGGATTATAGCTATGAACTCTCTCGATCAAGCCACCTTTCAAACAAAAAAAACTAAATTTAAATTGGTTCATTAGTTTAGGCGCTACGATGCCACAGACAGATACACAGATACACACGTCAAACTTATAACACCCCTCTTTTTGGGTCGGGGGTTAAAAATGAAACTGTTCCACAGAAATATTTGTAACGTCAATTTAATTGTCATTAGACTTCTTCTTCTTCTTCTTCTCTCTGGGCTGGTTTCCGCACTTAAACGTTTCCGTCTGTTGTGCGTGCGTTGCCCCTCCCCGCCGAAGTCTTCACTCCAGCCATCCAAGCTCGCTCCAGAAGCCAAGTAGACCGCCCAGGTTGCCGAGGGCTTCATGAAGTGAGGTTGGGGATCCCAGATGGCGTTCTCGATGTTCTGCCACGCTTGCACACTCCAGGAGCACGTGCGTCGGTGTTTCATCGACCTCCATGCAGGCCCTGCACAGAGGACTGTCGGTAACACCTATAACGAAAAGGTGTTTGTTTAGTGGGCTATGCCCTGTTATGAGTCCCACCACCTTCCTAAGTTTACCTTTGTCCAGGCGGAGTAGTTTGTTAGTTTGTCGTATATCTATGTTAGGGAAAGCCTCTTTGGCTTGCCTGCAGTCAGTTGCGTTTGCCCATAGATGAGAATGCTCTTTAAGTGTTAGTTCGTGTAACCAAGTTTTATACTCACTGAAGGGTATGGGTACCATAGGCTCTGGCCCTGTCACCTTCAGCGTCGTAGCCTTGCGTGCTAATGCGTCCGCTGCCTCGTTTCCCTGGTCCCCATCATGTCCTTTGACCCACCGTAGGGTGATGTCATTCGACATGGCGAGTGTTTCCAGAGCCTTGTGGCAGTCTTGTATGAGTTCAGAGGTTGTCGAAAATCTAGCCAAGGCTTTAAGAACAGCTTGGCTATCCGAGTTAATGTTTATCTTAAAATTTGTTACCTGTCGGTTTGCCATTGCTATGGCTGCAGTTGTAATGCCTACACACTCTGCTTGGAAGACAGAGTTGTCCTTACCGAGTGCGTGACTTATTCTCATGTTTAGTTCTTGGCAGTAGGCCCCTGCTCCTGTGCCAGTTTTTGTTTTGGATCCGTCGGTGTACACTTCTATTGCATCTTGTGTTGGCTTCGGATCTATGTTTATCTCTGGATTTATTCTATATGGTTTGTCCAGTATGTGTTGTTTCCTGGTTCTATCGCATTTCCACTCCAGGCGTGGTTCTTTTGTTATGCTTTGCACTAGAATTTTAGTGTGCCTTGTGTTCTGTTCTTTCCATAGACCTGAGGTTTTCAGTCTCAAGGCTGCGAGCGTTGCTTCTTCTCTGACTTGTAAATACAGGGGCGGGATCCCCAGTATAATTTCAAGTGCTGTTGTAGGTGTGGTACTCATGCAGCCTGTAATGGCGAGGCATGCTTGTCGTTGGAATTTCTGTAATTCATGCTGGGCGGTCGTAAGAAGAGTTCTCGGCCACCATATCAAGGCAGCATATGTTAATGAGCTTCTTACTACCGTTAGGTATAACCATTTCATTATCTTTGGTTTGAGCCCCCATTTTTTCCCCAGCATGCGTTTGCATTGGTTTAGTATCGTAAGCGATTTATTAATTTTATCTTCTGTATGCCTTTTCCAGCTGAGCTTGCTGTCAAGAGTCACACCAAGGTACTTTACCTCAGTGGATAGTCTAAGGCTTGTGTTGAACAAAGTTGGTGGTTTGGTTAGCTCTATTTTCCTTTTGTTTGTGAACAGAATCATCTCTGTTTTCTTTGGATTTACAGTAAGTTCATTTTCATTGCACCATCTTTCGATTAAGCGCAATGCCCGTTGCATGACTTCATATAGTGTATTCTCTAGTTTGCCACTGATTAAGATGGTGAGATCATCAGCATAACCAATGGTGTAAAAACCGCTTGTATTTAGTTTGTTTATCAAGTCGTCAACTACAAGGTTCCACAAGATTGGTGATAGGACACCTCCTTGAGGGCAGCCTCTCGCTACTATGCCTTTTGTGACTCCATTGATGTCTAGTTGTATGATTCTTAGTTCTAATAATGCTCTTATCCAGCTACGTATAGTTCCTGGCGCCTTGTATCGTCCCAAGGCTCTGTCAATGCTATCAAAGGTTGTCTTGTCGAAAGCTCCTTCGATATCAATGAAGACACCCAGTGTTGATAGTTTGTTTTCTAGATTGTGCTCAATTTTGCCAACAACGGAATGCAGAGCGGTTTCCGTTGATTTGCCAGTGCTGTAAGCATGTTGATGTGAGTGTAGGGGTATATGTCTTAAGGTTCCATCCCTGAGAGACCGATCAACCAGTCTTTCGAGAGTTTTCAATAGAAATGATGTAAGGCTGATAGGCCTGAAGGACTTTGGCAAAGTATAGTCACTCTTTCCAGGTTTTGGTAGAAAGACCACCTTTACTTCTCTCCAGGCTGTTGGGATATATTTATATGCTAAACAGGCCTTGTATATTATTTCCAGCCATGGTGTAAGTTGAGGTTTTCCCCATTGTAGAAGTGCAGGGAAAATGTTGTCGGTCCCCCCTGATTTAAAAGGGTGAAAGGTGTCAATAGCCCAGCTGATTCTATCTTGCGTGACTGTGTTGTTGGCAAGATCCCAATCCTCGTCTGTGGGATGGTTTCCTAGGTTGTGTACCCAGTCTGTTGAATCTACAATTCTACAGCCAGGGAAATGCGTTTCAATAAGCGTTTCGCTTATCTCTTTGTCATCCTTGGTGTACGTTCCGTCAGCTTTCTTCAGCGAACCGAGTGTGCGAGTGTTGTCGTCTGCTAGAATCTTACGTATGCGAGCTGCAGTGTCGTTCGACTCTATGCTTGTACAAAACTTTTGCCACGAGGTTTGTTCCTTTTCTCGGACGCGTTTGTTGTACTTGTATTGGGCTTCCTTGTAGTTGTCCCAATCTTGTTCTTGTCTGGTGTTTTTTGCTCTGTTGAAAAGATGTCTGAGGTTTCTCCTCATTCTTTCCAGATCAGGGCCCCACCAGCTGTTTTTTGACGGTCGGTTTGTGTTGATTTTCTTCAGGGGGCAAGCTTGTTCATAACTTGTCTTAATGTACTCCGTTAGTTTGTTAACGTTTTCTTCGATGTTGTTGATGTCATCGATGTCTTTAGGTTTTTTTGTACCTATCCGTTGCGTTAGCAAGGTTTTGTACATTATCCTGTTGGTTTTCCTTGGGTTTCTCCTTGGTGCGTGTTGGGTTATCATCAGATCTAGCTCATAGCATATCCGCCTGTGGTCGGAGAGCGAAGGCTCGTCGCTGACATGCCAGTTCTTTACTTGGTCTGCAGCTCTGGTTGACGCTAAGGTTAGATCGATTATGGTTTGGTACCTACTCGACACGAAGGTCGGTTCAGTGCCTTTGTTAGTGATTGTTAGGTTGGTTGTTAGTAGAAAATCTATGAGATTCTCACCTCTTTTGTTGTTGGCTGTGCATCCCCACAGGTTGTGATGTGCGTTGCTATCGACAGAGATAATTAGATCTATGTCGTTGTCCTCACAGTGTGTTGTGAGGTCTACTAGTTCTCTTGTAGGTATTCGGCCTTCTATGGGCATGTAGAGTGAGGCTACGACCAGTGGCTTTGGTGGTAGTCCCACGCCCTGTTGTATTCCGTTTTTTATTTTGACTGCTGTCAGATCTCTGGAACAGTATTGTGTTAGTAATGACGCTGTAATACAGCGTGGAATGTAAATGCATGTTCTTGGTGCTTCGTCATTGCTGTGAGAATAGATCTTACCATTACAGCTTCCGAAACCGCATATGGTTTTACCCCTGACCCACGGCTCCTGGATCAGTGCGATGGTCTCGGCTTCAACCTCCAGCTGTTTTCGTAGTGTGGCCGTGGCGAGATGTTTGTGCTGGAGGTTGGTCTGAATTATTTTTATTGTTACGTCGCCCTCTATGCCGGTGGTTATTCGGCGGGGACGGTTGTGTCTTGAGCGTCGTGTGTCGCCTTATTCTCCCGCGGTTGTGTGTTGAAACGGGAGTCCGCTAGCACTTCCTCGATGTTGTCAAGGACAGTGCTCACGGAAGGCTCAGGTGTTCTTTGGGGGTGGCAGGTTGGTCTATCCACATCCATGGCCCCATCCGCATCAGTCTCCTCCCGAGTTTCAGGCGCTAAGCTATGCCCGGGCGGTACATCGCTTAGTCCTTCACTCGTGAAGAACCGGATGTAGATAGAGCCCGTGGAATAGGCGACCTTCCTGCCGCGCGCCATTATTATCCGCAGCTCCTCGTTGGGGATTCCTAGTATTAGGAACACCCCAGGAGGACTGCTGGTTGTTCGTTGGTAGCTGAACAGGGTCCACTGCGACACTCCATACCAAGGATTTTGGTGAGATAGGACCTGGTGCAGTTGGCCTATCTCCCCATCATAGTCCGGGACGTAGAGTCCCGACCTAACCCTAACTGGTATTTCGGTCTGGCGTATCACAGTCAACCCCGTTCCGCTTCTGGGCGATGTCAGTTTTGGCACCACGTTTGTGAGCCAGGTAAAGGCACGGTCGTCGTGACACCACATCTTCAGTACACCTTCACTGAGGAAGGCCTTGCCCTCAAACGCCGGGGCGTAGCGGGTCTGGCCTGGTGCCAAGGGCTCGATACAGGCCGCGAAAATCGCCTTCTGTATCTGACCCTGTATTGTGTTTGCCTCTTCTTGCGTTAGGTCTACTCTAGGAGTGGTGGTAACAGCCACACTCAAGTGCGATTGGGCTGCCGTAGCATAGGAGCCCTTCGCATCTCGGGTGTGTCTGTTATCAGTTCGTGGGCGTTTGTGTTCCCCCCGGGGTGAGATTGTGTCGTCAAGTCGGTCTCTTTTTTTAGTCTGACTCGATGATGTCCCGGGATTGTCCTGTCGGTCTTTTGTCGTCCCCCTGTTCCGCTTCCTAAACCGTGGGTGTGCCCGCGGTTTAGGTGGTTTAGGGGTCTTGGGGGCGTCTGTGTTTGTTGTACTAGTTTGTTTGGTGGTTGTTGTTGTTGTTGTTGTCATTGGGGGTCGAGCGGTGTTGGATCCGCCTGGGCCCGATGCGCCCCGCGCCTGGATTGGGTTCTCGTCGGGATCAGTGCGACCACCTTCGTTCCCCCTGTCCTTGGCTACGGTTTGCCCAGCCCTGACGGTGGTGGTGCTCGACTCACCCGAGGCATGTGGGTTGCGATCTGATGCCGATTCCTGCCCGTTCGCCTTTTCGCCTGCGGAACAGCCAGGGGTTGCGCTGGTGTCCACGACAGTCCGACCGCCACTTAGTGGGGGTCGTCCTGTGTTTTTACTTTTGCTTCCCCCGGCCAAGTTGCTGGCGTCCGCGGTTGGGCAGTCGGGTTCTTCCCGCTTCCCGCCTCCGTTTTCCCTACCGTCAGTCCGTTTGTTACTCGTTTTTTCCGTCTGTCCGTTAGCGTTGGTCGTAGTCTGTTTTCCTGTCCGTCTGTCTGTCCTGTTCCCCTTCTTTTTCTTCCGTTGTTTTGGGGCCACGAGCGTCCATGCGCTTGCGCTAGCAGGTGCAGGGATCACTGCGGCCAGGGAGGACATGTCCAAGTGGTTAGCTAAGGTCGTCGTTTCAAGGTTGAGCGGGTCTTTGCCCCCTCCTGATACGATGGGGCAGCCTGGGCCCTGGGCGCCGTCCGTGGACGTCGCCTGGGTGCCAGGGTGGGATTTGGGTGGTAAGCCGCTACCCACCAGGAGACTTGTACGTTTGTTGAGATCCGCCATTATTTGAGAAATGTGTGTTAATTGTATAGTGTTTGTGTGTGTCTCTGTGTGTAGGTGAGTGTGGAGTGTGCTGGAGTTTTTGGGTTATATTCAGGAATTGTGTGATTGGTTATTGGGTTTGGATTAGGATCTAGGGGAGCACGGGAAGAGGGTTTCTGGGACCCTGCTCGGGTGTTGGGGGTGGTACCCGAACAGTTCCTTCTTGTCCAGGGTCCTGGGGACACCGGCGATCCGCAACTCCGCCGACCCGCCCGGTTGCATGAAGGGTGCCTCGTATAGCTGAACTAGCGAATGTTCTGGTTGAAACCCAGATCATTAACTAGCTCTGCCACGCCGGGGTCATTAGACTTTATTCGATTTCCATTTTCCATTGTGTTAAGAATTGACATTTAAAAGTACTTTCTTCGCGTGTTTACTTTTCGGATGTCACATCGAATAATGCCCCAGTTATCGAAACGCGAAAATATTTTCCGTACGATCTCCTATGACAGCCTGAATTTATGGTGAAAAGAGGAAAAAGGCCGGCGGGCCATGAGCGATTCAGTTTTCACTGCGCATAAATTTCGTTGACACTTATAATTTACTTTTGAAAATATTTTCGGTCTTCCGTGCATATTTTTATGTTATCACAAAGCTGCAGAATTATTTCAATGACAGTTTCAGGGAATGTAATATGCTAAATTAACATGTGTACCTACTCTGTAAAAGAAAACACTCGACGCACGTTTCGCTCCAAAACCGGAGCATCCTCAGGAGATGTAGACCTTACAATGCACAATTGCGTTGTAAAGTGGTGGGTTTGTGTGGTGATAATACCTCCAACAAGTGAAGGTTACATTAACTAGAAAAGAGCTGATAACTTTCAAACGGCTGAACCAATTTTCGTCAATAATAGCTAAGAACACTAAGCTCTCGATCAAGCCATCTTTCAAACAAAACAAACTAAATTAAAATCGGTTCGTTAGTTTAGGAGCTACGATGCCACAGCAGATACACAGATACACACGTCAAACTTATAACACCCCTCTTTTTGGGTCAGGGGTTAAAAAAAGGAAAATTTCTGAAGGTGAAAACCCGGTATTTATATGTGACGTCATATTAACTCGACATACCCTGTCGCGCACCCCTGAGTCTGAGGCGTGAAGATGTTCACTGGGCCAACGAAATACCTACCACGCTCGGTTAGATAATATCTTACATAGAATTATTTAAAACGGGCATCAGTTTAACAAGATTCTTATTTTTACATTAGCTAAATAAATATGTAATATGTGGAAGGAAAAAGAGGAGAGGAAGGCCAAAGAAACGGTGGGTGAATTGCGTGATAGAAGATGCGTGTAAAAGGGGTGGAAAATGCGTTGACGTATGACAGAAGTGAGTGGAAGAAAAATACAAGTGCCGACACCACATAAGCTTGGGTTAGAAGACAAGAAGAAAAAGATAAATGCCCGCGATTTTATCTAATTCCCTCTGAATTTAGGTTTTCAAAATCCCGAGGGTGCTAAAAACTAGCCTAAGTCCGTCTCCGAACGCAAGCTAAGCCATTTCTGTACCAAATAAACCCTAAGCTTTCTTATGTGAACCATAGGTAGCGATCATCATACTTCGAATCTTTGAATCGTACCTATTGAATGTACGAACGTATTGGCGGTGTTCCCACTAGATTACAACATGGGGTTCAAGGGGCGGACCAACACATTCCTGAAAGGCCGGCAACGCATCGGGTGGATCTCTGGTGCTGTGGATCAAATGTTCACGAGCGGTGGTAATCACTTAACACCAGGTGGGTCGCCAGCTCGTTTGCTCGCCACTTTTTATAAAAAAATTGAAGAGTCAAGACACGTTCAATGTAAAATAAGGACATCCTAAGACTGCCTAAGACCTACAGAATTGTATCATCCTCATTATAAACCGATATACGTCCACTGCTGGCCTTCCACATGCCACGGTCCTGCGCCGCCTGAATCCAGCGACTCTTTGCGACTCGTTTGTTGACACCTAGTGGTGGTCGTCCAACGCTGCGCTTTTCGCTGCGAGGCCGCTATTTCTAGCACCTTCTACAGCATAGACACACAATCTTAGACAGATAGGCTTGATCGCAGGCATGCGCTTATAAATTCTTCGATAAAAAGAACAATAAAACATTGGTAATCTCAAGCAGGCAACACTCAAACAATTACACGGCTCAGTGTTGCCAGTATTAGCGGCGTACACAAATCGCGATTTCCGACAGGCGGTGCACGTTCGTTCTAATTAATCAATACCTTCTGCACAGCTTCTCAAACTTTTAAAATTTACCTGAATAGAATAGAATATATTATTTTTATTCAAGTAAAATTTTACAAGTACTTTTAAATCGTCAAAATAATTTACCACTGTTAATAGGTAGTCTTCTTATACAGGATAAACGAAAAGAGATTTTTGCATAGAACCATATAAAAACAACAAATACTCTTTTCAGAAATGGCTGATTGGCTGATTTCAACAATTGACAATCAAAAATTGTACAATGGTTCGTTTGACTTTGACTATAGCTTAAACCGCTGAGTCTAAAAACTTGAAACAGCAAGTGACGGCCCGAACTTCATTATTTTATAAAAGCTGAAACATTCTCTGCATCTGGGTACAATTCCCCAACATAGTAGGAACGACCAGTGACTATGAAGGCTATAATCATCGTGGCTTTGGCAGATGACAGGTAACAAAGGTGTATGAAATCTTTTGTCAAAGTGGGTACAAAGTATTATTTTTGTATTTTTTCCGAACAGTACTAGAAATCACGTTATGAATTGCCACACATTGTATCGTTGCAACCCTCTCGCCAGACCGAGAGAGGTTACGTTAGGTTTAAGGTAATAATGGGTTACGTGGTTATTGCATCGATAGACTTATCAGTCTACAAACCTTTGGGAGCCACTGGATCGTGGTGTTGGTGCGAACCATTAATTGGAAAGGCCACAAATCGCTCGAATACAGCTCGAATCAGACACGTTGTTGTTTGATTCATCTGTTGATCCTTAAACGATCGTTACCTTACATTCTAGCTTAATCGAAGTTTAGGTTTAAGGTAATAATGGTTTACGTGGTTATTGCATCGATAAACTTATCAGTCTACAAACCTTTGGGAGCCACTGGATCGTGGTGTTGGTGCGAACCATTAATTGGAAAGGCCACAAATCGCTCGAATACAGCTCGAATCAGACACGTTGTTGTTTGATTCATCTGTTGATCCTTAAACGATAGCTTAATCGAAGTTTAGTACCAACCAATTTTATAGAGATTTTGCATGTCACACACACAAAGATAGATTTAGATATTTTATAAGTCTTAAAAGACGTAGGCCAAGTGCGGATTGGCAGACTTCACACTCCTTAGAGAATATTATGGAGAACTCTCAGACATGTAGGTTTCCCCAATGTTTCTTTCACTGTAAAAAAAAACGCACAGAGGGGTCTCTCCGTCACTTGCTTTATACAAACATAGTTCCAATTTTATTTGAATATTAAGCAACCAAAGTCCATGAGATTTTACAGACATATTCTAGTACCTAATATCTATGCCTTTGGTTTTCCAGATTTCTGTTAAAATATTCGGTTTCAAAGTTACGCGGTCTTAAAAATTCACGTACAAATCTTTTAGCTCCTGTAATTTTGAAACAACATATTTTTAGAAAAATCTAAAACACTACAGGCACAGATATTCGTTTCTAGAATATGTCTGCACATTGGACTTTGGTTGCTTAATATTCAAATGAAATTGGGGCTACGATTGTATGGAGTAATTGACGGAGAGAGCCCTGTTAACCACAAGGCTGCCACGACTTTTTTTCCATTTCCCATTTTCCATAATCCAACCTAATTTCCAGATACAAAAGAACATTTTGAAACAAAAGGATTAGATCCAGGTGGCGCCACCCATTACAACTCTTAAGCGATGCCGTAAATAATAATTACAAAGCAGTTCAAAATTGTTTTTAAGCGAAAATCCTCACAAACGACCCGAATTAACCCTGTATGAAGGAGTTTTGATGAATTATTTATACATTTTTTAAAATTCGTTATAGGCTAGCGCTTGACCACAATCACTCCTGATGGAAAGTGATGATGTGACTTAAATGTAGCCTATGTCGCTCCCCTGGTCTTTAACTATACCCGTGCAAAAAAATCACGTCGATCCGTTGAAGTACAAATCAACAAATAAGAAACCGGCCAAGTGCGAGTCAGACTCGCGCACCGAGGGTTCCGTACTCATTTTTTCAGACATTTTGCATATTACGCATAAAAATCTGTTTTAGAATGTACAGGTAATACTCTTTTATAATATGATATAGTCATCTTACTTTGAAAATTTAAAATACAAATTAATTTGCTCATAAACACATTTTTTTCTATGATGTAACCACAAGTTCACGGTTTTTTTTTTTAGTGGTGCTATAGGTAAGACCTGCCAATTTTCATGATTCTAGGTCAACGGCAAGTGCCCTATACGTTTTTTGACATACACGACAGACGAAAAGACAGCAAAGTGATGCTATAGGGGTTCCGCTATTCCTTTTAAGGTACGGAACTCTAATAATACGGAATAAACAACCACCCTTTCTCTTTTGAGGAGGGTGGTAAGTATAATAAAGGAATAAACAAACTAAGTACAATAACAAAATTAATTCTTATTAGTTACTAAACCGGTTTATTCAAATTCCCTAACCTAAGCCGCACACCAATTAAATACCATTAAAGTCCACTTATCCTCACATAATATAAAACCGTTGAAGAACTACCCGGCTCATAATGGTTGGTATTATGTTTAATCCGCCTCAATATGGGACCCTCTCGGAATAATAATTAATGTAAGCGGTATTCGGGACTCTGAGGCTATTAACTCTCATTATTATAATCCTGTTAAGTGTGCATAAATGGTGCTAGAGGAGTGCCGTACAAAGTCCGGGCGAGATGCCAGTTCATTCGAAATCATGATTTTGACGCCACGCTGCGAAATACAAAATCTAGGATATATTTTTATAGGTAGCTTATAATATGTATATAACTAGATGACTCTCTCTTTGTTTTTCCGGGATATTCAGGTTCCGTAACTCAAAGGGAAAAACAGAACCCTTATAGAATCACTTTGTTTTCTGTCTGTCTGTCCGTCTGTTCACCTGTCCGTCTGTCGTTGATCTACAAAAAAACCGGTAAGTAGGTAGGTATTATAGCACAATTAAAGGAAAAAATCCGAAAACCGTGAATTTGTGGTTACATCACAGAAAAAAAATTATGTTTTTCAATTTTCAAAGCAAGATAACTGTACCAAGCGGGGTATCATATGAAAGGGCTTTATTTGTGCATTCTAAAACAGATTTTTATTAATTTTTATGCATAATAGTTTTTAATTTATCGTGCAAAATATCGGAAAAAGTACCTGAATACGGAAACCTCGGTGCGCGAGTCTGACTCGCACTTGGCCGGTTTTTTAAGCAAGTACCTACCCCATCACTTGCTTTAACAGTGAAGTAAAATATCGTCAGTTCAACATGAACTGGAACCTTTAGGTACTCAGAGCAACTATATAGATTTAAACAATTGATATAATCCTGTTAACAGGGCTCTCTCCGTCACTCGTTTCCACTCGTTTCATACAATCGTAGTTCCAATTTCATTTGAATATTAAGCAACCAAAGTCCATGAAATTTTGCAGACATAATCTAGAAACTAATATCTGTGTCTGTGGTGTTTTAGATTTTTCTAAAAATATGTAGTTTTAAAATTACGGGGGCTCAAAGATTTGTATGAAAATTTTAAGACCGCGTAACTTTGAAACCGAATATTTTAACAGAAATCTGGAAAACCACAGACATAGATATTAGTTTCTAGAATATGTCTGCAAAATTTGATGGACTTTGGTTGCTTAATATTCAAATGAAATTGGAACTACGATTGTATGAAACGAGTGGAAACGAGTGACGGAGAGAGCCCTCTTAAGTATACATAAATGGCTGTAGTGTCCTACAAAGTCAGGCTTGCTGCCAGTTCGTATGAAAGCATGATAACATCACGCTTGCTTTGCATACCAAGCGGCCATGGTAACAGGCGGAGCGGAAAATGTGAGTGAATAGGCAAGCGCGCTCCATCTTAGGCTGCATCATCACTTGCTAGCGAGTGTGATTGCAGGCAAGCGCTAGTCTATTTAATAAAAAAAAAAAATGTTCGACATAACCGCCTGTCCGTAATTTTGTACAGTACCCTCAGTACGAGATTTTATTTCTCGCCAACGTTGATTGTATTTGCGTTAAAGTAAAATGGCTCTTAACTGCCTTGGTTTAATGCTCAAGTTTGCACATATATTTACAGACAGCGCTCCAAGCGGAAACGTTACGAAATTAAAATCAATGGTACTGAATTTTTAACTTTGAATCAATAATTGGGTCCATTTTACTTTCACGTTACTGTGACGTCATAGTAAAATTGACCTAATTGTGACGTCAAAGTAAGATGTGTGACATGTGTTTCGACTCTCAAATAATAGCAACATTGGTGAGAAGTAAAATCTCATACTGAGGCTACTGATCGACTCTGTTATTGAATTTTCAGCTAAGCTTATTAAAACTGGATCTCCTGTTTTCGATAGAGCTGATAAAATATCTAATTGTCTTTGTGATAAATGAGGCTTTAAGGTGCCCACGCATTCGAACTGAACTGCAACTGAACCGCGCGTCGCGGCAGCGCCCCGCACGATATTCTCTCCAGCCGCGACGCGCGTACCGCGTAGCGCGTCACTGCCGTGTGAGTGTTCGAGTTCGAGTGCGTGGGCACCTTTATCACAAAGACGTGACGTAGGTATTTACGCCTGAAAAGCAAGCGACATTGCAGCATGCCACAGGGCTGCATAGTAGCGCAGGTTTCACGTGGCGTGGTCTCCTTACCCGGGTAGAGCACAATGGAATAGAATAGAATAGATTTTTATTCAAATAAACTTTTACAAGTGCTTTTAAATCGTCAAATAATTTACCACTGGTTCGGAATGCCGTTCCTAATGAGAAGAACCAGCCAGAAACTCTGTGCAATTTAGTACCCCGAATTTAAGCCAGTATTTCAATGGTTTGAGCCTGCCAATCTACTCTTAGATGATGAATTTTTTTTTTTTTTTTTTATTTAAATTAAAGTATAGTTTTACATATTGTTTCCGCTTGACACCCTGAAACTCTCTTGAGTTTATATGGATGTTGCACATTCCTTAAATATATTTATACAAATTGTTAAACAAATCGAAACTGAAGTTGAAATAGAACCCGGGATCTACCACTTATAAGAACATAGTGCTAACCATTGCGTCAGGGGAGTCCCCTAGAGAATACCTACTAATCGCTGGCGTTTCGCTACCCTAATCACACCTATGTTCTGTTCGACTACCCAAGCTGTTATCTATCTTGGAATCGGTTTTCCGCTTAGCTAAATGAAACTAAGTTACCTAACGCTTTGCATTTATATTCACGCGTAGATCTTTAAGGTATTCTCACACTAAACGCGTGTATTAAAAGATAAACTATGGATGTATGTATGACGTAACTCTTTGATTTTCCGTGATAAAATGTGTTAATCTATCTGCATTCCAAACAGCCAAATCCATCCAGTTGCTTTTGCGTGAAAGAGTAACAAACATACACACAACCACACACACTCAAATACATTCACACACGCACACACATACATTCACACGCCCACACATACACACACAAACTTTCACTAATTAATTAATATTAATAAAATTCAGAGGAATATTCTGGAGCAGGGCCGCTGATAATGATATAGAGTCGAAATAATTATAGTCAAAATAGATTGCTTAGTCTGGCCGACGCCTTTATCACGCTCTATAAATTTTCAATCGGTTCGTCACTGCAATATTGTAGATAAATTGAATTGAATTTCATTTACTTTCTGCAACGCGTACCTGCAACGCGTAACAAAGCAAATAGGTATCGCACATAATTCGGTGCGGCGCGAATTCTCAGTTTCGGCACGTTATCTCAGTCTCACCGCCATCAATACTTGGAATCGCCGCAGACCAATGGAATCCTTCATGAGGTACCCCAAGGTTATCGACCAGTCCTCAGCATCTGCAAACCATTTCTACATTACATTTACTGTTACATTCGTAACTTCCTGGCCTAAACTATAAATCGGTCGCGCTAAGTTTGCACCTCGCTGGAATGCGGCGCCTCTCCCACTTCCCCGCTCACCTCCCCGCGGTCGTCTTGTCGCGTCAATATAGTTCGCATACCTAAACGTCAGTGTGACGTAATCAACGCGAGGTGCAAACTTAGCTTGATATACTATATTTACGCAACATGCTTTGTCTTCCCAATTCTTTTGACGTGACAACGTCTTATAATTCGATAGAGCCGGCTGCACGCACGAAAAAACATGACTCATGCGGCGTTACCTCGCTCTGAGGCGTTCCATGTAAGACTTGAAGTGCAAGCGAGAGCGCGGAACGAGCGACAAAGAAGCACAATCGGCCTTTGTTGTCACGTTCAACTATCGTCAGTAAACCGACTTTACAGACAACCAATTTTTTTTTTCAAAGTTCTAGGAATAGAACGTTAGTAACACAGGAATGTACTACGGCTCGTATAAAATGCACATCGAGCCGTCTGTCTAGATGTCGTTGAATGTAAAATTAACATCCGAGACACACGGGCGCGGTGTGTAGTCAACTACTTATTCCTATCCCTATTTTTAGCCCCCGACCCCGATCTGTGTATCTGTCTTTCTGAGTATCTGTCTGTGGCATCGTAGCTCCTAAACTAATGGACCGATTTTAACTTAGTTTGTTTTTGTTTGAAAGGTGGCTTGATCGAGAGTGTTCTTAGCTATAATCCAAGAAAATCGGTTCAGCCGTTTGAAAGTTATCAGCTCTTTTCTAGTTAGGTAACCTTCACTTGTCGGGGGTGTTATAAATTTTTAATTTACACTTATATTTTTTGTAACTCTTGAGCTTTCTTTTTTAATTATTTTGTTCATATTGAATTTACTTACTTACTTTTAACTTCACGCAATTTGGTACAGAGATAGCTGGCATCAAAGGCAAGGATATAGGCTTATTTTTTGTCCCGAAAAATCAAAGACTTGCCTCGAGATAAAAAATCTAAATCCACGCGAAGTCACGGACATCATATTCTAGTATGATATATTTCTCGTGGGTTTCACCTTGGTCGATAAAAAAGCTATGAGAAACAAAACAATAAAAAAACAGTGTTAAAAATTGATGAATCTGTTCGTCTGTATGTAAGTTCCAATAATAACTAAGCCACTGGCGCCGGCTGCCTTATTTTATACACAAATATAAGAAGATTGTTTAATTAACTGTAAGTATAGATATTTTATGCGTTTATGTAAATAAGCCATCTTGCTGGATTTATGGCGACATTTTATTGCATGCGCAAATTGACATTCCAATTTTGCATATAAATAACGAGGATTTGTCTTTGAGATGGCGCTAAAGCGATATCAAAGGAAATGTCGTTTCATATTATGTTATTAAAATCTGTTGGATCAGTTCGATATGCAGCACTTTGTTGAATAAATCACTTTAAAATCACACTTCACACTATCACACTTCACACTAATATTATAAAGGCGAAAGGTTGTGTGTGTGTATGTTTGTTACTCTTTCACGCAAAAACTACTGAACGGATTTGACTGAAATTTGAAATGGAGATAGATAATATCCTGGATTAGCACACAGGCTACTTTTTATCCCGGAAAATCAAAGAGTTCTCACGGGATTTTAAAAAATCTACATCCACGCGAACGAAGTCGCGGGTATCAGCTAGTATAATATTATAAAGGCGAAAGGTTGTGTTTGTGTATGTTTGTTACTCTTTCACGCAAAAACTACTGAAGGGATTTGAATGAAATTTGAAACGGAGATAGATAATATCCTGGATTAGCACATAGGCTACTTTTTATCCCGGAAAATCAAAGATTTCCCACGGGATTATAAAAAACCTAAATCGACGCGGACGAAGGCGCGGGTATCAATCAGCTAGTATACTATAAACTTTTAAAAGTGGTGAAAGCTTAGTGGTTAAGTCGGTCGGTTTTCTGGTCGGGTCGGTCGGGGTTCAATCCCAGGCTAGCCTCTAATTTTTCGGAGTTATAGTCAACCACAGTTCTTGCTGCGCCTTGCCACTTTAACTGGATGCAAGATAGCTCGCGGCACCACTGGCAACCCTTTCAAGCCATTTAAGCGATACTATGTATTTTATCAATGGAGACAAGTGTGAATTAAAAATTTATAACACCAACAAGTGAAGGTTATAATAAATAGAAAAGAGCTGATAACTTTCAAACGGCTGAACCGATTTTCTTCGATTATAGCTAAGAACACTCTCGATCAAGCTACCTTTCGAACAAAAAAAAAACTAAATTAAAAACGGGTCATTAGTTTGGGAGCGACGATGCCACAGACATACACAGATACACACGTCAAGCTTATAACCCCCCTCTTTTCGGGTCGGGGGTTAATAAATTTTAAAATGCTTTGTAACTGAAACTGCTCGCCGCTGCCTTACCGGCCGTTCCCATTACAGTCAGTTTTGGGCATAAGTAGAACAAAGTATTAACCCTATTTGTAATGTGAATTGCCACTATAAATAGTCATAAATGTGTTTATCGGTGTATAAAATTGAATTCTGCCTCGATCAGTTGAACACTAATAGGCAGTGAGCGTCGGGTTAGATTTAATAGGCAATAAAGCGATTCCTGAACCTATCCCTATTCGCCTATTGCGTAGTTTGCGGTTACGACCAAAGGTTGCCTATTAGTTCAGGAATTTTCGGAAACTTCTCGGCCTTACTTGAATTAAATTGAATTTCATGGAACACAATAATTGGATCTTAGAAGGAAACTAGGGTTTTCTTTCGGCTTCGTCCGCGTGGATTAAGGTTTACCCGTTATATTCTGCTGACCATTGGATTTTTTATAAATCTTTTCTTAGTGAGTTGGACATTAGGTACGCTAAGATAACTTAAAAATATCCTAAGTATATAAAGACACCTACGCCAGATAGTCAGTATCTCCTTTCATTTAGGTCAGGTAGGTTAGTCAGGTATGCTCTAACCTATTATTTCTAAAAAAGAAAAATAATCAGTTAACAGTTATTGTGTTATAACTCATAATTTTTAAACAGTTCGACAGTCCACATTTTTACGAGCATTATATACCTACCTAGTTACTACACCACCTCTTTACGGTAAACTACATTTAATTTGTGTATAGATACCTAAAAAATCTTCAGAAAATTGGTTAATTAACTAAAGGGAAATGATCTATTTAAAAATTTCGCGCTCTTAATTTTCATTAACCTAGTTTGAATTCCACATAAATTGAACCATAATTCATATTTACATTTGTTACTTACTTGAACCAAACTAAGTTCTATTAGGTAGCTACTTAAATCTAAATATATAAAGACAAATTATATTACAACATTAGTTTAGGAGCTACGATGCCACTGACAGACACACAGATACACACGTCAAACTTATAACACCCCTCTTTTTGGGTCGGGGGTTAAAAAGATGACTGAAAGATGAACGTCGCGAGTTAGAAAATAACTTCAAAAAGAGAAAACCATCAGTAATTGTAGTTAAACATCTAAAGTAATAAAAGCACTCAAAGTTTTACAACTAGAGGAAACCATTAAGCGAAAACTAAAGCTACGCTTACACCCAAATCTAAAATCGACGGTGTAAAAGCAAAACCCCAAAAATGCACTCGAAAATAACCTCTTGTTTACCGTGTATCGTAAATCTGAGGAGAACTAATAAAGTGGACATGCAGACAAATGGTAACCGTATATAAAGCGACAATTTGGATTCCTGGAATGTCTCTGGAGACGTCTCGACGGGTATTTTTGGGTAACGAGTGAGAGTCATGGATTTCTTAACAAAATAGTGTTTATTTGTATAAGTGTGACCGGAGTTGAAGAGTAGGTACTTATGCAACTAATTAGAATAAATACATGATGCTCGCGACTTTGTACGTTTTTAAAGTTTAAGTTTAAAGTTTGATTTTCCAAAATAAAAATTAGCCTATGTCACTCTCCAATGCGAATCACACGGGCCAGTGCTCCGTTGCAGCACGTGCAGCGTCATTGAAAGACAAACGAATAAACCAATATCTTACACACCCTCTCTCATATACACACATACACACACATATAACAGACATACACTATAGGTACTATATTAGTCTATTTCCGAGAGAGGTCATCTAGTATGTATATATGTAGGTGTATATTAAACTTCACTATAACATAATCTTCAATTCTGTAAGGGGAGAGCCCTGATGCCTATAACACGAGTGTACAACTTATTTTAGGCATCAGTGGTTTAACCTAATTCTTGTTGTAATTTTTTATGGGGAAACAATAAAAGATTATTTTATTTTATTTATTTTATTAATATATGAACAAACCAACAAACAAACACTTTTGCATTTATAACATGGGTAGTGATTAGGGTCGGTGTGTTGTCTGTCATTTTTAATTATAATTGAATGCACGACTGTTGTTTGGAAGAAAAAGATCAAAGTAAATCAAACATTCTTAGTTTAAAGTATCTTTTTATAAAATAAATAATTGTTCAGAAGACTCCGTACAAAAGCCGCAAGTTTGATTTATTATTTAAAACATAGTAGATATTACAATAATCTCCAAAAGTAAATGCAACATTAGGGGTCACAGGTTTTTCGAAACACTTGCGGGAACTCTTTGATTTTCCAGAGTAAAAAAGAGCTTATGTGTTATTTGAGGGTATAAACTGTCTCCTTTCCAAACAGCCAAATCCGTCCAGTAGTTTATGCGTGAAAGAGTATTTAAACATACACACACCCATTTTAAGTAAATACAAACTTTCGCTTTTATATTATTGGACTAGCTGTGCCCGCGACTTCGTTCGCGTGGAATAGTGACTTTTCGGGCGAGGCGTGTAGTATACGTACTCTGTACGTTAAAAATGTTCGCCGTGATACTTTAAATTGACATAACTTTTTTATTTATGAACCGATTGACATGAAATAAACTTTAAATGTTAAATGAAGCTTACTACACTATATTAGTGAAAACCGTATCTAAATCGAATAAGCCGTTTCTGATATTAGCGTGCACAAACACACAGACAAACAGACAAATAGACAAAAAAAATTAATTACAATTTCGGGTTCGGCATCGATATAATAATAACCCCTGCTACTTTTTTTTTATATTTTCCATTGTACAGACACCACTTTTCTGCAATTTTATTATATGTATAGATATCTATTAATTATAACAAAGGAATAATAGAGATTAAAATTATCAATTTGATGTTTAAACTCATGAACGGCTAGCTTGATCTCAAATTAACTAAACACGTGAAGTCGGTTCCAATTTAGGAGTAACGTTCAAAAATAAGACGAAAAAACGAAAATGCGACAATAAATTAGACTAGTTCACAGCCAGCGTGTATCGATGTTGTTACTGGCGAAGACAAATCGGCTTTGTTTCTCGGTATACCCATTGTAATCACACTAATATTATAAAGGCGAAAGTTTGTATATGTGTGTGTGTGTGTGTGTGTGTGTGTGTGTGTGTGTGTGTGTGTGTATGTTTGTTTGTTACTCCTTCACGCAAAAACTACTGGACGGATTTGGCTGAAATTCGGAATAGAAATAGATAATATCCTGGATTAGCACATAGGCTACTTTTTATTCCGGAAACCCAAAGAGTTCCCACGGGATTTCGAAAAACCTAAATCCACGCAGACGAAGTCGCGGGTATCGGCTAGTTTTAAATATTATTAAGTACTAGCTGATACCCGCGACTTCGTTCGCGTGGATGTAGGTTTATTAAAATTCCCGTGGGAACTCTTTGATTTTCCGGAATAAAAAGTAGCCTATGTGCTAATCCAGGGTATAATCTATCTCCATTCTAAATTTCAGCCCAATCCGTCTGTGTGTGTGTGTGTGTGTGTGTGTGTGTATGTTTGTTACTCCTTCACGCAAAAACTACTGGACGGATTTGGCTGAAATTTGGAATGGAGATAGATAATATCCTGGATTAGCACATAGGCTACTTTTTATCCCGGAAAATCAAAGAGTTCCCACGGGATTTCAAAAAACCTAAATCCACGCGGGCGAAGTCGCGGGCATCGGCTAGTACATTATAAATTAGAAATAGTACTTAATCTAAACTTCGACGCGGGGAAGTGTGCGAGGTTTCATGAGATTTCAGATACAGGATTCTAAAATTCGTTTCGTCCGGCTCGTTCGACGCGTTCGGCTCGGATAAGTGTGTGTTCACCTTAAGGGACCTATGTCCAGCAGTGCACGTCTATCGGTTGATAATGATGATGATGATATACAAGCGACCGCCCCGGTAGTAGAAACTCAATTCTCATTAGATTCAAGACTCGGAAAACGTCTTTCGTAGTGTTCATTAAGCCTTCGCTGAAATTGACGTCGACCTAAAAGCTCTTAGTTGTGGTCGGGTCTATACTTTATATTGCTTTAGGTATTTATATAGTATATAATATTATGGGCTGAGTCTATATTAGGCAAGCGCTCACCAAACTAGACCACATCACTGCATTTTTAATAGCGATATGACTTTTAAGTATGATTGCAGTAAGCGAAAGCCTATCACGCAAAAAAAAAAAAAATTATACTACAAGTGTAAATTAAAATTTTATAACACCCTCTACAAGTGAAGATTACAGTAACTAGAAAAGAGCTGATAACTTTCAAACGGCTGAACCGATTTTCTTGGATTATAGCTAAGAACACTTTCGATCAAGCCAGCTTTCAAACGAAAAAAACTAAATTAAAATCGGTTCATTAGTTTAGGAGGTACGATGCCACAGACAGATACACATGTCAAACTTATAACACCCCTTTTTTTGGATCGGGGGTTAAAAATTCGCTCCTGTGTGCATTTAAAAATCCAACCTTATTCCTTGTCTATATTACAAAGGAAACCTCTGTGCGTTTCAGCTTTCTACGGGGCTGGGCGTTAATGAGACAGTGCGTGAACCAGGACCTAACCCTAATAACCATTGAATTCAACTGTCCAATAGAATAAAATCAAAATCACACTTATTGCAAGCGCGTCGCGCAATTAACTCTCTAGTTAAACACTACCAGAAAGCTGCGATAAAATCACACTCCGAATCCCCCGTCGCGTCCATGCATTTAAATCGGCGATATTGAAATCAATACAATTAATTCCAGAATAGTAAAGTGCTCGTAATAATCGTAAATGATAATATAAGCGTCGATAACCGTTCAAAATGGCGGCGGCCATAGAGGTGCTGTGTATTAGAGGCAGTGATATTCTAAAAAACTGCCTCATACTGACAGGTGAACGAGTGTTTTTGTCATCTAGCAAAATGGTACTATAAAGCCAAGGACAAATAAAGCGGAGAACTACGCAGATAATATGGAAGCGCTATTTTCTGAAGATAGAATTTGAGCTGCGCGAATGTGCAACGCGATAATGATATAAAACAAGTGCACGTTTCGTTCCAAAGAGTGCCGGTCCGCGTACCCAGGATGCTTGCTATATAAAGGTCAATTTAAGTGCTGCGACATGCTATTAGACACATTTTTATCTATGTCAAAGTGTTGCGTGTTGTGGTCGATTACCTCAAATGCTCTCCATACATACAAAATGTTTCATAATAGAAAATTTAAACTTTTAAGTTATACATAGATGATGCCCGCGGCTTAGCTTACGTAGATTTACGAGGGAACTTTTAATTTTCTGAGATAAAAGAGCCTTTAAAAATTCCATTGGAACATTTTGATTTTCATGGACAAAAAGTAGCTTATTCCGTCCCTGGGATGCAAGCTTTCTCTGCACCCGTCAAAATCGGTTAGTAAAAAGCGAATGTACAGTGAAAAGCTAGCAAACAGAAAGACATACATTTATAATAATACTAGCGACCCGCCCCGGCTTCGCACGGGTGGACATTTATTTTTTCTATTTTCCGGGATAAAATATAGCCTATACGGATTCGGAAGAATCCCTCTAAGTAATGGTAAAAAAAAATTTGAAATCGGTCCAGTAGTTTTCGAGCCTATTCAATACAAACATACAAAAATACAAAGGTTTCCTCTTTATAATATTAGTATATATATATATATTTAGATATTTATTGTATAGTATGTACCTATTAGAGTGTATGTTTATGTATACCTAATTGTATAATATAAAGCTGCACGACGACTCCTCGTCTTATAGTTCTGTAGTTTCGAACATACGGGTTACCTGGGAGAGATCACTTTAGTGATAAGGTCGCCCTTTGCATTTCTAAAATTGTATCATTTATTATCTTTGTATTTTTTGTGCAATAAAGCTGTTTAAATAAATAAATAAATAAATAAAAATAGATTAGTACGTTAGACTAGTCTAATAAAAAATTAAATTTCAAAATTTATTTGAACTAGATAAAGTGTCTTTTTTTGACGCTTAATGTATGAAGTCTTCATCTCTATGCTCTATGCTCTATAACTCAATGAACATTTTAAGCATTGAATAACCGTTGAAAATGGCGGTGGCAATATGGCCGCCTGGAATAATTGGCGGGAAACGTGACGAAGTGATGTAGCGGGGAGTGAATTAATTCGTAATTGACATTTAAATATTATGTTATAGGTTAAATTGTACGAGATGTCAAGTTATTATGGATCTTGTATTTCATTGCTAACTGTTATTCGAGACTTTCGTGCATGTATTTATTTAAACTCCGAATTCTTTTACCCGCGGGGAACTCTTTAATTTTCCGGGATAAAAAGTAGCCTATGGGTTAATCCAGGGTATCTATCTATCTCCATTCTAAATTTCAGCCAAATCCGTCCAGTTTTTGCGTGATTGAGTAACAAACATCCAAACATCCACACTTTCACATTTATAATTATTAGGATTAGGATATTCAGCGGTAATACCTGCAAAAATCTAACATGTGCGTAGTTTTATGAGAATAATTGATCAGCGGTTAGCCTGTAAAAAAGTTAGACATAATATTTCGTTAGCGTAGATTTTGCTACGTGCAATTTATAAAACGCACCATAATAGTAAAAGAAGTAGAAAATATAGTTCACAACTTATTATTATTACTGGTACCTACATTCGGTTCCTTTTGCAAAAGTCCAAGACTTCCGCTCTAAAAGAAAATAAGCTGGAGCAATTTGTACAAAAGAGATAAAGTAACATCTTTGTGTGCCAAAGCAAAGCAAGGCCGCTTTCATAATGAAAGCCCTCTGTATAACACGTGTTCTAGTGTTCTCCTGAATATGGGAGGCACAAAAGCTAAAAGGCCTCTTTTTTCTAGGAGATACGATAAACGAATCGTTCTGTAGACAAAGTACTGGACCATATGATCAAATTGTTTGGTCTCTAGTTTTGTTTTCAATGATATAAATGATGAATGTTAGTTTAGGAGCTACGATGCCACAGACAGATACACAGATACCACAACAGATACACACGTCAAACTTATAACAGCCCTCTTTTTGGGTCGGGGGTTAATAACAATCACACTGACACCACATTAGTATCTACATTGTAGCCATACGAAGCCGGGGTGGGTCACTAGTTTAAAAATAATAGTTACAAATTCATAGAACTTATTAAATCAACTCGGAAAGTTTTCCCGAATGAAATTTTGACGTCAATTAAGCGACAATTTCTCATTTCTCAAGTAACATTTGAACTTGAGTTAAATTGCTGCAGCTTATCTGAGTGAATCTATACTAATAAATAAAATTGGAGTGTCTGTCTGTAATTTCGAAATAACTACCTCATATTAAGCTCATATGGTTATTTGAACGATACCATAACTGAATCACACGTTTTTAAAATTTTTGTCTGTCTGTCTGTCTGTTTGTCTGTTTGAAAAGGCTAATCTTTGGAACGGCTGAACCGATTTTGACGGGACTTTCACAGGCAAGTAGAGGATTGACCAGGGCGTAAAATAGGCTACTTTTTTAACCGACTTTTAAAAAGGGAGTTGTGTTTTTCTACCTATGTACACCGAAATCTCCGAGATTTCTGAACCGATTTGCGTCATTTCTTTTTGAATCGATAGAGGAACTTTGCGACATTGTTTCATAAAAAATTTGGAGTCCAACTTCTCAATCCTGATGCTGCAGGGGATCTGACCAATCCACGCGGGCAAAGCTGCGGGCATCAGCTAGTTATTGAATAATTTAGAGGTACGTGAGTTAAATACATTTTTCAGTTGACACTGTTTTTAATTAAGTACCCATCTAAATGATTAACTAAAACCTGGCTGATGAAGATAATAGGACCCACCGGAAAACTTAATTGGACTATCTTGTTCTTTGTGAAATAAGTGTAATTTTGCAATAAGTATGTAGAGTCAGCGACAAAGGTTTGCACGTGTTTATAGTCGCTTACACTGGTGAGTGCAAACCTATCTTTGTGGTTGTTTGTACCAATGACTGAAAAACCGGTCAAATACAAGTCGAACTTGCGTAGAGACCGTAGGAAATTGGTAACCCATAGAAAATTGATAATCCATAGAAAATCGTTTTCTATCTCGTTTTCTGATTTGAACGGTAGTACCTACTTACGAAATCATAATTTTGTACCAATTCTTTTATTGAAAGTTAATTGTCAAGCATAAACCACAGAGTTGCCTATAACTTTTATACCAATTATTTCTAAAATTCTATTTTTAATGTTTCGTAATTTGTTGAAGATACAAAGAGAAGTCATCAATTGGGTCAAAGCACAGGGTCAAAGGTACCGTAGCTGCATAAAATGAAAAATAAGAAGATAACCGTAAAAATAATGTATTATAGTGCGGCAAAGGCTAATGAGTTTTTAATATCTCTTAATGTACCCAGTGTTACCTAAAAGAAGATGTCTATTTTATTTCAGATATAAAAACTAATGTCATTTTGATGCCATGTTGGTAGGAAAAGAAGTTTGCAATTGTGCATTGTAAGGTCTACATCTCCTGAGGGTGCTCCGGTGACGGAGCGAAACGCACGTTGAGTGTTCTGGTGGATTTGTGTGGTGTTGCGTCGTGGTACTTGGGGCTTGCTTAATGGCTGGCTTTTCCTGCATGCTTAGCTGTGGGAGGGGGGGCGGTGCTTATCTGCATGTTGTACCATACAGATTTGCCTTTTCCATCGGATTATAGCAAATTAATAGACTTCCGCAAAGTAACGCCGGTATACATCAATATGCAGGTTTTCACACGATTTTTTCTTTCACCGTTTAAACAAGTGATACTCAATTGCTTGAACGCACATAACTCCGATAAGTTAGAGGTGCGTGCCCAGGATCAAACCCCCGACTTCCCTAAAAGAAGGCCGATGTTTTAACCACTAGGCTATGACTGCGTCATTTTCCCTCGCCTCTTATCAATTTAATTGCGAGTTGCCTTGTAAAACCAGCGTGTTGGCACTGTTAACGGAGCTTCGCTGTCAGTTGAGTACGTAGCAATTAAATTTCCATTGATCATAATTATACGAGTCACAGATTGAACAGAAGTTTTAATTGTACTTACATTTATAGAGTGAGAGCCAGCGAGTGCAAGACCCTCGTTATTTTATAAAAGCTGAAAGTTTCTGTGTGTATTGTCCTCAACACAGGAAGGAACGATTATTAAGTTTGGATCGTGATGGCTTTGGGAGATAGCAGGTTGCAAAGGTGTAAAAAAATATGATGTCAAAGTAGAAAGCGTATTTTTTTTATATTACTTTCTTCGGAATAGTATTGGAAAACACGATATGCATTGCCAGATACTTACGTGGCAACTCCAGGGAGTTTGTGCGACCAAATTAACCACAAAGCGGGAACATCAGCTGCGCGGCGGCAGACTCCTCCCAATGCACACCTACAGTTAGAGGTATTCTATGTTATGCCTATTCACTCTTGAGTCGAAGGAAATTTTATAAAAAGTGGAGGGGAAAACTGAAGCCGGAAGGGCATTACATATCCTACCAGTATTAGGTATTGTCCCGCGAGAAAACGGACACTTGGTATAAAATCTAAGCGCAAATCGTCAGCCTTTTTTGCTACTTTCTTTAATTTGTTACCGGAGACGCTTCCAACTTGTTTGAACTTTAAAAAACCGGCCAAGTGCGAGTCAGACTTGCGCACCGAGGGTTCCGTACTCTGGTATTTTTCCGACATTTATTACGATAAATCAAAAATTATTATGTTTTAAAATAAATAAAAATCTGTTTTGGAATGTACAAGTAAAGCCCTTTCATATGATACCAATTATTTAGCCCTTTCATATATTATACACAAATTCACGGTTTTCAGATTTATTCCTTTACTTGTACTATAAGACCTACCTACCCGCCAAATTTCATGATTCTAGGTCAACGGGAAGTACTCTATAGGTTTCTTGACAGACACGACGGACGGACGGACGGACAGACAGACAAACAGACAACAAAGTGATCCTATAAGGGTTCTGTTTTTACTTTTGAGGTACGGAACCTTAAAAATGTTAATACAAAAACTTCTTAATCCCCGTACAAAGTTCAGTATATTTTAATTCAGAAAATAAAAAGGTAAAAGATAATTTGAATTGGACGCCTCTAATCTTCGTGACGCCGAAGGAATTTTGAATTTTTAATAATCAGATTTCGAGTGAGGCAAAGATATTTTTCATCTTAGCTTTTTTTAGGTGTTGGAATGAACTCGGAATGTTTATTAGTGATCGAGATTACATTTTTTAAGTGTTGTTAACTTCTTAAGGCTGCCTGTCCACTAGAGGTGTACTAAGATACTAAGCTATGGCTGTGTGTCAATGGGATTCAAACCTACCAATAGGATAGCTTGATTTTCACAGTATAGCTTGAGCGCCCCACTTGCATGTTAAAATATGCATGTGGAAGGAAAAAAATGATTATGATTATGATTATGAAAGAAAAGGTGGATGAATTGCGTGAAAGAGGATATCTTGTGTGTACAAGTGTAATTTAAAAATTTATAACACCCCCGACAAGTGATGGTCACAGTAACTAGAAAAGAGCTGATAACTTTCAAACGGCTGAACCGATTTTCTTGGATTATAGCTAAGAACACTCTCGATCAAGCCATCTATCTTTCAAACCAAAAAAATCTAAATTAAAATCAGTTTATCAGTTTAGGAGCTACGATGCCACAGACACGCACACACACACACAGATACACACGTCAAACTTATAACCCCCCTCTTTTTGGATCGGGGGTTAAAAATGCGTGGAAAATGCGTTGACGTATGACAGAAATGAGTGGAAGAAAAAGACATGTTGTGACGACCCCACGTAGCGTGGGATACAGGACTAGAAGAAGAGAACTTGAGCGCCCCACTATCTGTAGGTGTAAGTAGGTAAAGATGGTCAAATAAGTTAGTTAGGTACTACTCGTTCATCACTGAACCCCGACAGCACAAGTTGTGTCGGTTTGATGGATCGGAGGTCAGCACACTTTAGTATTTCCTGCAGCTGTAGGAAAATCAGCCACTCCGGAATTAACGGGATTTTTGTGTAAGGTTTACATATCTGTACATTATAAAAGAACTAGCGTACCCATCGCATATATGAAAATCGGTCCCGGAACACGAATGAATTTTTACTCATTTTATTCAATTACCGCTGTCTCCGTTAAACGGGGACAGAGAACGGGGACATTGGGATTAGTTCTAATAATATTATTTAATTACCGCTGTCCCCGTCGAATGGCGACAGAGAACGGGGACAACGGGATGAGTTTTAATAATATTATTAAATTACCGTGTCCCCGCTAAGCGGGGCCATTGATCGGCAAATAGCGGTTGAAAGTTTGTGGAAAAGTTTGTGCCCGGGAACGAAGCCCGGAGGCCTACGTCTTAACCACTAGACTATCACCACTTAAAAGCAATAGAATAGAATACCTACAGTTTTATTCTAATAAACTTTTACAAGTGCTTTTGAATCGTCAAAATAATTTAACCACTGGTTCGGAATGTCGTTCCTACCGAGAACCAGCAAGAAACTCGGCGGTTGCTCTTTTCAATTGTTCAATTTACAATAATATTCCATACATGATATATTAATTTATTTATATTCCATATTATACAATAAGCAAACTATAATGCTAGAAGCTTGCTAGAAGTTTATACTAAGTATAAAAGGTAAGTAATGCCGCAGTCAGTGACACTGGGGGAAAAATATCTTTAGGATAACACTTCGCCCCGGATAATTCATCAGAATGACGCAATTTTATCTGACAGTGATGTATTAACTTACTTTATCATTCCCTGCTTACCTGACGCGATGTAGATCTTGGAATACTTTAGCCAACTTTAGCCAAATAATACAAAATAACATGATAATCACACGGGCTATTTTTGTATTTATCTAATTCGCTTTGTGCCTAGCATCGTTTGATTTATTTTTTGTGAAAACGAATTTTCGCATATGAAACTTATCTTGCAAAGTAAAACTTTATTCTTGTATCACACTAATATTATAAAGGAGAAAGTTTGTATGTGTGTGTGTGTGTGTGTGTGTGTGTGTGTGTGTGTGTGTGTGTGTGTGTTACTCCTTCACGCAAAAACTACTGGACGGATTGGGCTGAAATTTAGAATGGAGACTTAATGGAGATAGGTTAAACCCTGGATTAGCACATAGGCTACTTTTTATCGCGGAAAATCAAAGAGTTCCCACGAGAATATAAAAAAACCTACATCCACGCGAACGAAGTCGCGGGAATCAGCTAGTCCTACATAAAACGAATACTAAAAATCTTGCCCTGACTGACTGACTGATGACAACGCACAACTTATATTAAACCTCTGGGGAGCGGGGATGTTTAGGTCATAACAGCTATCAGATTGAACAGTGTGTTGGTAGCTGTCAGTCAGTTACCTTTTACTTGTATATTATTTAGATGAAAATCGGCATTATTGAAAAGAAATACGATGTTAAGGAATTTCAGTCCCATCGGATTTTTTAGTTTCTAGAAACTAGTTAAGGAATGAAGAATTAAAAAACAAATAAACAAGCGGAGAATCAAACTTATATTTGTATGTATCAATCCCACAGCTGAGTTATCGACAGTTCCAGACAACATACTCGTAAACTTTGGTTCACAGCATCGTAATGCCCCTAAAACCATGATAAAATAAATTCATATATCCATTGGTGCTATTAACGTCAACTTTATAGCTGTTGCCCGACTCCATTCCCTTTCAACAGCCACCCCAGGCACAATAACCGATTGTATTTACATTTTGTCAGCATAACATATTACAGAGTGGTACTAAACTTTTTAACCCCCGACCCAAAAAGAGGGGTGCTATAAGTTTGACGTGTGTATCTGTGTATCTGTCTGTGGCATCGCAGCTCCTAAACTAAAGGACCGATTTGAATTTAGTTTTTTTTGTTTGAAAGGTGGTTTGATCGAGAGTGTTCTTAGCTATAATCCAAGAAAATTGGTTCAGCCGTTTGAAAGTTATCAGCTTTTTTCTAGTTACTGTAACCTTCACTTGTCGGGGGTGTTATAAATTTTTAATTTACACTTGTTTAAAGCTATGCTCGTAGTTTGTCTACGTGATCAAATCACTACCCATATTATTATGCGAAAAAAGTTGATTTTTAGGGATCCGTGCCCGAATGGTGCCAATGCAACGGGATCCTATTACTCCGCTGTCTGTTTCTTCGCTTGCTGCATGATACATCATACAGATTTGTCTGTTTCAGCGTATTAAGGCAAATTGAACTTTTGGTTCCTTGTTTATAATGGACTTGCGCACAGTTACACCGTCGCTGCGCCTTGCTGCGCATAAAAATTCCGCTATGTAAAAAATTACATTTTGAAATCATTCACTAGGTAAACACAAGTGAAGGTTACAGTAACTAGAAAAGAGCTGATAACTTTCAAACGGCTGAACCGAATTTCTTGGATTATAGCTAAGACCACCCTCGATCAAGCCACCTTTCAAACAAAAAAACTAAATTAAAATCGGTTCATTAGTTTAGGAGCTACGATGCCACAGACAGATACACAGATACACACGTCAAACTTATAACACCCCTTTTTTTGGATCGGGGGTTAAAAATCACATACCTATCTAAAATGATTATCCCTTTGACTAGCACACACGCTAAAGAACGGATATTTTCGTGCACATGTGTCTTTTAAAGTTGAACAAAATTATATCAAAAACGAAAATTTAAAAAAAAACCAGCGGTTTTTGCATGCGCTCGAGTGCATGCGAGTCCTGCTTCTATACAAGAGTTGATTATAGCAAAGTGTTGTCTGTGTGTACCTACTTAGCCACATCTGACATCTGTCATAACAATTAGACTACTGGGGATTAGCTGTTGTTATCATGGCTGATATCTATTTAATAATTAATTCGTATCTTAATGGATTTACCGTGTTAGCTATTACTCTCGATATTAATAAATCTGGATTATGTCATTATTATGTTTTCACCGAAATTTAGCATGTACGTAGTGTTTTACGAAAATACACCAACATACTGTAATTTCGTTAAAATTCCACTTTGAGAACCAATTTTGAATTTCAAAATTGGCGGCTACTTTAAAACTCGTCATCTTGATTTTTGATTGCAAATTAAAAAAACCGGCCAAGTGCGGGACAGACTCGCGCACTGAGCGTGCTCGGGTATTTTTTCCAACATTTTGCACGGTAAATCAGAAACTATTATACATAAAAATAAATAAAAATCTGTTTTAGAATGTACAGGTAAAGCCCTTTCATATGATACCCAATTTGGTATAGTTTTTTGGTTTATTCTGAAAATTGAAGCACATTTTTTTTTTAATATGATGTAATCACAAATTCGCGGTTTTCAGATTTATTCCTGTACTTGTGCTATAAGACCTACCTACCTACCAAATTTCATGATTCTAGGTCAACGGGAACTACCCTATAGGTTTCTTGACAGACACGACGGACAGACAGACAGACAACAAAGTGATCCTGTAAGGGTTCCGTTTTTCCTTTTGAGGTACGGAACCCTAAAAATTAAATTATTTAGTGTTATATCTTGTACGATGGTATGGAACCCTTCGTGTGCGTGAACCCGGCTCGTATTTGGCTGTTTTTTTTGGTAAATAAATTATTTTTAGTGTTATGACTGGGCAGGTAAATAGGTTAGCATGATTAAGCGCACCAATACATCAGTGTCGTAAGTTGCGTCGCTGTGATGGATAGCAGACGAGTGTGTTCCCTAGAGCGTACTTTTTTGCGATTGACACTCTCGACACTCTCACTCTGTTCAAGGACTGTTTCTATTCATAATTTTTGGCCTTTCATGGCATAATTATCAGTATCACGAGTCATTCGCCCACCAGTTACTGAGATTTTTGATATGGGTACCTTCAAGTCAAGAGTGAATAGGCAACTTCTAGGCAAGCGCGCTCCATCTTAGACTGCATCATCACTTGTTAGAAGGTCTGATTGCAGCCAAGCGCTATTCTGTAAATTTTAAAAACAAAAAAAGGTTCCCCCCTCTGTAAACCCATTCCTTTCCTTTCTGTAAATCTGTTCTTAGTCCGGGCCTCAGCAATGTGTAGAGCCTACACGAAGAAATGATTTTCAGAAATACAACCCGGTTGAAGCCGGGCGGGTCATTAAGTTAATATTATAAAAAGGTTGTTTTTGCTAGCTACTAAAACAACAATAAGGCCCTTTATTTGTACACATCGGATTCATAGATTTTTGCGGCTAAAATCATTGCAAATATTACGTTTAATCCGAAACCCTAATGGATGTAATAACCGTAAAAGATAAAACCATCAATGGTAGAAACACACTTACAACTTGATGCTACGCGTTAAAGGTAGGCACCTAAGTCGCAGCCGAAGCGAGCTGTGGCTGACGCGAGCTTTCCTTACCATTTTCCTTATCTTGTAGTTTTAGTGATTCAGTATTTTTCAAACCCGCATTGTATAGCGTTCAAAACCCGGGGCAATGCCCCACTTACGACGCGGCATTGACTTCGAGTGACCTACGTACGCAACGTTCGTTGACCTCTTGCGTGAGTCAGATGTTTTATTTACAATATATTGTGAACTTTTAAAATATACAGGATTTTATTTATTTATTTCGCGTTTTTTATGGTATCTTATCAGCAATCATCAGTACCTGTCTTAGTTTTTGCTGGCGTTCTGGTTCCACCCTGGATGTGGAAGATCCCGGGTTCAGTTCCCAGCAGGGCCAATTTGGAAATTTATAATATAAAAATTGTCTCTGGTCTGGTCTGGTAAGAGGCTACGGCCGTGGCTAGTTACCACTCTACCGATAAAGCCGTGCCGCCAAGCGATTTAGAGTTCCGGATGACGTGTAGGATCCTATAAGAGGGTTTAATAAAAACTGTCATACCCCTTCCAAGTTAGTGCGCTTCCATCTTAGACTGTATTCTCACTTACCAAAGAGATTGCAGTCGTACCTTGTAATGGAATAAGAAAAATGTTGGTATTTATTGTTCTCGCTCATATTATGTTACATACACAGTTGTAACTACACACAGATAAGTAAGATAAGTGTGTAAGTGAAACTTGAGTTGGGTTAAGTTAATCTATACTTCTATACTAATATATATTATAAAGAGGAAACCTTTGTATTTTTGTATTTTTGTATGTTTGTATTGAATAGGCTCAAAAACTACTGGACCGATTTCAAAATTTCTTTTACCATTACTTAGAGGGATTCTTCCGAATCCGTATAGGCTATATTTTATCCCGGAAAATAGATAGGATTTTTCGTGGTAGTGAAAATTGTGGAGTAAGGCGACGAAAAAACTGCCGTACGTTAACGATTCTCGCGAACGCTGCCTAAATGGTTAAAGATGTACGAGTATGGTTGACTTCTATAGAAAAGTTGTAGAACTCAATAATTTTACGATAAACAATGACTTTAGAAAGTCATTGACGATAAATTATAACTTTGACTTGCACCCGTGCGAAGCCGGGGCGGGCCGCTAGTAAATAAATAATTAGCGATAACGCCGTCTTTTGTAACCTCCTTCTGTCTGTGTTTTTTGTTCTTTTACTGTAATTCTTCTTGTGGTGGTAAAGATGAAGAGTATAATAATAAAAAACGCCGCCGTTTTCGATTTGTGTCTTTATTGGCACAAGCGATACACAATCTGATATAATCACACCTAACGATGCTTATTCGGACGTTATAAGTGTGCTTCCACCCTAACCGCTGCAAATGTCGTCGGTAACATGGCGACGGAAATAATTGGTGGGGAACGTGACGACGCAACCTCTGTTAATTTGTAGTTGCCTGTTAATTGTTTTCGGTTGGTTTTAATAGGCGAAGCGTTCTGGCCCGGGCGGGGTTGGGTTAAATTTTAACTGCCTACATATGTAAGTACCTACAGTTAAATATGTCTAGGAACGTGTGGCCTAGTTGTGAGAACGCATATCAATCGATTGCGATTGTTTGGCAAGCAACGTTGACCCAAGTCGGGAACTGGATCGGGACCGACTTTGGAGGTCCGAATTTGGCCTTTTCGTATCCTCCATGCCTGGGTGTGCAAAAATATCTCTTCTTCTCAAAAATATGTAGTGGGCAATTTCCGTTCCACTACTGAGTACGGGTCTCTCACAGTGAGAAGAATTTTAGCAAGTCCAAGAGCACCACGCTGTCCAAGGGCAGATTGATTAGAGGCGGGGCGATGGGGATGATATGGCAATGGCCTATAACACGGTAATATTATATAGGTACATACCATTACCGTGCCTATAACGAGTAACGACAGTTCTTACGTAGGTACGGTTGCCTGGAAGAGATCACTGTATTGACACATTGACACGTATTGATAAGGGTGCCTTTTGTTTTTAAGCCTATCCTGTATTTAACCCCCGATCCAAAAAGAGGGGTGTTATAAGTTTTATGTGGGTATCTGTGTATCTGTCTGTGGCATCGTAGCTCCTAAACTAATGAACCGATTTTAATTTAGTTTTTATTGTTTGAAAAGTGGCTTGATCGAGAGTGTTCTTAGCTATAAACCAAGAAAATCGGTTCAGCCGTTTGGAAGTTATCAGCTCTTTTCTAGTTACTGTAACCTTCTTTATTGGTGTTTGTGTTGGAGGGTGTTATAAATTTTTAATTTACACACAAATACTTTGTCATAGTATTAATAAAGATGTAAATGTGTTTAAATAAATAGAATAAATATTCACTCCCTTGACGGCCTCCCTGGCGCAGTGGTAAGCGCTGTAGTCTTATAAGTGGGAGGTCCCGGGTTCGATTCCTGGCAGGGGTTTGGAATTTTGTAATTCCTAAATTCCCGGTCTAGTCTGGTGGGAGGTTTCGGCCGTGGCTAGTTACCACTCTACTGGCAAAGCCGTGCCGCCAAGCGATTTAGCGTTCCGGTACGATGCCGTTAGCCCGCATCCATCTTAGACTGCATCATCACTTACCACCAAGTGTGATTGCAGTCAAAGGCCAACTTGTTTCTGAATAAAAAAAACATTTCGTCATCACACAATTTTCGAAATAGAAGCAAGAAGACTTTTCCTCCAGGAAACAATAAGCAAAAACACCGCATAACACTTTAAACAAGTGCACTCAAATATACAACAGCAAAAGCACAGGAACACCGGCTTTTAGAGCTCTAAAACAGCTAAAATAAAGTTGTTTTGGAAGTGGAATGCAATAAGGTAGAGGTGCGAGCTTGGAGTTACTGTTAGTTTTGAGTTTGCGCACCGGCATTGTTCTTGTTTGGTTTTTTTGATAGTGCTAACGTACGCTTTAAACTCTATTTTAACAGGTGTACATAAATATCTCCTGTTCTCAATAGCGTATCGAGCCATCATGCAAGGCAAACAGCTTTATACTGAGTTGGGCCGTTTTTTTTTCAGGTTGAGCCACGCAGGACAGTTTTTCCGGCGTTTCTCTGGCCAAGTTTTTTTTTAAGGCAGTATTGGAGGCGCCGCGATAACCTAACCCGTAGGTATAACAGATAACTGGTAATGTCTCCAAAAATACTATAAATGATATAAGTAAATTCAAAAATAAAAGTTTTTTATTTTCTTTCTTTTCTTTTCTTTTCCATCAATGGTTTACTACTAAGTCTCCTCTTTGAATAGGATTTCATGTAAGACATTAAAGTCAACCTCTCTGTCCAAGGTTTTTTTTTTAATTTATAGAGCTTGGCTGCAATCAGACCTGCTAGCAAGGATGATGCATCCCAAGATGGAGTGCGCTTGCCTAGAAGATGCCTATTCTCTCTTGAGTTAGAGGTACGTATATTAAAAGTGGAGGTAAGAAATGATACCGGAAGAGCATTCCATATCCTAGCGGTTCTAATTAGAAGTACGGTTTGGTAGACTTCATACACCTTTGAGAACTTTATGGGAATCTCTCAGACATACCTATAGGGTTTTCCAGGATATATTCCTCCACCAAGGATATAGAGCCTCAATAGCTCAACCGGTAAAGGAGTGGACTGAAAACCGAAAGGTCGACGGTTCAAACCCCGCCCGTTGCACTATTGTCGTACCTACTCCTAGCACAAGCCTGACGCTTAGTTGGAGAGGAAAGGGGAATATTAGTCATTTAACGTGGCTAAAATTCTTTAAAAAAAAAAAAATGTAAAGTGATGTTTAATTTCTTAGAACGCTCATAGCTCGGAAAAGTTACAGGTGATTGTCTGGGATCAAACCCCGGATCCCCGAATAGGGGAATGACATCTTATAATCACTAAGCTAACACCACTACTGGTCTATAAAAGTTTCATAAGCAAAAAGTATTGGGCAAAGTTTTTTTGGCCTTGACGGAGACGAAAATCTTCCTTCAAACACAGATTTCTTAACAGCAGTTAGGATACGCCACAGACCAAAGACATAAACAGACGGAGTGGGCGTTTCCGCTTACAAGAGATTTCTTTGATAAATTATTTTAACGAGCTCCGTCGGTGATGGCGGGGTTTTTAACGTTTTAATAAAATATGTGATTATTTAATCATGTAAGTAGAAGATTTATAGCTTGAGACAGTTTCAAAAATTATTTGAATTTTGACACTGATTTAGAATTGGGAGGGGCTTCAGTCATAACTACTTAGTAGTACAGACCACTACAAACCATAACTAAACCTAGTATCAGTAACTAAACAGTCACAATACCCATACCAGACCTACCACCAGACCAGAGTCCTAGCAGATTTGAAAAGGTACCTCCTCCAAATTAGCCCTCTTCTATTTAGAATTCATCTATAAAGTGAGATTTTATTGAATTTAAACGTATCAGCGTATCCGATTTTGCTTCTTATTCTGGCGCCTGGTTTAACATCTACACTTTTCCATAAGTCAGAGGAATAAACAACGTTCCCACAAGATAACGTCGGAAGTATTTGTTCAAGTTCGGAAAAGTGTCAAGAACTTTACCATAATACTTAGGATGGATATTTTTATGGCAGTTACAAATGTTGTAATGTAATACTATAATAAGTAGGTATAATTCAGGCTAAATCTTTGATAGATATGAAATTACTTGGAGAAAGCTATGCTTGGAGTTTCTTTACATGATCAAATCGGAAAAGAGAAGATTTGTAGGAGAACCAATCGTGTTGCGAATTTAAAGTGGCAATGAGCAGAGCACACAGTTCGAAATACTGATAGACCTTAAGAGTTAGGACCTCAAAGTGCTAAAACGGCGACCACTTATATTTCTAAAACACTATGCTACAGAAGAATAGTTTAAAGGAATTCTTAGCACAATATATTGGAAGTTGGAACGCATAGTGAATGTTCTGAACCCGGTATTAAAGTGAACACAGTTTGATACCGGTTTCGGAACAGGCTCAGGCATGTCGCTCCGCTTTTCAGCCGCGCTCGACATGGTGCAGTTTACTTGTGCCGCTGATATATTGCCTTTTCAATTTGCTAACACTTTCCCACTTAGGTTTCAATAAATAATCTATACTAATCTATACTAATAAATAAAATTGGAGTGTCTGTCTGTAATTTCGAAATAACTACCGCATATTAAGGTCATAATATGGTTATTTGAACGATACTATAACTGAATCACACGTTTTTAAAATTTTTATCTGTCTGTCTGTCTGTCTGTCTGTCTGTCTGTTTGAAAAGGCTAATCTTGGGAACGGCTGAACCGATTTTGACGGGGTTTTCACAAACAAGTAGAAAATTGACCAGGGAGTAACAGAGGCTACTTTTTTAACCGACTTTCAAAAAGGGAGTTGTGTTTTTCTACCTATGTACACCGAAATCTCCGAGATTTCTGAACCGATTTGCGTCATTTCTTTTTTAATCGATAGAGGAACTTTGCGACATTGTTTCATAAAAAATTTGGAGTCCAACTCCTCAATCCTGATGCTGCAGGGGATCTGACCAATCCACGCGGGCGAAGCTGCGGGCATCAGCTAGTCTATCATATAAAGAGACTGATCCTGACTGATTGACTGCTCAACGTCCAGTCCCAGTAGACTGGGCGTTGAGCAGTTTAGAAAATAGAAACCTGAAATATTGATAGGCTAGAAGGTCCCACTAAGAAAGAATTTTTGGCAAATAAGTATAAGGTTTTATTTTTAATTCACTATAGGCACACGCTTGACCACAATCACACCTGATGGAAAGTGATGATGCAGCCTAAGACGGTATTCCTTTATCTAGAAGATGCTTATTAACCTCCTATCATCCTCTTGAGGATGAAAGTTTGTATATAAAAGTCCGTCATTTGGAGGACGGCGGTTCTTATCGCATACTGTATATCAAATCTTTAAAAAGAGCAACCGCCGCGTTTCTTGCTGGTTCTTCTCGGTAGGAAAGGCATTACGAACTAGTGGTAGATGCTTTTGACAATTCAAAAAAACTTGTAAAAGTCTAATTGAATAAAAATATTTTGAATTTTGAATTTTTTGAACTGCACGTTGGAAATTGCACCATACAGTTATTTTGTATGTTTTAGCTGATTAAAGTAAATTAAGCTTATGGTTTTTATACCATGGACTTCATTTCAGCATTTCAATTTTATCATTTGAAATTTAGAAGGGTAGCTGTTCGATGGAAAAAATTAATTGCATTTTTTCATTAAGAGTGAAAATACTATCACAATTTTCACAATTTCAGTTTTAATCCGCCGCCCTGGGGAAGGTATTAAGAGGAATTTTATTAAAAATACCATTTCGTTTAAAATATTTTTTACTAGACGATGCCCGCGACTCCGTCCGCGTGGCTTTAGGTTATTTTTAAAATCCCGTGGGATCTCTTTGCTTTCTCGGGATAGAAAGTTGTCGCAGTCAATTTCCGAGTGTAAGCTACCTTTGTACCTTTCAAATAAATCGGTTAAACGGATAGACCCTTAAGAATCCCGTAGGAACTCTTTGATTTTCGGGGATAAAAAGTAGCCTTTGCCCATTGTCAATCCCTGGGATGTAAGCTAACTCTGTACCAAACGTTAAAATCGGTTCAGCGGATGAGCTGTGAAAACGTAGCAGGCAGACAGACAGACACACTTTCGCATTTATAATATTAGTAATGGATAGTGGCCACTACTATTGTCATTATCTTCCTTTTGATGTACGGAACCCTAAAAAAGATGTGTACCTACCTAAGGCAAAAACTGTGCAGGTATGAGGTTTAACTTTAAATCTAATTTTTTTATGTGGCTGGGCATTTCTTATTTTACCTTCAACATATCTGAGATGTAGCGTTTTAGATAAATTAGAAAAAAAAAACACTCATCCAGATTGAAAGCCGCGTAAAAACCACATCTCTCGTTAATCTATCGAAGTTTTTTCGACGCTAGGTCCGATAACATACCTACCTAGGTCGAAACTCGAAACTAATCAAGGAATGATAGAACCTAGGCATGACTTTTCTAGAAAAACCTAAGCCAAATTACTTTTTATTAGTTTTTTTCCAGTGAAACGATTTATCGTGGAGGCGAGAAAAACAGATACATATATTTTATTTTGGCATCAAATATAAGTCAATGACTACAAAAACGTAAGCTTTGGGACTAATGAACATTTTCATCATCATCATTGACCAATAAACGTCAACTGCTGGATATAATTTGTAGGGACTTCGATATACCATGGCCTTGCGCCGCCCGAATTCAGCGGCTCCCTGCTACTTGTGTGATGTCGTAGCTCTGAAATAAAAGGAGGGGCTTTTAACGCAGCGCTTTCCAATCAGCCTTTCCAGCATCTTGGAACCCAAGAGTCAATTGGTTTCTTGAACTATGCGCTCTGCCCATTGCGGCTGAGCTATGTCGGTTACTCTGGTTGTCCTACGGATCTCCTCATTTCTGATTTGATCACGTAGAGAAACTCCAAGCATACGAGTAGCTCTCCCCATCGCAAGCACAGATTAAATTTTCTTATGAGGGCCAATAGTTAGCGACTATGTCTAAGTAAAACAATTTTATGTTCGGCTGTATCTAACAAAAACATCAAACAGTTATAACGAAGGAAAGTAAAATAATACAATAAACGGAAGCTAGAAATTACAGAGTTGTTATACAAGTTGTACTGTGATGGCGGCCTGTTGAATTTCTCAAAGGAATTAAGGTGATTGATAAGACAGGAAGCTTGCCCGAACTCTGAGTAATCAATCAGAATCACTCGCGAATTTGCGTACAATGAACTCCAAAGTAACTATTTGTGAAATTGGATTATTAACGCCGACCCAAAAAGAGGGGTGTTATAAGTTTGACGTGTGTATCTTTGTATCTGTCTGTGGCATCGTAGCTCCTAAACTAATGAACTGATTTTAATTTAGTTTATTTATTTTGTTTGAAAGGTGGCTTGATCGAGAGTGTTCTTAGCTATAATCCAAGAAAATCGGTTCAGCCGTTTGAAAGTTATCAGCACTTTTCTAGTTACTGTAACCTTCACTTGACGGGGGTGTTATAAAAGTTAGGTACTTGACCACTGTACATGCAGCTTTAATGCACTTTAAACTTTAAACTCTTTGTTTCGCAGCAATAGCTTGCATCCAGGAGACGAACGTTACTACTTTTTACTCCGGAAAATAAAAAAGTTCAATTTTTTTTCAAAAACTTGACTCTACGTGGACGAAGGTTCCTGCATTATTAAGTAACTAGCCGATGCCCGCGACTTCGCCCGCGTGGATTAAAGTTTTTCGAAATCCCGTGGGAACTCTTTGATTTTGAGGGATAAAAAGTAGCCTATGTGCTAATCCTGGATATTATCTATCTTCATTACAAATTTCAGCCAAATCCGTCCAGTAGTTTTTGCGTGAAAGAGTAACAAACATACACACACACACACATACAAACTTTCGGCTTTATAATATTAGTGTGATGGATCAGTGTTACTTAGGGTTGTATTCACGTCCTTACGTTAGATGGATATTTCCCTACATCCAGTTACGTACTTGACCACTGTACACGCAGCTTTAATGCAGTTAACTTTAAACTCTTTGTTTCGCAGCAATAGCGGTTTTCAGTTACCGCGATTGTATAGTTTTGAGACTTATTCCGCTAGTTACTTTTAACGGCCGGCGCTGATAAAAGCTTGTTTATGTTACGCGGTGAAGCCTTTTTATTTCGCCTGTTACTGACAAAACCGTTATTTCGAATTACCACCGAAATAATAAAATTGGATTGCATTTTTTTTTGCGGTGTTTCAAGTATCTGGAATTTTCTTTTTAACAAACTTTCACTACTTAACAAAGGGTTTCAATTATGCGCCGTGTAATTTTTTTTTTAATTATAAGATGCGTAACTTCTTCAAATCGAAATCGATCTCAATAAATAATTATTATTGTTTTAGCAAAGATGTAGGTATTATTGGGTCATAAGATTAACGAAATTTGGTAGACAAATAGCTCACAGATCCCGCGGAGAGGGACATAACATGCTACTTTGTACCCCATTTTTTAACCCCCGACCCAAAAAGAGGGGTGTTATAAGTTTGACATGTGTATCTGTGTATCCGTCTGTGGCATCGTAGCTCCTAAACTAATGAACCGATTTTAATTTAGTTTTTTTTTTGTTTGAAAGGTGGCTTGATCGAGAGTGTTCCTAGCTATAATCCAGAAAATCGGTTCAACTGTTTGAAAGTTATCAGCTCTTTTCTAGTTACTGTAACCTTCACTTGTCGGGGGTGTTATAAATTTTTAATTTACACTTGTTACCCCTTTTTTAACTTAAGTAATTACACATGGACGAAGTTTGGGGGTTTTATGTATATTATATCCATACTAATAAATAAAATTGGAGTGTCTGTCTGTAATTTCGAAATAACTACCTCATATTAAGCTCATATGGTTATTTGAACGATACCATAACTGAATCACACGTTTTTAAAATTTTTGTCTGTCTGTCTGTCTGTCTGTCTGGCTGTCTGTCTGTCTGTCTGTCTGTCTGTCTGTCTGTCTGTCTGTCTGTCTGTCTGTTTGAAAAAGCTAATCTTTGGAACGGCTGAACCGATTTTGACGGGACTTTCACAGGCAAGTAGAGGATTGACCAGGGCGTAAAACAGGCTACTTTGTTTAACCGACTTTCAAAAAGGGAGTTGTGTTTTTCTACCTATGTACACCGAAATCTCCGAGATTTCTGAACCGATTTGCGTCATTTCTTTTTTAATCGATAGAGGAACTTTGCGACATTGTTTCATAAAAAATTTGGAGTCCAACTCCTCAATCCTGATGCTGCAGGGGATCTGACCAATCCACGCGGGCGAAGCTGCGGGCATCAGCTAGTTCATGAATAAGCCTAGCGTGCATGTTTCGATCACACAGTGCTTTAAATAACATTTAATGCAGACAATCAAGCCTGAATAGGCACTCATACATAATACAGCTAAATAATTGTGCGTTCAGTTCAGTCATGGGGAATTACAGGTTTAATTCCGCTCGGAGCTTAACCGCGGTTGCGGTCGCTCTATATTAGGTCCTATACCAAATACTTAAATACTAAGAGCGTAGGTATTATCTAAATACAATGTGAAACCAAAACGCTAGCAAAAACTTAGGGTGACAAGTGTAAATTAAAAATTTATAACACCCACGATAAGTGAAGGTTACAGTAACTAGAAAAGAGCTGATAACTTTCAAACGGCTGAACTGATTTTCTTAGATTACAGCTAAGAACACTCTCGATCAAGCCACCTTTCAAAAAAATAAAAAACTAAATTAAAATCGGCTCATTAGTTTAGGAGCTACGATGCCACAGACAGATACACAGATACACACGTCAAACTTATAACACCCCTCTTTTTGGGTCGGGGGTTAATTATTATACTGCCTAAACACAATTCAATGTCAATAAAAATTTGCTTTATCTTGTAGTTTAGTGTTTTAGTATTTTTCAAACCCGCAATGTATACCGTGCAAAACTCGAATCAATGCCTCACCTATGACGCGCCATTGACTCCGAGTGGACTATTTACGTAACGTTCGTTAACCTCTAGCATCAGTCAGATGTTTTATTTGCAATATTGAACTTTTGAAAAATTAACTTTCAAAAATACTGGATTTTAATTTTTGTTTCCGCGTTTTTTGTGGCACTTTACCAGTAATAATCAGTACTATCACCTGTCTTCATTTTTGCTAGCGTTCTGGTAACAAATTAAAAGCTGACCTACTGACTGACTAACTGATCTATCAACATCTCAGACTACGGATTGGGCTAGGCATGCAGATAGCTATTATGACGAAGACAGGATTTTTGAAAATTTAAACTCCTATGGGGGTAAAATGGGAGATTGACGAAGTCACGCTAGTAAACTTAAATACTTCTTACATTCTAGGTTATCTTTGGTAAAAAGAGTGTACCTATATTCTGAACCAGTAGTTTCACTTGACGATACAAAACCACTCTGTAAACGTTTTTTTGAATAAAAAGTTTTTATTAGGTACATTTAATTTTTATTCTATTAATAATATATTCAATAGCACGATTTCGGCGCTCATAAATTCACATTTCAGTTTAGGTAAATTCCGTTAAAATAATCATGAGGTTTGGTCAATGTGAATTATTTGTATGAATTATTACTTAGGAGGCAGATAAATTGACCAGATCTGTGGTTTTATATCACGTACCTTCCCATTTAATTCTTGTTAAGCCATTATAATATACAAGAGAATGCCCGCGTGTCCGTCCGCGTGGATTTAGATTTTTATAGATCCCGTGGGAACTGTTTGATTTTCCGGGATGAAAAGTTGCCTGTTTCAAGTACAGGGACGTAAGCTACTTCGGTGCCTTTCATACAAATCGTTTAAGTGGATGGGTCCTTAGGAATCCCGCGGGGACTCTTTGATTTTCAGGGATAAAAAGTAGCCTATGTCCGTCCCCGGGATATAAGTTAACCCTGTACCTTATTTATACCCTGTATGTTATTTCTGTCGCAGAACCGACGGCCGCTGGAGTAGATTATAATCGTGTTCTGCAGTGGAGACCGCATACCAACAAGCGCAGTGTGGGATGACTTCCAACCCGCTGGACTGACGACTTTAAGGAGGAAGCCAAAAGTGTGTGGATGAGGAAGGCGGAGGACCGTCTATGGTGATATAATGTATATATTTGTATTTCTGTGTTGATACGCTCTCGGGAAGGCCTATGTCCAGCAGTGGACGCAAACAAGCTGATTGAATAAAGCCATTAACAACGAATTAAACTTTTTTTAATTAATGTGTAAATACATAATGTACCTTTAAGAATAGTTTCACTTTTACTCTTTTTTTATTGCTTTTATTAATCCCCGACCCCAAAAGAGGGGTGTTATAAGTTTGACGTGTGTATCTGTATATCTGTCTGTGGCATCGTAACTCCTAAATTAATGAACCGATTTTAATTTAGTTTTTTGTTTGTTTGAAAGGTGGCTTGATTGAGAGTGTTCTTAGCTATAATTCAAGAAAATAGGTTCAGCCGTTTGAAAGTTATCAGCTCTTTTCTAGTTACTGTAACCTTCACTTGTCGGGGTTGTTATAAATTTTTAATTGACACTTGTATACACAGATACACACGTCAAACTTATAACACCCCTCTTTTTAGGTCGGGGGTTAATAAAGGCCGGTGATTTGTTCAGATGATACTGATAATAATGATGATGATAACCTATTTAGGTGTGTACACAGTGTACATACAGACACATGTCTGTACACAAAATATATACATATTGAAATAAACAGACCGTATTTTATTCAATCGTACATAATACAGTAAGTAATTAAGTTTCAAAGTAGTTACACCGTTTGAACTTAGCGCGCCAAACTTGCAGGCTGAACCATACATAAACTTGATAGAACATAAGTTATGTCCCAAGTCTGGCTGTCCCAAACTACATCAGGGACTTTAACTTACTTTATCACCTATAAGATTCGAGTTTAATCACTTTTGGTGGTTGGTACTTTCTGGGCTATTCGGAATAGTTTATACAAATTGCTGATTATTAAGTAAGTTATTCATTTGATCAAGAACACGATATGTTAAAATTTAATATAAAAATGTGTGTAAGTACATTATTATAGATATTAAATTATTATCAGGAGATTTCTTGAAAGCACTTACAGTGAAAAAAGGTTAAGGTAAAGGTAAAAAAGGTAAGCTTTAAAGTTAAAAATAAACTATTTTAATCAAACTTAAACTAGTAATAATAAAATTAGTTTATCAATAAAAATATGCCAATGGAAAAAACAGAGCGATACTGTAACGATATTGTTTGACGAACCCTAAAAAAAGGTGCAAACTGCAAACATTCAATTTGTTAAACAAAACTATCCAGGCACTATCGATGTCCAAGCACAATCGGTACGAGAAATCTTTCTCACGGCGTTTGTAAAGTTTCAATCATCGGTGGAAAGTTTTGTTACAATTTAACTTGTACTTAATTTAAAAGTTTTCAAAAAAGCCCCGACTGTGGTTTGTACTGTATATTTTTCAGAAAAAATCCGCATTTAGACTTTTTCAGAATTTTATGTACCCAGTCACATTCTCTAATCGAGCCACTCTAGATATATGGAAGGTCTTAAGCTTTATAACAAGATAATTAAAGTCCATTTTACGTTGCCGCTTAAGTGTTTCAACGAAAATTCTATCTACGTTAGAGTTGTAAAATCTTATAAGACTACTGGCCCTTGTGCCTACTTTAAATTTCAACCATGGATTTACGAGTATATTCAAAAAATCTTGTTTTGGAACTACAGTAATAAGGTTTACACTGGTCACTAGCTGATGCCCGCGACTTCGTTCCCGTGGCTATATGTTTTTAAAAATCCCTTAAGAACTCATTGATTTTCCGGGATAAAAGTAGCACATGTGTTAATCCAGGGTATAATCTATTTCCATTCCAAATTTCAGCAAAATCTGTTCAGTAGTTTTTGCGTGAAAGAGTAACAAACATCCATACATCCATCCATACATACAAACTTTAGCGTTTATAATATTAGTAGGATCATCCATCGCCTCATATTAAATATCTTGTTTTAGAAAACGATTGTCAAAGCCCAAGCATGATCATTGATCAGTGATCATGCTTGGCCTTTAGGAATACAATTTGTCGTATACAATCAATGTCCTGACAATAAAAGTGTCTGCGAGCAAAGCCGACACCTAGCGGCGCGGCAGCGGACACTAAATCAGTGTCGACACTTTTACCTTGTAAATAATAGCGTCGACATTTTAACAGTATTAGATTGTTTACACGATGAACCTGACAAAACTAGGCTTCTTCTCAGACCAGGGTGCGTTTGGAAACCTGTTTGACGTTTACGTAATTAATTATCACCATTTATTTAATATTACAAATTCAATCTGGGTTTTTTATTATTTTGTTGTTAAAGCGGCAATATAAATACATACTCTGTGAAAATTTCTATCCATCAGTACAATTCATAGTATACAGACCACTGACAGACAGACGGATAGATAGCGGCGGCTTAGTCATAGTGTATAATACCCATTTTGAATAAATGGTGCGAGTTTAGGCTTATTGTATATTTTGTATAATTACTTACATCACACTTCACACTAATCACACTATCACACTAATATGTATTAGGTATAGGCGGAAATTTGTGTGTATGTGTGTGTGTATGTTTGTTACTCCTTCACGCAAAAACTACTGGACGAATTGGGCCGAAATTTAGAACGGAGATAGATTATACCCTGGATTAGCATATAGGCTACTTTTTATCCCGGACAATCAATGAGTTTCCATAAGATTTTGAAAAAATCTATACCCACGCGGACGTCGCGGGCATCAGCTAATTTATTATAAACACAGATAGCCATCTTCTGTAAACTATGAAAGTTTATGTTAGACCTACGCCTAACGCGTAACGGAAATTAACGCGTTTTTCAACGGCGTTTCCCGTTAATGAAGCCGCGACATTAGAGCTATTTCCTTTGAAATGAAATGAAATGAAATTAAATTAAATTTATTTGAATATCAGTTTAACGTTGTGTGTTGAGTGGTTTTTGCAAGCCGTAAGTCATCACTGCAACACGAGGCCATAGTAGCCACTTTATAAAGCGAATTTTCGGCAATACATCACGCCTGAACAAAGTCTGGTTTATAGTGCACCTACCCTGTTAGTAAAACAAGCAATATTTTACAGCGCGGTCTTAACTAGGTTTAACGATGAAATTCGCCAGCGCGACAATATTATTAAAAATTCATCCATCAAGCCAATTTGATATTATTTATTGAATAACTTTTTAACGTGAAAATGTTTATCGTCCTTCGTGACGCAATGGTGAGCGCTGTGGTACCATCTAAAACTTGAGCATCAACAGGGCTCTCTCCGTCACTTACTCCATACAATCGTAGTTCCAATTTCATTTGAATACTAAGCAACCAAAGTCCATGAAATTTTGCAGACATATTCTAGAAACTAATATCTTTGCCTACCACAGGCATGCAGGTTTGAGATTTTCCTAAAAATATGTAGTTTTAAAATTGCAGGGGCTCAAAGATTTGTAGGTGAATTTTAAGACCGCATAACTTTGAAACCGAATATTTTAACGGAAATCTGGAAAACCACAGGCATAGATATTAGTTCCCGGAACGTTTCTACAAAATTCCATTGAGTATGATTGGTTAGTATTCTAATGAGAGATGAACTACGTTTGTATGGAGCGAGTGACGGAGAGACCCCTCTAAAAGACCTCAAGGAGAAGAAGCGCCGGAATAAAATGTGTCATTGTGTGTCACAAACCAAGAGGTATACAAGTGTAAATTAAAAATTTATAACACCCCCGACAAGTGAAGGTTACAGTAACGAGAAAAGACCGAAAAGACCTGATAACTTTCAAACGGCTGAACCGATTTTCTTGGACTATTCCGCGCCTACGATCCAAAGTATCCGAGCACTATCCAAGTTTTCCAAAACATCATTTTCAAATAAATAATTATGTATCTAGGCAACGTCCATCTTGACAGCTTGACATTTGTCAATTGACATAATATTATGAACCTAACGGTTCTCTAACCTTCTTTTCTACAAGAAAACTAGAAAAGAGCTGATAACTCTTAAACGGCTGAACCAATTTTTTTGGATTATAGCTAAGAACACTCTCGATCAAGCCACCTTTCAAACAAAAAAAAGTAAATTAAAATCGGTTCATTCGTTTAGGCGCTACGATGCCACAGACAGATACACAGATACACAGAAACACAGATACACAGACCCACAGATACACAGATACACACGTCAAACTTATAACACCCCTCTTTTTGGGTCGGGGGTTAAAAATCATTATAAACACATGATTTCAAGCAATGAATTAGTAATATCCATTATCGACGACCTAATCAATCGTGCCAACCTGGTCAAGCGAAGAGAAGATGAATGTAACCCCAGTGTGTGTAATATCGGCTGACCGCACACGCGGTCAATGTTACGGGTTGAGTTATAGCCTGTAATTCCCGAAGCCCGAACATTACTATTATACAGCCATTATACAGCTACTTCTATTATACTATAGCTATTATTCAGCTGCTTGAGCTATAAATACTTTAGTCTAGCGGTCTAGCGTAATGTTGATAGCATCGGTAGTGACAAACGAACATACTCTATTAATGTATCTATTTGTGTATTCTTTGGTTTTTTTTTATCATTGATCATTTGTGTTTGTTTAGTAAAGTAGGTAGGTTTAAATAAATATTTAGTACAGTTTTATTATAAGTATAGATAACGGTGTATGGACAGAGTTGACGAAAATATAGAAGTAAGGTATATATAGAAAATATAGTAGTTATGTACATAAAATTATTAGCGCCAACAATTTGGCGAACAATTTTGAACAAAGTGGCCCACCAGTTTGGCGAACTAAAAAAATGTAAGATTTAAAAAAAATTAAAAGAAAAGTTAGTATAGAGCTCTCTAATAAAGAGACTAATAAAAAATCTTATGATAAAAAAACTATTTTTATTCAATTAAACTTTTACATGTACTTTTGAATCCTCAAAAGCATAAACCACTGGTTCGGAATGCCTTTCCCACCGAGAAGAACCAGCAAAAAACTCGGCTATATCCCTAACGAAAGAAACTAAAATAAATAAATAAAAGTTTATTCAGCTCAACAAAATCACAAAAAAAAGAATAAAAATAAAAATACAATTCATACAAATCATCAACTAAACTTAAAACTAGAAAATACTAAGACTAATATTGTGTCTGTGAGCTAAAAGGGCTCTGCCTCAGCAAAATGATGCAGTATTTGACTACCTCTGCGCTGATTTTCAGGTAGACTAACTAAGTAGGTATGTTTTCGTGACTATCACGTTTGTGATTTTTCGGATGTTTTTTGGAAACACATTTGTGATTGGTTGGTGCCTTAAGAGGGCTCTCTCCGTCACTCGCTTCATACAAACGTAGTTCCAATTTCATTTGAATATTAAGCAACCAAAGTCCATGAAATTTTGCAGACATATTCTAGAAACTAAGATCTATGTCTGTGGTTTTCCAGATTTCTGTTAAAATATTCGGTTTCAAAGTTACGCGGTCTTAAAAATTTACATTCAAATCTTTGAGCCCCTGTAATTTTAAAACTACATATTTTTAGAAAAATCTAAAACACCACAGTCACAGATATTAGTTTCTAGAATATGTCTGCAAAATTTCATGTATTTAATGAAATTGGAACTACGATTGTATGAAGCGAGTGACGGAGAGAGCCCTGTTAAAATGGTAAATGACCACTGAATTTTTTATCTCTGTCATTTGTATGGGATAACGTGACAGAGACAGCCCTATGCTAACTTCTCTAAGTGGAAAAAGTATAGTAGCAGCATAAGAGTTCCTGTTTTACCATTTTGGTAAATACGAAATACTAATAATAAAAACATTATTTTAAGCAAAATAGACCAAGTAATAGAGAGAGCAATTAGTCGTCTCAATTAAATTTTTCACAAACGAGTGCCGGTGTTATTCTCTAAGCTTACAACTTCGCTGATTACAACGCTGACGCAGCGACGAAATAAAATCTAATTCATTTAATACTTTATGGTCTGGTCTTCATTAAAAAAGAATTGCCTTTATTTGCGATGATGAAATGAAATGAAATGATTCATGAACACGGACAATCAAAGAGTTTCCAGAATCTTTAGTAACCCAAATCCACGCGGACGAAGTCGCAAGCATCCAGCTTGTGTACCTAAATGTTATAACACTATGTAGTAAAAATACGACCGACCTCCAACGTTGAACTCGAAGACTAACATAACGTTTTAGAGAATAACACGGCAGAGCTGACGTGGAAAATAGTGGGCAAGAACTTTCCAGACTTATAATTTTTGTCCCCGCGTTATCGTTAAAGTTTCCTGAGGAGACAGGAAGCCCGGTACGTTGCACTTAAAACCTGACATAAAGCAACTCCCCTTACAGAGTAGGTGCAATACTCAACGTTCTTTTCTGTTTAAATAACAGACCAATGGGTCAAAAAATACACATCACTACTTTTTAATTAGGTACCATAAAATGATTATCGTTTTGAATATGCAATCATTTTTATTATTTTGGAGTCGGTGCCAATGTGCCAGTTGCATGTCACCTCTTGTAAGCACATAATAATATTTATATAGTAATAATGTTTTTTTAATTTTTAGTATTCGTGGCTATTGAAGTCGATTTGCATTTTTCTTATTGAATTTTTAAGATATTTTTATTTTATCCTGCAATCACATCGCTATAGAACACTGGATTCACATGATTTTTTCATAGGTATAATTAAAAACCTAGAGATTAAGAAACATAGGCCTTTTTTACTCCGGAAACTCAAAGAATTCCCACGGGTTTTTTGAAAAACTAAACTTCAAGCGGAAATAATCGTGGGTATCATATAATTTCAAATAACTTGTCTTCTTCAGATAGCCGTGTTGCTCAATACAGCAACCAGCTGACTTGTCTCAAATTCTAGCGTAATTAATGTGATGAAATTTTTTATCTTGATCTCGGATTTTCCCGCGCTTTTGAATTTTTCATTGTAAAATTTCGAAATGAAATTCTATTTTTGTAAATCTCATGAGGTCAGATGGCAAGCGTTCTACTTAAATATACTGTGTTGTGATATTATCTTCTTCTTCTCTTCTATATAATATATAACAGGAAAAGCTAACTGACTAACTGACTGTCTGACTGACTGACTGATCTATCAACGCACAGCTCAAACTACTGGCCGGATCGGATTGAAAGGCATGCAGGTAGCTGTTATGACGTAGACAGCCGCTAAGAAAGGATTTTCGAAAATTTAACCCCTAAGGGGATAAAATAAGGGTTTGAAATTTGTGTTATCTACGCGGACAAAGTCGCGGGCATAAGCTAGTGTAGGTATAAGGTGTCATATGTATTTTTTTGTATAACTTCGTCCAAAAAATTAAAAAAATCAAAATGGCCGCCATGCAAATTTAAAAAAGCAAAAAAAAACTGTGTTATTCGTGTGTGAGTACGACCCGCAGATGAGTGATTTTATTTTATTTTATTCGACTAACCAACAAAATTCATGCATGCAAGACATTGCTTGTATAAAGAATTTTTCGTTAATAAAGATATACATTCAACCAATTGTAAATAATGTACCAACGCTCGCGAATGAAATACTAACACGTTTTAAAGCCATTTATTACAGAATCCTGAATCCGGAATGTAAATTGTAAAAATCTGAAATACCTACTCGCGAAGCTGAAAAATGTGTATAAATAATGCAAGTGGATCGTTGCATATGCAATCAAACGATACCGGACTGAGTTGCATGAATGAATCTAAATGATGTACCGACTACGGTAAAGTAAACAAGTTTCATCCTATCAAAGCCCTTTAAATAGATTTAGGACTGAGCTATTTAAATGGCTTAACATGCACAATTTTTATGAACTAAAAGGATTTTTTGACATAAAATAGAGTAGATAATATTATGGACTTTGAGTGATTTTAACCATAATGTTTCATGTACGAAATTTGCACGCCATTCCATGGCAAATGTGGTGATACCAATATGAATTTGTAAGACCTATTTAACCCGCATTTAAATAATTTGATTTGATTTAAAAATATTAGATTTAAAAAAAAACCAATTTTCATGACTTTTGAAAAGAGAATTCGCCGGTTCCTCTATATCTATTTTTCCTAAATTATTCTCAAAAAATATGCACAAAATTAAAATATTAACTAAATAGAAAAAATAAAATAGTTCTAGCCATAACTAACTAATAACTTAAAATAGTTCGAGCAAGAGATTTTTGGGTTTCTATTTCTTACGTAGACTTTACTTATTTGGTTTTTTGTGCGTTTCCCGCGTCTGAGCAAATTCAAAGTGCGTTCTATAGATCTCAGCCTTAGTCTAGCTGTTGGATGTCTATCGGTTGACGATGATGATAATGATAATACCTACCTTTAATCTAATGTTAAGTTTACGTAAGATTTAATTACTTTAGTAGTCATTAAAGTCGCCTAAAATCATATAGTTCAAGCATTGTTATGATAGATAACAAAATTTGAACTATATTTTAAGCTTAAACGTAAGTCCAGCTTACATCGCAGGCTGTTACTGAAAACAGCCATATTTTACGGAGTGAGCGAAGGTTTAACGTTATTAAATTTTGGCTGCGTTGCATGTGATAACGTCCTTTTGGACTGAGAGCCAGCGCGTGCCAGACCTTCTTTATTTTATAAATAAAAGCTAAAAGTTTATCTACGTATTGCCCCCAGGGAGGAACAATCAGCGATTAAGACGTTTGGATCATGGACCCACTTCCAGACACCCTTAAACTTTTAAACTTTAAGGGTGTCTGGCAGGGGTTGGCACGATACTAAGTCGCTGGCAATGCATGACGTGATTTCTAATACTGACAGAAGAAAATATTAAAAAAATTAGACTTTATACTTTAACGTAAGATTTATTTACTCATTTATTACCTGTTATCTCCCAAAGGCACCATGATCCAAACTTCATTGTCACTGATCGTTCCTCCCTCGGGGACAATACGCAGAGAAACTTTCAGCTTTTATAAAATAACGAAGGTCTGCCACGCGCTGGCTCTCTTTCTATTTTCCCTGAAAAACAAAAATTTTCATCCGTCAAAGCGGATGTTGGCTTTGTTGGGGCGGGCGCGAAAAATGTTTTTATAAATAACGGTTTCTCTCTGAGGGATAAATTCTCCAACGAGGAAATTCGTAGAACCAAAGTAACTGACGTAACCCAAACGATTGTTAGCAATATTGGCTGTGCTCAGTGTTTAATAAAAAAAAGAAGAAGAAAACTAATTTATTTATCTTGTGCACAAAGTATAAAAAAAAAACTTAAAATGAGTGGTTAGTAATAATGATTATTATTAATTTTTTATAAAGTACTTAATAATAAAATTTGTCTAATGTTAGTTATTAAAAATAAATACAACGGAAAATAGTTCGCTGGTAGGTACCTACCAAGTTTGAAAGAAGATTTTTTTTGAATTAGGAATGAAAAATGGAAAAAGGCTGGGTCAGCTAATTTGTCATACAAACACTTGTGTTTTAAGGGGTTTTTGATAATTAAACTTAAAATCTACATTGAGGTAGTTTAGCTACAAACTTTATGAGTATACTTTGACTTTAGACAGATTTGTGTAAAGATATAAACCAGTCTGGTTTTAGCTGTGGCAAAGTCAAAGTACGCTCTATAGATGTGATCCTAAGATATTTGTCAAAAAAAAAAAAAAAACAAATGAAGAAAAAATGCGTTAAGTACACAAATAACATTTATTCCACGCAATAAAAGCCGAGTCAGAAATGTATAAATTCGCATTCATATTGTAATTTTTATGATGTCGTCTCGACAGCAAATGATTAACTAGCTCGAGGTTTATTGTGCTCGTGTGAATGAAGGACGCGTGGGGGGGGGGGGGAACGGGGGCGTAATAATTAAAAAAAAATGGGATTATTCTTGTCTCTGTACTGTTTTCATTACTTTGTGTTGACCTTTACGCTGTGGCGTGCACAAAGTTAGAGTCAGTATAAGCATTAGTCAGACAAGTACCTATTTTCAGGCAGGCATAGTGAAAACTAAACATTAAGCTATTTCAACTAGGGTAAGCAGTGCTTTTACGCCTCTATAGCGTACACGGTGCTGCTTTTATCTACACTTTCCCGGTTCTATTTCGACGGGTTTCTCTATGAAATCCTAAAACGTCTATTTTTTTACCCGACTACGGCAAAGCCGAAAGGAAGGATTATCATTTTATGTAACTATTCTAGTTTTTGTTTTGTCAGGAACCGAGAGAACAACGGCCGCTCTGAAAATTCATTACTAATTGATAAATCTATATTGCATAAGTCTCGTCTCTCTTATCAGTCGTTTTTTATGATGACAGACGAACAGACAGACACAGACAGACAACGAAGTGATCCAGACAGGCAACTAAGAGATCCTATAAGGGTTGCTTATTCCTTTTGAGGTGTGGAACCCTGAAAATAGGATTTGGTACAGTCAACCATACAATCGTTTTACTATTTTTGAAAACAGCTTCCAGTAAATTAAAATAATATAAGTAAAGCTCAAACCTTGTAGTTTTATGATGTGCACGACTTTCAATTCAACCTAAGGGCGGTAAAGCAGTTTTATAGTCGATGTTACATTGTGAGTGTTATTTGTTCAGGTAAACTACAATTAAGTAGAGACATAACTTAGTGAACGTACTTTTTTAAAATTAAAAATAGCCAGCAAACGAGCGGATGAGTTATCTGATGGTAAGTGATTACCGCCGCCCATGAACATTTACAGTACAAGAGGAACCGCCAATGCGTTGCTGGCCTTTCAGGGATTTGTTGCTCCGCCTCTTGAATAACCCCATGTAATCTATTGGGAACACTGCCAAAGGAAGTTGGTTCCTCAGTTTTATGTGCGTGGAGAAAAGGATCTGGCACAACGGGCGGTCGAAGTGCACCAGGCACCCAGGTGGTGAGGGTGAAATTGCTTACGGTGGCGTGCGGTGCGGTCGTAGAAAAAGGAGGGTGGAATGAGGTCAAACAGTTCTCCAGAACACTCCCCATTGTAAAGGCGATAGAACACGCAGGGCTTACGTTTCTGCGGTACCTTCTAGGAAAATGAATATTTTACACTTCCCCAAAACAGAACCCATTTTGCAAACGAGGATACTCGTCAGGCGTATTTTCATGACTCGATCGAACGGAAAATTGTTTGTAGTCCGCTGTGTAGTGTGTTCTTTACCACAGTTTTACTATGTACTTTGCCGTACATTATAGTTGTGAACGAAATAAGTGATATTGCTATGTTTATCTAGTTCAAACACGATTGTTTGTTAATCCATACTAATGTTATAAATTCGAAAGTGTGTCTGTCTGTCTGCAACATTTTCACGGTCCAACAGTTTAACCGATTCTGAAGAAATTTGGTACAAGGTTAGCATATATCCCGGGGACGGGACGGTTCCCACTGGATTCCCAAAAACCCATCCGCTTAACCGATTTATATTAAAAGTACCGAAGTAGCTTGCGTCCCTGTTATTGACATAGGCAACTTTTATCCCGGAAAATCAAACAGTTCCCACGGGATCTTAAAAAACCTAAATGCAGGCGGACGAAGTCGCGGGTATCCTCTAGTTATTACTTAACCTGACATTTATGTAGACAACGCGGATGAAGTCGTGGGCATAAGCTAGTTAGTATAGAATGCGGAAGAATCTTCGCTTCTGTTAGATGTCCCTCGACACGTTTTTTTTAACCCCCAACCCAAAAAGAGGGGTGGTATAAGTTTGACGTGTGTATCTGTATATCTGTCTGTGGCATCGTGTAGCTCCAAAACTAATGAACCGATTTTAATTTTTTTTTAAGTGGCTTGATCGAGAGTATACTTAGCTATAATCCAAGAAAATCGGTCAGCCGTTTGAAAGTTATCAGCTCTTTTCTAGTTACTGTAACCTTCACTTGTCGGGGGTGTTCTAAATTTTTAATTTACACTTGTGGTAAATAAGTCATTGGAATGACTAGGTAGCTGTAGTGCTCCAATCAGAACTTTAACATTGGAGTAAATTCTAACAAATACCTTCTGAGTGAGCACACAGTCAGTAAGCTGGTATGTCAACACACGAGCAGGTGTCGCCGACTTAGAACGAGCTCTCGCGAAGGTTTACTTTGCGGCGGACTTAGTCTTGTGTGTTTAACAGAAGCTACGGAACTAAAAGGAAAGGAAGGAGTTAAAATGTACCGTAAGAAAACTAACTTTTAACTCTTTATAATTATTAAAGTGCTCACTTACATGCACAATGAAATGTATAACCCTGTTTCTGAAGTGAAACTTCTTTAGATGGGACTTCATTGAAAGTAATACTTATAGGTCTTTTTTAGATGGAAGTGATGGTCGATTGAAGGATTGAGTCACTGAAGTGATTATGCAGCTCTCTGAAATAAATTTTACTGCAATAATAACTATATTATAGCAGGAAAATTGATTTCATTCATTCAAGATCTCTACAAATACCTTCTGAGTGAACACACAGCGAGTAATCTCAAGTGTCAACACACGAGCAGGTGTCGCTGAGCTTAGAACGAGTATCTAGAGCTCTCGCGAAGGTTTACTTTGCGGCGGACTTAGTCTTGTGTGTTTAACAGAAGCTACGGAACTAAAAGGAAAGGAAGGAGTTAAAATGTACCGTAAGAAAACTAACTTTTAACTCTTTATATGTAATTTCATTAAAGTGTTCACCTACACTTTTATGAAATTTCCTGTTAACACAACAAGACTGTTCACTTTGTTTCTGAAGTGAAACTTCTATAGATGCGACTTGAGACTTGGAAGTAATACAGATCTTTTAAACCGACTTCAAAAAAACCGGCCAAGTGCGAGTCGGACTCGCGCACCAAGGGTTCCGTACACGGGTATTTTTTTCGACATTTTGCACGATAAATCAAAAACTATTATGCATAAAAATAAATGAAAATCTGTTTTAGAATGTACAGGTAAAACCCTTTCATATGATATCCCACTTGGTATAGTTATCTTACTTTGAAAATTGAAACATATTTTAATTTTTTTTAAAATGATGTGACCAGAAATTCACGGTTTTCAGATTTATTCCTGTACTTGTGCTATAAGTATATACATCGATGGCTATAAGCCTATACCTACCTACCTGCCAAATTTCATGATTTTAGGACAACGCGAAGTACCCTATAGATTTCTTGACAGACACGAAGGACAGACAGACAGACAGACAACAAAGTGATCCTATAAGGGTTCCGTTTTTCCTTTTGAGGTATGGAACCCTAAAAAGGTTACAGACAGACAGATACAAAGATACATTTTTGTATAAGTAAAAGTAGTATATATAATAAGTAGTAGTAGATATGTATTAGTATGGATAGTAATAATTACTTTCTTTGTAATGGTTTTAATTATCTTCCATTGTATCAGGCTATGTCGAATTATTCTGTGTAGACTTTAATAATAATGTTTAGAAATAACATTACAAAAGAAAGGTTTTCTTTGTGTAGAATCTAATCATATTTCGGTCTCCTAAGTTTTCTTTATCTTAAAATATTGTTTGCAATATTTTCGAAAGCCACAGGACAAATATATACACCCTGATCAAAAGATCACAACTTACGACTTTTCTATCACAGTTTTGATACAGAAATTAAAATTTAACGAAACCTTACTTACAACCATTAAAATAATACGATTATTCAAACTGAAAACATACAAAGAGATGAATTATTCATGTTCTAAACTTTCTCAAAGTTTGAATTTTAATCAAGTACCATTGTATGAGATATCTCTAATATAATATTCAAATACTCTTAGTTTAATTGTAACTAGAGGATGCCCGCGACTTCATCCGCGATTTAGGCTTTTAAGATCCCGTGGGAACTGTTAGATTTTCCGGGATAAAAAGCCTATGTCAATAACAGGACGCAAGCTAACTCGATACCAAATATCATACAAATCGATTAAGCGGATGGGTTTTTGGGAATCCCGTGGGAACTCTTTGATTTTCTGGAATAAAACGTAGCCTATGTCCTTCCCCGGGATGTATCCCATGTCTGTACCAAATAAAATCGGTTCAGCGGTTGGGCCGTGAAAACGTAGCAGACAGACAGACAGACACACTTTCGCATTTATAATATTAGTATGGATATAAACCTATCGAAAAGCCCCATAACTAGCCGATGCCTGCAAGTTTGTCCGCGTTGATTTAATTTTGAAAAAAATTGCCGGAGACCTTCATTTTCCCGGGCTACAGGTTGTTAAAAGTTTAGCTCTGCATGGGTTTTCAAAACTTTTTACGGTGTAGTGATCGCTATGGGTGGCTTATCACACTTCACACTAATATTATAAAGACGAAAGTTTGTGTGTAGGTATGTGTGTGTGTGTTTGTGTATGTTTGTTACTCTGTCACGCAAAAACTACTGGATGGATTTGGCTGAAATTTGGAATGGAGATAGATAATATCCAGGATTAGTACATAAGCTACTATTTATCTCGGAAAATCAAAGAGTTCCCACGGGATTTTGAAAAACCTAAATCCACCCGGACGAAGTCGCGGGCATCATCTAGTAGGCAATATTTTTAGGGTTCTGTACCCAAAGGGTGCCAATGGGACCCCATTACTAACCCTCTGCTCCCCGTTCGTCTGTCTGTCGGGGGGCTGTATCTCATGAATATTAGAGAGTTGAAATTTTCACAGAGTGTGTATTTTAGTGTCCGCTATAATAACAGATAATAAAATACCAAGAAGGCTTATTACAAAACGGCTGCCATGCAAATAAAAAAAGCACAACCTGTTATATTTTTAACCCCCGACCCAAAAAGAGGGGTGTTATAAGTTTGACGTGTGTATCTGTGTATCTGTGTATCTGTGTATCTGTGTATCGGTGTATCTGTGTATCTGTCTGTGGCCTCGTAGCGCCTAAACGAATGAACCGATTTTAATTTAGTTTTTTTTGTTTGAAAGGTGGCTTAATCGAGAGTGTTCTTAGCTATAATCCAAAAAAAATGGTTCAGCCGTTTGGAAGTTATCAGCTCTTTTCTGGTTTTCTTATTACTTTTATCTCAGGGCCACCAGAGGTTACGTATTTTCTGACAAAGGAAATACGAGTATGTACGATTGAGTAGTGTTAGTAAGTACTAAGAACGCATGCCTAGCCTACCTGCTAGCTTGCTTAGACGGCCAATTTTCAGGTTTCTGATAATCAAGGTACATAAAAACATTACTTACCACACGTAAATTCTCCAAGCTGATTTTTACGTATATTTTAGGCAATATCCTTAAAAATAAGTCGCCAATACCCCTAGACACTTCCCGCGTCGGCCGTATTGCTTTGCAGACGCTTTAAAGCTCCCAAAACAAGTAATTACTTAACTGCACGTAAATTCTGACGCTCCATTTTTATATATGTCCACCAGACAACTATTTTAAAACCTTTTACAAGAAGACAGACCGATCCAGAGGGCCAATCATCCCCTAAATTCAATTTTAATGCCTCTGTGGGTTTGAGCGCGAGGGCATTATCTACGCGCATGAGACTGAGTGAGACATGTATTAGGATGTATTGACTTCTCTCTCTCTCTCTTTCTCACTCTCTTATAGTTTACTTATGTCAATTAATTATTAATATTTAAAAAAATCTGCTAAAAATTAAAAAAATTGGAGAATTTACGTGAGGTAAGTAATGTTTTTATGTACCTTTATTACCTGATACCTGAAAATTGGCCGTCTAAGCAAGCTAGCAGGTCTGTAGGCATGCGTTCTTAGTACATACTAACACTACTCAATCGTCCACATTTCGTTCGTCAGAAAATACGTGACCTCTGGTGGTCCTGGGATCTTTCACTATTGTAACAGAGGTTCATAATATTATGTCAATTTACAAATGTCAAGCTATCAAGATGGACGTTGCCTAGATACATAATTATTTATTTGAAAATGATGTTTTGGAAAACTCAGATACTTAGGATCGTAGGCGCGGAATTTCTAATTTATAAAATATTATAATCACAGTTAAACGACAAAACATCAATTCAATTATAATATCCAACAGTTAACCAAAGGCCACGAACAATCAACCCAAGCCCAAACTATAGTCAAACTATTTTTAGGGTTCAGTAGGTATCTGTAGAGAAAAAAAAAATGTTGTAGCCTCGACAGTTGTAGTCGCGTAGGAGTGCATGGCATCATTAAATATCGTGGGAGGCGATGACCCTCCGCGCGGCTGAGGTTCCCGCTTCGTAGTCGCTTTGTCGCGCAGGTTTGGATTGCCACCTTCTTTTATTTTATCTGCTCGAACTCAGCTTATTTACTTTGACAAAATACGTTTAAAATTCATCATCATCAGGATCAACCCATCGCCGGCTCACTACTGAGCATAAGTCTCCTCTCAGAATGAGAAGCTACCACACTGGCCAAGCACGTATTGGCAGACCTCACGCACCTTTGAGGGAGCATTATGGCCAACTCTCAAGCATGCAGGTTTCCTGACGGTGTTTTCCTTCACCACTTCGTTGTCTGTCTGTGTGTCCATCTGTCGCATCTTTCAAGAGAATCAAAACTTATAAATTGGGTACTTCCCGTTTACCTAGAATCATGAAAGGCAGGTAGCAATATCTTATAGCCCAAGCACTCTACTCCTGTGGCCCAAGTAAAGAGAAAAATCCGACAACTGAATTGGCATTACATAAAAAAAAACTTGCACGGAACTCTTCATGTGTGAGGCAGACTCGCACTTGACCGGTTTTTGAAAGTTATGTCAAATAAAAATTTGACATGCAATAACAAACAAAATAAAATACAAGCCACTTTATTCCTTATTTCATCGGGTGAAAGTCGATTTCAATTTAATCGTATATCTTAAAAAGCGAAATATTATACGACTACGTAAAATGGGTACATTTTTAAAGCAAAGACATGTTAGAAACAGATATTTCGTTTTGGTCGTGTTAAACTATAAGTGAATACTTTGTGATTCATTCAGATAATTCTTGATTTAGTGATGTTCGGTCAAAAATATTTCATGGAACGTATAAATAACATAACATTGATGTTACTTTTGAAGAGATATTAGCTGCCTTATTGGATTTATATTATTATAGAAATTGGGTCTTAGAAGGGCACAAATAAACGGTAATTTATAAATAAAAGTTTAAAAAGCGTGAAATAAAAATTAAATTAAAAATTTAAAAAACCCCCGACACATAAACCTCTAAAAAGTAAAAAAATAATAGGTAAGTATGTATGGGCCCTTTAAGAATAGTATAAATAGTAAAGTTTTTATCCAAGCGCTCGTTGCGTCGGGGGACCGCTAAAGTTAACAAAAAATATTCTTTCTACAACAGATGACTTTCATAGTTTATGATAGGTAGCGGTCCCCTGGCGCAACGATCGCTTGGATAAAAACTTTACTATTTATACTATTCTTAAAGGGCCCATACATACTTACCTATTATTTTTTTACTTTTTAGAGGTTTATGTGTCGGGGGTTTTTTAAATTTTTAATTTAATTTTTATATTTGATGGTATGGACGACTCCCATTTGATCAGTTTTTTTTACAATCAAATGATTTTTATGGTATCATCATTTAACATTTCGAGTAGTGTTTCACTGGAAAACAAAACATTAATAACGAAAATATCCTTCTGCAAAATTCGATGTTCAATTCCATTTCAATATCTGGTAGATACGAGTATAATAACTAAGTACAAGCAAGATAACACAATTTGAATGTATAAAATTCGTAGAAGATTTTAATCTCTGCAAAATAATAAAATCATTATTTTATTTCCCATAAAAATAAACTGATTCTGATCGCGAAAAATTTAGCTAACATTTTACTGTGCATAGTATTCGATGTGATAAAATCGTTAGAAGTAAACAAGATAGGAAACTATTTTGGCTTTTACTTCAAAGACAGGTTTGCACCTAAACCAAAACTTATTTTTTACCCCCGACCCAAAAAAAGGGGTGTTATAAGTTTGACGTGTGTATCTGTGTATCTGTCTGTGGCATCGAAAGGACCGATTTTAATTTATTTTTTTTGTTTGAAAGGTGGCTTGATCAAGAGTGTTCTGTGCTATAATAATCGAAGAAAATCGGTTCAGTCGTTTGAAAGTTATCAGCTCTTTTCTAGTTTTCTTTTGGTTTGGTTTGGAGGTTTTTGTGTCGGGGATTTTTTAAATTTTAAGTTATCACCCAACTACACGGCAAAGCCAAAAGGAATAGTTATGATTTTAGCAGCCTATGTATGTACCTATATATTATGTTTGTATCCAGATTCTGTGCGTTACTACTATGTAATTATACCAAGTGGGGTATGATATGAAAGGGATTTACTTGTACATTCTAAATCAGATTTTTATTTATTTTTATGCTTGATAGTTTTTGATTTATCGTGCAAAATGTCGGAAAAAATAATTGAGTACGAAACCCTCGGTGCGCGAGTGTAACTCGCACTTGGCCGGTTTTTTTTCCTATGTAACGAACGTATTCTTAACACTATTTAGTGCTTTAGATAATATTCGAGTATATAACCTGCATTTTATCTACCTATTTCATAGGAATTGATTGCATCCAACCATCGATGCATCCAACCCAGGTCGTAAGATACAGGCAAAAGGCACAGTGCGCCTGAAGAACTAAAGAATTATCGGAACCATATTTATCTGTTAACTTACAAAGAGTAACACTGCAAAGAGTCCATGTTTATTATTCCAGGCACGAGCTGTGAGACTTGACACTTAGCTTGTGGGAGCAATATCCACACTATTACGCTACTGCTGAAATTGCGACATTTGTATTATCCATGCTACACATCCATTGCTCTTTTGCTCAACAAAGTACTTAATGCAACCCCAGTGCAATCAACGCTTTCTTGCGGTATTTTCTTTAGCAAAGCATTGTAAAACCTTATCAACCACAAAAATATTAAATAGGTTTAACTGAGATTACCATCACGTTGATTTCAATGATAGTAATATCGTAAGACAGATAGTTACATAAAAAACTGACCCAAAAGAAAAATAACTGCAACAATCTACAGCTAAATGGTTTGCACTCTACAAATTACATGGACGAGGTTACATATAGAGGTGTCAAATATGGTTACATTTACATATCTTAATACTAACGCTAGTTACTTAAAAATATTGAATATTTTTTACGATAGAATATATTCCTAAAAAAAATAAAAAAAAATTGAACTTCCCTTCATACTTTTACGGGCTTAGGACTGTCTAGTTCACACACTAGGCGTACTTAAAAGTTCATTTAGGATCACTTTGTTGTCTGTCTGTTTGTTTGTCCGTCCGTCCGTCGTGTCTGTCAAGAACCTAGACCTACAATCATGAAATTTGGCAGGCAGGTAGGTCTTACGTAGCCTAGTAGTCACCTGCCTGTACAATGTACATTCTAAAACAGATTTTTATTTAATTGTACTTCCCGTTCACCTACAATCATGAAATTTGGCAGGTAGGTAGGTTTTATAGCACAAGTAAGATACTATACCAAGTGGCGTATCATATGAAAGAGCTTTACTTGTACATTCTAAAACAGATTTTTATTTATTGTTTTTACAATAGAATATTATGTAAACCATAAAAAGCATGGATTTGACTCGCTTCAGCAATGCGCGAGGCTGCAATTGCTATTACATAATATTGTTATAAGTGTAAATTAAAAAATTATAACACCCCCGACAAGTGAAGGTTACAGTAACTAGAAAAAAGCTGATAAAACTTTCATACGGCTGAGCCGATTTTCTTGGACTATAGCTAAGAACACTTTCGATCAAGCCACATTTCAAACAAAAAAAACTAAATTAAAATCGGTTCATTAGTTTAGGAGCTACGATGCCACAGACAGATACACACGTCAAACTTATAGCGCCCCTCTTTTTGGGTCGGGGGTTAATAAACAACTGAACACTTGAAAAGAGCAACCGCCGAGTTTCTTGACGATTCAAAAGCACTTGTAAAATGTAAAAGTTTACTTGAATAAATATACCTACCTATATTTTATAGTATATTTATTAGTACAGCTACAAGGTTACAGTTACAAAAACAAATAATAGGTTCTCGTTGTTAGCACCCTTCCGATACAGAACCCTGAAAAACATAGAGAAATCCCGAACTTAAGAAAGTAGGTACAAGTTTGTCAATAGGTACATTGAAAATATTATTAACTATGTCAATTGAAATTATTTCATCACGCTAAAACAGGTACAAAAATCTAACAGGCCAAGCACGCCGAAGCTATAACGGACACTTGGATTCTATGGCCACCTTCCAGCTCCATCATGAGATTCTGGATATGATCTATATTCACTCTAAAGTACTTGTCAAGGCAAATCCAACGAGACCAAACACGACCGAGTTACCCTGTTCAGAAGTTGAGAAATTTTATGCCCACCCGGTTCCATCATCAAACCACCGATATGGTACCATAATTATTGCATTGTAATCGAAGTTAAATATCTGATTACTGTTTCAAATTTCAACTCAATCGGTTAGAAAAACTAATCTGAAGTTGAGTTGCAAGAATTAACCACATAAACACTAAGTAGATAGGTATTTACTACTTACTACTTAAAAAGAAAACATAGTAGCTAATTCATACGTGTTATAAAATTATGCACATATTTCCAAAAACATCAACTAGCACTTTACGTACCTAACTACCTAACCTATAAATAATAACTAACGCACGACACAAATCTATCTACGAAAAACGAAACAATTAATTATCCACATTCAAAATAATTATCGACACTCACGTTGACAAATAAATAAACTGCAGTCCTGATTTAATAGAATACGAAAACCTAGATAAATAATTTATTCTATCGCAGTATTCCACATTCGAATCAATCTCGGGTTAGATAGGCAAAATACTAAAAATGATGTAACAGTTACGCAATATCCAATATTTTTATTATTACTGTTGTGACTTGTGAGTTGTGACGTAGGCGTAGATCGTAGCTGTATCTTTAGCAAACGCCTCGTCAAATTTAAAAGCAATTCTAATGCTAGTAAGAATTTCTATTTTTTTTAAATTACTATATTTTGTAATCAATATGGGGTTTAATGAAAATCTAATATCCTGAATATTTTTCTATATTGAATATGTATTATAGATAAATTATTTTTTGACACCACTAGTTACATACCAGGCATAGGGTAGGGTGTAGACGCCGGATTGTGTAAGAAACATGACGTATATCTATCGTATTCGAAATCGGTAGCGAATTCTGCCCCTTGATTGGCTGTGAAAAAATGAGAACAGTGAATTTATCCAATCAAAGGCGCAGAAATTTTTGTCGATTACAATAAAGATGAATGCGTTTTTCTTACCTACACTATCGGTGTGGGTTACGGGAGGCTGACAAATTGACGTAAAGGCCGATTCACACCAAGCACGTACACGTGAATCCGTAGACATACGCATTACGTCTACGCGAACGTTCACGCCACGCAAGCGGTATGCCATGTCTCATACAGTTCCATACATTACAAAGCAAGGTACCCGCTACGTCTACGCTTACGCAACGCTTACGCAGCCTGTGTGAACGAGCTGTAAACATCAAAAAGTTCAAACCTTGTCACCCTCAAGCAACTTGTACTCTAACCTTCGAGCCGTCTCAGTCAAGCGGTACACCCATAGCTGATTCGATGCAGCAATGGACACATAACATACCGTTAAAGTCGTTATGGTACGTTGCTCAAAGAACATGTTCACATGTCACGTAGAGATCCAGTTGAGTGTATTTTGTGCCTACGCTGTTTCAACACGTACTCGGTGAATAATTACGCGCTTATTAAAAAATCTTGTTGAAAAATGTTTGAACATGTGGAAATGTTAGTGCTTTTTTAATTAGGGAATTCGCAACAGCCTGGGCGCCATTCTCTATCTTACATAATAGGCATGCTATCTACACACTCAGTACTGACTGACTGAATAGATGATATTTTTTTATTCAGGTACGTTTTACTGCAATCTCACCTGGTGGTTAGTGATGATGCAGTCTAAGATGGAAGCGGGCCGGTAATGCGGGGCAGGCAACTAGAAGGAGTATGGCTGTTTTCATTAAACCCATACTCTTTTGGTTTACAGGCAGGTAGTCAAATACTTGATAAGAAATAGGAATGTAAGATACACAGATACTCACGTCAAACTTATAACACCCCTCTTTTTGGGTCGGGGGTTAAAAATAGTAATGGACAGTGAAAGAACATTAAATAATAAATTCATTCATTCATTAATTCATGCGTTCATTCATATTACGCTAAAACAGAAATTCCTTGTTGTTTTTGTTATAATAAAATTGTGTTTAAAGAATGCACGTAGGTACTGTAAGACCATAATGCTCACCACTGCGCCAGGTAAGTCGTCAAATACTTAGTACAAAGACGAGTGTTCTCGCCAATTTAATTAAATTCAACTCATAAAGCTCTCGCGACGGCCGTGGCGAGTGATATACTGCGTAATGTACAGAACACGACTTTAAGCCCATGTTTGAATGTTTATTCTGTTACCGTGTGGGAGCTGTGTCGTGTAAGTGAGCTACGAACTTAAGACCATATTGCTCACCACTCCGCCAGGGAAGTCGTCAAATACTTAGTACAAAGACGAGTGTTCTCGCCAATTTAATTAAATTCAACTCATAAAGCTCTCGCGACGGCCGTGGCGAGTGATATACTGCGTAATGTACAGAACACGACTTTAAGCCCATGTTTGAATGTTTATTCTTTAACCGTGCGGGAGCTGTGTCGTGTAAGTGAGCTAAGAACTTAAGACATATTGCTCACCACTGTGCCAGGGAAGTCGTCAAATACTTAGTACAAAGACGAGTGTTCTCGGCAATTTAATTTAACTCAACTCATAAAGCTCTCGCGACGGCCGTGGCAAGTGGTATACTGCGCAATGTACAGAACACGACTTTAAGCCCATGTTTGAATGTTTATTCTGTTACCGTGCGGGAGCTGTATCGTGTAAGTGAGCTACGAACTTAAGACCATATTGCTCACCACTGAGCCAGTTAAGTCGTCAAAATATACTTAGTACAAAGACGAGTGTTCTCGTCAATTTAATTAAATTCAACTCATAAAGCTCTCGCGACGGCCGTGGCGAGTGATATACTGCGTAATGTACAGAACACGACTTTAAGCCCATGTTTGAATGTTTATTCTTTAACCGTGCGGGAGCTGTGTCGTGTAAGTGAGCTAAGAACTTAAGACATATTGCTCACCACTGTGCCAGGGAAGTCGTCAAATACTTAGTACAAAGACGAGTGTTCTCGCCAATTTAATTAAATTCAACTCATAAAGCTCTCGCGAGTGATATACTGCGCAATATCGCTTATGAAAATAAAATGTGGACTTAGCACCCCACAGCACCAATAATTACTTTGCACTTCATTTTAACCCCCCGACCCAAAAAGAGGGGTGTTATAAGTTTGACGTGTATATCTGTATATCCGTCTGTAGCTCCTAAACTAATGAACCTATTTTAATTTAGTTTTTTTTTGTTTGAAAGGTGGCTTGATCGAGAGTATTCTTAGCTATAATCCAAGAAAATCGGTTGAGCCGTTTGAAAGTTATCAGCTCTTTCTAGTTACTGTAACCTTCACTTGTCGGGGGTGTTATAATTTTTTAATTTAAACATCTTGTAGTAGTTTTTTAGGACCTACAAAAAGAGGCGTTCTAGGTTTGACGGCTTTTTCTGTCTGTTTGTCTGTTGGTGCCTTTTTTTAAGTTTCCATACCTGAAAGATGCTAATGGCACACTGTTACTTCGCAACCCGTTTAGTTTAGCTCAGTTACTCTGGTTGACAGAATAAAAATCACACGCAAATCAACAGACGAGTAAGATCCTTTAACAGGGCTCTCTCCGTCACTTACTCCATACAATCGCAACCAAAGTCCATGAAATTTTGCAATCGAATTCTAGAAACTAATATCTGTGCCTGTGGTGTTTTAGATTTTTCTAAAAATATGTAGTTTTAAAATTGCGGGGGCTCAAAGATTTGTATGTGAGTTTTTAAGACCGCGTAACTTTGAAACCGAATATTTTAACGGAAATTTGGAAAACCACAGACATAGATAACAGTTCCCGGAACGTTTCTACAAAATTCCATTGAGTATGTTTGGTTAGTATTTAAATGAGAGACGAACTACGTTTATATGGAGTAAGTTACGGAGAGAGCCCTGTTAATGTGAGGGAAAAGTTTGAGTTTTTTGACTTTCCTTTGATTGCAACACTCATGTCTGCACACACCAACCATAGGCAGGGGTTAATACTCCACCTCATTTATTCATATAGCGCTGAATGGCGTGTCATGGGACGCCATATTGGATGGTGTATTCAGTCGACGAGATTGCCGCTCTGAATAGAGCACATTGAGATTGCAGCCAGGGAACAGGCGATTTGAAGCAAGGCACGATTTTGACGTGACAACGTCTTATAATTCGATAGAGTCGGCTGCACGCACGAAAAAACATGACTCATGCGGCGTTACCTCGCTCTGAGGCGTTCCATGTAAGGCTTGAAGTGCAAGCGAGAGCGCGGAACGAGCGACAAAGAAGCACAATCGGCCTTTGTTGTCACGTTCAACTATCGTCAGTAAACCGACTTTACAGACAACCAATTTTTTTTATAACATGGCGAAAATTTGCCACACTCTCATGTCCCTTCCATAACCATTTTTTAAAATAAAAATAGCGAGCAAAAGAGAAGGCGGGTCACCTGATGTTAAGTGATTATCACCGCCTATGAAAATTTGCAGCACCGGAGGAACCGCCGATGCGTTGCCGGCCTTTCAGGAATTTAAAATTAAAATTTTAATTACTGTACTGGCTATGCTTGCGATACGGCCGCTCCAAGACCTTTGGATTTAACACTGTATCCATATTTTAGTGTATGGTAGAAACATATAATAATACGTCTATACCATAATATCATCTGCATTACGTTTCTGATGCCCTAAATTTAGCGTTTACTATAATATTATTACAAAGTCTAGCACTAGTCTAGTCTTTAATGCAAAAAAAAATGTGTGTCTTGAACATTTCCGAGTTGAACAGCCAGTCCGGTTGTTAAGTCTGGCTGTTTAACTCGGAAATGTAGCCAGTATTCTTGACATCATTTCACGCAGGCATAATTCATATTAATTAAATAAAGATAGCTTTAATTTTCTTCAAATCGCTTCTTTCCTGGCCTTGTGCTAGGTCAATGTTCACAGTACAACATGGATTCTTCCTCTAAAAGTTGTATTGAAAAAGCGATCTGATCAAGCGGCCATTGTAAAGCTGCGTGCACAATAAACTCCGCTACAATGGACTATAAGCCATTGTCTGTGCTTTCAACAGTATTTTTGAAAATATTACACGCACTTTGTACCTACCCACTTATTAATTATTGAGAAAACATTCTATAAATTGAAATATTTTTATCAGTTCGTTTGTACTATTGTGTTTTGGATAGTCAAGTGTTTAAGTTTAGGCAAGGAGGAATGGTGAAAGCCAATGTTTACCTCCAAAGCAAGATACCCATCCAGGTACCTACTGACTAAGGTAAATGAATTTATTTATTTCATGGGTACCTAGGTATAGGACAGCATGTTCCACTTATGATTACACAAGTTTAAAAAATCTATTAAAAGTATGCTCCTGAAAAAAGCTTATTATACAATCGAAGATTATGGAAATGACAAAAAAGCTTGGATTTGATTCGCTCCAGCAATACACGGCGCTGCAATTGCTTGTATACAGTATGGCATATTATTGTAAATTGTACATTTGAAAAGAGCAACCGCCGAGTTTCTTGCTGGTTCTTCTCGGTAGGAACAGCATTCCGAACCAGTGGTAGATTATTTTGACGATTCGAAAGCATTTGTAAAAGTTTACTTGAATAAAAATGATTTGAATTTGAATTTGAATTTGATAATATGTAAAGCAGGTTCGAAAAGCAAATTCTATACTAAGAAGGTTGACCAACATTATCAATAAATTGACATGCACTAACATAACTAGGCCATGGCAGGCTTTAATTAGGTACTTCCATTCTTCGACCTATTTCTAACCGGTATTCAAGAGCAGTTTGCTTAATATTCTAAACCCATTCTCGATTAATTATTCATAAGGGTGTTCAGACATTAACCGCTTTGATTTGACAAGAAATGCCTGATCCGACAATTCCTTGGGGCACTGTTTGCGCTGAACGAATGTTAGGCATTGAGTGGGACATTAAAATGTATGAAGTCATCCCTTATGTAGGCTTTCGGGCGCCGATCAGGTTTATATGGCAAGACAAAGTTAATTTGTATGGTCATTGATAAACTGAGTTGCTGAACAATGGTAGGTACATCTTAATTAAAATCAATCCGGGCTCACTTGCCACTTTCTTGTTTATTGCTTTGAAATGATGATAATGGTTGTATGGAGCACGCTACAAATGAACTCCTCTTCGTTAAATTTTCTTAAATTTACATTCCGTTAAGTGACTGCGACAACTCATTTAAGAGTTTAACTTTAGTTGTAGATTCTTGTCCCGCTATCGTCTCTTACCCGGACAGTTAAAAACTGTTTAAAGTATAAACTATGTTTAATTGAAAAGGATAAGTTTCAGGTAAGCAAAACCTTGCTGTATTATAAATATCCTTTTATTTAGGTATATTTTTCAATTCCTGGTAAAAATAGATTACCCTTAGAGCGATTACGCACTCATCCGATCCGAGTCCGGTGACGGTGTTCTCGGGCTGGTCTCTCTCCGATTGTGTCGGATTGCCGTCCCATCGGCATCGATCGCATTATGAGAGTAAGGGAATAGAAAATGCATCTGTTCTTGTATCTACACATTATAATAATTGGCTAGTCACAGCTGAGATTGGCTATAAAAATATATTTTTATTCAAGTAAACTTTTACAAGTGCTTTTGAACCGTCAAAATAATTTACCACTGTTTCGGAATGCCGTTCCTACCGAGAAAAACCAGAAGAAACTCGGCGGTTGCTCTTTTCAAGTGTTCAATTTACAAGAATATGCCATACTGTACAAGCAATTGCAGCCTCGCTCATTGCTGGAGCGAGTGAAATCCATTCTTTCAGGAGGACATCATGCTTGTTACAAGCCACTATGATATACAACCAGTTGGTGTCATAGATGAAAATGTTACATTGGTATGTATTTTGTATTTATGACTCCAACAACGAATAGGTACCTTTCTTTCTTTCATTATAAATACTCGAAGGAAGATACTTTCTTCTCAATAAGTAGAACCTTTGCTCTTACTTATTCCGTTGCGCGTAACACACAGTAGATACTGATCAAAAGATGCTTGCAAACTCATATTTGCATACAGAATTTCCATAGAGAAAGCTAGCTACCTACACAGAGAAAAAAAAAACTATAAAAATATGCATAATATTTTGTCATAAAAGTACATCGTCTCAGAGCTTTGTCTCGACAAAATATACAGTTGCAAAGAGAATAAAGTTTTCGCCGAGTCTTAAACATCACGAGCGTTCCCGTAATACTCGAAAACAAAATGTTTTCCGGAAAATATACATAACGGAATAACGGACGAACAACTATTCAGACCATTTAAAGACGGAGACTTGAGTTGTACGGCTTTGTTCGTGCTTATTAAGTGCACGTGTACTTAACGAATTTCGTGGTAGCAAATAGCATTTTTCTCTGCATTTTTGAAAATATGAAAATAGCGAGCGAATGGGCAGGCAAGTCACTAATTGTTTAGTTAAGTGATAACCAAGGAACCAAAAGCTTCATTTGCTAAACCCACATAAAACAGATAAATCTATATGGTGGGCCTTCGTCTGTGTCGGTGTTAGCTGGCGGGCGTGCTCTGCCTTTTTGGAGTGTTTTTTTTGTTAAAACTGACTGGAAAGCGTTATAAAGGGGTGCCGTGCGTATGTCGGCGAGCGCCGGCACAGACGGGGTCCATACTTGTATAGTTTAACTAACTTGTTACAAATAACTACAAACTTGACATTGGCTAATCTTTGTAAAGCCAGACGAGAGAGAAAAAAAAACTATATGGTGCAACATGCAGCATGCAATATGCACCACCCACCCTCCCACTGCTAAACATGCAGGAAAAGCCAGCCATCAAGCATTAATACGCACCACCACCACGCACCACCACACAAATCCCAAAACCACGCTGTGGAATATAAAGGCGAATATTTATTTAGTCATGATGATAAACTTGGCTAATATTCTATAAAAAAAATTGTGATGATGAGGCTCATATTATATCACTACTCATATTATAAATATGCGAAATTGTGTTCGTTTGTCAGTTTATTGGTTTGTCCTTCAATCAAGTCGCCACGGAGCAACAGATTTTTTTCTTATTTTTTTTTTTTTTTAGATTGACGTGGTTTTTTGCATTACCCATGCAAATGTATTATTAACCCATGTATTTAAAGACCTGGAGAGTAACATAGGCTACTTTTTATCCCGGAAAATCAAAGAGCTGTCACGGGATTTTCAATAACCTGAATCTATGCAGACGAAGTCGCGGGCATCAGCTAGTGTCAAATATGTCACAAAATAACATCTACGTCACGTAAGAAATACAATAGAGAGTATTTTATGCCTACGCTTGTTTCATCACGTACACACGCTGAATAATTTTACGTTATCAGTTAGGGTTGCCTAAAAACCTTATAATTATATGAATATTCAGATAGATAGATTTTTAATAATCCCGTAGGAACTCTTTGATTTTCTGGGATAAAAAGTAACCTATTTTACTCGCCGTCCTTTCAACAATCTCTTGCCAAAAATTAAGTCAAGTGGTTGCTAAGTTAGCGCGTGAAAGAATGATAAACTAACAAACAAACACACCTTAAGATTTATAATATCAGTATACATTTATATACATTTATATGCTTTCTGTAAAAATGCAAACAAGGAATATTTTTTTTTAATTTATGTTACTTTTTACAAATGCTTTCGGATCGACAAGATTTTCCACTGGTTCGGAAGGGAAAAGAACCAGGGAGAAACTCAGTGGATTCTCTTTTCAAAAATTAAAAAAAATATTTTGAATAATTAGGTAAATAACAATAACCATACTAACCCATGTATACATAAGTAATTATTGCAAACACGAGCATTGCTGGAACGAGTTAGTTTTACACTCCTCGGACTGTGTATCAGCATAATTCGTATATTTATTAGGTACCTACCTACTCTCCCATTCTGAGAAGAGACCCATCCTCAGTACTTAGGTAGTGTGCCAGTTATATGGGGTGCTATGATGATAATGATGATGATAATCAGTACGCGACTGGTTGAAATGGCAATAGGGGAGGGAACGCCCCGCACACCCGAACAGCCCCCACGCTAACCTGACGCAGGCGAGCGCGGGTGGCATGCGGGGGTGTGCGATTGCCATCTGCCACTGACCTCTAAGTTGAAGTCGCGGGCATCATCACACTAATATTATAAAGGAGAAAGTTTGTATGTGTGTGTGTGTGTGTGTGTGTGTGTGTGTGTTTGTTACTCCTTCAGGCAAAAACTACTGGACGGATTGGGCTGAAATTTAGAATGGAGATAGATTATACCCTGGATTAGCACATAGGCTACTTTTTATCCCGGAAAATTAAAGAGTTCCCACGGGAATTTTAAAAAACCTACATCCACGCGAACGAAGTCGTGGGAATCAGCTAGTCTAGTATAAAAATAAATGTTGACAGCCCTATCTGTCACGTACGTAAATAATTTTATTCTGTCACGTACTCTCTAGATAATTTTATCTTCGAAAAAATATGCATATTGTATAAAATCACGGTGTATCGTTTTTATTCGACACCCCCCTCTGGCACAGTGGATAGGTAGACACTAGACATGTTATGTTGCGGCTACATTAGTTAACGTCAATGTCCAACGACGCCATAACTATCGTGATAATCAACGCGTTATACTGAATGGCCACACTTGAACGGTTGATGCCTAATGCCAATTGAATTGGGGTTAAAATCGTCTAACGCCAAACGGTATTGTGAATGCCGTTGTACGTTGATCGTGGCTCCATCTAAGTTTAATGGGAAACGCCGTTGAACGTCGCTTTGCTGGACGTTAATGTGGCCGAGAATGTGAGCTTTTTTATGAAGCCATAGCTACTCGTTAATATCATATTTAGAGTTATTACTGGCAACTCGTACGGGTCCAAAACTTTCGTATTTCACCTTTTCAGGCACTAACAGGTTTTAGATTAAAAAAAAAGTCGCAACATGACACAGTCTAAGAGAAATCGCTAAACTGATTAGTCGGTGTCCTCAGCGATTTATCGCTGTCACTTAGTAAAATGTAAATTCTGCAGCACCGGACGCGCGAGCTGAAATTAAATTTCCCTAAAGTCAAGTGCACACTGCAATTTTGTTCTCACCGCAGACCACTTAAACATGTTTTATATACCTAATTGTAAGCTCAACCCCCTATTTTACCCCCATAGGGGTAAAATTTTCAGAAAAATCCTTTGTTATAATCATGCCACAAGGTTTAGGTATTGACATCAGTCAATACAGTAAACAACGCCAAATTATCGCGATAATCAACGCCTTAAACTGAGTGGCCACACTTGAACGTCTAATGCCAATTGAATTCGGGTTAAGTTCGTCTAACCCCAAACAGCATTGTGAATGCCGTTGTACGTTCGTGCTACATCTTCGTTTAACAGGAAACGCCGTTGAACAGCGCGTTGTTATTCGTTAATGGGGCCGGGACATTAGCGGGTGTCCATGTCCTAATCCATTGAGCTATGTCGATCTCTTTGGTTCTCCTACGGACTTCCATGTTACGGATTTTGACCCTCAGAGAGACACCCAACATTGCCCGTTCCAACATAGCACGCTGGCCAACTGTCAGTGACACGTTTACAATTTTTAAGGTTTTTAAGTTTTTTTAAGTTTATAAAGATACAAAAATCTATCAAGCTCTCATTCCACGCGCTTGCCATCAGCGCAGGTGGTGGCTTGACCTTGACTATGCAACTACCCTTAATAGTTTAAGGGTCAAGGAGCGAACTGAAAACCGACAGATCGACGATTCAAACACCACCCGTTGCACTATTGAATACCTAATACCCCAGTCAGTAGGTAGATATAATATGGCTCAAGGACGCTAGTTTGAAATCGAGTTCCCCAGAGACGGAGTTGTTTGATTGTTGGAATGCATATTGTACCGAGCTTCTCAATTACATGCTATGTTTAACTTTTCATGGAACAAAATAGGAGCTTATTTTTAAAATGGATTTTATATTTTTTTGAATAAAACCACATGAAACTAAAAAAACTCCTAAAAAACTTTATTCGGGTGGAATTTTTGAAAAAGTGGTGTGTAATTTGTGGACGAAGCCAAGTGAAAGTGACACTAGTTTGGTTTTATTAACCGACTTCAAAAAAAGGAGCAGGTTCTCAATTCGTCGCAATCTTTTTTTTCTTTAAATAAAGCTCAATTAGCAAATCTTAAAATGGTGCTATTATTTTCATCGGAGCATATTCTGAAAAGGTATTTAATTAAAATTAAATTGACAAGTGTTTTTTTTTTTTCATTTCATTCCATCAGCCTGTATGCGTCCATTGCTGGACATAGGCCTTTCCAAGAGCGCCCCACCAAACATGGTCCTCCGCCTTCCTCATCCACCCGCTCCCCGCTAACTTCTTCAGGTCATCGGTCCAGCGGGCTGGAGGTCGTCCCACACTGACAAATCTAATCCATACTAATCCATAATCACTACCCACATTATAAATGCGAAAGTGTGTTTGTTTGTTAGCCTTAATGATTGCCAACCCCTGATAGGAGATAGCACTAGAAGAAGAAGAAGAAGTTTGTTTGTTGGTTTACTGGTTTGCTGGTCCTTTGTCCTTCAATCACGTTACAACGGAGCAACTGATCAACGTGTTCTTTTACAGGGATATAGTTAAAGATCCGAAGAGTGAGATAGGCTACTTTTTATCCCAGAAAATCAAAGAATTCCCACGGGATTTTTAATTTCAAATCCACACAGACGAAGTCGCGGGCATCATCCAGTAGTAAAATAATAATTGTAAATGACGACAAACTTCTTGAATGCTTTGAAGTTATTATTTGCGCAAGTTCTTTATTATACAAAACTCTTTAAACCACCCCATTTTCACTATTTTGTTACGGAACCATAAAAACGCTAGTTAAAGACTAAAAATATTAATTCCCTTACATTTCCCGCTGTATCAACGATACTTGTGTTAATAACAATCGGATTCAAAACTATGTCAACAGCACTTGGCATAGTGAACTAATATTGAAAACGTGCAAGTATATTAACGCCAGACGCGTCCCTCTTGACCTGGCCCTAGCGACACTGTTCCGAGTGAGATCACACTGCAATGCTATGTGGAATTACTGCTTTTTTTTATTTCATACTTATTTATTTGTCAACAATGCTCGTTATTTTCAGTCACGTAACAACACTTCTATGAGATCTAGCAGCTCGTCTAAACATAATCCATACTTCCATACTATCCATACTAAGATTATAAATGCGAAATTGTGTCTGTTTGTCTACTAGCTTTTCACGGTCCAACAGTTAAACCGATTTGATGAAATTTGGTACAGAGTTAGCTTACATCCCGGGAATTGACATAAGCTACTTTTTTTCCCGGAAAATCAGAGTTCCCACGGTATTCTTAAAAACCTAAATCCACGCGGACGAAGTCGCGGGCACCATCTAGTTACTTTACAGCCAAACATGGCAGTTTCTTCACGATGTTTTCCTTCACTGTTAGAGCGAGTAATATTTGATGGCATATCAAACCGCACAGAGCACCGAAAAGTTAGAGGTGCACGGCCGGAATCGAACCTACGACCACCCGGATAGAATGCCGACGTCTTAACCACTTGGGCACCACCGCTTTTTGCTTATGTGCTAGTACGGTCGGCCTCAGAATAGGAGTAGCAATTTCGCAAAACTATTGCATCAAAACCTGTCGGACTTATGACCTTTTTTCTATAAACATGCCACACACAACTAACGCATGTGCATAATCGTGCCACGCGAATATGATCATTAAGGTGCTACACGACTTACGGCCTTTGACTGTAGATGTATTATGTGGAATTATTGTTTTTTTTTTATAAATAACCCTTAAGACTATGGCTATTTGACAAATCGCAAAAATGCTGTACTTTGAAGTGAATTGTTTATTTTTCTAAAGCATTAACAGCTATTAAATACATGCAATTAAAAACTTCAGTTTGTGAAGATTATAAGTACTTCTTTTAATTTTGTATACATTATCCCAATAAATAAAAAAAAACAAGTTGAAAACATTGCTGTTCGCAACTTGTTCTGTAAAAATTTTCTTTAACATCTTGACACTTTGAAGCCAACCTCCAGAAAATGATATGTTTAGGTTTAGCAATCAATTTTAATTGTTAGTTTTATACTAAATGTTTTTCATTTCTTAAATAATTTAAAACTAACCAAAAAACTTCCTGTGCTATTTATTTTCTTGCAGGCGCTCTATGGAATTCAGTGTCCACTGGACTCTCATGACGGGCGGACTGCGCGCGTCATTTCGTCGCAAAATATTATTTAAAATGAATTTAAGCTTATTATTTTTGAATGAAAGTTGTGTTTATAATCGTTGAAAAATAAAATAGGGATTTTTTCATTTCTAAATGAAGCCTGCTTATATACTAAATTTGATTCTAAAGTTACGGTTTTACCAGGTAAATACTCGGAGGTTGTCATAGATTATGATGACAGATAGTAAGTGTTCTAAATAGGTATTATACCTATGTTTTCTAGGAGATAGCGCGCCTCGTCCCGGGTGCCGTGTTCCGAAATGGATTTCGTAGTAGTGCAAGTTTGGTGCAAGCCCCACATGACGGAGGGGTATGCGTCAGGCATTTCCTGTGTACAAAAAAAAGACCTATATTTCGGATCCATATTTCATCACTGACAATATGCACTATTCAAAGACTGGTCTTCAAGCATTGAGGAATTTTGGACGAGAGACATCTCGAAGATTCCCGAAGGCTGCCTGAGTTAGATTTGTCGGCTAGCTAGCTTTTTTCGAAATTGGACTTACTTAGCTGGATTGTGTGTTAGAGCTTTCTTATGAGATATTATATGTACATAATATAACCATGGGTCTCATAAGAAAGCTCAGATTCATGCTGCGGGCAATGGGGAGAGCCTAAAGGTTGGAACGCCATTTCGGGGGCCGTGTTTCCTGCCATATATACCTTAGATACCTGCAAGCCAAGAGTGAATAGGCATCTTCTAGGTAAGCGTGCTCCAACTTGGACCTCATCACTGCTTTCTTTAAAGCATGATTGTCGTCAAGCGCAAGCGCAAAGATTCAGGCGGCGCAAACCCGTAGCATGTGGAAGACCCTATTAAAGACCTATATTCACTGTGGACGTCTGTCGGTTGATGTTGATGATTATGTCTTTAGTGCAAGTAGTTCAGTAGTTTCAGAGTTTATCGATAACAAATAAACAAACCTTTCCTCTTCATAATATATGTACTTAGTAGCGCAACCTTGGAAAAAATCTCGTGGAAACTCTTTGATTTTCTGAGATAAATGTCATTTTACCTGGCAGCGCTAATAAATTATATCACTGATAATAATTCATAACCGTTAAACCTAAGAGTCAAAATCTCGTTTTTCTAGTCGAGTTCCGTAGGCTCTTTGAATCCACCACATTATTATCCCAAGAAAACCTACCATTAGATGTAGGAATAATGGTAAGAGGTCACAACCCTCAGCAATAAAGAATACGATGCGGAGAGAGATGTCAGTCTCTAGGTCTTTAAATGTATCCATGCAAAAAACCACGTCGACTGGTTGCTCCGTTGCAGTGTGATTAAATATTAAACCAACAAACACACTTTCGCATTTGAAATATGGCCAGTGATTATAAGAAACAGTTTAAATCTCTCTCTGCTCTCTGAGAGACGTTAGGCAAAGTGAACACGAATTATGACACTTCTGTGTTCTTATACAAGCTTAGGTCTCTCAATTTTGTCAATTAATGTCAAATCTGGCATTCCAGCTTTCTCAAATCAAAACCTAGTAAGCGGCTTAAATTCAAAAGAATAGAATAGTCTACAACGCTGGTCCAATGCGGAATGGCATACTTCACACACCTTTGAGAACATGGAAAACTTGCAGGTATGCAGGTTTCCTCACGATGTTTTCCTTCGCCGTTAAAGCAAGTGATATTAAATTGCTTAAAACGCACATAACTGAAAAGTTAGTAGAACGTGATTCCAGGATCGAACCCCCGACCTTCGATTAGGAGGCGGACGTTCTAACCACTAGGCTATGACAGTTTTTAAATTAAAGGGGTTTAAATATTTTAGTGTGAAGACTTGCCTACACATTTATTCATTACATTGCATCATTTTCTTTTTTAGGGTTCCGTACCTCAAAATGAAAAACGGAGCTCTTAAAGGATCACTTTGTTGTCTGTCCGTTTGTCCGTCCGTCCGTAAAGAAAACCTATACAGTACTTCCCGTTGATCTAGAATCACGAAATTTGTTTTCAGATTTATTCCTTTACTTGGGCTATGAGAGTTGAGACCTATCTACCTGCCCATAATTCTAGGTTAACGGGAAATACCCTATAGGTTTTCTTGACAGACACGACAGACGGACAGACGGACAGAAAGACAGAGGTCAAAGCGACTTACTAGCTTTTAATTTTACTTTAATGTGGGTGTCCTTACAATACAACGGGACATACTATGAAAGTTAGGCTTATGACATAAAACGATTTTCGGAAAAATGACATTTACTTTGTTTTGATATGGGGCGGTCGATATAATTAGGTACTAGGGTAAAGGCTCGAGTAAATGAACAGATTGGACGTTTTTACATGTATTAAGAGCTGGAATAAAAAACCGGCTGATATACCTTTTTTAAATATTTTCTTACAAATTCTTACACTGTTTTCAATTTCAATTTCAAAACCGTGTTCCGTTCAAACCGTTCAAAAGTGCGTGTGCGTCCATGTGTGTGTGTGTGTGTGTGAGTGTGTGTGAGTATTTATTTATTTATTTATTTATTTATTTATTAAGGGACGCTAACAATATACATATTTAACATTTTATATATACTAACTTTCAAACTATTACATGACCGATATGTATATCAATAACTAGCGCCCACAACATTTTTGTAGAGCGCCAGTAAACTTTATATTACAATAGACTTAACAGATATAATAGATACATACAAGTAGGTACTTAAATAAAAGGTATATGAAACATAATTACATTATAAGAAATAAAAATAAAATGACTATAGCTAAGTTAAACAAAGGTTAAGTACTAAAAAATACAGTCAGTTAGCTTTGGATAAAATATGGTCGGTGAGTTTTTTTTTGAAGGCAATAGCCGAGTCATGTATATATACTTGTCTGTATGTTTGTACGAGTGTTTGTGAGTGTGGTATTGCGTTGTATAACCACATGAGTAGCGAACAGAGTCAAAGCTTCATACAAGCGCGCTACGATAGGTACACTACTACAAGCTTGAGGCGCGTGTGTGCGTGAGCACAGGCGCTACGTCGCGTACGGAGAGAAATCGGTTTATACCGGCTCGGCCTGTGCTCAAGCTCAGGGGCTGCAGTACACGTCGCGCGTCGTGTTTTCATTTAATTTAATGTTAATGATAATAATTTAAATAGTGTTTAAAATCTATTTTCTTGAACTGTCATAGATTTTGTTCAAAATCAATATCTGAGGATCCCTAGGATCACAAAACAGGAAATTGTTACCAAAATTTAAAAAAATCGACGCCATTTTGAAATTCTTTGTTAATTGACCGATTTCGTTCAAAATCGATATTTAGAGCTCCCTGGGATCACAAAATAAGAAACTGTTACCAAAATTTAAAAAAGTCGACGCCATTTTGAAATTCTTTGTTAATTGACCGATTTCGTTCAAAATCGATATTTAGAGCTCCCTGGGATCACGAAATAAGAAACTGTTACCAAAATTTAAAAAAGTCGACGCCATTTTGAAATTCTTTGTTAATTGACCGATTTCGTACAAAATCGATATTTAGAGCTCCCTGGCATCACAAAATAAGAAACTGTTACCAAAATTTAAAAAAGTCGACGCCATTTTGAAATTCTTTGTTAATTGACCGATTTCGTTCAAAATCGATATTTAAAGCTCCCTGGGATCACAAAAAAGGAAACTGTTACCAAAATTTAAAAAAGTCGACGCCATTTTGAAATTCTTTGTTAATTGACCGATTTCGTTCAAAATCGATATTTAGAGCTCCCTGGGATCAAAATAGGAAACTGTTACCAAAATTTAAAAAGTTGGCACCATTTATAATTCTTTGTAAAGTGACTGATTTCGTTCAAAATCGATATTTAGATCTATCGATCGATATTTAAACTAAGCAATCACAACAAAAAACAAACTTTGCCATCTTGTTGAACAAATACCTATTGTTTATTAAATTGTATCCTTCTGTGCCAACCCTACCAAAATAGTTATAAATTTTGTTCGCTTCTTAGAAGCTTTGCCTCTGTTCGCTACTCTGTGGTATAACACCATGTTAGTAAATCTTAGTATATTTTTAACCGACTTCAAAAAAAGGAAGAGGTTCTGAATTCCTCGGTAACTTTTTTTTTTAATGTATGTTCTCCGATTACTCAAAGACGCCTGGACCGATTTGGATTTTTTTTTGTTTGATAGGGTATACTTCGCAGGTGGTCCCATATAAATTCGATGAAGATCTGATGAATATCTTCCGAGATGGAGAACGGAACTCCTCAATGGATAAGAGCAAATTGCTCGCGATCAGTGTAATATCTTAGTAAACAGTAGGGTTTTAACTGGGTATGGCATATTATAGTACAGTGGGGCCACTAAAAATTGTGAAATAAAAAATTTTCAAAAGAAAAATAAAACCGACTTCAAAAACCACAATCACTAAAATTATTTTTACTTTTTAGTGTTTGTGGTTTTTGAAGTCGGTTTAATTTTTCTTTAGATTTTTTTTAAATATTTATTCTGGTATTCTTCTTTCTTGGATAAGGATCCCTCTTGGGTATCCCCATTTCTCTCTGTCTTTGGTACTATCAAGCTAATTTTCTCTCGCGATTTGCACAATAGCATTAGGCCAACGCGTCTTCGGTCTACCTATTTTTCTTTTACCTGCTGGACCTGGCCAAGGGGAGATTTTTCCTGTCCTTCTTTCATCTGTAAAAATCGATACAATATGACCATTTGCATTTCAGTTTTAGAGCATGTCTCAAGGTGTCTGTAGGCTTTGTCTTTTTTCTTATGTCTTCAATTCTCACTTTGAATATTTTTTCCTTAAGTTATGCTCCTTGCCATCGCCCTTTAGCAAGTCACTATTTCTTTTTATATTCTTTGTCTGGACCCATGTTTGGCTGGCATAGGTTAGGCATGGCAGGATGCATGTATCTGTAACGGATCTTTTAAGATGTACTGGGTAAGCTCCTTTCATTCTTTCCTTTTGTGCCCAGTACTTGTTCGAACTGATGTTAATCCGTCTGTCTACTTCCTCTTCTGCACTTGAAACGCTGAATGAGACTTGTTTTTTAAGATACATTTAGGAGCATAGGTATTGTAGTTCCAATACTTAATTGTATTTATTTGCCTGTTACTATAAATATGGCGGCTGATTGAATGAGGCCGATTGTTGTACCTCTGCGAAACTGTTCAAAAATAGTAAACTGAAGTAAGTAGGTACTACTTACAAAATTATGTTGCTTTTCATTGATAAATATGGATTTCGAAAATTTGACCACATTTCCAAATTTCGCGATATATAAAGTGGCTTCCGATTCCGAATCATTTCACTGGCATACAAAATTCAACTTTTTTGTTTTATTAGGTTTTGAAACTGTTTCTTACTAATTTGACGTCGCTGATTTCAGATCTACTTTAATTTTTTACACAGCAGCTCTAGTTTTTGAGATACAGGTACCCCCATATTTTGCACTATACTCACACTTTGTATGTTCACACTTTATTAAGATCACACAAGTAATTTCCAAAATTTATCGAGGTGAACATCAAGAAGAACATCTGCAAGTTATTCCAATCATTTTTGTACCATTTGGTGGCGAGTACGTATTAAAGAATGTCGTGCAAGTGTGTCTAACTTTGTAAAACAAGCATACTCGGGCTACTTTGAGAACCCATTAGCAGCTAACAGCAAGGCCTGGACTCCAAATTTTTATATGTGGAAGCTGTATTTCCTCATTGCGTTTATGAGCAAATAAGAATAGACCCTACTTTTACTAAAAAAAGTATTATAATTTGGCGCGAACCATCTAAACACCATGATGATTATTATTTCTGCATTGTGAATATAACCAGAAGAAACAGCAAAAAAATTGTTCCAAGCGACTCTATTGTAACTTGCAGTCTACAATTAGAACGATTCTGACTTCTGGTGATAAATCTGTACCTCAGCCCCAACCCAGTACCTCCAATCTACTTCAAGAACTTTCAGAAGGTAGTGACGATGTAGTGACTTTTACATCTCAACTTAGACTATTCAATCAAAATGATTTGGACCACTTAATGAGAGATCTTAGATTGTCTAAAAAGCATCAGAACATGTGGCTTCTCGGCTCAAAGGAACAAATCTGATAACATGTGTTACGGTATATTGTTCTCACTACTCTCAAAACATTCAGCAGCTGATGTTGCACTTCCAGCGACTTGGGTGCAACATGGGCATTAAGTTTCATTTTCTCTGTAATCATTTAGACTGTTTTCCAGAAAATTTAGGTGACTTTCAACCTAAGATAACTTTTTTTTTTTTTTATTCACTATAGGTAAGCGCTTGACCACAATCACACCTGATGGAAAGTGATGATGTGATCTAAGATGGGACGCGTTTACCTAGAAGGTGCCTATTCACTCTTGTTTTAAAGATACCCGGATTGTAATTGGTGGGAAACACAGATCGCGGAAGAGTATTCCAAACCTTAGCCATGCGTATGAGGAATGAAGACGCAAAACGTTTTGTGCGTGTAGATGGAATGTCGACGACATAAGGATGGAAACTCGCCCGACGTCTTGCGGTTCGGTGGTAAAATGGTGAAGGGGGGACAAGATCGAAAAGTACCATACCAAAGGGGATAATATCATATGAAAGGGCTCTATTATACATTCTAAAACAGGTTTTATTTATTATTATTATGTAAAATAGTGTTTGATTTATCGCGCAAAATGTAGAAAAAAATATACAATAAGTCAAAAACTGTGAAAATCTGTCAATTTTTTTTGGATTCCAAGCCGAAAATATATTTAAGAATTTATTTATTAATAGGAATCGAGAGTTTATGCACTAGATAGAGTTCGTTCATTCACTGAAATTCCCAGTTCATTTTCTGGCAATTTATCCTTTTCTTAAATAAAATAATTTATAATAATTAATACCACGCATTTTATTTGATTTTTTGATATTTAAATAATTTAAGAGTGTATACCTACTGTGTACAGACACACAAAATATAAAAATTATATATAGAACGATTCTCATATATCTTAATTTTAGGTCAAAGTCAGGGTAATCCTTATTCGTTCATGTACTGGATCTTTTACCCTCCTACGTCAAAATACTAAAAGTCCGCGTAAATTTCGCAGATTGAAATGTCTGCTTGATTAATTTGTCAATAGAGGGTCATGACATGTCAAAATTGCTAGTTTGAAGGTGAAATCGTCTATGTCATTCGCATTGGTTTTCCTCTTAACAACGCTCGTTATTTTCAGTCACGTAATCCCACTTTTATGAGACCTAGATTCCGCGCGCAGCATCTAAACATAATTACTTATATAAAAAAGGTTATAAGTGTGTCTGGTGAAAAAATAATCCGATATCAAGTTATGCGTTATCCAAGGGCTCGAGCTCTTTTTGAGGAAATTTCGAAAAAGGGTTATCGAATCAACCAGGGACCCGAGAGCTGGCAGCTACCTTGGGCAAAGAATTAGTATGGCCATCCAAAAGGGTAATGCTGCCGCATCTTGGGTACAATGCGTCAATGTGAGATGTAGGAATTTTTTTGACGTGACAACATCTTATAATTCGATAGAGCCGGCTGCACGCACGAAAAAACATGACTCATGCGGTGTTACCTCGCTCTGAGGCGTTCCATGTAAGGCTTGAAGTGCAAGCGAGAGCGTGGAACGAGCGACAAAGAAGCACAATCGGCCTTTGTTGTCACGTTCAACTATCGTCAGTAAACCGACTTTCAGACAACCAATTTTTTTCTCCAAAATCTCACATCTACAAACCTTCGCAAAAACTGAGCCAACTCACAGCCTCACACGTCAGTTGTTATATTAGCACAATGAGACCATTACGCTTGGAAAGATGGCACACAGTATAACATCACAAAAAGAAACTCCCTTCTACTCGCGTTGTTCATTTACTTGAATACCGGACGACTTTGCGATCGAGCTTTTAAGGCTAAACGTCGCTTTTTATTACACACAGTCGAGTAGTTTATATAACATTTATACAGGGTGTAAACCAGGTCGCGAGCAAAAACTTAGCACAATCCAATGCCAATAACCATTTGCCTTATCTTGTAGTTTTAGTGATTTAGTATTTTTCAAAAAGTAGCCTATGTCCTTCTCCGGGATGAAAGCTAATTCTGTAGGCAGATTTCATCAAAATCGGTTAAAGTGTTGGGCCACGAAAAGCTAGCAGACAGACAAAGAGACAGATGGACTAGAGACAGACAGAGATAGACACACTTCCGTATTTGTCCTACTTAATATTATAAACGCGAATGTTTGTATGTATGGATCGACTTTTGTTACTCTTTCAAGCAATAACTACTGGACGGGTTTGGCTGAAATTTGGAATAAAGACAGATTATACCCTGGATTAACACATAGGTTACTTTTTAACCGACTTCCAAAAAAGGAGGAGGTTCTCAATTCGTCGGGATCTTTTTTTATGTATGTTCCCCGATTACTCAAAGACCCCTGGACCGATTTGGAATTTTTTTTTTGTTTAAAAGGGTATACTGTGCAGGTGGTCCCATATAAATTTGGTGAAGATCTGATGAATATCTTCGGAGATGGAGAACAGAACTCCTCAATGGATAAGAGCAAATTGCTCGCGATCACTGTAATAGCTTAGTAAACAGTAGGGTTTTAACTGGGCATAGCATATTATAGTACAGTGGGGCCACTAAAAATTGTGAAATAAAAAATTTTCAAAAGAAAAATAAAACCGACTTCAAAAACCAAAAACACTAAAAAGTAGAAAATAATTTTTGTTTAGCTACACATGTAATGTACCTAGGTATGAAGTCGGGCGAGCTTCACTCTAGGATTTCTAATTTTGTTTTAATATGCTCGCTCGACTTCATACCTAGGTACATTACATGTGTAGCTAAACAAAAATTATTTTCTACTTTTTAGTGTTTTTGGTTTTTGAAGTCGGTTTTATTTTTCTTTTGAAAATTTTTTATTATTTCGGAAAATCTATGAGTTCCCACGGATTTCTAAAAACCTATATTGACGGGAACGAACGATGTACTTATTAAGTTCCTCAGTGGCAGTTGGTCATTCCATGCAGTCGTATGCCTCTAGCGGCCATGTTAAGCGACTAAGCGCTCGACGGTGTATCGCGCTTGTAACTGTAGCTCGGCATTATGTAAATGAGACACAAGATAAGGCGCACATCTAGATTCCGCGCGCGGTTCACTTTGCGTCGTTTCATTGCTGGCTGGTGTGGAGAATTAATTAAAAGAAGTGCTTGGCTGTGGAATTGTAATTGGAATTTTGTAGTTTTGCATTACTAGTAAATTTTACTTGTATATCAAGTTAAAGTGGCAGAGGGTAGGTCATACTTGTTGCAGAAACGATTAACGGAAATTTGAACCAATTAATAAGCGTAGTAAGTATGTGGGAAATGATCAACATAATAGATGTATCATAACGCTGCAACGTTTCAAGCAATTAAATATCACTTTCTTTAAAAACAGTGAAGGAAAACATCGTGAGCAAACCTGCAAGCCTGAGTTCTCTATAATAACTATGACCTAAACCGTTCTCATTCTGAAAGGAAATCGGTGGTCTGTAGTGGGCCGGCGCAGCGATGAGTTGATCATGATGAGGATGGTGATGAGTCTGTCCAAAGGCACAACAATTGTTTGAATTTCACGAAAATAAACCTTTACTAGCACTAAAGTAAACACTTTTAAATGAAGAATAAGAGGAAATCATTGAGACTCTTCAAAAATATTAGTGCTACGAAAAGTTACGTAGAACGTAAGTTGCTACGCTAGAGTGCTACGAGTATTTAAATTGGAAGAATAATTTAAAGTTAGAAGCAAATTGTAAAAAAAACGTAGATACTTACTTACTAGTTTACTTATAAAACTCTTTAGATCTTGGTTCTTACAAATTCTTTAGAAGCAGGAAAGTTGCCTGGACAAGATTTTCTAGTTTTTTTTTTTCCATTTTAAATCTTTAGTTGTCAGTAGTCATACTCATAATTTAAACTAAGTACTTGTAAATGTATATTTTCAAACACTATTTGTTATGTGAATAAAAAATTTAAAATTCTATTTTATACTATTAAAACAATTTATAGAAAAGCCTCGTCTGCAAAGAAAAATTAAGAATCCGATAAATGCAGCCTTATTTCAGACAGTTTTTTCCTTTCATAACCGACACCACCCAATACTGGACGCATCCGCGTTAACAGTAACATTTTTTCAAACTCTTAATAATTCTGTTTACATTGCAGCTGACGTGCTGGCAAATACATCTGAAAAACTCGTCAGCGCTGTGTATTTGTACTAAAAAAACCGGTCAAGTGCGAGTCGGCCTTGCCCACGAAGGGTTCCGTACTCTCATAGTACAAGATTATGTACTTTTTAATTTTTCTTTAATCGACTCGCATTTGATAGATTTTTTTAAAGTTACGATCAAGTTTCACTTCATATTCGTAGAAATGGCAATATTAACCATTGGTGAATATGGGCACCAAACTTATAGACCCCTAAAGATTTAAAGTGTTAATATACAAGGGTAAATTAAAAATGTATAACACCCCCGACAAGTGAAGGTTACAGTAACTAGAAAAGAGCTGATAACTTTCAAACGGCTAAACCCATTTTCTTGGATTATAGCTAAAAACACTCTCGATCAAGCCACCTTTCAAACAAAAAAAAACTAAATTAAAATCGGTTCATTAGTTTAGGAGCTACGATGCCACAGACAGATACACAGATACACACGTCAAACTTTTAATACCCCTCTTTTTGGGTCGGGGGTTAAAAATATCTATTTTCGTATAGTATTTTTATACGAATAAAATATTTAAAATTCTGTTTTCAATTTTATGAATTTAATTACAAAGCGCAGATTAATTAAGAATCCGATAAATGCAGCCTTAATCCGAACAGTTTTTCTCTTCATTACCGATACCACCCGATACTGGACGCGGATATTAAAAAAAAATTCAAACTTTTTAATAATTCTGTTTATACTGCAGCTGATCTGAAAAATATCTGAAAAACTCGTCAGTGCTATCTGTGTACTAAAAAAAAATGTATCCATTTCCAAAAGAATAGTATTTGGAACCTAAAGTCGATTATTTAAAAGGTTTGGTACCATGAATTTTTTTTTTGTACCTATTCATAATATAAATCTAGCCTGGATAATACTTCAATATTAATATAGAATGTCTATTTAAATCGTCTATTATGTCGCAGTGAAATGGCATAAACGTGATGACAATGGCACGGGAGATGTTAAAACGACAACTCAATTAGATCATTTCACTAAACAAATCTAGTGATATCATAAAATACTGAGCTTTATAACCACACTATCACACTCCACAATTCACACTGCACACTATCACATCACACTTCACACTTCACACTAATTTTATAAAGGCGAAAGTTTGTGTCTATATGTGTGTGTGTATGTTTGTTACTCCTTCACGCAAAAACTACTGAACGGATTTGGCTATAATCCATCCTATCCATCCACAGAGTTTGCGTGGCCCATCCGTTTAACCGATTTTGAGAAAAGGTACACTCATTATCTAGGTTCATCTCAGGGACAGTTTTTGTCCCAGAAAATCAAAGAGTTCCCACGAGATTTAAAAAAATCGAAATTCATGCGGATAAAGTCGCGGATACCACCATAATGAATATAAAGCTTTAGTACAATTGCTTACTAATACAAGTGTAAATTAAAAATTTATAACACGCCCGACAAGTGAAGGTTACAGTAACTAGAAAAGAGCTGGTAACTTTCAAACGGCTGAACCGATTTTCTTGGATTATAGCTAAGAACACTCTCAATCAAGCCGCCTTTCAAACAAAAAAAAACTAAATTAAAATCGGTTCATTAGTTTAGGAGCTACGATGCCACAAGCAGATACACAGATACACACGTCAAAATTATAACACCCCTCTTTTTGGGTCGGGGGTTAAAAATAATATTAATGTATTATGAACAAGAATAAAATTAATAAGTACATACCTAATTATAGGCGTCACTCAGAAAAGCAGGTATTATTTAAATATTTTTATCGAATTATTGGAATGTCCTCTCCAAAACCAACACAAAAAACACAAGTTCAATGTGTAAGGTTATCCGAGAGTTTTAATCTAAACAAACGAATGCCAAAATAAATAATTTAATTAGAGCGTGATTGCTATCACAACATCTAATTATCCAGTTCACAATCCAAATACCGAAAATATGCGATATCGCTCCGAATCTCAGAAGGAGACTAAACTAAAACCTTCAAAACACCCGTATTTATGCAAGTTCAATCTTGTTGGCCTCCTAGCAACAGATTATATGACATCGAATGAGCCAAATATCGATTTTATCAAACTACCTGCATTAGATAAATTAATAATTTTATATTATTTTTGACAACTCAAATCAATTTTTAAAAATAACCTTAAATAATATTACATACACTATCTACACTTACCATCAGATCAAACTTAAAGTTCTGAAAAGGTATAACATTGATCATACATTTTTACCTTCCATCGAAGGCACAAACCGAGATTTAATATAAACAGAGTAGATAAAGTGACCATCAAAAGCGTGTCTGTGTCCGTAAAACGGAAAATATTCCAATATCCATCCCCTATTGTTTCCTCTGAATATATCGGCGGTACTATAAAAAGTTTACGGTCTAACATCTGTCGGTTTTATTATGTGTAGGAGGGGAGATAAAAGGAAACGTCAAACTGTACTATCTTTTCGGCTAACGTCCAGCACAAGCTATAAAATAAGTGATCTATAGAGTATCTTGACCTCCGACATTTAGAAGCTGCCACTCATGCTAGCCATTCGTGCATGTCCTTGGCTTTACTTGTTTCTACCTTAAAGCGAGGCTTCCAACATGAAGTTTATTTTGAATAAATAGTAATAAATAAATCTTTATTAATTTTACAAAACGTAGTAGCAAATTAATGTAAGGCCTGTCCGTCAGTCTGTCTACCAGGGGTGTAATTCGGTAACCAAAATAGGTAGAGAGTTGAAATTTTCACAGTATAAACGACGCGTCAGATCGAGATGGCAATCGAGGTATGAGCTGGGGGACATCCCGCACATCCGCACGTCACCCGTGCTATCCCGCACTGGGCTAGCGCAGGAGCTATGCGGGTGTGCGGGGCGTCCCCACCCTGATTGCCATCTCGACCTGTCACCTGTCGCGTACTATACTTATTTTGCCGCTATAATATAACAAACAATAAAAAACCAACATAGTGAATTTCAAAATGGCCGCCACCAAAGTCTACTTTGCTCTTTTATTTTTGCATCTTCAAGTTATACTGGATGCCCGCCTTTAGATCCAGACGTCATGTATTTTACATGTATGCATCATGATAAAACAAAGGGTTTCACAGATTGATTCAACAAAAAGCCTTTACTGATGGATTGCAACCAGTCGTAAAGGGAAATGTTTTTTTAATCCTAACCTTGGCCTGTGTGACTGTATCACACTTGACGGAAAGTGGTCAGGTGTAAGACAGAGCTGTTATAGCTACTAAATCTATTTTCTTCGAATATAATTTTCTTTCTTTTTTATATTACGTATAGATATAGCACATTATTACGATTTTCATTAAAGTGCTTACTGCTATCTTTTTCTGTAAAACATGATAAGTAGCTTTTTCCCGCAGTTTCGTCTATATAGGTTTTTATTAATTCCCATCAGAATTTCTTAAAAATATTTTCTAGTCGGAATATCCTGAGTTATTCGACGGTTAAAGGGCGCTTAGGTACGAAATCGTAGGTAAAATAAAAATCGTAAGTAAAATACCACTCGTTGATTAACTGACATAGCCGTAACATAAACTATCGCTTACAGCCGTTTTCACCAACGTCGAGTTACGTTTAATTGAGGAATAAATTAGGCGTGGTGACTGTTTTTGCACTAAAAATCTGCCAAGTTATCAAATTCTCGGTTAGTACTTACTTTACGTTGGTGAAATCGGCCCTTAGTAAGAAAAACAAATTAGAAATATTTTAAAAAGATTACATATTTAGTTTTACAAGGTTACCCACTAAATTGGTTCTTAAGATGAAAATGCTCACATTAGAAATTCTTAGAGATATAATTTATTTTTATACTTACCCACCTTTTGGAATATTATTCTTAGGTAAGAAAATTAAACTTAAAATAACTCTTCAAAATAATTGAAGCTGACAATGTTGTAGCCCGATCTAAAAGCAAGCCATTATTTACTTTAATTATAATAAGAATGCTGCCTTCAGAAAGGTTTTGTATTTCGTCCATTTTATTTTTCTCAACCGAGTTCAATGTTAGAATAAGGATTTCGCCCCTTTTTACCCTTGGATTAAACTTTACTCTTGATTAGATTCGACACGTCATTGTACCGTAACTTTTGGCGGCAGGGTAGGGCTTTAAGAGGGCTCTCTCCGTCACTCGTTTCATACAATCGTAGTTCCAATTTCATTTGAATATTAAGCAACCAAAGTCCATGAAATTTTGCAGACACATTCTAGAAACTAATATCTATGTCTGTGGTTTTCCAGATTTCTGTTAAAATATTTGGTTTCAAAGTTACGCGGTCTTAAAAATTTTCATACAAATCTTTGAGCCCCTGTAATTTTAAAACTACATATTTTTAGAAAAATCTAAAACACCACAGACATAGATATTAGTTTCTAGAATATGTCTGCAAAACTTCGTGGACTTTGGTTGCTTAATATTCAAATGAAATTGGAACTACGATTGTATGAAACGAGTGACGGAGATAGCCCTGTTAACGGTAGAATGATTACCCTATCCACAGAATGAAGCTAGTATGGTGCTCTCTCTGTTACGTAATCCCATACAAAGCTGACTGACTGATCTATCAACGTATAGGCTCAAACTACTGAACAAATCAGGCTAAAATTTGGCATGCAGATAGCTATTTCCCCCCAAAGCTATCATAATCCAAACTTCATAGTCGATTATCGTTCCTCTGTTTTGGGGGCAATTATAGGCAGTGAAACTTTTCATAAAACAAGTGTAAATTAAAAATTTACTACACCCTCGACAAGTGAAGGTTACAGTAACGAGAAAAAGCTGATAAATTTCAAACGGTTCAACCGATTTTCTTGGATTATAGCTAAGAACACTCGGTCAAGCCACCTTTCAAACAAAAAAACTGAATTAAAATCGGTTCATTAGTTTAGGAGCTACGATGCCACAGACAGATATACACGTCAAACTTATAACACCCCTCTTTTTGGGTCGGGGGTTAATAACTTAATTCGTAAATGTCGTATTTCAACTTGATTTGCCTAAATCGATTACGTTATCCTTGCAGGTTATATGTAAATACTTCTTACTTTCTTTGCGATTTCCATTTTTCTGTTTCATCTCAAGATTATGTCAACGAATTACGTTAAATTAACATTCGAAAAGAAATAGAAGAATATTATTTTCTTATATTTTAGAAGAACTTAAGCCAATTAGATTGGACTTGTGTAAGTTGATGTTTGATATTTTAAAAAAAAGCAGAACGTTTCTCTTTGTGGCGGGTTTCTTCATTTGTATTTTTTTTAATTTAAATTAGGTACCCAATTAGTTAAATTGGGTACCTACTTTTTAGGTCGATGACAGATTTACATAAGATTATTATCTAAACTAATTAAAATAAATAAAACGATATGAAATATCTTTCTTTCATTTCTTACCTACTACTTCTAATAACGGTTCGGAAAGTAGTTCCTATTGATAAGAGCCGTCATGAAAATCAGCAATAATTACAAGTGTAAATTAAAAATTTACAACACCCCCGACAAGTGAAGGTTACAGTAACTAGAAAAAGGCTGATAACTTTCAAACGGCTGAACCGATTTTCTTGGATTATAGCTAAGAACACTCTCAATCAAGCCACCTTTCAAACAAAAGAAACTAAATTAAAATAGGTTCATTAGTTTAGGAGCTACACAGATACACACGTCAAACTTATAACAGCCCTCTTTTTAGATCGGGGGTTAAAAATAATATGTAACCTAAAATAGAGCTATAGTACGGGACAGCACACCCTAACCCGATCAGTATGGCGCGGATGACGTGTGAGTGTGTAAGAACTATTTAATTTTCCGGGATAAAAAGTATATATGAAGTGTTAATCCAGGGTATAATCTACCTTCATTCTAAATTTCAGCTAAAGCCGTACAGCAGTTTTAGCGTGACAAAGTAACAAACATACACACATACACACAAACTTTCACCTTTATAATATTAGCGTAAAAAGACCGGTCTGTGCCAGAATTTCAGAGCTAAAATTCTGGCACAGAGCAGAAGGTCGTCAAAATAAAACAGCTTTCTAAATAAGACAGCACAATATTTACAACTACAATATCGATTTGAATTAATAGTCGGAGCGCATAAAGATCTGACCCATTTAGTTGCTCTGCCCAACCATGATGCATGTACTGGTCCACTAGAAGTGACAAATATACTTTATCCACGGAAAGAATTTAGTATAGCGCCCTCTCTGTTACGTAATTCCTAACAAATGACAGAGCCAAAAATCTCAGTGGGCGTTAACCATTTTGAGTCACCAACCAATCACAAAAACGTTTCAAAAACCATTCGAAATTTACACTAGCGGCACGCTATGATGGCCGGTTTGACACATTACAATAGTGATGTGGAATGTCAATTTATTCTCGAACAAAAAACAATTAAGTTTTGTTTTTGTACCTGATTAAATAGGTTTAATAAAACAAAAATGTATATGTTTATTTAATTTATTTGAACGAACTGAATATTTGAACGAAAATGAATATACATACTTTATATGCACACAAGAAACATATGAATACAAAAGATACCAAAAAAGGTGACACAAAAGGCCATAATTAATCAGATTCGTCCATACTACTATTTTCACTGTCGTCACTGCTATCATCACATACATTAATAATTATATGCTCGTTTTCTATAATATTATCTATTTTCACATCTCTTTCATAATCTTCCCTTATTAATTTAACAGTTCTATTCACAACCTTTTCCCAGTCTCCTTTAGTCACATGTTCACAAGCTTCTTCTAATAATTTTAGCATTTTTTTTGTGGTAAATGGGGGTTCTGTATTGTGTCTTGCAGCATATCCCTTAATTTGAGCCCACACCAACTCAATCGCATTATACTCACAATGGTAAGGCGGTAACCGTATAACTCTGTGCCCATGTTCTAATGCTATTTCGTCAATGACGTATCGGATCTTGGTTGGTTTGTTTTCTTTTAAAAGACGTACTAATTCCGCTTTTAACATATTCATGTTTGCATCTACGCCATTTTTACGAAGCCATGCGACGATATCAGCTTTCTTTTGGGATTGGGCAGGTGGCTTGTCAATTTGCATCGAGTGGTATGGGGCGTTGTCCATAATTATAATAGATGGTTCAGGGAGGCTACACAACATTGAGGTAAACCATTCAGTAAACTTTTCTCCATTCATGTCTTCATGATAGTCTCCAGTGGTTTTTGACGCAAAAGCCATGAGAGAACCTTCGACAAACCCGTTGATGGTTCCGGCGTGACAAATTATAAGTCGCGATCCTTTTCCTACAGGAACTTTGGAAGTAGATGCTGCTGTGTCATCGTTCCAAGAACGGCCTACAGTATGGTTAGCATTAAGCCATGTTTCATCCAAGAACACAACATTTTGCCAATTTTTGATTTCTTTCACTTGCCGTAAAAAAGTATACCTTGCCATCGCTATATCAAATCTTTCCATCAATATTTTGCGTTTGTTACATTTTTTGTATCGAAATCCAATGGTCTTCAAAATCTTCGTTAAAGAACTTTCCCCACCGAAGAATAATCCAGCTTCCTTCAGTGAATGCACCAACTTTTTTCTTGTTGGATACTCCTTCTGTAAATAGTAGCCGTAAACATGTCTTCGGATAGCATCGGCATTAAAGCTATCGATGCCTACGACTGGTTTTGCTCGTTTTCTCTTTTTTGGTGTGTGAAGTTTATTTTCTTCTGTGCCAGTCTCGCCATATTTTTTTTTAGTTATCCGTCTAACAGTTCGTTGTCCAATATTAAGCGCATCAGCTACGCGTTCAACCACTGACGTTATAGGTAAAATTGGCCCTCCATTTTGAGCTTCACGATCGAAATAGTTACGAAGGCGTATTACGAACTCACGTGTCTGACTATTTAGAACAGTTCTCTGCGTACGTTCGGTCATATCGACGAAATCCACAACAAAGGGCTTGAACAGAGTCCAAATTAACGAGCAAGGGTCAACAGTAATGCAGTATCAATATTTGAAATCCAAAGCCAGGTCAAAACTATATCACAATCGCATTGCACTGACAGTTTATACTTTTCGAAGCAACGTCAATTCGAAACTGCTTTGTTTTGCATTGAGCATTGACGCGAGTTTGCCGGAGGTAGTAGTTGTGCTAGCCAGCGATCCTATGTGACGATCGTATTAGATTCCATTTTTAAAAATTTATTGATATTTTTTTGCGATTTCAGAGGTTTGGACAAACCTCTGAAATCGCAAAATAGTGAAAATTGTTCATATTCACAAGTACATTCACCCCTTAAATGGTGCAAACTGATTTTTCTACACTTGTATACATTTAAGAAATCAATTTAATAAATAAATTTTGAGTCCTAAACCTAAAACTACATTCGATAAAATTTATGAATCTCTGCACATCACTATCGTCAATAAAGTAATACAATTATTTCCTTCAAAGTCGTTATCAATTAATACGGAACTTCATGAGCGGACAAACGTCAAACCGGTCATCATAGCGTGCCGCTAGTTTAATTCAAAAACATAGTTTCGTTTGTTATCGGTCGTAGAAGGTGACTCAAAATGGCTAACTCTCGCTGAGATTTTTGGCAGGTTTCCTCGCGATGTTTTTTTTACCCTATAGCAAGTGATTTAAAATGTTTAAAATGCACATAACTCCGAAAATTAGAGGTGCATGCCCGCAGTGAAACGCCGTCATCCCGAGAATTTCCGGGAATCGAATCTAGGACATCCCGTTTATAAGAACAATGTTCAACAGCCAGGGAGTTCGTCAAAGCAGAAGTATTTTATAATTCGTAGCGTTATTTCTACAAATTACGTGATCGGAATTTTCAAGGCGAGAAAACTTCACTTAAAATTCGGCTAAGAAAACACTTCGAGTTTCTGTAATTCTTCGCTTTACAAGACCGCTGCCAGACATGCGTCTTACGAAACAAATCACCATTTCGAGGAGATCCTTATTGTAACCCTAAAAAGGCGAAACTCGATCGGCCGCAACTGCTATCGTTTAAAGACTGTTGGGGTAAAATATAAAAAATTAACTGGTTCAACTAGTGTAATAAAGAAAATTCAAAATACAAGGATCAACTTTTATAAAAGGCGTGGAAACAGAAAGCTAGGTTACAATTATGTGCAAAATTAAAATAGAAGTGACATTTGACAACGACGTAAAGGGTTGCCATGTAAAAATTCAAAAACTCCAACATCCCCCCGCGCGTTGGAAGCTCGCTTTCAACAGGAAATTTCGTCATCTGGTAATGGACATATCTTACTAAAAGCACGACGTACTATCCCAGTAGATGTTCTGATATCTGCCACTCTGCTTATGCCATCAGCACCAGGATATAAGGTAACTATGCGCCCCAATTTCCATTTTAGAGGCGGTAACTGGTCATCCTTTAATAATACAAGGCCGTTCACTTTGAGGGCTCCTTGACCAGTGCGCCATTTTCCTCGCTTTTGTAATTCGGCAATATATTCCTTGCTCCACCGAGCCCAAAAGTGTTGTCGAAGCTGCTCCAATCTTTGGTACCTTGTTAACTGTGATGTGGCGCTGTTCACATAGTTTGGTGCTGGCAACGACGTAAGAGGTCGGCCGATGATGAAGTGGCCAGGTGTCAACGGCATCAGATCGTCAGGTTCCGTAGATAACGGTGTAAGCGGGCGCGAGTTGAGGATTGCTTCTATCTGAACTAACACAGTATTAAGTTCCTCGTACGTTAAATGGCAATTACCCAATACGCGTTGTAAGTGAAATTTGACAGACTTAACGCCCGCTTCCCAAAGGCCACCTTGGTGAGCAGCATATGGAGCCAGAAAATGAAAATTGACACCCTCATTGGCAATGTCTTCTGACAATGAGCTGCAGTTACTTTTTAAAAATTTACTAATTTCATTAAATGCGCCGATAAATGAAGAGCCATTATCAGTATACCAATTCTTTGATTTTCCACGGCGACTCATAAAACGCCGGGCCGCAGAAAGAAAATTATTACTAGTTAGGTCACCTACTAATTCAATATGCATTGCTTTCGTAGCGAAACATACAAAAATCACAATGTACACCTTTACAAGTCTACAGCCTCTGCCTTGACGACTAGCCGATAAAATTGGCCCTGCATAGTCAATGCCGACGTTTTCAAATGGGTAACCACCTGCCTGTACCCGTTTTGATGGAAGGTTTCCCATTAAAGGCGGAACTACCTTGCCTCTCATACGATTACACCGAACGCAATTACGATAGCAAAGCTTTGCTAAGTTGCGACCACCAATAGGCCAGTAGGTTTCGCGAATAGAAGCCAATAACAGTTGTGGCCCTGCGTGCATAAGTCGTTTATGCTCGTGCTTAAATAACAACCTAGTAACAAGATGTGAGGACTGAAGAATGATTGGGTGTTTCTTATCATAAGAAAAATCTGAATTGTCTAAACGACCACCTACGCGCATCAATTGGTTTTCATCTAGAAAGACGTTAAATTTATTTAAAGTGCTATTTTTAGGCAGCTTTTTGTCATTCTTTAATAATTGATACTCTGAAAAAGACTCCATTTGAGAAATTTTAATAATTAAATTCAATGCATTTTGTAAGTCACTGCTTGTTAAGAATTCATCACAAGTTTGTTTTTTACATTTATTAATGAATTTAAGAGCATATGCAATAGCTCGGTTCAAACGTGAAAAATTTGAAAAACGACTAAAATCAATCAAACTTTGAGTAGGTTCAACGTTTGTATGTAACGTGACTTCTTTAGTTTCAGGAAGTGATTTCGAATTATTATACTCGGGATTTGATGGCCACTGATTTTCATCTTGTTTTAGAAACTCAGGACCGGACCACCACAAGCTACACGCCTGCATTAAGGCTGGGTCTAAACCACGCGATATAAGGTCCGCTGGATTTAAATCAGTCGGAACATGACGCCAGGCAGCTTTACCCGAAACTTCCAGAATTTCCGCGACTCGGTTCCTAACAAAAGGCTGTAATTTAATTGGCAACATTTTCAGCCAGCCTAGAACAATCATTGAGTCGGTCCAAACAAAGGTTTTACGTACTTTAACTCGCAGCGATTTTGTCACTTTTTCGTACAGGCGAACACTAGCCAACGCTCCGCAAAGTTCGAGACGTGGTATCGTGGTGGGCTTCAAAGGACTCACTCTGCTTTTGGCTAACAGCAAACTAACGAGAACTTCACCACGATCGTTTATACTTCGCACGTACACGCAACTACCATAGGCGAGTTGAGAAGCGTCTGAAAAAATATGTAAATCAATGAACTCATGATCATCAATGACAACGCGACGGTTAATCCTCAGATCGTTTAAAATAGGTAAACGTTTTGCTGTTTCTACCCAATGCTTATATAAATCAAGGGGCAACTTCTCATCCCATGATAATTTATGAAGCCAAAGCTTCTGTAACATAATTTTCATTGTGACTGTACAAGGGGTCAGTAATCCCATCGGATCAAAAATTTGTGAAATTACTGAAAGTATAGACCGTTTTGTAGCTTCAGTTGGAATGTTACAGTTAATCTGAAAATAAAATTGATCTAATAAATTATTCCAATATAGACCTAAAGTTTTACTGCATTCCAGAGCTCCAATGTTTAAATCAACCGAGGATTGTTTTGATTCATCGGTCATTAACAGTGAATTATTTGATTTCCACTTCCGGAGTGGCATACCTGCAGAAGCTAACTCACTGGTTACTTTATTTTTAATATCTAAAGCTTCTTGCAAAGTTTGTGCACCTGTTAATAAATCGTCCACGTAAAAATCGTGAATAATTATCTCGCTAATCTGTTTATTTTCACAGTCTAGGCCAATTTGTTTTAAGCATCTAGTTGCGAGGAAAGGAGCACTAGCTGTACCGTATGTAACGGTATTCAACTGAAAACATTTAATTGTTTCAGAAGGATTATCTCGCCAGATAATCTGTTGCAAATGTCTGTCATCTGGATGTACGACTACATTTCGATACATCTTTTCTACATCTCCGGCTAAAATAATTTTGTGACATCGAAAGCGCAATAAGATAGATAGTAAATCATCCTGAATAGTAGGCCCAACCATTAAAATATTATTAAGTGCTATATTACTAGTAGTTGGACTGCTGGCATTATAAACCACGCGCAATTTAGTAGTCAGAGAGCTTTCGCGCACGACACCGTGATGAGGTATGAAATAACCCAGATTGCGTAAATGATTATCGCATTCGGACATGTGACCTAACTTCAAGTACTCGGACATAAAGTCTCGGTACCGTTCACAAAATAACGTATCCCGCTTGAGTCGTTTTTCCAACGAAAGGAGACAATGCTTAGCGCGCGGCAAGGAATCACCCAGAACATTGGCCGATTGTTTTAAAGGTAATCTAACACAAAATCGACCGTCTGGTAATCGAGTTGTATTTTTAACAAAATGATCCTCGCATGCTTGCTCTTCCTCTGAGTACGATGACTTAAGGCCAACTTCTTCGAGCTGCCAGAAACGCATTAAATTGGTTTCAATGTCATCGTTAACACGAGTTGAGCCGTTAATTGCACTAAAATTGCATTGAATACTAGGGGATAATAAACATTTTGATACATAGCTGACTGGACCGGCAACGACCCATCCAAATCTTGTCTCCCACAAAATCGGCTTGCCACGACCAAGGATGATTTTTTGAGAACCTAAAATATCCCAAAATAGGTCAGCGCCTATAATCATATCAACCTCAGACGGAGTGTGGAAGGCAGGATCGGCTAACTGTATGTCACTAGGAATATTTAATTCAGAAATGTTAACATGACTACTTGGAACGTAGTCAGTGAGTGACTGCATCACAAAACAATTAATCTTTGTTTTAAAATTATCTTTAAATGATTCTACTGGCACTCGACAACATTCATGGACACGAGACGCAGCATTATTTATTCCATGTACCGATCTATTAACTTGGGTACGAGGTAAGTTTAACTTGCTACTTAATTTCTTAGTCATAAGACAGGATGTGCTCCCACTGTCTAAAACAGCGCGTGCAGTATGCGCGCAATTCTGTGCATCATACACTTTAATTAAAGCAGTAGATAAGAGCACATCTTGATTGCGTGTCGAAATGCAAGTAGATAAGGCAACACTAGTGCCTGTGCCTGACTCTCCGTTCGAGGAAGCGGATGTGGGCAAAGCCGGTGTGGTGGAGTTAGCCGTAGAGGTACTCACTGGAGCTTGCTTGTCGCGTGAACTCTCTGACCTATGAATAAGAAAGCTATGCTTTCTTTTGCATATACGGCACCCACTTTTCTTACACCGATTTGAAAAATGATTTGGCTGAAGGCAATTGTAGCATATTTTATAATTTGGCAATAATTCTAACCTTTGCTCAACGCTGAGATCCAAAAATTGGGAACAGTTGCTCAAGAAATGATCACCAAAACACTTAGGGCACTTCTTGGATGGCGAACTGGATGGAGACGAGTCACTCGAAGTGGTGCCTATGCTGGACCTTGATGGCGAAGTGTTGCACACCATGCTTTTGACTTTCTGCTGATTGTTAGTATTATGTTTCATTAATGAATGATGATTGCGAGACAATTCTAAAGTTTCAAGTAAATCTGCCCGTATTTTAATAAATTCCGTGAATGAACTCAACGTAATAGGCATTTCTTTATCCAACCGACTTTTATGTTCTTCCCATTCTCTAAAAGTTTTAGTATCTAACTTGTGAGTTAATATGTGTATTAATAATACATCCCAATTATCTACAGATTGACCTAATGACTCTAAGGCCCGCAGGTTTTTATTTACCTGATCAACAAGACGCTTTAACGATTGAGACGACTCTTTACTAATAGAATCAATATTAAACAGTGCTGTAACATGATTTTGAATTAATAACCTCTTGTTGTCAAATCGTTGACAAAGTAGGCTCCAGGCTACAGAGTAATTATCAGCGGAGAAGTCAATAGACTTTATGACGACGGCTGCAGTCCCTTCTAAACAAGCTCTTAAGTAGTGAAATTTGTTTATATTATCTATATTATCATTGCAATGAATGAGGCTTGTAAAGGTGTCATGAAACTCTAACCAGTTCTCATATGAACCACTAAACTTTGGCAGTTGAATAGTAGGCAACTTAACTAAGTTGTGATTGTTGGTGGCTGACGAAGAATGATTACTAAAATTGTCACTATCCTTTGACTGTTTGGCTAATTTTTGTTGTGACTTTGAAACTAAAGAGAAATATAAAGTTTCAAATTCATTTCTTTCTGCTAACTGCACTGACATGTCGTCCACCAAACATTCCAACTTGGTTTGAATTTCATCATAGAATTGATATAGGGCTTCAATCTTACCTACTCGTAACTGCAGCTCATTCAGCTGACTTTGACTTAATGAGTCGTTCAAACTATTTAGATAATTAGAGAAGGCTGTTAACCGTCCTTTATAACTGGCCCGTCTCTTAATTAGCTCCTTTTTCTCGGCCATACCGGGAAGCGAACGATAAGCCTATACACTATATCACAATCACTAGATTCTTGGCTGAAACTATAGAACAGTCCGCACTGAAGAACAGTCACAGCTTGCGTGGCAACTAAGTATACATCGATGGCGGCAACTTGCTTGACAAAACGATATCCCTTTTGGCGATTCCTTCGACTCTCGATCCTTGAAATATTGTATTCTAGTATTAAAACTATTCGGTTGTCTGAAGGACCAAAATGTTGGGGTAAAATATAAAAAATTAACTGGTTCAACTAGTGTAATAAAGAAAATTCAAAATACAAGGATCAACTTTTATAAAAGGCGTGGAAACAGAAAGCTAGGTTACAATTATGTGCAATATTAAAATAGAAGTGACATTTGACAACGACGTAAAGGGTTGCCATGTAAAAATTCAAAAACTCCAACAAAGACCCTAACACACTCAACGCGTGAACGCAGGGTATTCACCACAGCCACACTCGACGACAGTTTTGAAAGTTGTAACAAAACCTTGAGGCTTCACCTGTCAAAACAAATGTAGACCATTAAACGACTAGCTGTGTGACATACTGTGTTGAACATTGATTTTGAAAGAGCCACCCCTAAGGGTGTTGAATATTATAATACTAGCTGATACCCGCGACTTCGTTCGCGTGGATGTAGGTTTTTTAAAATTCCCGTGGGAAATATTTGATTTTCCGGGATAAAAAGTAGCCTATGTGCTTATCTAGGGTATAATCTATCTCCATTCTAAATTTCAGCCCAATCCGTCCAGTAGTTTTTGCGTGAAGGAGTAACAAACATACACACACACACACACACACACACACACACACACACACACACAAACTTTCTCCTTTATAATATTAGTGTGATAGTGTGATTTTTAAATCTTGGATTCCACGTCATCCCTAGTGTTAAATACCTAATGTTTGACAGCTGATGCCGATTGAGTGAGCTTCCTCACTCTAGTTCACTCCACCACAGCTTTTAATATTGTACAGTGCTGCTCGGTCTGTACATTTGTACAGACCGTACAAATGGTACAGACATTTTCCTGTAAAATATACATACACTTTTGTGGACTGGTCTCTGGCAGTCACACTTTGTCTGTTAAGGGCTTTATCTGAAGACAAATTCCCGTTTTCTGTCTGAACAGTTCTTGTGAATGCGGAGTAGGGACTATTTTGGGTACACTCCAAGTCTTGCAAACTAGCGTAACTACGGACCTGCTCGATCTAAAAACAAACTTATCTTTTACACTTCTTAAAACCCCTATTACGAAGCGATAAAGTTGATTTTTGCAGCTCCAAACATATTGTTATGTTGTAAGAACTCCGATAAGTTTTGGAATGAAGAATCAAAGTTGCATCGTGAGCAATTTGAAGCACAATACAATTTCGTAAATCATTGCAAGACTAATTGGAGTACTAGAAGTTTTATTTTTCTAGACGTTGAAATGAGGAAATTATTTTTCTCTAAGCGTTGGCTGCACTAAACTCTGTTAATTAATCTGGGAAACTTGTTTTAGTTTTTAATAGTGTTATAAAATTAATGATATTTTTCCCGATATAAACTAATCACACTAATATTATAAAGGCGAAAGTTTGTATGTGTGTGTGTGTGTGTGTGTGTATGTTTGTTACTCCTTCACGCAAAAACTACTGGACGGATTTGGCTGAAATTCGGAATGGAGATAGATAATATCCTGGATTAGCACATAGGCTACTTTTTATCCCGGAAAACCAAAGAGTTCCCACGGGATTTCGAGAAAACTTAAATCCACGCGGACGAAGTCGCGGGCGTCAGCTAGTGTTATAAATAAATTATTATGTTATAACAATTATTGTCTTCGGTATATGAATTGTCTCAAAGTCAAAGTCAAAGCCATAATTTAAACAAAACTCACTTAACCCATTCTTGACCGCCGTACCAATTTGGGAACACTTACTTATTGAAGTGAAATAAAAAAAGTGTTGACTTTAGTTAATATATTATTACATTTATGAGTAGTTGAAAGTGCAGTGATTGAATATAAAATAAAATAAAAAAATTATCATCAGTATTATTTTAGTAACGATCCATCAAATTTCGTTATCGAGAGACATGTGGAGGTATGTATAGTTTTATAATTATAATTTTATATACATAAAATATTTCATCAATAATAATTATATTTTGTCAAATTCAATAAATTCCTAAATATTTGCAAGCTTTTTTAGTTACTTATACTAAGTATATAAAATTTTATAGGACTTGAAATATTACTGTACCAATTTGGGTACAATGGCCACAAGTATAGTACTGGAACACTAAATATATCAATTTTTACAGATTATCAAGATGACCTGAAAAGGCATTATAGTGCCAAATACAACCTTTGAAGATAAGAGGAAGCTAATAATTCGATCTTAGAAGATAGAGATAACAGTTTGAAGTATGATTTCGCTATAAATCTACGAAAGGTTGACGCCGTTACTGATGAAGAAGTAGGGTCTGATGACAACGAGACTCCATCAAGCTTGCCAAATGACGTTGTTGGAAATATGGAAATACTAGCGACCACTTGCGGCTTAGCTCCCGTGGGAATTTTGCAAAATACGACCTTATTCTTCATCAACGTTATAAAAGAAACATTTATGCAAAATTTCAGCTTTCTCGATCCAAGAGTTTGGGCTGGGCGCTGATGTGTAAGTTGCTGAGTGAGTCCGAAGTTTTTTTTATTTTATTTAGATTTGTTCACAATGTTGGTAGGTACTCTTTCTGGAGTGACGACGAGTCGTTGGCTGTCAAAAGAGTTCTAATTAGAATCAGTTCGCCACAAACTGAAAAGCTTAGTATTGGACCAAATCAATCCATTTTGAATGTTTCAGTTTTGCGAAAGTGTACTGCAAGTTATTTAAAAACTAACACAGAATCTTACGATTGAATTCTGAACGAAAATCGTATGAAAAACTCCACATTTGTTCCAAATCTTGAACAAGGGCATGAATGGAGTGGACGAAATGGACCAATCAAAATTGCTGTATCGAATCGGCATTCATGGCAAAAATAGTAGTGGATCTCATTCACTTACATGATTGACATGACAATATGAAATGCCTATAGCGATTGCCTATAAAGACTACCCCATGGATCGAATTATTATCTCGACGAAGTTTAGCCAGAATCGCTCTCAAGGAATCAATCCAAAGCCACTCTGCTCGCCCATCGTCACAACTAGACGGCGCTGATCACGTTCCTGAGAAGCTTCTTTAGAATATTCCTTGTATCATTTGCCAAAATTACTCCGTTGGGGTCGTAAAAACGCAAGAAAACAGTTCGCTATGACAAAGCTTGTATTACGAATTTTGACCCTTAAGTGGCCATTGTGCCAATTTGGGTACACCCCTGTAAAATCCTGAAAAATATTTATTAAGACTATTTTCTTATTTTTTTGTATCTTTGTATTGCTAATAATTAATAAACTAAAAAAAAAACTAAGGTTACCCTTCTAGTTTTTGTTTGGCCTCAAATGGGTTAATATGATCGCGACTTCGTTCGCGTGGATTTAGGTTGTTACAAATCCTGTGGAAACTCTTAGATTTTGCAGGACTAGTAGTCTATGTCATTCTCCAATGCTCCGACCAGCCGAACGCAGCTCAGCGGAGACCGATCCTCAATCAAAGTTCAGATCTTTAACTATACTGTAACTTTATAGATCAGATTCATAGATCATTTCTATGCAAAAAATCACGTCGATCCGTTGAGCGTCGAGACGTGATTGAAGACAAACTCACTTTCGCATTTATTAGGTATTATATGGGTAGAGATAACAGCTTTTAGGCTCTATATAAAAATTAGGGTAAATTACCTCTTCGCTAAATATCAAGCGAAATTAAGACGTCACGTCGAAGTTAGGAATCTAATTTTGATTCGCCGGCGTCAAGACAGCCCCTGTTCAACTTTGGACTTGTTGATTTGAATTTTGAAGGTAGTCTTACCTCATTTTTCGTTTTAAGGTCAAAGCACACGTATCAACTCGGAAAGGGATCGTCACCATATTGCCTTTAGTCTTACCATCAACCAGGCGTCAACCTAATGTTAAAGCGGATCAGCAGTCCCAGTAGGTATGTCGATTTGGCTACGGCTTGGCGACGCTACCACATGCCACCACGCGCTACCACGCACTGCACCATGGTTCGGGACCTTGTCCCGTGAGATTCGATTCCGATTAGTGTACGTTACAGTAAGGAGTTTCATACAAAGAATACTCGACGGCCCGAGTTGATATGTGTGCTATGACCTTAAGACTGTTTTGTAACTAGGGAGCTAGTGATGGGTTGATCATTATGATGATAATTATAAAAGCGAATATTCAACCCCACAAAGATTTTTTTATATCGTAGACAACATAACTTTTTTTTAAATAGCGAGCAAACGAGCAGATAGGTCACCTAGTGTTAAGTGATTACCGCCGCCAATGAACATTTGTAGCACCACAGATACCGCCGATGCGTTGCCAGCTTTCAGGAATTTATTGGTTTGCCCCTTGAATAACCCCATGTTGTAATCTAGTGGGAACACCGCCGATGGGAGTTGATTCGACTGTTTGCATGTGCGTGGAAAAGAGATCTGGCACAAAGGGCGGTCGATGTGCACCAGGTGGTGAGGGTGAAAATGCTTGCGGTGGCGTGCGGTGTGGTTGTAGAAGAAAGAGGGAGGAATGAGGTCAAACAGCTCTTCAGAGCACTCCCTAATTAGGTTTAGATTAGAGAATTAGATTTTGTGTATCTTCTTTTTGTTAATAAAGGCAATATAAATACCACAAGTTGTGCTACAAGATATAAAGTTTGAATTTGAAAACGCTTCGACTGATATTAACTATCGCATCTAGGTCAAACCATTAAGTCTATGGAGAATAGATTGCATTTTCATTACACAACTCCCTAGACTTTGATTAGCTACTCAGCGCTGTAATTGGAACAGAAACCTAACTGACTGACTGACTAACGAACCCGCCACGGCTAGATCGCAGCCAGTGATTATTACGTCGCTCCAACAACAGTTGTGCGTGATTGATGCTACCGGAGTTCCGGTTGGAAGTTAACAGGGCTCTCTCCGTCACTCGTTTCATACAATCGTAGTTCCAATATCATTTGAATATTAAGCAACCAAAGTCCATGAAATTTTGCACACATATTCTAGAAACTAATATCTGTGTCTGTGGTGTTTTAGATTTTTCTAAAAATATGTAGATTTAAAATTACAGGGGCTCAAAGATTTGTATGTGAATTTTTAAGACCGCGTAACTTTGAAACCGAATATTTTAACAGAAATCTGGAACCCCACAGACATAGATATTCGTTTCCAGAATATATCTGCAAAATTTCATGGACTTTGGTTGCTTAATATTCAAATGAAATTGGAACTATGTTTGTATGAAACGAGTGACGGAGAGAGCCCTCTTAATAGTTAGCCGCAGTACAGATTAGGAATTTGAGATTGTTAAACTAGCCTAACGTTGCTAACGGGTCGACATGTTTGAATGCTGGCAGGGGCGGATTTCTCTATAGGCCAAGAGGCAAAATTTAGGCGGGGAGATTTTTTAGTAGTCGCGTCCTCTGTGAACCCACACGTCAACGTTTAATAATAGCACAAGTCTAAATTAAAAATTTATAACAACCCCGACAAGTGAAGGTTACAGTAACTAGAAAAGAGCTGATAACTTTCAAACGGCTGAACTGATTTTCTTGAATTATAGCTAAGAACACTCTCGATCAAGCCACCTTTCAAACAAAACAACTAAATTAAAATCGGTTCATTAGTTTAGGAGTTACGATGCCACAGACAGATACACAGATACACGTCAAACTTATAACTCCCCTCTTTTTGGGTTGGGGGTTAAAAACAAGTACCAACACCCTCCTCAGCGTATTGACTTGTAGGCTGGACGGCATCTCCTGGAGGTGCGTCTGGACCTGGAATGCTGCACATGTAGGCATTAGGGCGCCTACAAGGTAGTTTTTAGTTAGAAGTAAGTACTAACGTAGTTTTTAAGTTATGATCGTTAGTCCGCTTCCTCTTAGACTGCATCATCCCTTACCATCAGATGAGATTACAGTTAAGGCCTAGCATATATCAGAATAAAAAAAACCAATGGTTAAGCCAGAATATTGCATCTACGTGAAGAACGCGTTGCACCACCCACCCTTACTGTAGTGTGGACATTTACCTACGAAAAGAGACATTCATTTATCATTTCTCATTAAAATTATGCATCCAATTAATTTTTAGAGTTCCGTATCTCCAAAGAACAAAGGAACCCTTGTGGGATCACTTCGTTGTCTGTCTGTCTATTGTGTCTGTCAAGACCGGTCAAGGAATCAAAACCTATAGGATACATTCCGTTAACGTAGAATCATTTAGCAGATAAGTCGTAATGTCTTATATCACAATTTAATAGGGGTCTCTTCGTCACTCGCTCCATACAAGCGTAGTTCGTCTCTCATTGGAATACTGACTAATCGTACTCAATGGAATTTTGTAGAAACGTTGCGGGAACTAATATCTATGTCTGTGGTTTTCCAGATTTCCGTTAAGTTATTCGGTTTCAAAGTTACGCGGTCTTAAAAATTCACATACAAATCTTTGAGCCCCTGTAATTTTAAAACTACATATTTTTAGAAAAATCTAAAACACCCTAGGTATTAGTTTCTAGAATATGTCTGCAAAATTTCATGGACTTTGGTTGCTTAATATTCAAATGAAATTGGAGCTACGATTGTATGGAGTAAGTGACGGAGGGAAAATTCCGAAAACTTGTGGTTACATTATAAAAAATCAATTTTTTTTATTACTTATACGATGGTACGGAACCCTTCGTGTTCAAGTCCGACTCGCACTTGGCCGGTTTTTTTACATTATATAAAAAGACCATTCCTCATTTCTGGCCCTCAGCTTGTCAGTATGTTTACACCAGTTTTACACTAATGTTTAGGTTTTATTTTTTACACAAGTGGTTATACAAAGGGTATGAAATTGCGTGCTATACTCGTAAAACCCCCGGCGGACAGCTCTGAGCACCATCAACACGGCACACGTTAGTCGTCGAGTTACACGTTTGAAAGTAGCCGTGTGAATTGTACAGGGGAACCAGCATGCAGAATGGATATTTTAGTCAAAGTCAAAATCATTTATTCAAAGTAGGTACAATTGTACTCTTTTTGATGGTCGAAATTGTTAAATTTGTACGATATAGTGGTGATAATTAATTACGTAACTTAAAACTAAAGCTACGAGGGTTTAACTACTATCACCGTTTTCCTTCATTTAGACTAAAAATTCCGCAGGAATTTGTAAAATAAATATCGTCAAATGAACGTTTCCAGGATGGCACAGAGATAGCTTATCTCTTTGCCAAACTTTGTCAAAATCAGTTTATCAGCTAGGCACTTCATTGGTTTTAACAGACCGTTTGTTACTCGTGAGTCCAATTTTTTCAACCAAATCAGACAGTTTCTGTTTGTAGAGCTGTCAAATTGACGTCACAAATTACTTGCGAGCAAAACATGTAAAAATGACAAAAATATTAAGAGTAAAATGGAATTTATATTGCACAATTATGCAGGAACTTAAACATGCACACTCTGATTTATCTCAGAGGTGCCTACAGTCTACACCCTTAATTTTTTTTAGGTTTGACTTGCTTCTATAATAATTATAATCTCTAATCTGATATAAATTCTACTTATTTCATGCAGGGATAATCGAAATTCAGTATCTATCACCGCTAATACTAGCGGTGAATTTTATTTTTCGTAGCATAGGCAACAATTGCAAAATGAGTGTGCTTCCATCTTATACCATTAGGTGAAATTGTAGCATAGTTAGATTATCAATATGTAACTAATAAATATGCTTAAATAAAACTTTTTCATTCTGAGAGGACACCTGTTCTCAGTAGTGGACCGGTGATGGGTCAATGATGATGATAACCTAATAAATATCACTACCCATATTATGATAAATGCGAAAGTGTGTTTGTTTCTTGGTTTATTAGTTTGTTGGTTTATGCTGCAATCACGTCGCAACAAAGACGATCGACGGAATTTTTTGTATGAGTATGGTTAAAGATCTGGAAAGTGACAAAGGCTACTTTTTATTCCGAAAAATCAAACGGTTCCCACGCTATTTGAAAACCTAAATCCATGCCAACGAAGTCATGACATCAGCTAGTCTGTCATAATTATTTTTTGGACCCTATAGTCTTGTAGTTTGCTAGAAGTTTTTCTTCGTATAACGTCTCCCCTGGGAGAGCGCGTTCGTTTATTCGTTTAAGTATTATAGGCACCCCCTTTTGTTCGGCTGCGTGCTGGAAACACAATGTGACGCTTTTAAACAACAAAATGGCTTTTTGTGGTGTTATTGTGGAATTTTTCGCGCTACGAAATATAATATTTTTGTAACTTGTAGGATTTATGTCTGAATTTGGCAAGACTATTTCGGTTATCTGCGGAATCAAATGACGATATTTCCGCTTCGTAATTTTATACCTTACTAGAGGATGCCCGCGACTTCGTCCGCGTGGATTTAGGTTTTTAAAGATCCCGTGGGAACTATTTGATTTTCCAGGATAAAAAGTTGCCTATATCAATTACAGGGACGCAAGCTACCTCGGTACCAACCATACAAATCGGTTAAGCGGATAGGTTTTTGGGAATCCCGTGGGAACTCTTTGATTTTCCGGGATAAAAAGTAGCTTATGTCCGTCCCCGGGATATAAACTAACCCTGTACCTTTCGTCAAAATCGGTTGAACTGTTGGGTCGTGAAAAGGTAGCAGACAGACAGACAGACACATTTTTTTAGGGGTCTGTACCCGAAGAAGGGTGCCAACGGGACCCTATTACTAAGCCTCCACTGTCTGTCCGTCTATCTGTCTGTTACTGGGCTGTATCTCGTGAACCGTAATAGGCAGAGAGATGAAATTTTCACAAAATGTGTATATCTAATGACGCTATAACAACAAATATGTAATAAAAATTTTAAAAAAGCCGCCATGACAATAGCCCGGTGCGGAATAGAAGCGGGTGTACGGGGTGTCCCCCCGCCTCATAGCTCCGATTGCCATCTCGACCTGTCCCGTACTATATAATATAATATAATTCCAGAATTCTGTGGTGTACACAAACATTATAAATAGTAATGTCCTAGTCAAATCCAAACATGTCAAAGGTAAAATAAACAGGTTAGCAAATAAAACAGAATACAAAATACACACAATCAAAATAAACGCAATAAAATATTAATATTTTTGGGATTGACTGGTATTGAATCTGTGACTGGTCCCTTGGGAAATCAGGGACGCCCACCCCCCTGCTTTCGCCATCTAATATTCTAACGCTCGTTAGAATGATCAAAACAAGACGGTGCTTCTTTTAGAACGAACGTGATACTATTAAAAACACATTATGGCTTTTATAAATTGTTTTTTAACCCCCGACCCAAAAAGAGTGGTGTTATAAGTTTGATGTGTGTATCTGTGTATCTGTCTGTGGCATTGTGGCTCCTAAGCTAATGAACCGATTTTAATTAAGTTTTTTTTGTTTGAAAGGTGGCTTGATCGAGAGTGTTCTTAGCTATAATCCAAGAAAATCGGTTCAACCGTTTGAAAGTTATCAGCACTTTTCTAGTTACTGTAACCTTCACTTGTCGGAGGTGTTATAAATTTTTAATTTACACTTGTATATATTTTGTGGTGTACAATAAAAGTATATTCATTCATTCATTTATTCATACTAGATGATGCCCGCGATTTCATCCGCGTTGATGTAGGATTTTAAAAACCCCGTGCGAACTCTTTGCTTTTCCGGGATAAAAAGTTGCCTCTGTCAATTTCCAGGACGCCAACTACCCCTGTACCATTTCATATAAATTGGATAAACTGAAGAGCCTTTAAGAATCCCGTAGGAACTCTTTGATTTTACGGGATAAAAACCGGCCAAGTGCGAGTCAGACTCGCGCACTTAGAGTTCCGTACTCGGGTATTTTTTCCAACATTTCGCACGATAAATCAAAAACTATTATACATAAAAATAAATAAAAATCTAGGCAGACGACATCAAATGAGTAGCAGAGAGCCGCTGGATTCAGGCGGCGCAAGAGCTAGGCGTATGGAAGTCCTTACAAGAGACCTATGTCCAGCAGTGGGCATATATTGGTTAATAATGATGATGATGATGCTTCAGTAATTATTTGAGTAGTTATTATTATTAAAGAAAAAAAACATTTTTAGGCGGAAATTCTTTCAACTGGTAAAGAGGTTTAAAATGAAAGTCATACCAAAGAGCATCTAAGTGGACAAATTGCCAGCTACGGTCGAGGGAAGTGATAAGGTTTTTTTTTTAACAATATTATCAGCTTGCTATTTATTAAAATATCAACTTACAAGTGCTTTTGAAGAAACTAACATTAGTATTTAAATGACTTTTTTCCTGTATACAGCGATGAGCTGATATAAATCTGTTGAATATACTTTACTGTTTTATTTGAAATTTGTTATTGGAAACTGCTTTTTCAGCACATACCTAAACATTTTGTATTTGAATTTATTTTATCAACTTGATGGAACACGTCGCTTTGAATTTTAATTCAACATTGTTGGGATGTTTCTGTCTATTTTAATTATATTTTATACATATTAAACAGTTAGCTACCTACTACCATTTTCATCCATTTTTAGTCATTAAACTGCAAGGCTAACCATACACCGTAAGCAATAACCTCAAATACAGACCAAAGAGTTTTGCTACACTGTAATATTATCATCACTTAAAAGGGCTAAGGTCATAATTAGGCTGGTTAAGATAGATAGATAGATAGATAGAACACTTTATTGTACACAAAAACATATATAAAGGAACACAACACAGAAAGAAGAAAACAAAAAAAAAAAACAATTGTGTGCAAAGGCGGCCTTATTGCATGGAGCAATCTCTACCAGGCAACCTTTGCTGAAAGGAAAAGCTAAGCTAGTGTTGGATAGTACCAAGTCGCAAGGAATTTTTAAAAGACTTATATATACCTATATTTAATATTATATTAATAAGTTAAGTAAGTTAAGCTAAGCTATAAGGGTTACTCTCTATATAGCCAAGGATAATCGAATTGTTTTTAGTAAAATTTCTTCACAAAATATTTAAACTTTGTTCTCCTTTTGAAATCCAATTATCTGGAATCCACTTCAAATTTTTTTACGCCGGGCAAAAACTACAGGATTTTTTAGTAAATAAAGTAAACGAAATATCGTAAGCGGCGCATCGAGGTTCCTGTATTGACCTAGATTTTTTGTCTATGACGTAGACCAGTTGGAATACCTATCTAGATACGTTACTAGACAAAATCGTAGAGTCGCTCTAAATTAAATTTACAACGTTCACTCGGTAAACCTCGTTTAGAAAAACTAGCTCACCCGCCTTGGTTTCTTCTTTAAAACTTTTGAACATCCTTTCTAGGTGAGGTTCTTAGATTTCTTAAAAATCCCAAGAAACTCTTCGATCTACCGGGATAAAAAGTAAGCTTTATCTTGTACAGGATTCAAGCTATCTCTGCACCACGTCGTCATCCATGTGGATTTAGGCTTTCCCCTCCAATTAAGCGTAAATCTTGTGCTAGGAGTGGGTACGACAATAGTGCAACGGGCGGGGTTTGAACCGCCGACCTTTCGGAATTCAGTCCGCTCCTCAACCGTTGAGCTATCGAGGCTCGACGTAAAACTTTTTGATTTTCCGGGCAAAGTCTATAGAATAGAATAGAATAGATTTTTATTCAAATAAACTTTTACAAGTGCTTTTGAATCGTCAAAATAATTTACCACTGGTTCGGTATCCCCTGGATGCCAAATATCTCTATACCAAACTTTGAAATCGTTTAAATGGATGGACCGTGAAAAACTAGCAAACGACAGATGGTAGGCATAGTATTAATTAGATCTATCTGATTCCCGCAACTTTGATCACGTAGACTATTAAGGTAGTCGTAGTAATTCACGTAGAATTGATGATTAAACGAACTTACCTGAAGTGAAGTTCTATCCCAATTATACGAGTTGCTTCGTCCGAAGAGATTAGGTATACATTGTAGTAATACGTCTAAGTATTGCCTTTTTACCACTTATTTGAAAGCAGAAAATCTGCATTTCTATTTTTTGTATTTCATGTTGGTACCTCTGGAGCGTCACCAATTTTCCTCATTTAGTTGAAAGCCTGCCTCGAACATTAATATTTCACTTATCAGGGGTCCTAGGGCTGGGAGGGACCTAATCTCTTCGGACGAAGCAACTCGTATAATTGGGATAGAACTTCACTTCAGGTAAGTTCGTTTAATCATCAATTATACCTCATTGCTTCGTCCTTTGAGATTAGGTATACATTGTAGATTTTGAAAGATAGTGAAATATTAAAACACTTCTAGGTTTAATAATGTTATAATTATCAAATTATCTATTATTACAAGCTAATAAAACTAAAAATGATCTTAACACAAGTACGGTTACTTCATCCGTATCCAAGTACAAAGAGTACATACAATACATAATATTATACTTAGTTATATTAATTATAAAAGTAAAATTAGTAAAATACTTTTACATTTCAATCAGCTTCGGTATTAAGGATTGATAGAGCAAACTGATTAGATTGATTACACTGAATATCTCTATGATAAAATCTGGCAAATACCCTGGAGTTGCCATTCCAGCCTGCTGTATTTCGTATTGTATCAATATTGATACCTTTTCTATAAGCTGCAGAGGTCGCTGCATGTCTAACGGAATGAGCAGAAAATATAGAAGTGTCAACTCCGCTAACTGATAGCGTGTCTTTTATCCACCGACTAATAGTATTTGTAGATACTGATTTATGTGGTTTCTTAAAACTGATGAATAAGACTTTTTCATTATTTCTTAAAGGTTTCGTCCTATCGATGTATGTTACCAACGTTTTCGCTGGACATATCTCTGGTCGGTCTTTATAAAAAGGAATATTTAGATAAGGTTGAGCTGAACCTGGACGTGACGTTTTTATTAAATCATGTATTTTTATTGATATTAACTGATGATTATTATTAATAGTTATATTATCTAAATTTATTTTTCCGATAGTCTGTACTCTGTGTGCAGTCACTAGCATGAGTAAAGTGACGACCTTTTTAGTCAAATATTCTAAATTTAAATTGTTATTTGGATACCAATTTGCCAAAAATTCTAAAACTACGGCTGGATCCCATGTTATATCATATTTTGGGGCTGGCGGACGGAGTCTATAGAAACCTTTGAAAAGCCTAGTAATGCGGTCATCAGACCCTACTCTCGATCCTAGGATCAACGATAGAGCGGAGCGATGACTGTTTAATGATCCATATTGTAAACCTAACTGGAACAGTTCAGTTAGAAAATAAATAACCATTGGAGTTGACGCTTCATATATATCTATATTGTTTTTTCTACAAAAGCTTACCCAACGTCTTATAGCGACGTCATATTGTTTTATTGAATTTTTTGACAGGGAAGCTATCATAATATTTAAAGATGACGGTGGTACACTCCTCTTCAGTAATGCCGTCCTGATAACTTCCCTGCAATCAACGTCAGCTTGGGATGGCTGTTGGAAACAGATAATAATACATTATCATTATGATCAAATTGAATTAGTTCAGAACAGAGAAGGCTTTGAAATAGCGGAAACCAGGGTTGCGTGGGCCAAAATGGAACCACGACTATACCCTCAGCCTGATCTGTTATTATTTTTCTTAAAACTTTTAATATAACTGCAAATGGAGGAAAAGCGTAGAAAAATAGATCTTTCCAGTCTAATGTAAATGCATTTATAGCGAATGCGCCGGGGTCTCTATTCCATGAGACGTATCTCTTACACTTATTATTTATTCTAGATGCAAAAAGGTCAACGTGTGGCTGCCCTAAAACTTGTACAACTTTTTCAAAGGCAAGATCTTTTAGCTCCCATTCGGTGTCTGGATGGGATCTTCGTGACTCCGCATCTGCTATTTCATTGTCTTTGGAACATATATATGAAGCGAACACGAAAATCTCGCGAGCTTCACACCACTGCCATATAGATCTTGTTATTTCTGTAAGATGTGGAAACCTAACCCCCCCCATACGATTGATATAAGAAATAGCAGTTGTGTTGTCAATACGCAATAAAATCTGACAATTTTTTAATGCTTTTGCGAATATCTGAAGGCCTAAGAAAGCCGCGAGTAGTTCTAGATAGTTGATATGTTTGACAGATTCTGAACTACTCCACTGACCACTGGCGGTCTCCCCACCGCATGCCGCCCCCCACCCTGTTTTACTAGCATCAGAAAAAATTTCCAGACAGTAGCTATCTTGTTTAATGGGATTGACTGTCACTTCAATAGATTTTAACCACCACTTAAAATCATCCTGCAAATACTGAGGAAGCGACATGTAGCTATCGTAGTTATCCGAATTATACAAAGCAAGATATTTACATCTTTCCATCTGTTTGGTATACATCCAACCATACTGAATCGCGGGACAAGCCGCAGTGAGGAGCCCTACCAACCGCGCAAAATGTCTTATTTTACAACGAGTTTTTGGTTTAAATAATTCTAACTCTTGTTTAATTAAATGTCGTTTTTCTTCAGTTAGACTAACGTGAAATTTTTTCGTATCAATCAGGAAACCGAGATATTTGCAAACAGTATTTGGGGTTATACAGCTCTTTTTTACATTGATAATAAAACCTAAGGACTCTAAAATATTGATTGTATGTAAAATATTTTCTAGACAAATCTGATAAGCTTTAGAAATTATACAATGTCATCTAAATATATAGTTGACAAGTAGCCCAAAGATCTGAGTAAACACATCACCGGCTTTAATAGTTTTGTAAAGACGAAAGGAGCAATATTCAGGCCAAATGGTAAAACATTAAATTGGTACAATTCTCCCTCAAATTTAAATCGAAGGTACTTTCTATAACTAGGATTTATAGCTATTAAGAAATAGGCATCCTTTAAATCTAAAGTGGCCATCCAACTATTCTTTGATATTAGTTTTAATGTTGTCCTTAAATCTTCTATTTTAAAGTGATCTGTTGTGATGTATTTGTTTAAGGCCTTCAGATTTAATATGAATCTATTCTTACCATTGGGTTTTTTAATAAGAAAATAACTAGAAAGAAACTGTTCTTCACATGGATCACATTGTGATATAGCACCGCTATTCATTAGATCTCTGATAGCCAATTTGTATTCAAGGGATTCAGATGTTGATAATAAACGCGAACTCGGTTCGTGAGATTGTAAAACTGTTTTTGAGAATGGAATTTCGTATCCTTTCACCCACGATAGTATGACTGGATCATTAGTTATCAGTCGCCACTGATTATAAAAATAAGACAAACGTCCCGCGGAACGTACCGGGTCTAGCGGCGCGGGCGTGGGGGACGCTGAGAGCGCGGCGGCTGCTGCTGCTGCTGCGGCTGCCGTGAGCGCGATGTCGTCGTGGCTGTCGGCTCGTACCTCCTCGCTGCTCCCGCTTGCCGAACTGCCGGGAACGGAGGCTTCCGGTTTAAAGTTTGGACAGGAGCCGGTCTCAGTTTCTGCGCTGGGGGGTTTTTCTTGCGGGTGGGATTATTTTTATCTCAGCACCCGATTTTGATATTGCTTTTGCAGCCTTGAGTGTGTCGGACAACTTTTCGCCAAACAAGAAGCCGTCTATTTCCGTATTAAAGAGTTGATCTTTGATATCCTTCTTTATTGTAGAGCATATGAAGCTTCTTATACTGTGTATCGCACATTAGTTGAGCGGCCTCGATCAATAATTTTATCACGGATTGATCTCTGTGTTCTAATGAGAACAAACGTGTGAGAGCTTGGCTAATGCACGATATACCTGCTGCAACCTGCGTTTGCTTATTTTCTATCGCCTTATCCTTTTTAATGAGCATATCCGATAAAGCAGCCTTAATCTCTGGATTTAGTTTTGGTGCATCAATTTTAGTACAATTCTTTGGCACAAGATGTCTTTCCAATAGCTCCTTTTTGACATCTTTGGATAAGCCCATTGTGGCAATGTGCTCCCAACGCACTGCTAACTCACTTCGAATGTCTGGTCCATACTTTTTATCCTTTGAAGGCGTTTCTCCCAATAGAACTAGAATCTCCTCATCCAGCTCTGGAGGGTCAACTGCCAGTCCTGTTTCAGAGGGCAGTTCTGGCTGCAGTGTATCCCTGACGACGGCATTTGCCGTTGAGGTGGACGTGCCTGGCTGCGTCTCATCAACAATCCCTGGCATTAACTCGGGTTCGAGTTGTGATTCGTCTGAAAAATGACATAAAACAAGTGTAGGTAGGTATTTGATATCATTGCTATGCCCGCAGCGAAGGATTAATCCCTTATAGATGGCCACAACTGAAATGCATAAACCATAGGTAGGTAGGTTGGTATTTAGTATGCGGAAACTTCATACGAAATTACGAAAGTAAAGTAAGAGTAACATTCCTTTTGAATGTACACAATTACTAATATAAGCATATTAAACTTTCGGAATCCCAAATGATTTGAAGGTGGGAATACTGCCTTGTAACTAGTACACCATTAATTGGAAAAATGACGTCCTATCACTAGTTTGATACGGAAATAGTCCAAGCAACTATTCACAATATCACTAGAAATAGGTAACGGTTCATGTAATGATCTTCATGCTCTGGAATTTCCAAATAATGTGAAGGTAACATCCCCAAACATCTCAACATAGTTGAGATCAATAGTGTGTCGACGAGGGTGGCATATATTATACTCAAGCTGAATCAGAGGTATTCTCTGAAGATTGTACAAGCCTATGCGCCCACGTCGACATACTCCGACGAAGAAGTAGAGGCCTTTTATGAGGACATCTCGATGGCCATGGACAAAACAACTAAGACTCACTTCGTCGTAGTTATGGGGGACTTTAACTCTAAGGTGGGAGTACAAGAAGACGGCGAATCAAAAATGGGTTCATACGGTTTTGGCACCAGAAACCACAGGGGCCAAATGCTAGTTCACTTCTTGGAGCGGAAAGGGCTGTTCTTAATGAATTCGTTCTTTGAGAAGAAGCCCTCTAGAAAGTGGACATGGCGTAGCCCGGACAATGTGACTCGGAACGAGATCGACTTCATCATGACGGACCGTAGATACATATGTGAAGATGTCTCAGTGATCAATAGGTTCAATACTGGCAGCGACCACAGACTTGTAAGAGGTATCTTGCGTATGGATCTACAATTAGAGAGGAACCGTCTGATGAAGTCGGCTCTCAGACCAAAATCGTCCCAAAACTTCAGCTCAGGTAACTTTCAAATAGAGCTCAAAAACCGGTTCGAACTGTTGGAAACCACCTTAGACATTGACCAGAGATTCAACCACTTCGTTGACGTCGTTCGTGAAGTGGGCCGCAAATATTGTCGTCATGAGCCGAAAAAGGAATCTAAGATCTCCAAAGATACCCTAGAATTAATGGAGAAGAGACGAGATACTTCCTCAGCGTTGCCTGAGTGGCATACTCTGAACAAGCGTGTTAAGAAACAAATACGGTTTGACCTCCGGCGCTACAACACTCGCAATATCCAAAATGCAATCGAGCAAAACCGAGGTTCAAAAGTGTTTGCAAAACGACTTGAGAGGAGCCACCTGACAAAACTGAGGACTCCTGAAGGAAAGATTGTCACTTCAATACCAGAGGTGTTGAAAGAGATCGAAAGATTTTACGAACAGCTGTACTCTTCTCAGGCTCCTAAAGCGGCTCAGGACACGAGCGACAAACGAGCGACCTTGACACGCCACTACACCGAAGACATACCAGAAATTGACATTGGCGAGATGCGAATAGCCCTCAAACAACTCAACAACAACAAGGCGCCGGGTGATGACGGCATCACATCAGAACTCCTACGTGCAGGAGGTACCCCTGTACTCACAGAGCTTAAGGAGTTATTTAATGACGTCATCATGAATGGAACAACGCCGAAAGCATGGAGCAAGAGTGTAGTAATCCTCTTCTTTAAAAAAGGAGACAAGGAGCTGTTGAAGAACTACCGGCCGATTTCTCTCTTGAGCCATGTTTATAAGTTGTTTTCGAGGGTTCTTACAAATCGCCTCGCCCGAAGACTTGACGAGTTCCAACCTCCAGAACAGGCTGGGTTTCGAAAAGGCTATAGTACCGTAGACCACATACACACCTTAAGGCAGATTATACAGAAGACAGAGGAATATAATCTCCCACTCTGTCTTGCCTTTGTGGACTATGAGAAAGCCTTCGACTCTATCGAAACTTGGGCTGTTTTGGAATCATTGCAAAGATGCCAGGTCGATTGGCGGTATATCGAGGTGCTGCGATGTATTTACGATTCTGCGTCAATGACCGTCCAAATACAGTCTCAGCAGACAAAACCTATCAGATTGCGAAGGGGTGTTAGACAGGGGGACGTAATATCTCCAAAACTGTTTAACAGTGCACTGGAAGACCTCTTCAAAACGCTGGACTGGAAAGGACGAGGACTTAACATAAATGGCGAGTACATCTCACACCTACGGTTCGCTGACGACGTGGTTATCTTAGCAGAATCTCCGCAAGATCTCGAGGAGATGCTGTGTAGCCTAAGCCGCTCTTCCAGACGTGTCGGTCTCGGGATAAACATGGATAAAACAAAGATAATGCTCAATCAGCACGTTGTCCCGACACCGGTTCGCGTCGAAAATGTTGGCATCGAAATTGTTTCACAATACAACTACCTTGGCCAAATAATTCAACTAGGCAGAAGCAATTTCGATGAGGAAGCCAACAGAAGAATTCGGCTAGGCTGGGCAGCTTTTGGAAAACTAAGTCAAGTCTTCTCATCGTCAATTCCTCAATGTCTGAAAACAAAAGTCTTCAACCAGTGTGTCCTTCCCGTCCTCACCTATGGTGCTGAAACGTGGACACTGACAAATGGCCTTGTTCACAAATTCAAAGTTGCTCAGCGAGCTATGGAGAGGGCTATGTTAGGAGTTTCCCTGAGGGATAAGATCCGAAATGAGGAGATCCGCAGGAGAACCAAGGTCACTGACATAGCCCAAACTATTAGCAAGCTGAAGTGGCAGTGGGCAGGCCATGCCTGTCGTAGAGGCGATGGCCGTTGGAGCCGGAAAGTCCTTGAGTGGAGACCGCGTTTGAGCAAACGTAGTGTGGGACGCCCTCCAGCACGATGGACCGACGATATAAAGCGGCTGGCGGGAAGTGGCTGGATGAGGAAGGCTGAGGACCGGGTGTGGTGGCGCTCTATAGGGAAGGCCTATGTCCAGCAGTGGACGTCCACAGGCTGATGATGATGATGATGATGATGATGAACATCCCCAAAAGATGTACACAACACTAATTGGAAAGTGACGTAATATCACCAATTTTGATACGGAAATAGTCCCAGAAACTATTCACAATATCTTTACAAACCAGGCAAATATCTTCTTAGTCCCAACTTCCAAATTATGTGAAGGCAACATCCCCATGAGATGCACACAACACTAATTGGAATGTGACGATAATAATACGGATATAGTCTTCACTATAAATACCTTCCAGTTCGGAATCCATTAGTAAAGGCTCCGGTGAGGCATTCACCGAAATGCTGCTACTACTCGTATGGTCGTATAAGCGTTTTCGTTTCTTTTTATCGAGTTTCTTTTCGATTTTCCTTAATTTTTTCCTTAAATAATCACTTTCATTCTTGTGATTTCGTTTAGGCATCGTTTTTAAAATTATAATTATAATTAACGTGGTGACAGGCAAGTCACTTAAAACGCGAATGAGGAAAATTGGTGACGCTCCAGAGGTACCAACATGAAATACAAAAAATAGAAATGCAGATTTTCTGCTTTCAAATAAGTGGTAAAAAGGCAATACTTAGACGTATTACTACAATGTATACCTAATCTCAAAGGACGAAGCAATGAGGTATAATATTGATATAACTTATATAGTATATCCCGAAAATTAAAGCGTTTCTACGGGATTCTCAAAAACCTAAAGTTGCATTATATTTATTTTATATTTATTTTATTTATTTATTGCAAGATTGTAAGTAAAAAAGATGTTACATAAATTTTAAGTAGGTACGTATCACAATCTGCCATGACATGGCGTGCAAAATTTACTATCTTTACATACATTTTCAATAAGTACATAAAATATCATTCTTAATCAATAGAAAATTTAACAATTCAATATATAAATTAGCAAAAGAAGTTACAGTCATATTCAAAGAAAATTAAACATTAATAGGTAGGTACTCCTGGAGTCACAATTATAAAATAAATATATGTCACAATGTTACAAGTCAAAAAATTTAAATATAGAAATATAAATGTATTTCTTCAGGTGATAATATAAGAGAGACCTAATTCCGGACAAGTAGAATCACATCAAGTCAAATCAATAAATATAATGTCAGATAACTAAGATATTTTAAAATTATAATTTTATGACAAAATAGTTAGTTAAGTAATAACAATAGAAAGACTTGACTATGTTTAAACAACTACGAATATAATGCACAAATCTTAATAAATAAAGTTTTAAAATCAAATCTTAATATTATTTAGGAGATCATCAACTGCATAAAATTTTTTTTCTTGCAACCATTTTTTTAATTTATAGCTGAATTGTTTAAATGGAACCAGTTTGATCTCCAATGGCAATTTGTTAAAAATTTTTATGCACATAGAGTAACAATTTTTCTGATACAGTGTTGTTTTTGAAATCTTATCAAACACTAATTTATTTTGGTTTCTCAATCCTCTTTTTCCAACATTATCATGCAGAGTTTTGAAAAGGTGATGGTTTGTTTTAACAAACTTTGCAACTTTTTTTATAAGTTGTATTAAGTATAAATTTTAATCTTGTTTAAAAATAAAAGCTCTCAATGCAATGTTCGTGAACTCTACTTAAAAATAGTTTTTATTTATACAAGGAAATGAATTTGAAAGTGACATAAATTTTTAGGAGGTAAATGAATTAATTACATACTAGCCAATTTCTGTGTCAAAAATGCAGTGTGAAGAATTTCCAATGAGTATCAATCATAATACGTATTAATTAAAAGCAAACAACTGACACCAACGCTTCACCGCCCTCGCTAACTTCCTGAGGAAACCCGCCCTTAGGCCTCATTCGCACGAGAGCTTTTTAACGTCTGTTAAAAAGCGTTCAATAGAACAAATGCATTCCCAAGTATCTGTTCACACGTTAACGCTTTTTTTAACGCGCACTTTGTATTATGAGCGCAACGCTTTTTTAACACTCGTGCGAATTAGGGCTTAATCGTCAGCTTCAAATGTTCAAAAATAGATTTATTTCAAATTCGAAATTAGATTAGTATTTGTAGCCTCCTATAATGTATTAGAAGCGACCTTAATCATGTTCCTGGAAATACACTGGCAAACATATTACTTTTAAGCCGATTTGTGTGTAAGATAATAAAATATAAAGAATTACCGTTGAATATCAATTGCAATACATTTAATTGCCATCCTAAAACAATTTCATGAGGAAATCCGCCCTAGCTGCCAAAGGTTTGAAAACAGTTTTGTCTTTTCATAAACATTAATGAGGTACTCCTATACATGTTGAAAGCGATATTAATTTATGTTTCTAGAAATACACTAGCAATTAAATTACGTACCAACCGATTTTTGTGTCAAAAAACTGTATAAAGAATTTCCATTGAATATCAATCACAATACACATTAATTGAAAGCAAACTTCACACCAACGCTTCGCCGCCCTAGCGCTAACTTTGTGTGAAAACCGGCCTTACTCGTCGGTTTCAACTTTCAAAGGTTTTATAACATAGCCACTGTACTATTGCATATTCTAGAGACATACTAGCCTCCTATAATATTCCTCCAAAAGCTATACTAATAATGTTCGTAGAAACATAGTAGCAGATAAATTACGCACAAGACGATTTGTGTGACAAACAGAGAGTATAAAGAATTTCCATTGAGGAACGTATCAATCACAATACACATTAATTGAAAGCAAACTTTACACCAACGCTCCACCGCCCTAGCGCTAACTTTGTGTGAAAACCGGCCTTACTCGTCGGTTTCAACTTTCAAAGGTTTTATAGCTTATGCTCCTATAATGTATTAAAAGCGACCCTAATAATGATCCTTGACACTAGCAGAAAAATTACGCGTAAGCCGATGTGTGTGACAAAAAGACAGTATAAAGAATTGCCCTTGAGTAATGAATCAATCACAATACACATTAATTGAGAGCAAACTTTACACCAACGCATCACCGCCCTAGCGCTTACTTTGTGTGAAAACCGGCCTTACTCGTCGGTTTCAACTTTCAAAGGTTTTATAACAAAGCCACTGTACTATTACATATTCTGAGACATACTAGCCTCCTATAATATTCCTCCAAAAGCGATCCCAATAATGTTCGTAGAAACATAGTAGCAGATAAATTACGCACAAGCCGATGTGTGTGACAAAAAGACAGTATAAAGAATTCCCCTTGAGTAACGTATCAATCACAATACACATTAATTGAGAGCAAACTTTACACCAACGCTCCACCGCCCTAGCGCTTACTTTGTGTGACAACCGGCCTTACTCGTCGGTTTCAATTTTCAAGGGTTTTATAGCTTATGCTCCTATAATGTATTAAAAGCGACCCTAATAATGATCCTTGACACTAGCAGAAAAATTACGCGTAAGCCGATGTGTGTGACAAAAAGACAGTATAAAGAATTGCCCTTGAGTAATGAATCAATCACAATACACATTAATTGAGAGCAAACTTTACACCAACGCATCACCGCCCTAGCGCTAACTTCCTGTGGAAACCCGCCCTAACTCGTAGTGCCTGGGCGGCCGACTGTGGCGCCCTTGTCGCTTTCAGCCGCAGTCGCGCGCCAGGCCTGACTCGGCGTACCCGTGTGTGTACCAGTGTGTGTGTTCTGTGTGTGCTGTGCAGTGTGTGCTTGGATTTTATGACGTAATTTTGACATCTAGAGCCTGAAACTTAGCTGTAAATTGGTCGAAAAAGACGCAAGTTTTTTCGCAACCCATAGAAGCTGTGTTTGGTGTCGAATTAGAAAAAAACATTCAAGAATAGTGAGAAAAACATTAAAAATAGTAAGTTTATTTACCTGCTAATTTTTTTCGTGCTTTTTAAATAAGTGTTCAAATATTCTTCAGTTTACGGATTCCAGTTAGATTATTTCAATACAATAAAACTATATTTAACCTTTGTATATAAACGAAATTAAAAATATTCTACATATGGTTTTGCGGACACTTATATTCTTTGATTAATTTATTACATAGAACTTCCATATTTTTAAAAGTTCTTAGAGAATGTATTGATATTAAAACATTTTATTAAAAAGCATGGCATTGATGATATTGTTGAGAGCTTGAAATATTTGGATTTAGGTTTTTCGATATAAAACCAACTACATAATATAATGTAAAATACTTACAATAACAGATTGAAAATGTAATTGCAGGGTATGTATTATAAATTAATTGTCATCAATATAAATCCAATTAAATTTCAAGAAAAATTAAAAGAACTTTGAAAGTGATTAAGTCGGACCACTCGACCAATTTTTTTTTAAATTACTTTTAATGATGCGACTGTTTACACATGTTTTAGAGAGTCTCTATTATAGAGCATTAATACCTCAACAGTTCGGAAATCCGAAGATCGTGGGTTCAAATCCCATCCATAAACTAATATCCTACTTTCTCTCAGTTCTGTTTTTCGGTCAATCGATTGGAGAATATTCGTCATGTTCAAAGCTCATTTTCTTTTTCTTCGTCATATTCTTGACTTCTGAGGATTCTCAGAAGTGAAGAGGATAGCTCCTGAGACGTTTCCATTAAATGATAAAGGTCATTTTATTATTTTATAAGATTTCTAAAACGCTGGCAAATATTTATAAACTGGAGAGTTTTTTTTAGTATCTAGCCGCCTTCGGGTTGTTCCATCATGATGTTAATCGAACGGGATTTCGACCAGTTAAATTGGGAAAGTGCCTATTTAAAAAATTAATTATTTCTTAGGAATTATTAAAATAATGCTAATCTGCACTCGGCCAGCGTGGTCAATTATGACTTAAACCCTTCTTATACCCGTGGATATATTCTGTACTCAGTAATAGACTTGCATCGGTTGAGATGAAGATATTGATTAATCTAGTCGTTATCTCACGTACGGAACCTACCTCGTACGTACCTACGTAGTCGGACCTACTTTACTCTCAAGGGACAAGACCCGGCCTTTAAACTTGCGTAGAGACATAGGCCCAACACGTAGGGCGAGATCTAGCGCACTCTGACCTTCCTTAGACTTAAGACAGAGTTAAAACGAGACAGATGTATATCTCTTACATAAATCTGTCTTGTTTTTACTCAATCTTAAGTCTAACAAAGTCAAAGTGTATTCTATAAATCTCACCCGTAGAGCTCTAAGAAAGATCTAAGTAATGCCATAATGTGAGTCGTGAACAATCAGATTCCTTCCACCCATTGTCGGCTCACTACTGAGCACGGATAACTTCTCAGAATGAGAAGGGTTTTGGCCAGAGATTATCAAGCTGACCAAGTGTAGATCGGCAGACTTCACGCACTTTTGAGATCATTATGGAGAACTCTCAGGCATGCAAGTTTCTTCACGATGTTTTCCTTCACACTTAAAACAAGTGATATTTAAATGCTAAAAACATAGGTGACTCCGAAAAGTTAGAGGGATCGAACCTCGATCCCCCGTATTGGAGGCCAGCGTCTTAAGCACTAGGCTATCACTGGTTTTTATTTGATATCTCAGTTAGTTTCGCTTTGTATACCTACTTGTAAATTAATAATTTAAATATCCTGTCTGAACCACAACAATGTTCAAAATTGTAATCTTTATAAAATTCTTTACATTATGTTAGAAAAAACTTTTTTAATATGTTGCGAAGTTTTTTAATTAGACCATTATGTTGATCTCACAGTTCGTTAAGTATCGATTTCGGCTTTAGGCGGATAAAGTTAAGGCTTTATTGGAATTAGGCAATTAAGTTACTCACTTATACTTAATAATGCGTAGACATCTTTACTTGGAAGTCGTTCATCAAAGGGAGATTAATGATTCCAGTAATCTGGTTTAGTAATCAGCTGTTCCCTCATAACTCCCAAATTACTTTTGATTAATAAGGCGTTGTTTTGGGAGATTTTCAAGGACCTACCAGGCACAGTGGTGAAAGCTGTGATCTTACTCTTAAAAGTGGCTTGGGCGGTTTCTACGTAGCATCGTACCGGATTGCTAAATCATTTGGCAGCATGGCTTCACTGGTAGGGTGGTAACTAGCCACGGTCTAACACCTACCAGGCTAGACCAGAGACAATTATTTAGAAATCATAAATTCCGAAATTGCTTCTGTCGAGAATTCAACCCGGAGCCTCCCATTTAGGTATAAAACCACTGTACCAGGGAGGTCGCCATAACATGATTAACTTAAAGTGAGTAAGTAAACTTTCAGATAATTTAATCGCCAAGATTTATATAAAAATATGATTATTTTAAGTAAGGATTCCAAATTAAGAAACGCTTTATATGAAATTTTATCGTAACAATAAATTCCTAACCGACTCTGTATCAATAAAATTCGCGTCATGTAGCGTATAAAATGATTTATCGATATTCGAGGCCACAAAATTCCTATCCGCAGCCACGTTTACTAAAAATCGCTCGCGCGTATAAAGTTTTCTATGATTACAGTATTGAATACCTTCTATAGTGACACAGACTGTTTTTCTAGTATGGTTAGCATATTCGACTGTAGATGACGAGGTCTTGGGTTTGTTTCCCAGGTTGAGTCAAAAATGTTAGGTATTGGAATTACCTGTTAAGAAATTCTCAGTGTTCAGCCCCATCCATTTGTGGCTGGTTAAAACTAGATGTAACACCACTTCGATTTTTCGCTCTAACATATATAAAAACATTTATTCAGATTGGGCCCCCAGAATTATAAAAAATTGGGTATAAACTTTATCCCACTCAGCAAAATTAGAATTGTGTCCGTGCCCATAAAACTCGCGTCATGTATCGTATAAAATGATTTATCGCGTATTCGGGGACACAAATAAACCGTAGATATATTCGGGGACACAAATAAACCGTAGGTGTCCACGTTCCCGTTTGCAAAAAAACCGTTCGTGCTTATAAAATGTTCCTTGATTCTTCACCACCATCATAATCAACCCATCGCAAGCCCAGGTGTCCTCTCAAAATCTCAGTAGGCCATAGTCTACCTCGATGGCCAAGTGCGGATTGGCAGACTTCACACACCTTTAAAAACATTATGGAGAACTCTCCGGCATGTAGGTTTCCTCGTGATATCTTCCTTCACCGTTAAAAAAAAGTGATATTACAATGCTTAAAACGCACAATCACACTATAATATTATAAAGGCGAAAGTTTGTATGTGTGTGTGTGTGTGTGTGTGTGTGTGTATGTTTGTTACTCCTTCACGCAAAAACCACTGGACGGATTTGGCTGAAATTCGGAGTGGAGATAGATATTATCCTGGATTAGCACATAGGCTACTTTTTATCCCGGAAAATCAAAGAGTTCCCACGGGATTTCGAAAAACCTAAATCCACGCGGACGAAGTCGCGGGCATCAGCTAGTAACTTCATAAAGATGCATGCTCGGGAACGAACCTCCGACCTCTTGAATTGGAAGCTGACGCTTAAATCGCAAGGCTATCGCCGCTCCAATAAATCCGCTTAATTAATTGTTATAAAAGCATAAATTTAGGTTGGGTTACCAACATTATAAAATATTTGGGTATAAACTTTATCCCGACACAGCAAAATTAGAATTGTGTCCGTGCCCATAAAATTCGCGTCATGTATCGTATAAAATGATTTATCGCGTATTCGGGGACACAAATAAATCCATAGGTATTCACGTGCACGTTTGCTAAAAACCGCTCGTGCGTATAAAGTCTTCGTTGATTACCTCTATTCAATAGAATTTTTTCCCACTTCTAGGGAAAAATGTGAAGTTATTATCAAGAATATTAGTGAAAAAAAAAAAATACGAGACGTTTCACCGCGTTTAATAGCCTCATCGGGTGATAGAAGGGCTGGCTCGTTTTTTGCGCAACGGATCAGCCTGGCTGTCCAGCGTGGAAATGCAGCCAGTATTCTTGGCACCATTCCACGCGGGCATGATTTGTATAGTAATAAGATAAGGCTAGCTTTATTGTAATATTTTCTCAATTAAAAAAATACTAGTACTTTGTGTTTAGAAAAGCTTGCTTGCTAATATGCTAGTGAAAATGTCCTACTTTTCTCTCAGAATAAGAAGTTATGCCGTAGTCCACCACGCTTACAAAGTGTGGGTTGGAGACACACACACACCCTTTGAGAACATTACGAAGAACTCTCAATTCAATTCAATTCAATTTATTTAGGCAGCAGGTCTCACGATGTTTTCCGTCACCGTTAGTAAAGCAAGTTGATATATTTAATAGCTTAAAACGCACATAGCTTCGAAAAATAAGTGGTGCATGACAATTTATTCAATGCATTTTTCAAATTTGCAGTAAAAAATATGTAAATACAGTAAATACATCCCTACGAGAACAATTTAATTTTATTAAATTTTTAACCCCCGACCCAATAAGGGGGGTGTTATAAGTTTTACGTGTGTATCTGTGTATCTGTCTGTGGCATGGTAGCTCCTAAACTAATGAACCGATTTAAATTAAAGTTTTTTTGTTTGAAATGTGGCTTGATCGAGAGTGTTCTTAGCTATAATCCGAAAAAATCGGTTCAGCCGTTTGATAGTTATCAGCTCTTTTCTAATTACTGTAACCTTCACTTGTCGGGGGTGTTATAAATTTTTAATTTACACTTGTTCAAATTTTCAGTAAAAAATATGTAAATACAGTAAATAAATACATCCTGACAAGAACACCTTAACATCCATACTAATATTATAAATGCGAAAGTGTGTCTGTCTGTCTGCTACCTTTTCACGGCCCAACAGTTTAACCGATTCTGACGAAATTTGGTACAGAGTCAGCTTATATCCCGGGGACGGACAAAGGCTACTTTTTATCCCGGAAAACCAAACAGTTCCCACGGGCTCTTCAAAAACCTAAATTCACGCGAACGAAGTCGCGGGCATCCTCTAGTTTATTATATTTTCCTAAAGGTATTTAAATTTAAGGCGCAAACTTATCTTTCAAGCCTATCGTAATCTGTTAAAACAACTTCGTAAACCGGTCCTAAATGATGCGTAACTGAATAAGGTCCATAATAAATACCCGTAGGAGGCTTTCGTGAGGAAAATTTAGCGTGTAGATAACCGAGGTCACGGGCTGATATGACTTATAAAGACCCTTTAAATTTTGCTCCACACACAATGCATGAGCGGTAGCGTTATGCGTATTTAGCCTGCACTATTGTAAAGAGTAAAGTTTGTAAGTTTGCGTGTAGGGGGTAATCTCTGGAACTAATGATCCATTTCTCGAAAATTCTTTCACTGATACATAGATACAATATCCCCGTGTGCTATGACATGTAGACAAAGTCATGGGGAAAATTTGTAACTAAGTGCTAAATTGCAAGAAATATAATTTTTTTTATAGTAGTTAGTTTGCGGACTAATAAAATTTAATAATACGTAAGGAACTCTTGAAATTCATTACTAGGAAGTGGAACAGCCAGGCTGATCCTTTGCGCAAAAGTGAGCCAGTCCTTATGTCAACAGATGAGGCTATGAACCGGTGAAATATAACTTAAACATTAAATAAAATACGGCCTTCCATGCATTTCAACCGAGAAAACCACCATTATGTAGCTCTAATAAATAATGTGCTTGTATAACAAAGTGTTTAAGTTATCGTCATCACACTAATATTATAAAGGCGAAAGTTTGTGTGTGTGTGTGTGTGTGCGTGTGTGTGTGTGTGTGTGTGTGTGTGTGTGTGTTTGTTACTCCTTCACGCAAAAACTACTGAACGGATTGGGCTGAAATGGAGATAGATTATACTCTAGATTAGCACATAGGCTACTTTTTATCCCGGAAAATCAAAGAGTTCCCACGGGATTTTTAAAAAACTACATCCACGCGAACTTATTCGCGGGCATCAGCTAGTAATATATAAGACTAGCTAACGCCCGCGACTTCGTCCGCGTGAATTTAGGTTTTTCGAAATCCCGTGGGAACTCTTTGGTTTTCCGGGATAAAAAGTAGCTTATGTGCTAATCCAGGATATTATCTATCTCTATTCCGAATTTCAGCCAAATCCGTCCAGTAGTTTTTGCGTGAAGGAGTAACAAACATACACACACACACACACACACACACATACAAACTTTCGCCTTTATAATATTAGTGTGATAGTGTGATTCTCCGTCCAAATGAACCAGTCTCCGCTACATCAAACGCTCCACTTCACTCAGTGTACTTGACCTAAGAGTCCCTCGACAGAGATTAGATGAAATGCGGGCGCATATCAGCTAGCTCATAAAAGACGTTTAATTTATGGCATAAGTACAAGATCAACTTCACTGGATCTCAGCTCTCCGCATAAAATCTTACGAGACTTCCTAGATTTTAGCATTTTATGTATTTTAATATGACTGAATGTTCTTTCTTAACGTTAGTTATGGATAAAACAAAAATTAGCATTTTGTAAGATGCTGGACGGTTTAATGTTTTTGAAGTCATTCTTTTAGTTTTTAGGGTTCCGTAACTCAAAAGGAAAAATGAAACTCTTATAGGATCACTTTGTTGTCTGTCTGTCTGTCCATCCGTCCGTCCGTCCGTCGTCGTGTCTGTCAAGAAAACCTATAGGGTACTTCCCGTTACCCTAGAATCGTAAACTTTGGCAGGTAGGTAGGTCTTACAGCACAAGTAAAGGAATAAATCCGATAACCGTAAATTCTTCATAGATTTCTCTACATAACAGACAAACATACAAAAAAGCTTAAGTAAAGAAATGTCGCATAAATTAATAATATAAAAATGGTATCTCTGTGAAGGGGATTTTCACAAAGAACGCAATTTTTCTCCTTTATTTTGGGTCAAAGCCTGATTAAGGCCCCGACAGGCGAGCTTAATTCGAATTTGAACGGATTACTCGTAGAATTAGAGAGACACATTTGTAACAACCTTAATAATTTTAAGCTTTATAAACTCAACTGTAGTACAAAGTAGTCGAAATTCTACGGATATGTACCAAATGACGATAAACCTCTGGACAAAATAGATCTAAAAACAGTATATTTGATTTCTCTCAAATACCCAGGTCCCAGATCGTCAATGAAGGAATTTATTTTACTAAACTTTCAAACTGAATGTTTAACGGAAATCTGGAAACCATCTGGAAATCTGGAACATTGATGTTAGTTTCTAGAACGTACGGTCTGCCTCAGAATTCGAGAAACTATTGCATCAAAAACCTGTCGCTCTTATGACCTTTTGCTATAAACACGCCACCCTAACGTATGTATGTGCATAGCCGTGCCACGCGAATATGATCATTAAGGTGTTAAACGACTTACGGCCTTTGACTGTATCTGTCTACAAAATTGTATTGAATTTGATTGGTTAGTATCCAAACAGAGAGCCAAACAACGTTTGGTTGGAGTGCACCACGGGGTAAGCCTCTCTTAAAATAAGTAATTACTTTTCATAAAGGAACTTTCCCACACTTAATTAGGGTCGCGACAGTTTTACTGATTTAAAAGTTTTCGACCAAAAAGGTAAAGATGGGCATTATTGCTACTTTTAAATAATTTTCATTTGGTGGAGTTAGTGTTTTACATGCAATTTTTATGGGAAAGTGATTTTTCGATTTTCCCGCTTAGAATTTACTTAACAAGAAATTTTGACCAAGACCATAGCGCTCATATTTCACAGAACCTTGATTTTCGTACATAAAATTACCAAAATCTAGCAAACGACTGCTTGCTCCATTAATAATTACTTGATTAATAAGATGTTTTTGACTTTCTAAAACGCAGTGATAGGAGCGTTCTAGCTCGCGCGCTCTTTTAACTCGTAACGGTCGATGACCGTGCCTGCATGAATTTCAAACAATAAAGTGGGATTCATGTATTAACTTTGTGAGATTTTACTCCGTGATTTTTCACAGGCTATTTTAAAGAAGGTAGCAATTAGTGCTATATATGAAAACGTGATTTTTCACATGCTACCTGTGAAATGGTATATCACTATTAAAGAGGGTTCGGGTATAATGATGGAGATTGCGAACAATTTCGGATTTTCATTAATGAGGGAAAGCCGAGGTTTTATTTTGAGGACGATATTCTTTAGATGATTTTTAATTAAGGAATTATGTTACCCGAACCCAATTTATTGTATTCAAGATGTTTTTCTATACTTATGATAAAACATGTCTTGATGATTTCTGTACATCTATACTTCTGCACTAATATTAAAAAGAGATAAAGTTTGTAAGTTTGGATATAGAGGATAATCTCCTGAACCGAATCTGAAAATCCTTAATTAAAATTTGTTCTTACAACAACAGCTTTCAATTATGCTTGCGTGGAAACAATCGACTTTGCATTCAGCTGCTTGTTTTAGCATTCATTTAGTTGATGTAACAATAATGGCTGTGCTAAAAACAGTAACAACCGAGTTTCTTGCTCAGTAGATTGAATCTGGTTTCCAAAACCGAACAGATTGTTAGTAGATTCTTTATCTATCATGATATTACCATCACATTCATAATTATTGTCAACCGACAGATGTCCACTGCTGGGCATAAGTCGCTTTTAGGGACTTCTATAGTCTACTCTTTATCCAAAAGCTCCTTCCGACTTGTTTGATATTGTCTGTCCACCTAGCCACTAGTGGGGTCTGCCAACACTGCACTTTCCGGTGCGAGGTCTCTATTCTATCACCTTGGGGCCTCAATTATAGAACCTATCATATTATAAGCCAGTAATTTAAGAAAAATACGAATCGAATTGAGGACTTCGTAATTTCCAATTTCCATTATGTCGTTAAAAATAAATTAAACAGAATTCCTTGTATTTCAACCATTCCAGGATTTCATTTAATAAGAATCGTTCAGTTGTTATGTTATGGTTGCTACTTTACGAAGAATTTTAATAAAGGATTTTTGTACTCTTCATTTTTGCGAACAATTTAGTAGTATTTTATTTCACACTAGAGGATGCCCGTGACTTCGTCCGCGTGGATTTAGATTTTTAAAGATCCCGTGGGAACTATTTGATTTTCCGGGATAAAAAGTAGCCTATGTCCGTCCCCGGGATATAAGCTAACCCTGTACCAAATTTCGTCAGAATCGGTCACACTGTTGGGCCGTGAAAAGGTAGCAGACAGACAGACAGACACACTTTCGCATTTATAATATTATAGTATGGAAGTATGGATTTTTTACGAAATACAGTGTTATTATCAGTTTTATCTTTCACTATAGTACCTAGGTATCTAATCTGGATATTAAAATCTGCAATCTCAGCTTTAAGTATGATGCAGTCTTAGATGGAAGAAGGCTAGCTTGGAAGGGGTATGGCAGTCTTCAGGGTTCCGTACTCTGAATGGAAAAGGGAACCCTTTTAAGATCACTTTTTAACCCCCGACCCAAAAAGAGGGGTGTTATAAGTTTGACGTGTGTATCTGTGTATCTGTGTATCTGTGTATCTGTGTATCTGTGTATCTGTGTATCTGTGTATCTGTCTGTGGCCTCGTAGCGCCTAAACGAATGAACCGATTTTAATTTAGTTTTTTTTTTGTCGTCTGTCCAACGTGTCTGTCAAGAAACCTATAAGGTAGTTCCCGTTGACCTAGAATAATGAAATATGGCAGGTAGGTAGGTCTTATAGCACAAGTAAAGGGGAAAACCGTGAATTTATGGATATATCACAAAATAATAATTAAAAAGCGTTGTACGATGGTACGAAACCCTTCGTGAGCGATTACGACTCGCACTTGTCTGGTTTTTTTTTATTAAAGTACCCCTCATATTATAATACGATTTTTTGCGACGATAGATAATTTAGTATGCCCCTAATGTAGCCCGATTAAAGTATTAAACGAGTGTCTCTTGAATTTTCCACGAAATCCCGACAAACGCGAACTAAGCTCGCCCCTCGGGATCTTAATTTGCCCTTGACCGAAAAATCGAGATGAAAAAGATGAAAAAATCTGTATGAAACTTCTTTAGTAAGCCCCTGTAAAAAAAATATAAAAGTGCTAATATGGTCTGTTTCTCGGGAAAGAAGAAAACTGATTTTTGTTTAAAACCAAAAATAATAACAATTTCTATTATTACTTCTAAGACTTCTATTAAGACTTCGTCCGCGTGGACTAAACAATTTTCACATTTTACACCCTTAGGGTTTGATTTTCAAAAAATCCTTTCTTTTGCGGATGTCTGCATCATAATAATAACTATCTGGTTGCCTTTCAGCCAGTCCAGTAGTTTGAGCTGTCCGTTGATAGATATACTAAGGTTCTCGGAAGACTTTCTTAACGTGTTAATTACATGTGAAATGTGGCCTTATCTCATCTCATGATCAACCCATTTCCGCCCCACTACTGAGTACGGGTCTCCTCTCAGAATGAGAAGGGTTTAAGCTATAGTCTGCCACGCTGGCCCAATGCGGATTGGCAGACTTCACACACCTTAGAGAACATGGAGAACCCTCAGGCATGCAGGTTTCCTCACGATGTTTCCCTTCACCGTTAAAGCAAGTGATATTTAATTGCTTAAAACGCACATAACTGAAAAGTTAGCGGTGCGTACCCGGGATCGAACCCCCGACCTCCGATTAGGAGGCGGACGTTCTAACCACTAGGCTATCACAGCTTCGTGGCCTTTTACCTATTAGCTTTATTTTAATTTGTAGTTATGATTTCCAATAATAGTTAAATAGTTGTTCGTTTCGTTCACATAACACTTTGAGAATTTTATAATTACTCCAACGACTTCTTTAGACTGGTATAAGGAGCGGAGCTTTGTTTTAAAATTGAAAGCATACCTACGCGTAGAGTTTGCGTAAACACTACGCCACTATATTTATATATCTTTGTTATTATTCTAGCTCTAGACATGTCAATGAAGAGGAATTGAATTACTAGGTTTAGGTATGACTAGTATATAGACTAGATTTTTGAATAGTGCCTTAACCATTAAGAACTCAAGTCTTATTGGATAGAATCAGGCGTTACTTTGCGGAAGTTCATGTTTAGCAAGAAACAGTTAAAATTATTTTGCTATAATCCGCCAACAGAAAAATCTGTATGGTCAAACATGCAGTTACAAGCTAAGCACCGCTTACCTCCCCAACCAAGCAATAAAGCAAAGCTCCCAAGCAAGCACTGCCACCACCATTCACATGCACCACCACACAAGACTTTTCCACTACTCTCGACGCACGTTTCGCCCCGACACCGGAGCATCCTCAGGAGATTTCGACTTTACAATGCTGTATTGTCAAGATGCAAATCAATGTTTTTCGGTTATTGCAGTATAATTTAGTAACTATCAAAGGGGCCAATTACTTGCGAACTCAATTTTAAAGCGATTGAGCTGTCTTTCCGTTTATCAAACTGTTAACTTGAAGCCTTATTAATGACGGGGTGTTGTGATTGCGTGACTGAAAGTTGCGCAAGATTAATTGCCGAAAGTTCACTCGTTGATTGCTTTATTTCGACGCGTCCGATTTGACGGTCTTCACTTCTATTCATGCAACTACCTATAATTAATATAAACTTTGGGGACTTTCTCTTTCTTTCTTTCTTTCTTCTCTCTGGGCTGGTTTCCGTACTTAAACTTTTCTGTCTGGTGTGCGTGCGTTGCCCCTCCCCACTGAAGTCTTCACTCAAGCCATCCAAGCTCGCTCCAGAAGCGGATTAGACCGCCCAGGTTGCCGAGGGCTTCTTGAAGTGAGGTTGGGGATCCCAAATGGCGCTCTTGTTCTTCTGCCACGCCCGTGCACTCTAGGAGCACGTGCGTCGGTGTTTCATTGACCTCCATGCAGGCGTTGCACAGAGGACTGTCGGTGACATCTGTAACGAAAAGGTGTCTGTTTAGTGGTTGGGGACTTCCAATTCCAGGATTCGCTTCCAGGCACCTACGCAGCTAAATAAATATCACTTGATTTAACGGGGAAGGAAAACATCGTGAAGAAACCGACGAAAGTCCTCCATAATGTTCTCAAAGGTGTGCTAATGCGTACAGGTCAGGGTAGTGGATAGTGGCGAATAAAAAAAATTCTATATAACTAGACTAGAAATTTTTTCTATATAACTAGAAGTGTAATATAATTAGATGATGTCCACGAGAATTCTTTGGTTTTCCATGCTAAAAAGTAGCATAAATGTCACTTTCCAGGTGTTTTTCTAGAATATATTCATGCAAAAAATCATTCAATTGCTCCGTTTCGTAGTGGTAATAATATGTAGGTAGTTTTGCACTCGAAAATAGCCATAAAAGGGGTATAGTAGAAGATTATAACATCAACACTTGAATAGTAGAGCCTTTATGAAGGCATTTAAATGAATTCCTCGGTTCGTGCGGTCGTGCTAATGGGAGAAGTTTATCGCGAAATAAATCATTTTTATGTACGGGGGAGGGGGGAAGTGTTTTAATATATTAAGTCCTCAAATTCTTCGGAAGTTCATAATTGAGTGAGGACTATTCGTGAAATGAATTTCTTATCAGGCAACTTTGGTAATAACTTTTATTGAGGTGTTTCGAAAATGGATTGCTTTGCTTGGTTAAAATTACAATTAATTTTCGAACAAAGAATACTAAGTTTTGGCTATTAATTCGTTGTTTGTTACAAATAGCACCTAGGTATAATAACTTAGTTCGTTACCTAATCATAACTTAGTCATTTTATTGAGGTACCTATTTAAGCAGTCAATGCCATTTTAAAACTCTACTTTTTACGTACTAAGTTACTACATACCTAGTAGGTAGGTACCTACTTATTTTTAATATTATAGTGAATTCTAAAATGACTTTAATTTTAACACATCGATGGCCGTAATATAGTCCGCGTGGATTTCGGTTTTTAAAAATCCCGTGAGAACTCTTTGATTTTCAGGGACCAAAAGTAGTCTATGTCCTTTCGTCAAAATCAATTAAGCAGATGGGATGTGAAAAGCAGACAGACATACATACTTTCGCATTTATAGCTATAGGTAGGTTGATAGCGCCCATTTCACAGCGATACCATGAAAACAAAAGCAAATATCACAGAGCATCCGAAAAATTTCGACGCGAAAGCAATTCTACAACTGATGAATAAATAAATCTAAATTTAGTTTCACTTGCAATAAAATCGTAGTTAGAATTTTAAAAATTCTCGGTTATATTAAAAACGTAGAGATGTGTCACTGGGCATGATTCCAAAAACTCGGCTTCTGTTATCTACCCGTAGATCGTGTTATCGAGATTCAAAATCTGACTGGTCTATTTTCTGGTTACAGGTTTTTAGTGATGGACCCAGAGCATTCACACCTGATGAAAAGTGTCAATCTATAGAATCCTTTTTAGGGTTCCGTAGTGAACGAGGAATCCTTATAATTTCGCCATATTCATCTGTCTGTCCGTCCGTTCGTCCACGGTTTAGCTCATTAGTTGATTATAGCTAATTAGATGTATTGAATCCTTTATAATAATTGCATATGCACTGTACATAAATAAAGAAATATACAAAAGGAGAAACACACAAGTAAATTAGCATTACATTTTACTCTGAACTTTCTTTATTCTTTAGCATAGATGTTATAAAAAATCCAATTACCGAAGGGTAAAAAACAGATAAGTATGCAAATGCAACGCATACAAGCTTGCAGGCTATCGGTACGCAAATAAGCTTTGGTCATCGAGCAACATAAAATATTTAGGAGAAGAGACGGTGCTCTTTATTTCTATGAAAATGGTCAGTAACAAACGTCGCTACACAGAGAATTGAACCAGCAATTATAAACATTTAATTTAGGGCCGATTTCAATCGGCAAATAACTTCTATTTGAAGAATAAAGAGGTATTGACAGTTGTTAGTATAGGAAATCTGTCAAAACGTCTTTATTCCTCAGATAAAAGATAAAAGTTACTTGACGATTGAAGAATCAGCCCTTAGGCAGATAATAAGTATACCTATACAAAAGCTATTTCGAACAAAAAGCGCGTTCTATGAACCTGTCAAAATTCGGGCTATAAAATTGTAAGCAAAAATGAGTTGAGACGAAAGAATGTTTCGTCTTGTACGTACTTAGTAGACATAGAGGTCGTTGATGCTGAATTAATATTATTTTTATAAAGGGACTGTCTCTTGAAGAAGGAATACACATAATAAATAGAATATTAAGGCTAACTGCGTGATAACGAGACAAATCTTCTAGTTGATAAAAAAAATACATAATTGGACCAAGTGGTCAGGTACTTTGGCACTGAGCAACGCAGCGAAGAAAGTGAGAAGTGGTTATTTGGATTAGGCGATCCAAATCTCATAGAACTATGTCAACACTAATAAAACGTCACTGCGAGCTATTTTCGCCAAATCCCATGAACATTGTAACGCGCGAAATGAAATTGGCGCCACGTCATACACTTGCATATCGTAAAACTACTGCGAGTAGGGCTGTACAAAAATCCATAGTAATATTATAAATGCGAAAGTGTGTCTGTCTGTCTGTTACGTTTTGACGGCCGCTGAACCAATTTTAATAAAATTTGGTACAGACTTGGGATATATCCCGGGGAAGAACATAGGTTTCTTTTATTCCGGAAAATCCCTGTACCTCCTATGGTTTTGGATTTCCCCATATTGTCCCAGTTACAAAAACAAACTGTATAATAAATTCATAGGTTATTAATACAGTGACAGCCCTAGCAAGTTCCTACATTCTCTATCTATTTCACTGTCGCTATTACCTTCGCAAACAAGGGTACAGCGCGTAAAGTTTCGGCGCGAGGCCGTAGACAAAAGAAATTTTATAACCCGGAATAGGATTCGCGGCAGCCCTAATTTAGTTTGTCTATTGAGTTAGTGTTGTACAGTTGCGAACCTTGTTAGAGAGGAAAAAGTTATTTTCCTCATAAATATTGTAAAACTAAACCGAGAAGGTTTGTTTATTTACTAAATCCATGCTTGTTTTATACACTAATAAAATAACAGAAAATAACAAATAACATAGTACACTAGTACCGGCTATTTATTATTAGCTCTAGAAAAGTTAAAGAAATTTTTATAAGCACTAAAGCACCATTGTAGCTTTCCAACGACATAGAATTTATGTTCAAAACTAGATATGACGTTTCATAGTAACACTTGTTCTAAGAATGAATACATGAAGGTTACAGTAACTAGAAAAGAGCTGATAACTTTTAAACGGCTGAACCAAATTTTTGGATTATAGCTAAGAACACTCTGGATCAAGCCTCCTTTCAAACAAAAAAAAAAACTAAATTAAAATTGGTTAATTCGTTTAGGCGCTACGATGCCACAGGCAGATACACAGATTCACACGTCAAACTTATAACACCCCTCTTTTTGGGACGGGGGTTAAAAATAAAGCAACATTTGTAATGTCCGCTTCTAGGCTAAGTAAACTTATTAAGTAATTCATTTATTGGCAATTGTGTACGTTTTAGGAAACTTTTAACAAAACGTCAAAGCTTTCTCTGGCACTGACTTGACACTGGCGTCAAATGTTACCTACATTTGACGCTAGGTAGGCTTTAACCCAACTAGGTTTGATTTCGCTCCTTGCCTAATATTTGATGTCAATTCAGGATCAAAACCGCAAGTCCCCTCACTCTATTTCGCTCTGGTTTGAGTTTGATCGATTTCAGAACTCCTCCTATCATAGTCCGTCTGACTAGTTTGGAACCCATCTGCTAAAAGAAGTCTATACTTATTCCATAAGGCAACCCATAAACAACGATTTCCCTCCATGTTTACGCATGCCGTCTTCAAGTTCGCAAATAAAGTAAAATTCCGGGACCGATTCTCAATTTGATCTAACAGACTCCACGACTCCTTCCCCCTTTTGCCCCATTTTGTCGTCTTTTGACCCCTTTTAACAATAGGACTATGAGAGGGAGGCGTAGTGGGACCTATCATATTCGGCGTATACGGGTAACCCTCTATTAGATAGGATATGACGTATTCGCTAAGCATCAAACCTTCCAAGGGCTTATTTAACGTAGTTTGTACCTAATTTCGGCCTATTGGTGTAATCATTAGACCAATAGGCCGAAATTAGACGCTAATGTTTGACATATTGTTCAACTACGGATCTGGATCGGGCCAAAAATAATTTGGTATTGGGTTTTTTCTTCATTCCGGGAACGATCTCAATGATCTAATAGAGTTCGCGGCCCCGTCCGCTCTTTTGTCTCCTTTTGACTCCTTATGACTCCTTTTGACCCCTTTTAGCAATAGGTCCCACCACCTCACCCTCTCATAGAGGGATGGTAGGGTCTCTCATATTTTTACCCCCTACTAAACGGGACATGTATTTCTTCTACTGTCGAGATTTAAAGGGTTTATTATACATAGCTTGTGCCTAACTTCTGCCTCGTTGGTCCAGACTGCAGGTCACAAGGTCCAGCATTCAATTCCCAGGTCGAGTCAAAAATAATTTGATATTGGGTTTTTCTTATCAAGGATGTTGGTTCTGTTGCACCCCATACCTCGTAGATTATAGTCTGCTTAATATACTAATCATAATCTATATATAGTCTGTCTGTCATAATGAAAAGAAACTATGCCAATTTTCTACCCTCAGCAGTGCTTTTATGTCTCTATGGACTGCAAGCCACTGAGTCTATAATACTTATAATTTCTATGTTAGCTCTGAACCAAAACCCTTGGTAATATTATGTTATGTCTTTCCAAAACCACAACGGCTCTTATGTTTACATAAATAATAATTACATTAGAACGACATGTTACGTATGTACTGGACCGTATAGGGTTAAAATATTAGATTTGGGCTATTCACAGAATGTGGTACTATATCAAATTGGATTTATACCCTCACCCCGAGATAAACTTTCATTTGGAGAAACAATACATTAGGTAATATGATATTTTTGTGTGCTTTATGTAATTCGATATTTTTTTGTTTGAAGTAAAACGATTTATTTACTATATGTAATATTTTAAAGGAGTTAAGGTCTTGGGGCTCTTACTTTACGGCCCTTATTTCTTTTTTAACCCCCGACCCAAAAAGAGGGGTGTTATAAGTTTGACGTGTGTATCTGTGTATCTGTCTGTGGCATCGTAGCTAATGAACCGATTTTACTTTAGTTTTTTTTTTGTTTGAAAGGTGGCTTGATCGAGAGTGTTCTGAGCTATAATCCAAGAAAATCGGTTCAGCCGTTTGAAAGTTATCGGCTCTTTTCTAGTTACTGTAACCTTCACTTATCGGGGGTGTTATAAATGTTTAATTTACACTTGTATGGTTAACCCTAGAATGGTTGTTTTCGACTTCGTTCGCGTGGTTTTAAAAATCCCGTGGGAACCCTTTAATTTTCCGGGATAAAAAGTATCCTAAGTATATGCTAATCCAAGGTATAATCTATCTCCGATCTAAATTTCAACCAAATACATCCGGTAGTATTTGTGTGAAAGAGTAATAAACATACACACATACACACAAAATTTCGCCTCTATAATAATATTAAGTGTGATAGTGTGATCACTTGTATTAATCTATGAATCTTAATTTATTTAATACTATTAAATCCACGTTGTCACAATGTAATACATGGAATTATGCGTCAACTAAATTGTAATATACCTTAATATAACTATGCATTAATTATCACGAAGCTAAGTGGAGGTCAGAGACATGTTGAAGGTCTAGTAACTACAGGTTGATCTCTTGATTAGATTATTCAGTTTGCTAAGTAAACACGCATGAATAAATAATATCAAATCCATACAGAGAGGTTTTCGACAGGGGCCAGTGAGACGAAAACTTGAACTATAACGCTACAAGTAAACGGATTAAGACGGCTCTCTCCGTCACTCGTTTCCACTCGTTTCATACAATCGTAGTTCCAATTTCATTTGAATATTAAGCAACCAAAGTCTATGAAATTTTGCAGACATATTCTAGAAACTAATATCTATGTCTGTGGTTTTCCAGATTTCTGTTAAAATATTCGGTTTCATAGTTACGCGGTTATAGTAATTTTCATACAAATCTTTGAGCCCCTGTAATTTTAAAACTACATATTTTTAGAAAAATCTAAAACACCACAGACACAGATATTAGTTTCTAGAATATGTCTGCAAAATTTCATGGACTTTGGTTGCTTAGTATTCAAATGAAATTGGAATTACGATTGTATGAAACGAGTGGAAACGAGTGACGGAGAGAGCGCCGATCTTTTTTAGGGATCCGTACCTCAAAAAATTGTGAAATAAAAAAATTTCAAAAGAAAAATAAAACCGACTTCAAAAACGACAAACACTAAAAAGTAAAAAATAACTTTTGTTTAGCTACACGTGTAATGCACCTAGGTATGAAGTCGAGCGAGCATATTAAAACAAAATTAGAAATCCAAGAGTGAAGCTCGCCCGACTTCATACCTAGGTGCATTACACGTGTAGCTAAACAAAGGTTATTTTTTACTTTTTAGTGTTTGTCGTTTTTGAAGTCGGTTTTATTTTTCTTTTGAAAATTTTTTATTTCACAATTTTTAGTGGCCCTACTGTACTATAATATGCTGTGCCCAGTTAAAACCCTACTGTTTACTAAGCTATTACACTGATCGCGAGCAATTTGCTCCTATCCATTGAGGAGTTCTGTTCTCCATCTCCGAAGATATTCATCAGATCTTCACCAAATTTATATGGGACCACCTGCACAGTATACCCTTTCAAACAAAAAAAAAATTTTCCAAATCGGTCCAGGGGTCTTTTAGTAATCGGGGAACATAAAGATCCCGACGAATTGAGAACCTCCTCCTTTTTTGGAAGTCAGTTTAAGAAAAAACAGAACCCTTATTGGCAGGTAACGAAAATCCGAAAACCGTGAATTTGAGGTTACATCATAAATCAAAAAATATTAATATTTTTAATTTTCAAAGTACGATAACTATACCAAGTAGGGAAAAAGACTTTACCTGTACAATGAACATTCTAAAACAGATTTTTATTTATTTTTATGCATACTAAATAGTTTTTGATTTATCTTGTAAAATGTCGGAAAAATACCCGAGTACAGAACCCTCGGTGCGCGAGTCTGACTCGCACTTGGCTGATTTTATTAAACCCGGTATGCATTATACTTTTTGATTTATCGTGCAAAATGTCGGAAAAAATACCCGAGTACAGAACCCTTGGTGCGCGAGTCTGACTCGCACTTGGATGATTTTGTTAAACCCGCTTTGCTATACTATACGGCAAGACACGACAGACGGACAGACACACAACGAAGTGATCCTATAAGGGTTCCTTTTTTCCTTTTGATAACGGAACCCTGATTTTGTTAAACCCGGTACTGCTTTGGTTTCTATACGGCAAGACACGACAGACGGACAGACACACAACGACGTGATCCCAGGGTTCCTTTTTACGGAACCCTAAAAATTACTTGGTATAGATTCTACCCTAACGAAGCCCGGGTCGGGTCAGCTACTAATAATAGGCCTATAAATGCTACTAGCAACAAGCAATGTATTTTCTTTTTAACAATGCTCCTTAGCTTTTCTTAGCAAACAATCTGCTGTGTACAAAAGCGGCTACGGACTTCTTCCACAGATAGTCATCAAAGTAACAAATAGAACGTCGCTTATTGTCGTAAAACAAGCATTTACATCCAAAGAGTACGACACGATTTAAAAAAACGACATAACGAGATTTAATACTTGAAAAAATCATACCTCTAAGGCGCAAAACATATTAGCAGAGCTGAGAAGTCGGTCTGTAATCTGTATGCGTTGGCTATGTGTCACTGATATTCCACCAACCTTTATAGCCTTAAAATACATAGAATGTGCGAGAAATTTGTTTAATAGCAAAATACATGATATCAGGGGGCACGGCAGTGCCCCCGCCAAGACGAGCCAAACGCGGCGGCCGGGGCGCTACGTACCTTTTTCTCGAAGTGTTTCGCCGTATTTTCGACCCGTCATAACTTCGGTCTGGATGACGCTAGAAAGCTGAAATTTTCAGTATAAGGTGTCCTCAGCAAATTTACCAAATATACCAAATATCAAATATCTAGCTTTTATGGTTACAGATTTATTGATACCTAAAATACGCCGATTTCGTCCCTCACTGATGATCATCAAAACCTCTACTCAAAACCTCTAAGGTACTTCCCGAAGTCCTAGAAGACTGAAATTTGGTATGTAGACTAGAAATTGCATACAAACTACAGGAAAATTAAGACTTTGGAAATGCCCCCCCTCTACGCCTCTTATGAGAAAAGCAAATCTGTAAATTCTGTCGCTAGAATGCTGATATTTTCAGGATAAGATGTCCTTGGCAGACTTATTAAACGCACTGAGTATCAATTGTCTAGCTTTTATAGTTTCAGATTTATTGACAGTCAAACTTCTAGTCTGTAATTCTAGGGCACTTCCCGAAGTCCTAGAAGACTGAAATTTGATATGTAGACTAGAAATTGTATACAAACTACAGGAAAATTAAGACTTTGGAAATTTCCCCCCTCTACGCCTCTTCTGAGAAAAGCAAGTCTGTAAATTCTGTCGCTAGAATGCTGATATTTTCAGGATAATATGTCCTTGGCAGATTCATTAAACGCACTGAGTATCAAATGCCTAGCTTTTATAGTTTCAGATTTATTGACAGTCAAATTTCTAGTCTGTAATTCTAGGGCACTTCCCGAAGTCCTAGAAGACTGAAATTTGGTATGTAGACTATAAATTGCATACAAACTACAGAAAAATTAAGACTTTGGAAATTTCCCCCCTCTACGCCTCTTATGAGAAAAGCAAATCTGTAAATTCTGTCGCTAGAATGCTGATATTTTCAGGATAAGATGTCCTTGGCAGATTTATTAAACGCACTGAGTATCAATTGCCTAGCTTTTATAGTTTCAGATTTATTGACAGTCAAACTTCTAGTCTGTAATTCTAGGGCACTTCCCGAAGTCCTAGAAGACTGAATTTTGGTATGTAGATTATAAATTGCATACAAACAACAGGAAAATTAAGACTTTGGAAATTTCCCCCCTCTACGCCTCTTATGAGAAAAGCAAATCTGTAAATTCTGTCGCTAGAATGCTGATATTTTCAGGATAAGATGTCCTTGGCAGATTTATTAGGGAGTGGGCCATGAAAATGATGTACCTACAAAAAATAGATCCAAAAAAATCTAGGGCACCTGCCAAAAAGAAATGAAATCCCACCAAAAACATTTCATGTAAAAATGTAGCCAAGACTCACAAGTTCATAATGTTTTCACTGTTAAAAAGTTATGAGATCTCTAGTAGAGCCAAGCCCCTAGCTGAGCTTAGATTTGTGCTGGCCATGGGACCTATCCCAAGTCCAAAGTAATATAGCTCTTAAATGCTCTTGACTGTATCAAATTTATAACAATAAATAACAAATCACTCTACTTACAAGCTCTGATTCTACAAACATATCTTGGTAAAAAAAGTACGGCTTGGCCGTTTACAGTTCGTGGATTTTTTATCTGAAATGACATCTAAGCCCGGAATTGCTTCTGCGACCATCACGAAGTACAATACAAATTAGTAATTGTCGAACAAAGTATTCCTTAAGGCCTTAAAATATGTTATGTCATGTAATAGTTTTACGAACATTAAACGGCCAAGCCGTCCTTTTTTTACCAAGATGTAGGGTTTGTAGAATCAGAGCTTGTAAGTAGAGTGATTTGTTATTTATTGTTATAAATTTGATACAGTCAAGAACATTTAAGAGCTATATTACTTTGGACTTGGGATAGGTCCCATGGCCAGCACAAATCTAAGCTCAGCTAGGGGCTTGGCTCTACTAGAGATCTCATAACTTTTTAACAGTGAAAACATTATGAACTTGTGAGTCTTGGCTACATTTTTACATGAAATGTTTTTGGTGGGATAACACTTACACTATATACTTACTTTGTATATTTTTTTTGAATGGCAGCTATATTGAAATTCAGCACCTGGGTTTTTTATTATTTGTTGTTATAGCGGCAATAGGAATACTTACACACTGTGAAGACTTCAACTCTTTGCCACCTATGTTCACGAGATGCAACCCGATGACAGACAGACAGACGGACAGCGGAGGCTTGTAACAGGGTCCCGTTGGCCCTCTTCGGATACATAACCCTAAAAAAGCTCAAATAACAATTGAACTAAATATACGATTTGTCGTTCAATGTAGTAGACTCAATACCGATAAAGATCGTCGAAGCGAAAAAAATTGCCGATGTCGATTTACTCTCTTTTTTCGGGCAAAAAAGTGTATTACGTCATTCGACCGCACTTTACCAGATGGATATCTTGGGTACGTGTTCTCGGAATTGCTGAACGAAAAATACATAATAGTCTAAGAACTGGTGGGAAATCTTTAGAAGGTTCTTGACACTGATAATAAATAAACTGATAACTGGGTGATGTCTCTGTAACTTTGATACGCTCTTTTACTATGTGTACTCTCTAATCCATACTAATATTATAAATGCGAAAGTGAGTCTGTCTGACTGTCTATCTGTCTGTCTATCTGTCTACTACGTTTTCACGGGCTAACCGCTGAACCGATTTTAACCGAATTTTAACCGAACCGACAGACAGACAGACAGACAGATAGACAGACAGACACACTTTCGCATTTATAATATTAGTATGGATTTTGACACGCTGTTTATTTAAAGAGGAGCTTTTATCAATTCCTCTTCAAAATGTCCCAACAGCTCTCGACCAATGCGTCGAAGTGATGAAGTAGAATATCGAATTACCCTGTTTTCAGTGAGTGTAATACATTTTCATCTTTTTTATGGGAAATAAGGCATTATTTTTTCTTTTAAAGTATTAAAAGCGATTTCTTTACGTTCCAAAGTTATAAAACATATATTTTCTAATGAAATATGAAGAGTTGACGTATTAGATGACCCATTTTGTCTAAAACTGATTTTTAATTTCAAACTGGGCTATTTTAGATGGTGAAAGTAGGTTCCGATTTTACGCGTAGGTACTCAGACCTCGTTCACATGGTACAAACAGAAAATACCACAGATATTTTGCAGGTATACGTATTGGCGCATATATTACTATACAGAAACATTCACACGGCTTAAAGGCTTAAACTGTGCACGTTTTTTTAGGTCTTAGGTCAACCCTGCTGGCCAAGTGTGCATTGGCAGACCTCAAACCTTTGAGAAAATTATGGAGAACTCCCAGTCATGCAGATTTCTTTACAATGTTTTCCACACTCACTTAACTAATCGAAAAATAAAACCAAAAAAATTACCACGATGAAGAGCAACATTGTGAAATTCCCGTGAGACATCTCAGGGGAAATTTTGTGGGAAAATTAAATGCGCGCACCATTTCATATTTTTCCTATAGAAATATTAAGAGTTGATGTATTAGATAACCTATTTTGTCTAAAACTGATTTTTTAATCTTAAAATGGCCTATTTTTATTATTTTTATTAAACAAATTTATTATTTGTTATTATAGCGGCACTAAAAATACACATTCCGTGAAATTTCAACTCTGTACCTATTATGGTTCACTAGATACAACCTGCGGACGGACGGACGGACGGACGGACGGACAGCGGAGGCTTAAGTCAGCCCCTAATAGGGTCCCGTTGGCATCCTCCGAGTACGGAACCCTAAAAAGGTAAAGTGCTTGATCAAACAAATGGGTGCCGTTTCCTAAATAAACGCCAGTTATTAGAATCTTTTGAGAAAAAAACCCTGCTTCGTGTTTAGGTTACAATGTGAATACAATACGGCGGATATTACTTTTAGCTTTTTAGGGATGTCGATACATTTCGGGTTTGTTTTTCGCCTCATCAAAAATGTCATTAAATTATCAAAACTTCGATACGCGATACGCGGACGAAATCATGGGCATATGCTAGTCTAATATTAAGTTACAGTGGTCATGAATTCTAGACCCATAAAGTACCGCTGTGCAAAACATTAAATTTACAACATTACTACAGTCCGAGACCCTATGGCTAATATGTATGACACATCATCATAATATGGCATAGTAATAATAATGGTAAATTGAAGTTTGAAAAGAGCAACCACCGAATTTCTCCTCAGTAAGAGGAGCAATTCAACCACTCCTAGAGTCACTAAACTATTCAAAAGCACTGGTAAAAGTTGATTTGAATTATAAAAAAGCTTCTATTCTACTCTCAAATCTCTATATTGGCTACAAAAATCTTAAATCATGTTTTGCATATAAATATTAGAAAAGAAATAAAATATTGAAAATTATTTCACATCTCTTAATATTCCACTCGGGTTTAGAATTTCTTTATACTATCCTCCAAACTTAGAGCAATATCTGACACAATATTTTTACTAAATTGCCAACCCTATTTCAGCATATACCAGATAAAGTTTTTTAATAATGTCCGTTCCAAATTGAACTAATATTTCTTCTGGAGGTTGGTAATGCAAACGACTTTTTTTTTGTTCTGATGTTAAATTCTGCTCCGTCGCTTTGCATATTTCTGATATAAAATGTACAATCAAGGGTATGTAATATGTCCTTGACAAATTAAAAAAGTTAGTTCAATTGCCGAAGAAATTATATTTAGCTACATAATATATATATAACTAGCCGATGCCCGCGACTTCGCCCGCGTGGATTTAGCTTTTTCGAAATCCCGTGGGAACTCTTTGATTTTCCGGGATAAATAGTAGCCTATGTGCTAATCCAAAATATTATCTATCTCCATTCCAAATTTCAGCCAAATCCGTCCAGTAGTTTTTGCGTGAAGGAGTAACAAACATACACACACACACACACACACACACACACATACAAACTTTCGCCTTTATAATATTAGTGTGATAGTGTGATGATATAACATTACTTTTTAGTCTATAAAAGTTTCAATATTCTAGTAGATTCAAGTACCAAGGCAGATCTTTGAAGATGAAAATTATTGGCTCATTAATAGGTACTTTACACTTAGTCGAAGGCGAAAAAATAATAGTAGGTAATTACCTAGTCTTGTTTAACATTTTAATTATTTTTTTAAACTAAATTGAAAATAAAACAGGGAAAACTTTATTTAAACAACTCTACTCTCTTCAAAAACGTAATTTTCAAGTTCTCATTTCAAACGTAATGCATTCACATTGAAAAAAGCGAAACTACTTACTTAAGTATTTCTGTTTTTACATTTCATACACACCGCACAGTAATCCAGTTTAGCATTATTTTTACATGCGCCAACCTGGAGTTTTTAAAATGATAGAGAATTAATCTTTATGAAAAGGCTTAAAACTAGCCAGTGTGTGGTTGTAAATGAATATTCATTTAAAATTCACTTGACGGCAAGTCCGCTTAACCACGGTTGATAAATACAGAACATGGCAGTATTTATGCATATGAGCCTACTATCGCAGCTGGTAATTTAAAATAAGGGCTATTTTTCATGCACTTCTTTCTTCTATGAAAAGTTAGTTGATTGCGATCTTACAGCTGGTCAGACTACAGACAGACAGATGGTACAGATGGTCCATTCTTTCCTAGTGTATCAGGCCCTTAATATATTATTGTGTAACGGACGGATTTAAGAATCCCGTGGGAACTCTTTGATTTTCCGGGATAAAAGTAGCCTTTGTCCGGCCCCGGGATGTAAGCTAACTCTGTACTCAAAATCGGTTCAACTGTTGGGCCGTGAAAACCTAGCAGATAGACAGACAGTCTACACACTTTCGCATTTATAATATTAGTATGGATTTTAGTACTTAAAAACTAAGTACCCAGTAGTTTTATTTTAGTTTCTGAATTCTATCTTGTTGCTTTCTTTGTTTCATAACTTATATAAGTACATTTTACATTTATAGTGCTATCTAAATATTAACTTATTTCAAAGTTCTTTCAAAAGTTACGTCTAAATACTGGCGTGCATTTCAAAATGGAGAAAATTAATTTATAACAAACCCGTCGCTTGGCAAAGTGCTTGTTAAATATAAATGTGTGTTTGTGTTTAATTCCTTTTCATTATGGAGCCGAATTTCAAAATGGATACTTGTTAATTTCGCAATACGTACGGGTTTAATTTGGAATTTGTTGCGGTTGTCCTACCTGAGTGCCTCAGTATTAATATAGGACATACTCGTACGTTAAGTTATACGAAAGTTTTTATTGTAATTGTAGGAAGGTTAGTAATTTTTTTATTAATTTGTGTTACATACACGTTAATATAAGTATGGTGCCCGAAACGTTGTCAGCGTGGATTTAGATTTTGGGGATAATAAGCAGCCATGCCCGTATCCGGGCCCCAGATTTCGTCAAAATCAGTACAAAGAATGGGCCGTGAAAAGGTAGCAGACAGACAGACATTTTCGCATTTTTATTACCCAGTATTTTCAAGTAAGGTTTATTTATCACTAGCCGATGCCCGCGACTTCGTCCGCGTGGATTTAGGATTTTCGAGATCCCGTGGGAACTCTTTGATTTTCCGGGATAAAAAGTAGCCTATGTGCTAATCCAGGATATTATCTATCTCCATTCTAAAATTCAGCCAAATCCGTCCAGTAGTTTTTGCGTGAAGGAGTAACAAACATACACACATACACACACACACACACACACACACACACGCACACACACACACACACACACACACATACAAACTTTCGCCTTTATAATATTAGTGTGATAGTGTGATTCTATATAAACCTTAGATCTTATGAAGATGTATTTAATGTTAAATGTGTTCTACCTATAATGATTAAAATGAAAACTCAAATTAACAAATCGTTTCGAATTCCACACGCATTTACAATTTTCTTTGATGAGGATCAAATGAAAAGCTTAAAGGGAATATGATGCTCATGTGAAACCTGTGAAAGGTTGGCTTAATCGATTGATCATTTTAAAACAATCGCCATTGTAGAAAATGCCTCAAAGTTATAAGGTTTCTGTAACATAACTCACTTGGTCCGCATTAACTACACTTTCAAATACCTATTTAGGGGTCAAATTTTCAAAAACCCTTTCTTACCGAATGTCTACGTTATAATATCTATTTATAAGCGAAATTTCAGCCGGATAAGTCTAGTAGTTTGATTGCGTTGGTAGATCAATCAGTCAGTGACCTTTTCCTTATTAGAAAATAATCCAATTATTCTAGAATTTTCATTACCTAATTTGCTACATAGGCTTATAATGAAGGGTTATTAGCCAACACGCCGACACACCATTCCTCGGTTTTCTCATTACCTATAAATAACAATCTATTGTCCACAAGCTATGTACGAGAAAAATGAACCTCTCAAACGACTTGACAGCAAAAGAACAAGCACATTGTTCCCACCAACGCTGAACAAATATCGGAATATCAAAGTGTATAATTCCACGGCCCTTAAGGCAAGTATACACACTACGCGTGAAGGTCGCGTGGCGCTACGAAAACGTGGGCTCTTCATTCGCACCCTGTGTAATGTCAATGGTGTTGCGACTTTGTGACTTCACGACCCGTTATCGACAAAGACCTCTATGTTCTACGTACTAGATGGGTCCTTTGAAGAAAAATCGTATTCATAAAGCTGTCAAAATTAGTATGACACAAAGTAAGGGGCAATAGCGAGTTATTGTCTGATTTTTTTTTGTTAGAACTTCAAATTTCATCAAAATCAGTAGAAACACCATGAAAAGATAGCACTAGCTCGTAATATACTAGATACAGAGCGTTAAAGGTTAGTTTTCTACGCTTAAGGTAGAGTCGACGTGTGCGACCGCGACGCGCGACTCTTTATACGACACGACGACACTTTATGGTAAGTGGTAACGTATGGAGACCATTAGAAGTTAGCCGGCGATGTGCTACACTTGCATATAATTGCGTAATACTGGGTGTCGCATGTCGACGTCGCACGTCGTAGTTGCGTAGTTCAAAGTCTACCTTTGCATTGCGTCACCATCACGGTTTGCAGTTTGACGTACAGCGTACGTAAACACTGTTTATTACAACCATCATCCATATTATAAACGTGAAAGTATATCTACAGTGTCCTTATGTGTGTTTGTATGTGTCCTAGTAGTGTGTGTCCTATTAAGTTTTTACAGCTCAAACGTTAAACTAATATTGCTTGCGTCCTGGAGGCAAAATAAGTTATTTTTTATGGTGTTTAGTGATTTAAAAAACCTAAATTCACGCTGATGAAGTCACAGCATCAGTTAGTAACAAATATTACAAAGGTTCGCAAACTTCAATAAGATATTTTTGTCGTGCCGTGCAGTTACCATCGCGCGTCGCATCCATTGCGTTTTGTGTATTCAAGCCTTAATTCCACAGCCCTTATTGTAATTTCCATGTTTGCAATGTACCTACATACGTGAAAGCGGCATTTCTGTTTATTTATCAAGCGTAGTTAAACTGGCGAGCCTGAACCTACGGGTACATTTTAAATGACTATTATGTGTGTAAGTACAACATGGAAAGATGGAAACATTAACTTTTTTGTTGGTGTTTTAGAATAGAATAGAATAAAAATTATTTATTTACATAATGAGTGTTACAAAAGATGATATAGGTATACCTATGATAACAAGGTTCAACACATTAGCCGTAGTGGCGTACAAATGTTGTGTTAGTTATACCTACAATTTTTAAATGCATTTTTTGTAGATTTACATGCGGTTCGGTAATGAGACAAAAAAAACAAATCAGATATTGAAAAAAAAAAACGTACAATGGAAAAAATGACAAAACCGAATAAGAAGTTAAAAGCCAGTCATAACCATGGATCATAACCAGGCCGTAATTTAGGCACTATTTTACCTAAGTTTACTGCATCAGTAACATTTATACCTATACTCTATCCACGGAAAGAAGTTAGTTAGGGCTCTCTCTGTTACGTAATTCCATACAAACGACAGAGACAAAAACTCAATGGGCGTTAAGGTTAACCATTTTGAGTCATCAAGCAATCACAACTACTCTATATTTCGATAGTAGGTATTACTGAAAGCAAATCACTTTGCCACGGCGAGACAACCGCTAAAATTTCTGCGTGTATTTCAGTGTAAATTTTTTTAACCCCCGTCCCAAAAAGAGGGGTCTTATAAGTTTGACGTGTGTATCTGTGTATCTGTCTGTGGCATCGTAGCTCCTAAACTAATGAACCGATTATAATTTAGTTTGTTTTTGTTTGATAGGTGGCTTGACCGAGAGTGTTCTTAGCTATAATCCAAGAAAATCGGTTCAGCCGTTTGAAAGTTATCAGCTCTTTTCTAGTTACTGTAACCTTCACTTGTCGGGGGTGTTATAAATTTTTAATTTACACTTGTCTTGTCTTTATTAGTATAGAATATAGATAAATTTACGCGTGCATATGCAGCAAATACTAGTGACGTCACTACCAAACTGCCCGGGCAGTATATTACAGTTAACGATCTAAATCATAAAATACATTTTCACCAATAAACGTCCGTCGCATACTGCATACGAGTACGAGCAACACGAGCGGCGTTGCGGGCCAACGGTGACTTGTACTGGTATTATTTATATGCCAAAATATACCGGAATATTAATAAAATATAATATTCCCTTTATGCGCTTGTTCATTGAGAGTTATGAGGCGAATAAAAGGTGCTCACTTCCGGTTGGGACAGTGGAATTTATCCATATTACCTATAGTGCCATACATTTTGGAGAACTCAGTCGCCATATTAGTATATCTAAAAGTACGATTTTAGACCGTACTTTTGACATGACATGACATGACATAAGTGACTAAGGTGAACCAAAAAAATCCAGCCAAGTGCGAGTCAGACTCGCGCACTGAGGGTTCCGTACTCCGTATTCTTTTGACATTTTGCACGATAAATCAAAAACTAGTATGCATAAAAATAAATAAAATCTGTTTTAGAATGTACAGGTAAAGCCCTTTCATATGATACCCCACTTGGTATAGTTATCTTACTTTGAAAATTTAAATACATTTTTTTTAATGGTGTAACCACAGTTTTCGGATTTATTCATTTACTTGTGCTATAAGACCTACCTACCTGCCAAATTCATGATTCTAGATCAACGGGAAGTACCCTACAGGTTTTCTTGACAGACACGACGGACGGATGGACGGACGGACAGACAGACAGACAGACAACAAAGTGATCGTAATAAGGTTCCATTTTTCCTTTTGAGGTACGGAACCCTAAAAACAATAGACGTACTAGAACGACAACATCGTACCGGAAAGGGCAGCGGAAGATCCAACAAGTTGCAGAGAGCAGATTCGGTCGGCGCCAGACACGATTTGTGGAAGTCCCTAGAAGAGAGTGGACGTCCAGCAGTGGACGTCTATCAATTGATAAATGGGCCGATGACTATAACATAATAACAACGCAATTGCCACGTCACATTCGTCTTAAATAATATAACCGAAAGAATATGTACCTAAGTACAAATATGTCTGTATATGTCTGAGGAATTCGTAGGAACATCCATTAATACGGCATCGGAAGCCGCTGGCGTTCACAAAGAAATGGTAACAAAAGACCGAAATTTCCCCTCCATTTCCTCAATGTGACAACTCTGCATTCCTCCCTGAGGGATTATAGCTAGAGTGCTGGTGGGAAATGTACAGGAAGTGCTTGATAAAATTGTAAGGGTGATTTCGAAATACTAGCAGATAATGTGCTTGACCAAACTTAAACTTAAAGCATTATAAGTTAATTTAAAATTAAAAAGAAAATCGTACAGAAAAAAGGCAGTATTAATATGGTGTCAATTATAAGTAAACGATTTGCATCAGCAAAGACAAGTCAAGACAAATAAAATTGTTCTAAATGATTACAGCTCTATCTGTGTTATACAAATATTGCCCAAAATTATTTGAAATGTCAGGATAACATAAATCTACCTTTAATGAATTAGTAAATTTTCGTTGGAGTCATTTCGATTCCCTTGTCATATTATTACCAATTTATTATGAAAGTTTTAAAATTTATTGACAAGTTAGTCTTTTACTGCATTCTCAGCTGGTATACTTACCTAAGTGATGATGCAGTTTAAGATGGAAGCAGGCTTTTTGAAGGCATTTTTTTTTATTGAATGCATACCTATAATGGTTTCTACGCATGATACTGGAATGCTAAATCGCTTGGTAGCACGGCTTTACCGGTAAACAATATTTACTTTCGGATAAATTAAGTTCCTTCTCAGTATTTCCCACCAATTCTTCGACTATATCGCAAAACATTCGTTTTTGATTTGGTGAAAAATTTACATTTTTCTGGATCACCGTTTCGCTCCCCTAACGGCTTTGTTATGGATTTTATTTGAGGTCATAAACTTTGAAGATTGCCTTTGATGTGCGTTTGTTCCAGAGAAAAAGGAACACTCATAGGATCAATTCGTTGTCTGTCTGTCTGTCTGTTGTGTCTGTCAAAACCTGTCAAGAGGTCTATAAAGTAGTTCTATTGACCAAGAATCATGCAATGTCTTATAGCACAAGTAGGTATAAAGAGAAATTCCAAAACCGTGAATACTAGAGTGTTATTAATTCATCATTCACATTCATTCAAAGGTTTATGAAAACTGCCAATCCACACTCAGCCAGCATGGTGGAATATGACTAAAAACAATTCTCATCCGTGAAAACCCGTGCTCTATTAAGCACGGGTATGGAAATCCCTACGAGAGAGCCTATGTAAGGGATGGATGTCTATAATATATTTCATTTCATGACATCGTACCTGAACGCTAAAACAATTGGCTGCACGTCTTTTCACAAAACTTGTTGGAAGTATAGTACGCGACAGATTGAGATGGCAATCGGAGTGGGGACGCCCCGCACAACCCCCGCGTGGGTTAGCGTTGGGTGACCTGCGGGTGTGCGGTGCGTCCCCCCGCTTCATACCCCAATTGCCATATCGATTTGTCGCGTACTTTATATAGGTATATATTAATGAGATGGCGATTAAGCGTAGCCCGGCGTACCGTGAAATGGCGTGGATTGTTTTTCAATTTAACGCTACGACTTTCTTGTGCTGCGTTGACATGATGTATTGAGAACGAGGGTTTAAGTTTAGCTAGACAGTTAAACTTTTAATTTCGTTTTGCACCAAAAGGTGAACGCACACTTATCCGAAACGAATTTTAGAGTTCTGTTTATGAAATCTCATGAAACCTCGCACGATTTGGACGATTCGACGCGGGGAAGTGTGCGAGGTTTCATGAGATTTCATACACAGAATTCTAAAATTCGTTTCGTTCGACTCGTTCGACGCGTTCGGCTCGGATACGTAAGTGTGCGTTCACCTTAAAGATCCAAACGCATTTGTGCTGCGCTGCACGACGCGACGCATTGGAATGGAATGGATAAAAACATCATTGTTTGACAATCGGAAAGTGCACAATAGTACCCAATGTAAATAAATGACTTTGACTTTGACTTTGAAATAAAACTTGAAAGTTATTGAGGTTTATAAACCTAACAAATCTATTCCACATCAACGCATTCCATCTGAGTAATCGAGTAATGAGATTGTATACTAATATAATAAATAAAATGGAGTGATGGAGTGTCTGTCTGTAATTTCGAAATAACTACCGCATATTAAGGTCATAATATGGTTATTTGAACGATACTATAACTGAATCACACGTTTTTAAAATTTTTGTCTGTCTGTCTGTCTGTCTGTTTGAAAAGGCTAATCTTCGGAAAGGCTGAACCGATTTTGACGGGATTTTCACAGAATAGTAGAGAATTGTTCAGGGAGTAACATAGGCTACTTTTTTAACCGACTTTCAAAAAGGGAGTTGTGTTTTTCTACCTAATTACACCGAAATCTCCGAGATTTCTGAACCGATTTGCGTCATTTCTTTTTTAATCGATAGAGGAACTTTGCGACATTGTTTCATAAAAAATTTGGATTCCAACTCCGCAATCCTGATGCTGCAGGGGATCTGACCAATCCACGCGGGCGAAGCTGCGGGCATCAGCTAGTATTCAAATAAGTACAATTCAGTAGGTATCCAAATTTGATTTCAATAAACATTTTGATACAATTTCTACCATTCTCTTTCGCAATCAGTCCTTTACGACTGGATGCGTTTGGAGTCGCTTGGACTTCGTTTCTGAATTGTCAAAGATAACTAGGTCAAGAGACTCGGAAAGGTCGCCTTGCCATCTTTTGACCGGAAAGCACTGAGCGAAAATATGATAACGAGAAAATGTTGACCTATTATCAAATGAAAGACTTTTCACTAAATTATACGGAATTTTCCAGATGGAGCCACGTACAAATACTTCTAAACATATACCTACGACGAAAAATATATATGTCGATATCTGCATGCCATCCGTCCAGTAGACCTGTGCGTTGCGATCAATCAGTCAGTAAACCAGCTTTACCTTTTAAATATTTAGAAAACTTGTATAAAATATCCTAGATAGGAATATCAATTTTAATAAATTTCAAGGGAAATAAGTTTTACAATTTTAGACGATCGCTATGAAATCGGTTTATCTATTTCATAGTTAAAGCTAACAAGAATTTAACAGAGTTCAACTATCGTGAATTAATACAGTATTAGCTTAGTACTAGATATTTAATTTTGAATTTAATTTAAATCCCATTCCCCAGTAGGAATATCGGAGGAAAATCGTCCAATTAAGGAAATTGTCGGCCATCTAGTTAAGTTATGCAGTTCGTTGCTTGGAATTGAATTGTAGTGAATTCAATATATTATTAATTTACTATTTAATTTAAAAATGGGTGATTATCTATCCAAACCCCCCCCCCCCCCCCCCCCAACCCAAACCCAAAAAGAGGGGTGTTATAACTTTGACGTGTGTATCTGTGTATCTGTCTGCGGCATCGTAGCTCCTAAACGAATGAATAGATTTGAATTCAGTGTTTTTTGTTTGAAAGGTGGCTTGATCGAGAGTGTACTTAGCGATAGTCGAAGAAAATCAGTTCAGCCCGTTGAAAATTATCAGCTCTTTTCTAGTTTTCTCATAGAGGTTTTTGTGTTGGGAGTTTTTTAAATTTTGAGTTATTTAAGTTAATCATCTCTTTTCTATATTAGTATCGTCATTATTAGTATCGAGTTCAAAATTCAAAATATTTTTATTCAATTAAACTTTGAAAAGCACTTTTGAATCGTCAAGTGCATCTACCACTGGTTCGGAATGACCTTCCTACCGAGAGGAGCCAGCAAGAAACTCGGCGGAATACTGTCCTTTCGTTTCAGGGCTTTACTATTTTCTTTAAGCCGAAAAATCAGTTTCGAATTTAGAAGGAAAACAACGTACGAGTAAGCCAACTTATAAAAAGCTTTTAAAAATACTAACCGGTAAGCAAGTCAGCAAAGAAAAATAGTTAACATCGGTAAGTAAATCTAATACTTTATCCATCACTGAACCATAGAAATCAGACTCAGTGCCTTATCAGGGGGCACGGCAGTGCCCCCGCCAAGACGAGCTAAACGGCGGCCGGGGCGCTACGTACCTTTTTCTCGAAGTGTTTCGCCGTATTTTCGACCCGTCATAACTTCGGTCTGGATGACGTTAGAAAGCTGAAATTTTCAATATAAGGTGTCCTCAGCAAATTTACAAAATATACCAAGTATCAAATATCTAGCTTTTATAGTTACAGATTTATTGATACCTAAAATACGCCGATTTCGTCCCTCACTGATGATCATCAAAACCTCTACTCAAAACCTCTAAGGTACTTCCCGAAGTCCTAGAAGACTGAAATTTGGTATGTAGACTAGAAATTGCATACAAACTACAGGAAAATTAAGAAATTGGAAATTGCCCCCCCTCTACGCCTCTTATGGGAAAAGCAAATCTGTAAATTCTGTCGCTAGAATGCTGATATTTTCAGGATAAGATGTCCTTGGCAGATTTATTAAACGCACTGAGTATCAATTGTCTAGCTTTTATAGTTTCAGATTTATTGACAGTCAAAACTTCTAGTCTGTAATTCTAGGGTACTTCCCGAAGTCCTAGAAGACTGAAATTTGGTATGTAGACTAGAAATTGCATACAAACTACAGGAAAATTAAGAAATTGGAAATTTCCCCCCCCCCTCTACGCCTCTTATGGGGGAAGCAAATCTGTAAATTCTGTCGCTAGAATGCTGATATTTTCAGGATAAGATGTCCTTGGCAGATTTATTAAACGCATTGACTATCAATTGTCTAACTTTTATAGTTTCAGATTTATTGACAGTCAAAACTTCTAGTCACAAATTCTAGGGTACTTTCTGAAGTCCTAGAAGACTGAAATTTGCCATTAAGCAGGAATTTCAAGAATTATGAACAACAGATAAATTAAGAAATCGGGTCCCCCTTCATCCCCTCGTATATGAGATGCATATCTGTAAAATCTGTTACTCGAATACTAAAGTTTTCAAGATAAGATGTCCGTGGCAGATTTATCAAACGTACCAAGTATCTGTGTTTCCTGAAGTCCTAAAAGACTGAAGTTTGGTATATCTGCTTCAAAATTGAGTTGCAAGATTCCACCCGAACAAACATATTTACATACGAGTACATTGCAAGTTGAATAAAAGCTTTTAAAAAAAGAGGTAACGATGAGTGGGCCATGTAAATGATGTACCTACAAGAAATAGATCCAAAAAAAATCTAGAACACCTGCCAAAAAGAAATGAAATCCCACCAAAAACATTTCATGTAAAAAGGTAGCCAAGACTCACAAGTTCATAATGTTTTCACTGTTAAAAAGTTATAAGATCTCTAGTAGAGCCAAGCCCCTAGCTGAGCTTAGATTTGTGCTGGCCATGCCAGGGAGCTATCCCAAGTCCAAAGTATATAGCTTTTAAATGTTCTTGACTATATGACATTTATAACAATAAATAACAAATCACTCTACTTACAAGCTCTGATTCTACAAACCCTATATCTTGGTAAAAAAGTACGGCTTGGCCGTTTACAGTTCGTGGATTTTTTATCTGAAATAACATTTAAGCCCGGAATAGCTTCTGCGACCATCACGAAGTACAATACAAATTAGTAATTGTCGAACAAACTATTCCTTATGGCCTTAAAATATGTTATGTCATGTATTAGTTTTACGAACATTAAACGGCCAAGCCGTCCTTTTTTACCAAGATGTAGGGTTTGTAGAATCAGAGCTTGTAAGTAGAGTGATTTGTTATTTATTGTTATAAATGTCATGTAGTCAAGAACATTTAAAAGCTATATACTTTGGACTTGGGATAGCTCCCATGGCCAGCACAAATCTAAGCTCAGCTAGGGGCTTGGCTCTACTAGAGATCTCATAACTTTTTAACAGTGAAAACATTATGAACTTGTGAGTCTTGGCTACCTTTTTACATGAAATGTTTTTGGTGGGATCATGATTTCTATGTATTTAACGTTTAGCAATCGTGGTTATTCATGAAGAAAAACACGGCTATTCACAGGGAAAAATATAAGTAACCGCAGCCATACATTTTTTACCTCCGTAATATTGAAAAACGATGGAAGAGTATTTTTTCCCCGCCATCAATTTGAATATATTTGGAGAACGTAAATTGTCCTCTGACACATTGCTCTGGTGTCCCCTGATTTATTCGTTCCAACTTTCAGTTATGACAAAACAGTATTTGTCAGATATCAAAATATTTACAGATATTCTTTTGTATTTCGGAATATTTGTACTATTTTTAGAGTACTGGCCGCAGGGATTTTAAAAGAAATAATAATTTATAACTCAAAATTAAAAAAAAAACCCGACACAAAAACGTTTATTAGAAAACTAGAAAAGAGCTGATAACTTTCGAACAGCTGAACCAATTTTCTTCGATTACAGCTAAGAACACTCTCAATCAAGCCACCTTTCAAACAAAAAAAACTAAATTAAAATCGGTTTATTCGTTTAGGAGCTACGATGCCACTGACAGATACACAGATACACACGTCAAACTTATAATACCCCTCTTTTTGGGTCGGGGGTTAAAAAAATCGGTCAAGTGCGAGTCAAGACTCGCTCTTTTAGGGTTACGTACACATTTTGTGTCTTTGAAATATTTCTATTTCGAGTTAGAACACGCAGTGAACTGTGAAAAAAAAACCCAAAAAAAAATCGTTTGTTCCGGTCACAGATTATAATCGCGATAATTGTGGCGTTGTAGGGCATTGGCGTTAGCCTTAAAGTAGCCATAACATTAGCGTATTATATATCATACGCAAAAGTAGCTCATGTGAATCTTCTGCTCATTTTACTTATACTGTGACAGCTTAAAAAAATATCGAGGTCAGAGTCCGCCGCTGAATGTTTCATCTGTTCCAGTTTTTCTGCCTTTCAATAGCTCGCTATGCGCGCTGTTTTTGCTACATTTTCTAAAGATCTATTTTCACTTATAAAGAACTTTTTATGCTACGCTTTTACACTCGGTTTCACTTATCGCTTTGCGTCGTATTCTTTTGCTTTGTAAGGCAACTCCTTCCAGTAGATTTTTTATTGACGTACAAGTTAGTCCTATACTGCAATCCCACCTGGTGGTAAGTGATGATGCAGTCTAAGATGGAAGCGGACTAACCTGGAAGGGCAGTTATCATTATAAACACATACCGCTTTGGTTTCTACACGGAATCGTACCGGAACGCTGAATGGCGTGGCGGCACAGCTTTGCCGGTTGGATGATAGCTAGCCACGGCCGAAGCCTCCCACCAGATCAGACCAGAAATTTAGAAATTATAAAATTCCAAACTCTGCCGGGAATCGAACCCGGGACCTCCCCTAATAAGACCACAACGCTTGTCACTGCGCCAGGAAGGCCGTCAAAAACTAAGTATAGGGTAACTAAGTAGCATTAGTATTCTCTGGTTCAAGTATAAGGTGCTACGACCGTAAAGACGATATCGTGAGCATCGTGAGATATAAATGGACTTGCCTCACTGTATGTATATACACTGTGTAAAGCAAAGTAAGTAGAAAACTTAAAGTTCTCAACAAAATGGAGACGTAACGATAAAAACCCGAGTTTCGTTGACTCGGTATAACGAGTCGCAGATTAAGCGCAGTCCGGCGTCCCATGAAATGGATTGTTTTTCAATTTAACGCTAAACAACTTTGGGGTACCGTTTACCATCGAGTTGCTTAGTTCCTAGAGTAGCAATGGTGCTGACTTGAAGGCAACAAAATTTTAAAAGTTGCATCTTCTTCTTACTAATAGATTAGAAAGGGACAGATAAACCTATTTTAGTTTAAAACCGTGAAACTTTGTTACTTCATGTGATAGTTTTGAACAAGGTTTTTAGAATAGAGTAAGACAACACTTTTAAGTTGTAAGTTTAATATTAGCTTGCCATCTTTTTTAATAATATTAAAAAGAAAAAGATGCAAACATTTCCAGTTTAGGACAGAGAAGGACATTGGAATTGAATGCCCTATAAACAAGACACAATGTGATTGGTGTAGGTACAAATTTACTAGCCGTGCTTTTCTTAGTCTGTAAATAAGCGGTGAGCCTGCTTTTAATTTCTATTAATAAGATACCTTCTATCTTTTGCAATAAAACATAATAACAAAGAGTGAATGTTATTTTTTATGATTTATTTAGCTGGATAGTAGGCTTCGGCTAAGGCTAGTTACCACCCAGCAGAGATGTTCTACCAAGCGATTTTGCGTTCCAATACAATGCCACGTAGAAAGCATTAGGGGTGTCTATAAGTTTAATTAAACTGCAATATACCTACCAAGTTAGTTACCAACCTAGCTTATATTTTAGACTGCATTGTCATTTGCCAAACGAAGTTACATCTTAGTTAAATACTAACTTATCATCGAACAAAATAAAAGATAAGTAAAAAAAATATAAGTTCCAAGCGTTATAATAATTAAGTACCTAGTGGCGATGTCCAGACATATGATATAAAAAGTCTGCTACTCTAAGATCGTGTAACTCAATGGCCGTTGACATGATAAATTGGGAGCAAGTAGGTAGTTGCCGTACACTGTGGCTTGCAGAAAGCTCTTTACTTTTTATTCCTGCTGTTTTGGAGAGCTGTTTTTGAGGTCGCAAGCGGAATTGAGTTAGGAAAAGGTTTAGTACCACTTTAGGAATTAATTAATTCATTTGAATTTAAACACTGCTACCTCACTGTTCTACTTATTGCAGATAATAGGTCGATTTGATGATATTTGTTTGCTAGTATTTCGACTTAGTAGCACTAAGCGCCGGCCACACAGGCCGCGTAAGCGTAGACGTAGAGCGTAGCATTGCGTTGTAATGTATGGAACTGTATGAGACATGGCATGGTGACGTGGTGCTGCGTGGTGGTGGTGCGTGCCTCGTGGCTGGCTTTTCCTGCATGTTTATCAGTGGGAGGGCGGGCGGTACATTTCGCATGCTGCATGTTGCACCATACTGCGATTTCTTTGGTTTGGTGGATTATCGCAAATTAAGCTTTTGGTTCCTTGTAACTTGAGCATTGACGCGATTGGCTGGCGAATGGCGGGTTGACGCGATTAGTTAGTTGATCAGACGGCGCGGGTGCACGCGATTGGTTGATATGTCAACTTTCGCTTCCCGGATTCGCCAATTCGCGGGCATACGCTAGTAAAATATGAACCTTGTTAGTACAGTAATTCTTCGCTGATTGCTTGTACATATGATTCAAAGTGCTTATTACCAATTCGAATCGGTAATAACATGGTAATAACAATAAAACTTTTGTTACCCAATTTATGGACAACTCGATAAAATTTTATCGACTTTCCTATTAGTAAGTACATACAAGCTTCATATTTTATTACGTTATTATATTTTTCTCTGCATGTGCAGCTAAATCTCTTGCTAGGTAGGTACTTAGGTATACTTTTATAGTCTAATCATAAGAGCAGTTCATTCGTAGTGTATAGTTTGCTCCAAGCAAACGTGATTGGGTTCTCATTTAAATATTTACCAATCGAACTCAATGAAATGTAGTTGCTTTCTACGAAATAATATCTGCCATCTAAATTGCCAGAATACCAGAATTGATAAATTGCCAGAGTTCCATTAAAATATTTATTTTAAAAGTTACATAGGCTCAAGGATTTACATGTAAACCTAAAAACCTGCGTAACTTTAAAACTAGACTTCTTTTACAAAATCTAGCAAACCGCCGACACAGATATTAGTTTTTAGAACTTGTGCAAGCCTCTTTGTTTTTTGTTGGTGAGCAAAGCTTAACGGTAACTTGAACCTTACTTTAACCGCCTGTTAGGAAACTGGCCTTAGATAAAGTCAGCCAAGAATCCCATAAACCCGTTGTCAACAGAGTTTCAGAGGGAGGCAAACTGCTTTCCTCCTTCAAAGCCGTCATTTGTGTTTATATGGTACTTCCGACGAACGACCGAGGGAGATGTAATCAAGGTAACCGTTTTCGCAGAGGAACAGAATTGAGTGAATTTCTATTTTAGCGTTGGAATTTACCAGATGTTGACTTTATTCTGATGGCTCAATACCTTTCATTCTATAATGGTGTAATGTAGGCCTCCAGGGTTTGGTTAATTTGGTGTTCTTCTTGACTTATTGCACATTCTTTTTTAATAAAAATAACGAGCAAATGCGGTGGCTCACCTGATGTTAAGTGATTACCGCCACCCATGATAATTTGCAGCACCAGAGGAACCGCCAATGCTTTGCCAGCCTTTTGACATTTAATGGTCCGCCCCTTGATATTGTTGATATTGTACAACCCCATGTTGTAATCTAGTGGGGACACTGCGGAAGAAAGTTGATTGCACAGGTATCATGTGCGTGGAGAAAAGGATCTGGCACAACGGGTGGTTGAAGTGCACCAGGCATCCAAGTGGTGAGGGTGAAATCGCTTACGGTGGCGTGCGGTGCGGTTGTAGAAAAAGGAGGGTGAAATGAGGTCAGACAGCTTTTCAGAGCACGTGGAAACCGATTTGGGGTATGGGTTTAATAAAACTATCACTCATATTTCAGGCCCGTCTGCTTCCATTTAGACTGCTGCATCATTACAGTTTACTACAAGGCAAAAGTATAAAAAATGACCTGCTTGGTACACTCGGAGTGCTGTGGTGTAATCACTTAACATCAGGTAACCTACCTGCTCGTTTACTCGCTATTTGTATAAAAACCGGCCAAGTGCGAGTCAGACTCGCGCACTGAGGGTTCCGTACTCTGGTATTTTTTCCAACATTTTGCACGATAAATCAAAAACTATTATGCATAAAAATAAATAAAAATTATTTTAGAATGTAGAGGTAAAGCCCTTTTACATGATACCCCACTTGGTATAGTTATCTTACTTTGAAAATTGAAACACATTTTAATTTTTTTTAAATGATATAACCACAAATTCGCGGTTTTCAGATTTGTTACTGTATTTACTTGTGCTATAAGACCTACCTACCTACCAAATTTCATGATTCTAGGTCAACGGGAAGTACTCTATAGGTTTCTTGACAGACAGACAACAAAGTGATACTATAAGGGTCCCGTTTTTCCTTTTGTGGTACGGCTCCCTACGAAAACTGTGACCATACGCCAAGAAGTCAAAGAGTAATAATTCGAAACTCAACAACCAAGCGCTATTTGTCGATACATGGCGCAAAGTAGGACGAAGCTAGGGGTGAAATTCTGAGAGGCATTCAACCCGTGCGCCGGCTGCAGCTGCAGCTTCCCGCGCCGCAAATATGCCGTAATACAATTTGCAACGGTGTACTGAAATTGGAACACGTACCCTATATGTATATCCTATAAAGCTTCGATACTACATGCGACGGTCTAAAATTTGAATTCAAAGTTCAGCGTTTCTCATTTATTAACCCCCGACCCAAAAAGAGGGGTGTTATAAGTTTGACGTGTGTATCGTTTATCTGTCTGTGGCATCGTAGCTCCTAAACTAATGAACCGATTTTAATTTAGTTTTTTTTGTTTGTAAAGTGGCTTGATCGAGAGTGTTCTTAGCTATAATCCACGAAAATCGGTTCAGCCGTTTGAAAGTTATCAGCTCTTTTCTAGTTATTGTAACCTTCACTTGTCGGGGGTGTTATAAATTTTTAATTTACACTTGTTTTGACTTTGAGATTACTTTGTCAGGCTTTACACTACCTTGGAATGCCTTGTTGGCTTAAGCTCTGGTTTCCTCCAACAGCGGTGCCGTTTTTAAACGGACGCAATGTGATGACCGCAAAAAGACGGCCGTAAACATGTGGAATGTTCGAGACTGCATTGACCGTTTTATTACGGTGAACAGACCACAAAGTACGTGTCAATGGTTGAAAATGATTGACTTGATTTAGCGTTACTCGTATATTTGGAAGATGAACAATCATCAGAAGACGAAAATAGTCTAGTCTTTATGTTTTACATTATATATCACATCATGAAACCGCACAAAATCAATTAAAATTTCATCATCCTCGCTGGTCCAGTTGATGAAACTCATTTTGAACAAAAAATATTTTAAAATGGCACGCAAATTATTAATATTACGCTTGAAAATACCTTCAACGCTATGAAAAAAACGTTGACAGACTCTTCGACACCGCCAAGACGGCCGTCATGCAAATGGCGGTACCGCTTTTTGACGTTACGGTGTCAATTACCGTTATCTAGGAAACCGCGCCATATTGTTTACATAGACAACGTTCTAGTGACGTCATTCACCGCTGTATTACGGCCGCTACATGATGGCACCGCTTTTGGAGGAAACCAGAGCTTTAGTGGTTAGTGGTATCTTCAGCTGGGATTATAGGGTTCCAGATTCGAGTCCTGGGTAGGAGCAAAAGGGTTATTGGCTTTGATTGGTAGAGAAATTTCCAGAAAGTTGACAGTGTTTGGAAAGGAAAAGTATAGCTGTTAGTCCTATCTCTCTTCCGTTATGTCAGATTGTAAGAGAGTGAGGGAATAGCGCATGATTTGCACTGAAATATCATCAACATCATCCTGAACCCATCGCTGCCTTACTCTACTGAGCACGGCTATCCTTTCAGAATGAAAAGAGTTTGATCATACCTAGTCCACCATGCTGGCCAAGTGCGGATCGAATCACACAACACTAATAATATTATAAAGGGGAAAGTTTGTGTGTATGTGTGTGTATGTTTGATACGCCTTCACGCAAAAACTACTGAACGGATTGGGCTGAAATTTAGAATGGAGATAGATTCCACTCTGGATTAGCACATAGACTACTTTTTATCCCAGAAAATTAAAGAGTTCCCACGGGATTTTTAAAAACCTACATTCACGCGAACGAAGTAGCGGGCATCAGCTAGTGGTAAAGTAAGTGCAAACATCTAATATCTACGCTTATAGTATTCCTAAACATTATTAAATCGTTTTCGTATATCCAACGAAATATCGTAAAACCAGAAATGACGTCACACCGTCATTCACGGATAATCAATTTCCGGGAAAACAAGAAATAGCCCCCCCCCCCCCCCCTCATGCCCCCAGGCCTCCCTCCGGGAATGTTGTCGCCGTTATGTTTATGGGGATTCTTATGGGGATTCTTCGACCGAGTTGGTCGTCTAGTTTATTATAACACAAATATCAGTCAAACACTTCTATGATAGACCAATATAGTGATAATAGCATTGTTTGTCTTTGGTCTGTTTTGTCTCTGGTCTTGTTCCAATATTCCAATGCCGCCAGACCGTCCTTGGTTTCTGGGAAACAAAATGTGTGGAATAGAGTAGTGTCCACTTTACTATTACGTATTCTGAGGTAGTGTGTATTTTTAACGTATGTATGTTGATCGAGAGTGTTCTTAGCTATAATCCAAGAAAATCGGTTCAGCTGTTTTCTCTTTTCTAGTTACTGTAACCTTCACTTGTCAGGGTGTTATGAACTTTTCATTTGCACTTTGTAAACTCAGATAAATATAATTTAAACTGTAATATTCTGTTATGTGTCAAGCATTTTGTTTAATTAAATAACTAAGTAACTAATTCAACTTCATGATTACGTACAAATTCCGCTGGAAAGACCTCATAAACGTAAGGACACTTTGGAATAGGAGGAAAAACATAAAAAAAAAACTCTTCACTCACTTATTAAAGCTCAAGTCCTGCAAAAGAAAAGGTCTGGATGAATTTTCCTCTGAAATAAGACCAGTGCCTAGCGTTCAACCGTAAATTAGAGATGGACCATTTCACAGGTAGCATGTGAAAAATCACGTGAAAATCCTTTTCAAAATTATGTAGGCACTTGCTACCTTACTTAAAGTAAGTAGCATATGAAAAATCACGAAGCAAAATCTTACAAAGTTTGAAACATTTAATCCTGGTTTATTGTTTAAATTTCGCACATGTTCGACTCTATTTAAGTCGCTAAAGAGTGCGCGAGTGAGGACACTCGCATCACTGTGTGTAAAAAAGTAAGTAAACATCTACTTAAATTACATAATGTAGGAAACAATCATTTGCTACGTTTTATAAGTGAATTTTAGTACATACACGTGTGGAAATTCACTTTCCGTGAAAAACCTGTGAAAATATATCGGCACTATCAATCGTGATCATAATTCCTACTTAAATTAATGTAGCAAACGATTGTAAGTTTGAAATTGAAAAATCGTATTTAATTAAAAAAGGCCTTTGAAATAATTATCATCATCATAATTATTATTAACCGATAGACCTCCTCTGCTAGACATACTAGCTCTCTTGTAGCAACTTCCATACGACGCGGTCTTGGGCCGCGCTTGAAACTCTAGTGTCTCCCTGCAATTTATTTAATGTCCCTAATGGAGGGTCTTCCAATGCTGTGCTTTCCATTGCGAGGTCACCATTCTAGTACCTTGGGACCCCAACGTCAATCAGTATTTCGAATTATTTTGTGCGTGCTCTGTGAAATCACTGTAAAGAAAAATAATAATTTCACCAAATGAAAATTAATTAAAAGTAGCAATCCCATCGCTCGTAAAAATCGCACGAAGCGTAAACCCAAGTGGCAATATGTCGGGCACAAACACTTGCGCTTGGGTGTAAAAAATTATGCAAATTCCGAGTCTATATTAAATTCAAAATAGAAGCTTCACGGTTCGAGGCGACGCTATGGAGTGACATGAAATTTTTCTTTTCAACCTTTGACGTGTAGTGTGTGTGTTTTTTTTTATTTAAATTATTCCCTCAGAGTTGACTTCATACGGAATTACTTTTCTCTTTTCCATTTTTCCATACTTTACTACTCTATGTTTGAAGTAGTTGGTTGAATGCGCGCATACACTAAAGCTGCACTACATTGACATTTTTGTGCAAATGCGTGTGTCTAATAGAGCAATGTGAGTGTGTGCTATTTTATTTAAAAAAAAAATGAGGAGGGTCTCAATTTTTTTATGTTTGTTACTCGATTACTCCGCCAATCATGAACTGATTTGATGATACTTTTTCTGTTTGGTAGGTCATAGTTCAGAGGTGGTCCGATTTCATTTTGGTGAAGATCTGATGAATATTTTCGGTGATGGAGAACGGAACTCCTCAATAGATAAGTGTAAATTGCTCGCGATCAGTATAGTAGCTTAAACAGTAGGTTTTCAACCAGGTATAGCGTATTTGAATACATGGTCACTAAAAATTGTAATTTTTTAAATAAAAAAATTCAAATAATTTAATTTATTGCCGAATATATATTATATTAAGTATATAATGTAGTTCTGTAATATTTTTTTTGGAGTTTGTGGCAATGTATAGGCCCCAAGCAATATTAAGAAGAATAAACGGTTCGTGTGGCTTATACTTTATACCCATTATACCATTAAACATACATAGATACATACATACATACATAGACTGCTAAAATCATGACCCATTCTTTTGGCTTTATCGCAGTCGGTTAAAAATATAAAGTGTTAATTTAAAATTTAAAATTACACACACGATCGTGTGCGTGTATAAATGTTCGAAGTTTAAACGACCGCTGCTAAAACATGCAGAGCGGTTTAAGAGGGCTCTCTCCGTCACTCGTTTCATACAATCGTAGTTCCAATTTCATTTGAATATTAAGCAACCAAAGACCATGAAATTTTGCAGACATATTCTAGAAACTAATATCTATGTCTGTGGTTTTCCAGATTTCTGTTAAAATATTCGGTTTCAAAGTTACGCGGTCTTAAAAAATTTCATACAAATCTTTGAGCCCCTGTAATTTTAAAACTACATATTTTTAGAAAAATCTAAAACACCACAGACACAGATATTAGTTTCTAGAATATGTCTGCAAAATTTCATGGACTTTGGGTGCTTAATATTCAAATGAAATTGGAACTACGATTGTATGAAACGAGTGACGGAGAGAGCCCTGTTAATCCTGCCAACTCGACTGCCAAGAGGTAAGTTAGCCGGTTAAATATCATGTGCACACTAGTGCATGTATTTTCAGTGTTATCTAACTCAAAACGGTTTTTTTTAAAAGAATATTAGCCACGTTAATCATGACAAATTTTTTTTTCAACACTTACATCTAGCCTCACAGGATAGTTCCTAATTCGCTAGTATAAAAACATAGGTAAGTACGTCTTAAAAAATCTTATATCTAGTATAACATTCAAAATAAATACATAGGTATCTACCTATCCTAGATAAGGAACCTTATCTAATTATTCCCCTCTCCCCTCCTACGAAGCAAAAATCTTGTACCTACTAGGAGTAGGTATGATAATAGTGCAACGTGTGGGGTTTGAACCGCTGGCTGACGTTTCAGAATTCAGGCCGTTCCTAAAGTGGTTCTTATTTTTCTTTCTTACTGGGGGGTTTTCCGCTCTTATACGTAACCGTTTGTTGTGCGTAAGATCCAAACAGATACCTCCAGTCAGTGAAGCTCACTCAAAAATCCAAGCAAGGTACCCCGGTCGTTGCTGGTTAAAATTTGTTTAGTCCACGCGGTCGAAGTCGCGAAGTTAGTTATCTATGTATAATTAAAAAACATTTGCAGCAACTCTCATCTCAATTAAGTTTAGATACGACGTAAGTAAACTTAACTGTCCTGTACGGCGTTTATGACGTCTTAATCCGTTTACACGGTCGCATAAGCTTTGAATGGAAAAGACAAAGGGCGCCATCATTGTTTCTCGTACGAAAAAATGGTGGGTGCCTCAAAATGGCCGACTAAAACTAAACGGTAAATTCCAAGCTCAAGTTAATTTGATTAAAATTACAAGAGTTATTGTTTTAATTGACAAAGAAACTATTCATTAAGCTCAGGTATTAATTCTGGTTGTGTAAGGGAATACAAAGGATTAAGGAACTATCTATTCAGCTTCCTTTGAAGCATTTTAGGTTAAACTAATTATTAATAATTATAACAGAAATAATTCATTATAATATGCTTATATTAATAATTTTAGTTAATTGATTGAGTTTATTATCTCGAACTAAATTCAGCTCCATAGAATAATAACATTTTATGGCTGGTAACAATAATTTACCTTATGTTTCGTGTAAGGAATAATAGGTCAGTATAATAATAAGATTTGAATGCTTTGACTAAAATAAGGTATACATATTAGTGTTATCTAAGTACTGAAATGATTATTAAGCTACGTTTATTTCCATGACCTTAATGTTTCAAAGAAAAATAAAATAAAATACGTATTTTATAAACTCTGAGCCTATTGAGCAATTTCATTAGAATAAGGGAAACCCACGTCTGCCAAATTCACCGAGTAAAAACAAAAATCTAGCCAATTCGATTTACCTCCAAAAATAAGGTTGCTTTCATCATATTACCGTCTCATTCGTTCATCGAAATACAATCAATAACGTCTTCACGAAGGAACAATTTCGCACAAAAAGAAAAAAAACTGTTTTTCCCCTGTTCGGAAAATTGCCGCTATCAAATTTATAGGATTTTTTTAGCGAACTTTATGACATGCTTGTCTTTAAGTTTGGGATAGTATTAGGAATTTGTCGTAAAACAGAAGAAGATTTTTTGTGATGTCGTCGAAATAAAATCGCTATCAAAATAAAGCTGCAAGCCAAAAGAAAGTAAAAGTAGGGTTTCAAGTTGAAATCCATTTGTAAAACCATTTCTAGAGAAAAAATGAAAAAGCATTCAAATTTTTTGGTAGTTTCATGTACTAGTGTGTGAGGGCCAAATTGCTGTATTTATGCAGTATGCAGCTCAGTGATTAACTTTTTTATAGTAAACTTACAGAAAACAAAAGTTCCTTTAAAAAAAAAAAACAGCAAACGAGCAGGCGGGTCATCTGATGTAAAGTGATTTCCGCCACCCATGAACATTTGCAGTACCGTTGCCGGCCTTTCAGGAATTTGTTGGTCCGCCTCTTGAATAACCCTTTGTGATTAGTCAGTTTGTCACTCAAAATGGGTAAGGCCCACTGAATTTTTTTGTCCTTGTCATTTGTATGAGATTACATAACAGAGAGAGCCCAATATTAACTTCTCTCCATAGATAGAGCGTAGAAAAGCAAATTGTCCAGTTTAATAACTGTGGTTGTTTTACTAGTTTTGGTACAATTGAACTCAAAAACAATAACAACAATGGAGATATTTAGGTTAAATCCATCCCTAACTATAAACTATTTGTTCTTCAATTGTTTCAAGTTTCAAAGCCATTAATTGCTATTATCGTGGAAGCTCCTTTATCGTGGCATCGATGTCACCAGGAGCTACAACAATAGCTGTTTCAATAGTGTTTCAAACTCGGAAAAATGGGAAAAATGTTCAAAACAATTGAAACATCTCACAATGTCTCTACCAGTATTGGCACATACGGATGGACAGTGTGTTTAGTATGAGTATCTACGTCTCACCATATCGTTTATCAAATTCGTATGGTGCCTGTGTCAAAAATAAATTATTTCTTAGTAATTAATAATAAACAGAGGGTCATCCGACATTCGTAAAATCCACGTTTGCTGTTAGTTTTAGGTCCACTAACAATTTTAAATTATCAATTTAACTAAAAAAGTACGATGAAAAGGAGACGATATTATACCGTCATATATCTATGTATTTCAGACAAGCTCCCTTATGCGAGAATTATGACGTTTGATAAAAAGTTGCTAATTTGATTAGTAGGCACCCTACTCAAGCATCATCGAAACACTTCAACTTTAAAGTAAATTAAACCATAACAGGTTTGTTTTGAAACCAAAGTTTTCCATTCTTCTACAGTCAGCGCTCCAAGCGGAAACATTACGAAATTAAATTGGGTGGTACTGAATTTTCGACTTTAAATCAATAGGTTTTACTTTTACGTTATTATGTTTCGATGCTCGAATTCTATCATCGTCGGTGAGATATAAGGTCTTATACTAAGCACACAAGTATTAGATTTCATTTTCTTTTGTAATGCCTCTGATGTTTTCGATTTTCTCTTTCATTTACTCAATTTTGTTATCAGACTATTGTTCTACCTTTTATTCTTTTGTTTTGATTCGTGTTTATAGGTTTATGGAACCTACCGAGTCGTTTATATTATTGTTTTTGCTTTGATTTATAGCCTATGGGCGTTTAGTAATACAACGAGGAATATTATAATATCAGATATCATTTATTTTTGTTTATCCCGAAAATTTGCTTCTGATATTGGCATTCTGTTGATCGTATTATTTATCAATCTTGTTTTATGACAGATACTTAATGATTACAAAAATAAGTACATAACGTAAGTATAATCAAAGAGTTCCTAGGGGTGTTTTAAGACCGTAAAGCCCCGCGGACAAAGTCATGGGCATCAGATAGTAGGCAATTTTAATGCGCTTCAGTTTTCCGTCAACTACAGTTTTTTTTTTATAAAAGTTGCCCTTGATTGCGGTCTCACCTGGCGGTAAGTGATGATGCAGTCTAAGATGGAAGCGGGTTAACTTGGAAGGCATGGCAGTTTCATTACTCGTGATCGGTTTCTACACGGCATCGTACCGGAACGCTAAATCGCTTGGCAGCACGGCCTAGCCAGTAGGGTGGTAACTAGCTACGGCCGAAGCCCATCCACTAGACTAGACCAGAGCAAATTAAGAAATTTTAAATCATATATTAGGGTTATTACATTACACTACAGTAATATTATAAAGGAGAAAGTTTGTATGTGTGTGTGTGTGTGTGTGTGTGTGTGTGTGTGTGTGTGTGTATGTTTGTTACTCCTTCACGCAAAAACTACTGGACAGATTGGGTTGAAATTTAGAATGGAGATAGATTATACCCTGGATTAGCACATAGGCTACTTTTTATCCCGAAAAATCAAAGAGTTCCCACGGGAATTTTAAAAAACCTACATCCACTCGAACGAAGTCGCGGGTATCAGCTAGTTTATAATAACCCCGGACCTCCACTTATAAGACCACACATCCCTGCGCCAGGGAGGTAGTCATATTTTTGGTAAAATAATAAAAATACCTGCAGTGCTTGTAACAAATAAAGTCTTAGATCCCAAGTTGGGTTAAGTTGGACATCTAATCAAACTTTTGGGAATTACGTGTAAGTTTTTCAAACGTCATTACTAACTTGTTATCCTATGTGTAAGGTTTTCCACTTGGAGGAAAAAAACTTTGAAGGATCGCACCGACCCAGGAAGATCCCTGAAACAAGTTTCTATACGCATGACTATTACTTAATTAAAGCAGTTCTTGGATTTCTCGCATTACTGTAATCATTCTTAACCCCCGACCCAAAAAGAAGGGTGTTATAAGTTTGACGTGTGTATCTGTGTATCTGTCTGTGGCATCGTAGCTCCTAAACAAATGAACGGATTTTAATTTAGTCTTTTTTGTTTGAAAGGTGGCTTGATCGAGAGTGTTTTTAGCTATAATCCTAGAAAATCAATTCAGCCGTTGGAAAGTTATCAGCTCTTTTCTAGTTATTGTAACCTTCACTTGTCGGGGGTGTTATAAATTTTTAATTTACACTTGTACAGAAATTAAAATATCTTCTTGAATTTTAGTTAAAATCCAAACTATGAATTCATTTTCTTATTACATAAATACTAGCTGATGCCCGCGACTTCATCCGCGTGGGTTTAGGTTTTTCGAAACCTAATTTTCGAACCGCCGATGAGTTGCCGGCCTTTCAGGAATTTGTTGGTCCACCCCTTGAATATCCCCATGTTGTTCAACTGGGAACACCACCCATTGGGGGTTGATTCCACAGTTTATAGCGAATTAAGCTCGTGGTTCCATGTAGGAAGAAGAAGGTAACATTTTATTTGGCTGGTCTACAAGCTCTACTATTCGTAGAGAGCACTTTGTGTTTTATTTGTCTCTGAAGTGTCCAGCTCTCACGAATATACAAGTGACATGACCACAGTTCACAACATGATTGTGAACACTTGGCACATACTACCTGTATACAGGGCATTTAAGGTAACCGGGTATCCTATTAGGATTTGCCTTGTCCGACATTTTGCGAGAGAATATTCCGCTTTGTTAACTGGTGAATTCCATTTTGTTTAGGAGGACAGATTTTGCTTTGTTTCTCAATTAAACGCCACTTGTTAAATTAGTAACTTTATTCGTGATCGCTTTATGCAATTATGTGGACTTTACGCGGTATGAATTGTTTTTGTGTACCTTATGCTAAATGTGCTTGTGTTAATTGTACAAAGCTCTCTGAAGCTTCCAACTATTGTTTGTTTAAAGATAAATCTTTTGGAATTGAAATATTATTATTAATTATTATAATTTTTAGGGTTCCGTACCTCAAAAGGAAAAACGGAACCCTTATAGGATTACTTTGTTGTCTGTCTGTCTGTCCATCCGTCCGTCCGTCCGTCCGTCGCTCGTGTCTGTCAAGAAAACCTATAGGGTACTTCCCGTTGACCTAGAATTATGAAATTTGGCAGGTAGGTAGGTCTTTTAGCACAAGTAAAAGAATAAATCCGAAAACCGTGAATTAGTGTTTATATCTTGGCCGGTTTTTTAAATTGCATAAATGCGTTAACTATAGAATTCTGATTAAGCATATTTTATAGGTAAGTAATTAAAAATTAGTGACGTATCAAATTAAATAATAGCATATTAATAGTAATAGCAAATTCTACCTATATTACCTACTTAATGCTTAAAATTATTTTTCATGTCAATAAATAGAAACTAATAGTAGGTATCCGATAATATTATCAGTCAATAGAAAAACATATCAAAAATACGTTATTTGGTGAAAGAAGATGTATCTGTCAGAATCTATAACGCGCGTAAGTGACACGGGGAGCCCTGAGTGAATTGGAAATGATTTCTACTTTGCACGACTATTTTCACAAGGCATTTTGTATAATAAATACCTAACTGACGATAATCTACAAAATGCTAATGGCAAGCAATTACAGGCTTAACAAACGTAAGAAAAAATCTAGTGACAATGCTGCCATCATAATATAACTAAAAAGCCGTTATTTGTAATAAATATTTAAATAGTTATGTCGGAAAATATTTGCGATTTAGAAAAACTGGTGTATCTAAAAAAGTTTGCTGCGTAGCTTAGGACCAAACTAAGAACTAACTGAACACCTTGGTCCTACGTAGCATTATTTTAGTATGAAGTACAAAAGAAAAATAAAACCGACTTCAAACAAAACAAACATAGATTACACGTGTAGAAACAAAAATTATTTTTTACTTTTTAGTATTTGTGGTTTTTGAAGTCGGTTTTATTTTTCTTTTGATTTTTTTTAATTTCACAATTTTGGTGGTCCACTGTACTATAATATGCTATGCCCAGTTAAAACGCTACTGTTCACTAAGCTTTTACACTGATCGCGAGCAGTTTGCTCTTATCCATTGAGGAGTTCTGTTCTGTATCTCCGAAGATATTCATCTGATCTTCCCCTTTATATGGGACTACCTGCAACGTATACCCTTTCAAACAAAAAAAATCCAAATCGGTCCAGTCGTCTTTGAGAAATCGGGGAACATACATAAAAAAAAAAGATTCCGACGAATTGAGAACCTCCTTTGTTGAAGTCGGTTAAAAATGAAACTAAACTAACGTGCTAACCACAGTGTCTATTAATGGCTACTCTATTTTATAGGACGTACCTACTCCGCGGTTATGGCTAACATAACTTTATATTGTTCCATTCATGTGAATAATAAACTTTGATGTAGGCACCACATCCGTTCCCATCTTTGACTTAAGAGGATACTTGTCAACGAGCCCCCGTCGATTTCCTACGTATGATATTATTGTTCTTATCTCTATTTGCCCTGGTTCGTGCATTCTCGGTTCCTAGATCGGTACATTTGTGATAACCAATTCAAATTGCTGTGATTGGCTGAATTTACCATGTTCTTGCTGCGACAGTGAGTTTGAGCCACTAGCGGAACAATGTTAGCCGGTCAGAAATGATTGCAATTAGTCAACCTGTTTGACGTCCGTGTTCTGTTTTAGATTACAAAAAAGCAAAAATTGTTGTTGCAATCATCAATTTTAGCAAATAGTGAAAGAGAGTCGGCCAATCAGAGGTCACAACTACCGCCACACTTTCTGTCAAACTTTGGCAGTAGGCCTGCCGAGTAATGAAAACAAATTTTTCATTCTGTCTAGGTGTAGGGTAGGTGTAGGGTTGCCACCTGCCTCTTTTAGATTTACAGGCTACCACCATCAAAAATACGGGGTTTAGATTTGTTTACGGGAGACATTGTTTCTTATATATTGTTGTATTATTGTATTGTTTATTATTGTATTTGAAGAAATAGGCGGTGGTTCTCTCTGAAAGCTTATTTAGGTATTTCAGTTTATTTGTATGTTTTGTATTTTTTCTCTGTATGTTGCCGGGTCTTGATCGGTGAACTGTGTTTACAATGTGGTTTTAAATAAAAGATTAAGTATTTATTTATTTCAATAGTTTTTAAAAACTCTTCATTTTGTAAAATAAAATGTTATACATTTCATGCATACAATCTTTGCATGTTAATTTAAAATTACATTTAACTTGTAATTCCACCTTCAAAGTATCAATACCATGGCCGTAGCCAGGAATTGATTTCGGGAGAGGTTTTATCAGGGCCGGAACTGAATCCTGTCATGAGGAAAAATACGTTCGCTCAACTTTATGGGCTAATTACCTGGTTAGTTGAATTTCGCCTTTCAATTTGATAGTGGAATAAAATACAACAATGAAAAAGCGCAGCGCAGTGAGCGTAAGTGTTTTTGGTTCAATACAGAAAAAAATAAGTGAAAGGGAAACGAGTTTAGCCATAGCAAGATACTTCTTTACCAAAATTTTGATACTTACTATTCAGAGGTAACTTGCACCCCAGAAACGAACATAAGCTTTTATCCCGGAAAATCTCCCACGGAATTTTTAAAAACCTAAATTCATGCAGACGAAATTGCGGGGCATACACCAAGTAATACAAATTCAAAACGCGAGTGAAGCGAGCGCGAAATGTTTGATATATTTCCAAAAAAAAATTGGTAAGCAAATGCAAGAAATAGTGTAAGTATTATTTTAGGTTTAGGTTTTTGACGGTCTCCCAGACGCAGTGGCCATTTCTAAATTTCTGGTCTGGTGGGAGGCTTGGGTCATGGCTAGTTATATGGTTAGTATGGCCCTACCGGCCAAGAAATTAGACTGCACTATTACCACTAGGAGGGATTAAAGTCAAGGGCTAACTTGTATAAAAAAAGGCTTAGATCCTAAAACCAACCTCCGCCTCTTTGGCTACGGCCATGATCAAAATCGAGTGGGTTTCGGCTACGCAGGTATTATTCTACGCATTGTCGCACAAGGAAAATATGTATTCTTTCTACTGGACATAACGTCAGTGTTTGGTTTCGCAAACCAGCCCGGCTGAATTTGTAAAAAACCGGCCAAGTGCGAGTCAGACTCACGCACCGAGGGTTCCGTATTCGGGTATTTTTTTTCGACATTTTACACAAGAAATCAAAACTGTTATGCATTAAAAAAATATGCATAAAAATAAATAAAAATCTGTCTTAGAATGTACTGGTAAAGTCCTTTCATATAATAACCTACTTGATTTAATATTTAGTTACTTTGAAAATTGAAAATACTAATATTTGTTCATGAACACATGACAGACGAAGAGACGGACAGACGGACAGATGGACAGACAGACAGACGGACAGACAGACAGACAGCGAATTGATCCTATTTCCTTTTTGCTTTTGAGGTACGGAACCCTAAAAATATTTAGTTTTATTTGCCCCATATTTTATTTTCATAATTACGGGTTTCTGTATCCTGAAATACCAACCAGTAACCAGTAAAATACGGGGCCTCTGGCAACCCTACTCGGAAATCACTGTCACATTCAAGTTAATGTCAAATATTTTGTTTTCGATTACAGAAAGCTGCATCAATCATTATTAAAATATTTTATTTGTTGTGATTGGCTGAATTTTTGAGTTTCAGCCAATAAACAGACTGTTTGCCAATTAAACGTCATAACAATATAAATGCCAGAAAGTTTAACCAAATAAAACAAACTTAATGAGAACTTAGTGAGAATGCAAACGGCACACAATTTATAATACATATTATGTTAGTCGTATATAATAGATATTATAGTAGTCGTTCACCTTGGTAATAGTCAGATTGTCATCAGTAAAATTGATATTGGTTGATGTATCGTAAATTATTGTTTCGGTGACAAATATTTTTATAATCTATTTATCTTTGAACAGAATGGAATAGAATGAAATGGAATGGAGTACAATGGTAAATTTTTATTCCTGTAAACTTTTAGGTAAACTTCAAAGTGTTTTTTGGTCAGAAAAATTTACCACTGGTTCAGAATGCCGTTCCTACGTTTCTAGGGTTTCGTACCTCAAAACGAAAAACAGAACTCTTATAGGATCACTTTGTTGTCTATCTCTCTGTCTGTCGAGTGTGTCAAGAAAACCTCTAGGGTACTTCCCGTTGACTCAAAACCATGAAATTTGGCAGGTAACCTAACTGCGTAATTTTGGGTAGTTTTTTTAATCGATAAAGAAAGTTTGCGACATTGTTCAATAAAAAATTTGGATTCCAACTCCTCAATCCTGATGTTGCAGGGGACCTGACTACTAAAGCTAATGGGATTTAAAAAGTGTCGATTATTAATTGATATTGAAGGTATCTATACCAAGTAAATACTTTGTCGTTGACCTCAACCCTGATGCTGTAAGAAATTGCATTCCTAAATCCTGGTGATCCCTCGGGATTTGAAAAGGATCATCCGTTTAAATGTTCTTACGTGATACAGAAACAAGTTGCATCCCGGGGACGGGCTATTACGGAGAGGCAACTTTTGTTCTGGGAAATGAAAGGATCGGGATTTTCAAAAACCTAAATCCACGCGAGCAAAGCTGTGGGCATTAGCTAGTTGTAAATATATTTAAAAGCTACTATAAGATAATAAATAAGGTACTTATTTCCTTATATTTTTATTGTATGGCAGCGCGCGGTTTTAAATTATAAATTGCACGTCCTGTCCTTTTCTGTAATACATTTTTTTCTCAATATCTATCGCTTTATCTCATAGCAAGAGTCCGTAAGACATAATACAGTGAATATAGGCAAAATATACAATTTTTGCAGTTTCCACGTCAGTACCTGTCGAATTTTTCTAACAGTGTAAGCAGCAGAGTTGAGTTTACCATCAAGTGTTGATATGTGGGTGTTCCATAGAAGCTTTGCATCTAACGTTATACCGAGAAACACGGGGTTCTCCTTTATTTTCAACATATGATTATTAATCAATGAATTTATGTCATTTAAGGTCCTGGTATTGGGCAGTGTGAATTGAACACACTTAGATTTCTTTGCATTTGGAATTGATTTGGAAGTAAATTGTTAGCAATAAATCAGAGAATGACCTGTGATATGGCATTACATATAGTATACATTGTCAAAAATTATAATATTAAAGCTGTGCGTATTGCGTGAGGAATTGCGTATTGGGTGAGGAATAGGTGCAACTTGCAGGGTTTGATGCATGCGCTATTGCCAGCAAACATGAGACATATTTTTATCTACAGGCAACGTCTGAGTAGGTAACGCATACGTCTAACGCAAGTTGAAATGTACCAGTGTATTTAGTTAGACCTATCGACAAGTTTAGAGTCGGGTGTAGTTTAAATGTGGCCCGTGTGTTTAGACCAGTTTAGACTGTCAGTTTCCGCCCCCCGTCACCGTCGAGGGTTGGTCGTCCCCCGCACCTCACCACCCCTCTTGCAGAAATCGAGACAGCACGAAATTTTCAAGATTTCTGGGTGTAATTTCTGGTTTTCGTAGTTCCAACATAATTATAACAATATAAAATATATAACGATAATTTTTTTACTGCATGTTATTCATTAAATTTTCTAGGTCTGTGGTTTTTCCAAATTTCATTAAATTGCTTCGTTGTCTAGAAAAACGAGCACAAAGTTGGGCCTTTTTTTAAAGAAAAATACAAATCTTTGAACCCCTGTAATTTTAAAACTACATATTTTTAGAAAAATCTAAAACACCACAGACACAGATATTAGTTTCTAGACTATGTCTGCAAAATTTCATGGACTTTGGTTGCTTAATATTCAAATGAAATGGGAACTACGATTGTATGGAGTAAGTGACGGAGAGAGCTCTGTTAACAGTTATAGTGTTTAGTTAGGAGCGCTTTCATCTACCTATCATATTCCCGGTATTTGAACGGGATAATAATGTTATGCTCATTGTAGATAGAGCACTGACCTCGAGTAACAAGTACACTAGACTTTCTATTGGAGAAGCTTTTGGAGCAACTTGATTTTCGCCATTTTTTGTGAATAATGGTCAAAAAATATTTTTTGGTTGATTTTGTCACTGTCAACTGTGACGCAAAAACTACTGGACGGATTGGGCTGAAATTTAGAATGGATATAGATTATACCCTGGATTAGCACATAGGCTACTTTTTATCCCGGAAAATCAAAGAGTTCCCACGGGAATTTTAAAAAACCTACATCCACGCGAACGAAGTCGCGGGTATCAGCTAGTGAAAAATATAATTGATGTCATTATAACTGATGGTCAAGGTGTCTGCTCTGGTGTTTCTCGTTCTGTAGCTCGAGATACCCTGGTAGCGCAACAGCTAGTGGCACCACCACGGTGTGAGGTGTCCTAGTAAAATATTGGATTTAATATCAGACTGTTTAGGTTCAATCTCTGATCGGGACAAAGTAGGCATATGAATAGTATTGTCATGGCACGGCATTCTGAACCAGTGGTAAATTATTTGACGATTCAAAAGCACTTGTAAAAGTTTATCCGAATAAAAATCTATTCTTTTCTATTCTATTCTATTCATGATACAAAATAGTAGGAGGGGAGGACCTATAAAATTAAGATCTCTATTCAAATCTTTGAGCAAGAGACATTAAATTACAGCAAATTACTCAATTACGCTGAATTACGACAAATTACATAATAGTCACGTACTTTGTATTCAAATTACAAAGTGCGTATTCATTTCTAAGAAGCGTATCAGTGTTATCTGTTCCTTTGTCGGTAAATAATTGCAGTATTACTGTTTGTATGGAATATTTGTATGGAATAGAATGGTTTTGATATAATAACTCCTACCTAGTATAGTGATGTCTCTTCAGCCAATTATTGAAAGAGTATCGATACTTTAGTATTACTATGAGACTCATTTATCACTCGATTTTAGTCCACTACTGAGCACGGATCTCCTCTCAGAGCGAGATTGATTTGGGTCATTTGTGATCTTTAGGATTTAGTCCTGGCATCGGCACTTGGCCAAGAGCGGGTTGTTAGGATATATTATAATTTCTCTAATATATTTCACATTGCAACAACTACCTAATTCATTTCGTCATGAACCTATACTAAGTACCTATACTTAAAGATCTTTAAAAAAAAAAATTAACTTTAAGTAGGTAACCATTTCATTAATAAATAAAAAGTATGCAATTTGAAGTGATCAGTGTAATTTCAAGGCTCTAATAATAATAGATTAAGTCGTTTATCGATTTCAAGACTATCGATATTCCGACATCACTAAATCCATAGCGTTTATATAAGAGCCTTTACAAATACAATATAACAAAGGCAAACAATCTAATTTACAGCTTGCGTGGGTAATGTGCTATAAATATTTGAATATCATTACTTTAAAGGTAAAATGTTTCCTTTGATTCGTGTATTGTAATATTTTAGAGCGTCATAGCAGGTGTTAAGTACTTTGCGAAAGTCCATGATTTACAAGGAATTATAAGCTTAATTTGCTATAATCTGCTAAACCAGACAAATCTTAGGTTAAGCAAGCCATTAAGCAAGCAATCACAGTAATATTATAAGGGTACAATTTAAAAGCTCACCAAAATAATTTTTAGACCAGGTAAGACTAAGCACCAAGTAAAATACGAGTATGTTAACTTCAAATAAAATAAACCCACTAAAGAACAACGTTTTAAGATTATTTGGCAGTAAAATAGGTACTTTCTGGTAGGCGTTTAAACACAAGCCATATTACAAAGGTAAACCTTGTGTGTATGTGTGTATGTTTGTTACTCTTTCAGGCAAAAACTACTAGACGGATTTGGCTGAAATACCCTGAATTAACACACATAGGCTACTTTTTATCCCGGAAAATTAAAGAGTTTCTACGGGATTTAAAAAAAAACTATATCCACGCGAACGAAGTCAAGGGCATGAGCTAATAAGCATTTCGTTGGTGAACTTCATTTTTCAAGTAATGAATCGTCATCATTTTTTTTAACCCCCGACCCAAAAAGGGGGTGTTATAAGTTTGACGTGTGTATCTGTGTATGTGTGTATCTGTGGCATCGTAGCTCCTAAACTATTGAACCGATTTTAATTTAGTTCTTATTTGTTTGAAATGTTGCTTGATCGAGAGTGTTCTTAGCTATAATCCAAGAAAATCGGTTCAGCCGTTTGAAAGTTATCAGCTCTTTTCTAGTTACTGTAACCTTCACTTGTCGGGGGTGTTATAAATTTTTAATTTACACTTGTAAGATAGATCAAAGCGACGAATCGTACCTTATAGAGATTAGGCCCTTTATATGAGTTTGAATAATACCAAGCGTCGAAAACAGTTTCATTGTGAACAAAAGAAACGCTTACACATCAGTCGTTTTCAAAGGTACGCCACAAATCCCACGTAAGAGAAAATAAGTGATCCAATATATTTTGTTTTGGAAGAGGGATCATAAAAAATTAAGGTATCTCCGCAGCCTCAGCGGACGACGTGGGACAGATAGCGGAATGATCTGTGTCGTTTGTCATTTTGTGAAAAAAGTCGACGAGATTCTGTCTCTAGTGTGACTGTAGGTTTTAGTTTTGTGGGACAATCCCAGTACGATCGGTATAGCCTGCCCACTTTCAATCTTTTTTCTTGAGATTTTTTGGTACGAATCACACTAATATTATAAAGGAGAAAGTTTGTATGTGTGTGTGTGTGTGTGTGTGTGTGTGTGTGTGTGTGTGTGTGTGTGTGTGTGTGTGTGTGTGTGTGTGTGTGTGTGTGTGTGTGTGTGTGTGTGTGTGTGTGTGTGTGTGTATGTTTGTTACTCCTTCACGCAAAGACTACTGGACGGATTGGGCTGAAATTTAGAATGGAGATAGATTATACTGGAGATATGGAATGGAGATATATTATGGATTAGCACATAGGTTAATAAAATCCGGTCAATTGGGAGTCTGGCCCCATACTTTTAGGGTTCCATACATAATTATGAACATGATATTTTGGGTGTATGAAATATTTCTTTTCCGAGGTACTACCACTATCACCACTTGGATGCCTGGTGCACATCGACCACCCGTTGTGCCAGATCCTTTTTCCCACGCACATGCAAACTGTGGAATCAACTCCCATCGGCGGTGTTTCTACTAGATTACAACATGGGGTTATTCAAGGGGCGGACAAACAAATTCCTGAAAGGCCGGCAACGCATCGGCTGTACCTCTGGTGCTGCAAATGTTCATGGGCGGCGGCATTCACTTAACATCAGGTGACCCGCCTGCTCGTTTGCTCGCTATTTTTTATTTAAAGAAAAACGTAGTGCATTCATATGTTCCAAAACTTTTTATCCAAAATCCTTGTTACAATAACTAATGTGTTTCGATTTGCCTATCAAGGATCTGTCTGGCAATGATTTCTGTAGAAAAAGGGTCGAGGAATTCGGAGGATGAAATAGGGACACGTTATCCTTTTCGGTTTTCAAAAAAATATCTCTGTATAACATTTTATACAATGTACATATATTTTTCATATAAATCTAAGTAACAAAGTAATTTAATTCAACGTATGGTTGTTTGGAATGGTTGTTTTGGGAATTATTATAAGCAATTAAATATCACTTGCTTTAACGGTGAAGGAAAACATCGTTAGAAAATCTGCATGCTTGAGAGTTCTCCTTTGTGTTATCAAAGGTCTATGAAGTCTGCCAAATGGGAATTTTATAATTTCAAAATTTTCTCTGGTTTGGTCTGGTGGGAGACTTTGGCTGTGGCTAGTTATTACCTTACCAGCAAAGCCGTACCGACAAGCGGTTTAGCGTTCCAGTACAATGCCGTGTACTCGTAGAAACCAAAGGGGGATGGGTTTATAAAAGCTACCAAACCCATTCCAGGTTAGCCCGCTTCCATCTTAGACTGCATCCTTACTTACCATTAGTTGAGATTGCATTCAAGGGCTAACTTGTATCTCAATAAAAAAACCGGACAAGTGCGAGTCAGACTCGCGCACCGAGGGTTCCGTGCTCGGCTATTTTTTCCGACATTTTGCACGATAAATCAAAAACTGTTATACATAAAAATAAAAAACCCTTTCATATGATACCCCACTTGGTAAAGTTATCTTAATTTGAAAATTGAAACACATTTTAATTTTTTTTTTAATGATGTAACCACAAATTCGCGGTTTTCAGATTTATTCCTGTACTTGTGCTATAAGACCTACGTACCTGCCTTTCATGATTCTAGGTGAATGAGAAGGTTTCTTGACAGACACCGGACAGACGGACAGACAGACAGACAACGAAGTGATCCTATAAGGGTTCCGTTTTTCCTTTTGAGGTACGGAACCCTAAAAATATGACGAGACGCCATTATAATTTTTCTTGTATCAAAACAATTGCGCAATCTTTTCAAGTGTTAAAACTGTATTGACCGCAGCTGAAAAGACCCTTCCTCAATGGAGCTCTCACAAATACCAGCATTGTTTTCATTATTCTTCAGTTCTATTCAGCGAAAGCCTTTATTCCAGAATGGAATCCATTTTGTATGAAACTTGTTGGAAAGTTGATCGGCTCACTCGTTTTCCAGTATTTGAGTGTATACGGCGATTGCGATTTTGTTTTAGAGCTTTTAGCTTCCAGTTTTTTTATATAGATTTTTCCTATCCGTATCTGCTGGGGGAAAACCTCTATACGATCTACTCTGTCTGTCGTGTCTGTCAAGACCCTTCAAAAAATAAAAACCTATAGGGTGCATCTGCTAGAGCCATGAACACAGGAGCATCTCTACCACACATACCAGTCTACATCTCCTGAGGATGCTCCGGCGTCGGGGCGACACGTGCGTCGAGTGGTTTTGGGATTTGTGTGGTGGTGCGTATTACTTGCTTGGTGGCTGGCTTGTCCTGCATGTTTAGCAGTGGGGGAGGGGGGGGGGGGGGGGGGGGGGGGGCTGCTAAATCTTGCGCTATACTTACTTTGTCTGGTTTAGCGGATTATAATATAATATATTTATTATTATTAAGTAATAAAACTGTTTTGACAATAAATGAACTCCTTAAAAAATAGCAGACCGTAAAAGTAAACAAGATAACTTTTAGCGGATCATAGCAAATTAAGCTTTTGGTTCCTTGTATACCACAAATAAAGTTCACGCGCGCTCGTAAACTATGCCAGAGTATGAGTTGTCATGATACGAACTAAAATCCATTACTATGAATCCGCTTCCTCGAGAAAATAGTGTCGCGCGAACTATATTATCTGAAATTCGCTTTTAACGTCACGTGTCGGGACATATTACTGCTTTAATGGCGCTTCTGGCCTGGTAGCTGCCAGAAAACCTTTTACATTCACTAGTTAATGTTCATGACATCGTTCGCACTGGATTTTGGATGAACTCGACTATTACTTCCTTTCATTCTATCGGGTACCTACTGTTTTGTGAGTAGAAACATTTTCGTTATTTTAGATTTAGAAAATCAGAGTTTACGAGTTTTAGAGAGGGTACTAAGAAGGTATAATAAAGTGACGCATAGTTGTTAACCCTATTCTTTAAGGTTCCGTACCTTAAAAGGAAAAAATGAGCCCTTATTGGATCACTTTATTGTCTGTCTGTCTGTCTATCTGTCTTTTTGCCTGTCTGACTGACGAAATTAAATTAAAAAAATATTTAAATGACGTGTTCATGAAAAAATAATTTACTAAATTACATACTTACCTACCTATAAATGGCGCAGTCCGTCATTAACTTGCATGGTTTGAGATTTGTATACAACCCTTCGCTTACGAGTCCGATTCGCACTTGACCGATTTTTTATTTATTTAAATTACCTTTTAACTTATGCTAGGAAAGAATGGTGTCCTAAAGTTAGAACTTAACGAGAAAAAAGAAAAACTAAGTACAACACAAATTCACGTAACATAATCTACACAATTATGAAACCATTTGCATTTTCTGAGCCCGTTTTTTGTACTTTGTATTCAAATTCCCTGTTTACTTATGCGACGAACAAAGCAGGTGCTGCAATGGGAGTCGAGGGATTTGCATATGACAGCTTGTATGCGCTAAAAGAATATAAAGACCTGGAACCGAAGCACCTGGACGAGACATGAGCGGAGCTGTTGATAAAGCCTTCTTTTGTAACCGGCTGTAAGAGGAGGTTCTCAATTCGACTATATGTTCTTAGGGTTCCGTGCTCGAAGAGTGGGAACGGGACCCTATTAGGACCCTACTAAGCCTCCGCTGTCCGTCCGTCCATCTGTCAGTGGGCTGTGTCTCGTGAACCATAATAAGTAGAAACGTAGTAAGTATTTCTATTGATGCTACAACAACAAATATCAACAAAAAATTTCAAAATGATTAAAAAAATCGTATTATAGAAGCAGGTGTTATTTTGCGGAAGTCCATGATATACAAGGAACCAAAAGCTTAATTTGCTATAATCCACCAAACCAACGAAATCTGTATGGTACGCAGCACCACACAAAATCCAACACCACTCGACGCGTGTTTCGCCCCGACACCGGAGCATCCTCAGGAGGAGGAGGAAGAGGATACAAAAATCGTGTTAACCCGTTGCTCCGTACTAAGTGATTGAAGGACAAACCAAATAAACCACCAAACAAACACACATTCGCTTTTATAATATCGGTAGTGATGTCTCATCTGAAAAGTTTACATCCGTGGGAGTCGCAATCCACGATAAAGAATGAATGTGATTATTATTTTTGTCAGTTCCCTGGTAATATATGGTAAAACATGTGAATTTGTGCATTTTTTTGAAATATGCTTGCATGTTTACGCGGCGTAAAATGCTGATGTTTCATAAAAGAGATTTGTTTTTGATAAGCACCTCTACGTTTTGTTAGGTACTTTATACTGTTTGATTAATATCCATCCCTACTATCCATACTAATATTATACATTTTTTTAAATTCTATGAAGTACAAGTTAACCTTTGATTGCGAATCTCCCCTGACGTTAAGTGGTGAACTAACTGTCTGTTTAGCTAATTTTATCAAGAGCGGATAAACATTCACGAGTTAAACGATAACTTTAAAGATAGATGGATAACAGTAAATAGGGGCAGCAGGAAAGTCTTCCTTTTAACAGGGCTCTCTTCGTCATTTACTCCATACAATCGTAGTCCCAATTTCGTTTGAATATTAGGCAACCAAAGTCCATGAAATTTTACAGACATATTATTTTAGAAACTTATATCTGTGCCTGTGGTGTTTTAGATTTTTCTAAAAATATGTAGTTTTAAAATTACAGGGGCTCAAAGATTTGTATGTGAATTTTTAAGACCGCGTAACTTAGAAATCGCATATTTTAACGGAAATCTGAAAAACCACAGGCATAGATATTATTAGTTCCCGGAACGTTTCTTCAAAATTCCATTGAGTATGATTCGTTAGTATTCCAATGAGAGACGAACTACGTTTGTATGGAGCGAGTGACGGAAAGACCCCTCTTAATATTATTATATAAAAGTTGTTTAGCAAGGCATTATTATTCATTTTTGTATTACATTACGTCCAACTCTTTACCCTGCGATTTATCATTTTCCACGTCCAGAATACAAATTGTCTCGCTCTCGTAAATGATAAAACACTAGTTGTTAACGATTCCTAAACGTCGGTGCCTGTCAATGACAGCAGCCGTCAGAAAAGTGTTAGAAGACAGCAGCTGTCAAAAAACTCAAAATTAATTTCACTTCTCATCTTTTTCGAAATCAGTAATCACCATTTAACTACGAAAATCAAGACACAAAGACAAAATAATCACCATTTAACTACGAAAATCAAGACACAAAGACAAAGTGAGTGAAAAGTTTTTTGTTTTACCAAAGATCGAACATTTTTGGTCCTTCGAACCGGATGTGATAACCTTTGTTGAACCTAAGTTGCGCACAGGCAAGACGAAATACGAGCTAAGAACAAGGAATTGAGGTACCTAAGTCCTAACAATTATGTCCTAAGTCAATCTAGATTCCCTTAGTTGTCCCATCTTATTTGCATAGCATTAAAAAAAGTGATCAATTGTTTAGATGTAATACGCGGCTTATAGCCGGCCCGTCATTTGTCATTATTTGTCACATAATTTTCTTCATTCAATATTAACTTTTCAACAATTTTCCCAATTTACATCTAATTACATGATTAGTTTATAGTTTTGAACAAGATACTTTGATTACAGTTGATTATTATAGAATTTATTTTAGTTTATTAGTACAATTTCTTGTTTAAGTTTGTTAATTTCCCTACTTAATTAAAATGTCAAAATTACATGAATTAGTAAAGAAAAGAGGTTCATATAAGGGTCGGCTAACTAAATTTGAGAATTATGTAAGTAGCTTAAAGAGTGTATCTGACTGCAGTCAAGTTGATAAGTTAGAATTGAAACTTCGCATGAATAAAATAGAAACTATATATAATGAGTTTGATGAGGTTCAAACCAGCATTGAGTGCTTATCATTGTCTGAAGAAGAACAACAGAACCAGTCTTTGCAGAGGTCTGAATTTGAAACCCAGTATTTCTCAGTAATGGCTAGGGCTCAACAACTTTGCGATGCGTTCAAAAGAAAAGAAAGGTCATTCAATCATGGTGATAATGCCTCGGTTTGTTCTGATTCCTCCTCTAGTGATCAGGAAAGTGTTGTGAAGGTGAAGCAGACAAAGAGTGTTGTTAGGGGAGTGAAATTACCTACAATAAACATACCCAAATACAGTGGCGATTGTGGAAACTGGCTCGAGTTCCGTGACACTTTTATTTCACTTATCCATGATAACTCGAGTATTAGTAATATTCAGAAGTTTCACTACCTACGTGCGTCTTTAGAGGGCAGTGCAGCTCAGATCATTTGCTCATTAGAGTTTTCTGCATCTAACTATTGCTTAGCTTGGAATGCACTATGCGAGCGGTATGACAACACACGTCTATTAGTGCAAAACCACATTAAGGCTATTTTTGAACATGAATCTATTAAAAAGGAATCTGCATCTTCTCTACGTGTACTCATTGATATGTACAATAAAAACTTACGTGCATTACAAATTCTCGGTGAACCAACAGGGACTTGGGATACTTTAATAATTTACATTATTTGTCAAAAATTAGACAGCCGTACTTTACGAGATTGGGAGGAACATAAGGCCACCCACAAACAAGTAAATTTAGAAATTTTTTCCAAATTTTTAAAAAATAAAGCTGACTTATTAGAAACTATCGAAAACAATAATAACAAACCGGAAACTACATCTAGGTCTCATACTACTAGAAATGTCAAAAGTTTAGCTTCAGTTGCAAACCCTACACCTAAAATTTTTAAATGTCCATTGGACCAGGGAGAGCATCCACTTTACAAATGTGATTCATTCATACGTATGAAGGTACCAGAACGCGAACAGTTTGTAAAAACAAACAGGCTATGCCGAAATTGTTTTAGATTAGGTCACACTGAGCGTTTATGCAGGCTAGGCCCATGCCGTCAGTGTACCCTTAAACATAATTCGCTGTTGCATCCTAATTCTGCCCCTGAAATCTCGACTCCACCTGCAGCTGCGATAAGTCTTTCATCATCATGTTGCCAACCCGGTGAAGTGCTTTTAGCTACTGCCATCATTAAGATTCGAGATGCCAACAATGTATATCATGATGTAAAGGCAGTTTTAGATTCTGGTAGTCAAGCCTCTTTTATTTCTGAACATCTTCTAAATAAGCTAAAGTTGAATTTTGATAACATTAAATTTAAAGTCTCCGGAATCAATAATTTAGTTTCTACCATAACAAAACGTTGTCAAGCAGTAATACAGTCCAGACTCAATTCGTATCAGACAAAGGTTTCTTTTCTAGTGTTACCAGACATAAGTTCATCTCTAAGAAAATCATTAAAACCAAATTTATACAACATTCCCCCCGAAATAAAATTGGCAGATCCAGAATTCTACAATCCGTCTAGCGTTGACTTACTGTTAGGCGCAGACATTTTCTGGGACTTGCTCTGCACAAACAAAATCTATTTAGGCAAAAATTCTCCAGTGCTTCAAGATACTAAGTTCGGCTATGTAATATCCGGGCCCACTGGAACGACAAACATACAAACAATTTCATGCAATTTTTCTCAATTCGATTCAATACAAGAACAACTCGCTAAATTTTGGACTATTGAAGAGTTAGAAAGTTCTGACAAAGATGCATCTTTGAACGACAATGATCTTTGTGAGAACCATTTCAAACAACACATGTCCCGAGATGCAGATGGAAGATTTTCTGTAGGCATTCCGATGAAAGGAGATGAGTCTACTCTAGGAGACTCATTCCAACGCGCTAAATTAAGTTTTCTTTCGTTAGAAAAGAGACTACAAAAACAATCTACACTTAAGGCAATGTACATCGACTTTATGAATGAATACAAAAATTTAGGTCACATGTCTGAAAGTGACATAAACAATTTACACACAAATTCATACTTCATGCCACATCATGGCGTTTTACGCGAACAAAGCACTACAACAAAATTACGAGTGGTCTTCAATGCGAGCGCTCCCTCATCTAGTGGAGTGTCATCGAACGATTTACAACTAATTGGACCCACAATCCAGAGTGATTTACTCTCAATTCTACTTCGATTTCGACAACATCGATATGTACTGGCAGGTGACATCGAGAAGATGTACCGCCAGGTATTAATCAATTTAAATCAGCGTCATCTTCAACAAATTGTCTGGCGAGACGATCCCTTCATGCCACTAAAAAGTTATAACTTAAATACGGTTACATACGGGACGGCTTCTGCGCCATTTTTGGCAGTCCGTTGCCTCAAACAGCTCGCTGACGAATGCGAAAACGCAGATATAGGTCGAATTATTCGCGAAGATTTCTACGTGGACGATCTTATCACAGGCTGCGATACTGTTGAAGGCTTACTACAAATCCGCAAGCAGATCACTCAAGTGCTCGCCTCCGGTTGCTTCAATTTAAGAAAATTCAAGTCAAATGTTTCAACTTGCAGTGATGATAGTTCTGCGATCAATAACAACGGTACCGTCGATTTCAGCGAGCATGAGCCGTCAAAAACACTTGGATTAATTTGGTCTCCGTCCACAGATGAATTACTATTCAACATAAAAAATTATGTTCCATCTAACGCTGATGTCACTAAAAGAGTTCTTCTTTCAACAATTGCGCAAATCTTTGATCCGTTAGGGCTAATAAGCATTTTCACTATAAACGGAAAAAATATTTTGCAACGCTTATGGCTTCACAAATTAAATTGGGATGATCCCATACCTGAAGATGTTTTAAATTCTTGGTCTAAATTTTTTAAAAGTCTCAATCAACTAAACGATTTAAAAATACCACGACACGTAGTGTGTCACAACCCTCAGGACATTCAGTTCCACATTTTCTGCGACGCATCTAAGGACGCATACGGCGCTTGCGTTTATGTTCGATCAGTCAGCACTACGGGCGCTGTCAAAGTGCATTTATTATGTTCAAAAACTCGCGTGTCGCCTATAAAGCCAACATCTATGCCGCGTCTCGAACTCTGTGGTGCTTCAATGGCCGCAAAATTACTCGAAAAGGTGCTAACAACAACTCGTTTACCCTACAGCAGTTGTTTTTTATGGACAGACTCATCAGTTGTACTTAGTTGGTTAAAAACTCAACCCAATAAATTAAAACAGTTCGTTCGTAATCGAGTCTCAGATATATTGGAAAGGACTAAAAACTATCCGTGGCGTCACGTGCCTACTGCCTCCAATCCAGCAGATCTTTTAAGCAGAGGAGTTGGCAGTAATCAGCCAAACAAATTGAATTTTTGGCTAAACGGACCTAATTTTTTACTTGATAATGAGAACAACTGGCCAAACAAAACCTTTAAATATATAGAATCAGACTTACCAGAAGTGGTTTCAGCGGTGGCATTATCCGCTGAGCCAAGCGAACGACTTCCTTTTTCTCGTTTTTCCAATTTGTTAAAACTCAAAAATACATGCGCCTACATTTTGCGCTTTATAAATAATTGTCGTAAATCTAAAAGCGACCGACTATTGGGTCCCCTCACTTTAGGAGAAAAACAGCAAGCGTTTAACACTTTAATAAAATTATCACAATTCGAGTGTTTCCCAGAATATTACACGATAGCATTGGGCAAGCCACTACCGACAAAGAACAAATTACTATCATTAAGCCCGTTCGTTGATGACAGCGGTTTGCTTAGAGTAGGTGGTCGAATAAAAAACGGCAATTTCTCGTTTGACAAAAAACATCCAATTTTGATAACATCTACACACCCACTTACTAAATTAATATTCCAAAGTGAACATTTTCGTTTAATGCACGCGGGCCCACAACTTTTACTTGCGTCCATTCGAGAGCAATTTTGGCCACTTGGAGGTCGAAATCTAGCCAAAAGTACAGTGCACAAGTGCCACCGTTGCTTTCGAATGAAGGCACAATCAACCTCACCTGTTATGGGTAACTTGCCTAGGCAACGCCTACAGCCAGGTTACCCATTCCAGACGTCTGGAATGGACTATGCCGGTCCCATAATCGCACTCAATAGAAAGGGACGGGGTTGTAGAACTATTAAAGTCTACGTAGCAATCTTTGTCTGCTTCGCCACTAAAGGCTGTCACCTAGAGCTAGTGACAGACCTCTCTAAGGACTCGTTCTTGTCAGCGTTACGTCGTTTTATAGCGAGACGTTCTAGACCATCAACATTGTTCTCAGATAACGGAACTCAATTCGTGGGTGCTCGCAACGACCTTTATAAGTTCCTCAAATCTAATTCTGACTCAATTGTGAACTCTATGTCCGATGAAGGCATCGAGTTCAAGTTCATACCAGCGTACGCGCCCCATATGGGCGGTTTATGGGAATCGGGTGTGCGATCCTTTAAATCTCATTTAAATCGCGTCTTAGGAAACGCTCACTTAGATTTTGAAGACTTATATACTGTTCTTGTTCAAATAGAAGCAATACTAAATTCACGCCCCCTAACTCCCCTATCAAATGACCCACAAGACTTGACTCCACTGACTCCTGGACATTTTTTGGTTGGACGACCTCTAACGGCTCTACCAATGCCTGAATTACTGCACATCAAAGAACATCGACTCACTCGATTTGAAAGATTGGAGCAAATGCGACAGCACTTTTGGTCAAGATGGCACAAAGAGTACATCGCGGAATTGCAGCAACGCACCAAATGGCAAACCAGCAAGGGCCTCGTTCTGCAAGAAGGAACACTCGCACTAATCAAAGACGAAGCATTACCGCCAATGAAGTGGAGTCTCGGCCGTGTTATCAAGGTCCATCCGGGAAGCGATGGAGTCTCTCGAGTTGCAGATTTACAAACATCAAAAGGAGTAGTGCGTCGCGCATTCAACCGCATCTGTCCTCTTCCGGGGGAGGATGTTAACGATTCCTAAACGTCGGTGCCTGTCAATGACAGCAGCCGTCAGAAAAGTGTTAGAAGACAGCAGCTGTCAAAAAACTCAAAATTAATTTCACTTCTCATCTTTTTCGAAATCAGTAATCACCATTTAACTACGAAAATCAAGACACAAAGACAAAATAATCACCATTTAACTACGAAAATCAAGACACAAAGACAAAGTGAGTGAAAAGTTTTTTGTTTTACCAAAGATCGAACACTAGTATAAAATGAAAATAAAACACATTAAAATTGAGTAGGACAGGTACGGTGTATTTTAAAATGGTTCCGAAATAATCCTCTTACGGAAATTAACCTCTTTAATAAATTATTATTATTGTATAATGATGATGAATATAATCGGATCATGATTGCAAATGAACAGTCCTTAATGAAATTCGTTTTTAATATTATTATGGAATGACCAAACAGTGACTACAGTTAAAATATTTAATGACGAGTGTTACCTTTCTCTCAGAAATGAGGAGTTCCGTAGGTGAACGACATAGTTCAAGGGGTTGCGAAGCTGTGAAAAAGTGACAGACGTTAGGGTCAAAAGATGCTAAAGTGGCGACCTCATACTAGAAAGCGCAGACTATATGGAACATGGGGTTCACATATTAATAACTCAAAATTTTAAAAACCCCCGACACAAAAACCTCTATAAGAAAACTAGAAAAGAGCTGATAACTTTCAAACGGGTGAACCCATTTTCTTCAATTAGGTATAGCTAAGAACACTCTCGATCAAGCCTTCAATTCTGACGTTTGGTACAGGGTTAGCTTATAGCCCGGGGACGGACATAGGCTACTTTTTATCCCGGACAATCAAAGAGTTCCCACGGGATTCCTAAAATCCCTTCTGCTTAACCGATTTACATGAAATTTGGTACCGAGATAGCTTGCGTCCCTGTAATTGACATAGGCAACTTTTCATCCCAGAAAATCAAACAGTTCCCACGGGATCTTTAAAAACCTAAATCCACGCGGACGAAGTCGCGGGCATCCTCTAGTTATAAATATAAACTCAAGTCTTGACTGAGCCGTATTCCAGCGCTCTATCGCAGTTTGTCTTGAGAAGCAATTAGGCTAAGTGCGCCTTTTTCTGTGCAGGTCCCCGGAAACTGAGGCGTGACGTCATGAAGAAGGTAAGATAGATTTTAAAAAGCTTTAACGCTAATGCAGAGAAACATTTATGGAGGTATTGAATATTTAATTTAATTTAATTTATTTTAGTTTTCAATTTAATATTGATTTTTATAGTTTTAATTAAAGATTTAAGTTTATTTTTTAGAATTGTCAATAATTTTTATTAGTTTATTATACCTACCTAGTTCTGTATGTTGGTCATATCTACTTGTACTAACTAGTTCAAGAGCATCAGGCGTAGGGGCATTTTGTTTTCTGTGTGGTTTCAGTCCGATAAAAAAGAAAAAAAATAAGAACGTTATAACTCATATGAATCATTAAAAAATGATTAAATATTTAAATGCAACAGCAGTGAAAGATATTTATTTAGCCGGCTAATGATCTACAAACTTATCGACTGACAATACCAATAAAGAAATCTTTCTTAAATATTTTTATTTGCATTCATATTTCATATGTAGATTAGGATAACTATTGTATCTTAATATGTTCTTAAGCGAAACTACTCATACTAAAATTACTAATAAGCTCATATTAGATTAAACCGAAACAAATATAAATGAAATGAGTAAGATAAGACAATTTAGTCGGTCTTACTTCTACTTAACACATGAGTACAGCCGGTATCAACTAGGTACATACCTTTAATCATAATGGATATCACTCTCGATAGTTTAAAGTTTAAACGCTAGAACAGTCTCAATTTATTAAAATTCAAAGTCAAAACTCTTACAAAAGTGCAGAGTGATAAAATTCAAGTGCAAATATACGAGTAACTTTTGCTCAAGTCTGAACTGACTAAGAACTGAATGTACCTACGAGTACGTCGTTGTACCTTATTTTAATCATAATTTAAATGCTAAAAATACTTAAGAGCGTTGAAGCATGAGCCTGCTTCACAAGTTTAGGTATTTACCCGAGGTTCTTTGTTTGTTTCCGTGAACGGACGTACTCAGTGCAGTTTAGTTTATAACAAACCGTTTTGATCCTAGACGATTTTCAAACGGATTATTTTTTCAATATTTTTAAGTATGTGGTTGTTAGTTTGTCGTTTTTTTCAAAACAGTGATGTTTTTTAAAACAGTGTATTGTCTTTATAGATTAAGTACGAGTGAATAAAACTTATAATTGTAGTCAGTACTTAATACTAATCTTTTATATACTTGTGTAAGTATAAGAGAGTCAAGAAATTATACAAAACTCAACTTTCCTTATACATATTTACGAAAATATGGTTCCCTTATCATGCACAGTATAAATAGTTACACCTACTATAATAATTTTCACATATATATTTATAAAGGCTAAAATAAATGTGAAATCTGTCTAAAATTTAAAGAGTCCTAGGTATTTAATTTGCAATATTATCAAAAATATAATGCAATGCTAATACTCATAAAGAGATTGAGCATTTTTTTTTTATTTATGGTCCTTTACAATCTTTTCAAATTTTATTGTTAGTACTAAATCGTACTTACCGTAAGCGCAAAACAATGGACAGTACAATGAAAGGGATTAACAGGTACAAAAATGCAGATGTTACACTTGTGTAGGTATTTATTCATCAAAAATAAGTGCACTGCTACAAGAGTAAGCTAGGGATACAAAAACAAAATAAGATAAAGTTCAAAACTAAAAGTTTTGAAGACTTCACCGCAGATGATTGATTTATATTTGAATATGTATAAATCATTATATACATGTATTCGAAATTTTCATAGTAACTGCTATGATTTGATATCAAACTCGATCCATCTATTTCAAGTTTATTTTTTCTTGATATACATTTCTTTTTCATGTCATGTGTAGGTAAACCAATTTCAATATACTTTTTGGGTTTTGTAGGTTATATCTCTTACATTCGTTTTGATTAAGATAAGTTCTTTTATGACATATCGGAAAATTTTATGACATATGACAATATACCCTCTAACACACGGAATGGTAAAGCGAAGCCAAAGAGAAATCTCATTTATCAAAATTTAATGTGCAGTTTGGCAGTAATAAGTGAATCGATGAACCAATAAACAAACAAACACGCAACACAACACGTGACAGGTTGTGATGGCAATCAGGGTGGGGACGCCCCGCACACCCACACAATCCCTGGGCTAATCCGGTGCGGGATAGCGCGGGTGACGTGCGGGTGTGCAGAACGTCCCCCGCCTCATACCTCGATTGCCATCTCGACCTGTCACGTACTATACATAGCTGCCGAAAACTCAGTCCTCCCTTAGTTGGATAAAGAATTGTTTTATCCATCCATACTAATATTATAAATGCGAAAGTGTGTCTGTCTGTCTGTCTGCTATGCTTTCACGGCTCAACCGCTGAACCGATTTTAATGAAATTTGGTACCAACCTAGGATATTTTCCGGGAAAGGACATAGGCTACTTTTTATCCCGGAAAAACAAACGGTTCCCCCGGGATAGCACACTATGTTTCACGCATTTGTCGTTCAATAACGCCGCAACAGAGCTACGGTTTGACGGCATTTTTTGCACAGATATAATTGAAGACATAACAAGTGATACAGACTATTTTTTTTTTCAAAAAAAACAAACAGTTCCTGAGGGACAGCACGCTATCTTTCACACATTTGTCGTTAAATAACTCCGCAACAGAGCTACGGATTGACGGCACTTTTTGCATAGACATAGTTGAAGACGTAGCAAGTTATATAAGCTACCGAAAAATATGAACACTTCCCTCGGGATAGCATACTATTTTTCACGCATTTGTCGTACAATAACGCCGCAACAGAGCTACGGATTGACGCTTTTTTTTTGCAAAGACATAGCTGAGAACCTAATAAGTAATAAATGATACTTTTTCTCCCGAAAAATATGGACACTTCCCGCGGGATAGCATACTATTTTTCACGCATTTGTCGTACAATAACGCCCTAACAGAGCTACGGATTGACGGCATTTTTTGCACAGACATAGTGGAGAATCTAAAAAGTGAAATAAGCTACTTTTCTCTCTAAAAACCAAACAGTTCCTGCAGGATAGCATGCTATCATTCAGGCATTCGTCAGTCAATAACGCCGCAACAGAGTTACGGATGGACGCTTTTTTTGCAAAGACATAGCTGAGAATCTAATAAGTAATAAATGCAACTTTTTCTCCCGAAAAATATTATATGAACACTTCTCGCGGGATAGCATACTGTTTTTCACGCATTTGTCATTCAATAACGCCACAACAGAGCTATGAATTGACGTCATTTTTTTAGGGTTCAAGCAAAAACGGAACCCTTATAGGATCACTTTGTTGTCTGTCTGTCTGTCTGTCTTTCCGTCGTGTCTGTCAAGAAACCTATAGGGTTCTTCCCGTTGACCTAGATTCATGAAATTTGGCAGGTAGGTAGGTGTTACAGCACAAGTACAGAAATAAATCTGAAAACTGCGAATTTAAAAAAAATATGTTTCAATTTTCAAACTAAGGTAACTATACCAAGTGGTGGTATAGTTATGAATCATATGAAAGGGTACATTCTAAAACAGGTTTTTATTTATTTTTATGCATAATCGTTTTTGATTTATCGTGCAAAATGTTGGAAAAAATAGCCGAGTACGGAACTCTTAGTGCGCGAGTGTGACTCGCACTTGGCCGGTTGTTTTGCATAGGCATAGTCGAGGAAAAAGTATTATAGACTACTTTTCCTTTCAAAAAAACAAATAGTTCCCGCAGGATAGCATGCTAAAACACATGATAAAATAACTTAGGCATTGCATAAAATATTGTAACAAACCTCAATTATTATTAAAACCTTGAATCACGCGAGCGAAGCCGCGGGTAATAGCTAGTTATTATTAAAACCTTGAATCACGCGAACGAAGCCGCGGGTAATAGCTAGTTCAAAAATAAAACCATCTAAAGATCCACGAGGGATGACCACGTGCAAATGATTATCCTAAGTGCACGTAATTATCCTATTGTTTCAGGTGTTATGGTAGAGTGTACAATGTATACAACCAAAATCTAAATACAAAATACCGTACTAATGCTGTAAAAGACAATAAACTAATGCTATTATGCAAATGAAAAAAAGAAATCATAATGGAATACATAAAACCGCGCTAATGCCATAAAAGGACGATGAATCATCAAAATTTTATTTAGCGGCTAGGACAAATAGCAAGGCTATTGGGATATAGCATTGTCAGCCGGTAATAATTGTAAAACTATAAGCCTTTGAGAATATTTAATTCTGAAAAATTATAATTCTAGTCAATAACTAATTATACAAAATTCAACTTTCCGTTTATTTAAAAAACATGGTTTTCCTTATCACAAACGGTATAATGAAACCTTGAGTATTGAGTTTTACATATTTATAAAAGCTCTTGAAATAAATGTGAAACCCATGTAAAATTTAAACAGTTAAAAATTTATTTTTTAGAAATTATTAAAAATCTAGATCAATGCCACTGCTCTAATAGGCATTGATCTATTCTCTACCGAAATCGCGTTTTACAATCTTTTCAAATTTTGAAAATTAAATTGTTCCCTTTCAATGACAGGGAACAATAGATACCAATTGCAGCTATTTGCTCGAGGCAATACTTATTTATTAACTAGCTGATGCCCGCAGCTTCGCCCGCGTGGATTTAGGTTTCTAAAAATCCCGTGGGAACTTTTGATTTTCCAGGACAAAAGTAGCCTATCCGTAATAGCCCGTCCCTGGGATGCAACGCATTTCTGTACCACGCAAAAAACACCTAAACGGATGATCCTTTAAAAATCCCGAGGGATCACCAGGATTTAGGAATGCAATTCCTTACAGCATCATATAAACACAATTTAAAAATATACAAAAAGTTTTAATCTTTAAGAAAAAATAGCGAGTATTAAAAAAAAACCTAGTATTGAGAAGTGATAGTCGCACTACAATTTCAGGTAAATCGTAAATAATCCGATAACAATTGCTAAGCAAACAAGCGTTACGTCCGTTCTCGGAGAGGCCTCGGCCGATACTGATTTCCTAGTTCAATTTACTATTGCTTGTTGCACGGTTTTGTAGTGTGTTTCAAGATTATTTTTTGGAAACAAATATTAATTAAATTTAATTTTTTTTTTCTGTTTATATTGCAAATACGTTCTTCTTTAATGAGTACTTAGTTTTATTTATAAATGAAGAAAAATAACCCACCTAAATGACAGTTTTATGAGTCTGTAGTTTTATGAAATTATGACTTTTTTGTTTGAATTTTTATAATGTAAAAAATGCCAAACGAAAGATTTGGTTCTGTCATCTTATTAGTTCAGGACCTTTTCTTTGGTAAATATATCTTTTTGTGAGAATCGACCAAGTAACTTTTGATGTAGTGAACGTCAAAGATGACACGAAATCCAAAATTCAGTAATAGTCTTTTGGTATTTTAGGCAATAAAAGATAAACTATGAATAAATTGCAAAATGTTGTCTGTCAATTTAATAAAACAGGAAATATTCTACAAAGTAGTATATACACGTTTTACATAAATGCAGTGTTTAATAAAATATAGGGGGGCAAAATGGCTTAAAAATAGCTTATGCCGGTTCAACACTCTTAACAACAGAATACACTGGGGACTTTGTTAAAAGTTGCTACGACGGAGAAGGTCCTTGAATGTCTAAGTAAAGTCAAAATACACAATTTTTTCGTACAAGAGGGCCCTTAGATACTCGTAGTTGGGACCCGTATAAGTAGACATTTTAAAATCACACTAATATTATAAAGGCGAAAGTTTGTATGTGTGTGTGTGTGTGTGTGTGTGTGTGTGTGTGTGTGTGTGTGTGTGTGTGTGTGTGTGTGTGTGTGTGTGTGTGTGTGTGTGTGTGTGTGTGTGTGTGTGTGTGTGTGTGTGTGTGTGTGTGTGTGTGTGTGTGTGTGTGTGTGTGTGTGTGTGTGTGTGTGTGTGTGTGTGTGTGTATGTTTGTTACTCCTTCACGCAAAAACTACTGGACGGATTTGGCTGAAATTCAGAATGGAGATAGATAATATCCTGGATTAGCACATAGGCTACTTTTATCCCGGAAAACCAAAGAGTTCCCACGGGATTTCGAAAAACCTAAATCCACGCGGACGAAGTCGCGGGCGTCAGCTAGTATAGTATATAAAGATGATGAAATCCTTTTATTCCTTCGTGGAACTTAGGGCTGCAGCAGTTGTTTTCCATGTCTCCCTATCTTGGCTGCTGCCTTGACATGGTCCCACTTTTTTAAGGTCTTCTTCAATGGACCTCCTTCAGGTGTTGGTCTCCTTTGACCTCAAGTAGTAAGTATAGTATTATAGTTAATAATAAAATATAAGAGGTATAGTGAATGGGTATAGGAGTGGACTTCCAGCAAATAAACCGTATTTAGATTTAGCTAGAGTCGACAATTTTATGACAAAATCGGATTTTTGTAACTTTGAATAAAAAAAACCGGCCAAGTGAGAGTCAGACTCGCGCACCGAGAGTTCCTTAATAAAATCGTATTTTTTAGATATTTCGCACGATTAATCAAAAACTATTATGCATAAAAATTAACAAAAATCTGTTTTAGAATGTACAACTAAAGCTCTTTCATATGATGCCCCACTTGGTATATTAATCTTACTTTGAAAGTTGAAAATAGTAATTATATATGTTTATAAACTCATTTTAATTTGTTTTGTGTGATGTAACCACAACTTCACGATTTTCAGATTTTCCCCCTAAATTGTGCTATAAGAAATTTGGCAGGTAGGTAGGCTACCTGCCAAATTTCATGATTCTAGGTCAACGGCAATAAATAGGCTTAGGTTTTACCTATAGGTTTCTTGACAGACACGCCTAAGTTATCACAACGTATTGCTGTGAGTGTGTTCTAGCTTAGTTTAAGTCGTTGAACTTAAGAGGGCTCTCTCCGTCACTCGTTTCATACAATCGTAGTTCCAATTTCATTTGAATACTAAGCAACCAAAGTCCATGAAATTTTGCAGACATATTCTAGAAACTAATATCTATGTCTGTGGTTTTCCAGATTTCTGTTAAAATATTCGGTTTCAAAGTTACGCGGTATTAAAAACTTTCATACAAATCTTTGAGCCCCTGTAATTTTAAAACTACATATTTTTAGAAAAATCTAAAACACCACAGACACAGATATTAGTTTCTAGAATATGTCTGCAAAATTTTATGGACTTTGGTTGCTTAATATTCAAATGAAATTGGAACTACGATTGTATGAAACGAGTGACGGAGAGAGCCCTGTTAATCTCTGTTCTAGACGGATAATCAGCTTAGAATACAGACAGATATAAAACAGACAATGACATGATCTCGACTAGACGTCGGATCACTTTGAAGAATTAAGTTGAGTGGGCGTCAATCCAATATGAAACATTTCGCTAATCTAGAACTAGACGGGTAAGTCCCATTTGTTCTAAATACCTTGACGGCATCCAACAAAATGAAACTTTAGGACCGATTCACACCAATTGCATACACGTGACACGAGCGTAAACCTCTAACACACCGGGTTACGCATATATTTCATACATTACAACGCAATGGTAGGCGCTACGTCTACGCTTACGCAGCCTGTGTGAACGAGCTATTATCCTAATTTGTGCCATGAAAAATTGAGATTTTTCTTTCTTTAAGTGTTTCTCAAATGGAAGTAAAATTGTGATAAAAATAGCTTTAACTGTAAAGAAAAATCGATCAAGCGTGAGTCGGACTCACGAACGATGGGTTCCGTACCATTGCACCAGGAATAATACTTTTTAATTTTTTTGACGTGACAACGTCTTATAATTCGATAGAGCCGGCTGCACGCACGAAAAAACATGACTCATGCGGCGTTACCTCGCTCTGAGGCGTTCCATGTAAGGCTTGAAGTGCAAGCGAGAGCGCGGAACGAGCGACAAAGAAGCACAATCGGCCTTTGTTGTCACGTTCAACTATCGTCAGTAAACCGACTTTACAGACAACCAATTTTTTTTGTGATGAATACTTGATGAATACCTATTAGATTTTTAAAACTCCGTGGGAATTCTTTACCTCTTTAAGTTTGATCGATCATGGAAAGCTAGCAGATAGACAGACATACTCAATGTCGCATTTATAATATTAATTATGGATGGGTTGGGTAGTGATATGGGTAGTGATTTCCCCCATTTAAGAAATTCCGTTTCAGCAATTTCACCACGTATCTTCAAAAATCATCCAAAGCTAAAGCTAAACATCAACACCGTTTATTTAAAGCGAATATCTACTCTATACTGTTAGAAATAGAGTTTCAAATCGCTGAGTTAACCGAAATATTATAATCGAGAGTGTTTTTATGGGCTGTAGAATGAAATGACGCACCATTTATGGAGATTGCAAACATTTTTCTACGTTAGTGTAAAGTTTTAGGGTTCCGTAAATAGAGATTAGTATCTGAAAAACCCATGATAGCCTAGAGGATTTGTTTTCTTTTCATTTTTCCTAATCTTTTCCTAAAGAAAAACCTAGGTATGCCTCCTTAAAAACAAATCTATATGACAGCCCATTGGTCAATTAGCGACTTCATTTTATCATCATCATTATGATCAGCCTATTACCAGCTTACTACTACGGGCTTAGGCCATATTCTGCCACGCTGGCCCAGTAATTGGAGACTTCACACACCTTTGAGAACAATATGGAGAACTCTCAGGTTTCCTCATGGTGTTTTCCTTCACCGTAAAAGCAAGTGAGATAATTATCAATTGCACCTATCTCACAATCCATACTTCCATACTAATATTATATATGTGAAAGTGTGTCTGTCTGTCTGTCTGCTACCTTTTCACGGTCCAACAGTTTAACCGATTCTGACGAAATTTGGTACAGGGTTAGCTTATATCCCGGGGCATAGACTACTTTCTATCCCGGAAAATCAAAGATTTCCCACAGGATTCCTAAAAACCCATCCACTTAACCGATTTGTATGAAATTTGGTACCGAGGTAGCTTGGGTCCCTGTAATTGACATAGGCAATTTTTATCCCGGAAATTCAAACAGTTCAAACGGGATCTTTAAAAACCAAAATCCACGCGGACGAAGTCGCGAGCATCCTCTCTCTAGTAAAAAAATAAATTAAAAAAAAACCATAACTTACAAATATCAGTTCACTCTTAATTTTTTGTAGATTTGAGAGATTCTTTTCCGTGGTTCTACTGTAAGTGGATTAAACCGACGCAGTCCAAGAAACATTAAAAACAAGAGAAGAGAAACATTACTCTGGAGAAAAGGAACTTAATATCTGTGAAAGTGTAATAAAAAATGAATAAAAGAGCCAAGTTGATGTAATTTCGGTAGAATTGAAGATAATGGACTGAAAAATAGAATTAGATGTAGCATTGTTGGCGTTTGAAAATGTGAATGAAGTTTGGATGCCTTCGTAAAGAAATACACGCATATTTTATTCGTTTTTTTAACCTTCGACCCAAAAAGTGGGGTGTTAGAAGTTTGACTTGTGTATCTGTGTATTTGTGTATCTGTCTGTGGCATGGTAGCTCCTAAACTAATGAACCGATTTTAATTAGGGTTTTTTTTGTTTGTGAGGTGGCTTGAGATCGAGAGTGTTCTTAGCTATACTTAATCCAAGAAAATCAGTTCACTCGTTTGAAAGTTATCAGCTCTTTTCCAGTTACTATAACCTTCACTTCTCGGGGTTTTATAAATTTTTAATTTACACTTGTTATTTATTTATTTAAACATCTTTGTTGTTAAAAAAAATACGAAGATTAAGAATACAGGGTACACTTAAAAAAACAAGATTAAATAATTGTGAAAGCTCTTTCTAAGCTTCACCATGATATTCGCGTTCTAAAGCTACAATTTACATACAAGTTCAACGCCCTCACAAAGATTTCATTTTAACTACTAATGCAACTTGAAACAAAAACCCAGCCAGACTGTTAAGAGTTAGAAAAGAACAAGTTAAAATGAAATAAAGTAAGTTCAAATACAAAATATTTTTATTCAATTAGACTTTTACAAGTTCTTTTGAATCGTCAAAAGAATCTACCACTGGTTCGGAATTCCTTTCCTACCGAGAAGAACCAGTAAGAAACTCGGCGGTTGCTCTGTTCAAAGATTTGATGTATACAATGTTGTGATATTTGATATATAAGATTAAATAAATGACTTGGCAACTTTGAAAAGTGAGATTTCATTTAAAAATACTGGAAGGTCAAAATAAACTCATGATATTCAATTGGCAGATACCTGGTCCTCACCAGCCCATGGACGTCCACTGCTGGATATACGTAGGTCTGTTGTAGGGACTTCCATACAATACACGCCGGAACCCAGCGGTTCCCTGCCATCCCTCTGTGTCCGAAAGGGGTCTGCCAACACTCCGGGCGCATTTGCAGAACCTTGGAACCCTAACGACAATCAATTCCTCGAACTGTATATTTTTTTAAAAGAATGCTAGCCATGCTAATCATGACTTATACTCCCCTTTCCCCTCCAATTAAGCGTAAAGCTTGTGCCAGGAGTGGGTACGACAATAGTGCAACGAGTGGGGTTTGAACCGCCAACCTTTCGGAATCCAGTCAACCGTTGAGCTAACGAGGCTATGCCCTATGAATTCATAGATAGTACCTATCTCTACACTCTTTTTCATCATCATCATCAACCGATAGACATGCACTGCTGGACGTGGATTTCTTATAGGGACTATAGCCTTATTATATGGACCACTGAGATTGGTCTTGCGCCGCCTAAATTCAGCGGCTCCCTGCGACTCGTTTGATGTCGTCTGTACACCTAGTGGGGGTCTTCCAACGCTGCGCTTCAAGGTCGCCATTGGTACCTATGGTAAAGTCTTCGAACAGTGCGTATTACCAGTGAGGAGATATGTATGGATCTGAGACATGGTCTCTAACTCTAAGGGTTGCAAAGCTGAAGTGGCAATGGGCAGGACACATTAGTGCGAAAAACCGGTAGACGTTAGGGGTCCCAAGATAAATCTATACATATAATAAAATTGTAGAAAAGTGGTGTCTGTACAATGGAAATATATAAAAAAAAAGTAGCAGGCGTTGTTATTATATCGATGCCGAACCCGAAATTGTAATTAATTTTTTTTTGTCTGTTTGTCTGTTTGTCTATTTGTCTGTGTGTTTGTGCACGCTAATATCAGAAACTGCTTATTCTATTTAGATACGGTTTTCATTAATATATTGTAGTAAGCTTCACTTAACATTTAGTGTTTATTTCATGTCAATCGGTTCATAAATAAAAAAGTTATGTCAATTTAAAGAATCACGGCGAACATTTTTAACGTACAGAGTAGTATATGCTGCCCGAAAAGTCACTATTCCACGCGAACGAAGTCGCGGGCACAGCTAGTATTGAATAAAATTAATTAATTACATCGTTCGTCATATGTAATAAATCATCTGAAAGAAATACCTAGCAAGAGAAAAAGAAAACCAGTTAATAGAATCTCATAATATACCTAGCCTTATTAATTGGGTAGGAACCAAACGTAGCCGAAGAGAAAAGGGAAATAACGCTTTGATTAATGAAGCGTGCTATCGTCGGAAAGAAAAATAACCTTTTGACGACCTTTGACCCTGCAAATTGCCGCATTGCAAATTAAAGGCAAGGATATCCGTTTGGGAGACTTAAGAAATGATTTTTTTTTATTAAGTCTGAGGAGTTATTCGCTGTCATCTAAATGTTACCATCACAACTGTAGAAGCTTTGACGAAAAAAAAACCCGGCCAAGTGCGAGTCGGACTCGCGCACCGAGGGTTCCGTACTCGGTATTTTTCCCACATTTTGCACGATAAATCAAAAAAAACTATTATGCATAAAAATAAATGAAAATCTGTTTTCGAATGTACAGATAAAGCCCTGTCATATGATAACCCACTTGGTATAATACTAATTAATTATTTGTTCATTCAGAACACATTTTAATTTATTTTTTGAGGTGTACCACGAGGTTTTCGGATTTTTTCCTTTACTTGTGCTATAAGACCTACCTACCTGCCAAACATGATTCTAGTCTAGGTCAACGAAAAGTACCCTATAGATTTTTTTTGACAGACACGACAGATAGACAGACAGACAATAAAGTGATCCTATAAGGGTTCCGTATTTCCTTTTGAGGTACGGAATTCTAAAAAGACAACATTATTATTATTAAGATTATGTAGATACTCCTTAAAATATAAATAAAATCTGTCCCGTTCAGAGATCAAAGATTACATATACAAAATTAAATCACTTTAAGAACTGATTTCTAAATTGGTTTGAGTCTGAGTGTTCTTGTGAATCCTTGGTTTACAGACTTGAATTAATATATCAATAAAGCCACTGATTTTAATTTTATACTTATGCTTTTTATTTATTTTTAATTTTAATTTTGAAATTTTATATTTGTTGTTATAGCGGCAATAGAAATACACATTATGTGAAAATTTAATTTCTCTACCTATTATGGTTAACAAGATACAGCCCGCCAATAGACAGACGGATGGACAACGGATACTTAGGGCTCCATTGCCACCCATCAGATAATGGAGTCCTAAAAATCGTGTCAGTCAGCAGTCCACACTCTTGCTAACCTTAATGGTAACTTAGGTTAGGTTAATAGTAATAGCTTAATAGCTCGTTCACACAGGCTGCGTAAGCGTAGACGTAGCGAGCACTATTGCGTTGTAATGTATGCAATTGTATAAAACATGGCACACCGCTTGCGTAAAACGTGGACGACCGCGTAACCCGGTGTATTAGGGGTTTACGCGCGTCACTACGCGCGTGTTACGTGTATACAATTGGTGTGAATCGGCCTTAAAGGTTAGGTTATAAGCAAAACTAATTGAAATGAAGAGTATTTCATATTTTTCAGCGTAAACAAACGAGAATGTAACTAATTACTGCCTAAAAGCAGTCTAATTTGAGCGCAAATAAGGACAGAAGAGCCTTTTAATTTAGGCGCCAGACAAAGCGCATTGCTTATCCCTAATTTATACTTTCCCAAAAAACTCATCAAGCGACAAAAATAGACAGAGCAAAACAATAAATTTTAATCAAGGCACAAATTGCTTTGGCAATCGAAGATTCTTTGTTTTCACAGCTCTGCGATAAACTTCCACTCACACATAAGATTTCTTTGCTATAAGACAAAATTGTCTTGATACTTCTAAAGAGTACAATTTTCAGCAGAAAACCTCTAAATATTTGTATTACAGGTTCCTTGAGTGTGGTAAATATTATTTACCTTTTTTTTAATTTTCATGGCAGCTATATTGAATATTGTAGCGCGTGTGATCCAGCAATTAATAGTTAAAACTATTGTGTCAAGGCCTTAGGAAGCTCGTAAAAGAACTCGTGCGCCGTTGTTGCAATGCGCCAGTCGGCGCTTGCGGGCTAGTCGGTTACCTAACGCCAGCGTACGTAGACACGCCGTAGCCAAACCCCATAATATTCTATTGGCAGTAGAAATACACATTCTGTAAAAACTACTCTCTACCTATTACAGTTCACGAGATACTGAGCGACACGATACGAGCTGACAGACAGACGGATGGACGAACGGACAGGTAGACGGACAGCGGAGGCTTAGTAATAGGGTCCCGTTGGCACCCATCGGGTACGGACTACGGAACCCTAATTAGTAGGATTGTGTTTCACAAACTTGGCAGAAAACTGAACAAAATTGTTCCGAACGACACACAAATCACTTTTGTTAAGCTGTTTATAATTTCCTCTGTCTCGAGAATCTCAAGACAAGATTTATGTGCGCACAGCCTCTCGCAGGACTTGTAGACTTAGTATAAGATTTTATATCTCACCAACGTTGGTAGAATTCGAGCGTCGCGTCATTACAATTAAATGTTAAAGTAAAAAAGACCTTAAATATTTTTTTGAACTAGCGAGCAAATGAGCAAGCAAGTTATCATGCCTACAACTGTCCTTCATGTATTTTTTTTGCAACGTTGTAATATTTAAATTGGTGGTATTAAATTTTGTACCTTAAATCACGATCGCTTAAGGTCGATTTTACTTTGACATTATTTGTTTTTACTATCGAATTCTATCTATCTATAGCAGAGTGAGCTCTGAGTTTGATCCTGAACCCAGATGTTTTAAACAATATTAGGTACCTAATACCTATTTGAGCACTAGTCACTAGGCTGACGTGAAAGCAAAGATTAAAAATATTATAATACTAGCTGATGCCTGCGACTTCGTTCCCGTGGATATAGGTTTTTAAAATCCCGTAGGAACTCATTAATTTTCTGGGATAAAAAGTAGCCTATGTGTTAATTCAGGGTATAATCTATCTCCATCAGCCAAATTCCTCTTGTAGTTTTTACGTGAAAGAGTAAAAAACATCCATCCATACATACATACAAACTTTCGCGTTTAGTAGGATTTAAAATTATTTGCCACGCTAACACGATGGCTCATGACGTCACATACATAGTCTTTTCATAGCCAACAATTAAAGCCTCGAGGATTTATTACAAGTTTCATAATGTTCGCGAACTGTGACGTAGGTGAGATGTAAAATCTCGTACTAAGCACACTGAAACAAGTTGCACGCTGATTTTAATATCTTATTCCGAGCCTTAATTAAACGTTATATTTTAAAACATCTGCTACGTCTTCTCTGTTGATGTTTTCATACAATGTGGCAATGATTTCTACAGTGCTACCCACAGAATTCAAATAAGCTATAGAAATGCTAACTACATTTTCAGCAACTCGTACGAATGCGACTACTTAGTTTCCTCGTTTCTAATACGCACTGCTATAAATAAATATTTTTTTGTTAAAAAATTGAAAAATATTTTATCGTATATCGCCTTACGTATAACGTGATGTTAATAATTAATTATTATGTCACAAATTTCGATTTTTTTTCAATTATTCCCTTTAATAATGAATTCTGGCCCCATAAACTACCGCTATACAAAACTTCACATCATTTCATTACTACAGTCCAAGACCCTATTAAGGCCGATTCACACCAATTGGGTACACGTGACACGTGCGTAGTGATGCGCGTAAACCCCTAACACACCGGGTTACGCATATGTCCACGCTGTACGCAAGCGGTGTGCCATGTTTCATACAGTTCCATACATTACTACGCAATGGTACGCACTACGCAACGCTTACGCAGCCTGTGTGAACGAGCTATTAAAAGCTCCTTTTTCGTTTGATTACTTACTTTACTTTGTCAAAGTCACCGTAGCTCGGAGATAAATACTGTTCTGCTATAAATGATAACTTTAAATCTCTTTTCACTATTATAATAATCTCCACTATTGTTTCAACACTTTGCAGAACTGTTTCCATTTCTTGCTTTATCACTAAGTAGACTGTGGTTATTATCTGAGGTGCCGTTGCATCTAAATACAAGAACTACTTCTGATACTTTGTTTTAATTTAAACTTGCTGTTACCAGCCTTGCCCGCGATTTTAGTCGCAAGCGATCTTCAAATATTTTAAAATGATTTGTAGGTACGCAATGACATTTTTAACCCACGACCCAAAAAGAGGGGTGTTATAAGTTTGACGTGTGTATCTGTCTGTGGCATCGTAGCTCCTAAACTAATGAACTAATTTTAATTTAGTTTTTTTTTAAAGGTGGCTCGATCGAGAGTGTTCTTAGCTATAATCTAAGAAAATCGGTTCAGCCGTTTGAAAGTTATCACCTCTTTTCTAGTTACTGTAAAAGGCACTTGTCGGGGATGTTATAAATTTTTAACACTTGTAAATATTTGATGATCTACTAATCCATGACTTCATCTGCGTGAATTTAGGCTTTTGCAAATTCCGTCGGAACTTTTAGAAAGCGAGCCAGCACGTGCCAGGCCTTTGTTATGTTATTTTTTAAAAGCTGAAAGTTTCTCTGCATATTGTCCCCAGCACAGTGAGGAATTATCAGCGACTATGAAGTTTGGATCATGGTAGCTTTGGGAGACAACAGGTAATAAAGGTGTAAAAAATCTTACGTCAAATTATAAACTCATTTTTTTTAAATATTTTCTTAGGAATAGTATTAGAAATCACGTCATGCATTGACAGACACTTAGTATCGTGACAACTCCCTGCCAGACGCCGGTAAAGTTTACAACTTTAAACTTAAAGCGTCGACCACACAGGCTGCGTATGCGTCGCGTAAGCATAGACGTACCGCGTAGCATTGCGTTGTAATGTATGGAACTGTATGAGACATGGTATACCGCTTGCGTGGCGTGAACGTTCGCGTAGACGTAATGCGTGTAGTTAGGTTTACGGATTCACGCGCGTCGCTACGCGCGTGTCACGTATACGCGCTTGGTGTGAATCGGCTTTTAAGGGCGTCTGATAGGCAGAAAATAATATCGTTTAGTAAGGAAATCTAAAGGTGATTTACAATTCATCCTGAGGTTAAGGAATTAAGGTAAAATGAGCGTCTAATTTTAATCCGAATAGCGTATTTTCGAATTGGTAGGTATAATGCGTTTGACTGAAAACGGGTCCACGTTTTCCGTGTTACCGCTTTTGTTACAATCCTGAATGGATCCATTGAATTCTCTAAATCCATTAGTTCCAACGATTCCATTCAATTTTTTATTTCACTATACACGGTGAGCTTTTGGTCGTCTTACAAAAGCGATATTAATTAGTAATGAGTGCAAAAACAGCATGTCATTTTTTTTATAGGTAATCTGTTCAAAAATCCCGAAGATTTAGGTTGAAATTCATTTAACAAATTCGACGGTACTCGTAATCCTTTTGGAAATTATGTAGATTTTGGGGGACGCGCAAACATTCCAAGCAAATATATCTACAAATTCACAGTATTGTTCAAAAATCCCGAAGAAATTGATGTAGTATCACATGAGTAGATACTCCTTCCTCTGTGGTAATCATTGAAAAAAAAATTGAAGACATATAAACATTTATTTATATTACTTCATACATAAGAATAATACTTAGGTGTATTAAATACGAAAATCTTTCTGAAAGTGCCTATATGTGAACACCGCCCGCCCTCAATGCTAAACGTGCAGAGAAATGTTAGCAGTGGGAGGGCGGGCGGTGCATGTCGCATGCTGCATGTAGCACCATACAGATTGGTCTGTTGCAGGGGATTTTTAACCCCCGACCCAAAAAGAGGGGTTTTATAGCAAATAGCTTTTGATTCTTTGTACCTCTTCTGCAAACGTCTGCGTCTATACAACATTTAACAGACAGATAGACACACTTTCACATTTTAGTAGTATTAGAGCCTCGATAGCTCAACGGTTGAAGAGCGGACTGAATTCCCAAAGGTCGACGGTTCAAATCCCACCCGTTGCACTATTGTCGTACCCACTCTTGGCACAAGCTTTACGCTTAATTGGAGGGGAAAGGGGAGTATTAGTCATGATTATCATGGCTTTCTTTATTTAAAAAAAAAGTATGGATAATATTAAGAATTTTTCATTAACCTATCGTAGCTACCATCCCGTTTTTAAGCACTTAAATACGAATTATTCCCTTTATTGTTACTTAGCAAACGTTTTATTTAATTTCCCCCCGTTCTAACCGCGTAGCACTCCCCGCAACCACATTCACAAGACGTTTAGTTTTAAAAGCACCATAAAATACGCTAAAAGCACTGTAAGTTGCATCCTCATCACATTCGAAAACGAACTCTATTCCCAGAGGTTTAGGTTGAAATTCATTTAACAAATTCGACGGTACTCGTAATCCTTTTGGAAATTATGTAGATTTTGGGGGACGCGCAAACATTCCAAGCAAATATATCTACAAATTCACAGTATTGTTTTCGGGACATAAAAAGGTTTATGTTGAACCTTTTCCAACATTTCATTGTTATCTGCAAATAATGGATATAAGATTACTTAATTACGTTTTAAGGACAATATCCTTTTTGACGTCCTTTTTGAGGTAGCGATGCTAGAGTACTTTGTGAGTTTTATTTTTTTTAAATATTCATTTCCTTTGATCCTAAAAAAGCGTTGGTATCACTACAAAGACGTTATTTGTACTACAAGATATTCCTACCTGCCAGATTTCATTATTCTTGGTAAACTATAGATTTTGATTACCTCGACGGATCTTGACAGACAGACAGACAAACAACAAAGTGATCCCATAAGGATTTACTTTTCTCTGGAGATACGGAACCATAATAATAATGGAACGATGTTTGGTAACTACTCTTCTGTTTGAAATTATGAAAATATCAAAAAAATTAGATTTAATGGATTTAAATCGGTTTATATTATTTGAAGATTTTTTTACAAACAAAATAATATTCTATATTTTTCATCATGAAACAGAATCAATGTAGTGTAAAAATTATAAAAGTGTAAATTAAAAGTACCTAGTAAAGAGCTGATAATTTTCAAACGGCTGAATCGATTTTTCTAGGATTTATAGCTAAGGACACTCTCGATCAAGCCACCTTTCAAACAAAAAACTTAAATCAAAATCGGTTCATTAGTTTAGGAGCTACGAAGCCACAGACAGATACACAGATACACACGTCAAACTTATAACACCCCTCTTTTTGGATCGGGGGTTAAAAATTAAGAACTAGTAGAATACACCACACTAACACAGACTAAGTTTCCAAGCAGAACTTAGAATTTTGGGCTCAAACTCAAATAGAATTACGCTCTCAACTTACTTTGTTCTCGAAGCTTCAGATCTAAGATTAAGACATCTAGGAACTTGGTTATATTGGAGTCCCCCTATCACGTCAATACTGAACCAAATTGAGTTCTCAAAACACTGATTGGAAATCAAATCAGCCACAAAACTAATGGGCTAAGAGCCAGCTAGTGCCAGAACTTCGTTATTTTAAAAGGCTGAAATTTTCTCTGCGTATTGTCCCCAATACCGGGACGAACGATCAGCGACTATGAAGTTTGGATCATGGTGGCTGTGGGAGATAACAGGTAACAAAGACATATAAAATGTTTGAATTAGAAATCACCTCATGCATTACCAGACATTTAATATCGTGGCAACCCCCTGCCAGACACCCAAGACATTTTAAGTTTAAGAGGGGTCTCTCCGTCACTCGCTCCATACAAACGTAGTTCGTCTCTCATTGGAATACTAACTAATCATACTCAATGGAATTTTGCAGAAACGTTCCGGGAACTAATATCTATGCCTGTGGTTTTCCAGATTTCCGTTAAAATATTCGGTTTCAAAGTTACGCGGTTTTAAAAATTCACATACAAATCTTTGAGCCCCTGTAATTTTAAAACTACATATTTTTAGAAATATCTAGAGCACCACAGGCACAGATATTAGTTTTTAGAATATGTTTGCAAAATTTCATGGACTTTGATTGCTTAATATTCAAATGAAATTGGGGCTACGATTGTACGAAGTAAGTGACGGAGAGGGCCCTGTTAAGGGTGTCTGGCAGGGGTTTGCGACGATACTAAGCGTCTGGCAACGCATGACGTGATCTCTATTCTATTCCGAAAAAAAATATATAAAAATATTACAATTTACACTTTTACGTAAGATTTTTTTACACCTTTGTTAGCTGTTATCTCCCAAAGCCACTACGACCCAAACTTCATGGTCGCTGATCGTTATCTTCCCTGTGTTGCAGACAATGGGCAGAGAAACTTTCAGCTTTTATAACACAACGAACGTCTGGTCCTAGCGAGCTCTTAGACCATAACCTAAAATCTCAACTTGCCAAACGGTTCAGTTTCGCTTAGCAAATAGGAAACATCCGCTTTATAATTATTTGACGTACAAATTAGACCGGCATCGGAGCTTTTGTACTGAGCTTACACAGAAGCTTATGTTGCCACTCAAATATGACCTTTATTGTATAGACATAAGAACTAGGGTAATAACAATACAAGGGGCCTTTGTACCTTTTTTCACATACAACGTAATTACTAACCGCTTTGTTAATTGTGCCCTGTAATGTGGAACAAGGCGTTCTTAGGCTCAAAGCTCGAATGTCAGGCTTAAAGAAAATTGCTCGAGCTAACAAAGGTTTCAAGGTAAATCTAGGGAAAGACATGAATGCTTAAAAAAGGTTCTTGTTGCAAAACTTTGTAAAGAAATGAGCAAAAACAAGTAAGTACCTACTATGATATAACCAAAGAAGAGATATCGTGATCTTTATAAAAATATTAAAATGTTGTTATTTTAGTTAATAATCGTGTTAATTGAATTGCTTGATATTTAATTTTTACTTTCAATGTAAATATTTTAATTGGAGATGATTTTAATAGAAGATAATAATAGAACGTTTTTTATCACTAGCTTATGCCGGCGGCTTCGTTCGCGTGAACAACACAAATTTCAAACCCCTATTTTATCCCCTTAGGGGTTGAATTTTCAAAAAGACGTTGTGAACAGATGTTTATGTTATTATAATAGTTATCTGCATGCCAAATTTCAACCCAATCCGTCCAGTAGTTTGAGCTGTGCGTTGATAAATCAGTCAGTCAGTCATTCAGTCACGTTTTCTTTTTAACCCCGACCCAAAAAGAGGGGTGTTATAAGATTGACGTGTGTATCTGTGTGCCTGTGTATCTGTCTGTGGCATCGTAGCTCCTAAACAAATGAACCGATTTTAATTGATATGGGTCAGTCAGTCGCTTTTTCCTTTTATATTTAGACTAGCCTACGCCTGCGACTTCGTCCGCGTGGATTTAGGTTTTTCGAAATCCCGTGGGAACTCTTTGATTTTCCGGGATAAAAAGTAGCCTATGTGCTAATCCAGGATACTATCTATCTCCATTCCTAATTTTAGCCAAATCCGTCCAGTGGTTTTTGCGTGAAGGAGTAACAAACATACACACACACACACACACACACACATACAAACTTTCGCTTTTATAATATTATAGTGTGATACCTACTGTGTATTTTATTATTTCAGAGAAACCATTTAATATTACTTGTTATATAATTCCATTTATTTTGTATCATAAAGGTATTATATAATTAACAAAAATATATAAATAAATTAAGAAAGTGCTTATAGCTATGAAACTCGCTGAAAATTCCCAGAAGAGATTCCCCAAATGTATATTATTAGATTTAGCAATTACCGTAATAAACAACAGCAGTGCTCTTGTGCTGTACTTATTCTCTCTTGCAGAACCACCAGGGATCCATTTTTAAGATATATGATGTACATAAAGACATAAAAGTTATGTTATCTCATTATATTCTGATGTCATTGTAAAACGTAATATATTCAATTGGTGCTGCAAGTGCTCCTTGGGGGATGCAATACTTCATTTATACAAACCCTTTTCCGTTTTTAGGGTTCCGTACCTCAAAAGGAAAAACGGAACCCTTACAGGATCACTTCGTTGTCTGTCTGTCTGTCTGTCGAGAAACCTATAGGGTACTTCCAGTTGACCTAGAGTCATGAAATTTGGCAGGTTTGGAATAGTACAAATACAGGAATAAATCTGAAAACCCCGAATTTGTGATTAAATCATTTAAAAAAAAAGTGTACGTTTATATAAAGAAAACTTTGTAATTCAAAACAATTACTATCAACTAATACTTAGTACTTATGTCTTTTCTACCACTGCAGTATTATGTTTTTATATTTTATCTTATGATAGATACTATCAAAAGCCCCATTAAATTTTATTTTTTATAATTTCTCATTATAAAACTTTCCTTAAAGATGTTACTTTTAGTTAAAAAAATTACTTGATTACCGATTGAAAAAAGTTTCAATTGAATTCTAGGAAAATATTATTGATGTTTTAACATTTTCACTGAGTATGAAATTATTCGCTCAATACTTACTACATTCACACCGGACGTAATTAAGTTTTTACATCATTTTCATTTATGATGCCGGTACATTTATTTTACAGATCTGAATATCGAGCCAATCAGACTGAATATGCAGAATTTTATGTGGAATTGGTAAATGGCATTACTACAAAGCACAAAAATAACGTTAAGGTATGAAGATCGTATATAAATAAAAGTGATTATTATAAAGTAAAATGCAAAGGTTGCCTTATTGCTAAGAAGAGATTCGTAGGGGGAGTGTAACACTATCAATACCATCAATATTTTCTCTATACAGAAACACGATATATTGTGATAATATTGATAATGTACCAGGCTCCTTACAGGTAACCCTTGGTACTAAAATAAGAAAAAGTTATAACGAAATACCAAAATAGTGCAAAATGAATGTATAAAGCATACTAATTCTCCCTTATAATTTGGCACTCATTGAAAATTTAGTAAAAATATCACAAACAAAAATGATGGTGGACGTAAAACACACTGTTTGTTAATACGAATGGAAAAAGTGTTGGTTACAAACGAATTTTCTCCAATAACTGCAAGGAACGTGCTTGGGATGTGAAAGTCCACGCACATGATGAGGATTAACTGCATTGCCTTTATTGGACCAGGCGTACCGATACAAGTCTTCTACAAATACTTCCACAAACAAATTGCACGTGGGGTATAAAAGTATTTGTTTGTATTTGACGGCTAACCTCTTTCTCAAAATTAGAGCTATCTAACTGGATTGTCATTAAATATTTCTTCCATGTTCTCAACTGAAATAAAAGAATAAAACATAAGAAAGAAATTCAAAAGTTTTATAACAAATACGGGTTAAATTCATTCCCGTACTTCTGTAAAAACAGACGGGGTCATAATGATCCTTCAGTGACTGCGCGGAGCGTGCTTGGAATGCGGGGCTCTTTATATTAAACCCACGCCATGATAAGGATTAACGCAGCCTTCATTGGAGCCTTTATTAACACAAGGGATAATAATATGAGCTCAAGGTATCAAACTTGACACGATTTGTGTTGAAGGTTCAACGTTGCATTACAAAAAAATTTTCAAAAGAAAAATAAAACCGACTTCAAAAACGACAAACACTAAAAAGTAAAAAATAACTTTTGTTTAGCTACACGTGTAATGCACCTAGGTATGAAGTCGAGCGAGCATATTAAAACAAAATTAGAAATCCAAGAGTGAAGCTCGCCCGACTTCATACCTAGGTGCATTACACGTGTAGCTAAACAAAAGTTATTTTTTACTTTTTAGTGTTTGTCGTTTTTGAAGTCGGTTTTATTTTTCTTTTGAAAATTTTTTATTTCACAATTTTTAGTGGCCCCACTGTACTATAATATGCTGTGCCCAGTTAAAACCCTACTGTTTACTAAGCTATTACACTGATCGCGAGCAATTTGCTCCTATCCATTGAGGAGTTCTGTTCTCCATCTCCGAAGATATTCATCAGATCTTCACCAAATTTATATGGGACCACCTGCACAGTATACCCTTTCAAACAAAAAAAAAATTTCCAAATTGGTCCAGGGGTCTTTGAGTAATCGGGGAACATACATAAAAAAAAAAAAAAGATCCCGACGAATTGAGAACCTCCTCCTTTTTTGGAAGTCGGTTAAAAAGCAAACGGCAAGGTAAGCATTTTGTGTCTAAAAAGACAAAGAATAAAGCCATGAGCTATGGCTGAGTCGTTAATTTTTTAACAAAACGCCATAAAAATATAGAATAATACACCATAAAAATACAGGGCAAGATCATTGTCACGTTCATAAAAGTCACACATTAGGTCACATTAAACCCTCAGTGACTGCGCGGAGCGTGCCTGGAATGCGGAGCTCTTTATATTAAACCCACGCCTTGATAAGGATTAACGCAGCCTTCATTGGAGCCTTTATTAACACAAAGGATAATATGAGCTCAAGGTACAATACAAACTTGAAACGATTTGTGTTCAAAATTCAACGTGACATTACAAAAGCAAACGGCAAGGTAAGCATTTTGTGTCTAAAAAGACAAAGAATAAAGCCATGACCTATGGCTGAGTCGTTTATTTTTTAACAAAACGCCATAAAAATATAGAATAATACGCCATAAAAATACAGGGCAAGATCATTGTCACGTTGATACAAGTGTAAATTAAAAATTTATAACACCCCCGACGATCCAAAGTATTTGAGTTTTCCAAAACATCATTTTCAAATAAATAATCATGTATTTAGGCAACGTCCATCTTGACAGCTTGACATTTGTCAATTGACATAATATTAAGAACCTAACGGTTATCTAACCTTCTTTTCTACAAGAAAACTAGAAAAGAGCTGATAACTCTTAAACGGCAGAACCAATTTTTTTGGATTATAGCTAAGAACACTCTCGATCAAGCCACCTTTCAAACAAAAAAAACTAAATTAAAATCGGTTGATTCGTTTAGGCGCTACGATGCCACAGACAGATACACAGATACACAGATACACAGATACACACATCAAACTTATAACACCCCTCTTTTTGGGTCGGGGGTTAAAAATTCACACATTAGGTCACATTAAACCCTCAGTGACTGCGCGGAGCGTGCCTGGAATGCGGAGCTCTTTATATTATACCCACGCCATGATAAGGATTAACGCAGCCTTCATTGGAGCCTTTATTAACACAAGGGATAATATGAGCTCAAGGTATAATACAAACTTGACACAATTTGTATTGAAAGTTCAACGTGATATTACAAAAGTTAATGGCTAAAAAAGGCATTTTGTGCCTAAAAGACAAAGCACATAGCCATGAATTGGTTAATTCTTTAACCCCCGACCCAAAAAGAGGGGTGTTATGAGTTTGACTTATGTATCTGTGTATCTGTCTGTGGCATTGTAACTCCTCAACTAATGAACCGATTTTAATTTAGTTTTTTTTTGTTTGAAAGGTGGCTTGATCGGGAGTGTTCTTAGCTATAATCGAAGTAAATCGGTTTAGCCGTTTTCTAGTTTTCTTATAGAGGTTTTTGTGTCGGGGGTTTTTAAATTTTGAGTTATTATCATTAGAACATCACTAAAAGAAATAAATACAGACATATGTTAGAACTATGTTAGTCATTTGTTAGAGAAACAACCAAAATTCATTGTCACGTTCGTAAAATAGGGTCACAATAATTCTTCAGCGACTGCGTGAAGCGTGCCCGGAATTCAGAGCTCTCCATAATAAGCCCAGCTTCATGATAAGGATTAACGGTGCAGCCTTTATTAGAGCTTTAACATAAAGGATAATATGACCACAAGGTATCCCAAATAAATAACAACTTTTGATACAGAGACCAAAGATTTTCTTCAAATAAATAGTGACTCTTGTTGCGATGCAATAAAGTGCATTTCAGCTAGCACAGCGCTGAGGTCTAAAATTTAACTAACTCTTTCCCTCCCTTTCTCTCTCCCTCTCCCTCACCCCCTACCCCCCTCTCTCTCTTTCTCTCTCACTCTTATGAGTTAAGACTTATGCGAGAACGAACCTTTATTAAAAAAAAACAATGAATACAGACAAAATTAGTTGTGAGAAAAACACGCAAAATTCATTGGCACGTTCATAAAAACAGTAGAGGCAGAGTAGAGGTCACAATAATCCTTCAGCGACTGCGTGAAGCGTGCCCGGAATTCAGAGCTCTCTATAATAAGCCCAGCTTCATGATAAGAATTAACGGTGCAGCCTTTATTAGAGCTTTTGTTAGCACAAAGGATAATATGACCACAAGGTATCCCAAATAAATAACAACTTTTGATACAGAGAGCAAAGATTTTCTTCAAATAAATAGTGACTCTTGATGCGATGCAATAAAGTGCATTTCAGCTAGCACAGCGCTGAGGTCTAAAATTTAACTAACTCTTTCCCCCCCCCCCTCTCTCCCTCTCCCTCTTTCTCTCTCACTCTTATGAGTTAAGACTTATGCGAGAACGAAGCTTTACCAAAACAAAAAACAATGAATACAGACAAAATTAGTTGTGAAAAAACACGCAAAATTCATTGGCACGTTCATAAAAACAGTAGAAGCAGAGTAGAGGTCACAATAATCCTTCAGCGACTGCGTGAAGCGTGCCCGGAATTCAGAGCTCTCCATAATAAGCCCAGCTTCATGATAAGGATTAACGGTGCAGCCTTTATTAGAGCTTTTATTAACACGTAGGATAATATGACCACAAGGTATCCCAAATAAATAACAACTTTTGATACAGAGACCAAAGATTTTCTTCAAATAAATAGTGACTCTTGTTGCGATGCAATAAAGTGCATTTCAGCTAGCACAGCGCTGAGGTCTAAAATTTAACGAACTCTTTCTCTCTCACTCTTATGAGTTAACACTTATGCGAGAACGAACCTTTACCAAAAAAAACAATGAATACAGACAAAATTAGTTGTGAGAAAAACACGCAAAATTCATTGGCACGTTCATAAAAACAGTAGAGGCAGAGTAGAGGTCACAATAATCCTTCAGCGACTGCGTGAAGCGTGCCCGGAATTCAGAGCTCTCCATAATAAGCCCAGGCTCATGATAAGGATTAACGGCGCAGCCTTTATTGGAGAAGCCTTATTGACAGGCTGGCGCGTCCTCGCGATGTTTTTACTGAAGGTTTGTGGTTGCGTTTATTCTTACTTTGTTTTTTCTACGTAGAAACAATTTGTACGGACAATGAAAATGGAAAAACCCTTTAAAATATTGATGGATTGTGAGTCGTGACTGTTGCGTTATTGTGTACTAGCCTTAACCCTTTTTTAAGCTTTTTTATTTTTCCTATTTTCCCCCCCGATTTTCCCATTTTCAAGGATAACATCTGTAAATTAAAAATTTATAACACGACAAGTGAAGGTTACAGTAACTAGAAAAGAGCTGACAACTTTCAAAACAACTGAACTGATTTTCTTGGATTATAGCTAAGAACACTCGAGCAAGCCACCTTTCAAACAAAAAAAGACTAAATTGAAATCGGTTCATTAGTTTTGGCTACGATGCCACAGACAGATACACAGATACACACGTCAAACTTGTAACACCCCTCTTTTTGGGTCGGGGGTTAAAAAGCTGAATTGCATGTATATAAATTTCCATCCATCCATCCATCCATCCGCCTGTAAGCGTCCACTGCTGGACATAGGCCTTTCCAAGAGCGCGCCACCAAACACGGTCCTCCGCCTTCCTCATCCACCCGCTCCCCGCCACCTTCTTCAGGTCATCGGTCCAGCGGGCTGGAGGGCATTTTATTATATAAATTTAATATAATAAAATGCTTAGGTACATGCAGTACTTAGGTAGGTGCAGCCGGTGCAATTTTGTTGGTAACTGGTAGGTTATGTTAAATACAGCCGACGACGTCAAAGTTAGCAAAATCCTCAATTGCTAATCAGTAAAGTACACCACGTCTAGGTAGGAGCAAAGTTAGCTCAAAGTTTAAGCAAATTACGCTCCGTATCTGGCAAATTGAGACATGGTCAATATACCTACCCATTATATTTAATACATGCATACATTAGGCAATTACTACGCAATTCTTGAGATTAAACCCAAGACTAGCTGTCCCACCCTATCTTCCCTCGGGTGGAAATCACGAAAATCCTTTCCCGAGGGGGGTCTTAAAAATTAAAAATGAAAATCTCAAATGCAATGCAAGATATCAAGTCACTTAACCCAGTATTTTGAGCAGCGCAGGAATTAGTCAGTCAGTCAGTTTTTGTTTTGATATCAACATCATCGTCAACTGTTAGACGTACACTGCTGGATATATATAAAGTTTTATAGCAACAAAATCTACAACATACAACGTACATCTTGAACAAGTGTACCTAAATTAAAAATGTATAACGCCCCCGACGAGTAAAAGTTACAGTACTAACTAGAAAAGAACTGATAACTTTCAAACGGCTGAACCGATTTTCTTGGATTATAGCTAAAACACTCTCGATCAAGCCACCTTATTAGTTTAGGAGCTACAATGCCACAAATACACAGATACACACGTCAAACTTATAACACCCCTCTTTTTGGGTCGGGGGTTAAAAATATTTAAGTGAGGCAAACAAAAAAAAAACTAAATTAAAATCGGTTATCAGCTCATTTCTAGTTACTGTAACCTTCACTTGTCGGGGGTGTTATAAATTTTTAATTTACACTTGTTACTGTATTTGTCTACTTCGAACAAAATTGCAATCAGCCTTTGACGTCAATATGAAATGAAGGCATGATCCATATAGCTACTAATATGGGAATACATTAAGCAATCACCACGCAATACATGAGATTAGATCCAAGATTAGCATAACTATCAAATCATTGTATCACCCACGCTATAGATCACTGGTGTACTATAACGTGCTATAACTCACACGGGTATTGATACGGTAATGAGTTACTACTGCAATAAACATGAGATAGATGTATAGCGTCTGAGTTACGATCCTGATTTGCATTATGATATCTATGAAGGCAGTAATATAATATCTTTGATATACAATAGATAGCTAGACTTCATCTGTGTTGGTGTTAGCTGGCGGGCGTGCTCTGCCTTTTTGGAGTGTTTTTTTTTTTTTTGTTAAAAATGACTGGAAAGCGCTCTAAGGGGGTGCCGTGCGTATGTCGGCGAGCGCCGGCACAGACGGGGTCCATACTTGTATAGTTTCCCTAACTTGTTACAAATAACTACAAACTTGACATTGGCTAATCTTTGTAAAGCCAGACGAGTGAGAGAGAGATAGATAGCTATGACGGCTTCCCTGGCGAAGTGATAAGCGCTGTGGTATTATTAGTGGGAGGTCCCGGGTTCGATTCCCGGCAGGGGTGTGAAATTTTAAAATTTTAAAATTTCTGGTCTGGTGAGAGGCTTCAGCCGTGGCTAGTTACCACCCTACTGGCAAACCCGTACCACCAAGCGATTTGGCGTTCCGGTACGATGGCGTGTAGAAACCAAAGGGGTTTGGGTTAATGAAAACTGCCATACCCTTCCAGGTTAGCCCGTTTCCATCTTAGACTGCGTCATCACTTATCACCAGGTGAGATTACAGTCAAGAACTAACTTGTATCTGAATAAGAAAAAAATGTCGATGAGCCTCTTTCTCTACTTATTACTCATAGTAAAACTTTAACTGGATAATTTTTGTCCATTTCTCATCGTAATCATGATTAACCTCATCGCCAGCTCACTACTAAGTATGGTCTCTTCTCAGAATGAGAAAGGTTGAATGGCCATACTCCACCAAACCTATATGCAGAGAAACATTCTGAAGAATTTTCAGGCATGCAGGTTTCGTCACGTTGTTTTCTTTCATCATTAAGAGTGATATTTAAATGCTTGAAACGTTAGAGGTGCATGCTGGGGATCGAACCCCCGAACCTCAGTATAAGTGGCCGATGTGTTAACCACTAGGCTATTACCACTTTTTCTATAGAGTACGTAAGTACGGAGATTAGGTATTCGTAGATAGTCATCAATACAGTAAAACTTGTTATCAGACCTTTTGATCGAACTTCTGCAAGAGTTTGAACTTTGTAATAATTCCGAACTTTGTAATTATTACTTGTTCGGAAATTGAGGAAGCTTATTCAAACATTATAAAGAGAAGTAGGTAATGAGGTGCAAAATAAATAACGTGCTATAAATTTTAATAGTAGGTATGTCATCGTCAACTAAAGCAAAGTCGTTTCATGTGACGCTTCGGCCGTGGATAATTGATACCTAATATGATAAGTACTTATTGTATTCTTACGACTGACCAACTGAATACTGACTGACTGACTGATCTATCAACGCACAACTCAAACTACTGGACGGATCGGACTGAAATTTGGCATGCCGATAACTATTATGACGTAGACATCCGCTAATAAAAGGATTTTTTAAAATTCAACCCAAAAAAATAGGGTTTGAATTTGTGTAGTCCACGCGGACGAAGTCGCGAGCCTAAGCTAGTAGTTTATAATATCAAAAACCTGAAGCCCAATTATAGAATTAGTAACTCCATGAAAGCGTTTTGCTAATGTATTCAAAATTATGAAAGAATTTTGAAATAGCGCTCGAAAGTGACTGCTTTCTCATGAATAGTTCCGCTATAATTCAAATTCACGGTAATCGCTGCACGACCGCACATTTCAATGCAAAATTTGCTGCACTTTGCCGACTTTTCTGAATAAATTAATAATTTTCTCCGCTGGAGTTATTAAAGTAATAAGAGGGGTCAGAGGTGGTCTTATAGGTAGGTTACATACAATAATTGTACGGGATTTTTTTTTAATTTTTAGCGTCTCTGCGCATGCAAAATCCGCTATGTATTTTTTTAGGATTTCGTTTCTGATCTCATTTTGTTTGGGTTTAAAAGGTGTGTGTTCATGTAAAAACCCGTTCTATAGCATGTGTGCTAGCTCAAGAGATAATCTGTTTAGCTGTGTGATTTTGATCTACAGGTAAACCATTTTTTTTTTAAATAAGGTTTAAAAGAGTCTCCTGAAAACTTGTGATTTTCCACATAGCGGAATTTTCATGCGCAGCGATGATAGTTTCGTCTAGTTCATCTGTCCATCCGACCGTATATGACACATTTATTGATTTTTCAAGTGTAAACTAAAAATTTATAACACCCCCGACAAGTGAAGGTTACAGTAACTAGAAAAGAGCTAATAACTTTCAAAGCTGAACCAATTTTCTTGGATTATAGCTAAGAACACTCTTGATCAAGCCACCTTTCAAACAAAAAAATAACTGAATTAAAATCGGTTCATTAGTTTAAGAGCTACGATGCCACAGACAGATACACACGTTAAACTTATAACACCCCTCTTTTTGGGTCGGGGGTTATAAATGTCATCAAAATTGGTCGACCGGATTGGACGTGAAATGCATAATATAGTTAGTTATAGACATGCACACTGTCGTATTTAAACCATAAGTATGAATTTGTGTTTTATGATTCATTTTATTGTACTACAAAACAATGAATATTGCCGCTTCCCAAACAAAGTATAATTCGCGAAATTTCCAGAGATAATTAAACCACTTTCTGATCTATTGGAAAACGGATTTAGCTTATTAACAAAATGGGTTAATGTAAACACAGACTAATCAAGATAAAGGAGACAACACACCGTCGCAAGACCTTAAGAGGCGTAAGAGCCGTAATAGCGAGAAGTGTAGGGGCACATAGTTAGTTGAAGAGCAAATAGACGTAGAGATCCCAAAGCGCTGTAATGGCGACTTCGCACCAGAAAGAGCTGAGTTGGTAGACCCCACAACAATTAGTGACGATTCCAAACGAATCGAAGGGAGCCTTCAAAAGGTCTATGTCCAGCTGTGGGCATGTGTCGGTTAGTGACCACGACAACGAAAATGATGCAATATAGTTGTTAACGAAATTAAACAACCCAGTACGGCTTTTGTAAAGATTATTATGTATTTTGTGAAGAGGTTACATCACGCCTTGTACTGTGCGATACATAGTGTCTTTTTTGGCCTTTACGGTTTTTACACCTCTTACGACAGTTGGCGGCTCTTACGGCTATAGCGTCTTTTAGCTGCGTGTATGTACGATCTCCTTTATTAGAAAACGAGTTAATGTAAACATGGAAGAGTCAAGATAATTAGGCGGAGTTCGCTAACAATTGGAAGATGCTGATTCAGACAATTATAGGCTTATCGCAGACTATGGATGAAAAGGCAGTCCGAGGTGAAAATCACACTAATATTATAAAGGCGAAAGTTTGTATGTGTGTGTGTGTGTGTGTGTTTATGTGTGTGTGTGTGTATGTTTGTTACTCCTTCACGCAAAAACCACTGGACGGATTTGGCTGGGAATGGAGATAGGTAATACCCTGGATTAGCACATAGGCTACTTTTTATCCCGGAAAACCAAAGAGTTCCCACGGGATTTCGGAAAAACCTAAATCCACGTGGACGAAGTCGCGGGCGTCAGCTAGTATAACATAAAGCAGGAGCAAAGCTTTGCTTTTTACTTTACTTTTTGACGACCTCAGTCATGGTCTTATTAGTGGAAGGTCCCGGGTTCAATTCACAGCAGGGGTTAGGAAATTTATAATTTCTCTGTTCTGGTCTGGTAGGAGGCTTCAACCGTGGCTAGTTACCACCCTACCAGCCAAGCTATGCCGCCAAGCAATTTAGCCTTCCGGTATGATGCCGAGTAGAAACTAAAAAGGTACATCGGTGAGGGTTAAACAAAAACTGACATACCCTTTCCAGGTTAGCCCGCTTCCATCTTAGACTTCGTCATCACTTACCACCAGGTGAGATTGAAAAAACGTCTACGTTACTGCTTAATGTAAACATTGAAGAATCAAGATAACTAATTCGGCAACAATTAGGAAGATGCTGATTCCGTTTTAACCAGTCCTATTTCTGGGGAACATTGAAATCTACATATTCAACAGCTTCTCTTAACATTTAAGTGGCTACATTGAAACCCGCCATCTTAAGAAGATCTCTATTCGGATGTGGGTACACCGAGAGAGGATTAAACAAAGTCTAAACTTCCACTACCTAACTAGGTCTAACTACTAACCTAACTAGGTAACTAGGTCTTACCATAAAAAGTTATAGAATAGAATTGAATATATTTTATTCAAGTAAACTTTTACAAGTGCTTTTGAATCGTCAAAATAATTTATCACTGGTTCGGAATGCCGTTCCTACCGAGAAGAATAAACAAGAAACTCGGCGGTTGTTCTTTTCTAGTGGTCAATTTACAATAATATTAGGTATGTAATTGCAGTCCCGCGCATTGAATACTTATTTATTTTAAACCTGATAGGTTTTCCTTTACAAAAACTGTAAAAACATTTGTTTAGCTGTTATCAGTTAAACTTATTTTTATCTATGCTTTTCGATAAGAAACTTGCTTTGACGCACTAACTTACATTACAAAACCTGCGCAGATTACTATGAAGTTTTTGCGTTTACTTAATAAAAAAAATCCCGTCTCCGAATAGGTCAGTGGGAATTTTGGTTGCCATATACTTAAACAAAATTTGTTATTTCATCCTTAGTTCTTACTTGGTATTCTTTTAAAAGTTTTCATTTCCAACTGCATCGTGAAATGGAGTTGTTTTTAAAAAAAAATATTATAATATATTTTAACCTGCATTTTAAGGTTTAGTGGTAATTTCTAAATATTTTTAAGTGAGAAGGTATAATAATTTTTATTTCATTTCATAAATGTGTTTTAATAGGCTCTCTCAGTACATTACAAGCTTTGCAAAATAACGCAGCACGTTTCCGAGAATCGCTATTTTAATTTCGTCGGGAAATCGCTACGGAAATTACGTCATTAAGTGCAGATGTACGTAACCATTACGTAACAAAGCTATTCCGTTAGCCGCACGGACGTAATGGATGTAAAGATAGCTTTATTGCTATTAGAATTTAGATTATCATTGAGCGCAGATGGCCAGACCGGCATTAGACTGTTTTGTCACTGAACAACAAGAAGCCGTGAGCTTTTGGCATCCTTATCCACGGAAAGAAGTTAATATCGCGCTTTCTCTGTTACGTAATTTGTGATGGTACGGTGTGATCGTCTATACTAGTGGTTAAGATTAGGCATTATGAAGAGATAAAATAAGAAATAAACTCAGCTGAATTATAGAAACACCTAGGTATTTAAGTCATGAGTTATTTACAAGTAATTAATTGGTACAGTACGTTGGGTGAACACGTAGACTTCTCGACCAGCTAACAGGTTTACACGGATTGAATTATAAAAAATTAATGTAAAATTTCAACTCCTCAAAATAAATATAATGAGTGGAGAGATTTGCTAATTTAGAACGTCCTGTTAGTGTGGAAAATCAGTTGATACGTGTATTTGCCTTAATTTAGGCCATCGGTTTGAGACCAACCGGCATTCCTTAAGCACGGGGGGAGCCCTACACTGAAATCTCAGTCTTTTAGCATTGTTATCGGGGCACAGCACTTGGACTCTCCTATTTCGCTGCGAAGCGTTTTCAATTTGCCTAGGTACGGAAACCTAGGTTCTTTTCAATGAGCTCTGGGCTCGCCCCAAAACCATGGTATTTTTGTATATTTATATATTTGTTTGATTGATTGTCAATAAATTGGCCAATTTATTAGTTCGGAGAGTCCAGCTGTATAAAGACATGACGTGTTTGCTTTGTGCCGGAATCTCGCTGCTGGTACGTCACCAATCAACCATGTACCATATAATATCAAGCAAAGGAATTTCAAAGTACAGCAAAACTAGTATTTTTATCTATTCAAAAACTCGGTGATTCACAAATTCAGCTGGCGTCAGTTTTAACAGATAATGTTACCTAAAATGCTGTTTGGGAAAGATTGGTACACAATAAAAAAAAAAGGTACCTACCTGCCTCGCCATCTGCCCTCTGGAGGCAGCGTGTACTCCATTGTCTCGTTCAGGGTAAGTAGATGAAATTTAGCTATGACTCGAAAGTAAAAGGTCCCTTTGTCTTTAGCCTGAGATTCGAACCCAGCCAATATTATCTTTAGTAGTGGAGAGCATTCTTGGTAAATTAGGTACTAATCGTTTTGTGAAAATAAAAGTATAAGGAAAAACCATCGTGAGAATTTCACATCCCTAGAGTTCTCTCAAATGTTCTAGTTCATTCATAACCATATAAAAGATTGATCATGATGATGATAATGATGCTTCGTCCTAACTTTTGTGATCAACTTCCACTAAATGACGTTATTTTATTTACTCAATTTCAATACTAATTTCAATGTAAGATGGAAGAAATTTGTATTTCTTAGTTCCATAGTAAGTACTTTTATTTAGGTATGTATTAGAGAGAGAAAGTCAATATTGAAGGTTATCAAATTAAATATGCACACATGTGACTTAAGTTTGAGGTATATCAAAAAATCAAATGAACCATAACTAATAAATCTTTAACTTGAATCTCCTTCCAATATTCACTACTTCATATAGGTATAATTAAATATAGCAATAAAAGAGGAAAATAATATTCATATAATTTATTACTGGTGAATAGATTTTTCTACTACTCACTCAGTTTAAAAACAAATAAAGAAGAGAAACTGAATTTATTATTTAGACTGGGAATTAAGTTACTTTATTACATTAATTAATTCCTGGCCGAATATTTGCTTCCTAAGCCATACTAATTATTGAAAGGGAAAAGCAAATATTCAAACAAAAAAACCCTTTCGGCTTTATGTACATCATTTTATCTAAAATACACACATGCCCACATAATTAATAGAGATATTATGTATAATTCTTACTTCTATAATAAAGTAAATTTTAAGGACACACATTATGCGTAAATTATAATATATTCATTATTTATTCTAGATATATTTGAATCCTAGTTCCACAAAGAGAAATGTCCCATTTCTATAATTTTGGATGCAAATCTAATAGTTATACACAATATTGTAACACCTCCTAATATCCAAATAATAATATCATCTCTAATTTAGTTTGTAAAATAATTCTTTACTCAAGATGTTTGGAACTGATTTTCAAATAATCTAGTTTAAAATTAAATGTAAATTAGTACATCACCATATATCAGCTTCTGCTGGTCCGGATACACACTATTTTATTCTATTTATAATTTACTATTATTAAACTACACAATTTCAATATATTTCTACACTTAATATTCACTGTTAGGCTCTACTGCACGTTGAGCCAGACCTCAATCGAATGTCCCTCTCGGTCCCCCAGTGTAGACTTAAAACGTCCACACGGATGTCTTTGTCCACGCCCATGATCTGAAATGCAAAAAAAAAACCAGCGAAATTTCGGTTTCTGATTGGTTCACTCTTGCGCACAGAATTTCTCTGGCTGATGGCTAATTGGCTGAAAATAAAATGTATTTCAAACTTCCCTTAATGGGCCGTACCTTTTACTTTCTCACGCCCTTGCCTTGCCTAGACCACTCTCATAACACGTGATTACAATTTTGTACACTTGTAGAGATTTCTAAGTTAAAATTTACGACTTTTATCTAATTTATGACCGACCCTAACGCAATTTAGCTTTAGAGCAATTTATTTTGCCCTTTTGTTTTTTTATACTTCCTTTCCTACAATTACTCAGAATCTTAACTAATTTATTTCTTTTCGTGCGAGATTTTTGTTTTTAAGAGCAAGGCTTCAAATTTCCGACAGTCATAAAACCGTATGACGGATGGCAAGGCCATCTCACGCTCCCCCAAAATAGATTTTTAATACACGTAGCTCCTTTTGTCCCTGCAGCTGTGCTAGTCGTTTCAAAATCTATTTTTCCCCTTATCTGTATTAGAACGCTAGTATCAGACCTCCTACGCCTATCTATTATACCCTCGGGCATGACCATAGCTATTTAACTCAGGTATCTCTTTGTTTAGTGTACCCCAAACTACCTGTTTTCTGTCCCTTTTAATACTCTAGTTTTACCTATCTTTCTATTTATCTACATAGTACCTAAACAAATGAATGGCATTGTAGTTACCCTTAACTTTACCAGTATGAACGTCTATTAATGTATATACATTATTATATGGAACTGCCCCTATTATGTACGGTCCTTCATATAAGCGCATGAATTTTTTTGTCAACTTTTTATCCGCATCTGACTTCGTAAAAGTCTTAAGTTTCACTAAATCTCCGATTTCGAATTGTATTAACTTATGATTTTTGTTATAATGTAATTGTCTACTTTCGGCCGCCTTATCTATGTTTTGTCGTGCCTGCTGTCGAATCTGTTCTAACGGTTCACCCTGTAAGTCTGTCCTCACCGATGAGTCAGTGTTGAAATCAGTCGATAGCAGAGTACGTTTTCCATATATAATCTCGTTTGGCGAATATCCCGTTGTAGTATGTATTACCTGATTATAACAATCTTCTATATCCGATAATAGATCTACCCATGAACGATGCGATTTGTCGCAATACGTCCTGAATAATCTACCTAACTCTTTATTAACCCTCTCTGTCGAATTTGGCCGCGGATTTCTAACAGATGTGTGCGTTAATTCGATACCTAGTTGGCGAATACCTAACTCGAAAACTTTTGAAGTAAAGTTCGCGCCTCTGTCTGAACATAATGTCTTAATTGTGACCTGCTTATGAAACTTTTTTACACAAGTTAAAGTAGCCTTCCCACTAGCCTGGCGTAGTGGGTATAGTCTGATTAACTTACTATAAGCATCTTGCATTACGAATATGTATTTAAAACCAAATCGTCCTGCCGGTAAAGGTCCAAAAATATCGCAAAAAACTCTCTCTCCTATTTCCTTCGCTATTACAGTTTTTATTGGCCCCGTGTGCGTCTCCAAAGCATGTTTTGACTTTTGACATGCCTCGCAAGCTCTTACAACACGACCTATTATACGAGACATATTTGGGAAATAATATTGACGTTTCATCAGAGCATAAACCTTGTATCGCCCGAAATGACCTACTTCTTCATGTATGCTAACTATCAAATCCCTTAGTATGTTCTCGGGAACATATAACCTTAAGATATTCCCTTTTATGTCTCTTCTATAAAGAATCCCTTCTTTAAGCACGTAGTACTTTGATTCAGAAGCGTCTGCTGTTTGCACGCGTCTAATTATCTCACTAGCAGTCTTGTCGCGACTTTGATAACTACCTATCTCTCTCCATCGCTCCCGCACTAATCGTCCTAATGATGTTTTAAATAGATTCATTTCAGGCCCCGTGGCCTTGTTAGTTAATACATCAGTGGTCCCCTTTAAGTGTCGAGACAATACGTCTGCTACAATGTTTAATTTACCTTTCACATGTTCGACTGTGTAATTAAATCGCCCTATATAATGTACCCAACGTATCATCCTAGCGCTCAATAGTTTGCACGTCTGCAAGAATATCAGGCTTTTATGATCAGTCCTAATGACTAAATTCGCTCCTCTCAAATATGTTTCAAACTTTGACAAACTGAAAATGATGGCCCATAGTTCTTGTTCAGTAACTGTCCATTTGCGTTCTGTCTCTGTCAATGCTTTACTACAGAACCCTAATATTTGTTCTTCACCAGCTTCATTCAATTGATAGACATAACCCGAAACCCCCAAATTACTGCTATCGGTTTGTAAATAATAAGTTCCCTTAGGATCTGGGTGTACAAGAAGTATCGTGTCTATAAACAATTTCTTGACCCTTTCAAAACAATCGTTAATTTCCTCTGTCCATGACCATTTCGTATTTTGTTTTAATAGGTCACACAGTGGTTTAACCTTTTCGCTATATTTTGAAATAAATCTTCTGAAATAATTTATTAATCCCAGAAATCCTCGTAATTGTTTTATAGTCCGAGGTATAGGGAAGTCTAATATGGCTTTAACCCGTTCAGGATCCATACGTACCCCGTTAGTATTTACTATGTGTCCTAACAACTTTACCTCTACACATAAGAACCGACACTTCTCTAACCTTCCAGTTAAACCTGCGGTTTCTAATTTATCTAACACTCGATCTAAATGTTCTAAGTGTAACTTTATGTCCCCCGTAGTGAATATGACTATGTCGTCTAAATAGTTTACGCAAAACTCTCGTACTCCTACTAGGATATAATCCATTGCTCTCGAGAACCCTGCTACAGAAGTCTTTAAACCTTGAGGTAAAACATTATAAGTATACGTCTTCCCCATGAACGAGAACCCAGTATACTTCCTAGAATCTTTATGCAAAGGTATTTGAAAATAGGCATTATTCAAATCAATTAAACTGATATAATTTACTCCATGAAAGGATTGTAAAATCTCAGATGTGAGTGGAGGCGCGCCCGCGTCACCTACCATTTTCTTATTCAACTCTCGTGCGTCCAATAAGAGTCTTATTGACCCATCTCGCTTCTTAGTGAAAGTGAGAGGACTACAGTAAGGAGTCGCTTCCTGTCTGATCACGCCTAGTTTTTCTAACTCTTCTAATTCGGTTTTTACCTGTTCTCTATACGCCAAAGGTACCGGATAACTGTGTTTTACAAAAGGTGTTTCGTCTAATAGCTCAATAACGTGTTCGTACTTGTTTGTCAAACCTAAACCTTCCGTAAATACCTTACAGTGTTTGTTTAACACAGGTAGTAATAATTCCTTTTGTTCATTACTTAAGTTCGCGTCATCTAATTTCAATCCCTTAAATTTCTCATTATCTAAATTCATGTCTGATACACTTTGTTCCACTGGCCTAGAGTTTTGATTTAATATTAAATTAATCGTGGCTGCGTTCGTCTCTCCCCCTAACCTTTCGATTTTGCAGTCCGAATTCAGCCTAACACAAGACCTAACGCCCATATGTTCAATAGTCAAAGTGTGTTCACCATTACAGTTCACTATTCCTTTTACCCGCTCTAACCAATCGTATCCTAGAATCAATGACCTAGGAAGACGTCGCATAACTAGTACAGGTGCTTCAACTAAAGTACTACCTAACTGAAACTCTATTAGCACTAACCGATTTGTGCTTTCACTTCGCGATCCAAACGCGCCTTGTATTTGAATTGCTGGAATAGCGATCTCTGGCAATGTCCCATGTTCTCTTAGAATAGAGTCGTACAATTCCCTAGTTATTCCACTAATCTGACTTCCCGTATCTATGAGTGCACTCATACTCCTTCCATATAGTCTAACACATACTTCAGGTAACCTAGGTAAAGAATAATCAACACTCACATCGGTTTGTTCATCTAATTCATGATACATTGTGTACACATTCAAACCTCTCCTCATACAAGTTTCACAAGTCACGCCTAACTCATTACACTCTGTTACATTTTCAAACTGGTTTTCCAATAAGATTCCTATACTCCTAATTTCAAATTGACTACTATACTCGTTATAATCAACGCCGCCTCTTAATAACCGCTTAAGTCCCTTATCTCCGGTCCCCAAACTCTGTCCTGGCTTCCATCCACTATTAATTAAGATCCTATAGACTACACCTGTCCTTTCGTGATCTGAGGTCTTTCTGACGCCCGTGCCACACAAGACTAACTGATTTGACCTCGTTTGTGTTGGGCATTCTAGTTTTTTGATGATCCCTCCCCCACATTCTTAGACACAGTAAGATCCTCGCCCTCTTTCACGAACGTGATAGCCGGCCTAATTTGTTTAGATTCGGATACCGTAGGCCTGTTAAAGTTAACCCTAGAACCTAATCGACCACGATAGCCGCGTCCCCTCGTCGAATTTCCCCTAGCTCTCCAACTTCTTGTTGACATTGTTGCTACAATAGGTCGTCTCGATGGTGACTCATTGTATCGCCTACCTCTGTAATTATTACTAACAGTACCTCTCGTAAATTGCCTAGGTTTTTCAACAATATTTTGCTCTATGTTTCGAAGAAATTTCGCTCCGTTCATGATGTTAACTTCCTCTGTTCTAGTAAACCATAATCGTTGTATATCTATAGCATAATGTCGCATAATAGAATTGACCAAATCTCTCTCACTAAACGCAATAGTTAATGACTGCATTGATTCTGCTTGCTCAGCAAAATGTTCGGACATCGACATTCCCGAATCGCTTGAATATACCGCATTAATCAATTTATATCTTATAGATTCCTGAATTTGTTCGGTCCAATAATTTCGTCTAAAATCAATCTCGAAGTCAGCGAACGTAGTCCAGCCCTTCGAATACAAGTCCATAACCTTCCGAGCATGCCCCGAGATGCAACCTAACGCTATATCTATTTCGCGATCTAATCCATTTACCGCCCTTATATATTTCTTTAATCGTTTTAGAAAAACGATGGGGTTAGTGAATGGTTTTCCGTCGAAATTTGGTTTAGTTACTGGCGGCTGTACAACATATAAATTCCGGGTCTCAGATAATGTACTTGTGCTCGCGGTTTCAAGATTTGACCCCTGCCTATCAGATTTTTCATTTTCATTAATCCCGTTCGACTCGTGTGAAGAGACGCTCGCGATTTCATTTGAACCGGTATTTGAATTTAACTGATGTAATTTTGCTTCGAACTCGGTGATTTTTTTTCAAAATCAACTCTAATGTAGCATTCCCTAAGGTCGTTGTTTGTTCGCTCGATTCTACGGTACTAACATCGCTTTGCCCCGCACCTACTTGCTTTGTTCTACGTCCCTTCCTACCTGAAGACATCCTTTTTTTTTTTTCAATTTGACCCTATTTCTTTTACCTACTTTGGTACTATCTTAAATATTTTTAATTTTTTACTTTCCGTGTAAAATTTAGTAATATGCAAAGTTGTAATTAGAATAATAGTGCAATACTGCTATAATTTGCAACCACATGCGCGAAGTGCTTTGATTATATGAATCCCCAGACTTTAAGCAAAATTTGTTAAGTTTAAGAAATAAGCACGGGATAAATAACTCGGTCCTTGTAATATCCTCTCTGAAAACCTGTAAATTTTACATTTATAAGACATACAGCTTATTTCTGCTCTCCTGCTCCCCCTATACATAAATAAATGTAAATGTACAACATATAAATATAAAACAACACGCAGTGTGTCCTTAAAACTTATAATTTATAAATAGCAATGTAAGTTTATAAATTTTTCTCTCTCAAATACCCAATCAAATTTCTACGTTGTGTTATTTTTATGTTAATGTAAATCTAGTCATATCGTTATTTCGAATACGTACATAGATCCCTGGTCACTCGGCATCAAATTTCTGTGATGGTACGGTGTGATCGTCTATACTAGTGGTTAAGATTAGGCATTATGAAGAGATAAAATAAGAAATAAACTCAGCTGAATTATAGAAACACCTAGGTATTTAAGTCATGAGTTATTTACAAGTAATTAATTGGTACAGTACGTTGGGTGAACACGTAGACTTCTCGACCAGCTAACAGGTTTACACGGATTGAATTATAAAAAATTAATGTAAAATTTCAACTCCTCAAAATAAATATAATGAGTGGAGAGATTTGCTAATTTAGAACGTCCTGTTAGTGTGGAAAATCAGTTGATACGTGTATTTGCCTTAATTTAGGCCATCGGTTTGAGACCAACCGGCATTCCTTAAGCACGGGGGGAGCCCTACACTGAAATCTCAGTCTTTTAGCATTGTTATCGGGGCACAGCACTTGGACTCTCCTATTTCGCTGCGAAGCGTTTTCAATTTGCCTAGGTACGGAAACCTAGGTTCTTTTCAATGAGCTCTGGGCTCGCCCCAAAACCATGGTATTTTTGTATATTTATATATTTGTTTGATTGATTGTCAATAAATTGGCCAATTTATTAGTTCGGAGAGTCCAGCTGTATAAAGACATGACGTGTTTGCTTTGTGCCGGAATCTCGCTGCTGGTACGTCACCAATCAACCATGTACCATATAATATCAAGCAAAGGAATTTCAAAGTACAGCAAAACTAGTATTTTTATCTATTCAAAAACTCGGTGATTCACAAATTCAGCTGGCGTCAGTTTTAACAGATAATGTTACCTAAAATGCTGTTTGGGAAAGATTGGTACACAATAAAAAAAAAAGGTACCTACCTGCCTCGCCATCTGCCCTCTGGAGGCAGCGTGTACTCCATTGTCTCGTTCAGGGTAAGTAGATGAAATTTAGCTATGACTCGAAAGTAAAAGGTCCCTTTGTCTTTAGCCTGAGATTCGAACCCAGCCAATATTATCTTTAGTAGTGGAGAGCATTCTTGGTAAATTAGGTACTAATCGTTTTGTGAAAATAAAAGTATAAGGAAAAACCATCGTGAGAATTTCACATCCCTAGAGTTCTCTCAAATGTTCTAGTTCATTCATAACCATATAAAAGATTGATCATGATGATGATAATGATGCTTCGTCCTAACTTTTGTGATCAACTTCCACTAAATGACGTTATTTTATTTACTCAATTTCAATACTAATTTCAATGTAAGATGGAAGAAATTTGTATTTCTTAGTTCCATAGTAAGTACTTTTATTTAGGTATGTATTAGAGAGAGAAAGTCAATATTGAAGGTTATCAAATTAAATATGCACACATGTGACTTAAGTTTGAGGTATATCAAAAAATCAAATGAACCATAACTAATAAATCTTTAACTTGAATCTCCTTCCAATATTCACTACTTCATATAGGTATAATTAAATATAGCAATAAAAGAGGAAAATAATATTCATATAATTTATTACTGGTGAATAGATTTTTCTACTACTCACTCAGTTTAAAAACAAATAAAGAAGAGAAACTGAATTTATTATTTAGACTGGGAATTAAGTAACTTTATTACATTAATTAATTCCTGGCCGAATATTTGCTTCCTAAGCCATACTAATTATTGAAAGGGAAAAGCAAATATTCAAACAAAAAAACCCTTTCGGCTTTATGTACATCATTTTATCTAAAATACACACATGCCCACATAATTAATAGAGATATTATGTATAATTCTTACTTCTATAATAAAGTAAATTTTAAGGACACACATTATGCGTAAATTATAATATATTCATTATTTATTCTAGATATATTTGAATCCTAGTTCCACAAAGAGAAATGTCCCATTTCTATAATTTTGGATGCAAATCTAATAGTTATACACAATATTGTAACACCTCCTAATATCCAAATAATAATATCATCTCTAATTTAGTTTGTAAAATAATTCTTTACTCAAGATGTTTGGAACTGATTTTCAAATAATCTAGTTTAAAATTAAATGTAAATTAGTACATCACCATATATCAGCTTCTGCTGGTCCGGATACACACTATTTTATTCTATTTATAATTTACTATTATTAAACTACACAATTTCAATATATTTCTACACTTAATATTCACTGTTAGGCTCTACTGCACGTTGAGCCAGACCTCAATCGAATGTCCCTCTCGGTCCCCCAGTGTAGACTTAAAACGTCCACACGGATGTCTTTGTCCACGCCCATGATCTGAAATGCAAAAAAAAAACCAGCGAAATTTCGGTTTCTGATTGGTTCACTCTTGCGCACAGAATTTCTCTGGCTGATGGCTAATTGGCTGAAAATAAAATGTATTTCAAACTTCCCTTAATGGGCCGTACCTTTTACTTTCTCACGCCCTTGCCTTGCCTAGACCACTCTCATAACACGTGATTACAATTTTGTACACTTGTAGAGATTTCTAAGTTAAAATTTACGACTTTTATCTAATTTATGACCGACCCTAACGCAATTTAGCTTTAGAGCAATTTATTTTGCCCTTTTGTTTTTTTATACTTCCTTTCCTACAATTACTCAGAATCTTAACTAATTTATTTCTTTTCGTGCGAGATTTTTGTTTTTAAGAGCAAGGCTTCAAATTTCCGACAGTCATAAAACCGTATGACGGATGGCAAGGCCATCTCAAATTCCATACAAATGACAGAAACAAAAGTTTCAGTGGGCGTCAACCATTTTGAGTCACCAACCAATCACAAACATGTTTTTGAATGTGATTGTGGTCAAGCGCTTGCCTATTCATGCTAATATTATTATTATAAATATTAAATATTATAAATGCGAAAGTGTGTCTGTCTGTCTGTCTGCTACGTCTACGGCTCAACCGCTGAACCGATTTTAATGATATTTGGATTATTTGGTACAGAGTGACCTTACATCCCGGGGACAGACGTAGGCTACTTTTTATCCCGGAAAATCAAAGAGTTCCCACGGGATTTTGAAAAACCTAAATCCACGCGGACGAAGTCGCTGGCACCAGCTAGTTCGTTTATAAGATCAGCAACATTTAACATCTCATGTTGTTATTGCGAGTGCTAATGTAATCAAGTCCGACCCTCGCCTCCATGACTAATCCGCCCAATCAGGGAGGCTGTGAAGGAAATGAGGCGTGGAAGGTCACTGCTAAAATGTACACAAACGCTTGTGTTACTTGATAACATGAACGTGATAGTATTATTATCTACATGGCCATGCTTCCGGAGATCAAACCCCCTCTGAAACCCCGGACATGGAGTGGAATAGTTTTAACATACCAAGTTAACAGGGCTCTCTCCGTCACTTACTCCATACAATCGTAGTCCCAATTTCATTTGAATATTAAGCAACCAAAGTCCATGAAATTTTGCAGAGATATTCTAGAAACTAATATCTGTGCCTGTGATGTTTTAGATTTTTTTTTAAATATGTAGTTTTAAAATTACAGGGGCTCAAAGATTTGTATGTGAATTTTTAAGACCGCGTAGCTTTGAAACCGAATATTTTAACGGAAATCTGGAAACCACAGGCATAGATATTAGTTCTCGGAACGTTTCTATAAAATTCCATTATGTATGATTGGTTGGTATTCAAATGAGAGACGAACTACGTTTGTATGGAGCGAGTGACGGAGAGACCCCTCTTAAGGGGAGGGTTCCGGAGCTCAAACCTCCTCTGAAATCCCGGACATGGTGTGTTAGAAGTCTTACAATAGTTTTAAAATACCAAGTTTAATACCAAAAGGTTTAGTGCATAAAAGGAATTTTTAGTCAAGGACATGGCCACCGAATTGATTTGTGATAAATTGCCTAAAAAATTCAATTTACTCAAATTACTTGATTCCTCAGTACGATATGTAGCGCCCTAGTTGTAAGCATACTGTATTTTAGATAATTTAACTTAATACAGAACCCTTCGTGTGCAAATCTGATTCGCACTTCACTGGATTTTTTTACAAATGATCGAGCTATCAGGTCACATGAGTAGAGAAAGTGCCTTTAGATTAGGTACCTTAAAAATGTACATTAATTAAGTCAGTAACCTTGGGGTACCATTTCTCTAAGTCTAAGGATGAAGCAATATAGCTTGGGTCCGGTTGATTACATTAACACATTTAGGATAACAGCATGGGATGGAAACGTAGAGTTTTAGGTATTCCGCTATACGACCGTCTTTATGGCTTTATACCACGCTTTGTATGGAAACATTGTTACAATGTGTTTTGTATGGTTTTATTACTTCATAAAACAGATTACTTTGAATATTTAGTGACTCTCTACTTGGTGCGGACTTATAAAATAATAAATTTAGTCCTCAGTTTTACCTGACGATTAAAAAGTACTTTCAAAAGCTTAATTGGATAAAAATATTTTGAATTCATGATTCAAGGTCAACGGGAAGTACCCTTAAAGGTTTTCTTGACAGACACGATAGACAGATAGACAGACATACAAACAGACAGACACACAACGAAGTGATCCTATAAGAGTTCCTTTTTTTCCTTTTAAGATAAGCTCAGCATAATGCTGTATACCTTGATACACATCCACCCATCATGCACGTTCAAACATATTAACTGTAAAATATTTTCAGTTTCATTACACCTGGCAGAAATTAAAAAATACAGCCTAAATTTTAAAATATTCCGCAACAGCAAAATTTGAATTTAACGCGATGATCGGAATTTTTCCGACTGACTGACATTCTCTCACTATTGATTAAAATTCACTGTTTTAGCGAGCCTACCGTGAATTCATAACTACCTACGTAACTATTATTTCAAAATTGATATTGAATTTATTGTGATAGTTCAGTGTTTCAGAATTCGGAAGGTCAGGGGGTTCGATTCCGGGCACGTACCTCTAACTTTCCAGAGTTATGTGCGTTTTAAGAAATTAAATATCACTTGCTTTAAAGATGAAGGAAAACATCATGACGAAACTTGTGTACCTGAAAATTATCCATACTGTTTTTATTTTATTTAGGTTTATTTAGGTATTTAGGTTACAAGCTATCCCTTGACTGCAATTACACCTTGTGGTAAGTGATGGCGCAGTCTAAGATGGAAGCGGGCTAACCTGGAAGGAGTATGGTAGTTTTTTCATTAATGGTAGTTTTTATCTATATTTATATTTAGAATTATTCTCATATAAGTGAACATTGTTCTTCTGAGAAATAAACTCTTTAAACTTAACCTAACCTAACCCATAGGTACTCCTTTGGTTTCTACACGGCATCGTACCGGAATACTAAATCGCTTGGCGGCACGGTTTGGCCGGTAGAGTGGTAACTGGCCGCGGCCAAAGCCTCGCACTAGACCAGACCAGAAAGAAATTATAAAATTCCAAACCCCTCCCGGGAATCGAAGCCGGGACCTCCCACTTATAAGACCACAGCGCTTAATACAGCTCAAGGGAGGTCCTCAATTAATGTTCTCAAAGGTGAGTGAAGTTTGCCAATCCACAATTGGCCAGTTTGGCCTACACCTTTCTCATTCTGAGTGGAGACCTGTGCTCAGTAGGATCCAGCGGTGGGTTGATCATGTATATGATTATGAAAAGTCATGTTAAAAAAACCGGCCAAGTGCTACTCAGACTCGCGCATCGAGTGTTCCGTACTCGGGATTTTTCCGACATTTTGCACGATAAACCAAAAACTTTATGCTTAAAAATAAATAAAAATCAGTTTTAGAATGTACAAGTAAATTAATTTCATATTATGATACCCCACTTGGTATAGTTACTTATTTTGAAAATTGAAACACATTTTAATTTTTTTTTAATGATGTAACCACAAATTTGCGGTTTTCAGATTTATTCCTGTACTTGTGCTAAAAGACCTAACTATTTGCCAAATTTCACGATTCTAGGTCAACGGGAAGTACCTACGTTTTAGATTTTCTTGACAGACACGACGTACGGACGGATGGACGGACGGACGGACAGACAGACAGACAGACATACTGACAGATAACAAATTAATCCTATATAATCCTATAAGGAATCGATTGACACCAATGATATTACAAATTGACACCTCATTCATCAAAATCGGCTCATTAGTTTAGGCGCTACGGTGGAACACACATAAATACAAACCTACATACCTACACACATACATACTTACTTCCTCTTGGCTTTGCCGTAGTCGGGTAAAAATAGAGCAAAGTACGGCATTAAGTCAAAATATTTCCCTAAACTAACCGAAAAGCGCTGAGGAAATTCAATTTTAATATGTCAGCGGAAAACATGGTTCCGATAAAGAAAAACAGCAAGTTTTCATTCATTCTCGTTCGTTGTCTTGCATTATTCATGCTCATAAATTTGTGCTGCCCGCACTACGCTGGTGTTCCGTAGACCTATTGTATCGGAGATCCTTGGGAATTGCCATGTTGTCTCTACAGATTTAATCAGCTTACTTATTCATTGATATTACTAAATATAACTGTAATGTGATGTTAACGAGAAAAGTTTATTAAATCAAATCTTAGTAATATAAACGCGAAAATTTATGTTTGGATGTTTTTTTACTATTTCACGCCAAAAATACTGGACGGATTAGTCTGAAATTTGGATTAGAGATAGATTACCATGGATTAACACATAGGCTAATTTTTATCCCGGAAAATCAATGAGTTCCCGCGGGATTTTCAAAAACCTAATCCACGGGAACGAAGTCGCGGGCATCAGCTAGTACTTATATAACAGAAAAAGGTGACTGACTGACTGACTGATATATCAACGCACAGCCCAAACTAATGGACGAATCGGGCTGGGCGTACAGATAGCTTTTTAGTTCGAATCTTGGACCCCTGACTACCGAAGTCTTTGATCACGCTATTACCACATAATATTTAGAAAATTATAAGTGAACAGAAATACAGGAGTTAAGTAGAATTGTTTCCTATTGGTTTCTGTATCTTTCAGATTTCTGTTATTGTGAGAGAATCGGAGAGAGATCCTAGGGAATTACCTACTTTGTTGTCTGTATGGGGCTGATCTTCTTGTATATTCATGAATACTGTGTCGTATTCATTAATATCGAATGTAATGTGATGTAAATGTTGTAGTAGTACGTATTTATGTTAATGGAATCAGGAGCCCAGAACTACAGTATTGTGCATACATTTTAAAAACTCACTCGCCAATTTTCTTGTGATGTAAATAATGTCGGCAACCGCCGAGTTTCTTGCTGATTCTTCTCAGTAGAAAAGGCAATCTGAACCAGTGGTTGCATTTGACTATTCAAAAGTACTCGTAAATTGTTGAATTTTAGTTGTTGTTGTTGTTGAATTTTATTAGTATTTATTTATATTTCATTTTCGGGGGCTTCCTATGCACCATCTTTTCGTAAGAAACGAAAATAAAACATTTCTAAGCGCAAAACAATTAAAAGACTGAGTCAAGACAAACATTTTTCTCAGAAACGATTTTACTTTATGTGAAGACAAAGAAAAAGGTATTCTTTTCCGAGTAGAATTTTTTTGCCGACGCTTTTCAAACCGTAATACACGGGTAAGGCGTCCAATAGACGCTACATTTTGCTCTCAATTTTACCACAGTCATGGCTGTGATAAACCTTGTTTTATTTGTACTGCACAAATAAAACAATTAATAAATCATTAATAAATCATTTATTAATATGTCATATAAAAAGAAAAGTCCTGAGTAACTAACTCACTCAATGACTAACTCATCAGCGCTCAGTTCAAACCCTTGAAGCTAAAGTTTTGTACAGAGGTCCCCTTTACAATGTAGACAAGGAATAACTCCAGATTTTTCGAAATTCTCACGGAATAGAGAATAAAGAGGATTTATATTTTCACCCGGGCAGTTGCTAGTGTCTCAATTTGGATTTGTTGGAATTGATTGAAGAAGAACCTATAGTCTAATGAACGCTTTATGCTTAGGTTCTTATATTTGAATTTTTAGTACCTAACCTATGTTCAGAAGCGCTATTGTTTTGAGCTAACAAAGAAAACCGCAAAATTTAATAACAACTGTCAAAAGATTTTAGGTCATAGGCATAAAGTTTGCGTGATACTTTTTGGCTTTAGTGAAATAACTTTTTATAATCGAATTATTACAAAGCCAAATAGAACTAAGTCCTATTTTGTGGAAAACCATAACGAAATATAAAAAAATTAGCTTAAGTTCGACAGAAATAAATCCATACCCGAGTACCAAGATCTGCCATGTTTCTCTTAAAACTTAAAAGTATTAATTATATCTTTTGCAAGAAATATCATCTTTTTCTGGTTACCTATGGTGTAACGGAGTTAGAGGTTTTGTTACCATTTGTCTGATTTTTTTAAAAGTTAATGTGAAGAATGTTTCATCATTGATTTCCACTCAGCATGATTGCCCAAGTACAAGTCTATCTCTAAACGAAAAAAAAACATTTTAAAGTTGCTCAAGATTTTAACTCACAAGCATAGAGATAGTATAAACAATAGAGGTAGTCATAGGTTGTTGCCGCTCTTGTACATCCATTTGTCAACTAGATATTGTTATCTCGGTCTATTTCACGGAACCTCCGTTCGGGTAAAAGCGATAGCTCATATAAGTCTGGCAACCACGCACTGTATGTGTAACTGGTGACAGTAGTTGTCAGCATTTGTGTTACGGTATTGTATTAGTCTGTGTAATATCCTAACGTCATCTGTCACTTGTCACTTGTCACCTATCGCTGTCTTGATACAATGTCTGTCTGTGTCGTGTGAATGGAAATAAAATCAAATCCAAGAGCATCCATCTTTTATTTGTAACACACCAATGAAATATGGTGCCAGAACAGGGATCACAATAAAGAAAAACAATGCAGGACGAAGATTTTGTGAACACAAAGCCTAGAAGACCACCAGGTCACAGCGAGTCGTCAACCAGCCACGCCATGACGCCATTGCCAGTAGGCATGACCCTGCCGCCGTTCATCGTTGAAGGTAACAACGTCCCATTGTTATGGAAAAAATGGCTCACACGACTGAAAGTCTATTTAAAGGCAAATAATTTAGATGAAGCTGAAGATGCACGTAAAACAGCCATCCTCTTGCAATTCATCGGATCAGATTGTCTGGAAATTTTTTACTCATTTGACCTAGATATCGAAAAAGTTAGTTTTGGCGATCTCTGTAACAAATTTACACAGTATTTCACTCCGAAAATAAACGTCACGGTAGAAAGGCATAAATTATTTAGCAGGAAACAACTACCAAATGAATCTATAGACACCTATGTCACGGATCTAAAAAATTTAAGTCACACTTGTGAATTTGGTGACATACGTGAAAGCTTGCTCAGAGACATATTTAGCTGGAACTGCAACAACACTTACTATAAAGAAAGGATTCTAATTGAAAAACCGAACACCCTAGAGGAGGCAATAAACATAGCCAAGCGCTGTGAGTCTACTAAACAACAAGCAAAAGCATTGGAAGACGCATCATTACATTTCATAGGACGCGTGTCAAGATCACCAAGTCGCAGAGACTCTTCCCATAGAAACAGGTCCAGACACCAGTCACAGCAAACACGTCAACGCACACCATCAACATCAAGTCAGAGGAATACATCATGTGGTCGGTGCGGTCAGGTACATAGATTCAAGTGCCCAGCTCAAGGTGTCAAGTGCAGAAAGTGTAATAAGTCCAATCATTTCGCTCAGTTTTGCCGTTCACATCAAGTAAAAGTAGTCAATTGTGAAAATCAGTCTGTAAATAATGAATCTTTGTTTTATGTTGGTTCTGTCTACTGTATACAGGATGATAAGTCTAATTTGTCAAAACCTTGGAATATTGATCTATGTATAAACCAAATACAGGTAAATTTTTTATTAGACACTGGAGCAGACACAAATATTCTATCCATTCACACATACAACTCATTAAATCTGCCACTTTCCAACATACACAAAAGTAAGAACACACTTTCTACATACAGTGGAGAAATTATCCCTCTGGTAGGTCAATGCAATTTGTCAGTGATTCATAAAGATAAGTCATATACAGTTAACTTTCATATTGTCGACATGAAAAGTCAAAATATTATAGGTAGGGATACCTGTAAAACTTTAAATTTAGTAAGAAAAATTAATAGTGTTTCTTTCCAGAATTTAACATGTCAAGATATAGTTGATACAAATAAGGACTTGTTTGAAGGTTTAGGTTGTCTAACAGATTTTCAATGTGAACTAACCTTGAAGCCTAATGCAACTCCATCTATAGAGGCATGCAGAAGGGTTCCATTCCGTCTTCATCAACCACTAAAACAAGAGCTAGAATCTATGGAAAAAAGTGGAGTCATACAACGAGTTGAAGAGCCTACTGAATGGGTAAGCGCTCTAGTCTTAACGTCAAAAAAGAATGGTAAATTACGTCTGTGTATTGATCCTAGAAAGCTAAATCAGTCAATTTTAAGATCACATTTCCAATTTCCAACCTTAGATGAAATTAAATCTAGTCTTGCTGGAGCTCAGTATTTTTCAACATTAGATGCCAATAAAGGCTATTGGATGCTCAAGTTGTCAGAAGCTTCTTCTAAGCTCTGTACATTTATTACACCTTTTGGACGATATAGATTCACTAGGTTACCCTTTGGTATTAATGCAGCTCCAGAAATATTTCATAGAGAAATGATAAAAAGATTTGGTGATATTGAAGGTGTTAAAATTATGATGGATGATTTTCTTATTTATGGTAGAACTGTAGAAGAACATAATCAACGGTTACAAAAAGTCTTAGAAAGAGCACGTCAAATTAATGTAAAATTTAACAAAGAAAAGTCTGTGTTTTGTCAAAAAGAAGTCAAATATTTAGGCCATATATTTAGTGAAGAAGGTGTACAAGTTGATAAGTCTAGAGTAAAAGCTATTTGTGACATGCCAAGTCCTAAAAATATAACAGATCTTCAAAGATTCCTAGGTATGGTCAATTATCTTAGTCCATTTATTAAAAATTTGTCACAGCAAATAAGTCATTTGCGAGCACTTTTATCAAAAAATACTGAATGGTATTGGTCAGAGCACCATGAGTCTCAATTTAATAATATTAAAAAAGTTATTTGTTCAACACCTGTCTTAACATACTATGACCCTAAAAAGGAAATAATTTTATCTGTAGACGCATCGAAGGATGCCATGGGTGCAGTGTTATCCCATGACAAGCAACCCATTGCATATGCATCTGCTTCTCTAAGTAAAATACAACAGTCCTACTCGCAGATAGAGAAAGAACTACTAGCTGTCCTCTTTGGTTGTACTAAGTACCACCAATACATATATGGTCATAACATAACAGTGGAGACAGACCACAAACCTCTCATAACTCTTTTCAAAAAAGCTCTATATGACATTCCCCCAAGATTGCAAAGAATCATGCTTAGATTGCAGCCGTATGATTTAACTGTTGTATACAAGCCTGGTCGTTACTTATATATTGCAGATACTTTGTCTAGAGCAGCATTAAGTGAAACTTGTTTGTCAGAAGTTGATCAAGATATAGATTTACATGTTAATATAATAATGTCTAATTTGTCAGTCAGTCCAGAGAAATTAAAAGAAATTCAAGAGTCTACAGTCCAAGATCAAACATTAAGTCAAATAATTCAATATTGTCACAACGGATGGCCTGAACATAAGCGTTCAGTTAGTCAGTCAGTCAAATCTTATTATAGTCTCAAAGATCAAATATATGTCATTGATAACGTTGTCTTCAAATCTAACTGCATTATAATCCCAGAGTCAATGAGAGAGTATATATTAAAACTAATTCATTCTGCCCATCAAGGTATAAACAGCTCAATCCGTCTAGCAAAAACTACAGTCTTTTGGCCAAATATGCAAAATGACATAGAAAAATATATAGGTCAATGTAACATTTGTCTATCTTACCGTCGAAATAATAGTAAAGAACCAATTATGCAACATGAGTATGAAAACATACCATGGTACAAAATTGGTATAGATATTTTTGAATTTGAACGAACTAAATACTTAATGGTAGTTGACTATTATTCAAAGTATATAGAACTTGCCAAGTTAACATCAGGCTATTCAGCTAGCCAAGTAATTACACATTTAAAGTCAATATTGGCCCGTCATGGAATTTGCAGGATTGCAATAACAGACAATGGCCCCCCGTTTAATAGCAAAGAGTTTAAGTTATTCACTCAAGAATGGGACATAGAACACATAACTTCTAGTCCATACTTAAGTAGGTCAAATGGTTTAGTTGAAAGGACTATTGGAACTATAAAAAATATGTTAATTAAGTGTAAAACTGACAAATCTGATATGTATTTAGCATTACTTTTGTACAGAAATACCCCTAAACAAAGTCAATATTCACCAGCAGAGTTATGTATGTCTAGACAACTGCGTACAGTAGTTCCTACTGGAAAAGAAAACTTGCTACCTAAGCTTTGTGATATGAATAAAATAAAGAAATTAAATGAAAAACAAAAGTCATACACAAAATTTTATTATAATAAACATACAAAAATTCTTAAACCATTGCATGTAGGTGATAAAATCTTATTTAAACACAAACCTGAACACAAAAAATGGGTTCCTGGAGTTATTATCCAGATAGGTCCTGAACCTAGAAGTTATCTAATAAATAGTGAACTAGGACAGTTTAGGAGAAACCGTCAGTTTATCATTAAACAGTCAGTACACACATAATATCATTTTTCACAGCACACAACACAGTCAGTATACCTATAAAGATGTAAACAAAATGAAATTGTTATTTGTTAGTAAGTTTGTTAGTATTTCAATTATTTAAAGATGTAAACAAAATGTTAGTATTTAAATTATTTTTCAGGAAAGGTAAAGGTTCAAAAAACAAATGTCAATTTTAGTAGTAGTCTGTCAATGTATCGAGAAAGGCAAAGGTTGTAAACCATGCAGCCTGGATAGTCATAAGTGATTTTCTTGTGGTGTTATAAAAAATAATGTTGTACTTGTACTATGTATATACTTGTGTTTATAAAATATAAAAAATCTGTCGTTGTCATAATAATAAAATTGTTAACAGTTAGTACCTAGTGTTAAAAAAAAAAAAAAAAAAGGGAGATGTTACGGTATTGTATTAGTCTGTGTAATATCCTAACGTCATCTGTCACTTGTCACTTGTCACCTATCGCTGTCTTGATACAATGTCTGTCTGTGTCGTGTGAATGGAAATAAAATCAAATCCAAGAGCATCCATCTTTTATTTGTAACACACCAATGAAATAATTTGGAGACAAAACATTGGGATTTGATGCTGCGTTTTTATAAAATTTTAAAAATCACAAAAGTCTGGGTTAAAATTAAGATAAAAACTAAAAACCAAATGTGTGACGCTGTGTTTTGTGCCTCCAGATATAAGAAAGAAGGCGTCCAAGTTCCTGAATTGCCTTTTCATAGGTAAGTCTTTAATAACTATTTCATCGATACCAACCGCGATTTTTATTCCGAAAATCACAAAAAATTAAAGATTTACATGTTATAAGTGTAATTATCTCGTGTAATACTGACAAAAACCACGTTTTATAGCGTAATCTAATATTAATTTATGCATTATTTTAGGCTTCGTTTTTAGTGATGTGTACACACTTTATCGATAAAATCAAATTTGTCTTTTATCGTTTTAATAACATTTGCATACTTTTGTAGATTTCCAAAATGTCCTGAATTTAGAACTGCGTGGCTCAGGGCCATAAAACGAAAAAACTGGGAGCCAAAGGAATATTCTCGTCTATGCTCCAAACATTTCGAAGAGTCTTGTTATACATATTTCTGGTTTAAAAATAAATAAATTGAAATCAGATGCAATACCAACTATATTTGAAGGATATCTTATATACCATCAACCAGTAAGCACTAAGCACTTTCAAATTGTATGTAGGTACCTATCTACTAATAAATATATAGTAATATTACACTTTTCTTTATATGACAATAGTTAAACAAAAAGGGACCAACAATTATTTTTCAGGATTGAGGTACAAGTGAGTTTAAATAATTTCTCATGTTTTACTGATGTTTTCTTAAATTTTATTATCATCGTAAGGAATTTTGCATTTTTAACTAGTAACAGCAAGACATAAATAAATCCATTTAATTTCAGGTTATACAAAAACGAAAACCACTTGGAGAGCTGGCTAGTAATAAAACAAAAGGAAGGTTTTGAACATTTTCCTCAGTCAGTTCAATGTCTAGCTCTCTATAATTTTGTTGACCTAGAATTCTTGACGTTTAAAGAGCTTTCTATTTTATAATAGAGCAAGATCCCAGAAGCACCAGAACGTATTTACTTATTTTCTGAGAAATGGCCAATTTACAGGTATCAGCTGCTAAAGGTACATAATTAAAACATCTGAGTGTAGATTTTATGTATGTATATTTTACAGAAGATTGTAAATAATTAATATTCAATGCTGCCAGAAACTTTCCGTCTCAAAAAATAACATTGCAAGTACATAAAATATGTCTACGTTAATAGTAATAATACGTAATAAATTGATTTAAATTATTTGAAAAGTGTTTCATTTTACTTTTGTTTTTACTGAATATATAATCGTCCGCGTGGATTTAGGTTTTTAAAAATCCCGTGAGTAATCTTTAATTTTCTGAAGTAAAAAGTTGTCAATTTCCAGAACGTAAGCTATCTCTGTACATACAAATCGGTACAACGGATGGGCTTTTAAGAATCCCATGGGAACTCTTTGATTTTTTCGGGATAAAAGTAGCCTATGCCCACTCTTAGAGTGTAAACTAACTCTGTACCAAATTTCATCAAAATCGGTTAAACTACTGGGCCGTGAAAAGCTAACAGACAGACTGAGATACACTTTCGTATTTATAATATTAGTATGGATAAGTATATATTGCACGTAGTCCGTCGTAGTAACATAGAAAATTAATTTTGATGTGGTATCGATATACCCAAATTCGCCGTCCCAGCCCTAGATGGTGCACACAGTGACAAAATGACTTACGCACACAAAAATAATTGACACGCATTTTCAGTTTATTATCGGTCCATAGTTATAATACGTCCATGCTCACAAGCAAAAGTCGACAGTTTGCCATTACGACTGTCAAGTACAAATCACAAGTCTCTCCTCTCAGATATAATCTTTTATCAGCCGCCCTCCCTCCACTAAAGGAACAGGAAAAGCGAGTAATTATCACCAACCACGCGCCGGCTTACTATCTCATTTCCTACTCATTGTCTTCCAATAAGGATCATTCCCTCAAGCGCAAGTCTATCTCCAAACAATAAAAATTCTAGCCAGATCGCCATTACGATTGTCAAAACAAATAGACAATATAACAAATCACAAGTCTTCTTCTCTCAGACACAATCCTTTATCAGCCGCGCACTACCGCACTGAGAATTTATGAGCATGAATAATGCAGAAAAGTTTCTAGGGCAAACGGAAACTTTACTTTTTTGCACTAGCGGTAGATGTAGGCACATACATGCTTACGACTCCAGAGTAACGGGAAATGTAAATTGCTTCAGCCCTTTGTTGGCTGAGCTGTGGAAAAAAATTGACATCAAATAAAATCCTTTCTTTTAGCAAATCTTCAAGTTTCCACATGGGATGATCACAATTTGAACAAGTGTAAATTAAAAAAATTTAACACCCAACAACAAGTGAAGGTTACAGTAACTAGAAAAGAGCGGATAACTTTCAAACGGCTGAAACGATTTTCTTGGATTATAGCTAAGAAGCTTACCTATACCTTACCTATAGTTAAAAAGCTTCTCAACCCGTTGTGCTTTGTCAGTGACTCTAGTTCTTCTACGGATCTCCTCATTTTCGATTTGATCACGCAGAGAAATTCTAAGCATAGCTCTATGCAGAACATGCTGAAACACAACCATATTCCCCTAAGTTCAACCTGATACTGAGTAAAACTCGCTAACTTTTTTAGACGACTGCCGACTGCCTACAAATAAGAGTGTAATTTAGTTTCAGGGTTCTTGTATTTTCTCGTATAGTATATCTCTCAGCAAAGGTTGCCTGGTAAAGATTGCTCTAAGCAATAAGGCCGCCTTTGCACACAATTGTTTTTCTGTTTTTCTTCTTTCTGTGTTGTATTCCTTTACATGTGTTTTTTGTGTGCAATAAAGTCTTTCTATCTATCTATCTATGTGTGTTTATGCTACGCTTATATATACTTACGGGGAATCCTGGAACATACGTGATATCGTTACAATCCGGTTATCTTTAAAACAAGAGTGAATAGGCACCTTTAGGTAAACGCGTCCCATCTTAGACCACATCATCACTTTCCGTCAGGTGTGATTGTGGCCAAGCGCTTGCCTAAAATTAATTTAAAAAAAATATCCTCCCAACGCTGGCTATGAATAAATTCAATACAGTTTTTTACTTTTTAACCCCCGACTCGTGTTATAAGTTTGACGTGTGTATCTGTGTATCTGTGTATCTGTCTGTGGTATCGTAGCGCCTAAACGAATGAACCGATTTTAATTTAGTTTTTTTTTATTTGAAAGATGGCTTGATCCAGAGTGTTCTTAGCTATAACCAAAGAAAATCGGTTCAGCCGATTGAAAGTTATCAGCTATTTTCTAGTTACTGTAACCTTCACTTGTCGGGGGTGTTATAAATTTTTAATTTACACTTGTTAGCTAAAAATATTTTGGCAGCGCAGTCGTGTTTTAAACTACTTTTAATTATAATAACGTATAACTATTTACTTGTATGTCTACATCTAACCCAGGATTCAAACCTGGGAGATCTCGCTAACGACTAGACCAACAAGGCAGAAACCCCGTTCCTTTATAGGAAGAATGACACTCATAGTCTTTGTAACGTAATTTAAAAGTTCCAGAAGTTTAGACTCCGCGAGGGCGTGAGACTTGAATGGAATAGAGAACTTGAGGGGAACTTTCCAGCCAACAAGTGCTTGCTCGGAGAGCTTTTTAATTTTCTTATATTCAGAAATTTCATATTCATTTTACGCGACTTGAATTTTGTTATTTGAAAGAAGTTATGTGGAAAACTATTTTTATTTTAAAAGATTTGTAGTTGTAGTAGGCACTAGATATAGGTAATAGAAAAATTAAAATTCTCATACAAATTCATACATGACTAGCCGATGCCCGCGACTTCGCCCGCGCGGATTTAGGTTTTTCGAAATCCCGTGGGAACTCTTTGATTTTCCAGCATAAAAATAGCCTATGTGCTAATCCAGGATATTATCTATCTCCATTCCAAATCAATCTAGTAGTTTTTGCGTGAGGAGTAACAAACATACACACACACATATGCACAAACTTTCGCCTTTATAATATTAGTGTGATACATCCATGGGAGTGGATTAGCCTTTTCCATACAATTCCGTTCGCAAAAATACGCTTGAATCTTACGTCATCGTCATTGACAAAATCAAGAGACTTTTGCAAATTCTCTTGACTTTTTGAGCGCGTTTTTTATCTTCGAAGGGCCCATCCAATGGGCTTTTTCTACACTTTTGTAACATTGATGGTCAAGACGTCGACCTTCAAACGAGACTGTTTCCGAATTGAATTTCGAATGTTTTTTGAAATCATGTCTGTGATTGGTTGGTGACTCAAAATGGTTAACGCGCACTGAGTTTTACGTCTCTGTCGTTTGTATGGGATTTCGTAACTGAGAGAGCCCTATACTAACTTCTCTCCGTGGATAGAGAATCTATACTAATAAATAAAATTGGAGTGTCTGTCTGTAATTTCGAAATAACTACCTCATATTAAGCTCATATGGTTATTTGAACGATACCAACACTGAATCACACGTTTTTAAAATTTTTGTCTGTCTGTCTGTCTGTCTGTCTGTCTGTCTGTCTGTCTGTCTGTCTGTCTGTCTGTTTGAAAAGGCTAATCTTCGGAACGGCTGGACCGATTTTGACGGGGTTTTCACAGACAAGTAGAGGATTGATCAGGGAGTAAAATAGGCTACTTTTTTAACCGACTTTCAAAAAGGGAGTTGTGTTTTTCTTCCTATGTACACCGAAATCTCCGAGATTTCTGAACCGATTTGCGTAATTTTTTTTTTAATCGATAGAGGAACTTTGTGACAACTTTCCCACGGGATTTCAGACCCTAAATCCACGCGGGCGAAGCTGCGGGCATCAGCTAGTAATAAATAAATTCAAAGGATATTGACTGAAAACTGGAGAGGGTGTAAAACTATATTTTTATCCCGCGCGCAGCATCCAAAATAAAACTAACAATTCGCCAATCGCTTTGATAGACATTCGAAACTCCAATTTATAAAGTTACAGGCTTTTTCCAGGAATGGTATCGGAGTGGGACAACAGAAATTTTTTCTTTTTTGTTTACTTCCTAAAATAAAAAAGACTTTTAGATATGTACAAAAATACGTACTTACCAAATTTAATTTTTTTTTTCTTTTTATTAGATAATGCCCGTGATTTCGTCATTTAGATTACTTGAAAATCCCGTGAAACTCATTAATTTTCCGGAACAAAGAGGATTGCAAGCTGTCTCTGTACCTTTCATAAATTGGCTTAACGAATGGCCCGTGAAAATGTACTAACTATTATTTTATCCATCCATACTAATATTATAAATGCGAAAATGTGTCTGTCTGTCTGTCTGTCTGCCAGCTTTTCACGGCCCAACAGTTTGACAGATTTTGATGAAATGTACGGATTTTACATCCCACAGACGGACCAGGCTACTTTTCATCCCGGAAGAACAGAGTTCCCACGGGATTCTTTAAAACCTAAATCCACGCGGATGAAGTCGCGGGCATCTAGTAGACTAATAATCATAAAACTATTGTAGAAAATCTCCACTTCCAAATAAATCACAATACATCTACAATTTCGGACCGCATAAAATTTACGATCATAGTTTTTCAAGATAAATCTCAAGGTAAGCTACTTATCTCTTCTCGATATGCTGAATTATATTGCTTTCAGACTTCTCTTAAATCTTTGTTCTGATCTAAATTTCTGAAATATAACTTCCGAATATTTCAGTTTCGACTTTTATGGTAGCATTGAATCGGCGTCTTTAATAATCTTGTTTTATCTATGCGGGTACGACTACGATCAGACCCTATCTAATAACGATATCAGATTTTGGTTTTATATATATAACTACAATTATCAAATTGTAGATGAAAGGATTAGCAAACTGAAGTGGCAATGGACAAGTCATGTCTGTCGCAGAACCGACGGCCGATGGGGCAGACGTATTCTGGAGTGGAGACCGCGTACCGGTAAGCGCAGTTGGGACGACCTCCTGCCCGCTGGACCGATGACCTGAAGAAGGTGACGGGGAGCGGGTGGATGAGGAAGGCGGAAGACCGTGTTTGGTGGCGCGCTCTTGGAAAGGCCTATGTCCAGCAGTGGACGCATACAGGCTTATGGATGGATGGATGGATATATAACTAGTTCCTTCTTTTAATTAAGAAGGAACTAGTTATAAGGAAAGTGATTGTAAGAACCTTACTGCATAAATTGTTTTGGGTTTTCAAGATGTTACGCACTTATTTATTTCATTCGTCCTTGCCTTCCTTATCCAGCCGCTTTCCGCCACTCTTTTTGTATCGAAAAACTATGATACTAAGGCGCCCCAAATTACGCTTATTAAAAAACGATTTCCTCCCTAAAACTTTCCGACTCTTGCGCAAGAGTGCGAGCTACGGCGTAGCTTGCCTGTCGTAGCTGCTACGCACATCGTAGCAAGATACGACGTGCGTGGTCTGTATGCTTACTGCTTAGTGTAAGATTTTACATCTCACCAACGTTAGTATTTGAGATTCGAAACACTTAAGCGTTAAAGCAAAATGGCCCTTAACTGCCTTTTTTATCCATATATTTTACAGCCAGCGCTCCAAGCGGAATCGTTGCGAAATAAAAACGATGCAGAATAAATTCAATTACTTTAAATCAAGAAATTAATTAAGATACATTTTATTCGTTCGACTCGTACACATTATAAGGCTACTGCCCACCACTACATTAACTTACGAACTGTTTCCTATGCTAGGCTAGCTAAATATCAATTTGCAATCTTGAAGAAAACGGAAAGAAACTTTTGGTATATTATCAACAACTTGTGATTATATTGTGTGTGAATGCAAGGTGAATGCAAACAACATTTTTGTGTGGAGCCGATTTTATACTTAAAATAATAATATTAGCCAGCTCTATCCTCAACCAAAGAGGGCAATTAGGCATGGCGCTATATTTTCTTTTATGTCGCTAAAAATCACAAACTCTCGTGAAATCTCTCATGAAAAATGTATGAAAATTCAATCGCCTTAGGCGCTCTCCTAATTGCCAATCCTTCGCATGAAAAACAGTTATAGAGTTAAGAACTAATGTAAGGAATCACACTAATATTATAAAGGCGAAACTTTGTGTGTATGTGTGTGTGTGTGTATGTTTGTTACTCTTTCACGCAAAAACTACTGAACGGATTGGGGTGAAATTTAGAATGAAGATAGATTATACCCTGGATTAGCACACAGGTTACTTTTGTCCCGGAAAATCAAAGAGTTCCCACGGGATTTTTAAAAATCTACATCCACGTGAACGAAGTCGCGGGCATCAGCTAGTCAAAAATTAAACTTTTATTTATATATTTAATATTTAATATTTAATATCTTTTAAAATTACAATCTCACGAAAAATTATTGTAATACGAAGATTGTAAATAAAATAGCCACGTCTTTGTCGTTGGATCTAAAAGGTAGTGCCGCTAAGTCCCAGACAAATATCGCCCTAAAAGTCATATTTTCCGTTCGGTATATTTGTTCTTCGATCGGATAACGTATAAAGGGGCTTTGTACGGGCGTAAATACGCGCTTGTTGGTGATAAATTCGACGGTTTATCCGTCTGTGTATTTAGGTGAAATCGAATCGTACACAGCTGATTGCGAACGGCGACATTTTTAATTGTGTTTACGTTGTTTTCTATATTTTTGTTTGTTGATATTATTATTATAAAATAAAATCAAAAATGATGACAACGTTTGGTTAGTGTCATTTTCTAGCTTTGTTGATTGGATAATTGATTTATAGAATATAAAATATGTTTTTAACCCCCGACCCAAAAAGAGGCGTGTTATAAATTTGACGTGTGTATCTGTGTATCTGTGTGTCTGTGTATCTGTGTATCTGTCTGTGGCATTGTATAGCTCCTAAACTAATGAACCAATTTTAATTTATTTTTATCTACAACTCAAATAAACAAGCGTTGGAAAGAGAGCCATATGCTTGGAGTTTCTCTACGAGATCAAATGAAAAAAGAGTTGATCCATAGCAGAATCTGAGGAGTAACCGACATAGCTAAACGGGTTTTGAATTACAATGCAGTGTGAAAGTGAAATAATAAAGTTATTTTCAAAAAGTCACCTATATTTTTTTCCTTTTTCATTCCTTTGACGCCTAATATCTCAGTTTGATTTCGTTTCTGCGGGGACTATGTAACAGCCTGTAGTATCTACTTCTAGATAAAGTAGCTTTCTAATAGTGAGAGAGTTATTTAAATCGATTCCGAGTTTTGTAACTGAACTAACGGGGTCCTAAGAAACTCTACCCTATTTTTCCTTCGGATCTTTCTTAAGGATATATTTTAAAACAATTTCTTTAAAGTGGCACGTGTATCGTCTAGCGGTAGGACCCCTTGTGATGTTGTGTCCATAATAAACCAAGAACTTTTAGAGCGTCGGAAATAATGAGTTCATCAGACTTGAACGACTATACGGAGTTCGAGTATTGAAAATGTGTGGTTGCGTATAGCGCATCTTAAGCATTTGGTCCGAGCGACCATATGCCAGTGCTAACTGAATTCGAGTATTGAAATTGTGTGTTTGGGTGTAATTATTAATTTAGCATTTGGTCCGATAAGAAAAGTGCTAGTTCGAGATTCAAAGGGTGTGTTCCCGCTTAGGACCATATTAAACTATGATAGGATCATGAGACAGCTTTACAAGACAACACATTATATAGAGCCCTACTTATTAGACGTGTGTGTGTGTGTATGTGTGCTCCTTCCTTCGTAAAGGAAGAAGTTGTGTAGCGGCACCATTCACCCCAAATGGCGTAAAAAGGGTTTAGAGTGAATGATGGTACGTAGCTCCACCACGCCACGTACGGTGAGCTTCTGCCTTCCCTTGGTATCCCATCGACATACTGGGACCCTCAATAAATCAAGAGATCAATATGGCACATAAAATACCAAAGAACAGTAGCTCCCCCCCCACACACGTCATCATCCAAATAAACAGCGCAGCGTATGCAAGCATACTTTAGGAAGTGGTGCGTGCCACTTATGATCCCACGTTGCAGCCGAAGCTGAAATAGCATTTTTATAGTGGTGCTCTCCCACTACAGACCTGTAATAGGTTTCAAGGACGGGTCAGACTCACTGCGGGAATATCCACAGGCCTTAACCCAACCTTCAGTATATATGTATTAGCGTAATTTTGTATGGGTATGTTATTAATATTGGGTAACCACCACAAGGCGGTTAAGTATTCCAACAAATGTCAGAATACAAACAGAACAGCAGCATTACCTGCCCTCTGTGGTCAGTCTGTTATTAAAGCACATTAGAATCATCTCAGCAAAGGTTTCACAAAGCGCCCAAGACACTAGGGCTCTCCTTAGTTAGGATTGACAAAGCATCAAAGGCACCAGGGTACTCCCTCGCATAAGTTTCTTCCAACGCGCTCTGTCATATGTCAGATAGTTAGTTAATATCACCGAAAGCCATCTCAAGCAAAGATCACCGAACATCCGGAGGACACGCGGTTCTCCCCGCCTGAGCAGCCACGTCGTCAACAGTTCAAACATAAATCGCTTTAGATCTTAGGAGGTATCGCCCCTATATAACAAATATATCTGTGTAATTAAAGTGGTCCCTTCTATTCGAGTGTTTGCTTAGAATGTTTCTCTCCAAACACCAACTTGGTCCGAGTCTCAACTCAGTATTCTTTAATATAAACTTTATGTATCGCCCCAGTACAGAATTTAAACAAATTAATTATCTCCGCGCATTACGACGTCCGCGCAGGCACCGCCCGCCGACGCAAATGCACGCGGTCCCGCTCTGATTTCGACTCTGCTCCGAGCGTTACGACGCCCGCGCACACATCGCTCGCCAACGCAATTCGGCCGCGGTCGATCGCGTCTCTGCATCACCGACATGCGAAACGGTGTTTGCCTCTTTTCGAAAATTCAAAAATTAATTTTATGTTCATATGTGTAAGTACATGTCTACAAGTATTCACTGACCTGATTTTGATAAAATTGAAGTAAAAATAAATTTTAATTTTTTTTTTTTTTTTTTAAATATTATTTAGTAACACTTTGGTGTAAAATGTAGGGTTGGCACCGCCCACCGACGCAAATGCACGCGGTCCCGCTCTGATTTCGACTCTGCTCCGAGCGTTACGACGCCCGCGCACACATCGCTCGCCAACGCAATTCGGCCGCGGTCGATCGCGTCTCTGCATCACCGACATGCGAAACGGTGTTTGCCTCTTTTCGAAAATTCAAAAATTAATTTTATGTTCATATGTGTAAGTACATGTCTACAAGTATTCACTGACCTGATTTTGATAAAATTGAAGTAAAAATAAATTTTAATTTTTTTTTATTTTTTTTTAAATATTATTTAGTAACACTTTGGTGTAAAATGTAGGGTTGTTACAGTTTATCGATTACAAACAAATAAATCTTTCCTCTCTACACTATTAAGAATTATAGGTATAGGTAGGTACAAAGTAAGATGAATCAAAAGTAGACTTATCGCTAAGTTAAATAAATTATCGAAGAAAGATTTTCCAACAACTTAATTCAAAGTAAAATTTATCATCCTAAAGACAATGGGACATAAACATCATTTATCTTCGAAACCTTTTTTAATTATTTAAAGAAAATATAGTTATGAAAGAAACGCTATTCAATTCCTTTTGTAAGTTTAACAAAATAAAGTAATTTAAAGTCGTTTGAAAGGAATCTGATTCTTGGTAAGATCTGCTGCCTCATTATCGTCATCCATACTAATATTATAAATGCGAAAGTGTGTCTGTCTGTTTGTCTGTCTGCTACGCTTTCACGGCTCAACCGCTGAACCGATTTTAATGAAATTTTGTACAGACTTAGGATACATTCCGGGGAAGGACGTAGGCTACTTTTTATCCCGGAAAAACAAATAGTTCCCGCGGGATTCCTAAATACTCATCCGCTTGATCGATTCGTATGAAATTTGGTACAGAGGTAGCTTGCGTCCCTGTTATTGACATAGGCAACTTTTTATCCCGGAAAATCAAACAGTTCCCACGGGATCTCTAAAAACCCAAATCCACGCGGACGAAGTCGCGGGCATCCTCTAGTCATGTACCTATATAAATGATGACGATAATGACGAGGTAGTATATATTCAAAGACCTGGAGAGTGACAAAGGCTACTTTTTATGCCGGAAAATCAAGGAGTTCCCACGGAATTTTTAAAAACCCAAATCCACGCGAACAAAGTCATTGGCATCAGCTAGTAAGCCTATAATCATTAAGCTATTTAAGTATGTTCAAAGGTATTTGAAAATATACTTACTCATAGGAATTAAGCTTGCTGCTTTTATTTCGAATATCTCTTTACAAAGGCGTGCTTTAACCAATATTAAAAATAGCTCATATCAAAGGGAATTTTATTGGAATCACTACCCATAATATTAAAAATGGGAAAGTATGTTTGTTTTTTGGCTTGTTGTTTTATTGGTTTGTCCTTCAATCACGTCGCAACGAAGTAACGGATCGACGTGATTTTTGGCGTAGGTATAGCTAAATAGAAGTAGCCTATGTCATAATCCAGGTGCAGTATGACATAGGGGACATAGGCTACTTCTTATATCAGAAAATCAAAGAGTTCCCACGGGATTTTTAAGAACCTAATTCAGCTAGTAGGTAAGCCTGTTTCTTAGGCTATTACCGTTCAAAAGTATTCGAAAAACTCATAGGAATGATGCTTGCAATTTTCACTTCGAACAATCCTCTCTACAAAATCGTGCTTTAACCAATATGAGAAATAGCTCAAAGGGAATTTCATTGAAATTACTTATAAATACTACACAACAGAGAATTGTGTCTCTCATGCGACGAGTACCTAGGTCTTTTGTTAAGCTTTCTGGAATACACGGACACACAATGGACCGAATGTAGACAGAGGTGAAACGTTTTAAGCAAATTAAAGGTAGATACCTGTGGAATGTGGATGCAAAGGAATTAACCACCAAGGGATGTTCGCAAATAGAAATAACACACTTGATTTCATATTTGTGTATGTGAATATAGATGATCCCGCCGATACTGACATGGGTTTGCGAATAGACAATGAATGTCATGAATTGTTTCCGTTGTTCCAACATATACACATCCACTGCTAGACATAGGTCCCTTATAGAGCAACCGCCGAGTTTCTTGCTGGTTCTTCTCTGTAGGAACGGCATTCCGAACCAGTGGTAAATTAATTTGATGATTCAAAAGCACTTGTAAAAGTTTAATTGAATAAAAATATTTTGATTTTTTTTGAATTGAGATTTCTGCACATTGTCTGTATCTAGTGATTCCATGTTATTTGATGTCTGGTCTCAGTGGTGGATATGAAGTAACCATTCCAACACTTTAGGACCAACGTGTATAGTTTCTTTGAATTACGTGGACGGGGCACCTAATTGCTACTTCAGTACGTTTCTACTATCCTACCGTAAGGCATCGCCAAGGTCTGCGCCCGTACGTAGTCGAAATTCCATGGAGACGTGCGAAGCGATTTGCTTCCTCATTTCTTATTCGAACCGCTAAGATATGGAACATCCTTATATCATCAGTTCTCTCCTCCAATTTTAATATTGTTATCTTCAAGTCACGAGTGAATAGGCATCTTCTAGGCAAGCGCGCCCAAGTCTAATTGCAGCCAGGTCTATAAATTAAAAAAAAGTTTGTAACCATTTGATACGTTGATTACTCTAGTTCTTCTACGGATCTCCTCATTTTTGATTTGATCACTAGAAAATATCCAGGCATTGTCATTCTGAACTTTTTCTGATTTCTAAAAAAATGAATGTCTTTTTTTTTGTAATCGTCGTCAAGAGAAACCTCGACACATACTTGATTGACTTCTTTAATTGACTTGAAAAGCGTCCTATTTTTAACCCCCGACCCAAAAAGAGGGGTGTTATAAGTTTGACGTGTGTATCTGTGTATCTGTGTATCTGTCTGTGGTATCGTAGCTCCTAAACTAATGAACCGATTTTAATTTAGTTTTCTTTTGTTTGAAAGGTGGCTTGATCGAGAGTGTTCTAGCTATAATCCAAGAAAATTCAACCGTTTGAAAGTTATCAGCTCTTTTCTAGTTACTGTAACCTTCACTTGTCGGGGGTGTTATAAATTTTTAATTGACACTTGTTAAAACAATGTTCTATACCTATGCCGGCAGCGCCGCGTGATAATTACGAATCGTTTCAAAATGTCGATCCGAAAACCGCAAAATTCCCTATTCCCAGGGGACCCCAGTCAGCAACTATTAAGCGAACTTATCGGTCCAACCATAACGCTTTATGACGCGTTTGGTTGTAACCTTTTATGCGCCAAAATTGTGGTATAGTGATGCCACAAGCCATAGGTACCTATGTTACGGTATTTGAGATAATAACTACTGTACCGAACCAAAGCATTACGAATAGAACCAAATAACATCTGGTGCAAGCACTAATAATACCCATCTTTTTTAGGGTCCCGTAGCTCAAAAGAAAAAAAGAACCTTTATAGGATCATTTCGTTGTCTGTCTGTCCTGTCTGTCAAGAAACCTATAGGATACTTCCCGTTGACCTAGAACCATGAAAGGCAGGTAGGTAGGTCTTATGAGAACGGTTAGGCCATAATACCACACCAGCCACGCTGGTCAAAACTTTGGAGAACATTGTAAAGAATTCGGCATGCAGGTTTCAACTCACAATACTTGAATAGGGTAATAAGTCTAGCATGTAAAAGTTTTGAGTCAAACACTTTTATTTCTGGGTGGGTTTACGTAAAAAAAGGCGAAATAAAAGATAAAAAGCTCGCGACAAATTGCCTATTGTCACACACCGTTAGTCCCAGGAAAACTTGTAAACTGTGTAAATCGGTATTTCGGATTTCTATCAGAGCGGGAAGCGAATCGAGAGTTATTTCGCGTGCTCTTCACCAAATAAAAACCGGACAAGTGCGAGTCGGTCTCGCACACGAAGGGTTCCGTACCATCGTATACAAGAAATAACACTTTTTATTATTGTTTTGTGATGTAACCAAAAATTCACGGGTTTGGGATTTTCCCTTTACTTGTGCTATAAGAAATTGCTACCTAGTACCTTTCATGACTCTAGATCAGCAGTAAGTAGGTACCCTATAAGTTTTGATTTGACCCTTGACGGGTCTTGATAGTAAACGAAGTGATCCTCGGTTCCTTTTTCATTTTGACTACGGAACCCTAAAAATTGGGCAAGTGCGAGTCGGAACCCCTCACGAAGGGTTCTGTACCATTGTACAAGAAATAACACTATTACTTTTCAATCATTTTTTTAATTTGCACGACTCGTTAGTTGGGTCGTCCACGCAGACCCATACGGATCCTGGAGTGATTGGTCAGAACTCTTTTTAATGGTCTTGATGTCACCTGCAACTGCCATTATAGATGCCACAATATGCAACTGCCATTGTATTGCATGGCTGCCATTTTACTATTCGCCATCTTGGTTTTTATTACTTGTTATAGTGTCAAAAGTACACGCACACAACTCTATGAAACACTCTGTGAAAATTTCAACTCTGTACCTATTACAGTTCATGAGATACAGCCCGCTGACCGACAGACGGACGGACAGCTTCAGGCTTAGTAATGGGTCCCGTCGACACCCTTCGGTTACGGAACTCTAAAACTCCTTTTTCCCATTTCATTTGGTTTTCAGTGAATTCTTTATACGCGAATACGAATTCTGGGTTTGATTTCATGTTTTTTTTTGTTTAAAATAAATTCAATTTGAGTTATTGGAAAAAGGTTTAAAAGCTTACATAAATGTTAAAAGAAGATTATGTTCAGTATAGGTAGGTACAGAATAAGGTGTATGAATATTTTAATATGTATGTAGGTTTAACTACTTATTTATAATATTTATTATTACAAAGTTTTTTTTTTGAAGATTAAGAAAAAAATTTTATCCACACGTTAAGAGGGGTCTCTCCGTCACTCGTTCCATACAAACGTAATTCGTCTCTCATTTGAATACTAACCAATCATACATAATGGAATTTTATAGAAACGTTCCGGGAACTAATATCTATGCCTGTGGTTTTCCAGATTTCCGTTAAAATATTCGGTTTCAAAATTACGTGGTCTTAAAAATTGTTGTAGTTTTAGATTTAACTGTAGTTTGTTTTTTGTTTAGTTTGTAACGATGGGGCTGGCATATAGTTCACCTATAAAAAAAAGTCCCTTAAAAAAAACAAGAACAGATTAAAAAAATACTGGGTATAAGTTTTTCATAGACCACACATAGCATTCTGTGTTTTAATTCTCAGCTCAACGGTTGAAGAGCGGACTGAATTCCGAAAGGTCGACGGTTCAAACCCCACCCGTTGTACTATTGTCGTACCTACTCCTGGCACAAGCTTTACGCTTAATTGGAGGGGAAAGGGGAGTATTAGTCATGATTAGCATGGCTAATATTCTTTTAAAAAGAAAATTATACTAGTTTGAGGCAACGGAAAAAAATGTTCAAGGGCAGGCTAATTAGTCTAGCTCTGGGAACAGCTATCGAATCTGTACCAAACCTCGAGGGGGTTAACTTTGTTTCATAACTCGACAAAGTCTGCCAAGTTCACAAACTTCTACGACTAGATACCTAATTTATGTCTTCACAATGTTAAACTATTCTTATCAACGTTAAGGAAAGATAAAAGATTACTTTATTTATTAATAGCTGATGCCCGTGACTTAAAAATTTATAACACTCCCGACAAGTGGAGGTTACAGTAACTGGTAAAGAGCTGATAACTTTCAAACGGCTGAACCGATTTTCTTGGATTGTAGCTAAGAACACTCTCGATCAAGCCACCTTTCAAACAAAAAAAAAACTAAATTAAAATCGGCTCATTCGTTTAGTACCTACGATGCCACAGACAGATACACAGGTACAAAGATACACACGTCAAACTTATAACACCCCTCTTTTTGGATCGGGGGTAATTAGGTATCTAGTTGTAGAAGTTTGTGAACTTGGCAGACTTTGACGAGTTATGAAACAAAGTTAACCCCCTCGAGGGTTGGTATAGATCCGATAGCTGTTCATTCGTTTAAAATCGGTTCATTCGTTTTTTACCTACGATGGCACAGCCAGATACAGAGATGCACAGATACACACATAAAACTTATAACACCCTTCTTTTTGGGTCGGGGGTTAATAAAACAAAACATTCAAAGACAATTCTCATTTTATTTAAAGCGACGACTGTCATTTCAGTTCAAAATTAAAATTTAAAACTTCGCAAATGTTGGCAAACAAACTTAAACACTGTTTCATCATGGGAATCCAAACAAGGGGCTGCAATAAAAGTTTGCATAAAATTATCAACAGAGTTCAACGAGCTTTACCGACCCGTGTCACAAACAAGACATTTCCATTTTCATCAGTGGATAAATAATTTAATTTTTTTATTTATTGAAGCTTTTGTTTATTTTCAGGATGATCGAATGCAAATACATATTTTTAGGGTTCCGTACCTCAAAAGGAAAAAAGGAACCCTTATAGGCACTTCGTTGTCTGTCCGTCTGTCTGTCGTGTCTGTCAATTCAAGGGAATCAAACCCTATAGGGTATTTTTAAGTTATCGTGATTTCCATCTTTATATATATATGAAGCACAGAAAATCTTTCTACCTATGCATGTCCATTATAGATATCGAAACCATTCTACCGATGTGCCCCAAACGGGTTGAATTAGAAAGGCTTGGGTGTCTGCTAGATATAAATATAGATCATCTATAGGGTACTTCCCGTTGAAGTTTCATCATGGGAAACCAAACAAGGGACTGCAATAACTGTTGGCATAAAATTATCAATAGAGTTCAACGGGCTTCACCAGACCCGTGTCACAAACAAGACATTTTCATTTTCATCAGTGGCTAAATAATTTAATTTTTTTATATATTGAAGCTTTTGTTTATTATCAGGATGATCGAATGCAAATTCATATTTTTAGGGGTTCGTACCTCAAAAGGAACAAGTGTAAATTAAAAATTTATAACACCGACAAGTGAAGGTTACAGTAACTAGAAAAGAGCTGATAACTTTCAAAAGGCTGAACCGATTTTCTTGAATTATAGCTAACAACACTCTCGATCAAGCCACCTTTCAAACAAAAAAACTGAATTAAAATCGGCTCATTAGTTTAGGAGTTACGATGCCACAGACAGATACACAGATACACACGTCAAACTTATAACACCCCTCTTTTTGGGTCGGTGGTTAAAAAAGATTACATAGGATCACTTCGTTGTCTGTCTGTCTGCGAATTATTGACAGACATGACAGACAGAATATCACATATATACGTGTGAATATTCAACCTTTATGCAATGCATTAAAGTTTTGTATGGCACATGTCCTCTGAATCTTCCTCTAAAGAAGCCCCTACCTCGACTATGAATCCCGGTGTAAAGAAGTTTCCACTTCAAAAACTCAACCACAAAATAGACTACAACTAGAAACTCTTCTAGATTAACTTTAAAAATTCACGGTAAGTTCAGTAAAAGGAAGAGGATGAAACTTTTAATACTGAATACTCCTATAAGTATTTACTCGCAAAGTTTAATCTTAAGATTTAATTATACTGTAATGAGTTTCGCACTGCCAGTGGCTTCATTTAATTTTATAACTAAATCGCAACTTTGTAAGGTCGGAAAATAGACTTTCTTAATCTATTCAGCAACTAAGTTAATAACGTTTGACGACAACTCGTTGGAAACTAATTTGCTCCTATATTCTGTAATCATCATCATCATCATCATCGCTCTACCACTGGCATAAATGTTATCGCACTTGGTGTTTGCCGCCTTTTTGAGCGAAAGTCATTGTATCTTGTGTCAAACTTCGTTAGCGCGATTCAGGTTCCATAGTAAGTGATAGTCACACTAATATTATAAAAGCGAAATTTGTATGTGTGTGTGTGTGTGTGTGTGTGTGTGTATGTTTGTTACTCCTTCACGCAAAAACTACAGGACGGATTGGGCTGAAATTTAGAATGGAGATAGATTATACCCTGGATTAGCACATAGGTTACTTTTTATCCCGGAAAATCAAAGAGTTCCCACGGGATTTTTAAAAAACTACATCCACGCGAATGAAGTCGCGGGCATCAGTTAGTAAGTGAATAAAGGACTATTTACGATAGCCCGTTCCGGGCCAGAGCCGTGCCAAATCCGAGGCACACAATTGGAAAGTATGAGGTCACATTGGACCGTGCGGTGTCAAACTCTGCCGAGCCTCATCTATGTTTCTTCATATAAAACTAGAGGATCCCCGAGACTTCTTCCGCGTGGATTTAGGTTTTTAAAGATCCGTTGATGAAAAGTTGCCTATGTCAATTACAGGGACGCAAGCTACCTCGGTACCAAATTTCATACGAATCGATCAAGCGGATGAGTATTTAGGAATCTCGCGGGAACTGTTTGTTTTTCCGGGATAAGAAGTGGCCTATTTCCTTCCCCGGAATGTATCTTAAGTCTGTACAAAATTTCATTAAAATCGGTTCAGCGGTTGAGCCGTGAAAGCGTAGCAGACAAACAGACAGACAGACAGATAGACAGACAGGTAGACAAACAGACAGACAGACACACTTTCGCATTTATAATAATTATAGTATAGATGTATGGATTGCAATTCGTGGATCGTCTGCGCGTCGGACGTTCCTTAGACATGGCACGGTCTAGCATAAATCATCCATTTAGATACCTATCATGGTTTAATGTCGATACTGGCACGAATCAACAACCGCTATAATATAACTTTCCAAAAGAAAAGCATTCTAAAACACGTACATATCTAGGTAAGTAATAACAAGTGTAAATTAAAAATTTATAACACCCCCGACAAGTGAAGGTTACAGTAACTAGAAAAGAGCTGATAACTTTCAAACGGCTGAACCGATTAGCTAAGAACACTCTCGATCAAGCCACCTTTCAAACAAAAAAAAACTAAATCAAAATCGGTTCATTATTTTAGGAGCTACGATGCCACAGACAGATACACAGACACAGATACACACGTCAAACTTATAACACCCCTCCTTTTGGGTCGGGGGTTAATAAAAAGAGCAAAGAACTCTTAAAAGTAAAGCATATACCTAGACGTTTTATTTGCAAGAAAAATATATTATTACGTTTTCATTGTGACTATCAAACGTAAACCAGCCAACAAATCCCGAATATTAAATCGCATAAACAAAGTTATATTTCGTACGTTTAAAGAATACAAAGAGAACAATAGCCGAGTGGGGGATAACGGGGAACTTTGGAGTCTAATCACATTTTGGGTAAAGTTAGGAGCACGCTGTTTCAGAATTTCAATTAATCACGTCATCACAGAGCTCCGGAACTTGATAACTTTTACCGAAACGTTTTGACTTGTAAGTTGTAAGGTTGTATTCCTCTTAGAACGCTAACACACTGGGAGACCAAGGCGACGTGTCATGGTCGTGTTATATAACTTATATATAAATATATAATAATATTTTCAATAAAAAAATAATAATAATAATAATAATATAAATTATATATAACTTCCTAAATTCAGCTTCATATACTTTGACATACCGTTGATAGGTTCAAACTAATATCATAAAAGCAAATATGTGTGTATGTGTGTGTGCGTGTGTGTGTCTGTGTGTGTGTGTGTGTTTGCTTCTTACTCCTTCGTGTAAGAATTACTGGATGGATTTGGCTCAAATTGACAGTCTCCCTAGCGCCCATGGCGCTTCGGTCATGGCTAATTACCTCAACACCGGCAAAACCGTGTAACCAAAGGTGGTATGGGTTTAATGAAGACTGCCATACCCCCAGGTTAGCCCGCTTTCAACTTAGACAGCATCATCACTTACCGCCAGGTGAGATTATAGTCAAGGGCTATCTTGTATCTGCATAAAAAATATGGAGATAGCGTATACCCTGATTTAATACAATATACGAGTAAACTACTTTTGTCCCATAAAACGAAAGTTCCCGCCGGATTAAAAATATTATATCCACGCGGACAAAGTCACGGGTATCATATAGTAAGTAATGAACTAAATAAACAAAAGCCAAGAGAAAGTGCCTATAACATTTTAATAAACATAGAGGGAAATATTGCCTACGCTAATTAATAGTTAATATTTATAACCAGAAGGCTAGGAAAGCTTGTTTAGCAAGAAACGGTTTATTTTTCTTTCATCTCAGCTTGCGGCAAGGCAAGGTAGATTACCAGCAAACCTCGTTCACGTAATATGCTAATAGGAGTGTTGTTGATGCTCCCTTGAGATCATTTACATAGCTGAGTTGCCTTGGGAATAGAGCCTAGAGGTGAACGGCTCACTGGGATGAAGGAATGATGCAAATCTTTTGAGTGAGAGAACCTATATCATATAAATTGTATAACCTTGAAAGAGCCTAGAGGGCAACAACTGAAATGAAGGAATGATGTTTATGTTTTGGGTAAAAGAACTGTATCATTAACATTTCGTTTCTCGCTTTAACCGTGGAGGGAATCATCGTGAGGAAACCTGCATGTTTAAGAGTTCTCTCTATAATGTTCTCAAAGGTGTTGAATCTCAAATTTTTTTTTAAAAGAATATTAGCCATTTTTATCATGACTAACATTCCTCTTTCCCCTCCAACTAAGCGTAAAGCTTGTGCTAGTAGTGAGTACGATAATAGTGCAACGGCTAGGGTTTCAACCACCGACCTTTCGGAATTCAGTCTACTCCTATAACCGTTGAGCTATTGAGGCTTATGGCCGATGCCTTCTCATTCTCAGATTACAAGTAAACTTTATTCACTAAAATGTTAAAAAGGCAGTTTGTTGATGCCCTTTTGAAATCATTTACATAGCTGAGTTGCCTTGGGAATAAAGCCTAGAGGTGAAAAACGGCTCATTGAAATGAAGGAATGATGCAAATCTTTTGGGTGAGAGAACTGTATCACATCATTTACACAGCCGAGTTACCTTGGGAATAGAGCTTAGAGGTGAACAACGGTTCATTGGAATGAAGAAATGATGCAAATCTTTTGAGTGCGAGAACTGTATCATAATATCATTTACATAACCACAACTTAACATGATGACGTCACAGGATAGCGAATTTCAAAATGGCTGCCATGCAAAATTTAAAAAGTACCTACATAATGTGATATCTTGTATCTACCATGGTACGGAACCTTTCGTGTGCGAGTCCGACTCGTACTTGACTGGTTTTTAGGGTTCCGTACCTCAAAAGGAAAAACGGAACCCTTATAGCATCGCTTTGTTGTCTGTCTGTCTGTCTGTCTGTCCGTCGTGCCTCTCAAGAAACCTATAGGGTACTTCCCGTTGACCTAGAATCATGAAATTTGGCAGGTAGGTAGGTCTTATAGCAAAAGTACAGGAATAAATCAGAAAACCGCGAATTTGTGGTTACATCATATAAAAAAAAAGTGTTTCAATTTTCAAAGTAAAATAACTATACCAAGTGGGGTATCATATGAAAGGGCTTTACCTGTACATTCTAAAACAGATTTTTATTTATTTTTATGTAAGTATAATAGTTTTTGATTTATCGTGCAAAATGTTGGAAAAATACCTGAGTACGGAACCCTCAGTGCACGAGTCTGACTCGCACTTGGCCGGTTTTTTAAGTCCCCGGTGACTACTAGAGCTCTATTACGAACAAAAGCTTTCGAACAACGATAAAGTTATTATCACCTAAGTTATCACCCTATGAAATATGTTTCAAAAATTCAAATAAATGGCACGGAAAAAACGCTCGGTCATCATATCGGACATTATAAAGGTTGCCTCACACTGGTGGCGAATTGCTAATAAACTCGGCACAACGAGTCGAAAAACGATCAGGCAGGCAAGAATGCTACGTACTACGTAGAACCAAGTGTTTTTGGCTAGTTTTTAGTTTGGCTTTTTAGAAAATTATCATGTTATTTCGATAACTAAAAACTACGTTTACAGGATGTAGGTATATCATTTGTTGGTGAAATGTGTCCGATTCCAATCAGTGAGAGACCGTCTGTTTGAATGGTTAAATATGAACAGATTGTAAGTTGGTGTCTTTAATAATAATTTATTAGCTAATCCTGACGGCGCTTGCAATCTGTTTAGATTGTTACAGGGTACCTAAGTAGCTGCATTGTATTGAAATTTGTATCATAGGATAGGATTGTGGGATAAGATAGGGTACAAGGAGGCTGACATACAGAAATGTATAAGCCTGTGAATAAAAGATTTAAAAAAATTTGAAATAGGGTGGCAGCCAAAAACTTAGGCTCAACATCACACTAATATTATAAAGGCGAAAGTTTGTATGTGTGTGTGTGTGTGTGTGTGTGTGTATGTTTGTTACTCCTTCACGCAAAAACTACTGGACGGATTTGTCTGAAATTCGGAATGGAGATAGATAATATCTTGGATTAGCACATAGGCTACTTTTTATCTCGGAAAACCAAAGAGTTTCCACGGGATTTTGAAAAACCTAAATCCACGCGGACGAAGTCGCGGGCGTCAGCTAGTAATAAATAAAATACTTCCATTGCTCTACACAAAATTCGTCATTGCCTCGGTACTTGGATCTTGCCAGCAGTGTGTGCTGACCTTTAGCCCACTAAACGATCTGCCGACTTTAAAAACTTGACTATCATTATGACTTGATTTATAGTTCAAAAGTAGTCCAAATTGAGTTCCGTAAACCCCTGGTAGACCCTTGTTTTGGTTTGACGTAAATTAATTATACAACCTCTAGGACCCAAAGGTACAAAATTTACTTTATAATATGAAAGAGAGTAGGGTTCCGTAGAGTATACAGTGAAATCAAATTATGGAAACAAACAAGTTATGTTTCCCTAATTTGAAACATTAAGTTGATACTTATAATAGTAGTTAGTGGGTAGGTCTTATAGCAAATGTAAAGGGAAAAATCCGAAAACCGTGAATTTGTGGTTAATTACATCACAAAAAAATCTGTTGTTGAAGAAATAAATAATTAGTATTTTCAATTTTCGAAATAAGATAACTATATTAAGTAGGATATCGTGAAAGGCCTTTATCTGTACATTATAAAACAGATTTTTGTTTATTTTTATTCAAAACAATTTTAATGTATCGTGCAAAATGTAGCAAAAAATACCCGAGTACGGAACCCTCTGTGCGTGAGTCTGACTCGTACTTGATCGGTTTTTTTTAACTAATCACACTAATATTACAAAGGTGAAAGTTTGTATGTGTGTGTGTGTGTGTGTGTGTGTGTATGTTTGTTACTCCTTCACGCAAAAACTACTGGACGGATTTGACTGAAATTTGGAATGGAGATAGATAATATCCAAGATTAGCACATAGGCTACTTTTTATCCCGGAAAATCAAAGAGTTCCCACGGGATTTCAAAAACCTAAATCCACGCGGACGAAGTCGCGGGCATCATCTAGTATTTATTAAAATTGGTACGCATTTGGTATTATGTATGTAATAAAAGAGTTATGCCTATATATTTTAGAATTTTTAGGAATTCTGTGCCGAGCGAAGCCATGGTGTGTGAGTAAGTATTGTTTCCAAAATTTTAAACATGAATTTCCTTGTTCTAAAATCCCTCTTCAAATGATTATTCTAAGAACGGCTATACAAAACATCCGGTGCAGGAATAGAGTATTTAATATTGGACGCTAGTGGACGCTAGGAACGCAATTTCAAGCCATTGAATCAATTATTATCATGAGGCCAATGAACAACAAAGCATAGAAATATTCCGTACGCTCCATTATAGCGTAGCGAAATCTCGTTGTGGGCGATGCATATATTTATATACTGTACTGCATGCGTAACACTCTCAAACTCAAATTCAAAATCATTTCTTCAATGTAGATACTATTGAACTCCTTTTGATGGTCAGAATTTTTAGATTTGTAAGGTGATATAGTGGTGATTTTGTTGCTACGTACGTCCGTAATATACCTACTTAGAAACTATCCGACTGACATGCCCCAAACCAGTTTCATTAGAAATGTAATAATGCGAAGATGGTATTTTAGCATAACTAGCACACGTCGTGCTAGTTATTTATATATTGAAGCTGTCACTCAACAGCGGCCAGTATCGCATCACACACAATACGAATTATCCATGAGCCTGTTGCGATATTCCTACCTATACAGACGTGAGTTTGTAGCCCCTGTTTTTGAATGTCAATTATTAAGAAATGCGCCTTCTATGCTTTATCGTTCACTGCATGAAGCTTTGTGTGGAGCCATTGTTCAAAATACAATATCCAACCAGTATAGCGTAAAATCAATTTGAATACGATTTTAGGAAAGGTCAGCAGCGTGGCAGGTGATACTGTAATTTGCTGTCAATTGTCTTCAAATTGTTATTGTTTTGGGCACAATATTTCGAATTGTTTACCGATTTGAATAGATGAATCCGAATAGTTTGCTAATGACTGTGGTAATTAATGTTTATTGTTTGAATAGATGTTTATATTCAAAATGCGATTTTCAATCGCCAAATATCTTAATTGAGCAATCGACGTATTTAGGTACGTCTTTTGATTGAGGAAAACATTAATTGACAGAGAATTGATTAATTAATAGATATTAGTTTCTAGAATATGTCTGCAAAATTTCATGGACTTCGGTTGCTTAATATTCAAATGAAATTGAAACTACGTTTGCATGAAGCGAGTGACGGAGAGACTCCTCTTAATTTATTCCTCAAAGATAACTAGCTATTGTTCGATTGGATGTACTTAAGTACCTAAGTATATGTATATTTTTTGACCTAATTAATACTTTAAAACTATTCTAGTTTGTTATAAAATATTCCTTCCTTTTCCGAATTTCTATCAAAACTCACAAATAATCCAGCTTTACACCCAAACTTACAAACAGTATCTCTTTGTTTTATTAGTGTAGATTTACAAATGTAAATTAAAAATTTATAACACCCCCGACAAGTGAAGGTAACATGAAAAGAGCTGATAACTATCAAACAGCTGAACCAATTTTCTTGGATTATAGCTAAGAACACTCTCGGTCAAGCCACGTTATTAGTTTAGGAGCTACAATGCCACAGATATACACGTCAAACTTATAACACCCCTCTTTTTGGGTCGGGGGTTAAAAATATTTAAGTGAGGCAATGATAAATTATTTCCATGAAGGTCCGAAGGAGTGGTTTCGACATTAAGAGGGCTCTCTCCGTCACTCGTTTCTTGCAAACGTAGTTCCAAATTCATTTGAATACTAAGCAACCAAAGTCCATGAAATTTTGCAGACATATTCTAAAAACTAATTGGTTTTGGTTTGACTTTGGTTGCTTAGTATTCAAATGAATTTGGAACTACGTTTGTATGAAACGAGTGACGGAGAGAGCCCTGTTAATGATCCCAAACATGCTCTGGCTTGAGAAGAAGCCCAAAAAACTCAGTATTAAACAGTTCTAGATGATGCCCCTGGATTCGACCTCGTAGCATTTAGGTTTTCAAAAATCCAGTGGGAACAGTTTGTATTTTTTGGGGTAAAAAGTAGCCTATGTCAGTCCAAGCTGTACTTACATCAAAATCGGTTGAACGGTTGAAGTTAGCAGACAGACAGACACACTTTCATATTTATAAAATTATACAGTTATGGATATGGATTTCATAATAAGCAACTAACTCCGTAACTCGCACAAATTTATTCCACTACACAACAATATCCCAAATTATTTCATGCAGAAATATGACTACACTAATTACTCTAAATATGTTTTGCCCCACATTCGGTGGATTAAAGTAATTCAGACTATTAAATCAATTAACCTGGATCCTAATGAATGGGGCATTATTCGGAATACAATATCTAGCCTAGTTTTAGAGCGAAATATGACTTATTATAATTATTACTAGATGGTGCCCGCGTCTCCACTCCGTCCGCGTGGATTCAGGTTTTTAAAAATCTCGTGTGAAACTTTTTGTTTTTCCGGGATAAAAAGTTGCCGAAGTCAATTTCCGAGGCGTAAGCTACCTCTGTACCAAAGATATAAATCGGTTAAACGGATAGATCCTTAAGAACTGTAGAAACTTTTTGATTTTCCGGGATAAAAAGTAGCCTATGTCCGTCCCCGGGATGTAAGCTAACTCTACACCAAACGTCAGAATTGGTTAGACTGTTGGGCTGTGAAAAGGTAGCAGACAGACAGACACACTTTCGCATTTATAATAATAGTATGGATGGATTAATGCCATATTCATAACTCTAAACTTCGATTAATAATGTACTAGATAGGTTGCCCAAAAATTGTCCGCGAAAATAATTTATCATCTCGAAAAACGTGTTAAACAGCCAATACAAACAGGTCTCAGCTTGATATCTACCAATCTGCACTTAGCCAGCGTGGAAGACTATGGCCAAAACCCATCTCATTCTGAGAGGAGACCCGTGTTCTGGGAGCTGGCGATGGGTTGATCATGATAATATTAGTGACGAACAGGTCTCACGAGTTACGATGCCGCTGTGTGCTTTTAAATACAAAGAAAATGACTGCATACCTGCACTTATTTGTTGTATACTAGCTGATGCCCATAGCTTCACCCGCGTGGATTGAGGTTTCTGAAAATCCCGTGGGAACTTTTGATTTCCCATTGATTGCATATCTAGTACATTATTGATCGAAAGTTAATAACGGTAACCTTAATAGGCACTGATGATTCAGGAAAATGTGTTCAAATTATATTTCGGATTATTAACAGAGCTCTCTCCGTCACTTACTCCATACAATCGTAGTTCCCATTTCATTTGAATATTAAGCAACCAAAGTCCATGAAATTTTGCAGACATATTCTAGAAACTAATATCTGTGTCTGTGGTGTTTTAGATTTTTCTAAAAATATGTAGTTTTAAAATTACAGGGGCTCAAAGATTTGTATTTTTCTTTAAAAAAAGGCCCAACTTTGTGCTCGTTTTTCTAGACAACGAAGCAATTTAATGAAATTTGGAAAAACCACAGACCTAGAAAATTTAATGAATATTATGTAGTAAAAAAATTATCGTTATATATTTTATATTGTTATAATTATGTGGGAACTACGAAAACCAGAAATTACACCCAGAAATCTTGAAAATTTCGTGCTGTCTCGATTTGTGCAAGCGGGGTGGTGAAGTGCGGGGGACGACACGTGAAACTGACAGAAACTGACAGTCTAAACACACGGGCCACATTTAGACTGCACCCAACTCCAAACTTGTCGATAGGTCTAACTAAATACACTGGTACATTTCAACTTGCGTTAGACGTATGCGTTACCTACTCAGACGTTGCCTGTAGATAAAAATATGTCTCATGTTTGCTGGCAATAGCGCATGCATCAAACCCTGCAAGTTGCAACTCTCTTGCAACCTATTCCTCACGCAATACGCACAGCTTTAATATTATAATTTTTGACAATGTATACTATATGTAATGCCATATCACAGGTCACTCTCTGATTTATTGCTAACAATTTACTTCCAAATGCAAAGAAATCTAAGTGTGTTGAATTCACACTGCCCAATACCAGGACCTTAAATGACATAAATTCATTGATAAATAATCATATGTTGAAAATAAAGGAAAACCCCGTGTTTCTCGGTATAATGTTAGATGCAAAGCTTCTATGGAACACCCACATATCAACACTTGATGGTAAACTCAGCTCTGCTGCTTACACTGTTAGAAAAATTCAACAGGTACTGACGTGGAAACTGCAAAAATTGTATATTTTACCTATTTTCACTGTATTATGTCTTACGGACTCTTGCTATGAGATAAAGCGGTAGATATTGAGAAAAAAATGTATTACAGAAAAGGACAGGACGTGCAATTTATAATTTAAAACCGCGCGCTGCCATACAATAAAAATATAAGGAAATAAGTACCTTATCTATTATATTATAGTAGCTTCTAAATATATTTACAACTAGCTAATGCCCGCAGCTTCACTCGCGTGGATTTAGGTTTTTAAAAACCCGATCCTTTCATTTCCCAGAACAAAAGTTGCCTCTCCGTAATAGCCCGTCCCCGGGATGCAACTTGTTTCTGTATCACGTAAGAATATTTAAACGGATGATCCTTTTCAAATCCCGAGGGATCACCAGGATTTAGGAATGCAATTTCTTACAGCATCAGGGTTGAGGTCAACGACAAAGTGTTTACTTGGTATAGATACCTTCAATATCAATTAATAATCGACACTTTTTAAATCCCATTAGCTTTAGTAGTCAGGTCCCCTGCAACATTAGGATTGAGGAGTTGGAATCCAAATATTTTATTGAACAATGTCGCAAACTTTCTTTATCGATTAAAAAAACTACCCAAAATTACGCAGTTAGGTTACCTGCCAAATTTCATGGTTTTGAGTCAACGGGAAGTACCCTAGAGGTTTTATTGACACACACGACAGACAGAGAGATAGACAACAAAGTGATCCTATAAGAGTTCCGTTTTTCATTTTGAGGTACGAAACCCTAGAAAACGTAGGAACGGCATTCCGAACCAGTGGTAAATTTTTCTGACCATCCAAAAACACTTTGAAGTTTAGCTAAAAATTTACAGGAATAAAAATTTATCATTGTATTCCATTCCATTTCATTCTATTCTATTCTGTTCAAAGATAAATAGATAATAAAAATATTTGTCACCGAAACAATAATTTACGATACATCAACCAATATCAATTTTACTGATGACAATCTGACTATTACCAAAGTGAACGACTACTATAATATCTATTATATACGACTAACATAATATGTATTATAAATTGTGTGCCGTTTGCATTCTCACTAGGTTCTCATTAAGTTTGTTTTATTTGGTTAAACTTTCTGGCATTTATATTGTTATGACGTTTAATTGGCAAACAGTCTGTTTATTGGCTGAAACTCAAAAATTCAGCCAATCACAACAAAGAAAATATTGTAATAATGATTGATGCAGCTTTCTGTAATTGAAAACAAAATATTTGACATTAATTTGAATGTGACAGTGTTTTCCGAATAGGGTTGCCAGAGGCCCCGTATTTTACTGGTTACTAATTTCTTGGCCGTTAGGGCCATACTAACCATATAACTAGCCATGACCGAAGCCTCCCACCAGACCAGAAATTTTGAAATGGCGACTGCGCCTGGGAAGCCGTCAAAAACCTAAGTCTAAAATAATACTTACACTATTTCTTGCATTTGCTTACCAATTTTTTTTTGGAAATATATCAAACATTTCGCGCTCAGTTCACTCGCGCTTTGAATTTCTATTACTTGGTGTAAAGCCCGCAATTTCGTTTGCATGAATTTAGATTTTTAAAAATTCCGTGGGGGATTTTCCGGGCTAAAAAGCCGCCTAAAAAAAATGTCTGGGATGCAAGTTACCTCTGAATAGTAAGTACCAAAATTTTGGTAAAGAAGATGGGCCATGAAAGGGTAACAAATAGATAGGCAAATAGATATACTGTCGTATTCGTAATATTAGTATGGATAGGAAGCTTTAAAAATAAAATCTTGCTATGGCTACACTCGTTTCCCTTTCACTTTAATTTTTTCTGTATTGAACCAAAAACACTTACGCTCACTGCGCTCGCGCTTTTTTATTGTTGTATTTTATCTCACTGTCAAATTGAAAGGCGAAATTCCACTAACCAGGTAATTAGCCCATAAAGTTGAGCGAATGTTTTTTTCCTCATGACAGGATTCAGTTCCGGCCCTAATAAAACCTCTCCCGCAATCGATTCCTGGCTACGGCCATAGTATTGATACTGTGAAGGTGGAATTACAAATTAAATGTAATTTTAAGTTGAAATGAAAATATTGTATGCATGAAATGTATAACATTTTGCTTTACAACACTAAGAGTTTTTAAAAGCTATTTAAATAAATAAATCTTTTATTTAAAACCACATTGCAAACACAGTTCACCAATCAAGACACGGCAACATACAGAGAAAAAATACAAAACTTACAAATAAACTGAAATATCTAAATAGGCTTTCCATGCATTTCAGAGAGACCCACCGCCTATTTCTTCAAATACTTCAAATTTTCAAATTTCTTCAAATCTAAACCCCGTATTTTTGATGGTGGTAGCCTGTAAATCAAAAAGAGCCAGGTGGCAACCCTACTTCGACCTAGACAGAATGAAAAATTGTTTTCATTACTCGGTATGCCTACTGCCATAGTGTGACAGAAAGTGTGACGGTAGTTGTGACCTCTGATTGGCCGACTCTCTTTCACTATTTGCTAAAATTGATGATTGCAACAACAATTTTTTCTTTTTTATAATCAAAAACAGAACACGGACGTCAAACAGGTTGACTAATTGCAATCATTTCTGACCGGCTAACATTGTTCCGCTAGTGGCTCAAACTCACTGTCGCAGCAAGAACATGGTAAATTCAGCCAATCACAGCAATTTGAAATTTGGTTATCACAAATGTACCGATCTAGGAACCGAGAATGCACGAACCAGGGCAGATAGAGATAAGAACAATAATATCATACGTAGGAAATCGACGGGGGATCGTTGACAAGGATAGCCTTAACAAACTCAAAATTTCAAACAAATTTGACGTGTTCGAGTTGAATATTAATTTGGACACCAATATCAATTTGTACCGGGCTTTGTGGTAATTTCGAGCAATTTCGTTCAACTGTTAAACGAAATTGTTTGAATTACTCATCTACTCATATCTACTTTTGTCGATTTGTGAATTTTTAACTCTTGATGCAAAATAGAGATGGGCATCTTACGATTTAAACGTGTTGTCCGCATGAACTACACTTTTATCCCCTATTTTACCCCCTTAGGAATAAAATTTTCAAAACCCTTTCACTAAATGGATGTCTACGTTATAATAGCTATCTGCATGCAAATTGGAAATCAATCCATCCAGTAGTTTGAGCGTTGTTGAACCAATTAGTCAGTTAGTCAGCCAGTCACATTTTCCTTTTCAAAATTTGATTGTATTTCACCAAACGTAATAAAAGAAAGTCAAGGAAAGTCGAGTCTTAGGTTACATTTTTGGAGGCAAGAACCAATTATTTATTATCAAGTAATGATACTATAGGCTTCTTTGACAAATATAATGCTGTTACAATAGATCTAAATCAAAGAGACTTAAGAGGGCTCTCTCCGTCACTCGTTTCATACAATCGTAGTTCCAATTTCATTTGAATATTAAGCAACCAAAGTCCATGAAATTTTGCAGACATATTCTAGAAACTAATATCTATGTCTGTGGTTTTCCAGATTTCTGTTCAAATATTCGGTTTCAAAGTTACGCGGTCTTAAAAGTTTACATACAAATCTTTGAACCCCTGTAATTTTAAAACTACATATTTTTAGAAAAATCTAAAACACCACAGACACAGATATTAGTTTCTAGAATATGTCTGCAAAATTTCATGGACTTTGGTTGCTTAATATTCAAATGAAATTGGAATTACGATTGTATGAAACGAGTGGAAACGAGTGACGGAGAGAGCCCTGTTAACATATTTCGTTACTAACGACTACATACCAAATATTAGCATAATTTCCGAGTATAATGATAAACATATTTGATGTATCTCAATTTCTAGTGCCGCAATGCGCAAACTGTCTTTTGTCAAGCGAGAAATTTAACATAGCACATAACTAGTGTAAAGTGTCTCAGTTCAGCTATCAAACAGTTTGTAAATTTCACCGACAAGACGCGATGATACACCAAGATTTGTTAACTATCTTTTAGTAGTCTTGTAGTAGTCTCTGGGCGTGTTTGAAACCATCGTAGCTTTTGTTTTAAGTTAACGTAAGTAATAATCACCGCTATATCATCTTACAAATCTAACATTTCTGATCATCAAACAAAAGATGTACAATATACAATACCTACTTTTAATAAATAATTTTGAGTTTTGAGTAGTGTCAACCTTTCATAATTATACTTGTTATTGAGTCAATGAATATATTATGTGAGAAATGAGAAATATGATGTGATCCACATATGCCACCGGGCTCAACCAACATGTGTGGATTTTAATTATTCTATAATATACGACTCACAACGACTGATTTTACGCAAATCTCTTTAAAAAAAAATCCGAACTGTATTATTGCTAAGCTGTGTAAGTAACATGCCACTCTATATCACATATAATAATGGTTCTAGTACTGAAACATATAAATCATGGAGGACCGAGTAGTCCCTGTCACTTCCAGATATCTCTCAGTTTATATATTTGTGGCCTTTGTGGCTCTATTTTTATAAACTCTTAATGTTACATTAGCATTTATTCCTTTGTTTAGCGTTTCTATTCTTTATTTATTTTAATCATGCTCTAACCCTAACGTTTAATTCTATACAGACTTGGGGCAACGGACTTTCAGTGTTTATTTTTTAAATTGGCGAAACGTTTCATCACAGGTCTAGCTGTACAGTCGGCAACAAAGATAGGGTTAACCCCGTCAATATAGATAGTCGCTTTTACTGGCGGGTGCAAATCTAGCTTTGTTGCTGACTGTACACTATCAAGCATATTAAAATCTAATTCTTACGGAGGCTTTCAAAAATTTATGGTTAGCGTTGTAGTGGTTTATGGTTAGTTAGTTTTAGGTTAGTTACTTCTAAAGATGCAAATATGATCACTTCATCGTCTTAAGCCTTCGCAACCGGCCCACTTAAGAACACGGGTCTCCTCTCAGAATGATGAGAAGGATTCAGGCATAGTCCACCAAGTTTGCCAAGTGCCAATTTTCCAAATTCAAACACTTTTGAATGTGTGAATGGAAAACTCTCACGCATAAATGTTAAAGCAAGTGATATTTAATTGCTTAGAACGCACATGATTTTAAAAGTTAGATGGAACCCTGAATCCTCGGAATAGGAGGCCGATGTATCACTTACCATCAAATAAAAACAAACCCATTCGCCAGTTTCCATCATCAAATATCTGAATACGAGTCTACGTTGTCATTAGAAAAAGTTTTTCTCAACTTTTCTACCCAATTTTTAATATAACTCATTTTCCATTAACCTAAAGAAGGCGAGTGTGAGTGGTTCCGATAAAATCTTGACAAAATGTGGCAACCCTAATGTAGAATCGATACACGTAAACGATATAATACGCTTACACGATCAAAGCAAATAACATTATTTCGAGGTAAAATTTCCATACAATGTATGTTATACATAAATATGTGAGGACCAAGGATCGCTCCTTGGGAGACCCTTTTAGTTGGGGGCAATAAATCAGACCCTAATGGCGTGTAGGCTCTTCGCAGTCCTCTACGCATAATATTTCTGAATTTTAGGCTGACCCGAGAATGGATTCAGGACTAAACGCTCGGAATATAGAGTGGAATGAATGTTGTACAGTGTCAAAGGCTTACGTAAGACCTAGCTAGATTTTGCTTTAGTGTCCATGAAAATTCTGATTAAATGGCCCACAAACCCCGTAATTCAAAAAGTTGCGTGAAAGAGTGTTTGATGTTAGGTTTGTTTTTCAAGTAAGCCACAATTTTTTTTAATCGTGGGCAAACGAGCAGGTGGGTCACCTGGTGTTAAGTAATTACCGCCACCCATGAACATTGGAACAATGGAGTAAGTACCAAACTGACGTGATATTGACGTAATATTGACCTGAAAAGTGAAATTTATTGGTTACTTGTTATTCCGGAAAACAAAAGAGTTGTCACGAAATTTTTAAAAAGCTAAATTCACGCGAATGAATAATGAATAAATCTTGGGCTTCATTTAGTTATAACAAATTTAAACGAAACACTTACTATGAAAAACTTCCATGTGTCATATTTCCCAGAAACTATGACCAACTATTTTTGATTTACAAAAATAACTCCGTCGTATGAAACTTTCGAAACTTTAATGTCCTATTTCTAATTATTTTCTTCCCGAAGTTCAATAAAATAGGTAGTTTTTTGCCGACTAATTGAACCAACTATGAACTCTGCGAAGCCTTTAACAGCTATAATATCACCATCGACCTCTATCAAAGTTAATTTGTTAAGTTGATGTCTAAATTCTATTCTCTTCCACTACAAAGGATTTCAATGTTAATTTCATGACTTCAATGTTCAAGATATTTGTCTTGACCCAGAATGCTTCATTTGACGTCATCGTTCTTTGATTCTTGTCTTCGTATTCTGATGAATAATAAACTTGGATCAATTCTATATCCGCTTTGATCTATAATTTGATGTGCCAAGGCTTGTTATAATGATGGCTTGCTTAATTTGCACGCCCAATTTTTTTTATGCCAGCATGATTGTTAGTCTTGTTGTATTTTATTTTTTACTAAGTGTTGTACCTATTAAAGTATTTTTCTTATAATAATCGTTTTTTATTTTTTTTATTTTCTAATTATTAGTGGATTATAATATGTTTTACAAGTCATTATTTTAAAGTACTTATACAACTTCCGCACCTTCCAAGTTGACCGGCAGATGGTATCCTCGAGCTTAATACATTTTTAGTATGACTTATTATTACTACCAGTATATAATAATAACTTTAAGTTATTTTTCAGCAGAATTGCTTCAAAAGACTTAAGTTATAGCAAGAACCACAGACAAAGAGAAATCTCGTTTCCCAAATACACAGAAGTGACACAAATTTCCTCTTCTGAATTTATGTCTGTACCCACACAACCTATTCAATACATCACTACTATTAATCTCTGAAATATTCCCCCCTTTTAAAACTTGCTCACTATTTCAACTTTGCCCCAATAAGATTTGTTATGTACTTCACTTTATAATTCACATACAAGCCAAACGTTTTTGATATCTACTACACTTGAAATAAAGTCCATTTGAGTTTGAACAAGTAGATATAAGAGATGACCGAATTAGTAACAACCAGTGGCACAAATTGTGGAATATGAAACTACGCGGGGATTTGTTCACGTTAACTCTGAATGTATTTATGAGGATTTACAATTGTAATACTTCCTGCTGTGTCGTAGTTGTTTATACTTTATTTAACGACGGCACGGTGATTCAAAATGACAATTTCAAACACGTAATCTGAAATGTGCTTTATTGTTCTATGCAAATTTCATTTCGTTTCTGAAAATATTTCAAACATCGGTTCATTAGTTTAGGAGCTACGATGCCGCAGACAGATACACAGATACACACGTCAAACTTATAACACTCCTCTTTTTTGGTCGGGGGTTAAAAAGCCTAGTTACATCAAACGATCCTTCTAGGGTTTACATAATTTATACCGTTTTCATTATCCATTCTTGTGAAGAAAATTCTGAGCTTCTATAAAGCACTTTAACGCCAAACTTTTCGTTTTATGAAAGAACATTCACTTTGCTTAAAGATCCCCATCTTAGTGGTTTAAGAGTTTGAAGTTTTTTATTACTGGCCGTAAAAATGATGTACAATATCAGAGCAATCCTTCAATTTTATTGAGTCATAATGTATTATGCAATAGAACATAATTATGTGATTGCTCTTCCGTCTTTTTTTGATTATAACGGACTAGAGGATGCCCGCGACTTCGTCCGCGTGGATTTAGGTTATTAAAGATCCCGTGGGAACTGTTTGATTTTCCGGGATAGAATGCCTATGTCAATTAGGTACAGGGACGCAAGCTACCTCGGTACCAAATTTCATACAAATTGGTTAAGCGGATGGGTTTTTAGGAATCCCGTGGGAACTCTTTGATTTTCCGGGACAAAACGTAGCCTATGTCCGTCCCCGGGATATAAGCTAACCCTGCACCTTTCGTCAGAATCAGTTAAATTGTTGGGCCGTGAAAAGGTAGAAGATAGACAGACAGACAGACAGACACATTTTCGCATTTATAATATTAGTATGGATTGAGTATGTTACGTAGGTCCTACAGGCCGCTACAGCAGAAAGCAGCCTATGCCACTCTCCAAGTCTATCTTTATCTAAGTACTAGCTGATGCCCGCGACTTCGTCCGCGTGGATTTAGGTTTTTCGAAATCCCGTGGGAACTCTTTGGTTTTCCGGGATAAAAAGTAGCCTATGTGCTAATCCACGATATTATCTATCTCCATTCTGAATTTCAGCCAAATCCGTCGAGTAGTTTTTGCGTGAAGGAGTAACAAACATACACACACACATACACACACACACACACACACATACAAACTTTCGCCTTTATAATATTAGTGTGATAATCTCCCTTTATTTATATTGATGCAAAAACTCACAGACAAACAGACCGGACATACAAACAGACTGAACGAAACCGTAAGGGTTGTTTTATTACAGAAACCTAAAAGATCTCGAAATTGCAGCCCACGAAATATTTATCTATGCTTTCTAAATACACCATAGCTTTTAGCAGTTATATTAAATAACTAAATTTTAAATTGAGTTTTAATTTACTAAGAAAAACAGAATTACAAACGAATGCAGTTGAACTAAATAAAATTGAATATAAAAGTTTTGTAGTTGAATTATGAAATACAATTATGAGAATTGAAGATGTAAATAAAACAAACGGTTCACAGACGCGAAAAGAAAAACAAAATGTCGGAACGCTTTGATGTTTGATGAGAGCCTGTTGTAAATGCATTCGTTAGAACCTTTGAGCCCTGTAATATTATTTATCTGGGTGCTTTGTGATACAGATAATATAGGGTTTAAACTGTCTGTATACTGACTAACATATCAATATACCTACAGCTCTAAGTAAGATTTTAGATGTAGATTATCTCTATAATCTACATCGAAAACCAACAGAATACTTAACTTTTAATGTTACTTAGCTTTTTTTTTTGTTGACGCTGGGGAATGCATTTACGCATCCCCCCCGGAAGCTAGCCAGCCAGCCGTGAGGCAGCCAGCCAGCTGCGGGAGGGTATGTGGGACTCGCCGGCTTAGAGGCGACCGGAATACCCACTAAACCCCAGCGGCGCTACTGCGCGTCGCCTGGCGACTGGGTCACGGGAACGCCGAAGCAAACGACCGCGACCCAGCCAGCGACGTCTGCCGAGGCAGACCATCCACCGGGGACCTCCTCGGTCCCCACCACCGCACCTCCAGGATGCACTAACGAAGTGCGTCCCCCGACCCTGGGACGCGCACGTCGCCCGCGTCCCATCCTACGCTTCGTCCACTGTGCCCTCTGCTAGTCAGAGTCACACGCGGAGAAACCTCCCCCCTGCCAGGTCATTAGCCATAGCCAACAATATCTCCGAAGAGAAATTATTAGCCATGTTACCGGGGCGCACCGGCCCGAACACTGCTCTTCCCCTCGAACGCATCCAAAAGGGACCAGCAGCATCCAAGCACACTGGGAGGTTACCTGGCTGGCGCTCCAATGCAATTAGGCAATGTTACTTGCCTAAAAAATTGCGTACGTTTAAAATTGTCTCTGTCCCGCTCTATTGGCTTCGCTCGCGCTACAATAAGTAGCCACTTAAGTCAAAAATCAAAGCCATGCTGATGCGTGGGACTGCAATTACTCATACATGGATATAATACTATAGTAAATTGAATATTTGAAGTTGAAACCACCACCACCAGCGATACGTCTTTCAGATTCAGATTTGTTTATTTGCTTTTATGTAGTTTCTTGCTGATTCTTCTTTGATTCAGTTGACAATAATTCAAAAGCACTCGTAAAGATTTATTGGAAGATAAATTCTTTATATTTCTACTCCCAGTTTATTACAGTCAAATCGTAGTTACGGGCTAAAATGCCATCGAAAAAAAAACGCCATGGTGGTTGATGAGAAACTGAAATACGTTCGTTAGAACATTTGAGAGCCCTGTAATATTATTCATCCAAGCCCTTTGTGAATTCAGTAAATGTAGGGCTAAATAATTACTGTTTCCCTTTTGTCAAGAATTATTCGCAATTTGGCTTCAGAATATCAATGACACAATAATGAAAGACTAGAATGGAGGCCCTTTATTTTTTAATCATAGAGTCTTCTTCTATGTAGGTATTTACATAGCAAAATTTTGTGTAAATTAATCACTATCCATCACTATCGTATGTATAAATGTGAAAGTGTGCTTGTTTGTTTGGTTGTCCTTCAATCACGTTGCGACGGAGCAACGGATCAACCTGACTTTTTGCATGTGTATAGTTAAAGACCTGGAGAGTGACATATGCTACTTTTTACCCCGGAAAAATCGAAGAGTACCCAGAGGATTTTTAAAAACCTACATCCACGCGAATGAAGTTGCTGGTATCAGCTAGTGACCGAATAAATAAACGAAAATTGACCAATAATATTCTTGGTGTTACGTACGTACTTATTTACTTATTAGACGATTGTTTTCAAAATTCTTTAGTCGTGACTTTCTTTCTAGGTTTTGGAGAGCTTTAGACCATTAAATGGGTATTCTGAGTAAAAAGTATATGGTTAGAAAAAATGTCTCTTGCCTCGAAATATAGACCGATAAGATTTTATATAGTATGGGTTTGAACATTGTTAGGGTTTTTTTTCTATACAAAGACTGACTCCCCTTTCCCCTCCAATTAAGCGTAAGCTTGTACCAGGAGCGGATACGACAATAGTGCAAAGGGTGGGGTTTGAACCGCCGACCTTTCAGAATTCAGTCCGCTCCTCAACCGTTGAGCTATCGACCTCTAAAATTTTGAATCATTGGACCAAAATGACTCGAGGTTCTTTGGTTAAAAAGGAAACTTTTCTGTAGGATTTAAGTGCAATTCCTCTGTCTATTGTTCCCAGATTTTCCTGTAAAGAAATAACAACATTGCGACCCAGATACAGAATAATATATTGCTTACTTTAACATCGATTATCGGGATCTGGTCGAGTAAGCAATGAATGAAAATAGGCAACGGGAATTTATTTTCGCCAAACAAATAGACGTCATGTTATTTGCCATTCATTACAATTTATCGCGGAATTCGTTTTTATCTAAGGACAATGGAATGTTTTATTGTATGGGTATTGGATCCCAAATGTAATATAACTGTAGTCTGCTTCTAGTCTGTGATTTTAAGGGTCCAGAGAAAAAAGGAACCCTTATGGGATCATTTCGACACCTGCAATTTAAAACATTGTAACTCACTTTTTAGCGAAAATGACCTTTAAACACAGGGTTAATAAGAAAAAAATGCTCTTTTTTTTGCGCTTACTACCGTATCTCAATTCACTCCCGTTACGATTTTAGCCACCATAAAAACATTGTAACTAGTCGTCCACTAACGATGAAAAAAAGGTATCTTTAGTTACACACACTTGCCCGTGGTAAGTAATAATAATTTTACAAAACAATAATTGTAACATAAGATACAATTTTTTTCTTGGTAAGATTTGCGACCTGCGACCCCGCACTTCTTGTTTTGATCGAGTTACAACGCGTGCATTGCCGGCGTTTTACGCATTGTTAATTAATTTGTACTGTTTTAATGTTAAAAATAGCTGTTATCATTTTACAAAAATTGGGATCGCGATATTAACAATGTAAAAGTAACCTGGAGTAAAATTATGCACATTAAATTTATCAGTAGCTTACCAAACATAATTACTTTTCAATATGATTCTTAAGTGACACTAAGATGTCTATAAATATAGCTCAAGTTTCTGTTCGATCAGGTACTCGTCGTAGTGTAAAGGAACCTTAAAACAATGATCAAAATATTAACATTCCAAAGGCTTATAACGCGCTATTGCCTATATCTGCTGCAAAATATAAAGATTTAATTTTGTGCAATAGCAAAGCTATTCCAGATATCTATCATGATTATTTTATAAATTTGCCTCATTTGAGCTCAAACGTACCAAATGCAAGTGAGTCTGATTAATAGGTACCTAATTGTGTCTATTTTTTGATGCATAAATTATAAAGAATAAGTTTTTTGTTGCTGTACTTAGTTCCCGTCAAACATATTTAAATGTGAGTGCCATTTAACGGTGAAGAAAGCAACAGCTCTTACTCATTGTTCTTTAACAAAATACCTTATCTTTTGTAAAAGAAACAATGAGAGAGCTTATCCACTTTCTTCACCTACCACCAGCGCCCACATATTTAAACATGTTTAACAGGATCTTTACATTATATTGTCGAGGTTTATTATGACTGATTTTAATTAGTTGAATAAAAATTAGAAAGTGATTGGTTGATATCCCTAGTTCCCATGAAGATTCGAAAATGTCTGTGTTACATTCCTGTCAAACTTTATTGTAGTTGCTTGAACTAGAAGGAGAAGCAAGCAATCGCTCTGACACAGAGTTATAAGACAAAGATAGAGCGATCATTTTCCCTCCGCTTTCACGCAAATAATTTATATATTCTCCTACCAGTTTACGCAACTACAATAAAGTATGACAGGAATGTAACACAGACATTTTTCTAAATTGTAAAGGCTGATTCATTGATGGTTAATTTTCAATGAAGATTTAAAATGTCTATTATTCACAGTTTACAGTTTCTGTCTAACTTTAATGTAGCTGCGTGAAATTGGAGGGTAAAGCAAGCCATCACTCTGTCACAAAAGACAATTTTCCCCTACTTCCACGCAAAAACAATAAAGCCTAAAGGCAACTGTTGTACGTCCTTAAACGCTTATTAAAATAATTGAAAATCTATGATTATTGTTACTTTACTTTGTAAAACTTACAACCTATGTAAACCTAAATGTAAAGATTGATTAACTTTAGGTTTATTTTGATATTTTGGAACTATAATAATAAAAACAATGCAAATTAATTCATTTTTTATTTTTATGGTAACTCCAACTATGTATTAAAATAAATATTATCCATTGTAACTCAGACTTACAATTATTTTTCTCGGTAAATTAGTTATTGCCCTACTAAATTGCACTGTATGTCTGAGTTACAACTGTAATTTGGAAACCAGTTTTTAATGAAAAATCATTGTAAGTCATAAAAACATATAAAATACATAAGTAAACAACAATTATTAGTCATACAGAAATGTAGATAATCCCTTTTTACTTATATTTACAAAATTGGAAGACGCTAGGACTTTTAGGGACAAAGTGAGAATATTTTGAATGTTTAAATCGCTCTCCTGAAAAGTTGTGAAAAATGAGTTACAATGTTTTAAATTGCAGGTGTCGATTTTCATTGTCTGTCTGTCTGTCTGTCTGTCAATACCCGTTAAGGGAATCAAAACCTCTAGGGTACCTAGTACCTATTTCCCGTTGACCTACAATCATGTTTGGCAGCCACCAAATTATTACAGAAAAAAAAAAATTGGTTGTCTGTAAAGTCGGTTTACTGACGATAGTTGAACGTGACAACAAAGGCCGATTGTGCTTCTTTGTCGCTCGTTCCGCGCTCTCGCTTGCACTTCAAGCCTTACATGGAACGCCTCAGAGCGAGGTAACGCCGCATGAGTCATGTTTTTTCGTGCGTGCAGCCGGCTCTATCGAATTATAAGACGTTGTCACGTCAAAAACACACAAAGCATATTAAGTATAAAATTGAAGAAAACGTAAATGATAAAAGATCGGTGGATTTGACCTGCAGCTCGCTCCAGCAATGCGCGGGACCTGAATTACTTTTATACATGGTATAATATTGTATATCAACTCTTTTAAAAGTGCAACCGCCGAGTTTCTTGCTGGTTCTTCTCGGTAGGAAAGGCATTCCGAACCAGTGATACCATTTTACGATTAAAAAGTACTTGTGAAAATCAAATTGAATAAAATATTTTTTAATTAAGTACTTTCTTATTTGTTTATTTATAACAAAAATATAGATAAGCACAATTTATTGTTGTTGATTAGTTTTCCTTGTACCTACCTGTCTCTATTGGGCTGTATCCTTCACCTGTCTGGTTTTACGTAGAGCCCGTACTCAATGTAAACGGAAACAATAATTTAGCATTTCCGCTTTGAATTCACAAAGCGATCTAGATGGGCAGCACGAAAGTCCTCAAAGGTTCTAATGAACACATTTACATCAGAAGCACGTCAAGCCAAACATCAAAGCGATGTCGGCTGTCGCTTTTGCCCCATTTACTGTTTATTCGAATATGAATTGTAATATTATTTGTATTACCTAAGAGGGGTATCTCCGTCATTCGCTCCATACAAACGTAGTTCGTCTCGCATTGGAATACTAACCAATCATACTCAATGGAATTTTGTAGAAACGTTCCGGGAACTAATATCTATGCCTGTAGTTTTCCAGATTTCCGATAAAATATTCGGTTTCAAAGTCACGCGGTTTTAAAAATTCACATACAAATCTTGGAGCCCCTGTAATTTTAAAACTACATATTTTTAGAAAAATCAATCAATAGTGCAACGGGTAGGGTTTGAACCGCCGACCTTTCAGAAACCGTTGAGCTATAGAGGCTCTAACAAATAAATAACAAAAAGTCACCAAACAAGAAAAGAAGGAGAACCAAATAGTAAAAAGAATAAGTAAAAGAAAAACTGGAAAATATTACTTAGATTTTCCACTATGAATTTTGCTAATGTTTACCTGCGCTTGTGAAACTTTCCTGTAAAACGAACATGACGGAACCATTGCATGTCGGGTAAACGACGTGATTTGACAGCTCTATACTTCGGCTAAATTTTGTTTATTCCTGTTTATTCCTTGTAGACAAGTTTTTGAATTTCGAACTAATAGGTACACCACTTTTTTTAAATATCTTATTCATCAGTTCTTTTATCAGTTAAACAGATGGACCGTGAAAACCTGGCAGACAGACTGACAAACAGACACGCTTTTACATTTAAATTATTAGAATGAACTAATACGATACGATTCAAATCGTACCTAATTTTTTTTTTTCAAAATCTTTATTGCACACAAAAGTGATTGAGAAGTGACTGAGTTTGTTGCACGCTCTTCTCAGACCTGGGTGCGTTTGGAAACGTCATAGCTTTAGTTTTAAAACGAAATTATCACCATTACATTATCTTACAAATTCAATAATTGAAAATTACAGAGTGTTTGACATTGAAAAAGGAAAAAAGAACAGAGAAGAAGAAAAAAAACAAAAACTAGGAACAGAACTTTTTTCGCACAAGATATTTTCTTATTTCTCTTTAAATTACCGTAAAACAAATTGTTTTCATTAAATATCTCTTGGTAAAGTAAAATAAAACCCTATACCCCACAAGACATCATACTTATTGGTTCAAAGGCTAAACGTCAGAAGCCGGAAGCAGGTATTTTCCGAATGTAAGACAAATTAATGTCACATCCGGGTATCAAATGAAAGCATATTTATTTGGATAAATAAAATACGGCAATGTTATAAGAAGCTATACATTTCTAACATAAAAGGTTTTATGATTAATGTCACAACTTATTACGTAAAATAACTCCTAGTTCGGATATAAAAAGAAATAGAATAATGCAACATATTGAGCTATTGCTCATATATGCCCGTGATTTCGTCCACGTTGATATTTAATTAGGTTTTCTTTAAAAATCCCAAGGCAATTTTTTGATTTCCGGGATAAAAAGTATCTTTGTACCATAATATAGGCGATGGTCACAATTTCATCCACAAATTCTTTGAGATCCCAGAATAAAAATGGTTTTTCGAACTATGTGCCCTGCCCATTGTCACTTCAATTTCATAGCCCGCTGAACTATGTCACTTACCCTGGTTCTTCTACGGATCTCCTCATATCTGATTTGAATAGTCAAGGAAAAAGTTGCTTTTTGAGATCGTATTTAGTAGCCCTACGAAAGAGGAAAATAATTTATTTCATTAAAGCAGAGTGGAAGGCAAGCAAATACCTCCTTACTCAGTATTTGCACGGGGACCATGGGATTTGACGACTGGAGACGCAAATAATCCGACATTTACCATTAGCAAATAACGTTACAGGAGTACCTGTTGGATGACAGAAATAAATTTTAAAAGAAGATTTTCCTACTTCTTTTGTACCGTTTGACAATTTTATTATTTTCAGGGTTCCGTACCTCAAAAAGAAAAAAGGAACCCTTACAGGATCACTTTGTTGTCTGTCGGTCTGTCCGTCCGTTTTGTGATTTGATTACTTAGAGAAACTCCAATCATAGCTCTCTTCATCGCTCGCTGAGTGCCTCTGAGCTTTCTTATGAGGTCCCTAGTTAGCCACCATGTCTCTGATCCATATGTCAAGGCTTTGGTCTCCAAAATTACATACGAATAGTGTATTTTGTGGCACCAATCCTCCGCACAAAGTTCCATAATAATGTCAGCATCCCATCCTAACTAAAGGTCCTCAAGTAAATCGCTTTATGCAAATCACCCAGCCTTATTGGGAGGCTTCGAGAGCATAAGTGGGTACGAGATAAACCCCCGCATATTCCGCTAAACAAGCCTCGCTACAAAAGGTCGAACATATTTTGTTAGCCTTACATTGTAAACATGCCTTCTTTATGCTGAGTCATCGCTATTGTACTGGCTGAGGCGTTGAATTAATGATTTCTTAGCAACATTTTAAAAGCTCTTATCATATTTTTAAACGTCGAGCTGTTTACATTTGCCCGGAAAATGCTGAGTGAAAATTATGGAAGTCATTTCACAAATAAATGAGGTCATACTATGCAGATACTTAATAACAAGATGCAATATAACTCAAAATTTAAAAAACCCCCGACATAAAAACCTCAGCTAATAACTTTCAAACGGGTGCGCCGATTTTCGTCGATTATAGCTAAGAACACTCTCGATCAAGTCACCTTTCAAACAAAAAAAAAAAACTAAATTAAAATCGGTTCATTAGTTTAGGAGCTACGATGCCACAGACAGATACACTATCTGTGTATCTGTCACGTCTAACTTATGACACCCCTCTTTTTGGGTCGGGGGTTAAAAAATGCGTAGGTAAACGTCATAAGAATAGAATTACCAAGTAAGTAAGGCTGAACTTACTTTTATAATAATGCCAAAACAGAGCGAGCCTTGTTCCCTAAATACACAAACGATAGAATAGTTCTCTCTCTTCGAAGTAGTTGTGATAAAATCCTCCTTATAAAAACCTAGCAAAAAATGTCGTAGTTTGTATACCATATGCCATATTAAAAATCCATTAAACTATAAAAATTATTTTTGTATCACTAAACTATACATTTAAACTAATTATTGTCTAATTATTACAACTCAGAATTCTCATAAAACTGAAATAATCGTAATAGTATCTACATTTGGATTTAATTAACAATTACCATAGACGTTTTCATAAATTTAGGTAAGGTCAGACTAGTAAAAAACACAAGTTTTTCAAATAAGATAGTTGACTGGATTCAAATATTTTTTATTTTTCTTAAAATCAATAAATTAGATAATCATTGTCTGTAATTTTTCCAAGATTATAATTTTCTCAATTTTTTAATTGTTTAATGTGACCCAGTTTGAAACATCTCCTTTGTAGGCCCTTTTACGCTTCTGTTCCGAACCAGTGCTAATTTATTTGACGATTCAAAAGCACTTGTAAAAGTTTGTTTGAATAAAAAACTGTTCTATTCTATTCTATTCTATTATATTCTATTCTATTCTGTTACACTTTTATTCTTTTCTCATTTCTATGGTACGGCAAAATCAATTTACGTACAACCACAACCTATAACGTACCTATTTTACACGATCAAAGGCAAATAATAAAATTACGTCGAGAAATTTCCATACAGTTTAATGTACTATGTGCTACGTAATATGAGGGACCAAGGATCGCTCCTTGCGAGACCCTTTCAGTTCAAAGCGATAAATCAGACCCTAATGGACCGACTCCTTGCTGAGACCTCGCATAATGTTACTAGGCTTTACTGACCCCGCAAGTGGGGGGTTATTAATTGGAATCAATTTCAGTTTGGTCATCTAACTTGATAGTTTAACAGGGCTCTCTCCGTCACTTACTCCATACAATCGTAGTCCCAATTTCATTTGAATATTAAGCATCCCAAGTCCATGAAATTTTGCAGACATATTCTAGAAACTAATATCTATGCTTGTGATGTTTTGGATTTTTCTAAAAATATCTAGTTTTAAAATTACAGGGGCTCAAAGATTTGTATGTGAATTTGTATGTGAAACCGAATATTTTAATGGAAATCTGGAAAACCACAGGCATAGAAACTAGTTCCCGGAACGTTTCTACAAAACTACATTGAGTATGATTGGTTAGTATTCCAATGAGAGACGAACTACGTTTGTATGGAGCCAGTGACGGAGAGACCCCTCTTAACCCAAATAAACAACCGACGCTTACAAGCTGAAAGAGTTGCTGTAAAAAAAATACCTACGTGCAACTTACGTGTGTGTGACCGACTAGGACTGTTTCTTCTTTTTTAGAGTTCCGTACCCAAAGGGGAAAAACGGAGCCCTAAATAATGCCACTCTGCTGTCTGTCCGTCTGTCTGTCTGTCTGTCCGCGTGTCACACGTCTCTAGCTCGTAGACTAAATTTAATAAACTTGAAATTTTGGTATTTGGCGAACGTTGGCCCAAAACCAAACATTGAATTAAAAATTAAATTAAATTGTTTTTCAGGGGGACATACATGAATTTTCAGAAGATTTTGATTTTAACAGAAGAAAAAATAAATCATACGAATGTGCTCGAAAACTGTAGAGACTTTGGAAGGAAATCGTATTGAATCAATCTCGCAAATCGCTCACGTAAGAATCTCCCGTTCGCGTTTGGTTGGTTTATTTGTGTTAGCACTCGAGAAGTCTGGTGGGAATACCAACAATATTTCACAATTTAAAATGTGCATAGAACGAATTGCTAGCACGAGGCATCTGCCATGAGTATATAAAGTTTTTGAAAACTTCTCAAATTCAAATTCAAATTCAAAATGTTTTTATTCAATTAGACTTTTACAAGTTCTTTCGAATCGTCAAAAGCATCTACCACTGGTTCGGAATGCCTTTCCTACCGAGAAGAACCAGCAAGAAACTCGGCGGTTGCTCTTTTCAAAGATTTGATATACAATATTATGCCATGTATAAAAGCAATTGAAGTCCTGCGCATTGCTGGAGCGAATCGAAGTTCAAATCCACGCTTTTTTATCATTTACATAATCTTCGATAGTATAATATGCTTTTCTCAAGAGCATATTTTTAATAGATTTTTTGAACCTGTGTAAAGGCAAGTCCAAAATTGACTGAGGAATTTTGTTATAGAAGATTATACCCATTCCCACAAATGACTTTTGGACCTTCCTGAGACGGAGCGTAGGAGTCGCAAGCCTGTTACGGTGTCTAGTCAGCCTGTTGTGTAGATCGCCAACCTTCTTGTAACTAAGAATATTTTGTCTTACAAAAATTATGTTGTTGTAAATATATTGAGAGGCTACGGTAAGGATACCTATTTCCTTAAATTTTTCTCGAAGTGAATCGCGTGGTTTTAAGTTATAAATTGCGCGTATTGCCCTTTTTTGTAATACAAAAATTCTCCCAATATCTGCCGCTCTACCCCATATTAAGATTCCATAAGACATAATACTATGAAAATAAGCAAAATATACTATCTTTGCGGTCTCCACGTCAGTTAATTGTCGAATCTTTCTAACCGCGTAAGCAGCAGAGCTTAGTTTGCCAGCAAGAGTTGATATATGGGTGCCCCATTGCAGCTTCGCATCTAAGGTTATCCCCAAAAATGTAGTAGTCTCTTCTATTTTCAAAATATCATTATTTATCCTTAAATTAATGTTACTTGTGTTCTTGGTATTGGGCAGTGCGAATTCAATACACTTAGTTTTTTTTGCATTTAAAAGTAGATTATTTACAGTAAACCAGTGAGTTACCTGAGATATGGCACCATTTATATCGTCAAAATTGTCCTTATTTCTATCGACTTTAAAAATCAAAGACGTATCGTCAGCAAATAGTACGATATCGCAAATATTTTGGACTACATATGGTAAATCGTTTATGTATACTAAGAACATGAAAGGACCTAGAATAGAGCCTTGAGGAACACCCATTAGTGAGGCTGATCCGGATGACTTCACATCATTCACACATACTGTTTGAATACGATCACTAAGATAGGACGCAATGAGACCAAGCGCAGTGTCTTTGATTCCATAGTGGCTCAATTTAACTAAAAGAGTCTCGTGCTCAACGCAATCAAATGCCTTGGATAAATCACAGAAAATACCAATGGCATTCTGTGACCCCTCCCACGCATTGAATATATGCTTTAACAGCATTGCGGCCGCGTCGGTTGTTGATCGACCTTTAGTGAAGCCATACTGTTCAGAATGGAGTAGCTTATTAAAATTGAAATGCTGAAGCAGTTGGTTGAGCATGATTTTCTCAAATATCTTGCTCAGTGTTGGCAAAATTGAAATTGGCCTGTAATTGTTTGGGTCATTTTTGCTACCCGATTTAAAAAGTGGTATCAATTTACTACATTTCATGAGATCTGGAAAAGCGCCTGTATCCACAGACTCATTAAAAATTAAGGCTAGATATGGCGCAATAATATCAATAATATTGTTAATTATTTTTACTGATATTCCCCACAGATCTCCGGTTTTTTTGCTTTGTAAAGATTTGAACACTTTAACAATGTCATATGGAGTAACGTATTCAAACCTAAACAACACACCGCATTCAGTGACATTGGCCCTGAGAAGATCATAAATAAGATCTAACATAGATATCTTTCCCAGAGCCTCTTCATAAGTTTGTATGCACTGATTGAACGACCCTACTGCCAACTGAAGTTGGTCGCGCTCCTCTGATAACAAAGTATGAGCGTTGTGCAGGTTTGCAAGTTCAGACTTTAACTGTGAGTTCCTAGCAATAATGATCCTCATCTCAGCTTCACTTTCATCTTGTTCCTTCAGTAGTTGGGTATTTAATTGTTTCAGTGATTTTATTTCGTGTAAAGCATTTTTCAGTTTCTGTTGTTCTTCAAGAGCGGCAGCTTTTCTGGTGAACATAGGAGCCATCTTGTACTATATACCTGAAACACACCAATAGATATATGTAAGTGAAGGAAATGGAAAGTGTTAGGAGTCTAGCAGAGAGAGGATGAGAGACAGCGAGATAACAAAAGTGAGATAAGTTAATAGACTAGGAAGAAAAGTTAAAATTAGTTTCCTGGTATGTTGACTAGGTTTATTACCTATATCATAAAATAAACTAAACAAGTAATAAGTAGGTACTTGATGCAAACACAAATAAAGAGGCCATAGGAAAATTTAGTCAGACTTACACTATGCCTAATAACTATTTATACCTAACTCAGGTGGACTATGTCGTACTGTAATCATTATGTGTACAGTGGAATGTTAGTTTTGTCTGAGGCAGTAGGTACAGACTGTACAGATCATTCTTCAACTTCACTTCCACTGTAAGTCAAGCAAAGTGAGAACAAGTTTTGCCTAAGTGTGTGGAGGGACGTGTCTCGAGATTCTCGAGTATGTACGAATACCTATCGTGTAGGGAGTGTTGGATTACTGAATAAGTTGTATAAAATAATAACAGATACTCCCCCGGTAAAAGTCCGTTATAGGTTATTGAATCACGTCACACCGCTCACAAGTCCGTCTCACTGGTGCTGGTTGGCAGTAGATCGGTATTGAAATTATGATTTATCACAAAATACACTTTGATTACAGTTGTTTTACAATAATTGTAGTCTTATTTAAATGTAAATTTACTTAAAATTGTAATTAAAATTAAACCGAAGTTAACGACAATCCGTCTTTATTTCGAACTAGCTTTTGCCTGCAACTTCACCTGATATAATTTATAACCTGCTAGCTGATGTTCATGACTTCAGATGCGTGGATTTAGGTTTTTATTTTTGTACCCAATTTCATCAAAGATGGGCCATGAAAAGATGGAAAACAGACAGGACAGGGCAGGCATATTGACATTTATGATATTAGTATTGATAGTATGGATTATATGGTACTTAGTACCTACTCTACCATAGTCATAGTCATAGTCATAGTCATTTATTCTTGATAATATACATTATACGTCAATCCAACAATTCAAATTATTTTTTATCATAAAATGTCACAAATTTTTCTTAAAAATATAGAATAAAATACAATAATAAATATTAATGATCAATTTTGTTTTCAATTTTTCTAAGTAGGAATTCATTATAACTATAGAAAGACTCCTCGACAAGCCAGCTTTTCATTTTTCGTTTAAAAATGTTAATGTTTTGCGCATTTCTTATGACGTGGGGGATCCGATTATATACCTCGGGACCCATGCCAAACACTGTTCGCGAGGCTTTCTCAAGCCTGTGATACTTCACCATCAGGCGATTAGGATATCGAAGGTTAAATAGGCGCTTACTCCCCCTGTCCGCAAACTCATCTTTATGTTGCGCCACATAAATGGCTACATTTAAAATGAGTAAGCTGGGCAGGGTTAATATGCCTAATTTTTTAAAATATGGCCGAGCTGGTGTATCTTGGGGTACGTGGGCTAGTATTCGGACTGCTCGCTTTTGAAGTCTAAAGGCGCGCTCCCAGTCTGCACCACGACCCCAAATTTCAACTCCATACTGCAACAGACTGTGAACAGAAGCAAAATAGCACGCGCGAGTTGCTTCTGTTGATAAGGTTGATGCCACTCGCCTCAGAGCGAAGCAAGCTGTTGACATTTTGCCACATAATTTATCGATATGTGCGTCCCATCTTAGACCGTCATCAACCTGAAAGCCTAAAAAGGTTGCTATTTCGACCTGTTGTATTTTTTTACTCTGAATGGTCACAGACAATGGTCGCCGGTTTCGACCAGCTAAGTTAAACTGCATAAATTGGGTCTTTGAGATGTTAAGGGCGAGGCCATTTGTCTGAAACCATTCGAATATATGTTCAGCCGTTTTATTTAACTCATTTTCTAGATGATCCAGCGTTAGTGCGGTGATTACGATGGCCACGTCATCAGCGTACATAAATATATCAACGTTTCCTATACCAAGAGGGAGATCGTTAAGTAAGAGTGTGAAGGCGAGGTTCGATAGAGAGGATCCTTGCGGAACGCCAATGTCAGAAGTTAAGCTGTCCGACTTTAAGGATCCGGCCTTGCCTACAACAGTCTGTTTTCTATCTTTCATAAAGTCTACCAGTAAATCTAGGGCAGGACCGTCTATTCCGTAGTGCGTAAACTTCATTTTTAAGACATTGTGATCCGCGACATCAAACGCTTTAGAAAGGTCGCAAAAAAGTATTGCGACTTCTTGTTTCCCTTCACGCGCCTTCAACACTTTCGAGAGTACGTCACGCACCATCATAGTTGTCGATCGTCCCGCGCGATACGCATATTGACGATCCGATAGCGCATTCGTTTCGTTTAGGAACTCGGTCAATCGCGTTGTCAAGCCGTTTTCTAATATTTTCGCGACTGCAGGGATTATTGCTATTGGGCGGTAACACCTGGGATCGGTTTTACTACCTTTACCTTTATATAGAGGACATATCTTAACCTCTTTTAGGGATCTAGGATATATACCTTCTCGTAGGCACCGATTAAATAAAACTTCTAATGGGTGGCTTATGCTGGAACTTATTGATACTAGTAAGTTGGTTGAAATTTCATATAAGTCTTTGGTAGGCTTATTAGCAACTTTTTTATTTATAATTGTGTAAATTTCTGAGGCCGTGAAGGTGCGAAATCGCAGTGATCTGTCAGAGCTAGGAAGCGATTCGATTAGCCTTTTTTTTGAAAGATCAACATTTGGTGAGAGCACTCCGCACGCTGACGCTGCATTAATAAATTGTGCATTCAAATAATTGACAAGATCTAATTTAGATTCAAAAGTGCCACCATCCGTTTTTTTGACGACATCGAAATACTCTTGTCGTAGTTTATTAGTCTTCCCCGATTCGCTGTTTACAATACGCCACATAGTTTTTATAGTATTTGAGCTATGTGTAACCATATTGTTGTAATACCAAGATCTTTCCTCAGTTAACCTACTAGAATACATTGCAAAGAGGCTTTCGATTTTTTCTTGTAGTAAAATGTTGGTAGGGAATTTGTTCCTAAGGTCCATCATTGTAAACAATAGAGCATTAAGGTTAACAATTTCATTTGTAACCCACGATTTCTCAATCCTATGGCATACAGTTTTTCTATATGGAAAGCATAGGTCTATTTTATTCATTAATATGTTTATTATTGAGGTCGCTAAATCCTGAGCTGATGGCTTTCGCATAAACAACGCATCCCAATCTACACTTTCAATGGCCGCGCCGAAGTTTAGCTTAGCTGCGCTAGTGTATTTTCGCATAATTTGAGCTGCCGGCCGCCGCGGGTCGCTGCATGTTATTTCCGAGCGTGTCCCGTAGTGGTCGCTGACATTGGTCACAACAGCTGATGTCGCGATGCTATCTGTGTAGCTGTTTGTGTATACATGATCTAGCGAGGTAGCTGAGAAACATGTTACTCGGGTAGGAAATTCTACAACATTCTTGAAGTTGTGACACGATAAAATATCGTGTAGTTTTTTGGATTCTACACTACTACCATAGAATCTAGACTATGGTATACTTAGGTATAAAACGCGAGGTCTTCTTCGAGGAGTTCTTAGTGCAATTAAGATTGTATGGAGGCAATGTCAAATTGTCAAGGACTCCGTAGTGCTATATGAAGCTTGCTCGTCGAGCATGTGTGTGAGTAGGGACTCAGCCTAAAGGTATTTGATGTTGTTACCAAAAATGCAACTGCATTGCAGTCAAAAACAGCCCCATTACCCTAAATTTCCTCCGCGCCGAGCACTAATTAAGCTTTTTTCTTTGTTTTTCATCATCAGCACAAACTGGGGTCGAGGTTGCGTTTTATTGTGATTTTTAGGGTTCCGTACTTCAAAAGGAAAAACGGAACCATTAAAGGATCACTTTGTTGTCTGTCTGTCTGTCGTGTCTGTCAAAAAAACCTGTAGGGTACTTCCCGTTGACCTAAAATCATGAAATTTGGTATAACCATAGAGTGGGGTCTCATATTATGAAAGGGATTTACCTGTACATTCTAAAACAGATTTTTATTTATTTTTATGCTTAAACTGTTTATGATTTATCGTGCAAAATGTCGGAAAAATACCCAAGCACGGAACTCTCGGTGCGCGAGTCTGACTCGCACTTGGCCGGTTTTTATTAACTTAATACTGCTGGTGAAATACAGTAAAGTTGTATACTGTTTTGCAAGTTTTCTTGATCTTAAATATACTTAAAAGGAAAAGGTGACTGACTGATCTATCAGAATCTCAAACTACTGGATGAATCGAGCTGAAATTTAGCATGCAGATAGATAGAATGACGTCAATTAGGTATGAGTGACAGAGACAACGCTCTACGACGCCGAAGTCCCTTTCTAAAGGTTCGATATACAATATGTGCCGGCTACAGCTGTATGTCCTATGTCCACATTCTCTGCAATAAGTACAACTAATCCACTTGATTGGATCCAGTTACCTAGTTCTATTGAGAGCTAGATCCTAGCTAATACATTATACCAATAGTATGGGACTATCAATTTAGTCTGCAAATTATATCTGGTATTGTGAGACTGATTGCTACCTACTGATATTCTATGGTAAGTAGATAGGTAAGTAAAATAGATTACCCTGTGTTAATATAGCTAATCTACACAACGACTATATAACTATAAAACAGTAGCCGTTTGTTAATCCAGGGCATAATCTATCTTCATCCCAAATTACAGCCAAATCCGTCTAGTAGTTTTTGCGTGAAAGAGTAACAAACACATACACACACACAAAATCTGGGCGAATCAGCTAGTAAAATATTACCTATTACCTAACTTCCAAGTTACAAATTATGCTAAAGAAAACATTGTTATTTATCATTAAGTCATTGCCTGCCATAAAACGATATCATTATGGAATCATTTATTTACAAACCCGGAAATGTCAAAAAATGTACAAAATTACCCCATAACATGAATGTTATGCGTGTATTCTTAAATATGTTGTTTTCATTAAAGGTACAATATTTTACTCAAACAGATCAAAAGGAGTGTAAAATTTTACTTCCTTTATTCCGGCTAAGGGTGTTGAATGGGTTTTAACAGTCTTAGGCTCAGCGCACACTGGAGTGAAAGCGAAGAGCAGTGGGAGTCTTTCTTGATAGGTGCCGATTTTGTCGTCTTTCTCTTAACTAAATCTAGAGTATCTGCATTTTTTTATTTTTATATTGCTAAAAAGGGACGGCACATGAATTATACATTTAAAGACTTTAGTGCGCGCTACAAATTTAAACAATAGGCCAGCTGCTAAAGTCATGAGGTTTGACAGCTCTAATTTAAATTTAAATCTGTCAAAATGTGCCTGTCCTTTTCATATTACATTAGCAAGAAGAGGATGTGAATACTCTAAAATTTAATTGTGCTCGGAATCAGCACCAATGTTGAATTTAAATTGTAACAAAAAATACTCTGATCTTGATCCAGTTCGTCTGTATGCGTCGGCCCCTAATTTTCACCTATGTATTCCATTTTTATTTGCTGTTACTCGTAACTTACGACTTATTAGCATTTGACTTGACGATTTTTGGCAAAATCATCCTATCTCTCTTCAAATATTATACTGTAGAAACGTCTAATCTAATAACTTTACACCGTAAAACGTTTCAACGGCAGCGGTATTACGACATAATAACTCCTCGACGCTTCGGAGTTTCATGACGTTTCATGACATTTCCTGCTATGATTCTGCTTAATGTGGAAGATAATATCAGTGTTTTAGAGACGCCTTTTCGTTATATCTAGGCATCATCGACGTACATATAACATTTAAATGAAGAATTTCACAGAGATAGCGCTTAGGGACATATATCTACCTAGTTATGGCAGTTTTCATTGGTGAATTGATAATGAGGTAAATCACAATTGAAATAGAGTTCAAAATAGAATGCAAGAGATAATTCCTTGTGGATTTTTTTGCACGCAACATCCAAACCGGTGCGATCAAAGCCACTACAAAGCGGGAACGTCAGCCGCGCGGCGGTCCCTCCCACGATATATTTTAATGGCACATCTACGCGACCGCTACACCTGCACGTATAGATTCACGACGTGGATGCTATCGCATCGCTTTCATGACGCACAGGTGTGGCCGTAGCTTTAGGAGCTTTAAGTTAACTGACTACAGTATATTTTCTTTAGATTATTAAAGGCATAACGCATAAGTCGTTGTCCTAATACAACAAGAATGCGTGTTCATCGCAAGTTCGCGCGAATTTTACTCGTATGAACACGCAATCAAACATACAGATCTCGAATAGGTGTCCCAATAGGCATTCGCGCGATGATCGCGTAATCGCATTGTATTAGGACAACGCTTAACTGAGTACGTTCCTGGGGAATAGGACTAGGGCGGGAGGGGAGGGACGATGTGGCGCGAGAACTCAGTGATTCGTCAACTTATGATAACTGTCACCCTCCCGCACCGCTCTCTACTATAGATCTTTTTAACGAATAGTTCCTATGGCGTTATGTTGGCTCCCCTGTCTGTCTTAGTCATTGGGTGGTCATTGGCTACATATTGGCATGAGAAGATGAAGATTTTGTTTATTTTCATTTGATTTTCATTTCGTTCATTCATGAAAATCAAATGAAAATAAACAAAATCTGCGTCTTCTTATGAATATATGGTGCCAACTATACGTCCTAGTATACGCCATAGGACCTATACGTTCAAACGATCTATAACCGCAGGAGCCTCATCAGTTATACCACACTTATGTAGTTATACGCTATACGGTAGGTAGATAACAGTAAAATTGACGTGGACGAGGTCACAGGCAAAACTAGTAAAGTATTTAGTAAAAATTTACTGAAAACAAATACCTCTTTGTAATTATTAGTATTTACTCGTTGTTTCTCGTAGCAATTAAGTTTAAAATCAGCACATTAGTATTCCACACAAATGGCGGAAGTGTTAACGTAGATACGCCCCCAAGAACCGCACCGAAGAATCTTACTGAGTGAATTACTGAACTGATTCAGTGGTGTAACAACAACCGACTATTCACCATCATTGTCATCATTATTAACCGACTAGCTGACGCCCGCGACTTCGTCCGCGTGGATTTAGGTTTTTCAAAATCCCGTGGGAACTCTTTGGTTTTCCGGGATAAAAAGTAGCCTATGTGCTAATCCAGGATATTATCTATCTCCATTCCGAATTTCAGCCAAATCCGTCTAGTAGTTTTTGCGTGAAGGAGTAACAAACATACACACACACACACACACACATACAAACTTTCGCCTTTATAATATTAGTGTGATAGACGTCTACAGTTAGTAGTATCTTGTCTCCACACGTCACTATGAGCTTATGATTTTAGACTTATTTCGTGGTCTAACGACTTTTATGGCCGATTCACACCAATTGCGTATGCAGCACATACACGTGATACGTGCGTAGTGACGCGCGTGAACCCATAAACGTAACTGTACGCATTACGTCTACGTGAATTTTCACGCCACGCAAGCGGTATGCCATGTATCATACAGTTCCATACATTACAACGAAATGGTACGCGCTACGTCTGCGCTTACGCAGCCTGTGTGAACGAACTTGTAACTTCGGGTACTCGAAATTACGGAACTCTAAAAAACTTAATCCACGCAAACGACGACGTGGTATTATGTAGTCATAACAAATTATTTTGTTTCCTACTTGATTTGTTAAAATTAATTGTACAAATACATTACTGGTTGTTTGGGTAAATAATATAATTGAGTACATAATTATTCTTGGCATGTACGATGAAAGTAAATATTAGGTGTCTAATATATCACGTAAACAGTTTGTTTGTGCTAGAATAACATAATAAGATTGAATAGAATGTACACATGTTAGGTATTGCTTAAATAAATAACGACCATATTAACATTATTATCATGGCAGGATATATCTAGCGATCAAGTTAATTTTTTTTTTTAATAAAGAATATTAGCCATTTTAATCATGACTAATACTCCCCTTTCCCCTCCAATTAAGCGTAAAGCTTGTGTCAAGAGTGGGTACGACAATAGTGCAACGGGTGGGGTTTGAACCGCCGACCTTTTGGAATTCAGTCCGCTCCTCAACCGTTGAGCTATCGCGGCTCAAATTATTTTGCGATTGAAGAGCTGGTAAGCAAAACGGTTTAATTCGGTGTAATAAACTAGTCAAATCAGTATCTTTTTATCAAACGTCAAAACACGCGCTTAATATGCGAGCTTTTATGAAATACTGGCAGGTGATGTCATAATGATTTGACGTTGATTGTATGTATTTTGGAAGAACCGCTACTTAATAGTCACAGAGAAAAATTTATTTTTGACATAGATAAATTACCGTATTGCATAATAAACTGAATGAAAGCTATTAAAACTTTACTGCAGTTGTAACTTGTACCGTTTTGAATGAAATGTACCAGATCTTCAAAATTTCATTTTCATAATAATAGCTTATACCCGCGACTTAGTCCACGTGGACTACACTAATTTCAACCCCCTATTTTACCCCCTTAGGGGTTGAATTTTCAAAAATATACCCTGACTAGGCTACTGTTTACGGAGTTCCCGAAGGATTTTTAAAACTACGTGGATGAAGTTGCGGGCATCTTCCAGTTGTTAAGTAAATATTGGTTCACACTATGTGAATTGTGAACCTGAAAGTAATATACTTGAAAGCTTCTTGTCAAATAACGTGTAGTACACAAGTTGTACATATTACTTAAAAGTGTAAACCAATGTCGTAAGTAGATACTAAGTAATGAATATAATAGTTCATTTATATAATTATTTTTATTTAAAATATAATAATTTGAAGTTGTATATTACAGTTTCTTCCAATTATATAATCCATACCTATTACTTATACTACTTAATTGTGAATCGCCCTAATATTATAAAGGCGAATGTGTGTCTGTCTGTGTTACCTTTTCAAGTTTTCAGAGTCCCTCTAAATCACACTAATATTATAAAGGCGAAAGTTTGTATGTGTGTGTGTGTGTGTGTGTGTGTGTGTATGTTTGTTACTCCTTCACGCAAAAACTACTGGACGGATTTGGCTGAAATTTGGAATGGAGATAGATAATATCCTGGATTAGCACATAGGCTACTTTTTATCCCGGAAAATTAAAGAGTTCCCACGGGATTTCTAAAAACCTAAATTCACGCGGGCGTAGCTGCGGGCATCAGCTAGTATATTATAAAAGGAAAAGCTGACTGACTGACTGATTTATCAACGCACAGCTCCGATTACAGGACGGATCGGGCTGTTTGGCATACAGATAGCTATAATGACGTAGACATCTACTAAGAAAGGATTTTTGAAAATTCAACCCCTAAGGGGGTAAAATAGGGGTCCACGCGGACGAAGTCGCGGGCATAAGCAACTCCGCAATAAAAGGAAAAGGTGACTGACTAACTGACCAATGTATCAACGCACGGCTCAAACTACTGGATGGATAGCACTGAAATTTTGCATGCAGATATTATGACGTAGACATCAGATAAGGAAGGATTTTTGGAAATTCAACCCCTAAGGGCGCAAAATAGGGGTTTAAAATTTGTGTAGACCACGCGGACGAAGTCGCGGACATAAACTAGTATCTGTATAGCGTATGGCTAAGTTAAGTGACATTCCGTTCCAAATACCAATTGCTGCTGCATTGTAAAGGCTCATTCACACCTAAGCGGATTCACCAGTGTAATTCACGGACGAGCTGAAACGTTCAACGTCTTTCAATAGAAGCTGTTGAGAATTTGTGCTGTAATGCGGGTCCAGCGCAGCGTCCAGTATTTACTCTGTGTTAAGTCTCGTCTACACTGAGCGAGTTACTGAGTCACCAAAGATGTGTGTCTCAATTATTATGATTAGACCATCCAGTTGTACATAAATGTTTATGTTGCTAGTTAATTCGTTAGCGCTTTCAAAAATGTAAGTGAAGCTGTAGACAAAATGAAATAAAAGATTCCAAAACATCTTGTACCTAATGTACAATATACAATATATTTTACAAAGTTAAAAATTATTGATTGTATAATATAAAATTTTATATCTGATAAATTTTCTTTGCTTGTTATTGTAAAAAAAATTGGACACGAAAGGCGAAGGAAGTGAAAATTTCGAATTTCCACAAATGAGTGATCGTCTTGGAATTCAAAACGGACCATAGTCGGATATCGAAATTAGGTATTAACTATCTCAAAAATGGCATCCATGTCAGCCATTTTGAATTTAAAAATGTATTTTTGAAATCGGAACTCTTTGATTTTCCTGCAAATATCCAGGAAAATCAGTCAGTTAAGCAAATAGGCCGTGAGAAGGTAACAGACACACTTTTGTATTCATAACATAGAATTGATTAGAAATTAGAATGAATTATATTGATGACCTGCACCCTCAAAAAATTCCTGAAATTACAATTTTTAGTGACAACTTTTGACTCAATGCTGTTACAACTCGCTGTTATGTAAAGTTCCATGTAACCAGGGCTTTACGAGTAAAACTTGACCGAATGCGCTTTCATGCTCGGACGGCTGCAAAGTGTGGATTAAACCTAATAGTGTGGACACATCTTTACACGAGTTTCAATGGAAAGATACGGAATTTTCTCTCTGGCAGACCTTATTTCTGTTATTAGATTCCTTTTATAAAGCGTTAGACCGTGAAATTTTCATTAAACATTTCGTCCCATGAGGCGCAGAAATTGATATTGTTCAGTAAATACCTCGTTTTAGAATTTTGCTTTTAAAATGTTTTCGTTTTAAAACTCCATTCTCAATTTAACTCCGCAAACAGAATTGTTGTCAGGAAACTTTGTCCAAATAAAAAGCAATTCATAAAAGTTGGGAGGGAATTATTTTGAGCTTCAATTACCCTTCTGACTCAGCAGCGGTCTTATAAATAGAAGGTCCAGGGTTCGATTCCCAACATGCCTTTAGGGAATCTTTTACTGGGCCTGGTTTGGTGGGAGGCGTGGGCCATGGCCTGTTGACTCACCCGGTAAAGCCGTGCTACTAAGCGAATTAGCGTTTCAGTACGATGACATTTAGAGCTAGACACAAATTCCTGAAAGGCGGGCAACGGATCGGCGGTTCCTCTGGTGCTGCAAATGTTCATATCTGCCTGTTCGTTTGTTCACAATATTTTATTTAAAAAAAACTGATTTGGAATAATAATAATATGATAACTGCCACACCCTTCCTAGATTACCACTTCCACTTGTATAATTAGTTAGTAAAAAATTATCCATCTTCCTCGAGCATGGGTCTTCACTTAGAATGCGAAGGGTTTACTTACGTCAAAATCACCCTTGCTGGCAAAGCGCGGATTTTACACACACTTTTGAGAACATTATGGTGAAAGTTTAAGCGTTCAGGTTTCCTCAAGAGGTTACATTCAATTGCTTAAATCACACATAACTCCGAAAAGTTAGAGTTTAATAAGTTAAGTGATTTTGTGAAGTGATAGCAAAAAGAATACCCAGCTGAGTTTGTTGCGGGCTTCTTCTCAGAACTGTGCGCGTTTGAAGCCCTCGTAGCTTTAGTATTAAGTTAATTAACTATCGCCACTTTATCATATTACAAATAGAAGAAAAAGAAGAATAAAAAAAAAGAAAAAAAGAAGAATATTAGCCATGTTAAATGACTAATATTCCCCTTTCCTCTCCAACTAAGCGTCAGGCTTGTGCTAGGAGTAGGTACGACAATACTGCAACGAGCGGGGTTTGAACCGTCGTCGACCTTTCGGTTTTCAGTCCACTCCTTTACCGGTTGAGCTATTGAAGCTCTAATTCTGAAGTACCTACCTACTTTGAATAAATAATTTTGAGTTTTTAGAGGTGCGTTCCCAGAGTCAAACTCCTGAACCACTAGGAAATCATTTTTACATGTTCTTAATAGAAACCGACACTAAATAAGTTGCCAAAAAGCAACAGTGACATATTTCCAATAATATTTTGTTACAAAATGTTCAAAGTTCAAGACAAGACCGAGTTCCCAGTTCCCATCAAGTTAATCCGCACTTTTCTCCGGAAATCTTTCTAATGGATCCCCGTCTTTCTATTACCCATACAAACTCTTAAAGACTGGCTTACGGCCAAGCTTAGGGAAAACAAGTAGTGCAAAGTTTTGTTTTTAAAACGACTTCTTGCTTAAGCACTGCTTGGCTTAATAGCCTGTAACCCATTGAGGAAGTTTTTAGAGTTTGAGAAAGTGATTGTTTGGTCCTAAATGCATGTACTTATGCGTTTTAAAAACACTGCCTTATTTGAAATTAGCTAATGCCCGCGATTCGATCGCGTGGATTAAGTTTTTTTAAATCGCGTACTCTTTGATTTAACGCGATAAAAAGTAACCTATTATATTATATCACTCTCCAGGTCTTTCACTGTATCCATACAAAAAACCAGCCAAGAGCGAGTCAGACTCGCGCACCGAGGGTTCTACAGTCGTTTTTTTTTCTACATTTTGACGATAAATCTATAACTATTATGCATAAAAATAGAAATCTGTTTTAGAATGTGCAGGTAAAGCCCTTTCATATGATATCCCACTTGGTATAGTACCTAATCTTACTTTGAAAGATGAAAACACTAATTCATGGTGGATGTACATTTAAAAAAAAGTCCGACGTCTTGAGATCTCCTTTTTTAAAGTCGGTTAAAAATAAAAAAATATTGGATAAGATGACGATGTAGGCAAAAAGTCTAATTGATTTTGAAACGAAAGAAATTAATTTAATTTACATTTCATGGAGCGAAAAATTCAACGCTTGGATACTGACTATTCTAATCGTAGAATTTCTTTATACGAGGATCGTTGTCACTTTATTAGGGTTCCGTATCCAAAGGGTGCCAACGGGACCCTATTGCTAGGCCTCCACTGTCCGTCTGCGCTGTGTCAGCGGGCTGTATTTCATGAATCGTAGATAGAGAGTTGAGATTTTCAGTTCTATAATCGTCTCTTTAACAACAAAATAATAAATAACTCAAAATTTAAAAAACCCCCGACACAAAAACCTCTATAAGAAAACTAGAAAAGAGCTGATAACTTTCAAACGGCTGAACCGATTTTCTTCGATTATAGCTAAGAACACTCTCGATCGGCTTCCACCTTTCAAACAAAAAAAAAACTAAATTAAAATCGGTTCATTCGTTTAGGAGCTACGATGCCACAGACAGATACATAGATACACACGTCAAACTTATAACACCCCTCTTTTTGGGTTGGGGGTTAAAAACTAAGATGGCGAAGTAAAAAAATTACCATGTTGCGAATAAAAAATTACATACTTAATGTTATATCCTAAACGATGACATACGGAATCCTTCGAGTGCGAGTCCGACTCACACTTGACTGGTTTTATTATATTGTAGAGAAGAGAAATTCTCGACGTTTTTCAGTTCAAAACTAGGCAAATGAATCAACTGTGAAAGTAGCCCAGCGAAAGAACCAACATTGAAATTGAATTCAAAAACGAAAGAAAAGAATAGAAAGAGAAAAATCCAACCGTCAATTGGGTTTAAAATTTAATTTCCCTTTTTCGATTTAAAAATCTGAGCTGCAATCTTGATTCCACTGCAGTAGGTACATTGTAATAGACAAGTCGATTGCAAATAGATTAACTGCCATTTGCCGTTCCTTTTGATAGACTATTTCTACAAGTTTTCACGAGGTTTTTTTAACAGGGGTCTCTCCGTCACTCGCTGCATACAAACGTAGTTCGTCTCTCATACTAACCAATGATACTCAATGGAATTTTGTAGAAACGTTCCGGGAACTGTGCCTGTGGTTTTCCAGATTTCCGTTAAAATATTCGGTTTCAAAGTTACGCGGTCTTAAAAACTCACATACCAATCTTTGAGCAGCTGTAATTTTAAAACTACATATTTTTAACTACATATTTTACAATCGAAGATTATGTAAATGACAAAAAAGCTTGGATTTGACTCGCTCCAGCAATACACGGTGCTGCAATTGCTTGTATACAGTATGGCATATTATTGTAAATTGTACATTTGAAAAGAGCAACCGCCGAGTTTCTTGCTGGTTCTTCTCGGTAGGAACAGCATTCCGAACCAGTGGTAGATTATTTTGACGATTCAAAAGCACTTGTAAAAGTTTACTTGAATAAAAATAATTTGAATTTGAATTTTTGAATTTATAAAATCTAAAACACCACAGGCACTCATATTAGTTTCTAGAATATGTCTGCAAAATTTCATGGACTTTGGTTGCTTAATATTCAAATGAAATTGGGGCTACGATTGTATGAAGTAAGTGATGAAGAGAGCCCTGTTAAGAGTTGCGTCCAGTGTCGGACTGCAGTTTATCAAAGGGCTCCTCACAGAAACGCTGACACACAAGACGTGAAGACCACGCGGGAAAAACAAGGAATGTCAGTTAAAATCATAAATTGAGAGAGTACCACACTAATATTTTTAAGGCGAAAGTTTGTGTGTATTTGTGTGTGTATGTTTGTTACTCCTTCACGCAAAAACTACTGGACGGATTGGGCTGAAATTTGGAATGGAGATAGATTATACCCTGGATTAGCACATAGGCTACTTTTTATCCCGGAAAATTAAAGAGTTCCCACGCTATATTTTAATAAACCTATATCCACGCGAACGAAGTCGCGGGCATCAGCTAGTTTGAGAGTACTTCTCATCCTGTCGTCGTCGTAATTTGATTCATGGAAAATGAATCATTTTTCGTTCATATGGAGTGCGCTACCAATACACTCCTCTAAAATACATTTTCTAGTAAATAATAACAGTCTACAAAAAAAACATGATATGCGCAGTCATGCCTACTAATCTGAAACAGGAACTGCGTACGTAACAAAGGCCCCGTCCTGCCCAAGCCTACCCTTGCTGTGTACCAAACAAAAGCGGACTTAATACCCTATTAATAAGGTTTACTTTTGTCCACAGATGAGGATAACGGTGTAGCTGAGCGTTAAAGGGGGATTATGAACAGTCACATGGTCTAGCCATGACGATGGCTTTTCTATTCGGCGCGCTCGGTGCTTTAGCTCTCGTCAGTCGCACGGGTGAGTTAACTAATCCTTTAACCGTTATAATAACCTGTATCAACTAATTATGTGTAAGTGACATCCCTAGAGCCGACCACAATATAACAAAGACTATTATAATATTATAACATAGCCCTAGAATCTAGATCAAACTATCTGGATTTAATTGTTAATCTAGATTAACGACAAAGACTATTTTAGAACTAACCTCCGTTGTTCATATTGTCTCCGACATTTCAAAAGGAAAGGACAAGATAAGCACAACTTGGAATCAAGTCCGTTTTCTGAATAAAGGTACCCATATTATCAATGTGAAAGTGTGTTTGTTTGTTGGTAATGTAGTTTAATCACGAAGGTAATGGTCTAACCACTTATGGCTTTTCTATTCGGCGCGCTAAGAGGGGTCTCTCCGTCACTCGCTCCATACAAACGTAGTTCCAATTTCATTTGAATATTAAGCAACCAAAGTCCATGAAATTTTGCAGACATATTCTAGAAACTAATATCTTTGCCTGTGGTTCATCAAAATCAAAGAGTTCCCACGGGATTTCAAAAAAACCTAAATCCACGCGGGCGAAGTTGCGAACATCAGCTAGTTGTGTATAATATTTATTTTTAATTTTTAGACTAGCGTTTCGCTGCACTCAGACCTATTAACTAACTAGAGATATCTCTAGAGCCATTCAAGTATCTAAGTACCTACTTAAAAACTTTACTGCTATAAAATAGTATCAAAGCAACTCTTTTAATAAATCACAAAAGTTAGATCGAGAAAACTCATTAAATTCGTTTCAATTCGTTATTGAAATGTAGCCTTTGACTAAATCAATTATTCTTAATTAATGAAATAGCCTAGGTCTTCGTTTTGTGAAAACAACCCTGGCAACAGGCCGCAATATTTTTAAACCATGTTCGTAGGTACTAGCTGATGCCCGCGACTTAGTCCGCGTGAATTAATGTTTTTAAAAATACCCTGGGAACTCTTTGATTTTTTTTTGGATATAAAATAGCCTATGTCACTCTCCTACCCGGCTAGCACGGGCAGTAGATAAAAATTATATCCCCGATTATATCCACTGATTTCTATGACATCAGTGGATATAATCGGGGGATATAATTTTTATCTGTTGCCCAGGCTAGCCGGGCAGGTCTTTAACTATATCTACTCATGGGAAAAATCACGTCGATCTGTTGTTTTCAAAGTAAAATAACTATACCATGTGGGGTAACATATGAAAGGGCTTTATCTGTACATTCTAAAATAGATTTTTATTTATTTTTATGCATAATAGTTTTTATTTATCGTGCAAAATGTCGGAAGAAAACCCAGTACGGAACCCTTGGCCGGTTTTTAATAGGCCAAAGATCTCATTCGTAATCTCAGCTAAAGTATAGTTTAGGTATAGACAGTAGGAAAATCTTCGAAAGACAAATAGGAAAACTAAAAGAATAAACATTTCTTGCGTCGTATAAATCAAACAAAAGTTCCTGCCACCACTCCAAGTTAACGATACTAAGACAAAAAAACAGTGAAGTATGAATCACATTCACACACGAAGGGTTCCGTACCATCATACAAGATCTATCACTAAGCACTTTTTATTTTATTTAAATTTGCATGGCGACCATTTTGAAATTTTTTATTATTATAGCAGCAATAGAAATACACATTTTTTTTAAATTTCAACTCTCTACCTATTAGGTACGATTCATGAGATACAACAATCTGACAGCCAGATGGATGGACAGCGGAGTCTTAGTAATAGGATTTCATTGGCAGTTGGCACCCTTTGTACGGAACCCTGTAAATAAAAAAAGAGAGGCAGGAATAATACTGAAAGCTCTTCATTTAAGTAGCCGAGAGTGAATAAGTCACAGACTTAAAAAAAATACAACTTAATGAAAGGCATCTCCGGGAGAAATGATAGCTTTAAAACCCTGAAAGCCTCAGGATTACACAGTGGCCACTTTAATCAAGATGAAATTCTATTCCTCGACATTATGGCGTATTCTCCCCGATACATAATGAAAAATAAACTGAAATAAACTGGCCAAGCGCGAGTCGGAGTCTGGTTAAAAGATTCCGTAGCTAATTACATTTTAACTCTAATCTATCTCTACCAGTTGTTATATAGATGTAAAAAGTATATATGTTACATGAGCGTAAATTCATGCAGCTATCTGTTTTATTCTCATGAGTTTTGTATCTTCTGTCTTAGTCATCAACGAGAATGGATTTTATACGCAATTTAATATGAATATAACTATATTTTATTACATAATATATCACGTTTTCAAAGGAAAATATCGTAAGGAAGCCTGCATGTCTGAGAGTTCCAGATAAAATTCTCAAAGGTGCGTGAAGTCTGCCCATCCGCACTGGGCCAGCATGGCAGATCCGTGCTCAGTAGTGGGCCGGTGATGGGTTGATCATGATGATACTGTTAGAGATTTTTCACCGTGTCCCGTGACCGGCCTAGCGTGTTACACCTTTGGTTACACTGTTTTCCTTTGCTCCGTTTCGGAGTCGACTGATTATTTCCTTTCGAGTAACGGAACCCTAAAAGAAATGCCTTCCAAATAATAGCTGTCTAAATCTAAATGGAAAATGTATTAGTTGAAGCGGAAATTACATGGGACGATGGATTTTCGAAATTTAAGGAACCAACAATAGAGAATGGCTGGAAAGAAATCTGGGATACGTATACAATCTTTTGTTGGTAATAAATTGGAATGCCTCCAATTCAAATAAATAAGCATTCGGATGCTTAACGGGATCTGCATGAGCGATTTGGATCATGCCAATCGTCTGTCGATTTGAGAAAATGGTTCTTAATTTCGATATCAACCTTAGATTGACCTCTGACCTTCCTGGCGCAGAAGTAAGCGCTGTGGTCTTTGGGAAGTCCCAGGTTCGATTCTCAGCAGGGGTTTGGAATTTCATAATTTGTAAATCTCTGGTCTGGTCTGGTGGGACGCTTCGGCCGTGGCTAGTTACCACCCTACCGGCAAAGTCGTGCCGCCAAGCGATTTAGCGTTACGGTACGATGCCGTGTAGAATCCAAAGGGGTATGGCTTTAATAAAAACTGCCATAGGTACATTATATCTAACTGTCAAGCTTACAGATTTTCTCACGGTGTTTTATTTCACCGCTAAAGCAATTATATTGCTTCGTTTTTAATGTTTAGGAATTACTCGTAGGACTAGATAATACAGGATTATGTTTCAGTCTATGTATGGTTGTGTATGTTTTGGACACCTATTCCCTTGTGACATTTTGATAAATGAAGTGTCATCTTAACGGCTAGTCGGAGGTGAGGCTTCGTATGATACGAGATCTTCGTATTCTGCGTGTCATAAAGGTGTCATGTTATTACTACGACATCATGGCATGTCATAGGTTGTGAATGATAGCACAAAAATTGAGGACGTGACAGTTAGTTGACGTTTAGTTGAAAACTAAAACCCGACTGCGATCGTCTTAATAAACACTGAAATATTATAGCAAAATTGTTTTTCTGTCGCTTGGTATATTTTAATGTTGTAGTACATTTACATTTATGAACTCAGAATTTTCCCCTTTTTTTTGGCCTGAAGGAATTTTTCGTGAACACATTTGAATTTTTTTTTTATGCAACCACAAATTACGGTTTCAGGATCTTTTCCTTTAATTTTTCTCTAAGACCTACCTACCTGCCAAATTTCATGATTCTTGGTCAACGGGAAGTACCTACATATAGATTTTCTGGACAGATTCGACAGACAGACGGAGAACATAGTGATCCTATAAGGGATCCTTTTGGAGGTACGGAACCATAAAAAGAAGATAATATTATCTGAGTACCTATACAACTTGTAACAGGACTTCGTCTGTGGTGGCGATTGCTGGCGCACGTGTTGTGCCTTTTTGGAGTGTTTTTTTGGTAGAAGTGGCCGGTTTTTGTGTTCTGCTGGTGTTTATTGGTGGTGGAACTGACTGGGAAGCGCTCTAAAGGGGCGCCGCGTGTATGTCGGCGGGCGCCGGCACAGACGAAGTCCATACTTATACATATAGTTTCCCTAACTTGTAAATAACTACAAACTTGACATTGGCTAATTAGTGTAAAGCCAGACGAGAGAGAAAAAAAAAACTTGTAACATAAAGTGACTTCAGTGTCAAATTTAAATGTCTGATCGTTTACGTTCTTTTGTTGTTTTTTACAAAGGTATTTTTTAGTAATCTCAATTTAGTTTCGAAAAATTTCTTGCTAACAATGTCGCCTTACTTACTCAAACAACTTTTTATACCTACCAAAACCAATTTCAAAGACTGAAATTAGATTTTTTCGCCTGAATAATATTTTATAATACTTTAGATAAATCATATTTTTTCGTTACGGCTGCGGGTTTTTGAATTCATAACATTCACCCTCTGAATTTTAATAGTCAATGTGTACTTACCACACTTAGAACATTTTGTATGCCGCTTGCGTGACAAAATTGAATGATTTTTCAAAAAAAAAAAACCGACGAATTGAGAACCTCCTCCTTTTTTGGAAGTCGGTTAAAAAGCGCTCCCGTTTTGATTAACCCCTGACCCAAAATAGGGGTGTTATAAGTTTGACGTGTGTATCTGTGTATCTGTCTGTGGCATCGTAGCTCCTAAACTAATGAACCGATTTTAATTTAGTTTTTTTTTTGTTTGAAAGGTGGCTTGATCGAGAGTGTTCTTAGCTATTATCCAAGAAAATCGGTTCAGCCGTTTGAAAGTTATCATCTCTTTTCCAGTTACTGTAACTTTCACTTGTCGGGGGTGTTATAAATTTTTTATTTACACTTGTTCAAAAAGCGCTTCTGCTTTAATACATATTTTATTGTTTACTTATAATTTATTTATTTTATTCTTAGATATTATCAACAGAACCTATTTACTTAAACTACACATAATATAAAAAGATACTGTGGTAGCCTAGTGGTAAAGATGTCGACCTTCTTTTCCGGAGGTCGGGGACTATCACTCCGTTAGATACCTCTAATTTTTCGAAGTTATTTGCTTTTTATGCAAATAAAATATATCACTTGTTTTGACAGTGTAAGAAAATATCGTGATGAACCTCCATGCCTGAGAGTTCTCTGTAATGACCTCAAAGTTGTGTGAAGTCTGCCAATCCGCACTTGGCCAGCGTGGTCTATATGGCCAAGTCCTAATTACTACCACTAATTACTACATACATAGATTTCATGTCACATTGGCTTCATATAACTAGAGGAACTGCGTCAGCTCTTAAACCACATAATATCAGATCAAACTTTCAGCAATTTACAACGTTCTACGAAGGATGTTTTGATAAAGGAGTTTTGTCTCGCAGAACATTACGGGCGCATTCAGTCGGAGACAGCTATTGTGGCGGGTGATTCATGCGAGACATACATCCTCCGACGAACGGACGCAAGATTATACCCATCTGGCTCTAAACATTGTCTATAAATGACGCAATACAGAAAACTATATATCTTATGTTAAGAGAAACATAAGGAAAAATGTCTCCTTCATTCTAAAATACAAAGATAGTCCAAATGTACATATAAAGAGGAACAAAAATGACCAATAACCACATTGATATAATGTCATATTGGGGTCACGAAGCTAACTTAGCAGATTGGCACAGCTCTTAAACGACATATCAGGTCAAACTTTCAGCAACTCCACGAAGGATGTTTTGATAAAGGAGTTTTGTCTCGCAGAACATTACGGACGCATTCAGTCGGAGACAGCTATTGTGGCGAGTGATTCATGCGAGACATACATCTTGCGACGAACGGACGCAAGATTATACCCATCTGGCTCTAAATATTGTCTATAAATGACGCAATACACGAAACTATATATCTTAGGTTAAGAGAAACATAAGGAAAAATGTCTCCTTCGTTCTAAAATACAAAGATAGTCCGAATATACATATAAAGAGGAATAAAAATGACCAATAACCACATTGATATGTCATATTGGGGTCACGAAGCTAACTTAGCAGATTGGCACAGCTCTTAAACGACATATCAGGTCAAACTTTCAGCAATTCCACGAAGGATGTTTTGATAAAGGAGTTTTGTCTCGCAGAACATTACGGACGCATTCAGTCGGAGACAGCTATTGTGGCGGGTGATTCATGCGAGACATACATCCTCCGACGAACGGACGCTGAAGCTTGTAGCCAACTAGGTCCCTTCTTGTAATTCAGCGAATTTCACTGTTGTAAGGCGCTTTACTTGGCAAGACAAAAGCCAAGTTGAAAGGCTTCAAGTACTTGGTGTTTGAAGTTTGATAAGTGAGTCAAATCTGATTATGGTGGCCAAGTTTATGGTCTTCTAGGGTAATTATGTATTTTTAATCACGGGTGCGCCCTAGGTATCTCACGAGCCGTCTTGGTGAAACGGTATACTTTTTCCCATAAAAGAAGCTACTAGTTAAATCCTACGTCATTTTCAAATCTAGGATTTATCGAAATGAACACGTAAATCTGGTAATATTTTCCACAACGTTATTCAATCGGTATAAATCCGAGATCTGAACGAATGGCCGCTGCGCGCCATCGCCGCTTCAAATGCTTCAAATCCTATTCTCAAAAGGGTAGATCTCTTTGACATAAATGTCACTCATTCGATATTTAAATTGCTATCCCTCTAACTTTCAGAATTATTATTTCCTACATCCCTGCTTTTACTCGCGGCTCTTCCAACATCAATGCTTTTAAGTCACCTACTTGTTGATAATATGTGCTATCCATAATCCATAATTAATATTATAAATGCGAAAGTGTGTCTGTCTGTCTGTCTGTCTGTCTGCTACCTTTTCACGGCCCAATAGTTTAATCGATTCTGACGAAATTTGGTACAGGGTTAGCTTATATCCCGGGGACGGACATAGGCCACTTTTTATCCCGGAAAATCAAAGAGTTCCCACGGGATCTTTAAAAAACCTAAATCCACGCGGACGAAGTCGCGGGCATCCTCTAGTAGTAAATAATTTATATCACTTGGTGAAGGAAAACATCATAAGAAAACCTGTATGCCTAAGTGTTCTCTATAATGTTGTCAAAGCTGTGTGAAGTCTGCCAATCTGCACTTGTCCAGCGTGGTAGACCATGGCCAAATACTTTTCTTGGCGCAGGCGCAGTGGTACGCTGTGGTCGTATAAATGGAAGGTCCTAGGATCGATCCCCGGCAGGGGCCATTTGGGAATAAATCCTAAATTGGTTGTGGTCTGGTGAGAGACATGGCTAGTGACCATTACCACTCTACCGACAAAACCGTGCCACCAAGCAATTTAGCGTTCCGGTACGATGCCGTGTAGAAAGAGAAACCGATACTTAAGGTGTAATAACAATCGCCACACCCCTTCCAAGTTAGCCCGCCTCCATCTTAGACTACATCATCACTTACCATCATGTGCCAACATATCACACTAATATTATAAAGGTGAAGCATTTGTATACATATGTGTGTATGTTTGTTACAATTTTACGCAAAAACTACTGAACAGATTTGACTGAAATTAGGAATGGAAATAGATTATACCCTAGATTAAGACATAGGCTACTTTTTATCCCGAAAAATTAAAGAGTACTAACGAGATTTTGAAAAACCTAAATCCACGTTGACAAAGTGGGTGTCAGTTAGTAGAGGAATAATTTTTTTTTATCTTTGCCAGGTTGCACAGACAACACAAATGGAGTGGACGGAGGCCAAGAGATAGAGTACACGGACGTAGACTTAGGAGTCACGCAGCGAGGACCACATTTCGATCTGGCGTACTCCAGAAACGTTACAGCGCTGGTTGGGAAGACCGCACAGCTGAACTGCAGGGTTCACGATCTTGGGAACAGAACAGTAAGTTCAGTATCAATGTTACTGTTACTATTACTGTTACTAGTAACATAAAATATAAGTGAGTAGTTAGTTTGGCATGTCCGCATAGTTGAACTGCAGGGTTTACGATTTTGGGAACAGAACGGTAAGTGCAGTATCAACGTTACTGTTACTACTACTGTTACTAGTGGAATAAAGTTTAGTATAGATGAGCACTTTGGCATACCCTCACAGTTTAACCGGAGAAAGGTTAGTGTAGTATCAATGTTACTGTTACTATTACTGTTACTAGTGAAACAAAGTTTAGTATAAGTGAGTGCTTTGGCATGCCCGCACAGTTGAACTGCAGAACGGTTAGTGTAGTATCAGTGTTACTGATATTATTTATTTGTCATGTTTGTCGTGTGTTTGTATTTATCTGTCGCAGCAAATAAATTGAATACAAAAAAGATGAGAAAATTTAGGACTTTAATCAGTGGGGTCATAATTGTCTTACTTTATCAACGCTGGTCGGAAAGACAGTTAAACTGTAGAATTCATGACTGTATGAAAAGAACAGTAAGTGTAGTATCAATGTTACTGTTACTATGTTACAGTAACAGTAACATGTGTAAATGAGTACAAGGACATAGACTTAGCAGCTTTCAACGCTGTACTTTCCAGTGCGAGGTTGCCATTCTAGCACTTTGGGAGTTGGGACCTTAAAACATCTATCGGTTTTTCGATCTATATGCCATGCCATAGGATAGAGTAAGATAAATATATTATAGATGCCTATCTCATATTATTAAAGCATCGAGTAAGGTACAGTCAAATTAATAATAAAAAAATAACACATTTCACAGTTTTCAGTGTCTGAAACAAAGCAAGAGTGTTTTTAAATGTTTTATTCATTTGTTTGCTGAGTACATCCTCAGATTGCTCGAGCGGCTCTTAATTGAAAGAGAAAATGTTTTATTCAAACACTGAAATGAATTCAATAGGTCTTTGTAGGGCGCCAATTACTACGGTGTCTAAATATTTATATTAATTTTAGCTAGCTTTTATGGAGCTTCGTCTATTTAATAATTCAATTAAAACTGGCTTGTTCCTGTTGCTTTGTATCTATACGTGAATTTGTTACTTAATGACATTATGGGCGTTTGAATAAAAGAAACCACATTAGATGGTGGATTTTAATTTCGGTGGATAGTTTTTACCATTTCGGTGCCATCCAAATTTAAACACGTATTCTCATTAGGTTATAAGCTATTTATTGATGGCGTTAAAAAGATCTTATACGATAACTAGAAGAACAACAACCCATAGTTCAAATTTGAAAAACATAGTAGTAAAAAGTCCACCAAAATTCAAGAAAAAACGGCGTTGCTAATTTCATTGACCCTATAGAATCGCTCCATGCGTTTGAGCACTACTATACAATGTCATAGATATATACAGATAAATAGATACATAGACACATAAATATAATAATGTATTAAGCTTATAACACCCAATTGCGTGCGTCGGTGATATAAAAGAAACACATACTTAACCATTGTTTTAAACAACATACATGTTTAAGCAATTCAAAAGTAGTTGTAAAAGTTTAATTCAATAAAATTATTTTGATTTGATGATTTGATCCTTTCTAAAAATCCTTTTTAGCGTCATACCTAATAACTATCTGCATACCACATTTCAGCCCGATCCATCCATTCGTTAAAGCTGTGCGTTAAGTTAATAGATCAATCAATTAGTCAGTCAACTTTTCCTTTTATTTATTTAGACACATGCTCAAAACAAGTATTTTTACCTAATGCTTTCAATTTTAAGTAAACCAGTTGTAAACATGTTTATAAAAAATATTTTTAAACTGATTTCTTCCAACCCTGATTATAATCCCTCGGCGTAAATCACGAAAAAGCTTCGTTAATAAATCAAGTACCACAAAAAGCGACTCAGAACTGGATTACTAGATTATCCAAGGCACTTAAAATGTTATGATAAATTTTCTGTGTAGCTAATAAAAGGTACCCCATAATCTGTTTGAAGATGAAAGAGTGACCTCTACTTATGGGATTTAGAGCCGTAATCCTTAATATCTCTTGACTAGATATTTATTATTATTGGCTATGGAAAAATAAAGAAATAAATAGGTATAATATTATATTTGCCGAGATAAGAAGGCCGATAATGTAGTTTAAGGGCACTCTCCATGGTGGCTCCAAATCGAGCAAGCTCATGTCCCAATCAACATTTACGCGCGAAACATGCTTAAATGAGAAAATAGGTTCTTGGACTGTAGTAACAAACCTGACCAAGTGCGAGTCAGACTCGCGCACCGAGGGTTCCGTACTCGAGAAATTGTTTCGTCATTTCGCACGATAAATCAAAAACTATTACGTATAGAAATAAATAAAAATCAGTTTTAGAATTTACAGGTGAAGCCCTTTCATATGATACCCCACTTGGTATCATACTTTAAAAATTGAAGATACCTACTAATTGTATTCGTTCACGAGCAAATTTTAATTTTTCTTTTAATGATGTTACCACAAATACACGGTTTTCAGATTTTTTCATTTATTTTTGCTATAAGACCTACCTACCTGCCAAATTTCATTATTCTAGGTCAACGGGAAGTACCCTATAGGCTTTCATGACAGACGGACAGACAGACAAACAGACAGACAGACAACAAAGTGATTTTATAAGAGTTTCTTTTTTCTTTTTAAGGTACAGAACAGTACAAAATATGCCAAATTGTTCTCTTGTTTCTGCAGGTATCATGGATAAGGCATCGAGACATCCACCTCTTGACCTCGGGCAGGATGACCTACACGTCCGACCAGAGGTTCATCAGTGTCCACAACCCACACACTGAGGACTGGATATTGAAGGTGGGTTACCAGAATTTGTAGATGTAAGGGTTCCGCACATGAAGAATGCTAACGGGACCCTTTTTACTAAACCTCTGCTGTCCGTCCACATGCATGGTGGCCATTTTGAAACTTTTATCATTTGAATTTGCAAAAGAAATATGCAGTCTGCGAAAATTTCAACTCTCTACTTATTACATACTGTATCATCACTTACCATCAAGGGAGATTGCAGTCAATGGCTTACTTGTATCTGAGTTAAAAAAATTACAGTTCATGAGATTGAGCCCGCTGACAAACAGACAAACTCAGATGAACCGACAGCGGAGGCTTAATAATAGAGTCCCTTTGATACACTTCGGGAACGGAACCCTAAAAATTTAAATATTTTCTATTCAAATAACATATTGCGAGTGCTTTTGAATCGTCAAAAGAAACTACCTAAGTTGGTCGTGCGGAATGCCATTTCAACCGAGAAAAACCAGTGGTTCCGTAGACCGAACTTCTTTATATCTAATAGTATTAGTTTTTGCTTCATTGGTTTGGTCGCTTTCAAAATAGTAAGCACCCTATTGAAGTCTACTTAAGTGAACTTGTGTGCACTTAAGTACCCTTTTTCCAGGATAGTTATATAAGTGCAGCTCAAATAAAAATAAATAAATAAAAGTTTATTCAGCGCAACAAAGTCACAATAAAGAATAAAAATAAATAAAAAATACAATTGATGTTATTACTACAAAATAACAACTAAACTTGAAACTAGAAAATACAAAGAACAATATTTTGTGTGTGAGCTAAAAGGGCAAAGTTACTTAGATATTCTAGTATGTGGCGGCTAAGATACGTGAATACGGTGGTCGGACCGTTTGACGTTCGGCTAAAGATTGTGTAAAAACCGATCTTGGAACTAATGCCAAGGGCCACCACAAGTTAGCTTTGACTTCCTGACTACCCTCAAAAAGCTTTCTATAGAAGGGCACTTAACTACAGTAACATTGTGGTAGTATACCTACATGTTCATCTTCAGCCGTACCTACTTACCATCCTACTGGCAAAGCGATTTAACGTTCTGGCGCGATGCCGTGTAGAAACTAAAGGAGTAAAAACTGCCATACCCCTTCCAGGTTAGCCCGCTTCTATCTTAGACTGCATCATCACTTACCATCAGGTGAGATTGCAGCCTACTGTGCTAACTTGTATCTGAATAAAATAAAATTAAATTGTGTAAAAGCCAAGGTTGGAATTAATGCCAGACTCTCGAAAGTCTCCCTATAGAAGGGCATTTAATTACACGTAATGTACTGTACTACACAAAGTTATCAACCATCTACAAGATAATCCACCTCTTTAGAATAATATAATATGTGGCGGCTAACTTACGTGAATATGGCGGTCGGACCGTTTGCCGACTCGGTCTAAAGATTGTGTAATAGGCGAGGTTGAAACTAATGCCAAAGACCGCCACAAGTTAGCTTTAACTTGGCTAGACTATCTCAAACTTTCCGATAAGTAAAGTGAGTGCAGTCTAATATGGAAGCGGGTTAACTTGAAAAAGGTACGGTAATTTTACTAAACCCAAATCGATTTCTACGAGTTATCTGTGACCAGGACACAAAATCACTTGATGGTACAGCTTTGCCGATAGGGGAGCTGACCAGCCACAGTCGAAAACTTCTACCAAATCTTATCAGAAACAATAGAGATATAAATTCTCAAATTGCCTCTGCCACAAATCGAATTCGGGACTCACCCCAGTGTCAATCAATCAATCAACCTGTTTGCGTCCACTGCTGGACATAGGCCTTCCCAAGAGTGCGCCACCACACACGATCCTCCGCCTTCCTCATCCACCCACTTCCGGCTATATTCTTGAGATCGTCAGTCCAGCGAGTTGGAGGTTGTCCCACACCGCACTTGCTGATACGCGGTCTCCACTCCAGAACACGTCTGCCCCAGCGGGCAGCGGCCATCAGTTCTGCGGTAGACGTGACCTAGCCCACTGCCACTTCAGCTGGCTAATTCGTTGAGCTATATCGGTCACTCTGGTTCTCCCAAGGATTTCCTCGTTACGGATTTTGTCCCTCAGAGAGATCCACAACATAGCCCGCATCTACCACCACATCCACACCACTGTGTCAAAATATTATTGGTCATTTAAAGGATTCCAAACATTATGTAAAAGCCGAGGTTGGAAGTAGGAAAGACCGCCACAAGTTAGCTTTAACTTGGCAAAACTACCCCAAACTTTTCGAATAGACAATCTCCAACGCGACCTCTGCTATACCGTCCTGGTGATGCAAATAAAATTGATTGCTTGCTCGCAATCCAAAAGTTTATTGTTTTAATCTCATAAATCTAAGAGTTTAAACCTAGATTTTATATTTTCTTGCGTTGTTAGTAATAAGCCTTGTGTTCATCCAAGATTGGATTTCGGCCCGATTTATATTGTAACTACCCACGACTTTCTGCTTTGACTACACCAAACCTCTCCTACGAGTATAATATTATACTTCTATAATTCTATATTCTATTGAAACAAATCCCATTCACGCTGTCCTCACTGGCAAAGTATTCTATCTACTTAAGTATAAGCGCATTTGAAATATCAATTCACGGGAAACAAATTAATTTCCTAAATGATTACTAGAATAACATTTTCGCGTTGCTCTTTTAGGATTTCAATTTACCTCGAACTGTTTTTTGTGCGAGCCACTCGGGTTATTTTAATTCTTCAATTAATTAGTAATTTTGTCATTACGATGAAAGAATTTGTCGTAACGTTACGTAAGAAGGATGAGCCATCTATTTAAGGAGAGTACTGTGGAATAAAACCTAAAACACAGAAATGTATACCTTTAGTACGCGACAGGTCGACATGGCAAATGCGGGACGCCCCGCACACTCGCACGTCACCCGCGCTATCCCGCACCGGGTTAGAGCCAGTTTTAATAATATTATAAGAATATATTGTACATATTATAATTTGTAGAAGAGACCTACTTGTACTTGATACCTAGTTCATTCATCAGACAAAATGTCAAAATCAAAATCATTTATTCAAAGTAGGTACAATTGTACTCCTTTTGATAGTCGAAACTGTTAAATTTGTACAATATAGTGGTGATAATTAATTACGTAACTTGAAACTAAAGCTACGAGGGTTCCAAACGCGCTGAACTCTGAGAAGAGCCCACAACAAACTCAGTTTGAATTAGTTCTTTGCTTATACTTAGTTAACCTAAACCTCTTCAGTACAAACTTATATGTTCATCGTACGTAACCCTCACCACGCGACTTCAACTCGCACTTGTCCGGCTTCCGTTCGTTCCGTTGCGTGGCCTAGGAAAGTCCGCTATTAGCTATTTTCAAAGTGGAAAACTAAAATAACAATTTCGTTTTACTGTTACGAATTCAATTCTAGCTGGAATTGTTTTAATGGTAGCAAATCCGATGAATTCTTTAAACATTTTATTAAAGATTCTAACTTTTAAGCTCTACAAAAAGATAATACTTTCAATGCTTTTAATAAAACTTTGAGTACAAAGTAATGCTTATTTTTATTGAGAACTTTGCTAACATTTTATATAACTCCACAAAATATAACTTTTGAAATGAGGTTTATTTGTAGTTTCGATAATAGAATCATTTAATTCAGTTTGAGTGTATACTTACTCAAAGTTTGTTGCACGATTTTAAAGTCATTTTAGTTTTGTTTTAATTTTCTTATAGATTTATAGAAGACTGGCTAATGACCGCGACTTCATCCGCTTGGGTTATTAAAATCTATAATTAATAAATTAAGGTTATTAAAAATCCCGAGATAAAAGGTCTTAAAGATACTTTAAGGCGGCTAATACTTGCTTTAGGGCGGGTCGGCTAGTTGTAAATAAATCAAGCACTCTCCCCCCTCTACATGTAAATGACGTGCCACAAATTCGGCCATTTCACCAGCAGGTGCAGTCTTCTGGCTCGCACCCAGCTTGTATTTAACGCAGCATGCAAGCTAAGTAATTTACTGACTTAGGCTCGAGCCAATTTCTAGCTGATCATATACATAAAGCATCTATTGAAAGCTGAAGCGGTTAGCGGGCTAACCAGTGAGCTTAGTGTGAAATTTTTACTTTTATTATTCTTTAATTATGTAGGTGTATTAGTAGGTGATGATGCAGCTTAGGTGGAGTGCGCTTGCCGACTTAGGCTCGTGAAAATTTAGTTAGTTGACGATGTACATATAGCATTTATTAAAAGCTGTTTTTAACATCGAACTATAAGAATGAGGCAAAAGAGACTACAGCTACAGGCTGTGATTTCGCACTCATAAACACATGATATTATTATCCTCCGCTAAGACGTTTAAATTAACAGCGACTCTTATTACGACGCGGTAAAGTGTAATTCAGCTCGCACAGCGCTGCGGCTTAAAATTAAGTAAACGCGTCTCGTTCTATCTCCTAAACTCTTATTTCTTATGTTTCTCTTTTATAAGAGAGCGAAATGAGAGAGAGAAAAGGTTAGAGAGTCACGTGACCAAGTGAGTCCTACCTGGTATAGGTATACCGATTAACTGAGTAGGCTCTTGCGGTAGTGAAGCAAGAGACAAGTTGACGAATCATTGAGCTCTCGCGTCATAACACCTCTCCCACACCGCTCCACTACCCAGAAACCTACTCAGTTAAGCGTTCTGCCTGTTTAGTTAGTCTCCATCAAATTCTCTCTCGTGGCCTGGTAGTGGTCTCCTTGAGATTATCTGCCGTGGCAGAAATTCGGTCAGTAGAACATTACAAATGTGTTACATATTATGTTACTAGCTGTGCCCGCGACTTCGTTCGCGTGGAATAGTGACTTTTCGGGCAGCGTGATTCTTTAATTTGACATAACTTTTTGATTTATGAACCGATTGACATGAAATAAACACTTAATGTTAAGTGAAGCTTACTACAATATATAAGTGAAAACCGTATCTAAATCGAATTAGCCATTTCTGATATTAGCGTGCACAAACACACAGACAAACAGACAAACAGACAAAAAAAAATCAATTACAATTTCGGGTTCGGCATCGATATAATAACAACCCCTGCTACTTTTTTTTATATATTTCCATTGTGCAGACACCACTTTTCTACAATTTTATTATATATTATGTTATTGATTTTGTCCACAGATAAGGTTTCCACAGCGGCGTGACTCCGGCATCTACGAGTGCCAAGTTGGAACCACGCCGCCCATAGGCCACCGGATGTACCTCTCCGTTGTCGGTAAATCACTTTGTTACACGTTTCAACGGCCCGCTTATCTTTGACTTGATCTGGGTCAGGAACAAAATAGGGCGTTTTACTTTTGTTAGGCACTTTGTAGTTTGAAAGGCTTGAATAAACAAAGCGCTTGGCGGCTGAATTGAAGTCTTAGGGTCTTAGGGTCTAGGTTAGAGGTTCTTTGCCACAAAGTGCCGCGCGGAGGCAGCGCGAGTCAAGAGTGATATAGTCAAATTACTTAGAGGTACTTAGAACAAAGATATTGGAGCCTGCTCTTAGTTGTAGGAGAGCCTCGATAGCTCAACGGTTGAGGAGCGGACTGAATTTCGAAAGGTCAGCGGTTCAAACCACATCCGTTGCACTATTTTCGTACCCCCTCCTGGCTCAAACTTAACGTTCAATTAGAGGGGAAAGGGGAGTATTAGTCATGATTAGTATGGCTAATATTCTTGAAAAAAAAAAAAAAAACTACTCCTCTAACAGAATCTCCACTCTTCCATGACAATATTAGCGTTAGCATGTATACTTGTTTGCATAGAGTTTATAAGAAAGAATGATTTATCTACAGAGCCGCTGACAACGATCCTGGGTGGTCCAGAGCTGTTCATCAACATGGGCAGCACAATTAATCTCACTTGCGTCGTGCAGCACTCGCCGGAACCACCCCCCGCGATACGCTGGACTCACAATGATGAGGTAGGTACAACAGAGCCACACAACAATCCTGGGTGGTCCATAGCTGTTCATCAACATGGGCAGCACAATTAATCTCACTTGCGTCGTGCAGCACTCGCCGGAACCACCCCCCGCGATACGCTGGACTCACAATGATGAGGTAGGTGCAACAGAGCCACACAACAATCCTGGGTGGTCCATAGCTGTTCATCAACATGGGCAGCACAATTAATCTCACTTGCGTCGTGCAGCACTCGCCGGAACCACCCCCCGCGATACGCTGGACTCACAATGATGAGGTAGGTGCAAAGAGCCACTCACAACGATCCTGGGTGGTCCAGAGCTGTTCATCAACATGGGCAGCACAATTAATCTCACTTGCGTCGTGCAGCACTCGCCGGAACCACCCCCCGCGATACGCTGGACTCACAATGATGAGGTAGGTGCAACAGAGCCACTCACAACAATCCTGGGTGGTCCAGAGCTGTTCATCAACATGGGCAGCACAATTAATCTCACTTGCGTCGTGCAGCACTCGCCGGAACCACCCCCCGCGATACGCTGGACTCACAATGATGAGGTAGGTGCAACAGAGCCACTCACAACAATCCTGGGTGGTCCAGAGCTGTTCATCAACATGGGCAGCACAATTAATCTCACTTGCGTCGTGCAGCACTCGCCGGAACCACCCCCCGCGATACGCTGGACTCACAATGATGAGGTAGGTGCAAAGAGCCACTCACAACGATCCTGGGTGGTCCAGAGCTGTTCATCAACATGGGCAGCACAATTAATCTCACTTGCGTCGTGCAGCACTCGCCGGAACCACCCCCCGCGATACGCTGGACTCACAATGATGAGGTAGGTGCAACAGAGCCACACAACAATCCTGGGTGGTCCATAGCTGTTCATCAACATGGGCAGCACAATTAATCTCACTTGCGTCGTGCAGCACTCGCCGGAACCACCCCCCGCGATACGCTGGACTCACAATGATGAGGTAGGTGCAAAGAGCCACTCACAACGATCCTGGGTGGTCCAGAGCTGTTCATCAACATGGGCAGCACAATTAATCTCACTTGCGTCGTGCAGCACTCGCCGGAACCACCCCCCGCGATACGCTGGACTCACAATGATGAGGTAGGTGCAAAGAGCCACTCACAACGATCCTGGGTGGTCCAGAGCTGTTCATCAACATGGGCAGCACAATTAATCTCACTTGCGTCGTGCAGCACTCGCCGGAACCACCCCCCGCGATACGCTGGACTCACAATGATGAGGTAGGTGCAACAGACCCACTCACAACGATCCTGGGTGGTCCAGAGCTGTTCATCAACATGGGCAGCACAATTAATCTCACTTGCGTCGTGCAGCACTCGCCGGAACCACCCCCCGCGATACGCTGGACTCACAATGATGAGGTAGGTGCAAAGAGCCACTCACAACGATCCTGGGTGGTCCAGAGCTGTTCATCAACATGGGCAGCACAATTAATCTCACTTGCGTCGTGCAGCACTCGCCGGAACCACCCCCCGCGATACGCTGGACTCACAATGATGAGGTAGGTGCAACAGACCCACTCACAACGATCCTGGGTGGTCCAGAGCTGTTCATCAACATGGGCAGCACAATTAATCTCACTTGCGTCGTGCAGCACTCGCCGGAACCACCCCCCGCGATACGCTGGACTCACAATGATGAGGTAGGTGCAACAGACCCACTCACAACGATCCTGGGTGGTCCAGAGCTGTTCATCAACATGGGCAGCACAATTAATCTCACTTGCGTCGTGCAGCACTCGCCGGAACCACCCCCCGCGATACGCTGGACTCACAATGATGAGGTAGGTGCAACAGACCCACTCACAACGATCCTGGGTGGTCCAGAGCTGTTCATCAACATGGGCAGCACAATTAATCTCACTTGCGTCGTGCAACACTCGCCGGAACCACCCCCCGCGATACGCTGGACTCACAATGATGAGGTAGGTGCAACAGACCCACTCACAACGATCCTGGGTGGTCCAGAGCTGTTCATCAACATGGGCAGCACAATTAATCTCACTTGCGTCGTGCAACACTCGCCGGAACCACCCCCCGCGATACGCTGGACTCACAATGATGAGGTAGGTGCAACAGACCCACTCACAACGATCCTGGGTGGTCCAGAGCTGTTCATCAACATGGGCAGCACAATTAATCTCACTTGCGTCGTGCAACACTCGCCGGAACCACCCCCCGCGATACGCTGGACTCACAATTATGAGGTAGGTGCAACAGACCCACTCACAACAATCCTGGGTGGTCCAGAGCTGTTCATCAACATGGGCAGCACAATTAATCTCACTTGCGTCGTGCAGCACTCGCCGGAACCACCCCCCGCGATACGCTGGACTCACAATGATGAGGTAGGTGCAACAGACCCACTCACAACGATCCTGGGTGGTCCAGAGCTGTTCATCAACATGGGCAGCACAATTAATCTCACTTGCGTCGTGCAGCACTCGCCGGAACCACCCCCCGCGATACGCTGGACTCACAATGATGAGGTAGGTGCAACAGACCCACTCACAACGATCCTGGGTGGTCCATAACAGCATCAACATGGGCAGCACAATTAATCTCACTTGCGTCGTGCAGCACTCGCCGGAACCACCCCCCGCGATACGCTGGACTCACAATGATGAGGTAGGTGCAACAGAGCCACTCACAACAATCCTGGGTGGTCCATAGCTGTTCATCAACATGGGCAGCACAATTAATCTCACTTGCGTCGTGCAGCACTCGCCGGAACCACCCCCCGCGATACGCTGGACTCACAATGATGAGGTAGGTGCAAAGAGCCACTCACAACGATCCTGGGTGGTCCAGAGCTGTTCATCAACATGGGCAGCACAATTAATCTCACTTGCGTCGTGCAGCACTCGCCGGAACCACCCCCCGCGATACGCTGGACTCACAATGATGAGGTAGGTGCGACAGATGGCTCTGTTCTCTCTGGATGGCTCTCACAACAATCCTGGGTGGTCCATAGCTGTTCATCAACATGCAATCGAAAACCAGACCATGTCAACAAGATAAAGTTGAAAACTAAAACCCCACTGCGATCGTCTTAATAAACGCTGAAATGTTATAGTAAAACTGTTTTTCTGTCGCTTGGTATAACCCAGATATTTATTAACTCAGAATTTTCTTATCTTTCATTTAACATACCACTCAATACAAAGCAAAAAAGCAAAAAAAAATTTTGGAGATCCCTACTTTGAAGTAACATCCGTTAGGTCATTTTTTCGTATAAAATATAGCTTATGTCACCCGAGTTTTTACAACGAATCAATTGACCTCATTCATCAAAATCGGCCCAGTAGTTTAGGCGCTACGGTGGACCACACAGAATCTGGATACAAACATACATACACACATACGTACATAGACTGCTAAAATCATATAACTCTTCCTTTTGGTTTTGCCGCAGTCGGGTAAAAAGTTAGAATATCTGAAGATAGCTAAAGGAACAAATAAACTGGCTATTCAATAAATGTGCGCTTTTAAATCTAGACATAATAACATAGCTGCCACTAACGATTCAAAGCATTTTGTAGTCTTTGAATGAGCATAAAATCGCGACTAAAATTTTGTTGCCATTTATTAAGTTTAAATCCAGACATTTAAATATCTGAGCAAGGAAATAACAGCAATACTACAAATTCCTTTCCAACTTGAACATAAAGAGACTTAGTCAATGGCGTAGCGTTAAGCCTCTCGCTACAGAAGTAGGTAAGCCGTGCATACATTTGTTTGCATCGAATCGCGCAATCAGAGATCCAGAACATTTGGCGAATACCCTCTATGTAGGGATGAGAATATAAGCTTTACAAACATCGATGTATCGATTATTTTACGGTCTCAACCTACAGCTCGCTTCGCTTGTAAACGAATGCGACCTATAGAAGTAGGTAAGCCTTAGCCATGCATACATTTTCTTGCATTGAATCGCGCCATCAGAGATCCAGAACATTTGGCGAAAACGTCTCTAGAGGGCGTAAACCTTAAAAACTTCCATGCATCGATATTTTTTTGATTGACTCAAACTACGGCTCGCTTCGCTACGATAGGCAAACCGTGCATACATTTTGTTAGCATCGAATCGCGCAATCAGAGATCCAGAACATTTGGCGAAAACCTTTTATACAGAGATGAATAAACCTTTAAAATATCGATGTATCTTACTGACCATATCACTATTAGTGATAAAGAGGCCTTTTTGTAAGTGTTTAATATTTCTACGCTATGTAAGTAATTATTAAATTAATAAATTTTAAATTTTATACAAGCAGACACCCTAATTTATTTATTACAAGGTTATTGCCCAAGGTTTTACAAGGTTATTTGGGAATTACATACATTGATATTTTGGACAAAAACTTTTTAACATGTTTTCATAGTTGGAAATTACAAACATCGATGTTTTAAACAAAAAAATATCGATATCCCAAAAGCCACGTTTACATTCCTAGCTGAAGAAAACTTTTCCGGGGGATTTATTCACAGGGAAGTTGCGGGACTTATTTGAATCTAAGCCAAAATGAGTTGCAAGCGACGTCGCAGTTGCGGTGCCAGAAAATGGAGAAATTCTCAAGCCTTTTGCTGAATTAAATTAAAGATTTGGATCTATGTACTTGAAAATTTGGATGGTGTTTCGATTCTCTTACATTTCTCAGATCTTGATTAAGTTAGATCTGTTCAAACTAAGATAGGAATTACATTCTTGTTAAACTTGCTACATAATCTAAATTTATACCTAAAAGGAAAAGGAGACTGACTGACTGACTGACTGACTGACTGACTGACTGACTGACTGATCACACAACTCAAACTACTGGATGGATCGGGCTGATTCGAGTAGCTAAGCTCTACTTTATGATATACTAGCTGATACCCGCGACTTCGTTCGCGTGGATGTAGGTTTTTAAAAATTCCCGTGGGAACTCTTTGATTTTCTGGGATAAAAAGTAGCCTACGTGCTAATCCAGGGTATAATCTATCTCCATTCTAAACAGCCCAATCCGTCTAGTAGTTTTTGCGTGAAGGAGTAACAAACATACACACACACACACACACACACACACACATACAAACTTTCTCCTTTATAATATTATAAGTGTGAAGAAGCTGGCTCTTTTCCTTTGCAATATTATCTAACCAATTTTATAACATCACTCTGTATATTATACCTTGAATAAACCCCATCTGTTGAAGCTTTTCCATCGATCGTTCTTATTATAGTTGCCTCTAAATTGGCTGGAGTGAGCTCGAAGTCTGTTGAGTATTTTTTGATACTCGGGGCCATGAGAAAAGATGCAAATGGCTGTATTATTTTCCCATCAATTTCCATTCAAATTGTGCTCTGCCGAGATGAATAATGTTTTTTCATAATTTCTACCTGGAAGCGGATATTTGATGCGAATAATGAAAAAGATGAAAACCGAATTTGTGTTGGAGTTGTTTTTTTATTGTTTACCAGTTTGCGTTATTACCGAGCTATCTCGACTGATACAATTTACAATAATATTGATTACATTAAAATTGAAACCGTAGAAGATCGAATTTCGTTTAGAATAAAAAACTGATTGGTAAAGTTTCTGGTTCGTTCGTTGATTTCATTGAACGAATACGTTTGGTAAAATGTGTACTAAGATTTTAAGAATTAGTCGTCGTGAACAACACTTTTAATAAAACATCTATACAAGTCTACTAGTTGAATTAACCACAAATTCGCGGTTTTCAGATTTATTCCTGTACTTGTGCTATAAGACCTACCTACCTACCTTTCATGATTCTAGATCAACGGGAAGTACCCTATTTCTTGACAGACACGACGGACAAACAGACAACAAAGTGATCCTATAAGGGTTCCGTTTTTCCTTTTGAGTTACGGAATCCTAAAAATGTATAAAACAACTAACAGCAGATGTTTTCACAGGAAATCAACTACGACTCACCCCGTGGAGGGGTGTCGGTCATCACTGAGAAGGGTGAGATGACGACGTCTCACCTGCTGGTGCAGAAGGCTCGAGCGCCTGACTCCGGCCGGTACACCTGCGCACCGGCAAATGCCAACCCTAGATCCGTTCTCGTCCATGTGTTAAGTGGTAAGTTCCATCTTTCAAACAGTTTCAAACTTACCTTGGGTCTATTACCATGTGGAACTGTGTTATGCCAGAGGGAAGGTCTCACTTGCTGGTGCAGAAGGCTCGAGCACATGACTCCGGCCGGTACACCTGCGCACCAGCTAATGCCAACCCTAGATCCGTTCTCGTCCATGTGTTAAGTGGTAAGTATCCATGAATCATCTGTGTAAATCATGAATCATTGTTTTGGTAATGTTACCTAACACAAATTGACGCTTTCCGATTTTTCCCTTTATTTGTGCTATAAGACCTATTTACCTGCCAAAATTCATGATTCTAGGTCAACGGGAAGTACCCTAGAGGTTTTCTTCACAGGCACGACAGACAGACAGAGAAACAGACAGACAGACCCTAAAAATCATACGATCATTGCTTTACTACTATGAGCTTGGAAAATTAAATTGGATACTACGTACTCTACATTACAAAGTTAAATTGATTTGCATGAAAGACTCGAGTCGAGCGGGACTTTTAAAAGAGGGCATCGTTTACAAAAGACATGCTAACAAGAAAGAGAAATTGAAAACTTACGACGGGCATAAACTTCCTTTTATTATTCCCGGACAAACCCGTATTATTGGATCTAGTCCAAATATGGGCTGAAAATGTGTAAAGATCCCGGAAGAGGTTGCCAGAACTACTCTTTCGTATTGAAACAAACTTATAAAATTACACATTCACATTCTTTTCTATTATAATATATGAGGTCCGTGGATATAGGTTTTTCGAAAATCCCGTTCTTTAGGGTTCCGAACCTCAAAAGGAAAAACGGAACCCTTATAGGATCACTTTGCTGTCTGTAAATTCGCCCGTCCGTCCGTCCGTCGTGTCTGTGAAGAAAACCTATAGAATACTTCCCCTTGACCTAGAATCGTGAAATTTGGCAGGTAGGTAGCTCTTATAGCACAAGTAAAGGAATAAATCCGAAACGGTGAATTTGTGGTTACATCTACATGCATTCTCTATATACCTGTACCACACGTATGGATGGGATGAAAAGATACCAGACAGACAAACAGACAGGCACACTTTCGCATTTATAATATATGTATGTTTATGGATTATAAAAAATTTGTATGGATGACATTGTTATGGATCAGAAACATGGTCACTAAAGTTATCATGGGCTTCATAAGAAAGCTCAGAGTTACTCAGCGGGCAGTTGAGAGAGCTATGCTTGAAGTTTCTCTACGTGATCAAATCAGAAATATGGGGATCCGTAGTAACAGAACAACCGTCATAGCTCAACGATGGTACGGAACCCGACTTGTACTTGAGTCTTGACCGGCTTTTTTCTGTATTATTTCTTTAAAATGTTGGTAACAAGAAGCTCTTTTCATTCAAATGAGCTTCCATTTTGCCCTCCGAAGAAAATCTGTAAGCAGATTTGAATCTGAGGCGTCCTTTGTTACATTACCTCGACTTCAATACAAAATATTCTTTGTAATACAATACTTATATCTATTCAATATTCATATTAAAATGTATTGTCCATTCATACAGTTAATTCACTTTATACAATTGCTTAAAAGATCGTTTTCAATTGAAAAGCGTATCTTGCAAATACTAGCTAGGTTTCAACAATTCAAATTCTAATTTGGAATATTATTATGCTTTATTGAAGAAAGTTTTGGACCTATTATACCTACAACTTACCTAATCTCTATTATTATAAATGCAAAAGTTTTGTTGGTGCTCTTTCATGATTTCAACTCAACGGGTTTCAAAACGTAATCTGGAGCTTTATGAGAGTTATGAATAGGTTTTCGGGTAGGTAATAATATTTATTATAGACTAGCTGATGCCCGCGGTTTCGACCGCGTGGTATTAGCCAATGTCACCAATATTACTAATTACAAACGAAACTATGCTTTCGAATTGAATTTAGAATGTTTATTAAAATGCCCATAGAGTTGTTTGTCTTTGTCGTTTGTATGGGATTACGAGAGAGAGCCCTATTTTTTGTTTTTTTTTTTGAGGAGAATTCGTCATGGGTACCGCCGGCCACGGGGGAGCACAGTCGTTATGTCGGACTCCTACCGACTAATAACCTCACGAAGTTCCATCCCACCGCTGATGACGGAGCACAAGGACCGATAACACCTCGTTACTCCACCAGCGGATGTCCGCCTCAGTAGGCCCACTATATTATAGACAACTGGACTTCGTCTGTGGTGGCGCTTGCTGGCGCGCGTGTTATGCCTTTTTGGAGTGTTTTTTTGTTAGAAGTGGCCGGTTTTTGTATTCTGCTGGTGTTTATTGGTGGTGGAACTGACTGGGAAGCGCTCTAAAGGGGCGCCGCGTGTATCTCGGCGGGCGCTCGCACAGACGAAGTCCATACTTATACATATAGTTTCCCTAACTTGTAAAAAAATACAAACTTGACACTGGCTAATCAGTGTAAAGCCAGACGAGAGAGAGAAAAAAAAGACAACTTTAAACATTTGTTTTTAAAAAAGACAACTTCAAACATTTGTTGTTAAAAAAGACAACTTTAAACATTTGTTGTTGAAAAAGACAACTTTAAACATTTGTTGTTAAAAAAGACAACTTTAAACATTTGTTGTTAAAAAAGACAACTTTAAACATTTGTTGTTAAAAAAGACAACTTTAAACGTTTGTTGTTGTCCACAGGAGAGCACCCAGCAGCGATGCAGCACGGAGGTCAGCTCCGTCTCCAGTACCCACTCTCGGCCGCCCTCCTAAGTGTCATCGTCACCCTCATGGGCTGCTAGTATCATTTAGCTTCATCTAGCTTAAGATGCGGCTTCGTGCAATAGTGTAAGTCCATCAATCAGCCTGTTTGCGTCCACTGCTGGACAATCTGAAACTGATCAAATGAAAGGCTTAATTAGCTTGTATAATTTTTTATAAGTGTTTTACTTACACACAAGGAGATTTCTAAATAATTTTTAAATACATATCACAAATTGTGGAACTGGCACGATTCGAACCTGCATCTTCTGGGAATCGCGCAAAATGCCTTAACAATTAGGCCACAGTTCGCCTTGCTGCCAGTGCCCAAATTTGAGATACCTATTATGTATATTCACCCAGTACTAATTGGCATTAACAGTCGCTTCAGTAAGTTGTGAAAGCGTCTATGTTTTGACTCAGTTCATATAGATCTTGACGGGAATGTGGCGGGTGATTTCAGGGGCAAAATCGATGGTGTTATACGTAGAAAATCAATTAAGAGGAAGATGGATTCACACACAAAGGGTTCCGTACGAAAAAACGTATACACTATTGCACGAATCCGCTTATTTTATGATAAGAAGTACATTAAATATATATTTTGTCAACCATATTGAATATAAAAGCTAAGTTAACAGGGCTCTCTCCGTCACTCGCTTCATACAATCGTAATTCCAATTTCATTTCAATATTAAGCTACCAAAGTCCATGAAGTTTTGCAGACATATTCTAGAAACTAATGTCTGTGTCTGTGGTGTTTTAGATTTTTCTAAAAATATGTAGTTTTAAAATTACAGGGGCTCAAAGATTTGTATGTAAATTTTTAAGACCGCGTAACTTTGAACAGACATAGATATTAGTTTCTAGAATATGTCTGCAAAATTTCATGGACTTTGGTTGCTTAATATTCAAATGAAATTGGAACTACGTTTGTATGAAGCGAGTGACGGAGAGACCCCTCTTAAGACTACGGTCGGCACCGCAACTCAGTCCAGCCGGTATTTTGTTTTCTGCATTTTGTATGAAGCGAAACACATTAAAAATAGACGCGAGTCGGGCTGATTCCGGACGTAATGAACGTAAGTCCATAGGGAAATAGACGCCAGTAACCGCAAGTGGTTTCTAGTTAGGTGGTGCCGCAGAATGAAAAATAAATTAATAGAAATGGCATCTGGTGTCTTTTATTTTCTATGTTTCTTTTAAAAAATTTATCGGTTAATATTCTTTTAATATTATATTATTAATAAACACTCGTGTGTGACATCGCGTAGCAACAGTCTCCATAGATTTTTTTTTGTAAATAATATTAGCCATGCTATTCATGACTAATACTCCCCTTTCCCCTCCAATTAAGCGTAAAGCTTGTGCCAGGAGTGGGTACGACAATAGTGCAACGGGTGGGATTTGAACCGCCCGCCCGACCTTTCGGAATTCAGTCCGCTCCTCAACCGTTGAGCTATCGAGGCTCGAGATATCGAGGCTCTTTAACTATCTAATGTTTTTTAATATACTGAAACATTTCTTTTGAAATTAAATCTTCTTCTCTTCTTCTTGGTTAGCTCTTATTTATCTAGTTTTGGACATAGGCCTCCTGAAATGAAATGAAATTTATTCGCTGAATATGAGTTGCTGAGTTCAAAATAATATTATAACTAAGTTTATGCGACCTTCATATTCTACTTAATAAGCAGGCAATATTTAAATAATAACCTGTGAAATTACAATAATAACCACTGATTATGAAAATAGTTTCTGTAAAATAAAAATAAAATAAAATCGGGCTATCGTATTGCCGGTTTTTACTAACTCACACATACAGAAAATTATTTATATCTCTAGTATAGATTAAAGCAAGTCTTTGAAAACAATGTGAAGCTCAAACTCACGCTCTTGCAGTCCAAAATATTTTTCTACAATTTATGAATGCCAACACTTATTTAAAAACTAATAATTGATAAAAGTGAGGCATTGGTGATAACTCTTTACGCAAAATTAATACCTACTAAGACTACAGACTACAATAGATCCAAACGCCTCCGTCTGAGGATAATAACCATAGAAGAAATTTTTACTATCAACACTTAAACATAAAGAAGTATTTGCATTATCAGAGCCATTAAAGCACCTCATTCCTAAGTTTTCTCATCATTTAAATATTCCTATAAAATTTCTATTAAAATCTTTTACCACTTCAATATCTATTCTATGCGCTGCAAACTAGTGAACTTCTGGGGGCGTTTTTGTGAAACCAGACGTATTTGCATAGTTTAATTTACGTTATTTTGAATGCTAGGATCCTTGACCTTTCTGTGTACGTGTGAAAAGCTAAAAATGTACTACTATTTTAATAAAGAACAGCAGATATCATTTCTATCGTATTCTATGACCTATACGAATTTTGGCTCATAATTAATGTAATATTCAGAAGTCTAACTAGGTAGACTGTGACCTAAAATTTGGTTCGCGAGAGTGTGCAACTTCTATAGGGAATAATTTTACAGGATTGTTGGGAGTGCTTTGCGATGCCACCGTTCGTTGTATGGGCGCTAGTTTTTGGTCAGGGGAAATCTGGCGGAAAATTCCTTGCTGTAAAGCGGAATTCACATTACAAAATTAGTTGCATGAAATAAGTTTCACGACATAAATTTCACTATCAATTCCACGTGCATTGCACGACGAAATAAGACGTTTACACGTGCGATTGATAGTTAAAGCTAATTTCGTGCCACTAATTTCGTAATGTAAATTCCGGTTTAGAGTCGCTATATTTGTCCCTGTATTTAACTGTATTCGTATACTTAAATTTGACATAGATTATTTATAAATTTAATGAATCCTGTAATTAGTATTTTATTAATAAAAACCTTAATAAAAGACATGTTCATAGAAAAAAAATTGTACAGTGAAAAATATCTAAGATATTTCGAAGTAAATTGTAAAAGTAAAAATAGTGAAGCCACGAATGAAAGTTGCTCCTTCGCAATAAAGATGCACAAGGTCAAAAGATCTCAAAAACACAACTCTCTACTTCATCTGTATGCGTCGATCCAATAATGCAAAGGAACAATGTTTTATTGATGGCATTGTAATGGATTACGAGTGATAATTATAATTATTATATTATTGAGTTTGACCAATATGTATGTTACTTAATACTTAGGTAAAATAAAATATATATTAAATATAAGAAAATGAGCATTTCAAATTAAAATTATTAAGATATATTGATTTATTTATTTCATAGACATTAATTATTATTGTGATGATTTTGATTTTGGTTATGATATTATTAAAGTTCTACTTCTAAACTATCAGTTGCCATCTTCATACTTTTACAGTTTAACGTAAATTGAGTGTTAGCTGAAAACTTACAGTCAGGGCTCCGAGTATAAATTTTCAAGTTAACTAGAACATAAATCTGCCAAAATTGAGATTTTAAACGTGCTCAAACACATCATTTTCCCATTAGTGTTTCGTTTATACTAAATAATATATATATACGTATAGTTAACGTTAACTTGAGACATTTGTATAGCTCAGAACCTTGAGTGTGACTTTCAAGTTAACGTTAATCATGCGTCTATATGACAAAAATGGAAATCATGATTACAAGTTAACTCCATAACGAATGACCGATTTGCTCAGGTTAACGTTAACTTGAAAAATTACTCTGGGCACAATACAATAAACCTCATTCTCGGTTGGCCTGCAACGCAATATAAATAATTAATTAATATTTCCTCCCAAACATTTCGTTGAATTCGCATCGTTTGATTGGTAAATAGTAATGTTTATTGAACAAACTGTTTGGTTATTCCATTTTTGTGCTAATAAGGTTTTAATTTTGTTCGAATTATTTTTAATCAACGCTATGCTCGTAAATGAATTATTTACTTCCACAGATGAGTCATAATGACTTTAATACCTACGTAATCAAATTGAAGTCCAAATGCATATCCAGTTTTATTAAAAAAAAAAATGAAAACCATGACTGTCCTGCTGAAAAACGTAAAATTTACGTAGAGCGACGAAACGAAGAACTAAACTAACGTAAAAATTTTCATATTTGAAAATGGTTCCGTACAACCGTCATAATGATTTTTTTACAATTTACAGCTATTGAAATATTAAAACTTTTGTTGGATTAAATGATGGAGAGGCGTTGTAGGAGACGTCTTCAATTGGTGAAGGCTTATGATCGACTCCCTATGGACTAACATTAATAATTATAATGAAATCTTACATGCTATTGTTTTAATAATATTTCTTAATCTAACCTAAATAATTTTGTATCGCCTTTTGTTCAAATTCAACGCGCAAGCAACCTACATATTACACTATTGTGATAATATTGTGAGAATTCCGATAACCCATATATGAAGTTATGGTGAAATAAATAACTCAATCAATCAATCAACCTGTTTGCGTCCACTGTTGGGTATAGGCCTTCCCAAAAGCGCCACCACACACGATCCTCCGCCTTCCTTATCCACCCACTTCCCGCTACCTTCTTAAGGTCACCAGTCCAGTGGGTTGGAGGTGGTCTCACTCTGCGCTTGCTGATACGCGGTCTCCACTCCAGAACACGCCTGCCCCAGCGGCCATCAGTTCTGCGGAAAACGTGGCCAGCCCATAATTAAACTCACAATATATTAACCCTGAACAAATAACTCACATAATCCATACTAATATTATAAATGCGAAAGTGTGTCTGTCTGTCTGTCTGTCTGCAACGTTTTCACGGCCCAACCGCTGAACGGATTTTATTGTTTGGTACAGACATGGGATACATCCCGGGGATGGACATAGACTACATTTTATCCCGGAAAATCAAAGAGTTCCTGCGGGGTTTTATAAAACCGAAATCCACACGGGCAAAGCCGCGGTCATCTTCTATTATTCTATAAACCCAGAAAACATTACACTTACAGACCTTTTTTGGTAGTCGTGTAATTAATTGCTTAATCGTGGTTTAATTTGAGTTATCATCAAGATAGACGCTCTGCCGGTGAGTCTTGTGCCTAATATCCATTTCTTCAATTAACAAATAGATTAACACCCGTATTCACAAACGTTACTAAGAGGTCTCATAGTGCGCTCGAACGCACAGTGTCGGTTCCACCAACCAGATGACTGTATCACGTCAATTTACAATGATCTGATTGGTGGAACCTACACTATGCGTTCGAGTGCACTGTGAGACCTCATAGTAATGATTGTGAATACGGCCGACAATCTACTTGTAAGTAAGTCTGAAATTATTTTACCTTTATTTGAAACTAGAGGATGCCTGCGACTTCGTCCGCGTGGATATAGGTTTTTAAAGATCCCGTGGGAACTGTTAGATTTTCCGGGATAAAAAGTTGCCTTTGTCCGCCCCCGGGATATAAGCTAACCCTGTACAAATTTCGTCAGAATCGGTCAAACTGTTGGGCCGTGAAAAGGTAGCAGACAGACAGACATACTTTCGCATTTATAATATTAAGTATGTATTGCTACATATTTCTGTCTTTTGGTTATCAGTTTATTTGTATGTCTACATGGGTAAACATCAATAAAATAAAACTTTCGGAATCGAGTTGGCATGAATTCAAATATAAAAGATAAAATTTATACACCCCATAAATAAAGAGATGCAGTAGGTATCTCTTGGCTGCGTTTTATCAATCGCTTACCAATATGAAAACAAATTAAAAAGAGTCGATGCAGAGTCAAAGGAGCTTTCTCTTTGACATTTATATTTGCAAAATCATAATATTTACTCCTCAAGTAATTTAAATAGAACTGTGTCTACTTTGATCTACTCTATCTTTCATACTTATTACACAGCTATGCATTTCAATTGAGTATTTATAGATCTATGTTGAAAAAAAAGATTCCGACGAATTGAGAACCTCCTCCTTTTCAACCCCGGACCCAAAAAGAGGGGGTGTTATAAGTTTGACGTGTGTATCTGTGTATCTGTCTGTGGCATCGTAGCTCCTAAACGAATGAACCGATTTTAATTCAGTTTTTTTTTTGTTTGAAAGGTCTCTTGATAGAGAGTATTCTTAGCTATAATCGAAGAAAATCGGTTCAGCCGTTTGAAAGTTATCAGCTCTTTTCTAGATTTTTTAGAGGTTTTGTGTCAGGGGTTTTTTTAAATTTTAAGTTATTAGAAGTTGGTTAATAACATCATCATATCTTTAACCAAAAATAAAATTTGATTCAAATTTTACCGATTTCGAACCGAAACAGATTGGAAAGCGAAATTTAAAATGACGGTCGTAATACGAAACCTTCTAATAAAAAGATGGCGGAGTCTCCAAATCTATGTCAAGGTTTTTCGGACTTTCAGCATTCAAGACCATAAATGCTTTTGTGTATCGTCACAATATTTTCTTTTAAAGGTCAAAGGTCAGTTTGAAATAAAATAATTTTATTTTTGATGTATTTAATCGTACGGCATTTTATTTATAATAAGCGTGTTATGCCAGTAACGAAAACACTTCAAAATAATTGAAAACATCATTTGTGGTTCATTTTGATACACCTTCTACTCCTGTATCTACGTACCATATTACACAAATAATAATTATTTTAACTATATTTTTATATATACCTACATAAATAATTAGTAGGAAGGTTATATATTATATTTATATAATTAAAATACCTGCTAAAAAAGTTTGCGAAGTTGAAGTGATAATGGGCAGGACACAGTTCGAAAAACTGATAAACGTTGGGCTCCCAAGATCCCTACAAGGGGTTTATGCCCAGCAGTGGACGTCTATCAATTGATGATGATGATGATGAGATACAAAAACTGTGACCTTAAATTTATTCCTCAAATAAATATTATTTGACGATTGAAAACATGGCCCTTATTATGATTAGAGAGAAACACAAAACGTTCCGACATGCCACTCCACTATAATGTCTTTAATACAGCACAGTAAATATGTTTCCACTTTAAGCTTAGGTTTTTCGTACCCATTTTTGCGTTGTCGGTTAAAAATAGCGCGCAAAATAAATTCAAAAATATTCCTAAGTCAAGCAATATGGATTCCAATTTGCCAAAGCTCTTTAAAATCCATCAACTCGAGTGCTATAAAAGAAAGATTGAAAAAGACAATCGAGAAGCACTCGTCGAAAAGCCGTCGAAACCTCTCCGTGAAGCCGTGTCAAGGCTTTTCGGTCAGATTTCCAAGTATTCAATAACCGTTGATATAGGAACGAAGATACGCAGTTGGTTAGAAACATCAAGACAATTGGAATATTTTTTTTTATAAAAAAGAATATTAGCCATATTAGTCATCACTAATATTCCCCTTTCCCCTCCAACTAAGCGTAAAGCTTGTGCTAGGAGTGGGTACGACAATAGTGCAACGGGTGGGATTTGAACCGCCGATCTTTCGGATTTAACCGTTGAGCTATTGAGGCTAAATAAGGTCATATTTTTCGAGTCGCTTTTCAAGCACTTAGGTATACCCATTCCTGTTATGTCATACCGCTGCACAGAAGACACAATAGTACAGGTACAACACTATTTTCAATCGATAGATCCTATCTGTTGAAAATGGTGATGACTGATGGATCTTATCTTGTAGGGATCCAAAGCCTGAATTGGGAATTGAGAACCTGACCCTTTCTCTGAAGTTGTCAAAAATTGATAGCTTTCATCCAAATATTTATCGTATTATCATTTGGTAAGCGTTGGCAAACAAATTAGCGCGTTTAACCTAAAATTGCATGAAAAAGTTTCTAATACGTGTATCTTGGTTTTGTATATCAATGTCAGTACAATGTTTTATGTATTGCCATTTATTCCAAAGGTCAGGCCGGCCGCAAAGCCAAAGGTCCCGGAATAACAAGGGAATATAAGTTTACGACCGGACGGAACTGTTATTTGTAGTTTATTTCGGTGCCTACTGCTTTGATCCTCAATTATTAGATCTATGTGACGGATTTAGTGGTTAAGGTGCAGACAGACTACTGTGTTGTAGTGAGTTGTAAGTTACGGCGCACCCTTGATCTTAGATTCCATTATCATCATCTTAGATCAGCATCAAAGGCCAGAACGCCTCAACAGACTAAAAATGACGGACTATAAAGTATAAAATACTTTTAAAATTTAAAACGAAAAACTTGAGACTCATGCAATAGGTAATAAAGAGTGACTTAGCGAGTTGCTTTCGTTGATAAACTGTCGCAGACGTTCATATCATTCATCATCATCGCGTGCCTTCTTCGAAACGAAGTTTGGCGATCATCAACCGAAAACTTTCTCTATTTAAAGCCGCCTCTTTCAACTTCGGGGAACTAAGCCCTGTCAACCCCCTTATATCGTCCAACCATTTGCGTCTCTGGCAACCTTGAGCTCTTTTGCCTGCAATTCTCCCTTCCAACACTAATCTTGGGAATGAGAATTGTCCTCCTCTCTGTAAATGCCCAAAGAAAGCGAGCTTCCTTCGCATGATGGTGGACATGAGTTCTCACATCATTCTCAGAGTTGTAAAATTGTTTGTAACTTATGTGTATGTTTATTAATTGCGTGCGCCTTAACGTTTTACGTTTTGAATCTTACAAGTATCTATAAGCTGACTGGAATGATTATTTTATGACTTTTGTTTTATGATTTTTATGTTCTAAAAATCTGGTAGTTACTTTTTTTTCCTGTACCTTTACCACTGAATGAATGAATTTACCAATAAGTTGTTGTTGCTGTATGCTATTTGTTTTACAATCCAATGCCAGACTAAGTATATCGCCTTCGAGTCACGAGCACGAAGCTCTATATTCTACAACTTAATGTGTTTGCACCTTTATGTGTTCTATTTTTATATTGATTTACACGTTTACTTTACTGCTTGTATATTTTATACATTGCTTTTTTACTTATACATTTTTGTTTTGTAAAAATGGTAATTAGGCTTGCACTATTAAATAAAATTTAAAAGTGTAGGTTTTATATTTTATGTGAACCATAAAAAACTTTTATTATCATACTCCTTTTATTTTTATTTAGTACTTAATTAAGTTTTGAATTAGTATAGTTTGTATATATTTTGTTAATAACAATTATATTTTGAGCTAAAATATAAGTAAAGCATTTCAATTGCATTATTGTGAAGTGTATTAAAAATAAGGTAAAATAATTCATTATGGTTGAAAATGAAAAATTAATTTTCATTACGAATTCCGTTATAATCAGCCTTAACTAAGAACGATTGTTATAGTATAATTAATATTAATGAATTATGTAAATAATAATTAATGTTTATAAATTAATAATAATACGCAAGTAGACCAAACTCAGTTAATTAGGTTGAATCGACAAATTGATAAAGGATTAAGTTACACGTTAATTAATTACTTTAATTAATAATTACACCTGAATTATAGATTATACTTTGTTACTTGAAGACATAATAGGCAAGAATGATTTAATAATAGACTAGTGGATTTAGGTTTTTCGAAATCCCGTGGGACTCTTTGATTTTCCGGGATAAAAGTAGCCTTTGTTCCAATCACAAAAATCCATATCTATGGTTCTAATCAAGGATATTATCTATCTCCATTCCAAATTTCAGTCAAATCTGTGTAGTAGTTTTTGCGTGAAGGAGTAACAAACATACACACACACATACACATACACACAAACTTTCGACTTTATAATATTATATAATTAGTTTGACGATGCAAGACCAAGGTATTAGTTAGTTTTTAGTTTGGTCCTACGTAGATTTTTTTTAGAAACGTGATTTTTCGAAAATTCGCAAGTTTTTGGCAATAACTCATTTTTTTTTTTTTACTGAATGGCTTTTTAGTTAAAGAACGGCAGATTGATGACAAACATTTGCAGTACCAGAGAAACCGCCAATGCGTTGCTGACTTTAAAATTTACTCTAAAATAATAAGTAAAATTAATTTACTCTAAAATAAATAAATAAAAAAGTAAGTCAAATACGGATTCGTTTTTTTTTTTGATGGCTTATATAATTGTATCTAGTAATAGATGTATCTAGTAGTAATAAGAGCAAATCCTTTTGGGGTTGTCGCTGTTCATTTGGGAATAAAATACTTGAAAGGATCACGAAAATTGACACGTCCTTTTACGCAAATTGTTAAAGGTCGGCAGGCTTAGTACGAGTTCACATCTCGACAACGTTAACAGATTTCGACTGTCAAAAAAGTATATCATGAGACTAAATTGGACCTAGCTCTACATATTTTGAGGTTCGAGTTCGCCCATTAATCTACACTCGACAGATAAGACTCTAAACAGAAACATAGTACATATAACTTACATAAATAACACTAAGCAGAAACATTGTAAAACTTACGTAAACATAATTTATTATGACGACCAGCTGGTAGGTACATGGCACAATGGTAACCAGTGTAGTCTAATAATAAATACTTGGGGGTCACGACTTTGAAAATCACAGTTACTAACTTGCAAAGCTAAATAACAGGGCTAACTTGCAAAAATAAATTAAAACCATAGTGCTGAATAAGCAATTTTTAAAATTAATCACATTTAGGTCCACATCATTCTGAGGTTATAAAGTTAAAATCATAATTTATTCATTTCAACAAGTAAACTAGAGTGATTCTAGCAACATTTTTTAATGCAAACTCTACTGAGAAGAGCCGGCAAGAAACTCAGCACTTGCTTTTTTCAAATCATAAAAAATTTCAATATGTACCTAACAATACACTACACCACCTTGTGAACCGCTGAAATCTCAGCCCAGGCTCACTAAGGAATTCATCTATTATTGTATTGCTGAACGACTGACTGCAGAGCTTTTCGACGTCCGAATTCCATCAGCGTTATCGAGATCTGTAAACTTTTACTAGGGGTACTGGTAAATACCGAGCCCCTAGAGAGGTGACCGTCCATTTTCCACGAAAAGAAAGTAAAATTTCGTTAAGGATTTGGCGACTTTCCTTCCCGGTCCCTTTGGAGCTTATCAACATAAATTATTACAACATAGTGCCAATGTTTAAGGCTTCAGCTCGGATTTTTATTTACCAAAAAAAAACGGCCAAGTGTGAGTTGGGTATTTTTTCCAACATTTTGCACAATAAATCAAAAAATTTAAATTATACATAAAAATAAATAAAAATCTGTTTTAGAATGTACAGGTAAAGCCTTTTCATATGATACTCCACTTGGTATAGTTGAACTTTGAAAATTAAAACACATTTTAATTTTTTTTGGTGTTATCATAAATTCGCGGTTTTCAGATTTATTCCTGTACTAGTGCTATAAGACCTACCTACTCGCCGGACGGACGGACAGTCAGACAGACAGACAAAACAAAGTGATCCTATAAGGGTTCCATTTTTCCTTTTGAGGTACGGAACCCTAAAAATTAGTAAATTCTAAAATACAAACATTTATTTTTGAACTGAAGACTTGGCCTTTTTTGTAAAAGCAGTAGAGACAGGGAAGTCCTGATTGTCACGTTGTTTTTGTGATTGGCTGATATTATGTGATTCTTGCAATAATGTACATTAGAACCAATAGTAAGAGAGTGTGAGCCAATCAACACCCCACCACCAAAGATACCACCAAACTTTGGTGATATCTCTAGACTTGCTTTAAAATATCGCCTAGCAAAGTTTTAATGTAAAATATTCATAGAAAAAATTAACAGCGTTGGACACCGGACAATTTTAAAAGCTCTGGCTTCTAATAAAATAGAAGTTAAACATAGTTAAACTTCGGTCTAAGTGGACCAGTTTTAAGTTACTCTCGTCACAATTGAGTAAGTTTTTAGTGAAATAAAACGTGCATAAGTGTGTCATACTTGATCTTTGCACTTTGTCAATTCAACCATTATTTGATATTAAAGGCTAACATGACGCTAGCAATATTTTAATCTATTTTTTTTTCTTAAAAAAAACAATTTGATTACACTCATTAGTTACACCATTTAAGCTACAGCCACACCAGCGCGTTATGAACGCGGGATGCGGGACGCGATGCGGGAGCGTCCACGACGCGATGCGGGAGCGTCCACGACGCGAATCTATGCGTTAACACTTACGCGACTACAATATGAATTGCGAATTTGTTAGTGCATTGTTGCTGATGACTAGACACGTGTGTCCCACTTTGCAGAGGCGATCGGATCGCGTTGTACTCACATGTAGTACGCGACAGGTCGAGATGGCAATCGATGTATGAGGCGGGAGGACGCCACCCGCACCGGGTTAGTGCGGGGGCTGCGCGGGTGTGTGGGGCGTCCGCACCCCGATTGCCAACTTGACCTGTCGCGTACTATACTGTGTCCATGGTGCTATTAAATATCGTGGGAGGCGACCTCCGCGCGGCTGATGTTCCCGCTTCGCAGTCGCTTTGGTCGCGTAGATTTGGATGATGCTTTACTTAATTCTTTCACCTTATTTACGTATGTATAATATATCTAATCTGTGTTGTAAACGAATAATCAATTATTATGTTAGTCATGATTGATTGCTAGCGTCAAATTAGTCCATTGGTTCAACCACTTTATAAAAGTAAACACTAGCTCCTAGTTTATAATATTGTAACGAAGTTCTCACTACAAAATAGTAGGTAAATATAATTTGTATAATTACTTAATACGTAAAATTAAGTAGGTACGTATAGAGTAAGGTTGTAAGTATTTAGAGAAAATAACGATTATTTAAAATAATAAAAGTAATTAATTAATTTTAATTAAACTAATTTGTTTTTAATATTTAAATAATGACGGAAAGGAGGTTGTGTAAATAGGTATTGGTTGAGATGTTATTTAAGTAAATAAACTTATTGATCGTCGATTATGTTTTGTTTTATTTATCTACCTCAGAACCATGACCCAAACATCGTTTTATACATAGTGTAATGTGAAATAATTATTATTACTGATAAGTATACCATAGAAAAAACACGAAAAAAATATGAAAAAACTTTTTTTAATTTAAGTTTGCAATGTGTTACAAGTAAAACATTTGACTGATGCTAGAGGTCAACGAACGTTACGTAAATAGGCCACATGGAGCCAACTCAAACTACTGGACGGATCGGAATGAAAGGCACGCAGATAGCTATTATGTCGTAAACACCCGCTAAGAAAGTGTTTTTAAAAATTCAACCCCTATAGAGGTAAAATAAGGTTTGGAAATTTGTGTAACCCACGCGGCCGAAGTTACAGGCATAGAATAGAATAGATTTTTATTCAAATAAACTTTTACAAGTGCTTTTGAATCGTCAAATAATTTACCACTGGTTCGGAATGCCGTTCCTACCAAGAAGAACCAGCAAGAAACTCGGCGGTAACATATTAAGCTAGTCATCATATAAATCGTGACTTATCCGTTATTTACATTATGGTATAACATTTCGTAATAGCACGAAATAAACCTAAAAAGTCGAGGATCCTGAAAACGAAATTTCAAGGGGTGTTACTAACTATATACAAAAGGCTCAAAGAATGACAATATTTATTAATAAAACGGCACAATAAAAGCAAGAGTAACCGATATTAAGGAATAAAGTAAACAAGGTGACGAGGGTAGGTAGGGTAAAGTAGGGTAGGGTAGAGAGGGTCACAGACCGCTAATCGGTGGCATTAACAGATAATGCCTTCACGAATGGATTCGTGGTCTGAATTGATATCTTTTTGATGGGCGATTTGGTGACCCATTAAAATACACTGCCTATATACACAGAAATTTACGATTTAAATTCATTCATACTTACGAAATCTGAAAAAAAAAAAACCAGCCAAGTGCGAGTCGGACTCGCGCAATAAGGATTCCGTACTCTGGTTAAATGGCATGGTACATGACAAGAGAGGTAAAGGCGATCAAAGGAAGGGTTGACAAAGTTTCCTATCCCGTGTTTAATTCATTCAATTTCAGCCCTTAAGGGGATAAAATAGGGATTTTAAATTTGTGTAGTCCACTCAGACGAAGTTGCGAGAATAAGTTAGTATAGGAGATAATGTAGAAGATCCTAGGTACCTACGTAAAAAGGCAACAAAGAAAGGTAGTACGTCTTTTTTGACGTGACAACGTCTTATAATTCGATAGAGCCGGCTGCACGCACGAAAAAACATGACTCATGCGGCGTTATCTCGCTCTGAGGCGTTCCATGTAAGGCTTGAAGTGCAAGCGAGAGCGCGGAACGAGCGACAAAGAAACACAATCGGCCTTTGTTGTCACGTTCAACTATCGTCAGTAAACCGACTTTACAGACAACCAATTTTTTTAAAGAATATTAGTCATGTTAGTTTAGTTAACATAACTAACATTAGTTAGTTTATCATGATGACTAATATTCCCCTTTCCCCTCCAACTAAGCGTAAATCTTGTGATAGGGGTAAGTACAACAATAGTGCAACGGGTGGGGTTTGAACCGGCGACTTCGAGTTTCAGTCCACTCTTTACCCGTTGAGCTATCGAGGCTCTACGAACTAAAATAGATGCTCCTATGAAGTGCATACAAGCAATGAGGTTATAGTATCATCCATCACAAGCCATTAAAACTTGTACCGAGCTCACTTTCAGAGCGTTCCCGTAATGAAAAGCCAAACTTGCACCGCCGACTGCCGAGCTGCGGATAATATAGCTTACTTTGAATAATAAACACGAGGATTACGGACAACTTTCGCTCCAGAACCTGCCTTTCTGAGCTTTTGTGGAAGATTTTAACAGGGCTCTCTCCGTCACTCGTTTCATACAATCGTAGTTCCAATTTCATTTGAATATTAAGCAACCAAAGTCCATGAAATTTGCGGACATATTCTAAATACTAATATCTGTGTCTGTGGTGTTTTAGATTTTTCTATAAATATGTAGTTTTAAAATTACAGGGGCTCAAAGATTTGTATGAAATTTTTTAAGACCGCGTAACTTTGAAACCGAATATTTTAACAGAAATCTGGAAAACCCCCTTTATAATTAATGTGATTAGTGTGACTAAATGATATAGTATGACTTTTTTGAAGTGGGTTAAAAATGGACCTTAATGTCATTGATTTTAAGTCAGAAATTTTACACCTATGCTTTTTCCATGAGCATACTTTAATGAAATTAATAGATTTTTTAAATCGTGTGCACAAAAAAATAAAAACAGTGGGCTTAGTGTTTCTTGAATTTAACATAATTCATACAATATTGCAGGCACAGGTTTCAAATTATAGCTAAAAAATACATTATGAGTTACGTAAAATTTCATACAAATCCCTAACGTAATAAACGTAATGGGAAAAAATGTACGCATGACAAAATTGTGTCAAGGATATTACGATGTTAACTGAAAAATATAAAAACATCTCGCTAACACAGCATAGGTACGAGAAATATATACAGAACGAAAACTCTTACGTACAGAGAAATATTAGTATACATACTGTTTGTAAAATTACAAAATATCACGATATTTTTCTTCCTTTTCTTCTTTCCTCAAGATATTTTTCTTCTCCGTTAAAGAAAGTGTTATTTTACTTGTTTTAAATGTACAAAGGTCTAAAAAGTTAGAGGTGCGTGCCCTGGATCGAATCCCCGACCTCCTGAGAAAGAGACTGACGTCCACAAGACTGTCGGCACGCAAATACTCTCTCTTACTATAGTGAAAAAGTTGAAAACTAAAACCCGACTGCGATCGTCTTAATAAACGGTGAAATATTAGAAAAAAATTGTTTTTCTGTCCCTTGGCATATTTTAATGTTGTTGTACATTTATATTCATGAGCTCAGATTTTTCTCCTCTTTCATTTGACATCTCACTCAATAGCTAAAAAATTTTTTGGAGACCTCCACTTTTTTTGATGTAACATCCGTTAGGTCAATTTTTTCGTATAAAATATAGCCTATGCCACTCGGACCTGTACAAGGAATCAATTGACACCTTATTCATCAAAATCAGACCAGTAGATTAGGCACTACGGTGGAGCACACAGAATCTGGATACAAACATACATACGTCATAGACTGCTAAAATCCCTTCCTTTTGGCGTTGCCGCAGTCGAGTAAAAAACTAAAATGAAACATACAAACCTCATGCCTGCTAAGCCCAAAACCTTTTCGCATTCGGCTGAAAAATTGATTTGCATTCGTCAGCGTCCATTTGGGGTTAAACATTTGAATTGAGAAGCAAAAAAACTAAAACGCCCTTTTAGGCAAATTGTAAGGAACTGGCAAATGGTAGCGCAAAGATAAGTCTTTTCTAGTGAAGAGAATATAAAGTGTTCAACCCCTTTGAAAGGGTAGATATTTCCGTGATTTACATAATACTTTATTATAATAAATTACAGATTTTTATTTGACTTTCATCATCAACTTGACCCGTCCTTCCGTGTCTCCCTTTATAATGAGAAGGCCGTAGTCCACCTTGCTTGCCAAGTGACAGGACTTCACATACCTTTTATAGTTTCTATAGTTTTTTATACATCGATGATTTAAATGTACCTTTTATAGTTTCTATAGTTTTTATAGTATTTAAATGAAACATTATGCGAATGACAAATGTAAATTAAAAATTTATAACACCACCGACAAGTGAAGGTTACAGTAACTAGAAAAAAGCTGATAACTTTCAAACGGCTGAACCGATTTTCTTGGATTATAGCTAAGAACACTCTCGATCAAGCCACCTTTCAACCGAAAAAATCTAAATAAAAATCGGTTCATTAGTTTAGCAGCTACGATGCCACAGACAGATACACATATCAAACTTATAACACCCCTCTTTTTGGGTCGGGGGTTGAAAATGTATCAATGTGAATTAAGCTAAGATTAAAATTTCATCACATCCTATCTCAGCAAATCACAACCATTAAAATGCTAAACTAACCAACCTCTGAATTAATATAGCTTAGTTAGAATAATAAACATGTGGATTATGGAGCGAGGTAACTTTCCGCGGGTAACCTCGGCATTTGAGAGTGACCCGTAACTAAACTTTGTTATTATATTTTCATTTGGAGTTGAATCACATTTCATTCAATGGTAATATTATAATACGTAGAAAGATTGGTTCAATTTATTTAATAACTAGCCGATGCCCGCGACTTCGTCCGAGTGGATTTAGGTTTTTCGAAATCCCGTGGGAACTCTTTGACTTTCCGGGATAAAAAGTAGCCTATGTGCTAATCCAGGGTATAATCCAGTATAATCTATTGCCATTCTAAATTTCAGCCCAATCCGTCCAGTATTTTTTGCGTGAAGGAGTAACATTTCAAACACACACACACACACACACACACACACACACACACACACACACACACACACACACACATACACACAAACTTTCGGCTTTATAATATTATTTTGAATGTTAGTGTGTCTAATTTGATAGATACTCACTTATCACTAAAAGAGATATTAGGACTCATTTGAAATACAACTGTCTGTCTACTTGCATTTAAAAAACAAATTATCATCATCATGATCAACCCATCGCCGGCTCACTACTAAGCACGGGTCTACTCTCAGAATGAGAAGAGTATGCCCATAATTGACCAAGCTGCACTGAAAAAGTGGGGATTTGCAAGCTTCGCAAATAATATGGAGAACCCTCAGGCATGCAGGTTTCTCCATTAAAACAAATAATATACTTATGATATTTAATTGCTTCAAACGTACAAATCTTCGAAGTTAGAAGTGCGTGACGGGGATCGAGCCCCCGACCTTCCGAATAGGAGCCCGACCGACGTCGGTCGACCGATTGATGTAATTAATACATTCAAAAAACGCACTAAGTACCTACTTAACCTATACGGGCTAAGTAAACGGTTTTTGGAAAACTTTTCGCAAATCATTCATCATTTTAGATGAATGGTATAAACTGTTTCTCACAATACAATTGCATGACTTGGAAGATCCGCGAACGTGCAATACCTTCCTAATGTTTCGCGGAAACTTGCCGTTTGAAGAAAATAGCTTTGAAGATATTATTTTCATGAAAAAAAAAAATACACATTTATTATCTGTTTTTTTAACACCAACCAACAGTCTACAACAACCAATTTTGGCTACACAAAAATAATGAAATACATATATTTTATCATTGCCATTGTAGACCCACTTAGTGATTATCACAGCTTGCGATGTTGTGCCACAGTTAGGAGAAAAAACGAAAAAGGATCCGGGGAGAAGGGAGACCTCCTTCTCTTTTTGAGGTCAGTTAAAAATCAAAATCAATTGTTTTTAACCCCCGACCCAAAAAGAGGGGTGTTATAAGTTTGACGTGTGTATCTGTGTATCTGTGTGTCTGTGTATCTGTGTATCTGTGTGTCTGTGTATCTGTGTATCTGTGTATCTGTCTATCTGTGTATCTGTGTATCTGTCTGTGGCATCGTAGCGCCTTAACGAATAAACCGATTTTAATTTAGTTTTTTTTGTTTGAAAGGTGGCTTGATCGAGAGTGTTCTTAGCTATAATCTAAAAAAATTGGTTCAGCCGTTTAAGAGTTATCAGCTCTTTTCTAGTTTTCTTGTAGAAAAGGTTAGATAACCGTTAGGTTCATAATATTATGTCAATAGACAAATGTCAAGCTGTCAAGATGGACGTTGCCTAAATATATAATTTTTATTTGAAAATGATGTTTTGGAAAACTCAGATACTTTGGATCGTCGGGGGTGTTATAAATTTTTAATTTACACTTGTTATCGATTATTTCCAAAATAATGGAAATGGTTATAATAATCGATCATCTTTTAAAGTAACTTTCGATTCTTACCAATTTCTTTTTTTTAACCCCCGACCCAATAAGAAGGGTGTTATAAATTTGACGTGTGTATCTGTGTATCTGTCTGTGGCATCGTAGCTCCTAAACCAATGAACCGATTTTAATTTAGTTTATTTGTTTGAAAGGTGGCTTGATCGAGAGTGTTCTTAGCTATAATCGAAGATTTTTAAATTTCGAGTTATCTTTAATTTTTGCTACTATCTACTGACTCATAAAATTTGGTACAATACGAGTCCCAAACGCCCCTAAAGAAACTTTGCTTCATAAAACACATTTTACAGGTAAAAATACCGTTTTACCTAAATAAATACATTTAGGTTTTAATTAATTGAATTTCCTTTCCACTTTTGGTAAGTTAGAAAAACAGAGGGAACTCAAAGGAGTAACGCCGCAAGCGCAAAGTGGCACCACTTAATTCTTCTTCCGTACTAAAGAGGGGTCTCTCCGTCACTCGCTCCATACATACGTAGTTCGTCTCTCATTGGAATACTAACCAATCATACTCAATGGAATTTTCTAGAAACGTTGCGGCAACTAATATCTATGCCTGTGAATTTCCAGATTTCCGTTAAAATATTCGGTTTCAAAGTTACGCGGTCTTAAATTTTTTTAGTAATTTAGAGCCCCTGTAATTTTAAAACTACATATTTTTATTAAAATCTAAAACACCACCGGCACAGATATTAGATTCTAGAATATGTCTGCAAAATTTCATGGACTTTGGTTGCTTAATATTCAAATGAAATTGGGACTACGATTGTATGGAGTGAGTGACGGAGAGAGCCCTGTTAAGGGATCTCTTTATAAGGCGAAATGTTGAGGTATCATTCCATTCTGAGCCCTTTACCCGTACAGCCTATTGATTTCACCCTGGGTAGAGTGACTATGTGGTACTAACTTTATGGGAATTTATAATCTGCCATCCTATTTCTCAAAAGCCTAGAGCATCGCAGAGACATAACGTGTTCTACTTTAGGTGTTCTTGCCTTTTTATTAACCCCCGACCCAAAAAGAGGGGTGTTATAAGTTTGACGTGTGTGTCTGTGTATCTGTGTATGTCTGTGGCATCGTAGCGCCTAAACGAATGAACCGATTTTAATTTAGTTTTTTTTGTTTGAAAGATGGCTTGATCGAGAGTGTTCTTAGCTATAATCCAAGAAAATCGGTTCAGCCATTTGAAAGTTATCAGCTCTTTTCTAGTTACTGTAACCTTCACTTGTCGGGGGTGTTATAAATTTTTAATTTACACTTGTTATTATTCAGATACAAGTTAGCCCTTGACTGCAATCTCACCTAGTGGTAATTAGTTCCCGCTAGATTTCAAAATAGGAGCGGACAACTAATTCTTAAAAACTCTTCAAGGCATTGGCGGTTCTTCACGGAGTTGTTAATAGCACAAATTATGTGTGCGTCTTATGATAAGAATGTACCTATTGAATTATATACCACCGCTGGATTCAAGCAGCGCAAGACCGTGGAGTGTATGTAGATGACAATGATGATTATCACACTAATATTATAAAGGAGAAAGTTTGTATATGTGTGTGTGTGTGTGTATGATTATTACTACTTCACGCAAAAATTACTGGACGGATTGGGCTGAAATTTAGAATGGCAATAGATTATACCCTGGATTAGCACATAGGCTACTTTTTATCCCGGAAAATCAAAGAGTTCCCACGGGATTTCAAAAACCTAAATCCACGCGGGCGAAGTCGCGGGCATCGGCTAGTGATATATATTGGTGAAGTGTTGGTAAATTACAAACTAAAAAATATGTATTGTTCCTAATGACCTTTGCAAGATGGTCACCCTACAACCTTTTATGAGTTGCAAATCTCTTTAGTTACCAAACCGCGACTAATGCAGTGGAGCGTATTTTCGGGAACGAATCCGCCAGATTTACTGAAAGGTTATCTGAGATTCCCGTTTACCCATTATTTTTCACTTATGTGTTATTACTGTCATAAAACGGTAATAATATATCTCTTTTTATATTTAGGGGAATTCCGGGAGACTTGGACCACTTTTTATTTAAAATGTCTTTTTTTTGCTCTCTCGTCTGGCTTTACAAATATTAGCCAATGTCAAGTTTGTAGTTATTTGTAACAAGTTAGGAAAACTATACAAGTATGGACCCCGTCTGTGCCGGCGCTCGCCGACATACGCACGGCACCCCCTTAGAGTGCTTTCCAGTCAGTTTTAACAAAAAAAAACACTCCAAAAAGGCAGAGAACGCCCGCCAGCCAACACCAACGCAGACGAAGTCCTTAAAATGTCATATTTTATTAATCTTATAAATAGGTTGTAGAGATTAAAAAGTAATTTAAAGTGTTAGGGTTTAATTTAGGCCCACTTTTACATTATTACTTTTTCAATATAATAATACTGTAAAATTGTATACAGATTTTGACAAGAAATGAGATACGAGTCAACTCATCCCACCATCAGGGACATTTGAACGGAGGTCGGTGGAGAGGTGCCCACTGTTTTTAGAGAGGAAAAAAAAATTTAAAGCTTAAATCACAAATTTACTACCTTAAATATCACAAAATGAAGTCATTATTTAAAAAAAACAAAGGTAAGTATGTAAAATTTTGACATACTTTATCTTAAATATTCCTCAGTAGTCAACATAATTTTCAAATATTTTGTTAACAAAATTAAACATTTCGACAACTAAACTTCCGGTTACGAATTCCTTTGAAACTTCGAGCTACTTCTATTCAAACTATTCTGACAAGAATCTGAGTTTCAAGGGTTTTAATAACTAAGAAATTTAAGTTTGGGTTGTTAAAGGTGGTTCAACTCTCCTATCTGGGCAAGTTTCCCGGATTTCCCCTATATATTTTATTACAGGTTTATTATAAGTATCTATAATATAGTTTTATCCAACAAAATACACAATTCATTATGTACACGAACAGGTGCTTCTGAGGGCATGAAAAATACAATATCAAGTAGGTATAATACTATTTATTATCCTCACAATATATTCTGTATGACCTCAATCAGCCCTTCTTGAATACTTCAATACAACCTTCAATAAATTATAACGATGAACAACCTATTCAAACGTCTAGCACTAAAAGGTATGTCTATAAAATACATCAAAGTAAGGAAAATCATATTAACCTGAAATCTTTGTTGCCCTGTTTTGGAAAGTCCCTATCCACAATGTCTTATAGTAGACCTACCTACTTAGTTAACGATATTATGTATCAACTATATATACCCAGTCTTCGTCCGCGAGGATTTACATTTTTAAAAATCCCGTGGGAACTCTTTGATTTTCCGCGATCAAAATAGCTTATGCATCACTCCCCAGGTTTTTGCGGCGTAATTGAAAAGCTAACCAAAAACCGGGCAAGTGCGAGTCAGACTCGCGCACTGAGGGTTCCGTACTCGGGTCTTTTTTCCAACATTTTCCACGATAAATCAAAAACTATTATGCATAATAATAAATAAAAATCCGGTTTAGAATGTACAGGTAAAGTTCTTTCATATGATACCCCACTTGGTATCTTACTTTGAAAATTGAAACATATTTTAATTTTTTTTTAAATGATGTGACCACAAATTCGCGGTTTTCATATTTATTTCTGTACTTGTGCTATAAGACCTACCTACCTGCCCAATTTCATGATTCTAGGTCAACGGGAAGTACCCTATAGGTTTCTTGACAGACACGACGGACAGGCAGACAGACAGACAGACAGACAGATGGACAGGCGGACAGCGTAGGCTTAGTAACAGGGTCCCATTGGCACCCTTCGGAGCTCTAAAAAAAAAACCTTTGAACCTGAACATATTGAGTGATCCTTTATGGGTAAACTTAAAAAATAAAGTGTTTATTTATGTTCCCTTTTACTCCGAGGTGTATGGCGAACATTTATTAAGTCCGGGACAAAGAACGCGCACTTAGGGGCGATAACTTTTTCTCCAACGTTAGGTATGCGTGAAAATTTAATCTTTACACACCTTTATGGCTCTTGTTCTGTATGCGCGGTGAAATTGAGTTTTATAAAGTTTATTATGTTATGCATGTGAAGTGTGAGCATAAATTATTATTAAACATATTCAAAGATTAAAAAAGCGGTGATAGCCTTTTGGTTAAGTCTCCTGTTTGGGGGATCTGTGGTTCAATCCTGGCTACTAATTTTTCGGAACTAGGCGCGTTTTAAGAAGGATAATGAACCTGCATGCCTGAGAATTCCCCATAATGTTCTCAAAGGTGTGTAATGTCTGCCGATCCTCACTTGGACAGCGCGGTGGACTATAGCCTAATGCTCCGCTGCAAAATCTTATATTTTTTGAGATGTCCATGATTAGCCTATGCCCGTCTTCAGTATGAAGGCTACCGTATCTATGTGCCATTTTTTTTCAAAATCTCTTAAACATCTAGATGTGGCAAAAAAGATAACAGACAGACAGACACACTTTCACATACAATTTATAATAGGTAGGTATCAATTGCATAGCCTACGTCATGGGACTAGTCTATACGCACGGTAAACTAAATCAGGCCTAAAAGTTTATCTTGTTAACAAAATAGTTTGTATGAAACAAATTAATTTTACGCAAAGTTCAATTTGACGATTGGGCCCAAATAATAATTACAATTTACAAACACAAGTCAAATGGCCTGGGGGGAAGCAATTTGTTTATTTAATTGAATTCGCACAGTTCTGTTTGGGAAATAACTTCGTTTTAATCATGACTATCAGGCGCAGTGTTCGGAGAAGGTAAGTTTCGAAAAGCTGGAGATTAGTTTCAAAAAGACTTTTTCTATAATATTGATAAAATATTTCAAATTTAAGTCTTTACTTTAGATGCATAGGTAAGTATGTAACATATTTATTTCTTTTTCACATGTACATATTATTAGAACGCTATTAAAAACGAAGACAGTGGTCCAAGGCGAAGGTGTCATAGTACCTACTGATGATGATTAAAGATAAGACACTACAAAAAAATACGAAAAATTGATTTTAAAGTCCTGTATTTTTAAAACTTTGCAAAGTATTGCAAATAAAACATCTGACTGACGCTAGAGATTTTCCTCACGAAAAAAAGGGGCTTCAAATATACAACGCATTGGTTGAAATACGACACATGTCATCTGAATGGTACCCTAAATAATGTTAACTATGAATTTCAGTATTAACATTGTCTATTCGATTCAGAAAGTCGAACAGTTTGAGTACAATTCATCACGCAACAGATGGACTATCGACTTGTGACTGGTGACCTTAATCGCTAAACTTTGCCCATACTCGCAAATGGACTTTGCTTGTCGATTCCCAAACGAAGATTTGCACATTTTTACCCTACGATTGGCTCGATTTTTTAAATCTCATAATGTGAAAATCTTTTTTACCCTTGACATCCTGGATTACTAAGCATCCATCGGCTGTCCGTCTAAGCTCTGCATGAATAGGTAGAGAATTGAAATTCTATTGCGTGTATTTCTGTTGCCGCTATAGCAACAAATAGGTAAGTAAAAGTAACTAACACCCGTATTCACAAACGTTACTATGAGGTCTCATAGCGAGCTCGAACGCACAGTGTCCGTTCCACCAATCAGATGACTGTATCACGTCAATTTACAATGATCTGATTGGTGGAATTTACACTATGCGTTCGAGCTTACTGTGAGACCTCATAGTAACGATTGTGAATACGACCGTAAGTACTCGTAAGTACATAAGTTAATAAGAATTTCAAAATGGCCACAATTTAAATGTTTTACCTACATAGATTTTTCTTTTACCTACTTGTGCTATAAGTCATTGCTGCCTGACTTTCATGATTTGAGGTCAACGGTATTAAAGGGAATCAAAACCTCCGAGGGTTTTGATTCCCATGACGGGACTTGACACGACAGTCAAGCAGACAACGAAGTAATACCGTAAGGTTTCCTTTTTCCCTGGAGAAAGGGAACCCTAAAAATTGTCAATATCGGTTCATTAGTCTTAGAGATAATCGCGGCTCTACCTACATAATCTACGGGTCAAATACGTAACCTTCTTTTTGAAGTCGGTTAAAAATAAAATACGACTACATAAAACTCAGGTACCTAAGCCTCTGAATTATATGAGAATATGAACCACATAGATCAAATAGTATTACCATAGAATAAGATGGTATTATTACGAATGAAAGTAGGGCACTTAGTACATACCGGGATATTAACGGCCTTGGGATAACAAATATCCAACTATTTGCCTCGCTCACAATTTTACCTACCTTCGAGACTATTTACCTTCGAGGTATCATAAGGCTTGGTACACACAAAAACATCGAAAAAGGTAAACGGGCACTTTCGTGTCAAAACCATCTCTAGACCAGTAATTTCGTGCTCAAAAAGGAGCTTATCAGGAAAGTTTTCCGGGAGTTTTGCAAATTGGTGGTTTTATAGATTTCGATGTGCTCTTTCCGAATTTTCATTTTGCCACCTCGTATCTTTGCCGCTCGCTCCGCCATCTTGGAAAAATGACGTCCAAAAACAGTTTTTGACGATAACTTTTTTCCGACTCATTTTACGATGAAAATGGCTATATAACAATTAAACTAGAGACATTTCATTATCCTATATCAACGGGAAGTACCCTAAAGGCACGCACGACCACGGCCTTTGTATTGAATCTCAATCAAGACGATGATAGCACTAAGCACAATCTTGTTTCTTTCTTTTTAGTTTATTTTACTTGTACCAAGTCGGGTTCAAGTTGTCTCATTTTTTCAGTAGTCGGGTTATAGTTTTTTCAACTTTTTTTTATTTCCTTTTGAGGTACGGAACCGTAAAAAAATTATCTTCAGTCGTTGTGTCCTCAGCTTAGACATTCAACACGGTTATATCGGCCCGTATAATCTACCCCTTTTGCCCAACCGCCCCTGATTTATTGTGAGCACCCCTACAATTAATTACGTGTCTTGTTATCTCGCCGTCGTGATGATGTGATATGCCTTGAAGCTTCATGTTCTATTTGACTTGAATGATAAAGGATTAACAACACTTATGCAGGGTGTAACCAGAACACTAGCAAAAACGAAGACAGGTGATAGTACTGATGATTACTGATAAGATACCATAAAAAAACTACTTTGTTTTATCCTGTATTTTTAAAAGTTTACAATAAAACATCTGACTGACGCTAGAGATCAACGAACGTTCCGTAAATAGGTCACTCGAAATCAATGCCGCGTCGAAGGTGGGGTATTGACCCGAACGCACGCTATATACAATGCGGGTTTGAAAAATACTAAATCACTAAAACTACAAGATAGGGCAAATGGTTATTGGCATTGGATTGTGTTAAGGTAGTATAACAAGAATGCTAAGTTTTGATAGATCCATAAAAGTATGTTTCATTTCTGGACAGTAGGTATTGCAACTGTCCAGAAAAGTAAGTATGAAGTTTCATTTCTGGACAGTATTACAACAAAAGATATTGTAGTTGTTTCATAGCCTACCTAGCGTCAAATGTAGACAACATTTGACGCCGCCAGTATTGGTGAAGCCTCGAAGTTTTGTCACAAGCTTTCTAACTGTCGTGAACGGGGTATGATGTCTATGTATTTAAATCAGAGCCGTTCAATAATAAAAAACCGTCGAAGTTGACGCAAAAGCCAGACTTAAGGCTGTCCCGAAGTTTCTGATTTATGAGACCGGGGAAATTCCGCCTCAATTCCAAACTTGGTCTTGTGCTGAACTATTGTAACTATTTCTTAGAAGGACATTTTTGATAGCTTATTTTCTTTATGTCAGACTAGCCGAGACGCCCCGGCTTCGCACGGGTAGCTATTTAGTATTTACAATTTTCATAGGAAGTTTTTGAAAAAAAAATATCCTATGGCACTCAGAAATAATGTAGCTTTCTACTAGTGAAAGAATTTTCAAAATCGGTTCAGCAGTTCCAGAGCTTACCCCCTGCAAACAAACTTACAAACTTTACCTCTTTATAATATAAAGTAGGTATGTCTACCGAGCCGCCCTGGCTCCGCTTGAGTGGGATTTTTGAAAATTTTCTTTACAATGGGACTTAGAAACATGGTTATATGTATAAAAGAACCCCGGATGGATCTGAAACTAGTCGGGCATATTCCGACTAATTACGTGACTCTACACATACCTACTTATCTTTCTAAACCTATACCCCTTACCTATCGATTTCTGCGCGTTATCGTACTGGAACGCTAGAGATCAAGATCTATTTTGACATCGAACAAGAAGACAATTAGAATCCAGGACTTTAATGCCAGTACACCACTGTGCTACAGGCGATTAGAGTCGTCATATAATTTTGAAATGATAACATTAATCATCACAACGTGAGGCCGACATCCATTATTCCTCCGTGACACATTTCAAAACGACGGGATATACTCGTACGCCACGTGACAGGGTGGCGTAGGTGTTAACATACAGATAAAATAATATTACAGACCTACATCTAAATGCTTTAAATAAGATCATCTTTTCCAGATCTAAAGTTCTAAACCCAGACGGGCTGATTCTATGCATACACGTTGTAACCAAAACGCTAGCAAAAAATGAAGACAGGTGATAGTACTGATGATTATAACTAATAAGATACTATAAAAAACTATGAAAAAAATTAAAAAATCCTGTATTTTTAAAAGTCTGCAATACATTGCAAATAAAACATCTGACTGGCGCTAGAGGTTGACGAACGAATATAAAGAAAAAATTGTGGTTAGAAATTAGATCACAAACCATAGTACTATGGTACGGAATCCTTCTTGTGCAAGTCGGACTCACACTTGACCGATTTCTTTCTAGTAGCTCATAGGTAAAACTTTATTCAAGTGCAAATTCTAAAAAAAAATGCTTTTGATGGCGTTTAATCAAAAAAAGTCGCAAAGAAGGCTAACCTTTAAATAAAAAAACCACAAAGGGCATTAATTTTCTCTGCATCGAATATTTCGTTCACTTTGCAATTCAAACGACGAAAAAAAATTAAATAGAAGTTGATCGTCGCAAATTAAGAGGTCCTTTTTAGAGCTCCGTACCCGACGGATGGCAATTGGGTTAAATAAAACTGTAACTTATCGGCCTAGGCCTCCGTTGTCCGTCCGTCTACCCACCCGTCCGTCCGTTCGTCCGTCCATTCGTCCGTCTATCCATCCGTCTGCCCGTTTAAGTATTTCTTGTATTATGGTACAGAACCCTTCGTGTACAAGTCTGACTCGGTCTTGATCGGTTTTAATTGAAATTTCAATTAATGCCCTGCCTTTGTTCTTGTCCTGAATATTCCAACTTTTTCGAAAGAATCGGTAGGTATTGAAAGATATTATTGCCTTTTGATTACTTATTCTGATTCCAAGAGGTGTCCTAAAACGCTGTGTGATTAGATTGAAAGAAAGAGGAAAGACGACGACCTCCCTGGCGCAGTTTTAAGATCGTGGGAGGTTCCGGGTTCGATTCCCGGCAGGGTTTGAAATTTTATAATTTTTAAATCACTGGTCTACTCTGGTGGGAGACTTCGGCCGTGGCTAGTTACCACTCTACCGGCAAAGCCGTGCCGCCAAGCGTTTAGCGTTAGCGTATGGGTTTATTAGAAACTGCCATACCCATTCCCGGTTAGCCCGCTTTCATCTTAGACTGCATCATCGTCACTTACCACCATGTGAGATTGCAGTCAAGGGCTAACTTGTATCTGAATTTTTAAAAAAACTTTTATTTTTGTAAGTTGTGCCATACCAATGAGATGCGGACGAATTCACGAGCAATAATAATAATCACTACCCATATTTGAAATGCGACAGTTTGCTTGTTTGTTGGTTTTAGGTACTGGTTTGTCCTTCAATCACGTCGCAACGGATTGACGTGATTTTTTGCATGGGTATAGTTAAAGACCTGGACCTGGCCAATTGCTTCTTTTTATCCCGAAAAATTAAAGAGTTCCCGCGAGATTTTTAAATACCTAAATCTAAGACGAAGTCACGGGCATTAGCTAGTAGACCATAATACAGTTAAGTACTCCCCATTTCAGGGGTTCGTTTACAAAGATTCCGTGTTCCCATATCTTATACCCCATCGCTGGCGGCGCGCCAAGCTCGGACTTATTGTGGTCAGAAATTTTGGCCGGTTTTGGGGTAGTGAACTATTTGGCACTCTATTATATTATTATATTACGTCTGACTCCTTGGTCTAGTGGTTGGCATGTTCGATTACAGTTGACAATGTCCAAGATTCGATTCCTGGGACGGGCCAAAACATAGGTATAGCTTGTCCAAGCCGAAATAACGCACCCCACTACATAATTTAGTTGATTTAGATGTCTGAGTGCAAATATTAATAATGACACTCCATTTGTGTGGGATCATTTGGATCATGGGTTGGTTTGTCCTTTAATCACGTCATATCAGAGCAACAGATTGACGTGTTTTTAGCATGGGTATATTTAAAGACCTGGGGAGTGGTATAGGCTACTTTTTATCCTAGAAAGTCAGAGTTCCCACGGAACTTTTAAAAACGTATATCCACGCGGACAAAGTCGCGGGCATCAACTAGTACATAACAAAGCCTGCTTCAGTGCACGCGGGCTGAGCTCGAGTTCGAGCTTGTCTAAAAAACTATACCCTCGACCTGAAGTTTCCTATTATGTATGTTCCTATTATAATGATATTAAGGTATAATATATATAAATAGCCTAGTTGTTAGATAGGTCCATAGGTACTAGGTAGGTTTAAAAGCCTCGATAGCTCAACGGTTGAGGAGCGGACTAAATTCCGAAAGGTCGGCGGTTCAAAGTCCACCCGTTGCACTATTGTCATACCTCCTGGTACGCTTTACGTTTAATTGGAGGGGAAAGGGGAGTATTAGTCATGATTAGCATGGCTAATATTCTTCTAAGGTAAGGTAAGGAGGGGGTCTGGAATTTCAGGCTAAAAATTCTTTAAAAAAAATCTTTGAAAGGTTAAAAGAAAATTTAGCAAATATTATTATTAATATATTATTCGACACTCAAGGGCCCTGAAATATAAATATCAGGGTATTTGCTGAAAACAAAAAACTAGGTCTCCCAGTAGTAGAGGGTAGCCACTGTTCACGCTTGGCTCGCTTCCAGAGATACTGATCAGATGTGGTAACGGGGAGTGCAGGAACTAACTACTTGCTATTATACATGGCTAGTAGCTACATAACAAAAGTAGGTCTCCTTTCATTATCGCTTTTTAACCCCCGACCCAAAAAGAGGGGTGTTATAAGTTTGACGTGTGTATCTGTAGTTTGACATGTGTATCTGTCTGTGGCATCGTAGCTCCTAAACTACTGAACCGATTTTAATTTAGTTTTTTTTGTTTGAAAGGTGGCTTGATCGAGAGTGGTCTTAGCTATAATCCAAGAAAATCGGTTCAGCCGTTTGAAAGTTATCAGCTCTTTTCGAGTTACTGTAACCTGAACTTATCGGGGCTTTATATAAATTTTAAATTTACACTTGTACGAAAATTTACAACTAGAGATCCTCTGAATATACCAACGGAGTGATTCTAGGTAATCGCTATTCCGTGTAATGTCAATAACTACCCTAACATCCATTTTTCACCCGCTGAAGAAGACTTGACAAACCCGATTACCATCATAGCGGATAACGTGACGATAATCGTTAACCTTGACAGTTTTATAAACCATTAACCCTCGAGAACGACGCCTTAATGGTTCTTTAAGGTTTCAAAAGTAATACTTTTCTGATATTGTCTTTTTATTAATATTGTTAATATAACTTTCTTGTTTTGAACATTAATTGAAGTTGAGCGTAATTTGTTAAAATTAGGATACCGGACCAAAGACAAAAATCTTTAGAAAAATTAAATTAATATTGAATTAAATTAAAAGAACAACGAAAAATTGTTATTTATGAAAACTTGCACAAATTGCTTCGAAAAGTTTTTATGTTTTACAGACGGTAACAGAAGGGCTGGCTCATTTTTTGCGCAAAGAATCAACCTAGCTGTCCAGCGCGGATATACAGCCAGTGTTCTTAGTACCATCACAGTTTTACGAGGTACCATTCCACGCGGGCATGATTTATACCTACAGTCATTAAATAAGGCGATCTTTAAGTTTTATTGTAACACTATAGAGAATGCCCGCGGCTTCACCCGCGTGGATATCGGTTTCTTATCCCGTAGGAACTCTTTGATTTTCCGGGATAAAAAGTAGCCTATGTTTTTCCCAAGTTGGGATGTATCCCAAGTCTGTAAAAATCGGTTTAGCGGTTGGGCCGTGAAAACGTAGCAGACAGACAGACAGACACACTTTCGCATTTATAATAATATGTAGTATGGATTTTCAATTTTAAAAAGGAACCATAAAATAAACAAACAATATTTTGAAAAACACTCCCATTTAATAAAAAAACAAAGGCATAAAAATAACACTTTGTTGCGTGTATTCAAGAAAAACAGTAGTAACTATACAAACCAGTCAAGTGTGTGTCGGGCTTTGCGCATTGTAAGGTTCCGTAATTGCTTTTTTTGATCATTTTACATGGTCCAAAAAGATATATTTATTAACTATTGGAACCCTCGTAAGGTTGCATACGTAATTAATTATTACCATTACATCATTATCTTACAAGTCCAACAATTGATATCAAAAACCGGCCAAGTGCGAGTCAGACTCGCGCACTGAGGGTTCCGTACTCGGGTAATTTTCCGACATTTTGCACCATAAGTCAAAAACTATCATGCGTAAAAATAAATAAAAATCTGTTTTAGAATATACAGGTAAAGCCCTTTCATATGATGCCCCATTTGGTATAGTTATCTTACTTTGAAGATTTAAACACATTTTAATTTTTTATGACTTATTAAAAAAACTACTCACTAGATCTCGTTCAGTCGACAAGGCAATCGTGGTGGGGACGTCTCGCACATCCGCACAGCCCCCCTCATACCACGCGATTGCCATGTCAACCTGTCGCGTAGTAAATATACCTATTTTGAATAAAATTACTTGACTTTGACTTTGAGGTTGTCGAGCCGTTTTAACGAATTAAAACTTCATCTAGAAACGTGTAGAAACCGATAAGGGCTTAATAAAACTGCCATACCTACATGTTTCAAGTTAGCCCGTTTCTATGTATTTATCTGTACTATACTGACTGCATCATCACTTATCACCTCTTGAAATTACAGGCAAGAGCTAACTTATAATGGAATTAAAAGCCCATGACAAATTACAGTTTTCTAATACCTTTTATACAATGGAAACTATAATGGTTCCTTGTTGACTACGGAACCCTAAAAACGTGTATTTTTTTATTATTTCGCAACCGAGTTGGAAAATAGAATTTCAATTCTTTGCCAATTCCGTGCAATTTATGACCGGGGGCGGTGGTGGTTTTCGATACCTGCTTCTATAAAACGCAAATAAACTAGGTAGGTATTACTACTGGCCAGCCGTGCCTCGGGCTCTGTCGGAATAAAGGGGTATGTTACAAGACGTAAGAATTAAAATTTTGTACCTGTTGATGCAGGCGTTACTTTGCGGATACCGTAAAAGCGACCAGGTGGGTGCGTATTGCTTGATTGATGCTTGATTGGTGCTTGTTTGAAGTAAGAAGGCGGGCGGTATATCATGTGCTACGTGTTGTACCACATAATATATTTTGTCTATTTCAGCGGGTTACAGCAAACTAATTGCTTTTGGTTCTTTGAATTAGTTTTTTTGTTTTGAGCTTTTATCGCGCGCTCGGGGATTTTATTTAATAATATTTTTTGCTGCTTACTTGATAAATAGAAATAAGATTACTTACCTAATAGATAAAAAATCGGTCAAGTATTAGTCGGTTTTATTTTATTTTAATTTTCATGGTAGCCCTTTTTAAATTTTTATTATTTGTTATTATAGCGGTAATAGAAATACACATTCTGTGAAAATATCAACTCTCTAGCTATATTGTGGTTCAAAAGAAATAGCCCGATCACAGATAGACGGATGGATGGACGGTCAAATGGACAGCGGAGGCTTTGTAATCGGGTCCCGTTGGATTCCTAGAGTACGGAACCCTAAAATGAATATAAAAAATATACTATAAAAATATAAATATACTACCTATTCAACGAGTTCTAAGTTAGAAAAATATTCCGGCTCTTTTTTCATGTATCTCCCCTAAAAAATAATTTAATGGAATTTCTAAAACTCTATATTCAATTTTGGGTCAGCGTTCTTAAATCGCTTAAGCTTATAACATAAAAGTCTTTTTATTTCTTTGAAAGAATAAAACCCAATGAAGTCTTTAAATCCATTGTTCTCTTGAAACGTTTATAAATAGGGCAATGTAGTTACGTCAAGATAAAGCAGGGATCGCAAATTTGCCGGATTTACTACTGAGATAAGGGAAGAAATCCGCCTTTTTAATTTAGCAGCATAGCCAGAGTTACTGGATGAATTCCTACATAGCCCGGCTTTCTTTAAACGGGAAATCCTCTTATTCTCCAATAGATTTTTAAATGCATGGCCATGAGATTTCCAAACTTTTCAGATGCTTTAAAAAGGACACTGATATTTTTGGGGTCCCGTACCTCAAAAGGGAAAAAGGAACCCTTATAGGATCACTTCGTTGTCTGTCTATCCGCGTATCGGTCAAGAAACCTATATAGTACTTCCCGTTGACCCAGAATCATGAAATTTGGCAGGTAGGTAGGTCTTATAGTATATAGTATACATATTACATATAGTATATTATAGTATACGTAAGGGGGAAAATCTGAAAACCGTGGATTTGTGGTTACATAAAAAAAAAATTCAACTTTCAAAGTAAGATTACTTACTTTACTCAAAGTCAAAATCAAATGGGGTATCATATTATTATGAAAGGTCTTAACCTGTAGATTCTAAAACAGATTTTTATTTATTTTTATGCATACCCGCTTCATATCCCGATGGCCATCTCGACCTGTCGCGAACTTATACGTATCTTGTCAGTTGTCATGGACGTGACATGCTTTATCTAAGCAGCGCAGGCAATAATAAATTTCCGCGCAGAAACAAAATAATTTTACTTATGTTTATCTCGTTTCACGTATACGTGATGTGATGACATTATTTTCGTCGCGTCCCAAAATGTCTCTTTTGCACATAATATAGGTAATTATCTATATATGAAATTCAAAGTCCAGACTGACTGATAAAACATCAACGCACAACCAGTAGGTTCCTTTTATAAACTAAGGACGAATTTTTGGAAGTTGAACCCTTAAAGGTGTTAACCCATTACTGGGTAGAACATAATATTTCCATCGTGAAGAATTTTGGACAAGAAGACATTTCAAAGCTCATAAAAAAAAAAATTGGTTGTCTGCGAAGTCGGTTTACTGACGATAGTTGAACGTGACAACAAAGGCCGATTGTGCTTCTTTGTCGCTCGTTCCGCGCTCTCGCTTGCACTTCAAGCCTTACATGGAACGCCTCAGAGCGAGGTAACGCCGCATGAGTCATGTTTTTTCGTGCGTGCAGCCGGCTCTATCGAATTATAAGACGTTGTCACGTCAAAAAGTTCGCAGCATGTTATTTACATGCTAACATGCGTACTACAGTAAATGTGGTAGTAAGATGAGGGATATAATGTGGGATACGGATGCGAGAGCGGTAGTTACATAACATGAGTATCCTGAATCCTGATCCTAACGCATTTTTCGCTGCTGATATCATATTCGACGACAGTCACACCAATGCGTAACAAATCATGATCTAAATAACCAAAAATGTACCAATTTGACTAATAAAAATTGGAACTTAATAGTTTGCGTTAAGGACCAAATTAAAGCTGATAAAAAACTTGTGGATGAATATTTTTTAAAGGTCCTTCCTTCCTAAAAATACTTTTTACTCGTCTACTCTGCGGGTCCACAGAGGCCGTACTGCGAGCGAAGTAAACGGGCTATTGCTTCTAAACATCACTTATATAATTGCACCATTGCGCCCGAATTTAAGATCACTGGTGAAAATATAACTGTATTTCACTTTAATTACGCTTCTACTATCCCTAGTAGAAGCGCAGGGCGCTACGTTGGCTAGAGCTGACCTAGCGCGCAGCGGCTCAATTGGCAGCTAGTATGTAATACTACAATCGCAATCACCTCTGATTGGTTGACGCTCGCTCATTATTGGCTACAATGTATTGTTGCAACAAGAATACGATACATTCCGTCAATCACTACAATTGCGATTGTAATAATGATTGATGCGGGTTTTCGCATATCGATCGAATCAACATACACGCTGCACTTCGGTGTAACAAGCGGTCATTTTAATAGAGCTAACTCTCAACTGCCCTCAACAGGAAATTACCTCTCGCATCGCGCGGCCGGGAAAAATTTAACGATCATTTTATCAGGCCGAAGTTTCATGTATACTAAGTGCTATTGGGAATTCGGCAATCGGGATCGATTGGTTTAACCTACCTTTATGGCAAAAGTAATGAGTTTGGGGGTTCTGTACCTTAGAAGGAAATAAGGGACCCTTATACTCCTTATAGTTTATTGTTAGATTAATTAAGAGGGCTCTCTCCGTCACTCGTTTCATACAATCGTAGTTCCAATTTCATTTGAATATTAAGCAACCAAAGTACATAAAATTTTGCAGACATATTCTAGAAACTAATATTTATGTCTGTGGTTTTCCAGATTTCTGTTAAAATATTCGGTTTCAAAGTTACGCGGTCTTAAAAATTTAAATACAAATCTTTGAGCCCCTGTAATTTTAAAACTACAAATTTTTAGAAAAATCTAAAACACCACAGACACAGATATTAGTTTCTAGAATATGTCTGCAAAATTTCATGGACTTTGGTTGCTTAATATTCAAATGAAATTGGAACTACGATTGTATGAAACGAGTGGAAACGAGTGACGGAGAGAGCCCTGTTAATAATGAAGATGATGACTTACAAGAAATCGTATTTTACAATGCAAATTATTATAAATATAGCTCTTCAATGTACTTGATATTCATTTATAACTATGGGTTACCTTAATTGTAAATTCGATCCCGATTACAATTGTAATCGCGTCCGATATTACAGCGAGTGAAATTGGAAATTGGCAGCGATCGAGTTTCCACTGGTGGATCTTTTAAAGGGCTATTAAATATGGACATGAGTGTTGTTTTAACGATTCCGTGTTATTGTTAATGTTGGTTTTATCGGTTTATAAAATAATAAAATCAATTTAGGTTTAGAAACATCTGTTATTATTTATTTTGCAAATATATCATATTATATATCTATCTAGATCACAGTAACATAGTAAACTGTAAGAACATATATTAGAATAACTCTAAATTTAAAACCCCCCGACACAAAAACCTCGATAAGAAAACTAGAAAAGAGCTGATAACTTTCAAACGGCTGAACTGATTTTCTTGGATTATAGCTAAGAACACTCCGATAAGAACACTCAGCTACGATGCCACAGACAGATACACAGATACATACGTCAAACTTATAACACCCTTCTTTTTGGGTCGGGGGTTAATAAACTAAGGACAGTTATTGGACAGTAAATTAGACTTAGAAATAAATCATAAGTAGAAGTTAAAGCTAGAATAATATTAGTTCCAATAGGCTAGATGGTAGTAGCAATAAGGATACCATGATATAATGCAGCTTTATGACAACAAAAAAATATATATATATAATATTATATTATATCTATCATATTTTACTAGCCGATGCCCGCGACTTCATCCGCGTGGATATAAGTTTTTAAAAATCCCGTGGGAGCTCTTTGATTTTCCGGGATAAAAGTAGCCAGTCACTTTCCAGATCTGTAACTAATCCCATACAAATAACCACGTCAAACGAAAATAAAAACATAAACAAAAGCTTCCTACGGAATAATCTGCTTATTTACCAACCAAGCAATTTGCCGCCTGAAATAAAATGATCTAATTTAGTTTAATTTGGTTAAATCTCTACCAAACGTAGAGATTACGTGAGTATCTACGTGGCTGTTATTAAACTGGGTAGGTACTCACTTACACGTATAACATAATAATATTGTTACATAATAATATTATATTACATAATAATATTTATATTACTGATGATAATTTTATATATGCACGTCTTCGTCCTCTACGTCCTGCGGGAACTGTCTTTTCTCATGGTTTTCCAACAAAAACCTTTCAAATAAACAAATTCGATTATTACACATACAACAAAAAAAGAATTATCCAATTTGGTCCCAGTTATGGCGTGACCAAGGGAAATAGGGAAAACCTATTTTTTTTTATATAAGAATAGGTTTTGCCCGCGACTTCGTCCACGTGAACTACAAACAATCCCTATTTTTCAAAATTCCTTTTAGCGGATGTCTTCGTCATATCTGCATGCCCAGTCCGATCCGTCCAGTAGTTTGGGCTGCGCGTTGATTGATTAGTCGGCACACAGTTATTATGACTAAGAAAGGATTTTCGAAAATTCAACCCTAAGGGGATAAAATAGGGGTTTCGAATTTGTGTAGTCTACTCGGACGAAGTTAGTACTTGAATAAAATCGAAAACATTTTTAATTTTTATTGTAATAATTGTAGCAGCAATAGCTTATTGGACTGTAAATAAGATTTAGAAATTAATCATAAGTAGAAGTTTAAGCTAGAATAATATTACTTATAGTAGCAATAAAGCTGCCATTATATTATAATGGAGCTTTAGGGCAGAAAAAAAAACAACATTATGTTATTAATGCATAGTCACACGCCTATTACTTGTGTACCCAATACTCCGTTAGTTGCGTATTAATACCCACATCAGCAAACCACCTCACTCGCCTTTAATCTCATTAACGCAAACTAACACAAACACAGATGCGACACACTTGTTTCCTCTCCGTTTATGCCTAACTGACTATCGGCCGGCTTCGTCGGACGGTATTTCTTAAAATATTTTGTACGTTGTAGACAGAAAAAGTCGTGAATTAATATCCACATTGGAAACCAAATACAGATCATCATCATCATTATCAACCGATAGACGTCCATTGCTGGACATAGGCCCCTTTGGCTGCACGAATTCAAATTCAAATTCAAATTCAAATTATTTTTATTCAATTAAACTTTTACAAGTGCTTTTGAATCGTCAAAATAATCTACCACTGGTTCGGAATGCTGTTCCTACCGAGAAGAACCAGCAAGAAACTCGGCGGTTGCTCTTTTCAAATGTACAATTTACAATAATATGCCATACTGTATACAAGCAATTGCAACGCCGTATATTGCTGGAGCGAATCAAATCCAAGCTTTTTTGTCATTTACATAATCTTCGATTGTATAATAAGCTTTTTCCAGGAGCATACTTTTAATAGATTTTTTAAACTTGTGTAAAGGCAAGTCTAAAATTGATTGTGGAATTTTATTATAAAATATTACACTCATTCCCACAAACGATTTTCCCACTTTCCTGAGGCGAGTTCCTGCAACTCATTTCATATCGTCTATTCACCTATTGGGGGAAGCTTCCAAAGTGCACTTTCCAAAGCGAGGTAGCCATTCTACCTCATACTTTGGGACGCCAACGTCTATCGGTTTTTTTAATTCAATGCCCTGCTTATTGCCAGTTCAACTTCGCAACTCTTTAAGTTAAATACAGATGCAACACTTTAACTTGCTCTCCGTCAATGTTTAACATCTTAACAAGCTGACTTTCATTTACTTTATATCACTTGAAAAACATTATGGAGAAACCAGCATGCCTGAGATTTGTTGATAGATTTCTGATGATTGAAGAGATTCTTTAGATATTATTACTAAAGGTATGTGAAGTCTGACAATACACACTTAGCCACGTGGTGGACTATGACCTAAACAAATTTCGTCCAGAAAAAAGACCCATGTTCAGAGGTGGACTGGCGATGGGTTGAGATGATTATCATCTCCTTGCAACACCTATTTCTAATATCTATAGCTATGTCTTTTGCACCATTTTTAAACCCCGATCCAAAAAGAAGCGTGTTATAAGTTTGACGTGTGTATCTGTGTATCTGTCTGTGGCATCGTAGCTCCTAAACTGATGAACCGATTTTGATTTAGTTTTTTTTTTGTTTGAAAGGTGGCTTGATCGAGAGTGTTCTTAGCTATAATCCAAGAAAATCGGTTCAGCCGTTTGAAAGTTATCAGCTCTTTTCTAGTTACTGTAACCTTCACTTGTCGGGGGTGTTATAAATTTTTAATTTACACTTGTGGTTGCCTGGACTCTTCTTTGGTAGGTAGCGATAAATTGTACTGCCCTTATTTTTGTTTTGCTCTTTACAAATTTTTATGGTTTCTAATAAAAGCATGTTCATTCATTCATTCATGAATAAAAAAAACTGTCTGCGAAATTAAATCATTTCATACTCTTTGGTACTATCAGCCATCACGTAACTTCCATAATTTATTCCCTGGACCTTATCCGACCGCGTTCGACGCTGCAGAAGTATTAACTGACTCACTTATAAACTGTGCTAGAACATTCTATCAATACGAGCGACGGGGATAGATGTACACAGATCTGTGCAAGAGTGAGGGCGACAGCGAATCTCGTCCGATGAAGGTGTGAATATTGTTTGATAATGATTTACTTCAAAGCTTATGAAATCGGATATCGACGCTGCCTCTCTGTGGAAAATTTAATTACGAGTTTCTTTGGAACAGCTGCTGTGAAGATGGTCGCGATCCACTTGTAAATGTTTGAAAAGAATAAAAAACCGGTTAAGTGCGAAACGGACTTGCACACGAAGTGTTCCGCACCACCATAACAATTTTTGCTTTTTTAAATTTGCATGGCATAAAGTAGAGAATTGTCACTGATTGTGTCTTCGCATTGCCGTTATAAAAACAAATATATACTAATAAATTCAAAATGGCTGCCATAGTGCCATACAAAATTAAAAAGTACATTTATTATAACTTTGTGCGTTGGCACAGAACCCTTGGTGTGCGTGTGCGACTCGCACCTGACCAGGAAACCGTTCAGTAGTTTTTGGGTGAAAGAGTAACAAACATACACACATACACACAAACTTTCGCCTTTATAATGTTAGTGTGATTAGTGTAATATAAGTGTGAAAACAGAAGACCTTTTCCTCTATACTGCGGTTTTGTCGTCTCTTACAACGGTATAAGGTATAGGTACACGAAAATTAATTAGTGGAAAATTGGTTTGATAAGCTTATTCAGTCGCGAATTTCACGGCCTCCGCACGCTTTGATGCTCTCCCATATAATTTTATAGACAGGAGTTGCAATATTTATTAGCTAGATAATGCAACATTGCAGCCAACTGATATTAATTACACCTTTTGTGATAATGTTTTATTGACAGCCATAACGAAACAAGAATGTGAGAAGGATAGATTTATTCACTGTAGTGTACGGGGAATGAGATGGCAATAAAGCAATATTGGCCGCGATGGAAGCAAAATCTGGTCAAGTGTGAGTAGGACTCGTACACTAAAGATACCTACCTATATATAACACTATGATATAACACTATGTACTTTATTACTATCTAAAAAAAATTTGCATGGCGACAATTTTTTATCTGTGTTATATTGGCAATAGAAATACTCATTCTATGAAAATTTCAACTCTACCTATTACGTACTATTACGGTTCATGAGATACCACCTGTTGACAGACGATGGACGGACGGACTAACAGCGAAGGCTTAGTAATAGGGTCCTGTTGGCAATCTTTGGGTACGGAACCCTAAAAATGACTAACCAAATGTTTTTACAAGCCCAAAGATTCGTACTAAAGTTTCACTGAACAAAGTTATTCGTGCGCATTCTGAGAGCCTGTCCCCAACCTTATGTCTTGTCGTAAAGATTTATGGCCGAGAGAAATTGTGGTCGCAATTTCTTTAAATGTCTACCCCGTCCAGTTCAAATTTAAAGTATGCTTTCTTGAAATAGACTTAATGCATTTTCATTCCAATTGTAGGTCCGACGCCTACCTCCGGAGTAGAGTTGAGACTTGTGAAGAGGGTTCCGTAGCTTTCCCTTTTAATTTCGACATGTCCGTCTATATGTCAATCCGTTAGCGGCTAAGCTCAGAGGCTACCACTAGAAAGCCGTATACATATAAATAACGCCAATAAAGGGGTAAAGTAAAGTAAGTAGAGATGATGTTTTTCAGTGTTAACAATTTTCGTTCCATTCAGATCCAAATCACACGGGAATGTTAATGAAAAAAGTGTTCGCTTCAAAAAAGAGCGATAGAAACTACTAACCAAACATTTTTACAAAGTAGCCTAAAGATTCGTGCAAAAGTTTTCACTGAAGAAAGTTATTCATGCGCATGCTGAGAGCCTGTCCACCACCTTATGTCTTGTCGTAAAGATTTATGGCCGAGAGAAATAATATTATTATTGTGGTCGCAATTTCTTTAAATGTCCCAACCCTGTCCAGGTCAAATTTAAAGTATGCTTTCTTGAAATAGACATAATGCATTTTCGTTCCTATAGGTCCGATGCCTATGGTGGAGCAGAAGTTGGTTCAGCGTCTTTTTTGTCACAATTTAAACTCAGCTTTATTTACTTTATCGTTAAATTTATATAATTAAAAGAAACAAACAGCAAACGAACAGGCGGGTCACCTGATGTTAAGTGATTACCGCCGCCCATGAAAAGCAGCGCCAGAGGAACCGCTAATGCGTTGCCAGCTTTTCAGAAATTTGTTGGTCCACTCCATTACAACCCTATGTTGTTCAATTTTCAATAAATAAATAATAATATATACAAATACATAAAAATATTGACAATAATATTTATTTCGGTAGAACAGTTTTACATAGGTAATAAAAATTATCATCTCTAAAGAATCAAATCAAGTTTTAACAACAACCTGACACTACGGAACCCTAAAAATAGGAAGTAAGCGTATGAAACATATTGTAAAAATATTGGAAATTCTATCTTTCCAACTTTTAAAAACTCATATTCAGCGTAGGAAAAAGTATTGCGATCGTTCAGTCTAATTGAAACACTAAGGTCCAATAAATCAGCGCGAACCTTTTAATAAAGCCCTCAGTACCCGTCTGTTCGCTGGGAATATATTCGGTTTTATCTTCTAACAAACGCTCGGCTTCTACCCCGATTCCCGACTATTTAGGAGATCTATGAGTATGTGGGGGAGATAATAGTATTGAGTCTAAAATAAGTTCCGTAGAAAACCAAAGACGTCCACAGCAGGACGAATAATAGGTTTCTTGGCCACTGGCGCAGTCTTGAGCCACCTAAATTCAGTGACTCCCTTCAACTCGTATAATGTCATCTGTTCACTAAAGCTACGACCTCATATTTTAAATTAAAGGCCGATTCACACCAAGCACGTACACGTGACACGCGCGTAGTTACACGCGTGAATCCGTAGAACGCACGCACGCATTACGTCTACGTGAACGTTCACGCCACGCAAGCGGTATGCCATGTCTCATACAGTTCCATACATTACAACGCAATGGTACGCGCTACGTCTACGCTTACGCAGCCTGTGTGAACTAGCTGTTAATGAATAATTAAACAATGAATTATATTATTGTAATAATTAAAACATCTTTCCTCTTTCTGCAATTACATTGCTCATTTTATTTCATCATTCTTTGTTTTGAAGCAGTAACCAGTGATCACGATTTCATATTTAAATCTACGCCATCGTGAAATCCAATTAGGTGTTTGCCCAATTAGGTAAGATCTGCTGATAAGACAGAATTAAGCCTGCTGCAGACAACTGATAATAATCTTCTTCTTTATAGTCACATTCTTCAATGCTGAGGCGCCATTTCCATGGACGAGAGAATCTCAACGAGTATCTCCTACTCTCATCGGATAATCGGTACATGATAATCTCCACTGGTCATGAGACTGCAACGCCTCGGTGGTACTCTCAACTATGGCGTAGCGTGGCGGTATCGCCAAGAGACTCAACGGTATCGTCGCAAGACTCATTGGTAACGCCACGAGACGCGACGAGTCCGTGACGATATACTCATTCAGAGTACTCGCTTTATCGTAACCTCTTTCCAATAATCACATACTCTCTTGTGATGGGTATGCGGTGTGGTCTCAGATTCTTCCGCATACAACTCGACTAAGAAAACGAGATTTTGACACTTGGGTTTTACAGTTATTATCAGATATTAGTGCACATGCTTAGTGCTTACGTAGGCAACGGTGTGTATCAAATTGGCATAAAATTCAACACTACTTTTTATCTTCCAAAGTAAGCCGTTGGACAAAATATGATCGCTAATAAAAATCGAACGTCTGCGTGAGATCTTAAAAGATCTCCAACGATCCATGTAATTTTGACGAGTCTCTGATCTTAATGAAACATAAGCAGAAATTATATCGGAGCGAGGAACATTTTATTCAGTAGATTAATTCTTGTTATAAATTAAATGTACGCTTATAAGTTATGAATCTTAGCGATGTCGGTTTGATTAAATAAAACTTGTTAGTTAGAGTAAACGTTGTTGCAATGTTATCTTTACTTGAAGTAACCGTTATTCAAGGTGTACGATTATTTAAGTCTGCATGACTGGGGGTTAAAGTCACGTTTCAGTTTTTTTAACGTCAAAAAAAAGCAAAATGGGTTGCACATCCATACTCCATACTAATATTATAATAATATTATAAATGCGAAAGTGTGTCTGTCTGTCTATGTGTCTGTATACCTGTCTGTATGTGTCTGTCTGTCTGCTACCTTTTTACGGCCCAACAATGTAACCGATTCTGACGAAATTTGGTACGACGTTAGCTTATATCACGGGGACGGACTCAGGCTACTTTTTATCCCGAAAAATCAAAGAGTTCCCACGGGATGATCATGATGGAGTGGTAATGATAGAGTATTATACAGGATCCTGAGTACTTACATAACCACATCACAAAGAAAAAAACAACCGGTCAAGTGCGAGTCGGACTCGCACAGAAAGGGTTCCGTACCACCTTTTTAATTATTTTTGTGATATAACTACAATTTTCGGAATCTCATGATTCTAAGGCAACGGAGAGTACCCTATAAGTTGTGAATCCCTTCGAATTGATCCTATACCTTTTTTTCTCTGTAGATATGGAACCCTAAAAAACAAACATACAAAAAGGTACAAGATGAAATCGTCACTTTAACAGACTGGCCACTCAACAGTGTTGTTGTGTAATAAATCAGGCTCAGCGACAAATAAAGATGGATCGTATGGGGTCATCGGCAGTGTGGGGTCGCTGTTTGTTTACATGCTCGCTTTTGGAGTAGTCATTGTTGTTTATTGAAGTATCACTCACTATCCATACATATTCTGTATATACATATTTATGGAAAGTAAGTGCGTTCTCTTTATCGATAAAGTCAAAGTCAAAGTCAAAATCATTTATTCACAGTAGGTACTATTGTACTTCTTTTGATGGTCGAAAAAATTTGATAAAAATACTGAGCCGATTTTACAATCGGCCTATACGGTAACTGAGGGAAATAATAGCGAAAACTTACCGCTATTATTTAATTACCTAAACACAATCCAATAACAATTAATGATTTGCCTTATACCTAGGTTTAGGTTTAAAGATATTTATTCTCATAAAGACAAAGAAAAGTCATTCACATGAGAACTTATCTCTAAGAATACACTATTCGCCATTTTATTGCATAAATAAATAGTACTCATTCAATGCATTTATCGAAGAAACTTGAATTACTCATAATGTGAGCAGCTAATTCAGTTTTAAATGCATTGAATGTGTGTACATTTTTTATCTGTGCCGGTATTTTATTGTAGTTTAGCTCCTTCATAGGTAAGGGTTTTTCTGCCATAATTTGTTCTGTAGATTTAACCTTGTAGATTTAGTGATCTCGGGGTCAATACCCACCTACGACGCAGCATTGCCTCCGTGGTTATCTATCTACGCAACGTTCGTTGATCTCTACCGTCAGGTAGATGTTTGTAGTACATTACGAACTTTTGAAAAGGTTTTTCATATAAAAACAACAAGAGCTCAACTGTGTAACTAACGATTTTTTATGAGGACTTAAGGGTTTAAAGTGACAGCCTTTAGAGGTACGGAAACTTAAAAATCAGGACAGCATAAGTTGAGAAATACAATGCAGGGAGAAACTAAGAAGGGTGCTCGCCAGATCCCTAATCAAAACTTTATTTATTTCCTCGAATAATCCTTTAAATTTTAACCAGTTGAGTGCCTCCATGATTCCGAGTCGCGCAATATTTCACGAGTTCCCCGTTCCCCGTGCGAAGTTGTTAAGAATTTGGCAACAAGCGCTCAACTGTGTAACTAACGAATATTTTATGAGGGCTTAAGGGTTTAAAGTGAAAGCATAATAGAACGCGGACATTCTTACAAATGGCTTGCTGTTTCTTTCTTTTCCTTTGCATTCATGAACACTGTAAGTATATCTACCTAATCGTATGTTATTTCATTTTTACCCGCTATTACTATGCCTCGGCTATCGGCCAATGCCATCCATCAGACCAATATAGCACGCCATTTTTTTTTATTCACTATAGGCAAGCGCTTGACCACAATCACACCTGATGGAAAGTGATGATGTGGTCTAAGATGGGACGCGTTTAACGAGAAGGTGCCTATTCACTCTTGTCTTAAAGACACCCGTATTGTAATTGGTAGAAAACACAGATCGCGGAAGATCCCGTATTGTAATAAACTAAATTGAAATCGGTTCATTAGTTTAGGAGCTACGATGCACAAACAGATACACAGATACACACGTCAAACTTATAACACGCCTCTTTTTGGGTCGGGGATTAAAAAGCATCTATGTTAACGTAAGGAAAGACATGAATATGTCACACTTGCCTCAGTTCACCATACGTTACATGATGATATAATAACTATGGTCACAAGTAGGAAATATTTTCTGTTGCGCACCGAAATCTGGAGTGACGTGACACAAAGCCCCCTCATGGAACATGGCCAACGGGTTTAGGTCGTGAAAATGTGCGCTTTTCGTTCTAAGAGGATATGACCTAGTTGTGAAGCTAAACATTAAACGAGCAACCTTAACCAAAGCACATAACGACATTTATTTACCACTGGGGTTAGTTACCATTGGGGTTAGTTACCACCCTACTGGCAACGCAGTTCCGTGCTCACCTTGAACGACATGGAGAGGTTATTTTAGTCCGTGCAAGTCGGACACACCCTGCCAGCCGGCAGAAGTCCGTAGGGATTTTTTCCGCCTCCGAAGAAAAAAAAACACCCTACTGGCAAAACCGTGCTGCTAAGTGATTTAGCGTTCCAGTACGATGCCGTGTCGAAACCCATGAGGGGTTAATGGGTGTCATAAAAACTGCCACACCCCTTCCAAGTTACCCCGTTACCATCTTAGACTACATCATCACTTACCTCCAGGTGAGATCGCAATCAAGGGCTAACTTGTAATGAAATAATATAAGAAACGACCGAACAAAGCCAGGGCGTATCACCTAGTCACATTATCACACTAATATTACAAAGGCGAAAGTTTGTGTGTATGTGTGTGTATGTTTGTTACTCCTTCACGCAAAAACTACTAGACGGCTTTGATTGAAAATTGGAATGGAGATAGATAATAACCTGGATTACCACATAGGTTACTTTTAGCCCGGAAAATCAAAAAGTTCCCACGGGATTTCGAAAAACCTAAATCCACGCGGACGAAGTCGCGGGCATCCTCTAGTCGAAAATAAATTTAAGTAGCAGACATGCCAGAGCAATCCATGTTTTGTTATTTATTTCCTAAATAACTATTGTCAAAAGCATCCATGCAGTTAATTAAATGTATTAGCACACTCATTAATGGAAAACAAATAAATAATTTAATATGCAAATTTAGCGAATAGCACAGCAAATATTTACTGGGATTAAAATACATATAAACCACTATTATCTCTGTGAAATATGCGCTCAGTGTTTCGAGATCAGTGTAATATTGAAATGCCCGGCTTGACTAATGTACTGTGTTGTGCAAAAATAGACGTATCCCCACTTTAGGAGACGATATATGCAACGTTTCAATCTGCCAGGGTACCGGACCACTGGGTCAGTTATTTTTATTCAAAACCGACAAGGAACATGAAAAAGTCGACGAAAATAATTCTCTATCATATCATTTTTAAAATACTATATTAAAAAACTCTAGATAACTCCTGCACCTATAATACTTAACTATTGTATGTCGTAAGGAAGAAAACTCAACCACAAAACAAGGTTTCTTGTTTTTAATATGTGGCAAGAAGAATTCCGGCATTTTACAACATGACTACGGGACCCTATATTATGTGTTTTGATATGCAATAGACTAATTTTTGTGCATATTAATAGTCTTTAAATAATATTTGCTGCTGAAAACACGTAGCCCAAGTAAGTAGTCAATGTCCCAATAAATAAAATATAAACATATTTTGTCAGTGTGTCGATTTTCAAATTGGCAACTCCTAGGCGTGTTAATTGATAGTTTTGGACTTATAACTGCAGCATTAATACTGCTTTGTAGCTATTTACGTGAAAATGATAATTAATTTGTTACAATTTAATTTGGTACCTGCTCGGTTTGATACCAAATTAATATTATTATGATAACCTGTAAACCAAAATCCTGATACAAACTTGTATACATAATTTAGATAATGGCTTATTATTATAAATCGAACCTTTTAAAAGAGCAACCGCCGAGTTTCATACAGAATCTGTAACAAGTGTAAATTAAAAATTTATAACACCCCCGACAAGTGAAGTTACAGTAACTAGAAAAAAGCTGATAACTTTCAAACGGCTGAACCTATTTTCTTGGATGATAGCTAAGAACACTCTCAACCAAGCTACCTTTCAAACAAAAAAAATTTAAAATCGGTTCATTCGTTTAGGCGCTACGATGCCACAGATAGATACACAGATACACACGTCAAACTTAGAACACCCCTCTTTTTGGGTCGGGGGTTAAAAAAGGCATTCCGAACGTGTGCGAGTCAAAAATCTGTTCTAAATTTAGATACCTAGTCTAGATAACCAGTCAAAACCTTAGGTAAGAATTTCCGAATGCGGAGAAAATATTTTAAACATACGATACGGTTGGATTTCAGTAGAAATTGTGTCCCCACAATTTCTGACGGTCATGAATCTTTACGACCAGATAGATATAAGGATAAAGCAGACTTGTTCAGCATTCGGGCGGATAAGTTCGAAGTGAAAAGTTTCAAAGGATCGTGAGCTCCTTTGGATATAGTAGAGATGGGCCACTTCACAGGTAGCATATGAAAAACCACGTAAAAGACTTTTCACGTGGTTTTTCATTCGTAACACTTGCTACCTTAAAGTAGCTGTGAAAAATCACGGAGCAAAATCTCACAAATTATTACATTTTTATTTCCCGCTCTATGGTTTAAATTTCATGCACACTGAAATCCACCAGCACTAAGCTACTAAATAGCGTGCGTGTTAGAACACTCGCATCGCAGCGTCTTATAAAGAAAAAGTTTTTAGAAAGTATAGTTTTTTTGTTTAAAGAAATATTAGTCATGACTAATATTCGCCTTTCCTCTCCAACTAATTGTAAAGCTTGTATAGGTACTTGTATAGGTAATAGGTACGACAATAGTGCAATGCGTGGGGTTTGAAGTCTAAACCCCACCCGTTGCACTATTGTCGTACCTACTTTCAGAATTCAGTCCGCTCATGTAACTGTTGAGCTATAGAGGCTGTATATCAATGTAGCAAACAATCACTTGCTACATTTCACGATAAACGAATTTCCGTACTAGTACTTAATCAGTGTGAAAATTGACTCTATAATAATAATAATAATAATAAATATAATAATTGCCGTGTGGCACCGGCAGAGGAGAATGTTGCCACCCCTTCTCATCCCGCGGGTGTCGTAAGAGGCGACTAAGGGATTCGGGGAACTGATATTGTCATCCAAGTTCCCCGAAATTTGGCACGCTGGCCATAGAAACAGCCTCCTCGGGGACATGAGTGGACCCCGAGTGATGTAACTACCACTCACCCCCCCCCCCCCTTTTTATGATGATGGAACACAACATAAGGAATGCGCGAATAGGGCCGCTACCTGGGGGTCGCCAGGGCGCGCCTGGAGCTGGCGCTGGGCGTAGCAGCATACGGGCCGCCAGTACCACCAGTCGACCGGCACTACCACCTAGCCGGTCGACACATCCATCATCCCCACCAGATGGCTTGGCTCCGACAGGGCCCACCAGGACCCAATCTTCGGCGCCCGCCGCTGGTGGTGTACGCCGCATGCGCTGGACTTCTCTCATGAACGAGAATGTCATGCGTGCGTACTACAGGGCGACAGGAGGGGAAACCGGACGGACTGGCTACCGAGCGGCAATGTACCGCGAGTTCCTGCTGCTCGAGCCGAATCTAACTGTCACGGAACAAAACCTGGCAGATCGAGCTCGGTATATTCAGCGTTCTAACATCTTCAACGCTGCCGAGCTCGAACGATTGCGACGTGAGGCTGTTCCAGAAGTGTCAGCACCTACCACAGTGCAAATCGTCTCCCAGGCGGAGCCTGTCCGCGAGGAGGCAACTACCACCTTACAAGATTTGCCTGTGGAGGAAGACACTGGGGAAACAGTCTCCCTGGATATAGAGCGGATGAGAAGGATTCTAGAAGAGGCGATCTCTGAAATCCGAAACGCTCCTCTAGAGAATCGTCCGCGGCTCTCCCGACTTACGCTCAATGTAGCGACGCGGGATGTCATTGAGGCTATTAACAAAATGCTGCCACAACATCTAGAGAGCAGCACTGGCCTGGGTGATACGGCTTCTATTATCTTCGGTGCGGCGCTAGCCGTGCACCGATTCATCGGTGCCAAGACTCCGGGACCGGGGTGTGCTGCTGCCACAAGGCGCAGCGCGGAACCGGCCTGGAAGAAGAGAATAGAACACCGTATCACTCTTGCCAGAGTCCTCATTGGCAGACTGCAAAGCTTCAGGTCAGGCAACACTAGGCCAAGGATTGTGCGCTCTGTTAGAGTTGCGCTGAACGGGTGTGGGGTCAGGTTGGACCAGCCCGATATTGCGCAAAAGCTAACAGAGCGCATCGACGACCTGAAGCAGAAAATCGCTGCATGGGGGAACCGCATCCGACGATACTCGGCAAGAGTCGAGCGATTTCAGCAAAATCGTCTCTTCTCGAGTGATCAGAAAAGGTTCTACAAAAGACTGGAGTGCCCAGCAGTCTGCTCTACCTCTCAGCGACCGGACCCGGCCGACCTAGTCGCTTTCTGGCGGGGGGTGTGGTCGAGAGAGGTGGAGCATGAAGAGGGCCCTTGGATTGCGGCGGTAGAGGAAGCATGTGCCAGAATAGAGCCGATGAACCCGGTCGCCATCTCTGCGGAGGATGTAGCTGGTGCAGTAAGGCGGGCTCCGAACTGGAAAAGCCCGGGACCCGACGGACTGCATCACTACTGGCTAAAAGGTTTTTCGGTTTGCCATGCGACCTTGGCTCGACAATTCCAAGAGGCTCTCGAGCAGAGGGCACTCCCGAGCCTTTTCACTACCGGGATCACTCACCTAGCTCCAAAGTCCACCGATGCCACCGACCCGGCTAAGTATCGTCCCATTACGTGTCTTACTACCATCTATAAGACACTGACATCCGTTCTGAGCCTCAAGATCTCCCGTCACATAGACGAGAATAACATCATGTCTGGGGCTCAGAACGGATGTCGGGGCGGTAGTCGTGGTACTAAGGAGCTCCTTCTCATCGACTCCGTTGCGGGCCAACTGGTCAAACGCAACCGTCGGAATTTCTCCGCCGCCTGGATCGACTACAAAAAGGCATTCGACTCGGTGCCCCATTCATGGCTCTTGAGGGTCCTTGAGCTGTACAAAGTTGACAGTGCAGTTCGAGACTTCCTTGAGACATGCATGGGGCAATGGAGCACGATCCTGTGTCTCCATGGTGAGCGGTTGGCGGCTGCCGATGACCGGATAAGGATAGGACGGGGTATCTTCCAGGGTGATTGTCTGAGCCCGCTATGGTTTTGCCTGTCTCTGAACCCACTTAGCACCCTGCTGGAGGGCTCGGGCACAGGCTTTCAGTTCCGGAGAGGAGGGACAAAAGTACCTCACCTTCTGTACATGGATGACCTCAAACTGCTGGCACCCAATGCCACCCGCCTGAAGGAGCTGCTGAGCATCACCACTGAGTTCAGCAACTCTATCAAGATGGAGCTTGGGCTGGACAAGTGTGCGGTCATGCATGTGGAGAGGGGACAGGTTACTCATTCGGCCGAGATTAGTCTCGAGCCGTCCAACATTAAATCCCTCTCTGAAGCTGAGTCATACCGGTATCTGGGCATGTCACAATCCCTAGGGGTAAAAGAGGCGGACATGAAACAGTCTGTTTGCGAGGCCTTTTTTGGCCGTCTGACGAAAATCTGTAAAAGTTATTTGTCAGGCGCCAATAAGGTCCGAGCTTATAACGGCTGGGTTATGCCCGTCCTCATGTACACCTTTGGCGTGCTCAGTTGGACTCAGACCGAACTTGACGCCCTGGATAGAAAAGTCCGCGCGACTATGACTCTCTATCGCATGCACCACCCAAAATCGTCTGTGATGAGGTTGTATATCCCCCGGAAATGTGGTGGTCGAGGCGTATTAAGCGCCAAGACCATGCATAACCGGGAGATATCCAACCTCAGAACCTACTTTGAGACGATGAGGGGGTCCCCCATGCATAGAGAAGTCATAGAATGTGATAAAGGCCTCACTCCACTATCCTTAGCCAAAACCGAGTGGCAGAAACCGGTGGTACTTAGCACCTCTGACCGGGAGACCGTATGGAAGGAGAAGGAGTTGCACGGACGCTTTTTTAAAGCTCTTAATGAGCCACACGTAGATAAAAAAGCGTCCGTGCAATGGTTGCGCTTTGGTGACCTCTTCGGGGAAACCGAAGGTTTTGTCTGTGCGATACAAGATCAGGTGGTTAAGACGCGGAACTACCGAAAGTACATTCTGAAGGATGGCACTCACGACATCTGTCGAGCTTGTCGCCATCCCGGCGAGTCACTCAGACATGTGCTTTCGGGATGTTCAGCGCTTGCCAACACTGAGTATCTGCACAGACACAACCAAGCAGCCAAAATCCTTCACCAAGAGCTTGCTCTGAAGTACGGTCTCCTGGATGAGAGGTTGCCGTATTACAAGTACACACCGGTGCCGGTACTCGAGCGCGACGGAGTCCGGCTCTATTGGGACCGGTCCATCATCACGGACAGGACTATTCTAGCGAATAAGCCTGACATCGTGCTGGTGGACCGGGCACAGTCGAGGGTGTTTTTGGTGGACATCACCATTCCATATGACGAGAACCTCGTGAGAGCTGAGACGGAGAAAAAACGCAAGTATCTTGATCTGGCTCACGAGGTTTCCGACATGTGGCATGTGGGGTCCACCGAAATCATCCCAATCGTCATATCTGCAAACGGGTTGATCCCAGTCAGCCTCGCTCACCATCTGAGGCGACTGGGGTTCCGTGGCAGTTCGCTCGCAGCCAGGATGCAAAAAGCGGTCTTGCTAGACTCGGCAAGGATAGTCCGCCGCTTTCTCAGCCTGTCGCCCTGACCCCCGGCCGTTTGGTCTCCCCTGCCGGGGCGTAATCCTCCGCCCGGTACAAATATTTATTTATGTAAATGTGTATGTAGGTTTATTTATTTTTATGTATGTAAGTATATTATATTCCCTTTGGCTTTTATATATATCTATTTTGTAACCGGGCGTGAGAGTAAGTTATATAATAATAATAATAATAATCTTTATTTATTTAAGCAACAAAGGCCCACAATATTATGTTAGTAAACATCTTAACCTATGTTAGTAACTAAATTATAATGTAATGTATGTTAGTAAGAAACTTATTCCATGTTAGTTAATATAATTAATATACTTATTAACTAATGCAGACATCCAGTGCGCTTTGAGAGCGCTGTCCTGTCTGTCTGCTATCACCTTCAGGATAATGTTGGGACTTCTCTCCAGCCTGCTTTTAATTGAGGCGATCCGTTTCCGCATTATTGCGAAGAAACCGTCTACACGGTTCTCCGCAAACATACCGGACGCGCTACAGTATCGAGGCAGTCCCAACATTATTCTGAAGATGTTATTATACTGGACTCGGAGAGCGTTTATAGATTTTTGGGTATAGTCAACCCACAGACTGCACGTGTAGAAGCTCTGACAAAAGGACTTGAACAAAGTGACCTTAACTTCTTTTGTGCAACGTGCAAATCTGCGAGCTATCATATTCCCTCTAACCGCCAACGCCCTCCGTTCCCTATCTATGTCACAGTTATCTTTCATGTCTGCTGTAACCACATGACCCAGGTATGTGAATTTGGGCACCCTAACCAGCTCTGCACCGTACAGTCTCACTGGAGGTACATAGCTGGGAGAAATGCTACCCGCCGCAAAGACCATTAGCATGCTTTTATTTACATTATATTTAAGTCCATGCTTTTCAGCATAGTCTTCGCACACCCTCAGCAAATCTCTCAGCGCACAGACCGATGGGCTCAGCAGCACCATATCATCCGCGTAACTGATGTTATTAATCATCTGATTATCAATCGAACATCCCGCATGCATGCTGCTGAGCCCCTCGATCAGCTCGTTCATGTACAGGCTGAAAAGCTTCGGTGAGCTCCGTCCACCTTGCCTGACTCCGCATTCCAGCCTATACGTGTCCGAGTATACCCCCGCCCACCTTACCTGATTAGCCTGCCTTGCATACCAGTGCCTAAAGATGCTGATGAGTTCCTGCGGCATGCCAGTGCGTCTGAGCTTGTCCCAGAGTATTGGGTAAGACACCAGATCAAACGCTTTTGAGAGATCCAAGAAGCAGGCGTACACTGGTGTTTTCCTGCTCGTATAATACTTGACGGTCTCCTTTAGGGTCAACACGGCACTCTCGGTGGAGAGCCCCGCCCTAAACCCAAACTGTGCATCATGCAGGTCTAGGTATTGATCCAGTTGTCTATCCAGGAGGCCGTCAAGTACCTTGGCTGTTATGGTAGCTAATGAAATCGGTCTATAGTTTTTGATATCTGTAACGTCCCCCGTTCTGTCCTTCACAACTGGCACCACCACATTCCTCATCAATTCCTCTGGCAAGTATGAATGGACCATGCATATGTTATACAGCAGACATAAAACTCTAGGCAAGTGCACACCAGCATACTGAAGATGCTCAATGCTCAACCCATCATGGCCTGGCGATTTTCCACGAGTCATACACTTGACAATCTTCTTGACCTCTTCAGTTTTAAAAAAGGCCAAGGTGTGATTAGGTTCAGCATCAAGTCCCTCCACTGTATGCTCACTTACATAATCGTGCGTAACAGGCAGCGCTTGCACCCTGAAATGATTCATAAACAAATTGGCTATGTCCTTGGTGTCACTAATTCCACCGACACACACAGGCAGGCCAGGCCTTGGCGTTAAACTTCTGGTACACTTCCAAAATTCTTTAAACTTTTTATTCTTATGATTTTTAGCAATAATATCCATTTTAATTTCGTCTTGGTGTCTAATACACCATTTTAATTTAGATTTAAATATTTTCCTGCTTTTAACCATAGAATCATAATACTGACCCACGGAGGGCTTGCCAAAATATACCCATACATGAAAGCAACGCTTAGCCTCCCTGTGCGCCTCGCCTACATGTCGATTCCAACCTACCACTACTTTATTTTTATTTTTACAATTTTTTTCCCTATAAGTAGCAATCGCAGCCTTTGACATTACATTTACTATTCTTAGGTACATATCATCAATAAGTAGCCTATGATCCTTTCGTGACATCTACTTCATGATTTTCAGCCCGATCCGTCGAGTAGTTTGAGCTGTGCGTTGATAGGCTATCAATCAGTCAGTCAGTCAGTTGGTCAGTTTATCCTTTTATGTAATTCTAGACTTTTTTTATCTTAACGTCAGCTGCGTTGGTTAGATTTTTTTTAAGATCCCGCGGGAATTTCTGAAAATAAATCTTTAATTTTGCTGTACACAATGGTGCATTATCGTTAAGAAGCTATCTCTTTCAGGCAACCTAGAAAAAGAAAAGATAAAAGAAATAGCCCAGAAAATTAAAGGTCAAAGTGTATTTAGCTAAAAAATAAGTGATGATAGAGTCAAGAATATACTTACTTTATTATTTTTAACCCCCGACCCAAAAAGAGGGGTGTTATAAGTTTGACGTGTGTATCTGTGTATCTGTCTGTGGCATCGTAACTCCTAAACTAATGAACTAATTTTGATTTAGTTTTTCTTGTTTGAAAGGTGGCTTGATCGAGAGTGTTCTTAGCTATAATCCAATCAGCTCTTTTCTAGTTAATGTAACCTTCACTTGTCGGGGGTGTTATAAATTTTTACTTTACACTAGTTTACGAATTGTTTTTTATAAAACTGATAGACGTAAAGATCCACTAAAGAGCCCAAGGTGTTTTAATGGCGAGCAATTACTGTACACCTGAGTGAGGTTTTTTTTACAAATAAAACTTTTACTTCCAACTTCTTCAGCATATAGTTACGTCGAGTATTTTTTGTCATGAAAGCTGTTGTTGGAAATTCACTAATGTAGGTACATGCTTATGTACTAGCAAGAGACTGATTTTGATAAATCCTAGAAAAAAATCATACAAACCTTAAAGCTTACTTAGCGACTAAGCGATTAAATTTGCTGTAGATACATTTATTTTTCTTTTAATCGAGATATGCCACGACTTCGCCCGCGTGGATTTAGGTTTTACGAAATCCCGTGGGAACTCTGATTTTCCGGGATAAAAAGTAGCCTAAGTGCTATAATCCAGGATATTATCTATCTCCATTCCAAATTTTAGCCAAATCCGTTTAGTAGTTTTCGCGTGAAAGAGTTACAAACATACACACACACACATACACATAAACTTTCGCCTTTATAATATTAGTGTGAAAATCCTCTATCAACAATGTTGCCAACCCCTGAACTTTCTTACAGAATTCGAACTCAATCTAACAAATGCAAACTTTATGCGGATTTAAAATTAAATTTCGTGACGTTTGGAACCTTCGGACTGTCGCATCTAAGAAAACAAATTGCATCTACATAATGCAATTTTGAACTCTGTGCCCTTAATAATAAGGAAAGGATAGGTTTAAGATAAAGTTGTATTTCTAACCAGATTGTAGTACTGCGGTGAAATGGAAATATGCTTGGGAGGATTTAATTCCATTTCTCTGGCGGAGGGTAGGTATTTGTTGAAAATATTTGTGCATCTTTTCGAGATTTTTTTATCTTTTAATTTGTCTGCTTTCGACAAACTGTGTCGCTTACCACGAACTAAAATTATGAAAGTCCAGTTGATGCCCGCGACATCGTGCAAGCGTATTTAGGTTTTTAGAAAACCCGTGGGAAATCTTTGATTGTCCTAGATTTTTTTTTTTTTTTTTTATTCACTATAGGTAAGCGCTTGACCACAATCACACCTGATGGAAAGTGATGATGTGGTCTAAGATGGGACGCGTTTACCTAGAAGGTGCCTATTCACTCTTGTTTTAAAGATACCCGGATTGTAATTGGTAGGAAACACTGATCGCGGAAGAGTATTCCAAACCTTAGCCATGCGTATGAGGAATGAAGACGCAAAACGTTTCGTGCGTGTAGATGGAATGTCAACGACATAAGGATGGAAACTCGCCCGACGTCTTGCGGTTCGGTGGTAAAATGGTGAAGGGGGGACAAGATCGAAAAGTTCCTGTGCACACTCTCCGAAATATATCCTATAAAACACCGATAAGCCGGCGACCATACGGCGGTGATCGAGACTTTGAAGTTTCGCCAACAAAGGAGAGTCTTCGCCTATAAGTCTCCTAGCTCGACGGTCAACGGCATCCAGAGCCGCTAGTTGGTACTTAGCGGAGCCATCGTAGAGGTGACTGCAGTACTCCATGCACGATCTGATTTGTGCTTGATACAAAGTAATCAGTTGGCGCGGCGTGAAGTACTGCTTGACCTTGTTAAGAATGCCTAGTTTTTTATAAAAATAGACAGACATCGTCTGAAGGTTGCAAGCTATATATGTACCAATTTTGTCAAAAAAGTTATTCTAAATTCAAATTTTTGTTATTCAATTAGACTTTTACAAGTACTTTTGAATCGTCAAAAGCATCTACCACTGGTTCGGAATGCCTTTCCTCAGAATGCCTTTCCTTGGAACTTGCTAGAAAAGACCATGAAATTGTAACTGACAGTCAGACAGACACACTTTCGTATTTATAATACTAGTAAGTATGGATCATAATATTATTTGTGATAATCTCTGTAACACATCGGCGCTGCGATATTTTGAAAAGTATATGTTTAAATTTCAATTTTGCCGTGGGAATATTGGGGAAATGATTTCTCAAATCTACTCTGATTAAAGGCTTCAGTAGAGGCGTCTTCCGGAGAAGCTGTAGGTACCTACTGTTAAGCCACTATGAAGACCAATTTCTGTCTTCGAAAAAAACTGGAACTATTCAAGAGCTTGCTTTGTTTTTTTTTTTATAAAAAGAAAAAAGTAATTCTTAAATTGGTTTTGTTAGATTTAAACTACCTCTATATTTCCGTATCATTTATGTTTTATAATACAAGCACTATCTAATTTATGTCGTTTAAAAGTTTATAAGCTATTTTCCTATTGATTAGTACTGATTTATTATTTTATTAACCCCTGACCCAAAAAGAGGGGTGTTATAAGTTTGACGTGTGTATCTGTGTATCTGTGTGTCTGTGTATCTGTGTATCTGTCTGTGGCATCGTAGCGCCTAAACGAATGAACCGATTTTAATTTACTTTTTTTGTTTGAAAGGTGGCTTGATCGAGAGTGTTCTTAGCTATAATCCAAAAAAATTGGTGCAGCCGTTTAAGAGTTATCAGCTCTTTTCTAGTTTTCTTGTAGAAAAGAAGGTTACGTAACCGTTAGGTTCATAATATTATGTCAATTGACAAATGTCAAGCTGTCAAGATGGACGTTGCCATACATAATTATTTATTTGAAAATGATGTTTTGGAAAACTCAGATACTTTGTATCTGAGTTTTCCAAAACTGAATAGTCCAAGTCCGATTGAATAGTCCAAGAAAATCGGTTCAGCCGTTTGAAAGTTATCAGGTCTTTTCGGTCTTTTCTAGTTACTGTAACCTTCAATTGTCGGGGGTGTTATAAATTTTTAATTTACACTTGTCTAGCTAATAATCCTATATAATCCAGCTTTACTTTAACATACTCACCAGATTTCGGTTTCTCAATTCGGATTCAGAATAATAATATAATACCTGAAATAAGGTTAAAACAACCGACATGGCAAACGCTGTTTGTTATTAATACAATACGAAAAAGACAAAAGCGAGAGTGTCGTGTTCTTTAATATTATAAATGGAAGAATCAAATAAAAGAACGTTGATTTAATCGTCATAACATCGTAAATCTTTCCGAGAGACGTTCTCTGTAAGAAAATCGTCCATTTTCCTTATGCGCCGAAATGTCGGCCTTATAGTAATAAAAAAAGTTTCTCGTCGGGCGAATAAAAATTTTCTTGATAGCAGATTATATTGAGTTACTTGTGTTATGAGTTTTTCAGTAAATACGACTTATACAAATAAAATAATAATGTGTACCTACCAGCTATAGACTGTACCGGCTATACTCAATTAGGTATTTAGTTGGCGGCACCGGCAAAGACGATATCGTATAGAAACCAAAGGGGTATGGGTTTAAAAAAAACCGGCCAAGTGCGAGTCAGACTCGCGCACTGAGGGTTTTTTTCTAATATTTTGCACGATAAATCAAAAACTATTATACATAAAAATAAATAAAAACCTGTTTTAGAATATACACATAAAGCCCTTCCATATGATACTTACCCCACTTGGTATAGTTTTCTTATTCCTGTATTTGTGCTATAAGACCTATCTTCCTACCTTTCATGATTGTAGGTCAACGGGAAGTACCCTATAGGTTTTTCTTGACAGACGGACGGACGGACGGAGGGACGGACGGACGGACAGACAGACAACAAAGTGATCCTTTAAGGGTTCCGTTTTTCCTTTTGAAGTACGGAACCCTAGCAGAGTAAGTAAATAAGAATAACACAATCTAGTTCTCTAAAGGACACATTTGCTAACATTAAAGTTCGTAGCTCGGTGCATGGCTTGGTATATAATAGAGGAGGTTAGTTTAAATGCTTCCGGTTTGTTGCGACGAAGTTCCTTTCATACAAACTGTACATACCCAGTACTTTGTGATAATTTGTTTAGAAGTTTACAGTTGGTACGCTTGCAGATACTTACGGTGAGCTGAATAGTACAATTATCATAAATCAAATGTTTTTGAAGTTTGCCATATTACTAAACATAACAGTTAGAGTCTGTCTGTCTGTCTGTTACTTTTTTACGCCCCAACAGTTTAACCGATTTTGATATAAGGTACAGATATAGGCTACTTTTTATCCCGGAAAATCAAAGAGTTCCCTAAGGATTCTTAAAGGCTTATCCTTTTATCCGATTTTTATGGAATTTGATACAGAGGTAGTTTGCGTCCCGAAAATTGACATAGGCAACTTTTTATCCCGGAAAAGCAAAGAGTTCCCACGGCATTTAAAAACCTAGATCCACGCGGACGAAGCCGCGGGCATCATCTAGTTTAATATATTTTTAAGTTAGATTTAAATTTATTTTATAGAATAATTATTATCAGTTATTATTAAGTACAAAAACTTCTTTCTTTCTATTACTATCAATTTTCGTGGCGCGCACTATACCACCGTCCATCTCCTACCCGCGAAGTCTGGGATTCGATCCTGGACACGCACTTCTCAACTTTTCGATGTTAAGCAAAGAGTTTAGAGTTACGTACGCAGGATCGAACCCTGAACCCAGCAAACACGAGGACGACATCTGAGTTGCACAGTATATAGTGGTGTTAATAATAGTGTTGCAAGTGTGGCAACAAAGTTGCCATTGCAGCGAACTGTTACTTAGCAAACTTGTTGAGTGCGCGGCGACCGTTAACTTAACTAATTTGCGCTTTAATTAAAATTCTGTAGCGCCAACTATTCAAATATTGAACATGCAAATATTGAATGTAATCAAGATTCGAGACGAGATGACCTCTCTACTTGGGATAGTATCATCGTCATTATCATTCATCGCCGGCTCACTACTGAGAACGGGTCTCCGCTCAGAATGAAAAGGGTTAAGCCATAGTCTACCACGCTGGCTATGTAGTACAGATTGCCAGACTTCATACACCTTTGAGAAGATTAGGAAAAACTTAAAGCTAGCCTTATCTACTTACAGTACGAATCATGCCTGCCTGGAATGGTGTCACGAACACTGGCTGCATTGCCGCGCTGGACAGCCAGGCTGATCCTTTTCGCAAAAAATGAGACAGCCCTGCTGTCACCAGAGAAGGCTATTAATCGCGGTGAAAAGTCTCGTAATTTTTTTAAGTACAAAGACTCCGTGGCCCCAGGGTCTCCACGGCAAACGGAACAAAAATATAACTCTCGATAAGAGAACATACTTGCGCCATACATAATATTATACTAATGACTTTTTGGGCGCGTTTGGAACCCTCGTAGCTTTAGTTTTAAGTTACGTAATTCTAATTAATTATTACCACTATGTTTACCACTATGTACAAGTTTAACAATTTCGTCCATCAAAAGGATTACAATTCTACTTTGAATAAATGATTTTAACTTTGACTTTGACTTGCCTTTGACTTTAATAGAATCACATCTCATTTTAGTGTCCCTAACCATAATCAGCTAAAATTGTAATCAAAAGAAAGCTTCCTAGTAAAGAAATGAATAAATAAGTATATGCCACTGACAAGTACCTACTACAAATCGCTATTTTATAAATATTAAGAGGGACTCCAGAGGACCTCAACACTCCTCCTGATGAAATTTTTATCAATAACATAGACGGTAAAAATAAAGATAGGTAGGTACATAGATCTTTAGAAATATTTATTATAAGTTCATCATCGTACTCATGATGATAGTACATAGCACAGGTCTCCTCTCAAAATGAGAAGGGCTTAGTCTACCACCCTGGCCAAGTGCAGATTGAAAAGACTATGGAGAACTCTCAGGCATGCAGGTTCAGGAAAACACCGTAAGAAAACGTAAGATATCTATAGATTAACCATGAAATATGTCTTAAAGTGAAAACGTCGGCAAGTTGGGCGATTTGGGGATGGATAAAAATTTCAAGGTCGCATCACCGACATGGTAATGTTAATAGTGTTCGCAGTGCCAATAAACGTAAAAACTAATGGTAATGGCTTTAAATTACAAATTATGAAATTTTAATTTTGAAACTACAATTAATTTAAAAATCCAAAAAAAGACTGTTACCTTTTTTCAAAGTTTCAAGTTTTCACTTCTGTCAGTTACCATCACTGCCTGCCAGTTTTTTTCTATTATTTACTCCTGAAATAAAAAATAAAAAATAAATGGGCTCCGCTCAAAAATCAGTATTGTTAGACCCCCACTAAGTTAAAACTTAGCATTAAAGTAATTATAAGGGCCCACTGGATGCAAATGGGGCTTTTTCTATCAACTTCAAGATATATAAAAATCCTTTTACAAAGTATGTTTCCTGATTGCTTTAAATCTCATCCAATATTGACCAAGTTTTTTAAGCAAGTTTTGTGGCCCCTTTTTACGCGCGAAGTCTTCGTATGTTTTCGTATATCAATGTCTATTAAAAGTTATAAGTTTTGTTCGTCTACTTAGCGGTTTGTTAAGAATTCACGAACGCCAGGGGCTATTTATTTTGCTCCTTATTTTGAAGCCTCCATTAAAGTTTGTATTGGCGGAGGGAGGTTTAATAACCCCTCAGTCAAGACTTACAACAAAGCAACGCTTCTATACAAATACTTGAGGATGCCCGCGGCTTTTCCCGCGTGGATTTCGTTTTAAAATCTAACAGGAACTCTTTGATATTCCGGGATAAAAAGTAGCCTAGTAGTAGTAGTCCTTCCCCGGGATGTAGCCCCTGTCTGTACTAATTTTATTTAAAATCGGTTCTGCGGTTGGGCTGTAAAAATATAGCAGACGGACAGACAGATAGACAGACAGACAGACACACTTTCGCATTTATAATATTATAGTATATAGTATATATAGTATGGATTAGTACGGATTACTTGATAAAATAATATTATTATAAACAGAATCTTAGTATCTTAATTTTATATAAGTTGAATAAAAACCGATCAAGTGCAAGTTTGACTCGCACGTGATGGTTCCATACCATCATACAAGAAATAACACTTTTTTTAACCCCCGACCCAAAAAGAGGGGTGTTATAAGTTTGACGTGTGTATCTGTGTATCGTAGCATCTGAGAGATCGTAGCTGTCTGTGGCATCGTAGCTCCTAAACTAATGAACCGATTTTAATTTAGTTTTTTTTTGTTTGAAAGGTGGCTTGATCGGGAGTGTTCTTAGCTATAATCCAAGAAAATCGGTTCAGCCGTTTGAAAGTTATCAGCTCATTTCTAGTTACTGTAACCTTCACTTGTCGGGGGTGTTATAAATTTTTAATTTACACTTGTTGTGACGTAATGTAACCAGAAATTCACGGTTTTCTTTACTTGTGTTATTTATTAGTCTCTTGGCTAATATAATATAAAGTACAATACGAAGTAAATTTTTTTTAACTTTTCAATTATTGAAATTTAATTATGAGATTCATATTTTACTACCATGACGTTAACGTAGCTGGAATTTCTATCTAAATATCCAGAAAGATAGAGTCGTCTTTACGTCAGACATTAAGAACATTTAATTACTCCGCGCCTCCAGTTCAATCAGATAGGAAATTGAATATTCATTCGCATATGAATATTAAATATTCGTAATGCAAGTTCAATGTGGTTATGGTTTAGTACAAGTTATAAGTGAATGAGGATAAAAAGATTATGCGTACCCAATACCCTGTCTGCCAATACCAATGTTGTGTGTTTTTTCTGTGATCTCTATATTCGAATCTCAACTATAAAGGAATGAATATAGTTTTATGGTGCACCACATCCATACTAATATTATAAATGCGAAAGTGTGTCTGTCTATCTGTCTGTCTGTCTGCTACCTTTTCACGGCCCAACGTTTTAACCGATTCTGACGAAAGGCACAGGGTTAGCTTATATCCCGGGGACGGACATAGGCTACTTTTTATCCCGGAAAATCAAAGAGTTTTCACGGGATTCCCAAAAACCCATCCGCTTAACCGATTTGTATGAAAGGTACCGAGGTAGCTTGCATCCCTGTAATTGACATAGGCAACTTTTTGTCCCCGAAAATCAAACAGTTCCCACGGGATCTTGTAAAACCTAAATCCACGCAGACGAAGTCACGGGCATCCTCTAGTAGAACAATACATTGATGCTAAGTAGGTGTAAAATTTAGCGGCCTTGATGCTACCTAGCGATCTTTACTAGGCTTTAATAGTGTACCTAGTGTACCTAAATGAAGTTAATTAACATAACTACAAGTTCTACTGCAGCTTTCTACTTGTTTCTTAAATATTACCTCTGGAGTCAGTGGATTTTAATAAAAAGCAGATGTATTGTATTACCCTTTATAGTTAATGTCTTTGTAGTTTTAACCTAAACAGAAGTGAAACAGTGAGACTTTACAGCTTAAAACTTAATTGCCAAAGTATATCTACTACTGAAATTAATTAGAGCCATGCAAACTTAAAAAAGATTTCATAAAATCTTACCGAATATACTATAACTAAGCTGCACTAAAAACTAGTTTAAATAAAATTTAAAAAATTTTCTTTTTAAATAAATAAATAAATAAAGGTTTATTTAGCTCATATACAGAATCACACACAAAAACAAAAAACAAGAATAAAAATAAAGATACAATTAAACTTGAATATTAATTAAACTTAAAACTAGAAAATACTATTATACTATTGTTGTGTCTGTGAGCTAAAAGGGCTCTGCCTCAGCAAGATGCTGCAGTATTTGACTACTGCAGCGCTGATTTTCAGGCAGAGCCCTGGTGTCACGACCTGACAACGAAACAGTGCATCTGCATATTAGATTAAATAACAGATATAAAAAGCAACCAATAAAGAAAAAAAAGAATTATTAGTAGGGTAGAAAAGATATTAAACATATATATTATCATTTATTGTATATACATACATATATAGATATTATACAAATATAAACATGAGTAGGGTCGACATATCTTCAGCAAGGAATACGATTTTTTTATTTTTTATCTTTACTGTAGACTTCATGGAACAAAGAGGCAGCTTAGCATTATGGGAAACTGGTGTAGGTAGCAGATATAATTAGTATAGTGCAGTGCCTGGAAGATTTGGAATGAACCTTAACCCAACGCTTTTTGTTTTTCACATCTTGCCATCATCGCTAACAATTGAATTAAATCAAACTTTACGGATTTTGCTAAATCGAAAACCTACAAGAAATAGGAGATAAAAACTCATGTTTCTGATAAAATCTATTATCGCTATCAGATTATGACTTGCTATCTACTGAAGAAGTGGAATCCAAAGCCCAGAATAGGGTCAGGTTAGCGCACCAATATGTCTGGATTCTGTGCAATATGCAAAAATCCCGACAATGCTGTACATGAGGTACGCTTTTCTAGTATTAAACTGAATATTCTTGAATTATAGCGTTTTGTCATTGATGTAAAAAATCAAAGATACACGGCTAAAATCAAAATACACACCTTTTGTTCTAATGTCAATGCAATTGTTAAAATGTATATTCATCACTGTAAATCCAAGATGGCCGCCGCCAAAGGTTGACGGATTACATGTAATTTTTTCAACGCCCTCAAATTGGGACCAAACTAAAACCAAGTACAGCAGGTATAATATGCGAAAATCTAAATCCAATATGGCCGCCACCACAAAATGGCGGTTTTTTTTAAAACTTTTAGTTTAGGTAATTATGACTTTTTAAAATGATTTAGTCTATCGCTGGATCAGAATGCTTTTTCTACTGAGAAGAAACAAGAAGTATTAACTCAGCATAAGTTCTTTAATAAACCTTTATTTATTTATTATTTATTTATTTAATCTAAATATATGAAAGGAAAATCTGACTGACTGACTGATAATATAAAGTGCTGATATAAGCTCACAGATCAAACTACTGGACGGATCGGGCTGAAATTTGGCATGCAGATAGCTATTAAGACGTAGACATCCTCTAAGAAAGGATTTTAGAAAATTAACCCCCTAAGAGGGTAAAATAGAGGTTTGAAATCTGTGTAGTCCACGAGGACGAAGTCGTGGGAATAAGTTAGTTTGCACATAAGTGATTGCAGTCTCGAGCATTGTTAGAGCGAGTCAAATCCAATTGTTAATGTAATGTACATAATTAAGTGATGTCGACAAGATTGCTCTCAAGAGATGAGTGTTAAGACAGCATTACAGCTAAAGGCCGATTCACACCAAGCACGTACACGTGACACGTGCGTAGTAAATCCAAACATCCACAGTTTCACATTTATAATATCACTAGCTGATGCCCGCGACTTTGTCCGCGTGGATATACATTTTTCAAAATCCCGCGGAAACTCAGGATGTTTGTTACTCAATCACGCAAAAACGGCTGAACGGATTTGGACGAAATTTGGAATGGAGATAGATTATACGCTGGATTAACACAAAGGCTAATTTTTAGCCTTTGTGTTAATCCAGTTGGTATTAATCCAAACATCCAAACATCCACAATTTCACATTTATAATATTATTAGGATTAGGATTTTCAATTAACAAGTGTAAATTAAAAATTTATAACACCCCCGACGATCCAAAGTATTTGAGTTTTCCAAAACATCATTTTCAAATAAATAATTATGTATTTAGGCAACGTCCATCTTGACAGCTTGACATTTGTCTATTGACATAATATTATGAACCTAACGGTTATCTAACCTTCTTTTCTACCAGAAAACTAGAAAAGAGCTGATAACTCTTAAACGGCTGAACCAATTTTTTTAGATTATAGCTAAGAACACTCTCGATCAAGCCACCTTTCAAACAAAAAAAAACTAAATTAAAATCGGTTCATTCGTTTAGGCGCTACGATGCCACAGACAGATACACAGATACACAGATACACAGATACACAGACACACAGATACACAGATACACACGTCAAACTTATAACACCCCTCTTTTTTGGTCGGGGGTTAAAAAAGACTTGTCTGGATATCTTGCATGGTCTATATCATGTATTTTGCTGATCGCCTATAAAGCTATCGTGGAATACTGCTGCGTAATAATACGATCCGTTTATATCAGCAAATCGCAGCACATATTGCTTTATTTTTGTTGCTTTTCCATATGTATTGCATTCTTGATTTTCCTGCTTTATAATGTTGTATAAACTTTTCAGTTTAAAATAAATCTTCCAAATCTTTTTGGAATCCTTTCGGGAAATAGTAGGTTACTTGGAAATGATTCTATGAAAGCCATTTTGCGGATCTAAGAAAATTAAATAAGTAATAGAGAATGCCCGCGACTTCGTCCGCGTGGATTTAGGTTTTTAAAGATCCCGTGGGAACTGTTTGATTTTCCGGGATAAAAAGTTGCCAATGTCAATTAGAAGGACGCAAGCTACCTCGGTACCAAATATCATACAAATCAGTTAAGCGGATGGATCTTTGGGAATCCCGCGGGAACTGTTTAATTTTTCGGGATAAAAAGTAGCCTATGTCCGTCCCCGGGATGTAAGCTAACTCTGTTGATGTAAGCTAACGTCAGAATTGGTTAAACTGTTGGGCCGTGAAAAGGTATCAGACAGACAGACACACTTTCGCATTTATAATATTAGTATGGATGGATGGAAGTATGGATAATCTCAAGTAGATAGATTGTCCTAGGTACACTAACATTATAAAAAGTTTGTTAATCTGTCTGTCTGTTGCCTTTTCACAGCCCATCTTATTAACCGATTTCGACGGTACAGAGATAACTTGCATCCCTGAGACGGACTTGGATGTAGGTTATATTCTATTCCCACGATAGATATCATAAGATACTTATAGTTGTTTTTAATTCTTAGACGTGTTAGCCCTTGACTGCAATCTCACCTGGTGGTAAGTGTTGATACAGTCTAAGATGGAAGCGGACTCACCTGGAAGGGCTATGGCAGTTTTTACCACGGACTTATTAAAAGACTTCATTTGAGTACGTAATCGAAGGCATCATGATGCACTACTGAATACTGATCACTGGTCTGTTCTCAGAATGAGAAAGCGTTGGCTGGCCAAGATTGGCAGACTTCATACACCTTTGAGAACTTTATGGAAAACTCCCAGACATTGGTGACAATCGACGATGAACTTTGACCAGACGATAATCATTTGGGAGTCCAACTTTTAGATTAAATAATAACTTCATAACTATATAAGTTAGTGAGGTTTATCTACTTCATAGACTTGTAACTGTTGGTCCCCGCGGAAATCACTCTGTATTTAACTAGTAGATTAATAGACCAACAGACCGCTAGATTGGCATAATAATATTAGGCATGGATTTAAACGAGTGAAAATAAATTCAAATTATAGGTTCAAGAAAACTGAATTCGAGATACTAAAATACTGAAGTGTGCAAAAACTTGAGGGCAAATACAAATATTGAAAACTGTGATTTGAAAATATGTACTTTGAGGTGCTTTGAGTTACCTACTTGTTATTGAGTAAAAATATTTTGAATTTGAATTGTAGAACGATCAGTGGTCAGCGAAATAAATTCTATTTTTGTGATGATTTTTAACCCCCCAACCCAAAAAGAGGGGTGTTATAATGTTTGACATGTGTATTGTCTGTCGCATCGTAGCTCCTAAACTAATGAAGCCATTTTAATTTAGTTTTTTTTTGTTTGAAAAGTGGCTTGATCGAGAGTGTTCTTAGCTATAATCCAAGAAAATCGGTTCAGCCGTTTTAAAGTTATGGGCTCTTTTCTAGTTACTGTAACCTCCACTTGTCGGGAGAGTTATTAATTTACACTTGTCATACTCAAAATTTTGAAACCGAGAGCTTCCTCACTCTGGTTCACTCTGCCAACGATCCACAAAGGTTCTATTCTGTCAGCAGTCACAGTAAACCCTTGCTGCAAGGATTATGGAGATTGCGACGCCGCGCCGACCTCTGAATATAGACGACGTGTTACCTCGCTTTCTCCTCTCTTGGGATTTGTAATATACTAGCTAATCCGCCCAGCTTCCCTTGGGTGAAATTCGACATACCTACAGAGTGTAACCAGAACGCTAGCAAAAACGAAGACAGCTGACAATACAGATAATTACTGATAAAACATTACCAATAAAATGCGAAAAAAAGTAAATGAAAAGTCCTACTTTTAAAAAGTTCACAATTTGTTGCAAATAAAACATCTGACTTACGCTAGATGTCAACGAACGTTGCATAAGTAGGCCACTCGGAGTCAATGCCACGTCGCGTCGTAGGTGGGGCATGGACTTGAATTTTGTACGCTATATATTGCGTATTTGAAAAATATTAAATTACTAAAATTAAGTAAGGTCGATTTTTTTCGTATAAAATGTAGCTTATGCCACCCGGACTTCATAACGAATTGATTGACAGTTGACACCTCATTACTTATCTATGCACCTCATTCAACAAGATCGGCCCAGTGCTTTAGATGCTACGGTGGAAAACACAGAATTCGATACAAACATACATACATACATAATCATAACCCTTCCTTTGGTTTTGCCGTAGTCGGGTAAAAATATTCTTCGTAATGAACACATCTTAAATTAAAGCTGGCTAAATGTGGCTGTCCAAAGCTAAAAACCAATAGAGTTCAGGAAAAAAAAATCGTGAAAAATTAAAGTGATATTAAATTTTTACAATTGAAATTTCAAACGTGGATCCCATAAGCCGCCGCCCTGGCGCCGAAGTCACGTATACGGCAAATAAACGCTTCCGGTCCGCGGAATGCATATGGCGGCACTTCCGGCAAATTTGTTGTAAATGGAAATTTGAAATTTAGAAATTCTAAAATGGAAATTTTCGCTACAAAATTAAACGGTTTCGTGTGAAATGAATTAAATAGGTTTGTACCCAGTACCTATTTGAATTGAAATGTGTGAAATAAAGGTTTATTTTCTAGATTTTTAGGGGTCCATACCTTAAAAAGAAATAAAGAGCCCTAATAGGATCACTTTGTTGTCTGTCTGTCGTGTCTGTCAAGAAAACCTATAGGGTACTTCCCGTTGACCTAGAATCATGAAAGACAGGGAGATAGGTCCATCTTACTAAACTAAAACTTCTACAACAAGTAAATACCAAAATTTCAGATTATTGTTACTCATTTCGTCTACGAGCTAGTGACCGTGACACGCGAACAGACAGACAGACAGACACCAGAGTGACATTAATAGGGGTCCGTTATACTCTTTGGGTAAGGAACCTTAAAAAATACATAGTTTACCAGTTGCAAATATTCCATGCCCATCTTCAGGCAAGTTATCTCAGCAGAATCCGATACTTAGTGATGTATGAATCCATTCACTCCAATCCATTAGCCCCGGCCGGCCAATGGTAAATCGTTAAAAGAAACCCAAATTCCCCAGTCGGCTCATAAATAACTTATCAGAATCGCCACTTACCTCACCCCTTCTAATAAATCTTTGCTTTAACTTCCCGGCCCGACATGCCCTGGTTATTTTCTTCCATTTTGTATTGCATGTTGCAATCTAATACTTATGTGACTGTACAAGTAATTTTACACTGTGATTTAGGAACTCTAAATTTAAAAAATCCCCGACACAAAAATTTCTATTAGAAAACTAGTAAAGAGCTGATAACTTTTAAACGGCTGAACTGATTTTATTTAATTATAGCTAAGAACCATAGATTTAAAATACTTTGGATTTCTGTGCTAAGAACACTCTCGCTCAAGCCACCTTTTAAACAAAAATTAAACTACTTAAATTAAAATCGGTTCATTTATTTAGGAGCTACGATGCCACATACACAGATACACACGTCAAACTTACAATAAGTACTACTTAAGATACAAACAAGAGGGGGGGGGGAAGGTTTGGGTCTGGGATTCTATCCCGAGTATGAATCCACAAACGGTGGAGGAAAACATCTTGAGAATTCTCCATAATGTTTTTAAGGGTGTGGTGGTGTGCCAGCGTGGTGGAATAGAGTTATATGGCCTTAGAAAGAGAAGAAGCCGATCGTTTCGTCACCCTGCACGATAGGCAAAGTCGGCACTATGTGAATACGAGTTTATTTAAAGCAAATTCGTCGAAACGGAAACAAAACCCCAAAACATCGTAAATTCATAACAAAACCACGATTATCCAGCTGTACCTAGATTAGAATACTAGAAAACACTAGGGTTCCTCCTAAGCTAGGATCATATTAATCTAGGTTTGAGATAGAATCTAGATCCGCGCATGACTGCGGCGCCAACCGGGAGATTACAGGCGGGGGCCGTCGAGACCCTGATACGTTCAATAAACAATAATACAGGGTTAGCCAAACGAAGCTGTGGAGACCTAACGTAAATATTAACCCTGAACCGCCCAAGGTAGGTCACTGAGACCCCAAATGTTTTCGTTGCACAATTTTTTTTTATTCAAAGTGGTAGTGATGATGCAGTCTAAGATGGAAATGGGCTAACCTGGAAGGGGTATGTGTGTGGAACCTCTAGCCTTAGAGGCTTGATAGCTCAACGGTTGAGGAGCGGACTGAATTCCGAAAGGTCGGCGGTGTAAACCCCACCCGTTAATAATTACTAATAGGTATTCTTTAAAAAAAAAATTGGTTGTCTGTAAAGTCGGTTTACTGACGATAGTTGAACGTGACAACAAAGGCCGATTGTGCTTCTTTGTCGCTCGTTCCGCGCTCTCGCTTGCACTTCAAGCCTTACATGGAACGCCTCAGAGCGAGGTAACGCCGCATGAGTCATGTTTTTTCGTGCGTGCAGCCGGCTCTATCGAATTATAAGACGTTGTCACGTCAAAAATAGGAAGCGGGACATCTTTACCACTAGACTATCGCAAATTTTTCAGTTTGTCATAGGTACCTATGGTGCATTTGGATTGCATTATTTAAGGTAAAGATTTATACAATATAGTTATAAACAAATATCTTACTGAGAAATTCGTTTTATTTAAAACATAATAAACATTTACGAGTAACTATAGTTATTTTCGTGAAGTGGAGAGTAAGGAGTAAAAATTAATCGACCAATTTTAACTCGAGCTCCTATATCATTTCTCGATAACAGCGTGAGAGCTCCATGTAATTTTGGATGGACCAATTTAACGTGACCCATATCCGTATTCAAACTAAAAGGGATTAAGGGTCAGGGATTCTGGACGGTTGTGCCTGAAAACGGCATACGAGGGTGCTCAAAACGATACGGAATTCGAAATTCAATTAACGATTGTCGATAGGGCACCGTATTGTTCAATTTTGGTACAAAACTGGTTTAATTTTCAAATAATTATATGTAGCGACCAACCATTATGATACCTTCTATTCCAATAAGCTAATCGAAATCAAATTTGATATCACTTATTTGCTAAATACAGTTCAAAATATTATGCAACAGTCAGTATGTACTGGTTCCGAGCGCAATTTTTTTTTTTAATTCAGATACAAGTTAGTTCTTAACTGAATCTCACCTGGTAATAAGTGATTATATGCAGTTTAAGATGGAAGTGGGCTAACCTGGAAGGGGTATGGTAGTTTTTATTAAACTCCATACGTACTCCTCTGATTTCGACACGGCGTCGTACCGTAACGCTAAATCACTTGGTGGCACGGCTTTGCCGATAAGGTAGTAAGTGGGTAGTAATTATCCACGGCTGATTCTTTAGTGATTCAAATAACAGTCAAAAGTCATGCAAGAAAAACCTGCAGAAATGAGCATAAATTAGTATAGCTTGTCTAAGCTGAAATGACGCGCCCCACTACATAATTTTGTTGACTTAGATGTGTAAATTGCGGTAGTGGGGCGCGTCATTTCAAAATAAACAAGCTATATCTAGTTATGACTCTTAATATAAATAACATAACCTAAGAAATACGACCAAAGTAGAAATAAACTCCGTCTCATGAATTTGGATCTGTATCACAAATATGAGAACACTACGCATGGAATCATATTTAAAGCTCTAATAACCCGAAAAGGAACTTTCGCCTTAAATTGAGGATATGGGCCATTGATATTAAAAAGTCTAGATAGAAGATCGCAGTGATAGTCTTTATCCACGAAGAGAAGTTAGTACAGGGCTCTTTCTGTTACGTAATCCCATAAAAATGACAAAGACAAGAAATAGTGGCCGTTATCCATTTTGAGTGACCAAGCAACCAAAAATGCACCTATGTTTTCAAATTGAATTTCGAATGTTTTTCTTGAAAACATAGCTTTTTTGATAGGAAAAACACACGTTCGTTTGTGGCCACTCAATGGTTGGTGGTTTTGACTTTTGCATTTCTATGGGATTACATAATAGAGAGAGTACTTTACTAACTTCTCCGTGGATAGAGTATAGTGGAAGATTTAGGCCTCTTATTCAGATAATAATAATAATAATAATAAGGTTAATAATAATAATAATAATAATGGCCGTGTGGCACCGGCAGAGTAGAATGTTGCCACCCCCTCTCATCCCGTGGGTGTCGTAAGAGGCGACTAAGGGAACTGGGGAACTGATTAACATCTAAGTTCCCCAAAGCTCGGCGCGCTGGCCGCAAACAGCCTCCTCGGGGACCTGAGTGGACCCCGAGTGATGTAACCACCACTCACCCCCCCCCCCCCCCCCCTTTTATATGATGGATAACAAAATAAGGAATGAGCGAATAGGGCCGCTGCCTGGGGGTCGCCAGGGCGCGCCTGGAGCTGGCGCTGGGTGTAGCAGCATGCGGGCCGCCAGTGCCACCAGTCGACCGGCGCTGCCACCTAGCCGGTCGACATATCCATCATCCCCACCAGATGGCTTGGCTCCGACAGGGTCCACCAGGGCCCAATCTTCGGCGCCCGCCGCTGGTGGTGTACGCCGCATGCGCTGGACTTCTCTCATGAACGAGAATGTCATGCGTGCGTACTACAGGGCGACAGGAGGGGAAACCGGACGGACTGGCTACCGAGCGGCAATGTACCGCGAGTTCCTGCTGCTCGAGCCGAACTTAACTGTCACGGAACAAAACCTGGCAGACCGGGCTCGGTATATTCAGCGTTCTAACATCTTCAACGCTACCGAGCTCGAACGATTACGACGTGAGGCTGTTCCGGAAGTCTCAGCACCTACCGCAGAGCAAATCGTCTCCCAGGCGGCGCCTGTCCGCGAGGAGACAATTACCACGTCACAAGATTTGCCTGTGGAGGAAGACACTGAGGGAACAGTCTCCCTTGATATAGAGCGGATGAGAGGGATTCTAGAAGAGGCGATTTCTGAAATCCGGAGCGCTCCTCTAGAGAATCGTCCGCGGCTCTCCCGACTTACACTAAATGTAGCGACGCGGGATGTCATTGAGGCCATAAACAAAATGCTGCCACAACATCTGGAGAGCAGCACTGGCCTGGGTGATACGGCTTCTATTATCTTCGGTGCGGCGCTAGCCGTGCACCGATTCATCGGTGCCAAGACTCCGGGACCGGGGCGTGCTGCTGCCACAAGGCGCAGCGCGGAACCGGCCTGGAAGAAGAGAATAGAACACCGTATCACTCTGGCCAGAGTCCTCATTGGCAGACTGCAAAGCTTCAGGTCGGGCAACACTAGGCCAAGGATTGTGCGCTCTGTTAGAGTTGCGTTTAACGGGTGTGGGGTCAGGTTGGACCAGCCTGACATTGCGCAAAAGCTAACAGAGCGCATCGACGACCTGAAGCAGAAAATCGCTGCATGGGGGAACCGCATCCGACGATACTCGGCAAGAGTCGAGCGATTTCAGCAAAATCGTCTCTTCTCGAGTGATCAGAAAAGGTTCTACAAAAGACTGGAGTGCCCAGCAGTCTGCTCTACCTCTCAACGACCGGACCCGGCCGACCTAGTCGCTTTCTGGCGGGGGGTGTGGTCGAGAGAGGTGGAGCATGAGGAGGGGCCTTGGATTGCGGCGGTAGAGGAAGCATGTGCCAGAATAGAACCGATGAACCCGGTCGCCATCTCTGCGGAGGATGTAGCTGGTGCAGTAAGGCGGGCTCCGAACTGGAAAAGCCCGGGACCCGACGGACTGCATCACTACTGGCTGAAAGGTTTTTCGGTTTGCCATGCGACCTTGGCTCGACAATTCCAAGAGGCTCTCGAGCAGAGGGCACTCCCGAGCCTTTTCACTACCGGGATCACTCACCTAACTCCAAAGTCCACCGATGCCACCGACCCGGCTAAGTATCGTCCCATTACGTGTCTTACTACCATCTATAAGACACTGACATCCGTTCTGAGCCTCAAGATCTCCCGTCACATAGACGAGAATAACATCATGTCTGGGGCTCAGAACGGATGTCGGGGCGGTGGTCGTGGTACTAAAGAGCTCCTTCTCATCGACTCCGTTGCGGGCCAACTGGTCAAACGCAACCGTCGGAATTTCTCCGCCGCCTGGATCGACTACAAAAAGGCATTCGACTCGGTGCCCCATTCATGGCTCTTAAGGGTCCTTGAGCTGTACAAAGTTGACAGTGCAGTTCGAGACTTCCTTGAGGCATGCATGGGGCAATGGAGCACGATCCTGTGTCTCCATGGTGAGCGGTTGGCGGCTGCCGATGACCGGATAAGGATAGGACGGGGTATCTTCCAGGGTGATTGTCTGAGCCCGCTATGGTTTTGCCTGTCTCTGAACCCACTTAGCACCCTGCTGGAGGGCTCGGGGACAGGCTTTCAGTTTCGGAGAGGAGGTACAAAAGTACCTCACCTTCTGTACATGGATGACCTCAAACTGCTGGCACCCAATGCCACCCGCCTGAGGGAGCTGCTGAACATCACCACTGAGTTCAGCAATTCCATCAGGATGGAGCTTGGACTGGACAAGTGTGCGGTCATACATGTGGAGAGGGGACAGGTTACTCATTCGGCCGAGATTAGTCTCGAGCCATCCAACATTAAGACCCTCTCCGAAGCTGAGTCATACCGGTATCTGGGCATGTCACAATCTCTGGGTGTAAAAGAGGCGGACATGAAACAGTCTGTTTGCGAGGCCTTTTTTGGCCGTCTGACAAAAATCTGTAAAAGTTATTTGTCAGGCGCCAATAAGGTCCGAGCTTATAACGGCTGGGTTATGCCCGTCCTCATGTACACCTTTGGCGTGCTCAGTTGGACTCAGACTGAACTTGACGCCCTGGACAGAAAAGTCCGCACGAATATGACTCTCTATCGCATGCACCATCCAAAATCGTCTGTGATGAGATTGTATATCCCCCGGAAGTGTGGAGGTCGAGGCGTATTAAGCGTCAAGACCATGCATAACCGGGAGATATCCAATCTCAGAACCTACTTTGAGACGATGAGGGGGTCCCCCATGCATAGAGAGGTCATGGAATGTGATAAAGGACTCACTCCACTATCCTTAGCCAAAACCGAGTGGCAGAAACCGGTGGTACTTAGCACCTCTGACCGGGAGACCGTATGGAAGGAGAAGGAGTTGCACGGACGCTTTTTTAAAGCTCTTAATGAGCCGCACGTAGATAAAAAAGCGTCCGTGCAATGGCTGCGCTTTGGTGACCTCTTCGGGGAAACCGAAGGGTTTGTCTGTGCGATACAAGATCAGGTGGTTAAGACGCGGAACTACCGAAAGTACATTCTGAAGGATGGCACTCACGACATCTGTCGAGCTTGTCGCCATCCCGGCGAGTCACTCAGACATGTGCTTTCGGGATGTTCGGCGCTTGCCAACACTGAGTATCTGCACAGACACAACCAAGCAGCCAAAATCCTTCACCAAGAGCTTGCTCTGAAGTACGGTCTCCTGGATGAGAGGTTGCCGTATTACAGGTACACACCGGTGCCGGTACTCGAGCGCAACGGAGTCCGGCTCTATTGGGACCGGTCCATCATCACAGACAGGACTATTCTAGCGAATAAGCCTGACATTGTGGTGGTGGACCGGGCACAGTCGAGGGTGTTTTTGGTGGACATCACCATTCCATATGACGAGAACCTCGTGAGAGCTGAGACGGAGAAAAAACGCAAGTATCTTGATCTGGCTCACGAGGTTTCCGACATGTGGCATGTGGAGTCCACCGAAATCATCCCAATCGTCATATCTGCAAACGGGTTGATCCCAGTCAGCCTCGCTCACCATTTGAGGCGACTGGGGTTCCGTGGCAGTTCGCTCGCAGCCAGGATGCAAAAAGCGGTCTTGCTAGACTCGGCTAGGATAGTCCGCCGCTTTCTCAACCTGTCGCCCTGACCCCCGGCCGTTTGGTCTCCCCTGCCGGGGCGTAATCCTCCGCCCGGTACAAGTATGTATTTATGTAAATGTGTATGTAGGTTTATTTATTTTTATGTATGTAAGTTTATTATATTCCCTTTGGCTTTTATATATATCTATTTTGTAACCGGGCGTGAGAGCGAGTTATATACATAATAATAATAATAATAATAATGGCCGTGTGGCACCGGCAGAGTAGAATGTTGCCACCCCCTCTCATCCCGTGGGTGTCGTAAGAGGCGACTAAGGGAACTGGGGAACTGATTAACATCCAAGTTCCCCAAAGCTCGGCGCGCTGGCCGCAAACAGCCTCCTCGGGGACCTGAGTGGACCCCGAGTGATGTAACCACCACTCACCCCCCCCCCCCTTTTTTATGATGATGGATACAAATATGAGAAATGTGCGAATAAGGCCGCTGCCTGGGGGTCGCCAGGGCGCGCCTGGAGCTGGCGCTGGGCGTAGCAGCATGCGGGCCGCCAGTACCATCAGTCGACCGGCACTACCACCTAGCCGGTCGACACATCCATCATCCCCACCAGATGGCTTGGCTCCGACAGGGCCCACCAGGGCCCAATCTTCGGCGCCCGCCGCTGGTGGTGTACGCCGCATGCGCTGGACTTCTCTCATGAACGAGAATGTCATGCGTGCGTACTACAGGGCAACAGGAGGGGAAACCGGACGGACTGGCTACCGAGCGGCAATGTACCGCGAGTTCCTGCTGCTCGAGCCGAACCTAACTGTCACGGAACAAAACCTGGCAGACCGGGCTCGGTATATTCAGCGTTCTAACATCTTCAACGCTACCGAGCTCGAACGATTACGACGTGAGGCTGTTCCAGAAGTATCAGCACCTACCACAGAGCAAATCGTCTCCCAGGCGGCGCCTGCCCGCGACGAGACAATTACCATCTCACAAGATTTGCCTGTGGAGGAAGACACTGAGGGAACAGTCTCCCTTGATATAGAGCGGATGAGAGGGATTTTAGAAGAGGCGATTTCTGAAATTCGGAGCGCTCCTCTAGAGAATCGTCCGCGGCTTTCCCGACTTACACTAAATGTAGCGACGCGGGATGTCATTGAGGCCATAAACAAAATGCTGCCACAACATCTGGAAAGCAGCACTGGCCTGGGTGATACGGCTTCTATTATCTTCGGTGCGGCGCTAGCCGTGCACCGATTCATCGGTGCCAAGACTCCGGGACCGGGGCGTGCTGCTGCCACAAGGCGCAGCGCGGAACCGGCCTGGAAGAAGAGAATAGAACACCGTATCACTCTTACCAGAGTCCTCATTGGCAGACTGCAAAGCTTCAGGTCGGGCAACACTAGGCCAAGGATTGTGCGCTCTGTTAGAGTTGCGTTTAACGGGTGTGGGGTCAGGTTGGACCAGCCTGACATTACGCAAAAGCTAACAGAGCGCATCGACGACCTGAAGCAGAAAATCGCTGCATGGGGGAACCGCATCCGACGATACTCGGCAAGAGTCGAGCGATTTCAGCAAAATCGTCTCTTCTCGAGTGATCAGAAAAGGTTCTACAAAAGACTGGAGTGCCCAGCAGTCTGCTCTACCTCTCAACGACCGGACCCGGCCGACCTAGTCGCTTTCTGGCGGGGGGTGTGGTCGAGAGAGGTGGAGCATGAGGAGGGGCCTTGGATTGCGGCGGTAGAGGAAGCATGTGCCAGAATAGAACCGATGAACCCGGTCGCCATCTCTGCGGAGGATGTAGCTGGTGCAGTAAGGCGGGCTCCGAACTGGAAAAGCCCGGGACCCGACGGACTGCATCACTACTGGCTGAAAGGTTTTTCGGTTTGCCATGCGACCTTGGCTCGACAATTCCAAGAGGCTCTCGAGCAGAGGGCACTCCCGAGCCTTTTCACTACCGGGATCACTCACCTAGCTCCAAAGTCCACCGATGCCACCGACCCGGCTAAGTATCGTCCCATTACGTGTCTTACTACCATCTATAAGACACTGACATCCGTTCTGAGCCTCAAGATCTCCCGTCACATAGACGAGAATAACATCATGTCTGGGGCTCAGAACGGATGTCGGGGCGGGGGTCGTGGTACTAAGGAGCTCCTTCTCATCGACTCCGTTGCGGGCCAACTGGTCAAACGCAACCGTCGGAATTTCTCCGCCGCCTGGATCGACTACAAAAAGGCATTCGACTCGGTGCCCCATTCATGGCTCTTAAGGGTCCTTGAGCTGTACAAAGTTGACAGTGCAGTTCGAGACTTCCTTGAGGCATGCATGGGGCAATGGAGCACGATCCTGTGTCTCCATGGTGAGCGGTTGGCGGCTGCCGATGACCGGATAAGGATAGGACGGGGTATCTTCCAGGGTGATTGTCTGAGCCCGCTATGGTTTTGCCTGTCTCTGAACCCACTTAGCACCCTGCTGGAGGGCTCGGGGACAGGCTTTCAGTTTCGGAGAGGAGGTACAAAAGTACCTCACCTTCTGTACATGGATGACCTCAAACTGCTGGCACCCAATGCCACCCGCCTGAGGGAGCTGCTGAACATCACCACTGAGTTCAGCAATTCCATCAGGATGGAGCTTGGACTGGACAAGTGTGCGGTCATACATGTGGAGAGGGGACAGGTTACTCATTCGGCCGAGATTAGTCTCGAGCCATCCAACATTAAGACCCTCTCTGAAGCTGAGTCATACCGGTATCTGGGCATGTCACAATCTCTAGGTGTAAAAGAGGCGGACATGAAACAGTCTGTTTGCGAGGCCTTTTTTGGCCGCCTGACAAAAATCTGTAAAAGTTATTTGTCAGGCGCCAATAAGGTCCGAGCTTATAACGGCTGGGTTATGCCCGTCCTCATGTACACCTTTGGCGTGCTCAGTTGGACTCAGACCGAACTTGACGCCCTGGACAGAAAAGTCCGCACGACTATGACTCTCTATCGCATGCACCATCCAAAATCGTCTGTGATGAGATTGTATATCCCCCGGAAGTGTGGAGGTCGAGGCGTATTAAGCGTCAAGACCATGCATAACCGGGAGATATCCAATCTCAGAACCTACTTTGAGACGATGAGGGGGTCCCCCATGCATAGAGGCGTCATAGAATGTGATAAAGGACTCACTCCACTATCCTTGGCCAAAACCGAGTGGCAGAAACCGGTGGTACTTAGCACCTCTGACCGGGAGACCGTATGGAAGGAGAAGGAGTTGCACGGACGCTTTTTTAAAGCTCTTAATGAGCCACACGTAGATAAAAAAGCGTCCGTGCAATGGCTGCGCTTTGGTGACCTCTTCGGGGAAACCGAAGGATTTGTCTGTGCGATACAAGATCAGGTGGTCAAGACGCGGAACTACCGAAAGTACATTCTGAAGGATGGCACTCACGACATCTGTCGAGCTTGTCGCCATCCCGGTGAGTCACTCAGACATGTGCTTTCGGGATGTTCGGCGCTTGCCAACACTGAGTATCTGCACAGACACAACCAAGCAGCCAAAATCCTTCACCAAGAGCTTGCTCTGAAGTACGGTCTCCTGGATGAGAGGTTGCCGTATTACAGGTACACACCGGTGCCGGTACTCGAGCGCGACGGAGTCCGGCTCTATTGGGACCGGTCCATCATCGCGGACAGGACTATTCTAGCGAATAAGCCTGACATCGTGGTGGTGGACCGGGCACAGTCGAGGGTGTTTTTGGTGGACATCACCATTCCATATGACGAGAACCTCGTGAGAGCTGAGACGGAGAAAAAACGCAAGTATCTTGATCTGGCTCACGAGGTTTCCGACATGTGGCATGTGGAGTCCACCGAAATCATCCCAATCGTCATATCTGCAAACGGGTTGATCCCAGTCAGCCTCGCTCACCATCTGAGGCGACTGGGGTTCCGTGGCAGTTCGCTCGCAGCCAGGATGCAAAAAGCGGTCTTGCTAGACTCGGCTAGGATAGTCCGCCGCTTTCTCAACCTGTCGCCCTGACCCCCGGCCGTTTGGTCTCCCCTGCCGGGGCGTAATCCTCCGCCCGGTACAAATATGTATTTATGTAAATGTGTATGTAGGTTTATTTATTTTTATGTATGTAAGTATATTATATTCCCTTTGGCTTTTATATATATCTATTTTGTAACCGGGCGTGAGAGTGAGTTATATACATAATAATAAAAACCTTTTATTCAGCCAAATTTACAAAATACAGACAGGTAGGGTGTCGTAGTCCCTGGGGAACCAAAGGAGCCGACCAGTGTCCATGCTCCCTGGTTCCCCAAGACCCAGGCACCCACTTCTTAATACTAGCTTAATGTCTATCTTGGCCGAACCGGGCGCTGCCTCAGCTTGTTGCTGCAGTCGGTCGACTGCAGCGCTGATTTTCGGGCATGGCCCCCAGTGATATCACGGGCCGATCGGGAGCGCGAACATACCGTGCCTATTTTATATTGACATATGCCAAGTTACTTGGTGCTCTTTTGGTATTAAAGCTATTCCAAACCAATACATATATCTAGGCTTTAACGAATCAGATCTCTATCTATTTAATCTATTCTATTAAATAGATGATCTGGGGTTCAATCCCGGTCATGCACGTCTAACTTTAAGGAGTTATGTGCGTTTTAAGTAATTAAATATCACTTGCTTTAACGGTGAAGGAAAACGTCGTGAGGAACCATGCATGCCTGAGAGTTCTCAGAAGTGTCTGAAGTCTGCTAATCTGCACCAGCATGGTAAACTATCCTTCCAAAACCAACCAAATCCTTCTCATTTTGAGATGAGCCCCGTGCTTCAATAGTGAGTGCGATGGGTTGATGATGATGACGATGAAGGATAGAGTATTATAGGTATAGCGCATAACTGAGGAGGCTCTTGCGGTAGTGGAGTGTTGTGGGAGGGTGACAGATGTCACAAGTTGACGAATCACTAAGCTCTTACGTCACGTTACGTCATCACACCCCTCCCGCACCGCTCCACTACCGCAGCAACCTACTCATGTTTGTAGTAATAATATATTAAAACTGTTGGTTTGTTTGTTTTATATTCTTTATTTTACACCATAAAAATAAAAATACAAAAGTACAAATTAGCGGCCTTATCGCTTTGAAGCGATCTCTACCAGGCAACAAAAAGTTTTTTTTTATTCACTATAAGCAATCGCTTGACCACAATCACACCTGATGGAAAGTGATGATGTGGTCTAAGATGGGACGCGTTTACCTAGAAGGTGCCTATTCACTCTTGCTTAGTTTTACCCGTGTATCTTTGCTGGTGCATATCAATGGTACCCAAACATTAAATTGAAGATATGGAGCCAAAAGTGACAACAATACGAGGTTACCGAACGCTCCCAAAGATATTGTCTTTTGATATACTCTTCCAGAAATAAGGACTCTTTTACGGCATTCTCGTCTTTAATAATCATTACATAAGATCTTTATTCGCTTATATTAGTGTCTAGGTTCAAGAAACCCACAAGATAGAATAGAAAATTGTTACATTGATAATGATGTAACTTTTTATTATTTGTTAAAGTTGAAAACTAAAACCCGACTGCGATCGTCTAATAAACGCTGAAATATTATAGTAAATTTTTTTTCTCTCGCTTGGTATATTTTAATGTTGTAGTACATTTATGAACTCAGAACTTTCTCCTCTTTCATTTGACATCCCACTCGATACAATAGCAAAAAAAAAAATTTGAGCCGTCCACTTTTTTCACGTAACATCGGTTTGGTCAATTTTTTCGTATAAAATGTAGCCTATGTCACCTGGACCCTTACGACGAATCAATTAACACCTCATTCATCAAAATCGGCCCAGTAGTTTAGGCGCTACGGTGGAACACACAGAATCTGGATACAAACATAGGTATTAGGTATATATACCCACAAACATACCCACATACATACATAGACTGCTAAAATCATAACCCTTCCTTTTTGCTTACTCGGGTAAAAAGAGTACTTAGCACTTACCTACTTTACCTCTTATGGCCTCAAATAACAAATTAAGCAACGTGTCTAAATTTGCAAGTACTGTAACAGGAAGGCAGGGGACAACAATAAATCGGCACAAATCGCTCCCCATGTAGCACTTAGGAATAGAACACGCCGTACGATCCAGTTGCCGATATATCAGCGAGTGACGAACGAACACACCTACGCCTTTTAACTAATGGTTTCGGTAGCTTTTTGCTTATTGCTGGGCTACAATCAGATCGTATACAAAGTTTTCAACTTATTTTAATCCTCTAGTTGTCTGTGAAAGTCCTGTCAAAATAGGTTTAGCCATTCCGAAGATTAGCCCGTTGAAACAGACACGACATTTCAATTTTATTTATTAGTATAGATACAAATACCTATTACTCATTAGTACTATGTAAAGTACGTGAATAATCCAAGCAATAAGCGTCACTTGAAAAACTTTTTAAAACGAATTGACACTATTAAAATTTAATTGCCTACGTTTGTTAATAAATTCTAAGCAAATACAAAGAAAATTTCATAACAAGTGTAAATTAAAAATTTTCAACACCCCCGACAAATCATTTTCAAATAAATAATTATGTATATCTAGGCAACGTCCATCTTGACAGCTTGACATTTTGTCAATTGACACTTGAATATTATGAACCTAAGGGTAATATAACCTTCTTTTCTACAAGAAAACTAGAAAATAGCTGATAACTTTTGAACGGCTGAACCAATTTTTTTGGATTATAGCTAAGAACACTCTCGATCAAGCCACCTTTCAAACAAAAAAAAGTAAATTAAAATCGGTTCATTCGTTTAGGCGCTACGAAGCCACAGACAGATACACAGATACACAGAAACACAGATACACAGAAACACAGATACACAGATACACAGATACACAGATACACAGATACACACGTCAAACTTATAACACCCCTCTTTTTGGGTCGGGGGTTAAAAAGGTACAAATAACCCGTGTTCAACCCATTATTTCGCTCGCCTTACATTACTTTCACCTGAAGTGTTATATCTGAATTGCGTGAACAAACGACCCGAAGTAACATGATAGAGAAAGAACCTGTGTGGGCCAGACCTTCGTTATTTTATAAACGCTGAAAGTTTCTCTGCGCATTGTCCCCAACATAGGGAGGAACAATCAGTGACTATAACGTTTGGATCGCGGTGGCTTTGGCAGATAACAGGTAACAAAGACGTATAAAATATTTTGTCAAATTATAAAGTCTAATTTTTTTACAATGGCCAGACAATATTATGGCAACTACCAGCCAAGACATATTAAAGGGTATCTGGCAGGGGATTACCACTATACTAAGTGTCTGGCAATGCATGACGTGATTTCTAATACTTATTCTGAAGAAAATATAAAAAATTGACTTTATGCTTTGAAGTAAGATTTTATACGTCTTTGTTACCTGTTATCTGCCAAAGCCACCATAATCCAAACTTCATAGTCGCTGACCATTCCTCCCTGAATTGGGGGCAATGCGCAGAGAAACTTTCAGCTTTTATAAAATAACGAAGGTGTGGCGCTCACAGGTTCTTTGTCTAAACTGACTTGAAGTAACATTAATGTCTGAAAAAACCTTATCGACTTTCAAAATAACACTAAAACTCGGCTTTTGGCACGTTTTTCGTATCTAAACGGCATGTTTATTTGATTGCTTTCGTTATTTACAGACGTACAAATTTAGACATTTACTTTTTTACACAAAAGTATATGGAATTAGATTTTTATAATAGACTAGAGAATGCCCGCGACTTCATCCGCGTGGATTTAGGTTTTTTTAAAGATCCCGTAGGAACTGTTTGATTTTCCGGGATAAAAAGCAGCCTATGTCCGTCCCCGGGATATAAGCTGACCCTGTATCTTTCGTCAGAATCGGTTAAACTGTTGGGCCGTGTAGCAGACAGATAGACAGACACACGTTCACATCTAAATATTAGTATGGACTAGATGATGCCTCCAATGACGTCCGCGCTGTATATAATATAATGTGTTTGTATATAAGTGACTTGCGTCCTCGTTTCTAATTCGATTTGTAAGGATGTGGATTGTGGAATATTCTTCCAGCTTTCTTTCCTCTCTCCATTTTTAATACAGGTACTATTAAACTAAGATTGAAAAGGTATTTTTAGACAATCGCGCTTTACCTTAGGCTACATATCACTTGCCAGAGGGTACGTTTGACCTTCTTCTTTAGAGAGAGTAGACTTTAGACGCTCAGGCTAATATCAGTAACGGTAGCAGCCATTAGCTAATGTGCCCAACCTAATAGTACTAATTAATTGATTCACGATCTACAGTAACCACTAACAGCTATGGTTAATAATTCTGCTACGACGCTATGGTGCTACGACGCGCAGCAAAATGTTATACGCCACAATTATTAGGTACTAGCTGACGCCCGCGACTTCGTCCGCGTGGATTTAGGTTTTTCGAAATCCCGTGGGACTCTTTGGTTTTCCGGGATAAAAATTAGCCTATGTGCTAATCCAGGATAATATCTATCTCCATTCCGAATTTCAGCCAAATCCGTCCAGTGGTTTTTGCGTGAAGGAGTAACAAACATACACACACACACACACACACACACGCACACACACACACACACATACAAACTTTCGCCTTTATAATATTAGTGTGATTGGAAAATCGGTGATAGCCTAGGCTTCTTATCTGGGGAGTCCAGAGTTCCATCCCAAGCATGAACTTAACTCTTCGGAGACATAAGAGTTTAAAGCAATTAAATAATATTCAATTTAATGGCACAGGAAATATCGTGAGTAAGCCTACATTCCTGAAAAGTATCCATAATCTAAGATGTGTGAAGTCTAGTCTATAGACAAACACGCTGATCATGTGGGAATCACCACTTGATCAGCGTGTTTGTCTATGGCCTACTAAACTTCTCTCATTCTGGGAGAAAACTCTGTTGAATTGGAAATGGGTTAGCAATGGGTTGAGAATGATGGTATATTTAATTTTAAGGTAAAGCCAGCTGATCATAATAGTAAAGTAAATCTTACAGTAAAATCATTAATATTTTACTTGAAACATAAGAACTAAACACCTACAAGTGTAAATTAAAAATTTTCAACACCCCCGACAAATTATTTTCAAATAAATAATTATGTATATCTAGGCAACGTCCATTTTGACAGCTTGACATTTGTCAATTGACACTTGAATATTATGAACCTAAGGGTTATCTAACCTTCTTTTCTACAAGAAAACTAGAAAATAGCTGATAACTTTTAAACGGCTGAACCAAATTTTTTGGATTATAGCTAAGAACACTCTCGATCAAGCCACCTTTCAAACAAAAAAAACTAAATTAAAATCGGTTCATTCGTTTAGGCGCTACGATGCCACAGACAGATACACAGATACACAGATACACAGATACACAGATACACAGATACACAGATACACAGATACACAGATACACAGACACACAGATACACAGATACACACGTCAAACTTATAACACCCCTCTTTTTGGGTCGGGGGTTAAAAATAAAATATGACTGACACTTACTTGGCTTTGGCGTGTAAAAGATCATTTGGCCCAATCTGATTAAACTTCGGTTAATTTGTATTTAAATGTTTTTATTTTTAAAAACACTAAAAACTTTATTAAATTGGAGCACGCGATCCGACAAGATCTGTGTTATTAGAACATAACTTATAATTAACAAGTTAACTTTTGAAACGGGTTGTTTTTTTGAGAATTTATTATTACTACAGGTGTTTTTATTCACAGGTCTCAAACCTACAAACTAAAAAACCAGCCAAGTGCGAGTCAGACTCGCGCACTGAGGGTTCCGTACTCGAGTATTTTTTCCAACATTTTGCACGATAAATCAAAAACTATCATACATAAAACTAATTAAAAACCTGTTTTAGAATGTATACGTAAAGCCCTTTCATATGATACCCCACTTGGCATAGTTATCTTACTTTGAAAATTGAAACACATTTTAATTTTTTTTTAATTATGTAACCACTGCGGTTTTCAGATTTATTCCTGTACTTGTGCTATAGGACCTACCTACCTGCCAAATTTCATGATTCTAGGTCAACGGGAAGTACCCTATAGGTTTCTTGACAGACAGACAAACAACAAAGTGATCCTATAAGGATTCCGTTTACGGAAACGTACGGAACCCTAAAAAACCTGTCATGTTTGAGTCAGACTCGCAAACGAATGGTTCCGTACCATCATACAAGATAATATCTCACTATATACGTACTTTGTAAACTGTTTTAGTCTAGCGGCCATTTTTAAATTTACCATCTCGGTTATTTGTTATTTGTTGTTATAGCGGCAACAGAAATACATACTCAGTGAAAATTTCAACTCTCTACCTATTACGGTTCATAAGATACAGCCCGCCGCGGACAGATGGACGGACAGACATAAGCTTAGTCTCCCGGGGCCCCATTGGTACCTTTGGGCTACGGAACCCTAAAATATACAAGTTCAATTTTTTCTGCCCAATCACTCAATTCGTTTTTCACTCTTGACTACGGAATCCTGGAAATAAATTTAAGCTTGTTTATATTATTGTAACGTGACACGCACCGTACATAATTATAAAAGCTAACGCAGACGGTAGATTTTTGCCTAAATCCGTTATTCATCCGATGAACATCCGATTTTTGCACGGATATATTATTAGTTAAAGACATGAAGAATGACAGAACATTTTTGATTCTGGAAAATCAAAGAGTCTGGTTTCGTCTGGCTGGGATTTTTAACCCTAAATCCAGAAAAGGTAGTGTTGAGCATGACCTAAAAAATGTAGAGTCAAAATTTTTGTAATATTAATCCAAAACAAAGAGTAGGTAGGTACGTTGGTATTTTTAAAATTAAACCCGTGAAAATTCTAATTAATGTGTGAAATGTTTACATTTTGCAAATACGAATCTCTAAGGGTACTCCTAGCTCATTTTGGCAAGTGGTTCCATTTTATGTATGCTCTTGTTTACTTTTAAACGCTAATTTTTAACCCCCGACCTAAAAAGAGGGGTGTTATAAGTTTGACGTGTGTATCTGTGTATCTCTCTGTATGGTAGCTCCTAAACTAATGAACCGATTTTAATTTAGTTTTTTTTTTGTTTGAAAGGTGGCTTGATCGAGAGTGTTATTAGCTATAATCCAAGAAAATCGGTTCAGCCGTTTGAAAGTTATCAGCTCTTTTCTAGTTACTGTAACCTTCACTTGTCGGGGGTGTTATAAATTTTTAATTTACACTTTTTATTAACAAATAAAATTAATATACTAGAAATATTGCAAATTGCGCTATTGCAACAGAAAAGGTAGGCATTTTATTCAAATATATATTTACAAATCTTTTGAATCGTCCAATGAATCTACCACTGATTTGGAAAACTCTTGCTACCGAAAAGAACCAGCATTGAAACTCAGCAGCAATGAATAAGTAGGATATCATATTCCACCATTTTATTACTTTTGGTTATGTACTTATTAACATTTAATTTCTCGTATTAATTTTATTACTTAATTAGTGAATGTTTGTATTGTCCTCCAGCTGAAGCCCAGCTGTGGACATTTATAGCTGAAATAACGACGCTAATCATGATGATGATTATTATTAAAACATTTTGTTTTTATTAGTTTCGTTTCAAATATTTGATTTTATTTAAACTCTTTCTCCTAGTCCTATCAAAACTTATCCATTCAAAGAATTTTTGCCAAAGTTTCCCTTAGGTAAATGTGTTCATTCTAAAAGTTTTGTATAAGTTTATCTGAAAAAAAACCTCAATATGAAAGCTATAGAAATTTTGTTCTAAGAATGAAGAAACTTTTATAAAAGTTAAGCGAAATACATTGTATATTTAGCGATATAAATGTTCCATTAGACGAGACACTTCATAGTAACTCAATCGTAAACCACGATCAATAACTCTGAACAATTATTATTTACGTTATCGTTATATTTGAGTAGGCATAGGTAGCCTTTACCTATAGTCTGGTCTAACTATTTTTTTTTAATAAAAATACGACAAACGACCTGATGTTAAGTGATTACCGCCGCCCATGAACATTTGCAGTACCAGAGGAACCGCCGATGCGTTGCCGGCCTTTCAGGAATTCGTTGGCCCTCCCCTTAAATATTCCCGTGTTGTAATTAAGTGGGAAAACCGCCGATGGGGACTGTGGTGGGAGGCTTCGGTCGTGGCTAGTTATTGCCGTGGCTCGGCTATTTTGTCGTCATTTTGCACGATAAATCAAAAACTATTAAGTATGCATAAAAATATAAATACATCTGTTTTAGAATGTACAGGTAAAGCCTTTTCATATGAAAGTCCACTAGATGTAGTTACCTTACGTTGAAAATTGAAAATACTAATTGATTATTTTTTCATAAAAATATTTTCTTATGTACTTTACTTATGCTATAAGCTCTACCTACCTGCCACATGATTCTAGGTCAACGGGAAGTATCCTATAAGTTTTCTTTACAGACACGCACAGACGGACAGACGAACGGACAGACAAACAACAAAGTGATCCTATGAGGGTCCCTTTTTTCCTCTTAGGGTACGGGACCCTAAAAAACATGTTGTTATACTATGAAGAACCCCATCTAGTGGTACATTTATAACGCTGGTGTTATTTAACTAGGTATTTAAAGTGCCCGTGTAAGCGCACTCGTGATATTTATTGCGCTGTAAACAATACGAATGAGTGCGCGGAAAGCTTCATACGAAATATATGAGTGTGTTCAGCTCATTACCTTTCTCAAACATTCTGAATATTTTGCTAATCGTTTTTATTAGGGTTCCGTACCTCAAAAGGAAAAAACGGAATCCTTATAGAATCACTGTGTTGTTTGTCTGTCTGTCTGTCTGTCTGTCTGTCCGTCGTGTCTGTCAAGAAACCTGTAGGGTACTTCCCGTTGACCTAGAATCATGAAATTTGGCTGGTAGGTAGGTCTTATAGTACAAATACAGGAATAAATCTGAAAAGCGCACCCCATCTAGTGGTACATTTATAACGCTGGTGTTATTTAACTAGGTATTTAAAGTACCCGTGTAAGCGCACTCGTGATATTTATTGCGCTGTAAACATTACGAATGAGTGCGCGGAATGCTTCATACGAAATGTATGAGTGTGTTCAGCTCATTACCTTTCTCAAACATTCTGAATATTATGCTAATCGTTTTTGTTTTTTGTGCCTTGCGCTTGAATTGCTGCTTTGAAACAAAGTTGTGATTATTTTTTAACCCCCAACCCAAAAAGAGGGGTGTTATAAGTTTGACGTGTGTATCTGTGTATCTATGTATCTGTCTGTGGCATCGTAGCTCCTAACCTAATGAACCGATTTTAATTTAGTTTTTTTTTGTTTGAAAGGTGGCTTGATGGAGAGTGTTCTTAGCTATAATCCAAGAAAATCGGTTCAGCCGTTTGAAAGTTATCAGCTCTTTTCTAGTTACTTTTCATCACAGGCAACATGCACTGTTCGAACATTTTGGAGGAGAATAATTTTTTTTTATCATTAAATAAAATTTTATTCGTATAATGGCCGAATGTAACAAACATTTAGCAGATTCTAAAGTGCAATATTTCTTCGGTGGAATAAATGCAATCCAAATGGAAGAGCGGGCGATGTGGCAGTAATAGTGAGGAATCTTCTTACAACGCCAGATGTTTTAGAAAAATATCACATTATTTTCAAAATACGAGCTTTCTCTGGTTCTACAATTACATACAATGACATTCTTCTATTTTTTGGGTTCCGTACCTCAAAAGGAAGAACGGAACCCTTATAGGATTTTTTTTTAAAGAATATTAGCCATGCTAATCATGACTAATACTCCCCTTTCCCCTCCAGTTAAGCGTAAAGCTTGTGCCAGGAGTGGGAGCGACAATAGTGCAACAGGTGGGGTTTGAACCGCTGACCTTTCGGAATTCAGTCCGCTCCTCAACCGTTAAGCTATTGAGGCTCTAAATTACTTTGTTTACTTTGATTACTTTGTTGTCTGTCTGTCTGTCCATCCATCTTTCATGTAGACTATCAAGAAAAACTATAGGGTACTTCCCGTTGACCTAGAATCATGAAATTTGGCAGGTACTAAAGTAAGTAAAGGAAAAATCCGGAAACTGTGAATTTGTGGTTACATCACCCACGTCGCGCGGGTCTTTCTCGCACTTGGTCCGTTTTTTTTTTAGATAACAGTTAGCCCTTAGCTGCAATCTCACCTGGTGGTAACTGATGATGCAGTCTAAAATGGAAGTGGGTTAACTTGAAAGGGGGTAAGGCAACTTTTTATTAAACCCTTACCCCTTTAAATCCTACACGGTATCGTACCGGAACGCTAAATCGCTTAGCGACACGGCTTTGCGAGAAGGGTGGTAACTAACCACGGCCAATGCCTCCCACCAGACCAGACCAGGAAAAATTTAGAAATAATAGAACCCCAAATTTTTCCTACCAGAAATCTGTGTTCTTCGCGTAGGTTTTGGGAGGGCAATTCCAATAATTCGATAAAAATATTTAAATATAATACCTGCTTTTCTGAGTGACGCTTTTACTATGTAAGAGACAGTACAATATGTAGTTGAATTAATAGTACAGCCATTACTTACAATCAGATGTACGACTTAGGTTAACTTGTGCAGTGTAATTTAATGTTGAGCGATATATTCCGTCGGGAACGTGGTCTGCAATGCTAACATAGTAATTTGTCGTGTGTATTACAACATAGGTATAGTGCGCGATAGATTGAGATGGCAACCGAGGTGGGGACGCCCCGCACAGCCGCACAACCCCGTGCTAACCCGATGCAGGATAGTGCGGACTCCTCATTCCCCGATTGCCATTTCAACCTGTCGCGTAGTAAACAGAGCGTAGGAACTAGAGTCTATAGGGAAGTTTCATATTAGGTAATATCTATCCACGCTTTCTAGCACCTAAGGTAATTATTATCACATAATATAATGTTAAACGGGTATGTACCACGATTGGTGGGCGATTACGCATTGTTGAGCGCTGTGGAACTTCGAGGTTTAATTCCGAACTTTCGGAATTAATAATTTCTAAATTATCTCTGGGCTGGTCTGGTGGGAGGCTTCGGATGTGGCTAGTTACCACCCTACCGGCAAAACCGTGTAGCCAAGTTATCTAACGTTCCGGTACGATGCCGCGTAGAAACTGTCATACCCCTTTCAAGTTAGCCTTTTTCTATCTTAGACTGCATAATCACTTAACATCATGCGAGATCGCAGTCAAGGGCTTACTTGTAACGGAAAAATTGCTGGTTGATTCATGTGAGCAGATCATGTTCGCTCGTGGATTCATAATTCTCGCTTAATTATCGCTCGCGCAAATATTTTGCCTGCGCTGTGTAATTGGGTGCAGCGCTGTCAGCGCTGGTTGTTATGATTTCAACGAAGATTGATGTTTGGGAATCAATTACGAAGCTAAATTAAAGCTACGGACATCCAAATATATATCTACGTTTCATACAATATCGTCTGACAAGTAACAAGTGTAAATTAAAAATTTTCAACACCCCCGACAAATCATTTTCAAATAAATAATTATGTATATCTAGGCAACGTCCATCTTGACAGCTTGACATTTGTCAATTGACACTTGAATATTATGAACCTAAAGGTTATCTAACCTTCTTTTCTACAAGAAAACTAGAAAATAGCTGATAACTTTTAAACGGCTGAACCAATTTTTTTGGATTATAGCTAAGAACACTCTCGATCAAGCCACCTTTCAAACAAAAAAAACTAAATTAAAATCGGTTCATTCGTTTAGGCGCTACGATGCCACAGACAGATACACAGATACACAGACACACAGATACACACGTCAAACTTATAACACCCCTCTTTTTGGGTCGGGGGTTAAAAAAAGGGGCCACTTGGCTGCATTTTTTCGGTCGGACTCTCCCATAAAGGTTTCCGTAGCAGCAAGTAACATCATAAATAAAAGTTCTTGTAGTTCGTTTTTTTCTATGAAGTAGATAGACTAAGATTTTCAGTTTTGATCGGGGTCGGTCATAAGGATGCCGACATCTTATCTAGGTAGGTAGTACTACGCTATCATATTTTCAATCAGTTTGTTTATACTTTTATACTTAATATTTGTAGTAGGTACACCTACATTTCATTTCCGTACATACTTCTTCATCCTTATTGAAGCACTCTAAGTGTACGTAGGTACTTACTAACTGACTAACAGGTTAATTTTCGATAGAAATCAAACCCAACCGATATCAACTAAAAATAAAATAAATACACGTAAAAAATTGTTCAAACGCTCAATAAAAAGATCCGTAATCGTTAACAGCCACCCGAGCTATAAAACTTTCCAAAGCCACTTAAAAAGTTCCGTACGTACTTAAAATTTGAGCATGCACTCTAGTATTGCTCGCGTTGGGCCCAAATTGGGTGAATTTCGTACAAAACTGAACGAGTTCGCAATTATTTTCAAAATTGGTTGATGAAAATTCAAAGTACTTTTCTTTTATTAATGTTTATTGAGTCACTTAATGGCCCAAATTATTTAATTTAAGACTTATTAGGGTTCCGTACGTCCAAACGAACGTTCCGTTTTTTTACGAAAAAAACGGAATCCTTATAGGAGCAGTCGTGTGTCTGTCTGTCACGTCAATTTGTACAAAATATACTGGACTGATTAAGTTTGGTACCCATTAATTTTTAATATAGGAGGTTACTTGAAAAGTTCCGTACTTACTTAAAATTTGAGAATGCACTCTAGTGCTCACTACTAGACCGATTTTGAAAATTTTTTCACCAGTAGGAAGCTACATTATTCCTGAGTAGGTAACATAGTATCTGTGTATCTGTCTGTGGCATCGTAGCTTCTAAACTAATGAACCTATTTTAATTTAGTTTTTTTTTGTTTGAAAGGGTCGATCGAAAGTGTTCTTAGCTATAATCCAAGAAAATCGGTTCAACCGTTTGAAAGTTATCAGCTCTTTTCTAGTTACTGTAACCTTCGTTTGTCGGGGGTGTTATAAATTTTTAATTTACACTTGTATAAGTAAGAGTAATGATAAACAGTCATACTTATCACATTCGCTAAAGTATAACCACAATCTCCTGTTCAAGCAATACGGCACTATCATAAACCATTCTCGCGATCTTATTTCAGCTCTAACCCCCGAAACTCCAATTTCCCCGACACCATCTGGCACACAAGAGGAAAATTCTCAGCGTAGCTCATTTTAACTCTCGTGTATCTGAGGTTTCTGGGTAATGTATTAAAAAGCTTAAATTTTAACATATGACACTCTTCGAGTCTGTTTATCTTCTACTAGATACATACATTATAAGGATTTAGGATTTTTAAAATGTCGTGGGAACTCTTTGATTTCCCGGGGCACACGTAGCCTTAGGGTGAGATCTATAGAGCGCGCTCTGCCTTTGCTTAGACTTAAGACAGAGTTAAAACGAGACAGAGCTATATCTCTCACATAAATCTGTCTCGTTTTAACTCAATCTTAAGTCAGAGCAAAGTCAAAGTGCGCTTTATAGATTTCAGCCTAAGTCTCTGACCAGGTCTTTCACTATATCCTTGCCAAAAATCACGTCAAACTGATGCTCCGTTGAGGCATGATTGAAAGACAAACTAACAAGAATACTTTCAAGGTTGATCATGTTGATCTGAGTGAGAGTATCAATAACCTCAAAAGCTCAACGGTTGAAGGACAAGCGAAATGATTCGAAAAGTCGGCGGTTCAAACCCCACCCGTTGCACTATTGTCGTACCCACTCCTAACACAAGCTTTACGCTTAATTGGAGGGGAAAGGAGAATGTTAGTTAGCATGGACATGGCTAATATTCTTCTTTTTTTTTAAGTATAACCTCGTGGTTAAGACTAATAAATACCTAGTTTAATAACTTAATAATAAGATAACTTGTGCTATAAGACCTACCTACCTACAAAATTTCTTGATTCTAGGTCAACGGGAAGTAGGTACCCTATAGGTTTTCTTGACAGACACGACGGACGGACGGACGAACAGACAGACAGACAGACAACAAAGTGATCCTATAAGGGTTCTGTTTTTCCTTTTGAGGTACGGAACCCTAAAAAGAGCTATATTATAAAGAATAGAAATAAGAAGAACGAGTCAAAAGACTCGTTTTTCTTATTTTCTATTCACAACATTAAGAAGAACGAAGGAGTATCTACTTTCCCATCTGTTATCAACCACCTCTTGAAAACCTCCTGCAGGCTCCCGGACTATTTTTCAAACAAATAACAAACATGCCTGTCGTTCATTGTTTGATAAATGTCACTGAGCCATGTGACGCATTTTGAAACCACAATCGAACCATTTCAAATTAATAATATTCGAAATAGTGATAATAATTAATTAGAACGACCATTAGAGTTTAGTTATACATAAAATAAAAATATAAGCTGACTGATACATCAACGTACCGCTCAAATTGATTTTGAAACTTGGACTATAATATTGGTGCCATCAAAAGAAGCGTGGATAGGCGCCTTTTAGGCAGGCGCGCTCCATCTTAGGCTTTATCATCATACTAGCCGATGCCCGCGACTTCGCCCGCGTGAATTTAGGTTTTTGAAATGCCGTGGGAACTCTTTGATTTTCTGGGATAAAAAGTAGCCTATGTGCTAATCCAAGATATTATCTATTTCCATTCCACAAATTCAGCAAAATCCGTCTAGTAGTATTTGCGTGAAGGAGTAACAAACATACACACACACACACACACACATACACATACATACCTACAAACTTTCGCCTTTATAATATTAGTGTGAAGTGTGATTTAATTATAACTAGCTGACGCCCGCGACTTCGTCCGCGTGGATTTAGTTTTTTCGAAATCCCATGGGAACTCTTTGGTTTTCCGGGATAAAAAGTAGCCTATGTGCTAATCCAGGATATTATCTATCTCCATTCCGAATTTCAGCCAAATCCGTCCAGTAGTTTTTCCGTGAAGGAGTAACAAACATACACACACACACACACACACACACACACACACACACACACACACACACATACAAACTTTCGCCTTTATAATATTAGTGTGATAAGTCATAGTCATTTATTATTCATAATATACATAATACGTCATTTACAAATCAAATTATTTTTTTCCATAGATTTGGTGTGCTTACAGTCAATCTTTTCAGAACTGTAATATACATTAGACAATTATTGGAAATGCCTGTCATAGTCACTGTGTAAATTCGTATTCAAATAGTTAGTATTCAAACGACGTGCTCAAATGACACGGTCGTTTGTAAAGGCAAACTGTGTCACGCGGTGCAGCTGTTTACGTTATGACCCAATTGTCATTCCGTCACGTTTCCTATCGGAGTCACACTTGGATCGTCATTTTAGAAGCACCTATTTATTAACCCCCGACCCAAAAAGAGGGGTGTTATAAGTTTGACGATTTTCTTCGATTATAGCTAAGAACACTCTCGATCAAGCCACCTTTCAAACAAAAAAAAAACTAAATTAAAATCGGTTCATTCGTTTAGGAGCTACAATGCCACAGACAGATACACACGTCAAACTTATAACACCCCTCTTCTGGGTCGGGGGTTAAAAATGGCATTTAACACTCGTGACAGTCACTGTATAATGATATTCAGTTAGTATTCAAAGGTTTCAAACGTCGTTTGTAAAGGCAAACTGTGTCACGCTGTAGCTGACGTTATGACCCAATTGTGATCGAGTCACGTTTTCTAACGGAGTCACACTTCAGTCGTCATTTTCCAAAATTACGCTTTTACGGCGTTGCTCATTTACGACACTGTTTCCACATAACACGCGCACGGCTTCGCCTCAAATCAACGCGATCGCAAGGCTAATTGAAAGCTAGCAGACAGACGTCTGGACACACTTGCATTTTTATTAACCCCCGACCCCAAATGAAGGGTGTTATAAGTTTGACGTGTGTATTTGTGTATCTGTCTGTGGCATCGTAGCTCCTAAACGAATGAACCGATTTTAATTTAGTTTTCTTTTGTTTGAATGGTGGCTTGATCGAGAGTGTTCTTAGCTATAATTATTGAGGAAAATCGGTTCAGCCGTTTGAAAGTTATCAGCTCTTTTCTAGTTACTATAAGTTTGACGTGTATAATCTGTGTATCTGTGTATTTGTGTATCTGTGTATCTATGTATCTGTGTATCTGTCTGTGGCATCGTAGCTCCTAACCTAATGAACCGATTTTAATTTAGTTTTTTTTTTGTTTGAAAGGTGGCTTGATCGAGAGTGTTCTTAGCTATAATAATCGAAGAAAATCGTCAAACTTATAACATCCCTCTTTTTGGGTCGGGGGTTAGTAAATAGGTGCTTCTAAAATGACGATCGAAAATCGGTTCAGCCGTTTGAAAGTTATCAGCTCTTATCTAATTTTCTTATATAGGTTTTTGTGTCGGGGGTTTATTTGAGTTATTATTAGTAATATGGAAGGATAGATATGGATTTTCCGTTGAAATATGCTATTAAAAATTACGGATTCCCGCAGCGTAGAATCGGGGCAATAAATTAAAATTTACTAAAATGTTCAAACGAGCAATAAAAACTCCATAAAGGCGAGGATCATAAAAACTTCAGCGACTCACTTAAAAAAGTTTTAAACGTACTTTTAAAGCGTATTAAATGACATGCACTTTCTGCACGTTTCAGTCGTGGTTTGGAAAGAGGGAATATTAAATTTGCTGAGCCGAAGTATGACAAATTGAACTGTTTGCTCACGAACGATAATGTCAACCTACATCACTTGGCCATATTACATGCGAACGTGTGTTATACAAATTATGTGTCTTTATTTACGAAATAATACTATCTAAATAATTAAATATAAAACTTTCAAAACAAAAACCGGCTAAATGTGAGTTAGCCGGTTTTAATATCTGATCTGATTTGTTTTATTTTTTTGTTAAAATCTAGGTCAATTTGTATCCAAATGTAACTAATAATAAATTAATGCATGTCATATAAACTGCATGAAATAATGAAATAATGATTATATCACTCATTTATAAATTATCATTCAAAATATTTGTACGCCGCTACGGCTAATGTGTTTGAACTATGTAATAATTACCAACATCTTGTAACACACATTATGCAAATAAAGGATTATTATTATTATAATATTATTATTAGACTCGCGCACCGAGGGTTCCGTACTCGGGTATTTTCCCGACATTTTGCATGATAAATCAAAAACTATTATGCGTAAAAATACATTAAATCTGTTTTAGAATATAGAGGTATTTAAGCTCTTTCATACGACACCCCACTTGGTGTAGTTATCTTACTTTGAAAATTGAAACACATTTTAATTTATTTTTTTTGTGATGTAACCACAAACTCGCGGTTTTCGGATTTTTTACCTAACTTGTGCTATAAGACCTATCTACCTGCCCGTGATTCTAAGTCAACGGGAAGTACCCTATAGGTTTTCTTGACAGACACGACAGACGGACAGACGGACAGACAACAAAGTGATTCTATAAGGGTTCCGTTTTTTCTTTTGAGGTACGGAACCCTAAAAAAAACAAAACAAAAATGTAAAATTTAAAGTGTGTTTGTTTGGAGCACCAAATCGACGTGATTTTTGCATGAGTACTTATAGTAAATATCTGGAGAGTGGCATAGACTACATAAGCCAGAAAATAATAAAGGATTCCCACGGTATTTTTAGAAATCTAAATCTTGTAAACTTTATACCTTTCATTCAAATCGGTTCAACTGTTGGGCCGTGAAAAGCAAGCAGACAGACAGACAGACACAGTTTCTCATTTAAGTATAATATTAAGTATGGATTATACAAGTTTATTGTATCATGAAAATAACTTTAAGCCTCGATAGCTCAACGGTTGAGGAGCGGACTGAATTCCGAAAGGTCGGCGGTTCAAACCCCACCCGTTGCACTATTGTCGTACCCACTCCTGGCACAAGCTTTACGCTTAATTGGAGGGGAAAGGGGAGTACTAGTCATGACTAATATTCTTTCAAAAAAAAACTTTGTGTACAAAGCTTGTCAGGCTTTCTAATGAGTTGTATTGTGTATTTTCTAATGTAATTAAGAGGATCATTGTCAACGATCCCCCGTCGATTTCCTACGTATGATATTATTGTTCTCATCTCTATCTGCCCTGGTTCGTGTATTCTCGGTTCCTAGATCGGTGCATTTGTGATAACCAATTCTAATTGCTGTGATTGGCTGAATTTACCATGTTCTTGCTGCGACAGTGAGTTTGAGCCACTAGCGGAACAATGTTAGCCGGTCAGAAATGATTGCAATTAGTCAACCTGTATGACGTCCGTGTTCTGTTTTTGATTACAAAAAAGAAAAAATTGTTGTTGCAATCATCAATTTTAGCAAATAGTGAAAGAGAGTCGACCAATCAGAGGTCACAACTACCGTCACACTTTCTGTGAAACAATGGCAGTAGGCTTACCGAGTAATAAAAACAATTTTTCATTCTGTAATGTCATGTGGCAAGTAGGGTTGCCACCTGCCTCTTTTTGATTTACAGGCTACCACCATCAAAAATACGGGGTTTAGATTTGAAGAAATTTAAAAATTTGAAGTATTTGAAGAAATAGGCGGTGGTTCTCTCTGAAATGCATGGAAAGCCTATTTAGATATTTCAGTTTATTTGTAAGTTTTGTATTTTTTCTCTGTATGTTGCCGTGTCTTGATTGGTGAACTGTGTTTGCAATGTGATTTTAAATAAAAGATTTATTTATTTAAATAGCTTTTAAAAACTCTAGTTTTGTAAAGCAAAATGTTATACATTTCATGCATACAATCTTTGCATTTTAACTTAAATTTACATTTAACTTGTAATTCCACCTTCACAGTATCAATACTATGGCCGTAGCCAGGAATCGATTTCGGGAGAGGTTTTATCAGGGCCGGAACTGAATCCTGTCATGAGGAAAAAAACATTCGCTCAACTTTATGGGCTAATTACCTGGTTAGTGGAATTTCGCCTTTCAATTTGACAGTGAGATAAAATACAACAATAAAAAAGCGCGAGCGCAGTGAGCGTAAGTGTTTTTGGTTCAATTACAGAAAGAATTAAAGTGAAAGGGAAACGAGTTTAGCCATAGCAAGATTTTATTTTTAAAGCTCCCTATCCATACTAATATTACAAATACGACAGTATATCTATTTGCCTATCTATTTGTTACCCTTTCACGGCCCATCTTCTTTACCAAAATTTTGGTACTTACTATTCAGAGGTAACTTGCATCCCAGACATAAACTTTTTAGCCCGGAAAATCCCCCACGGAATTTTTAAAACTCTAAATTCATGCAAACGAAATTGCGGGGCTTACACCAAGTAATACAAATTCAAAGCGCGAGTGAAGTGAGCGCGAAATGTTTGATATATTTCCAAAAAACAATTGGTAAGCAAATGCAAGAAATAGTGTAAGTATTATTTTAGGCTTAGGTTTTTGACGGCTTCCCAGGCGCAGTCGCCATTTCTAAATTTCTGGTCTGGTGGGAGGCTTCGGTCATGGCTAGTTATATGGTTAGTATGGCCCTAACGGCCAAGAAATTAGACTGCATCATCACTTACCACTAGAAAAGTTTAAAGTCACGGGCTAACTTGTATAAAAAAAGGCTAACATCCTCAAACCAAGCCCCGCCGCCTTGGCTACGACCATGATCAATATCGAGTGGGTTTCGGCTACGCATTGCCGCAAAAGGAAAATATTCTTTCTACTGGACATAACGTCAGTGTTCGGTTTCGCCAGCCAAGTGCGAGTCAGACTCACGCACCGAGGGTTCCGATTCGGGTATTTTTTTCGACATTTTACACGAGAAATCAAAAACTGTTATGCATTAAAAAAAATATGCATAAAAATAAATAAAAATCTGTTTTAGAATGAACAGGTAAAGCCCTTTCATATGATAACCCACTTGATATATGTAGTTATCTTACTTTGAAAATTGAAAATACTAATATTTGTTCATGAACACATGACGGACGGATAGAAGGACAGATGGACAGACGGACAGACGGAAAGACAGACAGACTGATAGACAACGAAGTGATCCTATAAGAGTTTTTTTTGCTTTTGAGTTACGGAACCCTAAAAATATTTAGTTTTATTTGCCCCGTATTTTATTTTCATAATTACCGGTTTCTCTATCCTGACATACGGGGTAACCAGTAAAATACGGGGCCTCTGGCAACCCTATTCGGAAAACACTGTCACATTCAAGTTAATGTCAAATATTTTGTTTTCAATTACAGAAAGCTGCATCAATCATTATTACAATATTTTCTTTGTTGTGATTGGCTGAATTTTTGAGTTTCAGCCAATAAACAGACTGTTTGCCAATTAAACGTCATAACAATATAAATGCCAGAAAGTTTAACCAAATAAAACAAACTTAATGAGAACATAGTGAGAATGCAAACGGCACACAATTTATAATACATATTATGTTAGTCGTATATAATAGATATTATAGTAGTCGTTCACTTTGGTAATAGTCAGATTGTTATCAGTAAAATTGATATTGGTCGATGTATCGTAAATTATTGTTTCGGTGACAAATATTTTTATTATCTATTTATCTTTGAACAGAATGGAATAGAATGAAATGGAATGGAATACAATGATAAATTTTTATTCCTGTAAACTTTTAGGTAAACTTCAAAGTGTTTTTGGATGGTCAGAAAAATTTACCACTGGTTCGGAATGCCGTTCCTACGTTTTCTAGGGTTTCGTACCTCAAAATGAAAAACGGAACTCTTATAGGATCACTTTGTTGTCTATCTCTCTGTCTGTCGTGTGTGTCAAGAAATCCTCTAGGGTACTTCCCGTTGACTCAAAACCATGAAATTTGGCAGGTAACCTAACTGCGTAATTTTGGGTAGTTTTTTTAATCGATAAAGAAAGTTTGCGACATTGTTCAATAAAAAATTTGGATTCCAACTCCTCAATCCTGATGTTGCAGGGGACCTGACTACTAAAGCTAATGGGATTTAAAAAGTGTCGATTATTAATTGATATTGAAGGTATCTATACCAAGTAAACACTTTGTCGTTGACCTCAACCCTGATGCTGTAAGAAATTGCATTCCTAAATCCTGGTGATCCCTCGGGATTTGAAAAGGATAATCCGTTTAAATATTCTTACGTGATACAGAAACAAGTTGCATCCCGGGGACGGGCTATTACGGAGAGGCAACTTTTGTTCTGGGAAATGAAAGGATCGGGATTTTTAAAAACCTAAATCCACGCGAGCGAAGCTGCGGGCATTAGCTAGTTGTAAATATGTTTAGAAGCTACTATAAGATAATAGATAAGGTACTTATTTCCTTATATTTTTAATGTATGGCAGCGCGCGGTTTTAAATTATAAATTGCACGTCCTGTCCTTTTCTGTAATACATTTTTTTCTCAATATCTACCGCTTTATCTCATAGCAAGAGTCTGTAAGACATAATACAGTGAAAATAGTCAAAATATACAATTTTTGCAGTTTCCACGTCAGTACCTGTCGAATTTTTCTAACAGTGTAAGCAGCAGAGCTGAGTTTACCATCAAGTGTTGATATGTGGGTGTTCCATAGAAGCTTTGCATCTAACATTATACCGAGAAACACGGGGTTCTCCTTTATTTTCAACATATGATTATTTATCAATGAATTTATGTCATTTAAGGTCCTGGTATTGGGCAGTGTGAATTCAACACACTTAGATTTCTTTGCATTTGGAAGTAAATTGTTAGCAATAAATCAGAGAGTGACCTGTGATATGGCATTACATATAGTATACATTGTCAAAAATTATAATATTAAAGCTGTGCGTATTGCGTGAGGAATAGGTTGCAAGAGAGTTGCAACTTGCAGGGTTTGATGCATACGCTATTGCCAGCAAACATGAGACATATTTTTATCTACAGGCAACGTCTGAGTAGGTAACGCATACGTCTAACGCAAGTTGAAATGTATTTAGTTAGACCTATCGACAAGTTTGGAGTCGGGTGCAGTCTAAATGTGGCCCGTGTGTTTAGACTGTCCGTTTCTGTCAGTTTCACGTGTCGTCCCCCGCACTTCACCACCCCGCTTGCACAAATCGAGACAGCACGAAATTTTCAAGATTTCTGGGTGTAATTTCTGGTTTTCGTAGTTCCCACATAATTATAACAATATAAAATATATAACGATAATTTTTTTACTACATAATATTCATTAAATTTTTTAGGTCTGTGGTTTTTCCAAATTTCATTAAATTGCTTCGTTGTCTAGAAAAACGAGCACAAAGTTGGGCCTTTTTTTAAAGAAAAATACAAATCTTTGAGCCCCTGTAATTTTAAAACTACATATTTTTAGAAAAATCTAAAACACCACAGACACAGATATTAGTTTCTAGACTATGTCTGCAAAATTTCATGGACTTTGGTTGCTTAATATTCAAATGAAATGGGAACTACGATTGTATGGAGTAAGTGACGGAGAGAGCTCTGTTAACCCGGCTGTGGCTGCAATGACAATATTTTGTTCGGTCGTCGAGAGGGTCGGTAATGGGTCAGGAATCTGCTCGCGGCGTGACCCCTCGACATAAATAAGGTCATCATGTAGAATCATGTACATAGTCTAACTAGACCTCTAATTAGGGCATTCATAAAACTGTTCATTTTAACTCCTGTTGATAAAACGTGTGAGTTATAATAAGGACTAGCTGACGCCCACAACTTCGACCGCGTGGATTTAGGTTTTTGAAAATCGAAGGAACTCATTGATTTTCCGGTAAAAAAAGTAGCCTATGTATTAATCCAGGGTATAATCTATCTCAATTCCCAGCCAAATCCATTCAGTAGTTTTTGCGTTAAAGAGTAACAAACATCCATACATACATAAAATCCAAACTTTCGCGTTTATAAGACTAGTAGGATAGTAGGATAACTAATAACCCACATTGCTATTTGTGTGTGTGAGCCCTTATAATGATCCTAGCAGGCATATCAAGGGTGTGGCTACACTGGACATATCACAGATTAGATGCTACACCCGCGCCGCAACATAACTTAGCCTGACCACTTTCCCAATGAGATGTATAGCTTAACATCCGATTACTGTGCAGTTCTCGTAATAGCTATATCTAATTACCTACTAACAGCGTTGTCGCGTAGTGAATAGGAATAATACATTTATAGTCCAGGCCTGAAATTAAGCAATTACTGGACGAGTAACATTAGAAGGCCGAGGCGAAGTTGATGACTTCTAAAGTGATTTTGAAAGGACGAGGCACGCATGGATTTAGGTTTTTAAAAATTCCGTGGAACTTTCATTTTCCGGGATAAAAAGTAGCCTATGTCCCTTTCATGTATTTAAGTATAATCATGCAAAAAAGTCACGTCAATCCGTCGCGACGTGATTGGAGGACATACCATCAAACAAACGCACTCTTGATTTTTAATTTTGATTATAACATTAAACATTCAAAATGGTAAAACTTAAAAGGTTTGTGCTATAAAACGAAAATAACGGCCAATGTTGAACGGAAGTTTAAGAGGGCTCTCTCCGTCACTCGTTTCCACTCGTTTCATACAATCGTAGTTCCAATTTCATTTGAATATTAAGCAACCTAAGTCCATGAAATTTTGCAGACATATTCTAGAAACTAATATCTATGTCTGTGGTTTTCCAGATTTCTGTTAAAATATTCGGTTTCAAAGTTACGCGGTCTTAAAATTTTCATACAAATCTTGGAGCCCCTGTAATTTTAAAACTACATATTTTAAGAAAAATCTAAAACACCACAGACACAGATATTAGTTTCTAGAATATGTCTGCAAAATTTCTTGGACTTTGGTTGCTTAATATTCAAATGAAGTTGGAACTACGATTGTATGAAACGAGTGGAAACGAGTGACGGAGAGAGCCCTGTTAAGGAAAAAGTACAAATTATTGCCATTGCAACTCATGTTTACTCAAAAACATTTCTATAAAACTGTTTTATAGGTGACCAGCTAAGTGCATGATTCAAAGTTAATCTAGGGTTCCGTAGTTATGCGAATGAACATTAACTTCTGGCGGTAAACAAAGTCATGAATTACTAGAAACAAAATTTTGAGTTGACTTTTCTCCATGATTCTCCCATCGCCGGCTCACTAATGAGCATAGGTTTTCTTTCCAGAATAATAAGGATTTGTTATATTATAATAGTCCAACATGCAATCTAATTTAAAAACGGTAGCCTTACAAATTAAAAATATTTTTATTCAATTAAACTTTTACAAATGCTTTTGAATTGGCAAAATAATCTACCACTGGTTCGGAAAGGCGTTCCTACCGAGAAGAACCAGCAAGAAACTCGGCGGTTGCTCTTTTCAAGTGTATCGGCTATTACAGCGTATAGCAGTTTTTGCATGAAACAGTAACAAACACACACACAAACTTTTTCCTTTATAATAGTAGTGTGATGTATTTAAAATTATTGAGACTTTGATCTTATGCTCCGTGCAAGAAATATTGATCATCCGTCTCCAGCGCCACATTTCGAATGCATCAATCGTTTCCTTATTTCACTGTGGAACCCAATAAAAAAGCATACTTCAGAAATGTTTAGGAATCACGAAAAGTAATGTTAATGCATTTTGATTTAGTGTTATGTTTTATTATAACGTAAGAGTGGAATTTTTATGAATTATTCGCATGGTGTTGTGACATTTATGAAAGCGGGCTTTATTTATGTACTCACGACTTTAATATTTATGAGAGCTGTAATGGAGTAGTAGTTAACGCTATTTGACGAGCCTTTTTTGCATAGCACTTCTCATAACCACCTCATAAGCATTATATAGTCCGTTTTTAGGGTTCGTATCTCTTGAAAAAGAGGAATATGAGTAGGTATCGTACCTATAGCCATAATCATCTTTCGTTGTCTGCCTGTTACGACCCGTCAAGGGAATCAAAACTTAGAAGGTACTTCTATGATTATGGGTAGGTACTAGGTAGCCTTGGTCTTATAGAACACGGGAAAAATCCGAAAACCGTGAATAAGTGATTATATCACAAACAAGTATAAGAATACCAGAAGTGAACCTCAATAAAAATATAAGAAATAATAAATATAACCCTTATTTACATGATTAAGGCTTGATACTCAACAAAACTAAGTTAGCGCAATAATAACAGATGGATAAAACACGTCTGCACACTAAGATCGACCGAACCAAAGTCAGTCCAACTCTCACAGGCCACTTTCAAGATAGTTTTCCGAGGTGGCGCCACCGTTGCGTTCCTAAAAACATTACCAACAGATGCCACGTGACTTCCGTTCAAAAGCGCGGCAAACATGTGCGATAACACGGCCGTCCTGTGCACGCCTCCGTCCCTGGATGGCGTTTATGTCTGGTGCAGTTGCTGAGAACAAAAACAGCAATAAGAAAATTTGATTTGGCTATTTTCCGAATACCAAGACGTGGCCTCCAATCTACTATCCCATCAACGGCCAGCAACCGGAGGTCCACATGTCCCAAATTCCAATACGTGGCCTCCAATCTACTATCCCATCAACGGCCAGTAACTGGAGGTCCACATGCCCCAAATTCCAATACGTGGCCTCCAATCTACTATCCCATCAACGGCCAGTAACTGGAGGTCCACATGCCCCAAATTCCAATACGTGGCCTCCAATCTACTATCCCATCAACGGCAAGCAACTGGAGGTCCACATGTCCCATATTCCAATACGTGGTCTCCAATCTACTATCCCATCAACGGCCAGCAACTGGAAATCCACATGTCCCGTATTCCAATACGTGGCCTCCAATCTACTATCCCATCAACGGCCAGCAACTGGAGGTCCACATGTCCCAAATTCCAATACGTGGCCTCCAATCTACTATCCCATCAACGGCCAGCAACTGGAGGTCCACATGCCCCGAATTCCAATACGTGGCCTCCAATCTACTATCCCATCAACGGCCAGCAACTGGAAATCCACATGTCCCGTATTCCAATACGTGGCCTCCAATCTACTATCCCATCAACGGCCAGCAACTGGAGGTCCACATGTCCCAAATTCCAATACGTGGCCTCCAATCTACTATCCCATCAACGGCCAGCAACTGGAGGTCCACATGCCCCGAATTCCAATACGTGGCCTCCAATCTACTATCCCATCAACGGCCAGCAATCGGAGGTCCATCCAACACATGGAATTCGCAAAATTTAATCAAACAAAATGATTTATGAACAAACCTATTTCCCGAATTCCAATGAGTGGCCTCCAATCCACTATCCCATCAACAGCCAGTAATTGGAGGTCCATCCAACAAGAACTTCGAGAAATTTAACCAATTAAACAAAGGGATGTACGAGCTACTTGTATATCTGATACGTAGACTTATTCTGAACTGTTCCATCGGCGGCCAGTTCATCTTACTATAAATCTTAACTTCTATTGTAATTGATTAATTCTACACGATTAAATACCGTCACAACTTTTATCTTCGTACCGATATACAAATTTGAAGTATAATGACATAAAAGACATTTAAGATAAGGTAAAAGTAAGTCTCATACTAGGTACTTTAAAATAATATCAATCAATCCAAGAGCCATAAGATGCATTAAAATGGTATTATTACCTGACAACATCTTAGGCCCTCTCTAAACGCTTGACACACACGTCATCCAGTTTTAACCAGGGGTTCATATTGAATATACTAAATAAATGCAATCCTTTATATATTTAGATACAACCTTTTTCATTTTAGGGAACCAATATAATAACTAGATTCTTTCCTATGATTTATCCACAGCAAATGGCCTATCTCGTCATGATTCACTCTAATCACTTGCCAAATACACGTCATAGGAACGACCCATCTCCTATCATATTCAGTCCGTCGGTGGGTATATTTTATTTTCTAACAACTCAGTCATTAATTTTTTTTTTTAGCTCGGCTTGTCCTGATCTTAACAATGAAGAGCAAAAGAACATTCGTATTTAATACGATTCTAATAGAAGTACTAACGGAAATCTAAAATTAAAAATGAGACTGACTCGATTGAAATCTTTTTGGCTAAAGTAATTCACATGTATATGTATAGTATACACAATATAAGCAATTCCCTTTTATGAAGTAACAGAAGCATTATTAAAAACATAAGTATATATCACTGGTAACAGGCATTATTGCCTTTCTCAAAGCGTTGAATGTGCCTACGTACCAACACACTGGCTTGCATATCTCACGAGATCAAGTCTAAGTCGGTATGTGAGTATGAGTTACTCACTGTGCTCGCAACTATTCAAAGAAAGTGCCTCATACTACAACACATACCGACATCATGAACACAAGTAAAAACAAACTGGAATGGGCTTACCAAACAGCATAAACAAACGGTTAGCAGCACTTATCATATTGCCTCATGAGACAGGCAGCAGATCTCACTGATACGCCACGATGAGGTACCATGTTTTGCAGCAACGTGCGTGGCGTAGCACCACAGCACTATCAAGATGTCACGGCAAGTGACAAGCCTCGCATTCACGTGGAATGCGCAGTATTACACCGGAAATTTCAAAGAAAAGAAAGGTAAATGTGAGCACAGAGTTCAAATGAAGGAACTCTCGTTCGGTTAAGTACGTCTGTCTCTATTATGACAGGTACCTATTCACATAACGATTTAAGACCATATTAAAATCAATTTCAAATGTTATATCGAAAAACTCAATAGGCAACGTCTTAAATATTAGGTTCTTGCATTGGACTGAAAGTAACCATTCGCGTTCTGTTATTGCCAACACATGTAACGTCTACCGGTACCTTCAACGACAGCATAACGCCGGTACTGAATTCTGAGACGCTATGTCTAATTATTATTATTTTTCAAAAATTTACATTATTGGTACTTCCCAAAAAGTTACATTAGTCATTAATGGATCAAGGTTGACTGATTCTGAACATTTATCAAAACAGTCAACATAACGTGGCCATATTTTATTTTACCAAACGTAGGTAGGTTTTCACGGAAGGTGACAGTAATCGAAATGACACATTAATTTACCGGCTTCTTTCTTATTTTCTTAATAGATATCGGACAGTGGAAGAACCAAAACTAGTTCACAAAAACCGTAGGATATCACGGTTTGAACGGAAATAATTTTTCAGTTTTACCTACATCGACAAAAATCTACTGTCACTGTAAATTATTATTTATGGCAGTAGCCCAAACGTGAGGGTATGCAATAACCCTTAGTACTATGACAACAATCAACAAATTTAAAAATTCGTTAAGCCACACACTCTTTACCGTGTAGTATTTTCCACACCAAACGTTGATATTGAAAATATGCGCGTCAAAGTTACAAATGAAATAATTATTAGACCTTACTTTAATCAACGAAGATGCAGGTAGATGTGCGGCTAGCAGTCGATTCGTCGCCACGCACAATGTTGGTACCTGTACCACTCGTTAGCGCGGGTACCGGGCAGCAGCGATTGTCGAATGTCCACGCAACCTGTAAACGTGGCTCGGGCGACGGTGGAAGGATAACGCTTTTTCACTTGAATCACGTTTTCGTTTACCACAATGCTATTGAAACAACACTTTACACAGAATATACAAAAAAGCAAAACTACTACGAAACTTTAAAAATCAAGTTTAAGTACTTTATTTTGATTAATTGATTCTAATGTCGGTCAGATGAACCAAAATCGGGTGGGCAATTAGGTTACCATCCCACTTCTGATATAAGAATACCAGAAGTGAACCTCAATAAAAATATAAGAAATAATAAATATAACCCTTATTTACATGATTAAGGCTTGATACTCAACAAAACTAAGTTAGCGCAATAATAACAGATGGATAAAACACGTCTGCACACTAAGATCGACCGAACCAAAGTCAGTCCAACTCTCACAGGCCACTTTCAAGATAGTTTTCCGAGGTGGCGCCACCGTTGCGTTCCTAAAAACATTACCAACAGATGCCACGTGACTTCCGTTCAAAAGCGCGGCAAACATGTGCGATAACACAAGTGTAAATTAAAAATTTATAACACCCCCGACAAAAGGTTACAGTAAGAACTAGAAAAGAGCTGATAACTTTCAAACGGCTGAACCGATTTTCTTGGATTATAGCTAAGAACACTCTCGATCAAGCCACCTTTCAAACAAAAAATACTAAATTAAAATCGGTTCATTAGTTTAGGAGCTACGATGCCACAGACAGATACACAGATACACACGTCAAACTTATAACACCCCTCTTTTTGGGTCGGGGGTTAAAAAAAGTGTTATTTCTCGTACTTCTGACAAAGGCGGCACGCGAAGCGATTTAGCGTTCCGGTACGATGCCGTGTAGGTACCAATTAGAGGTATGCGTTTATAATGAAACTGCCATATTCAAATTCAAAATATTTTTATTCAATTAGACGTTTACAAGTTCTTTTGAATCGTCAAAAGCGTCAACAAATGGTTCGGAATGCCTTTCCTACCGAGAAGGACCAACAAGAAACTCGGCGGATGCTCTTTTCAAAGATTTGATATTATATGCTATGTATAAAAGCATGCCATTCCTGCCAAGTTAACCCACTTCAATCTTAGACTGCATCATCACTTACCATCAATTGAAATCGCATTCAATTGCCACTTTGTATCAGAATTTGAAAAACTTTGGCCCACACATATTAAACTCTACAGTAGTTATAATAGGTTTATGATTAAACTGGACTCGTTTTGGACTCAACTTTTCGAACTAGGGTCTCGCCAGTGGTATAGTGTAGCATAATTTGCGAACTTCATTATCTCGTCTAAACCATATAATACCCACATTTACACGGCCCACAATTAGAGGGCCTCGCCGACCGCCCGAGGCCCGTTCGAGTGGCGGCCCGTTGCTATAAATCAGGCCTTTGGATCAAAATCACACTTGCGACTTTTTGTTATTACCCGTCTGCGGCAAAGCCAAAAGGAAGGGTTATGATTTTAGCAGTCTATGTATGTATGTATGTATGTATGTATGTATGTTTGTATCCAGATTCTGTGTGTTCCACCGTAACGCCTAAACTGCTGGGCCGATTTTGATGAATGAGGTGTCAATTGATTCGTAAAGGTCCGGATGACATAGGCTATATTCTATACAATTAAATTAAAAATTTAAAAAACCCCCGACACATAAACCTCTAAAAAGTAAAAAAATAATAGGTAAGTATGTATGGGCCCTTTAAGAATAGTATAAATAGTAAAGTTTTTATCCAAGCGCTCGTTGCGCCAGGGGACCGCTACCTATCATAAACTATGAAAGTCATCTGTTGTAGAAAGAATAGTCTTTAGCGGTCCCCCGACGCAACGAACGCTTGGATAAAAACTTTACTATTTATACTATTCTTAAAGGGCCCATACATACTTACCTATTATTTTTTTACTTTTTAGAGGTTTATGTGTCGGGGGTTTTTTAAATTTTTAATTTAATTTTTATTTCACGCTTTTTAAACTTTTATTCATAAATTACCGTTTATTTGTGCCATTCTAAAACCCAATTTCTATAATAATATAAATCCAATAAGGCAGCTAATATCTCTTCAAAATTAACATCAATGTTATGTTAATTATACGTTCCATGAAATATTTTTGACCGAACATCACTAATTCAAGAATTATCTGAATGACTCACATAGTTCAACACGACCAAAACGAAATATCTGTTTCTAACATGTCGTTGCTTTAAAAAGGTACCCATTTTACGTAGTCGTATAATAGTTCGCTTTTCAAGATATACCTACGATTAAATTGAAATCGACTTTCACCCGATGAAATAAGGAATAAATTGGCTTGTATTTAATTTTGTTTGTTATTGCATGTAAAAATTTTATTTGACATAACTTTCAAAAACCGGTCAAGTGCGAGTCTGCCTCACACATGAAGAGTTCCGTACAAGTTTCTTTTTATGTAATGACAATTCAGTTGTCGGATTTTTCTGTTTACTTGGGCCACAGGAGTAGAGTACTTGGGCTATAAGATATTGCTACCTGCCTTTCATGATTCTACGTAAACGGGAAATACCCAATTTATAAGTTTTGATTCTCTTGAAAGATGACACACAGACAGACAACGAAGTGGTGAAGGAAAACACCGTCAGGAAACCTGCATGCTTAAGAGTTGGCCATAATGCTCCCTCAAAGGTGCGTGAGGTGTGCCAATACGTGCTTGGCCAGTGTGGTAGCTTCTCATTCTGAGAGGAGACTTGTGCTCAGTAGTGAGCTGGCGATGGGTTGATCCTGATAATGATGAATTTTAAACGTATTTTGTCAAAGTAAATAAGCTGAGTTCAAGCAGATAAAATATAAAGAAAGTGCGCCTAATGCATCATCCAAACCTGCGCGACAAAGCGACTACGATGCGGGAACCTCAGCTGCGCGGAGGGTCATCGCCTATATTTACGATATTTAATGGTGCCATGCACACCTACGCGACTACAACAGTCGAGGCTACATTTTTTTTTTTCTACAGATACTTACTGAACCCTAAAAATAGTTTGACTATGGTTTGGGTTTGCGTTGATTTTTCTTGGCCTTTGGTTGACTGTTGGATATTATAATTGAATTGATGTTTTCTCGTTTAACTGTGATTATAATATTTTATAAATTAGAAACTCCGCGCCTACGATCCAAAGTATCGGAGTTTTCCAAAACATTATTTTCAAATAAATAATTATGTATCTAAGCAACGTCCATCTTGACAGCTTGACATTTGCCAATTGAAATAATATTATGAACTTCTGTTACAATAGTGAAAGATCCCAGGGCCACCAGCCGTCACGTAGGTATTTTCTGACGAACGAAATGTGGACGATTGAGTAGTGTTAGTATGTACTAAGAACGCATGCCTACAGACCTGCTAGCTTGCTTAGACGGCCAATTTTCAGGTATCAGGTAATCAAGGTACATAAATACATTACTTACCTCACGTAAATTCTCCAATTTTTTTAATTTTTAGCTGTTTTTTTTAAATATTAATAATTAATTGACATAAGTAAACTATAAGAGAGTGAGAGAGAAGTCAATATATCCTAATACATGTCTTACTCAGTCTCATGCGCGTAGATAATGATGCCCTCGCGCTCAAACCCACAGAGGCATTAAAATTGAATTTAGGGGATGATTGGCCCTCTGGATCGGTCTGTCTTCTTGTAAAAGGTTTTAAAATAGTTGTCTGGTGGACATATATAAAAATGGAGCATCAGAATTTACGTGCAGTTAAGTAATTACTTATTTTGGGTGCTTTAAAGCGTCTGCAAAGCAATACGGCCGACGCGGGAAGTGTCTGGGAGTATTGGCGACATATTTTTAAGGATATTGCCTAAAATATACGTAAAAATCAGTTTGGAGAATTTACGTGAGGTAAGTAATGGTTTTATGTACCTTGATTATCAGATACCTGAAAATTGGCCGTCTAAGCAAGCTAGCACGTAGGCTAGGCATGCTTTCTTAGTACTTACTAACACTACTCAATCGTACATATTTCCTGTGTCAGAAAATACGTAACCTCTGGTGGTCCTGGGATAAAAGTAATAAGAAAACCAGAAAAGAGCTGATAACTTCCAAACGGCTGAACCGATTTTCTTGGATTATAGCTAAGAACACTCTCGATCAAGACACCTTTCAAACAAAAAAAACTAAATTAAAATCGGTTCATTCGTTTAGGCGCTACGAGGCCACAGACAGATACACAGATACACAGATACACAGATACACAGATACACAGATACACAGATACACAGATACACACGTCAAACTTATAACACCCCTCTTTTTGGGTCGGGGGTTAAAAAACGGATGTTACATCAAAATAAGTGGAGGTTTACGTATATTTACTGCTTGGTTTGCACTTCATTCCTTAATTTTAGGGTTCCGTAGCCAAATGGCATAAAACGGAACCCTTATAGATTCGTCATGTCTATCTATCTGTCTGCCTGTCTGTTTGTCTGTATGTCACAGCCACTTTTTTCCGAAACTATAAGAACTGTACTATTTATTATTGATAACATCAAACAGAGTGTAGTTTTAAGTTTTTCTCCCAAAATAGAGGACGACATGTGGCTAGTGTGGTCACACTCTAACACACAATAATCTCGTATGTATGTAAATTGTAAAGACCATGTCCAACTTCGTGGAGGGACCGTTATCTGCAAATCTAAACTTTTGTAAATCGAATAACTAAAATTTTACCTTTAGGGGTCATTCGCACGAACTGGACAGTGCAAAATAGCCATAGAATCACAGATTATAATATAATAATACTAGCAATAGCCCCTAGCTTCGCACGGATTTCAAAAGAGACCATTTTCGATGAAAGCTCTCGGTGTGCGACTCGTTGGGAATTATTCAAAGGTTGCAGCTACAAAAATTGTAGTAACAGTGTGACTCGATGGGAGAAACATTTCGATGAATTCCCAACCAGTCACACCGTCACACGATTGAGTGTGACTCATTGGGCATCCATCGATTTCGTCCGACATCTTGAACAATTATATTATCTTAATATTTCAACTTATAATACAAAACAATAAAAAAATGTACGTATACTTAAATATTCCTCTTGAATCACTGTAGGTATAATACGCGACAGATCAAGATGGCAATCGGTGTGGGGATTTGATTGTTATTCAACCAGTCGCGTACTATCTTTATAATGGAAAATTCACTCACGATAGTCTAATTTAAACGATATTACACTTCTCAGGCGAAAGATGTTATTAATCTCCTTATAATGTGAATGTGCCCTAAGCGTTGGGCCTAAGGGCTTTTCTCTATAGTGGAGTATTTGAATTTTAGTTTAATATTGTATTAATTCCCATATTATAGTAGCATGTAAAACTCATGCGGGCGGTGGGTGTGTGCGTCACCGCACGCGGTTTCATAGGCTGTGGACTAAGTCACAAGAAAAGACGGGGTTTTTTTAATAATAATATAATAGCGAGCAAACGAGCAGGTGGGTCACCTTATGTTAAGTGATTACCGCTACCTATGAACCTTTGCAGCACCAGAGGTACCGCTGATGCGTTGCCGGCCTTTCAGGAATTTGTTGGTTCGCCCCTTGAATAACCCCATGTTGTAATCTAGTGGGAACACCGCCGATGTGAGTTGATTTCACATCATATGCATGGAAAAAAGAATCTGGCACAACGGGCGGTTAACAGGGCTCTCTCCGTCACTTACTCCATACAATCGTAGTTCCCATTTCATTTGAATATTAAGCAACCAAAGTCCATGAAATTTTGCAGACATAGTCTAGAAACTAATATCTGTGTCTGTGCTGTTTTAGATTTTTCTAAAAATATGTAGTTTTAAAATTACAGGGGCTCAAAGATTTGTATTTTTCTTTAAAAAAAGGCCCAACTTTGTGCTCGTTTTTCTAGACAACGAAGCAATTTAATGAAATTTGGAAAAACCACAGACCTAGAAAATTTAATGAATATTATGTAGTAAAAAAATTATCGTTATATATTTTATATTGTTATAATTACGTGGGAACTACGAAAACCAGAAATTACACCCAGAAATCTTGAAAATTTCGTGCTGTCTCGATTTGTGCAAGCGGGGTGGTGAAGTGCGGGGGACGACACGTGAAACTGACAGAAACTGACAGTCTAAACACACGGGCCACATTTAGACTGCACCCAACTAAATACACTGGTATATTTCAACTTGCGTTAGAGACGTATGCGTTACCTACTCAGACGTTGCCTGTAGATAAAAATATGTCTCATGTTTGCTGGCAATAGCGCATGCATCAAACCCTGCAAGTTGCAACTCTCTTGCAACCTATTCCTCACGCAATACGCACAGCTTTAATATTATAATTTTTGACAATGTATACTATATGTAATGCCATATCACAGGTCACTCTCTGATTTATTGCTAACAATTTACTTCCAAATGCAAAGAAATCTAAGTGTGTTGAATTCACACTGCCCAATACCAGGACCTTAAATGACATAAATTCATTGATAAATAATCATATGTTGAAAATAAAGGAGAACCCCGTGTTTCTCGGTATAACGTTAGATGCAAAGCTTCTATGGAACACCCATATATCAACACTTGATGGTAAACTCAGCTCTGCTGCTTACACTGTTAGAAAAAATCGGCAGGTACTGACGTGGAAACTGCAAAAATTGTATATTTTGCCTATTTTCACTGTATTATGTCTTACGGACTCTTCCTATGAGATAAAGCGGTAGATATTGAGAAAAAAATGTATTACAGAAAAGCACAGGACGTGCAATTTATAATTTAAAACCGCGCGCTGCCATACAATAAAAATATAAGGAAATAAGTACCTTATCTATTATCTTATAGTAGCTTCTAAATATATTTACAACTAGCTAATGCCCGCAGCTTCGCTCGCGTGGATTTAGGTTATTATAAATCCCGATCCTTTCATTTCCCAGAACAAAAGTTGCCTCTCCGTAATAGCCCGTCCCCGGGATGCAACTTGTTTCTGTATCACGTAAGAGCATTTAAACGGATGATCCTTTTCAAATCCCGAGGGATCACCAGGATTTAGGAATGCAATTTCTTACAGCATCAGGGTTGAGGTCAACGACAAAGTATTCACTTGGTATAGATACCTTCAATATCAATTAATAATCGACATTAGCTTTAGTAGTCAGGTCTCCTGCAACATCAGGATTGAGGAGTTGGAATCCAAATTTTTTATTGAACAATGTCGCAAAAAACTACCCAAAATTACGCAGTTAGGTTACCTGCCAAATTTCATGGTTTTGAGTCAACGTGAAGTACCCTAGAGGTTTTCTTGACACACACGACAGACAGACAGATAGACAACAAAGTGATCCTATAAGAGTTTAGTTTTTCGTTTTAAGGTACGAAATCCTAGAAAACGTAGGAACGGCATTCCGAACCAGTGGTAAATTTTTCTGACAATTCAAAAACATTTTGAAGTTTACCTAAAAGTTTACAGGAATAAAAATTAATCATTGTATTCCATTCCATTACATTCTATTCCATTCTGTTCAAAGATAAATAGAAAATAAAAATATTTGTCACCGAAACAATAATTTACGATACATCAACCAATATCAATTTTACTGATGACAATCTGACTATTACCAAAGTGAATGACTACTATAATATCTATTATATACGACTAATATAATATGTATTATAAATTGTGTGCCGTTTGCATTCTCACTAAGTTTGTTTTTGTTGGTTAAACTTTCTGGCATTTATATTGTTATGACGTTTAATTGGCAAACAGTCTGTTTATTGGCTGAAACTCAAAAATTCAGCCAATCACAACAAAGAAAATATTGTAATAATGATTGATGCAGCTTTCTGTAATTGAAAACAAAATATTTGACATTAACTTGAATGTGACAGTGTTTTCCGAATAGGGTTGCCAGAGGCCCCGTATTTTACTGGTTACCCCGTATGTCAGGATAGAGAAACCGGTAATTATGAAAATAAAATACGGGGCAAATAAAACTAAATATTTTTAGGGTTCCGTAACTCAAAAGCAAAAAGAACTCTTATAGGATCACTTCGTTGTCTATCAGTCTGTCTGTCTTTCCGTCTGTCCGTCTGTCCATCTGTCCTTTTATCCGTCTGTCCACATGACAGACGGATAAAAGGACAGATGGACAGACGGACAATTTTCATGAACAAATATTAGTATTTTCAATTTTCAAAGTAAGATAACTACATATATCAAGTGGGTTATCATATGAAAGGGCTTTACCTGTTCATTCTAAAACAGATTTTTATTTATTTTTATGCATAATTTTTTTAATGCATAACAGTTTTTGATTTCTCGTGTAAAATGTCGAAAAAAATACCCGAATCGGAACCCTCGGTGCGTGAGTCTGACTCGCACTTGGCTGGCGAAACCGAACACTGACGTTATGTCCAGTAAAAAGAATATTTTCCTTTTGCGGCAATGCGTAGCCGAAACCCACTCGATATTGATCATGGTCGTAGCCAAGGCGGCGGGGCTTGGTTTGAGGATGTTAGCCTTTTTTTATACAAGTTAGCCCGTGACTTTAATCTTTTCTAGTGGTAAGTGATGATGCAGTCTAATTTCTTGGCCGTTAGGGCCATACTAACCATATAACTAGCCATGACCGAAGCCTCCCACCAGACCAGAAATTTAGAAATGGCGACTGCGCCTGGGAAGCCGTCAAAAACCTAAGCCTAAAATAATACTTACACTATTTCTTGCATTTGCTTACCAATTGTTTTTTGGAAATATATCAAACATTTCGCGCTCACTTCACTCGCGCTTTGAATTTGTATTACTTGGTGTAAGCCCCGCAATTTCGTTTGCATGAATTTAGAGTTTTAAAAATTCCGTGGGGGATTTTCCGGGCTAAAAAGTTTATGTCTGGGATGCAAGTTACCTCTGAATAGTAAGTACCAAAATTTTGGTAAAGAAGATGGGCCGTGAAAGGGTAACAAATAGATAGGCAAATAGATATACTGTCGTATTTGTAATATTAGTATGGATAGGGAGCTTTAAAAATAAAATCTTGCTATGGCTAAACTCGTTTCCCTTTCACTTTAATTTTTTCTGCATTGAACCAAAAACACTTACGCTCACTGCGCTCGCGCTTTTTTATTGTTGTATTTTATCTCACTGTCAAATTGAAAGGCGAAATTCCACTAACCAGGTAATTAGCCCATAAAGTTGAGCGAATGTTTTTTCCTCATGACAGGATTCAGTTCCGGCCCTGATAAAACCTCTCCCGAAATCGATTCCTGGCTACGGCCATAGTATTGATACTGTGAAGGTGGAATTACAAGTTAAATGTAAATTTAAGTTAAAATGCAAAGATTGTATGTATAAAATGTATAACATTTTGCTTTACAAAACTAGAGTTTTTAAAAGCTATTTAAATAAATAAATCTTTTATTTAAAATCACATTGCAAACACAGTTCACCAATCAAGACACGGCAACATACAGAGAAAAAATACAAAACTTACAAATAAACTGAAATATCTAAATAGGCTTTCCATGCATTTCAGAGAGAACCACCGCCTATTTCTTCAAATACTTCAAATTTTTAAAGGAGATCATTCTAGCTCCATACATTTTTGGGCCTTTTCTGAAAGTGCCGGCCAACGAAAAAAAATGGTACGGATCGTTAGAACTAGCCATTTGGAGTAATAGTTAATATGGCAGAAAAGTTGTAGGATTGCTCTGAACCAAGTTATACAAGGTCGAAGATTCGTCATTTTCATACATTTTATTGATTTTTAAAAGTGCTGGGAAACATAAAATAATGTTAGATATTGCTAGAACTAATGATTTGAAGCAATTGTCATTATGACCCGAAGGCTGTGGGTCCATTATATGTCGTGTTATACAAGTTATACAAAAAATTAATATACTTTGTATAATTAATTGTAACCGATTTTATGATTTTGTTACTGTTCTGATTGTTTTATACGAATTTGAATACACGTACAATTATTTTGACTCCCACGAAGTGCTGGATCAGCTGCAATGTGGACAAAATTCGTTTATAGATACCTAGATCGTATGCGGCTTTGTAATACTAGGTGATCTCATCCAGCCATCTCCCAAACTTCTGCCACTGGGAATTGGGATATCTCCGGCGAGCTCTGTGATGAATGCACCATTTGGTTATACGTACTGTTCACCATAGTAACTACGGGCTTGCTTCAGTCGATAGCTGCCCAAAGCAACCTGCGTCAATTCTTCTGTGAATCTAGGAAAGTCTTTGAACGGAGGATGTTGGCTTCCATAGCCTGGAAATGAGCTCTCCTTCTATTATAATTACATATTGTTTGTGATAACAAGTTCTGCTGAACTGTTTTGCTCACTGCCCGTTCATGGATTACGTCAAGAAAATCACGTGCATGCACGTTGTTGTCTATCAGAACATGATAGCCGTTCAGCAATGCTGACAAAATCCTGAAATAATCGATCATGTTACTTAATGTCCGGTTACAAATCCTGAATAACCCTGAGTAAAGAAAAATCTCTTCCAAAGCGGTCGTTAATCATTTACATTATCCAGCAGCAAATGGTAAAAGGTCTAGATTTAGTGGCTTCGTCAGTAGTTAGCTGGGTTTTTACTGATGTTTTGTTACTGGCATTTGTGCCACATAACCGCACACCTCAAGAAAGAAAGATTACCTCAAGATTGTTTATGCTATCTTTAAAACCATGGACTAAGATAAAAATCCAGTAAAAATCTTCTATATCATTTAAGGTATCATTTAAAATCTAGGCATTGTAAGTTGCTGCAGCGTGTAGATTATTGTTCCATCGCAACAAATATAAAGGCTTTTAGTGGTTTCGAAACTTGTGGTTAGGGTATGATTTTCACTGAAAAAAGTAATTAGTGCTTTTCTGAAGATATATGTACATGCCTGTATCTGTCTGTACATGCCCTTTATAGATAGGCTTTCTTTCTTGAGGCATGCGGTTATGTGACACAAATGCTAGAAACAAAACATTTAAATGAAACCCAGCTAATTACTGACCAAACCAATAAATCTAAGCTTGTTACCATTTGCCGCTGGATGGTGGAAGTGATGAACAATTGCTTTAAAAGAGATTTTCGTTTGCTCAGAATTGATCAGAGTGACCGGGCATTAAGTAACGTGATCGATTATTTTAGGATCGCGGTAACATCGCTAAAGAGCTATCATGTTCTGATAGACAATAACGTGTACTACAGACGTGATTTCCTTGACAAAATCCATGAACTGGTCAATGCACAAGTTTAGCAGAATTTGTTATCACACACAATAATTATAATAGAAGAAGAGCTCATTTCCAGGCTAGAGAAGCCGACATCCTCCGTTCAATGACTTTCCTAGATTCACAGGAGAATCGACGCAGGTTGCTTTGGGCAGCTATCGACTGAAGCAAGCCCGTAGTTACTATGGTGAACAGTACTTATAACCAAATGGTGCATTCATCACAGAGCTCGCCGGAGATATCCCAGTGGCAGAAGTTTGGGAGATGGCTGGATGAGATCTCCTAGTATTACAAAGCCGCATACGATCTAGGTATCTATAAACGAATTTTGTCCACATTGCAGCTGATCCAGCACTTCGTGGGAGTCAAAATAATTGTACGTGTATTCAAATTCGTATAAAACAATCAGAACAGTAACAAAATCATAAAATCGGTTACAATTAATTGTACAAAGTATATTAATTTTTTGTATAACTTGTATAACACGACATATAATGGACCCACAGCCTTCGGGTCATAATGACAATTGCTTCAAATCATTAGTTCTAGCAATATCTAACATTATTTTATGTTTCCCAGCACTTTTAAAAATCAATAAAATGTATGAAAATGACGAATCTTCGACCTTGTATAACTTGGTTCAGAGCAATCCTACAACTTTTCTGCCATATTAACTATTACTCGAAATGGCTAGTTCTAACGATCCGTACCATTTTTTTTCGTTGGCCGGCACTTTCAGAAAAGGCCCAAAAATAATGATCTCCTTTCTTCAAATCTAAACCCCGTATTTTTGATGGTGGTAGCCTGTAAATCAAAAAGAGGCAGGTGGCAACCCTACTTGCCACATGACATTACAGAATGAAAAATTGTTTTCATTACTCGGTAAGCCTACTGCCATAGTTTGACAGAAAGTGTGACGGTAGTTGTGACCTCTGATTGGCCGACTCTCTTTCACTATTTGCTAAAATTGATGATTGTAACAACAATTTTTTCTTTTTTGTAATCAAAAACAGAACACGGACGTCATACAGGTTGACTAATTGCAATCATTTCTGACCGGCTAACATTGTTCCGCTAGTGGCTCAAACTCACTGTCGCAGCAAGAACATGGTAAATTCAGCCAATCACAGCAATTAGAATTGGTTATCACAAATGCACCGATCTAGGAACCGAGAATGCACGAACCAGGGCAGATAGAGATGAGAACAATAATATCATACGTAGGAAATCGACGGGGGATCGTTGACAACGATCCTCTTAAAGTGCACCAGGCACTCAGGTGAGGGTGAAATTGCTTGCGGTGGCGTGCGGTGCGGTTGTAAACCCGAAGGAGGTGCTACAGAGTGCTTCGGCCGTGGCTAGTTACCCTCTACCGGCAAAGCCGTCTCGCCAAGCGATTTAGCGTTTCGGTACGATGCCATGTAGAAAGTAGAAACCAAAGGGGCGTTGTTTGAATAAAAACTACCGTACCCCTTCCAGGCTAGCCCGCTTCCATCTTAGACTGCATTATCACTTACCCGGGCATCATATAGTAAAAATCTAAGTGGAGTATATAAATGAGGATTGATACCAAAAATCCCACTAATCCGGTTTACTAATAAACGCGTGACGCCTTTAATATTCACCACGGGCCATTTCTCAAAAGTTCGCCCCTCCTGCGTGGAAAACTTGTTGCTTTGAGAGAATTTTGTGCAAGATCCGTGGGTCTCCTCAAACAAGGCAGTTTCATGGTTTACAAACTTCAAAATTGAATCCCGGTGCCCGGCCAAACTTGGATCATCAACTTGCCAAAAATGGGATGGAATTTTATAGGCACCAGGTGTTTTATAAAGGCTTCCTTACAATTACTTTTCTTTAATATACTTATGTAGATATATTTTGCTGGATAACATAATTTACTACCTCACTACCCATATTATAAATGCGACACTCTGTTTCTTTGTTCATTAGTCCTTCAATCACGTCGCAACGAAGCAACGCATCGACATGATTTTTTGCATGGGTTAAAGACCTGCTAGGTGATTCGCTAACTCAGTGTCTAACGCGGAATGATAGCCACCGAGGTTGGTCGGTTCTACTCGTACATTGCTGCTTCACTGGGTGAAATTAAAATACTGTTTCGTAGAAAACCTTCAACGGATTAAATAATTAGCTTGGTGCCTTCTTGGTGGATTTCTATCTCCCACTGGGCCATGAGAGTGAGGGAATAGAGAGTGCAGTGTTTGCGCACACACTTGTTCACTATAATATCTCCCGCGCAGTTGGCTAATCTCTATGAAGATTCACCGACGACCGAACCGAAAATTCGGTTGGGACTTTGGGAGGATATTTATGAAGAAAATGTCGACGTATGAACCTAGTCTATAATACCTATTATCTAGGTACTACGTTAATACACAATGTACTTATATCACAAGTGTAAATTAAAAATTTATAACACCTCCGACAAGTGAAGGTTACAGTAACTAGAAAAGAGCTGATAACTTTCAAACGGCTGAACCGATTTTCTTGGATTATAGCTAAGAACACTCTCGATCAAGCCACCTTTCAAACAAAAAAACTAAATTAAAATCGGTTCATTAGTTTAGGAGCTACGATGCCACAGACAGATACACAGATACACACGTCAAACTTATAACACCCCTCTTTTTGGGTCGGGGGGTTAAAAAGTCTATTAAAATTGCAATGAGAATAAGGGCGGTTACGCACTTATCCGATCCGAATCCGTGAAAATACGTTCCGAAGTAGTCATAGAAATATTTGTATGGATAGCTTACGCACTAGATCCGACTTCTGTCATCCAAGTTCTCTCCGTCGTCCGTGAGAATATCTCGGATGTGCCTCGGATTCAAAGCGGACAAATGACGTAGATATGTCAAAAATGTCCACTGAATATCTTGGATTTGGATCAGAACAGATCAGATCAGATCAGATTTGGGAACTGCGTAAGCAATGTGCAAATTCGGTCCGAGTTTTTTATATCCGTATTTCCACGGAGTCGAATCGGATGAGTGCGTAACCGCTCTAAGCCTGTTACCAAATTATGACCGGATACTATATTTTATGATCGGATTAAAATAATAAATATTATTATTTTGGCGTTTCGAGTAACACAATAATTAATTAACTCATTAGTGAAAATTGATTAATTTATGCATTCTGAAGTTAATAATTTAATGCATAATACTATAGGTGCAATAATTCGGTAAACTCAAAATATTGTTAACCATAATATAGGTATATGAATTGGATTAACTTATTAATTCATTAGATGAAGCCCGCGTCTTCGTTCGCGTGGAATAAGGCTTTTTTTAAATCCTGTGGAAAACCTTTGATTTTCAGGGATGAAATGTATCCTACCGCCGAGGCGGCCGCAAAAAATCAGCGTTGGAGCATCTGGTACCTCAGATGTTCGCCGCAGAGGTGCCAAGCAACGGAACCCTATTTCTAAGCTATCTATCAGTCCGTCCGTTCGTCTGCTTGTCAGCGGGCTGTATCTCGTAAACCGTGTTAAATAGAGAGCTGAAATTTTCACAGGGTGTATATTTCTCATAAAAAATTCAAAATGGCCGCCATGAAAATTTATAAAAATCGTAAAATATTATTCGTTCAACAACCCGGACCATATTACGAATCGATTGACACCTCATTCATCAAAATCGGCTTAGTAGTTTAGACGCTTCGGTGAAACAAACACACATAAATACAATACAAACCAACATTAGACTGCTAAAGTCATAACCCTTTTGGCTATGCCGTAGTCTGGTAACAAGTAGGTATATTTAGTAAATATAATATTAGAGTAGGTATTCTGACAGGTCCTCATCTGCTATAATCCACTCGAGTTTCGAGTCTTGTCTTATTAGTATTCGAGCACCCACCGAGAGCCACTTGATGTAAGCCGTCTACTTCGTTTCGTATTAATTTCGACGAAGACTAGAGTTTCACTAAATGCTAGCTAATATTAGCAGGTGGGTACCATGATTAATCCTATTAAAAATCCCGACCCGTATTATAAATGCGAAAGTGTGTTGGTTTGTTTGTTAATTGGTTTGTTGGTTTGTCCTTCAATCACGTTGCACGGAACAATAGAGTGACGTGTTTTTGCATGGGTAGCCAAAAGAGTGGCATAGGCTACTTTTAATGATCAGGAATGTGACAAAGGCTTCTTTTTATCCCGGAAAATCAAAGAGTTCCCACGGGATTTGTAAAAACCTTAATCCACGCGGACGAAGGCCCGGGCATCAGTTAGTTTGAATTAAACAGGCATTCGAATACAAGAAACCGCATTCAAATCGGTCCATTTGTTTAAGGGCTACGATGCCACAGATACACGGATAAACAGACGTTAAACTTATAACACCTCCCTGTTTCGGTCGGGGCTGTTTAAAATAGCAACGAAATTAGAACTGATAAGGGTAGTTTTCGTTGAATCAGATGTATAAAAGGCAGTTCTATATAATCGCATTAAACAAGGAGGCGTATACTGCATTCATAACTAGCCGATGCCCGCGACCTCGCCCGCGTGGATTTAGGTTTTTAAAATCCCGTGGGAACTCTTTGATTTTCCGGGATAAAAAGTAGCCTATGTGCTAATCCAGGATATTATCTATCTCCATTCCAAATTTCAGTCAAATACGTCTAGTAGTTTTTGCGTGAAGGAGTAACAAACATACACACACACATGCAAACTTTCACCTTTATAATATTAGTGTGATGATAATGTATGATCGCCCGCACTGCGTAGTCAGTCTACACATTCATTATACCGTTATATATGTATTCTGAGCCAGTATCGCCATTTATTCGCTACTTCAATTCATGTTTCCGATAACTCATCCGTTTTTAGAGTTCGTCCGCTTATCCATACGTCTGTCAGTCGGTAGGGTGTATCTCATGAACCATATTAAGTGAGAGTTGATACTTTCTCAGAATGACTGTAACAACAAAATATAATGATAAGGAAAAACCAAGATGGCGAATTTTCAAATGATCGCTTAATGCAAATTTTTAAAATCTAAAAAGTACATAGTGTTATATCTTGTAAGCTGGTACAGAATCTTTCATATGCGAATCTGACTGGTACTTGATAGGATCAATTAAATAGGGGATGAAAGTTTGTATGAAATCCCGTCATTTTTCAAGTTTTTATGAAATTTGGTATTTGGGCTTTCGAGCAAAAATGAAGAAGTATTTCAGGATTTTTGGAAAATCAACCCTACACCATTTTTCAAAAATGCCACTTAAGCGAAGCCAGGGCGAATCGCCTATAGTATAACACAATGATATCACAAAACCAACACTGTTCCAGTTGCAAACGATAACCGAAAACAGCAATCTAGCACTTAACAACTCAACAAATCGCCTTCCCTAACATTCCTATAGCGTGCGTGCTCACTATAAGGCCATACTTCCCATCCTTATCGACAACGATCCCTTGACACGAATCCTCCCTGAAACCTTTACCACCACTACCCTCCCTCAAGCTATCAGCATAAGAGTGATAATCGCTTGGCTTAAAGCAGGAGTTAAGTTGGTTCTGGGAAGGCAGTGAAACAGATTTAAGCCAGCAAGGCATGAAGGCACATGCTTTATTGTCTGTTTTCGAATTGTTACACTTTGTATTGAAATAGGTTAGTGACCTATTTTTAATGTTTAAAGAGCTATTCTCATAAGGCTAATGGTTTAGTAATTAGAGCATGGTCTTAGAGCCGCAAATTCTGTTTTCGAAGTGAAAACTTCCGAAGATTTTAGAATGGGTAAAAATTGAAGGTCTCAAGTAAGCATGTAAAAGGTAACTTTTACTCAATATTAAAAAAATCGCAATGAAATTCAATTTTTACTGTCAATTATGACGTGCTAATTGGCTATCGAAATTTAATCTGAAACTACTGAGAAATAAAGCTTAACACTTGCAGCAAATTCCCCCTCCCCCCCCCCCCCCCCCCCGGCTTCGCGTCAGAATTTTTGTAGGAATCCCTAATTTTTTTAGAGTTAAATATTATATAGCCTGTGTCACTCAGGACTAGTATAGCTTTCTACTCGTGAAATAAGTTTCAAAATCGGTTCAGTAGTTTCAGAGATTACTTCTTATAAATAAACTTACAAACTTTACCTATAGATAATATTCGTATAGAAGTATACAAAAAAAGAGAATGCTTTTTATTTGTAATTTTGATTGGGTTTTATTCAAATTCAAAGTATTTTTATTCAATTAAACTTTTACAAGTGCTTTTGAATCGTCAAAATAATCTACCACTGGTTTGGAATGCTGTTCCTACCGAGAAGAACCAGCAAGAAACTCGGCGATTGCTCTTTTCAAGTATTCAATGTTATCATTGATTTTTATTTGTTATCACTTTAGTTTAGTATTGGAGGCAAATGTCTTCATTACACAGCATCTTCCGCTTATTTAAATTAAGCCGTCCTATTTCTCTTATTCCTCACAATATTACATGATGAAACTGCCAACTCGACTCAAGTGGCACATAAACCTCTTTATTACATTTCTCTGTAATGCGGAGTTTATCACTACACATGATTGATTCCGCAATTCGCGTGATGAACGCGCCTCCCACACGATTTATGAGTACACGGGTTACGCATTGCGATATCGAATCATCGAACCTTTTCCAGAACATTTTCCGGAACAAAAACTAAAGCTCAGATCTATAGGGCGCACTTTGACTTAAGACACTGTTTAAACGAGATAGTGTTATATTTCTGGCATATATCTATCTCGTTTTAACTGAAACTTAAGTCTGAGCAAAGTCGAAGTACTCTCTATAGATCCCAACCTAGACTTTTTATTGAGGTTGTGGTGGTCTTTACATAAGACACTGGATGATGCTACTCGAAGTCGGCGTCTGTTGAGCGTGTTGTGCGTTTGAGACGCGAGTGTTGCACGTGTGTTGTGCGTGGGTTGCGCGTGTGTGACACGTGTGTTACGCGTATGTTGCGCGCGTGTTGAGCGTATGTAGGGCGTGTGTTGCACGTCTGTGGCACGTGTGTAGCGCGATTCATGGAACGAATCATGGACGGCTACAAAATCTGAATTTGAACTTTTTGAATCTATTCTAAACATTCTAGAACCCATTATCATATTAGTAATTAATTTTATATTTTTATTGCACAAACTGTGCATCGAAAACTGTATATGGAAATCTTGCTTAAGATTTTTTATAGAAACATTCATTTTGTGTGATAACTCAAAAAATATTTTTTGGATTTAGTCGCTTTTTAGCAACAGGACGGCGCGGGCGTACAAACGATGGTTATTGCATAAGTTTCACTACACATGATGATTGATTCTATCCGCGTAAAAAATATGCCTCCTTTGCGATTTATATGTATACGGGTTACGCATTGCGATACCGAATCAGCGAATCTTGTATTAAACATTTTCTGCAATAAACCCATAATTTGTCTTTTATTGATGAACATGTTAACGCTTGGCTGGAAGTTGGAGTTCTCAATGCTTAGTATGAGATTCGATAACTCAACAACGTCGATAGATAGAGTTAGTTTTACCGACTTATACCAGCCGGTATGCTTGTATCAGCATCGCGGTGCAGGTTTTTACGTAAGTTGGTTTCGTGGTTGTGTGTGATGTGACTTGAATGTTGAGTGGCGTGTGTGTATTGCGCGTCTGTTGCGCATGTGTTGCGCGTGTGTTACGCGTGTGCGTGCTTGGCGCGTGTGTTGAGCGTCTGTGGCGCGTGTATTGAGCGTCTGTGGCGCGTGTATTGAGCATGTGTTGAGCGTGTGTGGCACGTGTATTACCCGTGTGTGCCGCATGTATTGCACGTGTGTGGCGCATGTGTTGCGCGCGTGTTACGTGTGTGATGAATGTGTGTGGAGCATGTGTGGCGCGAGTGTTGAGCGGCGTGTGTGGCGCATGTGTAGCGCGTGTGTTGAGCGAGAGTTAAGCGTATTACCCACGGAATTTTAAAAACCTAAATCCATGCAGACGAAGCCCTTAGAGCCATTTATAGTGCTTGTAATACTTTAAGTCTTCAAGTATCCATTGCTTAAAAGCTACTTAGTAATATTGAAGAGTCATAAATTTAATGTTCTGAGTGAAAGCTCTTATCACTGAGTGCTTAAGAGCAATATTTTGCAGTCAACTTATATTTATGTTCACAATATATGCGCTTGTAAGATGTACAAGCATTCAAAATCTTGAATCTTGAATCTTCACAGTAATAAATCATCATATTCATCATCATCATCAACCAATATATGTCCTCTGCTAGGCATAGGTCTCTTGTAGGGACTTACACGCGCCACGGTCTTGCGCCGCCTGAATCCAGCGGCTCCCTGCGATTCGTTTGATGTCGTCTATCCATCTAGTGGAGGGGTCTTCCAACGCTGCGCTTTCTGATGTGAGTTAGCCATTACAGCACCTCGGGATCCCAACGTTTATCAGTTTTTTAACCCCCGACCCAAATAAAGGGGTGTTGTAAGTGCGACGTGTGTATCTGTGTATCTGTCTGTGGCATCGTAGCTCCTAAACTAATGAACCGATTTTTATTTCATTTTTTTTGGTTTGAAAGGTGGCTTGATCGAGAGTGTTCTTAGCTATAATCCAATAAAATCGGTTCAGCCGTTTGAAAGTTATCAGCTCTTTTCTGTTACTGTAACCTTCACTTGTCGGGGGTGTTATAAATTTTTAATTTACACTTGTTGATTTGATAACGTAGAAAAACTCCAACGATGCAATATGGTTAGGTATACCCGGTCACCTTAATAACTTTACCTAAAGTAAAGTCCAAGAGACAACGTGCAAGGAATGCCTTTGTCAGAGTTAGTACATCCTCCACAAAAGACCGGGATCGACCTTTAACAATGGAAAGTTAACTTTAAAATACCTCCTTTATCGCTAGAGTCCTGAGAGCGAGTTGATTAAAAGAAAATTCAAAGGAAGTTATACCTACAGAATTTTTTCCTTAAACTTTTCTGCTCGAAACAGTATAATATAAGTACAATAAAATCATAGATAATCCACTTTTGTCTATTTACATTTATAACAATACTAGCTGATGCCCGCGACTTCGTCCACGTGGATATCGGTTTTTTTTTAAATCCCTTAGGAACTTTTTAATTTTCCGGGAAAAAAATAGCCCACACAAACTTTCGCCTTTATATTATTAGTGTGATAGTGTGATTTTCCCGGATAAAACGTAGCTTATCTGTTAATCCAGGGTATAATCTATCTCCTTTCTTTTCAGCCAAATGCGTCTAGTAGTTTTGGCGTGAAAGAGTAACAAACATACACACAAACTTCCGCCTTTATAATAGTGTGTGAATTGTGATGTGATGTAGACAAGGATTCAGATACTATTGGATGGTATTCCGAAATTTAAGTGTCTAAGGAAAATGCATAAAATATTACCTTTCCTTAACTTCCCTGCAAAATATTATGTAAAAAGCTCTGGTAGGTAGGTACTTCTTGGCCAGCCGGTAGGGGAAGATAAAATATTTTAAAATAAACACTGAAAGACGCGACGTCGCTGAAGAACTTTCTGATTTTCATAAAAATACAATAGCGGGCTAGCCTCACTTATGATATGAGAGACGGGTGTAAAATATCGCGAAGTTTTTGCGAAGAATATTTTTACACTTTTTAGGGTTCCGTACTTCAAAAGGAAAAAAGGAATCCTTGTATTATCACTTTGTTGTCTGTATGTTTGTCTATCTATCTGTTTGTCTGTCTGTCTGTCTATCTGCCTGCCTGCCTACCTGTGCCTTTTCTATGTTAAAAATTTAAAATATTTGTCCATTATGCCTTGTGACGTCCATAATAACCACCCGTACAGTAGCGTGACGTTAAGAGGGCTCTCTCCGTCACTCGTTTCATACAATCGTAGTTCCAATTTCATTTGAATATTCTAAAAATATGTAGTTTTAAAATTACAGGGGCTCAAAGATTTGTATGAAAATTTTTAAGACCGCGTAACTTTGAAACCGAATATTTTAACAGAAATCTGGAAAACCACAGACATAGATATTAGTTTCTAGAATATGTCTGCAAAATTTCATGGACTTTGGTTGCTTAATATTGAAATGAAATTGGAACTACGATTGTATGAAACGAGTGACGGATAGAGCCCTGTTAATGTTAAAAATAAATAAAAATCATGATTTTTATTCAATTATTCTCTTCAATAATGGATTCTAGCCCCATAAACTACCGCTATACAAAACATCGCATCATTTTATTACTACAGTTCAAGACCCTAGTGAAGTTTCTCAATTGAATTAATGGAATGTGAAATCTTTCAGTCGTCTCTTACACTACGAGTACCGACTTAAAAACGTATTACACTAACATCTGCACGTTACTCTGCTCCCAGTTTCATTCCTTACTGTGTTTTTCTATTTTCCTTGGCAAGCTTTGTTTACAGAGGAACATATTAAATGCTTTTTACGCACGTGCGGTGCGCTTTTATCTTTCTTCTGATGTTCTTACGTATTATTTTAATTTTTTGAGTAAATATTTGAAATGTTTCGATATTAAGTTAATACAGTCATGTCTACTACACACAATACTTTTTTTTCATTTTGATACAAGTTAGCCGTTGTCTGTGATCTCACTTGGTGGTAAGTGATGATGCATTAAGTTTGAGAATTTAAAATTAACACTGTATCTAAAATATTACCTTCGCGTTGACATTATTATGTTGAAGGTCGCTATCATTTAGTTCCGAGTACGCTAACATGACGTTCATTGCAGTTATCAGCGACAATTCAAAACCAGACAGGCAATCGCAGGTCCAGCGCACTTTGTATTAGTAGAGGTCGGTAACATAATTCATACAATATACTAAGACAAGACTCAAGAGCATGTAGAGTGTTTGCCTGGGACAAATGTTTGTGATAATCGCTTGGTCGGGCTATCCTTTGCCTATATAAACAGGCGTAGTAAAAGCCTCGGCAAACAGTATGGCCCCAGGCGTAAAGTCGAGGGTCTTACTTACTTAAGAGATGCTCTATTTCTGTGCTTCGTATTCCTCATTGCTGGGGGTCGTGTCCACTTTCATTTAAATATATAAAAGGAAAAGGTTTGATTGATTATTAACTGACTGACTGACTGATCTATCAAGGGACGGATCGGGCTGAAAGCCACGGCATCGTACCAGAACGCTAAATCGCTTGGTGACACAGCTTTTCCGGTAAGGTGGTAACTAGCCACGACCGAAGCCTCCCACCAGACGAGACCAGAAATTTAGAATCCCAACCCCTGCCGAGAATCGAACCCGGGATCTGCTATTAATAAGTCCACGGCGCTTACCAATGTGTCAGAGAGGCAGTCAATATGAAGAACTCGCCAGTATGCCGGTTTCCTCGCGATGTTTTCCTTATTTACGGAACCCTTCGTGTGCGAGTCCGACTCGCTCTTGACAGATTTTTAGGGTTGAGGTACGGCTCAAAAGGAAAAACGGAACCCTTATAGGATCCTTCCTATATACCTATAGGGTACTTCCAGTTGACCTAGAGTCATGAATTTTGGCAGGTAGGTAGATCTTATAACACAAGTACAGGAATAAATCTGAAAACCGCGAATTTATGGTTACATCATTTAAAAAAATCAAAACGTTTCAATTTTCAAAGTAAGATAACTATACTAAGTGGGGTATCAATGAAAGGGCTTTACCTGTACATTCTATTTTTATTTATTTTATGTATAATAGTTTTTGATTTATCGTGCAAAATGTTGGAAAAAATACCCGAGTACGGAACCCTCAGTGCGCGAGTCCGACTCGCTCTTGACTGATTTTTATAGAGCAATCAAACCCCACTTTACTTTGGTCACGAGCTTAGCAAAGGGCTAACGCTTACAAGAGTATTTCACTAACAAAGGGTAGACACTGACGAGATCTGCACTCTAGAATCGTTAGAGGGTTATCGCACCCATTCTTTGTGATATAAGGATCAAAGGTCTGCAATGCTATTGTATTTGAAAGACATTTTGATGGAATGAATTAATTAAATTTAATTATATTATATAATATAGTATTAAAATAATAGAAGTTTCTATAGAATAAACTTAAATCTAAATTAAAACTTTAAAATAACAATATTAAATTAAAAACTAAAACAAATTAAATTAAATCTAAAACCTCATTGAGACCACCCGTAGCGAGGAATCGCTTCGGATGGTCAAACTAATTCTTTGCCTTGCTTTCTTTCTTTATTTAATTTTAATCGCACTTAACCATACTTTGTATTTATATCACTAATTGTATTTTTACCTAGCCCAAATTAATCATGTACAAATCATGCCTGCCATGCTGCATGTCGTGCTGAACAGCCAGACTGATTCTTTGCTCAAAAAAATTTGTCAGTTCTTTTGGGTTAAGACAGAAGCACTAATTAAAAAGATACACATACCATAACCACTTTATGGTTTACTTGTACTATAAGAGACTGCTTCTTGCCAAATCTCATGATTCTAAGTCAACGGGAAGTACCCTATAGTTTTGATTCTCTTGACGGGTCGTGACTCGTGACAGACCGACAGACAGACAACGAAGTGACCCTATGAAATGAAATGAAAATAAAAACTATAAGGGTCCCTTTTTTTCTTTTAAAGGTTTATAGAACCTAAGCTCATTTTGCAAACACTTACCAGGCTTACAAAAACTACAGAGTTCGCAATAAAAGGTAGTCGTTTGGAATCCACGAAAAAATGGCATTGATAACATAAAGTGAACAATACAAAAGTGGCGGTCGTAATCTTAATAGTTATTATCTTCATTACCGGCCAAATTACTCCTCATTTGGATAATGGCTGGCGCACCTATCGGGGGTTATCCGAGATGGTGTAGGGTTCCGCACGAATGGAAGAAAAACCATCGCAAGCTACTGTTGGTTTTGTTGAGCCTTATACAAAAAAATAAATCAAAATATTTAACACTAGGGGATGCCCGCGGCTTCGCCCGCGTGGATTTAGATTTTTTTAATCCCGTAGGAACTCTTTGATTTTTCGGGATAAGAAGCAGCCTATGTCCTTCCCCGGGATGTATCCCAAGTCTGTACCAAATTTCATTAAAATCGTCTCAGCGGTTGGGCCGTGAAAACGTAGCAGACAGACAGACACACTTTCGCGTTTATAATATTATATTGGCGTCACTCAGAAAAGCAGGTATTATTTAAATATTTTTATCGAATTATTGGAATGTCCTCTCCGAAACCAACACAAAAAAACACGAGTTTAATGTGCAAGGTTATCCGAGAGTTTTAATCTAAACAAACTAATGCCAAAATAAATAATTTAATTAGAGCGTGATTGCTATCACAACATCTAATTATCCAGTTCACAACCCAAATACCGAAAATATGCGATATCGCCCCGAATCTCGGAAGGAGACTAAACTAAAACCTTCGAAACACCCGTATTTATGCAAGTTCAATCTTGTTGGCCGCCTAGCAACAGATTGTATGACATCGAATGAGCCAAATATCGATTTTACCAAACTACCTTCATCAGCTAAATTAATAATTTTATATTATTTTTGACAACTCAAATCAAATTTTTAAAAATAACCTTACAGTTCGGCCGTCCTGAATTTAACACGTCCTCGTGTTTCTAATTAATCTTGTCATGTCAGTCGCGGGCTTCCTTGCCCTAAGTCAAATCCAAATCATGGGCTATCCTGCCCTCCGTCAAATTATTAAAACCTACCCTTGAACTGCCGAACTCTCAGTTTTAATATCAAGTCAACAATAAATCCAAACGACTAACTTCTCATTCGATGTATACAAAATCCGAACCACTTATTGCAAATTACTTTCCACTTCACAAAAGACTAAATTCTTAAAAAAAAACTAAAAATTTTAATCACCAAATCAAACCCAATAAAAATTTTAATCAAATGTGGGTTGTTTACAAAAAGATACCACAGCGAAATTAAGACAACGTGAGACACATCCCACTTCTGAATTATTGGCGTCACTCAGAAAAGCAGGTATTATTTAAATATTTTTATCGAATTATTGGAATGTCCTCTCCGAAACCAACACAAAAAAACACGAGTTTAATGTGCAAGGTTATCCGAGAGTTTTAATCTAAACAAACTAATGCCAAAATAAATAATTTAATTAGAGCGTGATTGCTATCACAACATCTAATTATCCAGTTCACAACCCAAATACCGAAAATATGCGATATCGCCCCGAATCTCGGAAGGAGACTAAACTAAAACCTTCGAAACACCCGTATTTATGCAAGTTCAATCTTGTTGGCCGCCTAGCAACAGATTGTATGACATCGAATGAGCCAAATATCGATTTTACCAAACTACCTTCATCAGCTAAATTAATAATTTTATATTATTTTTGACAACTCAAATCAAATTTTTAAAAATAACCTTACAGTTAGTATGGATTATCATCATTGCCTCACTTTCAACTGTACTAGCAAACATCTTAAACAATTATAACACATAGATGATGCCCGCGACTTCGCCCGGGTGGATAATATGTTTAAAAATCCCGCAGAAACCATGAAATTTTACGGGATAAAATACGGGATAGCCTATGTGTTAATCCAAGATATAATCTATCTCAATTCCAAATTTCAGCCAAATCTGTCAAGTAACGGTAAAGCAAAGTTAAACAGTAAAATCCTTTCCTAGATATCCCACTTGGTATATTACTTTAAAAATTGAAACATATTTGAATTTTTTTTTTAATGATTTTACCACGAATTCACGGTTTTCAGATTTATTCCTTTACTTGTGCTATAAGACCTACCTACCTGCCAAATTTCAGGGTTTTAGTTCAACGGGAAGTACCCTATAGGTTTTCTTGACATACAGACAACTAAGTTATCCTTTAAGGGTTCCGTTTTTCCTTTTGAGGTACGGAACCCTAAAAATCACGGAACCCTTGACCGAAATGCAACTTTTCACCGACTTTATTATTTTCAGTCCTGGTACAAAGATAACATTCCCATTTCGAATGCACGGTATCGAATTTTTGCAAATGCAATCTGCTCAGGAAATTCTGATTAACCAAATTGCCTCTTTACCAGGGAACCATAACAATGGGGCTTATAAAACGAAATTAATATTAAAAACCCAATTTTCAGGATTTTTGTTCAAGTTGATAGTGAAACTTACTTTGATTCCGTAAAGGCCAATTATTTTTATTTGAGTTTTAAAAGTTTTACTATAGGTGTGTCATTTTAAATACCAACAGACTTGTATATATATCTATGCCTGTGGTTTTCCAGATTTCTGTTAAAATAATCGGTTTCAAAGTTACGCGGTCTTAAAAACTCACATATATACAAATCTTTGAGCCCCTGTAATTTTAAAACTACATATTTTTAGAAAAATCTAAAACACCACAGGCACAGATATTAGTTTCTAGAATATGTTTGCACATGGACTTTGGTTGCTTAATATTCAAATGAAATTGGAGCTACGATTGTATGGAGTAAGTGACGGAGAGAGCCCTGTCAAAGCCACAGGTGGCAAGTATATGCAAACATCGAACAAATGCAACTCAATCAATTTGCAGGTGGAAGCTGCGAGGGAACGAAGACAAATCGGTGCAGTGCACGATTCGATTCCCGACGGAGGTAGTTACTCGCGATTCGCGCTCAACTTCCGCCAACTTTTGTTTACCTCGTTTAATAAGTTCGCACCTACAGGCGCTGTAAAGTTGAACGCACACCTGCAGAGCAGAGCGCAGCTGAAACCCACCATCTTTTTAACCCCCGACCCAAAAAGAGGAGTGTTATAAGTTTCACGTGTGTATCTGTGTGTCTGTGTATCTGTGTATCTGTGGCATCGTAGCTCCTAAACTAATGAACCGATTTTAATTTAGTTTTTTTTGTTTGAACGGTGGCTTGATCAAGAGTGTTCTTAACTATAATCCAAGAAAATCGGTTCAGCCGTTTGAAAGTTATCAGCTCTTTTCTAGTTACTGTAACCTTTGTGGCGGACTGCTCTACAAGAGTGAAGTAGGCGCGTGACTTCGGGTATGTTCGACACGGATCGGGCTCTATGACGTGACGCCAGTCGATACGAACTTCCGACACCGCAAGGCCGCGCACGCAGGCCATGTTTGTGAAACGCGACTCAAAAACCTTATGTATAATAATAATTTACAAATAACTGTTAATAAACAATTTATATATAGATAGGGGTTTCATTCATACGCCTATACCCCTACACCTTCACTTGTCGGGGGTGTTATAAATTTTTAATTTACACCTGTTATTTATAATGACTTTCAAGTCAATTTTATTTACCGTGTATCAAAGTAATGAATTCAAATTCAAATTCAAATTATTTTTATTCAATTAAACTTTTACAAGTGCTTTTGAATCGTCAAAATAATCTACCACTGGTTCGGAATGCTGTTGAAATTGGTATAGAGAAAACAAAACTCAGACACAAAGAGCGCGCGGATTTTTAACGCGTCGAACGGGTCTAGCCATGCATTTTGCAAGGCCGTAGCCAGTAATTGATTGTTATCAGGGGGTAACTAGGTCCAAAAAAATGACCGATATAATGGAAATAAACATCAAACAGAAGCGCCATCGCTAGCTAGAAAATTGAAAGATTTCCTATTTCGAGGGTGGAGGACGCAAACTGAAGCGCTCTATAATTCACTAAATACCATTAAAAAATCTGACAACGCATTTCAGGTCTGCAGGTGTGTGTTGCACGTAAGAGTTTAGTTTTCTAGTTAACTATTAGTTAGCTTCCTTCATCTGTGATGTGCATTTCCTGCGAGTATACATTGACAGGAAATGCTCTGTACAATTCTGTTTTAGTGTTTAGAGAAGAATTTCTAAGGGCCAGCTATGGGGCCAGCACTAACAGACGGAACTTCTATGCGAATTATTGTATCCTTGAATGTCTTTTTTGACCGGAGTTTAATACAATTTATATCTCATAGTGTAAATTAAAAATTTATAACACCCCCGACAAGTGAAGGTTACAGTAACTAGAAAAGAGCTGATAACTTTCAAACGGCTGAACCGATTTTCTTGAATTACAGCTAAGAACACTCTCAATCAAGCCACATTTCAAACAAAAAACTAAATTAAAATCGGTTCATTAGTTTAGGAGCTACGATACCACAGACAGATACACAGATACACACGTCAAACTTATAACACCCCTCTTTTTGGGTCGGGGTTAAAAATGATCGCAATGGAGATTTCTTTTATTTCAAACGAAGTCACGAGCATCAGCGAGTGATATCTAGTATGTACACGAAACGCTTTAGATATTTTATAGGTATGTTAAAATGTCTGTTCCCCATTTTCGCGCAAAGTAGGTACTTGAGACACCACTAAATTTGAACACGTTTAAGTATTTAGACGACATCCCCTTTTAAGAGCACGACACCAATTCTACTTGTTTTATCACCTCTTTGTAAATGTATCTCTGCTGCGTCAAATCCGTAACTTGTTAAGACCGGTGACATTCCTTGCTGATTCTGAATAACAAGTGTAAATTAAAATTTTTGATACCCTCGACAAGTGAAGGTTACAGTAACTAGAAAAGAGATGATAACTTTCAAACGGCTGAACTCATTTTCTTGGATTATAGCTAAGAACACTCTCGATCAAGCCACCTTTCAAACAAAAAAAAAAAAAATTAAAATCGGTTCATTAGTTTAGGAGCTACGATGCCACAGACAGATACACACGTCAAACTCGTATTACCCCTCTTTTTGCGTCGGGGGTTAAAAAGGAACTCTTATACACTTCGTTGTCTGTCTGTGGTCTGTCTGTTCGTCTGTCTTTGATTTATCGTGCAAAATGTCAAAAATACGACTGTAGTACGGAACGCTCGGTGCGCGAGTCTGACTTGCTTTGGCCGGTTTTTTTTCAATATATTTAGAAACATTTAAACTCGTACAGAACAAAATGAAATAAAATATTTACCTTAATAACACTACAAATATAATTAATTACTAGAGATACTTGCTATTTAAATAATAATTAATCTATCGATGAACAGACAACCTTTTATCTATTGTATAGTAATACTTATATGAAAGGTTTAAAGTGTACATAACACTAGCGCGTAATATTACTGTAAATCTACTTGAACCTCGGGTGTGTTTATGTTAACAGCTTTATAAGAATTCCAACGGAATTGTTATGTAGCTTTTAAGAGCTTATGGTATATTTAAACCATATTTAGAGCAAGTATGAATGAAATATACTTTTACTGTACACCAAAAAATTAATACAGAAAAAACACATACAAAGCAAAACAAGTTAAAAATGTATGTTTATCTTTCACATCTTCTTTTATATAAAACCTCCCTGGACTTCGTCTGTGTTGGTGTTTGCTGGCGCGCGTGCTCTGCCTTTTTGGTGTTTTTTTTTTTGTTAAAAGTGGCCGGGTTTTGTGTTTTACTGGTGTTTTTGATAGTGGAACTGACTGGGAAGCGCTCAAAGGGGTGCCGCGCGTGTGTCGGCGAGCGCCGGCACAGACGAAGTGCATACTTTTTTTTTTCTCTCGTCTGGCTTTACAAAGATTAGCCAATGTCAAGTTTGTAGTTATTTGTAACAAGTTAGTTAAACTATACAAGTATGGACCCCGTCTGAGCCTGCGCTCGCCGACACACGCACAGCACCCCCTTAGAGCGCTTTCCAGTCGTCAGTTTTAACAAAAATAACACTCTAAAAAGGCAAAGCACGCCCGCCAGCTAACACCAAGACAGACGAAGTCCAAGTGCATGCTTATATATAATGTAGTTTCCCTAACTTGTAAGTAACTACAAACTTGACATTGGCTAATCTGTGTAAAGCCAGACGAGAGAGAAAAAAAACCTCCCTGGCGCAGTGGTAAGCGTGGTGGTCTTACTAGAGGAAGGTCCGGGGTTCGATTCCGGGTTTGGCATTTTATAATTTCTGAATCACTGGTCTGGTGGGATGTTTCGGGTGTGGCTTGTTACCCTACTGATAAAGCCGTGCCGCCAAGCAATTTAGATCCGGTGGCCGAGTAGAAACCAAAGGGGTATGATTAGTAAAAACTGCCATACCCCTTCCAGGTTAGCCCGCTTCCATCTTAGAATGCATCATCACTTACCACCAGGTGAGATTAAAAAAAGACTCGTCTAACTGACTGACTGATGATCTATCAACGCACAGCAGACACTAGTTTGAAACTTGAAATTTTTCAGTAGGCTTTTTTTATGACGCCGCGTCGGTGCTCACTACGAAAGGATTTTTGATAATTCCACCACTAATCGGGTTAAGTAGGGACTTATGATGGATGCATATTGTATACAATACTAGCTGACGCCCGCGACTTCGTCCGTGTGGATTTAGATTTTTGAAAATCCCGTAGGAACTCTTTGATTTTCCGGAATATAATGTAGCCTATGTTTTAATCCAGGGTATAATCTATCTCCATTCCGAAGTTCAGCCAAACCCGTTCTGTAGTTTTTGCGTGAAATAGTAACAAACATACATACACAAATACACACATACATACTCACAAACTTTCACCTTTATAATATTAGTGTGATTTAGAAATGTAGAGTATTTTTCTTTCCAGACAAATAGTTTCTTTAAACTGGTATATTTTGTTCTATTTTTGTTGTGTCTCGATGTAAACCTAGTTAGTAGGTAGTTACCAAGCAAGCGTCGACGCGCCACAGTTAAAAGTTTTAACGAGTATCTTTGAACGGATACATTGGCCCTCAGGAGACTGGATAAGTGGAAAAAGGATTCAAACCAATTTTATTTCGAGTTGGTGGAGAAGTTAGTCACAAATCACATAGCTACGAAAACCAACCAAGTGAGAGTCAGACTGGCGCACCGAGGGTTCCGTACTCGGGTATTTTTACCGACATTTGGCACGATAAATCAAAAACTATTATGCATTAAAATAATTCATAATTTCTAAACTATTGCCCTGGTCTGGTCTGGTGTACGGCTACGGCCGTGCCTAGTTACCACCCTAACAATAAAGCGTTACCTAGCCTACCTTGGGTTGGATGTAACAAAAACCGCCATACCCCTTCCAAGTTAGCCCGCTACCATCTTAGACTGTATCACTTACCGCCAGGTGAGATTGCAATCAAGGGCTAACTTGTAATGGAATGAAAAAATTATTTTGCTATTTTTTCGTACCTTAGTATACTAAGTTACTTAATTAAGGAATTTAAACGAACCAGATGGCTAAACTATGTAGGTACCTGGAATCCAGAAGTATCTAATAATTCCTGGTATCCTGGAATGAAGTTTGTGCAGATGGAGAGAGATCCGTCTTAATTGCGAACGTAATCCGTCACAAAGGTTCCCTCGCTATCAGTTCTCTTTGATGATTCTATCACAGGTAAAGACGCTTTCACACGATACGAAATATTAATTTATTTACTTAATATTTTTTAAATACATATCAAAGCACCATCATGAAAAAACCGGCCAAGTGCGAGTCAGACTCGCGCACTGAGGGTTTCATAGCCGGGTATTTTTTCCAACATTTTGCGCGATAAATCAAAAACTATTATACATAAAAATAAATAAAAATCTGTTTTAGGATGTACAGGTAAAGCCATTTCATATGATACCCCACTTGGTATAGTCATCTTATTTTGAAAATTGAAACATTGAATTTTTTTTTTTAATGATGTAACCACAAATTCGCGGTTTTCAGATTTATTCCTGTACTTGTGCTATAAGACCCAAATTACATGATTCTAGGTCAACGGGAAGTACCCTATAGGTTTCTTGACAGACACGACGGACGGACGGACAGACAGATAGACAACAAAGTGATTCTATAAGGGTTCCGTTTTTCCTTTTGAGGTACGGAACTTAGAAAAAATATTAAAATGTGTTTTAATTTTCAAAGTAAGATTACTTTACCAAGTGAGATATCCTATCAAAGGGTTTTATTATTTGTTCTAAAACAGATTTTGATTTATTTTTATGCGTAATAGTTTTTGATTTATCGTGCGAAATGTTGGAAAAAATACCCGAGTACGGAACCCTCAGTGCGCGAGTCTAACTCGCACTTGGCCGGTTTTTATTCATTAATTAAAAAAAAATTAGGGCCGTACGAATGTGACGAAGCCTTACAATCGATCGCTACAAGTTTTAACGAGGGCGGGTTCACACTGGCGGCGCTCTCTCGCGGCCCTTTGACAAAACACACAACTTTGTGTTTGTTCCGTGTACCTACTTACTTAGTTTGTTAACCCTTAAAAACACTCGCTGTTTTCAGTCAGGTACACTCTAGTACCCCAAAAGTGTTCTACACTTTTGGGGTACTAAAGTCCCCCAAGTATTTACACAATATTATTTTAGGTATCTGATTCCTTGAAATGAAAGATTTATTTTATGTGATATATTTATTTATTTTATGAAATGTTTAATAAAAGAAAATTATGGCAACCAAAGCAGTTTTATTAAAATTTAACATATATAGAGGACTGTAATATAATTTTTTCTTATTATCGCCAGCCCATTACTGCGTACGGAACTTTTTTCAGAATGAGAAGAGTTAAGGAATGGTCCATAAAGCTGGTCAAGTGACGTGTGGCAAACTTCACACGCTGTTGAGATCATTATGAGGAACTCTCAGGCATGCAAGTTTTTTTTCCTGTAAAAAAAGCGATATTTAATTATTGTTTATAAAATATCCATAATTCCCAAAATTAAGAGCTTCTAACTCTGAAATCCTAAAAATCCAATGGAGGTCAACCTCTTAAATTTTATCTACCACAGGTTTTTAAATATGAAATTATACATTAACAAAAATTTTATGATCGTCGGGGAACCCTACCCCGCAAGTGTAGTTAAGGGTTAAGTCGCACCTGCTATTCTATGTCAACTTCATTTACAAACTTTTCTTTCATCTTTTATATTCCATAAGGAACATGGTACGTCGTCAAACCTCCCCGTTGGTCTAGTTGCTAGCATACCCGGTTGCAGGTCAAACGTCCCAGGTTTGAATCACAGGTCGGACCATAAAAAAGTTGTTGAGTTTTCTCTCAACAATCATTGAACTACTGTGTACTAACGGACGACTCAAGAACTTTTTTTAGTGTTCCGTACTCCAAAAGGAAGAAAGGAACCCTTGTAGGCTCACTTTGTTGTCTGTCTGTCGTGCCTGTCAAGAAACCTGTAGGGTACTTGCCCGTTGACCTAGAATCATGAATCAAATAGGTAGGTCTCATAGCAAGATAAAAGAAAAAATCCAAAAACCGTGATTTTGTGCTTACATCACATAATAAATGAAAATTTTTATTTTTTGTACAATACCGAACCTGAGTCTGATATAGAGTAAGGCGATGTTTTGGTGTGAAGTAGGTACCAATTCACTTCTTTTGGTGTACCAGCTGTTTTGGGCCTTTAAATCGACGCATTTTTGAAAATTGAGGTTTAGTGACGCAAGGGTGTGCTAGGTTATAGGTGTACGTTGGAATATTCAAAGTCATTCGAGAGATCTGGTAAAATCTAATACGGGGTAAAACCACCGTTTAGGTATCTTAAAGTTAGGAAATGTATTGATACGACAACGCCTGAATGCAACGACTCCCTACGACTCGTTTGATATCCTCTGACGACCTAGTGGGGGTCCCCCAACGCTGCGTGTAGGTCTCCATTCTAGTAACTTGGGAAACCAAAGTCTTATAGTGTTATCGAACTAGGTATCCTGCCCATTTCCAATTCAGATTGTGCCAGATCCTTTTTTCTCGTGTGGAACTGTGGAATCAACTCGCTTCTACGGTATTCCCATTAGATTACAACATGGGGTTATTCAAGGGGCGGACCAACAAATTCCTGAAAGGCCGGCAACGCATTGGCGGCTTGTCTAGTACTGCAAATGTTCATTGGCGGCGGTAATCACTTAACATCAGCTGACCCGCCAGCTCGTTTGCTCGGTATTTACAGTATGATAATATAACAAGGATGTACGTTATTACCTACTAGAGGTTCGACGAAGCCGTCCAGGCAGAGCAATCGTGCGGCGAGGAGGGGACGAGCTCCCCGGCATCTCCATAGTAATGCAGGGACATTAACTACAAGACCAAAGGCTTTGGACAACTGTATATGTGCAGTGTACTTATACTGTGATAATATCGTGTACTTGTAGACATTTCTCCCCCGGGGCGATATCTAAATCACAGGCACATCTCGTACAAGTGCGGATCTTGTTACAATTTTCCTACAACACTATCTCTCATATTACCTATTTTTAACCCCCGACCCAAAAAGAGGGGTGTTATAAGTTTGACGTGTGTATCTGTGTATCGGTGTATCGGTGTATCTGTGTATCTGTCTGTGGCATCGTAGCTCCTAAACTAATGAACCGATTTTAATTTAGTTTTTTTTGTTTGAAAGGTGGCTTGATCGAGAGTGTTCTTAGCTATAATCCAAGAAAATCGGTTCAGCCGTTTGAAAGTTATCAGCTCTTTTCTAGTTATTACTGTAACCTTCACTTGTCGGGGGTGTTATAAATTTTTAATTTACACTTGTACTAGCAGATGTTATTAATATAGGTAACATGAGAGATAGTGATAGTCCGCGACTTCATCCGCATGGATTTAAGATTTTAAAAAGTAGCCTGTGTTAATCAGGGGTACCAACCAGGTAACCTCCCCGTGTGAGTGTTGCGCGTAACAGCAGCGCTTGGGGCGGTGTACGCTGGTAACATGGTTAACAATTTCTCTTATTATGGCTAATTGATCTGCCAGGTCAACAATATCCTGTTTGGTGACGGACGAGAAAGATGTTGAGGACGGGGAACTTGAAAAGTGAATTGCTCTACCCTCGAATCCTAGTCCTCGGAAGGACCTGTGGATGATGGACACGGGGTGGTCCGTCGCTCACAGTGTGGTCCTCGAGTTGGTGGGCGTGCTGTGGTTCCGGCATGCCCCTAACGGTATTTGGGGGCACGTAGTGTCCCAGTAGTGGGTCTGGTTCGAAACTGATTGGGCACACTCCGACTAACACGTGAGTTCAGCCGTCAGACATTTACATTTATACTTGTGGCCGAAGTTTTTAAGAAACGGTTAAGTAAAAATCATTGCAAAACCCATCGCAAGCTAAGTGAAAACGGTTAAACTAGTATTGAGTTAACAGTAATTGACACAGTCGTAAAGAAAAATGTGGAGCTTCACTCTACCCGCAAGATAAACTCGCAGGATCTCTGCAAAATAGGTCATCTCTACTCTAGATGTACAGATGGCTACGAAAAATTCTGATAAACTTCATGTTTTTAGTTTTTACCCTGCATTATGTCACTTAATTAATTCCGTGTGTTCCTTATTGTGACAAGAGTGGGTGGTACAAAGCGCAAATAAAATACTCTCTATTCCCTCACTCTCAGTACAATGGATCGGCAATCCTACACAACTGCCTAGGTACTGATTCGCTAAGTTAACTGATAGAGGTCAGAGAGAACATCGACGTAATTTGACATTTAGTTTTAATCCACTGAAAGTTTTCTACAAAATATACTTGTAGTTTTGTGTTTCATTCAGTGACATTAAAATTTCCAATAACCACCCTGGCTTCGTACGGGAAGCTTATTACAATTTACATTCCATTCCATCAGCCTGTATGCGTCCACTGCTGGACATAGGTCTTTCCAAGAGCGCGCCACCAAACACGATTCTCCACCTTCCTCATCCACCCGCTCCCCGTCACCTTCTTCAGGTCATCGGTCCAGCGGGCTAGACAATATTCCATAAGGATCTTAAATCTTCTGAAAATAAAATATAACCTATGTTACTCAGGAATAATGTAGCTTTATACTGGTACTTTTGGTCACGGTAGCTAATCAACAGAGACTAGAATAAGCGCAAAAAAAGCACTCTCTATTCCCTCACTCTCAGTCCAAAGGGGCAGCAATCCTACACAACCGGAGAGGGTTGTATTATCCGTTTGACTGTACAAACCGCAAAGTGAATACTTCATTTGGACTAGAAAGTAAAGCTAAGTGTCTTCGTTTTAGTTTTTCAGCGTCAACGCACTTGGGCACGCTTGCTTGTGCCACAGAGGTGTTGCGGCGCCCTAATGAGGACCCGGGGCATCACATGTCACGGAATTAATCCGTGTGTTCCTCTAAAATGGGGCAAGTGTGACAGTTTTTTTTTTTTCACTGACCTCCATTACGAAAGAATGTAAAATAACCAATGAATTGCTTAAATGCTTAAAGCAAGCGTAGTGTGGGACGCCCTCCAGCACGATGGACCGACGATATAAAGCGGTTGGCGGGAAGTAGCTGGATGAGGAAGGCTGAGGATCGGGTGTGGTAGCGCTCTATAATGAAGGCCTATGTCCAACAGTGGACGTCCACAGGCTGATGATGATGAATTTTTTGATAGAAACTTGAGATTTGCTCACAGATTTTCCTTATAAACGTAGACCTCCACCAAGAAGAGTTTTTTCAAAAATTCCACCTAAATTATGCCGAGGTACGCCAACAGGCATAACATGTCACTACCCTCGTCAAGCCGAATATAGCCCACAAAAGGTGTGATTCATGGCTAAACTAAAATACAAATATGTTATTGTATATCCTTAATGGAAAAGTTATTGAGGTCTACAAGCATACAACATGCTTTTAATACACCATTTTTAGGGTTCCGTACCTCAAAAAACGGAACCCTTATTGGATCACTTTGTTGTCTGTTTGTCTATCCGTCTGTTAAATTATAAATTACGTTTATTGCTAGTATACAAATATAATAGCGGGAATTGCTTATCACACCAGCAATGTACCGTGTGGGCGCCATGTTGCGAATATTACCGGGAATCCATGCATACGTTATGTGGCCTTGTTGATTGATGTGTTGAATGCTTTACGTTTTATCGTTTGGTGTGTTTTGTTGGAGGGCTTAATTTTTAATTAAATATATTGTTTTTTTTTTTGGAAAATACCTCCTCATAATTTTGGAATGGAAAGCTACAAACCAAATCGTATTTCTTGACGTTTTTAACCCCCGACCCAAAAAGAGGGGTGTTATAAGTTTGAACGTGTGTATCTGTGTATCTGTCTGTGGCATCGTAGCTCCTAAACTAATGAACCGATTTTAATTTAGTTTTTTTTTGTTTGAAAGGTGGCTTGATCGAGAGTGTTCTTAGCTATAATTCAAAAAATCTGTTATCAGCTTTTTTCTAGTTACTGTAACCTTCACTTGTCGGAGGTGTAATAAAATTTTAATTTACACTTGTTGTTCATTGAAAAATGCTTATTTGCAGTTTTAACAAGATAATCATTATCATCATCATAATTCAACCACTGATCACTACTGAGGGCGGGTCTCCTGTCTCAGGTCTATAAATAGTAGTTACCACGCTGGTCAAGTACGGTTTGATAGACTTCACACACCTTTGAAAACATTATAAAGAACTCTAAGGCATGCAAATTTCCTCAAGATGATTTCCTTTATCGTTAAATCCATATAAATAACTCCGAAAATTTGTGTTCGAATCCTCTGACTGGATGCCGATGTCTTTACTATTAAGCTTCACAATAAACAACCCAGATTTTTTTATTCATAGACTAGCGCTTGGCTACCCTCAGACCGCTGGCAAGTGATGATGCAGTCTAAGATGGAGCGCGCTTACCTAGAAAATGCCTATTCACTCTTGACTTGAATTAATTAATTGAAAATATATATTAAGATTAATCAGAATACAGAAGATATATCTTGTTTTTAACCCCTGACCCAAAAAGAGGGGTGTTATAAGTTTGACGTGTGTATCTGTGTATCTGTCTGTGGCATCGTAACTCCTAAACTAATGAACCGATTTTAATTTAGTTTTTTTTGTTTGTTTGAAAGGTGGCTTGATCGAGAGTGTTCTTAGCTATACCTACCTAATCCAAGAAAATCGGTTCAGCCGTTTGAAAGTTATCAGCTTTTTTCTAGTTACTGTAACCTTCACTTGTCGGGGGTGTTATAAATTTTTAATTTACACTTGTACAGTCTCAGGTTAGGTGTAAACTTTTCTTCGATTTTACGGAACATTTCTTGTGTTTCGTATTCCATTCAACAAAACCCATTGTAATGTTTAATGGGATATGTGACACTGAGCGCGCTCAGCCCCATAAGCCGACGGTAACAAACTTACTTATGTGTTCGCGAAAAGTTAACGTAAACACATTTCTTAAGCTTTAAGTGGATTTACATTTATTTAGGGGGTTGAAAGAGCGCTTTGTTAATGTTACATTGTGCCTACACAAGTCTTAGGCTGCCTTTCCACTAGAGAGAGAGTGAGCTAGAGTGAGGAAGCTCTCGTTTTGATCCTGAATCGACGTCTAGCTATGTTAGACTAGGGTGATGGTGAAATCCCACCGCGCTGTCACCATGTAATGAAACGAGGCTGAGTGACCCACAACTAACTTTATATTATGAATACCTTCTTGTCCTACTAATATTATAAACGCGTGCAGGTATGTTTGTTACTCTTTCACGCAAAAACTGCTGGACGGATTTGGCTGAAATTTGGAATAGAGATAGATTATACCCTGGATTAACACATAGGCTACTTTTTATCCCAGAAAATCAAAGAATTTCCACGGGATTTTTAAAACCCCATATTCACGGAAACGAAGTCGTGGGCATCAGCTAGTATGATATAATTACACTAAAGGTAACATTAGACGTCTGCAAGTGTAGGTGAAGTTTTGTCATAAGTTTCATAACTGTCGGAAAATCAAAGAGTTCCCGCGGGAAACCTAAATCCACGTGGACCAAGTAGCGCACTTTATCTTTTGAAAAGGCACGAAACGAAGCGTGTAGTTTGAAGTTTTCATAGTTATTTGGCAAAGTTTTTCAATAAAACAAAGCCGTATAAATCAAACTTGCACCCTGTTTGCACCCCGGCCCTGTATAATTGTATTCGTGCGGTTTCGCGAACAGAGGCCAACTTTTAATAAAGTCGTAAACGGTACAATTACTGCTCCGTTTCGAATACTTGCTCCACTATCAAACTTTGATTTAAGGCGAAGCTTAGCTATTTTCACTTTTTTTTGCAACAAACTGCAGATAAACATTGTGTTCTATGCAGCTGTCAATTTTTATTTAATGAAAATAGCGAGCAAACGAGCAGGTGGGTCACCTGGTGTTAAGTGATTACCGCCGCCCATGAACATTTGCAGCACCAGAGGAACCACCGATGCGTTGCCGGCCTTTCAGGAATTTGTTGGTCCACCCCTTGAATAACCCCATGTTGTAATATAGTGGGAACAATCTTTTTGAATACGATTCGATACTTTCGAGCTTTGACGATTATATTCTCAAATGTTACTGGCCCCTTTACAATCTTGCAAATGTCTAAATTCTAAATCTACCTACATCTATTACCTATCTACATATACCTATCTACATATTATACACCCACGGTGAACAATGATGAATTGGGGTCATAATGCTAGGCTGCCACCTTGACGGACGCCATCTTGCGCGGTCCATCGCTCACATCTCCAGCGGCCATTATTCAAACTACACTGTTAAGCTACAGCCACACCTGTGGGTCATGAACGCGGGATGCGGGAGCGTCCACGATGCTAATCACTAACTCACTATAATCTTCTCTGATCTATATTATAAATGCGAAGCTGTTTGTTGGTTTGTCCTTCAATCACGTCGCAATGGAACAACGACGGATCGACGTGATTTTTTTGCATTTAGAGACTTAGAAAGTGGCATAGGTTACTTTTGTACCGGAAAATCAAAAGTTTCAAGGGATTTTTAAGAATTTAAACTGATGAATTATAGCTAGTCTATGATAATAATTATATGCAGGTTTAGTGGTCGCTTAGATGTACATGGCGCTATTGAAATATCGTGGGAGGCGCCCGCCGCGCGGCTGATGTTCCCGTTTCGTACTGGCTTTGGTCGCGCAGGTATGGACGATGCTTTACATTACTAATCTATATAATAAACTATACATTTTTGGAAAGTTATCTTTGTAACCCCTTGGTAACCAAGTTTCATATTGTTACGGATTTTTAAACCAACTTTTTGAAAGATTCTGATTGACTCATCAACACCTAGCTCAAACCCTTAGAAAGTTGATATTTTACACAGAGGTTCTCTTTATATTGTAAGAAAGAATGGAGCGTGATTTTTTAAATTCCCACGGGATAGGGAGTAAAAAGTTCTAAATATTTCGTCATACAAATCCGAGTATTTCCTAGTCCTATGCAAAAACAGAAAAAGTCATACTATTTTGTAGGCGTAAAATCGCTTCTTACCATCGAAAGTCAGCCGTTGTTGACAAAAATCGGTAAAACGTGTCGAATTTTCGCTACATATTTGCACCCTACGCCAGAAATCCTTTCACGGCCTAAAAGCTTTACTTGAAAAAGTGAAAAAAGCTCTCTAACCCATATGGACTGAACAAACATAAGTGTACGACCTTCGTCAATATGGTGAACAGGTATAAACTAGTATACAATACCTATATTATGTACATTTATCCTAATGTCATGGACCTATAAATACTAGGAGTATAATAATAATACTAGAGGATGCCTGCGACTTCGTCCGCGTGGATGTAGGTTTTGAAGATCTCGTGACAAATGTTTGGTTTTCCGGGATAAAAAGTTGTCTATGTCAATAACATGGATGCAAGCTACCTCGTAATTTTCATACAAATCGGTTGAGCGGATGGGTCTTTAGGAATCCCGTGGAAACTCTTTGATTTTCCGGGATAAAAAGTAGCCTATGCCCGTCCCCGGGATATAAGCTAACTCTGTACCAAATTTCGTCAGAATCGGTTAAACTGGGCCGTTGTTGGGCCGTGAAAAGGTAGCAGACAGACAGACGGACGGACGGACAGACAGACAGACAGACTTTCGCGTTTATAATATTAGTATAGATACTAGATAGTATAGATAAGTGGCGGGCCCTTAAAGTTTAGGGTGTCTGGCAGGGGGTTGCCACGATACTAAGTATCTGGCAATGCATGACGTGATTTCTAATATTATTCCGAAGATAATATTAAAAAATTAGACTTTAAACTTTGACGTAAGATTTTTAACACCTTTATTAACTGCTATCTCCCAAAGCCACCATGATCCAAACTTCATAGTCGCTAATCGTTTTTCCTGTGTTGGGGGCAATACGCAGAGAAACTTTCAGCTTTTATAAAATAACGAAGGTCTGGCACGCGCTGGCTCGCAGTCCATTAATTGAAAGCGATTATTCTTTACATAGTTGGCAAGAAAACAAGAAAATTACTAACTGAATTTTCTTGCCAAAAATATGATTCCAAGCACTTTCAATTGTTCCATAAGTAGTACGTTATTTACAAGTAGGCATGTTTTAACATATCATAATATCATGTTTTATTTAACATATCAAGCATCAAACAATCGTTACAAATTTGCTCGCTCACGTCGGTAATGTTGCGTGAGGCCGCCATCTTAGTTCAATAATAACTCGCATTCAAAATCAAAATTATTGTTTTATTTCATGACAAAGTAAATAAGTTGTTATCAAAAAAGTCACTGCGCTTCGGATTCACGCTCTGTAGGTGTGCATTGCGCTTTAGTGAGTGTAAACGGGGGCGTATAATAAATTCTTTTAAACATTTGCTTTACACGGAAGCTGCGGTTTTTCTCATCAAGATGAAAGCCTTATTAAAGGAGTGCATGATACGCTTCGATGGGCCTACTTGTGGACACACTCGAATCGAAACCTTATTTCATTACGTCAAAGCTGTATTTGGCTTGAACTTATTACTTTTCTTGCTCCTGGCTCTGCATTGTTGGCTTTATTTCTTGTTCGTGGTAAAAATAGTAAAACAAAGCAATAAGATTATTAATAACCAGCTTTTTCCTGGGACTTCGTCGGTGTGCCATCGGTACCCATCATTAGGTACCTACCCAACATAATATAAATGCGAAAGTATGTTTGCTTGTTAATTTATCCTTCAATCACGCTGCAAGGAGCAACAGATAGACCTGATTTTTAACCCCCCACCCAAAAAGAGGGGTGTTATAAGTTTGACGTGTGTATCTGTGTATCTGTATATCTGTCTGTGGCATTGTAGCTCCTAAATTAATGAACCGATTTTAATTTAGTTTTTTTTTATTTGAAAGGCAGCTTGATCGGGAGTGTTCTTAGCTATAATCCAAGAAAATCGGTTCAGCCGTTTGAAAGTTATCAGCTCTTTTCTAGTTACTGTAACCTACACTTGTCGGGGGTGTTATAAATTTTTAATTTACACTTGTTGCATGGATATAGTTAAAGACCTGGAGAGTGATATAGACTACCTACTTTTATATGAGTTTTAAGCTGCTGTATCAGTTGCTTTAACGGTGAAGGCAAATATTATGAGGATTTTCCATAATGTTCTAAGAAGTGTGTGAAGCCTGCCAATTCGCAATGGGCCAGCGTGACCGACTATGGCCTTAACCCTTCTGATTCTGAGAGAACCTCGTCCTCAGTAGTGGACCGACACTGGGTTGATCAAGATGATGCAGCAAAAGTTCACGGGTAGGTAACAAGTTACGTAATCAGAAAGCACCTTAACGTATCATGTGTCTCGTTAGACGAAGGAATCAAAATTAACCGACTTAGCATACGAGTGAACTCTCAAATTGATAAAACATGGTACGTAAGCACAACTTCTAGAAGATTAAAGAACTTGAAATTCAATTTACTTGCTCAACTACCTGGTTAGAATAAGCGAAGTGGAATAAAGTTTGTGGCACACCGAATTCGAATGACTAAGTATTTTATGTATTACAAAGTTGAACCTGCGTGTTTGAGAAAAGAAAGATTTTTATTCAAAAAAACTTGTACGAGTGCTTTTGAGTTAACAGTTTTGGGTCAATGTTCTCATTATCAACAACATTAACTCATTTTGGCTACGAGCTAGAGACTTGTGACTCGCGGGCAGACGGCAGAGTGACATAAACAGGGCTCCGTTTTTACCCTTTGCGTACGGAACTCTAAAAAAGCGTTTCGTATGTAGCGCAATTTTCTAAATAAACGCTTTTATTCATCATTACTCTCTCAATAAGCAACTAGTTGCAGAAATACGTAGGTAGGAAGGTACAAATCACCGATTATAGAGAGATTATGGATATTTTTTTCTTTCTTTCTTGCCAACATTTTCTTTGTTATTTCTTCATCTCAGTGGGGCACTAGTGTGTACAACACATACGAATCACCGATTATGGAGCGTCGCACGGCGCTCACAATGATTTTTTCTTTCTTTCTTGCAGAGATTATCTTCGTTATCAATTCCTCTCAGTGTGCCACCAGTGTAGAACACATACGAGTCACCGATTATGTAGCCCGCCAGTGGAGTAGTTTTTAATGAAATTCCACATTACACTGCGATTTCTATGGCCTCTGTTTATACTATTTATATAACTAACTGTACGAGAACTTTGGTTCTGATTATTTTCTTTCCAGCCTTTTGCCGCATTTTTTTCGAAATACCTATGTAATTTATATCCTAAGTTACTTCTGGATAAAGTAGTTTTCTAATGGTGAAACAATTATTAAAATCTGTTCGGTAGTTTTAGAGTTTATTAATTACAAACAAACTAAACTTTCTCTTTATAGTATTTAGTTTAACGGTAAGACAGTGTTTTTATAAGTATGACTACGGAACCCTACCTTAGGCATGTTCTGAGTCTGATCCTGACCAGTGATCTAGGCCATGGAAAATCTATCCATAAATAATAATTTAACGGATTTTTTCTAGATTAGATGCAAAAGCCGAAAAGTCCTTGAGTGGAAACCGCGTATAAGAAAGCGTAGTGTGGGCCGTCTTCCAGCACGATGGACCGACGATATACAGCGGCTGGCGGGAAGTGGCTGGATGAGGAAGGCTGAGGACCGGGTGTGGTAGTGCTCTTTAGGGAAGGCCTATGTTCAATACAAGCCAGATATCCTGAAAGTGTGATATAATATGGAATCGAAAATTAGATGCAGATGTCCTGAAAATATAACATGCAGGTGTTGAAATCCGAAGTATTCGTGCACAGTGGGAACTTGGGAAGGCATCCAATATTTCCCTCACTCACATCCGGACATATCGCGTGCAGTGCAGACGTGCGTCGCATGCCTCTGTTATTGCATATGCAGTATCGCTACACGTGTTTGTACCGCTATGATACTCGAAGTGTACTCGAATCACACTAATATTATAAAGGCGAAAGTTTGTGTGTGTGTGTGTGTGTGTGTTTGTGTGTGTATGCGTGTGTGTGTATGTTTGTTACTCCTTCACGCAAAAACCACTGGACGGATTTGGCTGAAATTCGGAATGGAGATAGATAATATCCTGGATTAGCACATAGGCTACTTTTTATCCCGGAAAATCAAAAGTTCCCACGGGATTTTGAAAAACCTAAATCCACGCGGACGGAGTCGCGGGCGTCAGCTAGTGTTGAATATTTTCCAACATCGTACTTCACGCTCTTGGTCTTGGTCTAGTAGAGCGAGAGGCAGGCCATATGGTAGATGGGTAGCCGAAACAGTGGCGATAGCGGGTCGAAGATGGCTAGCGTCAGCTACAGACAGAGCAAAGTGAAATTCCTTGGAGGAGGCTTTTACCCAAAGGGGGTCCATACAAAATAAGAAACCGACACTACAGGGTGTTTGGTTTTTAGTATATAATGACGACACGTACCCATGCTACTTTGATCTGATAAATACAATGCTGAAGTAAAATGACGAAATAAAATTATAAAAATTTCCATACAAAATTTTAATTTTTTTTTTATGTCCAAGTTTTCATGGCCCTAACGTGCCCTAACTCACTGAGATCGTTGGCCTTGGCCTATCGAAAGATGACCAACGATCTCAGTGAGCTAGGGCACGTTAGGGTCATGAAAACTTTGACATAATTTTTTTTTAAATTTTGTATGGAAATTTTTATAATTTTATTTCGTCATTATACTTCAGCATTTTATTTATCAGATCAAAGTAGCATGGGTACGTGTCGTCTTTATATACTAATTACCAAACACCCTGTATAGACACGCACCACCTATGTAAATAATTTGTACTAACAAACTAACCTAAACTTAATATTATGTAATACTAACTCACTATTCTTAAGTTCTCTAAATATGTTATCTTGTATTAATTTTTTGTATCGAATTAAATAAGTTTTTATTATTTATTATTATGTAAAGCAAGTAACTTGCAAGAGCTGCTAACTTCAGCAAGTTTTATTGCTAGTGGACACTTTAGAAATTCACTATAACACAATACTACTCGTTGGATTAAAATACGTGAACATAATCAAGCATTCCGAGTCCAGTTAGAATTTCAAAATTTTAGCTCGCATACATAATTTACTTTCATTGTTTTAAATTTGCATCGCTTCACGATTCACGAATAATCGGGATAGCTGACTGTGTTACTGTTTTAGGATATGCATATATAGAGGTTTAGCCAGCGAGGTGGACTTTGACCTAAACTCTTCTCATTCTGAGAGGGAACCAGTGCTTAAGAGTGGTGCGGCGATGGGTTGATGATAATAATGATGACGATGTGGAAGAATCTTGCAGGGGAAAGCGCAGTTTTGGCAAGCCTCTACTAGATGGACAGACGACAGGGTCCTCCAACGCTGCGCTTTTATTCGTTGCGTCGTCATCTTAGACCTTTGGATCCCAAAATCTACTTATCGTGTTTTCGGATCTCTTCATTGTTAATTCTACAAGCAGCGCAAGTATGCCTCTCTTATCGAGAGTTAACGTTTTTGTTCCGTTTGCCGCGGAGACTGGAGATCTTGGGGCCATGGAGTCTTAGGCTGAGATCCATAGAGCGTACCCAGACTTTAGACACTGTTCAAACGAGACAGCGCTATACCGCTAGCATAAATCTGTCTCGTTTTAACAACTTAAGTCTAAGAAAAGTCAAAGTGCGCTCTATAGATTTCAACCTTAGCTCTAAAAAAATACAAGTCATTTCACTACGATTAAAAGCTTCATCTGGAGATAGAAGGGCTGGCTCATTTGTGCGCAAAGGCTCAGCCTGGCTGTCCAACACGGAAATGCAGCCCGTATTCTTGGCACCATTCTACGCGGGCATGGTTAGTACAGTAATTAGATTAGATATGTATTATATTGTAATATTTTCAATTATATATATATGTATATGATTTCCAAATTTGCCCGTTTCTGGTCTGGAGAGTGATTGGGACTGCGGCTTTCTCTTTTGAAATGCCGTTGCCACTAAACGCATTTTCAGTACTCAAATATGCGCCTTCGTTCTGCGTTGTTTATGGATTTTGCAGCCACGTATGGTATTCAGGTAAAAGTAAATTTTGTCAACTATGTATAACTGCCCGATAATTTTACCGCTGAAACGGGTTAACAAGCAAATTAATTTGGTGAAAGGGTTCAAATTGACTAACTACCCAACCCACTAACCCTGTCCGGTGTGCTCAATCAAGTGAATACGAGCCCAACTTTAGCGATTCAAATATATACCTACCTACCTACTTTTGGGATTTCGATAAAGGCTAAAACATTTTCAAAAACATGTTTAACTTTCTTTAAAAAAACCGGCCAAGTGCGAGTCAGATTCGCGCACACAGGTTTCCGTGCTCGGATATTTTTTTTACATTTTGCACGATTACTCAAAAACTAATGCGTATAAAAATAAATAACAATCTGTTTTAGAATGTACAGGTAAAGCCCTTTTTAACCGACTTCCAAAAAAGAAGGAGGTTCTCAATTCGTCAGGATCTTTTTTTTTTATGTATGTTCCCCGATCAATCAAATACCCCTGGACCGATTTGGATTTTTTTTTTGTTTGAAAGGGTATACTGTGCAGGTGGTCCCATATAAATTTGGTGAAGATCTGATGAATATCTTCGGAGATGGAGAACAGAACTCCTCAATGGATAAGAGCAAATTGCTCGCGATCAGTGTAATAGATTTATATGATCCCATTTGGTATAAATATCTTACTTTGAAAATACTAATTCTTTGTTCATTTACTCATTTTTTTGTGATGTGAGTAACCATAAATTATTCACGGTTTTTGGATTTTAACTGTGCTATAAAACTTACGAGTATCTGCCTCATGGTTCTAAGTCAACGGGAACCCTATAAAAGGGCCAGTCAGTTAGTTAGGCATTGAGATGAGAAACTCCTTATTATAATTTACTTTTAATATTTAGAAAATAAAGCTAAACCTACCTAGGTAAGTACTACAAAATGCGTTCTTAAAACAATAAAATTTCTGCTCTACCTGGAGTTAGTAAATACCGCCTGTAAATGTACGTTATATTTCAGGTTAAAACTGTAGGTTCCCAGAATATACCACATATACGGTATATTATTTCATGTTGAAACGGTACCTTACAAAAATAAACAAAATCCAGTCGACATTGTTTATACACGTTAAAATACCACCTTAAGGTAATCGTATACAGGGTCAAAAACTTAGCGTTATTGTTAACTACCTTAACAAAATCCAATGCCAATAACCACTTGCCTTATCATGTAGTTATAGTATTTATATTTTTCAAACCATCATTGTATAGCGTGCAAATCTCGGGTCAATGCCCTACCTACAACGCGGCATTGACTTCGATTGACCTATTTATGGAACATTCGTTGACCTGTAGCGTCAGTCAAATGTTTTATTTGCTATATATTGTGAACTTTTAAAAATACCGTTAGTTGATGCAATAGTTTCGCGGAGTTGCTACTCGAATTCCGAGGCCGACCGTATCTACTGCAAAAATTCGCGTCTTACTTTGGCGGTTCCTATCATGCAGTTGTGTGCGATCACCTTTACAAAAATAAACAAAGTACTAGAAACAGCTCGGCCGCCCGGTCCAACAGACCGCGGGCAGCTGTAGGTAGATACATTTTCCAACTGTTACTAAAATTTAACATGGAAGCCGCTTGATTAAACCTGCTCTTTAAACAATTAATGAGCAGATCCCCGGTTTTTGATTACTTATTGCAATAAAGAATTTACTTTTTAACTTTGAATTAACCTGAAACCTATGAGTAAACTATACTAAATGCAAAAATATCGTTTGTTCTTTATTCACGCTGCAATAGAGCAACAGATCGAAGTGATTACATGGATATAGATAAAGACTTGGAGAGTGACATTTTATTTTTCTTTAAATCTGGCTTCACTCTGATTAGCCAATGTCAAGTTTGTGATATTTTCAAGTTATTGAATTTATACAAGTATGGACTCTGTCTGCGCTGGCGCCCGCCGACATACGCGCGGCGCCCCTTTATTTTTTTATTTTTTATTTTTATTAATAAGGTTCGCTAGCGATTTTTACAAAAATGATCTTAAATTAAATAAAGTTAAATTACATGACGTTGTATGTAAAATCATTTTAAAGCAAACACTACATGCACATTCACACAATTAACATGGAACAGTTATATTAATTACATTATTAAAATGATACAAAAAGTAGCTAAAAACTTTCCGAAATAGTGAAAACATAAAAAAAAATATTCAAGGTGTAATGGTAATTGAATAAATCTAAAACTATAATAAAGTAAAGTTAACTTAGGAGTAAGAATAGTAAAAAAAAAATGTTGAAAAAATTGAAATTTCTGCTATTAATTAGTAGGTACACAGAGAACGTTTCTTAACACTATTGGTTTGATTGGTTGATTAAGTTACTGATAACTATTTTTCGAAACGTACCAGGTGGATTTATGTTGATATCGAGTGACTGACTGAATTTGTTACATAATTTACATAACCGAGGGATGATGGAGTTGGCGCCGAAGACAGTTCGGGTGCGTGGAGGTACAAAAGGAGTAATAGCGTGGCGGGGATATCTTTTAGGTGCTCTGAAATTGATTTTATTTAGTAAGCTAGGGCAGTCTAAGTTATTTCTCAGTAATTTATAGAAAAACATTAAATCTAGCAAATCTCTTCTTTGTTCTAGTGTCATCATTTTAAAATAAGTTAGTCTTTTTTTATAAGAAATTACTGTTTTGTCGATCTTCGCTGAGTATGATAGATGCCACATAAATCTTTTCTGGATACGCTCTAGCCTTAAATAGTGGGTTGCATAATGTGGACGCCAAACAATACTACAATATTCTAGTTGACTGCGAACAAGGCTATTGTAAAGTGTGATTTTCGTCTTAGGTTCTTTAAAAGTTCGACCTTGTCGCATAATAAATCCCAACAATTTTGAAGCTTTGTTTATTACATTTTCTATGTGGTTAAGATAGGTTAGTTTTCTATCTAATGTAACACCCAAGTCTCGTATTAGCTCAACTTCCTTGAGACTATTGCCATTCGAATTATATTGTGTTGGTATAATATTGATCTTTCGAGTGAATTTAATATGAAGACATTTATTAATATTAAGTTGCATACCATTAGATTCACACCAGGTTGTTAATCTATTTAGATCATTCTGTAGTAGAGTTGAATCATCCGGTGAATCAATTATTCTCATAAATTTTAGATCATCAGCATATAAGTACGGTGTGGAATTTTCAAAGCAAAATATAATGTCGTTAATATATATATTGAACAGAATTGGCCCAAGATGCGACCCCTGCGACCCCTGACCCCTTTAGAGCGCTTCCCAGTCAGTTCCACCACCAAAAAAACCAACTAACACAAAAACCAGCCACTCTTAACAAAAAAACCACTCCAAACAAGCACAGCACGCGCGCGAGCAAACGCCATCACAAACGAAGTCCGGAGAGTGACATATTATGTAGGTACTACTTATTTTATACATCGATGATTTTACCACAAAATTAAAGGGTTCATCATTATTAATTCGAAATTCCAAAAAATGTATGCTATAGATACAAAAGGTAGGTAAGCCTATTAAACCAAGCAAGATCACTCAATATCGCGTTTATCCATTTCTCCGTTAAGGGGTGATTGAAGGACAAACCAGCAAATACACTTTCCCATTTATAATAATACTAGAGGATGACCGCGACTTCGACCGCGACTTAGGTTTTTGAAGATCCCGTGGGAAGTGTTTGGTTTTCCGGGGTAAAAGTTATCTATGTTAATAACATGGACGCAAGCTACCTCGGTACCTTTCATACAAATCGGTAGAGCGGATGGGTCTTTAAGAATCCCGTGGGAACCCTTTGATTTTCCGGGATAAAAAGTAGACTATTGTCCGTCCCCGGGATATAAGGTAACTCTGTCAATGTCTCTCTCTGTCTCAAATTTTGTCAGAATCGGTCAAATTGTTGGGCCGTGAAAAGGTAGCAGACAAACAGACAGACACACTTTCGCATTTATAAATAACTAGCCGATGCCCGCGACTTCGCCCGCGTGGATTTAGGTTTTTCGAAATCCCGTGGGAACTTTTTGATTTTCCGGGATAAAAAGTAGCCTATGTGCTAATCCAGGATATTATCTACCTCCATTCCAAATTTCAGCCAAATCCGTCCAGTAGTTTTTGCGTGAAAGAGTAACAAACATACACACACACACACACACACACACACACATACAAACTTTCGCCTTTATAATATTAGTGTGATGATATGGGTAATTTGAAAAGCTTTTACAAAATTATTAATAAGCTTTTTCGCAGCTTCCGTCCCACCTGGCTAACCGACGCGCAACCGCTAAGCGAAATGAATTTACCGATCACAAAGCAAATACCCGCTCGTTCCGCTTAGCTGTATTGTACGAGCGGTTAATAACATAGTGGCGTGCGCTCGCATGGAAATTATGTAGTTTCAAATTTCAATATTTCAGATGAAAATGAATACGCGTATTGCTCGTTCACGGAAATTATTTACTTAAACTCATAAATTGTACCTAGTGTAGCAATATTGTTTTAGCTTACATTTTAACTTTACTTTCCCGTTTTTTTTTTGTGTATTTTAATACCCGTCTGTAGCATTTTATGACCGAGATTTTATAACATAGTAGTTACTGTCCGATAGACGTTGGGGGTCCAAGGTGTTAGAATGGCGACCTTGCGCCAGAAAGCGAAGCGTTGAAAGACCCTTACTAAGTGGACCGACGACATCAAACGAGTCCCAGAGGGCCGCTGAATTCAAGCAGCGCAAGACTTTCTTTTTGTATCTCTCTTTTTTTCTTTCTCTCTTTCTTCCTCTCTTTACAAGAGATTCTTTCGCTTTCACAGGTCGCCATTTTAGCACCTTGGGTTCACAAAGTCTATATTTTATAGTGGTTGGTTGGTTTATATTTACCAATCGAACTATACTTACTGTAAAAACCATTAATAACACCAAAAATACACTAACAATGTTGATCTATAGCGTCAAATGTTTAACCAAGATTCAACAACTTTGGAGACAGTTAACTGCCGCGGTTACCTCGTTGGATACAAGTGAGAACTTCCATTTAATTTAATAATCCCACCACAAACATATCTGTGTCATACGCTTGCAAGATGCAATAACTAGGGTAGCCAAACATTCCCAATTTTCCGGGATCGTTCCATTTCCAGCTCATCATCATCAAGATCAACCAATCGCTGGCCATCGACTAACACGGGTCTCCTTTTAGAATGTAAAGGGTTTAGGCCATGGGCCACCACGCTGGCCAAGTATGGATTGGCAGGCTTCACACACCGTTGAGAACATAAGGTATTAGAACTCTCAGGCATGCAGGTTTCCAAACGATGTTTTCCTTCACCGGTAAGGCAAATGGTATTTAATTGCTTAAAATCTTCCTTATAACACATATAACTCTGAAAAGTTAGTTAACTAATCCTCCTTTTAACGACTTTGCTCACTTGGTTTCAGATTTCATAAAAACCTGTGGGAACCTCTATTTTTTGGCATAAAGTGTACCTACTTTATTTCCAAAATGCACGGCCATCAGTTAGTTGCATGATTATTCTTTTTTAGGAGACCCAATAGGCAACTATTTTTAATAGATTTTTAACTTGTGTAAAGGTAAATCTAAAATTGACTCTGAGATCTTATTATAGCCGCAGATTTATCGCATAACTCGCGACATACATCTATGTTCCGGAAATTAAAGGAGATAGTCCCGGAAATGACTTCTTTGTCGTCAGCCTAGCGACAAAATAGCAGAACATATAAAAATATTATTTAACCCACATTCCTTTTTTGTCGCACAAGTGTAGAAAGACAAAGATTATTGCAGACTAAGTAAATTACAAAAAAAGATACGGTGCTGAAACTCCTATCACTATGTGATTAATAAAAGGAGTTACAACCATGAGGAAAACAACGTACAGAGAGACAGTAAGCTTAGCTTTGAATCTGACAACCATAAGTAGTAGAAAAGTTTTGTACATATTTCGCTATAAATATAGTATCCCATACAATATACCCAATTATACTTAGTGTCTCATGATACAATGTCTAAGTCACAGAAATTGTCACCAGCCTAGCGATAACAGAGAACTGTAAAAATCAAATGTAATTTAATATCATTATTGCAGAGTAAATATCAAAAATAAAAACGGTGTTATTTCTCCAAACTCCTAAGCTTAACCGTGTTTTTTATCATACTAAAAAACATGTCCCGCCATAAATAAGGTGTCCCATTATTAATATTTTGTCCCATATTGTCCCGAAAATTAAACGAGATAGTCCCGGAAATGACTTCTTTGTTGTCAGCTTATACGATAATAGAGAAATGCATGACCTCGTTCACAAGTCACGTAATAATATGTGAAGGAGAAATGTTCAACACAACATACTGCTTGTTTGTCACACGAGTGACGTAAGAACACAATTATTGCATACAGAGTAAATAGTAAAAATAAATAGTTACGTTGTTGTTTCTTCGATCTTCTAAGCTTGTTTCTTTAATCTAATGTTTAGCTCTACATCATTCTATCATAGTATAAAAGAATTATGTCCCGCCGTAAATATGGTGTCCCATTATTAATATCGTGTCCTATATTGCATGTCTAAGTCCCGGAAATTAAAGGAGATCGTCCCAGAAATGACTTCTTTGTCGTCAGCCTAGCGATAATAGAGAAATGCACGATCTCGTACACAAGTCACGTGGTAAGTGAAGGAGAAATATTCAACACAACATACTGCTTGTTTTGTCGCACGAGTGCAGTAAGACAACTATTATTGCATACAGAGTAAATAGCTATAATAAATACACCGTTATTGTTCCTCTTACATGCTTTTAAGCTTAACATCTTTCGGAAAGAGTAGATCTATGCATAATATTATTGTATCAATATGCGGTGTCACAATTGATACTGTTTACCTACTGTTAATGTATATACAGGATTTAACCAGAAGACAGACGAAGATGAGTGATAGAACTGATGATTACTGATAAAATACCATTAAAAAAAACTAGGAAAAAAATAATTTAAAAATCCTGAATTTTTATTAAGTTGTCAAAATATTGCAAATAAAACATCTCACTGACGCTAGAGACCAACGAACGCTCCGTAAATAGGTCACTCGAAGTCAATGCCGCGTCGTAGGTGGGGCATTGGCCCGAGTTTTGCACGCACTGTGGCCTGTGGGGTTGAAAAATACTAAATCACTAAAACTACAAGATAAGGCAAATGGGCATTCCATCGTGTTGTAGTATAATAATAACGCTAAGTTTTTGCTATGCATTCTGGTTGCACCCTGTATACATAGGTTATACTAGCTTACGCCCGCGATTCGCTTAGGTATAGCTCATACGTCTTCAGCTATACCTAAGTTAGTTTAGGTATATTGTTCATTTGCAAAGCTAAAGGATTACTTCTACCTAGCCTATTTCCAGACAGACTTCTAATATAGCTGTATAGCTTGTTCACGACAATCGAAGCCATTGTCGAGCCTTATGGATGACACAACAAGCTGTATGGCTAACACTTCCCTCGCATAAATTCGTGGGGCGCCTGCAATATCGAACGTGTTCTGAATTTCAGCGAACAACAATATAATGCACCAGTGTGTCTTCGAAGCATAGCGAATGTTGGAGAATGTTACTTCTGCTTCGACTTTACAAATGTCATACGACCTTTTATTGGAAAAAAATGTGTTTTTTCCAATATAAATATTACTATTATATTGTTTATTAAATAAATAATATACCTACCTACTTTGATTTTCTGGATAAAAAGTTACCTATATCACTCTCCAGATCTATAGTAGATAACTATATTAATGAAAAAAATCATTGGAACCCGTTGTTTCTGCGTTTTGTCGTGATAGAAGGACATACCAACACACTAACGCTCTCGCATTTATTTATAATATTCGTAGTGATGCCTAATAGATTTTTAGCACCCCAAAATAACACAAGTGTAAATTAAAAATTTATAACACCCCCGACAAGTGAAGGTTACAGTAACTGGAAAAGAGCTGATAACTTTCAAACGGCTGAACCGATTTCCTTGGATTATAGCTAAGAACACTCTCGATCAAGCCACCTTTCAAACAAAAACAACTAAATTAAAATCGGTTCATTAGTTTAGAAGCTACGATGCCACAGACAGATATACAGATACACACGTCAAACTTATAACACCCCTCTTTTTGGGTCGGGGGTTAATAATTTTTTACATAAGATACTTACTAAAAATAGAAGAGCATACGTTAATTAAATTTTGCTCATAACCAGTAAAAAGCCCCGCCGCCGAGTGTTCTCCATTTTTCCACGAAATAAACTCAATTTCACGTCACATTGATGTAATTTTCATACAAGAGAGTAAAAATAGAACGGACAAAGTTTGCGCTTGCTAATAACCGACAAGTTTTCTCGTCTTTTTACGATAATACCCTTTGACGATAATGGTAACGTTTATACCATACGACACGTCACACGACCACCGGCTAAAATTAATTATTTATTATTTCACAGATATAGTTAAGATATCAAAAAGACGAACAGGACGGTGAGAGTTGTGACTTCTTCCCATAGCAATACGATGGGTTCAAATAAATAAATATCATTTATTGTTTCAATAAATACATCCAAAAATTAGGTTGTGCCACTGATGACTAAAATAAGTTATACACCCGTGTTATAGACATCAGTGCTTCTCCCCTTACAAACTGGAATATTAAACAAAAAGCAACAAACATTCGTGGCATTAAGATACAGTAAGTATGATTCTATTTTTTTGAAAATTTTATACCTACATAATAATTGCTAAATGTTCTCTCTGTGATACATAGTAAGTTCCTTGGTCTTTCCGCATAACTCATCCACAACTTTATCTAAATTATTTTTCTTATCGTTGCCATATTCATAGTGAATAAGTCAAATCTTAGAGGGGTCTCTCCGTCACTCGCTCCATACAAACGTAGTTCCAATTTCATTTGAATATTAAGCAACCAAAGTCCATGAAATTTTGCAGACATATTCTAGAAACTATGCCTGTGGTTTTCCATATTCGGTTTCAAAGTTACGCGGTCTTAAAAATTCACATACAAATCTTTAAGCTCCTGTAATTTTGAAACTACATGTTTACTACTACTACTATGTTTTAGAAAAATCTAAAACACCACAGGCACAGATATTAGTTTCTAGAATATGTCTGCAAAATTTCATGGACTTTGGTTGCTTAATATTGAAATGAAATTGGAACTACGATTGTATAGCGTAAGTGACGGAGAGAGCCCTGTTAAAAGCAGATATAGCTATAAATCGGAATCGCATCGTTAACTGACGCTATAAAAGTTCAACAGAGTGAAAATCGATGGCTCACATAAAACAAGCTCGCTCTCAATAGCGCACAGTTAATTGGAAAAAAGGCTCCGTCCCGTTTTATTATTAGCAATATTAGTTAGTTTAATAAACTATATCGCCGAGACAAATTACTGTCATATATTGAGCTCGCTATCGACATCTCTTTTATCTATTGGGTCCTTTTTTTTAACCCCCGACCCAAAAAGAGGGGTGTTATAAGTTTGACGTGTGTATCTGTGTATCTGTCTGTGGCATCGTAGCTGCTAAACGAATGGACCGATTTTAATTTAGTTTTTGTTTGAAAGGTGGCTTGATCGAGAGTGTTCTTAGCTATAATCGAAGAAAATCGGTCCAGCCGTTTGAAAGTTATCAGCTCTTTTATAGTTTTCTTATAGAGGTTTTTGTGTTGGGGTTTTTTTTTGAAATTGAGTTATTAAAATATTTGTTGTATTTAACCGAATATAGTTCAGTTCTCAATTTAAGCAAAGGTTATTTATTTATTTTTTAATTTCCCAACCAGGAATTGAATTTAGGGACAAAATCTCAGAAATCAGAATCTCACGAAGATTACCAACCAACTAATTTACTTTACCATAGTACCAACTCAATTTTATATTTCAGACTTCAGATTGCCGTTTCCATTTATTTTGCATTTTTTACCTTCCCATCTGAGTTCACCAAAGTCGAAAATACGCAAATAACAAATTGGTAAAAGGCAGTGGGCAAATTAGTAAACAAATTTCAAGTCGACAAAGTTTGCGTATAAGAGTCTTTTAAGAGGGCTCTCTCCGTGACTCGCTCCATACAAACGTAGTTCCAATTTCATTTGAATATTAAGCAATCAAAGTCCATGAAATTTTGCAGACATATTCTAGAAACTAATATCTATGCCTGTGGTTTTTCAGATTTCCGTTAAAAATATTTGGTTTCAAAGTTACGCGGTCTTAACAGGGCTCTCTCCGTCACTCGTTTCATACAATCGTAGTTCCAATTTCATTTGAATATTAAGCAACCAAAGTCCATGAAATTTTGCAGACATATTCTAGAAAATAATATCATTGTCTGTGGTGTTTTAGATTTTTCTAAAAATATGTAGTTTTAAAATTACAGGGGCTCAAAGATTTGTATGTGAATTTTTAAGAGGGCTGGTTGTTTAATATTCAAATGAAATTGGAGCTACGATTGTATGGAGTAAGTGACGGAGAGAGCCCTGTTAATGGAATCACGCCGAATTCGGACAAACATAACGAGATTCGAACAGCAATGCTATTCTCTAAGCATGCATCCTCGCTTTCGACGCTGTCTAACAGTTTCGCTATTTGACTGTTTTAAAAATCTTTTTTCTACGAGTCCGTCAATTCTTTAAATTTAAATGTTGTCAGTTTTACGTTTATTTACTCTAGTTTATTTGGGCGCTTGTTCTGCTTAAGGCATGTTAGTATTAATGCTCAAGTTAAGGAAGCGCCGGAATAACCAACTCTTAGGTATAATACCTATGTAATATGTGGAACAATACAATAATTTATGAAATAAACAATTTTCTTTCTTTCTTATTTAATCATATATAAGGAACCACAAGATCACTCTCGATCAAGCCACCTTTCAAACAAAAAAAAACTAAATTAAAATCGGTTCATCCGTTTAGGCGCTACGATGCCACAGACAGATAAACAGATACACACGTCAAATTTATAACACCCCTCTTTTTGGGTCGGGGGTTAAAAACTAAAGCTACGAGTGAGTAGATATTCCTTTAAACCCCTAATTAGTTGGTCGTACCAATCAGCTTAAGAATAAAAGTGACGTACAAGAGGTGAAAGAATTAAGTTTTTTCGAGCTCTTAGCCGGGGGCAATTTAACTTTTATCATTAAAGTTACGGACTCCACTCCGAGCCAACGAAATTACCTCTTTCCGTGACTAATGACAAAAAATATAATGAGAACTACTTTTTCTGAGCCCCAGCACGTCCTCGGTGTGTAACCTGCCTCTTTGGCAGAAAGTTGTGATAGCTCATCGCATATTTAGGGTTCCGTACCCGAAGATTGCCAGTGCCAACGGGACCCTATTGCTAAGACTCCGCTGTCCGTCTGTCTGTCCGTCTGTCCGTCTATCTGGCAGTGGGATGTATCTCATGAACCGTAATAAGTTGAGAGTTGAAATTTTCACAAAATGTGTATTTCTATTGTGTAAAAAAAAAATGTGGTATTTTTTGTAAGATGATACGGAACCATTCGTGTGCGTGTCCGACTCGCACTTCATCCTCTACCTATGATTATGTTATATTATGATTAATAATATTAGATAATTTCCGTAAATCTTCTTGGATTTAGATTTTCAAAAATCCCGTGGGAACTGGGAACTCTTTAATTTCAGACTTCACACACCTTTGAAAAGATATGGAAAGCTCACAGCAAGCAGGTTTCCTCACGATGTTTTCCTTCACCGTTAAAGTAATTGATCCTTAATTGCTTAAAATACACATAACTCTGAAAAATTAGAGTCACCATTAGCTATCATGCTTTTTTTTCATTTTGCACATAATATAGTAAAGAATTCCAACTGGAACATCCAACATTTCTCAAGTTTATTTTATTCAAGTTAGGACTTTTTGAGGTTTGCTAGCAGTTTTTATACTACTAACTTACGCCCGCGACGTCGTCCGTGTCATCCGCGTGGACATAAATTTCAAACCCATATTTTACCTCAACTACATCAACTATGTGCCCTATATTTCAACCATAAGGCACATAGTTGATGGGCATTGTAGTCCTAACGTGCTGGAATCTCCAACTTTTCAAGAGTTTTAATCCAATGGTTAGATTTTATTGAAGTTCGCTAGTTTATACATTATCATAATCCTAATATATAACAGTATTATGTAAAATCTCCAACGTTACCACGTTAGCTCAGTGCATAATGAAATGACCACCTGCGTGCAGTAGTTGAGCATAGTTGCGTGAGTTATGCACAACTCATGCTAAACTGTGTCCCGAAAGTGAACACGCAAATTACCCATCCGCCCACACTGTTTGCATAAAGTTATTAATTATTCAGCAACTGAGAAAGAGTTAGCGACCACATCCCGAATCCATATGTCTGATAAATGAGCTTGATGGTTTTTAACCCCCGACCCAAAAAGAGGGGTGATATATATAGTAAAGTTTGACGTGTATATCTGTGTATCTGTGTGTGTGTCTGTGGCATCGTAGCTCCTAAACTTATGAACCGACTTTAATTTAGTTTTTTTTTTTGTTTGAAAGGTGGCTTGATTGAGAGTGTTCTTAGCTATAATCGAAGAAAATCGGTTCAGCCGTTTGAAAGTTATCAGCTCTTTTCTAGTTATTGCTGTAACCTTCACTTGGCGGGGATGTTATAAATTTTCAATTTACACTTGTCATTCAGTGATGATTGACTCAGCGAATCAACTCGCAGATCTATCGTTCAGGTCATATGACTAAATACTTCTTGATCTTTTAAAGTAAACCGTAAAACATATACATACATATTTCGAAACAATTGCGATCTATAGATCTGTGACGTTGTTTGTGATCTATCGTTTCCGCATAATCAAGTTGTATACCAGTACCTAGTGCTGGCATAGATCACAAATCAAGTAAGTTAGCGGTCTTGCTCGCTGCCGACCGCGCCGCGTTCATTACTTACTCGCTTTCATACTCGGATTTAATTAACACTCTGTATCCCGTTTCTGGGTTTAATACAAGCATGTTCCCAGTTTTTATGCAAGATGTAGAAGTTGAACTTTTTTGACGATAATAATTAATCAAATAGTGTTTTCTAATTGATCGAACTGTAGCAAATTGTTCTTACTCACTGGAAATGCGAAAAAGCTGAAAGATTTTGAAAATTAAAAATGCACCTATTTGATAACCTCTTCGATTTTGGAAATTGGTTAAAAAGAGAGTAGAATTTGAATGAAGTTTGGTCTTTTTTTAACCCCCGACCCAAAAAGAGGGGTGTTATAAGTTTGACGTGTGTATCTGTGTATCTGTGTGTCTGTGTGTCTGTGTATCTGTGTATCTGTGTATCTGTGTATCTGTGTATCTGTGTATCTGTGTATCTGTGTATCTGTGTATCTGTCTGTGGCATCGTAGCGCCTAAACGAATGAACCGATTTTAATTTAGTTAATTAGTTTGTTTTGTTTGAAAGGTGGCTTGATCGAGAGTGTTCTTAGCTATAATCTAAAAAAATTGGTTCAGCCGTTTAAGAGTTATCAGCTCTTTTCTAGTTTTCTTGTAGAAAAGAAGGTTAGATAACCGTTAGGTTCATAATATTATGTCAATAGACAAATGTCAAGCTGTCAAGATGGACGTTGCCTAAATACATAATTATTTATTTGAAAATGATGTTTTGGAAAACTCAGATACTTTGGATCGTCGGGGGTGTTATAAATTTTTTATTTACACTTGTGTTTCAATATTGTGTACTAACGTATGTTAGTGTACTAGTAGTTCACCATGCGAGTTGTGAACTTGCAACAAATCAAGTAAGTTAGCGGCCTTGCTCGTTGCCGACCGCAGCGCGTTCATTATAACTTGCTTTCGTGCTCCGATTTAATTAACACTCGGTGTCCCATGCTGTAGCGTATACCTGAGCTTTAGGGTGCCTTTCCACCAGAGATGTGCTATGCAGCTATGCGCGAAGATGTGAAATCTACGCTACGAAAATATGTGACCGTTTCCACCAATACTAACTACTAGCTGACGCCCGCGACTTCGTCCGCGTGGATTTAGGTTTTTCGAAATCCCGTGGGAACTCTTTGGTTTTCCGGGATAAAAAGTAGCCTATGTGCTAATCCAAGATATTATCTATCTCCATTCCGAATTTCAGATAAATCCGTCCAGTAGTTTTTGCGTGAAGGAGTAACAAACACACACACACACACACACACACACACACACACACACACATACAAACTTTCGCCTTTAGAATATTAGTGTGAAGTGTAATGTAGCTGTGCGAGGAAGATGCGCCGCCGCAAAGTAGCTGCGCGAGAAAGATGCGCATACTGTAGGTATTCTGCTCTGCACTACTGTCGACGGCCCATATCTTGCATCCATAGCACGCATCCCTCCGTTTAAAAACATATCTTAGTTGACTCCGTTTCCACCAGTGCTAAGCTACGTGCACCAATGAATATGATTGGTGGATATCAAACGCATCCATAGAATAGAATAGAATAGAATAGAATAGATTTTTATTCAAATAAACTTTTACAAGTGCTTTTGAATCGTCAAATAATTTACCACTGGTTCGGAATGCCGTTCCTACCGAGAAGAACCAGCAAGAAACTCGGCGGTTGCTCTTTTCAATTGTTCAATTTACAATAATATTCATAGCAACATAGCATAGCACATCTCTGGTGGAAAAGCAGCCTTAACCAAGCATGTTCCTTTTTTACCAAATATGTTCCACAGCAACTAGGTACATCATACTGCATGTGTTTAATATGTGACTTTTCTTGTATACAACTCAGGCCTGCTTATACTTACTCTTTGCAGTTCAGAATCCTTATTTTCTCTAAGAACAGAACAAAAGCACTCTTAAAATACCGCCTTAATTATGAAACTGTGTGCGCAGTATCTAATCTCCAATGTTAATTGTCACGATAAACTCGCAGCATAGACGCAAACACGGCTAAGTGTAGATTTAATACAACCGCTAGAGTAATAGCGCAATCCGAGTCTAATTTCTGCTTCGCCACTCGCGATGCAATTTATTATAGACTACACGTTTTGTTGTACTAGAGTCTAGGACTAACGATATTTGAGCTTTATATTAGTGTTAGAAGAGTAAAAGACAATGATATTCGTATATGTAACTAGCCGATGCCCGCGGCTTCGCCCGCGTGGATTTAGGTTTTTCGAAATCCCGTGGAAACGCTTTGATTTTCCGGGATAAAAAGTAGCCTATGTGCTAATCCAGGATATTATCTATCTCCATTCCAAATGTCAGCCAATTCCGTCTGGTAGTTTTTGCGTGAAGGAGTAACAAACATACACACACACACACACACATACAAACTTTCGGCTTTATAATATTAGTGTGAAGTGTGATAACAAGTGTAAATTAAAAATTTATAACACCCCCGACAAGTGAAGGTTACGGTAACTAGAAAAGAGCTGATATCTTTCAAACGGCTGAACCGATTTTTTTGGATTATAGCTAAGAACACTCTCGATCAAGCAACCTTTCAAACACAAGAAACTAAATTAAATTCGGTTCATTAGTTTAGGAGCTACGACGCCACAGACAGATACACAGATACACACGTCAAACTTATAACACCCCTCTTTTTGGGTCGGGGGTTAACAAGGCGAAGTAAAACAGCGCTAAATCCCGACTACTACCCGCAAACTGTCGATAGATAGCGAGTATAAAATTGTTATTCTGTAGCTTTGTGTTTTAATCATTTTAACATTGTACTTACTATAATTTATATTTATCAACTCAGAATTTTTTTCTCTTTCATTTATCCCACTCAATGAAATAGCAACAAAAAAATTTGGAGACCCCCATTTTTTTTTTGATGTAACATCAGGTCGATTTTTTTCGTATAAAATGTAGTCTCTATCACCCGGACCATATTAACGAATTGATTGACACCTCATTCATCCTAATCGGCCTAGTAATTTAGGCGCTACGACGGAACAAACAGAATCTGATACATACATACATACATTTGACTGCTAAAATCATAACCATAATTTGGTTTCATCGTAGTCGGATAAAAAATTGTGAGACAACGTTGTTGAGCGAGTGAGTCAGACTTTTCTTTTTATTTGTATTCATGAACCCTATAGCCGCTCTATTTTTGAAATCTCTTTGACTAACGCAAACCCCGAGATACCTAGGAATCCTAGAATTTAAACTACGTGCCACAGAGGAAGTGTAAACCTAGCCAGTTTAAATAAAGTTCTCGCTCAGCGCTACGTATAGGTACCTACCTATTCGTCTGTTCGTACACTTGGATTCAAAGGCGAATTCAAATCCAAAATATTCTCTTTTCAAGAGCCTTTAGGTATTTACCTGAAAGTTCTTTTGAATTGTGAAAGTTAAACTAAACATCGAGAGTATTTTTTGGGAGAAAACTCAGCCAGTATTGTAGTACTCTTATACAGTGTGTTTGATAAGAACTTGATGAATCTGGATCTATTTATAATACTTATAAATATAATTTAAAATTTAAAAACCCCCGACACAAAAACCTCTAAAGAAAACTAGAAAAGAGCTGATAACTTTCAGACGGCTGAACCGCTTTTCTTTAATTATAGCTAAGAACACTCTCGATCAAGCCACCTTTCAAACAAACAAGTGTAAATTAAAAATTTTCAACACCCCCGACAAATGATTTTCAAATAAATAATTATGTATATCTAGGCAACGTCCATCTTGACAGCTTGACATTTGTCAATTGACACTTGAATATTATGAACCTAAGGGTTATCCAACCTTCTTTTCTACAAGAAAACTAGAAAATAGCTGATAACTTTTAAACGGCTGAACCAATTTTTTTGGATTATAGCTAAGAACACTCTCGATCAAGCCACCTTTCAAACAAAAAAAAGTAAATTAAAATCGGTTCATTCGTTTAGGCGCTACGATGCCACAGACAGATACACAGATACACAGAAACACAGATACACAGATACACAGATACACACGTCAAACTTATAACACCCCTATTTTTGGGTCGCGGGTTAAAAAAAAACTAAATAAAAAATCGGTCTATTCGAATAAGAGACTTCATTTCACCCTTTTTTTCCTCAACCGGCAACGCATTGACGGTTCCTCTGGTGCTGCAAACGTTTACGGGCGATGATAATCACTTAACATCAGGTTGCGGGCAGCAGGACCCGCTTGCACAATGCTCGCTATTTTTATTAAAAAAAATTGGTTGTCTGTAAAGTCGGTTTACTGACGATAGTTGAACGTGACAACAAAGGCCGATTGTGCTTCTTTGTCGCTCGTTCCGCGCTCTCGCTTGCACTTCAAGCCTTACATGGAACGCCTCAGAGCGAGGTAACGCCGCATGAGTCATGTTTTTTTCGTGCGTGCAGCCGGCTCTATCGAATTATAAGACGTTGTCACGTCAAAAAAAAAACTACTACGATGTCCTATGAACCTAATATTATCAGGTTAAACTTTAGCCAAACTCCATTTGGATATCGTAGAATTCAAGCGATTTCACCGTATATACCTACTAGGAAGCTGTAAATTGTGCGCGCTTGAGTGGAGTTCACAGGGCGCGGTGTCTGTGACGAGAACAAACGATGCGACGGCTGGAATTAACGAAATTAACGTCTCGCTAATTCCTACCCCATTTGTATGATATTCCACTGGAATATCTTCCTCAGAGACTGACTTCCAAGCTCCAGCTGCAGATGTGCTTGATGCAGTTCAACGCGTGACTTGAGAGATTGCTAGAGGGTAACTCAGATAATCTGAGTCAGATTCAGAACGGAAGTAACTTTCAGACGGCACTTTCACCGAAAATGGCCGCCAAACAGATCAGCTGTTTTTAAGCCGCCATCTTTTATCAAAGCGGTACATAAAACTTAAGACTTAGGTCACTTCGTTGTATATCTGTCTCAACTCAAAACCCGTCAAGAGAGAGAACCTATAGGGTACCTTAGGTAGCAAAAGGCAGTGCCTCATAGCGCAAGTAAAAGGAAAAATTCGAAAACCGTGATTTGGCTGAACCGTGAACTGTGAAGTGGTTACGTAACAAGAAAAAGTGTTATTTCCTGTACGATGATAAGGAACCCTTCATGTGTGACTCAGCACTTGACCTGGTTTTTTTTTTTAATTTTACCATTTATTAATAGGAAGATAGAGAAGGAAAGAGGTCAATTATATGCATATTTGTAGGTAAACAGCTAGATGTAATTATTTATTCCTTGAATATCTTGCAGTACTGTAGAAACTGAATCTAAGTTTTAGTGTTGTATATGGTAGTTTTAATAGAACAATCAGGTTCGCCATTAAACTCCTGCGGAGCGTTCTAGCACATTAGCCACACGTGACTTCTAAATTCTAATCTAGGTTCAGTTCAGTGCTTTATAATGGAGGAAATCTATTAAAATGATGCTCCTGATTAAAGCATATTATACAATCGAAGACTTGGGCGCGTTTGGAACCCTCATAGTTTTAATTTTAAGTTAACGTAATTAATTACTACCACTACATTATTTGGAAAAAGGAAGGAAGGTCCAAAAGTCATTTGTGAGAACGGGTATATAATCTTTTATAACAAAATTCCGTAATCAATTTTGGACTTGCCTTTACACAAGTTTAAAAAATCTATTAAAACCTGAGAAAAGCATATTATACAATCGAATATGTAAATGATAAAAGAGCGTGGCTTTGACCTGCAGCTTTCTCCAGCAATATACGGGACTTCAATTACTTTTATACATGGTATAATAATATTGTACATCAAATCTTTGAAAAGAGCAACCGCCGAATTTCTTGCTGGTTCTTCTCGGTATGGAAAAACATGTACCGAACCAGTGTAAGTGAAAAGTAGTTGTAAAAGTCTAATTGAATAAAAATATTTGAACTTGAATTTTTTGAATAAATGACTTTGACTATGACTTTGATATGATTGAACCTCCAACCAGTATGGAAGGCCAACGTCTTAACCACTAGGCTATCACGTAGTTTACTACAAAGTAATTGTTAGTTGAATATCTTGCAGCGATGCAGAAACTAAATCTAAGTTTTAGCCATCTGATTAATGTCCTATGTGGTAGTTTTAATAGAGCATTCAGGTTCGCTATTAAACTCCTGCGGAGCGTTCTAGAACATTAGCCTCACGTGACTGCTAATCTAGGGTTCAGCTCAGCGCTTAGTAATGGATCTAGTGTACCTAAACTATAAAGTAATGCCGCCAAGGTAGCGAGCGCTGCCGCGATGCCAAATTCAAAATCAACAAATCCCTGGAAAGATTAACGAGACTAAATTAAGTAAAACTTAAAATACCGGCCAAGTGCATGCCAGACTCGCGCACCGAGGGATCCGTACTCGGCTATTTTTTCCGTCATTTTGCACGATAAGTCAAAAACTATTATGCATAAAATAATTAAAAATCTGTTTAGAATGTACAGGTAAAGAAAGCCCTTTCGCATGATACCCCACTTGTTATAGTAACCTTACTTTGAAAGTTGAAAATACTAATTATTTGTTCATGAACAACCCCTATGCTCTGATCTGATGGGAGGCTTCGGCCTTGGCTACTTATCACCCTACCGGCAAAGTTGTGCCGCCAAGCGATTTAGCGTACCGGTACGACGCCGTGTAGAAACCAAAGGGTTTAAAGGGTTTAATAAAACACTTATACCCCTTCCAGGTTACCCCGCTTCCATCTTAGACAGCATCATCACTTACACCAGGTGAGATTGCATTTAAGGGCTAATTTGTACCTGAAAAAAAAAGTAAAGGTACCTCCTAAATCTGTCCAGAATCAAAGTACATAAGAACCAACATAGCGCAAGGTCATCATGTGTGATGTAGATACGATGGCCGTTGAGACAGACGTGTTCTGGAGTATAGAATAGAATAGAACAAGTGTAAATTAAAAATTTATAACACCCCCGACAAGTGAAGGTTACAGTAACTAGAAAAGAGCTGATAACTTTCAAACGGCTGAACCGATTTTCTTGGATTATAGCTAAGAACACTCTCGATTAAGCCACCTTTCAAACAAAAAAAACTAAATTAAAATCGGTTCATCAGTTTAGGCGCTACAATGCCACAGACAGATACACAGATACACAGACACACAGATACACAGATACACACGTCAAACTTATAACACCCCTCTTTTTGGGTCGGGGGTTAATAAAATAGATTTTTATTCAAATAGACTTTTACAAGAGCTTTTGAATCGTCATATAATTTATCACTGGTTCGGAATGCCGTCCTACCGACAAGAACTAGCAAGAAACTCGGCGGTTGCTCTTTTCAATTCCCCCGTAGGTATAGGTAGGTCCCCCGTATAGACCCCATAGGTATAGATTCGAAGTCTTAAACAATATGCATGCAAAATTAATGAACGGGAAACGATGGAGTCAAATATCCTAACAAGTTGTTAGAATCGCAGGTGCTAGGATTCCCAGTGACATTGCAAGCACATAAATACCTAGGTTGCGGGCAGATCAGTTACACATGCAAATTGCCCCGCTCGGCGATTCATTACCAGGGCTGCAAGCCGTGTAATTGGGGAGTACTCACACGTTAACGCGACGAGGAAATCCGTCCAGAAACAAAGTAAACAACATAGTGCAGGTGGACAGGTCTTGTACCTATGTTGCAGACGCGATGGCCATTTGGACACACGTGTTCTGGGGTGGAGACACTGTATAGATTAAAAAGAGGATGGGACAAGTTGACTGGCATATTCAATAAAAACTACAAACATCTCTATAAGAAAACTATAGAAAAGAGCTGATAATTTTCAAACGGCTGAACCGATTTTCTTCGATTATAGCTAAAAATACTCTCGATCAAGCCACCTTTCGAACAAAAAAAACTAAATTAAATTCGGTTCATTAGTTTAGGAGCTCGATGCCACAGACAGATACACAGATACACACGTCAAACTTATAACACCCCTCTTTTTGGGTCGGGGGTTAATAAAATGAAAGATTACATCACACGCATCAATTTTTATTATGGGCAGAACCACGCAGAATGCTGTAAACTACCGGAGAAAAGAGATATCACCCTTGCAAGTACCATAAAAATGTGCAGTTTTTACTAGTACGAGTACCTATTGATTGCAACAAATATAAGTAGTTCAACTCTAAACCACTTATATCACTGTACTTAAATCACTCCAGTACGTATGCTATTCTCTAAAAATGTCGTATGGCATTTGTGCATTCATTCGTATTCGATTCGTTTTCTGATTCGTGAAAATACAATTCGTACAACACGTACGTGGGCGGTCCCAAAATGAATTGGCCTGATATAGTTCTAAGCAACATATCGATACATGTTATGTTACATCGGACAGTACGTTTATCGTGTTACTTTATATACTAACATGCATCGACATGAAAAGCGTAGTCTCAGCTCAGCAGTGGTTTGAACATCAAGATTCGCGTGTTTTTTGGAAATGTCGAAAACCGAATATCGAAGCGTCACAAGTTTCTGTTTAAAGAAGACTTATCTCCCGCCCAAATAAAAGAACGATTAGATGATGTGTACAAGGAGTCTTTCTTCTCGTATAGCACATTAAAAAACTGGGTGAAAGAGTTTCGCTTCGGGAGAGAAACGGTCGAAGACTTCGGCCATGACGGTCGACCGGTGGAAGTGCTCTCTCCTGAAACTATTGCTGTAATCGAAGAGGAGGTTTTAAGTGACCGACGTTTGAAGATTAGAGTAATTGCAGCTAGACTTAGGCTCTCTAAAAGTACCATCCATCGTGCAATCCATGACCATCTTCGTATGAAAAAAGTTAGTGCAAGATGAGTTCCGAAACTTCTTTCAGCTGTCCAAAGACAGGAGCGAGTGCGCTGTGCAGCCGAGTTTTTAGGTCTTTGTGACGAAAACCAAAGAATGTAATCGAGCGGCTAGTTACTGGTGATGAAACTATGGTCTTATATCATGATCCAGAAAGCAAGCGCGAGTCAATGGAATGGTGTTACAAGGGTGAAAAGCCATCTAGTAAGGCAAAGGTGCAAAAATCCAACAAAAATGTCTTGTGTACAATCTATTGGGATTCTCAAGGGATTTTGATGGTAGAATTTAAAAAACGTAATATAATCGTAAACGGCGAATATTATGCTTCATTACTATATAAACTGCGAGACACGATTAAGGAGAAGCGCAGAGGCAAGTTGTCTTAAAGCGTCCTGTTGCTCCACGACAACGCACCCGTTCACACTGCCGGTGTTCCGAAGGCTGCAGTTTGTGAATGCGGGTTCACGGAACTGGAACATCCACCGTATAGTCCAGGCCTGGCCCCATCAGACTATTATTTGTTCCCAAATTTAAAGCGGGGCTTAAGAGGAAGGAAATTTTCAAACGATGAAGAGTTGCAGGCGGCCGTTTTTAGTCATTTTGAAGACAAAGATTGAAGTCACTTTTATGAAGGTTTAGAGATGTTAATTCTCAGATTTCAAAAGTGTGTTTATATTAGTGGAGATTACATATAAAAATAAAATTGGTTTCATTTCATTTTGTTGACTATTTCATAGCTAGGCCAATTCATTATGGGACCGCCTAGGTACATTTTGCGATTCGTATTTTGACGGATCGGAATCGCAAAGCTTGCAAAGTTTTGAAAACGTTAATTCTAGAATCTAAACTATTCCATAGGTGCTCGATAGAAGGTTTAAACCTGGATTAATGTGGAGTAAATCCTACAAGCGGGGCACAGTGTGAACACTTGCAATTACGCGCGCCGCAGTACTAATGAAGCGAGCTAGTCGTCTCACTGTTTGCGTGTAACTGATCCAGTAGCTATTTACTAGTTATCCAAATTTTATACTGATCCACTAACTTATTCTATGAGGCTTTGTTGCACATAGTCTGCTATTGTCCCGCTCTAATGCTTAAACGTAGATCCACCTACGGAAACATATCTTACACCCTGACGAAGCTACTCTAATTCCAGTCAAAAAAGGGCTGCTTTATCGGGCGGCCACAAATTTTGGTAAGGAAATATAAAGTGGAAGTTATCACAGTGGATTGGAGACGGTCAGAATGATACAGGGTATCCAAGAATCTATACAGCCCTAAAGAATAAGAAGAAGAAGATTATTTTTTTCTATACATTATTATTCTATACCATATATTATTTATTCTATACCATACTATATACCTAGGTTACCTGGAGGAGATCACACGTAGCCAAAAGCAGTCTTCATACTCTAAGTTGCTGTATACATTGTCATGATTTTGTGCCTAATATCTACCTATATGATTCTGTGTATTGCGTGTTAGTACTATCCAACACTGAACACACCAATTCACCAAAGGTCTGGTGGAGATTTCTCTGAGCAATAAGGCCGCCTATGCATGCCTTTGTTTTAGTTTTTTCCTATTTCTTCCTTTTCTGTTGATCATTTCATGTTTTGTGCTTAATAAAATTTTTATCTATCTATCTATCTATTTGTGTTTAGTAAAAGTTTTCATTTAAGTAATTAAGTACGTATTTATTCTCCCAACTTTAATTTCAAAGCCTAGACCACTCGATAAAGTATCAAAGCGTTTTCCAGGTTACCTGGATTAATGTGGAGTAAATCCTGCACAGTGTGAACACTTGCAATTACGCCCGCCGCAGTACTAATGAAGCGAGCTACCCACGCCGTTTGCGTGTAACTGATCCAGTAGCTATTTACTAGTTATTACTAGCTATCTTACAGTGAAAAAACTAAAATATAAATAAAAAAGCCAAGTGCGAGTCAGACTCGCACACCGTGGATTCCGTACTCGGGTAATTTTTCCAATATTTTGCACGATAAATCAAAAACTATTATGCATAAAAATAAATAAAAATCTGTTTTAGAATGTACAGGTAAAGCCCTTTCATACTATGATACCCCACTTGGTATAGTTATCTTACTATACTATACTTATCTTACTATTACAATTGAGATTTGTGTGGCTTAGTTTCATCTCAGCAATACAAGATGGGGTTATACAAGCGGTGGACCAACAAATTCCTAAAAGGCCGGCAACGCATAGGCGATTCCTCTGGTACTGCAAATGTTCATGGGCGGCGGTAATCACTTAACATCATGTGACCCGCCTGCTCGTTTGCTAGCTATTTTTTTTATGCATGATCAGACTGCGTTAGGTAATTGACTGAAGTTGGTAACTCGATGGGTGATAAATTTTCGAGTTCCAAAAGTCCTTTTATTAGTATGCTTTATGCTTCGTAAGTTAAGCTGTTTGTTCCTGTATGGATATCAAATAACTTCAGCGCATTCAAGCTATGTGAATCAAAACATGAATTCAGTGTATTCAAGCTATGTGGATCACAACATGGCTTCAATACATTCAATGTCGATGAATTTCTCATGTCAAAGCCTTACTTACTCCTCGAACATTATAGTCGCTGTGTCTCGTACACTTTGACTGGTGTTCTGTGGCACTCCCACATTTGAGATAGCATTTCAAAGGCTTTAGTCCTTAATTAAAGTTTAGTTTTGAGTAATACAAAGTCGTTTTGTGGGGAAACCTGCATGCTTGAGAGTTCCCCATAACATTCTCAAAGTTTTTAAGAATCCCGTGGGAACTCTTTAATTTTCCGGGATAAAATGTAGCCTATGGCCGTCCTTGGGATGAAAGCTATTTCTGTACCAAATTTTCATCAAAATTAGTTAAATAGATGGGCCATGAAAACGTAACAGACAGACAGACTGTTGAAGTTCCTCGAACACATACCAAGCGATTTACTTCCTAGTTTCTAATCCGAACCGCTAGGATATTATGGGACGCCCTTTCGGCATCAGTTTTCCCTTCCACTTTTAATATGGGTACCTTCAAGTCAAGAGTGAATAGGCAACTTCTAGGCAAGCGCGCTCCATCTTAGGCTGCATCATCACTTTCTAGCAGGTCTGATTGTAGCCAAGCGCTAGAAAAAAAAAGACAGACACACCTTTATCATATTATTATTAAGTACTAGCTGATGCCCGCAGCTTCGCCCGATTGGTCAGATCCCCTGCAGCATCAGGATTGAGGACTTGGACTCCAAATTTTTTATGAAACAATGTCGCGAAGTTCCTCTATCGATTAAAAAAGAAATGACGCAAATCGGTTCAGAAATCTCGGAGATTTCGGTGTACATAGGTAGAAAAACACAACTCCCTTTTTGAAAGTCGGTTAAAAAAGTAGCCTATGTTACTCCCTGGTCAATTCTCTACTTGTCTGTGAAAATCCCGTCAAAATCGGTTCAGCCGTTCCCAAGATTAGCCTTTTCAAACAGACAGACAGACAGACAGACAGACAGACAGACAGACAGACAGACAAAAATTTTAAAAACGTGTGATTCAGTTATAGTATCGAGCAAACGTAGTGTGGGACGCCCTCCAGCACGATGGACCGACGATATAAAGCGGCTGGCGGGAAGTGGCTGGATGAGGAAGGCTGAGGACCGGGTGTGGTGGCGCTCTATAGGGAAGGCCTATGTCCAGCAGTGGACGTCCACAGGCTGACGATGATGATGATGATGATCGTTCAAATAACCATATGACCTTAATATGGGGTAGTTATTTCGAAATTACAGACAGACACACCTTTATCATATTATTATTAAGTATGGATTGGACAGTAAACACACCTCAGATCAGACCCTAGCAAAGAAATTACTCTTGTTCGGACCCTATAGAAGGAATTTCCTGCAATATAGGGTCGCCGAAGAAATGCGCGAGAGTTTGTGTATTGGGATTAATTCTCAGGGCCACGACTTTGTCGATAGAAATAGAATTAGAAAGATTAACTATTCAAACTACCTTAGGCCCGCTATCCACCTAAGCGGAGAGGAGAGGAGATGTGTACAGTCAACAAATAAAATTTTAAAAGATGACTTTTAAAAATTTAATTGTTGATTTTTTTTTTTCACGTCAACTACTTATTACATAGGGGTTGAATTATCAAAAATCCTTTTAGCTATCTGCATGCCAGCCCGAACTGTTCAGTAGTTTGAGTTGTACGTTGATAAATCAGTCAGTCAGTCAGTTTTTCTTTTATATTTAGAAAAAATTTATAGTAACTATTTACCAATTAGGATTATTATGCGTTTATGACAGTTGTGCACTATAATACCTTATTTTCCGCGTGATCGTCTAACCATCGATAAAATTGACTGTCGTGGCCGAAATTTGGACTTTAACAACAAAATGAGTGCCAAAAACTGCGTTCAATTTCGGGAACTTTTCGTATTTTAAGTATATACTAGTAGTAGTAGTGTAGGAGGTGAAGAAATAGGTGAATGAGGAAGGTGACGAATTTTTTGTATGGCGCCTGGGCGGGCTCTAGAAATAGCGTATGTATACTAGCATTCGACATAGTATATACAGACTTGGTTGGGTGGGATAAAATATATATATGTACGTTTTGTGTAATCAAATTTTTTTTTTAATTTTTAAACAAAGAACACGAACTATGTATTTAGTACCGCTTATAGGAAAAGGTCATAGCCCTGCAATGAAGCTAAGGAGCCCTTTAATATCGCAATATATCGAATTTTTCCTCCTACAGAAAAGCAATAGGCCGCGTGAAAGCTCAGGGGAAACCGAATTATGCACAATTGAATTTGCGGATTGCAAGACTAATAAAATAATATTAGCTTATGCCCGCAGCTTCGTCCGTGTGGACTATACAAATTTCAAAATTTAGCGGATGTCACGTCATAATATATGTACATACATGCCAAACAGCCCGATGCGTCCAGTAGTTTGAGCTGTACGTGAATATATCACTCAGTCAGTCAGTCAATGAGTCAGTCAGTCAGCTTCTCCACACACACACACACACATACACTTTTTAGGAACTTTTTGTTCCCACGGGATTCTTAAAAACCTAGGTTAATGCGGACGAAGTCTCGGGCATCATTCTAGTAGGTAATAACTAATACTTTACCCTATGGTATACGGGTTGCAAAGAGATATAAATAAATATTAGAATATTGTATGTGTACTTACTGTTATTTATACAGGCCTATATTTACTCGTTTATATTACACGAATATTCAAATTTTATTTATCAATGGTAATTAAAAACCATTCAACTGAATTTGTTTAAACATACTAGTATTTTATATTTATTTAGTTTACAGTATATTTAAAAGATTAATAATATTTGTGCAATTTTTATTTGTTGACCTTTACTAAATGTGTTTTGTTTGTGTATTTGTTGGTTTCATGCAGTGTCATGCTTTGGTTTAAATTTTAAAAATTTGCTTTTTATTTACCCAAGTGGTAAAGGCGCCGGGATAAAAGTCAAAAGTCAAAATCATTTATTCAAACTACTTAGGTACAATTGTACTCCTTTTGATGGTCGAAATTGTTAAATCTGTACGATATAGTGGTGATAATTAATTACGTTACTTAAAACTAAACCTACGAGGGTTCCAAACGCGCCCAAGCCTGAATCCTAAGTCTGATAACCTGGTAAAACTAGTAACAATAATGTGTGTCACAATTATCACTACCCATATAATTACCTATATTATTAATGCGAAAGTGTGTTTTAATTCAATTCAATTCAATTATCTTTATTGGGAATTTGGGTTTGTTTACGGTTCTGCAATATTCTACCTAACGGCATGCAACAACACAACCATGAATACAATCTAGTGTTATTATAATATTTTTACATATATACATATTTAGGAATTAATAAGTCTAGACTTGTCTAAGTATTCAAAGTACGTAAGTAGTATATTTGTTAGTTTTTTGGTTTGTCCTTCAATCACATCGCAACAGAGCAACGGAGCGACGTGATTTTTTGCATGGAGTGACATAGGCTACATCTTGACCCGGAAAAATCAAAGATTTTCTACGGGATTTTTGAAACCTAAATCCACTCGGACGAAGTCGCGGGCATCAGCTAGTTTATAAGCAAATGGTTTTTTCTTTCTTTCAAATTATTCGATTTGTCCCAGCCAAGAATGGAACCTGGGTCCTCCTACCGGTCACCACTGCGCCAGTAGGTCGTAGGTAGGCCGATCATCTTATTATTCATTCTGGATAGGTTCTTGTGATAAATGGATTCCATACAATTTAAACTTAGTTATTAGTTGGTAATAGTTCCAAGTTGATTTAGTGTCGCTATAGTTTCGAATTCAATTATCTAAGAACCACATAAATCAACGAGTTATTGATGACGACTAAAACTAATCTAATCTACCTGTGTTAACTATAATGACGTAAATTAAGACTGTTTCACGCCAGAGCAACATGCAGCAACAGGCCTTATGGTGGATGCGACGAGCCTGCCCGCAAAATTCAAATTTAACTTGATTTTTCGCAATTTGTAAACTAATAAAACAACGTCGGCTTATGGCATTTTAATTGCGACAATGGCAGTATTATCCTCACGGGTTTATATAAAACTCTTTACTTGAAAGGGTCCAGTTTAAGAAATTAGCTCTAGTATCGACTAATTTGTGAGATTAGTCGATACTAGAGGTAATTTAATTTAGGCGTTCGTAAAATGGTACGTTCGGCAGAAGCTGAAGGTATTTCTGAGTATCGACTGAAATTCGCGGTAGATACCTAGGTACTTATTTAATCTTTAGATTCTTCAGTATACCTATTATAACGATTTTGTTCATAACCCACAATAATAATTTTGTGGTGTAAGTACAATAAAGTATATTCATTCATACATTCAATAATATTGATAAAATACTCATAGCTTACGCTCGCGACTTGTCCGCGTGGACTACACAAATTTTAAACCGATATATTTTGACCGCCTCATGGGTTGACTTTTCAAAAATCCTTTCTTAGAGGATATCTACGCCATAATGCTGCATGGCTTTCATGCTAACCTAATCTTTTCAACCTAATCCGTCCAGTAGTTTGAGCTGTTAGTTGATAGATCAGTCAGTCAGTCAGTCAGCTTTTCCTTTTATAATATAGATGACCATGCCTTGTTCGTTACACTAAATAGCCCTGTGCGAATATACCTAGTTTCTTTACTAAACGTATTTTTAACCCGTATGCTACCACTGTGTTCCAGTAGATCAATGCTAGGTCCAAGATCACAAGATATCGTATATCGCTTACTCGCTGCGCCGCTCTGCCTACTGGTGTAGAGGCAGCATTGTTTTGTGAACAACTAGGATAAATAATAATTAAAGTCAAAGTCAAATCATCTATTCAAAATAGTTAAAATTATTCACTTTTTGATTGACATGTTGGATTTGTAAGATAATGATGTACCAGCAGTAATGGTGATAATTAATTATGTAAACTTAAAACTAAAGCTATGAGTTAGTAAAAATAGGTAGTTTAAGATTGGTATGAGGGGTAATTTCTCTTATCGCTGTGATAGCCAAGCGGTTAAGACATCCGCTTCCCATTCGGGAGGTAAAACACACACACACACGTACGCACGTTTCGTACGAAACGTTTTGCGTCATCATTCCTCATACGCATGGCTAAGGTTTTGAATAATCTTCCGCAATCTGTGTTTCCTACCAATTACAATCCGGGTATCTTTAAAACAAGAGAAAATAGGCAAATTGTAGGTAAACGCGTCCCATCTTAGACCACATCACCACTGTCCATCAGGTGTGATTGTGGTCAAGCGCTTGCCTATAGTGAATAAAAAAAAGGTCACAGGTTCGATCCCACGTAATGTTTAATTTGTATTGCTGTACGTTGGTTTGCGTTATGGTCATTGTATGAGAATTACATTTCTTTAAATAATATTGTTAATCGTATACCGGGACTAGCCCACCCACAACCCATTTAAGGTCACCCTACACCCTATGGCCTTGGCGTGCGACCACCCTATTCGTTGTATGTGGCAGCCCCATTATTCACATGCACTTTGTGATAGTACAAAGTCGGTGCAGTTTCTAATCAGTTTGTAATTAATTTATTCATTAGACCTTTCTACGGGATTGAAACTTCAATTGTACTTTAATTCAAACTAAGCATCTAATGCCAGGCACTTCCTTGCAATAAGTAAAAAAATGAAAATAAAAGTACATATAGGTTATATTTTAGGAACATATTGCGAAAATAAACTGCCAGTATGATGATAAATCGTCTGCCAATCCGCACTTGGCCAGTATCATTCTAGTTCTGAGAGAAACCCGTTCTCAGTAGTGAGCCGGCGATGGGTTGATGTTAATGATAATTAATTCTGAATTAAGTACGAGAAATTGTTACTCGTGCGAAGCGGCGCAGTCGCTTATAATAATACTAGCTGATGCCCGCGACTTCGTTCGCGTGGATGTAGGTTTTTTTAAGAATCCCGTGGGAACTCTTTGATTTTCCGGGATAAAAAGTAGCCTATGGTCTAATCCAGGATGTAATCTATCTACATTCTAAATTTCAGCCCAATCCGTCCAGTAGTTTTTGCGTGAAGGAGTAACAAACATACACACACACACACACACACACATACAAACTTTCGCCTTTATAATATTAAGTGGGATATAGTAAAAATTACTTGCAACAACTAGAAAATGGTAAATACAGTTCCTTTAGCTAAAACAAAGCCTTACTCCCGAGAAATCACTTGTATACAGAGTACTATAATAGAGAAAATCCTAAAATCCCAGATAATTAAACTTCCGGGAAGTGGTGGTCTCTGAAATGGAAACCTCAAGGAAACGGGGTTAGAAGGTTATTTTAAGGAAAATAAACTTTATGGTAATCTCTCTGATAAACTGGGTTGAGTACGCGACTCCAGCTGTGCTCCATTTTTCTAATACAGTTTATTCATTCTGTGTTTATTCTTAGATATAACAATAATTCTTCTGTGTTTATTCTTAGATATAACAATAATTCTTCTGTGTTTATTCTTAGATATAACAATAATTCTTTTGCAGAATAATAATTTTGCAGCTTCTTTATTGGATAACAGAGTATCTAGTGTAAGTACCACAATATCCATACTCCATATCCATCACACTAATATTATAAAGGAGAAAGTTTGTATGTGTGTGTGTATGTTTATTACTCCTTCACGCAATAACTACTGGACGGATTGGGCTGAAATTTATAATGGACCCTAATACCCTGGATTAGCACATAGGCTACTTTTTATTCCGGAAAATTAAAGAGTTCCCACGGGAATTTTAAAAAACCTACATCCACGCGAACTATCGCGGGTATCAGCTAGTACTTAATATTATAAATGCGAAAGTGTGTCTGTCTGTCTGTTCGTCTGCTAGTTTTCATGACCCACCAGTTTAACCGATTTTGATGTGGTACAGAGTTAGCTTACATCCCGGGACGGGCATAGGCTACTTTTCATTCCGGAAAATCAAAGAGTTCGCACGGTATTCTTAAAGGCCCAACAATTTTACCATTGATATGAAATTTGGTGCAGGTAGATTACGCCCCAAAAATTCACTTTGACATCTTTTATCCCGGAAAAGCAAAGAGTTCCTACGGGATTTTTAAAAACCTAAATCCACGTTGGAGTCGCGGGTATTATCTAGTGTAGAATATAATGTAATTATAGGATAAGTACGTCAAAAAATGTCTGTGAAAATATCCAATACCTCGATTGGGTGTAACTACTTATATTAATTGTCATTATGCGATTTATGCTGGAGCATTATCTAAGTGAGGTAAGTTTTTCAATGCAATGTTTTAAGCACTTGTAACTGATAATAGGTCTTTAACAGGGCTCTCTCCGTCACTCGTTTCATACAATTGTAGTTCCAATTTAATTTGAATATCAAGCAACCAAAGTCCATAAAATTTTGCAGACATATTCTAGAAACTAATAAATGTGTCTGTGGTGTTTTAAATTTTTCTAAAAATATGTAATTTTAAAATTACAGGGGCTTAAAGATTTGTATGAAATTTTTTAAGACCGCGTAACTTTGAAACCGAATATTTTAACAGAAATCTGGAAAACCACAGACATAGATATTAGTTTCTGGAATATGTCTGCAAAATTTCATGGACTTTGGTTGCTTAATATTCAAATGAAATTGGAACTACGATTGTATGAAACGAGTGACGGAGAGAGCCCTCTTAACAATCCAGCAACTCGTTTGATGTCCTTTGTCCAGTTTTAACGCTGCGCTTTCCAGTGATTACAATGGTACACCATTAAAACAACGGCTCAAATGTAAACGGTATCAAATAATCGCTGTAACGCGAACTTGAGACGGCCGGGGAAATTGATTGCGGGCCGCGATTTAATCCCCGCGCCCAAAGCCGTGATCATTGCAGAGGAAACGTTGCTGTGTGGTACAAGGCACGAACGGAAGCTAGAATAGATTTTTCCGCCACAGTATACACTAGCTGAAGCCCGCGACTTCATCCGCGTGGATTTAGGTTTTTTGATTTTCCGGTATAAAAAGTGCCTAGGCTAAAAGCATATGTGCTAATCCAGGATATTAGCTATCTCCATTCCAAATTTCAGCCAAAAACGTTCAGTAATTATTGCGTGAAAGAATAACAAACATACACACACACACACATACACACAAACTTTCACCTTTATAACATTAGTATCACACTAATGTCATCATCATCGTTAGTCGATCGACATCCACACATAGATCTATCATAGATCTCTTGTAGGGACTTCCACACGCCACGGTCTTGGCCCCAGCCATCAAGCGGCTTCCTGCTACGCCCAAAAGCTGTTTCATCTAATAGAATGAATGAATGAATGAATAAATGTTTTTAGATATAAAATACAGCGCATGCGTCTGTCAGAAACTCATAACTAACTACTGAAGAAATGCACATGCATTTTAATAATGTAATTGAGTAAAACATAATGAAAATCAGCACTGAAATTTTGAGGACAGTAAGTAATGTTTTTATGTAGATACCTTAAGCAGCTGATACCCACAAATTGGACGTCAACACAGGCTAGCGGATACTATGAATACGTCAACAGGGCTCTACCCGTCACTTACTCCATACAATCGTAGTCCCAATTTCATTTGAATACTAAGCAACAAAAGTCCATGTTTTGCAGACATATTCTAGAAACTAATATCTGTGCCTGTGGTGTTTTAGATTTTTCTAAAAATATGTAGTTTCAAAATTACAGGGGCTCAATGATTTGTATGTGAATTTTTAAGACCGTGTAACTTTGAAACCACAGGCATGGACATTAGTTCCCGGAACGTTTCTACAAAATTCTATTGAGTATGATTGTTTAGTATTCCAATGAGAGTCGGACTACGTTTGTATGTAGCGTACATACTACTGACGGAGAGTACATACTAACCATACCACACATTTTGTTTCTCAGAAAGCAATTAAGTTAAGGCAGTCTGGCAGCCCTGGAATATTGCTCTAGAATACTAAGCTCTCGTAAGCTATAATAGCAATTTTTTTTTTTCAATGACTGAATTCTCTCGTGGCTCAGACTGAGGGTGAAATCATCGCGGACATAACGATACATCTCACAGCGGGCGGGAGTCCACGAAATTCACGGCTAATGACATTGTTCCTGCGACGACTGGTTCGCTGGGTAGGGTGACTACTTTTAGATTTCCTTGCCGGCTCTTCGCAGTAGAAATTACTTTCCGAACCGGCAGAAGTCTAGACTCTTGCCTAATAGGGGAGTTACTTTGGTAAGGACAAGACAAGCAGGCCGGCTTTTCAAAAGCAATAGAAAATAAAGTTATTTCATTTGTTTCATATACCTAAACATTTTATATTACTTTTCTTTTTCCGTTTCTGCAATCATCATCAACATTATCAACTGATAAACGTCCACAGCTAGACATAGGTCTCCTGTAGAGACTTCTAGGACTTCCACTCAGCACGGTGTTACGCCGTCTATATCCAGCGGCTTCTTGCAACTCATTTGATCTGCCCACCTAGTGGAGTCTTGCAATGCTGCGCTTTTCGGCCACCATTCTAATGATTCTAACACATTGGGACTCCATTGTTGCCCCATGGCATTGCCGCTACGCAATATAAATACTTACACACTTTGAAAATTTCAACTCTACATATTACAGGGCAAACCAACAAATTCCTCAAAGGCCGGTAACGCATCGGCGGTACCTCTGGTGCTGCAAACGTTCTCGTTACCCACCTGCTCGTTTGCTCGCTATTTTTTATTTAAAAAAAAAAATTAGATACGCTTCATTAGATACAGCCCGCTGACAGACAGATGGACGAACAGCGGATTCAGAGGCTTAGTAATAACATCCCGCTGGTACTCTTCGGATACGGAACCCTAAAAAGGCGTATAACTGGTATGTGCTCGTGGTAGCCGCGTATCACATTTAATGAAATTCCATTAAAAATGGAAGGCACAGCCACCCCAATGCCACCTCATTCCAACTAACCAATTGGAAATATATTCCACAAATGTCGCGTGGAATCCGCGCCCCTATCACTAATGGAAATTCCAGCTTTTGCTTTTTGTTACAAGACAAACGAATGTAGGTACCTAACACATTTAGGGGTTACTATGAAATTAAGGATATTCGATAAACATTCGCAGATTTTCGCAATGTGAAAAACATGTACCTACACCAGTAAATAATACCAGTCAAGGGCGAGTCAGACTCGCACATGACTGGTTCCGTATGATCGTATTTTTAATGGTTTTTAGGGATCCATACCTCAAAACGAAAAAAGGAACCTTTATAGAATCACTTTAGGGGACTTGCCGTTGACCTAGAATCACTGGCAGGCAGGTAGGTTTCATAGCACAAGTACAGGAATAAATCTGAAAACCACGAATTTATGGTTACATTATTAAAAAAAATTAAAATGTGTTTCAATTTTCAAAGTAAGATAACTATACCAAGTGAGGTATCATATGAAAGGGCTTTACCTGTACATTCTAAAACAGATATTTATTTATTTATATGTATAATAGTTTTTGATTTATTGTGCAAAATGTTGGAAAAAATACGGAACCCTCAGTACGCGAGTCTGACTCGCACTTGGTTGATTTTTACTATTATAATAACATGTCTGTACAATTCAAAAGATCTTGTAATGACCTACTTAAACAAAGCTTTCCTGTTTTGAATTGTAATTTATTACGGCCCTTAGAAATTTAATTTTACATAATTATTACGTTCTGAAATACTGAGAAAATTGAGCTTACTTCACGAATCTAAATTAATGGTGGCCGAACAAGTAAATTCAATATTCAGAGGCGGTGGGCGGTAAGCTGGGATGATACATGGCCTTGTTAATTAGAGTTTACGCCGATTCCTTGCGGCGATCCAAGATACCACTAATAATATCTATAACTAGCTTATATAGAAATGCGGTGGATATTCAGGTGGCTAGTGCAATATCTACTTTATTGCCTAGTGCAGGATGGCAAACCTTTGTTGCCTAGTACGGGGATGGCAAATCTGTATTGCCTAGTACAGGGATGGCAAACTTTGTTGCCTAGTACGGGGATGGCAAACCTGTATTGCCTAGTACGGGGATGGCAAACCTGTATTGCCTAGTACGGGGATGGCAAACCTGTATTGCCTAGTACAGGGATGGCAACCCTGTATTGCCTAGTGCAAGGATGGCGAATTTTTATTGCCTAGTGCAGGATGGCAAACCTTTATTGCCTAGTACAGGGATGGCAAACCTTTATTGCCTAGTACAGGGATGGCAAACCTTTATTACTCGTTATTGCCCTATCCCCGCTGTACCATATTGCAGATTATAGACTTTCTAGAAGATAGGTAAAATTGGTCAAAGTAAGGGTAAAATTTACGGTCCCCAATTAAGCAAATTGAATTTTCAAAGGAGGCCCAAGGATAAACTACAATGACGTACGACCTTGTTAATTGGAGCTAGTCGACACCTTGCGGCGTGCCCGACTGAAATAATAAAATGTATAAATATATAATACAGAGAGGATGCCTCTACGGTCGTTAAAATGCATAAATTTTAAACTCACTCGCCATTATAGCTCTAATCGTGTGTCAACTGTCATGCAGATATGACATGTATTTGGCATGCTGACAGCTATTATGACGTAGACATCTGCTAAGAAAACACTTTTTTTAAAACTATATAGACTAGCGCTTGGCTTCAGTCAGACCTGCTAGCAAGTGATGATGCAGCCTAAGATGGAGTGCGCTTGCCTAGAAGTTACCTATTCACTCTTGGCTTGAAGGTACCCATACTAAAAGTGGAAGGGAAAACTGACGTCGGAAGGGCGTTCCATATCCTAGCGGGAAACGAGGAAGCAAATCGCTTCGTACGTGTATTTTTGAAAATTCAATCTCTAAAGGTGACGAAGAGGGTTTATTTGTGTAGTCCTCGCGGAAGACGTCGCGGGTCTAAGCTAGTCACATATAAGGCAGTATCTACTCTGTAATTAATGCTATTGTGTGAACTGAGCAAGTTTGCTTACTCCGGGCTTCGGACGTCCGGCCAACTGGCGAGATAACACGAACTTACTGACTTAGTTACACTGTGGCCGACTTGAGCATCGCCCGAGTTATACAGGGTGTAACCAAAACGCTAGCAAAAACTTATTTTATGCCACTTTTAATAGAAGTTGCCTATTCACTCTTAACCTTCAAGTTAAGAGTGAGTAGGCAACTTCTAGGCAGACGCGCTCCATCTTAGGCTGCATCATCACTTGCTAGCAGGTCTGATTGCAGCCAATCGCTAGTCTATATAATTTTTTGACGTGAAAACGTCTTATAAAAGAGCCGGCTGCACGCACGAAAAAACATGATGCATGTTATGCATGTCATGCATGTCATGCGGCGTTACCTCGCTCTGAGGCGTTCCATGTAAGGCTTGAAGTGCAAGCGAGAGCGCGGAACGAGCGACAAAGAAGCACAATCGGCCTTTGTTGTCATGTTCAACTATCGTCAGTAAACCGACTTTACAGACAACCAATTTTTTTTAAATATATTACCTAAACACTATCTAATGCCAAAAACCTTAATAATTTTTTTTTAATTAATTGCAAAATTGTATAGGTATGTACTATGTACTATGTACAATGGGTCTTAAATTTATAAATGTCCAGTTACAATTTGTCATGCAATGGTGCGCAAGTTTCACAAGTTCCATTTTTATTTAAACACACGCGAGGTGAAAATATATAAACATTAAAATTATGCCAAAGAATATAGTCTAGAAATTGTCTTATTTACATGTTAATATTAATATTTAAAGAAAAATAGTAAAAGTAAGTTAAAATCAAATAAATTGCCTTATTTTGTAGTTTTTGTGATTTAGTATTTTTCAAACCCGCAATGTATAGCATGCAAAATTCGAGTCAATGCCCCACCGCGGCATTTTCGCATTTTTTTTTTGGTATCTTACCAGTTATTATCAGTACTATCACCTGTTTTTGTTATTGGCGTTTTGGTACACCCTGTATTGTTTGGGTATCTAATGACTTGGAATTATATCACTACCCATAATGCGAAAGTATGTTTGTTTGTTCTTCAACCACGCCGCAACGGAGCGGAGCGGATGTCTTTTACAAACTGAAATTCAAAACTGCTCTCCTGGGAGTTGAACCCGGGACCTCCCAGTTATTGAACCACAGCGCTCATAACTGTGCTGGGAAGGTGTCCGCGTGGATTTAGATTTTATTAAATCCCGAGAGAACATATTTTTTTGATGTTTTGGGATAAAAAGTAATTTATGTCCGTCTTCGGGATACAAGCTATCTCTGTATAGTAGAAATGTTTTGTGAAAAAAAAGTAGTAAAACGACAGACAGATACTCATTAGGTACACACTTTCGCATTTGTAATGATTGAGCGTGGATATACTTAGACTACAAATTAGGCATCTTTTGAAAATATAAAATTCATTTTTTGTTCACTTAGGTACTCTCCGCCCAACAATAAGTACTTCCAAAAACAATGATTTAAAATTCAATCCCAGTTTATTTAATCACAGTATCCCAGTGAAATATTAAGCAGTCCAGTCGATTAGGTCGGGCAATCTATTGCCAATACTAAATCCTGGGAAAAAAGAAACGAATCCAATTTTAAGATGGCCCCGGAAACGAGGTTGGTTCCACTTAGCTCCTCAGATTCCCAACCCAGCCACAGTTTTTTAAAATAAACGAGCAGGTGGGTCACCTGATGTTAAGTGATTACCGCCGCCCGTGAACATTCGCAGCACCAGAGGAACTGCGTATATTTTGCCGGCCTTTCTGGAATTTGTTGTTCCACCCCTTGAATGATCCCACTTTGAAACCTAATGGGAGCATTGCCGAAGGAAGTTGGTTCCACATTTGCATGAACGTGGAGAAAAATGATCTGGCACCACGGACGGTCGCCGTGCACCAGGCACCCAGGTGGTGACGGTGGTGAGGTGGTAAGTACACCAAGGAATAACATAAGACGAAGTACAATGCAGTTAATACAAAAATGAATTTCTGTTCCTCCTTTTCAATTTACAAAGTAGTCTCCAACACAAATCAACACACATCCCGCCGTGCTACTGCAAAGTTCCCGGCTTGTTATTTGTTGCTATAACTCCCCACACAAGTTCCAATACAAACTGAAAGAAAAGTACGTGAAAATCTCCAACAACACCGATTGACTGATTTTGCAGTAATTTATAACTAGTTTTATTAGTTGTTCAGAGAAATAATGTATTCAGTTGATGCAACTTCGTCTGCTGGATTTAGGGTTTTTTAAATCCCGTGGGAACTCTGATTTCCGGGATAAAAATTAGTCGTGTCCGGGATGCTAACCCGGCGTAAATAAATACATAGTTGTTACTATGGTTATTTATGGTTTACTAGCTTGCCCGTGAGACCCAAAACTTCGTCCGCATTAATGTAGATTTCTATTATACCAGGGGAACACTGATTTTCCGGGATAAAAAGTAACCTATGTCACTCTCTAGTCTTTAACTATAACCATGCAAAAAATAATGCCGATCCATTGCGAGGTTATCGAAGAACAAGTGTTTCACAAAACAACGGATTTCAATAGGTTAGCACAAGATGGATGTGAGAAAGGATCTAGGGACCCATCGCATTATCATCCTTAGAAAAATTCTTGCATTGTGAGATTAATGGAAAGAGGTCACAACCCTCAGCAATGGCTAATACAATGCAGGAAGGGAGAGAATCATACAATGAGACACAAAGGGAAGAAACCCCCTAACCGAGCCGATCATCCCTCATTGGCGTATAATTGAAATAATCATAAATTAAATAAACTGCGTCCAAAGAATATAAAAGCTTGCGCTCTGAATTGAAAACCATTTTCATTAGACTAATGCTATGCGACGTTTATGTGCAACTTAAACCTCGTCTACCACTGCAAAAGCGACGCGATTCTTAGCTATACATACTCGAATTCGGTTTTATGCTGGCAATAAACGGACTTGACGGCGGCGCGGCGTCCAGGCAACTGATAGCCATAGGTACAACGTTTTTACTAAACGCTCCATCAAGTCTGCTGCAAACTTGACCGGTAAACTTAATAGTGTATGGCCAGTGTAAGATTCTCTAAAATATCAAAAAAAGCACGTTTCCAGCATCCTGGAGTCCTACATTAACTATGGGTTTCAAATAAACAGACTATCGGTAAGGTGATTACTTGAATACCCATGGAACTAGGAATCAAGTTTGCTTATTACTAAGCCATCAGATCAGTGCAATTACTAGCGACAAAAATTATTGTTTGACGAGTCAAAAAAGCTGTTGGATTTTTCAAGAAATTTTCAAAAGCAACTTGTTGACAAATTGACGATGATACGGTCTGTCCAATGGGTACAGAGAACAAACCATTATTGGTCAACATTCGAACCCGACACGTATGTGATATGAACGCCCACCCTCCTTCCACTAAAGAAGCAGGAAAAGCAAGCAATACACACCACCAACACACATCACCATACCACTTTTCTAGAACACACGCAACGTACGTTTCACTCGGACACTGGAGCATCCATCAAGAGACGCAGACTCCACAATGCATATTATCTGACACATTTATGATAGGAATTTCAAAATTTTTATAGTGTAACGGTTGCATTGCGACGCTACATTTTTTACATTTCAATAGTTTTGATGCGATATAGATTAGCTCAAAGGATTAGCAAGCTGAAGTGGCAACGGGCAGGTCATGTCTGGCGTAGAACCGACGGCCGATGGGGCAGAGGTGTTCTGGAGTTGACACCGCGTACCGGTAAGCGCAGTGTGGGACGACCTCCAGCTCGCTGGACCGATAACCTGAAGAAGGTGGCGAGGAGCGGGTGGATGAGGAAGGCGGAGGACCGTGTTTAGTGGCGCGCTCTTGGAAAGGCCTATGTCCAGCAGTGGAAGCATGCAGGCTGATGGAATGGAAAAAAAATAGATTAGCTGAGTGCCTTCACTGGACAACCGGCCTATAGCCACAAACGATCAGAGAAAATAGAATGGAGCTTAAACGAGATTCAGCGTTGAAATCGTTCGCGTTCACAGCGGCCTTGTGATGTGGAACTTTGTCTGTCCAATGGGTACAGACAGACCATTGTTGGTCGATTTTCGAACCTATTCTATTCCACTTATTATTTTTAAAAACAGGTCAAGCGCGAGACGGGCCTTGCTTTTATAGGGTTCCGTACATAATTATGAACATCATAATATTTTGGGTGTATGAAATATTTCTTTTCCAAGCTACAACATTGCAGAAAACCGTGAAAGAAAACTCCAAACAATGTTCAGCTTAAAAACTATTTCATAAATCGTTGTTTTCAGTATTTATTGTTTAAATACAGTATATATGGTACATAATTTACCGAAATTTCATATTCCTAACTGATTAATTTTTTGAGATAGCCTTCGTCACAAAAATAGTCTAAAACTGACAACTTTGACGGTCCCCAATTTCTTTATTTTTTGAGATAAAAAAAATAACACGAAAATAAATTCGTACTCAACTCAAACCACAAATGTTAAAACCATTAAATTATTGTTTAATGGTTTTCCTCAAACACCTGTACAAATCAGTAAGTTCCACGTATAGTACAAAACCCAAGTTTTCCAAATTGAAACCTGTGAAAATAAAAACTGAAAACTTAATCAATTAGTCAATAGCTCACAGCAGGTCGGAAAACTGTAAAGTCCACACTTTATAGCCAATCAAAGCGGGAATGTTTGCGGAGCGCGAGCTGGCAACACTAATTTACTGCCGCTGCGGAATATCGATGCATATTTTTGACGCTGGCAACACCGTGATTTGTGGGGGTATAACGCCTGGCGCACATGCATGCATTTTTAATTGATCCATTCATACGAAAGGAAAAATGAATGAAACACAAGTTTATAAGTAAGTTAATATATTTTTGCCTTTTTTTTATTGCGTGATAGGTTTGTGATTGACGACTATATTGCTTATAGCGACCCGCCCCCGCTTCGCGCGGGTGGACATTTATTTTTTCTATTTTTCGGGATAAAATATAGCCTATATGAATTCGGAAGAATCCCTCTAAGTAATGGTAAAAGAAATTTTGAAATCGGTCCAGTAGTTTTTGAGCCTATTCAATACAAACATACAAACATACAAAGGTTTCCTCTTTAAAATATTAGTATAGAAAAGCGTTCTGTTACGATGCCGTGTAGAAATCAAAGGGGAGTGGGTTTAATAAAAACTGCCGTACCCCTTCCAGGTTAGCTCGCTTCCATCTTAGACTGCATCACCACTTAACACCAGGTGAGTTTACAGCTACTCTACCAAAATTAACAATCAAAATCAGTCAAGTGTGAGTCGGACTCACACAAAGGGTTCCGTAGGATCGACCAAGAAACAACACTTTTATTTTATTTTTCAATTTTCATAGTGGCCATTTTGAATTGATTATGAAGTGTTTATTGTCATAGCGGCAATAGAAATACACAGTCTGCGAAAATTTCAACTCTACACCGGCTCTCCACCAATTACAGTTCACAAGATACAGCTTCTGACAGACAGACGGATGGACAGGAAGCTTAGTAATAGGGTCCCGTTGACACGTGCACGAAACCCTAAAAACACTAGATAGTAAAGCTTGTAATAGTAGAGAAGATAATAGAAGTGGTAGACTCACTTGACGATTCAAAATCACTTGTAAAAGGTTATTTGAAATCTTTCTATTTCTATTTAATAGAAGATAGAGATATCAAGATGAAATAGCTTGTTTCGACCCGAAACTACTAGTTAAGCACTTGAGATCGTCTTACAAGGAAAAGGCGAGGCTACAAACTATATATTTTCTGCTTGCTGTGACACAACTCACAACTCACAACACAATAGGTAGATATACCTAGTGTTTCTATCCATAGAATAGAATATAAATCATATGTTTTACTCGTAGTTCAAACAAACTTTTAAAATGCCTTCGGATCGTCAGAACAATTTACCACTAGTTCGGAATGCCGTTCGTATCGAGAAGAACTAGCAAGAAACTCGGCGGCTGACCTTTTCAATTAATGTTCGGTATTGAACCATACGACGCACCAGAAACACAAAGAGTTCTCCTCCCGGGAGTCCCCATTCGAGGACTGTTTTACATCGGACGACAGACAGCTGGGATCCCATTTACAAAAGCCATTTGGCTGGAAGCCAGCCAGCCAGCCGTAAGCCATCCAGCCAACCAGCCAGCCGTAAGCCATCTAGCCAGCCAGCCAGCTGAGAGGGGGCTACCCCACGCTAAAAAAAAAGTTTAGGGTGTATACACACCCTAACCTAACCCAGCGATAAATATAAATCTTCACGCGTGATTCGCGAATGTGCTCACAGCTCTATTTGTCACAGCCGGAATGCCCATTAGAATTTTTTTTCTGCACAATTTTTTCCCATCTGACCTCAGCCATCGCACCATTCTTTTTTGTGTTTCGCATACAATCGGTCTGTTATCATTTTTTAAGGTTTTCGGATATCGAGATCATTTCGTTGTCTGTCCATCTGTCTGTCTGTTAAGACCCGTAAGAGAATCAAAACCCACTTATTTGCCGGGTATCAATGTCTTATAGTACAAATAAAGGGGAAAATCTGAAAACTGAAAATCTGAATTTGTGGTAAGGTAAGTAAAAATTAAAAGTGTTATCACACTATCACACTAATATTATAGAGACGAAAGTTTGTATGTGTGTGTGTGTGTGTGTGTATATATTTGTTACTCCTTCACGCAAAAACTACTGGACGGATTGGGCTGAAATTTAGAATGGAGATAGATTATACCCTGGATTAGCACATAGGCTACTTTTTATCCCGGAAAATCAAAGGGTTCCCACGGGAATTTTAAAAAACCTGCATCCACGCGAACGAAGTCGCGGGTATCAGCTAGTTTCTTATAAATGACTAGCTGACGCCCGCTACTTCGTCCGCGTGGATTTAGGTTTTTCGAAATCCCGCGGGAATTCTTTGGTTTTCCGGGATAAAAAGTAGCCTATGTGCTAATCCAGGATATTATCTATCTCCATTCCGAATTTCAGCCAAATCCGTCCAGTGGTTTTTGCGTGAAGAAGTAACAAACATACACACACACACACACACATACAAACTTTCGCCTTTATTATACCTCATTGCTTCGTCCTTTGAGATTAGGTATACATTGTAGTAATACGTCAAAGTATTGCCTTTCTACCACTTATTTGAAAGCAGAAAATCTGCCCTTCTATTTTTTGTATTTTTTGTTGGTACCACTGGAGCGTTCCCATCTCATTCGCGTTTTAGTGCCTCGCCGATCACCACGTTATTCAAGTTTTAAAAAACGTTACAAAAGCGTAGTCACCAAAACGATAGTGATTTATTTATTTGTTACATATTTTTATGTTATAAGGTTTTATTATAATAGTGTCTGGTGATATGATATCACTATGCAATTAATGTTTTGTACATTGCGATGTTACCTTGACATATGACAACATGGCGATGTTACTTTCACGTGATTTGGAATTCCGGACCATAAGGTATTTCAGTGAAGACGTGTTACCTAATTCTAAACATATTATGAATAGCTTCTGGGACTGTTTACGAATCAAACTAGTGATATGATATATATGATACGTCACTTGGAATCCCGAAATAAAAAGGTATTTACAGTGAAATGTTGCCTACTTCTAAGGATATTGTAAAAAGTTGCTAGGATTATTTCCGTATCACACTAATAAAATACGACATTACTTTCCTATTGTGTTGTGTACATCTTGTGGGGATGTGACCTTCACATCAATTAGAATCCCGGAACATGAAGGTGTTTACAGTGAAATGTTATTTTATTTCTTAGGATATTGTGAATAGTTGCAAGGACTATTTCCGTATCACACTGAGAATATGACATCACTTTCCTATTGTGTTGTGTACATCTTGTGGGGATGTGACCTTCACGTTAATTGGAATCCCGGAACATGAAGGTATTTAACAGTGAAATGCTGATATTGTGAATAGTTGCTAGAACTATTTCCGTGTCACACTGGTGATAATATGACATCACTTTCCAATAGTGCTGTGTACATCTTATGGGGATGTAACCTTCACGTCATTTGGAAGCCCAGACCATGAAGGTATTTACAGTAAAACATTACCTATTACTAATGATATTGTGAATAGTTGTTAGGACTATTTCCGTATCAGACTAATGGAATGATATCAATTTCCAATCGGTGTTGTGTACATCTCATGGGGATGTTACCTTCACATCATTTGAAATTCCGAAAGCTTTGAAAATATTATCGTGATGGAATACATTTAAAAAGGAATATTATTACCTTTACTTTGATTATTATTTGTGAATGAAATGTGTCTACATGAATCATGAGATATCAAGTGCTATTATCGAGTAAAAATGAGATCATTTGAGATTTACGCATATTAAATACCTTCTTCATACCTTCATATAGTTTATACATTTATGTTGCGGTCTTCTAATAAGGATGTACCCTTTCGCTACTGATAGAAAAGTTAAGGGTAGATGGTTTAAAATACCTACACTTTTTTGTTAATAAATTATTATAATACCATTGTACAGACGGATTACAACTCGAACCCGAGTTAGTGCCAATGATTGTTGTCGAAACGCAGCCAAGCACGTCAACCATAAAATTAAGCCATCGTCAAGAAAAATCTAGTCTTCGCTTCGCTTTATCGGATATGCTCATGAGGAAGCTCTCACTCATTTTTTCTCTTTAGAATAAAGTGATCAGTCCGTAAATTAATTATTATTAAAGATCCAGCCAGACTGATGTGCGATACCCTGCACAACGAATCTATGACAAGAAAAAACTTCATATTCTTTTTTAATAAAGAAAAATATTAAAGATCAGCTCATACAGAAATAGACTGTGTCTTATACAGCGTGAAGCTAGCCGATACATTCGGGCTTGTAATATTATGATCCGGTGCCAAGATATGAATAATCCCACCCGCAAGAAAACCTCCTGCAACGCAGAAGCCGACACCGGCTCCTATCCAGACTTTAAACCAGGAGCATCCGCTCCCGGCAATACAACAAGCGAGAGCAACGATTATATACGAAGTACGAACCCACGAAGTCACCGCGCTCACGGCAGCTGTGACAGTCACCAGGCCACCAGTCACTGTGGCAGTGTCACCGGGGACCCTCGTCGCTGCACCCGGTACGTTCCGCAGGAACGTTCATTCTACTTTTAGGACTAATGGCAATTAATTAATGACCCAGTCATACTATTGTGGGTAAGAGGATACGGGATTCCATTTCTAAAACCAGTATCTTAATCTCACGACCCAGCATGCCTCCTATCATCTGAATATAATATCATAGACTTTATGTTTAGTGAAGTTATACTTATCACAATGTGATTCGTGTGAAGGATCGTTTCCTTCTTTTCATTTTTTATTATAAATCCAATGGAAATAACAGACTTATAATAAGTCTAAAATTCTTAAACGAGTGGGTGCTTACATAACAACATTAAGGTCAATTACAACTACATCAATGAATAGTTGGATGGCCACGTTAGATTTATTTCTTAGGAGTTATAAAAGATTTTACTACCTATCTATAGAAAGTATCTACGATTTAAAATGAACGAGAATTATTCCAATTTAATGGTTTACTATTTTGGTCTGAATATACTTTCCGCCTCTCGTCTTTACAAAACTACGAGTACTAAAGCCGGTGATTTATGTATTTACTCAGATTTTTGGGTTACTTGTCAACTAGGTATATACATAACATATATTTACAAGATATAGTTGATTTTTAAAAGTTATCAGGGTTATCTAAAATTATTTTACAAACAATAAATACTTTAGAGTTCTTAAGATTTATCATCAATGTAAAAAAGAGCTGTACAGCCCGAGTACCTACTGTGCGCAAATATTGCAATTACCTGATTAAAAAAAAAAAAAAATACGTTGACCCGTCTGAAGAAAAATGATATTTAATCAATCAAGAGCTAAATTTACATACAAAACTCGTTGTTAATGACTTACTGCGACTTGCCCGCGATTTAGTAAGTAGATACGGTACACCTACAAAAACGGACAGAAAGATGTTTTAAATATCTTGTTGTGTTAATGCAAATCACTAAGATAGCTCAGCATTGACACATCAGCATTCAGCACAGTCTTTGCAGGATTATTTACATAATGGTAAAAATCTATCGAAGTGACAGTCAATCCTATTTGACAAAATAGACTGTCTAGAATTTTTTTTTTTCGGATGCTAACGATATAGGGTAGGGGCGACACGCTGTGAGAAGACCACCGATGGCCAGTGGATTCTGAGTTTAGTTTTGAATCTGTCAAACATATGAAGTAGCTAAAATTACTGACTGTTTTTTTTTTGGACTTTCAGGTTTTCAGAAAATGGAATCTATAAAAAAAAAAGGCATTTTATTGCGTACGACAATAAAGTGCTCTCTTTCCTATTTAACTATATAGATGGAGTTAGATGTCCACTTCTTACGAGAATATCAAAATCTATAATTATGCTGTGAAGCTCACAGGAGATTTGTGTTCGCTTCATACATTAGTTTAAAAAACAACGAAATGCGGAGTCACGACGATCTTATCAAGGGAAACGGGAACTAGAAGAACATGTATTTAAATAAATAGTACCAGCCTTAGGGCAACCACATGTTGGTTTTTTTTTTGCATCAAAAAAAAAAAAAAAACCCCTGGTTTCCACCATTTCAGAGCCTTCTCTGTTCGGTTCTAAATTCAATTTAGACATAATGATAATGCATTATCTGTTTCAGCCACCCTGTTGATTGCATATTATGTTGGTTGCATGGAAGTTATCAAGACGGTACTATTAGGTAGAGAGGAGCGTAGCACCGTCATCTTTGTATATATTATGATCAACTTCGCAAGATGGTGTTGGGTTAGTTTTTTGTAAAAAAAAAAAAAAATAGGCGCACACGACAGAACGAACTCTGTGTCCTGAAATAAAGGTATATTGTATATTATGAAGCGTCAACTCCGATGAAAATGTCTATCTGAATTAGCCGGTCAGGCTATAAGCTTGATGGGTTCATAAAACACAGCCATGGCTCAGCTCTATCGTTGATCCTAGGTTCGAGAGTAACGTCTGTTTTTTCATCGTCCTCCAGTCCCAAGATTTGATGTTGTTACACCATGAGATCTGTTCATAGTTTTAGAATTTTTGTTAATTGGAATCCAAATAACAATTTGAATTTAGAATATTTGATTAACGTCACATTACTCATGCTGGTATAATTACACATAAGGTGCAAACCATATTTTGAAAATTAATTTAGATACGTAGTGTAATTGTTAATAATAATATTAATTTAACAAACATCAGTCGCAATACATGACCTAACAAGATCGTCATACCCAGATTCAGCTCAACCTTGCCTAAATGTTCCTTTCTAATAAACATTCACCGAAGATAACTTTATCCAGCAGAAACATTGTTAGAATACATCGATAGAATGTAACCCCTACAAATTTAAAAAAAAAAATGCCCCATTACAATAGTAAGATTTAAGAGTCCGCATAAATCGGTATCTACGAACAGTATCAGTCAGTGGATAAAAATATAATACTTCTATATTTTTTTTTTTCGCTTATTCCGTCAGGCATGCAGCTACCTCCGCAGCTCACAGTAAAGGTATCAATATTGATATACCTAATACGAAATACAGCGGCCTTAGCGTGGGCAACTCTATGCTGTGTGCCAGAGTTTATCGTAGAGGTATTCAATGTGATCAATATAATCAGATTGCTCTATCACTCCTATTATTTATTATTATTTATTATTCATAAATCAATCTGGAACACTGAGCAGCTGATTAAAATTTATTTTAAGTAAAATAAATTTGAATCAGCAGCTTTAAAAGTATTTTATTTTTACTTATAATACAGTGATTATAAAAATCACTAAGTATCTACTTAAATACGGATGAAGTAACCGTAATTATGATAATATCTTTTATTTATTTTTGGCTTTATTTTGCTTGTCAAAATTGATAATATAAATACAATATTATTAAACCTAGAAGTGTTTTAATATTTCACTATCTTTCAAAATCTACAATGTATACCTAATCTCAAAGGACGAAGCAATGAGGTATAATTGATGATTAAACGAACTTACCTGAAGTGAAGTTCTATCCCAATTATACGAGTTGCTTCGTCCGAAGAGATTAGGTCCCTCCCAGCCCTAGGACCCCTGATAAGTGAAATATTAATGTTCCAGGCAGGCTTTCAACTAAATGAGATGGGAACGCTCCAGTGGTACCAACAAAAAATACAAAAAATAGAAGGGCAGATTTTCTGCTTTCAAATAAGTGGTAGAAAGGCAATACTTTGACGTATTACTACAATGTATACCTAATCTCTTCGGACGAAGCAACTCGTATAATTGGGATAGAACTTCACTTCAGGTAAGTTCGTTTAATCATCAATAATATTAGTGTGATGATACGAGCCCGACTCACACTTGATTGGTTTCATAATAAATGAATCATATTTCAATGTACCTACTCTGTGATATTAATAGTGAGCAAAGAGCTTTCCATGATAGCCTAGTGGTTAGAACGTCCGGCTCCTAATCGGAAGTCGGCGGTTCGATCCCGGGCACTAACGTTTCAGTTATGTGCGTTTTAAGCAATTAAATACCACTTGCTTTAACAGTGAAGGAAAACATCGCGAGGAAACCTGCATGCCTCCATGTTCTCAAAGGTGTGTGAAGTTTGCCAATCCGCATTGGGTCAGCGTGGCAGACTGTGGCCTAAACCCTTCTCCCTCTGAGAAGAGACCCGTGTTCAGTAGTGGGCAATGGGTTGATTATGATGAAAGAGCTTTCACCAACACTTACCTATATAACTATCGATTCTTATTCTTCTCTCTGGCCTTCTGATTCTTTTGTCCTCGAGCGCCGCTCACTGAAATATTGCTACTACTGACCCTGGAACATTTAAGGCATAGAGTACCAGATGCTTTAGGTTACGTTTACCTATTCAGGTGCGAGTTAATATCGCATAGCCCACACATTCCAGTGCACTGACTCCCTGCCTCGCACACCGGGCGGACTCCGATACACAGCTATTTGTCGCCTGGCTGAGCGCAGGCACGCCTAAGCGACATTCACTCAAATACGAGCCTGGATGCATGAAGGCGTTAAGATTTTGCACGTTCCAATATATTATTAACTAGCTGACGCCCGCGACTTCGTCCGCGTGGATTTAGTTTTTTCGAAATGCCGTGGGAACTCTTTGGTTTTCCGGGATAAAAAGTAGCCTATGTGCTAATCCAGGATATTACCTATCTCCATTCCAAATTCCAGCCAAATCCGTCCAGTAGTTTTTGCGTGAAGGAGTAACAAACATACACACACACACACACACACACACACACACACACACACACACACACACACACACACACACACACACACACACACACACACACACACACACACACACACACACACACACACACACACACACACACACACACACACACACACACACACACACACACACACACACACACACACACACACACACACACACACACACACACACACACACACACACACACACACACACACACACACACACACACACACACACACACACACACACACACACACACACACACACACACACACACACACACACACACACACACACACACACACAGACACAGACACACAGACACACACAGACACACACAGACACACACAGACACACAGACACACACACACACACACACACACACACACACACACACACACACACACACACACACACACACACACACACACACACACACACACACACACACACACACACACACACACACACACACACACACACACACACACACACACACACACACACACACACACACACACACACACACACATACGAACTTTCTCCTTTATAATATTTGTGTGATGTCTGGTACTTGCCGTTTTACTTTGTAATAATAAGCTTTACATCATTTTCGTTGTTACTTTTTTTATGTAATGAAGAAAATTCGTCATGGATACCACCAGCCACGAGGGGGCACATAATGGTTATTTCGGACTCCTGCCGACTTAAAACCTAACGAAGTTCCATCCCACCGCTGATGACGGAGCACAAGGGACTGGCAACAGCTCGTCACTCCGTCAGCGGATGTCCGCTGCAGCAGACCCACCACTGGGACACTACGTGCCCCCAAAAATCGTTAGAGGCATGCCGGAACCACTACTTTAATTTATCAAACCCCTCCCCCTATATTACAAGTACTTTTTGTTTTGTAATAAAATTGTAATTATTAGACAGATAATCCTATAGATATACCTACTGTATAAAACCTGATTAAAACCACTAGAGAACTTAATTAAAATTACAGTCAACAGAAGAAATAAAATAAAGGGAAAGTTTCAAACCAATCACTAAAATTTATTCAATTGAGAAACGATTTCCAGAAAGCAACTTATAGTTAAGTTGTTTGCTTTTAATTCTAATCTAGTAAATGCAGGCGAGTTTGTAAAATGTTAATGTAGGTATATACTATAAAACTTCATGAGTAGATACTCGTAATGTGCTCTAACTACCTATGTAATAGAAATAAGAAAGAAAAATCGTTTATTCTTTGATAGTTTTTTTTTTAATATTAACAAATGAAACTTAAAGCTAGCCTTATCTAATTACTATACAAATCATGCCCGCGTGGAATGGTGCCAAGAATACTGGCTGCATTACCACGCTGGACAGCCAGGCTGATCCGTTGCGCAAAAAATGAGCCAGCCCTTCTGTCACCCAATGAGGATATTAAACGCGGTGAAATGTCTCGTAAAAATTTTTTAGCACTAAGACTCCATAGCCCCAGGGTCTCCACGGCAAACGGAACAAAAATGTAACTCTCAATAAGAAAGGCATACTTGCGCCGCTTGCCGTTTTCAGCCATTTCTACTGCGGCTCCCGGTCTTGATGCTGTCTCCCTGATATGACACGGGGCCAATGTGTCAACGCACGTTGCGTCCCACATTAGCGCCCGTTCCCGTTTCCAGGGAACCAGCGTCAATCCAACAGGTCTCTTGCCATCATCCCGACTAATCCCTGCCGGCTCAATGAGCGCAGGAACGTCTATGGTGGAATTTGAAAGTTATGCCACACACCACCAATTGTACCTACCCACCTAAGGGTTTGGTTATCCCGGCGTCTCTAACACTTGAGCATTAAAGCCAAAAGGTCTCAAGCAGAAGAATCGCCGGAATAAAGTAATCTTATGTGTGGCACAACCCGAAAATAAATGAATATTGGAACTGACCTACCTAGTGAATGACAATCATTGATAAAATAAAAACAATGAAATTCTACAATAAAATTCGTTCGCATATTATTATCACTATTAAAAATTCAGTAGCGCCCTTAGTACGAGTTTGTACGTCTCGGAAACGTTGATGGGTTTCGAGTATCTACACTCCACAGCCACTAGCCAGCGTTTCAATAAATTTTGCTAATAAAAATCGTTGTACTGTATAAATGCATATATTATAGTTTTAACTCGTGACGAGGAAACGCAGAAAGCCGAGCTGCGCTGCATCCAAGCGGCGCTGTATTCGGTAAGACCTGAGGCACGAGGCTTGTGGAAGCGCTCGGTACAATTAGAGTCCAGCATAGAACGCCTGCCGGCTGACGACGATGACAGTCTAACGTAAAAGTCTTTCGACCAAAGTGAACTAGAGTGAGGAAGCTGTCGGTTTGAATTCTGAATCGACAACTATGAAATGTAAAGCCACGGATAACATGCAAGTTATACTCACGTAGGTAGCTTACATGATTAACTTACGACTTTACTAAGGTAAACACTCTTAAGTCATATATGTTCAGCATTGGTGGTTCGTCTGGTACGGCAAATGTTCATGGGCGGCGGTAATCACTTAACATCAGGTGACCTGCCTACACGTTTGTTCGCTATTTCTTTTAAAAAAAGTTCATAAGTCAACTAATTACGTAAGTTAGCATATGTGAGTAAAATTACTTACAGGTGTAATCGAGGCCTTAGGTTAGGGATGACGTGAAATCAAAGATACACCTAGTTGTTTCAAAGCCTACGGAGCGTCAAATGTAAGTAACATTTGACGCCTGCCAGTGTAGGTGACGCCTCGATATTTCGTTATAAGTTTCTTTACTGTCGTGAACTGTGGTTTTGTCGTGAACGGTCGAACTCTATCAACGTTAATCATAATCATTTATTTGCTCAAATGTAGGTTAGCATAGATTTTACAATTTATTTTAGTGTCACTATACTTGCCATGTAATGGCGTGCAAATACTTTACAGTTACGTTGGCGAGACGATTCTCATACTAGGCTTAGTATGAAAATTTTAACTGATATTAATTGACCTCAAGCATCGACTTAACCGCTCGGCCACGCACGACGCTGCATAAAAATTAATTATTATTATTAAAATTATCACCTTTCGCTGCCTTTTATTGTGCTTGCGAAAATTTTAAATAATTTCATTTAACGATTCTGGCTTTTGTATTGGCGTTTATTTATTTGATTTTTCATAGCTTTTTATTTTAAAAGAACAAGGAACCACAAGCTTAATTCGTTATAATCTACCAAAACAAAAAAATCGTTATGGTACAATAGATCTATCTGTAGATAGAACACTGTATTGCACACAAAAACACATGTAAAGGAACACAACACAGAAAGAAGAAAACAGAAAAAATAATTGTGTGCAAAGGCGGCCTTATTGTTTGTACAATATGCAGCACCCGCCCTCCCATTGCAGGAAAAGCAAGCAATACACGCCACCAGTCACCACCAAATTCACAACATCGCACTTTCTAGAACACATTAAAAACCTGTAGCATTCGAAGCGCTCCTCCCGCCCTCCCACTACTAAAGAAGCGAAGCAAGTAATTGACTTAAATGCGATTTATTATCGTAAAACAATTCTAAAAAAAATTATGAAACATTTCACCGCATTTAATATCCTCATGTGGTGTGGTGGTGGGAAAGGGCTGGATCATTATTTGTGCAAAGGATCAGCCTGGCTGTCGATTGCAGAAATGCATCCAGTATTCTTGGCACTATTCCAGACGGGCATGATTTTTACAGTAATTAGGTAAGGTTAGGTAAGTTTATATTTTGTAACATTATTTTCATTCTTTTCAATTTAAAAAACAAACTATTATAGGAAAGCGATGAGGAAAGCGCCAAGTGATTTAGTCAAACTTGTTCAGCAGTGCCATCTGTGTTACGGAGCGTTAACTACGTCGTGAATAAATGGTTCATAAACCTTGGCTTTTTATTTACTGAAAAGTTTCAGGAGAAAAGCACAAAATGATCGCGTCTATGAAACAGTTCGATATGTGAAAAACAGATGGCGTAAATCGCATAAAAATTCACGAAGTTAAAAATATTTAAATTTTTAAATAAATAGTAAAAAGTTTACAATTATCTACATTATTTTACCCCCAAACATAATCCTGACGATACCCAAATGCTAATAATATTTTTTCTGCAAAACAATCAAATGGAAAAGAAAATCTTACTCACTCACAATAAATAATATTGTCGATGGTTACTCATGAATTTTCATAACAGGTCGTGTGTTCTAAATTCAAATATCTGTTTAACACCTCTCAATTCATAAGTTGTTTCTCTTCTGCAACTATTTCAAGATCATGGATTAGTCATCAACTAAGGGGCTCTTTTGGTTACTTTCATCATCATCGTCATCATCTCAATTAGCGCCAGCCCACTACCGAGCGAAGGTCTTCTCTCAGAATGAAAAAAAGTATAGGCCATCGACCATATCGTGGATTGGCAGACTTGACATACCTTTGAGAACATTATGGAGAGTTCTCCATAATGGTACATCATCTAGTTAGATGATGCCCGAGACTCCGTCCGCGTGAATTTAGGTTTATTTAAAAATCTCCTGGGAACTCTTTGCTTTTCCAGGATAAAATGTTGCCGAAGTTAATTTCCGGGACGTAAGCTACCTTTGTACCAAATTTCATATAAATCGGTTTAACGGATAGATTCTTAAGAGTCCCGTAGGAACTCTTTGTTTTTCCGGGATAAAAAGTAGCCTATGTCCGTCCCCGGGATGTAAGCTCACTCTGTACCTTTCATTAAAATCGGTTCAGTGGTTGAGCCGCGAAAACGTAGCAGACAGACCGACACACTTTCGCATTTATAATATTAAGTATGGATTCTCAAACATGCAGGTTTCTTCCCGATGTTAGCAAGTTATATTTCATTGCTTATCTCCGAAAAGCTATGTATGTATAATTGTATATGTATGATACGTTGAGAGAAATATCCCGCTAATCGATGAATGTATCAGATGCGTTCGAAAGCTGTTATTGTTTATATCATAATCTGTTTTACTCGGTCAACGTACGATCTATTAACCTAGCCAGGGATGCACAACTGTTTGCAAATTATTGTGAATATTGTATAGAAGCAGGCATTACTTTGCGGAAGTCAAGCCGTTGCCAAATAATCGGGAGTCCTCGGGTTTGATCACTGGGCTGGGTAAGTTAAAAAAAAAATTAGGTAAGAAGGCAGTGGTGCATATAAGGTGTCACGAAAAAAAGTTCATATTGATTTTTTTTTAAGAGAATCATATAATATCGTGGTAATCACTTAACATCAGGTGACCCTCCTGCTCGTTTGCTCGCGATTTTTACTTAAAAAATTACACCCTCATGCTTTCTAAAAGTTACGTGCGATGATGCAATGCAAGCAGATAAAGTAAAGGGGTAGCGAGACCCCTTTACTTTATCCGTTTGCATTTGAAATCCTGTTGGATTTTAGGGGAAATTCTTTCTAGTCTACTTGACTGCAGTGTCACCTAGTGGTATGTGATGATGCAGTCTAAAATGGCAACGGCTAACTCGGAAGAGCTATGGCAGTTTAATACCATACCCCTTCTCAATTTCTTTATGGCATCGTACTGGAACGCTAAATCATTTGGCATCACGGTTTTGCCGGTAGGGTCATACCTAACTTGCAACGGCTGTAGCCTCCCACGGCCCACTAGACCAGACAAAAGAGAATTAAAGCATTAAGTTATTATAAATTCCCAAATCGTCCCTACCAGAAACCGAACTTGAAACCTCCCACTTACCTAACCTCATCATTGTACCATTGGTAGTCAGTCAGTTTCTTCTTTTATAACCCATTGTCAAACGTTTACTCTGATTACAATGAGTGCAACAAAGCATCAGATTACTGCGCGGTTGAGTTACCGCTGCTAATAAATGATTATAAAACGAATTGTGATCCAGTGATTCATCCAAGTGTGAAGCAAAATACTGCAGTTGGGTTCTGCAGAAACAAAATTTTTGTATCAGATTTATAATAATTTTCTCCTGACCAAATTACGGCTACGACAACCAATCCCAATGGACTCTAGCAACTGTATGGACGTGAAAGTTTGTATGTATGGATAGATGTTTGTTACTCTTTCATGTAATAACTATGGAACAGATTTGGCTACAATTTGGAATGGAGATAGACCATACCCTGGATTAACGCATAAGCTACTTTTTATCCCGGAAAATCAATGAGTTCCTACGGGATTTAAAAACCTATATCTACGGGACTGAAGTTGTAGGCATCAGCTAGTTTCCTATACAATGGTACGAAAACCTTTATGTGTGAGTCTGGTTCGCACTTGTCCGGTTTTTTATAACTTAACTTATACTTTTAGTTATTTATAGCACAAACTGGTGACGAGAAGATGCTCTCGTTTCTGAAACTTGTTTTTCGCAAGCTGAACAAGTCCTCGAGTAACTTTCTCCCATCTCATTTATTTTTTATGATGGATTTTAAATGACGCGCCATAGCATAATTTTAAAAATTATTTTAGTTTCGTTTGGTTTACTGTTTAAGTTCTTTGTAGAAGATTATTTTACACCTGCAGTCTGTTTTTCCTCTTATTCTCCTATTTTTAAGGTTGTCTGATATAGATCACACTAATATTATAAAGAGGAAAGTTTGTATGTATGTGTATGTACGTTTGTTACTCCTTCACGCAAAAACTACTGAACGGATTGGACTGAAATTTGGAATGGAGATAGTTTATACCCTGGATTAGCACATAGGCTACTATTTATCCCGGAAAATTAAAGAGTTCCCTCAGGATTTTTAAAAACCTACATCCACGCGAACAAGGTCGCAGGCTAGTCGCTAATAACAGTTAGCGATAAGGCCACCTTGTGTATCCTCCTTCGGTCTGTGTTTTTTTGTTCTTACTGTGATTTTTTTGTGGTGGGACAAATAAAGAGTGTAATAAAAATAATCATTATTATTTCGAAGGAATAAACCACACTCTATGTTTTAATACTATTTAATTGGCTTGTACCCTAGCGTAGTCATTTTAGTAGCGCAAGAAAAGGAATCCTTCAGAATTTTTGAAAGATTTTACTCCACACGAACGAAATCACAAGTAAAAAATAAAATAAGTAATAAAAAAAGTCTAAATCAAACAAATAATCGAATCTAAGAACGAAAGACTAATGCTTTGTTTTATGGTTTTTATAGCAAACTACGGGACTCCTAACAGCGTATATCCGATGAATAATGGGTGTTGAAATTAGGATATGCAGATTACAAACATTATTGATTCGTCTCGATTATATGAATTGCATTTTCCTAACAATATAAAACGGTATCTCAAAGGAGGTCACAAATAAAAAGTATTAACTGTGGAGTATGTACATCAATAATTTAAACACTGTTACTCAAACGACTATTTTTAACCCCGACCCAAAAAGAGAGGTGTTATAAGTTTGACGTGTGTATCTGTGTATCTATTTGTGGTACCGTAGCGCCTAAACTAATGAACCGATTTTAATTTAGTTTTTGTTTTTGTTTAAAAGGTGGCTTGATCGAGAGTGTTCTTAGCTATTTTCCAAGAAAATCGGTTCAGCCGTTTGAAAGTTATCAGCTCTTTTGTAGTTTTCTTATAGAGGTTTTTTTAAATTTTAAGTTATTATGTTATTAATCAATATTTTTGGAGCAAACTGAAAACCAGCGCTGAGCATTGCCATCGATGCTCGGCTATGCTGAGTTTTGCAACCTTTTGTTTATTGTTAGCTATTAGTTTTAGATATAATATATAGTCGTGTATATATTATAACTAGCAATAAGGAAACAATAAATCTATTTACCTATCTATCTATCTATTGCTCACTAAAGCTTCGATTTAAATTATTGGTACGCTCCAGCTTGATGGCTCTTTCTCCTGAGTTCTTTAGTGTGATTTGTGCAGGAAGGGGATAACTGTAGATAGTCATGCGCTAACCATTAGATTTCATTACCATTCAAAATTGTTTCAAAATAAAAAATACTTTTTTAAGGAACTAAGAAAAACTGTTTCCTAAAATACTTATTCTACAGAAGATATTATAATTATATATTTTTTTAGAAAGAATTGCGTTTTGAATAATATTAAATTGGACAGGAAGGATAGCTTTACTAAAGTAGTCCCGTATAAATACTCAAGTCAGGGATCAGAAACCAAGGTTACATTAAAAGTCAAGGTTTTTGAGTTGAAACAGTTTTGATTTAGGGTTACGCTTATTATGATTATTTTGGTAGGTCTGACAACGTAAAACTAATCCACACATGTTGCTAACCAGGTTGTTATTTCAGATTATAAGAAACTAGCTGATGCCCGCGACTTCAACCATGGATTTAGGTTTTGAAAATCCCGTTTAAACTCCTTGATTTTCCGGGACAAAAAGTAGCCAAAAACTAACAAAAAGTTACTTTTCAGATCTTTAACCATACAAAATTTACGTCGATCGGTTGCTCTGTTGCGTCGTGATTGAGGAACAAGCAAACAAACAAACATACTTTAGTATTTATCATATGGATAGTGATGAGAAGTGATTATTTTAAAATATATCAAAATGTTGCATGCCCCTGCGCGCACACATTCGCGCGCGACCTTTGCGCAAGCGTCGTTCGGTCAGTTCTAGTCGGGCGCATCTCTCCCGCGCGGCGTTATTTCCGTTTTGAATATAGAATGTTTTCTTTTTTTTTTAATGATGCGCGTTTGTAAAAAAATAACGTTTATTTTAAAATACGTAACAAGGAAATGAACAATTTTATAAGTAACTAATTCTTTTAAAACAAATAGTAATTCGCATTTGATTTATTAATTTATTTTAGACGCTACAAAATTCCTTAACTTTTTTTTCAGTGAATTTTTGATTAAAACTCTATTACAGATTCAACAGTAGCTAATTTAGTGTTCGAATTTCAAATTAATCTTTGGACGCCAAGTAAAAAAATAGAATTAAAAAAAAAAAAATTGTTTAAAAGTACAATAATTGTAATTTGTTGTGCCTGTGTCTTAAGTAGGACCTAGAATACCTAAATGTCTGGACTTAAAATATTTTAGTGAAACAAGAAGTGATAGAACGTGAGAATGAGCTGGATTATAGCTTTGTTTATAATACCGACGCAAGCGCAGTTCTTCGAGACGCCGCAAAATATTACAAGGTTTGTTACAATTTGTCGATTTATCATTTTTAACCTCCGACCCAAAAAGAGGGGTGTTATAAGTTTGACGTGTGTGTCTGTGTATCTGTCTGTGTCATCGTAGCTCCTAAACTAATGAACCGATTTTAATTCAATTTTTTTTTTTGTTTGAAAGGTGGCTTGATCGAGAGTGTTCTTAGCTCTAATCCAAGAAAATCGGTTCAGCCGTTTGAAAGTTATCAGCTCTTTTCTAGTTACTGTAATCTTCACTTGTCGGGGGTATTAAAATTTTTAATTTACACTTGTTACAAGAAGATATTCAAGGATGACATTCAATTGCTTAAAACGCAAATAACTCGTAAGCTAGAAATGCGTGTCCGGGATCGAACTCCTGACCTATCAAAATATAGGAGCCTGACGTTTTAAGCACTTATAGGCTGGCTATCACAGTTTTCTTTAATTCAATTCAATTTTTAGGGTTCCATGCTCAAAAGGAAAAACGGAACCTTGATAGGATCACTTTGTTGCCTGTCTGTCTGTCTGTCTGTCTGCCCATCCATCCGTCGTGTCTGTCAAGAAAACCTATAGGGTACTTCCCGTTAGAATTATGGGCAGGTAGGGTAGCTCTTATAGCACAAGTAAAGGAATAAATCCGAAAACCGTGAATTTGTGGTTACATCACAGAAAAAAAAAATTAAAATGTGTTTTAATTTTCAAAGTAAGGTAACTATACCGAGTGGGGTATCATATGAAAGAGCTTTACCTGTGTATTCTAAAATATATTTTCATTTATTTTTATGCATAATAGTTTTCGAATTATGGTGCAAAATGTCGGAAAAAATACCCGAGTGCGGAACCCTCAGTGCGTGAGTCTGACTCGCACTTGGCTGGTTTTTTTCTTCAATCTTTATTACGAATGTGGGTTTGTGTTAGGTTCTACCAAATTCTACCTCAGGAACATCATCCAATAATGCAATCTGAAATAATATAATTTTTAATTCAATCGTCTCATTCTAATTAACTTATTATTTTGTCGGCTAAGCACAATAAAGTGTAGGTAAGTAATACCTACCTACTCATCAAAGACAGCGCAAAAAGTGCCCGTGAGATAAGTAATCATTTTAACAATTAGCTATTCGCTTCTTTTAGTTCTACACGATGAAGTATCCAACGTAAATAATGTCTATACCTACTAGGTATCATGAATCTATTTAAATATTTAATTTAAAATTTTATAAAATAACATAGGCTTCGTTAAACCATGGACCATGGCATTGCGTTTTTTTTTTTTTTTTGTTGACGCTGGGGAATTCATTTACGCATCCCCCCCGGAAGCTAGCCAGCCAGCCGTGAGGCAGCCAGCCAGCTGAGGGAGGGTATGTGGGACTCGCCGGCCGAGAGGCGACCGGAATACCCACTAAACCCCAGCGGCGCTACTGCGCGTCGCCTGGCGACTGGGTCACGGGAACGCCGAAGCAAACAACCGCGACCCAGCCAGCGACGTCTGCCGAGGCAGACCCTCCACCGGGGACCTGCTCGGTCCCCACCACCGCACCTCCGGGACGCACCAACGAAGTGCGTCCCCAGACCCTGGGACGCGCACGTCGCCCGCGTCCCATCCTACGCTTCGTCCACTGTGCCCTCTGATTGCGTGTGTGTACATTAATAACATAATTTTTTCGAAGTCAATGACTAAGCCAACTAACTGTAAAAGGCGTATTTTAATCATCTTTGTTTATATTCTGATTCGCTACAACAATGCTTTAGTAATCATAATACCTATCCTCTTAGACAAAAGAAGCTGCGAGGCATTGATATAGAATTAGTAGGTAATCACTGGTAGGAGGCTTATTAGGTACTTACCTGCCGATATTACATTGTTTAATCAACTGGTCATGTCACGCAATTCTAGAATAAGGTAATAGAATGGTATATTATGTTGAGACAGCGACGTGACCTAAAGTGTAGCTCTTGCATAGAGCTACACTATACCACGGTAATATTATGTATAATATTACCGTGACTATACGTTCAATAACGCAAATATTTCACTAAACACATTATACGCAGCTCACACTCTATTGATTTAGCGGATTTTGCGGATTCGGATAGAATGGTTTGCGTAGAGACACAGAATAATACAATACCTAGTACTAGTAGGGAGTCTAAAGCTTGGGTTTGATTCGTCGGATTTCAGTGCGTTCCTTGCTCTATGAGTTATTGAGGTTCTGTAAACTCTTTATAAAATATATTTGAAAGAAAATATTGGATTTACTTGACTTTTCTATACCAATTCTGAATTCTGTGGTTGAAGCTGTCTCATTTATTTATGGAAGGAAATACGATCCACGGTCATGCTTCATCGTAACAGCCTCTAGACCACTGTTATATACTTACTATAAATTATCATTTTATAAACAAGCAGGTATTATATCCGGTCGCTCAAAGTTAAATCTGAACTGCCAAGAAAGATACAAAATCTAACAAATATCACACTAAATGAGGTCCTACTGAAAATTTAAAAGACTCGCGACTCTAGAAAGCTTTTTGCTTTCATTACAACAATTTTGAACCCCTATTTTACCCCCTTAGGGGTTGAATTTTCAAAATCCTTTCTTAGTGGATGTCTACGTCATAATAGCTATCTGCATGCCTCAGCCCAATCCGTCCAGTGGTTTGAACTGTGTGTGTTGATAGATCAGTCAGTCAGTTCCTTTTAAGTATATATCGTATCTGCGCGTGCAAAATCCGCTATGTATTTTTTTAGGAGTTTCGTTTTTGATATCATGTTGTTTGGTTTTAAAAGTGTAAGGTTATTTTTAAAAAGTTGATTTGAGTTGTCAAAAATAATATAAAATTATTAATTTAGCTGATGAAGGTAGTTTGGTAAAATCGATATTTGGCTCATTCGATGTCATACAATCTGTTACTAGGAGGCCAACAAGATTGAACTTGCATAAATACGGGTGTTTTGAAGGTTTTAGTTCAGTCTCCTTCTGAGATTCGGAGCGATATCGCATATTTTCGGTATTTGGATTGTGAACTGAATAATTAGACGTTGTGATAGCAATCACGCTCTAATTAAATTATTTATTTTGGCATTAGTTTGTTTAGATTAAAACTCTCGGATAACCTTACACATTAAACTTGTGCTTTTTTGTGTTGGTTTTGGAGAGGACATTCCAATAATTCGATAAAAATATTTAAATAATACCTGCTTTTCTGAGTGACGCCAATAAAAGGGTGTGTACATGTAGAAACCCGTTCTTTAGCATGTGTGCTAGTTCAATGAGATAATCTTTTTAGCAGATTTGTTTTCATTTGATTTAAAAGTAAAGCATATTTTTTTCAAATTTAAGTTTAAATGAGTCCCCTGAAAACTTGAGATTTTCCACATAGCGTAATTTTAATGCACAGCGATGATATTAAGATTTGCTTTAGGGATCTTTAAAATCAAAATGTGGGTACCCGACAGTAAACACCATTAAGCACTTAGTTACCTTGTTCATTATTCCTACTACAGATGTCGACTTTGACCCACTGAGGAAGATTCACACATTCCACATACATACCATAAATCTTCATAAACATAGTTTTATACCATACTTATTACATACTAGCTTATGCTTGTGACTGCGCCCGCGTGGACTACACAAATTTTAAACTAAAACTGTGCGTTTAGGGATTAATTTTCAAAAATACTTTCTTAGCGGATGTCTACGTCATAATAGCTATCTGCGTGCCTTTCAGCACGATCAGTCCAGTAGTTGGAGCTGTGCGTTGATAGAGCAGTCAATCGGTCAGTCAGTCAGTCATATTTTCCTTTTATTAACCCCCGACCCAAAAAGAGGGGTGTTATAAGTTTGACGTGTGTATCTGTGTATCTGTGTGTCTGTGTATCTGTGTATCTGTGTATCTGTGTATCTGTCTGTGGCATCGTAGCGCCTAAACGAATGAACCGATTTTAATTTACTTTTTTTTGTTTGAAAGGTGGCTTGATCGAGAGTGTTCTTAGCTATAATCCAAAAAAATTGGTTCAGCCGTTTAAAAGTTATCAGCTATTTTCTAGTTTTCTCGTAGAAAAGAAGGTTAGATAACCCTTAGGTTCATAATATTCAAGTGTCAATTGACAAATGTCAAGCTGTCAAGATGGACGTTGCCTAGATATAGGTACATAATTATTTATTTGAAAATGATTTGTCGGGGGTGTTGAAAATTTTTAATTTACACTTGTATATACTTATCATGTATTAAGATTTGTCGCAGCCGCTGTAATATAATAAGTCTATGTGACAGCTAACTATACATTTATATAACTTGATGTTGACAATAATAATTTATGGTCATCGAAGAGCTATATAAATGTGGCAATAGGTCATGGAATGCCGGTTATATAAATCTTCATCTTCCTAAAAACCGGTGAAGCGCGAGTCAGACTCGCACACGAAAGGTTCCGTACCCGTGCAAGATAGTCCGACAGGCACTTGACCCTATGAGAATAAAATCCTAAACTTGGTGTCAACGCACTGTGTTATTTACACGCAATCACACGTATTTAGAAGTTGTAAAAATGTTGTTAAATTAATGAATAATTACTTACTTATTTAGTGATTTGAGAGTAATCATGATTATTTGGAATCATAAAAGTGTCCTAAAGGGTCCCAAGGTAATTTCACTGTGGATAACCGTTTCAAATTTTTAATGAACTTCCAGTGTAGGCACTCACAGTTTACGCCAAAAAAGTTTTTTAAATCACACTAATATTATAAAGGCGAAAGTTTGTATGTGTGTGTGTGTGTGTGTGTGTGTGTGTGTGTGTGTGTGTGTGTATGTTTGTTACTCCTTCACGCAAAAACTACTGGACGGATTTGGCTGAAATTCAGAATGGAGATAGATAATATCCTGGATTAGCACATAGGCTACTTTTTATCCCGGAAAACCAAAGAGTTCCCACGGGATTTCGAAAAACCTAAATCCACGCGGACGAAGTCGCGGGCGTCAGCTAGTAATAAATAAAAACCGACTTCATTAGCCACAAACACTAAAAATTAAAAAAAAATGGAATTTATTACCGAATATTACATCGTACATACAAGAGCTGATAATGTAGTTCTATAATAATAATCCCATCAAAAACATTTCATGTAAAAAAATAGCCAAGACTCACAAGTTCATAATGTTTTCACTGTTAAAAAGTTATGAGATCTCTAGTAGAGCCAAGCCCCTAGCTGAGCTTAGATTTGTGCTGGCCATGGGAGCTATCCCAAGTCCAAAGTATATAGCTTTTAAATGTTCTTGACTATATGACATTTATAACAATAAATAACAAATCACTCTACTTACAAGCTCTGATTCTACAAACCCTATATCTTGGTAAAAAAGGACGGCTTGGCCGTTTAATGTTCGTAAAACTAATACATGACATAACATATTTTAAGGCCATAAGGAATAGTTTGTTCGACAATTACCAATTTGTATTGTACTTCGTTATGGTCGCAGAAGCTATTCCGGGCTTAAATGTTATTTCAGATAAAAAATCCACGAACTGTAAACGGCCAAGCCGTACTTTTTTACCAAGATATAGGGTTTGTAGAATCAGAGCTTGTAAGTAGAGTGATTTGTTATTTATTGTTATAAATGTCATATAGTCAAGAACATTTAAAAGCTATATACTTTGGACTTGGGATAGCTCCCATGGCCAGCACAAATCTAAGCTCAGCTAGGGGCTTGGCTCTACTAGAGATCTCATAACTTTTTAACAGTGAAAACATTATGAACTTGTGAGTCTTGGCTATTTTTTTACATGAAATGTTTTTGATGGGATTTCATTTCTTTTTGGCAGGTGCCCTAGATTTTTTTTGGATCTATTTCTTGTAGGTACATCATTTTCATGGCCCACTCTCTATCGTTACCTCTTTTTTTAAAAGCTTTTATTCAACTTGCAATGTACTCGTATGTAAATATGTTTGTTCGGGTGGAATCTTGCAACTCAATTTTGAAGCAGATATACCAAACTTCAGTCTTTTAGGACTTCAGGAAACACAGATACTTGGTACGTTTGATAAATCTGGCACGGACATCTTATCTTGAAAACTTTAGTATTCGAGTAACAGATTTTACAGATATGCATCTCATATACGAGGGGATGAAGGGGGGCCCGATTTCTTAATTTATCTGTTGTTCATAATTCTTGAAATTCCTGCTTAATGCCAAATTTCAGTCTTCTAGGACTTCAGAAAGTACCCTAGAATTTGTGACTAGAAGTTTTGACTGTCAATAAATCTGAAACTATAAAAGTTAGACAATTGATAGTCAATGCGTTTAATAAATCTGCCAAGGACATCTTATCCTGAAAATATCAGCATTCTAGCGACAGAATTTACAGATTTGCTTCCCCCATAAGAGGCATAGAGGAGGGGGGGGGGGGGGGGGGGGGGGATTTCCAATTTCTTAATTTTCCTGTAGTTTGTATGCAATTTCTAGTCTACATACCAAATTTCAGTCTTCTAGGGCTTCGGGAAGTACCCTAGAATTACAGACTAGAAGTTTTGACTGTCAATAAATCTGAAACTATAAAAGCTAGACAATTGATACTCAATGCGTTTAATCAATCTGCCAAGGACATCTTATCCTGAAAATATCAGCATTCTAGCGACAGAATTTACAGATTTGCTTTTCTCATAAGAGGCGTAGAGGGGGGGCAATTTCCAATTTCTTAATTTTCCTGTAGTTTGTATGCAATTTCTAGTCTACATACCAAATTTCAGTCTTCTAGCACTTCGGGAAGTACCCTAGAATTACAGACTAGAAGTTTTGACTGTCAATAAATCTGAAACTATAAAAGCTAGACAATTGATACTCAGTGCGTTTAATAAATCTGCCAAGGACATCTTATCCTGAAAATATCAGCATTCTAGCGACAGAATTTACAGATTTGCTTTTCTCATAAGAGGCGTAGAGGGGGGGCAATTTCCAATTTCTTAATTTTCCTGTAGTTTGTATGCAATTTCTAGTCTACATACCAAATTTCAGTCTTCTAGGACTTCGGGAAGTACCTTAGAGGTTTTGAGTAGAGGTTTTGATGATCATCAGTGAGGGACGAAATCGGCGTATTTTAGGTATCAATAAATCTGTAACTATAAAAGCTAGATATTTGAAACTTGGTATATTTGGTAAATTTGCTGAGGACACCTTATGTTGAAAATTTCAGCTTTCTAACGTCATCCAGACCGAAGTTATGACGGGTCGAAAATACGGCGAAACACTTCGAGAAAAAGGTACGTAGCGCCCCGGCCGCCGTTTGGCTCGTCTTGGCGGGGGCACTGCCGTGCCCCCTGATATTTTTGGAACACGGTGCCAATAATTATAAGTAACACGAACTTCATATTGTTTTGGGCCACCACATAGGCACCTCAATTTTTTTTCGTAATTTTTTTACAATATGTTATCAGTGATCATCAATACTATCACCTGTCTTCACTTTGCGTTCTGCTTACACCCTGTATGAAACTGACACACCTATTACTCACTACATGACATACCTACAAATATAAACTATTTATTTAATTTATTTAGCGTTACTAATTTAATAATTATGTAACATTAAAATTAATCTTAATTTATAATGATTGAAATGATTGTCACACTTCACACTATAATATTATAAAGGCGAAAGTTGTATGTGTGTGTGTGTGTGTGTGTGTGTGTGTGTGTGTGTGTGTGTGTGTGTGTGTATGTTTGTTACTCCTTCACGCAAAAACTACTGGACGGATTTGGCTGAAATTCGGAATGGAGATAGATAATATCCTGGATTAGCACATAGGCTACTTTTTATCCCGGAAAACCAAAGAGTTCCCACGGGATTTCGAAAAACCTAAATCCACGCGGACGAAGTCGCGGGCGACAGCTAGTGTATAATAAACGTAATTAATATATTGTAAATTGCGATGCTCTGACAGGGCGTCATGTAACTGTACTTATCTAGCTTTAAGTTATATAGTTATTAGTACATGACAGCAATGAAATAAATAAATAAATAAAACTAGGAAATTCTCTTTTCCAGCTCGCCATGCACTGACAGGAATCACATGTTCCTCGCGCCAGGAGTGCTGACTGCGGGCGGGAACAGCAGGGCTTGCATATCCAGGTTTCACACTGACGGACCAGCTCACTTCCATCTCACCCTGGGCACAGACGATGGCGGCACTGTCTCTGCTTCCAGGGACTTGATACCAGGTACGTGTTAATAGGTATGCCCAGATAATTGTCTAAAAAATGTCCGTAACATGCCCTCGACCGTTCCATAAGATCTTGTCCCAAAAACAAGTTTTGTGCCCTTAGATATCCTGAGCAAACCTGCAAACTTGAGGATAGCATGTGTATTCGACAAATCAACATAGGGATTTCCATACTAGTTACTGTCATTGTGTACCAAACTTACACTTCATGTAGTTATGCATATCGAAGATTGTGAAGATGCCACCCGATACTAATCTAGTCCAGCTTCAATAAGGTCTTATATTTTACAGGCGATGGTGGTTGCCTAGACATATCAGTGCCTTTAAGACCGAACACCAAAGCTGAACTTAATGTTAATATAAGGTGAGTACTTAGGTAAAGTATACTTCCATGGTATGAGATTCATTCTACTCAAAAACTTTGAAATCCACTAGGAGTTACGAATACTGCTAGACCGGAGTGACCCACTCCAGTAATAATTTCGGGCAAACTCACTTTTGTTTATAACATAAACCTCTTCTTACCATTTCCTGTAAGTAATCAGAGAGTGAAACAGTACCCAATTTGAATAAATTACTTTGACTTTGACTCTACTTTTTCTTGTAGATTTCCTTATACGCTGTTTTGCCACTTACGCTGTTTTCATTTTTGCCATAATTATAATGATTACAATTATAATTAATAGAGCCTCGATAGCTCAACGGTTGAGAAGCGGTCCGAAAGGTCGGCGGTTCAAACCCCACCCGTTGCACTATTATCCACTCCTGGCACAAGCTTTACGCTTAATTGGAGGAGAAAGGGGAGTATTAGTCATGATTAGCATGGCTAATATTCTTCAAAAAAAAAAACTACATTTTTATTTTTTTTATTTATTATTTTATTTATTTATTATTATTTACATTAAAAATATACAGAGAATTTTTGTTACAGTCAGCAATTAATATATTTACAATTAATTATTAAAATCATACTATTTTCAGATACCCAGAAGCAAACTGCGCATGGGACCGAGGGATCACCGTGCGAATAGCCAGTGGTCGAGTGGTGATAGTCCACACTGAACGAGGAAGATACCATCCTGGGGACACAGTTCGATTCCGCGCTGTAGCTCTCAAAGCCGATCTCACCCCTGCACATACCACTGTGAGTTTAGTTGTTAACCAGCATCTGCCCACGGCTTCGCTACACGAAAATACAGATCCTCTTGTTCCCTATCCCCTCAAAATTTTGGAAAATTCAGTCTTATTTTCTTGACTATAAATTATAACGGATGCACAATTTCGGCTTTCTGTCCCATTTGATAGAAAGCTGAAATTTTGCACGCCCAGCCCAAACCCTTGACCATTTCCAAGGGCTTCGGCTGGGCATTCATGTGTATCCAACACATGAACGCAAAAGCAAAAAATTGGCAGACAAAAGCAAATGCAAAAATTACATTTATTATTTTATAGTAATTAAAAGCGAGATAAAATTAACTCTCCAATTTATCTCATAAAAAGAGTTCGCGATTCACAAGACCGGTATAGTACGAGAATGTTGCAGTCATGTGCGAAGATTTTTCGATTTTCCATTATGCCTGGTTTTTATTTAATTCATTAAAATTCCACGCAGAAACCACGTTAAACTAATTGAATGTTAATTTCTAACGTTGCATTCCTAACATTATTCCTACACTGTTTGTGTTCAATAAGAGATAAAATTATTACCAATCAGTCTGCCTGTTTCTTTCCACTGCTGTTCATGGGCTTCTCGAGGGCGCACTAGTTCCCCATTTAAGCGGTTTTTAAATAAATATTACAATAACTTAGGTTTTTGCGTTTTGGTCAACTCTCGGTACAAGTTCAACTAGTCGATTATTTATTGATTACGTTTCATGACAAATATTAAAATCATTATTCCAGACATTAGCTACGAAATTAAGAAATAGCTACAAAACAGCAAGCAGCTGCAACTGATTTGTGGCACAGTAAGCGTAACACTGACATGGTTTAACAGAATATTGTCATGAGTGCAAAATAATTGTTTATTGTAGGTACACACATTGTACAGAAACTCGATGTTTGTGTAAGATAAAAGTTGGGCCTCGATATTTTAGGATTCCGTAAATAAGTGTGTGAAATATTTCTTTTCCGAGGTAAAACATCGCAATAAACCGTGAAAGTGTTCATTTGTTTTGGTCACAGCTTACAAACTACTTCATGAATTGTAGTTTTCACTATTTTTAAATTACAGTATATGGTTATTTGTTCAATACCTTAATTACGCAAGAAGAGAAAAAAACCGGTACCGGTAGTTTGATACTCTAGATGACAGATTTTGACCTGACAGACAGACAACGAAGTGATCCTTAGATAATTGTTCCTTCTTTCTCTATACCGAACCCTTAAAAACGCAATTATAACAATAGTTTCTAAGATTGTAAGACAGTGTACACAAGTGTTCCACACTTATGCCACTTGTGAGTACTCGGACGGTATGCGAGCTCCCACCGCAGCGTGTAGACAAAGCTCTTGACCGGGCTACCCTCGCCTTCAACTCTAGTCTTACTTGTAGTCTAGTGACACGTATTTTGTAGTTTTTTCAGAAATAAAATCTTAAAAATTGTAACTGTGTTCCTTTCTTGAGTGTTGAGTGTGCCTGTAATTCTTTACATGTAAACATACTTGTCCTGACTGACTGAATGATCGCACAGCCTTCCAAGCCTAAGGTTAAGTTGGATCCAACTCCTTAATCCTAATGCTGCAAGGTCACTGGCCGCCTAAGTTATGAATAGATTCAGGAAGTGTTTATAGTGAATTAATATTTTAGGTAGGTACTATAAGCAATGACTTCATGATCAGACCTCCCCCTTCACTTATCGTACCTGTACGTAATCGAAATTTCACAGCCACGTATGAAACGACTTTCCTCCTCGTTACTAATTCGAACCCCTGCGACCAATATGGAACGGCCTTCCGGAATCAGTTTTCCCCTCCAATTTAAATATGGGTAACTTTAGGGGAAGAAGAAGCACCTTCAAGTCAAGAGTGAATAGGCATCTTCTAGGCAAGCGCGCTCCATCTTAGGCTGCATCAACACTGATTCCTAAAACATTTTTAAAAGGATATTTCATTTACCTATCATTCTAGATCGAAGAGGTGTGGTTAGAAGGCCCACGGGGGGCTTGGGATGGGGTAAAAACAGCGCAGTGGCAACGTGTGAGGACTAGACTTGGACTGATGCAGCTACAGCATCAGCTGGATGAGCTGGTACCGCCTGGGAAGTGGACTATCAGGGCTAGACTAGCAGATGGTTCTCAGGTACGTCTTATAGGTCGATAAAATATTTTCAATTGAAAAATTTAAAAAACCTCGACACAACGAAACGAACGAACGAACTTTCAAACGGCTGAACCGATTTTCTTCGATTATAGCTAAGAACACTCTCGATCAAGCCACCTTTCAAACAAAAAAAAACTAAATTAAAATCGGTTCATTAGTTTAGGAGCTACGATGCCACAGACAGATACACAAACACACAGATATACAGATACACGGATACACAGATACACACGTCAAACTTATAACACCCCTCTTTTTGGGTCGGGGGTTAAAAAAGGACTAAAATGCTTGGGATAGCGTAAAAACAGCGCAGTGGCAACGTGTGAGGACTAGACTTGGCTTGGCATAGCTACGGATGTGAAACAATATAGAGAAGATATTGCTAACTAAGATTTGCTTGATATTTATGCGTAGTAGCACCTAACAACGCGTAAGAACTTGTCCCATATACACCCAGGTCACAGTTGAAAATCAGCGCCTTGATTTGCATACGTGCTTGCACATAATATTAGGCTGAGCAGGACTCAGGTACACCCACTCTGGGTCACAGACGAAAAATGTTACGTCCATATTATGTGACTAGCCGATGCCCGCGACTTCGCCCGCGTGGATTTAGGTTTTTCGAAATCCCGTGGGAACTCTTTGATTTTCCGGGATAAAAAGTAGCCTATGTGCTAATCCAGGATATTATCTATCTTCACTCCAAATTTCAGCCAAATCCGTTCAGTAGTTTTTGCGTGAAAGAGTAACAAACATACACACACACACACACACACACACACACACACACACACACACACACACACACACAAACTTTCGCCTTTATAATATTAGTGTGATAGTGTGATACATTTTCATCATCATCACCGTCTACCGATAAAATAACCAACCATAGGTGTCTTGTAGGGACTTCCTCACGTCAAGGTCTTGATTCTTGCAACCCCCTACAAAAGAGACTACGGTTTTCCTACGGGTTGCAGCGAGAAGAGAAACTGATACAGGGAAAGCGCAGTGTTGAAAGATGACCACAAGGTCGACAAAAATAATAGTATCTGTATAAAGTATACACAAGTGTAGGTTACAGAAACTATAAAAGAGTCGATAACTTTCACACGGCTGAACCGATTTTCTTGGAAAATAGCTAAGAACACTCTCGATCAAGCCACCTTTCAAACAAAAAAAAACTAAATTAAAATCGGTTCATTAGTTTAGGCGCTACGGTACCACAGACACACGTGAAACTTATAACACCCCTCTTTTATAAAAATATACTACCCCTAGAATATCAACCCGGATACTAGGATACTACCTGTCCAGTGGTAGTAATTTTATCACGTACTTTTCAGGGGTCCACGTCATTCTCGGTGGGCAACTATGAACTACCACCGTTCCAGCTAACTGTACGTCACGCGCCCATCGTTCTGAGGACCAGCGAGAGACTCGTGTGGACTGTGTGTGTCAGGTCAGTCGAAACACCCTGAACATATTCAGATTATTCATATTATATTTGCTATAATAATAAGAAGACCTACTTTGATATGTATGTTTAGTATAACTTCACCTAACTTCTCAAAATGCATTTAAAGTAAGAAGATTAGTTGTTGACAGAAAAAAATGGTGATAGTGTATCACTCATTATCACTATCAATTTTATAAAAAGAAGAAGAATTTATTTTAATAAAGTTATTGATGCAAGTGTTGGGTCATTGCCTGTCACTAAAACAAAGCAAAGCTGTACCCCTAAACAGTCAGTAACTGTACCAAAATGTTATTGGTACTCACGAGACCATATAAAAATTGTGACCTCCATCTCTGATGACTTTAACAACTTCCCTGGTGCAGTGGTAAGCACAGTGATCTTATAAGTGGTAAGTCCCGGGTTCGATTCCTGGCCGGTGCAGTTTAGGAATTTATGTTTTCTAAATTTTCTCTGGTCTGGTCTGGCGTTAGGCTTCGGCCGTGGTTTACCACTCTAAAAGCCGTGCCGCCAAGCGATTTAGCGTTCCGGTACGATGCCGTATAGAAACCGATTAGGGATAGTAATGGTGAAACTGCCGTAACCCCTTCCAAGTAAGCCCGCTTCCATCTAAGGCTGTATCATCATTTACCATCAGGTGAGATCGCAGTCAAGGGCCAACTTGTATCAGAATAAGAAATCATTACTGGTAAATAAACATTATTATTATTAATCTGGTAGGTTAGGTATGTTATTACGTTCCGGGTGATCCCAGGTGGGTTATCTTGATGAAACGTAATCAAGGGGTAAAAATAATTGTCATTGAATTTTTCCATGTGCTCAGATACCCGTGGTCAGAAGCCGTAGAAGGCATGCTGGTGATCCGACTCCGCGGTGCTGGCGGCAGCGGACAGGGTCAAGGTGGCATACGCACCGCAGTGCGCCTAAAAGCACCGCGTGCCTGCCATAGACATGCAGCTGCCACCAAACGGATAGGCCTCGATGGTACCAGCCCTCCTGATGTCATCGTTGCTGACTTCTCTTTCCAGGTAAACTCCTTAATTTGTACCCGGAACCAGCCCTTGGGATCTACGTCTTTTCAGGTTTCTCCAAAATCCAACTAAATCCTAGCTAAAACCATTTCAACTTTTAAGGGCTCGATCAAAATTTGTCGCTCGATCGTTTTTTGCACATAATTCTCCCACCTCCCCCTGGCTTCCTCAGAGATACAGCAGGCATCAAATAAATAGGTCCTAAGATATCCAGGGTCAGAAGTCATAGCCAAGCCATAAAAGTTTCACTAAAAATCCAGTTTTTTCTCCAACATAAACTCGACCAAAACTTATTATGGTGTTGTGCTTTCGATGATTTGATGATAATTCTAGACAAATAATCTGACCTACATCCACCCTTTTTAGATTAAATCCAAAAAAAACACTAAAGTCCTTATTTTTCTGGCTATACCTATAGAACTTATTGTATATTCTTAATTTTTTTTTCTTTTAGGAGGAAGGAACCCGTATCTGGCAAAATACAACAGTCATATCCCAAGTAGTGGACGATCCCGTCAAACTTGAATTCCTTACGAAGCATCGAGCTGTCATATCGCCAGGGCTACCTTATAAAATAAAGGTGAGTTGCTTATTATTATTAAAACCACAAGGAAAATCTTTTAAAGGTTTCTGATTTCCTGGTTAACATACGGAACTATTGAGATTCTTTCCTTCTAGTGGATTATCCATAGCGTATAGTGGCAGACTGCGACATGTCTGGTACTCTTTACTAAAGGTTTTTTCAGCCTATATCTGCCGTACATATTATGCGTGAAACCCTCCACTCCTGCGGTCCGCTAAAACGACTTGGGGGCAGATAACAAATTCCTGAAACCTCAATACAAAACATTGGTAGTTCCTTTACTTCTGTGAATTCTTATGGACACCTATAATCACTTGGTGACCCATCAGCATCACTCTTTTTAATATAATTCCTTCAAAATAGGAGGAAGGAGAAAGGAGGTATACTTTTCAGGTGGTCCCATATCAATTTGTTGAAGATCTGATGAATATCTTCGAAGATGGAGAATAGAACTCCTCAATGGACAAGAGTTAATTGCTCGCGATCAGTGTAATAGCTTAGTAAACATTAGGGTTTTATATTTAAAAAATCAAATATTCTATGTAATTCATACTTTTAGGTCAAGGCCTCTCGATGGGATGATAAACCAGCGGTCAACGAAAGAGTTTCTGTATGTCGATCAACAGCTATAACTCCTGAAGAATCATCTTTCAATGCCGCAAAGGCGTCTTGTGTGGATTCCATCACTGATGCCAAAGGAATCGGCAGGGTTATGTTCACAGCTGATGATAACGGCAAGCCTTACTACCACTTTCAGGTACACTTTCACCAAATAATATTTTCTATTCACCAGTAATGACTCTTGAAGGAACAGCTCTTTTTTGTGGACCTTATCATCGTTGGTAAAGAAAATGGTATGGGAAAGTTCAACACTGATGATGGTGGCAACACTCCAGATGTTAATTTTAAAGCCACTTCATCGCAAGCCATGATGACTGCTTTTTGTTTTTTGCGGTCCATGCAGGATCTCCTCCTGCTTCTCAATTCATTTTTTGGAAAATGCTTTCAATTAAGTAGGTACTGCATATTTATTTTTACTTTTAACAGACTTTATTGACTAACAATGCAATTCAACGAAAAATTTTTTGAGAGCGTAAACCTTCTCGATGATGATGATTTTTTAACACGTTTTTATTTCAAATAAATGAGCTCTCCTGGGTTACGTCACGTCTCTATTTTGCGGTACTAGGTTTTTTAATTTATAGACCGCTTGGCTGCAATCAGACCTGCTTTCTTGAGGGAGGTTTATTTTATAGGCGCGTCTGTACAACGCAACGGCACACCTTGTGACCCGCTGCTCCACCACGCAAGGCCGCGCCGCGCTGGGCGCTCTGCGGACAGACTCGCGAGCGAGGACCTTACTGCCGCTTTATCTGAACCTGGGGCACCTCACTGCACCCATTACAGTGCACTTTGTGGTAAGTGAACGCCTTAAAAGGAAATAAAAGGTAAGTATGCCGTGTAGAAACCAAAAAATATGGGTTTAATAAAATTTGCCATATCCCTTCCACGTTAACCCGCTTCCATCTTAAACTGCAACATCTTATCACCAGGTAAGATTGCAGTCAAGGGCTAACTTGTATCTGAATGAAAAAAAAGGTATGCAAAAATTGTTGATCGGTGTTCTACATGAAAATTGACATTAAATATTCTCCACAACTCCATTGCTTGGCGGTGAAGAAAAACATCGTGTGGAAACCTACGCCTGAGGGTTCTCCATACTGTTCTCAAAGGTCTGTGAAGTCTGCCAATCCGCGCTTGGTCAGCGTGGTAGACTGGTATGGGACTCTTCTCATTCTGAGAGGAGAGCCTGCTCAGTAGAGCTTGCGATGGGTCGATCATTATGATGATGAAGCAAAATAAAATAATGTCTAAAACCCCAGAAAATACAATCAAATAACCTAAATAAAGGGTTAGATATTGTCAGACTCTCATGATGTCCATACATATTCTTACAGGTGATTACTCGAGGTGGAATCATTTACCGCTGGGGTGCAACCACTCAATGCCCCATAACCAGCATCACAGACCAAATTCATACCACCGACAGAAATAGCATTTGCTCCAATCGCAATTTCCAGAAACTGATACTCCCAAACAAGATTCTTGAAGGCAGGAACTCCTCAGAATTGGACTCACTTTTGGATAGACACTTGTCGAAAGTGATGTTGCCGATAAAAGTCAGTAACCAGATGTGCCCAGACAGCCATTTGATCGCTTACTTCTATTATAATAATGAGTTGATCACTGCTAGCAAACATTTCGAAATGGAAGAATGCTTCGCGAATAAGGTAAGATAATATTAATTACTAGCCGATGCCCGCGACTTCGCTCGCGTGGATTTAGGTTTTTCGAAATCCCGTGGGAACTCTTTGATTTTCCGGGATAAAAAGTAGCCTATGTGCTAATCCAGGATATTATCTATCTCCATTCTAAATTTCAGTCAAATCTGTCCGGAAGTTTTTGCGTGAAGGAGTAACAAACATACACACACACACATACACACACACACACATACAAACTTTCGCCTTTATAATATTAGTGTGACTATCTGATGTTTTCGTGGATTATGGATGTAGGTTTTTTTTAAATCCCGTGGGAACTTTTTAATTTTCCGGCATAAAAAGTAGCCTATGTGTTAATCCAGGGCATAATCTATCTCCGCTCTATATTTAATTATTTATAATTTCAGCCAAATCCGTCTAATTTTTTTGCGTGAAAGAGTAACAAACGTACACACACATATACAAAAACTTTCGCCTTTATAATTTATACTAGCTGATGCTCCCGACTACGGAACCCTCGGTGCGCTAGTCTGACTCGCACCTGCCCGGTTTTAATATTCAAATATCGATAAAAGAGTTATCATCATGATCCGGTATCATCGCTGGCCCACTACTGAGTACAGGACTTTTCTCAGCGTGAGATCGGTTTAGCCTATAGTCCGCCACACTGGCCCAGTGCAAATTGGCAGACTTCGCACACCTTTGAAAGCATTATGGAGAACTCGCAGGCGTGCAGGCTTCCTCACGATGTTTTCCTTCACCGTTAAAGTAAAATTGGTTAAAACGTACATAGCTCCGAAAAGTTAGAGGTGCGTGGCCAGTTTTGAACCCCTTGACTTCCTGGTCAGGAGGCCGACGTCTTAACCAATATGCTATCAACAAAGAGAGGCTACATTAAATTATCTCGAGGACTTCGTCTGTGATGGCGTTTGCTGGCGCGCGTGCGGTGCCTTTTTGGAGTGTTTTTTTGTTAGAAGTAGCCGGTTTTTGTGTTCTGCTGGTGTTTATTGGTGGTGGAACTGACTGGGAAGCGCTTTAATGGGGCGCCGCGCGTATGTTGGCGGGCGCCGGCGCAGACGAAGTCCATACTTATACATATAGTTTCCCTAACTTGTAAATAACTACAAACTTGACATTGGCTAATCAGTGTAAAGCCAGACGAGAGAGAAAAAAAATTATTAATTAAAATCTTGATCGTTTTATAAGAAATTATCATGACTTGGAAAGTTTTTGGGGGTTTTTTTTTACTGCTCCTTGTTTTCATGAAGGTGGAAGCGGCCTGGACAACCCGGCAAACTCTTCCCGGATCCGTCGCGTCCCTACAGATCTCCACACCTGGTCCAGCTCTCTGCGCCCTGACCGTGCTAGATACAGCATCGAAATGGGTGCAGCCACCAGAAAGCGTCAAGAACCTAATGATGCTTGGACTCAGGAAGCTGATCGATGGGCACCGAAACATTACTGAGCATGATGCAGCTGGCGAGTGTTTCTTAAGTATGTTTTTGTACCTTCATGTTTTACTAGCTGACGCCCGCGACTTCGTCCGCGTGGATTTAGGTTTTTCGAAATCCCGTGGGAACTCTTTGGTTTTCCGGGATAAAAAGTAGCCTATGTGCTAATCCAGAATATTATCTATCTCCATTCCGAATTTCAGCCAAATCCGTCCAGTAGTTTTTGCGTGAAAGAGTAACAAACATACACACACACACACACCGACACACACACACACACACACACACACACACACACACACATACAAACTTTCGCCTTTATAATATTAGTGTGATTTTTCGAAGCTTCTTTTCATTTTTAGGCTTTCCCTGTTTATGACAGTCGCACTATTAGGTAGAATTAGGAAGTGTACCCCTCTCATGTTAGTGCGTGTCTACGTGTCTTAGAGCTTCAAGATTCCTACAGTGACGGTTGCTTTCGAGAACATTCTTTTTTTCTAAATTCAGATACAAGTTGGGCCTTGACTGCAATCTCACCTGGTGGTAAATGATGGTGCAGCATAAGATGGAAACAAGCTAACTTGTTTTCATTAAACCCTTATCTACTCCTTTGGTTTCTACACGGCATCGTACCCAAACGATAAATCGTTAAAGCATTCAATTAAAGAATTCCACCCAACGATGGATCCAAAATAATACCTCTTCCAAATTAGAACGACTTCGCTGGCGCAGTGATGAGCGATCGTCTTATAAGTGGGAGGAATTTATAACTTTCAAATTGTCTGATCGGAGGTTTTTGCTGTGGTTAGTTAGTGTAGCTGTGGTAGTGCCCTACCAAGCGGCGCATCAAGCGATTTAGCGTCTGGCACTATGCCTTCCAGAAACCAATAAGTGTTGTGGGTTTAATAAAACTACCATACCCCTTCCAAGTTAGCCCGCTTCCACCTTAGACTGCATCATCACTTACCACTAAATGAGATCGCAGTCAAGCAACTTGAATTAAGAAGCTGATGATTTCTTTTCAGCGTCAGACACACTGGACTTACCATCATCGAGTATAGAACTGATGAGTACCTGGCTAGCATCAGCAGGAGTGAGGATCTTCGGCGGCAACAGTCCACGCAAGCACTGCAGTGTCGTTCCTGCGGCGTTAATGGCTGATGACGACAATGCACCGAGGAAAGATTTCTCAGAGGTAAAATTACACTTTCACTCATCATCATCATGATCAAATTATCACACACCCACTACTGAGCACAGTTCTACCCTCACAATGAAAAGGGCGTAAGCCACAGTCTGCCACGCTTCAAATTTTATCCTTACTTACAAAAAAAACTGAGAGGAATAGAAATATCAAGGTCAAAGTACTGGAGGTTTGGAATACCCTATTTCCAAATCCTAGATTTGGAATACCCTTCCAGTAGTTTTGACTTGAAGGATGTTTTCCCCTCCTTCAAGTCAAAACTGAATAGGCATCTTTTAGGCAAGTGCGCTCCATCTTAGGCTGCATCATCACTTGCCACTAGATCTGATTGCAGCCTGATTGATTAGGCTATAAATTAAAAAAAAAATATTGTAACCCCGTGAAATGAACCCAACATTATTGTCCAAGTAATCTATTATGTGAAATAGCCACATTGAAATTCCATGTTACAAATCAGTAATTTTGCCTGTCTATCTTTACATCTTTCTAGTCATGGCTATGGAGGTTAGCAGCCATAGGCACCAACGACTCAGTGACTGTGTCAGCGCACGCGCCGGACTCCATCACCAGGTTCGAGGCTTCAGCCTTCTGCCTCGCTAAGAACGGTGTTTCAGTATCCCAACCTGCTATTTTACAGGTAAGTACTATGTAATACGTCATATTACTTTTTACCCGACTACGGCAAAACCAATAGGAAGGGTTATGATTTTAGCAGTCTATGTATGTACATATGTTTAATCGCAACCAGAGAAATTTACAGGCTGTAACCAGAACCCTAGCAAAAACGAAAACAGGTGATAGTAATGATGGTTACTGATAAGATACCATAAAAAACTATGAAAAAAATGTTAAAAATCCTGTATATTTTAAAAGTTCACAAAATAAAACACCTGATTAACGCTAAAGGTCAACGAACGTTCCGTAAATAGGCCACTCATGTCAATGCTGCGTTGTAGGTGGGGCATTGACCCGAGTTTTGCACGCTATACAATGCGGGTTTGAAAAATACTAAATCACTAAAACTACAAGATAAGGCATTGAATTATGTTAAGGTAATAATAACGCTAAGTTTATGCTAGCGTTCTAGTTATGCCCTATATTTATAGTGCTGTGAAGAAGCGGCGGCGTTGATCCGCCCCTTGAACAACCCCATTTCGTAATCTAGTGGGAAGTTGGGAACACCGAAGAGTTCCATAATTTCCATGTGCGTTCCCTTCAGTTGGGTTCTTTCGTGTTGATACCTTTTGTTAAATACTTAAATCGTGTCCATTTTCTTTTGTCAGGTGTTCCGCGAGTTCTTCATCCACGCGGACGGTCCGCGGCGTTTGAAACGTGGGGACACCGCCATCATACCGTATCGCATCTTCAACTATCTATACCAAGCGATTAGTGTAAGTATCAACTATTATGATTATGGTTATCTATAATAAATCGTAATACTTACGTTCCAAGATAGCAACGATTTGTACACAATTGTGTATAGGTGTGGCATACTATAATAAAATTGTATGTATGCCACAATTATTATAGAACTGGCAACATGGCTCATCTCAACATTTTTGACGAATTCACTTGATTCTATTTCGCATTCCGAGTCCGCAGTGTAACCGAATACAGATGATGTCACAAACGCCCTTAGAGTGCAAGACAGACAAGAAAAGAAACTGGTCGAGTGCGTTTTTTTTTTGTGATCTAACCACAAATTGTCTGTTTTCGAATTTATTCCTTTACTTGTGCTATAAGACCCACCTTCAAATTTACCAAACCAAAAGTACCAAATTTCGTGAATTTAGGTCAACGGGAAGTACCCTATAGGTTTCTTGACAGACAGACAGACAACAAATTGATCCTATAATGGTTCAGTTTTTCCTTTTGAGGTACAGAACCCTAAAAATTAAAAGCACGTACACTAGCGAAGCTTTACCTACACTGGTAGGAAAAGCCTAAATTATGTACTTACCTATACTTAAAAGGATTAAAGTTTAACCTTCTATAAACCCTAGCTTTTTCACTGACTTTAAAAGAAAGTGGGTTCTCAATTTGAATATTTTTGCCAGATCAAAATACAAATATCAACGGACAGTCGTCTAAACAGCTCAACGAATGCTGAAACGGTATGCATACAGCCTCGATCATCAGTCGCGAAACGTCTGGAAGTTTCGGCGAAACAAAATGGCGCCGGGAGGCTACGCATCAAAGCGTCAACTGTCAGAGATTATCGCTGTACCAACAATACTAGCGGGAAGGATGTCAGGTAAGATTTTAGTCTATAGTACAAGACACCCCTGTATCTGGGCATCTTACGATACAACGGCAGACAATATCCTTGAGATGAGGCTCGTAGGAACATACCTAATAAAACACTAATTGAAATCATATACTTAGGCATTATAATTCAAGTCTACATTATTAACCACTCAGTTAATATTATTATAATATCTTTCCTCAATACAATATTTTACTCATCAATTCTTAACATCTCAAAATCTTATATCCTAATCAACCCTCCTTTATTCTCGCCTGAAACTTTGACATTTCTGCCACGTTCCTTTTCACAAGGTAATTTTACATTCTAATCCTGTAAATAATCACAAAGTTCACATCAATCATATCGTTGCTAATAGGAAAGTATAGTTTTTAGGCAGTTAGCGCAGTGATAGCCTAAGACATCGGCCTCCTAGTAGGCGGTCCAGGGTTCAATCCCGGGCACGCATCTCCCAAGAACTCTGATTTTTCAGGTCAAAAAAGAGCCGACTCACTCTCCAGGAACTATCATCATGATCAACCCGTCGCGGCCCACTACTGAAGATCTCTATTCTGAAAACAGACCCTGTTCTCAGTATAAGAGGGGGTTGGCCATTGTCCACCATGCTCTCCAAACGTGAATTGGCAGAACATTTTTTTTTCATGTACCAAAGTAGTACATAGTTACAAAGTTATAATAAACTAAAGGATGCCCGCGACTTCGCCCGCGTAGTTTTAGGTTTTTAAAGATCCCGTGGGAACTGTTTGATTTTCGGGATAAAAAGTTGCATACGTCAATTATTACAGGGGCGCAAGCTACCTCGGTACCTTTCATACAAATCGCTTAAGTGGATGGGTTTTTGGTAATCCCGTGGGAATTCTTTGATTTTCCGCGATAAAAAGTAGCCTATGTCCGTCCCCGGGATATAAGCTAACCGTGTACCAAATTTCGTCAGAATCGGTTAAACTGTTGGGCCGTGAAATGATAGCAGACAGACAGACACACTTTCGCATTTATAATATGAAGTATGGAGGATTAAGTACATTGGAAATGCTTATCTCTAAATAAAAACTATGGATATTGTGGACATTAAAGATATTATGAAGGCCTTTTAGGTATGCAGGTTACCTCTCGATATTTTCCTTCACCTTTTTTTTTAAATGCCTTTTCATTTTGCAGTGACGAGGTAGTCATCCGAATCGACGTGGATCCTGAAGGTGTTCCCACACAGGAGTATAAATCAGCGATGATATGCGCCAAAGGTAAATATATTAACCGTACTTTTAGGGTTCCATACCCGAAGAGTGCCAACAGGACCCTATTACTAGGCGTCCGCTGTCCGTCCGTCCGTCCGTCTATCTCGTGAACTACTTAGGTAGAGAGTTGAAATACAGAATATTTAGAAGTTTCTTAATTCATAATATGGTACACTCGGAAAAATAATTCGCTTGGCAGAGCATACTAATGCGCGCGTATGTATAACACACAAAGATACGACCCGATGCTATCCGATAATAGATACACTCACACTTACTACACTCACTCACACTTCTAGATAACCTTACCAGTCGTATAGGGTTGCAAATTTCACATTCGTCAACATAGTTCTGATGGCCGAGTGGTAATAGTGTTGAAGTTCTTAAATATGGCGTGAGTTCTAATCCTAGTGGGGGATTGCTTTTTTATTTTTGCAATTATTTATTTTGTCTTCTTTATACAGTCAAAATTATCATACTTTCAAACAATATAATTATAAGCAAGAAAAAACAAAAATAATAACACTTTTCTATTTTAGAAGTTATTTATTTGTCTTTTGTGCAGTTCATAAATTATTATAATAAGCAAGAAATGAATAAGACGCTTGTCAAAAAATTAACACATCAAGTTAACAGAAGGTATACAAAAGAGGAAAAAAAATTGACATACTTTATCTACTCCTATTACTCCTATAGTAATTTAAAACCAATATCGATGTGAAGTATGCTAAAAGTCGGTCAAGTATGAACGTAATGTTTTATTTACGTTTTGGGTTACTTTTAGGTTTGTGAGATGAATCAACATGTTAATTACTTAGTTAGAAATCAAAATCAATTATAACTTCTAACTGCAATAACAATAACATCACTCACAAATAGAATTAAATTAATTACCTATACTTTATTTAATAATGTATAAAGGTAGGCCACCCTCGTAAGCTATTACTTTTTGTAATCGACTCGTCATGTTAGTAACCATATTCCAGCAAGTCTATGCTGCCCCACAGAGACTCCCAGGTTGAAGTTACCACTTTATTCAAAGTATAATATATCGTTTACCTGTTGTTCTATTACTATAGTATTTTACGTCCATCCTTGTCCGACTCAAAAGATTTTTCATTATTAAAAATAACAACGTAATTACATCAGTCAAAGTTTATATATTTCATTGCAAAATGAAAGTCTATGGTCCTGGTGCAAACCATTCGTAATATTTTCTTCGTAATGTATTCCGGCCGCACGCAAATGCTTCCGCACAGTTTGTAGAACTACATTGTGCTTGGTCGCTGTCAACCAAATTTTTAAAAAGGAATCCACGCTATGCATTGCAACGATTTCTTGGTGGTGATGTGACTCCATCTTATAAGCTGATGGTTTGGGCCCAGGTCAACAATTGTCTACATGCCCCGTTTCTCCGTAGTGACAGACCCACAAGCGCACGGTATTCATCTGTAAATGATTATATCCTGGATTAATACATAGGTTACTTTTTATCCCGGAAAATTAATGAGTTCCACGGGATTTTTAATAACCTATATACACGGGAATGAAGTCGCGGGCATCAACTAGTATTTAGTATATTGGTTACATTGTTATATTATAATGCGTCTGATTAAAAGTATTAAATGGACTAAAAACATTACGCTAACATTTAGAAAATACTAAATGCAGATAAGTAAAACCATAAACATAATTTCAATACGAGTAGGTTATATTTGTTTACTTACCGATATCATCGATTTCGGTTATCGAAATATTCCGCTCAAATAACAATCTCTGCTTTTTAAACAAAGATAAATAAATGTTCCATGGTGGTGAGAAGTTCAGTAGTTATTCAGTGTGAAAATAACACAATACACCATAAATGAATTCACTACTAGGATTTATTAATCCGCGTGCTCAAGTTCTATTTGACAATAATTTATAAAATAGGTAGGGTAGATTTAAAAAATGGGACATCAACTTGATATTGCCATTCTGTAATCTATAGGTATACCTACACCGCATAATTTATCGTTTTGTGGGTTCGAAACATTTCAGTGATGAATAGACCTTAACTGTCTTGTTTTAAAGCTTAAATTCGTCCACATATCTACAGCTAGCACTGCAAGTGAAAACTGCTAATTAAAGTCGTGAATTTTAGACGTTATCTCAAGGTGGTTTAAGGCCATTTTACTCTGACATTATTGTGCTTCGACGATCGGATTCTATCAGCGTGGGTAAGCGGCAATACTACCTAGTGCCTGCTGTGGGGAAATCAGCGAAATATGTAATTTGTAATTATTGCAAGTAGGTATGGTGAAAAGAGACCGACAATTCATTAAAGAGAGATAGGTGTAAAATAATAAGTAAACGAGTTATGCACACACATAATGCTTCGTTGTGTTGCCTGCTTACCGATTTGTTTTGCTTTGTGTACGTGATCCTTAGTGTACGAGTCCGACTCTTAACCAGTTTTTTATAATATACATGCGTTGCATACGGCTCTTGTATCTCTTGAAACAATTTGCAGTTATCTCCAATGTATCGTCAACAACATCTGCATCCGTTTCGAAATTCAACAGACGCGTATGAAGCGATTTGCCCTCTCATGTATAATTCGAACCATCCATCTTAAGCTGCATCATCACTTGCCAGCAGGTCTGATTGCAGACAAGCGCTACTGTAATTTAAAAATATCTTTAGAAAGCTTTCAAGATAGAATAAGCCAAGAATAAGTATTTAATCTCAAATTTTCTTTCAGATATTTACAGCCTGAAAAACGAACCAGTAGTGTGGAAGTGGTCTCAAATTAAAGCGGTGCCGGGAACCGAATATGTGACCGTGTGGGCCGCTGGGAACACCATTGCACCCCTGTTAGCTGTAAGTATTGTTTTCAACGTTAAACAACACTAAAACCAGACTACTACCTTCGACTAAATACGTGAGCATAGCCGTAACAAGCTCAAGCTATGATATGGAATGCCCTTCCGGCATCAGTTTTCCCTTCCACTTTTAATATGGGTACCTTCAAGTCAAGAGTGAATAGGCAACTTCTAGGCAAGCGCGCTCCATCTTAGGCTGCATCATCACTTGCTAGCAGGTCTGATTACAGCCAAGCGCTAGTCAAATTAAAAAGAAATATTCTTATTTATAAGTATGGAAGTGTAGATATGGATATTTATCTTAGGACGCAGACGCACTAGTGCAGCTGCCAAGGGGCTGTGGAGAGCAGAACATGGCGCGCCTGGCCACTAATCTGTTGGCTTTGACCTTCCTCGAGCCTACATCCACACCTGCCATTATTGCAAAGGACCATGTCGCTAGAGGTAAGACAATATTTATCATCATCATCATCAAATCATCTCTTGTAGGGACTTCCACACGGGCTTGTCTGATGTCGTCCGATGGTGCTATAGTACGGAGTCTTCCAACGCCGCGGATGGTGGGTGGTCACCATTCCAGCCCATTGCCACTTCAACTTCGCCACCCGTTGAGTTGTGTCGGTTACTCTGATTCTCCTACGGATCTCTATCTAATTAACCATGAGTTAATGTGTGAGTGTGTGTGATGTGCAAACGAAACTATGTTTTCTTATTGAATTTTGAATGTGCTTTGTTGGTAACTCAAAATGGTTAGCGCCCACGGATATTTTGGTCTCTATCATTTGTATGGGATTACGTAACAGAAAGAACGCTATACTAATTTCCTTCCGCGGATAGAGTATAGTGATTTCTTTTCATAGTTTGCAGTTTGTAGCAATTCCTTGGTACACTCTGCAGGTTTTACCCGGCAGCTGCAATACGTCCACCCGTCTGGCGGGTTTAGTGCCTTCGGCGCGTCTGATGCCGCCGCCTCCACGTGGCTGACAGCCTTCTGTGTCCGCTACCTACGGAAAGCTTACCGGGTAAGCTCAAAATGTATTTCACATTCTTACTTTCATAAAGGGTTCGAGGTTCTAATTGGAAAAAATAGATAAAACATACCCACACATATAAATGTGTGTGGACGATCTGCAGGTCAAATCCACGCACTTTTATAATTTTAGTTCGCGACAGCTCGACATGGCAATCGGGGTATGAGGCGACACAAAAAATCAAATTCGCCTCCAGGTAGCAGATCGTATGACATCGTTAATTATTGATTTTATTAAACTACCTTCATTAGATAGGTACCTAAATAACAATACTTTTGTAAACTTGTGTAAAGGCAATTTTAAAATTGATTTTGAATTGAACTTGAATTTTGCCATAAATGGTTTATTCGCGTTATCTACCAGGTGATATCCGGGGAAGCCGCGGTGCCTCCAGTGATTCTTCAAGCAGAACAATGGCTGAAGGCGCAGCAAATGGAAAATGGCTGCTTCCGAAACCAGGGGCATGTCTTTCATCATGAACTTAAGGTAATTTAATACTTCGCGGACCAAGATTTTTAACCGACTTCCAAAAAGGAGGAGGTTCTCAATTCGTCGGGATCTTTTTTTTTATGTATGTTCCCCGATTACTCAAAGACCCCTGGACCAATTTAGAAATTTTTTTTTGTTTGAAAGGGTATACTGTGCATGTGGTCCCATATAAATTTAGTGAAGATCTGATGAATATCTTCGGAGATGGAGAACAGAACTCCTCAATGGATAAGAGCAAATTGCTCGCGATCAGTGTAATAGCTTAGTGAACAGTAGGGTTTTAACTGGGCATAGCATATTATAGTACAGTGGGGCCACTAAAAATTGTGAAATAAAAAATTTTCAAAAGAAAAATAAAACCGACTTCAAAAACCAAAAACACTAAAAAGTAGAAAATAATTTTTGTTTAGCTACACATGTAATGTACCTAGGTTTGAAATCGGGCGAGCTTCTCTCTTGGATTTCTAATTTTGTTTTAATATGCTCGCTCGACTTCATACCTAGGTACATTACATGTGTAGCTAAACAAAAATTATTTTCTACTTTTTAGTGTTTTTGGTTTTTGAAGTCGGTTTTATTTTTCTTTTGAAATTTTTTTATACTTTTACAGGTTAGAATAAGTTTGACGACCACATAATATATTTTACATTCTCAAACCACCAGGGAGGACTAAACGAAGACGGCGAGATATCAAGCGTAGCTCTAACCGCTTACGTCATAACATCCCTCCTCGAAACCTCCCCATTATCTTCCAAGCTCCTCAAAAACACCCTCTCCTGCCTCCGAGCATTACCTCCTTCCAAATCCAAGTCCAAAGTTAACCCCCTAAGAATTTACGCCCATTCCATTGTTACGTATTCCCTCATGAGGTTACGGAGGTATGAGGAGGATCTAAAGAGTGCCAATGAGGCTTTTCTGAGGGTGAGGAGTGATGCTGGGCTGGAACAAGATGAGGAGTTGAGGGAGCTGCTGGAACTGCTGAGGATGGCGAAAAGAACTGAGGACTATGTTTGGTGGGAAACAGGTAGATAGCAAATGTATTTTTTTGAAGTTTTAAAAATGTATATTGATGAAAGAGACATTAGTTTAGGATATTTTTTATTGCGAATTCATTCTGGTGAGATAATTATAACATACTTTATTATACTTTACTTTTATAACGAGCTTTAAAATGGTATGCGATACTCATGGCTTACCTAAATAAGTTTGATGCAAGGCGTTACCCAGAAATTAGCATTCTCAACAGTTGCGCTCTGCATAGAGCAAGAAAATCTTGTTTGCAATGAAAAAGACGAAAAATATACTAATTAGTTAAAACAAAAAGTTCTTCGTGGTAATAAAAAGAAAAAGAACTCCATCTTTATCTTTTTTTTTCTTGTTTTGTGTGCAATAAAGTCTGTTATCTATCTTTATCATACCATGAAGAACTTTCCATAAGTTTAGTCTTTAATCTTGTTCCCATTCCTCAAACCATGAAGGTAATCTGGCCACATCAGTGGAAGCCACAGGCTACGCGTTACTGGCGCTGTCAGAGTGCCCGCCCGCGTTGCGTGACAACTGTGCTGCTGATGTGGCGGGCGCTACGCGGTGGCTCGCCACGCATAGGAATGCTGCTGGGGGATTTATTTCTACACAGGTAAGTACTGCGTTGGGACAGAGGGGGCGGTCCGCCCTGAGTTTCAGGATCTGTAACAATCCAAACCGGAGTCTCGATAGCTCAACGGTTGAGGAGGGGACTGAATTCTGAAAGGCCGGCGGTTCAAACCCCACCCATTGCACTATTGTCGTACCCACTCCTGGCACAAGCTTTACGCTTAATTGGATGGGAAAGGGGAGTATTACTCATGATTAGTATGGCTAAATATTCTTTTTTTTTAACTTGAGAAATCCTCAAATCTCAAATCAATCGGAATTGTTTTCAGTAAACAGTACCAAGGAGTCCGTTTGTAGTGGAAGTCCTTAAGGATCGTTTACGTAAAACTAGATGGTGCCCGCGACTTCGTCCGCGTGGGTGTAGGTTTTTAAGAATCCCGTGGGAACTCTTTTCCGCGATAAAAACTCGCATATGTCAATTTCCGGGACGCAAGCTACCTCTGTATCAAATTTCATATAAATTGGTAAAAATCCCACGGGAGGTCTTTGATTTTCTGGGATAAAAAGTAGCCCATATCCTTTCCCGGGATGTACCTACCTAATCAAATTTCATCAAAATCGGTTACAATATTGGGCTGCAGGAGCTAGCAGACAGACACACTTTCGCATTTACATTTACAATATTCGTTTTCGGTCTTCGCTTCTAGGTAGGAATGGCTTCCGTAGATGTAATTGACGATTCAAATGTACTTGTCAAGGTTTATTTGAATAAAAATCTTTCTATTTCTATTTCATCGATTATGGCGATCAAAACCAATATATTTCAAACCTAGGACACTTTAGTGACCCTCGAAGGCCTGTCACGATGGACCACTCTCCTTCCATCAATCAACAACCTGACGGTCACCATCCGAAGCGGGGCGCACCGGAAGGAGCTTCGCCTCAACACCGCGGTCAAACTACCTGAACTCGCCAAGATCCCTGTAACTGACCAACTCAAAATTAGTGTTGAAGGTAAGTGACCACTTTTTCGTAAATGACTTTTTTTTTTTTTTATTCAGATACAACTTCACTTTTGACTGCAATCTCACTTGGTGGTAAGTGATGACGCAGTCTAAGATCGAAGCGGGCTAACCTGGAAGGGGTATTTTATAGAAGTTTTTAGAAGGTAACTAGCCACGGCCGAAGCGTCCTACCAGACCAAACCAGTGATTTAAAAATTATAAAATTCCACACCCAGCCGGGAATCGAACCCGGGACCTCCCACTAATAAGGCGACAGCGCTTACCACTGCGCCAGTGAGGTCGTCTAATTTTTAGGTAAAGCGAGCGCGCGTGAGCTTTGCTTATGGTTACGTTGTGTACAAGCTCACTGTTTTGTTTCTCTGTTGTCTAATAAAAATAAAAATAAACATTATTATGTAAGAAAATTTAGACTACAGGCCCATGTTCAAAAATGGATGGGTCATATGAACCACCAGGTGACGTATACAGGACGATATAAGAGCATAAAATAATAAGTTTCAGCACTATGCCGTCACTTGTAAGCTGTCCAACAGATTGTAATTGTCCCGCCTCCGATGCATTTTTAGGGTTCCGTACCTCAAAAGGAAAAAGGAACCCTTATGGGATCACTTTGTTGTCTGTCTGTCCATCGTGTCTGTCAATAAAACTTATAGGATACTGCCTGTTGAACTAGAATCATAAAATTTGGCAGGTAGGTAGATCTTATAGCCAACAAAAGTATAGGCAAAAATCCGAAAATTATGAATTTGTGGTTACATCACAAAAAAATATATTTTCATGAACTAATCTAATTAGGTAGTAAGTATTTTCAATTTTCAAAGTAAGAAAACTATATCAGGTGGAGTATCATTTGAGAGGGCTTTACCTGTGAGTTAACGGCACTAAAGAATACCTAATTAATTTTGGCCTTAAAACATTCTCCCATTTTCAGGAAGTGGGTGTGCATTAGTTCAGGCCACTCGCTTCTACAACACGTTATCTGAAGAGGCAGCTAAACACAACACTCTGTCCGTGCAAGTGGATGTACAGACGGACGGGGCGTTCAACTGCGATAACAACACGGTCTGCTTCTGCGCCGCTACTGTTGAGGTGAGGTTTCTTTTTGATGCCGAGTTTCTTGCTGGTTTTTCTCGGTAGAAAATGCATTCCGAACCAGTGATAGATACGTTTGACGATTCAAAAATACTTGTAAATGTTTTATTGTATTTAAAATTTAGTTAGATATTTTTATTTATTTATTACTAGATGATGTCCGTAACTTCGTTCGCCAGGGTTTAGGTTTTAAAAATCCCGTGGGAACTCTGTGGTTTTCCGGGATATAAAGTTGCCTATGTCAGTTTCCAAGAAACAAGATACTTCTGTACCTACCTACCATATAAATCGGTTAAGAGAATGGGCCTTTATGAATCTCGTGGGAACTCTTTGAAAAGTAGCCTATGTCTTTCCCCAGAATGTAAGCTAACTCTGTACCCATCAAAATCGGTTAAACTGTTAGGCCGTGAAAAGCTCGCAGACAGACAGATAGAAAGACATACATAATGTTTTTATTAACCCCCGACCCAAAAAGAGGGGTGTTATAAGTTTGACGTGTGTATCTGTGTGTCTGTGTATCTGTGTATCTGTGTATCTGTCTGTGGCATCGTAGCGCCTAAACGAATGAACTGATTTTAATTTACTTTTTTTTGTTTGAAAGGTGGCTTGATCGAGAGTGTTCTTAGCTATAATCCAAAAAAATTGGTTCAGCCGTTTAAAAGTTATGAGCTATTTTCTAGTTTTCTTGTAGAAAAGAAGGTTAGATAACCCTTAGGTTCATAATATTCAAGTGTCAATTGACAAATGTCAAGCTGTCAAGATGGACGTTGCCTAGATATACATAATTATTTATTTGAAAATGATTTGTCGGGGGTGTTGAAAATTTTTAATTTACACTTGTTTGAAACACATTGTCATTTTTGGTCGTTGCATACAGGTGTGCGTGCTATGGGTGGGTCCGTTCCCGGAAATGGCGCTGCTGGAAGTGGGCCTTCCCGGAGGCTTCGGGGCCGACGCGGCCGCGCTGTACTCACACCTACAAAGAAACGATACGTGTGAGTAAAAGTCCTTCTTTGTCATTTTTAGAGACTTCTACCTCGACTGCTTTTTTACAGGCATAACGCATGACTGGGTAGGTTCCTGCGGTGGTGGGGCGGTGCGAGGGTGTGATGGCTTGACACGAGAGCTCAGTGATTCGTCCATTCATGTGATAGCTTTCACCAAACCCCCCCCCCCCCCCCCCCCCACTGATCATGCATTTAAAAAAATGGCTAGCAAATGAGCAGGCGGGTCACATGATTTTAAGTGATTACCGCCGATACACATTTTTTTTGTGTGATGTAACTACAAATTCTGTGTTTTCGGATTTGTGCTATAAGACCCACCTAACTAGCAAATTTCGTGATTCTAGGTCAACGGGAAGTACCCTATAAGTTTTCTTGACAGTTACGACGGACGGACGGACGGACAGACAGACAACATATATCTATAGTTATAATAAATTGTACAGAGTAGTTGGGTGCACGTAAAAGGCATTAGCGTAGAGAGCATTCGAGTAAATGTCTGTGACGTGCACTCTGCCCGAGCGACGCCGCGAGATCCATATAAAGTGTTATATGGTCCAATATCCCAGTGCCGCCAGACATTACTTATTTTCTGAGAAACAAAATGTGTAAGATAGAGTAATTACTGATTTTCTGAGACAACAATACATAACAAAATTTATGAGATATGAGTAGTATATTAGTGTTTAGTTTAAGTACACACATTTGCTTAGCTTGTGCCGACGGTCAATGTAAAGATATCAGTTGCTACAGTAAGGTATTTCACACTTTTCTTGAGTCTGATGTTGAGATCTATAGAGCCACTTTGACTTTGCTCAGACTTAAGACACTGTTAAAACGAGACAGCGTTATACCGCTGGCATAAATCTGTCTTGCTTTAACTGAAACTTAAGTCAAAGCACAGTAAAGTGCACTCTATAGATTTCAATCTGAGTGTTGATTTTTATGTACGTTTTCCGAGCGCTATAATATTAAAATTACGACTCAGACTATAAATAAGATTAACTAGGTATTGATTTTCGAGCTTTAAAGCGTCTGGCGGAAATTACCGCCAACAAGAAATATCTGGCAGTATTACATATTAATTTATTAATTAGGTAGTAAGGTCTGGCGGTCCTAGGATCTTGCTCTAATATAAAATGTTATCTTCTCTTTTACTATCGCTGTTTAGTGCATAATGTATAATGTAGTGGGACGCTTGAGCAGAATATTATGGTAGAAGCTTTTACTACGACTTCGTACGCTTTGAATAGGTATCCATCATCCAATGGGGCTAAGATCTTCTGATGTGCTTACAGTCTCAAAAACTTAGATTTCTGCATATGGAGTTATTCAACGGGCAGGTCAACAAATTCCTGAAAGGCCGGCAACGCGTTGACGGTTCCTCTGGCACTGCAAATGTTCATGGGTGGCGGTAATCATTTCACATCAGGTGACCCGTTCGTTTTTTATAAAAAACCGCTCGTTTTTTTTAATAAAAAACCTTGTTATTTTGTCAAAATTGTATGGTCTATTTTGATGATTTTGACAAATAACAACGTTGCGAACTAACTTATCGACAGACAGACAGCCATACAGTTCTGTTTTTCCTTGAGAGATACGGAACCCTAATAAACTACCTACTTAGGACAGTACCAGTTAATCAACAGTGAAACGCTCGGGGCGTATTTCAGTAATTCAGCCGGCACTGGGTCAAGGGCGAGTCGCATGGAGGCGCCCTGTTTACTCGCAGCCTTTATCTAGCGGGAGATTACTTTCATTCATTCTCATTTTGTGAACTACCTACTTCCTATCTAAATGAAACTGGCGGAATTCAAACCGTTCGTCTCCGCTGGCTATCGCAATCGGATCGCCTTTGACCACTAGGCCACGGTTCAAATGTGGGACTTTGAAAGTAGTTTCCATAACTGCAACGTGTCGCTTTTTTTAACCCCGACCCAAAAGGTGTGTATCTGTCTGTGGCATCGTAGCTCCTAAACTAATGAACCGATTTTAATTTTTTTTTTTTTTTTTTGTTTGATCGAGAGTGTTCTTCGCTAATAATCCAAGAAAATCGGTTCAGCCGTTTGAAAGTTATCAGCTCTTTTCTAGTTTTCTTATAGATGTTTTTGTGTCGGGGGTTTATTAAATTTTGTAATTATTAAAAGAATATTAGCCATGCTAATCATGACTAATACTCCCCTTTCCCCTCCAATTAAGCGTAAAGCTTTTTAATTTGCTTAAAGTCGCAATTTTTTTTTAAAGGTGCAAATTTCAAAATGACCATAGAAAAATTATATTTCAAATTTTAATCTCAATTAGGTATTCTGACGGATCAAAAGCACTTGTAAAAGTTTATTTGATTAAAAATTTATTCAATTCTATTCTACACTATCTCTTAGCTACGCCTACAAGTCATATACCCATTAATCTTTGATCTACCTACCTACCTTGGTTAGGATACCTATATGTGTATACTGTAAGGTTATTTTTAAAAAGTTGATTTGAGTTGTCAAAAATAATATAAAATTATTAATTTAGCTGAGTGACGCCAATAATACTCATACTCAAATACTCAATTTGGATTGAATTCCAAAACAAAGAGTACAAAAACTGTACTATCTATTAGGTCACGTTGAAAGTTGAAACGTAGAGCCAAAATGAAAAGTAGAAACAACAAAAGCGGACGACAAGTCTGGATGACTCGCAAACGTGTCCTAGATATCGCTTTCAGTTTCAGATGGAACAAACACTTCCCCGAGCTTTAAGAGGGGTCTCTCCGTCACTCGCTTCATACAAACGTAGTTCAAATTTCATTTGAATATTAAGCAACCAAAGTCCATGAAATTTTGCAGACATATTCTAGAAACTACTATCTATGTCTGTGGTTTTCCAGATTTCTGTTAAAATATTCGGTTTCAAAGTTACTCGGTCTTAAACATACAAATCTTTGAGCCCCTGTAATTTTAAAACTACACATTTTTAGAAAAATCTAAAACACCACAGACACAGATATTAGTTTCTAGAATATATCTGCAAAATATCATGGACTTTGGTTGCTTAATACCTATTCAAATGAAATTGGAACTACGATTGTATGAAGCGAGTGACGAAGAGAGCCCTGTTAAAATAGCTACGAGTAATACCAGGTCAAGAAAACGGACACTACCTAACTTTGATATCAAGCAGCCAACTTTAAAATACTTCTTTTTGTCTTTCTTCATAATATTATATTTGGATTTCTGTAGTCCTATCCTAAAATTAAAGTCTGGAAGTCTATTAAAAAGTAGAATTTTAATCATTACATAACATCCTACTTAATATTATAAACTCGAAAGTTTGTATGTATGTATGTTTGTTAGCTACTCTTTCACGCAGAACTACTGGACAGGTTTGGCTGTTTTAAATGGAGATAGATTATACCCTTGATTAACTCATAGGCTACTTTTTATTCCGGAAAATCAAAGAGTTCTTGCGGGATTTTTAAAAACCTATATCCACGGGAATGGAGTCGCGGGCATCAGCTAGTAATAATATATAACTCATATCTATGCGATGCAAAGCGGTGATAGATTAGTGGTTAAGACGTTGTCGGCCTTCTAGTTCGGGGTTCGATCCCAGCCACGCACCTCTATTATATCTTTTCGGAGATATTTATGTTTTAAGTCCACTTTTTACCCGACTGCGGCAAAGCCAAAAGGAAGGGTTATGATTTTAGCAGTCTATGTATGTATGTATGTGTGTGTGTGTGTTTGTATCCAGATTCTGTGTATTCCACCGTAGCGCCTAAACCACTGGGCCGATTTTGATGAATGAGGTGTCAATCGATTCGTCGTAAAGGTCCGGGTGACATAGTAGGCTACACTTTATACGAAAAAAATTGTCCTAACGGATGTTACATGAAAAAAGTGGGGGTGTCCAAATTTTTTTTTTTTTGCTATTGTATCGAGTGGGGTGTCAAATGAAAGAGGAGAAATTCTGAGTTCAAAAATATAAATGTACTACAATATTTAAATATACCAAGCGACAGAAAAAAAATTAGTAATATTTCAGCGTTTATTAAGACGATCACAGTCGGGTTTTAGTTTTCAACTTTGTCTTGTAACGGTGAAGGAAAACATCGTAAGGAACCGTACATGCCTGAGAGTTCTCTATACTTACCTAATGTTCTCAAAGGTGGGTGAAGTCTGCCAATCCCCACTTGACTATGGACTATGGCCATACCCTCCTCACCCCGAGACAAGTTCCGCGATCAGAAGTGATCTGGCTTTTTGGTTTTTCAAGAAAATACCTTAGGTATAACGCATACAATCTGAGAAAGGACTCGCCATAGTCCACGACGCGGGTCAAGTGCGAATTACTTGACCCGTGTGGTCTGTGGACTATGGCCTCCTCCTTATTATCCCAAGAAGATCCGCGATCAGTAGTGAGCCGACTTTTTGGTTTCTCAAGAAAATACCTTAGGTATAACGCATACAATCTGAGAAAGGACTCGCCATAGTCCACGACGCGGGTCAAGTGCGAATTACTTGACCCGTGTGGTCTGTGAACTATGGCCTCCTCCTTATTATCCCAAGAAGATCCGCGATCAGTAGTGAGCCGACTTTTTGGTTTCTCAAGAAAATACCTTAGGTATAACGCATACAATCTGAGAAAGGACTCGCCATAGTCCACGACGCGGGTCAAGTGCGAATTACTTGACCCGTGTGGTCTGTGGACTATGGCCTCCTCCTTATTATCCCAAGAAGATCCGCGATCAGTAGTGAGCCGACTTTTTGGTTTCTCAAGAAAATACCTTAGGTATAACGCATACAATCTGAGAAAGGACTCGCCATAGTCCACGACGCGGGTCAAGTGCGAATTACTTGACCCGTGTGGACTATGGCCTCCTCCTTATTATCCTAAGAAGATCCGCGGTCAGTAGTGAGCCGACTTTTTGGTTTCTCAAGAAAATACCTTAGGCATTACGCATACAATCCGAGAAAGAACTCGCCATAGTCCACCACGCGGGTCAATTAGTGCGGATTACTTGACCCGCGTGGATATATGGCCACTTCCTTACTATCCTAAGAAGATCCGCGGTCAGTATAAGCCAGTAACAGTTTGATGATGATAATATCTATGAAATAGGTAGGTAGGTACACATCGCAATATCCGTGGAATTCTGTTATTATTAATTAACCTATTTCCAATAATAAACCCGGTAAGCTCCAGCTGTGCATCGCAATTCGCGACGTCAGCTGTGTACGTCTACGGTGACATTAATCTGGGTATGGCTGCAATAATAAACTCGCAATACAAGTAGGGTGACCACATGTTGCTGTTTTTGGGGGCCATTCCCGTTTATTCAAAGAAGTTCAAAAATAATATGATTGTGATGGAAAATGTATACTCAAAGAAGTTCCTTTAAAAATAATTGTTACGGCAAATGAATACCATCTCGGTAGGCAGGTAGTAAATACTATGAAAAATTATCTTGCATTATTAGATTTATCCAGCAATATTTAGAACGAAAAGCATAATATGATTTGGATTTTAAGATAGCTACTTACAATATATTAATGTATATCACGTTCAAACTTATGAAATACATCTGATGCACGTTCTGTACGCGTTACAATGTGCCTCACGCGCCAATCATTACACTCGGCAAAATTATTCGCTTACCAGTGCTTAGTGATAGTATGATGCCAAAAATCTTCACGCAAGTGTCAATAACAACTGTACAGTATTTCAAACTCAATCGGATAAACGATTCGAGAGTGCATAGAAAACGAGCGAACAAACATTATCATTATTATTTATATTATGGAAGTAGATCCGCAAGAATTATAAACTTCTACCTTTTCACCTATATCTTTATTTACAGTACTCCGTCGCATAGAGCTGTCCCCGACCAGTGGCAAAGCTACCCTATATCTAGGCACACGTGACGGAAGCGACACGATATCTCGAGCTGGCCACCAGTGCTATAAAATACACGCGGTTGGGCCCAAAGCAAGGACCAAACCTGCGCATGCCAAAGTGTTGGACTATTACCGGCCACATATCAAGGATACACAGGTAAACATGAAGAAATCTTTATAAACAAATGGCTGAATATATTGGTCCAAATTCTAGCACCAAATGTTAACCAATGATATTGTTTTTTCAATACCATGTTTGCCATTGACGACAATAATGCCTGACGTAAAGCAACGGTCTGTAGATCTAGGGTGGAGGGCGTTTACCTAGAAGACTTCTATTAATCTAGTTTTGAATTAATTTTTATTTCTTTGAAGAAAAAAAATTTTTTTTAGATGTACACCATACCAGAAGACTGTCCATCCCGAATAGTCCACGATACAAGTAACTACCACGCGTCAGACAATCTCTTCAATAAAGCTAAATCATTAACTGATAGTGAAGAAATACTTATCACTCACGAATTCTCCTTTGAGGATATACCTGAAGGAATTCCACTTGAAGATCCTTTATACGACAATTTAACTAAAAGAAATCAAAATGAGGATTCTGAAAAGCATAAAAACTTTAAAAACCAACTTTTAAATAGTGAAAATAATAATCGTAATAATAATATTATTGATGGAGCAAGATTAAATAAAAATATCAGAGATGAAAATGAAATTCCAACAGAAAACGAATATATAACAAATACCAGCGTGGTTGTAACTGATTCAGTTACAATAAATTCCGATGATACAAACTTTACAATTAATAGAACAAATATAAATGCAAATATAAATACAAAAGATGAAAATGAAGTTTCAAGAGAAGATGAATATTTAACAAACTTTAGTGCAGTTGTAACTAATTCCAGTATAACTAAAAATAGGGAATCAGATAGTAAAAACAACGAAGTTCATAAAGATAGTAATTTATATAATGGATCAAGTGTGAAAAATGAAAATGACATTCTAAAAGAAAATGAGTACATAGCAAATACCAGTACAGAAACAAATAATGTCAATGACCACGAAAAAGATAAACTAATGAACGGAGGTTATAACAAAGATACAACAAATCAATGGGAAAATTTAGTTACCAAAGAAATAAATACTACAATCGATATACAAAATGAATCGAAGATTTCGAATGAAGTCATTCGTGATACAACTTCTGAAATACAGGATTACAACAAAAATGATGTAAAAGGAGAGCTAATACTACATAATACTGAAGAAAAACTAGCAGTAGACAACCCTTTGCTCAATGATTTCCATGTGATAGATTCACATAAGGATCTAGATGTACCAACGGGTATTGAAGGACCCATTCCTGCGATTGTTTTGCCGCCAAAGAATTTTGTTCCTCCGCCAGATATAGGTATGATTTATATCGAGTTTAGTTATTTTGGCTCGTTCTAAAATGCTTTTAAATCCCAATAAAAAAGAATATAAGTAAACGTTTCATAACAAACTATTCAATTAAACTTTTTTATGCTATTGCCAAGTGAATCTACCATATTATGGTTCGGAACCATATTGACAAAAACTGGCTAGAAAATTGAGGGTTCCTTTCAATATTTTCTTAAGAATATATTTTCATTTTTAAGAGCAAAGGTTAATTTTGAAGTGAGTACGGCAATGGTGCTATAGGACGGGTTTCAACCGCCAACTTTTCGAATTTCACTCTACTCTCAGACTGATAAGCTTTTAAAACTTAATACAAACTTATTTATCAAACTCAGTTCTAACGGGCTACAAGTTTTACATGAAACGTTTGGCATGTTCCCCCAAACTAAGAAAATATAAAAATAACTAACACTAACATCGAAAATAACTCTTTCTTTTACAGTTTTTCCTATCAACACACATTCGACGTGGAGAAGATTTCCAGAAGTTCCATATAATCCATATTATTACCAACCTCCGTATTACTATAAACAAAATTATTACATTAACCATAAGCCAGTGTGGCCAACTGATGATTAAAAAATTATCAATGTACTATTTTTAAAACAAATAGCTCAGATCACTGTTGCATTTAAAGTTATACTGTACTTAAACTTAATAAGCATTATTTTTAAAAAAACATTTTCTAATTAATCGTAAGACAAATATTTTTAATACATAAGACTGATAAACTTATTTTCTATGGTGTGTGAAATTAGAAAATTATATAATAGAGTAATTAGAATTAAGTAGGTAAGTTAAGTTTTCGGTTTAACACGTGTCCTGACTTTTTAACAGTGGAAGATGGTCATCCTATTTTAAATTGATTAATATGTATTTTTGTATGAAACGTCGTACCTACCTATGCGGGATTTTTGTACCTAATCATTATTAAGGTACCTAGGTATTTATTATGTAATATAGATCAATATAATTAAGTCAGTAGGTATTCGATAAGTAGATGAAACCATAGAAATAATATTAATAGGTAAACATGGCAGCGCAAAAAAAAGAGGCTGTGAAGATAAGAATTTCATAAATAAAATATATTAGTTATTAAAAACCTTGTTTAATTTTATTTTAAGTAAAAAAGCGGTGATAGCCCAGTGGTAAAGACGTCGGTTTTCCATTCGGGAGGTCGTTAATTCCCGAGCCCTCTAATTTTTCAATCATGGAGTTTTAACTTTTAAGCTAAATAAGCAATTAAATATCACTTGCTTTAACGGTGAAGGTAAACATCGTAGGAAACCTGCATGCCTGAGAGTTCTCAAGCATGTAGGTTCCCGATCTATTATCATCTATCAGGTACGTCTGCACTGGGCCAGCGTGGCAGACTATGGCCTAAGCCCTTCTCATTCTGAGAGACCCGTGCTCAGTAGTGGCCCGGCGCGTTACATACCTACGCGCTTCAGAGTTTATAGAGTGGACGTCTTCATAACCACACTAATATTATAAAGGAGAAAGTTTGTATGTGTGTGTGTGTGTGTGTGTGTGTATGTTTGTTACTCCTTCACGCAAAAACTACTGGACGGATTGGGCTGAAATTTAGAATGGAGATAGATTATACCCTGGATTACCACATAGGCTATTTTTATCCTGAAAAATCAAAGAGTTCCCACGGGAATTTTAAAAATCCTACATCCACGCGGACGAAGCCGCGGGCATCCTCTAGTTTCTTATAAATTACCAAGTGTTACAACGGCTTCTTAAGAGTCGCGTTTTGCCGTCACGTTTGTCTGCCCAAGCCTGATGTGTTATAACATTATACGAATTGCATTACTAGCTTTGAGGGTAGATGTGTAACGACTATCATTATAAATCGAATGCGTAGTTTATAGAAGCCTTATGACTAGGATCAATTAAGTATGTAGCTCACAGAATAGTAATTTATTACTAATTCTGTGATACTTATACATATTTATAATGGAATTCGATGACAATGTTAGGAGAATAAATAGTTATAAAAACAATTATACTTTTATTTTGTGAGATGAACGAAAAAGAACTCCCCCGGACTTATCCTAACATTTTTAAGTGTTTTTAATTTTATCTAACAAGGCGGTCATTTTGAATTTTTTATTATTTGTCGTTATAACGGCAATAGAAATACATGCCTAAGTAGTCTTTGAAAATTTCAACTTTCTCAATATACTTAATTACGGTTCTTGAGATAAAACCCGCTGACAGACAGACGATAAATGGACGGACAGACGAAGACTTAGTATATTATAGTAGTAGGTAATAGCCGTCGACACTCGTCGGGTACGGAACCCTAAAAATGCAATGCTAAAAGTGCATTGAATGTAAATTCGGACTTCTAATGAATTTGCTGACAACGTCGGGGCGTCCGGCGCGTCGACCGGTGACTCACTCATATTGCGTCGTTGTAGTTAGGCCGACCGCATATCATTAGAAATTCCCCGTCAAAAATCTTACTGATGCCCGCTGGACGACCGTGGCAAATCCGGCGAATTTTCCGAAAAACCTGCATCAATCCATACTAATATTATAAATGCGAAAGTGTGTCTGTCTATCTGCTACCTTTTCACGGCCCAACAGGTTAACCGATTCTGACGAAATTTGGTACAGGGTTAGCTTATATCCCGGGGACGGACATATGCTACTTTTTATCCCGGAAAATAAAACAGTTCCCACGGGATCTTTAAAAACCTAAATCCACGCGGGCGAAGCCGCGGGCATCCTCTAGTCTTCTATATTCTTGTAGCAGCAATGTATTGTAGCCAACTGTGAGCGAGCGTCAACCAATCAGATGCGATCGTGACAATATTGTAGCTGTCATTCTACCGCAATCAAGCCCCCGTATACGTTTCCCCTAAAATAAAAACACCTAGAATAGCCCTTAAAGTCCTTGATTTTAAGTTAAAGATAAAGCTATAGATCGTATGGAAGACCAGGAGCTTTAAAATAAGGCTGCTTAGATCCATTTTACTTGCCGGACGTCTCGCCCGGGCTCCAATCCAAAATGCATGAGCAGAGTGCCTTACGGCGCACGTCAGATTTTGTGTGACAGACGTCAGATTTTGTCTGACAGACAATTTCTAATGGTATGCGGCCGGCCACAGTATCGGCAAGGCACACTCATCTTTATTTACAACGCTGATGTAGACTCGATAATAGACTTTCATTTATCTAGTCTAAGCTAATAGCTACTGAGGGACAAGGCCTTGTTTTATCACGGAAGTTACACAGTTATTAAGGAATAAACCAATTAATTAAAAGGTCAATGTAAATCTTTCCATACTTCCCTACTAATATTATAAATGCGAAAGTTCCCTACTAATAATATTATAAATGCGAAAGTGTGTCTGTCTATCTACTAGCTTTTCACGGCCCAACAGTTAAACCGATTTTGATGTTTGGTAGGTACAGAGTTAGCTTACACCACGGAACAACATAGGCTACTTTTATCTCCAGATTTCTGTTAAAATATTCGGTTTCAAAGTTACGCGGTCTTAAAAATTCATATACAAATCTTTGAGCCCCTGTAATTTTAAAACTACATATTTTTAGAAAAATCTAAAAACCACAGGCACAGATATTAGTTTCTAAAATATGTCTGCAAAATTTCATGGACTTTGGTTGCTTAATATTCAAATGAAAATGGAACTACGATTGTATGGAGTAAGTGACGGAGTGAGCCCTGTTATACTTTATTTACTAACCTATAAGTTACTTAATATGAACTTAATTAGAACATGCTAGGTTTCCGTTTAAATCATGGCTTGAGTGTTGAGAAAATAAAAACATTCTTAGCAACATTTTAATATATATTTTTATTCAAATGAATTCAATCATACATTACAGAATTCTTGGGATTTTCTTTTTATCCATTTATTTATTAATGTACCTTCTTTAAATTAATAATAATTACAAAATAAACCTTATTGGCATTTTAAGTTATTATTACATACATAATATAAAAAAGTTATGCTTTCTTTCGCTTTCACTCGCGACGCCATAATCTTATGGACAATATTTTTTTGTTTATCACCACCATTATATCTCTGTAAGTTGAGCAAACCTCTGCATATGCAAACACATAGAATCAAATCAATCGTTGTGCTCTTTTGCCCATAAAATTTGCGTTAAAGCTACGTGGACATTTGTTTTAAATTAACTACAATTAAATGCACCATATGATCGTCCCTCTCAGCTTCAAACAGACATACAGTAATATCATGCAAGCAATATATGGCAGTTACACGCCTAAGTATACCTTTGCATAAGACTAAAGGGAAGTAAACAAATGGAGGCTCAAATGCACAAGTATAAATAAAAAATTTATAACACCCCTGACAAGAGAAGGTTACAGTAACTAGAAAAGAGCTGATAACTTCCAAACAGCTGAACCGATTTTCTTGGATTATAGCTAAAAACACTCTCGATCAAGCCACCTTTCAAACAAAAAAAACTAAATTAAAATCGGTTCATTAGCTTTGGAGCTACAACGCCACAGACAGATACACACGTCAAACTTATAACACCCCTCTTTTTGGGTTGGGGGTTAAAAAGACTGCAATTGTGCACTGTGGAGTCTATATCTCCTGAGGATGCAATGCTATGCTATCAGAGTGAAATGTATGTTGAGTGTGTTCTGGAAGATTTGTGTGGTGTTGTGTGTTGCTTGCTTCTCCTGCTTCTTTAGTAGTGGAAGGGTGTGCGCGTACTGCACCTTGTATGGTACAATAGATTTGTCTATTTTAGCAGATTATAGCAAATAAAGCTTGTTGTTCCTTATACTATAAAAGCAAATCTTAACACATTAACTAGAGTACTGTACAAAAAGAGTTGTATCTACTTTTTGTATTGGAAACATGAAATTTATAAAAGAATAAAGTTTTTTATATCTTATCTGTTATTAGTAATGTTTAGGTTGAAAATGTTTGTATTTTTGTAAGGATAGTGCTTTTGACTTGCATTGCTTTAACAATTACAAAAATGGTCTTAGACACTTTTTGCATAGGAGCCTCTAATTGCTAATATTGTTGTAGGCAATGTATACAGGTCTAAAAATAAAAATGTGTTGAAATAGTACTAACTATCCTTTTCTGTAAGGAGTAGTGTGAAAAGGATAGCAATTTAGTTTAAATTATGTTCAAGCAAATTGTGCAACACCAGGAACTTTAATTTTAGAAGAATTTCTGAAGTTGCACCTCTTAAAATACTTTGCAGTGTTTTGTTCATAATAAACAGCATACAATAAACCTGATTGGAGGAACAACGTTGTTGGTATCCATTTATGCAATTGTAGACTTCTCAAAGATGTAGTTAGGCATGCGGCTACCACTAAAGAACTAATATACAAATAATACTGATGTTCAATGCAATTATCAATTGGATGGACTAAGATTCAAGCATATTAGGTAGGTCACTGTTCAGGCGATAGCTATAAGATTTATAACATATACATTCTTTGTAATTGACATACATTTATCGATCGCAATAAACCAAATCAAATTCATATTGCTTACACAACAATACTCTTTACAACAATCGTTTTTTGTAAAAAAAGTTTGTGTAATCTATCAAAACAAATTCCCTACAGATCTAGAGTCTAGTATCTAGAGTTGTAGAACAGGCGGCCCTAAAGAAATCATCTCCATAATCTCACGACAAAATCTGAAACGGACAAGTTAAGTATTCTCTGGAATAAAAAAGGAGTTCAATAAATTTAAAATACTATGGTATAAATGCCACTTGGAAGCGGGCGAAGATGAAGCATTCCATATCCTTTCACGAGAGTAACAAAATGCAATAAAATTTAACAGTTACAATAGCGATTTCTCTATACTCATAGATAAATACGCGCCGGGAGCGCCCGGGGCGAGTAAATATTTGAACAAGATTTACTCTTACGAGAATATGTACAGAGGCATGGAGCGACCGCTGCAGCTCAGAGCGCAGCGGCGGGACATCATTGGCTTTTGAGCTCCTTGCCGATGGTGTACGAGACGAGGCGCGCCCAGTCGATCTTGCTCCGCGTCACGGGCAGCTGGCGGCGCAGCGCCTTGAACGTCGTGTCGCTCATCGTCTTGTAGTTGTCCGAGATGGCCGTCTGGTACGAGTTCTCCGCCTCGCACACCAGCCGGACGAACTCCTTGGCGGCGGCCACCTCGCCGCTCGCGATGAGAGGCGCGCGGACTTCTTTGGAGCTCACGAGCTGAACGTTCCCGTCCTCGTAGTAGTGCACCTGGACACGCAGCATCCCACGCAGCTCCGTGGCCGGAGCCCCTCCGCCCACAGTCAGCGACCATACGGATCGCCACCGTCCGTTCCAGTAGTTCTTGGGCTGGAACTGATGATCCTCGATGCACGCGACCAGCGACACCGTCCCCGAGTCGAGCGCTCGCCCCACTACCAAGCTCGCGCCGTGCTTGTAGTGCTCCGCGACGTAATTCGTCAGCTCGACGTCGAGCGCCGCCCGCCAGGGCTCCGCCACCCGGTCGGGCTCGTACGGCTCGTACTCCGACGCCTCCTTGCGCAAGTGGTCATACCTGAAGGAGCGCTTCGACCGCGGGTCGAAGAACCGTCCGCCGCCGAGGTCGTTGTGGTCGGTGACGAGCGTGTGCAGCTCGGAGCCCTCGAGGCGCACGGGCGTGAGCTGGTCCTTGTTGTACTGCGCGAAGGCACCGCTCGCGCCCTCCTTGAGCAGGGTATCGTTGTTCAGCAATACCCTCACATCATTGAACACTTCGTTGAACTCTCCCGGTGGTGAATGTAGTATAAAATCCGAAACAATTCTAACTTTTTCCTGATCACTAATCACATCGTCACCGTCCGCCGCCATTTTTGGTACTTTTGACACAATGACAGATGAGAAAAGAATAACGACCATCAACAATATTTTAATGTGTCAATTAGTGACGTGATAAGGCGATATGGCTTTAGGTATCGATAATTTACTCGAACTTCTCGCTCAGTTTTCACTAAAAGATATTGTCAAACTTTATCATAAAAAAATTATACAGAACAGCTGTAATGCTATTAAAACTATTAATTGTTTCAGGTTTTGCTTTGATGACAAAAAAAATAGTAAAAAATTAGGTACGCTCTATCACTGACGAAACCAAAATGGATAAAATACAAGCTACGTGTAGAGAGAGCTTAACGAAAGATGCAATTTTAAACAACGAAAACAAACCTATTAAGTGCAAGTGTCAAATTCAGCCTAAATGTCATTGGCATTTCTTTGACATTTCAAAATTCAAATGTCTTTTTCGGGCAGTGTTGTGTAATAATTTTACAAAAATATTAATTAATTAAAAATGCTGTCCTACAAATACTACGACACTCCAGAGGGACACGATGTGTTTAAAAAGACAATCGTAACAGGCAAATACGCGGCGCTAGTGGGGCTGGGTACCGCTACAGCGGATGTTTTGATGTACTCTCATCCAAAGGGATTCTTTAACACTGGTTTCCGTTATGCTTACTTTATTGGACCCTTAGTGGGTATGGCAACAGCTTTTACTGTGACTGCTAACTATGCTCACAACATACGAGGAAAGGACGATAAGGTACCTAATAATTTACCTATCTTACCGGTGGTCTTAGTACCTTCTTCTCTATCTTCCTGACCCTATGGGATAAGGGCGCTACGTGGGGTCTGCACAACATGTCTTCTTACACTCTCTTCTATCATCCGTCTACGTATCATCCACTCCTTTTACACACATATATCCATCCACATCCATACATCCACATATTCACGTAATCCATCCACCTTTTGAAGGAAAAAGGAGCACAACCAAAGGGTTGTGCTCCTTTTTCCTTCAACATGGTGGTCTTAGTACTGACTGACTGACATATTAACATACAGCTCAAACTGCTGCATCTATAAACTTGACGCTCTGTATATATAGGTTCTCTATAAGCAGGAAAACTAATTATATTGCTGGATGTGAAAAGCCTGAATTATGATACCCAGAATGACCAAGAAGTCTTATGTTTTCAGATTAACTACTTCTTAGGCGGTGTAGCATCTGGAGCAGTCTTTGGTGCATGGCAGAGGTCGCTAAGCATCGGAGTCCCTACAGCAGTGCTTCTGGGAGTGGTAGCCATCACTAAGAAGATGAGCATAGAGGATAACTGGAGTCTCTTCCCAGGGTTCAATCCCGCTTCCAAATCTATCAAGTCTGTGAAACATGATTGGACCTTGGTCAAAGACCTTGATGAATTGAAGACCTGGACTAAGGGTAAGAGATGAGACAATTAGAATATTATTGTGTTTTCACACTAGTATTATTGGGGGGGAGTGGGAGGGAAGGATGTATACGATATCTTACTACCTTATCCTACCATATCTTTGCACCCTAATTGAATTGTCAACCTCACCTGCACAGAATGGGGATAACCATTCTAAATAGCACAGAGCAGAGACGGGCAGCAGTGTCACTGGTGCGAAGTGTAGTGACGCTATTTAGTGTAGTTTACATTGCTAATGTAAAATATTTGCACGCCATTACATGGCAAGTGTAGTGACACTAAAATAAATTGTAAAATCTATGCTAACCTACATTTGAGCAAATAAATGATTATGATTATGATTATGATTATGATGATTATGAAGTAGCTCTGTAAGGGTTCAGTTTTTCCTTTTTGAGGTATGGAACCCTAAAAAATTTTGTCTTTAGATCTTTATTAACAAAGATTTCTGTACTTCTGTGCTTCTGCTGATAATATGTAATAATCAATATTATTAACATTATTTTCTGTTCCAGGTAACTAACTAATCTTACAAGAAAGGACATAGGAATGAATAGCATGTAAATACATTGAATTTTTAATTTAATAAGTTTAATTACTGTGAAATATATGGATGTGATGACCACCAACTATTGTCTATTATTTCTTTACCAGCCTAATAAAATCGGTCAAGTGTGAGTAGGACTTCGCACTTCCGTACCAGCATACAAGAAATAACTTTAATTTTTTTGTGATTTAACCACAAATCACGATTTTCGGATTTTCCCCTTTACTTGTACTATATCACATTGCTACCTGCCAAATTTCATGATTTGCTTTAACTGTGAACAATTTGACATTTGAGTCAGTGTGAATCGAGCCTAAGGCTGGTTTATTTATAATAGATCTTTAATTTATAATTATGTTAAGAACTAAGGTATAACTGAAACTAATTTCAGTGTTAAATATATTTATTTCTTACTAAACACTAATCAAACAATAAATTACAAAATCATCATAATAAGCAACTCCAACAAAATGCTATAAAATAAATGTTGACATCCATCTACTTACATAAATTTTTCTTTACCAAGATAAGAATACAAAAAATCTAAAAAATAAATTCTTTTTTTGTTATTTCTTCACAAAAGGAATGTTAAGCCGTTATTTTTAACGAATTGTGGGTAGTTTTAGAAATTTCAAAATAGTAACCAGGCATAGGTTCTAGGCAAAAATAAAATGTAACGATATTTCGTTAAAATTAAATTGTGTTTCACATTAAGTAGGTACTTAAACATAAGGTAATAAATAATTATTTTAACTTATACTTTAATACAATCAACTGTGATCAAAAGCAAAAGGCAGAAAGAATCGAGAATTTAAATGCAGAACTTTAACACACCAACTCGAAGCAATATTTGATATAAATATACAACATAATATTATGTATACTATTGTAACAATAAATAAATAATGAAAGCTAATTTGGCAAGATTTGAATAGTAAAGATACTAAGTAACAATATATTTTGGAAAGACTAAGACTAAAGATAAAAGACAACGAAACTTTAAGGGGTCCTTGTACTAGGAACAATAAAAATAGATATAATTTAGTAACATAAATAATCCAAAAACTGGAAGTAAATTTGGCACATACGTCAAATATGTAATACGTTATGAACACCAAGTTTAATTTAAATTCGTAATTTTTGAATGCTTAAAGAAAAATAAGATTAGATGATTTTCATAAAATTAATCTTATTTTTCATATGTTTAACGTTTTTCTTTATTAAAAATTATACAACGAATCACCTGAACGTTTAGTGAATCACCTGACAAATGAGGTACCTATGTAGTAACAAATATGTAGTTAGAGTGCCATAGATTCTTTCGTTGTCTGCTACTTGACAAACATTCAAACAGTCCTTTGAGTTCACAGAATTTTTTTACGATACCAGTTTCCGCGAGCAGCTGTTTGCAGGGTTGTCACATTGCAGTTTTAAGGATATTTTCAAGTCCTCATATCTCCCATAGGTATCACTACAAGGCTCATTAATTTTATTTCTTGGTACAACTACACATTGGTCCGTACCTCAGCTTGCCGGTGTGTTACAGATATCTAACACCTTGCATAAATTAATATAATTTAAAATAAAAATGTGATAATCTATGGATGAAAACTCGAAAACAAAATATATATTGTATCTGTGCGCAATGTATGTAGAATTTTACTTAAAACTAAGTAAATAAGTTATTCAATATAAAAACTAATTACCTACTTATATATATTTTGATTTAGTACTAAGTTTAACAATAAGTGAAACTTCATATTTTACTGGTAGATAAGGTATACTCATGTCCTATCACTCTATGAAATTAACAAAAAAAAATGTATACTTAACTGTTATGTTATCTGTGCATGATAAAATTAAAAATTAAAACAATGTGTAAAAAATAAAAATAAAAGATTTTTCAATTTAAAGCAATTACTTACAAAAATAAATCTACATTTTCCAACATGTGGTATCATTTTAACACCTGTCAAAGAAAATTGCTAATTTAAAAAAAAACTAAAAACAATAGAAGCCAGTGACTTTAATGCATTTTTAACCTGTACCTATATAATTTTCCACATTGACATTTTAAAATTTAAATATTCCTATAATAAGAAATGGGAAATTATTTGATACATTTGATTGAAAACAGTTCTACACATTTAAAAATCTATTCAAATATTCTAAAGTACAAAATATTATCCCGAATCTAACATAGGGATCGATTACGTAACTCACACAACACACATACTGTTATAATCATTGCGATCACCGCATCATTTTCATTAGTTGATCTATGATTGTGTTAGAATGTCATTATCGTACTTTTGTGCATCTATGAGTAATAGGATGAAATGAAAATGTGTTTCATGAATTTTTTGTTTATTGTTTTTTCATTAGCAACAGATTAAACTGTGTTGTCTGTTTTACGAGGTATATAAGTATTTAAATGCAGTTATAATTGATAAAGAATTAAAGATACACAATAATATAGAGATGGTTTATTTTAAGGGCTCCGTAAATCAAAAGGAAAAAGGAACCCTTATAGTACCCATAAGTTTATGTCACACACAGAATCATACGAATTTGTCTTTACCGTTTAAAATACAACTATTGTTTTCCTTAAGTTTTTCTTTGTAAACCAATTGCAATGATTGCGACAATCTCAATAACGAAGCTACGTAATCAATCGTATCACTAGCTTCTATATATGATTGTTAATTTCTAACTCTATCAGTTCACTTCTTTTTCGCGTCTTTCTTAACTTCTCCACCTAATTCGGCTTCTTCTTCTTCTTCTTCCTCGATCTCTTCTATCTCTATTTCTTCTTCAATTTCAATCTCCTCGTCGGATTCTTCCAGACCGTCTTCTTTCTGGAAAATTAATTTTATTTAGTTTTGATGAAATTTGGTTCAGAGTTAGCTTTCATCCTGGGGAAGGACATAGGCTTCTTCATATCCTGAAAAAAGTGTTTCCACAGGATTCTTAAATACCCATCCGTTTAACCAATTTATATGAAATTTGGTACAGAGGTAGTTTGCGTCCTGGAAATTGACATAGGAAACTTTTTATCCCGGAAAAGCAAAGAGTTCCCACGGGATTTAAAAAAACCTAAATCCACGCGGACGAAGTCGCGGGCATCATCTTGTATTGAATATATCTTACCTCAGCTGCTGGTTGAGTGAAGGCACTGGCCGTTGTAAACTCATCCACCGTGGATTCTGAAATACAAACAATTAAGTGAGAGGTGCCAAGTCCGTCGTAAACAATCTCTAAACTAAATTACAATCACGGGTCTAAATGTATTGCTATCCCTTTCAAAATGCAACCTGCAATCGTGCAAATAAATGATTTGTAGGTATTTGCATTTATGTAAAAATTCGATATGGGGCAAACAAAGAATTACCAACTCAGTTGGTACTGTAGCTACGGGTAACTTTAGAAAGGTGTCAAACATTGTGAGTTTGCGCGATAGAAAGACGCATTTATTAAATAGAAGGATATAAACAAGAAAGCAGAAGAAGTATCAAGAGTTGCTATATAATTGAAAGTCTGCGGAGTGAGCTTGGAAGTTGCTGTTAAGTTTCTGTGCTTATATCTACCTACCTACAATAGTCTGGCAGTTTCACTTACCACATGCAGCAGAGTTAGTACGCTAAAACGAGCCACAATAGAAGAACTGTCTTGTGGACAATAAAGCCAGGGATAGCCCTATCAGAAGAGTTTCTTGATGGAGTGACCTTCTCCCAACCCCTCATGTAATCTGATTATAGTCCACATAGATGACTGAATGCAGATAATCTAGAAATATCAAAAAAAAATACCTACCTAGATCTCTGTCGGGCGTGTCCCGGGGCTGGTCCTGTATCAGCGAAAGAGTTATCTTGCCGCTTACCACCAGCTGGAAAATAATAATTAAACGAGATTTAATTGCCAGCGGAACCCTATTACTAAGCCTCCGCTGTACGCCCGTCTGTCCGTTTTGAATTTTTTTCATTCAGGTACAAGTTAGCCCTTGAGTGCCATCTCACCTGGTGGTAAGTGATGATGTAGTCTAAGATGGGAGCCGGCTAACCTGGAAGGGGTGTGGCAGTTTTTTATTAAACCCATACCCCTTTGGTTCCTACAGGGCATCGTACTGAAACGCTAAATAGCTTGGCGGCACGGTTTTGCCGGCAGGGGGGTAACTAGCCACAAAGCCTCTCACCAGACAAGACAAGAGATTTAGAAATTATAAAATTCCAAACCCGTGGCGGGAATCGAACTCGGGACTTCCCACTAATAAGACCACAGTTCTTACCACAGCGCCAGGGAGATCGTCGTTGTATAAAGAAGCGCGTAAGAGTTTTTTTTTTATTTACAGACTAGCGTTGGCTAGTCTGAACCTGCTAGCAAGTAATGATGCAGCCTAAGATGGAGCGCGCTTGCCTAGAAGTTGCCTATTTACTCTTGAGTTGAAGGTACACATGTTGAAAGTGAAAGGGCAAACTGATGCGGGAAGAGAGTTTCATATTCAAGCGGTTCGGATTAGAAACGAGGAAGCAAATCGCTTTGTACGTGTCCGAAGAATTTCAACTAAATACGGATGCCTTGCAGCACGATAATAGAAAGGTGAAGGAGGAACCAGGTCAAAGAGCTCTTGTGCACACTCTCTCCGAAATACATCCTGTAGAATACTGGTCCTTATGTGAAAACCGGTGTTACTTACCGGTGAGTGTGTGCGCGTCTCCTGCTGCGGACGATCCTCCGCGAAGTCCGCGACCAACACGCGCGACTGCTGCGGAATTTCCGTCTGCAGGAATATGGACTGCACTTCCGCAGCCTCGTGCTACATAATGATAATCGTATTACTTTCAATTTGATGCAGTAACAAAGTAAGTATCATTATGATGAAGCTGAATGAAGGGACGACGGAGCGAGACTGTAAAAACGTTATTAATTAATAAGGCTAATAAGAGCTTTGTATTTTGCAAGAATTCTGTTGATAGCGCCTGATGACAATTTGCAGATTCTTGCATATAATCGTATTACATTCAACTTGATGCAATAACAAAGTAAGTATCATTATGATGAAGCTGAATGAAGGAACGACGGAGCGAGACTGTGTAAAAACGTTATTATATAAGGCTAATGAGAGCTTTGTATTTTGCAAGAATTCTGTTGATAGCGTCTGATGACAATTTGTAGATAGATTCTTGCATACATTGCAGTTATTATTCCCCGCAGATGCAAAACTCATAGTGCCTCTTGAAAGCTTTTTAATGGTATAACCCTAAAACCGGTATTCTTACCGTTTTTGGTAGTGGTGTGACGGGGGCTTTAGGGGGCTCCGGTTTATATGAACCTCCATCGGCCGCGTGAGCCGTCAATTCCATGCCCACCACCTTAAAAAGTAGATAGATAGAAAATCTTATCCTACACAAAACATGAAATAATCAAGACAAAAAAGAAACTAAAAACAATTGCACGCAAAGGCGGCCTTATTGCTCAGAGCAATCTCCACCAGGCAACTTTTAGTGAAAGGAGAAACTAGGTGCGTTGGATAGTACTAACACACAATACACAGAATCTTATTTAATCTACATCTTAAATCTCAGGAATCTCATCTTAAAATCAGTAAATCTTTATAATTTAAGCTAAGCAACGAAGTCAAATGACAAGTTTTTTTAATATATCAGGAAAAGCTATCTGATGCCGACGACATCGCCCACGTTGTTAAGTTTTCCAGTGGGAGCTCTTTGATTTTTGGGGCTAAAAAGTTCCCATGTCAAGGGTCTGAGCTAAGCCATATGACAAACTTCGTCAAAATCGGTTCAGAAGTTTAGCCGTGAAAAAGTAACAAATAGACAGTTACTTTTGCATCACACTTCACACTAATATTATAAAGACGACAGTTGTGTGTCTGTGTGTGTGGGTATGTTTGTCATTTCTTCACGCAAAAACTACTAGACGGATTTGGCTGAAATTTGGAATAGAGATAGTAATATCCTATATAATATCCTATATAATAAAAGATAATATCCTGGATTAGCACGAAGGCTACTTTTTAAAATCAAAGAGTTCCCACGGGGTTTCGAAAACCTAAATCCACGCGAACGAAGTCGCGGACATCAGCTAGTTTATAATATTAGTATGATTTTGCAAAAATTTATCGCCAAATATGACCTAATACCTTCATCTAAAACGTGTACCTCTGATTATATTATTGGTTTTTTTAAACTAAGCCAGTTGATTGGCTTGATATTTTACTTTCCTTACTTTAGAACTACTGATTACCTTCACACTCTGATTCTCCTTATCATCCAATACTTCTTCAGACAAATCCTTAATAGCTTCCTCTAACAAATCTTCAGTCGATACCTTCTCCTGTTCACCATCTTTCCTTTCCTCATCCAGAAATTCAGCTGACTTTGTTACATCATCTTTACCGAAATCAATTCCTTCGGAAAGTTTAATTAAATCTAAATTATCTTCTTTATTATTTGCTAATTCTTCGTCTGCTGGAATTGATGGATAAAGTTCTGCATCTTTATCTTCTGCTTCTTTCTTTAACTCCTCAACTACAGTTTCTACCTTATCTTCTAAATTCGCCTTTGTTCCCGTGTCTATTAAGTCATTTGTCATTTGTTCTACATTTTCATAAGATTCTTCAATCACTCCAGTAGCTTTTTTTGTATCTTCAGCAAGTATCTCTAATTCCGGAGTGGATTCCTTTAGTATTTGGGATGCTTCTTTTTCTATTAGTTCTAGGTTTAGATCTTTTATGACTTTCTCAGCGTCTGGTGCATCTTCTTTGGGCTCTACAACTTCTTTAATTACTGGCGTGGATTCTCTTTGTATTTGGGGACCGGGAGTCTTTTCTTTGTATTCGCTAGCGACTATTTGGACAGGGCCGCTGTGTATTATTGTACCATTGGTGTATGGGCGGGCATTATCCAGCACTTCCTAGAATTGGAGTAAGGTAATGCTTTAGTTTTATTTATATCTGCTTTTATTCTCGTCTTATCTTATTTAAAGCATTGACAAATCACAGACGTTTGGCTACTAGCTTTATCGATATTTAATATAAATTGTTTACTTTGCCTCCTCAAGTTTCAATACTAATTTGAGCAACTGACTTAACTACTGGTTTGTGAAAAGGATAATAATTGCGAGTAAAATAGAATATTGAAGCTTAAATAAGAAAGACGAGAATAATTCTTCACCAGCACCAGAAGTAGAATTGTTGGGGATTTTGATATTAGTTTTCTAAATTCTAGACCAACTCAAACTCATACTATCATCTATTCTAATAACTAGCATCCCTTTAATACTACAATGCAAAACTCATCTAGAAATCCTAAAACACACGCGCGCAAAAAATACTACTCTACATAAAGCATAAAAATCGCCAAATAAAACTTTAGAGATCACACAAGGTAAAACTAAGATGGTTTCCAAATCCTCTTTTTATTAGCATACCAAATCACGACTACAACTTAAAAAAGCTCCCAAAAACAGTATAACAACATTATCCAGAAAAGTTTAAACTACTAAAGTAACTAAATATTGCAAGACTTATAGAAATAATAGCTTTAAAAAAATATATACAGTAGTTATTGATTTTTTATAAGGTTTAAACGTAGAGTTTTTGTTATTCAATAAAAAAGATGTCTTGTTTTAATGTGTAGTTAATTTTGATTGTACTGAATAAAAATGTTATTGTTGACGTATTTTAGTAGAATATGTTAACCAGGTAGCTCGGTACAAACAGACAGATGAAAATGGCGAACTCAACGAAATAAAATTAGAGGAAAGACATGAAGGCAACAATAAAAGCCGAAATGCAAATAATGGTTTACGTAGACAACTTAAACAAAACGACAGCTAATCAAAATTATATTATGGCGACTGTTAAAAAATGAATTAGAGAATTTATGTATCTATTAATATCAATGTAATTATTATAGGTACGAAATAAATCATTTTGTACAATATCATGTTTTTATGTTATTGAATTCTGCAAAGTGAATGTTTTTGTGATATATACAATGAAGTAGGAATACATCGAAAGCAATGATATACAAGAAAAAATGCAAATTCAAAAAAAAACAAAAGGTACAACTTGAAAAGCAATTTTTAATGATTTTGTGGTAATATGTTGGTGTAACTAAAGATAATGAAAACTGAATTGACTTCAAAATAATTGAAGATGATGACGTCTAGTTTTACAACCAGTTGAAGAACATTAATCGAAAAAAGGAACACAAAAATATGAAGCAAGTCTGAAGAATTGATTATTATTAGATGAACAAGTTTACACCCACCCGGATCTCAGCTGAAAATTACGCCCTGCTATTTTTTATTCACATACAAGTTAGCCCTTGATTGCAATCTCACCTGGTGGTAAGTGATGATGCAATCTAAGATGGAAACGGGCTAACCTGGAACGTGTATGGCAGTTTTTATTAAACCCATACACCTTGGATTTCTATACGGCATCGTAGCGGAACGCTACACTGCTTAGCGGCACGGCTTTGCCGGTCGGGTGGTAACTAGCCACGGCCGAAGTCTCTCACCAGACGTATACGCTTTGTATCGCATAATATGATGCATATCAGGCTATTATGCTGAGTTGAATGATACATTAGTAGGTACAAGATTTTATTCTAACAGTGAACCAATATGTTATATCTAGAAAATGTATTCTGTACAGGAAATGAAAAACAAAATTGTTCAAAGATGGTACGGGTAAAACAAGACTACTGCTGAAAGAAATGACACAAAATGGCAGTAAGGCATTAGAAATCAGGAGGTATGGTCAAAAATCAATCAGCCAAGAAAAAATCTAGCAGGATCGCAGAAAAATGAAGATGTGGTCATGCAAGAACCTGTCGTTGCTGGGGCTGCGTGTGGCCCGCTTCCATCTGCTGAGTGACCTCTGCTACCAGGCCCGATATTGCCGATACGACTGTCGGTCGACAATTGCATGTTAGAATTCTTTTACCTTAGTCAAAGTCTAAATCAAAGTTATTTATTCAAATTGGGTACAATTGTACACTTTCTGATTGTCAAACAATGATGTTGTGGTGATAATTAGTTTATAATATGTAGACAGTTTCCAAAAACGCAACAGTACATTCATTTTGCTGCATTATTATATAATAATGTGAATATTTAAACTTCGTATTAGTATTTATACTATATAAGTGTAGCAATAGATATTGCAAATTTTGAAAAAAATTTGAAGCAATTATAATATATTTTTCACCAATATTATAGAATAGAATATATTTTTATTCAAGTTAAACTTTTACAAGTGCCTAATGCGAAATATATTTTATATTGGCTTGCTTTTAGAACAAATAAGTATAGTTAATTTATATATGGTTTGACTTATGAAATTTATTGAAAACTCAATTACTTATTCATAATCTCAAGATGGCATTAACAGAAAAAAAAATTAAGCTCCCTTTTTTTTTCCTAATTTCAATCAACTTAAATTTTATTTACAACTGCTATTCTTCAAATATTTTAGAATCTTAGAGTATCTTAAAAATTAAAATGTAAGTTTTAAACAAAAGGTTTCAATATTAGTCTAAATAACTTTCATTAAAAATTCAAAGAAAGGGTAGTACAATTTTGGGTTAATCAAAATCCTAACTAAAACAAAAACAGTCATATTAATTATTGTGTTATCAAGAGTCTTTGGTGAATTCCCCTGATTAAATTATTTTACTAACAGCTATTTCGGATAATTTTATATTTGATGTACCCTGCCTGTTTGATATTGAAATTGCAACATTTAAATTATCTGCAGACGTTGGCGGATAAAGCTTTGAAAAACGTATATTTTGAGTTTTTTTTTAAAAGAATAATAATAAGGAGGACTAAATATATGGTATATATTATAATAACTTAAAACGAAAATAAAATCATACGAAATTAAACTTTCACCCACAACAAATAACGAAGGACGTAGAGACCAAAATAGCTTGCTCGACGATCGATGCAGTTTGGATGGCCGCCAATACGTACTATATTATCATGATTATCCAAGTCAGGGGACTTACTGACTGAAGGTATATCTCCATACAATCGTGGAGTGGTAGTGACCTGGCAGGTAACGTAACGTTGTGCCGGACACGAGGTATATACTAACTAAACTAGATAATGCCCACGACTTCGTCCGCGTTTGAGACAGCGAAACTTCAGCAAAATTTAAAGTAGATCGACTGGTATCATAGGGAACCATTGCAAAAGGAATTTGATGAAAAATCTTCCCGGGTCAAAACATAGAAAAAAAACCGGCCAAGTGCGAGTCAGACTCGCGCACTGAGGGTTCCGTACTCGGGTATTTTTCCGACATTTTGCAAGATAAATCAAAAACTATTATCCATACAAATAAATAAAAACCTGTTTTAGAATGTACAGGTAAAGCCCTTTCATATGATGCCCCATTTGGCATCTGTACTTGTGCTATAAAACCTACCTACCTACCAAATTTCATGATTCTAGGTCAACGGGAAGTACCCTAAAGGTTTCTTGACAGACAGACAGACAACAAAGTGATCCTATAAGGGTTCCGTTTTCCCTTTTGTGGTACGGAACCCTAATAAAACCCCACGGGAACAAAGTCATGGGTGAGTGGGTAAAAGATCTAATCTAACGGAAATATGTAATATAATTTTTCGTGTTAATGAGGTCATAATTCATAACAATAGTTATTTTTTTACGATTACCAAGTAGCGCTATCGGGTTTCAACTTTGATAATGCATTCGAATAACTTACGCATTACATTATAAATTGAACTATCGTTTTTATTTGGTAAATTCGTAGTTTTTATGTAAAATATAGGTAGTTAAATATTGTTTTAGTAGTTTTTTTTTAATAAAGGACAAATTCAGCGCGGGGGCATTCCAAATTCTAGCTATTCTTACACAAAATAATAAATAAATTCAAATATCATGAATATTGAAAATATTATATCGACAATACTGAGAATATGATAGTAAAATACCTACGTGTTGTCAATATAATATTCACAAAATTAAAATAAAAATATAAGTATCTACTTATATTTTTATTTTAATTTTGTGAATATTATATCTATATAAAATATACTTATATATATTTTTATATATATCTATATAAAAATCTAATAAAACCGTCACCATGCCTCAAGCGTATATATTAAAACACCTAAGGATAACACGCAAGTATTCATCTACTCGTAACTTCAAATGATGCCATAAATACAGACTCTCCTCTTTTCGCTCTAGTCTTAGAAGAGGAGGAATCTAACTGGTATTGTAACGATTCGATATACCTGTAAAGCTTGTTCAAAAATTAAGTAGTTCATCATACTCATATAAACACTTTTTAACGTAATTTATTTAATCTATATTGTACATAATATTATTATATAAGAAAAAACTGCAGAGAAATTGATTATCGTTCCCAAACAAAACACAAAAAAAACCCAATTTTTGGAAGAGTTTTTTTCTAATTTTCTAATCATCTTTCTGATTTTCAACAAATATAGATTAAGATCTTTAAGTGCATTATACATATATAGTAGGGGCGTATAGTATTGAAAAGATTCTGTGAAAGGTCTTGTGTGTATAGTTATCAATTTATGGGATAGCCAAGTAAAATTTGCATTATTACACACAGATTCACTTCAATTCACTAATTTTTTAATCCTTGTCTAATTCTGATTCGTGCCCTAGTGACCTTTTTAACCGACTTCGGAAAAAGGAGGAGGTTCTCAATTCGTCGGAATCTTTTTTTTTAATTAATATTTACGGCCATGCGCTTCTAACGCATTCTTGCATTTCGGAGTTCAATCAAAATGTGATAGAACTTGAGTTCTACCTCAAGCAGTTCTACCATGAGCAGATCTACCAACACTTCTAGCCAGAGCAAGAGATTTTATTAAGGGCCCAAACACAAAACTGCGATGCGACACCGCATATTTATAATCTGCGAACTTCTTTCTTGAACTTGAAGATTTAATCTTTTTTTTTTTTTTGGGACTTCGTCTGTGATGGCGTTTGCTGGCGCGCGTGCTGTGCTTGTTTGGAGTGTTTTTTTTTTTTTGTTAAAGAGTGGCTGATTTTTGTGTTAGTTGGTGTTTTTTGGTGGTGGAACTGACTGGGAAGCGCTCTAAAGGGGCGCCGCGCGTGTGCCGGCGGGCGCCGGCGCAGACGGAGTCCATACTTGTATAAATTCAATAACTTGAAAATATCACAAACTTGACATTGGCTAATCAGAGTAAAGCCAGATTTAAAGAAAAAAAAAAATCTTTTTTTTTTTAAATAAAAAAAGCGAGCTAACAAGCAGGCGCAAGCGATTACCGCCCGCCCATAAACATTTGCGGTACCAGAAAAACCGTCAATGCGTTGCCGGCCTTTCGTGAATTTGTGGGTCCGCCCCTTGAATAACCCCATGTTGTAATGTAATGTATCTACCCCAAAATTGCAAAATCGCATCGCATAGCAGTTTTTCCGTCGCGGATTCGCGTCGCGTCGCATCGCAGATGTGTTGCGGCCCTCGGCAGGTATATCGAATCGGCAAAGTACCGCATCGCGCTGCGCGAGCTGCCCCACGATCCTTTGCATCGCTCGCTCCGTCTCCGCGAGCCTGGCTCGCAGCGCCGCAAGCTCCGCGTCCCCTACACATTCGCACAACTGTCAGTAGGTACCTATACTACCACTTTTATAAGTCGCATCTGACAAATTCTTTAGCGTTATGTTTTGTATTTATTTACTCTTCGATTTACACTTATAAAAGCGCGAAAGTCAGATCAGTACAGTACAATGACAAAATAAATCTACAAAATATGTTGTAGGATCTAAATAGTAATAGTTAATGATTAAAATGGCATAAAAATTAATAAGTTACACAGGCTGTACCCTCCGTATAAGATTTTACTTCTCACTATTTTTCATAGTATTCGAGAGTCGAAACAAAATACCGTCAAAGTAAAGTGGACCCAAAGATACTTGATTTTAAGTCGAAAATTCAGTACCATTGATTTTAATTTTGCAACGTTACCGCTTGGAGCGCTGGTTGTAAATGCATCTACAAACTTGAACATTAAAACAAGGCACTTAAGGGCCATTTTATTTTAAAGCTAAAGTGTTTCGACTCTCAAATACTAACAAGGTAGTTAAGGGTCATTTTACTTTAAAGCTAAAGTTTTTCGACTCTCATATAATATTATGTACTATCAACGTTGGTGGGAAGTAAAAATACTGAGGGTACTGAAAAGCGTTGCCTAACGCTACGACTACCTAAATCCGAATGTATATCAATGAAATACAGACCCTATGCTTGACGTTAAGACTTTAAAGCTTGATTACAAGAATAACAGACGTTCTTGCTATCTCGCCCATAACTCACGCAAACAAAATATAACACAGCAACAACCAATAACTGACGAACGGGCGCTACGGTTGTCTAAGCCATCCGAAAATAAGATTTCTGCGCAGGTACAGCGACGTAACTTGCGAAAGTGGTAGTATTGTACCTAATACCTAACATATTTGTACATTTATGTACAAGGAAGGAGTTTTGTGCGAGGCCCATCTAGATTTCATTTTGCTTATCGACAAGAATGTTTTGATGTGAAGTGGTGGTAAGTCACTCTGACAATAAAACAATGGACGACGAGCTTATTGTTTGATGGCTATTGGAATACGATTATTGTTTGAATTAGAAATTCTAACGGCCAAAATTAATAATCAATTCCTAGGTATGTAAGGTACTGAACAACATTATTATTAGAAAAAAAATTGACAAATAACAACGTTGCTAAGTAACTTATCGACACATTAAAGATTCCTAGATTGATTAATTTAATAACTAATTACTATTAATTTTGGCCATAATACTTACATTTTATTTCAGTAATTTTCCTTTTTTCCAAACATTTTGTGAGCATCAATTTTGCTAAAAATTCCACACTAGTTTTGCTCGAGATTGTTACTTATTAATTATTAATTATATTGTTATAGTTTACTGACTTGTACCTTAAGCATTAAAATTAGTAAAAAAATTCGAGGTCTTGATAATTTAAGTTATAATTATTTTTTTTTATACTAAGCAATATAAGTTAAACGACATTCATTTAGAAATATTGTATGAGCAGCCTCCCACGCTGTCGATGCCTAGTAATAGAATCTTATCAGGTTTGTTTAATTCAATGTTTTTTTAATTAGAGCCAGTATATTAATTAACGTTTTCCTGTTTCCATCGTATTTTATTTATAGTCGTGGAATAAAAATAAATACAATCAAATACTCACTTGTATCGGTTTCTTTGTGTCCTGTATGCGTTCAAAGACAAAATATATTCAGTTTTAAAAAAAATTAACTTTTCTATCTCACATATTAAATAAATATTTATTTACGCTCGACTAGTTTTTTATTTTTTGAATAATAATTTTCCTAGGTCCGCATCCACACCAATGAAAATTCGCGTTGTGCGTCATGAATCATGATCGACAATTTGTACTTTGCATAAAGGTTTAACACGATAAAGAATTCTTATTGGTGTGAAAATGGCTTAACGTTGCAGAAACTCAACAAAAAAAAATTCAGCCCTTTATTTTCACGAAAAAAAAATTAAACCTGTTACAAAGGGAAGTGTGTAACAACTAGCGAGCCAGAAAGCCTCTCATAGCCACTTGACTCCTTGTTTACTGTTGTTACAGACATTCGTGTCGGAATATTCGTTTGTTTCTAAGAGATTCATATGTATAGTCCATACAAAATGATTTCACACACGCTATTTTGACCCATAGGTCAAATGTCTTGTCAAAAATAAAAATTACCTTCATAATTTATTAAAAATAAGGACTTAAATCGTACTTTTGACATGATATTTGATACATAAACTTAAAATGGCGCGTGAGAACTGTTGAGAACTCATTTTTTACGCATTATGCAGAAGTAATGGAGAGCTCACTTCATAGAGTTAGAAATAAGTTACTCTATGGCTTACTTCCAATAGCTCGGTGTTGACCACTGAGTTAGTGGAATCATCCCACAAATCTTGTTTTGTTTATGGCCGAATCACACCAATTGCGTACATACAGCACGTACACGTGACACATGCATAGTGACGCGCGTAAACCCGTAGACTTAACTGCACGCATTACGTCTACGTGAACGTTCACGCCATGCAAGCGGTATCTAGTGTCTTACAGTTCCATACATTACAACGCAATGGTACGTGTTACGTGTACGCTTACGCAACCTGTGTGAACGAGCTCTTAGTGTTTGGAGAGCTTACCCAGTTTGTCTGGCGAAGACCTGGAGTCATCCCTGAACACCCGCCTGCGGAACTGCGGGTCGGGAGCCACCGGCTCGTACGGGGACCCCGTGCGTTTGAATAATATCTAGAAACGTAAACAATACCTATAAATAAAAAATAACGAGTCTAGTTTAATGATTTTAAGCTTATTTCGTGGTTTAAGGGGCATGAGACGGGCCTGCGCGCGAAATTCAATTTGGGCTTTTCGCAATTTGTAAACTAATACGACAACGTAGGCTTTTGGTATTTTAATTGCGACAATGGCAGTATCATTCTCACAGGGTTATATAAAAATCTTTACTTGAAAGGGTCCAGTTTAAGAAATTAATTCTAGTATTGATACTAGAATTAATTTTTTAGAATTAACAACTCGTGATGATGCAGTCTAATGTCCAGTGGCATGTTTTTATTAAACTCACGCCCCTTTGGTTTCTACACGGTATCGTACCGGAATGCTAAATCGCTTGGCGGTACGGTTTTGCCAGTAGGGTGGTAACTAGCCACGGCCGAAGCCTGCCACCAGACAAACCTACTCTGTCTAAGTCTCTGACAAACATACCTTACTAAGCGTGTACACGAAGAACACGATGATGCATATGGTGTAGATGGGCATCACGAACCCCATAGAAGATTTTGGGGCCGGGACTGGCCCGCCAGGGGACCCCAAGGGCGGACGCATGCCAGGAATCGGTGGTGGCTGTAAAAAAATATGATAAAATTAAAAACGACATTTTTTAACAATAATAACCATGTTATTCATGACTAATTCCTTTCCGCACCAACTAAGCGTAAAGCTTGTCAGGAGTGGGTACGACAATAGTGCAACGGGTGGGGTTTGAACCGCCGACCTTTCGGAATTCAGTCCGTTTCTTAAGCGTTGAGCTATAGGCTCTAATTACATCTTTGGCGTTTGATGAAAATATAGTTTAAATGACGGTTTACAAGAAACCAAATGCTTAATTTGCTATAATCCGCTGAAAAAGACAAATCTGTATGGTGCAGCATGCGATATGCACCAGCCCACTTTCCCAATGCTAAACATGTTATTCCAGCAAGCAACTCGGCGGTTGCTCTTTTCTAAGATTCGATTCACAATATTATTATGCCACTATTTCACTCGACTCTATCGGTGTGCGCTGCGCCTCAATAGTCAAAAAATTCATACCTTTTTATTCTCCATTCTCATGGAACTTGCATTAGCACTTTCTAATCTTTATTATCTAAATATTCAGGATGTAGAAAGAAACAATTTTTCAAACAAAAAATAACTCGCGATTAGAAAATATGTCGTGAGTCTGCAACGGTCTCTATCTATTTAAGCAACAATCGAAGGTAAAGCACTAGTTTTTGATACGAAATCGATTGCCCAATAAGGTTGCAACCAATGAGGAACTCAATATTATATTATTTATGTCGTCAGTCTGCAATGATTTTTGATTTTAAAGAATTTACACAATGATAACACTGATTTCTAACACACGAGTATGACTGAGGAGTCAATCGCAACTGATGGTCGATGTGACTGGCGACTGAACTGAAGCGCGATTCATAAACGGTTTACGACGTCGCGCGTCGCGTCGCGGCTTCGCGATTTCCTGTTTATACTTGGGTAACGCAGACTTGCGACTAAACGACTGGGAAATAATAATACTCAAAGAAATATTGAAACTTTAATGCACTCTCGCCCTTATAATTTACAAATTATCAATGATTCATTCAACTCTTATTCGTATTTATTACATAGAAATATGAATGATAATTTTAATTAAAAGTTAAGTGTAGTGTAGTGTTTAGTTTATTTTTATAATATCTGTAAAAGGAGACTGACATACCTAGCTAACGGACTGGCATACCTCAAACCAATGTGTCTAGAAACTTGATATTTTGCGAGTTTCTTTATTTATATTCAATATTTTTATTCAATTCAACTTTTACAAGTACTTTTGAACCGTCAAATGCACTGCCTTAAGTAAGTCGGCGATTGTTTTTTTCTAAGATTTCATAATTACAATATTATGCCATGTATAAAAGTACATAATTGAGCGAGCTGCAGGTCAAGTCCACGCCCTTTTGTAATTTGCATAATCTTCGATTGTATAGTTTGCTTTTTTCAAGAGCATAATTTTAAAGGATAAATTTTTTTTAAGAAGAACCTTTAAAATAACCTAAATCAATTCAAAAGCTTTAAAAAGGAAAGTGAAAAACGCAAGTCTGCAACACCCGCTGCGGAAAATTATTTTTGTAATTCAGAAAAAATAACTTTCCGGTCTAAAATTAAAAACGTAGACATGGTAGTTACATAAATAAAATTCGAATCTGAAGAATGATATTCATAGGGATTCAGCTGGCTAATTCGCTGAGCTTTGTCGGTCACTCTAATTCTCCTACGGCTTTTCTCGTTATGGATTTTGCACCAAGCACCAACGTGATACGTTTTCTAATGTCCCGGGCACCAGCCAACAACTCGCTGTTCAACGGCGTTTCCCGTTAAACGTAGATCTAGCCACGACCACGTACAACGGCATTCACAATGCCGTTTGGCGTTAAACGATTTTAACCCTAATTTAATTGGCATTAGAGGTTAACCATTCAAGTGTGGCCACTCAGTCTTAACGTTTATTATCTCGATAATTATGGCGTTGTTGGGCATTGACGTAGCCGCAACATAAAGAGATTATTTCTTTGGTAATATTTTAGTTATGGGTAGTGATAGGTACTTAGAGCCGAAGGTAAATGCGCTGAGTCAGTGTGAGTCTTATGAGTTTCGTAATTATAAACACTGTGGGCGACTCCTCTGCATAACAAAGAGTTTACAACTCATAATAATTACATTTACATTAGGTACTTACCTGCCTACTGTCTTGCGATACAAACATATTGATCTTTATTGAGTTTTCATGTTCAACCTATCTACAGGTACTCTCACAAGTTACGTCTACAATTTTGCAGTATCTAATAAATACTAGTTTTGGTTAAAATATGGCCAAACTAGCTTATAGATGCAGATGTTCGCGGCTTCGTCCGCGCGAATTTAGATTTTTAAAAATCCCGTTGGTAGTCTAAAATTTTTCGGGGTAAAAAGTAGCATCCTTTTCCTACTTTCTTGAAGGGCCTGAACAACCCGCCATCCACTCATGGCCCCACCAACCTCGCGGTTGTATGAACCGAAACGCGGGAGGGCGCCCGTTCGGTACTTCTTTCCCGAAGGGCCTGAACAGTACCATCTATGAGACTTATAAGGAACACGTCCTGAAAAGCTCCTCATTGAGGGCTTCCTTTGTAGGGACACGCCGCAGTCTTCCGCCGCTTGAATCCAGCGGCTCCCTGCCATTCGCTTGATGCCGTCTGTCTACTTAATGGTGAGTCTTACTAACGCTGCGATTCCCGGTACGATATCGCCATTTCAGTACCTTAGAAGTTAGAACCCCAACGTCAATCGGTTTTGCCAACTGAGTGCCCTGCACATCGCCACTTCAGCTTCGCACTACTCTGGTTCTCTTGCGGATCTCCTCATTTCTGATTTGATCCAAGCATAGCCCGGTCTCTGAGTGGTTCTGAGCTTTCTGAATTTACTATTAGGCCTCTACAAAACTTCATAGGCTTTGCTAGAGCATCGGTTTGATTAATCGGTTGCAAAGCTAAGCGCGATGTGAAGATAAACAAACAAGTTGGGCGGGCGACATTGGCAGCGAGTCGACCCACATTCGCGGCCTAGACACAGTGTGGAAATAAACGACTGCGCGCGCGCCGCTTCGTATGCGTCACAGATACCTTGTCTTAGCTAGTGGCTATGGCCATACCGATTTGCACTTAGAATTAGAACTAAGAAAGATGCCATTTTCCTAAGAGAACTCCCCTTAGCTATACATAGTGATTACTTACCAACCTTTTTTAGGGTTCCGTCACCAGAGAAAAAATCTTAAAGGAGCACTTTGTCGTGACTGTAAAGGTCCGTCAAGGGAATCAAAACCTATAGGGTACCACCCGTAAACCTCAACTCATAATTCTGAGATGCGGCTTAAGCCATAGTACACCACGCTGGCCAAATGCAAATTGGCAGACTGCATTTAAAAACATAAGAAAATTCTCAGGCATGCATATTTCCTCACGATGTTTTCTTCACCTATATTTTAGATGACCCCCCGAAAAGGACGTCGAAGTCTACCAATAACTACCGCAACTCAACCCCAAATCAAATCATACAAATCAAAAATAATATTATGTATCTAACGTTGCATTATTATGTACTACTAGATGATATAGGGTTTTAAAAATCCCGCGGGAACTCATTGATTTTCCAGGATAAAAGTAGCCTGTGCGTTAATCCAGGATATAATCTATATCCATTCCCCAAACCCGTCCACTAGTAACAAACATCCATACATCCATCCATACACAAATTTTAGCGTTCATAATATTAGTAGGACTAACGTTGTTTTCTGATGAAACTTTCTTGCATGCGCTACGTAAAACATTCCTCTCTGTTTTTCATTACAATGAATTGAAACCGAGCTGCATTTACAAGACAAAAGGGTACAGATACAACGTAAATGTAGGCACAAGATACATCCAGTCATAAGATCACCGCGGCCCAAAAATAATGAGAATGACATCATTCGCGTAACTGTTGCTCTTCGTGTGGTACAAGACTGATGCGAAAAGCGTTTAATCCATACTAATATTATAAATGCGAAAGTGTGTCTGTCTGTCCGTCTGTCTGTCTGTCAGCTACCTTTTCACGGCCCAACAGTTTAACCGATTCTGTCGAAATTTAGTACAGACTACAGAGTTAGCTTATATCCCAAGGATGGACATAGGTTACTTTTTATCCCGGAAAACCAAACAGTTTCCACGGTATCTTCAAAAACCTACATCCACGCGGACGAAGTCGCGGGCATCCTCTAGTAATCAATAAAGCAAAATAACATTGCATTTTCATTCAAAATGCAATATTCTACAAAAAAAAACATTATTTATACCATGAATAAGGCATCTACCTACGTTTAAGTGCGGAAACCAGCCCAGAGAGAAGAAGAAGAAGAAGAAGAAGAAGGCATCTACCTACCTGAACTCCTAGTTCTTAATTTAAATTATAAAAGTATGTTGGTTTGTTGGCTATTTTTGTCTTTCAATCGCGCCGTAACTAGAGAATAGAATCAAATCAAAAGTAGTCACAACTAAAATAACCGCCTAAGAAGTAATATAGTATACGGTGATATTTCTCAATAAAAAATGAAACATACACACGTACGCACGCACACAAAAACACATACCCACGCACGCGCATGATATCTCGCATGTTGTAAAGAATCAATGAAAACGAAGTGTAGACAGAAATTCTCATGCCTACGAAGTGATTGGAACATTAGTCATTTTTTATTTTCTTTTTCAAATATAAAATTACCTGTGGGCATGTAAACTTAAAAATAAAAACACACTGAATTGAGTACTTCATCCCTTTTGGAAGTCGGTTAATAAAAGGTGTGTAAAATTATTAGGAAGACTGTAAGTTTATGACTTACGGCATGGCGTAAGGGACGCCAACGCTGCGCATACGCCACATTTGGACGACTACAACACTTGCGGTGTGGTTTATTTTGACATCAATCCGCACTGCACACCTTACTATCAATATCAACACAAGTTCTGTGGTTGTGCATTTAGCATTACACGGCACACATTATATAAATATGTAATTGTAGAGTCGTGCTAAATCAGTTGCGCCTAAGGTTTATATTGTCTCTGGCCACAAAAAATATGCTTCAACTACCTACTACACGAATATCATTATAAATTGAATATCTTCTATTTGTATTATAGTTGAAAAAAACAATATAACAACAGTAGATATATTCTAAAATATTTAAAGACAACTAGATGATACCCGCGACTTCGCGTGGATTTAGGTTTTTAAAATCCCGTGGGAACTCTTTGCTTTTCCGGGATAAAAAGTTGCCTATGTCAATTTCCGGGACGCAAGCTATCTATGTACCTACCTACTTATAAATCGGTTTAACGGATGGGTCTTTGAAAATCTCGTAGGAACTCTTCAATGTAAGCTAACTCTGTACCTCAACAAAATCGATTAAACTGTTGGGCAGTGAAAAGCTAGCAGACAGACAGACAGACACGCTTTCGCATTTATAATATTAATAAGTAAAATATGGAAGTATGGATATATTAGTATGGATTAAATATCCATACTAATATAGATCTGTGACACAATAAAGATAAATAATTTATTTTTACCACACTTCTACTAAAACCAAATCTATGATAATATAATATACTCGTACTTATAATATATTGCGTGCGCACTTTATAATATATAATTTTATCTAATTTTAAGCAATTTATTTGAATTAATATTTCCAAATAGCACAAATAGAAAGCTTCATTTCGTTATTCTGCTAATATTTTAGGCTTATTAATACATTTTTTTAGGTTAATATTTAAATTATAAGCATACTTACGATTATGGCTATAGTTAGTTGTCATCGTTGCGAAGCAGCTGGAGGGATTAAGTCATTAAAACATTAAAATTCCGATGAAGGTCTTGAGAAAAATAATAGTGTAATATCAAAAAGATGTTTGGCAATCAAAAGGGTTATCATTATGATTGCTAGCAAGTTTCTACTAAAAAAATATTTGCTACTTAAATAGACTTACACAAGCTGTTTTGAAAGTTCTGTTTTATCGTTGGTAGTTTTACTGGTTTAGTATGTTGTATATTAAGAACCATCAAAAACCTTTCAAAATTAAGTCTGTAGGTACTAATTCATAATCAAATAACTAGACAAAGACGTTTGCGTCCAAGTGCATTACATAGTATTCAAGATTATTATGATTAATTTAATATGATTAATCCTGCGCACCCTCGGTGCCTTGCCCCCCCCCCCCCCCCCCCCCCTTCTATTCCTCCTTAATTTCCTCTTGTATATTTAGATATACTCACAACAGATTAAACACCAAAGAGTTTTAATTTGATTAAAATCTGTAACTCTCAAGACTTTCAAAAGAATCTCCCTACCTGCCATTCCAGCCAAGCGCTCGCTCCTTGGACCTCAACGTCCTCAACTGACCTCAATGTCCGGTTCGTAGTACACAGAGAGTGGGGATCGTACCCTGACATGTGGTGGCAGGACCACGGGCCGGGACGCGGGGGGTGGCCCGGGGGGTATCGCCCGACCACGCTCGAGCAACGCTGGGTGCTGGCCGATGCGGATTGGTGGACGCTCTTGCTTCAATACTGAAATAATAACCTTCAGTAAGTCATCATCATCATGATAAACCCAGCGCCGCGCCGGCTCACTACTGAGCACGGGTCTCCTCTCAGAATTCTTGATAACCTCCCCGGGGAAGTTTTAAGCGCTATTGGCCTTATATAGGAGGTCCCGGGTTCGATTCCCGGCAGGGGTTAGAATTTCTGGTCTGGTCTGGTCTGGTGGGAGGCTTCGGCCGTGGCTTGTTACCACCGTACCGGCAAAGCCGTGCCGCCAAGCGATTTCACGTTCCACTACGATGCCGTGTAGAAACCAAGGGAGTATGGGTTTAATGAAAACTGCTATACCTCTTTCATGTTAGACTGCATCATAACTTACCACCAGGTGAGACTGCACTTAAGGGCAACTTATATCTGAATTAAAAAAATAATGAGAAGGGCTTAGTCCTACACGCTGGTCCAGTGCGGATTTGCAGACTTCATACACCCTTGAAAACATTATGGAGAACTCTCATGCAGGCTTTAGTAATGGCACGGCGATGGGTTGACATGATGATGATGATAAAGAGAAATCGCACGGCTCCAGTTATCAAGCATGTGTGCGTACGCGCAAGTAGCGCATGTTTGTTCAAATTGAGTTTTAGGCTTATGTTCCGGATTTCTCTCCAGTTCATTCTTTTACCACAGGGCTGTGGCCCTTGTAAACTGTGGGGCAACATGCTACTGGCCGGTTATCCAATGGATTTGATGCTGAAATCTATAGAGAGTACTTTGACTTTACTCAGGTTTCAGTTAAAACAAGACAGATTTATGCAAAAGCGGAAGTCAAAGTGTGGTCTATAGATCTAAATATATATAGGCTTTAAATATACCTATTTTTGTTAAACTGTTATAATACAAAATATTGCAAAGTACAGACTTAAGTATTATTATTCACACAAAAACAGGCATATAAAGATAAGTATTCAGAAAACAGTAAGAAATAGGACAAACATTGGTAATATTAATTATTTTAAGTTATAACTTATAACACAATGTTAGTATCTGGTACAAAGTATAGTGATAGGTTACAACATTTACAGATATTGTGTAAAATGTAAGAGTTATGACTTACATGACATCCTGTACAATGTTAACTGTCAAAAGACTATAAAATAACCAGCCCTACGTAAAACAAAAATAATATGACTTTTTCATGAAGCTACCAGCGCACGATTCGCTAACCCATTGATCAACATTAAATGATAGCCATCAAACTCATTTGACATAGGTTGGTTTTACATTGATGACATGAAAATAATTTTTCGTATAAAACCTTCGATGGATTAAAAATAAATGTCAAATGAGTTCGGTGTCCATCACCGAGTTAGCAAATCACCCCGCAAGACCTATGAATCATTCATTATCTACAACGCTACGCCAGAGCCAGTATCAAACTAATCATCCAAAAATAGATCATAATTTAAAATAGCGCTTTAATCACTTTGATAGCAGGGTCCTGTGTGTAATCCAGTCATTTCCTACTTATACAAATTATTATAAAGCCGACTGACTCATGAATAAAATTAGGGGCAATTGATTAGCGCATACGCATTGTCTATATATCTCTATTACGTCATAAGATACATTCCAAAAACGAGGAATTTCAAACTCATGAACAACTGCATTGTACTGCGGAGACCATGTTAATTTTTAGTAACGTCATAACTAGCACAGAATAGATAATAGTAGCACTACGTCGTATAGTTCGCGATAGGTTGACATGGCAATCAGGGTACGAGGCGGAGGACGCCCCGCACACCCGCACATCGCCTGCGCTATTCCGAACTGGGTTAGCGACCTATGGGTGATGGACACGGGGTGGTCCGTCGCTCACTGTGTGGTTATCGGGTTGGTTGGCGTGCTGTGGTTGCAGCATGCTTCTAATGGTGTTTGGGGGCACGTAGTGTCCCAGTGGTGGGTCTGCTGAGGCGGACATCCGCTGGCGGAGTAACGAGGTGTTTACGGTCCCTTGTGCTCCGTCATCAGCGGTGGGATGGAACTTCGTGAGGTTTTTAGTCGGTAGGAGTCCAACATAACCACTGTGCTCCCCCGTGTTCGGTGGTATGCATCACAGATTTTCCTCACGAGAACAAAAAAAAGGGGGGTATACGACAAACTTAAACCCGCTCGCCGCTACCGCTCGTGGCTTCGACCGCCGATTATCACAATTTGACCCAGTTTGTCAATTGCCGTATTACCTAATTTGTGTAAACTGTAAACCCGTATGGGGATCCAAGGCCCGTGTACGCTAAACAACGAACTGAGTACGTACGCTTGTAAAGCTAATATGAGCTTGTTTTGACGGAGGCCGACCGACCGACGACGGGCAGATGGTAACTTGCAGAGATGAGAGATAACTGCATGTTCTCTGAGAATCATGTTTTTTTAGGGTTCGGTACCTCAAAAGGAAAAACGGAACTTGTGCTATAAGACCTACCTAAATGTTGTTCTTGACAGACAAGACAGACAGACAGACTACAAAGTGATTCAGAGCACTCCCCATTATAAGGGCGGCTGTCTAGTAGTGAACGCATACAGGCTGATGGAATGGAAAAATTGAAATATTTCAAATTAAGTACAAGTTACAACTAAATGAAGTAAGTAATGATAACTATAAGTTACTTTATTTAGGTACACACCACCGATTTTCCTATCCTAAAGTCAATCTCCAAGACAAATTGGCAACCGAATGGTTAATGCAAATCCTCGCGTAACATCGTCCATTATAGCGAGTACAGTAGGTACACGGACGGACGCTACGCAAGCCTTTCAACATGTAATGCTAAGTGACATTTCACTTAGAATATTTAGAAGCCGTTAGCGCAAGTGTGTGACGCATGTGACAAATTAAACCGAAGACATGTCGCACTGGTGTGACAAGAGTCCAGCGAAGCGGATCCAGTTAAAAGATCGGTTCACTTACGGACCGGGAGGGCCAGACCTTCGTTATTTTATAAAAGCTTAAATTGTCTATGTCACTCACCGCAGTTTCCGTTGAACGGGAAAAAAGAACGAGGACAACGGTATTGATTTTCAATAATTCTATTCAAATACCGTTGTCCCCGTCAAGCGGGGACAGAGAACGGGAAAACGGGATAAGTTTTTAATAATTTTATTCAATTCCCGTTGTCCCCGTTAACGGGGACGCAGCTAACAGGGACACGGCTAACGGGGACAGCGGGACTACAGCGCGCATTTTCCTCAACACAGGGAGGAACGACCAATGACTGTGAAGTTTGGATCATGGTAACTATAACAGACAACAGGTAACAAAGACACTTCGTATAAAATCTTTCGTCAAAGTATAAAGACGATTTTTTTAACCCCCGACCCAAAAAGAGGGGTGTTATTTATAATTTCTTCGGAATCGTATGAGAAATAACGTCATGCATTGTCAGACACTTTATCGCAACCCCCTACTAGTCACCCTTGAAGTTTAATAAATTGTTAAAGTAAGGGTGTCTTGCTCCTTGCCAGACTCTGGCAAGGGGTTTCTCTAGTAAGTATAGCTGAAGTTAACAGTTGTTTAAGATTTCTGTTTTTCAAGTCTATAAAAACAGACTGGCTTATCTTTTAAACTACGCAACGAATTTCAATGCGGTTTTCATCAACAGATAGAGGATTCAAGAGGAAGGCCATACGTCATCACAGGTAGGACGCACTCATTACAGACTTTCGTCTTTAGGCTATCTCGCTCATATCTTATCACTCGTACGTCTAAAACCCGCCGACCTTAGCATGTGACAATGCGGCGGATAATACTTTTGTTCTTGTACAACAAGTAGAGGCCACTCGAACGAGTCTGCTCGCGTCTTGTGAAAGCTTGTATTTGCATCTACAACGCAATGTTAGACAATTGACAAACATGATGTCACAGTTTCCCCTACCACGAGTACCATCATCGCACTTAGATGATCCATGTAAATACGTGTGTGACATTGTCCAAATCACACTTCACACTAATATTATAAAGGCGAAAGTTTGTGTGTATGTATGTGTGTGTGTGTTTGTTACTCTATCACGCAAAAACCACTGAACGGATTTGGCTGAAATTTGAAATGGAGATAGATATTATCCTGGATTAGCACATAGGCTACTTTTTATCCCGGAAAACCAAAGAGTTTCCACGGGATTTTAAAAAACCTAAATCCACGCGGATGAAGTCGCGGGCATCGGCTAGTAATTTACATTATTTCCAGCATTTTACCTTCTCGCACCAGAAAGCGCAGCGTTGGAAGACTCCCCAATATACTCTATCCACGGAAATAAGTTAGTATATGGTTCTCTCTGTTACTTAATCCCATACAAATGACAGAGACAAAAATCTCAGTGGGCGCTAACATTTTGAGTTACATCGAGATGTTAATAAATAGTTAATTAAGTATGTAAAAAAATTTTTGTTTACCTAATACTTAATGAAAACTACCACTATACAAAACATCACATTATTTTTAGGGTTCCGTATCCAAAAGGTAAAAACGGAACCCTATTAATGTCACTCTGCTGTCTGTTCGTCTGTCTGTCCGCGTGTCACAGGTCTCTTGCTCGTTGACGAAATGAGTTACAAACCTGAAATTTTGATATTTGGTGTAGAACGTTGACGCAAAACCAAATATTGAATTAATTTATTTTTCAGGGGGGCTCCCATACATGAAAAAAGTGCCGAAAAAAAATTTTTTTCTTACATGTGGGGTATCATTGTTGAGAGCTCATTTAGTAGAGTATATTACTACAATCCAACACCATTCAATAAGATGTTTACTACCATCGTCAAAAAATGATAATTATTGAGCAAAATCTTAAAATACGCTTTTCATTAAAGCTGACTCAAAGCTGGCAATTCATGTAACTTCGTTAGTTCTAGTTACAACACCGATAAAATTAATCTACTCCTATCATCGACTTATATCACCCGTATCAAATATCAAACTAGATCCTTACTGACCCAGAAACAATAGGGTCAAGGGGGAGCTGTACGAGTCAGAAATCTAATCTGTGGATTACCTCACAGTTAGGTCATAAGTTCCTGTATGATCTTACATTCAAACTCAAACCCAAACTCAAATAATTTATTCAAATTAGGTACTATTGTACTCCTTTTGATGGTCAGAATTGTTAGATTTGCAAGATGATATAGTGGTGATATTAATTGCGTAAACTTAAAACTAAAGCTACTAGAGTTCCAAACGCGCCCAGGTTTGAGAAGAGCCCACAACAAACTTAGCTGAGTATTCTTTTTTTTATCACTATTTCACAAAATCATTTATTAGAACTATCAAAGCTGTTAAGCAACTCATTCCCAAGCTTTCTTATCATTTAATCTTTCACTTTATTTTATACTTGCTGGGGCATCATGTTTTCATCTCTTAGAATGAGAAGGGAATATTAAGCAATTATAAATATCACTTGTTTTTACTGTAAAGAAAAGCTCTTTGAAGAATCCGTTGAACGTTCTCCATTATATCTGTGTAGAGGATGTGTGAAGTCTGACAATCCATACTTGGGCAGGGTGGTGTACCATCGCCTAAACCTTTTATTTCTCATTACACCTAGCTCAATTCAATAAGATTTTTTCTGCCATCGTCAAAACTGCTTAAAATATTAGGATCAAGGGGATACGATCCGTACGAGTCAGAAATCTAATCTGTGAAGACACACAGTTAGGTCATAAGTTCCTGTATGATCTCACATTTGCTGGAGCATCTGTTTTCATCTCGCACTATAATATACAACTAGTTTAACAATAACAGCATTTTCTGGGAACCATGTGCTTATAGTTTACTGTTTACATATGGGCATTGATTGCAGTATCTTGAAATCGTTTTTAAAGCGTTCGGTAGTCAAAATAAGTAGTAATTCATGATCGACCCACCACCTGCTCAATAGAGAGCATGGATCTCCTCTCAGAATGAGAAGGGTTTTGGCCTACCATACCTACTGGCCAATTACGGTTTGGCAGACTTCACATAGCTTTGAGAAGATTATGAAACCAAGGGTAGCTCTAAAACCAATGATGAAACCAAAAGGTCAATTTAAGAGGCATGTGGCCTAGTTGTCATAATAGAGCAAGAGCCCGTGAGGGACAGACCTTCGTTATTTCATAAAAGCTGAAAGTTTCTCTGCGTGTTGTCCCCAACACAGGGAGGACGATCAGCGACGATAAAGTTTGGATCATCGTAGCTTTGGCAGATAACAGGTATCAAAGGTCGGATATCAAAATCTTTCGTCAAACACAAAGTGTAATTTTTTAATTTTCTTCGGAATAGTATTGGAAATTGCGTCACTCATTTCCCGACACTTAATATCGTAGCAACCCCATGCCAGACACCCTTAAACTTTAAGAGACTGTTAAAGTTTAAGGGTGTCTATAAAATAACAAAGTTCTGGTCCTCACGGGCTCTTGGTCCATAAAGCATATCAAACGATCACTCTTGTTAAGAGGGCTCTCTCCGTCACTCGTTTCCACTCGTTTCATACAATCGTAGTTCCAATTTCATTTGAATATTAAGCAACCAAAGTCCATGAAATGCACATATATTCTAGAAACTAATATCTATGTCTGTGGTTTTCCAGATTTCTGTAAAAATATTCGGTTTCAAAGTTACGCGGTCTTAAAATTTTCATACAAATCTTTGAGCTCCTGTAATTTTAAAACTACATATTTTTAGAAAAATCTAAAACACCACAGACACAGATATTAGTTTCTAGAATATGTCTGCAAAATTTCATGGACTTTGGTTTCTTAACATTCAAATGAAATTGGAACTACGATTGTATGAAACGAGTGGAAACGAGTGACGGAGAGAGCCCTGTTAAGCAAAGTTGACCGCGGGATAGGTAACAAACTTTGGGTGCCCGAATTCAGCCTTTTGGTTTTGCATATCCTCCTAAACACCTCAAAAAAAAAAAGTAACTCGTACGATAAGAGTTAGAACTGCCATTGAAAATTACTCGGGACGCTTTCGAATCCGTGGCCTGGCTAAATTTAGTGACACCTACGCCCGGCGCCGCATGCACATGACTGACAATGAATTCGACAAGGTCTTCCGTCGCCTCCGACGCATCATAGTTGCATGATAAAGTATCAACTAAGCCCACGATGGTTGTACGAAATAGACGAACCATCAAACTATGAAACATGATAAATACCTAGTAAATGATAAATTACTAACACATGCCCAAAATTCTGAAAACTTCGGCACAGATTTTTATAGATGGTAGGTACGTACTTGGACTTTACTTGGGAGTTAAAACGAGAAAGATTGATAAATTGTTGGACACTCTCAACAATCTCAATTCCAACAAGATTTAGAATTCAATTTAGTTCAGATAACAATAGAGTTTAGAGTTCAATTTAGTTTAGAGATTGTATACAACAAAAATAACCGATTTTCTGATTCCAGCATCAGCTAACTTTAATTCTATGTTAACATATAAAACTTACAATTAGGTACATTAGTGTGTTACTCAATAAATTATTTATTAAAATTCATACATTCATGTTAGTATCTATTAATTAACAGTTACCGATAACACCATCAAAACCCATGCGACAACCAAAAAGCTTCACTAACTGTCCTGCTGGTAATTGGAATCCACAGCAAAGTGCGCGCCCATGCTGTACACGGGCACCCCGAAGTTCTGCCTCAGGCAGGAGCTGTTGGTGTTCCTCATGGCTTCTGCTAGCATCTTGGTGGTCTTGCCCACGTTCTCCGTGCGTTTGAGGAAGGCCGCGATGTCCACGCCGCAGGTGTCGTTGACTGCGCGGCGGCAGTCGGCAGAGGACTGCGTGGCGCCGCACACCTCGTCCACGAGCTGTAGTACCGCCACTTCCGTGGAGAATATCACCTCGCAGCAACCTAGTATACAATCATAATGCATATGCACCTTCAAGCCACAGGGCAGGTGTCTTAGCCGTTTCTTCGTAATCCTACTTCCTACTAATATTATAAATGTCTAATTAAAATAAATAAATTATGAAAGTGTCGATGTTTGGATGTTTGTTACTCAATCACGCAAAAACAGCTGAACAGATTTGGATGAAATGGAGATACATTATACCCTGGATTAACACATAGGCTACTTTTAACCGGCCAAGTGCGAGTCAGACTCGCGCACCGAGGGTTCCGTACACAGGTATATTTTCCGACATCTTGCATGATATATCACAAACTATTATGCATAAAAATAAATAAAAATCTGTTTTAGAATGTACAGGTGAAGCCTTTTCATATGATACCCCACTTGGTATTATTGTTATCCTACTTTGAAAATTGAAACATAATTTAATTTTTTTTAACGATGCAACCACCAATTCACAGTTTTCGGATTTATTCCTTTATTTACTTATGCTATAAGACCTACCTACCTGCCTTTCACGATTCTAGGTCAACGGGAAGTACCGTATAGGTATTCTTGACAGACATGACGGACGGACGGACGGACGGACGCACAGACAGACAGACAGACAGACAACAAAGTGATCCTATAAGGGTTCCATTTTTCCTTTTGAGGTACGGAACCCTAAAAAATAAAATAGCAGAAAATGCTAAAGTCAAAAGTGGCTGTATTGAACAGTGTAGGTATAACATCTGTAACTTTGTAACTGTAAATCAATATTACAAAGAAGCAAAGAGTGTGTCACAGGTGGGCTTACATTTTAAAGAAAGTGGCACAAGTCGTGTAGGTAGTGACACTTTTAAAATGAAATTAAGGAAACAATTGTACGAAAATAACACTTTGGTCAAACACATTATTCCACGCTTGCTTGAAAACTCCTGACCTTTTGAAAGTATGATTCACAAAATATATTGCATCTATAGTAATTAGTAGGTCTTCCACTTGCAATATTATGATGGATAAAAAAATGTGTTTCAATTTTTAAAATAAGATGTGGGGTATCATATGAAAGGGCTTTACCTGTACATACTAAAACAATTTTTTATTTATTTATATGCATAATAGTTTTTGATTTATCGTGCAAAATGACGGAAAAAATACAGAGTACGGAACCCTCGGCGCGCAAGTCTGACTCGCACTTGGCCGGTTTTTTTAATATCACAGAAATAAAACTACACATTCTGTGCAAACAACTCTCTACCTATTACAGTACACGTGATACAGCTCGCTGATTTTACATAGGTATACAGTATCCACTGAGCAGAGTGAACTAAAAGGACCTCTTGTTTTGATCCTAAATTGACCACAAATCATAAATGTACTAACATTTGACCACCATTTGACCCCTGCCAGTCGATGTGATGTCGATGCCTCAACATTTTGTTAGAAGTTTCCTAACTGTCGTAAACTGGTAGGAGTATCACAAAAATCAAATATATGTATAACCTGCAATGTTATGACTTATTACATTTTTCTATCATTTCAGCCTGCAACTCAACGCGAAAATGGTGGCTGACAATAAGCCACTAATCTTGGAACTCCTTATAAAATAATTATTATTTATGTAAGTATTATGAATGATGGAAAATAATATTTGACCAAAGTTATATAACTTTAACTATACATTATAGTTTTCCTAACATTCCTAACTTTAGTTGTTCATACCTACTCACAAGATACAAAACAACATACTACATACAATAATATGACACAATTTGTTTGTTATTAATAACACTCATAGTAATTTCTTAACTATAGTTTTCCTCCTATTTACTTAATTACTAACTAAAATGATCATAACTAATTCTGCTGTACACCAATATTCTCTAAACAAAATTGCAGATCCAAATCTAGTGCTATCCTTGTCTATAGAGAGCTTGATTAAAGGTATAGCAACACATTTAGATTTTGTCATCAGAGGGACATTTCGACGGCTTAGAGTGAAAACCTCGTAAGTGTAAAAGAAGTAACTTTTCAGGAGGAAGAAAAAACTGTGTGCTGTAACTAACAGAAGCGAGTATTTACGAGTTTCTCATTTAATGTCATAGATGGCGTTACGAGTATCGAATGAACAAATTAGTCAGATCAGGATGTGCGTTGCGAGGTTTTCTTCCTAGAAATGCAATAAAATAAATTTGAGCAAAAATGCATTCCCGAGGTTTTCACTCTAAGACAACGATTTAGAGATTGTGTACAACAGAATTAACCACTTCATCTGACTGCTGTCTAGTTCAGTTATTGATAAAAACATAAATTACAATAAAACAATTCAAATAATCGAGATACTTAGTACTTAAAATGTTATAAATTCTAATACATAATAATTAGAATTTGTTGATCAAAATACTACTAGTGTAAAACTGTAGATATTAAATAATATAAATAAGTAATGCATACATAAGCATATACTTAATTTTTTTATAAAAATAAGACTAATAGCCATTGAGATTTTAAATTAGGTACCTAAGTAATATAAAAAGCAAGCAAAGTAGATAAACAATATAACACTTATTCTGCATTATGCATTTCATATATACATCTCATACACATACAAGTATTAGAGGCCACATTCCAATCAGATCTTTGTAAACATATACGCTCTGTACATAACTGGACTGACACATATTTGCATAGCAATATCTTGCTCTTGAGAACAGCAAATATCAAATACCCACTAGCCGTGGAAAGTTTGAGATTAGATTAACCCTAATTCAATGGCTTAATACACTTTTAATGCTATTAATCTAAAATCCATACTTATATTATATGTGAAAGCATGTCTCTCAGTCTGTCTGTCTGCAAGCCTTTCATAGATAGAAACAGAGATAGTTTGCATCCTAGAGAAGGACAGGTTACTTTTATCCCAGACAATCAAAGAGCTCCCAAGGGATATTTAAAAAACCACACACAGATGAAATTACAGGTATCATATTTAGTGCAGCAATTTTGCATTTTGGAGACCACATAAAGGCACCTTTATGTCCCAGACTAGTTCACACAGGATTTTTAAAAAACTGACTGACTATATGCAACTATTTTGTGTTTACATAAATACCTACATAGGTAATATTAAAATTAATGTGATATCCAAGAAATTGAGTATATTTAAATTTGTAAAAGTACCTACTTTATTTATTTACTTAGTTTATTTTTTAAGTAAGTTATCCTAATATTTTTTGTTCCTAAAAGTATTAAAAAAATATGGTTGGTAAGAAAGCAGCTTCTACTGAGAAGAGCCGTCAAAAAAGTCAGCAGTTAGGTACTTTTCAAATAATAAAAAGTAACAGTATTATCAATGTAAGTTTCACAATTTACTAAACCATCTTGTGGACAGCTGAAAACTCAGCTGGTTGCTGTGAGAGAGATATGATTAAGAACTACCTTGCTGGCCTTCGCGTCTGAAACGCATAGCATAATTGTTCATGTCGAATAGTTTTACATCATTAATAAAGATAAACTGAACAAGTCGTATAATTAGATTTAGTTTCGTACGGTCAGTCCAGCGGTATTGACATTGAGCTCAAGTTAAAAATACCTATTTACCTGCGTCCCGGTCGAGCTTGTTCGGCTTTAGGTGGTCCGAAGAGTGGCCCAGGATCAGCGGGGACAGGATCCTGGGCCACAGCACGGCGAAGCAGCCCACAACAATCACTAAAACGAACATAGTCTTTCGCGGCCCTAGCACATCGTCGATCGCCATACTGACGTCGTTTCGTATCGCAATTCACGCACAGAGCCGGTCGCACTCTACGGGAACATCGTCGTGTGTGATAAAAATAAAGACTTTCGCTCCGTACGCCGCGAATATCGAGAAAACCGACCAACAGATTACGACTTTAGCGACTTTAGGTGCAACAAATGACAGCTGTCAAAGTGTAGCACCCTCCGCCCGGGTGACGTTTCGGGAGCGATCGCGATAACGCATCTTCGATTCCGCTACGGGAGCATCCGTCTTCCGTCTTCTGAAAATGTTCTTCGCACGTCGAACGCCGGTGGATTGAGCTGGCTCGATGTGACACAGCCGTATATGACAGTCAATCAGCTATGCCGACATCTTGCCTTCCCAGCCACCGGCTTTTCCGTAGCTTTCTGTTGAGCGGTCACTGCAGCTTCAAATTCAAATATTGACAGAGTGAATTAGCGTTTGGACGAGCGTGCGGCGCTCGCGGTCAGGCCTCGGTACAATATGCCTGTGCGCGGAGGCGGCGCCGGCTATTAACCCTTCCCCACCGCGGCATGCTGTGCACGCGCTCAGATGAATACCAATTAGACATTCTATGTAGGTATTTGTCATTAGACGGAGACATGAAGAATAAGGCGCTCCAATACTCACTACTGACTGGCTCCCTGAGCACCTCTGAGTGCCTCTGATGTGCTTTCCCATTGAGTAAAGGAAATAGGAATAGATACCTTCTAGAAGTACAACATGCACTGTAAACTTGTGCATAGACTTTCTTCTGGATCTATTTTGAAAAGAACAGCTGTTGAAACACGACTAATACCCCAGAACGCTAGATAGGTATATGCTTCCAAGGATACCTACCTATCCCCCCTTTCCCTGTAAAGTCAAAGCTTATATCAGGATAGGAGTCAGGACTCAGAAGTGGGCAACTACCACTACAATAGCTCTAGGGTTTGAACTTTATTTCGAATTTCAGTCTACTCCCTTGACCGTTGAGCTTTTGAAACTTAGTATAGGTACCCTGCTTCTCTCTCGTGTAGGTACACAACCTCAGAATTTCTTCTATAGATCCAGGGTTATTACTTCGAAGAGTTATTATTAAGCTCAAAAGACAAATAGGTAGGTTAACTTCTGGTGTAAACTCCGAAGCGGCGCGGCGCGCCTAGGGAAACGGTCTGGGATTCGAACTCATGATCTTTGGTAAACTCATTCTAACCACTTAACTACCAGGACTGAACAAAACCTTAACGACACTATTACACAGATATATACCTCTAAGTGGCTAGGTACGTGTATGTTTGGTCACACGGTAATAAGTCCGTCACACGACTTTAAAGTAGGCTCTTCAGAATGAATGCTCTCGAAATTAGTTACACTTATTTTCGTGATTACAAGCCTATCTCTCAAAGTTACTATCGTTACTATTTAACTATGTCGATTATAGACTTTGAAACCATCCAACCGATGTGCCCCAACCTGGTTTCAGTAGAAAGGCAATAAAGCGAAGTTGGTACCTATAATTAGGGGCTAGTTAGTAGTAACTAGGTACGAAGTACGAACTCTACGAACTTCCAGATTTCAGTCCGTTCCAAAAAAGAACTTTATCGTTTCCCGATATATAAAATCCAAAAGTTTCATCTGTACCTACCTACCTTTTGTTAAGGCATACCTAGATACCTGTCTGCGGATTGTATGCGCCTACATTTCATTATATTTCATGATGATAGCCTAAGCTTCATGACAGCCTAAGTTTCATGAGCTCATATCTTAGTGGTTTAAATAGGTAAGTAGTAGATTGTTTGTTTGTATAGAAGCGGAGAATCTCCACAAATCCTAAACAATTTATTTAAAATACAAGCAGGCGGTATAACGAACGATTTTTTTAAGGTTCGACAGTTTGTGCGTTCGCGCCTGATCGCTATTCGGGTCACACACATCCCCTCCCACCGAACAATGGTTGGTAGCACTCCTTTCCACGCAGGAAACGACGCACGCGCATGCATTACAAAACACCTAGCACGTAGGTAACACCGCCATATATTTTTAAGGCTCGGACAGACATGACGCGTTACGACCGCGGCACCTACGACAGGACGTCACCCTCCGTAGCTTGATGGCAACGGCACCTGTCCTACGCACATTTCGCCCTGTAAACACCTTCATATAATTTCTAAGTCACATTTTTAAGACTATAAAGGATAGTCAATTAGTCACACAAATGGTTGAAATAAGTGTAATAATTTTTGTTCCATCTTTAAAAAATAGGCTATCTGTTAACTAAAATAGGTATTTTGGAAAATCATGTAAGTAAACATGCCAAAAATGGTTTAATTTACGTAGGTACTACTTAAGTTTTTTTGCACTTTGTATTTTGTACAAGTTCTAGCCTTTAGAAACGTTGCTATCACGCGTCGCTACCGCGATGCGTTATGCTTGACCAAGCCTCAATGCCGCCATATTTAAAAATAAGCAGCCCGTTGCCAGTCTGCCTGGAAATGATGGAGACAGTTGCCATAAAGGGTACATCCTGGTTAGTTTCCGTCCATCAGTTTTGGCTCAGGAAACGCGTGATTCACATTCAAGTCGGCTTGTAAAACCTCTTTCCGTATCCCTAATAGAGAGAGAGAGACCCAGGGAGGGGCAGACCTTCGTTGTTTTATAGAAGCTGAAAACTCCTGAAACTGAGTATTAACCCCAACACAGGGAAGAACAATCAACGACTATGAAGTTTTGATCAAGGTGGCTGTGGGAGATAACGGGTAACAAAGATGTAAAACTTCTTACGTCAAAGAATAAAGTATAAAAAATTTTCCGGAAAAGTATTAGAAATCACGTCATGTATTGCCACGACACATAAGATTTTTTTACACCTTTGTTACCCGCTATCTCCCAAAACCACCATGATCCAAACTTCATAGTCGCTGATTGTTCCTCCCTGCGTTGGGGGCAATACACAGAGAATCTTTCAGCTTTTATAAAATAACGAAGGTCTAACCCTCGCGGGCTTTTAGTCCATAACGTGCAACAGTCAACACCCTATGGGTGGAAATAAATGAGCGGTATCGGTTAATTCTTATTGCAGTCACGTTTTCTGATAAGGAGCCTACTACCAAAAACACGTAAATTCATTCACCCTATAAGTGTGATGTCTGTTCCCCTAAAAATAGAATTCCGACTGTGTGTCTTCTATTGATTTTCTTGCTGTCATCATGAATCACCATCAGCACTGGTACACTACTAAGCACAGATCTTTTGTCAGAGTGAGAAGGGTTTTGGCCATAGTCCATCAAGTTGGCCTAGTGCAAAGCAGACTTCACACACCTTTGAGAATATTTCAGAGGACTCTCAGACATGCAAGTTTCCTTACGTTTTCCTTCAACATTAAAGAGAGTGATATTTCTCCTCATAAATTCTCCATACAAATTATTACAAATGCGAAAGTGTGTCTGTCTATCTGTTTGTCTGATCATCAGTCTGCCTGTCTGTCTGCCTGCTAACTTTTCACGGCCCAATAGTTTAACCGATTTTGTTGGGAACAGAGCTTACATCCCGGGGACGGAAATAGGCTTCTTTTTATCCCGGAAAATCTGAGTTCCCACGGGATTCTCAATGACATAATTTAGGCTAAACCGATTTATGCGTACGGAGGTAGCCTGCGCCCCGGAAATTGACATGGGCAACTTTTTTCCTCGGAAAAGCAAAGAGATCCCACGGGTTTTTAAAAAACCTAAATCCATCAGTATTTTTGATGCTAGTAATCCGTAAATCAAGAAATGGCAGTAGGTACCTAGGTTCCGAATTATTCCAACAATTTGCCTCAGCTGGCACCCGAATGTCAGACTGGTTAACAGCTTAACACTCGTAAGTTTTCTTGTTCAGGTTTTAAGTAGATCAACCCAAAAACATTCAACAGTCCAATTGTAGTGCCGCGACATTCCGCGCATTCCGAAGCATTCTAGATTTCATAGAGAGCTAGAACGAGAGTTGTGATTATCACATAGCTACAATCGCAATTGTTCAGATTGGCTGAATTTACGATGTTCTAGCTTGGTCTGATCTGAGCTTCGATAGCTCAACGGTCGAGGAGCGGACTGAATTCCGAAAGGTCGGCGATTCAAACCCCCCCCCCCCCCCCCCCCTATGCACACTACCCACTCCAACACTAACCTCAGGTTGATAGCAGACAGACAGAACAGCGCTTTCAAAGCGCATTATACATATCTGCATTAGTTATGAATAAGTTCCTTACTAACACGTATTATTTCTAGATACTAGCATAATATTGTGGGCCTTTGTTGTCCGATAAAATATACTTAGACAGGAACTTCTCCAAAATCGATGAGGAACTTTCACACGGTACGGTCTTGCGCCGCCTGAATCCAGCCCTGCGACTCGTTTGAGGTCGTCACTTGTCTGTCCATGTAGGGGGTCTTCTAACGCTGCGATTTCTCTTACGAGGTCTTCATTCTAGTACCTTGACCTGTTATTGGAACTATGTGTTCTACCACCTACCCATTTCATTTCAGCTTCGCAACCCGTTGAGTTATGTCAGTTACTCTGGTTCTTTTATTCAACAGTTACTCTTTTCAAAAGAGAGAGCCATATGCCTTCCTTGCTCCGAGATTCCTTAAAACCATCATCATCATCATCTTCACGACTACAAGGTTGGCCCTTCTCTTAGAATTTGACCTGCAATTCGCTCCAGCAATGCGCAGGAGTTCAATTGCTTTTATACATGCCATAATATTGTATATCAAATCTTTGAAAAGAGCAACCGCCGAGTTTCTTGCTGGTTCTTCTCGGTAGGAAAGGCATTCCGAACCAGTGGTAGATGCTTTTGACGATTCAAAAGAACTTGTAAAAGTCTAATTGAATAAAAATATTTTGAATTTGAATTAGAAGGATAAAGGTTTAAGAGCTTACCTTTATTAAATCAAATTATACCTACGAGTACCTATTAGAATAGTGAAATTAATGCGTGTAATGTAAATATTATATGTACAAAGCGAATTTAAATAAGTATATGTACAAAGGGCGTAAGAAACATCTGTATTCCCTCGTGTGGGAGTTACCAACTGGGTAGGGTTGCCAAAAACTCACCGAGCTTTTCAATGATTACAAGTTCTCAATCTATACTAATATTATAAAGAGGAAACCTTTGTATTTTTGTATGTTTGTATTGAAAAGGCTCAAAAACTACTGGACCGATTTCAAACCAATACTTAGAGGGATTCTTCCGAATCCGTATAGGCTATATTTTATCCCGGAAAATAGAAAAAATAAATGTCCACCCGTGCGAAGCCGGGGCGGGTCGCTAGTTGCTCAATAATTTATGTTTTCAGCAAATGCCGGCCACATGGAAGAGACTCCAATGTAAGTAAATGGATGGCGATTGGTGAGTGATGCAAGTGACGTGCACACGACGACCATAATAAGGAATTGATTGACAACTCAATCATCAAAATCGGCCCAGTAATTTAGGTGCTACGGTGGAACACATAGAATTTGATACATACATACATACAAACATGCATCTATACATACAAACATGCATACACACATAGTCTGCAAAAATCATAACCCTTTTTTAAGCTTTGCCATAGTCGGACAGAAAAACCGGCCAAACACCAACATTTTGCACGATAAATCAAAAACTATTAAGTAAACATAAAAATATATAAAAATCTGTTTTAGAATGGACAAGTAAAGCCCTTTCATATGATAGCCCACTTCTGTTGGTTATCTTACTTTGAAAATTAAAACACATTTTAATTATTTTTTTTTAATGATGTAACCACAAATCAGGGTTTTCAGATTTATTCCTGTACTTGTGCTTTAAGACCTACCTAGGTACCTGCCGTCAACGGGAAGTACCCTATACGTTTCTTGACAGACACGACGAACAGACAGACAGACAACAAAGTGATCCTATAAGGGTTCCGTTTTTCCTTTTGAGGTACGGAACCCTAAAAATATATAGTGACTTATCAAGTCTATTAAGTGATGGTGTAGTTAGTGGGAGTCGGGAGCCCTATCAGCGCGGCAGAGGAATGGGCGGCGAGTGATGTAAGTCGTGAGTCATCCGCTAATCGTGTAATTACGCCCTCTGTATCTGCACACTCAGCAGAATATCACGGCGCTACACAGTTACCGACAGAAGGAATAGGGAAGGATAGTTATCGCACTACACAGTTAACGACAGAAGGAACTAACAAAACGACGAGGCTTCGACTTGGCAGGCGTCAAAATCACTACCCATATTCTGCCGTCCTAACGAAGAGAGCAATAACTAGGTTTCGACTACTTTCGAGATATTCGCGGTTATGATTAGCTACTTACAAATCGTAATATTACATATTGCAGTTTTGATAACCAACAGAACCGAAACTACTGAAGATACAAAAAAGACGTCTAAGGTGAAAATATAGAGCTCATTTTCCTGATTACGGATATATATATGGTCTTAAGTCAATTTGCCCAAAAACTCGACTTATTGCACTCTTTGTTAGGACTCAGTATTATAAACTAGATGAAGCCCGCAGCTTCGCCCGCGTGGATTGGTCAGTTCCCCTGCAGCATCAAGATTGAGGAGATGGAATCCAAATTTTTTATGGGACAATGTCACAAAGTTCCTCTATCGATTAAAAAAAATTACGCAAATTGGTTCAGAAATCTCGGAGATATCAGTGTACATAAGTAGAAAAACACAACTCCTCCATTCTTTAAAGTCGGTTAAAAAGGTTGCCTATGTCACCTACTCCTTGGTTAATCCTCTACTTGTCTGTGAAAGTCCCATCAAAATAGGTTCAGCCATTCCGAAGATTAGCCCGTTCAAACAGATATACACTTCAATTTTATTTATTAGTAAGTATAGTTGCGAAAGTGTGTTTGTTTGTTGGTTTGTCCTTCAATCACGACTCAACTGAGCAATGGATTGTCGTGATTTTTTGGCATGGGTATAGTTAAAGGTATAGGTTACTTTTTATCCCGGAAAATCAAAGAGTTCCCACGGTATTTTTAAAAACCTAAATCCTCGCGGACAAAATCGTGGGCATCAGCTAGTATGTTAAATGCATTAAAAATGACTTCTCACGCGCTATTTTAAGTTTGAAGTGATACTAAAAAAAATCAAAATGGCCACCATCATTGGAAAGTACTTAATTTAAAAGTGTTAAGTCTTGTAACTACGATGGTACGGAACCTTTTGTGTGCGAGTCGACTCGCACTTGACCGATTTTTAAAATACGCAAAGCATTGACAACGAGTAATGCCATATATTGCCAAATTATCGGGTACGGTCGCGTGCGCATATCTACGCGTACGCTGTTACGCGCGTTGAATGTTATGTTATTTCAAAATTGTGAAAAAACACGACGCGGTTTTGAGGGCGTTAACGCACGTTTTCCTTTACCCTATTAGATTAGACCCATTACGCACGGTTGACTGGTCGCCTGGCAACTGTGTGCACATAGACACGGCGATTTCCATATAAATTACAGATTCTAACAGTCGCTGGCGACTGAGTTGCCGGGCGACTAGTCGACAGAGCGCAAGTAATGGGTCTTAGAGATACTAGCAAGCTGAGCTGTCCCTTCAGCAGTTTTCTAGAACCACTATACGATCATTTCAGGAAGGGGATTCTTCCGTCGTTGACTTTTTGCCTATACGAGTTTAGAAGTCAATAAATAATAAATAATTGTTGTACCTGACCTACAAACGACGACTGACGAAGGAACAAGAACAAGACAATCGCCTTCCTGAAGCTAATTAAATAAAATACCCAGCGTTTAGTAGGAACTAGAAAGTTTTAGAATTGGAATTAAAAACCAAGGTCCCTCCCACATCAGGCATATCTTTGCTACCTGAACATATTGTCCTGGTAATCTTCAGGTTGTAGTTCTATAGCAGACTATCACCGTCCCTTAGGCCTAGCGTCGTAATTTGACAGTTATTGTGTGAACTTTAATTGACTGCCACTCTCTTATTAGTGGCCAAAATGCACAGTTGCAGCAAGATTAACTTATTCAACAAGAACTGCGATTCTAGGAATGTGAATTACTTACTTAAATGTGAATACTTATATCATATAGCATTAGAAAATTGTCGTTAACGCGCGAAATATTCTCCCGTATGTTTTAAGCTGGTTTTCACCTACTTTAATATAAATCTAAAAACGAAGCTTTGCCGATATGTTATGCCTGCCAGGTATACTATTAAACGTGATTTAACTTAATATCATAATATCTTTAATTTCAAAATTAGGAATATCCCCCAACGAAATAAAATTACAGAGTCAAGAAGAGATGTGTCTGCGGCGCGCACAGAAATCTATACATATAATAAAATTGTAGAAAAGTGGTGTCTGTACAATGGAAATATATAAAAAAAAGTAGCAGGGGTTGTTATTATATCGATGCCGAACCCGAAATTGTAATTAATTTTTTTTGTCTGTTTGTCTGTCTGTTTGTGCACGCTAATATTAGAAACGGCGTATTCGATTTAGACACGGTTTTCACTAATATATTGTAGTAAGCTTCACTTAACATTAAAGTGTTTATTTCATGTCAATCGGTTCATAAATAAAAAAGTTATGTCAATTTAAAGAATCACGGCGAACATTTTTAACGAACAGGGTATATATGCTGCCCGAAAAGTCACTATTCCACTCGAACGAAGTCGCGGGCACAGCTAGTTTAAAATACTTTCCTACTGCATGAGAATCCTGAAAGTTTGGTAAAGAGTAAAGTCACCACCACCATCGTTGCGGCTCACTCTTGGGTAATTAATTCATCCAATTCCAAGGCCTCACTTCATACTACCCATCAAAATAAATCAATAAATTCCCCACTGCGCAGGTTCAATAACAAACTTTCTGGTTCGAAAAAATCTGCTGTGTAAACTGCTCCAACGCTCCCACGAAGAGCCTACCCACTGCCCAGCTAGCTTATGATTTGTGACCCAAACCATCAGCAGGCGGGTCACCTAAACTTTTAGCAAAGCTAAAGCTCAGATCTATAGAGTGCACTTTGACTTTGCTCAGACTTAAGACACTGTTAAAATGAGACAGCGTTATACCGATGGCATAAATCTGTCTCGTTTTAACTGAAACTTAAGTTTAAGCAAAGTCAAAGTGCGGTCTATAGATTTCAACCTAAAAGTCCAAACTTTGGGCGATCTCAGTGAGCTTGCTTTTCTTGCGAAATTCTCCAGATGATATTCTCCGGATATTATCTAATAAGTAGTTAAAATTATGTTACCGAAAGTTATGAATACCTCCTATAATAGTCGTTCCGTGACGACTTGTTTAGCGGTTCACTATATAAGTGACGCGGCCATTTTTACACATTCCCGCTAAAATTACTGACCTTGGCGATATGAGGTTAGTGGTTCTACATGTAAGTTACTAATACATACTAGAAGTTACACATAAGTAAGTTACTAATACATTAAGTTATACCTACCTAAAAATAAGTTTAACTAGGAACCATCGTTAGACGTCATCTGTAGGGACTTCCACACGCTGCGGTTTTGCAACGCGTCTGGAATCTGGATCTAACGGCTACCAGCAACTCGTCTGATGTCGTCTGTCACCTGCCCGGCTAGCATGGGCAGTAGATAAAAATTATATCCCCCGATTATATCCACTGATGTCATAGAAATCAGTGGATATAATCGGGGATATACTGCCCATGCTAGCCGGGCTGGAAGGCTGGGGGATCTGATAACGCTGCGCCTGCGCTTTCGGATGTGAAATCACCATTCCAGCACATAAACGCACATAGGTAAGTACCTACCTAGCCCCCTGAATAAGAGGCGAACATCTTTTTTGACGGCCTCTCTGACACAGTAGTAAGCGCTGTGGTCTTATTAGTGGGAGGTCCTTGCTTCGATTCCCGAAATTGGTTTGGAATTTTATAATTTCTAAATTTCTGGTCTGGTCTGGTGGGAGGCTTCGGCCGTGGCCAGTTACCACACTACCGGCAAAGCCGTGCCGCTAGGCAATTTAGCATTCCGGTACGATGCCGTGTAGAAACCAAAGGGGTATGGGTTTAATAAAAAACTGCCATACCCCTTCCAAATTAGCCCGCTTCCATCTTAGACTGCACCACCACTTACCACCAGGTGAGATTGCCGTCAAGGACTAACTTGTATTGAATAAAAAAAAAACGCTAGGCTATCACGGCTCTTCAATAGGTAAATAACTATTCGGAGGTTATTTATTTAGGTACATGGATTAAGATTTTAGGATCTACGACGTAGGCATATTGCTATGATACTAATAAATAGGTAGCCGCATATATATGCGGCTAATAATAATATAATTAATATTTGCAATTTTATAGCCACGGTTATGAATATTGCAGCCCTAATTCGTCCACAGAACCATTTTTCGCGCCATCCAATGGGCAATCAATGGATCGGACTCCATATTGGAATCGATTGAAAACTAATTGGTTATCGACGCCGTATTGGAAGTAGGTATAATATAATATAAAGTAGGTATTAGTATAGTATAGACATGTATGAAAGAGTTGACGATTGTTGTAGGTAACTACTTAGTGTTGAAAGAAAGAGATGGACAATGTGAATATTTTGACTTTTATTCGACTTCGATATTCGTCTCTTATATACAGGGTGTCATAGGTGTAACCCTATTGAATTACCTACTATCTACTCAAACACGACCAGTAAAGTATAATTCAATTAGCACAGCGCTACGGCCTAAAATTTAATAAACGCCTCTCTTTCTATCCTGCATAACCTGCATTTAGAGCGAATAGAAGAAATCGGTTAAGTGCTAGTATACTAGAACTACCACGAAGAGTTCCGTACAATGGGGTGGCGCTTTCAATATTTATTCTTCTGTGATTTCAGTTCTGTATCTTTACAATCTGTAAGGCAAGGCACAAAGAAAACCAGAAAGCTATGTGCGCTAATCTGCCTTGACGTGAGAAACGCTTTCAATTCAGCTTCGTGGAGGGAGATCCTTTTAGAGATACGGATGAGAGGTTTCCCAGGCTACATTCAAAACCTGCTTAGTAGCTACCTGGAGAACCGATACATTGAGGTGAAGGATAGTAAGGGTTTGGAGGAGAGGATCCAAGTTAGTAGCGGAGTTCCACAAGGATCCATACTTGGCCCAACACTGTGGAACATTCTATATGATGGCGTTTTCCAAATAACGCAGGAAGAAGGCACAGAACTGGTGGGGTTCGCTGATGATTTGGCTCTGTTAGTCGTGGCCAAAACTGAAGCTACCCTCATGACACGGGCAAACACAGCACTTGACCGAATAAACACCTGGATGAAAGGAAGGCAGCTCTCCCTAGCACCGGAAAAAACTGAAGCGATAGTGTTTAGTGGAAGGCGAAGGCTAAATCCCATTAATTTTTTGATCCAAGGTGCTAGAGTAACACCAAAAGAGCACATTAAATATTGGGGAATATGGCTGGATAAGAGTCTTAACTACAAAAAACATATAGAAGAGGTAGCTAATAAAGCCCAGAAGCTGACAGAGGCACTATACAGACTAATGCCTACAAAAGGAGGGCCTAGAGCGAGCAAGAGGAGGGTGTTGGCATCAGTGGCCCACTCCATAATTCTTTACGGGGCACCAATATTCAGGGAAGCTATGAGGGTGGAACTGTACAAGAAGAAATTGGAAGGAGTCCAAAGACGACTGGCTATAGGTATTTGTGGAGCATATCGAACAGTCTCCACTGAAGCCGTGCTGGTGATAGCTGGGCTTATCCCTATAGCGAAACTGGTAAGCGAACGCGCTAAGCTGTTCGATAGCAAGGAGCAAACACTTATAGAAGTGCGAGAGGACACCTTGAAGGAGTGGGCAAACGAATGGTCGGAAGCAGGAAAAGGGAGCTGGACCAGAGAACTCATCACCGACTTGAAAAAATGGCACACTAGGAAGCATGGGGAAGTAGATCGCTGGCTGACACAAGCGCTCAGCGGTCACGGGGTGTTCAACACCTACCTCTTCGCAATTGGGAAAGCACCGACCGAAGGCTGCTACTTTTGCGGAGAGGAAGACACCCCGAGACACGCAATATTCGAATGCCCAGGTAGTGCCGACCTAAGGGCAAAAGCGCTTCGATCGACCGACGCGGAGGACGTGAATGCCGGAAATCTTATGGCGCGCATGCTGTCGAGCGAAGACGCCTGGCTAAGATATAGCCAAATGCTGAGGGCTACCATGATGCGAAGGGAGGAGAAAGAAAAAGAAGGAAAGAAGAAGATAGAAATTTAGGAGGTCAGCATGATGTAATGTCACGCAGTTCCGTGCTCACCTTGGCAGACATGGGGAGGTTATTTTAGTCCGTGCAAGTCGGACACACCCTGCCAGCAGGTAGATGTCCGTAGGGATTTTTTTCCTCCCCCGAAGGAAAAAAAAAAGTTCTGTATCTTTTACGTTTGAAAGAAAGAAGAATATATTTTCGTTTTGAAAGTTTGGCCCACCTATACATATCTATGCCCACCTACCACCCGATAAAATTACTTAAAAATTTGGTTATCCTGGAACATCTTATACTTGAGCATTAAAGCCTCAAGTATAGGAATAAACTTTGTCACCAAAGAAGGATTTCGTGCCGTGAAATTCTTCTTTGTCGAGACTCTACGGAGTAAATACCCCAATTATTGTTCAGACTTTACCGGACACCCTGTAGTATTGGTACATCTGACAAATTGCGTAGTGTAGTCCCTTGTTCAGGCGCGTAAAGGAGTATAGGCCAATATGTATGCAAGTCAGGCCCCCGCCAAAGCCATTCGTGCCCGACCAGCGCTGAACCGACCGAATCATGTCGATGGAATTTATGTTCGCTCTGTATGATATACTATGAATATGTAAAATTGAGGGTTCTAGGAATTTGATTGTTTAAAAATGCTCGCATTTTGTCGTTATATGATACATATTGATTTTGAAAGAGCCACCCCATGATACATTAGGGATACAATCAATCATTTCAATCATCAATCAATATTTAATAATAGAATCAATAAATATTTATTTTATTTGCTGAAATCTTGCAGATTAGCATAGATATCTAAGTCTGTTTGAAGACTATCTAGGTATGCTCGCTGAGTAGGGTTGTTTTCGTTACCTATGGATATAATAGGTATGCACGCTCCCCTATGTTAATCGCTTTTACTGTACTTTTATTAACCGCATCGGCAAATTCTTTTGCGCAGAAAAGCGCGACCTAACGCAGCCTAAAACCGAATGTACACCAATGAAATATAGACCTTATTGTTTTACGTTAAGATTTTAAATACAACAACAGAAATTCATGCTACCTCGCACATAATTCGCGCGTACTTTACAAAACATGGCGCGTCAGCAACAACCAATAGCGGACGGCCGCGCATTATGATTGGCTAAGATATTTTCGCGCCATTCAAAAATAAGTTTTCTGCGTAAGTATACCGACGTAACCAGGGGGTAGGTAACTTATAAAAGTAGTAGTGTCATATGAATAGATAGTGGTAAGTAGCACTATAAATCTTATAATTCTACCTTTAGGCCTTTACCTACAATTTATAAACCAGATAGTCAGATCTGAATAATCTTACTGAATCGTGGTGACTTTGAATTGCCATTTGGCAAATGCTCAGGCGTTGAAGAGTCAGGTTTATAATAATGTTCCTGATACTTTACTGAGAATCAAGTAAATAATGGTTTCGATTGCATATCTCGATACTGCCCCAAAGATTTATGCTTTCGTAATTCGTTCTACTCGTATGTAGAATTACCAATAAGGTCATATTCAAATCCCTGCATCTGTTTAGATACCTACTATAACTGAATACAACTTCTAGACAAAGCAACTGCCTTGTGATTTGCTCACTCAGCGTCTAACACTGAATGATAACGACAGAGCTCATTTGACATTTAATTTCAATTCATTGACGGTTTTCTATGAAAAAATATTTTAATATCCCTCAGTGAAGCAGCAATGTAGAACCATTATTATGAGCTTGGTGACTGTTGTTAAGTGTTAGACACTGACTTCGAGGCGAATCATCCTACACGCACATTTTATGTTTAACTATGTATGTTGGATTCACAAATAAAACAACAATTAGTTCATTCATTTATAATAGAGGTAGGTACCTACGTACTAAACAGTCGCCGAAAGCAAACCAATCTAAATCGATCGGTTCGAGTAGTCCACGCGGACAAAGTCGCGGGCATTAACTAGTCTAAATATATAAAAGGAAAAGGTGACTAAGAGACTAATTTATTATATTTATCAATGCACAGCTGTGGCTTAAACCACATGAGTAAAGGTAGCTCAAACTACGGACGGGTTGGGCTGGGTATGCAGATAGCTAAATTATAATGTAGACATCAACTTATTATACTGTATTATAATGTAGACAACTAAGAAAGGAGTTTTGAAAATTCTACTCTTAGTTAAAATAGGGTTTTGTTATGTGTAGTCCATGCAGACGAAGTCGCGGGCATAAGCTAACTTTATTTTATAACTTTGAACGTAAGATGAAACGTCTCTTACAAATCAATGTGAGCTTGTGGCTTGTGCTTCGTCTCTGTTGGCGTTTGCTGGCGCGCGTGTGGTGCCTCTTTGGAGTGTTTTTTTTTTTTTGTTAAAAGTGGCCGGTTTTTGTGTTTTACTGGTGTTTTTTGGTGGTGGAACTGACTGGGAAGCGCTCTAAAGGGGCGCCGCGCGTGTGGCGGTGGGCATCGGTACAGACGAAGCCCATACTTTTATAGTTTCCCTAACTTATAAATAGCTACAAACCTGACATTGGCTCATCTATGTAAAGCCAGGCGAGAGAAAAAAAAATCAATGTGACTTTGACGTTTAAAATGTCAATGTCAGTTGAATGAAATTAAGCGATCGTAGGGTGTTGTTTGTTTTGATTTTTCTTTGTCTATAAAAAGTTCCTAAGTTAATAAAATCATGCAGGATTTTACGAGTATACTGAACATAATATTCATCATCAGTGGTGGCGTACTGACCTTCGTGATCCTGTTCATATTCGCCAAGCGACAAATAACAAGGTTCGCCCTTCGGTCTAGAAGAGGACCTCACGTTCCAATAGGAACAGCTGCGAAAAAGGTATAATATGAACATTGTTGTAACAGTCTTTCTCTATTTAGGAAATTACCGCCCACTGCTAGGCAAACTCCACAGTTCTTTATTTACAGATAGGTAAACTGTGCAGGCCCATTGATTGCTTCTTTTTAAAGCAGCTGGTCATGAACATTTATTTGGGTTCGATGCCCATTTGCACCTTTCTTTCCCCATTTGGGCTTATTATTCCTTGGCCATATTTCCCCAATATATACCGTCTTTGGCTTGGCTTTGTTTTCCAATTCTGCTATTAAAATCGCCCATGATGTTTTTGTAGTAGGACTGTATGGTTTCATTTGGGTTTGTATAGAAATCATCTTTGAACCACTATAGCCACAGCAGAATGCTAGAGCATCTGTCTTAATAGTCTAGTGATTAAGGTATCCCTCACCTATTCAGGAAGTCAGAGGTTCAATACTGGACATGCACCTCTAATTTTTCGGAATTATATGCAGTTTAAGCAACTAGGTATCACTTGCTTAATAGGGAACGACAACATTGTGAGGAAACTTGCCTGCGTATAAATCCAACCATTGCAATTATTACAATGTGACAGTAACTCAATGTTTCCATCCCAGATTTAACAAATGTTTTATTTGTAGTGCTTGAAGAAAGAAATAGAGAGGCGCATAGAAGCAGTCCCGCGCATAGTGTTTGAGCCCCGACTGCTGAGCACGGAGCCCTCACATTACATCCTGGAGCCCCAGCAGCCCTACCACTACCGGTTCAGGGCTGTGGACGATGTTAAAACACTTGGTAATATATGACAGGCATTATGCATAACTGAGATTCCTAGTGTAACGGTGTGGGAGGGTGTGATGACGTGACCTGAGAGCTCAGTGATTGGTTAACTTGTGAGAACTGTCACCCTCCCGCACTGCTCACTACTGCAGACTATTCAGTCATGTGCTCCCATAGTAATATAATATTTATTTGATCTTAGTAATAGACGTGAAGGTAGCATCACGTTATATTCTATGAGGGTATTATGAAAATAGGTTAGTACACTATAGGTAATTTTCCAATTTTCTGAGACAAGGTGCATGTTAATTTGAATGAGTGCCAATAAAGAAACGAATCGAAAGTGTTCTTTCTGTGCTTTAGTGGCTTTATTATATGATAACACTGTTGTGTTATCATTCGATTTTACTCACACAGTCTAACCTGAATATAGTGTGAGTGAGACAATGATTAGCACTGCTTCATTACCATTGTTTTCTTTATTTGTACTAATATTATTGTTATCTTGTAGAAGAGGAGATAGCTCGTCAGGACCCTGGCCTCCGACGCCATCCGCGGGAGTCTCTCCGGGCGTTCCTGTTGTCATCACTGGCGGCGCCGCTCGATGGTCGCGGTCAGAAGCTCGTGCATCAGTTCTGTGACGCGTACGAGTCCGCGAGGCACCACCCTGCTGAGTTCGGCGAGGACGAGTATAGGGCATACACTCGACTGCTGCTCAAGTTGTTGGACGCGTGAGTATCTACTATCTCTGAAGCTACTACATCAGTTCTGTAACGCGTATGAGTCCGCGAGGCACCACCCTGGTGAGTTCGGCAAGGATGAGCAGAGACGTCGGGAGAGTTTCCATCCTCTTATCGTGTACAGGTAAAACCCTTTCATATGATACCCCAGTATCTTACTTTGAAATCACTAATTATGAATACATTTTAATTTTTTTTTTTGTGATGTAACAACAAATTCACGATTTTCGGATTTTTCTTTTACTTGTACTATAAGACCTACCTACTGGTCAAACATGATTCTAGGTCAACGAAAAGTACCCTATATCCCTACAGGTTTTCTTGACTGACAAGACACTTGACAGACATACAGACAGACACACATCAAAATGATCCTATAAGGGTTCTGTTTTTTCTTTTAAGGTATGAAACCCTAAAAAGGTATTATATATATAGGTTAGGTATTATAATATTTGTGGTTTAATTCCAGTGCTCGCTTATTGAAGAGTGTGTCATGTGTGGGCGCAGCGGGCGCTCGGAGCTCGCCGCAGCGCCGCGCGCCGCGCCTGCTCGACCCCGCTAGACTACGGCCCGCGACTCGCCCCGCCAACCATTACACTGCTTTGGAGGTAATTATACTAAACAGCACGGCATATGATCATACGACATATGATCTAGTATACTTGCGCACGTGTCCACTCGTCCACCTGCTCTAATGGATTGGTGTGTGTGTGCACTGTGTAGGCTGTACAGAGACCAACCAATGCAGTTAATAATGGTGTCATTAGTTACGGGACTCCAAAACACTAATATGGCAACATATTATGAGATGTAATTTGTTTAATGAAAAAGTAATTTCTCAACATACCAACTACTTACATATCATGGAAAGCTCATAATTTCATGCAAAAAAAATCAGAATTTAAAAAAAAAATTCATATGAAATATTTTATCATTGTTGCAAGTTATGGAAGTCTAAAACTTGATTGTTGTTCACAGAACATGCCCATAGAAGCTAAAATGGAGGACGAAGTACTCAGGATCCCAGTGCGGAGCCCCACCGAGCCGCTGGTGAAGGCGCCGGCCGACGAAACGGCACTCTGAGCGCGCGCCCCGCGCCAACCCGCGCAGACTCTGTAGCAAGCTACGCTCACATGTGCTGTCATCTCGATAGGTGACCAGTGTTAAAGTGAAGTGAATTTAGTGACATGTGATAGAACAGTGTGTTTGCCAGGAATCACATATTATATGGATCCAAGATATGATTGCTAACTGTAGCTAACCTCAGTGATCGTATACAAACTGTATGTGTAAATGATGTGAAGTCATCCGGATCAGCCTCACTAATGGGTGTTCCACAAGGCTCTATCTTAGGTCCCTTCATGTTTTTGGTATATATAAACGATTTACCATATTTCGTCCAAAATACTTGCGATATTGTACTATTTGCTGATGATACGTCATTGATTTTTAAAGTCGATAGAAATTATAATAATTTTGACGATGTAAATAGAACCATATCGCAGGTTACTCATTGGTTTACTGTTAATAATTTGCTTTTAAATGCAAAGAAAACTAAGTGTGTCGAATTCGCATTGCCCAATACTAAGACGGCAAATGATTTTAATTTAATGGTAAATAATGATATGTTGAAAGTACAAGAAACTACCGTGTTCCTGGGGATAACTTTAGATGCAAAGCTTCAATGGAACGCCCATATATCAACACTTGCTGGTAAACTCAGCTCTGCTGCTTACGCTGTTAGAAAGATTCGACAGATAACTGATGTGGAAACTGCAAAAATTGTATATTTTGCCTATTTTCACAGTATTATGTCTTACGGAATCTTGCTATGGGGTAAAGCGGCAGATATTGGAAAAATTTTCGTTTTACAAAAAAGGGCAATACGCGCAATCTATAATTTAAAACCGCGCGATTCCCTACGAGAGAAATTTAAGGAAATAGGTATTCTTACAGTAGCTTCTCAATATATTTACGCTAATATAATTTTTGTACGACAAAACATTCATAGTTACAAAAAAATCGGTGATTTCCACGACCGGCAAACTAGAAACCGTGATAGGCTCGCATATCCTACGCTCCGCCTCAGGAAAGTTGGAAAATCGTTTGTGGGAATGAGTGTAATATTTTATAATAAAATTCCACAATCAATTTTAGACTTGCCTTTACACAAGTTTAAAAAATCTATTAAAAGTATGCTCCTGAAAAAAGCTTATTATACAATCGAAGATTATGTAAATGACAAAAAAGCTTGGATTTGATGCGCTCCAGCAATACACGGCGCTGCAATTGCTTGTATACAGTATGGCATATTATTGTAAATTGTACATTTGAAAAGAGCAACCGCCGAGTTTCTTGCTGGTTCTTCTCGGTAGGAACAGCATTCCGAACCAGTGGTAGATTATTTTGACGATTCAAAAGCACTTGTAAAAGTTTAATTGAATAAAAATAATTTGAGTTTGAGTTTGAGTAGACTTCATAAGAAAGCTCAGTCACACAGCGAGTGATGGAGAGAGCAATTTTTTGGAGTTTCTCTACATGATCGAATTAGAAATGATTACATCATAGAAGAACCGGATAATCAATACAGCTCAACAAGTTGACAATGGGCAGGGCAGTTTGAAAAACCGATAGATTTAGGGTCCCAATTTGGCGACCTCACAAAAGATAGCTCAGTGTTGGAAGACTCCCCTATTGCTGAAATGGCTGGTCAGATGAGCTAAAAGAACTACGTGTGATTTGCCCTGAAAGGACTGAATACTTAATTTTTATAATAATAGTATGTTTCGGTACCTCGGTTCCAAAGTTCAATAAGTCTGAAATTCAGCAAGTTTGAGATAAGTATGAGTAATGGTTCCTCAATAGATTACCCATATCTCCAAAGAGAAAAAAACGATGGGTGAATAAGAAAATGAGTCCCTTGTAATAAAAAAAAAAAAAAACAGTTTATATTTTTTAAAAAAACCTTTGAATTTATTAAATTTTTTTTGGCTGCGTTATGTGCATTAAGATGGGCCTAAAAAAATTCATGTATTTCGTTTAACTTTATGATTATCTCTTAAGAACTCTTTCTGAATTGTTACAGTTTGGAACTGAGGAAATTCTGTAAATAGTTGAAATAAAATCCAATTATTATTATTATTAATACTTTATTTATATATTCAACAAGTATAACATTTTCAGATCTCTTATAAACATTTAAATATATTAGGACTAGTTATAAGTATGTCACTTATATTTATTTATAATAATGATCACAATAGGTATTCTTAATAATCTACCTACTACATACAGAAACAATTAATGATTTATTATTATATATTATGGCATAATTATTAAATAATTATATATTAGGCATATTTCCAGTTTGGAGAACCACAAACTTTAGTGTGTGCTAATGGCGTCAATACAAATGTAAATACTCAACTTATTTAATAATCTAGATTGGTCGTAGTCAGGCCAAAGTTAGTTTCTCTGTAAAAGAAAAATAAATAATTTATTACTACTATTAAAATTTCTCAAAAAAGTTTGTTGTGTAATTTTCTAAGCAAAAATCATTTACCTCACTGTTTAGAACTCTTCAATATTCCTCCTTGAGAAGCATAAACAAAAATATCATACAAAATGTGTACAAAATTACTAAAAACGTATTGTAATTTGTATTTTTGGAAAAAACAAGATTTTGATTAAAGAATGACTATCCTTTTGTATTATAGATAGCTTTCAGTACAATACTTCAGTGAAGGATCATGAAAATCGGTCTAGTTTTTTCTATCGAAAGCTTTGCAGTATTTGTTTTATACAAAGTTGTTAATAGATTTTGATAAATGAGGCATAATCGGTTTACCTTAGTTTTCCGCGTGTCATGGGTTATGACGTCACGACGGTAGTAATTGTATACTTACATCCTAGTCCAAATGCCCTGTGCAGTGAACTGTTCAGTGTGTCTCAGCGCCAGCATCGCTCGCTGGCAACACCGCGCCGTTTCTGACTCTTTGATGAGGTCTCGAGTGTGACAAAGCCATTCCAGCATCTGAATTATAGATTAATAATATTATAACACAATGATCTACGTTAGTAGTTAGTACGCACCGGTATCCGGTTCAAAGGACCGGAAACACTTGCCTGTGCAGTACAATCCTTCCAACCATCTCTCGACATCAAAGAGGCCGCGGCGGCCGGTAGCAAGGCACGGCGCGCGGCACCACTCGCGGCCAACGTTGCCGCATCCGGTTCGAAGGACCAGAGTCCACTGAACACCGTCACAGTGAGAAAAAATACGTCGCATAAATACAGCTTCGACAGTTCGTCGTCAGTTCTAGAACAAAATAGAGGTACATGAATGTTTTGACTCTTGAATCCCACTTCTGAAACTAAAAAAATTGAAAAAGAATGAAATATTAATCCCAAGTGACTCACTCATTAAATGCCACTTGAGTTCGTGCTAGTAGTTGGAGAAACCATTCCTGCGTGGATTTATCCTCAATCTTGGCAACTTGCAAGGCAGGCAGCATACAACGAAGAGAATACTCTTGCTCCCTGCAAATGTCGTTGACCTATAAGTAGATTTATGAATTTCCTTTCGAGCGAAGCGAGCCTCGATTTTTTTTTTGTGTGACTGAATTTGCGCATTTACATGTGTACATACATACATGCATTACATGCATACATACTTATCGGCGCAATAATGAGACACGTAATTCATAGATCGAATGACGAGTAGAATCCTCAATGACGCATCGTACATCGTCGACGTTTCCGAACCCCACCGCCACGATAGTATTTAAAAGCGAAGCGGTCCAGCGGAGCGGCATTCTATTATCGACAGTCGAAGTGATAACACGTTGAATTTGTCTACCTTTTTAATTTATTCGGTTTAGTTTGACAGTTAATTGTAACTTTGGTTTAAATGTTGAGTTTCTTAACTTCTTTCAAATTTGTTCGTTTAAAGTTTGACGGTTAAATGTAATTTCGGTTAAAATATTGTAAATCGAATCTTATTGTAAATCAAATCTTTGAAAAGAGCAACCGCTGAGTTTCTTGCTGGTTCTTCTCGGCAGGAAAGGCGTTCCGAACCAGTGGTAGATTCATTTGATGATTCAAAAGTATTTGTAAAGGTTTATTTGGATAAAAGTAATATTAAAGATGGTTAAAAGTTTGATAATAAACTGTGATGAATAATAACAATGGCGCGAGTTTTATTGGAGCTAGTTCTTCTACTCTTACATCAGAAGTGGGATGAATCAACGCCAATTACCATCATCGCCTCGCTAATAGCAACGGCATTTCTGGATAATACTTTAGAGACATAGATTGAGAAATAATGAATAGATTTTAGCCGTTTATTGTCAAACTTCAACCCTGATGTGAAAGAAATGAATATGATTTAAAATACAACGAAGTGCGACTGAAAGCAGCTAGCGCTCATTTAGGAGCAGTAAAATCGTGGGAATGTTTGCTTAAAACCACGACACGGAGTACAGTACCAGTTTTAGAACAATCAATCCAAGGAGTATAACCTGAGTGAATTGGCATACGTATGATGTTGGATAAGTGAAATAATGGCTGAAGGTATCCAAAGTCTGGAACGTGATACAAACCTAAGATTTCAAAGATAGTTGCCGACAGAAGATGACGTGCCTGGCGTGGTGTGAGCTGTTTTATTTGTCATCATTTCATTTATTATTATCATAATCTTTATTTATTTTTCCAGTGGTAGGCCGCTATTAGAAGCAGATGTGTTTTGTAAAGCTTCACAGGTGTATTTCTTTGAAAACATTTACTTTACTATTTCGTGGTCCCAAGATGATAGTAGACGGGTTTAAGCAATTTATCGGACTCCTGTTGTGTTTCTGGATAGTTCCGTTTTTTTTTTGTCTTCAAAATCGTTTTTGATTATTCGTAGATTTCGCTGTTAATGGCGAACCGTTGAATATTCTTAAATTTCACAGCAGTCACTTTGAGAGGTCATAATAGCATAGTAGTTTTGTTTTTTTAAGTGATCCTTAATACCGTACTAGATCAAGGGCTTGTTTTATGGTGGGAGACACTGATCGGCAGTGTTCCTTCTTTTCAACGTTTTCTGTTTTATGGTGGAATACTATTACCAAGGACCAAGCTACTGACTGGATGTTGTGTCATATAGAATCGGTTGTTTTCTTCGTAATACAGGTTTATCGAATAACTTTGACAAACTCTGTGGTGAGCTGACGGGTCTGTGCGAGGTGACTCAACGGCTTTGGTGATTTGCTGATCATTTTCCATTTCCGTTAAAAGTATTGGCTCCGTTAGGAAGTGTTGTTGGGAAAACTAAATTGTCTTTCTTGGCCGTTGGTTATGAATATCTTTTGTAGGATTTAATCTCAGAGATTTTTAATTTTTTTTTTAAGTTGATATTTTAATAGTTGTTCCGCGTGTTTCTCAGACCACTGCCGCATTTGGCGGATTAAACATTTGTGGGTACATGGATTGCTCGATTAGGTATTTGGAGCCCGAATCCAAGCTATCTTAAAGACTTACTGGAACATCTTCGTATTGGCCATCTCTTTCGAGTTTCTCGTTCGGTTCAGACTTATTCTAATTACAAGTTTCGCACTTAAACGTTTCCGTGTGTTGTGCGTGCCAATGCCAAATATCAACGATACGTAGAACCGGTATCCCAGTTTCCTTTTTGTCTTAAATGATAGTAGTGAATAAATTTTTAAGGTTTCATTTTTCAACCAAGATACGAGTCTTGTAGTCATAAATTTGTTGAATGTTCATAAGTTTGGTTCATTAAGAAGGCCATTATTATAAAGAATTTTCTACTAAGTAATTTACTCGGACGATTGACAGACAATTTAAATCAGTTTTAATAACACCATCCCATATTAAGATCAAGCTCAAGCTTTACGAGAAAGCTAAAAATGTCTAATCAAACCTTCAGTGGAATACATCAAATCACACCATAAAGCGATCCTAAAAGAGATGAAAGTACTGACTTAATCACGGCATATCTGAGGTACTTATTGTCTACCGACGAGAAAAGGTTGTCATGGGCAGAATGGCCGAACATGTTCTCAAATTATGTAATTCACCCAAGAAATCAATGAGACCACATCGGTGATGACTGACTGACAGACCTCACTTGTTCCTGTAGTGCAATCCAAATTTTAATTTCAAGGTGTTGACGCGGTTTTATAATTTAAGTGCTTCCATGTGTTCCTATTATCTACCAAATAGTACAGACCTCATAAAGAGATGTGTTTGCGAATCCACTTTTTTTCTTCTTATTGTTACAAATTTTTGGTACCAACCAAATACGAACAGATAATAACATTACAATTGTCGTGATTCGATTAAATTTACTGTTTAATAATTCCATAATTATTCAAAGTTTTGAGTAAATCGTGTTTGTCCATAGTCAATATTATTTTCAAGTGGCAACTTTAACAATATTGGCAATATCATTTTTTATGTTGGCAGTCTTGTGATATGTTTGAATCGACCAATAGCAAGTGGCGCGGGCCATTTTTATGATAAAATGGCGTGAAGTGGTAGGGAGATTTTTGGGGTAGACACGCTAACCAGCGGCAGAGCGGCATTCATTACGTGTGGTGTTTCGACAGAGTGAAGTAGTGAAAGGACTTCTTGAGTCAGTACTGTGAAAGTGATTTTAAGTTGCAGTTGTAATTGGTGAGTTCGTTCCAATTTGTACAGATAATGTGAATTTACATACGTGTGGATATTGTTGGTTAGAAATGTTGATTAGACGATTGAGATAGTAGTTACGATGGAGCCAATCTAGTGTAGGGTACCGTCGCCCAGTTACTTGTTGTTATTATAATCAGAGTTCTACAGGTCGGTGATACATATCAGATCTAGTTATAGAATCCCGTGGTGTTTTATGAATTCGTAACGCTGGGTGTTGTATATATCAAAACCGATTCATTATTCTGCGGCTCTGGTCAGAGACACTTCTCAGTAGACACGGTCTGTCGTACTTACTGTAGGTTTTAGAGTTGTGGTTACCTTATGTGGTTTCCGTTGGTTGAGGTCATAGTACTAGTTGTGGTAGCTAGGCTAGATGGTCGGTTTGGGACCGGTATAGGGGTGGAAGAGCCGGTCTAGGTAGAGTTGGGGTTTTGTATTTATCAAACAATGATACAAAAAAAAAAAAAAAACAATGGGATAGTAATGATAAAAAAAAGAGGATAAATATTTAAAAAAAATAGGGTAATACCGCAAAAAAAAAAAAAAAAACAAACAAAAAGATAAACAATGCAAAAAAAAAAAAAGAAGAAGAAAAAAAAAAACTGATAATAATATTGTATAAAATGTTAACGTAAAAGCTGAAGTAAGAATATCCTCTGAATATGAATATTACTGAACAATAGACGTGAACTTCATCGAAGTAAACCAATGGGACCAGAAGAAAAGTTTGCCACGATTAACGAACGTTTGGAAAGCGTACCAAAATTTGAAGTACAAAGTAATGTGGCCGTATCGGCTATGAGTAAACGTAATAGTACGGCAAAGTGAGGATTTGACGCGCAGACTGACGTGCTTTTATAAGTTAAGTACTTTTCCATTATTTAAGTGTAAACGGCAAGGCCAATATGAGCGCTGAGGCTCTGAGGCTGAACCAATATTAGCGCTGAGGCTTGAGGTTCCGCCGTCATCACTTTTTACTATCTCTCCGAAGGTGTAAACGTCAAGGCCAAAATGAGCGCTGAGGCTCTGAGGCTGAACCAAAATTAACGCTGAGGTTATGAGGTTCTGGCGTCATCACTTGGGGTTTCAATTATCCTTAAAGTCCATTTGATGTGTGAACCAAAATTAGCGCTGAGGCTATGAGGTTGTAACGTCATTTGTGCTTTAAGATAATTGAAAGGTGAAAAAAAAAAAAAAAAAAAAAAAGCAAAAAATGGTTACTGAACCGAAATTAGCGCTGAGGCTATGAGGTTCTGATGATCACTTACCTATGTGTTTTCAATTGTCTTGTAATTCATGTGTCAACGTCAAGGCTAAAATGAGCGCCGAGGCTCTGAGGCTGAACCAAAATTAGCGCTGAGGCTATGAGGTTCTGACGTTATCACTTATGTGTTCCAAGATAATTGAAATGTGTTTACGTGAAGGCTATGAGTTAACGTGAAAGCTAATATGGGTGTCGAGGCCCTGAGGCTATGAGATTCTTAACGTGATAAGAGTGTTGAGGAACCATTTTTGATTTCGAAATTATAAGGGTTTATGTGTGTGTGATGTTGGTTTACTAATTTATGCACTTTATTGCAGAGAAAAAGGACGAGAGTAGGCGCAGGGACGCGCCTATGATCAGTATGGCCGTATCGGCGCAATAATGAGACACGTAATTCATAGATCGAATGACGAGTAGAATCCTCAATGACGCATCGTACGTCGTCGACGTTTCCGAACCCCACCGCCACGATAGTATTTAAAAGCGAAGCGGTCCAGCGGAGCGGCATTCTATTATCGACAGTCGAAGTGATAACACGTTGAATTTGTCTACCTTTTTAATTTATTCGGTTTAGTTTGACAGTTAATTGTAACTTTGGTTTAAATGTTGAGTTTCTTAACTTCTTTCAAATTTGTTCGTTTAAAGTTTGACGGTTAAATGTAATTTCGGTTAAAATATTGTAAATCGAATCTTATTGTAAATCAAATCTTTGAAAAGAGCAACCGCTGAGTTTCTTGCTGGTTCTTCTCGGCAGGAAAGGCGTTCCGAACCAGTGGTAGATTCATTTGATGATTCAAAAGTATTTGTAAAGGTTTATTTGGATAAAAGTAATATTAAAGATGGTTAAAAGTTTGATAATAAACTGTGATGAATAATAACAATGGCGCGAGTTTTATTGGAGCTAGTTCTTCTACTCTTACATACTTAGTACTAATGATACTCACGTGATACTGGAAGCGTGCGCGTCTATGGACTCGTTGAGCCACACCAGTGGGGCGGAGACCTCAGTCAGTGCGGCCAGTCTGCTCCTCACTGCACTGGACTTGCGCAGAAGCTCGCTCGTCACTTCCCACCAGCCTGTGGGGGAGGTCATCCGTTCCAGATACTTGGTGGATAGAGCGCGACAGGTTTCCACGTATAACGGCCACGCCTGCAAAATGTTACATGTATGGGGACCTTCAGTACATACGCAACATTTATATATCTACACATTATAAACATAAATACATAATTAATACAATTATAACTCATCATCAACACTTGCATACAAACCAACTTTTTTATTTTGTAAAGTGATAGTATGTGCACCGCGCGGCTGTCTCGACTTGGAGAACCGGTTTTGTGTCGGCAGGCAGGTTAAATTGCTAGGTATCTTAAAACAGTGAGCAACTGCACCGCGTTGCGTTTACTCCTGTCACACGCACGCTCGCCACCACCAAACATGCATAACCCAAAATTCTTCACCAGTCTTCACCAGTGACGGATTAACCCTTAATCAAATTAAGTAATTGCCTAGGGCATCACGTCTGAGGGGGCACCAGACGAAGCACAAAAAAAATCCGTCCTTAGGGCATCACATCTCACTCTCACGTCACCAAAAACCACACCAAAAAAGTTTCTAGGACTAATTTGAAAATTCGCGCGTTTTAAGTTGACATAGAGTCCGACCTAGAGTCATAACCCAACTCCAGCTTGCCCACTCGCTGCCCGCTTGTGCATTCGAAATTCGAATGCCTCCGAAAGCCGCAAGGCGCATTTCAATAAATAAATAAATTATGCTTTGGTTTTTTTTTTATTGTTGTCGCACCTACTCCACTTTTAAAGTAGGTTTCATTTTCATCTCATCATCTTATTTTACAAAAAACTAATGTTTTTAGGCGGTAAAGGTTTAAAGACCGATTCTAGTTGACATACGGATAGGGGGGCCCACAGGCATGGATTGCTTAGGGCATCATGTAGTCTTAATCCGTCACTGGTCTTCACACAGTGTGTGTTGCTCAGGGATGACATATTATAATGGATTCTAGACATGGTCGCTAACTATGGGCCTCATAAGTAAGCTCAGAGTCATTAAGAGAGAGCTATGCTTGGAGTTTCTCTACGTGATCAAATCAGAAGTGAAGAGATCCATAGAAGAACCAGAGTAACCGACATAGCTCAACAGGTTGTGAAGCTGAAGTGGCAATGAGAAGTTTGAAATTTTTTTGTTTGAGGTCCCAAGGTGTTGAAATAACGACCTTGCGATGGAAGCGCAGCATTGGAAGAGCACCATATCATATCATTTATAATAGCATATCAGGTGGGCATGCAAAATCAAACGGGATGCAGAGAACCGCTGGTTTCAGGTAACGCAAGACTGTGGTATGTTGTAGAAGTTCCTACAAGATTTATGTCCAGCAGTGGACACTGGACGTCTATCAGTTGACGATGATATTGATAACATAAAATAACTCACCAAATGATCATCATTTATGACTGAGAAGTAGTTCTCCACAATTTGTGACAGCAAAGTTCTATTGGCATCATGTATTTTGTCTCCTTCTAGACATTCCTTGATCATTCTCAACTGTTTTATGAACAGGAACTCCTCGAGGTCAAGGTCTTTAGGTTTGACTCTGGGTATTGCTGAAAATGACTCTGCAAGGCATTGCTCCAAAGGTGGCCTTAAGTTGTTTGGAGGTACTGTTCTGCAGAGAATTGACAGGTTTTCGAAGAACAGCATTATGTCTGATTCCTGCAAAAATATAATTAGCCAGGTAACGATCAGGCTGATCACCTTAAAGATAAAAACCACCGCCAATATCAATATATAACACACTAGCAAACCCGGCGAACTCCGTTTCGCCACCAGATGGCTTCGTTTTATGTAACATTTCGTTTGGTGATTAAAAGAAGAAGAAAAATTTTTTTTTGTTTTATATTTGAAAAGGAAAAATTTTATTTCATTTCACAACAGTAATGAATTCATTTCGATTACAAAAATGAAGTGTTATTTAGTTGAACTTCTCTAAGTAAATGAAAGTGAATCCAAAGTAAATACTGAATCGAAGCGTTATACGTGTCCGCAAATTATCCGTTTCATTGAAGTGCTCTTTGGTAAACCACATTTTTTGTTTTTTGGTCTGACGTTAACACAAACAAAGCGGATGGTTTCCCAACTCGTGAACACGCAACGTATAACTGCCCATGTGAAAAACAATGATTTTCTAAATTTATCCCGCAAACACTAAGCGATTGGCCTTGCGACTTGTTAATTGTCATTGCGAACGCAAGGCGAACTGGAAATTGCAATCGTTTGAAGTCAAACGGAAGATCAGTCGGAATCATTGGTATTCGAGGAATACATACATTTTCACCTGCGTACTTTCCGTTAATAATGGTTGCCTCAATCAAATTCGGCATAAGTCTTTTTACCGAAAGTCGAGTACCGTTGCAAAGTCGCGGTGGATTCAAATTACGCAATATCATAATAACTGTACCAACTTTGAGTTGCAAGTTATGTGGTGGAAATCCTGGTAACTCCAGAGAGTTCAAAAACTCCGTTGGATAATTTACTACATCATCGGGATTTGTTATGGAATCAACGGATTTGTATGTCACCAAATCGCCAGCAATTTTTGATTGAATGGTGAAATTCAGTGCGTGTACATCATTATTCTTTGCGGCAAGAATTGCTCGTTGACTTAACCAAGAATAATTTTGATAATTCTCACTAATGTTTGGGAAAACATTTTCAATAAGAGCTAATTGAGAGTCTACAAATCGGCAAAAGTCGTTGGTAAGAGTAATTAATCCAGATGTCGCATCAACTGGGACTTTTCCATTTCCAACAGCTAACAATTGTTTGGAAAATTGTGCAGCACTTTGATCATTTTGAAGTTGAACTCTCATATTAGTGGTTAGCGATAGTGTTTTTACGTTATTCCATAAAGGTGATGCCTTCAGGCAAGCATTCAATTCATCTGCAGGCGTTCCACGGGGAATTACTGGCAACATCTGCCTGAAATCGCCTGCCAACAATATCATCAAGCCGCCAAAGATGTTGTTATTTCGCCGAAGATCCTTCAGTGTGAAGTTAAGTGCTTCAAGTGATTTCTTATGTGCCATTGTGCACTCATCCCAAACAATGAGCTTGCATTGCATCAACAATTTTCCCATTGCACTGGATCGGGAAATATTGCATGTTGGAGTATCAATTGTGTTTAAATTGAGTGGCAACTTAAGCGCAGAATGTGCAGTACGACCGCCATCTAGAAGAGTCGCCGCAATTCCAGATGATGCTAACGCCAAAGCTATGTCACATCTTGATCGAATAGTGGCCAAAATCAATGAAATGACAAATGTTTTCCCTGTTCCTCCAGGTGCGTCCAGGAAGAATAGACCACCAGTATTATTGTCCACCGCTTGCATTAATGTTTCGTATACTTGTTTTTGCTGTTCATTCAGCAACGGCACATTATTTCGAACGAATTCCTGCAATGTATCAACATTGTATTGCAGCTCTCGATTTAATTCTTGGTTGAATGCATCGTGCATTTGTATTCAAGGATGTGTTGAAGAAAATGGCTGGAATCGGGATCACTTCCATCGAACAATGATTTCAGTGGCTGTGGTGGTGTAAGTAATGGATCCAGTTTGACTTTTCCACTTGCGCAGCACAATCCAGCCCTTTCTCTTTTGAACTTTAACGCATTGCAATATCGGCATATAGTCGTCATTGGTCCAATATCTAAATTTTCATCATCACTGTAGTTCGCAGTGGGATCATATTGGAATGCCAAGCGATTGTATGATGCCAATGATCTTCGTGTGCTCACGCGTTGTCTCAATCGGGCATTTGCTCTTATTATATTTTGTCTTTCTTCGCTTAAGTTCTGTGAATACACTTGTTGCTGGCTTGCATGTCTTGTGCGGCGGCCGATGTTCGCACGTCGTCCTCTAGGCATTTTGGACTATGGACAGAGTGGTGAATTTAACCTCAAATGCACGATCCACATAATTTACACAGTTCAACTTACCACCTTAAAGACAAATGCCTGCTGTTGAAATTGAATAAAAATTTGCACAATACACGTGATTGATTTGATGGTTTCCAATTGAAATGTTAGGAAACGAATAACTTATTTTTTTTACTTTTTTTTCACAATTTCACTGTAAACACAATACCGGTTTGTCACATGAAATTAACTGAGCAGAGAACAATGAGTAGCTGTCAAACAATGTATCACGCATCTGCGCCATCTACTTAAAATATTGGTTTGTAGTGCATGCTATGTATCAGAGATGGCGCTGTATGTGAAAAAAGATTTTCAAATTTGCACAATACACATGATTGATTTGATGGTTTCCAATTGAAATGTTAGGAAACGAATAACTTATTTTTTTTACTTTTTTTTCACAATTTCACAGTGAACACAATACCGGTTTGTCACATGAAATTAACTGAGCAGAGTACAATGAGTAGCTGTCAAACAATGTATCACGCACCGGCGCCATCTACTTAAAATATTGGTTTGTAGTACATGCTATGAAAAAAGATTTTCACGCTTTTCTGTTGAAATTTTTCCTGAATTTTCTTTGCTATAAACCACACGGAGCCCGAGACCTTTCCAACGAATGCAAAACCGTGGAAATCGGTTCGTGCGTTATGGAGTTATAGCGTCAGGAAGGAAAACCCGACTTATTTTTATATAGTAAGAAGATGATGAAGTTGTTTCAGTCATCAATAATACAAGTACGAAAAATAGATTCGGTACCAAAGATTTTCGAATCTAGGTAAGTCCCAGTCATTCCAAAATGCATCAATCCACAAATTGACAAAAAAAAAATCCTTAAGAATGTGTCAAAGCGTTGAAGCAAAGAGCACAAACTGGGCTATAAATACTTAGTACAATTTGTTGGACCATGAGCAATCACATATCAAACTAAATTTTTCCGAAATTAACAAAATGTGGCGTGAAACATTTTTGGATCCAGTTAACTAAGACATAGCAATACAACGAATATACGTCTTAACATGAACGCAAAATATAGAAAAGAATTATACTAATTGTTCAAGACCAATTATACTGTTTACCAAGCCAGATAATAGATGGCGCTGTACGACCAATATGTCGCGGTCTTGGTCGATTATGTAAGAAATATATACTCATGTAAAATATTTATCAACGTGTGTTCGTCCTTGAGTTCAATAAACCGGCCCGGCCTTTTTAGAACAAACCGTGGTTTTTTTTTGTTACGACCTGCGGTCCCTCAGAGCACGGCGGGCTGGAGCGGGAACATTTTGTTCCTTCAGAACCGGACCTTTTTTGAAGAACAAGTGGTCCACTGGAGTGGACCACTCACCGTACTCGCAGTGGATCGCTGCAGACACCAGAGTACGTGGTTCCAGCAGCGGCGGCAGGCGCCGGCAGAGGGCGCCAGCAGCGTGGACCAGCGAGAGCGAGCGAGACGAGTGGTGCAGAGCAGGACAACCCTAGTACGCCAAGGATGGACTACCAAGGACCAGTTTGACAGGTGTCAAAGTCAAGTTTGACAGGTGTCAAAGTCAAGCTAACAGCTGTCATCGTGACGTGTGAGTGCAATAGTTCAAGTGAAGTGTCAAACCGTGAGTACAAACTTTATGTCAACTTTTCAAGCAAAATTAAACTTTATGTCAGTGATTCATATTTCAAGCAAAATTGAACTTTATTTCATTGGTTTCAATAACTTAGAAAATTCAAGCTAATAAGAACATAGAATTTGAAACTTGTAGAAATATTAGTAAACTCTTAACTTTAACTTAGAGTAAATTGCATGCTAGTTAGGACTTAGAATAATTTCACTAAAAACGAGGGAACGGGGAACCTATGTCCGATTTCCCCTAGAACTGTTTAAGTTTCAAACACTTGTAAAATTTTCAAGAAATATCTTAGGACATAGAATTTTTTCGATCAGTAAAACAATTTTTTCAAGATAAAAGAACATTGAAATTATTTAGGACATAGAAATTTTAGATCAATCAAACACTTGTGATTTACATGATGGTATAGAACATAAAATTATTTTGATTGATAGAACACTTGTTAATTTAATTGAGTAACTTAAATTTAGTACAAATAAATTATTTAGGACACTTTTAGTTTGAGTTCAAATGAGGACAATGATTATTTAATAGGTCAGTAAAGAGGTGAAATTTTAGCTAAGTAGATCAATAATTAATTTAATTTGAGTACAAAATGGAAGGACTAATAAATGTGCAGTTAGATTTACATAATTCAATTAAAAAGGATTTATCCAATTTTAAGAAAAGTGCAAAAGAAAGAATAAGCAAAGAGTACGTAGAAATTAGATTGGAAAGTTTAGAAACCGATTGGTTATCTTTTAGAGCAAATCATGCTAAATTGTTTGAAATTTCACAACCAGATATTTTAGCAAGTACACAGTATGTTGTAAAAGAAATTTATGATATTACTAAAGATCACTATTTCAATTATAAATCTCTCTTAATAAGAACTTTAAATCAACTTAGGTCAACAGAAAGTCAGTCAAGTCCTAGTACAATTAATAGTGATAAGGTCAGCCCGTTAGTAAAGCTTCCAAAAATTACTATTCCGACATTTTCGGGTAGTTATTCAGAATGGACAACATTTCGTGATTTATTCGTTTCTCTTGTTCACAATAATACTGATTTAGACAATGTACAAAAGTTAAATTATTTGAAAGCTCACATAACGGGTGAGGCAGAGCAATTAATAAGGCATACACCAATTACTAGTGCAAATTACAGTCGATGCTGGTCTCTATTAGAACAAAGGTACAACAATAGAAAATACTTAGCAAAATGCATCTTTAAGCGCTTGTTTAGCATTAAACAGATGAACACTGAGTCAGCATCCGGTCTAAAAGATCTTATAGACACCACCATAGACTGCTTGAATGCCTTAAAAAATATAAACATTGATGTTAGCACATGGGATATTATCATAATTCATATTGTTACTTTCAAACTCGATTCCGAAACACGGAAACAGTGGGAGCTACATATTTCTAGTTCAGTCGATTCGAATCAATTGCCAACCTTAGAACAATTTAAAACTTTTATGGAAAACCGTTTTCGCGCTTTAGAATTTGTAGATTCTAAAAAACCTTCAGTACAGTACAACAGTGGTTCTAGTTCAAAACCAAAGTCTTTTAAAGCTACAAATACCTCAGTTATGCGCTGTGAGTATTGTTCAGAGCAACACAAATTGTGTTTTTGTAAAAGGTTTGCTGGTGAAGATATCGCAACAAGGCGTGACTTTGTGGCCAAGAATTCAATTTGCGTGAACTGTTTAGGCAGCAATCACATATCTTCTCAGTGCAGAAATCCTGGATCCTGCAGAATTTGTAAATTGCGTCACCATTCCCTTTTGCATCAAGAAATCGAGAGCACAGCTTCCAGTTCAACGGCAGAAAAACCTGTTGAGAGTACTAGCACTTTAACTAATACTCCACCAATAGTTTCATGTCTTTCAACTCAAAGGATTTCCAGTTGCGGTCAGGTTTTACTTCCTACGGCATTAGTAAACACCGAGTCTGAAGCTGGTAAGGATCATATCCTCAGAGTTTTGTTAGATCAAGGATCGCAGGCCAGTTTTATAACTGAGGCTGCAGTCCAGCTGTTGCGTCTTAAGAAGACTCCTGTAAGCGGAATGATTACTGGACTAGGCAAAGCATTTGACTGTGTTGATCATCAGATTCTCTTGCGTAAACTCCAGTTCTATGGAATCAAAAATAAAGCCCGAGACCTAGTACAATCTTATCTTCTCAATAGATTGCAAAAGGTAGATATAGGTGGTGTCAAATCGGAGGGATCCTTGGTTAAAATGGGGGTTCCACAGGGTTCTATTTTGGGCCCATTTTTGTTCTTGGTGTATGTCAATGATTTACCTCATATGGTTCAGAACATTTCAGATATAGTAATGTTTGCTGATGATACTTCGCTTATTTTTAAAATAAAAAGACAGCTCAGTAACATGGAAGAAGTAAACATTGCTCTGTCCCGGGTCTTGGACTGGTTTACAGCGAACAATCTGCTGTTAAACTCCAAAAAAACTAAATGCATTAAATTTACCCTTCCTAATGTCCGGCAGATAGACACTGACATTTTTTTAGGCCATGACAAGTTAGAATTAGTGGAAGATACAGTGTTTCTTGGCATAGGTATCGACTTTAAGCTTCAATGGGGAAGTCATATCCGTAAACTATCTAAAAAATTGAGTTCTGCTGCTTATGCTATACGAAAAATTAGACAACTGACTGATGTGTCCACAGCTAAAATTGTTTATTTTAGTTACTTCCATAGTCTAATGGCATATGGAATCTTGTTGTGGGGCCGAGCTGCCGATATTAAAACCATATTCCTATTACAAAAACGAGCAGTTCGCGCCATTTACAACTTAAGTCCACGTGAATCGCTAAGAGAAATATTTAAAGAGAGCAATATATTGACAGTAGCGAGTCAATATATATATGAAAATATTATGTATGTTCGTAAAAATATAGGAAATCTTAGAACTAATTATGAACGGCATAATATTAACACACGATATAAAAATAAATTGGAAACCCAGAGGTTTCGACTAAAAAAAGTGAGCGAGTCGTTTTTGGGCAGCGGTGTTCGCTATTACAATAAAATTCCGTTCGAAGTTCAAAGTTTACCAGAAGGGAGGTTTAAACGGTACATTAAAAAAAACCTGTGCAAGAAAGGATATTACAATTTAAACGATTATATATCGGATAAGGACGCTTGGACAGCTCCTCTAACACAATGAAGTACCTCATGTTACATCTCATCTTTATTGATAATAATATTGTTAATTATATGTATTGTTAATTTTATTGCTATTGACATTGTATTCGTACTGAAAATCATGAATTATTGTTTAAAATTAAGTATTATTTTTACTTTATTTACCTAGCATAAAATTGTACAATTAATTTATATTTTATTTTTCTGATTGAATTATTTTATTTCATTTATGACGTTCAAAAAGTGTACATTGTACCTACTCTGAATAAAACATTTGAATTTGAATTTTGAATTTAGGAGGAAACAAAGCCATAAGATCAAAATATGTAGTTACCATCAAATTAAGATCGAGGACAAATCAGGACAACAACATACAGGTCACAGCCTACGTGCTGAAGGACATAACAACGTTCTTACCGGAACGTCAAGTGCATAACTTGGACTGGACAGAATTAAAGAACTTACAACTAGCAGATCCCCATTTCGACACTCCGAAGGCGATTGATATGCTGTTGGGTGCTAATATTTATAGCCAAATAGTACAAGATGGCATAAAAAAGAGCCGTAATGGGAAACTTATAGCACAAAGAACAACATTAGGGTGGATTCTGTCTGGCACAGTTAACGAACGTTTTAACAAGAACAACGAAGACACTCCGGAAATTTCGGTTATGCATGCTCAGGTCACTGAAACTAAAAATTCAAAACGGATAGAAGTAGAGCAAAAGTTCAAACCAAGAACACCAAATAGGACACGACACCTGAACGTAACCAAAATCCAACCATCACACAAAAGGCTATCGAAGAATTTAGATCTGAAACAAATAGAACAAATTAGAAATTCACAATAGGACACATAAAATCTGTAAACATAAACGACAGAGAAAATAATGGAACTGTCTACTTACTACATCATGCATTCGTAAGAAACGATAAGACAACCTTAAAAGAGCAAGCTGAAAAATGGAATAACAATAAAGTAGATATATTAACAAGCATATATAAGAAAGAAGATCAAGAGAACATACAAAAACCACACACAAGAAAACGACAAGCAACAACAAGACACCTTAAGCAAGAGTAAGCACAAACAGGACACAATGGAAAAGAACAAACAGAGCAAAATTAGCCTCAAGATCAAAAAGGACATGAAGAACAAAAATGAATATTAGAAAAAAAAAAAAAAGGACAACTAGAACAAAAAGGACAACTAGAACAAAAAGGACAACTAGAACAAAAGGGACAACTAGAGCAAAAGAACAACAAAAATTAGAAGACAAAAAGTATTAAGGACAAAACAAAGATCAAGGGCAAAATAAAAATGGAAAAAGAGTATCATAGGATTTAGAACTTACCTTTATCCGAAGCGAAGATCAATCTAGATGCTCGGTGAATACTGAAGCCAACGTCTGGACCTGAAACAAAAAGATCAATATTATCAATTAGTATACATCATATAGGCCACTAGAGTGGATAGCACTAAGTATAAAAGCAAAAAATATTTATTCAAAAAAAAAAAAAAGCATATTCGGTATAGCAAAATAGCAAAAGACAATTTTAGCATAATTTTAAAGAAAATAAAAGAATACTTACCTTGAAGAAGTAGAACAACTTACTACAGTACAAGTCCCACGATGGTGAAGCACATAACAGAAGCTAGTATTAAATTTCAAAAGTTCGGTGATTCATTTAAATAAGTATACACAGTGCAGATCACAAAATCCACATTAGGTATCCAGTTACCGACAGAGTTAAAGGTTCATTCGGAAGGAGATCAAACTCTCATTTAGTTTTAAAATATTTACTGAAGAAGAAAGTACGAACCGAAGAATTTAAGAACAATATTTCAAGTACTTAGGAGGACAAAAGTTGCTTACAATTTAAAATATACAAATTTAGAACAGCCCATATCTGGAGACAGTTCAGATCTCAGTGACTCTCTGCCGTTTACACCGGTATTTGTAAGAACCGTAGGGCCACTGATAGCTGTACCAAAGTTTAATAATACTTAACTATTTTGAGTCCAATGTAAGTATACTGAAAAGGTGGCAATTCATTCAAAATGCGATTAGTCATCGTTGAGGTCAAACTGTTACTAGATCAACACTGTATGTATAGGTTAGTTAGATAATAAGAAATTGTTATAGTTTAAGTTTATGTATAGCTCAAGTTTGATAATATCTATAGTTCATAAGATCAAATTTGTAAATTTATTTCATGTAAGAGCAAACCGTTGCATGGTTTAAAAGCGCAATTTAGTTCATTTATAATTGTTTAATTTAGTCCAAAAATTCAAGACTAGTGCATTTAACATTATGTAATTTCAAAATTCAACCTAGTTCATTTATAGTTCATTTAGCACAAGTTTCAAACCATGTAAGACCACCCACCAAGAACATAGTCATATTTACGAGTACATAATATTAACACATTTAATTAAGGACATTTCTCACTAAATGTCCTTGGCGGGCGGTATGTTCAAGACCAATTATACTGTTTACCAAGCCAGATAATAGATGGCGCTGTACGACCAATATGTCGCGGTCTTGGTCGATTATGTAAGAAATATATACTCATGTAAAATATTTATCAACGTGTGTTCGTCCTTGAGTTCAATAAACCGGCCCGGCCTTTTTAGAACAAACCGTGGTTTTTTTTTGTTACGACCTGCGGTCCCTCAGAGCACGGCGGGCTGGAGCGGGAACACTAATAAAACTCAGAATATGTGAACTATTTTATTTTTATTGTGATTACATGACATAAATTTCTCACCTCGCTACTACCAGGAACAATTCCTTGCAGAAAGTTCTCGATCAACCTCTTAGCAGAGCCGGAAGTATGCGCCTGTCTGGCCGCTAACTTGACACAGCCGGCCTTCCACAGCGAGCCACGATGGAACACCTCGTGCAGGAAGCACAGGTCCATTGGAGGCAGGGGTTTGGGGAACTCCTCAGTCAAGGTCTGGAGGATCGCTAGAAGGACAGCTTCTGGGTAGTCGTAAGATGGGGATGTCACCTGAAAGCCAATTTTTCAAGGTAAGATTACTGTTTTTTGGCCCTGATCCGCTCAAATTCTTCAAACACTGACTTGCTTCCTTCCACTTGCTCCCCACTCTCCCACCTTCTATATTCCACTCCTGTAAATCTGGTCTCCCGTTCCATCACCACATCTGACCAGATCATCACTACTCACCTGCTTCCGGAAGCACTCCATCATCCCTCGGACCACGCTCGCGACGGGCATGTGGCCCGCGCCCTGGGGCTCCCGAGTGTCAACTTGGTACACCCCACTTCTGTATGACTTGATCTCCCGTTCCATCAACTTGGTGACCAGTTGATGAACACCATTCAAGGCAGCTTGGTTGGTATACTTGAATACTTCTGGCCAGACTTCACCTATAATAGAAGAGTCCAAAATTATTAGTAGTATATTATACGTTGGTATAAATTTCACAGTTGAAAAGGATACGATTTTAGACACGAAAAGTTTCGAAAAGAATACTCACAAGGTACATAATCGAGGACATCTTCAGGTTTCCTGGCGGCGTCGGCTGGAGTCTTGCAATAAGAAGGCGGCAGTTTCACTGTACGTCTGTATATCTAGAAACACAGAATTATAAATATATGTCTAGAAACGATAATAATGGAATCAGTTATACACAGATCTATAGTCTAGATCTAACTAGTCTTTGACCTTGCTCGGCAAGAGCGTTGCTTCTATTACTCAAGGTTGGTTGGATTCAGCTATAGCATAACGGACGCAGCCAGAGGTTCTGGCTGCGTCCGTTATGCGTTTGTCTATACTCTGGCATTGACACTCAAAGTACGGATCTTGCAGATATTCTATGAAAATCTTACCTCAAGGATGTCTTTCAAGTTATTGTCTTTGACCTTGAATATTCTGCTAAAGCATTGCAGGCCGCCTAAAGGACCGAAGGTTGGTTGGAGTCGGCGATAATATATTGCCAGAGTTTTTTTGCAGCCCCTTTATGAGTTTATCTACTCTGGCATTAACCTCGAACTACTGATATATTGTAGATGTTCTATGAAAATCTTACCTCGGGAATGTCCTTCAGCTTGTAGTCTTCGATCTTGTACTCGGCTAGAGCGTTGCAGGCCGCTTCTATTACTGAAGGTTGGTTAGACTCGGCGATATATTGCCAGAGCTTCCTAGCAGCATCTGCTATAAGTTTGTCATACTCTGGCGTTGACACTCGGAGTGCTGGGATTTCAGCTAGCAACTTGCAAAGGCTAGGAATAGTAAAATTGAAAATAGTTATTTTTGACTTCTTGCAGTATCATCATTATGATCGGTAGTGAGCCGGGATGGGTCACTACTGAGAACTCAGAATGAGCGTAGTCTACCACGCTGGCAAAGTGCGAACTCGAAGTACACGCAGTCGATAGAAACGAGATAACCGAAAAGTGGCATATCATCTTCTAGGTTCTGAAGATAGTCTTTTTTTTTCATAAAAAATAGCAAGCAAACGAGCAGGCGGGTCATCGTGATTACCACCGCCCATGAACATTTGCAGCACCAGAGGAACCGCCGATGCGTTGCCGGCCTTTCAGGAATTTGTTGGAGGTCCGCCCCTTGAATAACCCAACAACCTTCGACAACCCACCGGGCGGTCGATGTGCACCAGACACCCAGGTGAATTGAAGTGAGGTTAATGATTCGGCTGCAGATCATGGGGTCTCAGCTTCGAATCCCGGATCAGGCAAAAATCCCCCTTTACAAATACTACCACGTCACATAATAGATGGCGCCACACAGTTTAACAGTCGCTATCGAAGTTGGCAAGATTTATAGTTTATATGTACATATTTATAACATACCTAATCTGCACGAGCGGTCTGGAATCCCGCCCCAGCCGTGGCTCCAAGGCCCGCCAAGTGCTAGGCGGGGCCACAGCGTTGCCGCGCCAGAGGCTAGCTAGGGCATCCAACACTAGTGACGTGGCGGTTGCACCGGGGCGGTCGGTACAACGGTTGAGGATAGACGATATCACTGATACTAGTTCTAGGCCGTGAGTTGACGCCCTAAAAATGAAACCTAGTGTAAAATTTCTTTAAGCACATCAGGGAAAATTAATCACTAACCATATTACGTATAATGCAACAGTGTGTTGGTTTGTTTTTAAATCACAATACAGCAGAGGCACGGATCGACGTGATTTTTTGCATGGATACAGTTAAAGACTTGAAAAGTGCCACAGGCTATTTTTTAATCTTGAAAAATCAAAAAGTTGCCTTGAGATTTTGAATAAATCCACGCGGACGAAGTCGTGGGCATCAGCTAGTCTTCTATTTACATAAAAGGTGAAGCTAACTGACTAACAATGTAGACCACTGAGTTTAAATATGAGAGATTTTCTAAACGGTGACTTTAATAAAACATTTTGAAAGTCGATATTATAAAGAACTTTTTATTTTATCAAAATAATTAGTAAACTAACCGCATCTCGCATATCCGCTTGACAGCGACCGCCTTGGCGACGTCTACCTCCCACTTGAGATCATCCGGTCTTCCTACTCCAGAGTCCACCAGTAGCTCTTGCAGGTACGGGAAACAACGCACCTGCACAAATATACCATTCAATCTCCAGGGTCATGCATAACCACGATCTGGTCTACTCGGCTTCTGGAACGACTTTGGCGAAGAGGGGTACTGTTACACCCCTTAAATGTAAGCCGGGGTGCTGACTCAGCACCAACTCGATCTTGACCAGGTGTCAGATCGGGTAGATGCCGGCAGTCCGGTCCTACAACTCGAAGAGGTTGCACGTCTTTTACAATTTCCATGTAATTCCAAGTATTTTCCTAGTGTATTAAAATTTATAATCTTATTCTGTATTAAAACAATTTTTTTTAAAAACCCTTTCGGATTTCCCATTGTAACAGTACGCACAACAGACGGAAACGTTTAATAGCGGGAACCAGCCCGAAAGGAAAAGAACCATGAACTGGAGTGAAGCGGTGTGGTAACTCCAAAACAAAAAAAAAAAAAACAAAGGTTTACTTGGGGACTTAGCTTGAGATCTATAGACCGCACTTTGACTTTGCTCAGACGTAAGATACCGTTAAAAGGAGACAGCGTTATATCGCTGGCATAAATCTATCAGCTCGTTTTAACTGAAACTTAAGTCTAAGCTAAGTCAAAGAACGCTCTATAGATTTCAGCCTTAGTATGTTACCATATTAAGTGCGATTTGGAAAATTATGTTCGATTTTTATTGGCTAATGGACTGTATTACTTTTTGGCGGTAAGTTTTCCCCATAAAAGCATAATAGCATTCAGCTCAGGATAAATTGGTGGATCGAAGGGATGAATGTGAATTTTTGGACTTACTGGACAATGCAACCACCGGCACTACACTTTCACTGTTCTCGATCCATGGCCAGGCGATCACTGTTGCACCTTTTGTGCTCTTGCACTGTTGTCACTTGTGACAACTCTCAGCAATGAAGAGAACGACGCAGAGAGTTATATACATTGTGTAACTGGTCAAACAAATAAGGCTAGTACCTGTGTTTCAGCGAGTCTTGTGTAGAGCATGATGAGGAGCGACGTTGGGACGCCTTTATTGGCTTTCAGTTTGTTGAGGATCGAAACCAACGCTGGAACATTTTCCTGAAGTAAAGCACTGCTGTCAATCGCATAATAACTAACAATTTTTTACCTCACAATTCATATCCATAAGTATTAGGTATATAATATTATAAATGCGATTGTGTGTTTGCCTGTCTGTCTGATGCGTTTTTTTTAGATTTGAGATCCGTTTAACCGATTTTGACGAAAATTGATAAAAAGATGGCTTATATCCAAGGGAAGTAGATAGTAAGTAATAAAGTATGTACATACATACATACATAGTTTCGGAAAATTAAGAGTTTCCACAGGTTTCTTAAGCATTCTTTCGTCCTCATGATGTCATAATATAAGTCTTTGGATTCTCAGAACTCTAAGGCGTACATCAGGCGATATATTCAGGCGATAGGAGATAAGTTCAGTAAATTCATTGAATCATGAAGTGGTGAAATGACAAACAATTGATGGAGCTGCGTAAAAACTACTAACCTTAGTCGTGGCCATCAACGGTAGGCCCCTCAAGCACCCCAGTTTTACACTGGGTCTTTCATCGTTCGCCATCTTGTAAAGCAACACTGGCAACACTGCCACCGACACTTCCTTCTTAACCCTCACACAGTCTATTATAACCCTCAACCCCTTCAACGTCACCTCTTCCTCCCCACACCTATCCATTACAACCCCAACAAAGAAAGTGAGCAGTTCCAACTTCAACTGATCATTTATACTTGTCAAAGTATCAAACCAACTTTTTAACTTCTCCGGGTTATCCCTCAAACGTTCCCAGGTTTCTAACAACTTGAAATACATGTATAAAATTTTGTCTGAATGAGCCAGTTCTATGAACGTTGTATTGGACTTGAGATTAGCCATATAAAGGCCAGTGTCATGTTTTTGGTCGTTTTGGTGAATATCTACAATTTTTGAAGCGACTTTCAAAGCATTATTGGTAAGGTATGAAGGGAGATGGATCCATTGTAGAGACAGACCGACAAATGAGTTCAGGCATAGTTTGGAGTATTCGTATTTGCTGATTATGTTTAGACCTGTGAAACAAAAAATTATTGTTCCAGAGGGGCACTAAAATATAAATATTTTCAAAATTAAACTGCAAGCTGCAATGGTAGCAGGCCAACTTGAAAGGTTCCCAAGTTAGCCGGCTACCATTTAATTGTTTAGTAACTAACCAAACATAGCTGCGATAGCTATTTTAAAAATGAACTTAAGGACTGTAAGATTGTTTAGCACAGTTATAGACACTTGCCATCGTTAAAGAGGCATATTTAATTAAATACTAGCTGACGCCCGCGACTTCGTCCGCGTGGATTTAGGTTTTTCAAAATCCCGTGGGAATTCTTTGATTTTCCGGGATAAAAAGTAGCCTATGTGCTAATCCAGGATACTATCTATCTCCATTCTGAATTTCAGCCAAATCCGTCCAGTGGTTTTTGCGTGAAGGAGTGACAAACATACACACACACATACAAACTTTCGCTTTTATAATATTAGTGTGATAGTGTGATTAAAAAAATAATGCAGAGTACCTCTTGTTTAAACTACAGTTTAAGAAACAATAACTTTCAAAGTTAATAACTTTAGCAAAGCAACTAAGTACCTATGGATATGGTTAGTGATTAAACATGGCGATAAACTAAGATAGGGTACCTTAGTTTATTGGTGTGGAATCATTACTCACACAGGTTGAACAGCTCGTGCAGATACAGCGCGGATGTGTGGGTGAGGTTGTGGGCCAGCAGCATGAGCGTGAGGCCCGCCACGCTCTTGAGTTCCGGCGCCTCGAGCGAGAAGCAGCGTTCTATCAGGCTGTAGCAGCCGCGCGGGTCGCGACTAACACACAAGTGTAAATTATAGTATACTAGAGGATGCCTGCGACTTCATCCGCGTGGATTTAGGTTTTTAAAGATCCCGTGGGAACTTTTTAATTTTCCGGGATAAAAAGTTGCCAATTACAGGGACGCAAGCTACCTCGGTACCAAATTTCATACAAATCGGTTAAGCAGATGGGTTTTTGGGAATCCCGTGGGAACTCTTTGATTATCCAGGATAAAAGTAGCCCATGTCCGTCCCCGGGATATAAGCTAACCCTGTACCAAATTTCGTCAGAATCGGTTAAACTGTAGGGCCGTGAAAAGGTAGCAGACAGACAGACAGAAAGACACTTTCGCATTTATAATATTAGTATGGCGGATTATATGTATAGTAGGAACTTTTCTGGTTATGAGAGCCCATTACTAGGCCGGCGATCTTGATTGATTGATACTTACCCGTGCGTCACTAACTCGCCACAGATTCGCGCGAGCACGGGCAGAAACGCAACGACGTGTTCGCGTCTCTGCTGATAAATAGCTGCGTCTGTTACTGCGGAGTAAGCGGCAAAAGCGTACTCGATCTCTTTTTGACTACATATCTGTAAATAGAAAAATAGATTAACAGATAGAAGAACAGAATAAAACTTACTTTATCCTCTGCTCTTTTCTGCATTTAAACGTTGTCTGTTTCATTATAAGTGGGAGAGATCATTATAAGTATCCGAAAACCATTTATTTTTTCGCTAGCAAAAATGAAGTCAGGTGATAGTATTGATGATTGCTGATAAATAAGATACCACAAAAGAAATTCTGTATTTTAAAAAAAATCACGATGTATTGCAAATAAAACATCGGACTACATCGAAACACTAGAGGTCAACGAAAGTTGCGTAGATAAGTGTCGCGGGTTTAATGCCGCGTCGTATGCGGGGCATTGACACCGAGTTTTGCACGCATTGCAGGTTTGAAACATACTAAATGACTAAACTACAAGTATAAGGCAAATGGTTATTGGATTGGATTGTGTTGAGGTAGTATAATGATAGTCTAGCACTATCATTATCCATTCTAATCACACTCTGTATTAAGGCTCCAGGCTGTGAGATTATAATAACTGATTATTAACCCCGGACCTAAAAAGAGGGGTGTTATAAGATTGACGTGTGTATCTGTGTATCTGTCTGTGGCATCGTAGCTCCTAAACTAATGGGCCGATTTTAATTTAATTTTTTTTGTTTGAAAGGTGGCTTGATTGAGAGTGTTCTTAGATATAATCCAAGAAAATCGGTTCAGCCGTTTGAAAGTTATCAGCTCTTTTCTAGTTACTGTAACCTTCACTTGTCGGGGGTGTTATAAATTTTTAATTTACACTTGTATATGACAGTGTTAGTCACCCTCTGGCAAGTGATACAAGCCACCAACAGCTGCAACTGAGCATCCGTCTGCGGCAGACTCAGCAATAGCTGCCACGGCCTGATGCTGCTGCGGCGCGGACTGCAGGCTAGCCACAGGAACACTGGCCGGAGAAGCTCCAGGCTGTTGGATGACACTCTGGAAATAAAGATTTGCTTTGAGCATTTTATGTACTCTTGCCAGTATATATTCTGCACTTCTCCTTTCAGCAAAGGTTGCCTGGTAGAGATTGCTTCAAGCAATAAGGCCGCCTTTGCGCACAATTGTTTTTTTTTCTGTTTTCTTCTTTCTGTGTTGTGATCCTTTACATGTGTTTTTGTGTGCAATAAAGTGTTTCTATCTATCTATATTCTGTAAATTAAACCATAAAATAAATAATTTATTATTCATCCTTTTTTAATATTTATCGTAGTGTCATAGTTTGGTGAAGTTTTATATTTGCACAAAAAATATGGAAACCTAACTTGAAATTTTAGTTTTCACAAAATATACATTGCTAGCTAATGCTCACATCTTTATTCATGTGGGATAAGGTTTTTGATAATCCTGTAGGAACTTTTTGAATTTAAAAGTAGCCTTTGTCACTGTCCAGGTCAGAATTTAACCATGCCAAGTATCACGTTGATTCGCTGCTCTGCTGCAATGTGATTGAAGAACAAACAAACATACAACATATCAACAAAGTAAATTATCACATAAATATTTACTCTGCTAATCAATGAACCTGTAAAATACTTATATCTCAATGGCTTAAATCACTCTCTTATAGGGACACGGAAGACATCGTAACTTTGAAATAATCCATTCACACTCGCATGCACATACAAACACACACACACACACACACACACTCACACACAAACACACACACACACACACACACACACACACACACACACACACACACACACACACACACACACACACACACACACACGCGCATATTAACTTAACACAATATTCATTGATTTTTAAGATTGTTACATATATATTTATTTTTCTTGTCTTTAGTACCTAATTTTGTCAATCTGGAGGTGGGCGTTAACAACTGCAACACAGTTTGTACCTAACTAACGCAGTTGTTATCGTTGTTTATTTTAAGGCAATGTTAAGTGTAAATAAAGATATTTTTCATTTTTTTCATACTATAGCATTTATAATGTGGATAGAGATAAAAGGATGGTGTGGATGTTCACCATAGCATTTCTATCTGAAGTGACACCATGACTATATCGTCTGAAGAATGCATAGATGGAACTAGCAAAGATGAAACTTTATCAATGATTATTAATTTCAAATGAATAGTTAATCTTCAATAGATAAGGGATTGTACTATCAGTGGAAAACAGATCATTATAGGTTTATTGGAAAAGGATTACAACCTTCACCAAGAGATATCTGATGTGGATATTACAGGCATAATACATAATTGAGTAGGTGCCTGTGGTAGTGGAGTGGTGTGGGAGAGGTGTGATGATGTGACTTGCAAGCTCAGTGATTCGTCAGCTTGTGACTACTGTTATCCTCTCACACAGCTCCACTACTGCAGGAACCTACTCATTTATGTGCTATACCTATAGTATAAATAAGAACCAACTTACTTATATTCTGGGTGTGTGCACAGAGCATGCATCTGTGTTAGCACATCATTCTCCATCTCCTTGTTCTTCTCCAGCACGGTGATGAATGGGTGTCGGGGAGAGCGCAGGGAGAACTGACACTTGTAGACCTGCCCCGGCACCAGTCTGGACTTGAGGTCCAACACCAGCAGACCAGCCATGGTGGAAATGATTGCTGAGTAGTTACTGGGGAAAAATTACATTTTTGTCTCACGGTAGGCAGTTTTAATGTGTTGACCTGACTTTTTTCAGCCACATTTTTCATTTAAAAAACTGTTAAAAAAAGTCAACTTCAAGTCTATCTCTATCACTGCATTATTTAGTTTAACGCATTAAATGCTAATTTAATAAAGGGTAACTTAAAAACTTACTGTGTGCTAGGAAGCAAGGTAACTACTGTAGACATCGTGTGAGCTATCTCCAAAACTCCAAGTTCCACTAACGCCAACAGACCCTGGCACGCAGTCAGGCTAACCATGTGTTCCTGTGCCAAGCACTTTTCCCTCAAGAACTTTAACTCTTCATTTTCGATCACAAACTTCTGCCGTTCGCCGACCTTATACTTCGATTTAATGGTCGATAACAACTTGTCTATCGCGTTGACTATTAGAACGCTGTTGTTAGTTTTTAATTTGTATTCTATTTCATCCATTTTGATAAAAGTTTTGTAAAAATTAAATTGAATTTGGCCGGCTCCCAGCTGGTTTGAAATGTTTTGAAAAATACGAAATGTCAGATTGAAATTGACAAGAATGTCAAAGTCAGTGTTACCTTATTTAATTAATTGCATATGTAAAGTCGCCAAGCCTGGCCAACCATGGTGGTCTTTTGTCTTAAACTAGGTACGTGGACTTGACATCTAAATCAAAGGTTATTCCACAGAGTACCTACTTTTTTTTGTTACACCCATCACTAGCATAATAGTTATCTGTGATACGCATATTCGTATAAGTTATGGTATATAGTGATCTGTGAAGTTATTCGTCTGCGACCAAATCTGCAACTACGAAATTTTTTGACATTTGATTTGTAAATTTTTAATTTTGGAAATTATTGTGCATTAAATTAGAATATTATCGTGTTATATTCTTAAAAAAATGTCGACCCCACCTCGCGAAACCATTCAAAAACAAATCCAGCAAGATTGGGCGAACAGAGAATACATAGAAGTGATCACAGGAAGCATAAAGAAAATTACCGATTTCCTCAATTCCTTCGGTAAAGAACCAATATAATAAAATATTTAGTGAAAGTTTTATTTTGTAACTGTTGTACTACAAGTTATTTACATATCGAATCATATTTATTGAGGCTTTAACGAATTTTTCCTGCTAGAAACATAAATCCTTTTATGAGAGCCTTCTAATATTACTTGTGATCATTACAATGGGATTATCGCCGGTTTTACATTAATATAATATATTGAGGGATGTGTAGGCAAGCTTCGCCATAGTATACCTTTTGAGTCTCATTATTAAGTGGCCAGTCCTGGTTGTTACAGCTAACATCTGATATTGTGACAAATAAGAGTATTCATACTCATGTCATATGTAACAGGATTTGGGAGTCCATCACGTTATCATCTCATTATATAATTAATAATAAAGATTAATAGCAAAGGGTTATAACCCTCAGTGATGATTAATAGGAATGCAATGAAAACAAATAGTCAGTTGCATTACTTTTTCAGATATGTCCTGCAGATCACGCCTAGCCACCTTGAATGAGAAATTAACTTCACTGGAAAGAAAGATTGACTATTTGGAAGCTTGTGTATGTATTTATTTTGTTATACATCTATGTCATTAACATAAGGATGGTTAGACCAACACTGAAATGTCACTAAATAGCTTTAAAAATCAAATAAAATAATTTTGCCTTATATGAATCTCAGTGTCTATTCATTCATAGTCTATTTATTCAAACTAATTGTTAGTTGTTGAATTTGACTTTTTTATCCTGGAAAATCAAGGGATAGGTTAATGGAAAATCAAGTTTGCACAGGATTTTAAATAATAATTAGTGAAATAGTTTATTTAAAAACACAAAAATATAATTAACATACTGTCCTTTATTATGGAAAGTCTTTTATAGGTCTATAATTTTAATAAGAACCTATTAAAATGGGATGGTCAAAAATTTAATAGCAGTTTTTTGTTCCAGGTCACAAAAGGAGAAACTCTGACATAATCTGTTAATAAGCAAATTAGTTACTTTCTGCAATGTATGTAGCTGTATGAACATATTTGCTTTAGAAAATATTTGTTTGGTGGCAATGCTAATTGACATGATAAAATGTTGCAACTTTCACTTTTCGCACTCACACAAATATCAGGGAGTTAGTGTGGAAGCTGTGAACATCATATTGCGATAATTGCAATTAAATTCAAACTCAAATAACTTATTCAAATTAGATTCAGCACTAGTACCACTTCTAAAAGTCGCATTGGCAAAATACACCGAAAAGACTAAATTGGAATACGCACCAGTGAAATATAGACCTTATTGGCTGACGTTAAGGTTTTAAATACAAGAACAACAGAGACTCTTGCTATCTCACTCTTTCGCGCGCACAAAACATGGCGCGTAGTCAACAACCAATAGTGGACGGGCTCGCGCTATGATTTGCTGAGATGTTTTTGCGCCTTTCAAAAATAAGATTTCTGCGCAAGTACATCGGCGTAACTTACAAAGTGGTATTAAGTATACGATTGTACACTTTTTGACTGTCAATTATTGTGGAATTTATAAGATAATGATGTAATGGTGATAATAATGAATTACGTAAACTTGAAATCAATTAGCATTCCTACCAATAACGATTTACGCCTGGATATAATATAAATATGACGCAATAATATTCCCATTCTACTTTTGACACTGCCGCAAAGAGATTTGCATGATTTTCAACTAGAAAACAATTAATTACATGTAATCAAAATACTATTTAAGCCATCCCCACAGACTAGAGGGAAAAGATAGATAGGACATGTGCTTGAAAAGTTAAACTGGACTAAACTAAACGAACACTTCTAAATCTAATGTGGCCAGCATTAGATTCAGAGAGCTGGCAATATGAAAAAGATAGATTTAGGCCTGCCATTTTAGTTTAGTTTACAGATTGTGTACAACAAAATTTGCCAAAATGCTGACTGCATTTTATTAACTTTATTTTTTCTTTAGTCTGTGGGATACCCACACTTTAAACCTAGCTCAATTAATTACAAAATCCGTAAAAATGACGATTTCTTAACATTCTTAAGAGCAAGTCGATATAATTGTATGTTTAGATATCTTGTAAGGTTAATTTAATTTTTAGTTTATTAAGATTTTCTACTTTATAATATTTTAATTTTCATAATATAATATTTTGTAAATAATAGAATATATTGTTTTCTTCTAATCATATTGATTCAAACATAATAGCTACTCCCTGACCACCCCCGCAACTGGATGCAGCAATAGCTCGTTTTGCTTTTTGGCGGCTGAAAATAATTGAACAAACTTACATATTATATTTAGGTATCATTATATTATATTATGTTGTATCAAAGCAACTGTTTTTATGAATTTTTGACTCTCAGACTAGAGGACAAGAAGACAACATATGGTTGATAAACCAAAAGAAGCCAGTTTTAAGAAGCTATTGGTGTGGCAGTGATGGTGGCACGAAGTTGATACCTACTGACTATAAGCACGTATCCCTGGATTACCCAACCAACCAACGTTTTATTTCATCGGTAAGCTTAATACTAATTATTGTCTGATGACTGATCAAAATATGCCATGCTGAGTCTGCTCATGAAGGTTTGAAGCTACGTAGTCGGGGATATTCCGATAATTTGGGTGAGTTCTAGCCAACGATATTAGTTTATAGTTTATATCATACTTAAGTTGATGTATAAGATGAACGGCCATCCTCGCCCCGGTGGCGGCCACAGGATGGCCGAGCGCCAGGGCTCCGCCACTGACGTTCACTTTCTGCTCATCCAACTTCAATTCCTTTATCGTGGCTAGGGCTTGTGTGGCAAATGTTTCATTTATCTGAAAGTAAATCATAGACGCTTATATTTTCCGTATTACACATAGATGAACGTTAGGGAGCCACATAGGCCCTCGATGTACCTATGACCCAGATGTAGATGGATGCAAGTACCATCGCAAATAATAAAAAAATAAATTAAAAAAAACCCAAAAGTCAAGACCCTATTGGGAAAAGTCACACATTCTTCAGAGAACATACCTCAAAAAAGTCGACATCATGAGCCTTCATCCCAGTTACATGTAACAGCTTTCTCACAGCCGCCACGGCCCCGAGACCCGTGTAAGGGTCAACACCCACACAAGCGTGTGCGACTACCCGCGCTAATGGTATCACATCGTTTCTTCGTACCGCCTCCTCTTCAGCTAGCACTAGAGCCGCGGCTCCGTCAGCTGGGGCCTGAAAACAGACTTATTTGTAGGTACATACTAGTTGGTGCCACAACATTGAATTTGTGAAGTAGATGATTTACTAGTAGTACTAAATGAGGATTGACGGCTGACTGTATATTGTAAGAGCGTTACAAGTTAAAACTATAATCAATATGAAGACTTGCGGTGGTTCCATCCAGGATACGACTTTTCGGAGTTATGTGCGTTTCAAGCAATATGACTTGCTTCAACGTTGAAAACATCGTGAGGAAACCTGCAAGCCTGAGAGTTCTCTGTAAAGTTCTCAAACCTCAAAATAAGGTGTGTGAAATTTGCCAATCCGCATTCCCGCAAAACCTAGTATATATTCTGAGAGGAGACCAGTGTGCTCAATAGTGGGTGATGATGAATTTTATTGTATAGTGATGTGAAAGGGTGATAAGTGATACTTACCGATGAGTTTAGCGATGTTACTATTGTGCCATCTGGTAATATCGGTGGTGCTGTTGTAAAATTTTTCATTTCTAAGTTCGCATCATCATCTTTGTCCACCGAAATGTCTTTATTTTTAAATTGCACAGTTAGACTCGTCAGCTCGTCAGGGAGAATCTTTGTTGATGCTAAAATAATTAAAACCGGAAAGTAAAGTTGAAGTACTTATTTTAAGTATGTAATCCAAAGGCATTATACTATTCTTATACGATTTAAGTCCAGTGGATTTTTGTTTTTTTCCGTGCATCGTTTGGGAATCATACGAAAAACTTGAAATACATTACCATATTAAAGATCGTTAATCATTAAAGGCATGTCAGAAGATACTCGTTCTTATCTTAAACCATAACTAGTGGAAAAATCGTTATAAAATACAAAATTACTGGCTTCATTTTTCTGACGGTGCCATCTATTTCTCATCTAGTCTGTTTGCTGATGTTGCCATACTAAAAAACTCGGTTCGTATTGTAACAAAATTATAATAGTTTAGTATGTATTTTGTGTTTACCTGCTTTGTATTTTAAAAGACTGTTATTTGCAAAATCATCAGCCATTTGTCTAGTTATTTCATATTTTTGTGCGTCAATTTCAGCTATCTTTTGCAACGTAAGACCAGTGTAGCTATCAGGAATTTGGTTTTTGATATGGTCTTCAAAATTATAGGATACTCCGAGAGTAGACCCGAATTTAACGTTTCGTACCAAAAAAGGGAGAGATGACATTATTTCTGTTCCTCCTGTTAAACATACATTCGCTGAACCTATTGAGATTTCCTGAAAATAATTATCATCATGTGGGGAAATTAACGGGAAATATGCGAGAAGCTTTTTTATTTAGCCCAAGCGTAGTGTAAAGTTAATAGGAAATACTCTACCAATATGCTAGTTATGATAGCCTGTAAACCGGAAGCGCACGCTTTATTGACTCCTAGCGCTGGTTTTTCAATCGGGACCCCTGAATAAAGCCCACAATACCTCGATGTTTTGCCTCCATCGCATTGGCTAAGCTGAAATTATTGTAAAATAATTTCTAATAGTTACGTAACTTTTATTTCAATATTATAGTAATTAATACAGGCTGTCTAAAAATGAAACCTTGAAAGTAACCTCTAAAAAGAAAGAGAATAAGAAGCGTGTGACACGTATTTATTGGTTTCAATTTTATGAATTTACGTTGATAAGGACTCCGTCTTTTTTATACTTTAGTCTGTGTATTACGGTCTGTGTTATGGCTAAAAATATAATTTAGTAGGTAATCATTTGTAGTGCAAAATTACTTAAAAATAAAAACACGTACAAAATTAACGTTTCCAATTATAGTACAATCTACCAAACTAGGATTTAATTTGGCAGAATGGAAGGCATCCTTTGCTGCAGCGGCGAAGGCATGCGAAGCTGGCAACTCACGAAGGTAACCGCCATATTTACAAAATGGCGTCCTTTTCGCGCCAACTACAAAAATGGCTGAAAATCCAGTTTTTATTATTCGTCTGTGGTCCCTCCTTATGCATAGTGTAAATAAAAACAGAGAACTCTATCTAATTTTGAAAATAGAATGTTCTAATAGAATTTATTCACTCTATAAATTCGTAATAATAAATTACTTGCAAGGTTAGTAAAATAATTTGATTAAAGATATTACTTATTGTAAAAAAACGTTATCGTTTTGTTGGTTATCTTATTATCAAACTAAAGATAATCGGAACTTTTGTTTTGAAATCGTACCAATAAAAACTCACCTTTGCGCGTGAGTGCCATGGCAATAGGTAGCCGGGTAACTGATTAAATTATCAAATTATTTACTACATAATAAGAACGTCATGTTATAAACAAGATTGGTTATGTACCTACATTATACTGTAAGAGCCAGCGCACACCAAACACGGCGAATGACGGTGAATAGTGGTGGCTAAGATTATAGTCACACTATTATTATAATAGTATATTAATTAATATTATTATAAGGCGAAAGTTGTGTGTATGTTTGTAACTCTTTCACGCAAAAATTACTTGATTTGGCTGTTTGGAATGAAGATAGATATTATCCTGGATTATGGTACAGGCTACTTTTATCCCGGAAAATAATAGAGTTTCCACGGGATTTTAATAAACCTAAATCCACGCGGACGAAGTCGCGGGCATCAGCCAATAAATAATGATTCCTTGATTCAGCAAGCTCGCACGACGCGCTTTTGCGACCCGTTGGCCGCTGCGACCCGTAATCATGCGAGGAGACGCTATTTTCAAATTTCAATTACAAGTGTAAATTAAAAATTTATAACACCCCCGACAAGTGAAGGTTACAGTAATTAGAAAAGACCGAAAAGACCTGATAACTTTCAAACGGCTGAACTGATTTTCTTGGACTATTCCGCGCCTACGATCCAAAGTATCTGAGTTTTCCAAAACATCATTTTCAAATAAATAATTATGTATTTAGGCAACGTCCATCTTAACAGCTTGACATTTGTCAAATGACATCATATTATGATGAACCTAACGGTTATCTAACTTTCTTTTCTACAAGAAAACTAGAAAAGAGCTGATAACTCTTAAACGGCTGAACCAATTTTTTTGGATTATAGCTAGGAACACTCTCGATCAAGCCACCTTTCAAACAAAAAAAAGTAAATTAAAATCGCTTCATTCGTTTAGGCGCTACGATGCCACAGACAGATACACAGATACACACGTCAAACTTATAACACCCCTCTTTTTGGGTCGGGGGTTAAAAACTATGCTAAGTTAAGTTTAAGTTCATAGTCAGATTGGGTAAAATTGTACACTTTCTGATTGTCAATTGCTGAATTTGCAATTACAATGATAAAAAATAAGCTGCGGGCCACACCACATCACTCTGTTTGTGAGCGTTGCGTCTATTTCTAAATTGCCACGACTGACGAGTTGCCAACCGCGCTGGTTCTAAATATAACAAAACAATTTTATCAGTTTTCGTGTAAGAATTTCAACAAGATTTGTGCATTATTTTTATCTTTATGATTGTAGAGATACCTATACTTACAATACGATAACCTCTACCTGCGTTTCTTCGTATAAATAGGTAGTTAATCTACTATCTTATGAAGTCTTGGCACTTATGGCTTTTGAATAACTTAGATGTTTTAATAGGTTACTTTTAGCTGCAACGAAGTAGGTTTGAAATTTGAATCTAACGTAACTACAGAATGTATCTATTTATGTATCTTAAATCGGAACTGTTACATACATGGACGTACATATTTTTATTCGAAGACCATTTCAAGACTTACACAGAGTAGGTACAGATACATAGAGACATTTTACAGAGTATAAAGCCGCCAGACATTACAGGAACCTTCTAGATATCTTCAAAATATTGACGTAAAATAAAAAATGCATCTAAAATTTTTGATAACAATTTTAATAACAAAGTACAATTAAGCAAAACTTAAAAATATATTAGAAATAATTATTTATTCTTTCTTTATTTGCATTCATGTCTTCATCATAAAAAATATTATTACAACATGAAGCCCCGTCAGGGCGCTGCAAAGTATAACATTGGTGATTAAAACAATTACAATTCTATTGTTAACAATTATGAAAATTATGAAATGTAAATAACAATTTTGAGTTAATTTAATGGTAGGTAATTAATTAAAAAAAATACAATGTCACAAAAAAATACAATAATTAAAAGATACAATGTCACGTTTAAATAAATGTTCTTATCCATTGCTCAGAATACATCTATCGTAACAATATTCATTGGAGTACATAATTTATCGTGGAATTGAGGTCATATGCGTAAAAGTAGGTGCAGTTAGTTACGAGGAAAGTTCATTTATGTCATAAAAACAATTTAGTGTGAGCCATTGTTTGAGTTTTCGCCTAAAGGTCGTATCGTTATTTTCATCTGTTATGTATTTTGGGATTTTATTATAAATGTTAGTAGTTCTGTATAGTGGGCCGCGGCAGGAGATTTTAAGCTTGTAAGTAGGGTATGCTAGTTTGTTTTGCAAACGTGTACTTCTTTCGTGTTTCTTTGTGTTCTCCACAGTTTTGTATAAATTGTAATGCTTCCTAACAAATAAAGCCGCCTCCATTATATAGATTGAAGGTACTGTCAGGATTTTTTTGTTTAGAAAGTGCGGTCTACAGCTATCGCGTGGTTTTATGTTGACAAGGATGCGGATACATTTTTTTTGCAGGATGAAGATATCCTCTGCATTGGTGCTTTCCCCCCAGAGGATTATACCATATCGGATCCACGAATATGCGTATGCGTAGTAGGCGGAAAGTGCAGTTTCGTAATTTGTATTTGCTTTCAGTACGCTGAGAGCATACACAAATCGCGAAAGCTTTACGCTTAGGTTGTGAACATGGCACTTCCAGTCCAGGTGAGTATCGATAGTGAGGCCGAGAAGAGTAAAGTCACTAACTTCTTGAATTTTTATGTTATTTGCAAGTAATTTGAGGTTTAGTGGATGTTTCTGGTGCGGTTTAAATTGTATGAGTTTAGTTTTATTTAGATTTATTTCGAGATTATTGTGTGATAAGTAATTTTGAATGTTTGCTAGGTTTTCCGAGATGAAATTTTCACAATCTGTCACATTCGCGCACATGGATAGGACTGACACGTCATCCGCAAACATAATGCATCGCGAGTGTGGGTTTATTATGTTAGGTAGGTCGTTGATGTATACCAAAAAAAGAATACATCCGAGGACACTTCCTTGTGGTATAGACCAGTTCGTAACGCGTACGTTCGATTCAAAGTCGCTTAATATGTTAGTCCGTTCATCGCGATATTGCACTTGTACAAATTGTTGTCTGTCTTTCAAGTAGGATTCCAGCCATCGGTGAGCATTTCCCCGTATACCTGAGTCGTATATTTTTTTTAATAGTAGTTTGTGTGAAACTTTGTCGTATGCTTTAGTCATATCTAGGAGCAGTCCTTAATTAAACTTTTTCTAGCAGCACCGCAATTCCTTGACCGCCGCCGATACATGCTGATCCGATGCCTCTCTTCAAGTTCCGCCTCCTGAAATAAAGAGAGATACTTTACTTTACTTTACCTACTTTTTGCCTAAAAATATCTTAGATTCTCATGCTTAAAACTATTCCCCAAACCTTGTTCTGATTATCTTAGCAAAACCAGGTCATATTATAGTAAAATAAAATAAATATAGTTAGCTATGGCGGAGCGCTCCTTTGATGGCTATCGTGTCACTCTCTCACTTATAAGGGAGAGATGAGAGATAAGATTTTACGCGACAGAAAGAGAGGTGTTTATTAAATTTTAAGCTGCTAGGCTTTGTGAGCTGAATTGCAGTTTATTACGTCGATAAGAGTCGCTATTATTTAAACGTCTTTGTAGAGTCATTCTTTTGTATCTGGGAGTAACTGTTAATTCTGACGCTAAATAGTATCATTTCTTTGCAAATTTCCCAACCTTGTAAAACTGTGCCACGGTAATATTATGTATCAGTATTCCAACTTCATACAAACGGACGAAACGCGAGCTATACCTACGCACCTCGATGTCGGCAGGCGCTCGACACGCAGACAGTCGCGACTGTGCCGCGGTGACGAACGGGCGGTGTTTTGTTTTTCTAACAATAACCGCGCGATTTTTTCGTTGTATGTGAAACCCGATCAAAGAAGCCACAATTTCAGCTCAGAATGTCGGTATTTAAGGTACCGGGACTACAATAAGATTAATTCGCAAATTTTTTGATTGTACCCCAGCGATGATTTTGTGGAATATATAGAAAAAATGGAGAAAATATTCCGAACTTCATTTAAAACCAAATATATAAATTGTAAAGTAGCTGTAGGTAGGAAAGATATTCATTTTTCTCCATCTTGTCCATGTTTCCCAAAACAATTTTTAATTAAAAGCTTTATACTAGAATGCGGATTTTTTAAACTTTAAAATTTAATAATTCGTAAAGTTCGTTTAATTTCCTACGTCTCAGTCGAGGCGCAAATATTTTTCGGTGTCAAATGTATAAGACCGATTTGTTATTCAATCATAAACATGGTTTTTTAATTAAATCTACCAATCAAAAAACAACACGCATTTTTATTGAACATTTTCTATGCAATTCACAAAGTATTATATTTGTTTATATAAAAAAAGTATATTTACAATCACAAAACTAGATGGAAACACAAAGTAGGCAAGTGTAATTAAACTGCTGGAGGCGGGCAGCCCTTTTTTTTTTTTTTTTTTTTTTTTTGACGCTGGGGAATGCATTTATGCATCCCCCCCGGAGGGAGGGTATGTGGGACTCGCCGGCCGAGAGGCGACCGGAATACCCACTAAACCCCAGCGGCGCTACTGCGCGTCGCCTGGCGACTGGGTCACGGGAACGGCCGAAGCAAACAACCGCGACCCAGCCAGCGACGTCTGCCAAGGCAGACCCTCCACCGGGGACCTGCTCGGTCCCCATCGACGCACCTCCGGGACGCACCAACGAAGTGCGTCCCCCGACCTTGGGACGCGCACGTCGCCCGCGTCCCATCCTCCGCTTCATCCACTGTGCCCTCTGCTAGTCAGAGGGACACGCGGAGAAACCTCCCCCCCTGCCAGGTCATTAGCCATAGCCAACAATATCTCCGAAGAGAAATTATTAGCCATGTTACCGGGGCGCACCGGCCCGAACACTGCTCTTCCCCTCGGACGCATCCAAAAGGGACCAGCAGCATCCAGGCACACTGGGAGGTTACCTGGCTGGCGGAGGCGGGCAGCCCTACCGCATGTTTACGTACCGCGCAACTGTAGGTATCTATTTCAAAAATACGGCCGAGTTAGAATACTGTATAGATAATATTACCGTGACTGTGCCCTGTGATTAGCGTGTCGCTTACGCGTTTAGCATGTTGTTTACATTTTAGGTCTGGTAAGGAAAATAGTTACCTCAGTTCATGAGTAAGGTGAGCAGTAATCCTAGCGCCCGACGCAGCGAGGGGATGTCCCATAGCGACCGCTCCACCGTTCACGTTCAACTTGCTGATGTCTAGACCTAGTTCTTTGGCACACGAGAGGGTCTGGGCTGCAAAGGCTTCATTGATCTGCATAATGAACAAAACTTTAGGTAATGTAGCCTAGTTGTGTGCATACTTATCAGTTGGTTAAGCTGTAAAGAAACGAGACATATCAGTAGAATGGGAGGGCTGACTTTGGCATTTAACTGTCCTCTTTGCCATCAGTCTCGATTATTATAGGAATAGATGACTAAAACCTAATAATAATTCATTACCCTAAGAATCAAAATAAAGCCAAGCCTGTGATCCTTATTCATGTTTGACCACTTGCGAAGGTCAAGAGTAAAAAAAAACTAATAGGAAATGATGCTAGGAAAAGTTTTTTCTTAGGTATTTTCACAAACAACTACGTTTATACAACGCCCCAATTAAGTTTGATGTAGGCAATTGCATAATTACCTCAATTAGATCAATATCATTAAGCGTCAACTTCGAAGCAGCGAGCAGTCCCTGAATGGCAGGCACCGGGCCGATGCCCATGACACTCGGGTCCACGCCCACAAACGACCAGCCGAGCAGTCTGGTGAGAGGTGTCAGATTGTGTTGCTTTAGCGCCTCTTCGCTGGCAAGGATCAACGCCCCTGCGCCGTCGTTTACACCCTGTTAAATTAAGAATTTATTTTTATAAACCCCCGACCCAAAAAGAGTGGTGTTATAAGTTTGACGTGTGTATCTGTGTATCGGTTTGTGGCATCGTAGCTCCTAAACTAATGAACCGATTTTAATTTAGTTTTTTTTTGTTCTCCATAATAGTGTTCTCAAAGGTGTGTGAAGTATGTCAATCTGCACTCGGCCAGCGTGGTGGACTACAGCCTAATCCCTTTCTGAGAGGAGATCTGTGCTCAGTAGTGAGCCGGCGATGAGTTGATCATGATGATACAACTAGAATCGGAATTACAGCTTGAAAAAATTTCATAGAAAGCTGAGGGCAAAAGCAAGCGGTAAAGAAAAGTCGCTAGTCCATCATATTTTGTCTGTGCATTTTATAGTACGCAATTTTATTAACCCCGACCCAAAAAGCGGGGTGTTATAAGGTTGACGTGTGTATCTGTGTATCTGTCTGTGGCATCGTAGCTCCTAAACTAATGAACCGATTTTAATTTAGTTTTTTTTTTGTTTGAAAGGTGGCTTGATCGAGAGTATTCTTAGCTATAATCCAAGAAAATCGGTTGAGCCGTTTGAAAGTTATCAGCTCTTTTCTAGTTACTGTAACCTTCACTTGTCGGAGGTGTTATTTTTTAATTTACACTTGTTAATTTAGGGATGGGCCTTGCGGGGCATCCTCATCCCGGTAGCCATCTCGACCTGTCGCGCACTATAGTTGTAAAAAGGCATAATACCGAAGAGTTCCCAGCAGTCACGACGCCTCCCTTGCGGAAGAGCACGGGAAGTTTGTGCAGGGCTTCGAGGGTGGTCTCCGGGCGCGGATGCTCATCTCTGTCCATGATCACTTCTTGCTTCTTCAGTTTCACTATCACTGGCGATAGCTCTGCCTGGAACGCCCCGCTATCTTGAGCTGTAGAAATAAATCCATAGCTAGGTACTAATACTACACACTATAATAATAGGTATTTGCAAAAGTATGTGTGTCTATCTGTCCCAATTTGTTAGTTAGTGAGTTTAACAGGGCTCTCTCCGTCACTCGTTTCCACTCGTTTCATACAATCGTAGTTCCAATTTCATTTGAATATTAAGCAACCAAAGTCCATTAAATTTTGCAGACATATTCTAGAAACTAATATCTGTGTCTGTGGTGTTTTAGATTTTTCTAAAAATATGTAGTTTTAAAATTACAGTGGCTCCAAGATTTGTATGAAAATTTTAAGACCGCGTAACTTTGAAACCGAATATTTTAACAGAAATCTGGAAAACCACAGACATAGATATTAGTTTCTAGAATATGTCTGCAAAATTTCATGGACTTTGGTTGCTTAATATTCAAATGAAATTGGAACTACGATTGTATGAAACGAGTGACGGAGAGAGCCCTCTTAAGATAATGCAGTTATTTCGAAATCTCAGAAAAATGAAATTTGTTTGTATACCCAGTCAAAAATATACCTAACCCTCTTAATGCAGGTGGATACAATAAGAGGATAAGACAGGCACTTGTTGATGGGCCTCCTAGTGCCGGGGGCCCCGATAACTTATTTGTTCTTAATGATTTTATATATTGATAACAGAGGAATTGATAGGAACCCAAAAACAACTAAGCGAACGTTACCAATAATTGCAAAGACACGAGACGTATCTTCTCGTCACATCTTCACCTTCACTTCTTCAGTAACTAGGTTATATAAATCTCCCATTCAACAGTGAGGGCGAAGACATGGATGGAGAGGATGTAACACAAACGCAATAAATATCATTCCTATAAACCAAGTAGGTATGGCGTCAAATATACAAGAGATCGTCTTAAGGGTTGGTGTGCCTGCAGTGTTTTACACCGCGTTAACATTTTAACTCGTTCTAAGCAAAAGACATCCGCTTCACACCTACCTATACGTTTGTGCGTTGGTACTCACCAATTTTCCACTTCTTCTGTGACTGTAAAGCGAACTCATCCACCTCCCCTCTCACCAAGCCATATTTCTCAGCCAAATTCTCCGCAGTCTGTGGCATCGTGAAATTGCAGTATGTGTCCAAAGATCCTTTAACCAGGGAGTCCTCGAACTCTATTTTAACTCCCAAGGGTGCGCCGAACCTAACGTTTCGTACTAAGAACGGGACAGCTGACATGTTTTCTGTTCCACCGGCGAGAGAAATTTGAGCCACTCCCGTTAGGATGTCCTAAAAGTATTTTAGAACCATAAGATCTGAAATTATCCATTAATAAGTTGAATATTACCAGTTGATTTTCTTTCAATGGCAACCAGAGTTTCTTGCCAATAAACTAAAACTGAGATCAATAAAGCTTAGGTACATACTTTGCTTAAACTTTACTTAAACGAGACGGAATACTCTTCCGCTATCTTCTCAGACTTGGGCGCATTTGGAACCCTCGTAGCTTTAGTTTTAAGTTACGTAATTAATTATCACCACTATATCGTACAGATTTAACAATTTCGACCATCAAAAAGAGTACAATTGTACCTACTTTGAATAAATGATTTTCACTTTTGACTTTTTTATCTGTATTTCCTATCAATTTTAATCCATATATCTTTAAACGAATGAATAGGCATCTTCTAAGTAAACGCGTCTAACTTTAGATCACATTATCTTATGTGTTCCATTTGTTTTATAGCAACATTTAAAACATTTTGACCTTCTCTAAGTTTTACTCAGATAGGAACAAAATTTAGAAAGGTCCTTCGAGCAGGATTTTACTAAAAGAACTACTCACTTCAAGAGCATTTTACCTGAGCACTGTTGATCACTGCTTGGAAACCAGATCCACATAACCTGTTCACTCCAAGAGCGGGTTTTTCTTGAGGGATCCCAGTTTTGAGGGACGCGTGGCGAGCAGCTAAATAGCCGTCTGAGCTGCCGCTTAACTGAAAATAATGTGAAGTTTGATTTTATTGAAAAAAGCTTGCGTTTGTGTAGAAGCAGGCGTTAATTTGTAGAAGTCCATGATATAGAAGGATGAAGGAACCAAAAGCTTATTTTGCTATAATCCACTAAACCAGACAAATTTTTATGGTGCAACATGCAGCATGCAATATGCAGCGCCCGCCCGCCCATTGGTAAACATGTAGGAAAAGCCAGCCACCAAGCAAGCAATACGCACCACCACCACAAAGCACCACACAAATCCCAAAAGCACTCAATTTGCAATTTTGCAATTGTGCATTGCAAGGTCTACATCTCCTAAGGGTGCTCCGGATTTGGAGCAAAACGTGCGCAGAGTGATACTGGGATTTGTGTGGTGCTGCGTGGTGGTGGTACGTATTGCTTGCATGGTGGCTGGCTTTTCCTGCATGTGTAACAGTAGGAAGACGGGCGGTGCATATCGCATGCTGCACGTTGCATCATACTTTGTCTGGTTTAGCGGATTATAGGAAATTAAGCTTTTGGTTCCTTGCGTTTGTTTGACGTGATGTTGATCAGATCGAATCATGGACCTTAAAACAACTATGCTGCGCTTCCAGTTAATGAGGGTCAATAATTAGGGTACAAACACTTACCGTATTAACAATCCCAACATTAACAGTGTCCACCAGACTGGGAGCGACGTTACCGGCTTTCAAGACGTCTTTAGCGGCAACAAGCAATAAGTCGGATGGGGGTATATTCTTTAGCATACCACCCATTTTGCCGAACGGCGTGCGTTTGGCAGCCACTATGTATACGCCTGAATAAAATATGAGCCCATTAGTTCAATATAGGTAAACCCCCACATGGAGACCACCACTGTAGAGCATGGTTAGTGGTTACCAATCTTTTTTGAAAATAAGTAATCAAAAGCTTTGCGCTCGCTGCGCCCGCGCTCCTATTTCTTATTGTATTCTATCTTACTGTCAAATTGAAAGGTAAAATTGCACCAATCAACCAGGTATTTACCCCGTCCAAACCAATAAACAAATAAACCAATTCCTGACTACGGTCATGCTGTAGAGTGCATTACTATGATCAGCATCACATCATTCTAATAAATAATCGTTTATCATTGTACGACTAGGGTCCTAATGTTTTAACAAATCATTAAATTTAACAACCTAAGTAGAGGTAGGTACCTACTTAATTTAAATACCTACCTATATATGTACCTACCTACCTACTTTTTCTTTTTACCTATACTTACTTGTATCTTTAAATTAACTTAAATAAGACTGCTCACAAAAAGCAGTAACATAGAAAACATTGCAACGACACCCATTTGATAAATAATTTTTCAAGTGGAATTAGAATCCACAATCTTTATTTTAGGTAGAGTAAAATTTCGAGAAGCTATAAATAGGTATATGTATTACCTAATAACTACCTATACAATACAACACAAGTAGGTAAGTATAATGTGTTCAAACGTAGTGTTATCATTTTCATTATTCAAGGACGGTCGCTTGGACGTTAACCCTGAGTATAACTACATTTAACAGCTACCTATAATAATATATTTAGAAGATGTTTTGTTTATGTATGCGGCTTTGCAGTTAAAAGCTTGTTAACTACCGATCTATTTATGAGAGCTAGGCAACATTCTACCTAATAAAGTTACCTAACGGTTACTAACTTGTAGCGCAAGATCCATGTCTTGTGTTTACCTAATTAAAATTGTAATGAGCACAGTTTGGAAACGATTTATTTCATAGTTACATATGTAACCATAAAAATGCGTATAATCTAACAATAATTAATATGTCAATATGTACCTACCTACCTTTATTTATAGCTACAGCCATCTTTTATAATCAAATCCACACGATTTTAAGGCAGATAAAATCAAAATCCCACTGATAACACAATGCGGCCAGCACGTTCACTCAGCGGCCGGTTCGATGAGTTTGTGGCAAAACACGTTATGTATTTCTTTATTTGCTAGATAAGTGTCTCTTTCAACTGCAGCAGTGAATACCTATCGCCAAAATTTAAAGTTGATTTTTGAGCATTACAATTGTCAGCACCCCTTTGCACAGCACACAGGGCAGGGATCCTTTTGCGGTCCTTTAATTATAACAATATAAAAGTTATGATTAAATTTTTAATACATAATATTCGTTAAATTTTATAGGCCTGTGGTGTTTCCAAAATGTATTAAAGAACGAAGCAGTTCGTTGTCTAGAAAAAGTAGCACAAAGTTGGCTCTTTTTTTTTAAAGAAAAATACAAATCTTTGAGCCCCTGTAATTTTAAAACTCCATATTTTAAGAAAAATCTAAAACACCACAGGAACAGTTATTAATTTCTAGAATATGTCTGCAAATTTTCATGGACTTTGGTTGCTTGATATTCAAATGAGAATGGAGCTACGATTGTATGGAGTAAGCGACGGAGATACTCCTGAACTACGTAACTAAAGAATCATTTTGTGTAGCATATTATGACGACTTTTTAAATTGTAAGCATATTTTTGTGGAAATGTATCACACTAATATTATAAAGGCGAAAGTTTGTATGTGTGTGTGTGCATGTGTGTGTGTGTATATGTTTGTTACTCCTTCACGCAAAAACCACTGGACGGATTTGGCTGAAATTCAGAATGTAGATAGATAAAATCCTGGATTAGCACATAGGCTACTTTTTATCCCGGAAAATCAAAGAGTTCCCACGGGATTTCGAAAAACCTAAATCCACGTGGACGAAGTCGCGGGCGTCAGCTAGTTGAGTAATAAACGTCATTAGGGGGCAATGAGCCTTACAGTATTTGTTTATCAACTTGGGTATCAATACCTATTGAACTAGAGGTCTTTACCTAATGTTCTAGTTTTTCTTCTTTGCATTTTTGGGGCCCCTTTAATTAGGGGGCCCCTGGTATTCTCCAGCTCTAGCATCCTATTGTTTTACCAGTATTTTATGACCAGATTCAGTTTTTTTTAGGGTTCCGTACCTCAAAAGGAAAAACGGAACCCTTATAGGTAGGATCACTTTGTCTGTCTGTCTGTCTGTCCGTCGTGTGTGTCAAGAAACCTATAGGGTACTTCCCGTTGACCTAGAATCATAAAATTTGGCAGGTAGGTAGGTCTTATAGCACAAGTATAGGAATAAACTGAAAACCGCGAATTTGTGGATACATCATTAAAAAAAAATTAAAATGGGAATACTTTTTTTGTATTTAGGTTTCCGCACGATAAAATATACGTTAGTTACGCAAAAATAGTTGTTTGATTCTACCTTTTTCAGTAGGTATTGTTTCGCCATATCTTAAAGCATTATCTTTTTATTACCTACTTGATGATAAAAACAACACTAAGAACTTTATACCACTTAGGTAAGTATTAGGTAACTACTTAACTAATGAGGAAAATCTTGTTTTTACACTTTAATTCATTACAAATCGTTAACTATTGGTTAGTATTTTTTTCTTGCGAGGTGCTGTATCATGTTTTGTTACATATCCGGGTTATTGATCCATAACATACAAGGGTAGGTAGGTAGTTAAATAAATAGGCAGGTCTTCTTAAAATATTTCTTTTTATTGAAAAAATAAAACATTCGTAAAAATCTGTACAGGAATAATAGGTAATAATAATAATTTAAGCCGATAAGTAATAAACGAAATACATAAAATCGTGTTACATAAAATTATACTTCTCTTACATCTTATAAAAATACATTTTTAATATCAAAATGGGTAGTTTCATAGTAGACGGTATAAATCTTTCACCATCAAGATTCAAGACATGATAGTTGATAACAAATAGGTACCTATTTAAGGCACAATAAAAACAATTCAGACTTAGACATATTTTAAATTTTTACAGTTTATTTATTTATTCAGATACAAGTTAGCCCTTGACTGCAATATCACCTGGTGGTAAGTGATGATGCAGTCTAAGGTGGAAGCGGGCTAACCTGGAAGCGGTATGGCAGTTTTATTAAGCCAATACCCCTTTGGTTTCTACACGGCATCGTACCGGTACGGCTTTGCCAGTAGGTTGGTAAATAGCCACGGCCGAAGCCTCCTACCAGACAACAATAAAAAACAGTTAAGTATAATAGTTATCAAAATAATGGTATTTTAAAAATAAAATAGCTACATCGTAAGGAAATTGAACAGTTTTATCTTACAAAATAATTGCTTATGTAATTAATAATTAATGGTTAATCTTTTATTAATGAATTTAAACGGCTTCCACCATAACCGCGATGCCCTGTCCGCCGCCGATGCAGGCCGACCCGATGGCGCGCTTCAAACCACGGCGTCTACAAAAATAAACGTAGACAAATAACACAAAAAATTACATAAAAATCTAAAAAAATACACAGACGTAACCAAAAACTTTATTTTTACCCGACTGCGGCAAAGCCAAAAGGAAGGGTTATAATTTTCATCACATCATCACATTATACAAACGAACGAATGATGAATGAATGAATATCAATTTAGCTTAGTTCATTCACGTACAAGATGCGCGGTGATGCGAGATCCGGAAGCAGTGAAGGGGTGTCCCAGAGCCGTAGCTCCTCCGTTCACGTTCTCCATAATAAAATAATTGTATGAATGAATGAATGAAAAAAAGGAATGAATATCAGTTTACCTTAGTTCGTGCACAAGATGCGCGGTGATGCGAGATCCGGAAGCAGCGAGGGGGTGTCCCAGCGCCGTGGCTCCTCCGTTCACATTCAACTTCTCCATGTCCAGCTTCAGGGCTTTGGCGCATGAAAGGGTCTGCGCTACGAACGCTTCGTTGATCTGAGACAATTAGATTGAACGAATGAATGAATTACGCTTTTTACTTTACAGCACGTATAATAAGTTTTTCAGTGGGTGTGACTTTTGAAGTTTGGGAACGCGTGACCTGACAATTACAGTGCATAGCAATCGATTACGCTTGTTGAGCATCGTTACGTAAGTCTGACTGGATGGGTGATCGACTTTGGAAGTCCAAAGTGAATTTTTTGCCTCGGACACTTGTTAAGCCATTGGTTACGGTTATTATCATTAACATCTCAAACAATCTTAAAAACCTAAGACTAAAGTCTTATGAGGAAGGATCTGGGAATCCATCGCATTATCATCCTATGAAAACTTTTACAATTATGTGAATAATGTAAGAGTCACGACCCTCATCATCATCATCATCATGATCAACCCATTTCCGCCCCACTACTGAGTACGGGTTTCCTCTCAGAATGAGAAGGGTTCAGGCCATAGTCTGCCACGCTGGCCCAATGCGGATTGGCAAACTTCACACATCTTTAAGAAAATGGAGAACTCTCAGGCATGCAGGTTTCCTCACGATGTTTTCTTCACCGTTAAAGCAAGTGATATTTGATTGCTTAAAACGCACATAACTGAAAAGTTAGTGGTGCGTGCCCGGGATCGAACCCCCGACCTCCAAATAGGAGGCGGACGTTCTAACCACTAGGCTATCACGACCCTTAGCTATGAAGAATGCGACGCTGAGAAAACTTCCAAGCAGAGTGAATTAACATGTTTTGAAAAACCGTTCAAAGTTAAATCTCATGATTACATTACATCATGCTTGATAATAGTCAAGGCTTATATCTTCAATAAAAAAGTATTACATTACAAAAAACAACTTATCACAGAATACATCCTTATCGCTATATAGCAATTTATTCAAAACAACAAATGGTGTTAAAAGATAGCCATAGATATGAGGATGCAGAAAGGTACGAAAATATTCACATCTTATTTTTAAGTATTCACAAATGTATATATAATCATATTCCACCAATTAAGTATACACTTTAGTGTTCTATTGACATCATCACTTTTTTTTTCTCTCTCGTCTGGCTTTACAAAGATTAGCCAATGTCAAGTTTGTAGTAATTTACAAGTTAGGCAAACTATACAGGTATGGACCTCGTCCGTGTCGGCGCTCACCGACACACGCGCGGCGCCTCTTTAGAGCGCTTCCTAGTCAAAACACCAGTAAAACACAAAACCCGGCCACAAAAACACTCCAAAAAGGCAAAGCCACGCGCCAGCAAACGCTAACACAGACAAAGTCACATCATCACTTATTATCATTGGATAACTATTGGACGGATTTAGATGAAATTTGCAATGGAGATAGATAATATTCTGGATTAGCCACATATGCCACTTTTTATCCCGGAAAATTAAAGAGTTCCCACATGATTTTAAAAATCTATATCCACGCGAATGAAGTCGCAGGCGGTAGTGTTATACTATTACTATTTTAACCTGCATTTGAGTAAATAAAATGATTTGATTTGATTTATATAACAAAAACTTCAATACTAGATTCAACTTACCTCAATCAAGTCCACATCATTGAGAGTCATTTTGGTGGCCTTCAGCAAATTCTCGATAGCAGGCACGGGGCCCACACCCATGATGCTGGGGTCAACTCCGACGTAGGACCAGCCCACCAGCCTGGCGAGCGGCTTGAGGTTCTTAGCTGCCTCTTCGCTTGCCAGGATGAGGGCGCCTGCTCCGTCGCTAATACCCTAGAGTTATAATCCTAGATTTAATCACTTTATGTGTTCTAAGTTTGAATAGTTGAAGGTTTGAAGAGTGTTCTAAGTTTCTAATGTTTGAAAGCACAAACGAAATTGCTATATTTTTCCAAAAAAATCACAGAAATTTTTGGCCTGCAGATTATTTCTAAAGCTTCTACACACAAGAGTCTAGAAACTTGAGATTTTCCATGTATATATTCTCATTATAATAATCCAAACTAATATTATAAATGCGAAAGTGTGACTGATTTGTCTGTTTGCTAGGTTTTCACGGCCCAACAGTTTAACCGATTTTGATCAAATTTGATACAAAGTTAGCTTACATCCCGGGGACAGACATAGGCGCCATTTTTAAAATATTCATTTCTAAAAACAAATAGTTCCCCGGGGCTCTCAAAAACCCATCCATTAAACCGATTTATATGAAAGGTACAGAGGTATCTTGCGTCCCGAAAATTGGCATAGGCAACTTTTTATCCCGGAAAATTCAATAGTTTCCACGGGATTTGAAAACGCGGATGAAATCGCGCTAGTATGAATTATATTATAAAACAAAGAGAACCCACCAAGCTGCAGAAAACATTTTAAGAAACTCCAACTGGATCTTTAAATGGGTATCAGCAAGTCATAGTCAGAATAGTCTTTCTTACGGAAGCAGAGCCAGCAGTCACAAGACCCTCTTTCTTGAACACGGGCGGCAGTTTCTTCAGACCCTCGATGGTGGTTTGTGGGCGAGGATGCTCGTCGGTGTCCACTTTGACTTCTTTCCTCTTAATGGTCAGAGTCACAGGTTCGATTTCAGCTTTGAACACACCAGCGTCGTTGGCTGGATAAAAAAGTTTTAATTATTTCATATTACTTTTTTTTAATTTGATTGGAGCGAACCCTGGGTCCACTATTATTCAAGTGAAAACAGTTTGTTAATTAATTTATTTAATTACACAAAATGTTATTTTTTAACATGCAAACTAAAATCTATTGTATGCAAAGGCGGCCTTATTGCTTAAAGCAATCTCCACGAGGCAACCTTTGGTGATCGGGGACGTCCCGCACACAGTCCCCGCGCTGATCCGGTGCGGGGCGTCCCCCCGCCTCATACTTCGATTGCCATCTCGACCTGCAACGCAATAAATTTTATACCCACGTCATCGAAAATCCGATATATCTTACCTTTCTTCCACCTCTGTTGGGACCTCAACGCGAAATTGTCAACTTCGTCCCTAGTTATTCCGAATTGTCCGCCCAATTTCTCCGCAGTCATGCCCATGGGGAGTCCACAGAAGGAGTCCGTGAGTCCAGCCCACAGGGTGTCTTCGAACGCATAGGTACTGCCCAGCATTGTACCGAATCTGACTCCGCGGACAGCGAACGGAGCCTGGGACATGTTTTCTACACCACCCGCTAATGAAATTTTTGCTGCTCCAGTGAGGATATCCTGCACAGAAAGCCATTTATTTATAACTCAAAAACTTTTACTTAAGTAAGTACTATTTAATAAAATATCATCAATGGAAGATAAAATGATGTAATATTTCATTGACAAACTGAAAAATACTCTGAATTTGAATACAAACATACTTTGACTATTTATATTTAATGATTCAACTTTTAATAGAGAAAAAATACATATTCTGTTGAAAGCAGAATTTTCAAACAAAGAGCAATTATTAAAAAAATACTTATAAATTAAAAAAGCTCTTAAAAAGCCACATTGCAACAAAAAAAACTTTTACTATATCATTCACAGGATCATCATTATCAACATATCGTATTATTTATTAACCCTTCTCATTCTGAATGGAGACTTGTTTTTCAGTAGTGATGATGATGATGATGATGATGATTATAGTAAAAAAAACTTGTGTTTATCACATTACTACAAAGCGTGGTAGACCTTGCCTAAACCCTTCTCATTTCGAGAGGAGACCTGTAGAGGCCGCGATGGGTTGGTCAGGAATCAGGATGATAGTGATAGATAGACTAACCTGTGCGCTGTTGACGATGGACTGGAACCCTGATCCGCACAATCGGTTGACCCCTAAAGCAGGTTTGTCTTGAGGAATGCCCGCTTTGAGCGCAGCGTGGCGAGGAGTATAGATGCCGTCCGTTTGACTAGCCTTGTCAGAATAGAGAAAACATATAAATGATAAAAATTATTCATAAAATGGCACTGATATCTTATACTTTTAGTTATAGTCGTATTCCCATTAGCCGTCTCCTAGGATAGGATAGGGTTAATGGCAAGGGGTTGTGACCCCTTCCATTAATCCTATAATGATGGAGTTCTCTTGGGATGATAATGGGTTCCCAGATCCTTCCACATACAATTCGAGAGTAAGAGAACGAGATTTTGACTCTTAGGTTAATTTAGTTTTATCAGATGCGAGGACTTAACGTGCTCGCCGGGGCACGGAGGAAACAGAAAAGGCCAAATTCGGTCACCCATCAGTTGCCGACTTGGTTCAACGTTGCTTAACAATCGCAATGGATTGATAAATATGCGTTGTCACAACTAGGCCACACGTCCCTCAATCTATCTGTTATGTCTTATAGTTAATCCTTATTATAGGTACTGAAGTCCCGGATTTGGCTCTGGGCTCGTTAAAGACAACTCACCGACATGACCTGGCCAACGATCACCGAGTCCACCTGACCAGGCGCCACCCCCGCTTCCTTCAGCGCGGCGACCGCCGCTATGGTCTGCAGTTCTGTCGCGGAAGTGTTCTTGAACACACCACCGAATGTGCCGAATGGCGTGCGTTTGGCACCCACAATGAAAATACCTGCACCAAAAGAATTTTTTTTTAAATATTTTTTTACGTTAGTCTGTATAATCCTATACTAGCTGATACCCGCGACTTCATTCGCGTGGATGTAGGTTTTTAAAATTCCCGTGGGAACTCTTTGATTTTCCGGGATAAAAAGTAGCCTATGTGCTAATCCAGGGTATAATCTATCTCCATTCTAAATTTCAGCCCAATCCGTCCAGTAGTTTTTGCGTGAAGGAGTAACAAACATACACACACACACACACACACACACACACACACACACACACATACAAACTTTCTCAGTGTGATATAATATTAGTGTATATTATTTTTGTAAAAAAATTTTCAAAAGAAAAATAAAACCGACTTCAAAAACGACAAACACTAAAAAGTAAAAAATAACTTTTGTTTAGCTACACGTGTAATGCACCTAGGTATGAAGTCGAGCGAGCATATTAAAACAAAATTAGAAATCCAAGAGTGAAGCTCGCCCGACTTCATACCTAGGTGCATTACACGTGTAGCTAAACAAAAGTTATTTTTAACTTTTTAGTGTTTGTCGTTTTTGAAGTCGGTTTTATTTTTCTTTTGAAAATTTTTTATTTCACAATTTTTAGTGGCCCCACTGTACTATAATATGCTGTGCCCAGTTAAAACCCTACTGTTTACTAAGCTATTACACTGATCGCGAGCAATTTGCTCCTATCCATTGAGGAGTTCTGTTCTCCATCTCCGAAGATATTCATCAGATCTTCACCAAATTTATATGGGACCACCTGCACAGTATACCCTTTCAAACAAAAAAAAAATTTTCCAAATCGGTCCAGGGGTCTTTGAGTAATCGGGGAACATACATAAAAAATAAAAAAAAAAATAAAAAAAAAAGATCCCGACGAATTGAGAACCTCCTCCTTTTTTGGAAGTCGGTTAAAAATATTTGCCATGTTTAATATATAACGAATATTTTCATCTAAGCGCAAAGCTTCTGATACCTATAATGTAGGTACAATTTATTTTGATTGCTAAAAATGGCAAAAGCAATAAACATTCGCATTAGCTTTATAATAAGTTAATACTAAGAGTTAACATATTTTATCAATTATAAATTTTTCGAGAGTATCAAAAATTGTCTTAAAATGGGGAAAAACTGGCAACATTATTATTAGATTAGTGATATCAAAGGTCAATGCACTTTAATAAATACTGACCTTGCACTTCATTAGACGTAAACAAATAAATAAATAAAATTACATAATATTTTCACTGTAATAATTCTATCACTACAGATTTTTTTGTGAGAAAATCAAGAAGGTATGGAAAATATCATTCTAAATCATTAGTTACCTACTTACTATTACTATTCTAAATAATTAGTTACCTATTTATTTTTACTTAGTCCATTCTTCAAGGAAAGTTATTTTAAGTTTATGAAATAAATTACATAACAGTAAAAAGCAGCTTTTAAATAAAGTTTTGAAAAACTACAGCCAAACAAAAAATGGAATTTGACCCCATAGGAGATAATTTCTGCAGATTACGTTTTTGGGCACAATTTGTTTTAAAAATATGAAGTAATGTAGTGTTTACGTACCTTTTACTGCTACAGACATGATTTTTTAAAATAATTTATTCGATTTAAAGATATAACAAAAGTTTACGCCAACACTACACCGGCGCAAAAGTTGTAAAAGTGAAGTGGGGTCAGGGGTGGGAGATTTAGAATGAATGAATGAAGCTGCCAACCAACAGGTGAATGAACCTCTTTTGTAAGGAAAGAATGAATGGATGTGTAGTGTAATAAATGAACAGAGGCTATCACATGCCACAGATTACGTAGTCAGAGTCGAACTTGAACTGGATCTTAGATTTGAATCTAATTTGCTGATGTCTTAGGCTAACGTACCCCGTACCTATGTAGATAGGTACTTTTTCAAGCGTTAAAATATGTTCAATCTCACTGTTCTTCAGTGCTAATTTTCTTCTTCTTTTTTGTTACAGTACACAAGCGCATACATTTACACTGTGAGTTATCTGTGGAAACTTTCAAAGTGACTTTGACAGATCTACTACCACAGAGATCTACATTTTTTTCCAACTGGGCTTGTATTTTTTTCATCAAAATTATTCGCCCAATCACCCAATTCAACAAATGCTTATGCAATGAGCGATGGTCGTTCTGTTAGTGGTCAATTAAAGAAGTTTGTGTTCCGCGGGAAGGCATCCAGCAACGGTGACATTCGAGGTGAATATCTCGAGATCGTCATACCCGAGCTCCTGTCGGCAGGTTACTCGTTCTACACGTGGCCTTCTGCGCCGCTACTGGCTTGGTATTTGTGGACTCAGAGGAGGCATTTACGCGGTCTCAGAGTTCTAGAACTCGGCTGTGGGACCGGCTTACCTGGAATTTTAGCCGCGAAGTGTGGAGCTCACGTGACTCTCACAGATAGTGTTGCGTTACCCCGATCGTTAAGACATTTATCAGCGTGCTGTGAGGCGAACGGGTTAACTCCTGATCGTGACGTGCAAGTGCTAGGCCTCGCTTGGGGACTCTTCCTCTCTGAAGTGCATAATCTACGTCCTGTAGACTTGCTTTTAGCATCGGATTGCTTTTACGAACCCTCGCAGTTTGAGGAAGTGCTATCAACTGTAGCGTATTTCTTGGACGGTACTGACGCACGGTTTTTGTGTGCTTACCAGGAGCGGAGTGCGGACTGGTCCATTGAAGCTCTGCTGAAGAAGTGGGGACTCAAAGGTGCACTTTTGGACTTGGATTCGTTGAGCGAGAGTACCGGTGTGGACTACAGGGCCGTAATCGGTGATAGAGCTTTGCATTTACTTGAAATAATCTCTGTATAGGGTATGGCAAGCACAGCGAGAGCCGCCCGCCTCTACGTTGGCAACTTAGCTTGGACTGTAGGCCACAGACAGCTAAGAGAATACTTCGCTCAATTTGGGCCGATTCAAAATGCTCGTGTAGTTTTTGATCGCTCTACAGGATTAAGCAAAGGGTATGGTTTTGTAGAATTCACCTCTCCCTCAGGTGCAGCAGATGCTACTAACAAGCAAATACATACTCTTGAAGGACTAAACTTGAATGTTCAACTTCAAAACAGTTAGATCCTACTACTAGTTACTTGTCCAGAATGGCTGAAGCACTACCAGGTAACTCCGACTCAGATTTCTCTGATGAAGAGTCAATAAGTCCTTTAGATCAATCATTTAACAAAGCATCTGATCATGTGAGAAAGATCACATCGAAACTTGACAACAATCAACTCTTAGAACTTTATGGATTATTCAAGCAAAGTACCGAGGGTAAATGTAACACTCCGAAGCCTGGGTGGTTAGATGGGAGAGGGAGGAGAAAATGGGAAGCCTGGAGAGCCCTAAATGATATGCCATGTGAAGAAGCCAAACAGAAATATATTGAGTTGGTCCAGAAACTAGATCCAGAGTCCGAGGTAATATCTCAAGGTGGTCCCAAAGAAGCATGGGCAGCCGTATCATCACTAAGATACTCTCCTGAGCCAGAGTTAGTTCATAACAACTTGACAGTATTTGACGCTGCAAGGGAAAACTTGGGAGAACTAGTCCATGAACTATTAACTAAAAATCCAGACTTAAAACATGAGAAGGATGATGATGGCTTAACAGCCTTACACTGGGCTGCTGATAGGGATGCCACTTATGCTCTAAATGTGTTAATAAAAGCCGGTTGTGATGTTAATGCAGTGGACAACTTTGATCAGACACCCTTGCACTATGCAGTATCATGCGACCACGTTAAGTCAACACAGATATTAGTTGATGCTGGAGCAGCATTCCTAAAAGACAATGAAGATTGTACTCCTTTAGATTTAGCTACAAATGATGAGGTTCGGAATATTCTGGAGAGTGCTAACAAGTAAAACATGTATATTACATAGTTATAATATGCCATTTTTAATGATTACTTAGTTATAGAAACATAGTTATTGGGAATAAAATTTGAGTTTACCTACTTATTTTATTTGCTTCTGAATCTATTAAAAATTAAGACGCATGATGATGCCCACAACTTCATCCATATGAATATGGTTTTGAAAATCCCAAGGGAACTGATTCTCTTTGATAAATAGTAACCTATGCCCATCTGCAGGATGCTATCTACTTCTATATGAAATAGATGATGTCCACATGGATTTAGTTGGTTCTTTAATTTTCCAGGACAATAAGTAGAATATGCCCATACCCGGGCTGTAAGCCAACTCTGTACCAAAAACAGTAAACAGATGGGCTGTGAAAAGCTAACAGACAGGCAGACATAATTTCGCATATATAAATGATCCATACTAATATAAAATATGCGAAAGTGTGTCTGTCTGTCTGTTAACTAGTCATTTATAAAACTAACATAAAATAAAGGAAGTAATTTTAAAATATCTTTTAATTTGTATTACAAAACAAAGAAATCTTTTTTAAGGCAAGCCTAGATTATGTAACATGTTATATGACATGATAACTTGTTATATAACATGAAAATAATGTTATATGTATACTGTAGACTTGCCCTTACAGTAATGATATAAATTTTTTATTTAGTTAATAAATAAAAATTCTTAATAACACCCAGGCAAAATATCACGTAAACAACAAAACTTGAAACAGACAACTCTGGTAATACAAGGAACTGTATAAAGCATTTTCCTAGTGGTTAAGATTGCGCCAGCCACCTCTTCAGGTTTTAATCCCGCGCATGCATTTTAATTTATTAGGCTCAACTTACACCGACGCGGAATGGAAGCGAATTTCTAAAATATTACATAGCATATTGACTTCTATCTCCACACTATAAAGCATCAATTTCTACTGAGAAAGAAAATTCCCGCGAAGTCGCGGGAATTCCCGCGCATTCCGGCGAATTTTACATTTGGGCGAGAAATTTGTGTTTTACGTGGTGGATATAGAAGCCAATATTGCTTTATAATATTTTAGAAATTTACTTCCAATCCGCGGCGGTGTAAGTTGAGCCTTAGAGTTACATACATTTTAAGCAATTAAATATCCTTGGCTAATGGAGAAAAACATTACTATGTTACCTGAGCATGCCAGAGAGTTCCACATAATGTTCTCAAAGGTGTGTTAAGACTGACAAATTAGTACCTGACCAGGGTGAAGTATGGCCACTATCCTCGTTATGAGAGGGCATCCGTGCACAGTAGTGGGTCTGTTTTAGCAAATTAAGCTTCCTTCCTTGTATATAATGGACTTCCGCAAAGTAACGCCAACTTCTATCCAACATAGACCCAGCACTTTAGAGATTATGTATGACAGAGTTAGCCATATTGTGTGTTTCAAGCTTAAGTCAAAAGTAAACTAGTATTTACAATAAAACTTATTCTACATCCTGCTCCTCACTCACGACAAAAGGATGCGAATGCCGCGACAAAATAATGTGGATGGTTTCATGTTCGTGATTTGCGACGCTTCCATTTCATGTCGGTTTTGTCATCCCATACATCCTACTCTATGTCCCTGTCAAAGTGACTCAACCTGTCGCTTTGTCACTGTACTTTATGCGAAAAGTTGCGAGTTTCATCCATCCATCCATCCATCAGCCTGTAAGCGTCCACTGCTGGACATAGGCCTTTCCAAGAGCGCGCCACCAAACACGGTCCTCCGCCTTCCTCATCCACCCGCTCCCCGCCACCTTCTTCAGGTCATCGGTCCAGCGGGCTGGAGGTCGTCCCACACTGCGCTTACCGGTACGCGGTCTCCACTCCAGAACACGTCTGCCCCAACGGCCGTCGGTTCTGCGACAGACATGGCCTGCCCATTGCCACTTCAGCTTGCTAATCCTTTCAGCTATGTCGGTCGCTTTTGTTCTCCTGCGAATTTCCTCGTTCCGGATTTTATCCCTGAGAGTAATACCCAACATAGCTCGCTCCATAGCGCGCTGAGCGACTTTTAGTTTGTGGACGAGGCCAACAGTCAGTGTCCACGTTTCTGCTCCATACGTCATCACAGGTAGGACACACTCATTGAAGACCTTAGTCTTAAGGCTTTGCGGTATCGACGATTCGAAGACCTGACGTAGCTTTGAAGTTGCGAGTTTAGAGTGAGCTTATAAAGACTCAGATCGGATCAGAGTTTTAGTCAGATCTATAAGTGTGATTAAAACTCTGATTAGATAAACAGAAGACAGATGAAAATTTTTTTTTTACTGCCGTGCCTTACATACGCTTGCCAGATGGACTCTAACCAGGGCTAACCTAAACAAAATTCAAATATTCCAACGAAAAATTGAAAGGAGCTACCTCGGTCTCAGACTTAAAAACAGAATGAAAAAAAAAAAACGCACAGGAGCCAAGGACTTCGCAAAGAGAGTTCTGCACTTAAGGGTCACGAGCCCGGCCTGCCCGCGAAATTTAAATTTAATGTGGTTTTTCGCAATTTGTAAACCAATACGACAACGTAGGCTTATGATTATTTTATTTGCGACAATGGCAATATCATCCTCACAGGTTTATATAAAAATCTTTACTTAAAAAGGTCCAGTTTAAGAAATAAATTAAAGTTTCGACTAATTTGTGGGAATAGTCGATACTTTAATTTATTTTTCTTCCATTTATCTGAAATGGAAGCTCGTCTTATTGGATTGGAAGCTAATAATATTTAACATAATTAATTAATTGTTCATTAGATGTCAGAGTAAATCAAGCCGACAGAGCTTTTATCGAAAATCCTGTCTTATAGAATAAGAAATATAACAAAATAACGACACTGATACCACATTAGTATTTTGATTGCACCGTGCGAAGTGTTATTTCTCTCGTTCGTCTCTACGTGTTTATTCTCTCTAGCTCTCTTTAGCCTCTTTGTGCGTGGTGTCACCAGAGTCGAGTTGTTTGAGCAGTCTGAACAGCGCCGCCGCCTCCCGGATCCGGCTGAACTCAACGCAGAAAGCTTCCACTTCGATGAATAATTCCTGAAAATTACAATTTTACACTGGAAATATATAAGAGTGCGTCCAAATTGTGTAACATATTACAAAACTTGTTATATAACGTGCCCGCATTGAAATAGAAAGGTGTAACGTGTATCCGAACGTATAGACACCCAGACCGCCTCTCTTGTTTCTGACAGCTCGAGTTGTCTGTGGTGCCCTTTTCTTTGACAAGACTAGTACTACTACTACTATAATAATTTCACGTTAAAGAACCGTTTTACTGTTTATATAAGTGGTGGAAATAAACTTATCAACCAACTTACAAAGGTTTTTTAATCGTCAAGTGAATTCCACTGGTTCAGAATGCCTACACTAATGAGAAGAATCAACATGAGACACGGCGACAAAGAAATATATTTCATTATGTATACAATTAGGAATTATTTTATTATTTTTCTAATAATAGTTTCTTTGCAAAGAGCAGAATTCTGGAGCAAAATATAACATAGCTGACCTTGACGTTGATGATTTTGTTCCTGATGAGAGACTGTAGAAACACGCACACTAGTCTGACGAGCCGGTTTTGCATGTATCGGTCTCTGATAGTCTCGCACGTTGATATGCAATTACTGATGTACAGATGGACAAATTCTACCGGCAGGTCCACTGATGTTGTTAACCTATACAAATTAAGCATTACAATTTTAAAAATATTTCGAAATATAATTTTTTACATGGCTATCTTAATTTTTTTTTCGGTCTACCCCATAATATTGTCATTATTTTTCAAAGACAATCAAAAAAAATTGGGTGATAGTTTATAATGTTAGATTAGAAATTAATCAAAGGAAACAAAATAAATATTTCGGAAAATTAATAACAGCTATATAATTATTATCTATATCAAATTGTAAAATTATGTAAAAGTAAAACATCTACCATAGCAATATAGATGAATCTAGATTATGTAACATGTTATGTTTGCAAAAACCGGTCCATATTGTTTAAAATTTAAAATATTACTGAATGTAACAAAAATGCCCTGTATATTCTATAAGTTTAATAAATAAATATAAATTTAAAATTTTATAAAACCATGTTATATAGTTCTTTTTACCATTTTATAAGTGTTACCAATGAAAAAAGATGAGTGTATTACCTGTTGACGACTTCCATAGAATGCAGTGACATTTCCATATTGACTAGGACGGAGAAGTAGTCAGTGATGTGTTGAGAGTGGATGAGTTTCAGCAGCACGGATATTGCTACCATCGGGTTGTTCTCTACTAAGTCTGGCAACTGCAAAGGGGGAGAACTTTTATTATATATTACAAATTGCGAAAGATCAAATTAAATTTGAATTTCGCGGGCAGACCCGTCTAGGGCAGACTTTAATGCCAGCTGTGTCAGTTTTTGAGCTTCAGTGACGATGTTGGTGCTTTCCTTCTCTTCTATCTTTTGACTTTAACTGCCTATATCCATGCTAAAAATTACGTAGAACCGTTGCTCCGTTGCGACATGATTGGAAGACAACTAACAAACAAACACACTTTCGCATTTATATAATACTAGCCGATGCCCACGACTTCGCCCGCGCGGATTTAGGTTTTTCAAAATCCCGTGGGAACTCTTTGATTTTCCGGGATAAAAGTAGCCTATGTGCTAATCTAGGATATTATCTATCTCCATTCCAAATTTCAGCCAAATCCGTCTAGTAGTTTTGCGTGAAGGAGTAACAAACATCCACACACACACACACATACACACAAACTTTCGTCTTTATAATATTAGTTTGAAGTGTGATTAGTGTGATAGTGATACCGGAAATTTTGGAAGATTTTATTATTATTTTAGGAATTAGGCAAATACCTGGTACGGCGTGACTCCAATCTGGTACACAATGTCGGGGTCTTGGTCCAACAATGCCAGTAACCTCTGTTGGTGTGGTACACTTAAGGCAGACTTCAATGCCAGCTGCGTCAGTTCCTGTGCTTCAGTGACGATGTTGGTGCTTTCCTTCTCTTCAGACTTCTTCTCTTCTGGCTTTTCTTTCTTTTCTTCCTGTGTAAAGTTTAACAAGAACTTTGACATCTGGTAGTGACCAAAATGGTAAAAAAAAGAAATGCTTATGATGGTGTGACTTTATTTTTACCCGACTACAGCAAAGCCCCAGGTTCCTGTTATGATTTTTGCCGTCTATGTATGTATGTTCTACCGTAGCACCTAAACTACTGAACCGATTTTGATAAATGAGGTGTCAATCGATTCGTTATTATGATCATTTTATGTGAACAAAATAAATATGATGAATGTTACATCCAATAAATGGGTCCCAAAACTATCACTACCCATATTATAAATGAGTAATAAAATACACACACCCCAAAAATAGTCTAAATCAGTTAGGAATGCGCAATTATGAACGAAACTGAAATAAAAGAGGTTTTCCTTCGTTTTTCATGTATTCAAAATGGTTATGATATTCGTGATTAGGAGGTCAAAATAACTATGCTATCATACTTTTCAGATTCATGGAGGTATGCCCTCTTTTTTTATTCATTACATGTTGACCAAAATCACATCTGATGAAAAGTGATGATGTGTCCTAAGTGGGATGCGTTTACCTAGAAGATGCCTATTTACTCTTGTTTTAAAGATGTTCGGATTGTAATTGGTAAGAAACACAGGTCGCGGAAGAGTATTCCAAACTTTAGCCATGCGTATGAGGAATGCGTACGCAAAACGTTTCGTGCGTAGATGTCGACGATATATTTTTTCGGAACGTTTTTCGGAAGTTTATCCAATTTACCTTAACTTTAACTTCTTTGGGCGCGCTCGGCATCCGCTTCTCTACTTTTTCCGGAGCTTTGAGCCCTATGAGACCATCGAAGTCCGTGTCATAGAGAGGCACATACGCGCCTCGATTAACTAGATTTTTCCATACACCCTGTGAATAAAGGAAATCTTTTGATACTTATATTTTTACTTGTCTGTTTGCTATTTTGACCTATCGCATAAATCACTTAGTGTAAATCTTTGATGAAATGAAATGAAATGATTTCTTTATTTTGCGAATGAAGAATTATTTATTACAGGATTATGAAGCGAAATCGTCATAAAATTTGAGATAGGTCATAAAGGTTAACCGAGGTGGTTGAAACAATGAATATAGTGGACAGGCGCGGTCGCAGCCCAAGTTTTTGGGGACCTTGGCTCATGGTACAGTTACTAGGGTCAACTTTAAATAAAATCAGAGTCGGTCTGGGTCAGTTTTGCCTGCGGTGTGAGATTTCATTTTGGCGCTCCCCGGACCTCCATTTGAATTTTTTCGTTTACATTTTCATATTATAAGAACCTTTATAACTGAGTCCAAAATATTATTTTGTCCATACGCGATAAAAAATATGTAATCACGAACACAGCATTATAAGCGCGAGCGAAACGATCGCGAAATTATTACAGATCCCGTGGGAACTGTTTAATTTTCGGGGATAAAAAGTTGCCTATTTCGATTACAGGGACGCAAGCTACTCGGTACCAAATTTCATACAAATCGGTTAAGTGGATGAGTCTTTAGGAATCCCGCGGGAACTCTTTGATTTTCCGGGATAAAAAGTACCCTATGTCTGTCTCCTGGATATAAGCTAACCCTGTACCAAATTTCGTCAGAATCGGTTAAACTGTTGGGCCGTGAAAAGGTAGCAGACAGAGAGACAGACAGACAGACAGACACACTTTTGCATTTATAATATTAAGTATGGATTATAGATGAATGATATTTACCTCATCAGAAAACGATATTTCCGTGGGGTCCAGTAGGAAGGTCGGCGGTGGTATGGGCCCTGAAGGTTGCAGCGTTTTGTGTAACGGCAGGTACTCGTTTGACATCAACGCTTCGAGGAGTTCCTTCATCGCCATGCGGTTTGGTGGGCCCCTGGACCAAAAAAATTTCAGTACTATATTTTAATTCAGTATTTTAAAGTCGGTAAATTGACAGTAAACAAGGCAATAAGTGTTACGGTAGGTATTAAGTATTCTTGCATTGATATTAAGCATTCTTTTATTTATTTAGATAAAAGTTAGCCCTTGAAATTCAAATTCAAATTCAAATTTTTTTTTTTTTTCAATTAAACTTTTACAAGTGCTTGACTGCAATCTCACCTGGTGGTAAGTGATGTTGCAGTTTAAAATGGAAGCAACCTAACCTGAAAGGGGTATGGCAGTTTTCATTAAACCCATACTCCTTTTGGTTTATATATGGCATCATACCGGAATGCTAGATTGCTTGGCGGCACGGCTTTCTGTGATTTGTTAATACTTTTGGTCTTTATGTGGTTTTGCACCAGAACACTAAATTGGTTTATAAGCTTTATAGGGATCCGTACTCGAAGGGTGCCAACGGGACCCTATTGTTAAGCCTCCGCTGCTCGTCCGTTCGCCCGTCTGTCTATCAGCGACCTGTATCTCGTGAAACACAATAGGTAGACAGTTGAAATTTTTACAGAATGTGTATTATGCGTCTATTGTCGCTATAACAACAAATAATAAAGATGTCAAAATGGCCGCCATGTAAATAAAAAAAAGATCAAAGTACATAATCCTGTTCGATGGTACGGAACCCTTCGTTTGCGAGTCCGACTCTAACTTTTTTTTTTTTTCCTTACCATAAAGAACTCGAACTTGACAAGTTTTTTATTATTTTCCTTACCCATCACTAAGCGCCACCAGCGCAGGCGCAGTCGCTTTGGCCACTGAGCTGACATCTGCCACTCTCTCTGCATGTAGAGACTGCAGGGAAGAGTAGTCAAACTCCAACTCTTTGGCATTCACCTCTGTCAGCATCACCTGTTTCGCCGACTTTTTGAGCACCTGAAAAATGTAAAATATGTATGTGCGTACCTTTAAAGATTAAACGTTAAGAATATAACGTAACTAGTTGTGAGAATTATGTTAATACAATAAATAAAATAAAAATAAAACATTGTTTTTCTGGGCGTGGGCAGGCCATGCCTGTCGTAGAGGCGATGGCCGTTGGAGCCGGAAAGTGCTTGAGTGGAGACCGCGTTTAAGCAAACGTAATGTGGGACGCCCTCCAGCACGATGGACCGATGTAATAAGCGGCTGGCGGGAAGTGGCTGGATGAGGAAGGCTGAGGACCGGGTGTGGTGGCGCTCTTTAGGGAAGGCCTATGTCCAGCTGTGGACGTCCACAGGCTGATGATGATGATGATGTTCTTCTGAGAAATAAACTCTTTAAACCTAACCTAATGAAAATGAATTTATTTATGCAGATGTCCACACTCCACATCATAATAGCTATCTCATATCTCCATGCCAAATTTTAGTCAGATCCGTCCAGTAGTTTGAGCTGTGCATAGTTAAATCAGTCAGTCAGTTTTCCTTTTACACATGTTATGTATATTTAGACATACCCTTTCTAAATATCGTAATACTTACATCTTTAATATTAACAGGTATAAACCCATGCAATTGTGCTATAAACAATCTCTCCTGTGGAGCCAGCGGCAGCAACCCTGGCTTACCGTCCAACAGATGCAGGAACAGGGAGCTGAAGGGGTTCTCTCCCTTATAGAAGTCAAATATTAAAGCTAGGGCTACCACCCTCTGGCCTGGGAGGGACAGGTCTCCGCCTGTGATTAGAGATGATAGCAGAAGGGATACTGCAATGAAAAAATAAACACTTATATATTATTATCTGTTATAGCTTATGCCTGCAAGTTTATTTGCATAGACTACAATACTAATTATTATACTAATAGACTAATACAATACAAATTTAGTAGTTTTAGCTATACGTTGTTAGATCAGTCAGTCAATCACCTTTTCCTATTATACAATACTAGCTGATGCCCGCGACTTCGTCCTGCCTGGATTTACGTTCCTTAAAATCCCGCGGGAACTCTTTGATTTTCTGGGATAAAAAGTAGCCTATGTGTTAATCCAGGGTATAATCTATCGCCATTCCAAATTTCAGCCAAATCCGTCTAAAAGTTTTTGCGTGATTGAGTAACAAACATCCAAACAGCCAAACATCCACACTTTCACATTTATAATATTATTAGGATTATATTATATTTAGATAAGTAACCACTTTTCGGAGTTGAGTGGGACCTAACCAGTTAAATATCGCTTTCTTTAACTGAGAGTTGTCCATTATGTTATAAAGATGTGTGAAGTCTGCCAATCCACACTTGGCAAGAGTGGAAGCCCTTCATTCTTAGGCAAGATCCATGCTCAAGGCCAGCGAAGGGTTGATCATGATGATGATGAGAAAATAGGGATCAGAAGGTGGTCACACTTTCAGGGTTTGAATTAGAAATATTTAACAAAAATGTTTTATGAAAGTAGACTGGATTTTACATTCTTAAATACTTAATTATTTATTTATGGAAAACTGCTTGATCTTGATGTTGCTCAGCAGAAACAATTTATAAATTATAAGTACTTTAAATTTCAGTAAAGTAAGTATAATTTTAACTTTTAGATTATAAAGGAAATACTAACGGTTAAAATGCTCTGATTTCGGGAACCTTTTCTGCACTTGAGCACAAATTGACTCCAGGCTCTGAGAATCAACTGTTTGCTCTGAAAATAAACTAAAAGCAAAAAATAAACACTACAAAACTGCTGTTCTTGACGTCTAAACAAACAGGTTACAAGAGTTAAGAACTTTAGAAACATACTCTAATATGTATTTGCTGTTCTCGTTGATCAATTGCTGTGACATGTTTAGTGATATTTTAATAGAAAACTTTCTTTAAAAGTTTTAATTGATGAATTTAACTCCATACATATGAGAATCGCCTGCTGCGAAAACAAACAAAAATTGACATTGACAAAATTACATTTGACATACTTGACAAATGAAGTTGAAACTGGCAGTGACAGTATCATCGAGAATGTTTGACGGCTGACTTTTTTTTTTTTTCTTTAAATCTGGCTTTACTCTGATTAGCCAATGTCAAGTTTGTGATATTTTCAAGTTATTAAATTTATACAAGTATGGACTCCGTCTGCGCCGGCGCCCACCAACATAGCGCGGCGCCCCTTTGGAGCGCTTCCCAGTCAGTTACACCACCAAAAAACACCAACTAACACAAAAACCAGCCACTCCTATCAAAAAAAACACTCCAAACAAGCACAGCACGCGCGCCAGCAAACGCCATCACAGACGAAGTCCGACGGCTGACTTTGACGTTCACAGATATAATATAGGAGGTATTTTATGATGATTATCGACCTAATACCTATGATGATGACGATTTCTATGCCTCTGTAGTGTATTTCATTTCTTGATCATGAAGGTAGCAGCCTATGAAAGGGCCCAGTATACTTAATATTTAATAAACGTGAGATGAAAATCTTTAGCTGAACAATTTTGAAAACCATATTAACTAGGTAACTAGTTAGATAAAAGGTAATGTGTAGGTAATTAACTACTAGGTGCATGGCAAAGTTTCATCAAAATATGTTCAGTAGTTTTTAAATAATTATTATCATCATCAACCCATCGCCGACTCTCTACTGAACACGGGGTCTCCTTTCAGAATGAGAAGGGTTTAAGCTTTAGGCAGCCCGCCACGCTGGCCAAATGCGAATTAACAAGGTGATTTTCTGTGGGATCCAGACCTTTGAGAACATTATAGAGTACTCCTCGTCATGCAGTTTCTTTTACCTTAAAGTATTGCCTAAAACGTACATACATAGCTCTGTTAAGTTAGAGGTCCTGGATCGAACTTCGAAGCCTCCGAATAGGAGGCTGACGTCTTAACCACTAGGCATCACCGCTTTAAAATAATTATACATTTAGTTATTCAATAATTTGATTCATTCAATAAAATTAACAATAAAGACATAAAAAGTCCAGAGCAAGTTATTTTATCACATCAGTAGCGGACTAAAACATTTTGAGGCCCGAGGCGCAACCTGATCTGGAAGCCCCCTATTGACCATTGTCATCGTCGAGGTACTTTATTTCGCCTTTATGGGAGTACACCTCAAAAGTTTTAAAGAGAAATGAGGATAGGAATGAAACAGCTTACCTAGTTATATCTTTCTGAATTAACTACTAGATACAATAGAAGTCCAAGGGATATGATGCGAATTTTACAAAAAATACATTTTAAACTTTTATCGAACTTATGCAGGAACAAGAACTCTCATTTTAATTAACATCTAACTATATATGATTGAAGAATATCACGAACGCTTTGAATCGTTTTTTAGGTCTTGCTAAGTTAGATTCAAATGAAATGAGCAGAAAAAAACAATTGCATTTTAAAAAATAGCGCCAGTGAAGCTAGCTTTAATTTAATTTTACAGAAACTCGAACCGCTTCTCTTCTTTCAGCTGATCGATGCCAAATACTACGCCACTCGTAGCGACTTCCTCGTGCCATAGTTTTGCGCCGCCTGGATTTAGCGGCTCCCTGCAACTCATTTGATGTCGTCTGCCCATCTAGGGGGAGTCTACTAATCTTGTATTTTCGGTGCAGGTCACCGGTCTTCCTTTCCAGCACCTTACGTACATCGGTTCGTTGAACTATGTGCCCCGCTTACGTTTCAGCTTCAAAACATCGCTATGTTAGTACCTACCTACTCTAAACTTACCTACATTATTCTTTAATTTTCCACGGACTTCCAATTTCAGTCTCTCCTTACCTTACCAGTTTCATTTGGGACTTGACTGCTGGGATTTGTTCAAAATTTTGAGGCCCCCTGGTATTGGAAGCCTGAGACTAGCATCTCACGCGCAAAAGTTAATCCGTCACTATATCATTCACACAGGTAACTAGGTATCTATGTATCAATTCTAACAGGTAGGCCGTATGAGGCAGTCCTATTGTTAGCGTACTTTAATTTTTTAGCAACACGAAAAGTGTGTCAGCCGTTATCCATTGCGGCTATAAAGAATTATGTCTCAATGACTGATAGGTACCGTTATCAGGCAAATTACCGCGAAACAATAGCGTTCAAATTTTCATGGACTGGGCCGAAACTGTATTTATCACAGCTATGCTAATTGCGCGCGGTCGTTTATCGCTCATTTCTTGGCCTGATAAGATTATAGCAGTCATATGGCGCGTACCTACGCCATCTTTTTCAAGTTTTGTTTAAGAATTTTGTAAATATTCAAGTACGAATCTTTTATTGAGGTGTTTTCGAAGTGTTTTAGTGAAATTGGTGATGTGTTTACGCGTTGCTTTGCAAGAAATGAGTGATATTGGTTAAAGCCATGCATAATCCAAGGCCGCTTGAGTTTGTATCTTGGATCGAGCCGCACCGCAGCCGGTCCTCGTCTTGGTCGTCATGGCGGAGGACGACCAGTTCCGTGCGGCCGGAACCGAGGCTCTCCTTGCAATATCAGGTGATTAATACTGTACTTACCTTGTTACACTTAGGTAGGTACCTAACTACGATATTTTATTGCATATATACTTAAGTGTAAGTTATCTTTTCTGGATAATAATTTTATTGATGGATATTTTAGATTTAGGTATTAATCTTTTAGGTACCTACTTATAATAGGTATGATACTGATAAAATAGTTATTGATTCTGAAGATAGTTAATTGTTAAATGATGTTTTAGGTAATGTTTTCACTACATTATTAGTTATTATATTTTAATGAAATAGATACTAGTTAGTTAGGAACTTACCAAATTTTTTTTATAGTTACTTAAATGTAGTAACTAGGTAGGTATATTTAAGGTCCTCAATAATATTATCGAAATGTTATCAAAGGTCGCGGGTTCGAATACCGATGTACTGCTGTGTGTAGTATAATTACTGGTAGTTAGGTACCGCTTATATTTTTATACAAATCTTCATATTATACAGTCTTAATTGATATTATCAATAAGTTAAAATCATAGCAGATACCTCGGTATGTTTGCCGTCACTAATAAAAATCTAGAAAAATCGAATCAAGAATTTTTTTAAGTTAAGTATTCAACTTCCTCGCTGATCAATAGCAGCGCAATTTGGCCTCAGCTCATTAAGCATCTGCCCATTGAAAGAAGTGGCCTTCGATGAATCACGATGTTTGCCTTCACTGAGGAGCGCGTGATGAATTATTTAAAATTATTATTTACGCACCAAATAAGTTGCATCAAACAATATTACAAAACGCAATTATCGCAAGGATCTATGAGTTCTAACCACTAAGCCATCGAGTTTCATTTTTTATTAAATTCGATAAGTTTTTTAATTTTTTTTAAATCGCTAGATGTTCTGCGTGAAACGTGTTGTAATGCGTAAAAAAATTAATGACATTATGACAAAGACATGTCAAACAGCTGTCACTTAATTGTCATGCGAGCTGCAGACGATATTTTTCTTGATACTTTAGTTTTTTTGTTTGTATTGTGTATTTTCCATAACCGTGTTAGTGATTTAGTGCCGTAGTGTTTAATTTCCTAGTTTTTTACAATTCCAATGGTCTCCCATGAGACCGAAACATGAAACTGTGGTTGCGGCGGTGTTAAAAAGAACTCTTTAGACGTGTCAAAAATCTATGTTATTTTTCAACTGATGAGCTTAGCAAAGAAACTCCAATTGTTTTGCGTTACGATTAATAATTAGTTTAATTTCACATGGCTTGGCAATCGGATACACGTGTGAGTTTTACCAAAATAAGTTTTTCTTTAGGTCCTAATGAGTTTTCGATATCACCAAGGCTTTTAACTGTTATGTAGGTATGGTATTAACATGCACATGTCCTTGTGATTGGTTTAGCATTTTAATGGACTATTTGAGGAGTCAAACGCGTTAATTTGCCTTTCGACATTATTTTAACACTCATACCTACAGCAATATGTATAATTTAGTGCTCTACATTGTGGCCTAGCTTAAGCCTCTTAATAGGATTTGAATGGGTATTTCGTATACTTTTATCCGATAGAATGCTGCCAATCCTATCTACTTCATTTAGTTTCACACTACATTTACATAGATAAAGCCAATGAACTGTGTGAAGAGGTATTTAATATATAAATGGGTATTAGAGCAAAGTCAAGAAAGTAACTATTGTATCATAATCAAACATCTATTCTTTTTAGTTTGTAGTAAGTGCCAAGCTCAGAACCAATCCTTGATTCAATACCAAAAATCTTTGATATCAGATGTTAAAATATAAGGGTGTTAATATAGTAATCCCTTAACCTCTCGTCTGTTAAAAGTATTAAAAATAAATTACCGTTGTCTGTGTGGAAATGACGTCACCTGCGCGCCGGAAGTGAAATTCAAATGGACGTACCAAGCAACGTTTGGTACTTTGAACGAAATGAATGACTGTATATTGTTCATTATTTATCTGTCTATATTATAACATTAGACTTTAAACTCTATTTTAATCGAAATAAAGTTTAAAATCCAATAAGAGAAGGCAAGGTAGTATAGACATGGATGACATGGATCCATGACAACACACACAAGGCACCCCGCACAGATCCATGCCAACACAGACGAGAGGTTAAGGGTCGGTGTAGATAGTGACCTTTTATTGTTTAATTTTTTTTTAAAGAAAATTAGCCATGACTGATATCCTCCTTTCCACTCCAACTGAACATAAAGCTTTTTCTTAAAAGAATTCCCACAGGGGTTTTATAACATAAAACTACACTGATGATATTGCTGGCATCATCTACTTTAACTCTTTAATATATAAAACAAAAAATGTTGCTACCTGTGTCCATTATAGACTTTGAAATCATCTGACCAATGTGCCTCAAACTGGTTTCATTAGAAAGGCAATAATGAGAGGATGGTTTTAGAATGTTTTTTTAATGAATTTTTTCAGCATAGTAATACACAATGGGTATCCGCTAGTTATAACTTATTAAACCACTATTTTTACCTGCTGCAATAAAATTATAAAAGGAAATTATCAATATTTCCTGTTTGATTATTGGATCTTTATTAGTTTACTTATTTATAAACAAGTACAGCAAGGTTATAACTTGGGGCGCCAGCCAGGTAACCTCCCAGTGTGCCTGGATGCTGCTGGTCCCTTTTGGATGCGTCCGAGGGGAAGAGCAGTGTTCGGGCCGGTGCGCCCCGGTAACATGGCTAATAATTTCTCTTCGGAGATATTGTTGGCTATGGCTAATGACCTGGCAGGGGGGGAGGTTTCTCCGCGTGTCCCTCTGACTAGCAGAGGGCACAGTGGATGAAGCGGAGGATGGGACGCGGGCGACGTGCGCGTCCCAAGGTCGGGGGACGCACTTCGTTGGTGCGTCCCGGAGGTGCGTCGATGGGGACCGAGCAGGTCCCCGGTGGAGGGTCTGCCTAAGCAGACGTCGCTGGCTGGGTCGCGGTTGTTTGCTTCGGCCGTTCCCGTGACCCAGTCGCCAGGCGACGCGCAGTAGCGCCGCTGGGGTTTAGTGGGTATTCCGGTCGCCTCTCGGCCGGCGAGTCCCACATACCCTCCCTCCGGGGGGGATGCGTAAATGCATTCCCCAGCGTCAACAAAAAAAAAAAAAAAAAAAAAGGTTATAACTTTAATTAGGCAAGTATATTTCATAATATACGAAATTCTTATGCAAATTTTTATAGGTTTACCAATGCCCACTACTTCTGCATGGATTTTGGATTTTAAAAATCGTGTGGAAACTGATTTTCATGGATTAAAAGGCCTTTTCCATCTTCTGTATGTACAGGCTGTCTCTGTATCAAATTTGGTCAAAATAGGTTAAACAGATAGGCAGTGAAAAGGCAACAGAGCAGTGACACTCTTGCATTTGTAATACTAGTTTAGTAATGTATGATCAGTAATTCAGAAGTTATAAGCCTCTGACAGATTGACAGATAGACAAGTGCAATTTCAGTCAAGTAACTCAGAGATCTGGCTTTGCTCTGTCTATTAGTATATATAGATGTAAGATGTCATAATTATTTGTATGTGAAAAATAATTGCATTGAATAGCCTTAGCTTTAGTTTTATGTTAAGGAAGTTGGTTAAGCATTACAACATAAAATTAATAATTCATTATTGGCTATTAAAAAGTGTATTTATAAAACATACACCTACTTCAATCGAGATATTTGGGTTTCAGTTTGATAGTATGCTATGAGTCATAGTGCTTAGGTAAGAAATATATAATTTGATATGTTGTAGGGTGTGTCATCAGTCATCAATATCATCATAGGTTACTCTACTTCCTGTTCATTTTATTAATCACACTAATATTATAAAGAGAAAGTTTGTATGTGTGTGTGTGTGTGTATGTTTGTTACTCCTTCACGCAAAAACTACTGGACGGATTGGGCTGAAATTTAGAATAGAGATAGATTTTACCCTGGATTAGCACATAGGCTACTTTTTATCCCGGAAAATCAAAGAGTTCCCACAGGAATTTTAAAAAACCTACATCCACGCGAACGAAGTCGCGGGTATCAGCTAGTTTTAAATATAAAAATTAATGTTTGTTTGTCTGTCTATTTATTACATTACACATTTGCATATCATTTATCTCATAGATGTTTTATACAGTTAATGTTAGCACTTGTATGAAGATTTCTGATATGGCACCATACAACATACAAATATATACAAATAGATGATGTGTGAATCACAATGCAGGCCAGGCATAAGCTAGTATAAAGTTTCTACAAATTAAATCATTTATTTTTACCCAACTGCAGCAAAAGGAAGGGTTATGATTTTAGCAGTCTTTGTATGTATGTATGTATGAATGTGGGTATGTATGATGCGGAACGGAGATGAGTTCAGCCGCCCAATCAGATTCTTATAAGAGTACTTGAAAAATTTATCACCTCATATATCAATAATCTGATTGGTCTGCTAAAGACACCTTTGTACATCCTGGCTTGGGTGATTATCAAACCGACTTAGCACAATCTTAAGCTTTTTGAACTTACTTATTTAAATAAATAATTAATACTATAATGAAATTAATATTTAGCTTTAACTTACTTACATATTGAAATTAATATTTTCCTTTTTAAATTTCAGACTGATGAAAACAGCTTCCTGCTTCGGTTGAAGATAGTAGGAGCTTATTCATTGGCTAAAAAAGACATTTTTGGTGCTAGGTGAGTTCCACTCTACATAAGCATGACTACTTTCTAGTTGAGCATTGGGCGGGGCGAGGGGATGTACAATTTAAAAAAAAAAAAAAGAATATTAGCACTATTAAATGACTAATATTCCCCTTTCCTCTCCAACTAAGCGTCAGGCTTGTGCTAGGAGTAGATACGACAATAGTGCAACGGGTGGGGTTTGAACCGTCGACCTTTCGGTTTTCAGTCCACTCCTTTACCGGTTGAGCTATTGAGACTATGTTCGTACTATTACTATTTATATCGTTCTGAATGGCAGTGGTACTAATTCTGATGACAACTATATTTTAGAGTACTTATTTCATAGCTGGTTACGAAAAATAGTTGCCAACGAGGATGAAAGGAAAAAGTTTTGTCTTTATTAAATGTTTGTTATGTAAATATGTCCTTTAATGTTTTTCAGTGATCCGTATGTCCGCGTTGAACTGCAAAAGGTGGACGGTGATGTCACGCTTGAAACTTTTCTTACGAAGACCAAGAAGAAGGTAACCGTTTCTTCTGTTTCTATATAAAATCTCATACAGGCTGTAATTAGAATGCCTAGCGAAAACTTTGCGCTATTATTATACTAAAGAATCCAATACCAATAAACATTTGCCTTATACTTGTAACCCTTTTCCTTATTTAACCTATTTAATAATATATTATTTAACTTGTAGTTTTAGTGATTTATCATTTTTCAAACTCGCAGTGTACAGTGTGCAAAACTCGGGGTTATTGTACCGCTTAAGACGGGGCATTGACCCCGCGGCACATATATGTGCAACGTTCGTTGAACTGTAGCGCCAGTCAGATGTTTTATTTGTAGTAATTGCGAACTTTAAAAATAAAGATTTAAAAAAAATCGTGTTTTTTTTTGGTTTTTTAGTATCAGTAAACATCAGTACCATTACCTTCGTTTTCGATAGCATTCTAAATACATCCTGTATATGCATAGATTTATACTAGAAAAAAAGAGTATTTATTTAAATACAGTTATAAACTGTTTCTATTTGTAAAGTTCAGAATGGTTCAGGCTGATTCAGAATGTCCACATTACCGAGTGAAAAACCAGTAACAAACTTGGTGGTTGCTCAATGTTCATACTATTATTATAAAAGATGTGAAAGAGTGTCTGTCTGTTTCTTTTATACGGCTCAACCGCTGTTTCGATCTTGCTTAAATAGCTTACATACTGGAGAACCCATTTCTTAGCGCCGAAAATTTGAAAAAAGAGTAAATAAGGGTGTTTAGAAATTTTAAATTCGCATGGACAAGCTTGTGGTTACATAGTACATACCTATTGACTAAGTGATAAAAAGTTTTTATTTTTATTTTGTACCCAATTTCATTGCATATTTAACCTTTTGGCGCAATCTTTTCAGACTTTAAACCCAGTATGGAATCAGGAGTTTGTATTCAGGGTAAGTTTAAAGATAAATAATGTTATCACACTAATATTATAAAGGCGAAAGTTTGTATAGGAAATATGTATATGTTTGTTTGTTCCAAAAACTACTGGATGGATTTGGCAGGAAATGGGGATAGATTATACCTTGGATTAACACAGGCTACTTTTCATCCCGTAAAAATCCATGGTTCCCACGGGATTTTCAAAAATATATCCACAAAGTCACAGGCTCATCTAGTGTTTATGTGGAAGGATCTGGGAGTGCACTATGATCTATGACTCAAATTCCAATTCAAAATATTTTTATTCAATTAGACTTTACATAGCCCAAACTATTAGCAAGCTGAAGTGGCAGTGGGCAGGCCATGCCTGTCGTGGAGGCGATGGTCGTTGGAGCCGTAAAGTCCTTGAGTGGAGACCGCGTGTGGGACACCCTCCAGCACGATGGACCGACTATATAAAGCGGCTGGCGGGAAATGGCTGGATTAGGAAGGCTAAGGACTCTTTAGGGAAGACCTATGTCCAACAGTGGACGTCCACAGGCTGATGATGATGATGAATTAGACTTTTACAAGTACTTTGAATCGTCAAAAGCATCTACCATTGTTAGCAATGGGGGATCTAAATCGTAATTTTCCACCTCAGGTGAAGCCCCAAGAGCAAAAGCTGCTCATCCAGGTGTTCGACGAGAACCGGCTCACCCGCGACGACTTCCTGGGCATGGTGGAGATCCCGCTGAGCGGCGCGCCCGTGGAGAGCGCGGCGCAGACCCGCGCGCCGTCCGTCAAGTACCCGCTGCGGCCGCGCAGGTCGGTGTAAGTAGTCGGGCCTATGCTTCTTATTTTTATTTTTGGTTGTTTTTTTTAAGTTTTATTTTTTGGTTGTTTTTTATTAATTTTATTTTTTGGTTGTTTTTATGAAGGTTTTATTTTGTTTTTTTAATTTTTATACAGGATTTTTTAACCAATGCGCAAATTTCAAAGTATTATAGATAGATAGATTTCATAGCACACATAACAAGAACAAAAAACACAATGAGAACTAGGTACGTAGTGTTTTACCGAAATGAAAAATAAACGTACCTACGGCCTTACCACCAAAAAAAGAAACAAGTGTTGAACACGTGTTTATTTTAAATTACTTCATAGATTTTCCGTACAAAAATGATTAAAGCATCTATTTATTTACTTATTAGTTGAACTAGTTTTATTTTTTGTGATAAAACAGCTATTTTTAAGTATTGGGTCAGGTGTCTGTACGGTAGGAATTCCAAAACCAATGTTAACTAGACATTTTTACTACTCTACTAAAGTATTATAAAAAAATTAAAAACAGAACTATTAATCGAATTATATTGTGTTAAAGATAAGTCAAAAAGAATTTGCGCACTGATTAAAAAAAAAATCCAATTTGTTTTTTTTTTGTTCTGCGTAATTGCAGTATTGCCTCCGTGTGTGAGCTTTGTAGTTAACCAAAAGCTAGTATTATTCGGCTATGTATTTGATTTTGTTTTTGAAAATATAATTTGGAATGTTTCTAACTTCTGCAGTGTGTTCGCAGTGTACGTGAGATTAATTAACTGTCGTTTATTTATTCAACTACAAGTTAAACTTTGACTGCAATCTCGAGTGAGGACGGTACAGTCTAAGGTTGAAATCTATAGATCGCACTTTGACTTTGCTCAGACTTAAGACACTGTTAAAACGAGACAGCGCTATACCGCTTGCATGAATCTGTCTCGTTTAAACTGAACTAAGCAAAGTCAAAGTGCGCTCTATAGATTTCAGCTTAAGATGGAAGTGGCTTAACTTGGAAAGGATATATCAGTTTTATTACATCAATGCTGTTATGCTAGATGCGACGTAAAATATGTGGTTGTGAGGGGTCTTTAGTAGGATGCAAAGCAAGCAGGATTTTCAATGGATGTCTGCTGAACTAATAAAATATGGAATTATATAATTGATTTAAAATAGAAATCAATGGCGAGTGAGAGTAGAGCGATTTTGGATTAATCAGTAAAAATAAATTTTTAAAACAATCAGTGGTCCCATTGTAACCCACTGTTTTTGAAAATTGACAAATAAACCATGAGAAAAGAAAAAGCGAGTGCAAGCGTAGCGAGCGTTAAATATGTGTACTAATAAAAATTAAAATGGTGATAGCCTAGTGGTTAAGACTTTGGCTTACCAATTGAGGTGCCTGGGGTACAATCTTCAGTATGCACCTCTAATTATTCGAAATTATGTGTTTTAAGTAATGAAATATAACTTGCGATTGAAAACAGAGATGTCAGAGAGTTCTTCATAATGTTCTTAGTGGAGTGTAAAATGTACCAATTTGCTCTTGGCCTGAGGCCTAAATGCTTCTCATTATGAGAGGAGTATAGTTGAAATTCCTCGGACACGTATGAGGCGATTCGTTTCCTCATTTCTAATCCGAACCGCTGGGATATGAAACGCCCTTCCTGCATCAGTTTTCCCTTCCACTTTTAATATGGGTACCTTCAAGTCAAGAGTGAATAGGCAACTTTTAGGCAAGCACACTCCATCTTAGGCTGCATCATCACTTGCTAGCAGGTCTGATTGCAGCCGAGGCATAGTCTGTAAATTAAAAAAAAACCCGTACTCAGTAGTGAGCCGGCGATGAGCTGAGATGATGATTAAAAAAGAAATGTTTGTAACCGTAGTGCGCGGTCGCGCGTGCGTGGCCACATCGAGGTGTACCACGCACTGGTGGGGCGCGTGGGCGAGCCGGGCGCCGAGCCCACGCCTGAGCCCGCGCCCGACGGCTGGGAGATGGTGGAGCCCGCTCCACAAGTGGGCAACGTGCAGCCGGTGAGTGTACACATCTTCTCTCTTTCTGTTGCTCACACTTTCAGTCGCGCCAAACTTCTAGCTCCCTCGACCACCCAAAACAGATCCACTGGTGCGGTGAGAACAATCCAGTCAGGTGCGTGTTTTCTAAATAACGTGATTGAATTCTGCTCAGCGCCATCTAGTACAAAGTAGTGTCACAATGCAAAATTAACTTGTTAGGCCCAACTTTTAGCTGAAATTGTTGATTTGCGCATGAAATTGTTATGGTTTATGTATTTTAAAACGCCTTTTCTTTTTCTATCAGACCATAGTGGAAGAACAATCAGTAAGAAAGTTGTCTTTCTGTAGAATAGCTAGTTAGTAATACTATTATATCTTTTTCTGCTTTTTAGGGTTTGTACCTCAAAATGAAAAACGGAGCCCTTATAGGATTACTTTGTTGTCTATCTGTCTGTCTGTCTATTTGTCCGTCCGTTCGTTTTGTCTGTCAAGAAAACCTATAGGGTACCTAAAATGTGTTTCAATTTTCAAAGTGAGATAACTATACCAAGTGGGGTGTCATATGAAACGGCTTTATCTGTACATTCTAAAACAGATTTTTATTTATTTTTATGCAAAATAATCTCAGATTTATCGTGCAAAATGTAAAAAAAAAATACCTGAGTACGGAATCCTCAGTGCGCGAGTCTGACCCGAACTTGGCCGGTTTTTACTATCTAAATGTAATTTTGTTATCTTTTTTGCTCAGCCTATCACTATAACCGTGGAAGAACCACTCGTAAGACAATTTATTTGAGTAGAAACGCTAAAGTAAGGTTTTTATATTGAAAATTGAAATGAAATAAAATAAAAATACTAACATCCCGCAACCTACCCTTTGAGCCGTGTCAGTCATACCTATACATAATAATATGTAACGTGTCTTTGTGTTTATGTTGCTAGATTTAGTTAGTATCACCACAGAGTAAATACATACAGCCCTTGATATTTGCGGATGAGCTGCTTTTTCGTTTTAGCACTTAGACGTAGATTGAAAACAAAAGTAACCGTATTCAACATTTAGATTTTATAGCTATTAAGTAATAATTGCGCTTAAAACGACTAAATATACAAGTGTAAATTAAACATTTATAACACCCCCGACAAGTGAAGGTTACAGTAACTAGAAAAGAGCTGATAACTTTCAAACGGCTGAACCGATTTTTTTGGATTAAGTATAGCTAAGAACACTCTCGGTCAAGCCACAAACAAAAAAATAAATTAAAATCGGTTCATTAGATTAGGAGCTACGATGCCACAGACAGATACACACGTCAAACTTATAACACCCCTTTTCTTGGGTCGGGGGTTAAAAATGACACTATCATCGTAGATCATAGAAGGTATCAAGACAAGGATATTTACAAAGGATCTTTTCTTCCCGCAGAATTACAGATAATATTGTTGTAACTCCAGAACTGCTAATTTTTGGATAAAGCCAGTTTTGTTTTAAAGCGATATTTTATCGTAACAACACAGTACGAAGCAAAATAATCAAAATTTCTTTTGTCGGCTTCTGCAGCTCGTTCGGTATTATCCCTTCCCTATCTCGCCCGTCACCCTTCTGGATTGCTCTGTCTATAGATCTCCGTCGACTGACTGTATGATGTAAATCTTCAGGCTATGGTACTGTTATAATAGATAGAATATTTACGTCTAGCCAGCGGATATTAATTTTTATTATTATTATCCAGACTCCTATGTCTAGCATGGATGAAGATTCAGTAAGAATTCAACTTTTTCGTACAATTGCTAGACATTGCAACTGGTGTGAAAATTGTTGCAACTTGCACTTATTAAACATGTTTTGCACAAGAATTATTTTCACTTTTTCGTGCAATTGCCAGACGTTGCAACTGGAGTGAAAGTTGTTGCAACTTACACTTGTGAAACGTGTTTTGCACGAAAAAGAATTTTCAGTGTTTTGTTTTCAGTCAGTATATTTTTTTAAGGTTTTCACCTTGCATTTTATATTTAACTTTAGTCGCTATAGATTTTTAAATTTATTGTTTGTTAATATTTACTAAATAACCTATGTAACATCATATTATTATCCTATATGCATGCTAATAGACAGTGCAGTCAGTGTAGTTTAAACAAAATCTAACGGATCAAAAGGTATTTCATTTATAATATTTGGCCGTTTGTGTATAAGTAGAATAACACCGTAAGACAATAGACATAAAGTTGGATTTAACTTGCCCTAAGTGACACCTTATGGCCAGTCAAACCAAACCTTATAACACTTGGCCGCCTTATTGCAAAACTAGAAGTAAACCCACTCTTACTAGTCATAAAGCTTGGTTTTGCCTGACAGGTGTCGTCAGTACCGCCAAAATGCTATTAAATTATAGCATATAAATGTATACGTAGAAATCATCCTTATCGCAATAAGAATTAAGCTTGGTTTTGACTGGCAATAGAGACACAGTAACATTTGGCCATCTAATTGCATAAGTAGAAGTACACCATAACACAATAGTCATAAGACTTAGTTTTGACTAGCACTAGATGTTGTCCGTAACGTCAATGGCATTAAATTATAACACTTGGGCAGGCAGCCAAATGTATGCGTAGAAATAAACCTTATTACAGTGACTATACAGCTTGGTTTTGACTGGCAATAGAGACACAGTAACATTTGGCCATCTAATTGCATAAGTAGAAGTACACCATAACACAATAGTCATAAGACTTAGTTTTGACTAGCACTAGATGTTGTCCGTAACGTCAATGGCATTAAATTATAACACATGGGCAGGCAGCCAAATGTATGCGTAGAAATAAACCTTATTACAGTGACTATACAGCTTGGTTTTGACTGGCAATATAACACTGTAACATTTGGCCATCTAATTGCATAAGTAGAAGTACACCGTAACACAATAGTCATAAGACTTAGTTTTGACTAGCACTAGATGTTGTCCGTAACGTCAATGGCATTAAATTATAACACTTGGGCAGGCAGCCAAATGTATGCGTAGAAATAAACCTTATTACAGTGACTATACAGCTTGGTTTTGACCGGCAATAGAGACACAGTAACATTTGGCCATCTAATTGCATAAGTAGAAGTACACCGTAACACAATAGTCATAAAGCTTAGTTTTGACCGGCAATAGGTGGCATGTGGCCATCTAATTGCATAAGTAGAAGTACACTTTAACGTTATAGTCATAAAGCTTGGTTTTGACTGGCACCAGGTGTCGTCGGTTCCGTCGCTGACCGGGGACGACTGGCAGCTGGTCGAGGCCACGGACTTTGATATTGTAGGTTCACTTTAGTTTTTTTTTTCGATCGCTTATTTTATTAGTTCGCGCCTTCAGTTCTTTTGCATGCTATTCGCTTATTTACACAACTGCTCAAAAAAGGAGTGTAATGTTTTCAGGGTGTATAAGAAGTTATAGTGGGATAAAAAACTCACATAATACTAATTTTAAATTTTCAGCAGAATACTAAATTTAAATTTATTATCTTTATTTGTAACACCACAAAAAGGATTACAGTAAAGTAACAAAAAACACAGACAGAAGGAGGATACAAAAGGCGGCCTTATCGCTAATTAGCGATCCAACCAGCCAGGCAACGTTTAACTGAAAAAATATATTTACATTTACTAGCTGATGCCCGCAACTTCATTCGCGTGGATATAGGTTTTTTTTAAAAATCCCGTGGGAACTCATTGATTTTCCGGGATAAAAAGTAGTCTATGTGTTAATCCATGGTATAATCTATCTTCATTCCAAATTTCAGCCAAATTCGTGCGGTAGTTTTTGCGTGAAAGAGTAACAAACATACAAACATACACTCAAACTTTCGCCTTTATAATATTAGTGTGATATGGGATCACATAACAAAGAGATCGCTATACTTTCCGCGCACAGAGTATAGTAATAGGCTCTCGTTTGGTACCCTTTCGGTACACTACGGATCCCTAAAAATAAATTCAAATTATTTTTGTTCAGTTAGACTTTTAGAAGTACTTTTGAATCGTCAAAAGCATCTACCACTAGTTTGGAATGCCTTTTCCACCGAGAAGAACCAGCAAGAAACTCGGCGGTTGCTCTTTTCAAAGATTATTCTTAATATTGTTCTTTACAGGCGATCGGCGGAGACGTCCTACCTCCAGGCTGGGAGGAGAGACAGGATGCGAATGGACGCACGTATTACGTGAATCATATAGCGCGATCCACGCAATGGGAGAGGCCTACGTTCACGTGAGTCTAAATCACTAATTTAATAAGCCACGACTATAGTATCACTTAAGTTACGCTGCTGCACCTGCGCACAAATCTTATTTTTAGGGTTCCGTACCTCAAAAAGAAAAAAGGAACCTTTGTAGATTCGTTTGTCTGTCTGTCTGTCGTGGCTGTCAAGAAAACCTATGGGTACTTCCCGTTGACCTAGAATCAGGAAATTTGGCATGTAGGCAAGTAGGTAGAACTAATAATAATAATAATTAGTATTTTCAATTTTTAAAAGTGAGCTAACTATACCAAGTGGGGTATCATATGAGAGGGCTTTGTCTGTATATTCTAAAACAGATTTATTATGAATAGTAGTTTTATTTACTTTTAAGAACAAAGTTTAATATGATTCTTCATGATAATATGAAGCAAGCTATCTCTTTGCCTTTCGTTTAAATCGGTTAAACAGATTTTCCTTGAAAAGATAAAGAGACATGCACGTGTTGGGATTTATATTAGTACTCGCTGACGCCCGCGACTTCGTCCGCGTGGATTTAGGTTTTCGAAATCCCGTGGGAACTCTTTGATTTTCTGAGATAAAAAGTAGCCTATGTGCTAATCCAGGATATTATCTATCGCCATTCCGAATTTCAGCCAAATCTGTCCAGTGCTTTTTGCGTGAAGGAGTAACAAACATACACACATACACACAAACTTTCGCCTTTGTAATATCAGTGTGATGTGATAGTGTGATGCATATTTTATCCCACCAGGCGCAACATAAGCATAGAATCACAAGCTGAACGTATGGAAACGGCAGTGACGGAGTTTCAGCGACGGTTCCACATCTCGGACGAGGAGCACGCGCCCACGCGTGGGCACAGCCCTGCGCCGCGGCCCCCCACGCCGCCCACGAGCCTGCCCACGCCCACCGCACTACCCGCCTCGCCGCCCACGAGTCTGCCCACGAATCTGCCTGCCGTGCCGTCTCAGGTCTGTACAACTACATGTGATGAAAATAGGGACCGTAACCTTGTCTTGAAAAAAGTTATCTTAAAGTCATATAAAAATTATGTGTCTCATTCGTAATGTGCGATCAGTAGAGTTAGTACGATTTTGCACATTTCGACAACGTTGATAGATTTCGAGTTCGAGACACTAGCCTTTTTTATTCGACAACTAGCTGATGCTTGCGACTTTGTCCGCGTGGATTTAGGTTTTTAGAAATCCTGTGGGAACTCTTTGATTTTCTGGTATAAAAGTAGCCAATGTCATTCTCCGGTTCTTTAACAATACCTATCAAAAATCACGTCGATCCGTTGTTTCATTGCGACGTGAATGAAGGATAAACCAATAAACCAACAAATACATATAATATGAGTAGTAATTAATACCTTACTGTACAGTAAGGTTAGTGCGATCTCGCACATTCCAAAAACGTTGGTAGATTTCGAGCGTCGAAGTGCTATGACTTTTTATCCGATAACAGTTGTGCACATTGCAATCTCACCTGTAGGGTTAGTATGAGATTTGACATCTCGCCAACGTTAATTAAATTAGAGTGTGGAAACCCAATTAAGTCAGAGTGAAATGAACCTAAAATGTACTCGTTTTAAAGTTGTTTTTTCAGTACAATTTTTGTTTTACGATCTGTACGATTATGTTTTCGCTCGAGGCGCTGGCGGTGTATGTATGGACGGATTAAAACCTAGAACTATCTTTCGGTTCATTTTACTTTTGCCAAATAATATTTCGAAGTTCGATGTTACATCAACGTCGGCGAATTTTTAAAATCATCCTCTATCCTCAGTGATAGTGAGTGAGTTACGTCAGAATAAGATGGATTAAAATTCGAAATCTATCGACGTTATCGATACAAAAAGTGGTACTAGGCAACTTAGTCGTTTAGATTATATTTTTTTATTACGTATCTTTAGTACATAAAAGTTTACAGATACACTTGTTAGACAGACATAAATTACTACTTTTTGATTAGGATTGATTTTTGTAGAGCTGATGATTTCAGCTTAAAGATAATATGAACAAAACTTGCATGCAACACAACATTTTTAATTTTTAAAGTACATACTTTCAAATTATCGTCCAAAGTAAGGAAAATCATAACGAAAAATCATTTAACTAGATGATAGTTGTCCGTAAATTCGTCCTCGCGGAGTTCGGTTTTTGAAATTCCGGCAGTAACTTTTTTTTTGATAAAAAGTTATTTTGATAAAAAGATACGTATTCATGCAAAGAATTACGCCAATCCGTTACTTTGCTGCGGTGTGATTGAAGGACAAACATACACTCGCACGTCCGCATTTATAATATTAGTGGGATTCGAATTGCATGCCGATATTTGTTTAGCTTATCAAATGCATGTAACATAAAATAGGAACATTATACAAGTACTCCTAATAAGACTGCACTTCTCAAAAAAGGTTGATGGATTTCGAGTATTGAAATACTGTAATCTCAGAGTAAAATTGACCTTAATTCCCTTATTTTAACGTGCAGTTTCCGTTTGACTGTAGATGTATGGTATTGTATATATACGAACTCAAGCTTCAAAACCAAGCAATTTAGTTGCATTTTATTGTGACTTTATAGTATTCCAATCTTCGATTTCTATTAATATTATCATTAATAATATAATATTATCATATATTAATCATTTTAATATGACGTTAAGTGTTTCGATACTCGAAATCTATTAACGTTGTCGAAATGTGCATACTTGTACTTGTACTAAGCCTACTTGTGTGTACTTCGAAAAGTTATTTTTTTACAGAGTATGTAGTTTATTATTACAAGCATGTTAACATGCTTTAAATGTTTTATTTTGCAAAATAATATCTATTTACTTGTACTAGGATTGCATGGTAGAGATGATGGTGAGAATTTGATTATTACCGTATTATCCCTAACTATCAGTTCTATTGAATGAAATTTTTGAAAAAGTAAATAGCTTATTTTACTTTACTAAGCGCTTTGTTTTTGCAATCATATTCTTTTCAATTTATATTACTTAACACTGAAGCCTATTACATTCTTCGAAAAAAATAGATAAATCATAACTCCGAGAAATCTCTAAAGACTATTAATGCACGAAAATGGTAGTATCCCAAAATAATTCAAAGTTGCATCAAAACTAACCATACTAAGGTTTTTTTTTTAATTTTTACAAAATCATTGCGGTGTCGGTAAGCATAGGGAAATTATGAAATATTAAAAAGTCATACAATAAAAATAAACTTTCTGAAACGTATTTCATGATATTCCATTATGACTCCGAGAGTCAAGACACACTGGGGCAGGAATGACGTGACACGATTTTTCTAAAATGTTACAAAGTATAAAATAAGGTATAATGTTAAAAGTATGAAGTATTACTATACATCTTCACTTTTTAAGCCCTTACTAATAAATGTTTAGCGGTTGTTCAGTTAGACTGTTTTATTATGTTCTTCCATCTAATGTCAAAATATAGATGTCAAAACGAGAAAGATCGATGTGTAACTATTCACCCACTAAATAACATTTAGACATTAAAAAGGCCCTTAGTGTACAATGTATGAAGTAAAATAAAGATGATACGCATTTGCGTGACATTTGCATTTTGTTCCTATCCTTTAGCACGCTATAATCTAATTGTTGTGATTGGTTTATGATATTATTGCTGCAACAATGCATTTTACCCAATAGTGATGGAGTAACTGCCAATCAGAGATAATTACGGACGCTACGAGGCTCTCAAATTGCGGCGGCAAGCCTCCAGAAACTTTACTTACTAAAATATACATTGTAAACAAACTTCAGTATAAATTGCAATATTTTGGAAAAGACGTGTGGCGTCAATTCGATACAGCTATGCCACAATGTGCCTCGAGCCTATGTTTTCATTTAGAAATTTTTCGCAGCATGGGCTTTTGCTGGACATTGGGAGACTAACAATGGAGTCAATTATTTTATGTATTTCTACTATAACTTGTTATATATCGTTTATTAGTTCTAGATTGGTATTATAGTTCGATAAAAGGTTTTGACAAATAACTGATTAAGTACAAAAAATACATGTAAAGTTTTCAAAGTATATATTTTGCAGACTATAGGAACTATCAATATTTTTCTGAATAATCGAATACAGCAAGCGACGTAAGGAAAGTACGTTCAGGTTCGAGTTAGAAAGTTAAGGCAAATAACTCGTGGATTCGTGATCCGAGCGCAACTAAGTTTTAGAGCGTTCGCATCTTTTTCTTACCAATGTAATTAGAAAAGGACAGACAAACTTTTCAAACCCTTTTTAAAATGCATTTTCCATCCTATTTTCCGCGATATTAAAAAGAAAAAGATGTAGATACTAGTTGAGAAAAAAAAAAAAAAAACTAGAATTGGGCGCCCGTATCTGTATACACAAATGAGACTTAAAATACTGTATAAATGTAAAGTCGGTATCACAGAACGATTCGTTTCAGCAAGAGATTTGCGGGGTAAATTCACGCAGTGCGATTTTGAATCCAGACTTTTTTTTAAAAGTAGGTACAATTTTGTACTATAAATTATTAAAATGGTAAATTTTGTACGATATAGTGGTGATAATTAATTACGTAACTTAAAACTAAAGCTGCGAGGGTTCCAAACGCACCCAAGTCTGAGAAGAGCCCACAACAAACTCAGCCGGTTTTAAACGAAGGTGTTCGCCTCAACTTTCTCTGTTCGATCTATATGCACAATTTATACGTGTGTGACTAATTTTTTAATCTCTACAGTACAAAATTATGGTGTTCCGTGTTGTCATAATGGTTAATAGTACACAGTGAACTAAAACATTCATGCTCATGGCACACTAATTTATTATTCTCCTTAATGGAATTTTTGAAGCGAATAATTTGCAAAATATCTACGTAAAAAAAGCTGCTTATTCAGTTGACACCAAGTTCGACCAGTTGTAAACCAACCCAAAAAACTGTAGCATCCTTTTTAACCGCAGATTTTTCACTTATACCTTATCCGCGGCATGAAGTGAGTATAGCGCTCTCTCTGTTATGTAATCCCATACAAATGATAGAGACAAATATCTCAGTGGGCGCTAATCATTTTGATACACCAACCAATCACAAACATGTTTTAAAAAAACATTCGAAATTCAATTAGAAAACATAGCTCCCTTTGTGATTGATTGGTGGCCCAAAATGGTTAACGCCCACTAAGATTTTTGTCTCTATCATTTGCATGGGATTATGTAACAGAGAGAGCGCTTTACTAACTTCTTACCGCAGATAGAGTATAGTAAATAGTTGAATAAGCAAATTCATTATGGCAGGTTGACTTCTTAAGTTTTGTGAACAATTGAATTCGGTACAGAACTAACGTGGCTTTTATGTAGGTATTTTCGCAAATTGTTCATGTTTTGAATTGGAATCGGGTGTGATTACAAAAACATCGTGTTGTCCTCACTTGTCGTAGACAAAAATTTTAAGTATTTTTGGCTTTTTCTAAGAAAATCAAATTTAGACGTCTTGATTAGAGCCTTGAGAGTTTCTAAAATGTCAATACATTTATGGGAATTTCATGAATTTGCTGATTAATTAACCTTACTCCTGGGTCAAATTCACCCCAAAACTTACGCTCAAAGCTCAGTTGTGGGTATAGATAATTTTTAGAAATTTAATATTTAAATGTTTATAAATACAAAATAGCTAGCAAGAAGTATCAATTCGAAATCTCTAACAGGAGGAAGTGAGTGATAGGCGAGCCGAATCGACTGAAAACACTCCTTACTCTACGCCGATCCTTTCCCCGGAGCTGGCAGACCAGGCTTCTGCAGCCACAATAACTGAACCTACAACAAATATAAGCAATGACTGTGATACTAATGTAAGAGAAAGTCCAAACGAGGAAGATGATGTCGTATGTGCAAATGAACATGTTCCAAGTGTGGAAGAGACGGCCACTACAGAAGAGACTGTCGAAAATGCTCAAGATTCAACCAATGAGAATCAAAATTCTAGTCAAGAAACGGTAGAGTCCGAAGTCAATGAAGCTGAAAACGAAAGACAAACTTCTAATGAAGTGAATGAAGTTGTTAATGATACGGAATCCAATGGAGTCATAGATCAAGATATAGATGATAGAGATTACGATTCGAGGACGGAGATTGAGGAAATAACGTTTGGGAGGGAAAGGACGTTCACGGAAGAGACTGGGGACGATTCGACGGAATCCCTGACGTTTGATGAAAACCATTTCAGCACGCCTACGGGAGGGGTCACTCCGGAGAGGCGACAATCGTCGTCTAGGCGAAGGAGGACTACCGCAAGCTCTTTGGATGACTCGGAGGTAAGCAGCCGACGGGTTTGCGGGCGTGACGTGTAACTGTTGGCTTATATTGTGGCTTACATTGGAATTCTTAATCATGATAGGGGCTTCTTTTAGTCGACCATTCAGACGACATGTGTCATATTCAACCTTAAGACTGTAAAGTCAAACACAAGACAAAGATTAAATATGACATATGTCATCTGAATGACCCCCTAAAGTAGCCCTTATCTTGGCTATTAATTCCAATGTTAATCTGTTGTTCACAATCTCTAAAACTAGCTAATATGACAGATCTAAATGTATTGCTATCCCTTTCATAATGTTTCATGCGGAAAAGAATGGCACTAGATTTAGATCTGTCGATTTAGTTTAGGTTAGAGATTTTGTGACAAGAATTTGGCGACATAACGATGCATTTTGTGTAGAACGGACTAATATGGGCGTTATTAATGTAAGAAGTACGATGCATGTTGCTACCGTCTTGCTAATTAATAGGTAGATATTGAATGCATTGCGAAGATTTTTGATGATAAAAAAATAAATTGTGATTAGTCTATATTAGGGAAAAAGTTGGGTTGAGTAAGGGGGGGGCGGGGGGAGTATTACATTATAGATCGAAACAATGTTTGATAACTGTTGTTTGATAGGTATTTTTTAGGTACTTATGATATTTAGTATCGAATGTACGTGCTTACATGCATATCTTGGGCCCAAACACTATGCACGCCACTGATTACCTCAAGCCTTTATGGCTTAGTACAAGTCGCAAAAAAGCATCGTATTCCCTACAAAATAAAGCCCATATTAGATTGTTCCACATAAAAGAAGTATGTTATTCCACGCCGCTTTATAAGCCAATATTAATATGTGATCATAATCGAGTGTTATTGTGTTTGAATGTGTGCGTTTTGTTTTTTCACAAGAATCGTTAAAAATCATCATAAAGTTAGGTTAATTAGGGATTTTAAGTAGTCATAGCATTGTGCACTGCGTGTCATAGCCCAAAATCTCGCTTGTTTCCACGATTTGTGCTTTGGGCGATTGTCTATGAGTGATGGACATATAGAGGATTCGATATACAAATACTTTACATTCCCGTATACAGGTACTCTGAGAAATCATACAATTGAGACCCAATTTACCGGAATAAGGTTGAAATCTATAGAGCCCACTTTGACTTTGCTTAGACTTAAGTTTCAGTTAAAACGAGACAGATTTATGCCAGCGGTATAGCGCTGTCTCGTTTTAACAGTGTCTCAGCCTAAGTGTGCCTATCCATTGAACCGGAGTGAAGCGGAAATGTGCAGTAGACCAATCAAATTGTTGAGAGGTGTCGTAAAAGGTTTTTGTGTCATTTCTATGGAATCTGATTTGTCTGCTGAACACGCCTCCTATCCGCTCCGCTGCAATGGACAGGTACCTTAAAGCTATATTCTCACAACATTGCAAAGAAGTAGTGGGGGGGGGGGGGGATAAGAAAAACAATGTTTTTAATTTATTTTCAAAACAGCAAGCCTCTCTTGCAATAAAAAAAAAATCATTATGCATAACCCTGATCGGCAAAAAGAAAATCTGTAAAACAGAGGTCCGCTTAGTTTGATTTCTTCTGTATCTACACAGACCTTACGAACAATTAATAATAATTAATTCAATATATCAAGACGTATACTCTATATGTTCATGTTGAGGACATTGTGAAGGACAACCGGCGATTGTGACGTTTCTACCCGTGCTACACGCTTGGACTAACACTGTGCTAATAATACACCGTTCCTAAAATCTAAGGCCACATCTAAGCTGCTATAAATATAAATAAAGTTATCAGCTCTTTTCTAGTCACTGTAACCTTCATTTGTTGGGGGTGTTATAAATTTTTAATTTACACTTGTTAGCTTTAGGTGATGCGTGTACTATTTATACATTTATTAGTATATTTTTGAATTTTCTTTTTACATAATCGTTAACGCAAGAATTGAATAAATGTTTTTAAGCATTGTAAAATCATAATATACCTACTATCTAGTTACAAAAATTTGATTTCCCTTAAAGATTACCTCAAAAAAAAAACTCTGCAAACACATTATTTAAAATTGCAATACATACTCTATATTTTTTATAGGATGAATTATAATATTTTTAATGCTATAAATATTATTTTTTTGCTAGATGTAGTAGGTAAGTTTAGATATTTTTAAAAATAAGACTAGGTACCTGATGTGTACTTATAAAATTCAATATGAATTATTAGATTTGGGTGAATTTTAGTTTCAAAAATACCATTTCCATTTCTGATACATCTGCTACTGCTAAGCTTTTCATGTCTTATATTTTTCTCAAAATGTAGATTCGGTGCGGTCTTGATTAGAGTATTGGCATCTATTTTTTTATAGACTAAGAGCCAGTGCGTGCCAGACCTTGGTTATTTTATAACAGATGAAAGTTTCTCTGCGTATTATCCCCAAACAGGGAGGAACGATTAGATACTATGAAGTTTGGATCATGGTGGCTTTGGGAGATAAGTAACTTAAACTTCTAAACTTTAAGGGTGTCTGGCGGTGGGTTGGCATGACACTAGGTGTCTGGCAATGCATGACGTGATTTCTAATACTATTCCGATGAAAATAATTATATAAAATTAGTCTTTATACTTTGACGTAAGCTTTTTTACACCTTTATTGTCTGTTATCTCCCAAAGCCACCATGACCAAAACTTCATAGTCGTTGATCGTTCTTCCCTTTGTTGGGAACAATAGTCATTACGCAGATAAACTCTCAACTTTTATAAAATAACGTAGGTCTGGCACGCGCTGGCTCTCTCTCTATTAGTATTAAGAATACATAAGGTGTTAATTTAATACTTGTTTTCCGTCCTTTTTGAAAACTGATAAAACGAAAAAGATGCAAAATACTTTATTTAAGACGAAATATCAGGATCAATGGCATTGTTTTGCAACTGATTGATGATGTATGATGATAATATTTGGTGGTTGTTGGTAGTATTTAGACTGGTTTTGCCCCTGCATGTATGTTTTCCTATACCCTGCAGTATTGAAAATCTTTTTAACATATTACATATACATATATTATTCTCTGGTCGGCATCGATCTATATGTAGCCTGTACTGCAAGCTGTATTCCATCGTGCTAAATTACTAAAGCTAGGTGTACTGGAGAAAGTATAGCTTGTTTTGTTTTCTTTTGCTTTAGATGTGGTTTTTAGTTCATGCTTTAGTCGGAATAAGTCGGTATAAAGATAAAAAACAACATTTTAGGCACTTTCACATTGACTTGTATCAACGTCTAAAAATACTACTTTCAAGATGTTCCCTATGAAAATAGCACTACCTATTAATTTACAGAAGGGCGATTACGGTAAAATGTATTGTACATTGCCTGGCAGGAAATATTTTACATCGAACTTTAGAAAGAGATTTCGGCTTCGTAGTCTCTGTCGTTGAAACTCGACGAAACGTCACATAGGTATGAGTGACAAACCCATCGCATGATATAATTGTACCAGAAGTAACACCATATCAAAAGCTACGTTTAGTATGTACTGCAGTACTCAATATGCAGGTACTTACAGGTTTACCCAGATATACAAGCTAAGCTAAGAATGTAACCGCCTGCTCCTATCCAACAGATTTACCCGGAGTTATAAGCTATATCAAAGCTAAAATTCTGCACTATACACATACGTAGCACTTATACTTTGGTGTAACCAGAACGCTAGCAAAAACGAGAACAGGTGATAGTACTGATGATTACTAAAAAAATCCTGTATTTTTTAAAAGTTCACAATATATTGCAAATAAAACATCTGACTGAGGTCAATCACGTTGCCTAAGTAGGCCACTCGAGGTCAATACCGCGTCGTAGGTGGGGCAGTGACTCGAATTTTACACGCTATACATACATTGCTGGTTTGAAATATACTTAATCATTAAAAGTACAAAATTAAACAATTTATTTATTAAGGTTATTGTCATTGGATTGTGTTTAGGTAGTATAATAATAACAACGCTAAGTTTTTTGCTAGGGTTCTGCTAACACCCTGTATATTGCGTTTCCACATTGTGGTTTTGATGTAAAACTGAATGCTTATAGGATGACACAGACGGGTCCACGGAAAGCACACGCAGTAGCACGTCGAGTACAAGCCAGAGTCAAAATCTTCCTAACAGTGATGGTAAGCTTAGCTTCATTTTGATAAAAAATTCGCCATATTTGCTGTATGTGTCAACTGTCATGCCAAAAGTAACTGTTTACCCTTAGATTAAGGACTAAAATCGTACTAATTATTATTAACCCCCGACCCAAAAAGAGGCTATAAGAGGCTTATAAGTTTGACGTGTGTATCTGTCTATGGCACCGTAGCGCCGAAACTAATGAACCGATTTTAATTTTCTTTTTTGTTTGAAAGGTGGCTTGATCGAGAGTGTTCTTAGCTATAATTCAAGAAAATCGGTTCAGCCGTTTGAAAGTTATCAGCTCTTTTCTAGTTACTGTAACCTTCACTTGTCGGGGGTGTTATAAATTTTTAATTTACACTTGTAAGCTTATTTCGTGGTTTGACGACATTTTGTACTAAAATATATAACGGGTTCATACCACGATTAATTTGTTTGTCTAACTGCTGATATTTCAACTCAATTGCATGAGTGTTACACAAAACAAATTAATCGTGGTTTGTACCTACCCGTTATTTATAATTTAAATCGTACTTTTAACGTGACGGTTGATAAAGCGCAAATATGGCGAGACCTTTCTCAAAATGTATCCACTGTATTATAGCAATTATATTCTCGCAGGTCTACCGCCAGGTTGGAGCATGCAACGCGCTCCCAACGGCAGGATATTCTTCATCGACCACAATCAGAAGACTACCACGTGGATTGATCCCAGAACAGGTATTTGCATCATGTTGTTCTGTCTCTAACAGTGTCAGACAGGGTCACTGCCAGTTTGAAGTATGCAACACATTCCAGAAGAGCGGAGTCCTTGAGATACTTCTCTTGAGGGTTCCCGATACGACCTATGTTTAATAACACTAAATTTTAATTTCATTGAAAGCTTTGTCTGAACAAACTTATGATTATTTTTTTGTATTCTCGCTTCGTCTCGGCTCGTCCGTAAATATCATATTCACTCAGCTATAGAGAGAGGTCCCCTTCATAAATGTTAATACCCAGAATACCCGGCTGAGTTTGTTGTGGGGTCTTCTCAGACTTCTTGGGCTTTTAACAATTCTGACCATCAAAAGCTTAACAATGATACCCGATTGGAATAAATGATTTTGACTTTGGCTAACAAACTGTAAGAGATTGCTATAGCAAAAAGGCCGCCTTTGCACCATCTAGTAGAGTTTCTTCTAATGTTTTCTGTATATATGTTTGTGTGTGCAATAAAGTTTTCCAAATAAAATAAAAATGTGGTCGGTTTCAGGTTGCGCGTCCAGTTTGCCCAGCGCGGCGGCGGCCAACGCGGGGGCCGAAGCCGACGGCTTGGGTCCTCTGCCGGAAGGCTGGGAGGAGAGGGTGCACACCGACGGACGGATATTCTTCATTGACCATAGTGAGTTTAGCATCATCCTCAACCCATCGTCAAGCCACTGCTGAGCTCGTGTCTCCTCTCAGACTGAAAAGTTATTCATAGTTCGCACTGGCCAAGTGCGGATTGATGCCTAATGATGAGTTTAGTATACAGTGTGATTTTTTAACTGGGACAACTCACGCTTGACTAAAAAATTGACAATGTCAAAATTGTTTTCATAAAAAGACCTAAAGTTACCTAAGAAGTTTCCTGTATTTCCTATGGTTTTGAATTTCCTTATACAGGGGTATACAGGTTGAGAGGGCGATCAAGGTATGAGGCGGAGGGCCGCCTCGCATACCCGCACGCTGCCCGCGCTTACTCTCAGCGGGTTAGCGTGGGGCTGTGTGGGTGTGCGGATCGTTTCTACCCCGGTTGCCATCTCGACCTGTCGTGTACTACAGGTTACCTATAAAAACCCCTTAAAATCATTGTTTTGTCCCACATGTCCCACGCGTAAAAACATTTCCCAGTATTTAAAAAAAAAGTGTCATTTTTTTTGTCAATGTCCACAGACACGCGAACAACGCAGTGGGAGGACCCGCGGCTGTCCAACCCTCAGATCGCGGGCCCGGCCGTGCCGTACTCGCGCGACTACAAGCGCAAATACGAGTACCTCAAGAGCCAACTGCGCAAGCCCGTATGTATCCCACTTTTTTTAAATTATTCGATACAAGTTAGTCATAACTGCAGTCTCAAACACCTCAGTAAGTGAGTCTTAAGATGGAAGCGGGCTAACCTGTAAGGGGTATCTCATTTTTTATTTAACCCCCTTTGGCTTCTACACGGCATCGTACCAGAACGCTAAAATAGCTTAGCCACGAGATCAGAGAAAATTAAGAAATTACATAATTCTAAATTTCCCGTGGCCTGAACGCTAGCAAAAACGAAAACAGGTGATAGTACTGGTGATTACTGATAAGGTACCACAAAAAACGCGTTTTTGACTGACGATAGAGGTCAACGAACGTTACGTAAATAGGTCACTCGGAGTCAATGCTGCGTTTTGGGGTTTGCACGCTATATTGCGGGTTTGAAAAATACTGAACCACTAAAACTACAAGATAAGGCAAATGGTTATTGGCATTGGATTGTATTTAGGTACTTAATAATAACCCTAAGTTTTGGCTAGTTTTCTGGTTGCACCATGTATATGGGGATAAACATATTTCACCCCCCCTTCATACTCTGTTTTTAATATTTCTGAACGTAATAGTTATATTTTTCCACAGAGTAATGTACCGAACAAATTCGAGATCAAAGTGAGAAGAAACTCCATTTTAGAAGACTCCTACCGTATCATAAGTTCTGTTAGCAGATTAGATCTACTCAAGACTAAGTTATGGGTCGAATTCGAGTCGGAAGTTGGATTGGGTATGTAGCAAATTTCAGTTATAATACTTCTAATGTCTAAACTAAATCAAATAACATACCACAGTATAACTCGTACTTAAGATACGAGAATGGCGGCATCAATTGTTCTCTCTCACTCGCACACTCTACACAAGTTTAGTGTGTAGCTGAGAGGGAATGATTAACACTACCATTTACGATTCATTTCTTTTGGCACAATTTATGCAATACCATTACTTAGAAGGGCTATCGGTAAAATTCACGAAAATAACGAAAGCTATCACTTCAGAGCCTACAAGAATGGTCTTCTCAGTAACGCAATATGAAATAAATAATCCATCCATACTAATATTATAAATGCGAAAGTGTGTCTGTCTGTCTGCTATCTTTTCACGGCCCAACAGTTTAACCGATTCTGAGAAATTTGCTACAGGGTTAGCTTATATCCCGGGGACGGACATAGGATACTTTTTATCCCGGAAAATCAGAGTTCCCACGGGATCTTCAAAAACCTAAATCTACGCGAACGAAGTCGCGGGCATCCTCCAGTATAGGGTATAATTAGGATGTATGTCCATCAGACTACGGCGGTCTTGCGCGGGAGTGGTTCTTCCTGCTGTCCAAGGAGATGTTCAACCCGTACTACGGGCTGTTCGAGTACTCCGCGATGGACAACTACACGCTGCAGATCAACCCCAACAGTGGGGTGTGCAACGAGGAGCACCTCAACTACTTCAAGTTCATCGGCCGCGTGGCCGGCATGGCCGTGTACCATGGCAAGTTGCTCGACGGTAAGGATATATCTTTCTAGATCCTTCTTCTTCTTATTAACTCTTTCTCGTTAATCCTCGGCTTAGTAACACTCCTACTCCATGTTATAATGTTCGGTATGGCCGTGTCATGACAAGTTGTTCGACGGTAAGAGTAAATCTTTCTGGACTCTTCTTTTTTTTTAAATCCTTCTAGCGAGTCTCCGTAGTGACATCTAGTATCGTCAGAATCCTTAAATCGTCCTGAGTGACACTGGCTATAAAAATTTTGAAAAAATTTCAACATAGCGGCTGTATGTTGCCATTTTCAAATGTGATTTTTAAATTTTTAGTTCGTCTTTGCAGGACCGTCGCGTTTTTACTTCCACGCGTATACTTCTACACCTATTCTCTCTCCCTCCTTTTTATCCTCATTGTAAGAGGAGTAAAAATTGTGTTGTTTGTTTCAGCATTTTTCATCCGTCCATTCTACAAAATGATGTTGGGCAAATCCATTGAGCTACAGGACATGGAATCGGTGGACTTGGAGTACTACAACTCCTTGATGTGGATAAAGGTACCTCGGTCCTATGAAAACACCTAAAAAATTATAGAAGTGAATTTTTCTCATGTGATTTTTTTTTATAGACTATTGCTTGACTGCAATCAGACCTACTGGCAAGTGATGATGCAGCCTAAGATGGAACGCTCTTGCCTAGACCATGTCTATTCACTCTTGAGAATAAAAGAAAAAAAATTGAAATTCACCCTCAGAATGCTATAGTAAAACAGTTGTTTTGGTCAGATTCCATACATCCTAAAACTCATTTTAGATGGTTTTGAAGTGGTTTAAGGGCATGTAAAAATTTCATTGATATGATTGTCCAATACTTCTGTAATCGTTGAAATATTCTTCTTAGATGTACGATTTCAGAAAGGGGTCCACACTGCCAATTTTATCCCCAACCGCCTATACTGAGCTGTCAAACGCCGTAATTAAAAAAATATGGTCATGGAAACATATGAAACCTCCTTAATCTAAGTAAAGAACTATGTAGCTGTCATCAGCTTATATTGGTCGGACCTCTTGTGGCGGCCCTGATTTTGCCTGTGGATATCAACGTTTCTGTAACTTCACAGGAGAACGACCCATCAGAACTGTACCTGACGTTCGCAGTGGACGAGGAGCAGTTCGGCAAAACAATCCAGAGGGAGTTAAAGCCTGGAGGCGCCAATATATCCATAGACAACGAAAACAAAGACGAGTATATTAAGTGAGTAATGCTTTTTTTATATTTTTTCATACCTGGTGTTTTTTTTTATAGAGGGTTAAGTATCTTTCAAAATGTTATTGGATGGGAAAAAACTGTGTCAAAGTACCGATACCTTCTCATTCACTCCTCTTGCCCAAGGAGAAATTGTTCTGTAAGCAAGAAGGCCGCTTTTGCGTACAGAACAAAATATAGTTTCAAGTTATCTATGTTTCTTGCGTATTCTCTCTTGCTTGCAATAAAAAAAATTTTATTCTAAACTCTCAGTATAGACAAACCTTACCTTACCGTTAGATAGTTATCATTACAAAATTCTACATAAGCTAATTATCTTATGTTAGGTACCCATTCTGTGATTTGAGTGATGATCGAGTGGTAAAGTTGTAAAATTCAAAGTCATTCTTTTTCGTTTTTAGGTTAGTAATCCAATGGCGGTTCGTCAGTCGAGTCCAGGAGCAGATGTACGCGTTCCTCGAGGGTTTAGGAGGCTTGGTGCCTCTGCCCCTGCTGAAGATCTTCGACGAGAACGAGCTGGAACTGCTGCTGTGTGGTATTCAGCATATAGATGTGCGCGACTGGCGCGCCAACACGCTGTACAAAGGCGACTACCACGCTAACCACATTGTGGTGCAGTGGTTCTGGAGGGTGAGTGTGTTGAGCTTTCTAGAATAGTCGAAAGCAAAAATTCTTTTGGAGTCTGGGAAAAATTTCAATGATCTGGCAAATTGTTTTGACAATCTGGGAAGGTATTGCATGGAGGTTTTCAAGAGTCAGAGGCGATTTCAAAGGCCTGGGAGGGTTTTTCAAGGGTACGATGTTTTGAGGATCTAGAATCTAGATTATAATGTTGGTTACCTTAGCTCTTGCTCTAGTTCTAGTCATTACGGTCTTGGGAGAGCATCGTGGTCGTCAGTGCATTGTTGGGGCACGCTTAACTATAGTATGCGACAGATCGAGATGGCAATCTGGGTATGAGGCATGGGGACGCGCCGCACACCCGCACGTCACCCGCGCTATCCCGCGCGGGGGCTGTGTGGGCGTGCGGAGTTTCCCCACCCCGATTGCCATCTTGTCTTGTCGCGTACTATGTGTCCATTCCTCTCTAATGGCTACCTTCCTTGTGTAATTTACTAAGGCCTTACTTGTGTAATTTATTTTGCCCACAGGTGGTCCTATCATTCTCCAACGAAATGCGCTCAAGACTACTGCAGTTTGTGACGGGCACCTCACGCGTGCCCATGAACGGGTTCAAAGAACTGTACGGCTCGAACGGGCCACAACTCTTCACCATAGAGAAGTGGGGCTCGCCTGACAACTACCCACGCGCTCATACCTGGTAAGTGTTGCCTCGACTCGAGGATAATTTTTTTCGAGAGTGCGTGCGTGAGTGGGTGCGTGCGTGCGTGCGTGCGTGCGTGTGTGAGTGAGTGTATGTGTGTGTGTGTGTGTATGTGCGAGTGATTATTGTAATGAGACGCATGCCTCAAGTCGAGGCATGCATTGCGAGGCAGTTGTTAATGTATTTATCACGACTTGACTCGCCTCGGGCCTCAAGTTGAGACATGCTGCGAGACAGAATTTAATATTGCTTTTTTTGTCCCCAGCTTCAACCGCATCGACCTCCCGCCCTACGAAAGCTACCAGCAGCTGCGCGAGAAGTTGGTCAAGGCCATCGAGGGCTCGCAAGGCTTCGCGGGCGTCGACTGAGCCTCGGCCGGCGACCAGATACAAGCGTTCCTTAGGGCCTTATATTCCTTGTTATGACGGCGTATTCATTGATGATTGTGGTGATTGTGATGATTGTGGTATGATTGTGATGATGTAAGTTGTTTTTGTTTCAAACTGTATCATGAAAGAATGACATTCAAAATTTCTTATCAAAGATTCACGGTCGTCGACTGATCCTTGGCTAGAAAAAAGATACAAGCTTTCTATACATACTACTGCTACTAGTATACCATATATTATACTATATTTGGGCAAATAACTGATTGAGATTGGTCAATACCATCAAAGGTTCGCGGGCGTCGACTAGCTAGAGCACGGATACAACATTTTCTTAGAGCCATATTAAATACCTTGTTATGACGGCGTATTCATTGATAATGGGGATTGTAATCATTTATCAAATGATTATGATTATGATGATGGAAGTCGTTTTTGTTCCAAACTATAAAATTTAAGAATGACTTTCAAAAATTCTTGTCAAAGGTTCGCGGTCGTCGATTTAGCCTTGGCTAGAGCAAAGATACAAGCTTTCCTTAGAGCCTTATATTCCTTGTTATAACGACGTATTCGTTGATGATAATGATTGTGATGATTATGATATGATTGTGATGATGATAATTGCTATCGTTTCTTTAATAACAATCAAGGACAACTTCAACTTTAATAATAATAGATTTCACATACAAAACTAAAATAATTATTTAATTTTTTCTTAATTTTGTGATCAACAACTGTGCAACAAGTTCATCAAGGTGTTTAGATCATTACTTATTTACTGGGCATGTTTGTCATCAAATGGAAGCCTATTGTCAGCTCTTTACCCGTAGTGAGGTGACCGCGAACGCCGCGAAAAGTGATAATGAAGTAATTTTGCCTTCCATGGCAGCCTTTGATGGGGTGCCTCCACACATACCCAAGTAAATGTTCGACATACTTGGACGGTATAAAATCGATTCAATTAAGTTTTTATCATACTAACTGTGGTTTCACCAACAGCGAGTGACGTTGAAATGGGGAATAAATTGGGTATAGTGACAGTTTTTGTATGGAAAACCTGTCAAAATATCAAATTTACTCTCCGATAACACTTATTTTTACGTTGGTCAACTCGCCCCTAAATTGTTTAAACGCGAAAGTGTTAGCTTACTTGTAATCATTTCTAGATTAAATAGTTGAACCGATTTTGAAATTTTGCAAAGCGATAGCGATATATTTTGAAGATGGACAAAGGCGAATTATACTGCATGAAAATACAAGTATATTAGTCCCACAAGGTTTCAAGCAAATGAATTCGCAGAAAAAGTTTGTGAGGGTTATATTATTGTACCTACATAGAAATTGTTTTGATTTACGTTTCCCCTAGCATAACCGAAAGTAGCTTGTCCCTTTGTAAAATATAATAATGTATACCGCAAAACTGTTCCATCAATTTCATTAGTATTTCCCATAAAAAGATGCCGATAACGTGTGGAGGCATCCTCAAGAATTGTTTATCAAACAAAAATGTACGATATTCCATTATTTTAAGGTCCATATTTGTTTGTCCGGTGTGAAGTTAGGACGGGTCGATATATGCCTTACTCATTTATGTGATTGTGACTAATATTCTAATGTTCTTAGAGTTTTTAAAATGTGAGTTAAGAGGATTGCTATTTTAATATTGACAGGGCTCTCTCCGTCACTTACTCCATACAATCGTAGCCCCAATTTCATTTGAATATTAAGCAACCAAAGTCCATGAAATTTTGCAGACATATTCTAAAAACTAATATCTGTGCCTGTGGTGTTTTAGATTTTTCTAAAAATATGTAGTTTTAAAATTACAGGGGCTCAAAGATTTGTATGGTAAATTTTCAAGACCGCGTAACTTTGAAACCGAATATTTTAACGGAAATCTGGAAAACCACAGGCATAGATATTAGTTCCCGGAACGTTTTTGCTAAATTCCATTGAGTATGATTGGTTAGTATTCCAATGAGAGACGAACTACGTTTGTATGGAGCGAGTGACGGAGAGACCCCTCTTAAATAAATTGTATTGACTGCCTCCTAGTATTTTGTCCAAAATACTAGGGTATTATCTTATTTTTGAATGGCGCGAAAATATCTCGGTCAATCATAGCTCGCGGCCGTCTGCTATTAGTTGTTGCCTACGCGCCATGTTTTGTGCGTGCGAATTATGAGTGAGATAGCACGAGTCTCTGTTGTTCTTGTGTTTAAAATAAGGTCTGTATTTCATTGTTGTACATTCGGTTTTAGTCTGCGTTAGATAAACACAGAAATAATGTAACAGGTAAAATTAAGAATGGCAATCCTCTTAGTTCCCAACTTCAATATATTTTTAAAATTTTGCTTAAAATGCTTTTCATGGAAAGTTCGGCTTACATTCAGCCGCATTTAAAACTGTAATTCAATAGAAAAAATCAAAACCATAACCTGTTTTTGGTAAAGAAAAACACTTGCATGTGGTTTGATTTTGACGCTAATGTGTGTATAAATAGTTACATTATTAGCCTGTTAAAGTTTAGATCAATAAGAAGCAGACCTCAAACGGATTAAAAGTTTTGACAAGTTATATTTTGATTGTTAGTTTTTGTAGCTGAATGTAAGCAGGTCCTGTATTATTTTTTATAGAAATTATTCATTTGTATATAGATTAGGCTACGGTGTAGAAAATTGCTATTGTATAAAGGTTATAAGTTTGTGAGGGGTCGTCCATATAATGGAATGAGATTGGTCTGTCAAAGTTAAAGCAATAGTGTACGCCATGTATTTATTATTACCTTATTATATTAATTTACTTTAACTATTACGCCGACTCGGTTTGGATATAATATGTACCTAGTTATATAAAAAACAATTACTTAAATTGAATAGTTAGGTTAAATAAATAAATAAAATTTTAATACTTATAAACAGCGAAAATCCTAGATGTATAAGTTGCAACTTTATTTATCTATACAGATTATAAAATAACACTGATTGTTAAGAATTATCGAGATAATGTACTAATTTGTTACTAAGTATAAAATAATACATATATGTATATATTTATATTTACACGATTTTTTGCTAATTATTAAGCCGTAAAATAATCTGATAAAGACAATTCGTATTCACAGTTATATTTTAAATATATCATAATGTATTGATTGTTTAAATATCGCAATAAAAATGACGCAATAATAAAAAGCTTACATGCGAAGTGCTAAGAAAATTATACTTACATAACACAAATATTGATTTCTACAGTATTTTTCGGAAGAAATATGAATATTTTGCGACATGTAAACCAACCTTTATTGTTATGACGTTATGTCAAACCTAGTTCTTTTATGAAGAGGTGTTGAATTTGCCAATTTTTACACACTAAACTAAAACTAAACCAAAAATTGGCAGTAGACATTGTCGATCAAGGTGTAAACTTAAAGCTATGAAATAATAATGGTTTTCGGTTTGGATTTTCAAATTGTAGTATGAAAAAATAAAATTTTATAATTTGTAAATTAAAACCATTAACATAAGTTTAGTTTTACACCTATATGCACTCCGAGCAATATTAACAAGAATATCGGTGACGCGACCTTGAAGTTTTTACTCATTACAATATCGCCCAGTACGCCTAAAGAAGTTTACACTTCAAAAAATATTATGGACAATGGGGATGATGCCTAGGTCAAAAATAAATTATTTAGTTACTAAATAAAGCGTCTTCCAAAATTCGTAAAATCCACATTCAGTGGTAATTTTAAGTTTGCTTCCATTTTAACCATTCGATTTAACTAAAAAAGTATGACGTCACTGCTGCGTATTTCATACAAGCTCCCATACTAAGCGAGCGTTTTGGCGTTTGATAAAAAGTCGCTGATTTGACTAGTAGTCATTATTCCTATTCAAAAAACACCGGTCGCTGATAGTCGATATGGAGAATTTTTATTGATGAAAAAAATAGATGATCAAGCCAAATCTTAGGCCGCGATTACACCTTTAAGTTTTACTCACGTGTAAGTAGCTTGCGTAATTAATTTACATCTGATTTACTAATGAAAATGTACATAAAACAAAAGAGTGTTTACTGTTTACATTAGTAAATTGGTCGTAAGTTAATCACTAAGCCACATATTATGTGAGTAAAATTTACAGATGTAATTATTTTATCAGTTTATTGTATTAGTTTAGTTTTAGTTTAGTGTACAATTGAGAGCCTAGTGTAACTTTCAAGTTAAAATGTGACACCAGCACCAAAGTTTTGATTGTACAATATTGGCAATTGATGGCATTCTTGCTGCAATTGCACATTTTAGCCAATAGAGATAGTGTGGCTGTGCAGTGGCTAGTTCTGTTATACACAATCTCTAAACTAAACTGAAATGACAGGTCTAAATATATTGCTATCACTATCATTATGCTTGGTGCGGAAAAGGATAGCACTGTTTAGTTTAGAGATTGTATGCTACAGCATTAGCGGCTGTGTCAGACACTACAGTTATTGTGATTGGTTGGTGACTCCAAATGGTTAACGCCTACTGAGATTTTTGTCTCTGTCATTTGTATAAGATTACAACAGAACAAATAGAGATTGGCAGAGAGAGCCTGATACTAAATTATTTCCATGGTTATAGTTATTTACGTTACTTAACTTGAAAAGTTGTACTAGGGCTTCGGGATAGGGTGCCATTTTACAAAATTTCAGTTTTCGAGTAAAACAATGTTGGGTGTCGTCGAGATGTTGACTTTATTTTTATTACGACTGTAATGTACTGTACTGTATTGTATTGTGCTGTACGAGCAAGTGTAAATAGTTTATTCCAAATGGAGGATTAATGCAAATAAAATATCGATTATATCGTTTTTTGTTTTTTTTTTTATTATTTTTATTTATACTACCTATCACCTATCGGATAACAAACAAAATGTAATTTGAGGACCTCGGCGGTACGGCTTTGCCAGTAGGGTGGTAACTAGCCATGGCCGAAGCCCACCAGACAACTATTTTATCTGAACTATTTTCGGTCTTCAGTTTATGTGTTTTGGCTATCATCAGTCAAAATAACATTTTGGGCTGTAAAATTGTGAACCAATGACGACTATAAAATGCAGTTATGCAGTTTCTCAAATTAATTTACAACTTTGTTGCTATATTGAGTACCTATAGCAACAAAGTTGTAAATTTGTGTATCCGACATACTTGAAGTCATTTAGGTAATTAAATATTACTATGCAAACTTGACCGATATTATGTTTATTAAATGGTCTAACGTAATACCACAGAATAAACAAATATGGTAATTATATAAAGACTTGGACACAGCTCGATGGCACCGTGATCCATACTAATATTATAAATGCGAAAGTGTGTCTGTCTGTCTGCTACGTTTTCGCAGCCCAACCGCTGAACCGATTTTAATGATATTTGGTACAAACTTGGGGTACATCCCGGGGAAGGACATGGGTTACTTTTTATCCCGAAAAATCGAAAATTTCCTAGAGGATTTAAAAAAATACGAAATCGTGGGGATCCTCTAGTCTAACATAAGTTCTAAATATTTTGAGAAATGTAGTGGTGATAGCCTAGTGGTTAAGTCATCGGCCTTCTATTCGGAGGTCGGGGGTTCGATCCCGGGCACGTACCTCTATTTTTCGGAGTTATGTGCGGAGTTAGTAAATATCACTTTGCTTTAAAGGTGCCTGTAGGAAAATATTGTGAGATAATCCTCTAATTTTTTTAACGTGTGAAGTCCGCCAATCCGCACTAGGCCAACGTGGTAAATTGGCACCTAAACTCTTTTCATCCTGAGAGCAGACCCGTGCTCAGTAGTGGGTCGGCGATGGATTGATCGTGATGGTGATGCTGAAATGATCAAAAATCATAAAATTTTGATTCATTTGAAGAGCCGCGTTGCTGCAGTCGCGCCATTTGTCGTCACCCTCGCCTGTGTGACGTGTACGTGCGCTTTAAGTGTGACGTCCATGACCGTGTTTCTTCAGTGTAACATGGGCCATAATATAACAGTCCCTTGTATTACACAAATCGTCCACGCATACGCGCGCGTTCAGTATGACGTACTACCACACGCTTGTCGCTGCGCTTTATGTATGACCAAGTCTTAAGTGTTGCAAGTCGTAAGCCTTAAGAAGGCCACTCTAACCCCCAACGCAGGCGCTTTAGGCTTTCATAATATTTTTTATCGAAGCATGCGCATCGACGCAGTCGACCGCGACCTGCGTGTGCGCACTTATCTAACAAGCGATATTATAACACCCCCGTGAAGCAAAGATTTGGATAATTCTACTAATTAACCTTTAATAATAATAAATTGGGTATTTATTTTTAATTGTTAAATTGATTGTTGTAAAAAAACCGCTTAGTTATTAATTTTATGATAATTGAAGCATGTTAGCAGTAATATTTTTAAATATTAAATGAAGTTAATTTAATCAATGCAAAATAAAATATTTTTTAATACCGCAGTTATTTATTATTATTATTTATTTGTTATTATTATTTGTTATATTTAGTTATTTGTTATTATTATTATTTTTATACCGCAGTTATTTATAGTTAGTTATTTTTTTGCAGTTACCGTTTATCTTAGTAAAAATTTAAATAACTAGGTGTCTATGAATGATTTATGACTAACTATTACCTGTAGAATAGAATAGATTTTAGTTCAAAAAACTATTACAGGTGCTTTTTGTCAATCCTCGAAAAAAAATCCAGTTTCTGAATCCCGTATTAACTATACCTTTGTAGAAAATTATTTTTTAAAAAAAAAATTTTTTTTAATGTCCTATCAGAACACAGTTTGTCCAGATTTCTAAGAATATGAGTTACTAGGTAACTTTGCAACAAGTATAGAGTTTTGCTACCTAAACAGAAGTGAAAAAGAGTGTTTGAATAGTAACAATGCAGGGTCATATAAAACTGTTTATATTGTTGTGTGTGACCACGTGGGGCGGATGCTACGGAAGCCATTTTAACGGTAAGTAACTTTAGCTTATTTTTGTAGTGATCATCACCAAAATCGGTCGAGCTAAAACATCGCCTGCATTACGAGTAAGAGTGCGCTCCATGGTCGTTGAAATCGAGTGAGCGAATGCTGTACAAATCAAAGCTCCGCCTCGTAGACAGACAGACACACATAAAGTCTAAAGCTTTAGTATAATATAACTAACTTAAAATACAAAAGATCACAGTTCAATATGTAGGCTGTACAAGTTATCGCTAATAGTCGACCAAGTTCTAAAATGTATCTACTTAGCAACACTAGCTTCTCTTTTCAACAAAGGTTGCCTGGTAGAGATTGCTCTAAGCAATAAAGCCGCCTTTGCACACAATTGTTTTTCTGTTTTCTTCCTTCTGTGTTGTTCCTTTACATGTTTTTGTGTGCAATAAAGACTTCTATCTATCTATCTATCTACTTAGGTATTTTTAGGGCTTAGTCCGCACTGTAAAAAAAAATCGCAGTACGTACTACGTAGATAGGTAGGTTTTATCGCACCTAATACTTTAAAATAGCGAACTTGATTAAAAATTCGTGTACGGAAAAAATTGGTTTCATTTTACCGAAATCGAAAAAATTGTATCTATACATATAATAAAATTGTAGAAAAGTGGTGTCTGTACAATGGAAATATATAAAAAAAAGTAGCAGGGGCTGTTATTATATCGATGACGAACCCGAAATTGTAATTAATTTTTTTTTGTCTGTTTGTCTGTGTGTTTGTGCACGCTAATATCAGAAACGGCTTATTCGATTTAGATATTGTTTAACGTACAGAGTACATACTACACGCCTCGCGCCTGAGCGTCCGTGGCTATATGAAGCGAGCTGATTCCACGCGAACGAAGTCGCGGGCACAGCTAGTTAGAAATAAGTAGCTAGGTATCTAGTACCTATCTACATTCGGTTAGTACTTAATCATAAACATATTTACAGCATTTCATTTTCAATTTACAGAATTTTTTTTGTCAGTAGATTTAAAAGTAGGCTCAAGTTTAATTAGAACCCGTGATCTTTTAAGGTCACCACGACAATTTGATTAATATTTTGACCCACTTTAAAATCTTAATGAGTTTGACCTAGGCTTTCGTAAGCCTATGAGCAAATGAAGCCTTTTCGCCGAATTCCCCCTTAATTCTGTCAGTCTTAAGAGTTAAGAGAGGAGGAAATAAGGAATGTAACCCTTCCGGCAACAGTTTCCCTTCCACTTTTAATATGGGCACCTTCACGTCAAGTGTGAATATGCAACTTCTAGGCAAGCGCGCTCAATCTAAGGCTGCATCATCACTTACTAGCTGCAGTTCTGATTGCAGCCAAGCGCTAGTTAAATTAAGAAAAAACGAGTTTGCAGATTTATAATTTACTAGCTGATGCCTGCGACTTCGTTCGCGTGGATGTAGGTTTTTTAAAATTCCCGTGGGAACTCTTTGAATTTCCGGGATAAAAAGTAGCCTATGTGCTAATCCAGGGTATAATCTATCTCCATTCTAAATTTCTGCCCAATCCGTCCAGTAGTTTTTGCGTGAAGGAGTAACAAACACACACACACACACACACACACATACAAACTTTCTCCTTTATAATATTAGTGTGATTTCGTGTATGAGAGTTTAGGTATACATAATTATATAATTTTTAGGGTTCCATACCTCTAAAGGAAAAAAGGAACTCTTATAGGATCACTTTGATGTCTGTCTGTCTGTCGTGTCTGTCAATTCGGGAGCACAAAAACCTATGGGCTTCCTATACGATAGGTACTTTCCGTTAACTTTATAATACGCCTTATTTACAACCTTTAATGGGAAGCTGGAAGAAATCTCTGTTTAGCATTTTAAATGTAACTTAATTTATTATTACTTTGTCACTGCGATTTTGGTACATGAAAAATAAAAATAAACAAAGAATCACATATCTGTTTTTTTTTATTAAAAATTAGTATTCACTACCAAATAAAAATAGATTAGTTTACTAAATCACATCAAGATGGCACTGTCCATTATTAACTTGCAGTGTTACACCTATTGGTGCGATAAATTTTTATTATATTGGTTTGATGGTACGAAGCCCTTCTTGTGCAATTACGACTCGCACTTGACCGATGTTTTGCACGTTATATCTTTGACCCCTGGCCCCACAACTTTAATTCAGAGTATTTTATGTAACACCACAACTCGTTAATATTTTCACAGGATCATAAAAAATCCTTTCAAGTTATAAATATATTTATGAGTTCATAAAAATGTTATTTTTAGGCACCTAGTTAAAAAAACTAAGTACAGTTTTTAAAACTACCTTTAACAGCATTATAAAATACACGATTGGATATAAAACGTACCTACTTAGTTACAACCTACTTAATTATTATTATTTACCAAAAAATAATATATTATTTTAATAACATTATGGGAACACCTGTTTTGCATTTTGTTAGGGTCCCAGTTTGTAAATAAGGGGTAAACCCTCGAATTGATTCGATTCTGAAAATTCTTTCACTGATAGATAGGCTGTATGCTAAAGTGTGTGGGTGAAGCGCTGCAGTCGCACGTTTTTAGGGTTCCGTACCTCAAAAGGAAAAACGGAACCCTTATAGGATCACTTTGTTGTCTGTCTGTCTGTCCGTCCGTCCGTCCGTTCGTCCGTCGTGTCTGTTAAGAAAACCTATAGGGTAGGTACTTCCCATTCACCTAGAATCATGAAAGGCAGGTAGGTAGCTCTTATAGCACAAGTACAGGAATGAATCTGAAAACCACGAATTCGTAGTCACATCATTAAAAAAAATATGTTTCAATTTTCAAAGTAAGATAACTATTCCAAGTGGGATATCTTAAGAAAGGACTTTACTTGCACATTCTAAAACAGATTTTTATTTATTTTTACGCATTATAGTTTTTGCTTTATCGTGCAAAATGTCGAATAAATACCCGAGTACGGAACCCTCGGTGCGCGAGTCTGACTCGCACTTGGCCGGTTATTTTAATTACGCTGCAGCCTCGCTTCGGCAAATTTGAAGCTGTCCTAAAGGTTGTTTCTCTGAAGAGACTAAAGTTCGAAAGCTTAAGGTTGTATAACTAGGAACTAATTACGGAAGGGCTTATCAGCTATCATATTGTTTTTAAAATACTTAATCAGGCTCGGTAAAGGGCTACTTAAGATTAGACATGCTATAAGGAAATACAAAGGGTCATTGACAACCACCTACGAGCTTTTTAATCTTACATGAATATTTAATATATAACTTTAACTTAATTTAATACCTTTTATCTAAGCAATAAAAGACACTTATGTATCAAAATTGATTGATTGAAATGTAAGCCGTAAATAAGTTCAAATTCCAAATACAAAATTTTAATAAGTATCCACCCACCGACCTACCTTGAATTGGTATACTTAAATATCTACTGCACTGCACCCCCGACAAGTGAAGGTTACAAGTAACTAGAAAAGAGCTGATAACTTTCTAACAGCTGAACCGATTTTCTTGGATTATAAATACATAGCTTAGGTAGAACACTTTCGATCAAGCCACCTTTCAAACAAAAAAAAACTAAATTAAAATCGGTTCATTAGTTTAGGAGCTACGATGCCACAGACAGATACACAGATACAAAGATACATACGTTAAACATATAACACCCCTCTTTTCGGTCGGGGGTTAAAAATGGAAATGAAAGATTTTTATATATGAACTAGCTTGTGTCTAAGACTTCGTCCGCGTGGACTAAACAAATTTCAAACCCCTATTATACCCCCTTAGGGGTTGAATTTTCAAAAACACTTTCTTACAACCTTTTCTTAGGGTACAAGGTACAAGCTATACATATAGCTACTATTAGTTTCTGTATATCTACCACTGGTTCTTATTTGAAAATCCTTCATGTGGAAGTCCTTCTTACCGAGAAGAACCAGCAAGAAACTTGGCGGTTCCTCTTTCAAATATTCAATCTTCAAATGTGAAATTAGTGTGGATGCTTGGATGTTTGTTACTCAATCACACAAAACGGCTGAACGGATTTGGATGAAATTTGGAATGGAGATAGATTATACCCTGGATTAACACATAGGCTACTTTTCATCTCGGAAAATCAAAGAGTTCCCGCGGGATTTTGAAAAATGTAAATCCACGCGGACGAAGGCATCAGCTAGTATTCAATATTGGGTAGATATGCCATGTTTATGAAAAGGTATTACTTAGGCACAAGGTAGGTACAGCTAGGTGAGTGCATGGTGCAGTCTCGCGCATTGCTGGAGCAAGCCACGAATCGAGTCCATGCTCTTTTATCATTTGGGTACGATAATCTTCCATCGTGTAGTAGGTATGCTTTTTTCAGGAAAATACTTTTAACATCTAAATTGCTCGACTGAGTCTTTATTTGTGACTAGCTGATGCCCGCAGCTTCGCCCGCGTGGATTGGTCAGATCCCCTGCAGCATCAGGATTGAGGAGTTGGAATCCAAATTTTGTATGAAACAATGTCGCAAAGTTCCTCTATCGAATAAAAAAGAAATGACGCAAATCGGTTCAGAAATTTCGGAGATTTCGGTGTACATAGGTAGAAAAACACAACTCCCTTCTTGAAAGTCGGTTAAAAAAGTAGCCTATGTTACACCCTGGTCAATCCTCTACTTGTATGTGAAAATCCCGTTAAAATCGGTTCAGCCGTTCCGAAGATTAGTCTTTTCAAACAGTCAGACAGACAGACAGACAGACAGACAAAAATTTTAAAAATGTGTGATTCAGTTATGGTATCGTTCAAATAACCATATGACCTTAATATGTGGTAGTTATTTCGAAATTACAGACAGACACTCCAATTTTATTTATTAGTATATAGTAGTATAGAAAAAGCCGAGATAGCCAGTGGGTAAAACGCCGCATCGTCGGTCTCTGACTCGCACAGTGTAACTTTCCGGAATCATCATGTGCATTCACAGAAATTCAAATAATACTAGCAATCAATGAATATCACTTGCTGTAACGGTGAAGGAAAACTTCGTTAGGAAACCTGTATGCCTGAATGTTCTCCATAATGTTTCCTAAGGTGTGTTAATTCTGTTCTTTGAATTCTTACTAGGCTGACGTAGTCGACGAACTCTCGTAGCTTTAGTTTTAAGTTACGTTATTTATGTATTTTATCAACACTATTTCGACTAACAAAAGGAGTACAATTGTACCTACTTTGAATAAATGATTTTGACTTGACTTGATTTTGACTAGTGGATTATATCCTTACGTTCTTCTCGTTCTGAGAAAAATCTGTGGTTTGTCCGAGGGCCGCTGATATACAGGATGTTTGGTAATTAGTATTTAATGACGACACGTACCCATGCTACTTTGATCTGATAACCACAATGCTGAAGTATAATGGCGAAATAAAATTATAAAAATTTCCATACAAAATATAAAAAAAATTATGTCAAAGTTTTCATGACCCAACCGTGCCCTAACTCACTGAGATCCTTAGCCATCTTTAGATAGGCCGAGGCCAACGATCTCAGTGAGATAGGGCATATTAGGGCCATAAAAACGTGGTCATAAAAAAAAATTAAAATTTTGTATGGAAATTTTTATAATTTTATTTCGACATTTTACTTCTGCATTGTATTTATCAGATCAAGTAGCATGGGTACGTGTCGTCTTTATATACTAATTACCAAACACCCTGTATATCATTATTGGTATGAATAGTGTATCGTGCGTCTTTATCTGGCAAGGCGAGCATTCTTATTGCGTAACTTACTGTACTCTTTAGGCAGGTACATGACTGCCCTTGGCAATTTAATAAAAGACGATTTATATTGACTTAAAACGCAAAATTAGTAGGTCGAGCGTTGTTGAGTTGACCACCAGTTTACATAGCTATGTGTAACGCAGCGGCCTGGAATTTATTATCAAACTAGGTGCTGCCCGCGATTTCATCCGCGTGGATTTGGTTTTTTTTAAATCCCGTTAGAACTCTTTGATTTAACGGGATAAAAAGTTGCCTGTGTTAATTTCCGGGGCGCAAGCCGCAAGCTAAATCTCTGTACGCATCAAATCCAGTGAAAAGCTAGCAGACAGACAGACAGACAGACAGATAGACCGACACACTTTCGTATTTATAATATTAAGTATGTAAGTAAGGACTAGATGAACCTGTGACTTTGTCCTGCGGGTTAAGATTTTTGAAATTCTGTGGGAACTCTTTGATTTCTCGGAATAAAAAGTAGCCTATATCCCTGTCCAGGTCTTTAATTTTCTAAATAAGTAGGAAATAAGTATGTACTATATATTATATATACACAGGGTGGTCAAAAAGTCGTGGATCAAACGCAATAGGGAGATAGAGGAGGTCATTTCCAGCAAAAAAAAATTCTACAGCATGGCCATTTTTAAATTGCCCTAAGAGTTATGATTGGGTTTTTTAACAAAATACCTAATTCTCTTACAATTAGACTAATTAAAAAAAAATGAGATAAAAAACAATAAAACAAACGATGTTGTGTCATTACTAGATAATGTATCAGCACTACAAACCTTCTATTGAGGCTCTGGCTACCAAATTACAGGAGCAATTAATTTTTTTCCAAAACTTTTAAAGCGTTACCAAAAATTAAATGTCACTTTAAAAGCGCACTATGAAAAAAAAATGTACTACGGAAAAGTGACCCTGTATTAGAAAAACTTGCTGATTTAATGCCAATTCAAATGAGGTATAACACATTACTCTTTGTTTCGTAATACTGGTATTATAATCGTTTTTTCATATCAAGGTGCAAATTTCAGTAGATTAGTTTACTTCAAAATAATTTTGAAGATTATCACGCTGCTAGTTAAACTGCTAGTTTTTTGTACGTTGGAATGCTAGAAACATCACTGTGCTTGTCACACTTAAAATTTGTGAAAAGAACAGAAACTCTTCACTACCACCACGTGCCAGAACTACCCAGAACGCCCGTCTTGCAAGTAGTTCATCTTTTCTAGGAAACAAAAGGATAAAAAAAACTATGCCTCTCGTTCACACTAATCATCCTTTCTATTTGCATTGTTGGAATAAAGAAGGATGTGAAAGAGAGGCATAGTTTTTTATCCTTTTTATCCTAGGAAACCGTGAACGTTAGCAGTTGGCAACCGTGTGTCGATATCGAATCTACCTACTTGTATGAAACTTTTTTGCTCAAAGTTTCGGATACAAACCAATAAGATGTGGAATGTCCTTCCACATGTTAGCAGTTCGCGTAACCGTGTTTTGTACTTATTTAACTCATAACTTAAATACCTTCAAGGTAAAAGTGTGTTTGCAGTCAAGTGCATGCCTAAATAATTATAGTTAAAAAAAAACGCGCTCTAACCTAGACCTCATTTTTGCTTTTTACTAGGCATTAGCTTATTCCCGCGACTTCGTCTGCGTGAAATTCACTAACAAACTCCTAGAGTTGAATTTTCAAAGAGCCTTTTTTAGCGGATGTCTACGTCATAATAGCTATCTGCATGCCAAATTTCAGCCCGATCCGTCCAATAGTTTGAGCTGCGCGTAGATAAATCAATCAGTCAGCTTTACCTTTTAAATATTCAGATAATTAACGTCAATTGCGAGCCTATCTCATCCGGGATAAAAAGTAGCCTATGTGCTAATCCAGGATATTATCTATCTCCATTCCAAATTTCAGCCAAATCCGTCTAGTGGTTTTTGCGTGAAAGAGTTACAAACAAACACACACACACACACACACACACATACACACAAACTTTCCCCTTTATAATATTAGTGTGAAGTGTGATGCGAAAGTGTGTCTGTCTGTCTGTCTGCTACCTTTTCACGGCCCAACAGTTTAACCAATTTTGATGAAATTTGGTTTCTTTTTAATTCACTATAGGTAAGCGCTTGACCACAATCACACCTGATGGAAAGTGATGATGTGGTCTAAGATGGGACGCGTTTACCTAGAAGGTACTCTTGTTTTAAAGATACCCGGATTGTAATTGGTAGGAAACACTGATCGCGGAAGAGTATTCCAAACCTTAGCCATGCGTATGAGGAATGAAGAATGTATGATTTTTTGACTGATGTCATGACTTTTTATCTCGGAAATCAAATAGTTCCTATAGGATCTTTAAAAACCGAAATCCATGCGGACGAAGTCGCGGGCATCCCCTAGTTTTCTAATATGTAATTTAAAAAAAATGTTTTAGCATCAGCCTTTGCCGAAGCTCCTCCCCTGTACGCCCTGGACGAGTGGGCGCAGTGCCAGCGCCCGGCAGACGTCTACTGCATCGTGCACGCAGCTTTGACGTCCGCCACTCCTAACCACTTGCTGGACTTACTGCGGGTAAGCTTATCTATACTAATAAATAAAATTGGAGTGTCGAATTATTTGAAGTGTAATTTCGAAATAACTACCGCATATTAAGGTCATATGGTTATTTGAACGATACTATAACTGAATCACACGTTTTTAAAATTTTTGTCTGTCTGTCTGTCTGTCTGTCTGTCTGTCTGTCTGTCTGTTTGAAAAGACTAATCTTGGGAACGGCTGAACCGATTTTGACGGGATTTTCACAGACAATTAGAGAATTGACCAGGGAGTAACATAGGCTACTTTTTTAACCGACTTTCAAAAAGGGAGTTGTGTTTTTCTACCTATGTACACCGAAATCTCCGAGATTTCTGAACCGATTTGCGTCATTTCTTTTTTAATCGATATAGGAACTTTGCGACATTGTTTCATAAAAAATTTGGAGTCCAACTCCTCAATCCTGATGCTGCAGGGGATCTGACCAATCCACGTGGGCGAAGCTGCGGGCATCAGCTAGTTGACAAATAAGTATGACTATAAAGTATAATTAAATCTTATTTATATTGTAGATAACGGGTACATACCACGAGTAGTTTCGTGTTTTAACTGCCGATATTTCGACTCAGTTGCATATTAAAAACCGGTTAAGTGCGAGTGTGACTTGCACTGCGCACATGAAGGGTTCCGCGCCATTGTATCAAAAATATCAAACGAGTATAATAAAAACTTCCAAGTTAATGGCAGATGTAAAGACAGATTCACGGGTTTCGCTATTCTAGGGTACCTAGTAGGTACCCTAGAATAGCGAAATTTTTTTGTCTGTCAAGAAAAGGAAAATAGGGTAGGGTTTCCTTTTCTTGACAGACATAACAGACAGACAGATAGACAACGAAGTGATAGTAATTATGGGTTCCTTTTATACCTATTGTGGATTTATAAGTATAGATAACGGGTACATACCACGATTAATTTGGAGTTTTTAACTATCGATATTTCGACTCAGTTGCATGAGTCGTGGTCACGACGGGACTGCAGTGCTACGAGGGATAAAGTTCGAGCTGTCATGGACAGTACCGACCTAACTGCTTTCTTGTTCTTTTCGCTAGAACTTCACGAGCTGTCCGGCAAGATACACTCACAACGTCACTATTACCTTTGGATGTCGTACGATGCTGTCCTGGTTTACATAATTCTACCACTGGATTCTTATACTAGCAGAGTGAATTAGAGTGAGGGAACTCTCGGGTTGATCCTGATTCGACGATATTAGGCTATGGTGACGTAAAATCAAAGAAAAAGGGAAGGTCTATACCTTTGGTGGAATTTAGGGCTACTTACATAGTCAAACGTATTAGAACATTAATTGAAGCTTGATAGGGTCTGTCGTGAACTGTGGTATTAGTAGATACATATTAAATAATTTTGTGTACCTACTTATTTACTAATTTCATCCATATTTTGATATGAGAGTTGATACATAGAGCAAAAAGGCGAGTGAGAATTCAAAACTTATGTATTATATTATTTTGGACCTAAAAGTTCAATGTTAATACGTAAACGCCGCAACCCTTTCTATTCACGTGCGGAACCTGTTCGCACTTGGCGCGAGCGGGTGACCTTGACCTAGTAACCGGTCGGTTCATGCACCTCGCCGCGTCACTGGGCATCAGCCTATACGCCGGATCTAATGACATTCCTAAGATGATTGCCAAACTATGTAAGATTAGGTAAATCCGATCAAATTATAATATCTCACGTGGAACCAAAAGCTTAATTTGCTAATAATCCGATAAAGTTTTCGGCGTATTACAGCAAGTTAAGCTTTTGGTTCTTTGTAAGTAGGTATATCATGGACTTCCGTAAAGTAGTAACGCCTGGTTCTTTACAATTAATGACTTGCCTGCAACGAGGAATAGCAAAACTCCAACCACAGTATCTACAAATTGTGCTCCAACGGTGCATGAGTTATTCTTTATTCCCTTACTCTCGGTCGCTTCATGCACCTTGGCGCGTCACGATCTACACCAAATACCAAAATTTTAAGCTAGAGACCTGTGACCGGCGGACAGAAAGACTGACAGACGGATAGTCAGACAGACAGCCGACTGAGGTTAATAGGGCTCTGATCGCCCTTGAATTTCAGTCACCGCAGAATCTCAACGAAGATTAGCCAACTGCACAGAAAATATTACCTATTCTATACTAACTCATGCCCACGACTCCGTATCCTTATAAATCCAAAATAAAACTAGCCTCCATGCAAAAAATCACGTCGATTCGATGCTGCGTGTGGCGTGATTGCGGAATTAGCTGACTTCACACACCTTTGAAAATGTTATAGAGAACTGTCAAGCATGCAGGTTTCCTCACGATGCAGAATTCCTTCATTGCACCGTTAAAGCAAGTGATATATTTAATTGCTTAAAATACACATCACCAAAATTTTACTTTACTTTGTGCATCATCCCGCGCTCTGGTCACTGAACCCGTACACCAAAGGTTACCTGTAAGAGATTGCTATAGCAATAAGGCCGCCTTTGCACCATCTAGTATATAGTTTCTTCTAATGCTTTCTGCAAACATGTTTGTGTGTGCCATACCTAAAGTTTTCTAATAAATAAATTAGGTTAGAATTAGGGGTGCGGGCATCATGCATGGGATCGGACTCCTGATGTTCTAGCGCAATAAATAAATATTGTGTGCTAATTTTCCAGGAATACTCAGCCGATACGCAGAAGCACTTCAATCGGACTCTGGTGCATCGCGGGGTTTGCGTGTCGCGCTGCGGCGGAGAGGGTCCGGAGACCTGGCATGATGCTGCGCAGCTCTGCGTCAACCAGAGCCTCGCCAGATATGACCTGGAGGTAATATAAACATACACTAGGTACTTTAAGTCTAAGATTTATTGTGGAATTTTAATTGGAAGATATGCTAAAATACATAATTAACATAAACATAATATTTATTATATCACTAATTACGATGTCCGCTTCGAAACCAGAGCGAGGATAAACGGAAAAATGAGCCAAGGCAGTCTAGGCACAGTCTGCCTTGACTTTCAAGCAACACTCCCTCCCTCCTTGAAATGCACAGTTCTATGAAGAAAGTGATGTGCCTTTCTGAAGTACCCTTGAATTGAATTGTTGTCTCATGCGCAAGAGACGTCTTAGGACGCCCAATTAATGGTAAGCCATGCTGGGCTGCGCTGTCCTCGACTTAAGACTACAATGAAGATACAAGCAAACCCTGCTGCGCTGCATAGCTCAATGTTGATTGGTCACCCCAAATGTAGCAACTAGCTTGTACTGCATGATAGTGGCATAGGTACATTCTGTGAAAATTTCAACTGTCTACCTATTACGGTTCACGAGATATAGTCCGCTGACAGACGGACCGACGGAGTCCGATTGACGGATGGGCAGCGGAAGCTTAGTGATAGAGTCCCGTTGGGGACCAGTCAAGATATTGCACCCATATTGCGTCCTTTTCACTTCTATACAGTTGTGCAAGAGAGAGCGCACTATGTTAGCTCGACTCTCTGAACAAAATATAGGCAGGGACCTTACGAGCCGTCTCAGTACTCTAATACGGCATACTATATTATGTACACTTTACTTTCTTTCCAGGCTCAAGTATTGTCAGTGCGGTGGTGCAACAAACCGGTCCCTAAGTTGAGCACTTCAGCGTTTGTGTTCAACATCGTGATCCTGATCCTATTGGCGGTAACTTCCTTGGCAACTGGCCTTCATGTCTTTGGCAGATTCTGCGGGAAATTTCAAGGTGAAAAAATTAAGTGAAAGAATCCGTCATTTTTTTTAAGTTAGGCTTGCGCTATGACAATCATGTCTTAATTATTAGGCAATGATTAGGTCTCGGAAACAATAGATCCCGGAAAAGCGTTTCACCCTTCCGCCCTCTTCAGGCACCTTTACAGCAGTCCGTGCGGGCAGCCTTAACTGAGACCGTTGAGAGCTGAGTCCTTGTCAAAAAGGACCCCGGATGAGTTCGAAACTAGTCGGGCTTACGTCGACTAAATACATGAGTAGGACCGGAATAATCTATACTTATCAAATCACTTCACTAAGTACGTTGCGTTAGTTTAAACGCGAAAATAGGATATTTTTCACTCCGGTATACATCAAAAATGTCTTTGAAAAGAACACGAACTCTCTAGATATAGGTACCTAGCCCCATAATATAATACTTATCAACTTTCTTTTTTGTTTTTTTATACTTTGTTATTTCAAACATGTATTTACAGGTAACATGTATCTCCTAGCATTTTCCATCAAGAAGAACTGGCAAATATTAACGCACATCAGGTCAACGCCCAAAGCAGAAGATCGCACGAGTGATCTGAGCAGCTTGGAAGGCATTAGGTAACTTAGTAGCATTGTATCGATTTATGTAACAAAAATAAAAACAAAAAAATAAATGTCCATTTATTAGGGTTCCGCACCTCAAAAACAAAAAAAAGGAACGCGAAGCGATTGCGATTCGCAAACATCAGAATTTCAATCGTGAGCTTTAAGCTAACGAATATGTGGAGTCCAGTGATAGAATTATGCAAACCAGGACAGGATTGCACGAGTTTAAGAAATTAATTCACTAGAATTAATCTAGATTTAGATACTAATCGACTAATTTGTGAGATAGTCGATACTAGAATTAATTTCTTAAAATGGACCCTTTCAAGTAAAATTTGCCATTGTCGCAATTAAAATACCATAAGCCTATGTTTTCGTATTAGTTTACAAATTGCGAAAAACCAAATTGAATTTGAATTTCGCGGGCAGGCCCGTCTCATGCCCCTTAATAGTGACGTTGTGAGTGTATTTTGCTGGTTTATTTCGTGAAGTTCCAGCGAAAAGAACAAGAAAGCGGGTAGATCGGTACTGCCCATGACAACTCGAACTTATGCAACTGAGTCGAAATATCGATAGTTAAAAACACCAAATTAATCGTGGTATGTACCTACTCGTTATCTACAGTATAAAAGGAAACCATATACTATCAATTCGATGTCTGTCTGTCTGTCTGTTGTGTCTGTCAATAAAAGGAAAATAGGGTACCTACTTCCCGTTGGCCTAGAATCATGAAATTTAACAAGTAGCGAAAACCGTGAATCTGTCTTTACTCTGTCATTAACTTTCTAGTTTTTGTTATACTGGTTTGATATTTCTTGTACGATGGTGCGGAACCCTCCGTGTGCGAGGTCGACTCGCACTTAACGGGTTTTTAATACGGACGTAAATAACGTTCGCACTACTTTCGTCCGAAACGTCCGATGTGCGCAATTCAATATTTTCTTCTCAATTTCTAACTTGTTTCAGGTTCTTAGGAACCCTGGGTGTCATCTCCACTCACGTCACCATTGTGTACGTTTACTCATTCATCGATAATCCTGAATTCATTGAAAATGTGAGTATTTTTGGCTTTAGAATAAATTCGCAAAAAAAAGAAAAAGCTAAGAAAATCAGTTTTTACAAAGAATCAAAGACTTAATTTGCTATAAACCTCAAAAAAATCTTGTATGGTAAAACATGCAGCATGAGACATGCACCTCCCGCCCTCCCACTGCTAAGTATGCAGGAAAAGCCAGCCACCAAGCAAGCCCAAGCACCACCACGTAAATCCACCAGAACACTCTCGACGCACGTTTCGCTCCGACACCGGAGCATCCTCAGGAGATGTAGACCCTGCAAGTCGGCGTGACTTGCTTCTACGCAATGTTTAAAATCAGTTTTAATCACTGAGTAGAATTCTTTTTTCCTTCTTTCCTTCTTTCTGAGAGGAGACCTGTGCTGAGTAGTGAGCTGGCGATGGGCTGATGATGATGAAACTTTTGGTGAGATAAAAAATACAATTAATACAAAGATAATAATTAATAATTAGATAAGGCTAGCTTTAAGTTTTATTATAATATTTTCATTAAAAAAAAAAAAATTAATACAAATACTTCAAATCCCAGATGTTCGACCACATCCCCACTCAGCTGGCCTTCAACTCGCCGCTGTGGATGCAAGTGTTCTTCTCTATCTCCGGCTTCCTCACCGCCTACTTCACGCTCATCTACGCGGAGAAGCGCACGCTTACCGTCGGCAGATGCGTGCTCTCTTTTATCAATCGGTTTATCAGGTAAGATCAATTTCAAACCAATCCATACTAATATTTTAAATGCAAAAGTGTGTCTGTCTGTCTGTCTATCTGTCTCTGTCTGCTACCTTTTCACGGCCCAACAGCTTAACCGATTCGGACGAAATTTGGTACAGGGTTAGCTTATATCTCGGGGACGGACATAAGCTACTTTTTATCTCGGAAAATCAAAGAGTTCCCACGGGATTCCCAAAAAACCATCCGCTTAACCGATTTGTATGAAATTTAGTACCGAGGTAGCTTGCGTCCCTGTAATTGACATAGGCAACTTTTTGTCCTGGAAAACCAAACAGTTCGCACGGGATCTTTAAAAACCTAAATTAGATACATACATATTTCATTCATTCATCCAAACAGATTTCTTTGGTTTGGCGGATTATAGCAAATTGAGCTTTTGGTTCCTTGGACCTTTAAGAATTCCGTCGGAACTCTTTGATTTTACGGGATAAAAAGTTGCCTATTTCCTTTCTTTCTTTCTAACTTGGTTTGGTAGGTACGTTTCATCAACGTGAAAAGCTAGCAGACAGACACACTTTCGCGTTTATAATATTATCAAGTATGGATTATTCGGTTTCTAGGTTAACGCCAGTAGCGATGTTTGGCATATGGTTCACGATCGCGTACCCGCGGCTGGGCAGCGGGCCGCAGTGGCAGCTGCTGGTGGAGCGAGAATCGCAAGACTGCACCGAGCGCTGGTGGTACCACCTGTTCTACGTGCACAACCATCTCACGTTGGGCAAGTTCTGCATGGGCCACACGTGGTGAGTGAATGACATTTTATCACTAGATCGCCAAATCCAACAATTTCAAAATAAAGTACTCAGGGTATTATCAATGTACCATGGTACGTCAGAAATGAAGATATTCATCGCGATCTTCAAATGGACTTCGTGGACTCAGTTATTAGCAAACATGCTAAACCCCACGAACATAGGCTCCATCAACATTATAACGTCAAGGCAATCCAGCTTCTCAACAACACAGAAGTATATATACCGCCGTCTTAGAGTGAAAACCTCGGGAATGCATTTTTGCTCAAATTTATTTTATTGCGTTTCTAGGAAGAAAACCTCGCAACGCACATCCTGATCTGACTAATTTGTTCATTCGATACTCGTAACGCCATCTATGACATTAAATTTGAAACTCGTAAAATACTCGCTTCTAATTTTACAGCACGCAGTTTTTTCTTCCTCCTGAAAAGTTACTTCTTTTACACTTACGAGGTTTTCACTCTAAGCCATCGATACGTAGACTTAAAAGGACTAGCTATAAACGGAGGTAGGTAATTGATTTTATTCTTGTCATTGCAGGTATCTGGCAGTGGACATGCAGCTGCACATCCTGGGCTCGGTCCTGTTGCTCGTGTTCCTGCGCTGGAGGAAGAGCGTCGCGCCAGTCATCTTCACGCTGGTCTCCAGCGCCATTATCGCCACCGGCCTGATTGTTTACTTTTACGACCTCTCACCTATCATTACTGCGCAGACTCCTGAGTAAGTACCGGTGCAGGCTGTACCAACTTACCAGATATACAAGGTGTAACCCAAAACACTTGCAAAAAACGAAGACAGCTGATAGTATTGATGATTACAGCTGGTACCACAAAAAAAGTGACATAAAAATTTAAAAATTCTGTATTTTTAAAAGTTCACAATATAATACTGCAAACACACACATACGTCTGACAGACGCTAGAGTAAAAAGGCCACTCGGGGTCAATGGCGCGTTGTAAGGGGGGTGTTGGTTATGCACGCTATCAATGGTGATGATATGTAATAATCATGGTCTTGTACGTGTGTAGGATTGTCAGCAACATGTTCCGGGGCTCGGAGCTGATGACGAAGCTGTACTTGCCGGTGTGGATGAACTTGTGTGGATACCTGTTCGGCTTCGCTGTAGCTTTTATCTACCATAGCAACCAGGTGAAAGGCGTCAAGCTCAACGAAGTCAAGGTTTGTACTGATTGTGGATTCAGGAAAGAGAGAGAGAGAGAATGAGTGAGTGAGACAAAACATTATCAATCAACCTGTTTGCGTCCACTGCTGGACATAAGCCTTCCCAAGAGCGCGCCACCACACACCCTTCATCTTCCTCATCCACCCACTTCCCGCTATCTTCTTAAAGTCGTCAGTCCATCGGGTTGGAGGTTGTGCTACACTGCGTTTGCTGATACGCGTCTCCACTCCAAAACACGTTTGATCCAGCAGCCATCAGTTCTGCGGCAGACGTGGCCTGCCCACTTCAGCTGGCTAATTAAAAACAAATAGTTATTAAATTACATACCAAAAGTTTAGCTATGTTTAAAATGTGAAACAATCCTGTAGGATCAACCTTTGGCCTCGCCAACTTCTTGTTTCGTGCACCTCCTAAAGACAAGTCCAAAATTGATTACGAAGTTTTGTTATAACAGATTGTGCTCATTCCCACAAACGACTTCTGGACTTTCCTGAGGTGGAGCGTAGGAGACGCAAGCTTATTATGGTTGCTACTTTCTAGTTTGTCTATTAAGTGATTATTTTTTGCAGTGGTTCAACCTCGTGTTCCACGCAACACTAACGCTGGCCCTGTGCGTGACCCTGGCGGGAGTGGCGTTCCTCTCAGACATCAAACCGCCGCGCTGGGCTGCCATCCTCTACAGCTCCTTCGACCGCGTGCTCGTCGCTCTGTGTTTTAACATCTTCCTGCTAGGATGCTTCAGCAATTGCAAATGTGAGTATCACCACCATCAAACCATCGCCGTTTAAATGAGTTATTTTGAAGTTATTGTAATTTTTTACCTTCTCTTCTAGATCGTTCACTCTCACGTTCACAATGAGTGACTGCTGACATGTGCATTAATTTATATCATTTGTGCATAGAGGATATCGAGAAAGATGTCCAATGCTGGATGAAAGTCTCTCGTTACGAAGGAAACTCCACACTTATAAGGACTCCATTACAGCATCTAAGCAAAATTAACCATATCACAAACCCCACACTCCACAACCTACCACGTCATACACCACAACATCACACACCACATCACACTACAACCCCCTCTACACCACTTTTTCTTTCCTTTTATTTATATTGTTACAACTTTCTGGTACAAATAAATAAATAAATAAATAAATACATCACATCACACGCTACACCGTTACACCAATAAATACAACACGCACCCTACCACACCACCAACCACACCACACCACGCACCACACCATCACAGTTCCACCACAGATATTATATCTTGTTCTGATTCTTTTTCAGCTGTACTCCGCGACGCACTATCCTGGCGAGGCTTCCACGTGCTCGGGCGGCTCTCATACTCTGTGTTCATCGTGCACTTCATTATCATGCGCATGACTGTGGCCAGCAACACGCAGATCGGACATATCTCCGTTTATGCTATGGTGAGTTCTGGAGAATATGTTGACTCTACAATAGATAATTTTGTACAATACTCAACAGAGTTCACATCTTTTGAGGAAGCTTTCGTGGTGGTGCATTATAATTTCTTGGTGGCTTGCTTTTCCGTCAATTTCAGCAGTGGGAGGGTGGGCAGTACAAATGCATGTTGTCCGTTGTCCTATACAGATTTGTTTGTTTTGGCGGATTATAGCAAATTAAGCTTGTACGAAATGGCTTCAGCCGTGTCAAAGCCTAGTTAGTAAGGCATTATAAACAAAAATTTTAACAGTGACTGATTAAAAATAAATATTAAATGAGCTCAGTTTAGACATCGAGTTAGCGAATCAGTAGGCTACCCCTAAACGGGCCGATTCAAAATGTAAAAGTCTATAAATAAAGGTTTAAAAATAAGGCCGATTCACTTCAAGCACGTACACGTAACACGTGCGTAGTGACGCGCGTAAACACCTAACACACCGGGTTACGCATACGTCCACGCTTTACGCAAGCGGTGTGCCATGTTTCAGACAGTTCCATACATTACAACGCAATGGTACGCGCTACGTCTACACTTACGCAGCCTGTGTGATCGAGCTATTAAGGCCAAGTGTGTTTCAGGAATTTTCTTTTGATAGGTATCGATGACGTAGGTATTGTCATCGAAGTAAAGTAAAGTTGAAATTAGTAACATGGTTTTTCATTGTTTCAGATCTCTTTATTAATAGTCAGTTCAGTCCTCTCGTACATCGTCGCCATACCTGTCTACCTCCTCATAGAGATGCCTTTCATCCAACTCTGGAAAGCCCTCACCGGTGAAAACACGAAGAAGGAACACGAAGAAAATGACCAGAATCAGACAGCGCCGGCCAAATTAAATATTGTTAGAGTTAGAAGTAAAAGACATGATACCAATGATGTTTAATATTAAGGTTAGTAATAGTAATACTTCATCCACGGAAGTAAGTTAATATAGGTTACTTAATCCCATACAAATGATAGACAAAACAAGTGTAAATTAAAAATTTATAACACCCCGACGATCCAAAGTATTTGAGTTTTCCAAAACATCATTTTCAAATAAATAATTATGTATTTAGGCAACGTCCATCTTGACAGCTTGACATTTGTCTATTGACATAATATTATGAACCTAACGGTTATCTAACCTTCTTTTCTACAAGAAAACTAGAAAAGAGCTGATAACTCTTAAACGGCTGAACCAATTTTTTTAGATTATAGCTAAGAACACTCTCGATCAAGCCACCTTTCAAACAAAAAAAACTAAATTAAGATCGGTTCATTCGTTTAGGCGCTACGATGCCACAGACAGATACACAGATACACAGATACACAGATACACAGACACACAGATACACACGTCAAACTTATAACACCCCTCTTTTTGGGTCGGGGGTTATAAAAAGTCAGTGGGCGTTAACCATTTCACCAATCCAATCACAAACATAGACTATGTTTTCCGTACTACGTAGTAGGATAACATAATATCTGTGATTGGCGAATATGGTTAATGTCCACTGCCTTCTTAACCGACTTCAAAAACCAGTGTTTGTGGTTTTTGAAGTCGGTTTTATTTTTCTTATGATTTTTGTCTTTGTCATTTGTATGGGAGTTTAACAGAGAGAGCCCCATGATTGCCATCTCTCTGTGGATAGATTAAGCGTAAAATAATTTACTTAAGGCGAAACGCACACCGGTAGAGGTGAATGGAACCGAGGCGTGGCATCTATCTTAGTCCATTGACTACCAACTATGAGTAAACTCGTAATTTGTTTCTTCAAAAGAAGACAGCTACGATCGTAATGAATATTATCTATACGCGTTGAAGTCATTTGAATGTTTATTAGTTTGACATCTACATATAAATCACGGATATAAAATTACTTACTTAGCATTATTTATTGCAATTTTTGTTACATATTTTAGACTAGCCGATGCCCGCGACTTCGCCTACGTGAATTTAGGTTTTTTGAAATCCCGTGGGAACTCTTTGATTTTCCGGGATAAAAAGTAACCTATGTGCTAATCCAGGATATTATCTATCTCCATTCTGAATTTCAGCCAAATCCGTCCAGTGGTTTTTGCGTGAAGGAGTAACAAACATACACACACACACACACACACACACACACACACTCACACACACACACACACACACACACGCACACACACACACACACACACACACACACACACACACACACACACACACACAGACACACACATACAAACTTTCGCCTTTATAATATTAGTGTGATATTTAGGTACACACTACACATAGTTATAATTTTTTTAAAGATAGATAATGAATCAATAAATGTGCAAAATTGGGAATAATGTGAATCAATTTCAGAGGAAATATCAATAAAATCGACCTGAGTTGAAGGAAATATACATAGTCGTATTACTTACTTATTAACTCGTAGTTGGAAAGTAAACCGAATCATTTAACCGCTACCTATTCAGTGCGTTTAAGTAAGTTTTATGGCGTGAAGGATCTAGTTGAATAAAAAATATTTAAGTACTTAGATATAAGATCAATTGTTGGATTAATTGTCTAGTGATTTTGAGGCAGGGTATAACATGTATGTAGGTAAAATAAAATAATGGCATAATATATTTTTATTAACTATCAAGTATTTTATTGAATCTTTAAATCACCCCGATACCTGGTATCTACCTACTTAGTGGTTAAAAACCTTTGGCCTTTTAAACGGGCCTTTGGCCTATGTGCTACCGCATTAGAACATGTGATATTAATTATTTATATATCACAATAGCTAATACCCGCGACTTCGTTCCCAGGGGTATAGGTTTTTAAAAATCCCATGGGAACTCATTGATTTTCCGGGATAAAAAGTAGCCTAAGTATGTGTTAATCCAGGGTAGAATCTATCTCCATTCCAAACAGCCAAATCCATCCTGTAGTTTTTGCGTTAGTAACAAACATCCATCCATACATTACTTACAAACTTTCGTGTTTATAATAATAGTAGGATCGTAAGAAATTAGGAAACCGGCATATTATCCATTTATGTGTTCCGATTTCCCATTAATATAAGTAGTAGGTATTGGAAGTATGAAAGCCTAAAATGAAAATGAGGCAATCATATATCATTCTAAAACTCAATGATTCTATACTAATAAAAAAGTAGGCGGGCTGTAGTTGAGGGAATCGAAGGATCGTGTTTGGTGGCGCGCTTTTGGAAAGGCCTATGTCCAGCAGTGGACGCTTACAGGCTGATGGAATGCAAAAAAACGATAAGATCATAAAACTAAGTGAACCGATCATAACAATAGATTGTGGTACATTATGCGTAGGAGATATTTTTATGTTTCCTGTAGATCAAGAAAATGAAACGAGTTAAGTACGTTGGTACCTACTTAATGTATTTCACGGTTAAAGATAGCCTTAAATTAATACATTTAATATACCTATTGTAATTACAACGAAAGTGAATAACAAAGAAAATCTAAAACTAATTCAATTTCTTTTCTGTTTTCTCGCTGGAGGTGAGTTTGAGGAGTTTGATGGTGGGCGCCTCCACTAGGAGGTGGAAGGGCACCGCCACCACGTGAGTCACCACGAACACCCCAACGGCCATGAGGAACTAGAAATTAAAATAACAAGATAAAGTTAAACAGCACTAAACCCAACTACTACCCGCGAACTGCCGATAGATAGCGATAGATTAACGACCGAAATTAATAACTTATCTATCTGTAATCTGTCAATAAGTATCTTAGCATTAGTTTAGTTAGTTAGCATTAATTGTTATTTGTCAAGAATTATAATATGATCTTTTTTGACAAAGTTGCTTGGTTACTTATCGACAGATTAAAGATAGATTGATTATTAGGTTCGGCCGATAGTAAAATTGTTTATCTGTCGCTCAATGTATTTTAAAATTGCACTATATTTATATTTATGACCTAGAATTTTTCTTCTTTCAATTTATAACCCACTCGATACAACAGCAAAAAAAAAATTTTGGAGATCCCCACTTTTCTGGATGGCAACATCCGTCAGGTCGATTTTTTTCGTATAAAATGTAGCCCATGTCACCCGACCCATAATAACGGATCGATTGACAGCTGATTTATCAAAATCGGCTCAGTAGTATAGACGCTATAGTGGGACACACATAAATACAAACCTACTAACATACATAGACTGCTAAAATCATAACTTTCCTTTTGGTTTTGGCGCAGTTGGGTAAAAATACACATGAACATACAAAGGAACATACAAATACCTTTTATTTAATTTATAGACTAGCGCTTGGCTGCAATCAGAAATTCTGGCTAGTGATGATGGAGCCTAACACGCTGACCTAGAAGATGCCTATTCACTTTTGACTGGAAGGTATCTAGATTTTTGCTAGACTTGTCCATGGCCTTAGAAATGCTATAGTTGTGTTGCTGAGTTCTTACCGTATTATAGAAAGACACAGGCGTCAGCTGAGTTCGGATTCCTAAGCTTAGCTCAATGAATACAGTGTGCAGCAAATACACGCTGTACGACAGCCGGCTCGGCAGCACCCAGCCCGGCCACTCCATGACGGCCTTAGACATTCCTGCAAGTAAATCCATACTTAATATTATAAATGCGAAAGTGTGTCTGTCTGTCTGTTAGCTTTTCACAGATTTTGACGTTTGATGCAGAGATACATTCCATTCCGCAGACGGGCATAAGATGTAGATGTTATACGTCCTTTAGGTCTCGGAATAATTAAAGAGTTCCCACAGGATTTTTAAAAAGTCGCGGGCATCTTTTATTTGGTATGGTATATAGCTCGCATCCTGGAGATGGATATAAACTACTTTTCCCCCCTTTTAAAATCCATTTTTTCCCTTTTTTCCACGCACATGCAAACTGTGGAGTCAACTCCCAACAAATCCGAAAACTCACCATTAAATTTCAACGTACTCCCCACTGCCCCAAATGCCACAAGAAAACCAACGATGGCTCTATTTGTTCCCGCGTACAACATTCTGAGCGCAATGGACGGGCGTTCACCGTCAATGAAAAACAGACTGCCGCAGTATACCAACAGAATGTACATCGGTATTGAACACCAGCAGATGAAGTTGCCAATCTGAATGAAGAAGGAATATTAGAAGCAACACAAAATATAAAGAAAACTGCCATAGTTTACCAGAAATAATTAATTTTGCAAGTCTAATGCCGCTAAAACACAACGTGTTTATTCATCCCAAGATAGAGCCTCAATAGCTCAACCGGTAAAGGAGTGGACTGAAAACCGAAAGGTCGATGGTTCAAACCCCGCCCGTTGCACTATTGTCGTACCTACTCCTAGCACAAGCCTGACGCTTAGTTGGAGAGGAAAGAGGAATATAAGTCATTTAACATGGCTAATATTCTTTAAAAAAATAAGAAAATGACCACATTGAAATTAACTCAACTAAAATCATTTATTCAAAGTTGGTGCAATTTACTCCTTTTGATGGTCAGAATTGTTAGATTTTTAAGATGATTTAGTGGTGATAATTAATGAAGGAAACTTAAAACTAAAGGTACGAGGGTTCCAAACGCGTCCAGGTCTTGGGTATCGACATCTCACCCAACCTCAAACAGTTGAGTCAAATAACTGCCGAAAAACTTGGTACCTATCCTGAAGCAGTACTTCAAACAATACAACGCCTCGCTCTGTATCAGGCTCGGTTCTGTCTGGCATAGAGTACTAGATACGCGTTCAGGAAGACTCTGCTAAGTACCAACTCGATGCATTAGAGTCAATAGATCTGATTCAGATCTGATCAGATCAGATAGAGAATCATTCCAACATTAGCGGATGATTTATCCGCTAATGTTGGAATGCCTTTCCAGCTTCCGTTTTTCCTGCGACGCGACGGACAATCCTCATCATTGCTTTTTGCATGACATCTGACAAATACCTTAAAGTTGGAATATTCCAGTTTGTTCTGTTGCAGGTAGTAGACAAAGTAGCCTGCAGCCAGGCCAATGATGAAACCGGACAAGTTGTTATGACCCAGCGTGTGCAGCTTGCGGAAGTTTGCGTCGGAGAGTGTTCGGCATACTCTGTAACGAAAGCAAACAAAACAGTCACTTGTATGAAATACAGTCGTACAGTGTTAAAAAGAGAAAAAAAATCCTCAGTTTTTTCATCTTTTTAACACGTAGCGATGCGAGTGTTCTCGCTCGCACACTCTTTAGCGTCTTAGCTCGGGGCGGTGACCGTGCGCACATGATAGAGCGGGAGTAAATGTAATTATTTTCAAACTTTGTGTTATTTTCTTCGTGATTTTTCACAAGCCACTTTAAACAGTTCTAGCATAATGAAGAAGCTTTTTACGTGATTTTCCACACGGTCTGTGAAATGGTCGACCTTTTGGTACATACTCAGGTTTCTGCATGAAAAATGCATCGAGATCCAACCACCACACGTGCAGCGCTGGGCTGGCCATCCCGAGCAGCAGGAGGGCGGTCAGGGTGGTTATCTTAAACCTCGTGCTCCGATTCCTGATCGCAAAGTGTATTAAGATGCCCACAATGAACAGCTGCATGTCTGCTGCTATATACCTGAAACAAACAAATCCATCAAATAGGGTGTTATCAGAACGCTAGCGAAAGCTTAGCACCGATAATATTATACTACCCAAACGCAATCCAATACGAATAACCATTTGCCTTATACTTGTACTTTTATGATATAGTAATTTTTCAAACCCGCAATGTACCTATAGACCTCACGGTATCTATCTACGCAACGTTCGTTGACTGTTAGCGTCAGTCAGATATTTTATTTGCAATTCATTGTGAACTTTTTAAAATACAGGGGTTTTAAATAAATTATTTTTTTACGGTTTTATACGGGTTTATTTGTGTAAGAGTTACTCATCCGTACCGCCTCGCGAGCAGACGCTTCTTCTCGTCGGGCATACTCTGACTAAAATGACGTGAGTCTAGTCATTAGATATTACATTTGTAACGGTTTAAGTTTTGTATTCACCATACTCCAGACACGGCCTCGAGGGCGTATGGGGCGTAATCAAGTCCAACCAAACCCATCCATCCCAAAATCATCCTAAGCCGTGGTCTGAGCCTCACAGAAAGCCCCCTACGCAGCATAATTAATCCAAAACCATAAAAACTCACCATGTCTGGAAAACGCAAAACGTGTCTTCAGGGATGTAGTTGTTGAGATACAGGACGTGGGCCCAGAAGAACCGCCGGCATTGTGCCGACGAGCCGTGGGTGATGTGGGTGTGCCACAACGGACCACTGCTGAGGTGCCGCATCCAGGTCGCTGAGAACCCTACCACCATTGCTGCTGAGGGTGTTAACCTAAAAATATAAAACAAACCGGTCAAATGTGGGTCGGATTCGCACGCGAAAAGTTCCGTAGCATTTATATGTCCAACACTGCAAGTTAATTACGAATAGTGCCATCTTTTATGTGATTCAGTAAGCTAATTAATTGTTCTTGGACGCATTTTAATTTTTTTGTGATGTAGCCACAAATTCATGGGCTTCAGGTTTTTAATCTTTTGACTTTAGTACTACAAAATTATATCAATTTATTTCTTCATCCCTTACCTCCACCATCTCCCAAATATGATCTTCGGTATCATGTTCCACGTCACCTGGCGCGTCTCCGCGGAGACCTGCATGAAGTACGTGAGCAGCATGCCGGTGAAGAAGAAGAACACCTGGACTATGTTGGTGCCGCTGAACGCGATCCGCTTGTCTACATATTCGTAGGCCTGTGAGATTATCGTTTACTTTAATATCTCTAAATAATGCAGGGTGTAACCAGAACGCCTGGATACCAATAACCACTTGACTTATCTTTTAATTTTAGTGATTTTAAGTTTAGTGAGTATTTTTCAAACCCAAGTCTTGCACGCTATACAATGTAGCTTGCAAAACTTGGAGCAATGCCCCACGACACGGCATTGACTTTATTTGTTTTATTTGCAATATATTGTGAACTTTCAAAAATACAGGATTAAAAAAAAATGTCGAAGTTTTTTTTATGGTATCTTATCAGTAATCATCACTACTATCACTCGTTTTCGTTTTTGCCAGGGTTACAACTTACACCCTGTACATAATGTAGATAACGGATTAATTTGATGATTTTGAGCTGTCGATATTTCGTTCCAGTATCACAAAGTGTTGTTGGTACTGTGTAGTGGTCCAAATAGAACCCATTTTAAATAACAGACTTTCACTTTCCGTGATATCTAAGTTCAGGTAAAGGCACTTACAGGTATGGTAGTTTCAGAATTACCTTTTCGAAGCTGTGAGGATCGGCAGTAAAGTCGCTGATTAAAAGCGCAGTATGGGCACTCGCCGTGAAGAATGTCACTATTGTCCTGCAAAATCAGTATTCTATAATAAAAAACCGGCCAAGTGCGAGTTAGACTCGTGCATCGAGGGTTCCGTACTACAGAAGTGAAATGGTAAGAATCACTTTTGTTAACGAACCGCAAAACTGACTTTGTTTGTAGAAGTTTAAGAGTGTACATGTAAAGCCCTTTTATATGATACCCTCTTGGATGAAGGATTATATAATATCTCTATGGATACCCTACTCAGTATAGTTATCTTAGTTTGTCAAAACCCCGATTTCCCCCTTTTTTCGATATTTTTTTATTTCAATTCTAATTACAAGACATTTCTTAAAAGGCATAAGTAATTTTCTTGTAATGTACAAAATGCCTTAATAATTTTAGGGTAATATTATGCAGTAGTAACTTATGTAGTAGTACTGTAGAAGTAAGTACTACCTATGTAGTAGTAAGTAATAACTCACCGAAGGGCATGAATACTTTTGAAAATATTCACCCTAGGATCACTTTCTCCTATTGTAGTCAATCCCTTGTAGTTTCGAGGGATAGAGAAACATAATAATATATCTTTGCCTGACACACCTGAAAAAATAAATTTGAATACAAATTTCACTAAGCAATTAATAATGGCAGTTATGAGAGTTTACGTGTGTGTTTAAGAGATAGTAAAGTAAATCTAAATTTAAAACAATACGCAAAAGAATGCGAAAATATTAGGATACTAGGACCTTTCGAAGGAAAAAATGCCTTTTCCCTACGTGAAAAATGAGTTTCCCTACGTGATCAAATAAGAAATGGAGATCAGTAGAAGAAGCAGAGTAGCTGACATAGCTCGACGGGTCATGAATTTGAAGTGGCAATGGACAGAGCCTTCCAGCTCAAAAAACTGATAGAAATTGGGATCCCAAGGTGCTGGAATGACAAGCTGGAAAACCGTGGCATGTGGAAGTCCCAACAAGAGACTTAACTCCAGCTGTGGACATCAATCGATTGATAATGCCGAAGAAAAAATAGAGAGAAAACGTCGAAGTGTTAAGGATAGATTTTATCAGACAAATTAAGAAAAAGATTAAGAGGGCAGTAATTATACCTTACTGCAAAATGTAAGACAGGCCAGGGGAAAAAATGGTAGACAAAAAAAGTGGTTCTGCATTTTAATATTAAACGAAGCATTAGTACTTTTAGCCCCCTTTGCCCTTCAGCTAAGTGTGAAGCATGCGAAATAGCGGCTTAAGTAATAACTAGGTATTCCAAAGCGTGGTACTTGAAGCTTTGAGTCTAGAGAATGAATTCCAATCCGATCCCTAAGCTTTTAAGCTATTGCGGTTTTGAAATTAACGATAATTGATGGTTAAGTTGCAAAACTAACCTTTCTTATGATTCAGTTCATTATTTTTATCATTTGAATAGATCTCACAATAGCTTCCGACCAAGCAGAGCACAAGTAAAATAATAAATACGCCAAGAAATATATAATCAGTGTAGTCCAAATTAAGTTGATCCTTGTCTTTTTCTGATACACAGTTCATGTTATACATTCTTGCCATTAAATTGTACTTGTTGACTATAGTTTCGTTGAGGCATCCCTCAAGGACCTTTCGTAGATCCCTGTTTATATCTAAGCCTACATATTTGGCGTATGACTTGCATGTCTGAGTTACACAGACGCCTCTGTCTATTCTTGAATAGTTGTAGTGTTTCAATGCAAATTCGGAATACTCCTGGAAATCAATAATTTTCACTTAAAAATACTTAATGCTATCCATACTTATTCCTGCAATCAAAGAGCTAATAGGTAATTTTGAAACGGCATGTACTCATTAAATCTGATGAGTTCGGTTTGAGATCAGTCATTATTTTCTTAAGTAGCTGCAGCGCCCCAACAGTTTTGTAAAAGTCTGCACGTTTTTGTTTTTTAAATGCATTTTAGACTAAATAGCTACCTGGATGAGCGTGTACAGCTCATTTTTCAAGTCAGCATAGAGCTCTAAATTGGCCACGCAGTAGATGCCTCCAGGGTCTTCCATGCATTTCTCATAGTTCTCCAGACCGAACAATCGAGGCAGTCGTTCATACTCCGTTTCTGAAAGAGCAGATAATAGAATAAGAAGACAACGTAACGTAACAATCTTATAGAGCAATTAACTCATCTACAACCTCTGCACTGCGTCTTTCCAATAAATAATTGTTAAGTATTGCGTTTCGTACCAAAATCATTATGATGTAAGTACCTACTACATCTATTATTCATTTTCATATTAAAAATATAGGTAAGTAAGTATATAAGTAAGTGTAAGTATAGGAAAGTATGTCAATAAAGGGACACATTTTGCGTTCATAATTAGGGTTTCAAGATATTATGAGCGTAGCTATTCAGCGTAGATAACTAAATATAGTACCTAAGAACACTAAGAAGGTATAATATTATAAAAATATTCCAGGCGATTGAAAAACAACTTTACTTACTATATATTTCAGCGTTTATTATGAGTAAGTGATTGAATGTTGAACTTTATCTTGTTTTGTTTGTGGAATTTCTAGGTATAATAACCATACCATATTTCAAACCGAGGATAATAATATTAATGTAAATAAGAATAACCCAAGTAGGTACCTATCTACTTACTTATGCAACTTTTTTAGTGTCTAGGTAAGTATTCCGCAAAATATTAAAATTATAAAATCAAAACATTACTTGATTACTTAAGAGGGCTCTCTCCGTCACTCGTTTCATACAATCGTAGTTCCAATTTCATTTGAATATTAAGCAACCAAAGTCCATGAAATTTTGCAAACATATTCTAGAAACTAATATCTATGTCTATGGTTTTCCAGATTTCTGTTAAAATATTCGGTTTAAAGTTACGCGGTCTTAAAAATTATCATACAAATCTTTGAGCTCCTGTAATTTTAAAACTACATATTTTTAGAAAAATCTAAAACACCACAGACACAGATATTAGTTTCTAGAATATGTCTGCATTTCATGGACTTTGGTTGCTTAATATTCAAAGGTAAATAAGAATAACCCAAGTAGGTACCTATCTACTTACTTATGCAACTTTTTTAGTGTCTAGGTAAGTATTCCGCAAAATATTATTAAAATTATAAAATCAAAACATTACTTGATTACTTAAGAGGGCTCTCTCCGTCACTCGTTTCATACAATCGTAGTTCCAATTTCATTTGAATATTAAGCAACCAAAGTCCATGAAATTTTGCAAACATATTCTAGAAACTAATATCTATGTCTATGGTTTTCCAGATTTCTGTTAAAATATTCGGTTTAAAGTTACGCGGTCTTAAAAATTATCATACAAATCTTTGAGCTCCTGTAATTTTAAAACTACATATTTTTAGAAAAATCTAAAACACCACAGACACAGATATTAGTTTCTAGAATATGTCTGCATTTCATGGACTTTGGTTGCTTAATCTATACTTACTAATACTTACTAATAAATAAAATTGGAGTGTCTGTCTGTAATTTCGAAATAACTACCTCATATTAAGCTCATATGGTTATTTGAACGATACCATAACTGAATCACACGTTTTCAAAATTTTTGTCTGTCTGTCTGTCTGTCTGTCTGTCTGTCTGTTTGAAAAGGCTAATCTTTGGAACGGCTGAACCGATTTTGACGGGACTTTCACAGGCAAGTAAAGGATTGACCAGGGCGTAAAATAGGCTACTTTTTTAACCGACTTTCAAAAAGGGAGTTGTGTTTTTCTACCTATGTACACCGAAATCTCCGAGATTTCTGAACCGATTTGCGTCATTTCTTTTTTAATCGATAGAGGAACTTTGCGACATTGTTTCATAAAAAATTTGGAGTCCAACTCCTCAATCCTGATGCTGCAGGGGATCTGACCAATCCACGCGGGCGAAGCTGCGGGCATCAGCTAGTATTCAAATGAAATTGGAACTACGATTGTATGAAACGAGTGACGGAGAGAGCCCTCATGCGAAACTTATTTTATAGTCCGTAGATAAAATTTAAAAATGAACCCTCCATACTAATATTATAAATGCGAAAGTGTGTCTGTCTGTCTGTCTGCTACCTTTTCACGGCCCATCGGTGTAACCGATTCTGACGTTTGGTACAGGGTTAGCTTAATCCCGGGGACGGATATAGGCTACTTTTTATCCCGGAAAATCAAAGAGTTCCCGCGGGATTCCTTAAGATCCATCCAGTTAACCGATTTGTATGTTTGGTATCGAAGTAGCTTGCGTTCCTATAATCGAAATAGGCAACTTTTTATCCCGGAAAATCAAACTGTTCCCACGGGATCTATAAAAATCTAAATCCACGCAGACGAAGTCACGGGCATCCTCTAGTTAATTACATTTTAAGAATTACTTTTAGTTAATTTTAGTAATTAAGTCATAGACAGTAAGTAAAATATAAAATCCTATGGACCGGTGATAGTCTAGTAGTAGAGACGTAGTTAGAGACGGTAGTGGTTTGGTGGAAGCGGCTGGATGAGGAATGCTGACGACAGCGCGTGGTAGCGCTCCCTAGGGAAGTCCTATGTTTAGCAGTGGATATCCGCAGGCTAATATGATGATGATAAAGACAAAATGGATCAATTGAAAAGCCGGGGAACAAAACGGTATAATCGCACTTCTGATCAATATTTTTTTTTACTATCCGTATGTTTTTGGCCCACTGAATACGAATCAAAACGAAACGAAACTAAGCAAAACGGCCTAAAAACTGCTAAATGCCAATGGTCGTGAGTTTGAGCATTGAGTACAATTAATCTAAAGTTATTTCCAAATAAAAAGGCCTAAAGCTGTGTTAAAATTGAGCCCTTTGTGAATTTTTTTAATTGCTAGGTAAGCTTGATGACTGTCGTCAAATAAACACGCTTAAGAGGGCTCTCTCCGTCACTCGTTTCCACTCGTTTCATATAATCGTAGTTCCAATTTCATTTGAATATTAAGCAACCAAAGTCCATGAAATTTTGCACATATATTCTAGAAACTAATATCTATGTCTGTGGTTTTCCAGATTTCTGTTAAAATATTCGGTTTCAAAGTTACGCGGTCTTAAAATTTTCATACAAATCTTTGAGCCCCTGTAATTTTAAAAGTACATATTTTTATAAAAATCTAAAACACCACAGACACAGATATTAGTTTCTAGAATATGTCTGCAAAATTTCATGGACTTTGGTTGCTTAACATTCAAATGAAATTGGAACTACGATTGTATGAAACGAGTGGAAACGAGTGACGGAGAGAGCCCTGTTAACAAAAAGCAATGATGAGATCTAGGTTAGCGTGCGCTTGTCTAGAAGATGCCTATTCACTCTTGCGTTTAAGATTTATTAAGATAAGATAAGATGATTACGAAACACAGAAGCCGAAAGAGTATTTCCATCAAAATGGCGTAATTACAGTAAAGTTTCAACAGCTTTCTTTCAGTTTTTGCTTCTCTTGTAGTAAAAATTTAATTTGGTGCCGTTTTGTTCGCCAGCTTTTCAGTTATAATGTATGAAAATTGAACTTACCATTCAAATGGTATATAACTCCAAAACTCTGACCGAACCAAAATACTGAGATACAAACACATACTTTAAGATGCATTTTGTTAATTAAACAAAAATATCTTTAAATAATTATCACGAGCATAAAAACGTCTTAACGTCTTGTTCCTTTGTTTGATTTTAACCGTTGTTGATTTGATTCTCTATTAATATGATGTACCTAGATCTTTCGAGGTATTTTTAGGGTTCCGTACTCGAATTGTGCCAAGGGGACGGGATTAAAAGTAATGTCATCCGGCGTGGATAAGTCGCAAACATCATGTAAGTATTTGGTGCAGAGATAACTTGCATCCCGTATACGGATCTAGGCTATTCCTTATCCCGGAAAATGGAAGAGTTCCGTTTGGATATTTCAAAACCTAAATCCTACTTTTGACGGCCTCCCTAGCGCAGTGGCAAGCGATGTGGTCTTATTAGTGGTTGTATCTTTGAAAAGAGCAACCGCCGAGTTTCGTCCTGGTTCTTCTAGGCAGGATATACATTCCGGAACCAGTGGTAGATGCACTTGACGATTCAAAAGTACCTACTTGTAAAAGTTAAAGTGTAAGTAAATTGAATAAAAATATTTTGAATTTTGTTGTTTGAAAGTTATCAGCTCTTTACTAGTTTTCTTATAAGAAGTTTTTGTGTCGGGGGTTTTTTTAATTTTGAGTTATTAACTATGACTTACCAGAACACTTAAAATTCAAATTTTTTATCGGTCTACTGTAGATCAAGGAAAACTGGAATATAAAGTAAGTACTTATTAGTACATAATATGTATTTCACCGTTTAAGTTAGTCCTAAGTTACAATAGTGCGGAAGTAACGGAAGCTACAATTAAAAAAAATTATACCTGTTAACTACGATTTAATTAACTAAAATATTAAGTACGAAAGTGAAAACTAAAAGAACATCCTAATAACTAATTGGACTTCTTTTCTGTCTTCTCGCTGGAGGTGAGTTTGATGAGTTTGATGGTGGGCGCCTCTACGAGGAGGTGGAAGGGCACCGCTACCACGTGAGTCACTACGAACACCCCTACGGCCATGAGGAACTAGAAATTAAAAAAATACACATTAACATACAAAATACCTTTAATTTAATTTACAGACTAGCGCTTGGCTGCAGTCAGAACTTCTGGCAACTATCAAGTATTTTATTTAAAAAAAACCGGCCAAGTGCTAGTTGAGCAGTTTTAAGGGTCCGTAGATAATTATAAACATCGTTTTATTTTTGGTGTATGAAATATTTCATTTCCGAGCTTAAACATCCCAATAAACTGTGTAAGAAAACTCCAAAAAATGTTCGTTTGTTTTGGTTACAGCTTACAAAATATTTCATAAATCGTTGTTTTTAGTATTTGTTGTTTAAATACAATATATGGTACATAATATACCGAAATTTCATATTCCTAACTTCTTTGGTTTTTGAGATAGCCCCCGTCACAAAAATGTTCTAAAACTGTCATTTTTAACAGCTCCCCAATTCCTTATTTTTTAAGATAAGAAATAAATAAACAATATATTTACTCAATAAGCTCTAAACAATGATACTCCATATGCTAGGGTAAAAAAGCAGAAGTTTAACAGTAGGAGGGCGGGCGGTGCATATCGCATGTAGGTATATTTTACCTACCATACAGATTTGTCTGGTTGAGTGGATTACGGCAAATTAAATTTTTGGTTCCTTGTACTCTAGCAAAGTAACACCTGCAACACATATCTATATCAACAACTATCTATACAACAAATATCTATCTGCAGGCCATTGAGATTCAAATTACAACTAAATTAAAGTTTGTAGGGAATGCGCCTGGGAACGCGCTTGGGAAACAATGCTCCTGTAGGCACTAACCACAAAATCGAATCAGAATTTTTGGTAGATTTGTCCATGGCCTTAGAAATAGTTATTATAGCTGTGTTGCTGAGTTCTTACCGTATTATAGAAAGACACAGGCGTCAGCTGAGTTCGGATTCCTAAGCTTAGCTCAATGAATACAGTGTGCAGCAAATACACGCTGTACGAGAGCCGGCTCGGCAGCACCCAGCCCGGCCACTCCATAACGGCCTTAGACATTCCTGCAAGCAAATTGAATAAGTTAGTTCTTGCCATCTTCTTGCAGATTAAGTTAGGTAAACAGTTAAAATAGCTTCACAGTATATTTCAAAATAGTTAATATATAGTTTTTGTGCAAATGTCCAAGTACGGATTAACTTGTACTTGCAGTGCATAATGAAAGTGCAAGTACAAACGGTGGTCTTGCGCCACCTGAATCCAGCGGCTTCCCATCAACTCTAACTGCAACTGTTTACTGCCAACAATACTTCTTCCAAGTTCCAACATCTATCAATTCTAGTTTTCACCAAAGGTTGCCTGGTGGAGATTGCTCTAAGCAATAAGGCCGCCTTTGCATAAAATTGTTTCTAGTTTTTTCTTTTTCTTCCTTTTCTGTTGATTATTTTATGTTTTGTGTGCAATAAAGTTTTTATCCATCTATCTATCAATTATATGCCACATCCTCCCTTTCAACTTACCAACTCGTTAAGCTAGGTTGGTTACTAGCTGAATCCACAATTAAATAGTACTAACAAGAGTAAATTAAAAATTTATAACACCCCCAACAAGTGAAGGTTACAGTAACTAGAAAACAGCTGGTAACTTTCAAACGGCTGAACCGATTTTCTGAACACTCTCGATTAAGCCACCTTTCAAACAAAAAAATCGGTTCATTATAGATTAGGTGCGATTCCACAGACAGTTACACAGATACACACGTCAAACTTATAACAACCCAATGGGTCGGGGGTTAAAAAAATATAGGTCTCACCATTAAATTTCAACGTAGCTCCCACTATCGCAAATGCCACAAGGAAACTAACGATGGCTCTATTAGTTCCCGCGTACAACATTCTGAGCGCAATGGACGGACGTTCACCGTCGATATAAAACAGACTGCCGCAGTATACCAACAGAATGTACAGCGGTATTGAACACCAGCAGATGAAGTTACCGATCTGAAAGAAGAAGGAATATTAAAAAAAAAATCGCCCAAGTGCGAGTTCCGTACTCGGGTATTTTTTCCGACATTTTTCACGATAAATCAAAAACCATTAGGTATAAAAATAAATAAAAATCTGTTTTAAAATGTACACATAAAGCCCTTTTATATGATACCCCACAAGGTATAGTTATCTTGCTTTGAAAATTGAAAATAATAATTAATTATTTATTCATGAGCACATTTTTTTTTGTGATGTAACTACAAATTCGCCGTTTTCAGATTTTTTCCTTTACTTGTGCTATAAGACCGATACCTGGCAAATTTCATGATTCTAGGTCAACAGGAAGTACCCTATTATCTAGTATACCCGGGAAGGGACAGACAGACAGACAACAAAGTGATCCTATAAGGGTTCCGTTTTTCCTTTTGAGGTACGGAAACCTAAAAATAAGTTTTTACTTATACAAGTCAAGTCATAGTGGCAACTATAAGGGGAACCTGCCTGTTTACTACAAAGGGTTTCGTAGGAAATGAGACGGTATTATAATATGTATGTAAATGTAAAATCTGACGGTCACCTTAAAATTAGGATATTCGAGTTTCTTCTGTTGCAAGTAGTAGACCAAGTAGCCGGCAGCCAGGCCAATGACGAAACCGGACAAGTTATTATGGCCCAGCATGTGCAGCTTGCGGGAGTTCCCGTCGGAGAGTGTTCGGTATAATCTGTAACGAAAGCATACAAAACAATCACTTGCATGAATCAGGGTGTCAGTATTTCTCAGGGTTTTTCTTTTTTTAACACGTAGCGATGCAAGTGTTCCCGCTCGCACACTTTTTAGCGTCTTAGCTCAGATCGATGACCATGCGCGCGTGAAAATAACAGAGCGGTATTAAATGTAATTAATCCCAAACTTTGTGTTTGCTCCGTGATTTTTTATAGGCTCTAGCATAATGAAGATGCTATTCACGTGAATTTTCACACGGTCTGTGAAATGGCCGATCCCTAGCCGGTACATACTCAGGTTTCTGCATCATAAACGCATCGAGTTCCAACCACCACACGTGCAGCGCTGGGCTGGCCATCCCGAGCAGCAGGAGGGCGGTCAGGGTGGATATCTTAAACCTCGTGCTCCGATTCCTGATCGCAAAGTGTATTAGCACGCCCACAATGAACAGCTGCATGTCTGCTGCTATGTACCTGAAACCAACAAATCCATCATATTTTAGATTGCAAGCAAAAACTTAACGCTATTATTGTACTACCTAAACACACTCTAATACCAAGAACCATTTGTCTTATACTTGTTGTTTTACTGATTTAGTATTTTTCGGACCCGCAATGTATAGCGTGCAAACTCGGGGTCAATGCCCCGCCTACGACGTAGCGTTAACCCAACGCTAACTATCTACGCAACGTTCATTGACCTTTAGCGTCAGTAGTTTTCTTTGCAATACATTGCGAACTTTTAAAAAACACAAAACAACTCACCATGTCTGCAAGACGCAAAACGTGTCTTCAGGGATGTAGTTGTTGAGATACAGGACGTGGGCCCAGAAGAACCGCCGGCATTGTGCCGACGAGCCGTGGGTGATGTGGGTGTGCCACAACGGGCCACTGCTGAGGTGCCGCATCCAGGTCGCTGAGAAAGCTACCGCCATTGCTGCTGAGGGTGTTAACCTAAAAAAAAAAAAAAAAAACCACTCAAATGCGAATTGGACTCGCACACGGAGGATTCTGTACCATCGTACAAGATTATACTTTTTCTTTTTAATTTGTCATTTTGTTCTTAGTTGATATAGCGACAATAGAAATACAAACTCTGGGAAATTTTCATCTCTCTACCTGTTATGGTTCGTGAGATAGATAAAGCCTGCTGACAGACAGGCAGATGGTCAGTGGAGACTTAGTAATAGCGTCCCGGTACCTACCCTTCGGATACGGAAACCTAAAATAAAACTTTATGTGAGCAGCATGCTGGTGGAGAAGAATAGCACCTGGACTATGTTAGTGAACTTACCTCCACCATCTCATGAATAAAATCTTCGGTATCACGTTCCACGTCACCTGGCGCGTCTCTGCGGCGACCTGCATGAAGTACGTGAGCAGCATGCCAGTGAAGAAGAAGAACACCTGGACTATGTTGGTGCCGCTGAACGCGATCCGCCTGTCTACATATTCGTAGGCCTGTAAAAAAAAGCGGTCAAGTGCATATTCTTCAAAAAGTTAGGAGATTCTTTGTATGAGCTTTACACGGCTTGAGTTGACATTACATCAATTTGTTTGTTAAATTCACAATCACATCATTTTTGAATTTTTGTATAATAGACTTTGACTTAATATAATATCTAAGTTCAGAGAGAGACACTAGTTGAATTACCTTTTCAAAGCTATGAGGATCAGTACTAAAGGCGTTGCCGATTATAAACCCAGCATGTGCATTCACCGTGAAGAATGTCACTATTGTCCTGCAAAATCAATGTTCCATAGTAAAAATGGAGGTGTTTTTACAATAATCAGGTTCTACTATTATTATTGGTATTTATGAAGAAAGGAGGGGTTTTAGTCGGTTGGAGTCCGGCACTATCCGCTTTGGATATCCGTGAAGATTTGCCCCTCCCTAAGCGAAAAAAAAGATTCTCCTGAACCATTGGCCCCCGCCATGACGAGCTAAACAGAAGGACGCGGTAGAGAAGATATTTTTAACCCGAATTTTATGTAGACAAGGCAGATATAATTATTATTATTAAGTTCAAAAGTTTGGTAAAAATTGAATCATTAGCTATGATCTTATCTAAGTTGTTATACTTATTATTTAATTAATGTAGATGTTATTATCTGGGTGCTATCTGTTAATTTACGATATACAAAAACTATAAAATACGTCGGTAACTTGAATTCTGTGGTAAATAACCTTCTACAAAAAACTACTAAAATACAAATTATTATATTTTACCATACGTATAATTAATTTGTAATTTTTTGCGATAGGTTATTTATGTAAATATTTTAATCCTATTTGTTCTGTATGACTAAATTTTAATGATGTTAATGTTATAAAAGCACACATACACACACACACACAAACTTTCGCCTTTATACCACTAGCTAGTGTGAAGTAGATGTGATTGTAGTAATACCTATCAATAACTCACCGAAGGGCATGGATACTTTTGAAAACATTAACCCTAGGATCACTTTCTCCTATTGTAGTCAATCCCTTGTAGTTTCGAGGGATAGAGAAACATAATAAAACCTCTTTGCCTGAAACTATTGAAAAAATATTTTCAAAAATAAATAGGATTAATATCAGTTATATAATGGTAGTAGTAAGACAATAGAACAGCGAAAAAGTTTGATTAAAAAAATATTCTGAAGGAAAAAATAAACACAAAGCGTAGAGCTTAGAAATGCAAGATAATAAGGACTTTTATTTGGACCAATTACGGAAAAGGTTAAGCGTAATGTTGAACCTTAACCATTGTAAAATGAAAGGCAGGCCAGGCACAAAAATTGTAGAGAAGGTTTATCTACTAGTTTTATTATCAGGATTTTTAGATATGAGCCCAGATCAAAGTGATTTATGCAATAGCTAGACCAAAACGTGGGATTTGAATCTAACTTCGAATTACGGTCCGATCTTTATATGCCATTGAGCTATTGCAACTTTAAAATAATTAATGTTGATTGATGATGAAGTTATAAAAACTAACCTTTCTTGTGACTTAGTTCATTATTTTTATCATTTGAGTAGATCTCACAATAGCTTCCGACCAAGCAGAGCACAAGTAAAATAATAAATACGACAAGAAATATATAATCAGTGTAGTCTAAATTAAGTTGATCCTTGTCTTTTTCTGACACACAGTTCATGTTATACATTCTTGCCATTAAATCGTACTTGTTGACAATTGTTTCGTTGAGGCATCCTTCAAGGACCTGTCGTAGGTCCCTGTTTATATCTAAGAAGGCATTCTTGGCGTATGACTTGCATGTCTGCGTTACACAGACGCCTCTGTCTATTTTTGAATAGTTGTAGTGTTTTAATGTATACTCGGAATACTCCTGAAAATAAATCATTTTTAATTTCAAATATTTTATGACATCTATACTTAATTCTGTAATAGTTAAAGAGCTTATAGGTAATTTAGCAAAGGTACTTATAAATCTAAGGAGTTCAATTTGAAAAAGGACATTATTTTCGTAATTAGCACCCTAAAAATCTAGAAAAAGACAGATATCTATTTTCTTCAATTTATTTGAAGTACTACGGCTTTTTAAAAAACTATATAGCCGGCAGTCTAAACTAAATACCAAAGTGGCCGATATAGTCCACCCGTCTGCAAGTTTTCATTTCTTGATACATTTTACACTGAAAATGTTACGCTGGACTAGTGGCGTGACGTGTTAGACAAAAGTGATGAACTCAAGGGAACTTTTGAGATCACACTAGGTGACTAGTACAACAAACTTAAAGAGAGGAAATAGGTTAAATACTAGCTGATACCCACGATTTCGTTCGCGTGGATGTGGTTTTTTAAAATTCCCGAGGGAACTCTTTGATTTTCCGAGATAAAAAGTAGCCTATGTGCTAATCCAGGGTATAATCTATCTCCATTCTAAATTTCAGCCCAATCCGTCCAGTAGTTTTTGCGTGAAGGAGTAACAAACATACACACACACACACACACACACACACACACACACACACACACACACATACAAACTTTCGCCTTTATAATATTAGTGTGATAATGCAAAGAAGCGATGTCTATTTAATAAAGAAAGTACTGGATATATGTATCTCTATCAAACCATGAGGGAAAGACCCCCAGCCACATAGTGGCCCAATGTCTAGTAGGACCATCTCGCCAATGACAACTCAGGATAGAAATGCCAGGCGCTTACGCAAAAAAAAGCCCGACCTCAAATGAAATGAGACAAGGCAAGAGAAAGAAATAGAGATGCGTTTTAGACTAAATAGCTACCTGGATAAGCGTGTACAGCTCATTTTTTGAGTCAGCATAGAGTTCTAAATTGGCCACGCAGTAGATGCCTCCAGGGTCTTCCAAGCATTTCTCATAGTTCTCCAGATCAAACAATCGAGGCAGCCGTTCATACTCCGTTTCTGATAGAGCAGATAAAAGAATAAGACCACTAAGGAATAGTCATAGTCATTTATTCTTCATAATATACATTATACGTCAATCCAATAATTCAAAGAATTCAAATTAATTTTTGTAATAAAATGTCACAATAAGTTTTCTTAAAAATATAGAATAAAATAAAATAAATATTAATAAGCAATTTTGTCTTCAATCTTTCTAAGTAAGAATTCATTATAACTATAGAAAGACTCCTCGACAAGCCAGCTTTTCATTTTTCTTTTAAAAATGTTCATGTTTTGCGCATTTTTTATGACGTGGGGGATCCGATTATATACCTCGGGACCACTGAAAAAGGCAAATCTGTATGGTACAACATGCAGCAAGCGACATGCACCACCCGCCCTGCCACTGCTAAGCATGGAGGAAAAGCCAGCCACCAAGTAAGCCCGTACCACGCAACACCACAAAAATCCACCAGAACACACTCGTACTCGAGAATACTCAGGAGAGGTAGGGTAGACCTTATTGCATTCGACGGTAAAAAACTGCATAGGAACTTTTACAATGTGTTATAGGTCATTTTTATTTGCATTAATTTTTATGTGCAGTTTGAATTAATACGGTACCTATAGGGAAATATTGGGAAGTTATAGAAGGTATATCTTGTACGATGGTGCGGAACCCTTTGTGTACAAGTTCGACTCCCACTTGACCGGTTTTTCTGACGATAAGTGTACTTATTATTAATTGTGCTATAGTTAAGATCTCTCAAATCTTATTTGTTAATCTGAGTTCTAATTAATGAACATTTTTTTAATATTAAGTACCTATTGTGAGAATTAAAGGCACTTAATTGTATTTTACGTAAATTAGGTAACCACAGGCACACATTTTTATAAAATATCAGTCTCATTACGGAAGTATCAGCGAAAAATCCGGCCAAGTGCGAGTCGGACTCGCTCACCGAGGGTTCCGTACTCGGGTATTTTTTTTGACATTTTGCACGATAAATCAAAAACTATTGGGTATATATAAAAATAAATAAAAATCTGTTTTAGAATACAGCTAAACGTTATACAGGTAAAGCCCTTTCATATGATACCCCACTTGGTATAGTTATCTTACTTTGAAAATTGAAACACATTTTTTTTAAATTATGTAAACACAAATTCACAGTTTTTAGATTTATTCCTTTACTTGTGATATAAGACCTACCTACCTCCAAATTTCATGATTCTAGGTCAACGGGAAGTACCCTATAAGTTTTCTTGACAGACACGACGGACGGACGGACGGACAGACAGACAGACAGAGAGACAGACAGACAGACAACAAAGTAACCCTATAAGGGTTCCGTTTTTCCTTTTGAGATACGGAACCCTAAAAACAAACAATTTAAAACAGACCAAAAAATTACGCATGTTAGTCATGGACGTTAGTCCATTACTAACATGCGTATTTTTTTTATAAGTAGGTACGTACGCGTTTCAACTAATAAAAACACGACAAAAATTTATTCCGTACCCGCAGAGTGCCAATCGAACCCTATTTACTTAGCTCCCACACCGTCAGCTAGCCTGTATCTCATGAACCGTAATAGGCGGAGAGATGAAATTTTCACAAAGTCTTTCAAAATGTCTATTGCCACTAAAACAAGAAATAGTAAAAACTTCAAAATGGCCGCTAGCCAATTTTTATGGTTGGTAATTTTATGGATGGTACAAAACCATTAATGTGTGAGTCCGACTCGTACCTACTTGAAAGGCTTTTTTTGAATACATAATAGGTACCTACCTAACTTATAAAAGAAAAATTATATACCATGGGTTATAAACATAATCTTTGACAGCTTAAATGTTCATAATATAAACTTTAGGTGGGTTGGTAGCGGTAACTCTAGCAGTTCCACCTTTTTATGATTGTTATGTGCGTTTTAAGCAAATAAGAAAAAAAGAAAACTAATTTATTCATCTTGTGCCTAAAGTATAAACAAACTTAAAATGAGTTCTTAGTAGTAGTTAGCAATAAAATACTTAATAATTAACTAGTAAGCTTAATATACTGGTTGGTGATGAGTGTTTCATCAATCATCAACACAGAACTCTTAAGAGTCTTCCTACATCAGTGACCTGTCCCACCGGTCTCTCGCCTGTCTAGTTTGGTGACGGGCGAGGAAGATGCTGAGGATGGGGAACGTGGAAAGGGAATTGCCCTCCCTACGAACCCTAACCCTCGAGAGCACCTGTGTATGATGGATACGGGGCGGTCCGTCGTTCACAGTATGGTCCTCGAGTTGGTTGGCGTGCTGTGGTTCCGGCATGCCTCTAACGGTCTTTGGAGGCACGTAGTGGTCCAGTGGCGGACATCCGCTGGCCGAGTATAACGATGCGTTGTCGGTTCCTTGGGTTCTATCGTCAGCGGTTGGATTGAACTTCGTGAGGTTTTTAGTCGGTTGGAGTCCGACATAACCAGCTGTGCTCCACTATGGCCGGTGGTATCCATGAAGGAGTTTTGTTACGAATAAAAGGGTGCACTCCAGCACGATGAACTGACAATACAAAGACGGTTGGCGGGAGGCGACTGGATGAGGATCTCGCGAACAAATCGGTGTAATTGCACTTCTGATTAAGTATACTTTTCCATTCGGTTTTTCTCTATACGAATCTGAACTTAATTCTAAGCAAAACTGCCTAAAAATATGTTCTAAACTTGATTCCAAAGTTCGTAAATTCGATCAAAATGGCATAATGACGGCAAAGTTTCAACAGCTTTCTTTCAGTTTTCGCTACTCCTGTAATATTTGATTTCGGAAAAGTGTACTACTCATACTTTGAGTAGCATTTTCACTTATACCCATATCCATATTATAAATACTATCCATATTATAAATGGAATAGTGTGTTTGTTTGTTGGTTTCTTGGTTTGTCCTTCAATCAAGTTACAACGGAGCAACGGATCGACGTGATTTTTGTATGGATAGGTATAATTAATTATTATTAAAGACCTGAAGAGTGACATAGGCTACTTTTTATTCCGTAAAATTAATAAGTTCCCACGGGATGGTTAAAAACCTAAAATCCGCGTAGATAATTAACTGTTGCGTGTTATCAACTAGTTTATTATAAAAATATCAATCAATAAATAACCGGAGTTTCGATCAAAATGGCGTAATTACAGCAAAGTTTCAACAGCCTTTTATTTAGTTTTAAGCTTCTCCTGTAAAATTTGATTTCGTGCAGTTACACCGTTTTGTTTAAGAAAGTTTAAGTGCACTACTTACCATTCAAATGGTATATCACTCCAGAAGTCTGACTTAACCAAAATGCTGAGAGACAAACACATACTTCAAGAAGCATTCTGTTAGTTAAACATAAAAATATTTTTAAATATTTAGCACGCGCATAAACGTCTTTATGTCTTGTTACTTTGTTTTAATTGAACCGTTGTTGATTTGGTTCTCTGATATATACCTAGATATGTGTCTTTTTTGTAGATATTTACGGAACTCGGAAGGGTTATGGTCTAAGAGCCCGTGAGGACCAGTCACCAGACCTTCGTTATTTTATAAAAGCTGAAAGCTGGGGTTTTATTCTAAGGCTGAAAGTTTTTATGTGCATCGTCTTCAACAGAGGGAGGAACGATCAGCAACTATGAAGTTTGGATCATGGTGGCTTTGGGAGATTATAGGTTTTAAAAATCTTACGTAAATACTTTGAATTCTAATTTTTTTTATTTTCTTTGAAATAGTATTAGAAATCACGCCATGCATTGCCAGACATTTAGAGTCGTGGCAATCCCCTACCAGACACCCTTAAAATTTAAAAAAAATGTATTTTAACAACAAATACTGAAAATAAGGATTTCTAAAATAGTTTCTAAGCTGTGGCTCAAAAAAAGGAACATTTTTTAGTTTTTTCTTTCAGGGTTTATTGCGATGTTCTAGCTAAGAAAAGATACCTAAGTTCATACACCCAAAATTTGATGTTTATAATTTATTAAGTACGGAACCCTAAAGGAGCGAGACCCGACTCGCACTTGACCGGTTTTAATGGATTATGTGAATGTACATACGTTTTACTGAATGTATCATTAAAATAATTCCGCTTGGTATAGCAATAACGTAAATATACATAATAAATATTCAAAAATTATTATTTTATTACTAAAACTTTGTAGCAATAACGCCTAATGTCGCTTTGCACGCCGCTATTTTATGTTTCCTACTTTCTGGATTGTACCTAAGTATTTCTATCTACGAAGCGGGGACATAAGTAGTATATTATATGCTAGTAGTCTTTTTTTATACAAATAGCGAGCAGACGAGCAGGCGGGTCACCTGTCGCCGCCCATGAACATTTGCAGCACCGGAGGTACCGCCATGCGTTGCTGGCCTTTCAGGAATTTGTTGATCCGCCCCTTGAAAGACGTCTCTAAAAATATGAAATCAGTAGGAAATATCAGTCTCTAAAATCTCGGTAGGGAAGGCATTCCGAACCAGTGGTAGATTCTCTTGACGATTCAAAAGTACTTGTTAAAGTCTAATTGAATAAAAATATTTTGAATTTGAGTTTGAATATAAGACCTGCCAAGTTTCAAGTTTCATGATTCTAGGTAAACGGGAAGTAGGTACCCTTTAGGTTTTCTTGACAGACACGACGAACGGACGGACGGACAAACAGACAGATAGACAACAAAGTGATCCTATAAGGATTCCGTTTCTCCTTTTGAGGTACGGAACCCTAAAAATCTTGTATCTCTAGCAAAATTCATTCACTCAGCCTCTCTCGGGGTGAGGTGCGGTTAGAGGGAAAGGGCGCACTGATAACGTTGTTTCTGTTATCTGTGGAAACAGCACTCACTATTTTTGGCTCCGCCCGCCAACGAACTATCGCATTGATAAAGCAGGGTCAGTAGCTGATGCCTGCGACTTCGTTCGCGTGGATTTAGATTTTTAAAAATCCCGTTGGAATTCTTAGAATTTCCGGGACAAAAAGTAGGTCCACTGACCTCTCTCCAGGTCTTTAACTATAAGCATGCAGAACATTACTTACGTTTATCTATTGCCTAGTTGCGACGTGATTGAAGGACAAACCAATAAATCAACAAACAAACACACTTTCGCATTTATAATATGCGTATAGTATATATGGATGATTGTGGAACTATCATAGTATAGACCAAAAAAATATATTGGCATACTAATATAGTTTTAAGGCCTCGCTAAGTCATTGAGTTCGTTTCCATTGTCAGCATTACGACATTTTAAAATTTGATTCAACAGGGCTCTCTCCGTCACTCGTTTCCACTCGTTTCATACAATCGTAGTTCCAATTTCATTTGAATATTAAGCAACCAAAGTTCATGAAATTTTGCAGACATATTCTAGAAACTAATATCTGTGTCTGTGGTGTTTTAGATTTTTCTAAAAATATGCAGTTTTAAAATTACAGGGGCTCAAAGATTTGTATGAAAATTTTAAGACCGCGTAACTATGAAACCGAATATTTTAACAGAAATCTGGAAAACCACAGACATAGATATTAGTTTCTAGAAATAGTCTGCAAAATTTCATGGACTTTGGTTGCTTAGTATTCAAATGAAACTGGAACTACGATTGTATGAAACGAGTGGAAACGAGTGACGGAGACAGCCCTCTTAAAAACACCAGTTACAGTGGCAAAAATAAGACTCATCTAAATTATTTTAAGTTTCAACCTATTGTAACTATTAATAAATGATAAATAAAAAATAAATCATTCATTCATACGATGGTACCTATGGCAAAGAGAGGTTAGAGATAAGAGTTTATGCGAAAGAAAAGACATTAGTCCGCCAGCGCGGCTTTGCGAGCTGAATTGGACTTTATTGCGTCATAACAAGAGTCGCTATTTATATTGCCTGCGGAGTGAGTCTTCTCTACCTCGAAGGTACTATTAAGCCTTTTGTGCTAAGTATTAAGTATATTAGGTATTATTAGCTATCGGATTATATTTGCAATTATTGGAATATGACATCGTTCAAATGTTCGTCACGCTTTGTATGGAGGTCCGATTTTTAATGACTGCCGCATAGATCTGGCTGCATTTTACAGGTTATGTTGATTTTGAGGGCATAAGGGCATGACTTCAGAAAACCCCTACAAAAAAATCGAGCGGAGACAAATCGCACTGAAATTAGCACTATCAATGAAAACGTACGAAAATATGCAATAATGCTACGAAAATAGCGTTTTATCCATTTGCATGTGCAAAAATGCAAAAGCAAATAATCCGATGATTATTGTGACGCGGTTTTCAACTCTCTGTGTTTCTCTCAAACAGAAAGTTGAAAACCGCGTCCCTTTAGACACGAACTTTTGCCTCCGTCTTCATGCCGTCACGCCATGTCCTCGGTGTCGGCCGGCGCCGTGGCGTCCTGTGGAAAACTGCCCTTGTAAATAGGTAATAGAGTTGTTACAAGTTGTCAGGGTAAAGTAATCTCTATATCGAAGCCCACAATACATAATCTCGCTAGCAAACATCTTATTTAACGTCGGCTGTGAAAAGGCAAAATGACGCAACTGACATTTTCAAGAAAATCCGATGATATAAAAAAAAATTATTAGGTAACTACAAGGGTACATACCTACTGATCTAAAAAATTTAGTTTTCAAAAAAGTTTTCTATGGCTTGCTAAAGCTTTTGCGAGGCAAAAAAATGTAATGAATGATGAGCTCATGTTTGATTTGGTGCGCCTGCTTTTGAATATTTTTGTCTGACTGTTAAGACTCAGGACTTCTCCAAAATAATTGAATCGATTTCATCACGGGTCTTTCGCATCGTAGGGAATTATACAATAAGCAATATAATAATAGTTATGATTATTTTAACTATCTTTTAATTATATTTTAATAAATACCAGAAAACAAAAGATTCCTACATGATTGAAAAAATATAAATCCACGCTGACAAAGTTGCGCCGAGAATCTGGTTCTATATATGCCTGCAATATAAATAAATCAGATTACAGAGGCCAAAATGTCACTTATTTACTTTTTCCCTAACAGCGGGCGATATAATTCAACGGTTTGCTCTATGAGATAACAACTTTAATTGCCGGAACGGGTCACAGTCTAAAAAACCAGTTACAAATCAGCTGTTCGCAATGGCGGACGCGGAATCGACATTACGTGAAGTGCTAAACAGAATACTGGATGAACATGAGTACAAGCCTCGGGAGATCAAGTTGAACGCGATCACAACAGGTGGTGCAAACTACACATCATCTTTGTACATCATCAAAGTCGTATCACCGAATCTTGACGATTTAAACTTGTTCGCAAAAGTCGCTTGCATAGGAGAAACGATGAGAACTGCTATGAAAGCAGATTGGCTGTTTACGACAGAAAGATTCGTCTACACCGAACTAGTTAAAATTTACAATGATATACAAGCGAAAACCAATGTACCAGAAGAGCATAGGTTTGTGTTCCCCAAATTTTATGGGTGTAATCCTGATTTAGGAAAGGAAACAATCGTTATGGAGAATTTAGTAGAAGCTGGATTCAAAACGTATAATCGATTTCTTTCAATGGATTGGGAGCATGCCAGTGCAGCGGTGGACAACCTTGCGAAGTTCCATGCGTTGTCGTTTGCGTTTGAGAAGTATTATCCGGAAAAATTTGAGGAATTGGTGCCCAACATGAAGTATAGGATTGGTAGTGGGGACGAGCCATCTGAAAAGATGAAAGCTTTATGGCAAAAGATGGTGGATGAATCTTTAGGTAAATAGAATTGAACTCTTGATTTTCATTACAGTTATTAGAATCATTTGACTGCTGCAGACTAAAACTAAACTATGTTATGATGAATTTTAAAAAATTAACCATATATCTGGCGACAGAAGGGCTGGCTCGTTTTTTGCGCAAAGGATCAGCCTGGCTATCCAGCGCGGGAATGCAGCCAGTGTTTTTGACACCATTCCATGCACGCATGAATTACTTGCATGAATCAAAATTCATAGTGATATATATTTTTTACATATCCTAAGCAAATAAAATAAAAAATAAAAAAAGATAAAACTAAACTAGGGTGATAGTTCACATTGATATCGGAGCAATTTAATATTTCAGACCGGACGACAGGATGTGTGATATTATGACGATATGACAAAAATTGATTAATAGCACGTTTGGTGAGGATGATCAAATATAGACTAATAATAGGCTTGTAGCTTGCTGCTTTTGCTCCCCTCGTCAAGAAAGTACGAACCATTGAATATCAGCTGTTTGTTTGTAGGAAGTATTCTCTGGAAATACTGAACCGATTTTTAAAAATTCTTTTACCGATAGAAAGCTACATTATTCCTAAGTTAGATATGCTATATTTCATTTTCAGAAAAATTAGGGATCCCTGCGAAAATTATGATAAGCCACCCGTGCGAAGCCTAAGCTGGTTGTACTACAATAACTCCTCAAAGGTCCGAAAGTCGTTTGTGAGGATGAATGTAATTTTTTATAACTGAATTCCGCAATCATAGACTTGCCTTTACACAAGTTAAAAAAAAACTTTTATAAGTATGCCCCTGAAAAACATATTGCACAATCGAAGATTATGTATGCAAGAGCGTGGATTTGACTGGCAGCTCGCTCCAGCAATGCGCGGGACTGCAATTACTTTAATACGTGAAATAATATTTCTGTGAATTGAATCTTATACAAGTGTAAATTAAAAATTTTCAACACCCCCGACAAATCATTTTCAAATAAATAATTATGTATATCTAGGCAACGTCCATCTTGACAACTTGACATTTGTCAATTGACACTTGAATATTATGAACCTAAGGGTTATCTAACCTTCTTTTCTACAAGAAAACTAGAAAATAGCTGATAACTTTTAGACGGCTGAACCAATTTTTTTGGATTATAGCTAAGAACACTCTCGATCAAGCCACCTTTCAAACAAAAAAAAACTAAATTAAAATCGGTTCATTCGTTTAGGCGCTACGATGCCACAGACAGATACACAGATACACAGATACACAGACACACAGATACACACGTCAAACTTATAACACCCCTCTTTTTGGGTCGGGGGTTAAAAATATACGGATGACTTGGTTTCCAGAAGTGCTAAAGGAGGAGCAAAGGGACCGAGTGCGGAGCTACTTGATGGACACCAATCTGCTACAGAAACATAACAAGCCAATTGGGAGGCCGGTTGTTGCGCATGGAGATTACAGACTGAGCAATTTGCTGTTTAGAAGACGGGTAAGTGAGTCTTTTTTGTTTTTGTTTTGTTTTTGTTTATTAAGCACACAATACAGATAATGACAATAATAATACAATATTACAATAAAGCCATGAAATAATTTGAACAAGTGTAAATTAAAAATTTTCAACACCCCCGACAAATCATTTTCAAGTAAATAATTATGTATATCTAGGCAACGTCCATCTTGACAGCTTGACATTTGTCAATTGACACTTGAATATTATGAACCTAAGGGTTATCTAACCTTCTTTTCTACAAGAAAACTAGAAAATAGCTGATAACTTTAAACGGCTGAACCTATTTTTTGGATTATAGCTAAGAACACTCTCGATCAAGCCACCTTTCAAACAAAAAAAACTAAATTAAAATCGGTTCATTCGTTTAGCTGCTACGATGCCACAGACAGATACACAGATACACAGATACACAGATACACAGATACACAGACACACAGATACACAGACACACAGATACACAGATACACACGTCAAACTTATAACACCCCTCTTTTTGGGTCGGGGGTTAAAAAAGACTAGCCACTCTCCAAAAAAAAGTGTGTACATATGCAGTCAATAAGATAATGGACGTGTCGCTTAGAACAGCTATACACCAAAAACTAAAATTTAAGAAAACTAGAAAACAGAACTAAACAACTACCAAAGTCATGTGGTATATAACTCGATCGCTCTAAGTTTGCAGTTTGCACCTCGCTGGAATGCGTCGTCTCTCCCATTTCCCCGCTCACCTCCCCGCGGTCGTCTTGTCGCGCAGTTCGCATACCGTACCTTAGCGTCGTTTACGGTTGTCGCGATTGACGCTTGTCGTTACGATGCGAGCTGCAAACTAATCTTGACCGAGTAGTACTACTTATGATAACTGAGGACATAAATCAACTAAGTATTCATCTATAAGAGCCTTACGCATTCATCCGATCTGAATCCGTGAAAATACAGACATAAAAACTCGGATCGAGTTCGGATATTGCTTACGCACTAATCCGATCTCTGATCTAAATCCAAGCTATTCATTGGACATCTTTGACATATCTACGTCATATGTCCGATTTGAACCCGAGGCACCTCCGAGATATTCTCACGGATGACGGAGAGATATCGGATGACGGAAGTCGGATGTAGTGCGTTTTAAGCTACCATACAAATAGTTCTATGACTACTTCGGAAAGTATTTTCACGGACTAGGATCGGGTGAGTGTGCAACTGCCCTAACTGGTCAAGTGTGTTGTGTGTGTCAGAAGTCAGAACATGCTTGAGGTAGAATTCCAAGTTGTGCTAGGAATAATCTATTTTTTCTAGACTTCTCTACATAGTATAAAACAAAGTCGCTTCCCACTGTCTGTTCAACTGTACGCTTAGATCTTAACTGCGCATCGGATCTTAATGCGGCTTTCATCAATAGATAAGGGGATTCAAGAGGAAGGTTTACTCAATAGATAGAGTGATTCAAGAGAAAGGTTTATACGTACAGTTTAATATTGTTTGTGTTAATTTATTGAAATACTAGTTGACCCGCCCCGGCTTTGCGCGGGGAGCCTACCTATTCCGCATAGACAAAATGTATGCTATGCTATGTATGATATGGCTAAGAGTCTACTTTCTACTAAGCTATTATACTGATAGCGATCGATTTGCGTGGAGGAGTTGAGGCGTTGCGACTTCCGTCCTCTATTTCCGAAACTGTTCGTCTTTTCAACAAACTTACATGATACCACCCTGTCAGTATTATATTTGTAAAGAAAAAGGAATTGTAAAAATCGGTTTAAATTTGACGGATTTATGGAGTAAAATCGACCAACAGTTGGATCCCGTATGCCGAAGAATCCCTAATTTTTTTGGGATAAAAACTACCCTATATATTAACCCGGAGTATCAGCTATTATTATACTAAATTTCATTTAAATCCGTTCAGTAGTTTTCGCTTGATGCGCGTACAGACAGACAAAAATTCTGAAAAAAGCTGTTTTGGGGTCTATATCGATAATGATGTTTTCTCCGATTAAAATTTTCAAAATATATTAAATGTACAGAAATCGTACAGTTACAGTACAGTAAGTATAGATATAGATAGATAACGATAAGTAATTGTTCAAGATAATATGATGTCACCTGACAGGTAGATTAACTTTGCAATGTTAAATAGGTCTACATCTTTAAAGTTATGATGTGAATTATAATGGAATGCAAATAAAACTAATTCAAATGCAAAACCGCAGCAATCAGTCATAAGCATAAAATCTCGTAGGTAGGTACTGCTAGGCCATAAAATTTTGATGTAATTATCTACTGGTACAACCTTCTCGGCAGAAACGACATTTCTGAACCAGTGTGGTAGAGGCATTTGACAAAATAAGCATTTTATTCTTTCTATTCTATTCTATTCTAATTTGGAATATAACGTGGAAAATGCGATCTCCCGTAGGCTATAGGCCTATAGGCTATGCTATAGGTGCTCTTAAGTAAAGAGGTAAGTTAGAATTCGATTCTCGTATGGGGCCATAATTTGAGTATTTATAAAATAATGGATAAGTGAAAAGTGGAAAACCGACTGCCAACTTTTAGTACTATAGAAGTATAGAAAGAAGAAGAAAAATCGGTCAAGTGTGAGTCAGACATAACAAATAACACATATTTTTTTTGAAATTTTTATTATTTGCTGTTATAGCGGCAATAGAAATACACATTCTGTGAAAATTTTAACTCTCTACCTATCACGGTTCCTGAGATACAGCCCGCTGACAGACGGACGGACAGACAGTACTTAGTAATAACTAATAAGGTCCCGTTGGCATCCTTCGGATACGGAGCCCTACATATCAATGTATGGACAAGCTGAAAGGCCAAAAGATGAGAAAATTCGGGTGCCACGCACTTTGCCCATTATGCTATTGTCAAAGTGAAGGTCACAATAAACTAGGGATCGAGGTTGTTGGAATAAACTCACACAAAGGCCTAATTCGATTGACCTCTGTAAAGTCAAGCGTGCACAGTATTTTTCCGTTGAGCAAAAAACTATTGCTGACTATTACTAGTAGGTACATCTTATAGTTACTTCAACAATAGTTTTTATCTAAGTACATTTTAACGGATGGTTTGTACTTGATTGTGGGAAACAAGGTCTTTTGACTGATGATGGCGCCGGAACGTAGCTAGGTACATAAGCAGTGAGACTACGGAAAATAATAATCTATACTAATAAAAAAAATTGAAGTGTCGTGTCTGTTTAAACGGGCTAATCTTCGGAATGGCTATACCTATTTTGACGGGACTTTTACAGACAAGTAGAGGATTGACCAAGGAGTAGTATAGACTACTTTTTTAACCGACGTTAAAAAATGGAGTTGTGTTTTTCTACCTATGTACACTGATATCTCCGAGATTTCTGAACCGATTTGCGTAATTTTTTTTTTAATGGTTAAGGGAACTTTGCGACATTGTTCCATAAAAAATTTGGATTCCAACTCCTCAATCCTGATGCTGTAGGGGATCTGACTAATCCACGCGGGTGAACGTGCGGGCAACATCTAGTACTTAATATTATAAATGCGAAAGTGTCTGTCTGCCTATCTGTCTATCTGTCTGCTAACTTTTCACGGCCCAACAGTTTAGCCGATTCTGACGAGTTAGCTTATATCCCGGAGACGGACATAGGCTACTTTTTATCCCAGAAAATCAAGGAGTTCCCACGGGATTCCTAAAAACCCATCCGCTTGACCGATTTGTATGAAAGGTAGCAAGGTAGCTTGCGTCCATGTAAATGGCATAGGCAACTTTTTGTTCCGGAAAATCAAACAGTTCCCGCGGGATATTTGAAACCCTAATTCCACGCGGACGAAGTCGCGGGCGTCCTCTGGTACCTAATAATTATATCACAGCTCGACAAGTAGATACAAATGGTAGATTACTCAGGCACTCGACAAATAAGTTATCACAACGTGACGCAAGATAGCCTCGATTGCCAAAACGAAACGCTTTAACCTTGCCATAACCAGTTATAGATCAAATACGCAGGATGGCGGACGCGGAAAAAACTTTACGCGATACTCTAGACTTAATATTGGACGACAGAGGTTATAAACCACGGGAAATCACGGTCAAGGCAAAAGAGACTGGTGGAGCGAACTATACATCTACTTTGTTTGTTGTAAATGTTTCATCACCAGATCAAGAGAATCTGAAGTTATTCGTAAAAGTCGCCAGCGTTGGAGAATCGATACGAGGTATAATGCATGCAGACTATTTGTACAGAACAGAAAGATTGTTCTACACACAACTAACTAAAATATATGAAGAAATTCAAGAAGAACGAAACATTCCTGCAGAACACAGATTTATATTCCCCAAATTTTACGGATGCAACGGTAATTATTGTAAAGAAACAGTTGTTATGGAGGACTTGGCTGCCGTTGGTTTTGAACCTGTTGATCGATTAAAATCTATTGATTGGGACCACGCGAAAGCAGCTGTTGAAAATTTAGCTAAATTCCACGCTCTGTCATTTGCTTTTGAGAAATATAGACCTGAAGAATTTGAAATATTAACGTCTGCTATGAAATTTGAGATGAGTGGTATGGATGATGGACATGAAGAAACAGTGAAAGTTATGGGTGAGAAAATGATAGAGAGCGCTGCAGGGTTGGTAAAAAAAGAGTACAAGGAACGAGTGCGGGATTTTGCACTGACTCATAAATTATGGGAAACGTATAACCATCCAATTGGAAAACCTGTTATTGCACATGGAGATTATAGAACGAGCAATCTGTTGTTTAGGATACAGGTGAGACTATTCCTTCAAAGCTTCAGTAATGTCACTGCATATTTTGGGGAGTGACTATTTGATATCATGGCCATACTTATTATAATACATATAATTTGTATCCAGTTGTAACTATTTAGGAATAATGTCACTCTTTATGTATTAAAGGTAACCGACAGCCATTATAGCCCTATCTATATAATATAAGGCACTTAATATGGCGTTTCGTTCTTGGTAAGATTGATCCTTAGGATCCAAAGAAGGATAAGAAGTGGAGCCGTCAAGATTTTAGATTTAAATAAAATCAACCTTATAAGTAATTAATTATTCACATTTAATTTACAATTTCAATTATTTTCAATTATTATTATTTTTTCCAGTCTTAATTATTATTAAAAAATTCAAAATTCAAAATATTTATATTCAATTGAACTTTTACAAGTGCTTTTAAATCATCAAAATAATCTATCTACCACTGGTTCGGAATGCCTTTCCTGCCGAAAGAACCAGCAAGAAACTCGGCGGTTGTTTTTCTTTCAGTTTTCAATTATTATTGCAGTTATTATTACAAACCAGAGTCTCAAATCATGTAAACCTACTTGGAATCGGTTGACAAACCAACGAGCTAATGACAAATAAACAAACACGCCTCGCATTTATAGTAAGGGTAGTGATAGTTTATGAACTACTAACTTTCTTCCAAAATATAGATAATACCCAAAACATCAAAAATCTTGTGACTTGTCTTTTTTGAAATTTTTATACAAAAATCGATAACATTTTCTCCTCGTAAATGTAGTCTAATTTTCATAATTTTTAGAAATGTTGTAGTCATAATGAAGAGCTATGCTCTTACGATTTTAATTTTAAAGAAATATTGCTTATGTTAAAAGTTACTAACGTCTAAATATCCATATTTTTGACCTAAAATCTTGTGTATTTTTTAAATGTAACTAAACTAAAATAATAAAAAAAACGTACGAGCCTAGATTAAGGTGTACTGGATATATTAATGTGATCAAAATTGTCTAATATTGTAAACGTTTGGAGGGGTAAAAACGTTATATCACCCGAAATAATATTTCAAGAATAAAATGTAGGCAAATTCCTACTGGACTATGAAAAAAAAATTGCAAAAATTGACAACTAGACTATCCTTTCTTTACCTCTCTCAGTAGGATCAAAATCAATTCGACTTTTTGTGACATAGCAGGAAGTTGCAAATTAACATTCATAATGATTTTAATCATCGATAGCTTAATAATTAGTTGATAACGATAGACTTATATATGTTGATAACAATGGTAGTAGTAAGCTATTGTTATCAGGTCATTTTTATAAGGTCATCGTTACGAAACCCACTATCGGTTACTAAACCCACTTGCTATAGTTACCTTGAAAATTTTTGTTCGGCATTATCTTGTCATTTATATCAATGATAAAGATAAACTTAGATATGTAGATACCAATGATAGTAATAACTAAAAAGCTAATGTTATTATATAACACGGAAGCGGACTTTAACGTCGCGTAACCGTCTGACAAGGCTCTCTTGGCACTTGAGTGACATTGACAGGGGGGCGCAGTTGTAGCATGAAGGCTGAAGGAAGGCTGCCAGCAAATAAAATCTTCTCAAGTTTAGGAAATATCTTGAAAATATTAATATTGAAAATCGAGTAAGTTTTATTCAATTTTAACTGAATGGGAAATTGGGAAAGCCGTCTCTGTTCCCACAGCGAGGAGTAATAATAAAAACCATTGATAAGCCATGGGCTTGCAACCTATGATATTTACATGCTCAAATACTATATTTACGTAGTGCTAAATAATTATAATATTATGCCGACACATTTATGCCGTATCTGTTAACAGTGCAGCTGAGGTATATGAAGGAATGGGTCTCGTATTCAAAAAAACAGTTAATTTCAGATTATAAGCTTCACAAGATAGCGGCGTTAGTTCCAATTTCAGCCACGCGCCAAGAGAGTGCTTTGCACTATATTTTTTCATTTTTATCAATGATAACGATAGACTTATATATATGTTGATAACAATGATAGTAATAAGCTAATGTTAGCAGGTCATTTTTATAAGGTCATCCTTACTAAGCCCATTATCGGTCAATAAACCCACTTGCTATACTATAGAGTTATCTTACCTTGAAAATATTTTCGGCATATTGTCTTGTCATTAATATCAATGATAACGATAGACTTATACATATAATATGTTGATACCAATGATAGTACCTAATAAGCTAATATTATCAGGTAATTTTTATAAGGTCATCTTTACTAAACCCATTATCGGTTACTAAACCCAATTGCTATAGTTATCTTACCTTGAAAATTGAAAATCGCTAATTATTATTTGTCCATGAAATTACGTATTTAATAATATACAAGTGTAAATTAAAATGTTATAGCACCGTCGACAAACTGTGAAGCTTACAGTAACTAGAAAACGGCTGAACCGATTTTCTTGTATTATTAAAATCGGTTCATTAGTTTAGGAGCTACGATGGCACAGACAGATACACAGATACACACGTCAAACTTATAGCACCCCTCTTTTTGGGTCGGGGGTAAAAAAACCAAAAACCCTGCGTAAAACAAACAAAAGAGCTTCAAGTTCATTATTAAGATAGGTAATATAATAGGAGCAAAAACTTTGAGGTACGGAACCGTAAAAAAATTCCAAGAAATTATGTAAATCCCACAAAAATTGGAGATTTTTAGATTTTGTTAGATTCGACGGTAAATCCACGCTCTTCCTTTTGCATTGCTCCTGTACAATGATCCTCTGTTTCAATTTCCGGGTTGATGATGGCGATGATGATGAAATGATGACGAATGATCGTCTCTCATAAAAGCAATAGATGATGCCTGCGACTTCGTCCGCGTGGATTTAGGTTTTTGAAAATCCCGTAGCAACTCTTTGACCTTCCGGGATAAAAAGCCTGTGTCAATTTCCGGGATGTTAGCTAACGCTGTACCAAATTTCGTACAAATCGGTTAAACGGATGGGCCTTTAAGAATCCCGACAGACAGACACACGCTTTCGCATATTTATAATAGTCAAATCAAAGTATAGTATGGATTGCTTAATTCCAGGATGACAACCTCCAGGCCATCGCGGTGGACTACCAGACAGTGCACGCGGGCTGCCCGGCCGGCGACCTCGTCTACTTCATCTTCATGGGCTCCGACGAGGAGTTCCGGAGACAACACTACGAGAAGCTTCTGGACCACTACTTTGTCTGCTTGGAGCAAGCCTTGGAAAGGCTGGCCGTGGAGCTCAGCGTTTATACGCGGGAGAAGTTCGACAGTGATATGAAAGAGGTGAATTGCTTTTATTACCTTACCACATCATCATCACCATCTCCAGCTCACTGCTGGGCACCGGTTCCTCTCAGAATGGGACGGAATTTAGCCATGGTCTGCCACACTTGCCAAGTGCGGACTTTACAACATTTGAGAACACTGCGGAACTAGTTTTAGGGTTCCGTACCGCAAAAGGAAAAAGGGAAACCTTATAGATCACTTTGTTGTCTGTCTGTCTGTCGTGTCTGTCAAGAAACCTTTAAGGTACTTACTTCCCGTTGACCTAGAATCATGAAATTTGGCAGATAGGTAGGTCTTATAGCACACATAAGGAGAAAAATATGAAAATCATGAATTTGTGGTTATATCACAAAAAAAAATTAAATGTGGTCATGAACCAGTAAATAAATTAGTATTTTCAATTTTAAAAGTAAGATAACTATAACGCCAGACCCCCGACTAGGAAGGCTCATTTTTTGCGCAAAGGATCAGCTTGCTGTCCAGCGCGGAAATGCAGCCAGTATTCTTGCCAATATTCCACGTGGGCATGATTTTGTTCAGTAGGTACTTAATAAGGTACCTTTATGTTAGCTTTTATTGTAACTTCTTAAATGAAAAACAGAGACGCTAGTTCTTCGAGATGAGATAAAATTTTGATTTTCCCCTTCTAGTTGCTGCCATACGCGGTGCTGCTCGGCGTGATGGTGCTGCCCGTGGTGACGGTGCAGGCGGACGCCGCGCCGCGCGTTGACGGCGACGCGGACATCAACGACTTTGTTATGAAGCCTAACGAGCTGTTTGCGCAGAGGTTCAACGGCATCGTCAACGACTGCATCCGATGGGGCGCCATTTAACGATGCTGTGCAGTTAGAGGCGACGCGACGTGGGCTTCAGCGGCTTTGCTGTGAAGCCCAACGAACTGTTTGCGCAGAGGTTCAACGGCGTCATCAACGATTGCATCCGATGGGGCGCCATTTAATGGTTTTAATCGCCTGCCATCCTCCAGTATGATATCCATGAGGATTTTTCTCCTCTAGTGATAAAACCGCCTTAATAATTATTATTATTATCAACTTAGTTGGAATGGGTAATAAATATGTATTTATTGTAAGTTGTAACTTTAATTAAGTAGATAATAATTATGTGTGTTCAGTAATATAATTAATTGCTAAAACCAACGATAGATGTATAATTAAAATAGCTGAAATAATTAACTTTAAATCATTAATAAAAATTTTGATTAGATAGCCCACCATAAAGCACCAGTATAAAAAATTATTATTGAAAAGTGTACCTACATAATGATCAATCCATACTAATATTAAAAATGCGAAAGTGTATCTGTCTATCCGTCTGTCTGTCTGCTACGTTTTTTACGGCTCAACCGCTGAACCGATTTAATGTTTAGGACAGACTTAGGATACATTCCCGGGAAGGACATAGGCTACTTTTTATCCCGGAAAAACAATCAATTCAATAACGCCGTAACAGAGCTATGAATTGACGTCGTTTTTTGCATAGACATAGTCGATATATTTTAGGCTACATTTATTTTCAAAGAAAAACACACAGTCCCCGCAGGATAGCATTCTTTAACACATGATAAAATAACTTAAGCTTTGCACCAAATAATATTGTAACAAACCTCAATTATTATCATTAAAACCTTGAGTCACGCCAGCGAAGCTGCGGGTAATAGCTATTTAAATAAGTTATATTCAATTAGGTATGAATTTGTTTTTCTTTTACAGTAAGTATTATTAAGTAAATTGTTTTAAAATAAATTTTTAAATATCGTAACATGTTTTATTTGCTTTTCTATCTTACTCGACCAGCAGGGCGATTCAGAACACTTCGATAACATTATTATCGATCGATTTGTCGAAATCGTATGGTGAGATGCATTTTCAATTGAAAATACATCTTACAGTCCGATAACTTACTGAATCGATCGATAATAATGTCATCGTAGTGTGAATCGCACTGCTGGTCTTTTTGTCAATTTATAAAACAAAGTTTTGAATTGGATACTATTTTTTTTTTAGATTTAAAATAATATAGTAATAATCTGAAGACTTAATAACTTGTGTAAGTGTTTATAACTTACTACTTAGCTGTCTTCTAAAATGAAAATCCTTTCTTAGTTACCTCTAGGCAGGTAGAGAGAGAACCTAAATACAAAATCTATCTAATTTCTAGACTCGTTGGTTGGAGCAGTAGGCATTGATTTTGGAAGCGCCACATTAGGTTGTTCGTGGCAGTCGAATCTTGATGTGACAGTCAGTCAGTTCGTACTTGACAGAACGAAGCGAAACTCAAACTGAAATCATTTATTCAAAGTAGGTAGGCATTATTGTACTCCTTTTGATGGTCAGAATTGTTTGGTTTGCAAGATGATATAGTGGTGATAATTAATTAAATAAACTAAAAACTAAAGCTACGAGGGTTCCAAACGCGCCCAGGTCTGAGAAGAGCCCACAACAAACCGGTTATTCTTTTTACAATCACCACTTCATAAAGTCACTAAACTTATTAGAACTATCAAAGCTTTCCAAGCTTTCTTATCATTTAATTAATCCATTACATTCCAGTAGGATTTTTAATAAAATAACTTTTCGAGGTTTCCGAGTCCAATTGGATGTATTTCTTTTTTTCCGTCCATTTGTCATATAACTTCTTTGCACGTAATCACTACAAATTCAAAATTAGTAATGTCTTCCCGACCGAATATCGGCCAAGGCGACCAATCTTCATAGAGATTATATCCACGCGCGGGAGATACCTAGTGCATAAGTGTGTGCGCAAACACAGATGCACACTCTCATAGCCCGATGGGACGGAAATCCGACACGACTGGAGAGATACCTCAATAGAAATATAGTATTATGTAAATCAGTAACTCAAAGCCATATTTAAATTAGTCCATTACTATAAAATAGAAATAAAATTACACTTTTTTTCTTTGAGAGAGAAAAAGCTCTGCGCCTGCCTGGTTTTTTTTGCAAAAACTTTTTACAAAAACATTACTGTGCGGTGCCAACACCGACAATAATTCAAAGTCATTATAGAGAGAGAGCCAGCGCGTGCCAGACCTTCATCCATACTATCCATACTATCCATACTAATATTATAAATGCGAAAGTGTGTCTGTCTGTCTGTCTGTCTATCTGTCTGTCTGTCGGTCTGCTACCTTTTACGGCCCAACATTTTAACCGATTCTGACGAAATTTGGTACAGGGCTAGCTTATATCCCGGGGACGGTAAAGAAGCTACTTTTTATCCCGGAAAATCAAAGAATTCCCGCGGGATTCCCAAAGATCCATCCACTTAACCAATTTGTTTGAAATTTGGTACCGAAGTAGCTTGCGTCCCTGTAAATGAAATAGGCAACTTTTTATTCCGGAAAATCAAACAGTTCCCACGGGATCTATAGAAATCTAAATCCACGCGGACGAAGTCGCGGGCATCCTCTAGTGATTTTATAAAAGCAGAAAGTTCCTTTGCGTATTGTCCCCAGTACAGGGACAACCGATCAGCGACTATGAAGTCTGGATCATGGTGGCTTTAGAGTTTGGTAGATAACAGGCACAGACCACTGTGATAATAGGTAATAAAGGCGTAATCCTACGCCAAAGTGTAATGTGTAATGTTTTATATTTTCCCCAGAATAGTGTTAGAAATCATGTCATGCATTACCAGAAACCAAACATAAGCAGCCCCCTGCCAGACATCCTTAAACTTTAAGGGCAGAGAGAAGGATCTGTGAACGAGTTTGTTGTGGGCTCTTTTGAGACTAGGGCGCGTTTGGAACCCTCGTAGCCGTAAGCCGTGATGATAGTAATTATTGACTATCATAAAATATACAATGGTACCTGTTTTGAATAAATGCTTTGAGTTTGAATTCTGGCAGCCCGCCCCCATTATTATCCCAAGAAGAGCCCCCAAGAAGAATAAAAGAAGGGACACGACCCTCAGCAATGAGGATAATGGCGCAGAGAGACTACCTAGGGTACATGTTCCGGACTTACCCAGTTGTTTATAACAAGTAGTAGGTATTGTTATTATTGGCGTAAGTAATAGCTCTATTATTGCGCGTGCGTGCAGCGTGTGTCGTACTTTTCTATGTAATAGAATACCTACAATATTTAATTTTTACTCTAACATTGATCAATTTTATTTATTTAATAAACTAGATGATGCCCACGATTCATCCGAGTGGATTTAGGTTTTTATATATGTCCCGTAGGAACTCTTTAATTTTCCGGAATAAAAAGTAGCCTATGTGTTAATCCAGGGTATAATCTATCTCCATTTTAAACAGCCAAATCCGTCCAGTAGTTTTTGCGTGAAGGAGTAACAAACACACTCACACATACATACTAACTTTCGCCTTTATGATATTAGTGTGAAGTGTGATGGTGTGAAGTGTGATAGTGTGATGTGGTGGTGTGACTAGCGACCTGCTCCGGCTTCGCATTATTAAAATTTTCGAAAGAATCTCTATTTTTTTTTTTTTTAATTTCGTAGTAAAAAGATGCAACCTAATGTTTGAAATATTTTCAAAATAGTTTTTTATTTTCACGGAAAAGAATTGTATACAGACCTGCACCTAATGGTGTGGCTGGTAAACTCTCAAAATAAAACATTATTTCACCTCGTTTCCTCCATGATTGAGATCGGTATGAACGTCACGTACTGAACTCGTTTTCGTGGAATTTGTGTAAGGTACCAAATAGAGTTTAAAGGTGACGTATACCTGAGAGTTCTCCATAATGTTCTCAAAGATGTAGGAAGTCTGCCAATCTGCACTCGGCCAGCGTGGTGGACTATGGCCAAACCCTTCTCATTCTGAGAGGAGACCGGTCGGTAGTATAATGATTTTCACTAGTTCTAATCTCTAAGGAAAATCCGTCGCCAACAAAATTAACTTCTTGAGTTGAAGCACAGAGTTTTGTCAATTTCCCTGGCGCAGTGGTAAGCACTGTGGTCGTATTAGTGTGAGGTCCCGGGTTCGATTCCCGATTTTGTAGTTTCTAAATCTCTAGTCTGGTCTTGTGGGAGGCTTCGGCCGTGGCTGGTTACAACCCTACCGGCAAAGCCGTGCCGTCAAGCGATTTAGCGTTCCGGTACGATGCCGTGTAGAAACCAAAGGGATATGGGTTTAATAATAACTGCCATACCACTTACAGGTTAGCCCGCTTCCATCTTAGACTGCATCAACACTTACCACCAGTTGAGATTCAGTCAATGGCTAACTCGTATCTGATTTACCATTTAGGTAGTAGATACATACTTATAGTATCCGAATCCAAGTTATCCAAGAGTTCCTCAGAAGCTCATATTTCTAGAAATCAATATACAAATGGGGGTAGGTGGATATACTTACTAGCGGCGGTATTTCCACGGATAGTTTTCCGCTTCACTAAACCGAATGGAAGAAATGTATCTGCGTAAATTCCACAGTGAACTAACAAGCCGTACAGATTCGGAGCACAACCTATAGAGTATTCCCATCCTATTCTTGCTAATGTAATATGAACAGGACAGACACAGTTTGACAGTTTTCAATTTAATTTAGAGCTGTCAAACCTCGTGATTTACCTAGCTACCACGCGGGACTATTGTTTAATTTGTAACGTGTACTAAATTGAGTTTCATGTTACGTCCATTTTTAGGAATATTAAAAAGAAAAAGATGCAAATACTCTAAATTTAGTTTAAAGAAAGACAACAGAATCGGCGCTAATCTTAGGGCTACACGTAGTAAAGCAAGGAACCCTTGTACATATTAGTTTTGTTGAGTCGGTCTGTCCGTATATCGCAATTCACAGTAGGTAACAAGAAATTATTTAACTTGTAAGCTTAGTTATGAAATATTGTTACAGCTACATATTCAAATTAAAAAAAGAGTCCTCTCCAAAACAACCTATGAACATAAGAAGTGAGAGACAAAGAAAGATGGGTAAATCGATAATTGGGTTAGTTTTAAATGGAGAACAGCAATTAATAAGAGAATAATCGGCGCAAGTAATTACGTTTGTATGGAGAAGCGCGTATGAAGAAACGTGATGTATGTAAGAAGAAATTGAACTGAAAAGGCTTTTCTTTTCTCTTTGCTTAAATAGTTGAATCAACGTAAAGACATAACCTTTCTACAATTTTATTACTAACGTAGAAGGCCTCTAGTTGACAATAATAAGGATAATAGCCTATATCAGCATCTGCATGGTACGATCATGTTACAGCATTTGTGCCGCTCACGTCACTTGCTAGGACGTGTGTGGTGGGCCTAATTTATATTTATTTTTAAAATAATTGTAAAACAAACGAGTGAAAAGTTATATTAATTTATTAAAAAATGAAGGTGATGCTTTTAGTAATTTTTTCGTTAGTTTTGGTAGAACAGAGTGCGGCTGTAATTTATAGGATAAATGGTGCGTATGTACTCATCGCTTTTTTTTGGTATAATTAATTTAATCCCTGATCCTCCGTTTAACCGATCTTGACGTAAATAGCATGCATCCCAGGAACAGACATAAGCTACTTGTGTGCTCGAAAATCAAAGAGATTTTTAAAAATCTAAATCCAACTGCAGACGAAGGTGCGAGCGTTATCTATAGTATTATTATTTGATATAGAGTTAGCTGGCATCTCAGGGACAAGCATAGGCTACGTTTTATCCCGGAAAACAAAGAGTTCCCACGGAATTTTTCCAAAACCTAAATCCACGCTGACGAAATCGTGGTGGTCATCATCTAAAAGTGATGTCATATTTTCAAAAAATAATTTGTCTATCAGTTTTCAAAACGTTTTTCAAGCTTCAGTACTTACTATTTCATAATAAGCATTTACAAAATTTTAAGTTCCTCGGAAAAATTTGAGAGCAACGTTTGTCTAAAAGGAAATGTAAAAGAATCAGTTAGATGCGAATCGGACACGAAGGGTTCCATCGTGCAAGAAATACCACTTTTTACTTTTTACGGTTTTGCGGTACGGTACTTATAATGGTTCACGAGATACAGCCCGCTGGCAGACAGACGAACGGACAACCGGATGTACAGCGGAGGTTTAGTAATAGACGTTCGAGTGTGGAACCCCATAAAGCTCTATTCAATTCCTAACTTCCGGTGCCTAGCTAGTCCAAAGGTTGTCCTTCGCCATTCAGCGTGCCAAGCTGCACGCTTTATGGGTAGCTTTGGCCGAGAGGCAACCAGGAGCGTCTTCCACCCGATTGACATGTGAAAATTTTTACTTTTTGGCTCGTGTTTTGGCATGGCAATCGTGTTTCTTTGTTTAAATTACGACTTATTTTATGTTGTCCGTTTTTCCGGTTTGTCCGTCATTCTCTGTAGGTACAGTGCGCAAAAAACGCAATAATATGTACTCAAACTAATTTTTCGCACTCGGAAAATAGTCGTAACTCCTGCCGTGTCCAGTAGCATGAATGGCGCGACATTGAACTAGGGTTCAAGTGTCTCTGTTGAGGAAATAGGCAGTAAACACATATGTTAAACCATTCGCTAAATGCCTACAATACGGTCACTAAAGCTCGGTCCAGACGAGTGTAACGTGTGATGTAATTCACCGTGTAATGTAACACGAATTCTATGGTGTGGGCGGTGTGGTGGAATTCTGTGTGGCGCTCGGACTGATCCATCGGCTGTCGGTTTTTGCGCGAACACAAAGGCGCTTGCAGTGCTGGTTTGAACTATAATACAAGTAGATTCGCGTACACAATTCGCTTTGAGCTCGTGTGCCGTCTCTACTGTTGACTCAGTGCTGTTGACGCTAAATTACAAGTTATCTTACATTACACGTTACACTCCTCTGGACTCGGCTTTAGAATCGTTTTACCAGACTACGGCGATGCTAAAAGGAAGGGTATGAGTTTAGCAGTCTATGTATGTATGTAGGCTTGTATTTATGTGTGGTCCACCGAAGCGCCTAAATTACTTAGCCGATTTTGATGAATGAGGCGTCAATCGATTTGTTATTATGATCCGAGTGAGATAGGTTACATTTTATACGAAAAAAATCGACCTGACGGATGTTACATCAAAAAAGTAACTACAAGTCTATTTTTGTAGACTACAAGTAGTCTAAAAAAATACAACTATCTGGTCTACAAACTAGCCACGTCTGCCGTGGCTAGTTACACCCCTATGGGCAAAGACGTGCCACAGAGTGATTAAAGCGTTACGGTACGATGCCGAGTAGAAACCGATAAGGAGTAGCTGTATGTATGGGTTTAATAAATCTGCCATACCACTTCTAAGTTAGCCTGCTTCCATCTTAGGTTGGAATGTATAGATCGCACTTTAACTTTGTTTAGACTTAAGTTTCAGTTAAAACGAGACAAATTTATGCCAGCAGTATAGCGCTGTCTCGTTTTAACAGTGTCTTAAGTCTGAGCAAAGTCAAAGTTCGCTCTATAGATCTCAAGCTTAGACTGCATCTTCACTCACCACCAGGTGAGATCGCAGTCAAAGGCTAACTTGTATCAGAATAAAATAAAATAAAACATTTCGTTATTTGCGACCAGTGACGTTCGGTTTCTAACTTCCCTATTAACTCGTCTCCCTGAACAGGGTATAAGGGTATAGGTCAAAGATGCACGTGCTTTAACTTATGACGGCTTCTACCTTCGATAATTACCTACGTCTAAATAGTTAAGTGAAACATTGCAATTTGCCCTCTTGACAGTACCTAAGTAAGTAGGTACTTCCTAGGTTGTACTCGTTCAAATTACAGTATTTAACTGCATCTAGTTATACTAATTATACTGTTAGGTCTAGTGTTATGAACTTAAAGGTCTCAACAGACAAGCGTGGCAGACGTAAGCGGTGGAATGATAAACTGAACGTGTGTTCGATTAGTTCCACAAAATGCTAAATTAATGTAATAGAAATGATATCTGCTGTCCTTAATATAGGGACAGTATGTCTAATAAAATTTAAAAAAAAAATGAATGTACATCTTTATTTTCGCAAGTTCCAATAGCACTTTGTGCAGTTGCTGTTGGGACTTGTGGGAAGATTTCTGATATAGTGGATGTACGGGGTGTCGTTAGAATCCTTACATCATCCCGAGTGACACTGGTTATAAAACAAAAAAAAATATGGTGTTTGTATGGTACCATTTTTACATGTGATTTTTTTACTTTTTAGTTCGTTTTTGTATTTTTTTTTTAATTACGACTTAAATACCACTTCTATACCAACCTGTTGTGAATTCTGTGGTTCATACTTTTAGCGAGTTTACAATACGACGCCCTCTACAGTTTCAATTCCCTAAAACAGTTCCATAATATTACAACTTTTAAGAGTCAAAGTCAAAGTCAAATTATATTCAAAATATGTACCATTGTACACTTTTTTTATACCTGTTACAGCAACTGAATACCACCGGATGCCGCCACTGTTCGCGTTAGATGACTTCGCAGAATGCATGCTGGAGCCAGGGGGCACGTATTGCGTAGCGGACTACGACCTCTCCTCCAGAGGGCATTCGGACCTCATGCATTTTATACTGGTAAGCACTCAAAAGGAAAAACAGAACCCTTATAGGATGACTTTGTTGTCTGTCTGTCTGTCTGACGTCCGTCCGTCGTGTCTGTCAAGAAACCTATAGGGAACTTCCCGTTGACCTAGAATCATGAAATTTGGCAGGTAGGTAGGGCTTATAGCACAAGTACAAATCTGAAAACCGCGAGTTTGTTGTTACATCATTAAAAAAAATTAAAATGTGTTTCAATTTTCAAAGTAAGATAACTATACCAAGTGGGGTGTCATGTGAAGGGGCTTCACTTGTACATTCTAAAACAGATTTTGATTTATTTTTATGCAAAACTAGCTGATGCCCGCGACTTTGTTCGCGTTCTAAATTTCAGCCCAATCCGTCCAGTAGTTTTAGCGTGAAGGAGTAACAAACAAACATACACACACACACACACACACACACACACACACACACACACACACACACACACACACACACACACACACACACACACACACACACACACACACACACACACACACACACACACATACAAACTTTCGCCTTTATAATATTAGTGTGATAGTTTTTAATTTATCGTGCAAAATGTTAAAAAAAATACCTGAGTACGGAACCTTAAGTGCGCGAGTCTGACTCGCACTTGGCCGGTTTTTTTTTTAATTTATAGACCACCGTTTGATGAAGATGCCTATTCACTCTTGACTTGACGGTACCCATACCTAGACTAACGGAAGCATACTAATTACAAGGTGGGATTGAACCGATCAGTCAAGCGAAAATTTAACTATAGGTACTTAAGTATTGGGTAGAGAAAGAGAAAATGGTTTATGATGGATACATATTTTTTTTTTTGATTTTGAAATCGAATAGAATGAATCGATTCGCCATCGATTTTAAAGAAAGACTGTGATAAAAGATATTTCAAAAATCTAATACACAGCATAAGAAACAGGTGCTACTCTTCTTATTCTATATGTAAATTAAAAGGTATTTACTAAAGTCATATCAAGTAGAACTGATTCAACGAAACGACACCATTATTATTATTATTAAATCTGTACTAATTGTTATACGATTACAATAATTTAATACATTCGTATTATCCATATCCATACTACAAAAGCGAAAGTGTGTCCGTCTGTCTGCTAGTTTTTCACGGCTCGTTAATAATTTAAGCTTGATTATGAAGAAATATTAATTCCGAAAAATAAAAAAGTTCCCACGGGATTTTAAAAACAACGAAACTTTCACGAACGAAGTCGCGAGCATCGTCTAGTATAAAACAAAATCTTTTGACATAAGCGTTAGGAAGTACTTATCCATTTTCCACATGAAAGTAGGAACCTATTTTTCCAGATTCTTCTCACTAGTTACAATATTATAAACTAGTGGTAACTGACGTTAGATACTTAGTGCAGGTACAAAATATGCTTTTGATTTTTATTTAACTAAAAGTATAACTTAAGCAACAAAGTTTAAAAATCGATGAGTATAATAAAGGAAATCTATAACTATTTTATAAAGTAATTTTTTCACAGGAATATTCGTCATACAAAAAAAAGCATTTCAACCATACAAAAATACATAGAGGCACCTGCGTCTCAATTGCTTGTAAGGATTACTTTTATACATTAAATAAAACAAGGGACCTAGAAGAGATCCTTGGGGAGTGCCTCAATGCAAGCCTATGGAGGAGCCATAAGCTGGAAGCAAGCTTATCAGAAATACAGTATTGTAAAAAGGCTGATGATGAAACAATTTTAGATATAAGTGACTTCATTGTATTAGCTGTATATGTTTTTCTTATCATGATTAACACTATCGGAAGCTTTTACGACATCATCTTATGTGAAAAAGACAGTAAAACAGGTAATAAAATTGTAATTTTTCTTATGATTTATTATTGGTTCTATTAATCAAGAATACTTAAAAAATAAAGCCATAAACATGAGCACGGGTTAGGTACAAGATTTTTATAACTTTATGTACCTTATTAGTAAAGAGTGGTGATAACCTAGTGTTTAAAGACTTTGGCCTCCTATTCAGGGTCCAAGGTTCATGCTTCTATCTTTTTGGAGTTAAGTACTTACGTTTTAAACAATAAAATGTCACAAGCTTCAACGGTGAAAGAAAACATTGCGAGGAAACCTAGATTTGGATTACTTAGAGCTGGATGCAAAAAGGATTTTTGGAAATTCCACCCGTAAGAAGGTTAAATATGGGACGAACGCTTGTATGAAAGTCCGTCATTTTTAAGTTGTAGCCATAAATTAATTAAAGTAATAAAAATTGAATTGAATTTAATAAAATTTGTAAGGCGTTCCTATTTCCGGTTCATATCAGAAATGTTAAACAAAAACGTTTTGTGCGAGTAGATTGGATGTCATCCACACAAAGATGCCAACGTTCACCGTTTTTCGCTTTTCTGTGGTAGAACCTGGTGTAGGAGGAACGAGATTATGGAGTTCCTGAGACCACTTTCCAAAATGTATACGATTCTAGACCGATAGATAGGCAACATTGAGACAATGTTGTAGACTGAGAACTTTTGCCTGAGTCGAGGCTACCAATAATAATTTTTCAGCCGTATTGTATTGAGTCTAATGCATCGAGTTGATACATGGCAGAAGAAAGTACAAATAAAAATAACAAACAAGTACAATATCAAAATACGTATGTATTTTCAGATTTTCAGCTAAAACATAGATTTTCTCTTCACCAGGAAACCGGTATTTGCTAGCATTTTCGATAAGGCGCAATTGGTCGAAACTAATTGCCCCTGGCGGCATCGGACCAGACCCCAGGATGGAAAGACTGAAGTTATTCAATGGATTAAGGTAGGGAGAAGCAAGAAACAAAAAGCTTCATCATCACAAATCGCCGGCTTACTACTGAGCACAGGTTTCCTCTCAAAATGGAAAGGGTTAGCCATAGCATCACGCTGGCCAAGTGCAGAGCCGAGTTCACCTACCTTTGAGAACATTATGGAAAACTCTCAGGCATGCAGGTTTTCTCACTATGTTTTCCTTCAATGTTAAAGCAAGTGATATAACACACTTCAACTGTCATCGCAAATAAATGACTGATTGAATGATCGCTTATACTAAGCGATCTAGAAGCTAATAGAACATGATTGTAATTAATTTCGTCAATTTCAGAACAATGACGATAGTGTGCGTAATTTTCTCCCACTGCGCACTACTCTTGTCATGCGCTTACGTCGCCAACCCACATTACGTCGAACAGGTATACACTTATACACATCATTATTATTTTCTTTTCTATTTGTACTTCTACACATTTTTTTTAAATTAAGGGATAGATTTGCGCTTGACGACAACAATTCAAACAATTTCAAATTATGACGATTGTATAAATATAATTTAGATAGCAGCCAAACTGGGCAATTCTATTGTCAGGTCTAAATGTATTGCTATCGCTTTTATAATGCTCCCAAAGGAAAAAGATAAAAATTTACTCTATCCGCGGTAAGAGGTCCGCGGAAGTAATTGTTTGGTGACTCAAAATGGTTAACACCCACTGAGATTTCTGCCTCTATCATTTGTATGAGATTACGTAACAGAGAGAGCACTATATACTAACTTTTTCTGCGTCTACGGTATTATTCAGTTCAACGGAAGAGTTTGTGTACAAAATATTTGTGATTGCATACGACATTTGGGATTTTCACATTGGCTACGTAAATATTTACCCGGTTCGCTTTTACCTACCCTCGATTTCAGACTTACGATGATCTGTCAAAACAAATCCTGTACAACGGGAGCCTAGTCACGCACACCTTCTTCATAATGTCCAGCTTCCTCCTGGCGTACAACCTTCAGATACAGGCCGAGAAGGCAGAAATCACCTGGAAGCATATACCCAGGGGAATCCTGATGCGGTGGATGAGGTATTTTACGCAATTTCCTTTGATACATATTTTATGTACTCGATTGGGATAACCGTGTTTGATACTTTAGGGTGAAATTTTACGTAAATGGCCTGATTTTTAGTTTAATAATTATTTTTTAAACTTAACCGAACAAAACGTTGGAGTCCCAATCCCAAGGTGGTCATACACCACCTTAGTCACCTTACACCAAAAAGCATAGCGTTTCTTGCATTATAGTTGATTATATACCTTGGTTTATAGACATGTTTTAAGGTTGTATTGGTCTACATCATAATAGTTATCTGCAGCCCGATCCGTACAGTAGTTTGAGCTGTGCGTTGATAGATCAGTCAGTCAGTCAGTCAGGTTTTCCTTTTATATTTTTAAGATTAGCATAACATTCGGTTTTGATTTCAGGTTGACTCCGCCTTACGCCCTCATCATAGCCACGATCAGTACATGGATGCGCCATGCTGGCAGAGGTCCCCTGTGGGACCTAGTGGTGACCAGCGAGTCCAACTACTGCCGCCAGTACTGGTGGGCAAATGTCTTCTACTTCAACAACTACATCTACCAGGAGGATATTTGCTTCCCCCAGGGATGGTAAGTGTCGCTTAACATCTTGTTTATGATTACTACATGTCTTGTGCGTCGACAGACGACCCTGTGGGGTCCAGTGATGGATGGATCCTGATGGGCAATTGACTCTCTATTAAGCTTGAGTATTCGTCCCAGATTAGCCTTAACTTTAAACACATTTTACGGACCATAGCTCACTCCGGTGCCATCTTTAATACCAAAAAATTTTCCGTTGCTTAGTGTCTCTGTTAGGTATAGTCTACATCATGAGACCAATCTGACGGTATATATCCTCAAAAAATCTTTGGACTAGTTGTTTATATTTGACGGAAACATGGAATGACATCACCAAAAACCACCAACTTTAAAAAAAATTTAAATGTATATTCCAGGTACCTCGCGGCAGACACTCAGCTCTTTATCCTGGGCCTGGTGATCATGGTGCTGGTGAAGAAGCCTCAGCACAGGAAGGTGGTGCTCATTCTGATGTTCGTGGCCTCACTCGTCATCACCGCTGCACACACCTACTTTCAAGACTTGGATGCTGTAGTCATACAGTCACCTGAGTATGATCATAATCCATACTATGTATTTATAATAATCCATTCAGTGAGACAAATCATTGAGCTATACAATTGCGATGCTATTTTTTAAATTCAAAGACTAGCGTTTGTATATCTATCAGTCCCGCTGGAATCTGGAATGGAATGCCGTTCCTCTCCCCTTTTAATATGTACCTTCGAATCCAGAGTGAATAGGCACCTTCTATGCAAGCGCGCTCTACTTAGGCTGCACCATCTTTTGCGCTGGCAAGTTAAGAAAATTAAGTTTAAGTTGAAATGTTAAAGATCATTGGTATTCTACAGGATATATTTCAGAGAGTGTGCACAAGAGCTCTTTGACCTGGTTCCTCATTCACCTTTCTACCATCGCCGTACTGCAAGGCATCGTCAAGGTCGGCTTCCATACGTAGTTGAAATTCCTCGGACATGTACGAAGCGATTTGCTTCCTTGTTTCTAATCCGAACTGCTAGGAATTGGAACGGCCTCCCGGCATCAGTTTTCCCTTCCACTTTTAATATAGGTACCTTCAAGTGACTAGGCAGCTCCTAGGCAAGCGCGCTAAATCTTAGGCTGCATCCTAGTCTGTAAATTTAAAAAAAAAACATTGCATGTTACAGATCGTACCGTAGTATGTACAAGGATGACGACACGTACAGGCTGGTGTATATCAGAGGCCACACAAACCTCTCTGTGTACACCCTGGGGCTGGCTGGAGGACTCCTGGCCTACCGGTGGCAAACCAATGAAAAGGACTTCTCCAAATATAAGGTTAATAATTTACAACTAACTTTTTGTCTTGTGGGAGGCTATGGTCGTGGCTACAGTACCACCCTAACAATAAAGCCGTGTCACGAAGCGATTTAGCGTTCCAGTACGATATTGCGTAGATTCCCGTTCCGTGTTTAATGAAACTACCATCCAAAGTTGCCCGCTTCCATCTTTGACAGCATCATCACTTATCATCAAGAAGGCTAATCAAGAGCTAACTTGAATCCGTATTAAAATTTAAAATCTCAACCCTTTTCCAATCTATGAATGATGGGTCACCGCGCCTATCGGTGGCAGACCAACGAAAAGGACTTCTTCAAATATAAGGTTAATTTATTATCACCCGTATGCGTTGTTACGTATATTTCATCATGTTACATTACATGTTATATCATCCTCATCTCAGACCATCGCCGATCCATTAGGTAGGTACTAGCTCGGGCGACCCGCCTGATCTTGTCAGAATGAGAAAGGTTTAGCTATAGTCTACCCGTATAGCGTCACATAGGAAACTCGAAGTAGTGTGGAAGGCCAAGTTCTGGCCAAGTATGGATTGTCAAACTTCATAATATATCTTTGAAAACATTGTGAAGAACTCTCAGGCAACTCAGGTTTCTTTACGACGTTTTCCTATGCCGTTAAAGCAAGTGATATCTATTTCAATGCTTACAACGCACAAATTGAACTCTGATAAACTAGTGGTGTATCCCAGGATCAAACCTCCAAACTCCCGAAAAAATGGCCGACGTCAACTTAATTACTTATGAAATTTACTATTTATTACTTTAGCCGTGGCTAAATCTTAATTTTTGAAAAAAAAATTCCTGACTAATACCAAATACAATGTAGGTAGGTATCACATTACATTACATTTAAATTTTTTCATTTTCAGAAATATCGTTGGTTCATGTACTTTATGCTTCCTGTGGGTGTGATCATCATCCTCTCTGGAGGCATCTTCTACGTCGACGGGGTGACCCCTCCCACGCTGCTGCGAGTAGCCTATGCAATGCTTATCAAACCCATCTTCCAGCTCTTTGTGCTCGGCTACATTATCATCAGCATGTTCAAAATAGAGAGTGAGTATTTGGTATATCTTCTTCTTTTTCTGACGAGGTCAGAGGCTTCGTTCTTCTTATCAGAAAATCGGACATGTACCAACTGGTGGAGTAAACTCTTGTCTAGAATACGGCGAGCTTAAAGAAGTATGTGAAAATGACGTTTTGGAAAAGTCTTCGTGTTCCCTCTCGGTGTTTATTATTATTCATTTGACCATGAACCTCCTGTTCCCACTGAGCATAGCCATCATCGACTGGACTTTGTTTAACATGGTTAAGCTGGTTGTAGTCATCAATTTCTCTGGAGGCATCGTCTACATCGACGGGGTAAGTATTTGGCAACATTCTTTTTTTTCGACGAGGCCAGAGGTTCTTCTTTCTTCTTATCAGGGAATCAGACGTGTACGAACTGGTGAACTCCTTTTGCCACTATAAAATAACCCGTCTGCTATAAAATAACCCTTGGCTACGAACTCAGTAGGTGTCAAATGACGATGCAGTTGTCTTCTCTTCCGGATGAAGTCAGAGGCTACATTCTTGGACTTTTTCAATTGTAATGTCCTCTTCAACATCTTCGAGTATACTTAAGCTTAGGATTTGCCACGTTTTTTCAAATGATATTCTGTTCCAGGATTATGCAGCAGTATAATAGAATGGCGCGGTTTCACCTGGGGTGGCCGCGTGTCCTACAGTGCCTTCCTTCTCCACAGCCTGTTCCAGAGAGCCTTGGCAGGAGTGCAAACCACTCCCCTGGTTATGAATGACTATTTTATAGTACGTGAGCTTGTTTTTTATTTAGAGAAATAGCGAGAAACGAGCAAGCGGGTCACTTGATGTTAAGTAATTACCGCAGCCCATGAACATTTGCAGCGCCAGGGGAACCGCCAATGCGTTGCCTAATTCTGAAATTCGTTGATCCGTCCCATTGAAATCTAGTGGGAACACCACCGAAGGGAGTTGGGTCTTCAGTTTGCATGTGACATGCGTGGAAAAAAAGATCTTTTCCAATGGGCGGTCGAAGTGCACCAGGCACCCACCTAGGACCTGCCAAATTTCATGACTCTAGGTCAACGAGAAGTACCCTATAGGTTTTCTTGACACACACGACAGACGGACAGACGGGCAGACAGACAGACAGACTTACAGATAGACAACAAAGTGATCCTATAAGGGTTCCGTTTTCCTTTTGAGGTACGATTGGAAGTGTAATCACAGACATATCCTCCTCCTCAATTTCCTGTTTGCTTCAGATGATAGTGCTGTGCGCGTCGGTGTTCCTCTCATTCGGGCTGGGGGTGGTGCTGTGGCTGCTGGTGGAGGCGCCGATCAGTGGGGTGATGCGCGCTGTCCTCGCCCCAAGATCTAAACAAACTACTTGCTAAAAATACCGGTCAAGTGCGAGTCGGATTCGCAGACGAAGAGTTCCGTACCATCCTACAACAAGTAACACTTTCGAACTCAACACAGCAAGTTAATGACGGACAGCGCCATCTATTATGTGATTTTCGTCGTAACACTTTTTTTTTGTGATGTAACCACAAATTCACGGTTTTTGGATTGTTTCCTTTACTTGTGCTAAAAGACATTGCGACCTGCCAAATTTCATGATTTTAGGTCGACGGGAAGCATCCTATAGGTTTTGATTCCCTTTAACAGACCCGAAAGATGGACAGATAACGAAGTGATCCTGGGTTTCTTTTTACTATTGAGGTACGAAACCATTAAAATTATTATCAAGGATCAAATAAGCAATGCGCGACAGCAGTGCGATGCAACAGCAATGTACTCGTATTCAATAGCTAGAATCCTCCTAGAATTTATACTTATAACAGACTCTGTCTAATACGGGCTTCGTCGTCCGTCCATGGTAGTGCAGATAATATGTCCGTCATGGTGCGTCCAATTAGCGGATGACAAAATAGTTTCGAATCTCAAGCCCCACACAGACTGACAGACGTCGCATCGCGCATTCATTACGCGCTGGTGTGACCGTACCTTTAGGTAATTTCTATGTGATTTTTATGTTTTGGATAATAAAAATTGTTGTCTGGTGAAGTGTGTTTCCTTTTTGTTAACCAACTATTAGCGAAGCAACGAAAGAGTGATGTATTTAACTATGTATGCAGGTCTGTTATGTATAATAACGGACCATCGACGGTTTAAGAGGGCTCTCTCCGTCACTCGTTTCATACAATCGCAGTTCCAATTTCATTTGAATATTAAGCAACCAAAGTCCATGAAATTTTGCAGACATATTCTAGAAACTAATATCTATGTCTGTGGTTTTCCAGATTTCTGTTAAAATATTCGGTTTCAAAGTTACGCGGTCTTTAAAATTTACATACAAATCTTTGAACCCCTGTAATTTTAAAACTACATATTTTTAGAAAAATCTAAAAGACCACAGACACAGATATTAGTTTCTAGAATATGTATGCAAAATTTCATGGACTTTGGTTGCTTAATATTCAAATGAAATTGGAACTACGATTGTATGAAACGAGTGACGGAGAGAGCCCTGTTAATTAACTTGACGTATTAAACACGGAATACTTACTCTTTATTAACACATTCTTCTTAGAGCCTCAATAGCTCAACAGTTAAAGGAGCGGACTGAAATCCGAAAGGTCGCCGGTTCAAACACCGTTGCACTATGTCGTACCCACTCCTAACACAAGCTAAACGCTTAGATGGTTCTTTAAAAATAAACATGTTATGTCAGGCTTAAGTTGGTATATCTTTAACTAGCTGATGTCCGTGACTTTATTCGCGTGGGTTCAGGTTTTTAAAAATCCCGTGTGAACTCTATGATTTCCCGGAATAAAAAACCGGCCAAGTGCGAGTCAGGCTCGCGCACCGAGGGTTCCGTACTCAGGTATTTTTCCGATTTTTGTTCCGATTATAGTGCTTTAAGATCCACATACCTACTTGCCAAATTTCATGATTCTAGGTCTATGGGAAGTAACCTCTAGGTTTCTTGACAGATAGACAGACAGACGGACGGACAGACACCAAAGTGATCCTTTAAGGACTCCTTTTGAGGTACGGAACCCTAATAATACGTAAACTTAAAACTAAAGCGCCAAGGGTTCTAAATGCGCCCAGAAGAAATAAGAAGAGCTTTTTATTTATTCTTTTATCGAACAGATATTATTAGGTACCTATGGATTAACAACAGTCAGGCATAGCGTTCGATTTTAAATTTGAATAATTCAACAAATATTTAACCGAAGGCTCTCCGTCATTAACTCCATACAAACGTAGTTTCATTCTCTTTTTTTACAACGAATATTAAACATGCTAATCATGACTAATACTCCCCTTTCCCCTCCAATTAAGCGTAAAGCTTGTGCCAGGAGTGGGTACGACAACAATGCAACGCGTGGGGTTTGAACCGCCGACCTCTTGGAATTCAGTCCGCTCCTCAACCGTTGAGCTATCGAGGCCCGAGTAACTTTAAAACAAAATATTTAAACGGGAATCTAGAAAATCACTTACACGAATATTACTTAGTTCATAAAACGGTGGTTGGTTGATATTCAAATTACATATCCAAACTTAAAACAATGTATTTTTGAATTACTGTATAAAATCACCGTACATTTATATTTTTACAAATTCTACAATATTTACATTTAGATTCAGTTCAATTCAATTCAATTCTCTTTATTGCGAGTTTTGATTAGTTTATGTTAGTGTTCTGCCAAATTCTATTTTACGGCATGTAATAATGTAATACAATCATGAATATAATCTTGTCATTAAAGTTGTTATGTTTTTGAGAAAAATAAACTTTTCAAATTTTAATTACAGACTTTTGTGTGGAGCGCACTGCGAATAAACGCCTCCTGATAAAAAAATAATGTCTTTTCTTTAAGTGTCTGCACATTTTCCGCGATTTAAATACAAATACAAGGTAAATATTGTTTTGTAAACATTCTGTATTTATTCCTGCGACAGAGCTGTCGCTGTAATTACGATTTTATCCATCATTGAGGTGAATTAAATTAAATACTGTGTGTGGTCCAAGATCCGAGGACCGCCAGACATTACTTATTTTGTGAGAAGCAAAATGTGTGGGATAGAGTAGTGTGTTAGTATGCACTTTTAATGTACACCTTTTGCTAATTTGTGCCTGTTATTTCTAGACTTTTGGAAGAGGTCTGAATAGAAGCACAGTTATACCGTTACAAGGCGTATTCCCACTAAATTACGCATCGCACGGGTGTAAACGCGTACACAAGAGTCTTATCTATACTAATAAATAAAATTGGAGTGTCTGTCTGTAATTTCGAAATAACTACCGCATATTAAGGTCATATGGTTATTTGAACGATACTATAACCGAATCACACGTTTTTAAAATTTTTGTCTGTCTGTCTGTCTGTCTGTCTGTCTGTCTGTTTGAAAAGGCTAATCTTCGGAACGGCTGAACCGATTTTGACGGGATTTTCACAGACAAGTAGAGAATTAACCAGGGAGTAACATAAGCTACTTTTTTAACCGACTTTCAAAAAGGGAGTTGTGTTTTTCTACCTATGTACACCGAAATCTCCGAGATTTCTGAACCGATTTGCGTCATTTCTTTTTTAATCGATAGAGGAACTTTGCGACATTGTTTCATAAAAAATTTGGAGTCCAACTCCTCAATCCTGATGCTGCAGGGGATCTGACCAATCCACGCGGGCGAAGCTGCGGGCATCAGCTAGTCTACCTATATATCATAACAGTACCCCAGCCAATTTAAAGTTAAAACTGCTAAAGGTACGAAAAAACAGTACTCACTTTTCATGAAGTCTGATGAATGAAGAATATGCTGATTTTTATCAACGTTTCCTGAACATCATAACACACAAATTACCATTCAGACTATAAGCAAGATTGCTAAGTATTGTAAGCAAATATATTATTCTTTGCGAGATTTAAAGCGTTAAAGCGTCTGGTGGAATTTACCGCCGACGAGAAATATCTGGCGCTATTGAATATTAATTATTAACAATATTCTGTAAAACATACATAAAAATCAGGACTTTAAAAAAAGTGAGTAATGTTTTCACATAGATACTCTTAGCAGCAGATCTATATCTATAAATTGACCATCGGCACAAGCTAGCAAGTATGTACACGCTAACACTACTCCGTCCCAGACATTTTGTTCCTCAGAAAACACGTAACGTCTGGCAGTCCTAATCTTATTCTAACGTCGTTTTCGTTTTTTAACCGACTTCAAAAAAAGGAGGAGGTTCTCAATTCATCGGAATCTTTTTTTTTTCATTAATGCCATATTTAGAAAAGATATATAGTAAAGTCTGTGATGTGATAATAATATTACCTCAATAGTTGAGAAAATGCTTTCAATACTTGGTGTACTGTTTCTAATACTACTGCAGCAATGCAACGCAGTGATCTATTATTTAAACGGTAAGTACTGATGTAATTACTATTATTTTAATGATTTGTTGTTTACCTACAAAACACGGTTTACCTTAGTTGTTACAATTAAGTAATTAAGTTAAATAATTTTATACCCGGTGAGTTTGTTGTGGGCTCTTCTCAGACTTGGGCGCGTTTGGAACCCTCGTAGCGTTAGTTTTAAGTAACGTAGTTAATAATCTTCACGATATCGTATAAATTTAACAAATTCAACTATCAAAAGGAGTACAATTGTACCTACTTTGAATAAATGATTTGACTTTGACTATTAATTTTGACGCAACACAATAGGTACCTATACCTATCTAAGTTTGGATCAAACATCTCCTTAATTATCTATATCTAACTTATAATAAAACTAACTGGACGATTTCTGAAAATGAAATTCTTGCCTATATTTAAACTAGGTGATTTCCGCGAGTTCGTCCGCGTGGATTTATGTTTTTTAAAATCCCGTGGGAAATCTTTGATTTTCCGGAGTAAAAAGTAGCTTATGTCCGTGTGTCATCAGTAGATCATCCAATCAGTCATCGTAATTATCATTTGGTTTAGTATTTTTTTTTTCATTTTGGGTAGATGATCATAATGATTAACAGGGCTCTCTCCGTCACTTACTCCATACAATCGCAGTTCCAATTTCATTTGAATATTAAGCAACCAAAGTCCATGAAATTTTGCAGACATAATATACCTATTCTAGAAACCAATATCTGTGCCTGAGGGTTCTTAGATTTTTCTAAAAATATGTATTTTTAAAATTACAGGGGCTCATAGATTTGTATGTGAATTTTTAAGTCCGCGTAACTTTGAAATCGAATATTTTAACGGAAATCTGGAAAATCACAAGCATAGATATTAGTTCCCGGAACGTTGCTACAAAATTCCATTGAGTATGATTGGTTAGTATTCCAATGAGAGACGAACTACGTTTATATGGAGCGAGTGACGGAGAGACCTCTCTTAAACCACATCTCATAAATCAATTTTCAGAGACGGAATATAACCGAATGCCTCCCGTATATCATGTAGACGATATTACTGAATGTTTTCAAAACCCCAATGACGTTTATTGCACGATACACTTTGACTTGGTCTCTGATGAACGAAGTGAACTTCTGAACATGATTCAGGTAACTATTGATTTAATTTCTCGTTCTCGTTTCGTCAATATCGTCTATCATCGTCATCATTACCAACCGATACGCGTCCACTGCTGGACATAGGTATCTTGTAGAGATATCCACATGCCACGGTCTTGCGCCGCCTGAATTTAGCGACTCGTATGACCGGTCCACCTAACGAAAAGTCTTCATTTCGCTGCGCTCCGACGTGAGGTCTCCATTCTATCACCTTGGGACCCCAACGTTTATCGGTTTTTCGAATTACATCCCTGCCTATTCCCACTTCAGCTTTGCTTCGTAATGTCAGTGAGGTGTAACTGCATCATTAGCCGCTACCACCCCTGCTCAATCGGCAAAATCAGCTGTGAATCATGAGGTTCACAGCCAAGACATCATCATTGGTTTATATTAAACACTAGAGGATGCCTGCGACCTCGTCCGCGTGGATTTAGGTTTTTAAAGATCCCGTGGGAACAGTTTGATTTTCCGAGATAACATGCCTATGTCAATTACATGCACGCAAGCTACCTCGGTACCAAATTTCATACAAATCGGTTAAGCGGATGGGTTTTTAGGAATTCCACGGGAACTCTTTGATTTTCCGGGATAAAATAGCCTATGTCCGTCGCCGGGATATAAGCTAACCCTGTACCGAATTTCGTCAGAATCGGTTAAACTGTTGGGCCGTGAAAAGGTAGCAGACAGACAGACAGACAGGCAGACACACTTTCGCATTTATAATATTAGTATGGATAGTATGGATGATTATCGTCAAACGCAAGCCTATCTCACAATAAAATAAAAATGTATGTACCCATTTTTCTTAATCCTTATTATGCAATCATTTTGACTTTGAGCATTATTGCAATAAGTAGCTAATATTTTGCAAACAAAATAATGTTGATTAATGGATAACAATCGATGATAAATTTTTAAGAAATACTTACTGAATAAAATAATAGCGGATGCAATTATTTAAATTAGGCATGTCATCAACTTCAGTCATAAGCTTCTTCTAAATCTTCTCGTTTATATACTTAATTACGTTAATTTGTTAAGTCTTACAAGCACCAAGACATTTACCTACCTGCCTACCCAAAAGTATTAAATACATTTTAAATTATTCATCACCGTCATCATCAGCGTGTGGATGTCCACTGTAGGACATAGGCCTTCCTTCAAGAGCGCCACCTCACCTGATCCTCAGCCTTCCTCATCCAATTCAATTATTTATTTTGCCATTAACTTTTTTACAGTAGAAGTTTAAGCTAGAATAGTATTACTTATTAGCTCAAAGGCTAGATGGTAGTAGCAATAAAGCTGCCATTATATAATGGAGCTATATGTAGGGGGGGGGGGGGGGGCACAAATTAGCTGTTTTAGATTAAAACTCTCGGATAACCTCTACGCATTGAACCTGTGTTTTTTGCGTAGGTTTTTGGAAGACATTCCAATAATTCGATAAAAGTATTTAAATAATACCTGCTTTTCTGAGTGATGCCTATGCTAAGGTACCCAATTTGATTTAATACTTTCAATGAGTTTGAATCACTATCATAGTATGTATCTGTACTTAAAATAACAAAGAAATAAAATTTGCTAGAAGGGGGTAAACCGGAACTATGAGAATCCGATTCACTAATTATTTATTATTAGATAGCTATAGCTATATTTCATATATTTTTTAATTTTAATGGATATGTTCTGTTTTCTTTGTATTATGTAAAATTATTTCAAAATCGTTTTAGGAATATTCGGAAAAAACAACAACTCATTACAATCATACAAAAATACGATACAGCATCTGTGTAAATCGGTACTGTCAACCGTATATAGGGAATAGAACTACGGTGACATCGGAATCCCTTGAGGGATGCCTGAACGATACCATATGGAAGGACTATAAATTGAAGACGAAAGTAGAGAAGCATTACTGCCATGCGTTGTCTGATGAAATTACAGTGGACACTAGTGATATTATAGTAGTAGTAGTTTTGCTATCAATTCTCCTGCTTAATATTATCGGAAGCATATGTGACACGGAATGTATATCAAATGGGAAAGAAGGTAAAACTTTATTTTCACCAAGAGCAGCTTTTACTACAGCTCGCAACTTGCCTTGTCTACGTTTAATATTTATCTTCTTCACATTTTTCTATTTTCTGTCATATTCTTCTGGATAAAAATAGTCTCTATCAGTCTTCTGATTTTGAGAGGAAGCGAAAGGTTGGTCAATGATGAACCTTTTCAGGGTGCAAAGTTAGAATCTTATTTCGCTAGGGTCCATTGATTGGTTGAACTCTGAGAAGGTAACAGACAAACTACATTTTATTATGTATTTATTACGTAATTGAATACGGAATCATTTATTTTTTTATTTACTCCTGAACTTTTTTTTTCAACTCCTCCTACCACTCACTCTTCAACTTCTTAGTTCTAGTTGACACATTAAAATATGGGTTTTATTGGATTGTATCATATTCAGTTTTACCCTTGATTATAACTAATTGCACTACTAATATTTCAGAAAAAAGTCTATTGTCAAGCTTTTCGATACGCAGAAATTGGAAGAATCTCGTAAGAAACACGAAACACCCTGATCCACGATTACAGAGATTTAAAGGGATAGATTTTTGGAGGTTAGTTCCTAACTACTCACACAGGCAAAACAATATGATAGGATAGTTGTGTTTGGACCTATACAAGTTGTAATTAGAATGCTAGCAAAAGCGAGGGCAGGTGATAGTACTGACGATTACTGATATGATACCACAAAAAGAAACATGAAAAAATTAATTAAAATCTATTTTTTTAAATATCTGACTGACGCAAAAGGTTAACGAACGTTGCGTGGTTCAGTCCCAGGGGGTCATACCGCATCGTAGGTGGGGCATTGACCCCGAGTTTTGCATGCTATACATTACGGGTTTGAAAAATACTAAGTCTAAAACTACAAGTATGCGGCAAATGGTGATTGATATTAGATTGTGTTTCGGTAGTATAACAATAGTGCTAAGTTCATGCTACCATTTTAATTACACCCTGTATAATATTTTGTTTTCATGAGTAAGTTTCGATGCTTTTTAGTACATTATAAAAGCTTTTACATTAAAATATATTTTTTAAAGTTTTAACTTTTTTAAGACCTTGGGGCTATAGTAACTTTTTCTAAATGAAACTACATACAAGGATATCAACAAGGATATTTTCTACAATCTAAGCAATTTGAAAAAAATTATGTGTTTTAGGTGCATCATACCGCTGGGTGTCATCCTAGTGCACTGCGCAGTGCCTTTTCTGATGGCTCTTCACAACTCCTATGACTTGGAAATGGTAACACAACTGCATTCTCCCAACGCTGCGCTTTTCGGTGACGCGGTTGCGCGATTGATGTTCTTATCCCCCCCACATTAACAAAATAAAAATTTCAGAGCTATTACACCGTATCGCAGCTGCTCATCCTGAACGCGTCGATAGTACTGCAGACTTACATAGTTGTATCAGGGCTTCTGATGTCTTACAAGATGGAACTGTACGCAGAGGATAAGCAGCTCAGCTGGCGGATGGTGCCGAAAGGAATCTTTGTTAGATATTTTAGGTAAGCTTCGATTGTAGGTATCCTTTTGTCGGGAGCATATTTTGAAAGGTTTGTGTAAAGGCAAATCCTAAATATTATTTGTGGACTACACAAATTTACAAAAAAGAACATATAGTCGAATTGAGAATCTCTACCTTCTTTTGAAGTTGGTTAAAAACGGATCTGGCACAACGAGCGGCCGAAGTGCAGCAGGCACCCAGGTGGTCAGGGTGAAATTGCTTACGGTGACGTGCGGTGCAGTTGTAGAAAAAGGAGGGTGGAATGAGGTCAAACAGCTCCTCAGAGCACTCCCCATTATAAAGACAATAGAACACGTATACTGATCCTTTCTGTGAGAGGAGTTATTGGCATGTGGGTGGGTGCGGCCGCCCTTCGCCGCTTTAATAATAGATCGCGGATTTAATTTTTTAACTACGTAAGAATATTTTGTACAAAAATAAAGTAGGTAAAATATTTTCAGACTAACGCCGGTGTATGCTGTCACAATAGCTGTGATGGCAACATGGACAAAATTTATTGGGCCTGGACCTTTTTGGGAAGTAAGTGTGTACCATTATCTTCATGACCATCTATGTAGACGTCCACTTCTGGACATAGGTTTCTTAAAGGGGTTTCCACATGCCACGGTTCTAAGTGTGTATAATAAGCGTGTGTATATTATATATATAATATATATATAAGTGTGTGTATATTAATATATTTTTATCATGATCAACCCATCTGTAAGCTGTGATAGGCTAGTGGTTAGAACGTCCGCCTCCTAATCGGAGGTCGGGGGTTCGATCCCTGGCACGCACCACTAACTTTTCAGTTATGTGCGTTTTAAGCTTCAATTTTATTATTATTAGCAATTTAACGGTGAAGGAAAACATCGTGACGAAACCTGCATGCCTGAGAGTTCTCCATGTTCTCAAAGGTGTGTGAAGTCTGCCAATCCGCATTGGGCCAGCGTGGCAGACTATGGCCTAAACCCTTCTCCTTCTGAGAGGAAACCCGTACTCAGTAGTGGCGCGGAAATGGGTTGATCATGATGATCAACCCATCGCCAGTCCACTACTGTGCACGGGTATGTTAGTAATATCGCGTAATATTTGATTGGATAAAACAAGTCAGAGGCCCGGGATACTCTAGTCCCTCTGAATAGGAAGCCGACGTCTTGACCACTATGCTATCATGGCATTTCAGGGTTCCGTGGCCGAAGAGTATGTATAATCTATAATAGTAGTCCGGCGAACTGACAGACAGAACTAATGAACCTTAATAGAGTTGAAAATTTCACAGAATGTGTTTATGTAACAAACAACCAATAATAAAAATCTCTAAATGGCTGTCTTACAAATAAAAAATAAATAAAGAGTACATAGTGTTATATCTTATGCAATGGTACTGAACCATCGTGTGCAAGTTCGACTCGCATTTGACCGGTGTTTTCACTGCACACACTCGTCTATTGGCTATGAATTAAAAATAATTTATTTATATTGTATTTGAAGGTGTCAGCAGGAACGCTGAGGTCTCACTGCAGAAGTCGTTGGTGGCAGAACCTACTCTACATCAACAACTACTTCTACAACTCGCAATGCATCGTGGCAGGCTGGTATGTTATACTTCCAGGTGCCAGCAGGATTGGTGGGTCTCAGAGCAGGAGTTGCCGGTGGCAAAACTTGCTCTACATCAATACCTTCCTTCACAACTCTCTTGTGTCAATTTCTCAAGTCAAAAGACATCAACGCACGTGCGGCTCTTGTTGTATACAAATGATGACTTTTTTGTAGTCTTTCAAAACGTTTTCAAAAACGAATGTCTACTATGCATCACAATAAACTATATCATGCCCGCGACTTCATTCGCCTGGATATATTACGTTTAAATAATCTCTCGGATACCATGGTTTTTACGGGATAAATGTAGGCCTATGTGTTAAACCAAGGTATAATCTATCTACATTCCAAATCCGTCCAGAAGTTATTGCGTGAAAGAGTAACAAACACACACACACACACAAATATAGGTGTGAATGTAAAGAATGTTTAGTATTTTTTTTTAAATGATGGACCTATACAAGCCTAATCCAGGGAATCATCCAAAACACAACGTTCATGTTCCAGGTACTTAGGAATGGACATGCAGTTGTTCGTCCTCGGGATCGTCACGTGCGTGGCGCTGCGGCGGCGCGCGCGCAGGCCCGCAGCCCTGGCGACGCTCTTCATCCTCGGCATCATCATACTAGCAGCTCACATCTACGTGCGAGATCTGCACCCTTTCATGCTAATGGACCCAACGTATGTTTTACTAGCTGATGCCCGCGACTTCGATCGCGTGGATATGGGTTTTGTAAAAATCACGTAGGAACTCTTTAATTTTCTGGGATAAAAGTAACCTATGTGCTAATCCAGGGTATAATCTATCTCCATTCTAAATGTCAGCCAAATCTGTCCGGTAGTTTTTGCGTGAAAGATTAACAAACTTGCACACATATACACAGAACTTTCGCCCTTATAATATTAGTGTGATATGATTAGCGACCACTCGCAATCTCGCTCGGCGATAATAGAATTCACTATAGTTTAAAAAAATCCGCTCTTACTCCTCCTAGTCTATATTACAAAAGGAAAATTTCACATTTCGTAAATATGTTAAATTCCGCGAACATAGATTCCATTTTTAACCCCCGACCCAAAAAGAGGGGTGTTATAAGTTTGACGTGTGTATCTGTGTATCTGTCTGTGGCATCATAGCTCCTAAACGAATGGACCGATTTTAATTTAGTTTTTTTTTTTGTTTGAAAGGTGGCTTGATCGAGAGTGTTCTTAGCTATAACCGAAGAAAATCGGTTCAGCCGTTTGAAAGTTATCAGCTTTTTTCTAGTTTTGTTATAGAAGTTTTTGTGTCGGGGATTTAATAATAGTGTACAATAAAGCACAATTATTTTATTTCGTGTATCATTTAGATCGGATCCGTCCTCTAAGAGAAAGAGGCTGCGATCCACGCTCTAGGGCCTACCTGGTCCAAAGGTTGTCCATCGCCATTCAGCGGGGCAATGCTGCCAGCTTGATGGGCACTTTTGGTCCAGGGGCAACCAGGGGTGGTCTTTTTGACGACTATAACTAATAGGAATATTAATTGTTATTTATTATTGGTTATTTATTTACTTAGTAAGATTGTGTATCTCTAAAACCCTTTTATGCTAATCTTTCATACATAATCAAAAAATTTAAATCGGACGTACTAAGCGCCGTGATTTGACATACTTTACCAAGAGCAACGACTTTACATCGCATGTCATTGCCCCCACAATACGACGCCAAAGGTAACAGCTAATTTCCTTTTCTAAATTTATTCTTTTAACATTCCAGTGGATCCCGCACGCTGTTTGAGGTCGAGCCTTCTTTTAACGAGATATACAAAACGGGGCACGCCAACATATCTAGCTACATAGTCGGCCTTGCTTTGGGCTACTTAGTGTACAGGCTCCAACAGCTTGACATTGATATCAAGAGGTATAGAGTAAGTATTTTGACAGATAATAGCCATTCACTAGTACCTATCCATTACAACCTATACTATTAATGCGAAATTAATTGTTTTTCTTTGATGGTTTTTTTTTCCAATCGAACAACGAACTGAACTGAACGAATTGAACTGCTTTTTTTTTTTAAAGAGAGTGACATAATAAGCTATATATCCCCCCCCCCCCCCCCCGGAAAATCTGATGTGCTTTGTATACATATAATTAAAGACCTGCCCGGCTAGCATGGGCAGTAGATAAAAATTATATCCCCCGATTATATCCACTGATGTCATAGAAATCAGTGAATATAATCGGGGATATAATTTTTATCTACTGCCTATGCTAGCCGGGCTGGGGAGAGGCATAGGCTGTTTTCTCACCAGAAAACCAAAGCGTTCCGACAGTATTTTTAAAAACCTAAATCCACGTGGACGAAGTCGCAGTCATGGGCTAAGGCCGCTGATAAACCTGTAAGTTTTACTCGCGTAACTATAGTACGCGACAGGTCGACATGGCAATCGGGGTATGAGGTGGAGGGACGCCCCGCACACCCGCACGGAGCGTCCCCACCGCCATTGTCATGTCGACCTGTCGTGAACTATAGCTTACATGATTAACTTATGACAAAAACACTCTTATAAGTACATTTACAATAGTAAAGTGAAAATTACGACCTAAAAGTCATAACCGTTGGTTTATAAGATTGACAATATTTTTTCACCTCACTGACCCAAAGAGGGAAAAGTTGTATGTATCACACGATAACAAAGTTCTTGTTTCTTGTGCCTTTGAATCTCTCACTATACTCAGGATTCTAACTTATTATACAAAGAATCCTTCGCCTGCTCGGGGTTCAAACAAGGTTCAAACTAGGCACTCGTAACTATTTTTTCAGAACTACCGGATTGTTTACTGGGCTCTAGCACCCCTGCTGCTAGCCATCATACTGTCAGGAAGCGTCTTCTACCGAGATGCTCCCAGAGACCCGGCTTACGTACGAGCGCTGTACGGAGCCCTGGTTAAACCTATCTTCGGCATCCTCGCCGCGGGCCTCATATTCGGAGCGATCTTCAAATTGGAAAGTAAGAATCTATCTTGAATGAAGTTGCACTGATGAAGTCTATACATCAGTCCATCTGTCAGAGCCTTATAACTTCTGAATTAATGAAAGTAATTATTTCAAATTCAAACGTAATATTTAAAGTGATGGCCTTCAGCCGAATATTGCATGAAAAAAATATAAGTTTTATTTCAGGGGGCTCCCATACGAAATGGGACACATAAAATTGTGTATAATTTCAGTTATACCTTGCATTTGAACAATGAATACTAAAATCAGATAAATAATATTTTTAACATAACTTCGCAATAAATAATAGTGAAGCGAACTTCATGCATTATTGCTCTCAGCATTTTAACAGGCGAACGTCCGTGTGGTCTTAGTTCTGGGCGAACCACTAGTCATAATGTGATAATGATAATAATTTCAACTAATAATTTCAGATGTATACAGGAGAGTGATGGAGTGGAAGCTGTGGACTATACCCAGTCGGCTGAGCTACTGCGTGTACATCATCCATATGCCGTGTCTGAGGATATATCTATCCTTGAGGACATCTCTGTTGACCCTTTCCTCAGCGAATCAGGTTACTTTTTCAAAAAAAAAAACAAAATGAAAATATTTTTTATTCAATTAAACTTTTACAAACTACTTTTGAATCGTCAAATGCGTCTACCACTGGTTCGGATTGCCTTGCCTACTGAGAAGAACCAGAATTACCTATAGTTTGCTTTTTTTCAGGAGTATTTATTTTGATAGATTTTTAAATTCGTGTAAGGCAAGTCCAAAATTGATTTATTGAATTATTACTTGTCTATAGCTTTTTTATTTATAACTTAACGTCTAACTAGCGCAAAAATTTCCGATTATAACTGGTTAGTTATAATAGGAATGGCATTTGGTATTGGTTAATACCAAACGCAAAAATACTGGCAAAGGGCGAATCACCAAATTTCATGATTCTAGGTCAAAGGGAAGTACTAGTTTATCTCTTATTGAATCGCTTTTTCATTTCATGGAGTTTCAAATCAGTCGGTAGTTCAGTTCAAAAAGTTTGTATTTTTTTATTTACTTGTTTCAGTTCCTACTGCTACTCTATGTCACTCTCATCTCATTGGCAATAGCGCTTCCGCTGTGGCTGTTCGTGGAGGCGCCCTTCGTCGAGCTCACCAAGTACTTGAGCTCACGACGAATCAAGAAAGTCGAGGAGAAACACGAATTCACCAACAAATCTCAGGAGAAGATCGACAATACCAACACTTGTTTATAAAATTTAAAAAAAACCAGAAGAAAAAACCGACTTCAATACCACAAACACTACACTATGTATGAAGTCGAGCGAGCTTCACACTTAGATTTGTAGTTTCTTTTACTATGCTCGCTCGACTTCATTCATACATTTACATTAGTGTAGATACAGAAATTATTTTTTACTTTTTAGTGTTTGTGCTTATTAAAGTAGGTTTCATTTTTCTTTTGAATTTTTTTTACAATTTTTAGTGCCCCCACTGTACTAAAATATGCTATGCCCAGTTAAAACCCTACTGTTTACTAAGCTTTTACATTGATCGCGAGCAATTTACTCTTATGCATTGAGGAGTTCTGTTCTCCATCTCCGAAGATATTCATCAAATCTTTATCAAATTTATATAGGACCACCTGTAAAGTATACCCTTTCAAACAAATAAACGGTTAGTCCTCTCCCATTTTAGACTGCATCATTATTTGCCACTCGAACGATATCTACGTCTGTTCGATTCGGTTTCGGTTTCGACAATTTCACTGTCAATTCGGTTATTCTGAATTGAAAATACATTTTATCGAACGACAACTTGCCGAATCGATCGACAATTATGTTATCGAAGGGTTCTGAATCGGCCTGCTGGTGAGATTGCAGTCAAGGGCTATATTGTATCTAAATTATAAAAAAAAAGAATTGGAGGTGTAAAATCTTAACCAATAGGATATCACCGTTTTGGTAACTATACCTACGTTTTTACAAGTAGTATACCTACTGTAATTAAACTTATCTATTCAAACCCCATTGACTTAAACCGTGATAAAAATATTCAACATATTGATGACCTATCAATTAAATTATTTATTCCTTATTCAGGTTTACATATGGGTTTTTCTAATAGGTATACATTCTTAGGTAAATTCTGAAATGATAATAAGCTACCTATATTGTTATAGTTAAAAACCAAAGTTTTGCCACTCCTTGGTTCGATTAAACACTACTCAATATTATAAATGCGAAAAAGTATTTGTTTGTTACTTTATTGGTTTGTTGGTTTTTCCTTCAATCACGCGGCACGCCGCAACGGAGCAACGAATCGGTGTGATTTTTTGCATGGAATAGTTATAGATCGGGAAAGTGCGAAGGCTATTTTTTATACCGGAAAATCAAAGAGATCCCACCGGATTTCAAAAACCTAAATCCACGAAGATAAAGTCGTAGGCATCAACTAGTCTAGACTATATTGTACTAACCGTCAGATTTGGATACATAGAAAATTTTGACCTAAGACTAAAATAATTAGGTCAAACTAAAAACTAACAGCTGTTAGTCATAGCTACGCCTGGCCTACGCCTACTACGCCACTACTACCAGCCACTACGTACTACGTAGGTACGATTTATTTTATAGATCGATGAATGTAATGTATACCGTAACGATGAATAGAAATCGGTCAAGTGCGAGTTAGTTCGCACACGAATGGATTCGCACCATCACAGGAAATAACACTATATATTACTAGAGGATGGCTGCGACTTCGTCCACGTGGATTAAGGATTTTTAAGATCCCGTGGGAACTGTTTGATTTTCCGGTATAAAAAGTTTCCTATGTCAATTACAGGGACGCAAGCTACCTCTTTTCCAAATTTCATACAAATCGGTTAAGCGGATGGGTCTTTAGGAATCCCGTGGGAACTCTGATTTCCCAGGATAAAAAGTAGCCTATGTCCGTCCCCGGGATATAAGCTCTTAACTCTGTACCAAATTTCGTCAGAATCGGTTAAACTGTTGGGCTGTGAAAAGGTAGCAGACAGACAGACAGACACACAGACAGACACAGTTTCGCATTTATAATATTATAGTATGGATTTTTAATTTTCGTGGCTACCATTTTGTTAAAGTTTTTTTTTCTCGTGTGAAATTTACATTCTGTGCAAATTACAACGCTCTACCTACAAGATACATCCCACTACAAGACAGACGGGCAGTGGTGGCTTAGTAATAGGGATCCGTTGGCACCCTGTTCAAATAAACCTGCGACTACTTTGGAAAGAGAATTCTCGGATTCTAATCAGATTCGGATCGGATGCAGTGCAGAGTCACCCTAAGGGTGAGATCCATAGAGCGCACTCTGACTTTGCTTAGGCTTAAGACAGAGTTAACACGAGACAGATGTAATCTCTCACATAAATCTGTCTCGTTTTAACTCAATCTTAAGTCTGAGCAAAGTCACTCGCTCTATAAATCTCACCCTTAAGGTGAACGCACACTTATCCGAGTCGAACGCATCGAAAGAGTCGAACGAAACGAATTTTAGAATTCTCTATATATGAAATCTACTTCCGATTCGGACGATTCGACGCGGGGAAGTGTGCGAGGTTTCATGAGATTTCATATACAGGATTCTAAAATTCGTTTCGTTCGGCTCGTTCGACGCGTTCGGTTCAGATAAATGTGCGTTCACCTTAAGAGTGCGCTATTCGGTAGCTCTAGACATTGTGTCTTTGAGATACACGCTAGTATTAGTAGTATTCCACTCCGTCTGTATGCGCTGAGCCTAAGAGTGCCCTGTCCGGTATATCTAGACTTTGTGTCTCTACGCACGCTCCTTATAAACGAAAGTGTTTAGAAGTTGTGCTTCTATTTTATCCGCACGCGTGAGGAGATCGTCTGTTTTATTGAATTGACAAATTAAATGTTTGTTTATGCCTTTATAGATCAGTGGAAGGAAAATTATAAATTCCTAAAATGAATTATATTTTTGCTTGTTTTTGTGTTATAAATTAAAAATAAAAATAAATACTTTTTGACGTTGAAATAATTAAAAATGGAGTTAAAAGTGACTGTGTTTTATCTGATATTCTTCTGCAAAGGGTGTGTTGGAGTAATTTATTATTTAAACGGTAAGTCATCCATACCTTATTAAGTACATTTAATGTCCTTAAAAACTAAAAGAAAAACATTGAAAGGATATGATATTTTCACCAGAAGCCTTAGAATATAAGAACAAAGAAACCAGAAAATGCAGACTAGATATACCTACCGTATGGGTATAGTGTCATTCTACTTTTTAGGGTTCCGTAATTGAAGTAAAATAATAAAATAGGATTTAACATTTGTGATTTTTTAGTCGGTAGGAGTCCAACATAACCACTGTGCCACATGGCCGGTGGAATCCATGAAGGATTATCCTCACGAAAAAAAAAAGTGTGGGTTTCATCGTGGCCGAGTCCAACTCGCTCTTCGCCGGTTTTTAAAACTAAGAAAACACGTATTATTTATTATATTCTAAAAGCTTCTCTTATAAGTATTTTTAGCTAAAACACAAGATTTGTATTTTTTTTACGCCCCGACATATTCGATCGGTGTAGGTCATAGTTTTGCTTTTTTATTAGAACTGCCTGGCTAATGCGAATTGTCTAAAATATTGACAAAAAAAAATGTGATATAAGCACGTATTATTTTGTTTCAGATACTGAATATGATCGAATGCCCGCAATATATCATATGGACGATTACGAGGGCTGCCTGCAAGAACCGAGCGGACTGTACTGCACTGTACATTTCAATCTTGTTTCCGATACCTCTAGCGAACTGCTTGATATGATACAGGTATAGTTTCATACCTTCAAGTCCAGAGTGAATAGGCATCTTCTAGACAAGCGCGCTCCATCTAAGGCAGTATCATCACTTGTCACCGTCTGATTGCAGACAAGCGCTAGTCTATATATTAATAAACAGACAGACAGACAGACAGCAAAATGATCCTATAAGGGTTCCGTTTTTCCTTTTGAGATACGGAACCCTAAAAACATCTCAACCCATCATCGGTCCACTACTAAGACTGGATTTTATTTCAGAATGAGAAGGGTCCAGAAGCTATAGTCCACCACGAGTAGCAAACGAGGTGTGTGCCCTTTGAGAACATTATGGAGAACTCTCAGGCCGGCATGTTTCTTCTCATTGTTTGCCTCCACTATTAACAGGGCTCTCTCCGTCACTCGTTTCATACAATCGTAGTTCCAATTTCATTTGAATATTAAGCAACCAAAGTCCATGAAATTTTGCAGACATATTCTAGAAACTAATATCTGTGTCTGTGGTGTTTTAGATTTTTCTAAAAATATGTAGTTTTAAAATTACAGGGGCTCAAAGATTTGTATGAAAATTTTTAAGACCGCGTATCTTTGAAACCGAATATTTTAACAGAAATCTGGAAAACCACAGACACAGATATTAGTTTCTAGAATATGTCTGCAAAATTTCATGGACTTTGGTTGCTTAATATTCAAATGAAATTGGAACTACGATTGTATGAAACGAGTGACGGAGAGAGCCCTCTTAAAACAAGTGATATTTAACTTACGCACATAACTTCGGTGTGGATCTACCTTAATGTCATAGTTTAGCTATTACCGCTAGATATATCCTTAGCCTAAAATAACACTCTATAGGGGCATCTAGGGGGCCTGTCCCACAAAATCCTCATTCTTTAAATGTCACCAAAATATCGTAAACTGGTCACAGAGCTGGTTTTTTGTATTACTTATTAAGATATTAACATTTCACTCAATATGTTCCGCCATAATCATATTCATAAAACTTGGACGGTCGTCGACATTGTTATCGGTCCTTGAACTTCAGCTCAATGTTGATCAATAAATCGAATTAATGTGTCTTGTTTTAGGAATACTCGTTACGAAGAACACATTTTAATCACACAAATCTAAGATATGGCATATGCTTAATAGTTACCCCAAATTCAGATGCAAATTATGCAAATTGCCAAATGTATAGAGGAAATATAACAGAGGTGTCAGCAGACTTCCTTGAGGGATGCCTCAACGAATCTTTATGGAACGGATATGAACTTAAAACAAGAGTATACAACCATGATTGTCAAAGCGTATCTGATAAGAATATTGATATAGATTTTGCTGATGTTATGGTAGCTATCTTGTTGCTTACAATTCTGATGGTGAATGCTATAGGAAGCATTAACGAATTATATTTTAAGCCTGAGAAATGTAAAGGTAGGTTTTTATAGGTAGAATTTATTACCTGTTAAGGAAAATGGAAAAAACAGTTATTATTAATCTATGCAAGTTTATTTTATTGTCTTTTTTCATTGAAAATATATTACAATAAAACTTAAAGCCTTATCTAATTACTGTACAAATTATGTCCGCGTGGAATGGTGCCAAGTGACTGCATTTCCGCAGTGGACAGCCAGGCTGATCCTTTGCGCAAAAAATGAGCCAGCCCTTTTGTCACCAGATGAAGCTATTAATCGAGGTGAAATGTCTCGTAAATTTTTTTAGCACTAAGACTCCATGGCCCCATTTTTTTTGTTTTAGGACCCACGCTTCTATCGTGTTTTGCAATAAATCTTAACTGGAAGAAACTTATTTCAATGAAAAAAAATTCGGATCCTAGATTACAAAGCCTTGCAGGATTACATTGTATAAAGTACGTTTTTTTATATTTTATTTCCATTTACCACCTAAACACAACATTAGAAAAAATTCATTTCCAGTTCCAATGGGTACTTACCTACTTCTTATTTTAAACTGCCTTTTGAACGACTTTTTCTTTGATTACTTACTTGAAATTATGAATTAACTTTTATTTCTTCATAGGTAATTAATCTTTCTTCATAATATTTTGTTGTTTTCTTTGTAGATGTATCATCATGGCAGGAGTGATCATGGCACATTGTGTTTGGCCATTTCTACTGACTATTAAAAATTCACATGCTTTAGAACTGGTACGTACCTAATACTCTATTGACTTATCAAAATTATGAAAATAATTAATTAATAATTGAATGAATGAATCAAAAACCCGTGATCTGGTGATGTAACTCACTCCTCACCAAGTGGTAGAGATTCCAGCCTTTGTTTGGAATCTGATTTTCCTTGAAACAATTTATGAAGGTGGGCATGGTGGGTGTGTGATTTTTGGGCATAGGTTTGGTTGCTTAAAAATCTACTATCATAACAATTGCCTATATTAGAGAAAATATTACTTATACAGAAAAGAGAAGCCTGTATAGCACTGATATATTAATTAGCTAATGACGACGGTGATTCACTTAAATCAATAACTTTTTTCAGGCCTATTATAGTATACCGCAGTACATTTTACTGAACGGATCTATAGTACTACAGACTTATTTGGTCGTATCCGCATTTTTGCTTATTTACAAAATAGAGATTATCTCTGAGAAGGAGAATCTGAATTGGAATGTAATACCCTTAGGAATACTTGTGAGATACATTAGGTAAGAGACGAACATTATAATCATTTTATTAACCCCCGACCCAAAAAGAGGGGTGTTATAAGTTTGATGTGTGTATCTGTGTATCTGTCTGTGGCATCGTAGCTCTTAAACTAATGAGCCAATTTCAATTTAGTTTTTTTTTTGTTTGAAAGCTGGCTTGATCGAGAGTGTTCTTAGCTATAATCCAAGAAAATCGGTTCAGCCGTTTGAAACTTATCAGCTCTTTTCTAGCTACTGTAACCTTCACTGGTCGGGGGTTTTTAATTTACACTTGTTTCAAACGAGTTTCTATAAATTAAAACACCGTTCTGAAAAGGTAGATCGTGAAACTATTTAATCTTGATCATTTTGTTTTAGACTTACTCCGGCATTAGCAGTTGTGTTGGCTTTAATGGCTACATGGCTGAAATTCGTAGGACAAGGGCCATTATGGTCTGTAAGTGTGGATTTTGTTTTCTTATATAAAAATAAATTATCACTTTTGGGCCTAAACTTTTTTTAAAGAATATTAGCCATTTTGATCATTACTAACATTCCCCGTTCCCCTCCAACTAAGCGTAAAGCTTGTAAGTGGGTGGGATTTGAACCGCCATCCTTTCTTATTTCAGTCCGCTCCTATAACCGTTGAGCTATTGGCTATACTTTCAATTGTAAATTATTTTATTTCTATACAATTATGTATCTACTAGCTGATGCCCGCAGCTTCGCCCGCGTGGATTGGTCAGATCCCCTGCAGCATCAGGATTGAGGAGTTGGACTCCAAATTTTTTGTGAAACAATGTCGCAAAGTTCCTCTATCGATTAAAAAAGAAATGACGCAAATCGGTTCAGAAATCTCGGAGATTTCGGTGTACATAGGTAGAAAAACACAACTCCCTTTTTGAAAGTCGGTTAAAAAAGTAGCCTATGTTACTCCCTGGTCAATTCTCTACTTGTCTGTGAAAATCCCCTCAAAATCGGTTCAGCCGTTCCCAAGATTAGCCTTTTCAAACAGACAGACAGACAGACAGACAGACAAAAATTTTAAAAACGTGTGATTCAGTTATAGTATCGTTCAAATAACCATATGACCTTAATATGCGGTAGTTATTTCGAAATTACAGACAGACACTCCAATTTTATTTATTAGTATAGATTATTAGTTTTAGTTAAGCATTATTCATTTAATGCATTCAGTCATCCTTCGTTTCATTTATTTGCAGATATCGGGGGGTCTAGAAATGGCGGACTGCAGGAGTCGCTGGTGGGCGTATCTGCTGTACTTCAACAACAACATCAGCAATGCTCAGTGCATGATGCACACATGGTAAGGATTATTATTTCTTTCGCCTTTCTCTGTGTTGTATTTATTTCTCATCGCTGAGGGCCTTGAAATTATAAATTAATTTTAAAAAAATTATCACCGTTAGGACCGTGGAAGCCCCCTCATAGTATATGCCCCTACCATAAGGTGGAACTCAATTATAAAGTATAACTCACAACCTAGTCGATACTAGAACTAACTTCTTAAACTGGACCCTTTCAAGTAAAGATTTTTATATAAACCTGTGAGGATGATTACTGCCATTGTCGGAATTAAAGTGCCATAAGCCTACGTTGTAGTATTAGTTTACAAATTGCGAAAAACCAAGTAAAATTTGTATTTCGCGGGCAGACCTGTCGCTTGCCCCTATAAAACAAAACACATAGAACAGTATAAACACGAACAGTATTTTGACAGGTATCTCGCAGTAGACATGCAACTGCACTGCTTCGCCCTGCTGCTGTTCGTGCTGCTCCGAAGGTCGGCATACAAGAAGACCGTTCTGGCTGTCATATTCACCGTCGGTGTCATTATCCCTGGGATTCATATCTACTGGCAAGACTTGGATGGGATTCTCATGGTTGTGCCAGAGCAAGTACTAATTTTAATTATTTAAAGGAAGATCCTACTCCTCCTAATGGACTTGCAACTGTCTCTATCGCACGATACGGAGAAAGCAGCGTGAAATAAAATGGCATTTTTGAAAATAACGTAATCACGTTTTGTCGCTAGACCATCATGATAGTCTTAACTTTATAAACTACTAGAGGATGCCCGCGACTTCGTCCGCGTGGATGTAGGTTTTTCAAAGATCCCGTGGGAACTGTTTGGTTTTCCGGGGTAAAAAGTAGCCTATGGGTTAATTTAGGGTATAATCTATCTCCATTCTAAATTTCAGCTAAGTCCGTCCAGTAGTTTTTGCGTGAAGGAGTGACAAACATACACACATACACATACATACACACAAACTTTCGCATTTATAACATTATAAGTGTGAAACTGCTGTGTGACTACTACCTAAGTACCCTAAGTATAAATACTGTGCTACGATTATTTTTCATTGTTTACATTCGTATTTTTCAGGCAAGCCAAAATGTTATTCGCGACGGACGCCACGTTCAACGCGCTGGCGCGGCGCTGGCACGCCAACGTCGCCAGCTACGTCGCGGGCATGTCGCTGGGCTACCTCGTGTACCGCTGCCAGAAGGAGAATGTCCACTTTGATCAATACAAGGTACTTAAATATTTAATGTTCATTTTCATCATCATCATCATCATCAGCCTGTGGACTTCCACTGTTGGACATAGGCCTTCCCTAAAGAGCGCCACCACACCCGGTCCTCAGCCTTCCTCATCCAGCCACTTCCTGCCAGCCGCTTTATATCAACGGTCCATCGTGCTGGAGGGCGTCCCATACTACGCTTGCTTTAACGTTTATTTTCATAATATGATTTTAGAATTCTAGAAAGAACCAAACAAATCATTCTACATTCTTCTTCGTTTCCTCTTCTTTTGCTTTAGCAGTCTAACGCTACTTTTTCAGGTATAGTTTTCACAACATGCTCAGGATTGTAAAATAGAGTAGTGTAGTACTTTAGTGCAAGTCGATCTCACATGGGTAGGATTCCGTACCAAAATTTTAATTATTTTTTTAATTTGCTTAGCGACCATTTTAAAATTTTTATTATTTGTTTGTTACTTCTAACAACAAATAGTGAAAATTTCAAAATTTTCAGTGTGTAATTCCACGGGTTGTATCTCATGAGAGGTAGAAATTTTCAGTGTGTATTTTTATTGCAGCTCAAATATAAAAACAAATAATAAAAAATTGTACACAGTGTTATATACCTTGTACGATGGTAGGTACGGATGTGTACGAGTCCGACTCTGACTTGACCGGTTTTTGGTATGATATACTTAACACTAATCGAGGTATTTATTTTCTAGAACTACAAGTACCGCGTCGTCTACTGGGCCATCTTCCCCCTCATGCTGGCCATCATCCTGTCCGGAGGGGTGTTCTACAGGGACGCTCCGAGGGACCCCATGTACATCAGACTGCTGTACGGCACGGCAGCCAAACCCTTGTTCGGGGTTCTTATGGCACTGCTGATATGTGGAATGATTTTCAAAATAGAAAGTAAGAACTTGTATCTCGTCGACTTAACCGTTCTTTTTATCCGACTTCAAAAAAGGAAGAGGTTCTTAATTCGTCGAAATATTTTTATTTTTATTTTTATGTATGTTCTCCGATTATCAAAGACGCCTGGACCTATTTGGAAAATTCTTTTATTGTTTGAAAGGGTATACCTACAGGTTGTTTGGTAATTAGTATATAATGACGACACGGACCCATGCTACTTTGATCTGATAAACACAATGCAAAATTAAAAAAAAAAATATGTCAAAGTTTTCATGACCCTAACGTGCCCTAACTCACTAAGATCGTTGGACATCTTTAGTAGGCCGAGGCCAACGATCTCAGTGAGTTAGGGCACGTTAGGGCCATGAAAACTTGATCATAAAAAAAATTTAAAATTTTGTATGGAAATTTTTATAATTTTATTTCGTCATTTTACTTCAGCATTGTATTTATCAGATCAAAGTAGCATGGGTACGTGTCGTCATTATGTACTAATTACCAAACACCCTGTATATATTTCCCAGGTGGTCCCATATTTTGGTGAAGATCTAATGAATATCTTCGAAGATGGAGAACAGAAATCCTCAATGGTTTAGAGTAGATTTTTAACCAGGCATAGCATATTTTAATACAGTGGGGCCACTAAAATTGTGAATTGTGTATATTATAATGATGAATATTATTTCCAGGTTTCTACCGGACCATTGTGGAGTGGAAGGTATGGGCGGTGCCCGGTCGCCTGGCCTACTGCATGTTTCTGGTGCACTTCGCGTTCTTCAGGATACACGTCTCCACGGCGACCAGCCTCGTCACAATGGGTCCTTATGATGGAGTGGGTATTTCTACACTAACTATTTAAATAGTTTATTGAAACAGTTTTTAAAGTTCCGTACCCCAAAAGGAAAAATTGTACCCTTATAGGATCACCTCGTTATCAGCTGTCTGTCTATAAACGTGCCTGTCTGTCTGACGTGTCCGTCGGGAAAAGGGAATCAAAATGTTACTATAGAGTACTTCCCGTTGACCTAGAATCATGAAATTTGGCAGGTATCTTATAGCACAAATCCGAAAACCGTGAATTTGGAACCCTTATCTGTCTGTGTTCCCGTCCGTCGAAAAAAGGTAATCAAAACGTATTTACAGTACTTCCCGTTGAATCCCTAGAGTCATGAAGTTTGGCACGTAGGTACATCTTATACCACCAGTAAAGGAAAACCCGTGATTTTGTGGTTACATCACATAAAAAAATTAAGATTTGTTCACGAAGAAATAATTATTATTAGTTTCTAGATACTTTAGATACTTTAGATACTGTGTAGGTATAGTACTAAACTAAGTATTACTTAGTTTAGTACTATACCTACACAGTACACAATATGGAAACATTCATTTTCATTTTCAAACAAGCAGCATACGGCAGGCTATTTATAGTTGTCTAGACATCAAGGTTACCTAATTCAATTCTAAGCCTGATCGTAGTTTTGAACTAAAGCTTGCTTAAAAAATTCTAATAATTAAAAGTTTGTCTGGTGGGAGGCTTCGGCCGTGGCTAGTTACTACCCTACCGGCAAAGCCATGCCTCTAAGCGATTTAGCGTTCCGGTACTATGCCATGTAGAAACCAAAGGAGTATGGGTTTAATGAAAATCTGCCATACCCCTTCCAGGTTAACCCACTTCCATTTTAGATTGCATCATCACTTACCACCACTTGAATCTGAAAAAAAAAACTTTTTCCAGCTCGTAACATTCGCACGGGTGTGTGCCGCCTCGCTGGCGTGCGCGGCGCCTCTGTGGGTGCTCGTGGAGGCGCCCTTCACCCAACTCACCAAGTACCTCTACCACATCGCCAACCAGCGGACACACCGCTACCAGCCTGATGACAAGAACATTAAAAAATAGTTTTAAATTAGCGATCTATACACAAATAAAATATATTTTTTTTAACATAATACAATATATTATTTGATTATTTCAATTCCAGAATTAGGTAATAATAACTGACAATACTATAACATAAACTAATCTACATATAAATTAAAACTTAAAAAATAAATTAAATTAAATCTAAAACCTCATCAAAACCCAAGATGCTGGCAGCATTACCCCTTTGGATGGCCAAACGCGGGTCTGTAATTGCTTGTATAGTATAGAATATTATTGTAAATTGAACAATTGAAAAGAGCAACCGCCGAGTTTCTTGCTGGTTCTTCTCGGTAGGAACGGCATTCCGAACCAGTGGTAAATTATTTGACGATTCAAAAGCACTTGTAAAAGTTTATTTGAATAAAAATCTATTCTATTCTATTCTATTCTAAACCAATTCTCTGCCCAAGGTAGCCAGAGCTAAGGGTCCTCAGTTGACTCGATAACCCTTTTCAAAACTTCCTCGAAAAGAGCTCAAGCCTTCCTAGGATCTCTACAAAAGGCACAAAGTGGATCGAGATTTTCATATTTGCGGCTCTTGGCCCGTTCGGCACTAGTGACCGCTGCACCCGCCACAGGTAATACTTAAGATAAATCAAAATTCTTTTTTAATTAATAATATCCTACACAGCTGATGCCCGCGACTTCATCCGCGTGGATTTAGGTTTTATAAAAATCCCGTGGGGTTTTTCCGGGATGAAAAGTAGCATAAACGCAGGATGTAAGCTAACTCTGTACCTATCTTTCATCACAATCGGATAACGGACGAGCCGCGAAAAGCTAGCAGATAGACAGACATACTATTATTAGCAGTTATACTTAATATTCATCATGATCAACCCAGTTCCGCCCCACTACTGAGTACGGGGGTCTCCTCTCAGAATGAGAAGGGTTTAGGCCATACTCTGCCACGCTGGCCCAATGCGGATTGCAGACTTCACACACCTTTGAGAACATGGAGAACTCTCAAGCATGCAGGTTTCCTCATGATGTTTTCCTTCACCGTTAAAGCAAGTTATATAAAACGCACATAACTGAAAATTTAGTGGTGCGTGCCCGGGATCGAACCCCCTGGGAGTTATAATATTCGTATGGATTAATATGGATGGAATATGGATTTGCATTGCAACCATGGCGCGTCGATCCACTTGTCACTTAATACCAACGACATGTCGCGCATATTAATCTCGCCAGTGCACGTGCATAAAACAGTTCCTTGTTTTAACTTTTACAATAATATTAATAATATAAAATAATATAAATTAATCGTACAGATATCCTGCTGCATGTCGTCTCGTGCCTTGTTCGACTTACCTATAGTTTAGTATTTTCGGTTATAAAAAACCGCGAATGATCTTCAAATTAAGCCACAATTCGAATATTATTCATCCATCAAGACCAATTACTATGAAACCTCCTTTAAAGAGTACGACACTACTTTTTTATTCTTCTTTTAAATAATGAGTTTCTGATAGACAGACAGACAGGCAGACAACAAGTCCTTTTGGGGTACGGAACCCTAAAAATTGACCTAACGGATATTACATGAAAAAAGTGGGGGTCTCCAAAATTTTTTTTCGCTATTGTATCGAGCGGGATGTCAAATGAAAGAGGAGAACATTCTGAGTTCATAAATATAAATGTCTTCAACGTTAAAATATACCAAGGGACAGAAAAATTATTTGACTATAATATTTCAGCGTTTATTAAGACGATCGTAATGGGGTTTTAGTTTTCAAGTTACTATTGGTATTTCAGCGTTTATTAAGAGGAGTAGTCGGGGTTTAGTTCTGAACTACATCTTGTTGAATGTCAATAATTGAATTATAGAGTCACTTAGGTACTATAACTCGAAATATCTGATCGTCGAGTATGTAGGCACCCTATTTACCTCCTAACTACACTCTACCAGAGGGAACAGTACTACGACTACGACGCGCGAGAATTGAATCATCATTCAGTTTAGTTCAAGGCTTAGTCGCTGGAAGCTGTGCTCCGATTTACTAATAATAATAATCAATCTTTAAACAAAGAGTTTTGGACGTTGAATAGTTGAATCCTCAAACATTTGTAGGTAGGTACCTAAGTAGTTTTCATTTTTATTTTGTCTAGTCTAAAATCTAATTTATTAGACTTTTAGTATTACGAGTCTTGCCATCATCTTTTCATGTACACATGAGGAAAGTGCTCTTTTTGATCTATCCCTGGTATGCAAGCTATCTCTGTAAGTATCACAACAGATGATGCTCGCGACTTCGTTGGCGTCGAATTGGTTAAAAGTGAATAAATTATTACTGTTTACAGACGCTATCTCTTCTACTCTCATGTTTTTTCGATCTTTTGTCTTACTCATCAACAAGCACGCATTTTATAATATAAACCAACTTATTCTATATTTTAACATTATTACCTAATTATTTATCTAATTCATATATCCTCATTCAATAACTAAAATACCTACCTAATCTGCAGATCAACTATCGGCGGATTCTATTTTAGGATAATTATAATAGTTACTTACTTAATATCTACTTACTTAACCTTGAATGCAAAGTGTATGGATAAACACTGAGAATGTTTAACAATAATAAAATTACAGATGCAAAACTTAGGAATTTACGTAGATAGATACCTACCGATGTCTGAAAATATGATATGAGAGTGCTCATCTCGATTAATGAAGTCCAACATCAATGGATTTGACAGACCAAATACTCAAATTAAAATCAAATATATGTAGGAGCAGTTTCACACTCCGTGAAAAATATATAAGTAGGTAAATAATCCGCACTTGACAAGCGTGGTACACTATGGCCAAAACCCTTCTCATTCTGAGAGGAGACCCGTGCTTAGTAGTAAGCCGGCAATGGGTTGATCATGATGATGATTTATTTACATACCATTCATGTTTTTTTATTTAATAAGGTTGAGAAATAGAACTTTTCGTATGCGATAGGTCATTCCGGAAAATATTGTTATCAACCAGTACCAGGATGTTGTCGAAATCGACTCATTGATATCAAATGTGAAAAAAAACACCAAAATTGCAAAGCGCACCCAATTTAATATTATAGTGTAGGAGCCTGTGACCTAACGAGCTGCACTGAGAGATTCCATAACTTTATTATCTCAGTGACAGTGGTGTCCCACGTGGCACGTCATAGAAGCATAAAAGCATTGCTTACTGCAGTCAGTAGTTGTAATAACTCAATGCTTCCTTTCCATTAAGCCAGCAAATAGGTTCCAACCCAAAAGCTTACCTTAGCTCCAAACTCTCTTCACGCCACTCGTTCCTGCCTAAATGCCTAGCCTAGCTTCAAAGCCTGTGCGCGGCACTGAACATACTTACAAATCGTCATTTAAATAACACTTATTTATATGTGACATTGTATTTTTAATTAATTATTACCATTTAATTAACTCATAATTGTTAACACTAGAATTGTAATATTAGCTTTAAATACCAATGTTGTACTTTGCAAAGCCCTGACGGGGCGTCATGTTGTAATATTATAATAAATAAAGAACGAATAAAGAATACCCATCGATGTTTTACCACAATATCTTGGACTACGAGTAGATTATATTATGTTTTTCATCCGTGTATTATCAGTTATCACGTCTTATCAGTGATATCACACAATTAGCGAATGGCTTTTATAGCCAGGCGTAAGCATTGTAGTTACCTAGTAACATTTTATACGCACGACAAACCTAGTCTTGGACTGGACGGGCAAACCGATTCCCATCTTGATGAATATATTATATTCTGCTGAAAGTTAATGTCGACAGGAAATTTTATACTCCTGGAAAATATAGTAAGTATTCCTTCGCTAAAACTTGTTGGTTCGGTGTGTACCTGCAAATTATCACTAATGGGATATAAAAAATTAAAAAAACCGACTTCCAAAACCACTACAAAATCGAGGAAGCTTCGCCCTTAAGTTTCTAGTTTCTTAAATTATACTCGCTCGACTTGATACATGCATACACGTGTAGAAACAAAAATATTTTTAACTAACTACTTTGTAGTGGTTTTGGAAGTCAGTTTTTTACAACTTTTTAATTTGTGCTTTTTTGTAAGCTTTTTAGTGTAAGTAGTCATTGCTTGGTGGTGCCTACAATATCAATTTACCAGCAAAACAATCCAAATCCACACTGTTTAAGAGTTCAGTACCTACTTTGCAGCATCAGGATTAAAGAGTTGGAACTTGGAATTCAATAACTAAGTCTATGCTTGACAATCACAATATTATTTCACCAAGAACAGTTTCTGAATCGCTGTGGTTAAGGAGTGCTGTGACCTGCATCATCAGGTTTGAGGAGTTTGGACTTGGAGTGTAATCATAAAGCTGTTGTTGATACCTAAAATATCAATTAATTATCAGAAATTCCCGAATCTTCACGGCTTAAGAGTTCAGCACCTTTCACCATCAGGATTGAGGAGTTGGGATCTGCAGTTCAATAATGTAGTCTATGCTTAGTACCTAAAACAATATTGCGCCATTTGTAGTTCCTAAATCACTATAGTTTAGAAGTGCTGTACCTTGCATCATCAGGGTTGACGATTTGGGACTTGGAGTCCAAGCATGAAGTCGTTGCTTGGTACCTACAATATTAATTCACTATGAACACTTCGTGAATATTTGGTGGGCAGTAAATCTGCAGTATCAGGATTAAGGAGTTGGATCCAGATTTTTTATGGGAACTCTTGCTGTTGATTAAAAAAATTGCAAATCGATCCAGAAAACTTAAAAAATGGGACATAGCTACATTTAAAAAAAAATTAAACGAAAGTGTGTTTCTTTGTTGGTTTGTCCTTCAATCGTATCGCAACGGAGCAACGGATTTATGAGTTCTCAACTTTGTATGAGTATAATTAAAGACCTGGAGCCCAACTACCACCAAGAAATGGGCCAAATGGAAAAATCAAAGAATTCCCATGAGATTTTTAAAAACCTGCATCTACACGTTTGACGTCACGGGCATCAGCCAGTTTATAATACGCATAAAAGGCAAACGATACGATTTCTCGTATCGGACATGTCACATACTTAACATGTAAAAAATAATCATTAGTATTGTTATCAATCGATCGATATTTCTAATTTCATGGCACCATACCACTTGCAGCAGTCCACGATGTCGGAAGCCGAAGAAGTTCTCAACGAAATCCTTGCGAAAGTAGCCAAAGAACAAGGCTACGAAGATTGCCAGATATCTTCCAAGCAGATATCAAGCGGAGGAGCGAACTACACCAGCTTTATATACCAAGCCAGTATCTCAGCACCGAATAAAGAGGAGCTCAACTTATTCGTCAAAGTAGCAGCAGCGGGAGAAAAAATGAGGAGCATTGCGCCTTTCCGTATCTTCGAAATAGAGAGTTTTGGATACAATGTGTTACTGAAGAGGTATAAAGAACTGGAGGAAAAGTACAAAGTCCCAGAAGTACATAGACTGGTAACTCCCAAGTTTTATGGCAACAGTGACGAGTATTTAAGAGAGGCGATAGTCTTAGAGGATTTATCAGCATCTGGATACACCGCTTATGACAGATTCAAGTCAGTGGATTGGGAGTATGCGTCGAAAAGTGTTCAGAATTTAGCGAAACTCCACGCCTTATCAATCGCTTGGTCTATCGAGGATCCGGAAGGATTTAAAGCCACTGACACAATGTCAATGGCTGATTCTTTAGACGGCATTATGGCTTACTTGGACACTATCATCACAAATGCTTTAGAAGTTACTCGAGAGGAGAATAAGGAACGCCTTTCCAAGTTCGTCCGGAAAATAAGGGACGATAAAGATTATATGTTGATGTTCTACAAGCCCATAAAGCGGCCGGTGATAGGTCATGGCGACTATAGGCCGAGCAATTTGATGCACAAGGTTAACGAGGTAAGTTTATTGAGCAAAGTATGAGGGTTGAACTGTTGAATGATTTGGTCACCAGACTGGACCTTTACCTAATCGTCTATTTATTGAGATCAAATAAATAGCAATCTCTATGCTTGTCCTAACTCCTAACATAAACGAGTGGAGTTTGAATTTTCGAAGACTCGTTCCGTTATTGAAACAATTTTTCGCTCGCTGCGCTTGTGTTAGCATTTTCAGCTAGCACATTTTGTAAAGACATTAAACCCTTTTCAGGATGGCACCATCAACATAATTTCGATTGACTACCAAACGCTGCAGCGGGTGAATCCTATCTTGGACCTGATGTACTTCATCTTCAATGGTTCGGACAAGAAGTTCCGAGACAAGCATTTCAAGCAGACCTTGGAGTTGTACTACACGGAACTGTGCGCCGCTCTCCGCAGACTCGACCTCGATCCTAACGAGATATACCCGAGGGATAACTTTGACTACGAGTTGCAAGAGGTATGTATCATGATCAACCTCCGTGTCCTTGACCAGCTCGGTAAAGGGCACGGGTCTTCGATCAGGATGAGAAGGGTTTTAATTTTAACCATAGTTAACTATAGTAGGCGGCAGGTCGAGATGGTAATCAGGATAGGGGGACGCCTGCACAGCGTCCGCGCTATTGCGACCTTTTTTTTTTGTACGATGGTATACACCATCTTACAAAAAAAAAACACTTTTCCATTTTTCAATCTTCATGACGGTAATTTTGAAATTTTTGTTGTTGTTATAACGGCAATAGAAATACACACCTTGATCAACTCTAGCAGTTACGGTTCATGAGATATAACTCGCTGACCGATGGACGGACAAATAAATGGGCAGTGGAGACCTAGTATTGTCCCGTTGACACTCTTTGGGTACGGAACCAAAAAAATACCTAAGTTAGATAGATAGATAAAAAACTTTATTGTGCACAAAACATGAAGTAATCAAGACAAAACAAAGAAACTTAAAACTAAAAACAATTTTATGAAAAGGCGGCCTTATTGCTCAGAGCAATCTCTACCAGGCAACCATTGGTGAAAGGAGAAACTAGGTGTTGGACAGTACTTACACGCAACACACAAAAACAGAATCTTATTAAAGTATGTAGCTTTTTTGATAAATCTTTTTTACTATTTTTCAGGTTATGCCCTACGGGCTGGTAACGGCCATGTTCTGCCTGCTGCTGGTCACCGTGGAGGAGGCGGACGCGCCCACCGTCAGCAAGGACATCGCCATCACCGACTTCGCGCTCACCCCCAGCACGCTGTACAAGGAGCGGCTCAACGACATCGTCGACGGTTTTGTAGCAATGGGCATTATTTGAGAACAAACGCTTTCAAATAGTAAATGTATAATGAATCTTAAATCCGACTAATATTATAAACGCAAAAGTTTGTACGTAGGGATGGATGTTTGTTACTCTTTCACGCAAAAAGTACAGGACGGATTTCGCTGAAATTTGAAATGGAGATAGATTATACCCTGGATTAACACATATAGGCTACTTTTTATCCCGGAAAATAAATGTGCTCCCACGGGATTTTTAAAAACCTATATCCATGGGAACGAAGTCGCGGGCATCAGCTATAATTATTATACATTACTATAGTACGCGACAGGTCGAAATGGAAAACTGGGTGGGGACACCCCGAACACCCGCACAGCCCCCGCGCTAACCCTACCCTTGCGGGCGAGCGCTCATACCCTGATTACCATCTCGTACATCTGTCGCGTACTTAACCTAGGTTCTATATTATAAAGTTGTTAGTCTATACAAAAGGAAACAGCTCAAACTACTGGACGGATCAGACTGCAATTTGGCGTGCAGATAGCTATCATGACGTACTTAGACGTTTTTTATAAAAATACTAAGCGTGGACTACAGAAACAAACTCAATAGAAGTTTTAAATTTGTGTTGCTCACGCGTTGTGGTTTGAATTTTCAAACAAAATAGCGGATGTCTTTGTCATAACAGCTAACTGCACGCCTTTCAGTCCGCGATCCGTTCAGTAGTTTGAGCTGTGCGTAGATAGATCAATCAGCCAGACAATCAGCTTTTCCCATTGATTTTGAAAGAGTCATGGGCTTTTCCTTTCATATGTTTTTAAGATTAGATAGCAAGCACCATGTAAAAAAAACTATAATATATATTGTGGATAATTTCGCAATAATGGGCAATATAAATTAGACGTATAACATGTTAAATGAATTTTAAATATTAAACGAGTATTACTAGGTTTAATTAAAGTTGTAACATGAAAGTTATTTAATTTTAAGATAAAATTCGTATTTTTTATAAAAACTATTTTAAACATTAAATTACATTTTTGACCATAACTTTTTTTATTGTGATGAACTCCCTTTTTTAATTTTGCCCTTAAGGGCAGGATCCCAAAAGGGTATTCTCAAAAGGATAAATGGAACAGTTTCATCCAAAATTTAATACTGGCAATCAGATAAAACTTTATCTACCCAATTTATCATGCGCATGATATACAGATAAATAAATGACGTATTTGGACATCGTCGTTCATCCAACTGAATTATTGGTACCTACTTACATGAAGGTTAAACTTCGTATCAAGGTTACACTACCGACTGGCATATAACATTCAGATGACAGTCTAGAAACTTGAAAATTGCGATATTTCATGTAGGTTTCGTAAGGATTTTAAAAGATTCCACCTACGCAAAGCCTAAGCCTAACCTTAGGTTAGCTAGTCTTTAATGTACTGACCTATAGGGCATGAGCTAGTAGTGTACACATAAAACACAGCGTGTATACAGTATGCTGTTTTATATACGTGTCGAGTATATAAGCACCCTATTTACCTTAAACTACTGCGCATCAGCTGCAAAATATCTGCGCTGCCCTCGAATGACAAAGGCGACAACCCGGGTTAACGCGTTTAGACGTTACATAGCTTAATTTGATCTCCTACTCCTAAACTATGCCAGTGTGGAAAATAATTTTCACTGCAAAAAACTGTGACAAATAAATCCTATCAAATATTTTGACAAATCGTGTTAACGCATAAAGGGTACTATGTTTTGTCATAATGAACTGGGTCCGCCAAGATTTCAACGATTGCGACAAAACAGCGCAACGTAGTACTTGCTGCATAATCTACGCGCGATGTCCTGATAAAATGCGGTAACCTATGCAGCATTGTTGCAGATTATTTATCACATTTTGGCAGCCAAAAGTAGGCGATACAAAGACCTGACGAAACTTCAAACACGTTTTTCTCAATTTCACTAATTTTGGGTTACCGCGTTTTGTCGTCCGAGGAAAGCGCGTCGTCTGCGATTTCGCGCGAGAATTGAATCATCATTCAGTTTAGTTCAAGGTTTAGTCGCTACAAGCTGTGCTCGATTTAATCGATCTCTAAACATAACAGGATAAGAGTTTTGGACGATGAAGAGTTGAATTCAGAAACATTTACTAGGTATGTAGTTACCAGTTTCACAAGATAGGTACCCGACCTGTTTGAGGAGAGATCGGGTTATGTGGGATTTCTACCCACTAAAACCCCCTCGGTGGCCATCCTCAGCGCATATTAAGAGGCCCCGGGAACTCTTACGAACGTGCACCGGTGCCTCTCTTGCGCGACGCCCAGTGGCTCATCCTGGAGGATGCACTCCCCTGGCCTCGTGCACCTTTGCATGTAGGCACGACAGCTTGCTCCACAGCAAGCGGTCGTCCATCCAGGGTCGCCAGCCAGAGTTCCGCTCCAGCCACTAGCGGCCCGGTCCTAGCTCCCGGGACTATTAATTTAGTTGTACCTAGTTAATTATTGGATTGCAGAAAGTGTCAAAAACAGTCATTTTTGGACACATATCTCCTAGGTAATTTGTTTTTGGCTAACTTCGGTAACTAATCGAGATGACTTTTAAATCCCTGTTTAATAGATATCTACCTAGATTTTAGTAATTTGTTTAGAGGTTAGAGAGACACAATAAATATATCTAACACACAACCAAGCACACCACCTAATGGTAACTTGATCAACATTTACCTTTTGAATTTGAATCTTTCATCACATTGCCTTGAACTACGTGTTATATGTTTTACATCCGTGTATTATTATTACTTACTTATCACGTCTTATCAGTTTATTATTGATATTGTACAATTTTAGCGAATGGCTTTTAGTTTTTAGTAAGCATTGTATTCGATTAAAACATTTTATACGCACGATAGACCTAGTCTTGGACTGGACGGACAAACCGAATCCACATCTTGACAATATTAGCTAGCACATAGACAGCTTTAAATATTCTGCAGAAGGATAACGTCTTGGTACCTAGGTAGGTACCTACAGGGAATTTTTGTTGTTAGGAATAGATAGCTATATTTTACAGTACCTAAGCAATAAAATATACCTAGTTACGTATACTTTTAACTAAGATAGAGACTACTTTTTATCCCAGAAAATCAAACAATTCCTATGAGATTTTCTGAATTCACGCGAACGAAGTCGCGGGCATCAGCTAGTTTATGAACATAAAAAACAAACGATACGATTTCTCGTATGCTACCTACATGCCAAAATACGTAATATCTAAAAACAATAATTACTATTGTTATCAATCGCTTGTTTTGTTAACCCTGATATTTTAAATTTCATGGCACCATACCACTTGCAGCAGTCCACGATGTCGGAAGCCGAAGAAGTTCTCAACGAAATCCTCGCGAAAGTAGCCAAAGAACAAGGCTACGAAGATTGCCAGATATCTTCCAAGCAGATATCAAGCGGAGGAGCGAACTACACCAGCTTTATATACCAAGCCAGTATCTCAGCACCGAATAATGAGGAGCTCAAGTTATTCGTCAAAGTAGCAGTAGCGGGAGAAAAAATGAGGAGCTTTGCGCCTTTCTCTATCTTCGAAATAGAGAGTTTTGGATACAATGTGTTACTGAAGAGGTATAAAGAACTGGAGGAAAAGTACAAAGTCCCAGAAGTACATAGACTGGTAACTCCCAAGTTTTATGGCCACAGTCAAGAGTATTTAAGAGAGGCGATAGTTTTAGAGGATTTGTCAGCATCTGGATACACCGCTTATGACAGATTCAAGTCAGTGGATTGGGAGTATGCGTCGAAAAGTGTTCAGAATTTAGCGAAACTCCACGCCTTATCAATCGCTTGGTCTATCGAGGATCCGGAAGGGTTTAAAGCCACTGACACAATATCAAAGGTTGATTCTTTAGACGGCATCATGGCTTACATGGACACTGTCATCACAACTGCTTTAGAAGTTACTCGAGAGGAGAATAAGGAACGCGTTTCCAAGTTCGTCCGGAAAATAAGGGACGACAAAGATTATATGTTGATGTTCTACAAGCCCATAAAGCGGCCGGTGATAGGTCATGGCGACTATAGGCCGAGCAATTTGATGCACAAGGTTAACGAGGTAAGTTTATTGAGCAACGTATGACTTATGAGGGTTGAACTGTTGAATGATTTGGTCACCAGACTGGAACTTTACCTAATCGTCTATTTATTGAGATCAAATAAATAACAATCTCTATGCTTGTCCTAACTCCTAACATAAACGAGTGGAGTTTGAACTTTCGAAGACTCGTTCCGTTATTGAAACAATTTTTCGCTCGCTGCGCTTGTGTTAGGATTTTCCGCTAGCACACTAGCTTTACAAAATGTAAAGACATTAAACCCTTTTCAGGATGGCACCATCGACATAATTTCGATTGACTACCAAACGCTGCAGCGGGTGAATCCTATCTTGGACCTGATGTACTTCATCTTCAATGGTTCGGACAAGAAGTTCCGAGACAAGCATTTCAAGCAGACCTTGGAGTTGTACTACACGGAACTGTGCGCCGCTCTCCGGAGACTCGACCTCGATCCTAACGAGATATACCCGAGGGAGGACTTCGACTACGAGTTGCAAGAGGTATGTATCATGATCAACCTCCGTGTCCTTGACCAGCTCGGTAAAGGGCACGGGTCTTCGATCAGGATGAGAAGGGTTTTAATTTTAACCATAGTTAACTACTATAGTAGGCGGCAGGTCGAGATGGTAATCGGGATGGGGGGACGCCTGCACAGCGTCCGCGCTATTGCGACCTTTTTTTTTTTGTACGATGGTATACACCATCTTACAAAAAAAAACACTTTCCCATTTTTCAATCTTCATGACGGTAATTTTGAAATTTTTGTTGTTGTTATAACGGCAATAGAAATACACACCTTGACCAACTCTAGCAGTTACGGTTCATGAGATATAACTCGCTGACCGATGGACGGACAAATAAATGGGCAGTGGAGACGTAGTATTGTCCCGTTGACACTCTTTGGGTACGGAACCAAAAAAATGCCTAAGTTAGATAGATAGATAAAAAACTTTATTGTGCACAAAACATTAAGTAATCAAGACAAAACAAAGAAACTTAAAACTAAAAACAATTTTATGAAAAGGCGGCCTTATTGCTCAGAGCAATCTCTACCAGGCAACCATTGGTGAAAGGAGAAACTAGGTGTTGGACAGTACTTACACGCAACACACAAAAACAGAATCTTATTAAAGTATGTAGCTTTTTTGATAAATCTTTTTTACTATTTTTCAGGTTATGCCCTACGGGCTGGTAACGGCCATGTTCTGCCTGCTGCTGGTCACCGTGGAGGAGGCGGACGCGCCCACCGTCAGCAAGGACATCGCCATCACCGACTTCGCGCTCACCCCCAGCACGCTGTACAAGGAGCGACTCAACGACATCGTCGACGATTTTGTAGCAATGGGCATTATTTGAGAACAAACGCTTTCAAATAGTAAATGTATAATGAATTTTAAATCCGACTAATATTATAAACGCAAAAGTTTGTACGTAGGGATGGATGTTTGTTACTCTTTCACGCAAAAAGTACAGGACGGATTTCGCTGAAATTTGAAATGGAGATAGATTATACCCTGGATTAACACATATAGGCTACTTTTTATCCCGGAAAATAAATGTGCTCCCACGGGATTTTTAAAAACCTATATCCATGGGAACGAAGTCGCGGGCATCAGCTATAATTATTATACATTACTATAGTACGCGACAGGTCGAAATGGAAAACTGGGTGGGGACACCCCGAACACCCGCACAGCCCCCGCGCTAACCCTACCCTTGCGGGCGAGCGCTCATACCCTGATTACCATCTCGTACATCTGTCGCGTATTTAACCTAGGTTCTATATTATAAAGTTGTTAGTCTATACAAAAGGAAACAGCTCAAACTACTGGACGGATCAGACTGCAATTTGGCGTGCAGATAGCTATCATGACGTACTTAGACGTTTTTTATAAAAATACTAAGCGTGGACTACAGAAACAAACTCAATAGAAGTTTTAAATTTGTGTTGCTCACGCGTTGTGGTTTGAATTTTCAAACAAAATAGCGGATGTCTTTGTCATAACAGCTAACTGCATGCCTTTCAGTCCGCGATCCGTTCAGTAGTTTGAGCTGTGCGTAGATAGATCAATCAGCCAGACAATCAGCTTTTCCCATTGATTTTGAAAGAGTCATGGGCTTTTCCTTTCATATGTTTTTAAGATTAGATAGCAAGCACCATGTAAAAAAAACTATAATATATATTGTGGATAATTTCGCAATAATGGGCAATATAAATTAGACGTATAACATGTTAAATGAATTTTAAATATTAAACGAGTATTACTAGGTTTAATTAAAGTTGTAACATGAAAGTTATTTAATTTTAAGATAAAATTCGTATTTTTTATAAAAACTATTTTAAACATTAAATTACATTTTTGACCATAACTTTTTTTATTGTGATGAACTCCCTTTTTTAATTTTGCCCTTAAGGGCAGGATCCCAAAAGGGTATTCTCAAAAGGATAAATGGTACAGTTTCACCCAAAATTTAATACTGGCAATCAGATAAAACTTTATCTACCCAATTTATCATGCGCATGATATACACATAAATAAATGACGTATTTGGACATCGTTCATCCAACTGAATTGTTGGTACTTAGTTACATGAAGGTTATCCTTCGTATCAAGGTTACACTACCGACTGGCATATAACATTCAGATGACAGTCTAGAAACTTGAAAATTGCGATATTTCATGTAGGTTTCGTCTATAACGACTCTACCACCACTAAGGATTTTAAAAGATTCCACCTACGCAAAGCCTAAGCCTAACCTTAGGTTAGCTAGTCTTTAATGTGCTGACCTATAGGGCATGAGCTAGTGTACAAATAAAACACAGCGTGTATACAGTATGCTGTTTTATATACGTGTCGAGTATATAAGCACCCTATTTACCTCAAACTACTGCGCATCAGCTGCAAAATATCTGCGCTGCCCTCGAATGACAAAATGCGACAACCCGGGTTAACGCGTTTAGTCGTTACATAGCTTAATTTGATCTCCTACTCCTAAACTATGCCGTAGTGTGGAAAATAATTTTCTCTATTAAATTTTTTCTCATTTATGAAAATGCAAAAAACTGTGACAAATAAATCCTATCAAATATTTTGACAAATCGTGTTAATGCATAAAGGGTACTATGTTTTGTCATAATGAACTGGGTCCACCAAGATTTCAACGATTGCGACAAAACAGCGCAACGTAGTACTTGCTGCATAATCTACGCGCAATGTCCTGATAAAATGCGGCATCCTATGCAGCGTTGTTGCAGATTATTTATCACATTTTGGCAGCCAAAAGTAGGCGATACAAAGACCTGACGAAACTTCAAACACGTTTTTCTCAATTTCACTAATTTTGGGTTACCGCGTTTTGTCATCCGAGGGAAGCGCGTCGTCTGCGATTTCGCGCGAGAATTGAATCATCATTCAGTTTAGTTCAAGGTTTAGTCGCTACAAGCTGTGCTCGATTTAATCGATCTCTAAACATAACAGGATAAGAGTTTTGGACGTTGAAGAGTTGAATTCAGAAACATTTACTAGGTATGTAGTTACCAGTTTCACAAGATAGGTACCCGACCTCTTTGAGGAGAGATCGGGTTATGTGGGATTTCTACCCACTAAAACCCCCTCGGTGGCCATCCTCAGCGCATATTAAGAGGCTCCGGGAACTCTTACGAACGTGCACCGGTGCCTCTCTTGCGCGACGCCCAGTGGCTCATCCTGGAGGATGCACTCCCCTGGCCTCGTGCACTTTGCATGTAGGCACGACAGCTTGCTCCACAAAAAGCGGTCGTCCTTCCAGGGTCGCCAGCCAGAGTTCCGCTCCAGCCACTAGCGGCCCGGTCCCAGCTCCCGGGACTATTAATTTAGTTGTACCTAGTTAGTTATTGGATTGCAGAAAGTGTCAAAAACAGTCATTTTTGGACACATATCTCCTAGGTAATTTGTTTTTGGCTAGCTTCGGTAACTAATCGAGATGACTTTTTAAATCCCTGTTTAATAGTTATCTACCTAAATTTTAGTAATTTGTTTAGAGTTTAGAGAGACACAATAAATATATCTAACACACAACCAAGCACACCACCTAATGGTAACTTGATCAAAATTTACATTTACCTTTTGAATTTGAATCTTTTAGTTTGAATCTTTCATCACAATGCCTTGAACTACGTGTTATATGTTTTACATCCGTGTATTATTATCACTTACTTATCACGTCTTATCAGTTTATTATTGATATTGTACAATTTTAGCGAATGGCTTTTATTTTTTAGTAAGCATTGTATTCGATTAAAACATTTTATACGCACGATAGACCGAGTCTTGGACTGAACGGACAAACCGAATCCACATCTTGACAATATTAGCTAGCACATAGACAGCTTTAAATATTCTGCAGAAGGATAATGTCTAGGTACCTAGGTAGGTACCTACAGGGAATTTTTGTTGTTAGGAATAGATAGCTATATTTTACAGTACCTAAGCAATAAAATATACCTAGTTACGTATACTTTTAACTAAGATAGAGACTACTTTTTATCCCAGAAAATCAAACAATTCCTATGAGATTTTCTGAATTCACGCGAACGAAGTCGCGGGCATCAGCTAGTTTATGAACATAAAAAACAAACGATACGATTTCTCGTATGCTACCTACATGCCAAAATACGTAATATCTAAAAACAATAATTACTATTGTTATCAATCGCTTGTTTTGTTAACCCTGATATTTTAAATTTCATGGCACCATACCACTTGCAGCAGTCCACGATGTCGGAAGCCGAAGAAGTTCTCAACGAAATCCTCGCGAAAGTAGCCAAAGAACAAGGCTACGAAGATTGCCAGATATCTTCCAAGCAGATATCAAGCGGAGGAGCGAACTACACCAGCTTTATATACCAAGCCAGTATCTCAGCACCGAATAATGAGGAGCTCAAGTTATTCGTCAAAGTAGCAGTAGCGGGAGAAAAAATGAGGAGCTTTGCGCCTTTCTCTATCTTCGAAATAGAGAGTTTTGGATACAATGTGTTACTGAAGAGGTATAAAGAACTGGAGGAAAAGTACAAAGTCCCAGAAGTACATAGACTGGTAACTCCCAAGTTTTATGGCCACAGTCAAGAGTATTTAAGAGAGGCGATAGTTTTAGAGGATTTGTCAGCATCTGGATACACCGCTTATGACAGATTCAAGTCAGTGGATTGGGAGTATGCGTCGAAAAGTGTTCAGAATTTAGCGAAACTCCACGCCTTATCAATCGCTTGGTCTATCGAGGATCCGGAAGGGTTTAAAGCCACTGACACAATATCAAAGGTTGATTCTTTAGACGGCATCATGGCTTACATGGACACTGTCATCACAACTGCTTTAGAAGTTACTCGAGAGGAGAATAAGGAACGCGTTTCCAAGTTCGTCCGGAAAATAAGGGACGACAAAGATTATATGTTGATGTTCTACAAACCCATGAAGCGGCCGGTGATAGGTCATGGCGACTATAGGCCGAGCAATTTGATGCACAAGGTTAACGAGGTAAGTTTATTGAGCAACGTATGACTTATGAGGGTTGAACTGTTGACGATTCGGTCATTAGACTGGAACCTTTCCTAATCGTTTATTTATTGAGATCAAATAAATAACAATCTCTATGCTTGTCCTAACTCCTAACATAAACGGGTAGGGTTTGAACTTTCGAAGACTCGTTCCGTTATTGAAACAATTTTTCGCTCGCTGCGCTTGTGTTGGTATTTTCCGCTATTTCAGGACGGCACCGTCGACATCATTTCGATTGACTACCAAACGCTGCAGCAGGCGAATCCTATCCTGGACCTGATGTACTTCATCTTCAGTGGTTCGGACAAGAAGTTCCGAGACAAGCATTTCAAGCAGACCTTGGAGTTGTACTACACGGAACTGTGCGCCGCTCTCCGGAGACTCGACCTCGATCCTAACGAGATATACCCGAGGGAGGACTTCGACTACGAGTTGCAAAAGGTAACCTATGTGTATCTATTACTTGTGTCATCATCATCATGATCAATCCATTAGAGCGCGGATCTCCGATCAGGATGAGAAGGGTTTTAACCATAGTTAACTATTTCGATTATAGTCCGTACAAAATGAGTTCTCACTCCATTTTAACTTTATGAGTAAACCGTCATGTTAAAAGTAGGGTTCACCTTTAAAATAAGGAGTAAAATCGTACTTTTGACACAAAGTCCTACCCACCTACAATCCTACCCACAAATCACAATACAGATGCATCGGACAAAAATTAAATACCGGTCAAGTGCGAGTCGGACTCGTACACGAACGGTACTGTACCTGTTGTACAGCGATATTGCCAAATGCTGAGGGCTATAGTGATTAGAAGAGAAGAGAGGTAAAAAGAAGAAAAGAGGAAAAACGAGATTTGGGAGGTCAGCACGAAGTAATGCCACGCAGTTCCGTGCTCACCTTGGACGACATGGGGAGGTTATTTTAGTCCGTGCAAGTCGGACACACCCTGCCAGCCGGCAGAAGTCCGTAGGGATTTTTTCCTCCCCCGAAGAAAAAAAAAAAAAAAACTGTACCTACTAGTTATCTTACAAGAAATTACACTTTCATTTTTTCTTCATGGCCGCCTTCAGGTTATAGCGCCAATAGAAATAGATACTCTTTGATCTAGTAAAGTTCATGAGATACAACCCGCTGACAGATAGACAGACGGACGAACGAACGGGCAGTGGAGACTAGGTAGTAGGATCCCGTTGACACTCTTCGGGTACGGAACTGGAAATTAACAATTTTTTCTTTTTGGTACCTAAATATTTTTAAACTTTTTTCAGGTTATGCCCTACGGGCTGATGCTGGCCATGTTCTGCCTGCTGGTGGTGACGGTGGAGGAGGCGGACGCGCCCACCGTCAGCAAGGACATCGCCCTCACCGACTTCGCGCTCCCCCCTAGCACGCTGTACAAGGAGCGGCTCAACGACATCGTCGACGATTTTGTAGCCATGGGCATTCTTTGAGAACAAATACTTTTAAATAGTATGAACCCATATCAATACTACAATATTAAAATGCGAAAGTGTGTCTGTCTGCTACCTTTTCACGGCCCAACAGTTTATCCGATTTTGATAAAATTTGGTGCAGAGCTAGTGTAGGATAAATACCTGGATTTAGGCAGGATAGGTCACCGGTGGTTTGGAGTCTTCCCTTTCTCGTATTCCGTGGATAGTTTCTTCGAAGCACAGATTCGCAGAACACTTCACTTAATTTTAAAGTTTATGTGGTTTTAACTTATGTACTTAGCGTAGCGTTTTTACAGTTTAATAGCGGGTTTTTGCGTGATTAATTTAGCGTTATATGAGTTTTTTACACAAGCGGCGCGTGGCGTTTTTATAGCGGGCGTCACGCAGTTAGCGGGTTTCAGACTCGACGTGCGTAAACGCCGGTTCAAAGGTAACTGACAGGAGCGGGGTGTAAGAGCGGGTAATAGGATGGAATTTTATGTGTGCGTGAGTGTTTGTATGTGTGTATGTATGATAGCGTAATTAAATATATAATAATAACTTAAGTAACTAGAGGGCGCTTACAACTTCCCCCGCCTAGAGGTAATCCTCTAAACAGAACGAATTGCAAGACAGAGAGATAAAAATTATAGCGTTAAAAGCGTTTAAATAGAGTTAATAGCAGCCTATTGAGAAGGTAGAGGGCATATCCGAACTACAGGTCTGATGTAGCTTCCGGAACGCGTTCTAACTTTGACTGCTCGAATTATACTGTCTTTCCCTGGATAGAGTTCTTCTATAACTCCTAGAGGCCAACAAAGAGGATGAACGTTGGAGTCTTTGATTACAACAACAGCTCCAAGACTCACAGGGTTGGATGGAGTATTCCACTTTTGTCTGTGTTGTAAAGAAGTCAAATATTCTTGGCTCCAGCGTTTCCAGAAAGAACAAGTAATTTTAGATAACAATTGATAGCGGGATAAGCGGCTGTCAGGAATATCCGTTAAATCCTCGACAGGTAAATATTTTGCGGGAGTGAGATTAAGAAAATGATTGGGCGTAAGTGCGGAAAGATCTGACGGATCAGAGCTTAAAATACATAATGGTCTACTATTTAATAAGTTTTCGATTTGAATTATAATTGTATTTAATTCTTCATAAGTAAGGATTTGTGTCCCTACTACCTTGTATAAATGCGTTTTTACACAGCGAACGTTAATTTCGCTAAGACCATTAAAATGCGGGCCGTAAGGCGGGCTATGTTTAAATTGAATACGATGTTCTGCGAGGCGATTTTCAATGAAATTTTTATGAGCATTGGACTGTATGAGAGTGTAAAGTTCATCTAATTTGCGTTTAGCTCCAAAAAATGTAGTAGCTCCATCGCTGTATATTAGACTTACAGGGCCTTTGCGTGCGCTTAGTCTTAAAAAAGCTGCAAGAAATAAGTCAGAACTAAGATCTGAGACTAATTCTAGGTGTACTGCCTTGGTAGTCATGCATGTAAATATGCAGACGTACGCTTTATGACTTTTAATACCTCGGCGGCGAATGTGAGTTACAAAGAAAGGTCCCATGTAGTCCACAGCGGTGTGAACGAAGGCTTTAACTTGCGCTACTCTAAAAGCGGGTAACTCTCCCATTTGTGGAAAAGTAGATTGAGGGTTGGTGCGAAAACAAATATTGCATTTGTGTACACGTTGTCGAACCAAGTTTCTGGCAGCAATGATCCAGAACTTCTGTCTGAGTAAAGCGAGTAATAACGCGGGTCCTGTATGCAAATTAGTGATATGATAATAATCAACTATTAGTTGAGTGATGCGGTCTTTAGAAGGTAAGATTATTGGATGTTTTTGACCAAAATTTAATTGCGAATTGCTTAAACGACCACCAACTCTGATGATGTCGTCTGCGAGAAATGGGTTAAGTTTTAAGATCGATTTCGAGCAAGGTTTATTATTTTTGAGAGCGTGAATATCTTGAGAAAAATGTTTATTTTGAACATAGCGAATTATATAAGTTTCTGCAAAATCTAGATCTGAAACTGTAATAGAACCGCGTGATTTTAAGCGTTTGGAGAATCTTAACATGTAAACAATGGTGCGCAATAATTTAGACCAGCTAGAAGAGCGTTCGGCTAAGATATCAATCGGATGTTGAGTGTCGGAAACAGAAGTTTTAACTGCTAGAACAGTAATTTTTGCTTCTTCAAAATTTTCATTATGAGCGTTTACTTGAAAAGGCGTTATAGGCCATCGCGATATAGGATGCGTTGTCCACTGAGGAGCGTTAAACCAAAGTTTGCGTTCTAATAATTCTTTCGGCGTGACTGGACGAGATATAATGTCCGCAGGATTTTCGCGTCCTTTTATATGATACCAATGTTCAGCAGATAACTTTGAATTAATTTCGGTAATCCTATTGGCAACGAATGTATGGTATTTATATGCGGGAGAATAGAGCCATGAAAGGGCTACTGTTGCGTCAGAAAATGCGTAAATATTATTTATTTTGCAGCGCTTACTAAGAGTTTCACGTATCAAATCAATTAAACTGGCTAATAGAAGAGATGCGCAAAGCTCGAGTCGAGCGAGTGATGTTTTCTTAAGCGGTGCGACTCTAGATTTTGAAGCGAGCAAATGAACAGAGCCAGAAGAATGTTCATCTGAACTTACGCGTATGTAAACGGCGGCTCCATAGCATTTTTCACTAGCGTCAGAAAAACCTATGAGCGTTACATGGGATTCAGAGTTCATCCCTACGTAGCGTGGAATTTTGATTTGTTCTAAATGTGGTAGTTCATTACAAAATTGTTCAAACTGTTGAGCGATTGAGCTGGGTACTGGAGTATCCCAGTCGAGATTTAATTTCCAACATTCTTGGACGAGAAGTTTCATAAAAGCGGTAACAGGACCTATTAGACCGATTGGATCGAACAGGCGCGCGGTAATCGAAAGAATTAAGCGTTTTGTATAATCGCGTGGACTTTCCTTAGCGTTGATTTTAAAAGTAAAAGTATCGAGTTTAGGATGCCACTGCATTCCTACTATTTTTGTAACATCTTGAGCATCTGAATCAAAATTAATTGCGTGTGGATTTTTATGAGAGCTAGGAACTTCATTTAGAAATTTAGTGTCATTGGAGATCCATTTGGTTAAATTGAAACCACCTGAGTTGAACATATCGACCATTTCATGATAAGTTTCTTTGGCTTTCTCAAAACCATCGATTGAGTTTATGTAATCGTCCATGTACATGTGATGAGTAGCTTCATTAGCTGCGAGCGGGTACCTGTCAATGCTGTCTTCAGCTAGCTGACGCACGACTCTCATGGCGAGATAAGGTGAACTAGATACTCCAAATGATACTACGGTGAAGTTATAAGTGTCAATAGATTGCTCAGTGTCAAATCTAAAAAGAATTCTTTGAAAAGCGTGATGCGCGGGCGTTAAATTTAATTGAAAATAATGTTTTTCAATATCTGCGGTTACTGCGATTGAGAATAAGCGTAAATTTATTAAGAGTTCAAATATGTTATTTTGTAAGTTAGGACCTACATATAATAAATCGTTAAGCGATTTTCCGGAGGTAGTTCGACTTGAAGCGTTTAGAACGATACGAGTTTTCGAAGTCTGCTTATCAGGGCGATAAACAGCTCTGTGCGGAATATAATAACAATTTATATCGCGTGAAGGGTTGTCTACTTTCGTAAGATAACCTTTGTCTATGTATGACTGAATGGTTGCGTTATAATCTTTACGAAGAGCGGGATTAGCGTTTAATTTCTTCTCTAATTGAAGAAAGCGGAGTTTGGCGATCGAGTATGAGTCACCGAGTTTAGCGGGATCATCTTTAAAGGGTAAGTGAACAGTATATCGGCCTGTTTCATCGCGTGAGTAAGTAACTTTAAAGATGCGTTCACATGCTTCATCATCAGGGCTTATGTGAATTTTATTAGGTACATTTTCTAATGACCAAAAGCGTTCAGTAATTTCATCAAGTGACGGAGAGTCTGTGTGACATAAAAAAGTTTTAAAATCGTTTGAGCGGTGAGTCGAGTTGTAAGTTGCGCAGTCTGCTCTCCCCATCAGTATGTAGCCTAGCGTGCTTTGAACCGCGACTACAGACGAACGAGGCGAGACCACTCTGTCACACCCAAGCAAGAAGGGGAACAGTTCATTACCGATTAGGCAATCGATCGGCCCTGGAGTATGATAATCGTCGTCAGCCAATGGCAATGCGTGTAAATGAGTTAACTGGGAAACATCGATACGAGCGTTTGGTAAGTGGTCGGTAATTGTGTCTATCACCCTAGCGGTAATAGTATAAGAACAGCGTGAGTCAAAGCGAGAGTAAATTTTAAATGTTACGAATCCCAGGGATGTGCTTTCTGTTTGACCAATGCCTTTTACAACTGACGGAGCGAATTTAATTTTCATATTTAAGCGTTGGCAACATTCTTTTGAAATAAAATTAGTCATTGAACCTGTATCTAAAAATAAACGGATAGCGTATTGCGTATTGTTACTACATACATTTACTTTCGCGGTAGGTAAAAGTACAGTTGTATCTTTCGAGTAATTGCGTGAAGAGGTAGTCACTGAAAGTGCTAATTCTGTAGGATTACTTGGCGGAGCGTGAGGTGCGGGTAGCGGTGCTGTAATCTTTGGTAAATCGCTAGATTTATCATTCTGCGGTGGCATCTGTATCGGAGTGTTACTGTTGTTAGCACCATAGCGGTTCAGTGAGTAAGCGGTGGCATGTGACTGTGAGGTCCCGGGTTCATACCTAGGCTTAGAAAAAGAGCTACATAACAGACTGTGATGTAAGCTAGATGCACAATTCCCACATCGACCTTGGCTCTTACAGCGGAATTTTAAATGAAATCCTAGACAGAACTCACAAAATCTATTTTTTCTCACTATGTCTAGCTTAGTTTTAGCGTCTTGGTTTTTAAAAACCTCACACTTGTAAAGCGGATGAGCGTCTTGATTTTTACAGATTATGCACTTACGTTGAATATTTTGAGAATTTAAATTATAATTATTGTTGTTGCTGACTGTACTAGTATAAGTCTGAGTTTGCGATTTAGGTTTGTATGAATTAGTTTTTTTATTTGGAGTGTGAGTATTAACTTGAGCGGAGCGTAAAGTTTGTATTTTTAATTGTTCTTTTAAGAAATTATTTAAATCGGAAAAAGTAGGTATTTTAATGTGTTTATGATTTTGTTCAAATAATGTGACAACATCTTTACTTAACTTTGAGAGTGCTATGTGCGTAATCATAAAGTCTGATAAATCTGGTATTTCTAGGCGTTGCAGTGCCGCTTGCGCGGAACAAAATTGATCAACAAAAGATTCGAGCGGTTGATTTTGTTTGCAATTTAAAATCGTATCTATATATTGAGTAGCTTGCACTCTAGTATCTTGATATTTCTCTAATAATGCGTTCCATATAATAAGATAATTCTCAGAGGTGGGTGGTATACCAGAACAAACCAAAAGCGCCTTATCAGTTAAACAACTAACCAAGTATTGAACTTTTTGTACATCAGTGAGTCTATTGTTGTTATGTATTAAGTTCAAAAAGTTTTCGTAAAAGACAGTCCATTTTGACGGACAGCCATCAAATGTTTTTAAATTCAGCGGAGGTAATTTTTTATTTAACAAACTGTATTGGTTGTCAAACTGTGACACAGCGGATTCACTTTTAATTTCATTTAGAGTATATTGAATTTGACAGTATAATGTGTCAAATGCGCCTAGCGGGGCATAGTTCGGCGTATAAACAGGGTCATGTTTCAAATAGGCTGAAATTAAATCGTCTATAACTATCGCGAAATCTTGACGTAATTTTTCTAAACTTTGAACGCGAGACAAGAAATTCGTTCTGTTCACAGAATCACTCACCTTCAGACTTAAATCATATATTTGTTGAATTGATAAAAACAAGAATTCTTTCTTAGCCTCTAATCTAACAATAGTTTCGTTAGATTTCGACATTCTGATATTTGATATGCGATAATAAACGTTATTTCAAGCGAATAAGACTCAATACGGGCGAATTAATATTTCGATATAATTTTTATAATGAGTTAGTTGTAGGTAGATATAAAAAGTTTTAATCTTTAAATATTGAAAAATATACATAAATAATTATATATAATGCGTTAATATAATGTAATGCGTGGATCTCAACATAAATATGCGTAATTATACAAGATTTTTGTATATTTTTGTTAGCGGCGGTACCTATGTTCCGAACGTAATTCTATTGCAATGAATATTGAAATATACAATAAATAGCGTGTTTAGTGTTGAATTGTATATGAATACGATTCTAGGAAGAGAAATAGGATACGGTGCGATAGGACCAGAGAAATTGTAGGATAAATACCTGGATTTAGGCAGGATAGGTCACCGGTGGTTTGGAGTCTTCCCTTTCTCGTATTCCGTGGATAGTTTCTTCGAAGCACAGATTCGCAGAACACTTCACTTAATTTTAAAGTTTATGTGGTTTTAACTTATGTACTTAGCGTAGCGTTTTTACAGTTTAATAGCGGGTTTTTGCGTGATTAATTTAGCGTTATATGAGTTTTTTACACAAGCGGCGCGTGGCGTTTTTATAGCGGGCGTCACGCAGTTAGCGGGTTTCAGACTCGACGTGCGTAAACGCCGGTTCAAAGGTAACTGACAGGAGCGGGGTGTAAGAGCGGGTAATAGGATGGAATTTTATGTGTGCGTGAGTGTTTGTATGTGTGTATGTATGATAGCGTAATTAAATATATAATAATAACTTAAGTAACTAGAGGGCGCTTACAGCTAGCTTGCATCCCAGCGACGAACATAGGCTTCTTTTTATCCCGGAAAATCGAAGAGTTCCCACGGGATTCTCAAAGACCCATCCATTTAACCGATTTATATGAATTTTGGTACAGAGGTAGCTTGCGTCCCGGATATTGCCACAGGCAATATTTTTATCCCGGAAAGCAGAGTTCCCACGGGATAAAAAAACTAACGACGTCGCGGGTAGGTAACTATCATTTAGGTTTAAATATTATACGAGTATTACTATAGACAGTATAGTTCGCAGTATTGAAATAGACGTTATTTTGCTGAAGTCCCGCAGTCACCCGCGCTACCCCGCATCGGGTTAGCACCCAGGGGGTGTTCGATTGCTATCTCGATCTGTCGCGTACTATAGTACAAGAAACCAAAAGCTTAATTTGCTATAATCCGCCTTGCTTTACACCTTACAGGGTCTACATCTCCTGATGATGCTCCGGTGTCGGGGCAAAACGGGGGTAAAACGTGCATCGAGTCGTGTTGCGATTTGTGTGGTGTGGTGCTACGTACTTATGGCTTGCTTGGTGGCTGCCTTTTCCTGCATGTTTATCAGTGGGAGGGCGGGCGGTGCATGTGCATGCTGCATGGTGCACCATACAGATTTCTTTGGTTTGGCGGATTATAGCAAATTATTAAGCTTTTTGTTTCTTGTACTATAGTACGCGACAGATCGAGTTAGCAATCGAACACCCCCGTGCTAATCCGGTGCGGGGTAGCGCGGGTGACGTGCGGGGCGTCCCCCCGCCTCATTCCCCGATTACCATCTCGTGCTATACCTAGTTTCTAATAAAATTGCAAGTCTAAATAAACAAAAGGAAACAGCTCAAATAGACGGATCGGGCTGCAATTTGGCATACAGACATACCTACAGATAGCTATTATGACGTAGGTAGACTTTTTTTATAACAAGTGTAAATTAAAAATTTATAACAACCCCGACAAGTAAAGGTAACTAGAAAAGCTGATAACTTTCAAACGGCTGAACCGATTTTCTTGAATTATAGCTAAGAACACTCTCGATCAAGCCACCTTTCAAACAAAAAAAACTAAATTAAAATCGGTTCATTAGTTTAGGCGCTACGGTGCCACAGACAGATACACAGACACACAGATACACAGATACACACGTCAAACTTATAACACCCCTCTTTTTGGGTCGGGGGTTAAAAACATGTTCGTGACTTCATCTGCGTGGACTACACAAATTTCAAACCCCGGACCCCTATTATACCGCGTTTTTTTTAAATTTCCTAAATAATTTCTTAGCGATGTCTACGTCATAATAGCTAACTGCATGCCAGATTTCAGCCCGATCCGTTCAGTAGTTTGAGCTGTGTGTTGATACATCAGTCGGTCAGCTTTTCCTTTCATATATGTATTTAAGATATTAGCACCATGTAGGTATAAGGAGGGACTCAACGACGTCGTGGACGATTTTGTAGCAATGTATATTTGAGAACAGTTTAAATACTTACTTATACCTACTAAAATATGAGGTAAATGTAAATGAATTTTAAATATTAAACGAGTATTACTAGGTTCTATTAATGAAAGTATGTGTATGTACTTATATATGTATGTAGATATGTATATTTATGTAAATATGAAAGATATTTAATTTTAAGATAAAATTCGTATTTTTAAACTATTTTTTGCATTGAATTTTTTTTATTGTGATGAATTATTTGCCCTTTGTTCCCATAAGGAGAGATTTTTTTTATGTACAGCAATTTGTGTTAGGGGTACCCACTTACACCAATTGGTTAGATTTTTCCACTTTGTATTGGTAGGTACTACTACCTACTGTCCTTTTGAGAATCTGTCTTTATGAGTAGTTATGACCCTTATGTGAACAAAGGGTATTTGCCACGTATACCTATGTAATAATTTGTACATAATACATATGTATATAAAAATAAATGTATGTTTGTCTGTTCGTTATCCTGGATGAATTAACCACTTAGTTACTCGTGACGTATTAGCGCATCGTTCATCTGACTGAATAAAAACTCTGGACAGTTATTGTTGGCACTTGCATGAAGGTTTTCTTGGTATCATCAAGTTACAACACCGACTGCGACCGCGGACTGCCATATTTTATCAACATTCAGCTGACAGTCCAGAATCTCGAAAATTGCGATTTTTCATGTAGGTTCTGTCCAACCCCCTGCAGGCGGGTCACCTGATGCTAAGTGATAACCGCCGCCCATGAAAATTTGAAAAAAAAAAAAATTAGAGCTAACCAAAGCCTCGGCCTAACCTAAGGTTAGCCTAACTAGTCTTTAATATAGTGGCATATAGGGTATGAGCTAAATTGTATAAATAAAACACAGCGTGTATACAGTATGCTGTTCATTTTATTATCTCAGGAATTATTTTCATATTAATATAATATCATAGTTTCATTACAATGGATATTCCCAGCGGGTAATGACGAGTGCGGCACGCCGTACCTGACCGGCCTCCATCACGAAACGTCGTGGCAATCATTGCGACAATCGCAATCATTCTTAGCCTGAGATCTATAAGACTTTGACTTTGCTCAGACTTTAGACACTGTTAAAACGAGACAGCGTTATGTCGCTAATATAATTGGTATGACAATAGTCCAACTGGTAAGGCTCGAAATTGTCCATTCTGATTTCAGTCGTCTGTATACCAATGGATGAAAAAAATTTGTCAATAACAACAATTACGACAATCGCAATACAATAGCAACGAGTTTCGTAATACAAGGGCCGGTCCATTACAGTTTCCAAATAAACATCCTATTCTTAAAACACAGACTTTTCAATCTTATGCTAAAATCAAAACCTTTCAACTTTTACTCGTACAACATCAAAAATAAATTAAAAGGAACGCTTTTTAATTGCTATATGCTTATCCAACATTTATACGAACAACGCTAGAATACAATAATTTACAATATAAATTGTAGCATTCAAATTATTCAAACACATTACTGGAACATTTCATCTAAGACTTGAATGAATAAAATTATGAATAGATTAGGTAATAATCATAAATGTGAATAATGCGTTAGATTTTTAACGAATACGTATGTTTGAATATTTGGTTATTCAACATTTTTGTTGTAGTAGTCTTCAATGGCGTTTTTTCGCTAATACACAAATTCTTAACTAAATTGATAATCAGGTTTATTAGGAAAGGCATAAAATTTTATTTATACCCATTTGACTTAATGTAAAGTTTGTATACTGAATAAAAAATAAAATTTTATCTACTTTGTGTTACACCGTTGTGCCTGATAATTTGAATGCATGTTTTTAGTCAATCTAGTTCCTCTATCATCTTTTGCTTACCACAACCAAAGAACCATTGTTCGTATAAAAGTTGAAAACCCAGGCGCAACTGAAAAGTGCCGAGTGACCAGTAGGTATTTAACTTACTCGAAAATAAAGTCTCATAACATCGCAACAAAACACAGCCAATCAAAAATAACACGTAGTTTACATACAATTTAGGTCGATAGTGCATCTACACTCTACAACAAATACGTTATACAATATTCATACCTCATTGACGATTTATTTAGTAGCTAATTTTGGTCGAATAGCAACACTGACAACCGCCTGTCAAAATCGTTGTCAAAAATGCAAATTCAACTCTTCACGGGGTATCAAAATTGCATATTGCATACATCTTACTGACAACTACCATCATTAGGTATATTGCCAAATGCTGATTTACTGATACTCTTGCAATATTAGTAGAAATACGCATTGTTGAGTACCATAAAATCAGTAAATAATAACAATCACATACGCAATAATGGTACAGCAATAAAAAAGTTAATGACTTTTTGAATAACTTTTATTCAAAATTCATTACTCAAAACTAGTCTTTTATAGCGTTATTCATAAGAAATTTATCGACAGATGACAGAAGAGTCAGTTCCTTGCTATAATTACATTAAGTTGCTCGCTTTCATATAAACATTTAATATTTAATAAATTACCTAATACAAAACCTTTCTCTAAATTTGCATTATCTAGTGCGTAAATAATAATTGTAACCGATTCGTATCAAAGGTACAAAGTTACGATACTAAATTGAATTTACGAATTTTCATGATACTTCAAGTTTAGCGTTATGTTTTCATAACCCAAAGACCATGCTGATATTATCTTTAAAAGCTTATTGCAGGTCATAAGCGCATATAGGCGCTTAAAAGCCTTTATTCTTATAAAATGTCTACTAACAGTAACAGAATACTATAAAAGCTTTCAAAAGGAGGGATGACACGAACGATATGTAGTAATAAAATCTATGACAGCTAAACGCGAACTGGCAACATAGTAACATCCAACAAAGATCATAAAAACACTTTTTATTGAGACATTCTTGAAATATTGATAATAATCTTTAATTTAAAACGTTGTACAGCATTTAACTCACAAAGTTCTAAATAAAAGATCATATAGCAGATATGAACCATAACATATACATCTTATTGAATTGTAGACTCTAATACTAATGATTGAATATGAAGTATTAATGTAGCCATTTCCTATCAGGATTTATTTAAAATATTCTGTCCTTTTAGGAATACTATGATAAAGTGACCACTAGCAAATTTGAAACAATTCTGAAGTCGATTTTAAAGTTAACTTAGTTTTACTTCGGCGTTTCGCTGATATAGATATGGCACCTAATATTTTTATATGGAAACGTGATTTTTTTGACTTTAGCCCAAAAGACAGAATATCTAATTAACAATCAGCTACTCTGCTAAATAATATAGATACTATAATATTTAAATACAACGCTAGATCACGAGGATTGATAATGTTTATATTCGTTACAATTTCCCGAATGCGCGCAGCATTTGATATGAAACATTGTACTTCGATGGTACCTTACGAATCCTACGATTATTTCATAGGATGTCGAAAAAAAATTGAACTAAATAGTTGCCAATTTAAAATTATTCGGCGGATCTTTCGCATTGGCTTACACGAGACTTAGTAATCTTGTGTACAGGCAAATATGCACCTTATTGCATGCAAATCCCTGAACTTAACTAAATTGATAAGCCAAAAATCAGTGCTATTTTTTCGCAGGAAAATATTGTGTATTTTTAAACCTATCAATTTAATTTAATTGAGAGATTTTCGTAAAACCGAATTGACACCTTAATTGCAATACACCATACATTCAACCATTGCAGTGATCGCAATGAAATCTTTATTGCCATTTTATTCAAACTTAAACGCATCACCCATGCCTATGAATAAGTAACTATTCACAATAGTGGATAACGCGTATGTACTTTGAATAACAACTATTCGAATATTCAAATTGACAAATATTCCGTCACGCCACAATTAATTTTATTGGACCTTTAATATGTAAATTTTCATCTCATAGTGATCTAAAAACGGACGTCTATACCGGTTACAGGTATTCAAAATAACATTGGAGACGTAAATATTGAGGTAAATAAATATACTGGAATGATATTCGAGAGTTATATTAACGATGTTCGTTGCATATCAAAAGCGACGAACGTGTTCGATTAGTACAATAAACTATTCAAAATATAAAACTTCAATAAATGCGTTAACTATAATAATTATTATTATTACATTAATACAACAACGAATTAATTTTAACTAATTTTGTGATGATAAATATGCGACCAGCAGAAATAAGTAATATTTTCGCTTACGATTCAATAATTTATATTTATATACGGATATATTGGAATCCCTATAGCTACCACAACGGGTTGTTCCTGGCAACACCGGTTAGTTGCGTCAAACAATTACAGCCACTATACTCTATCCACGAAAGAAATTAGTACCTATAGCGCTCTTTCTGTTACGTTATCCCATACAAATGACAGAGACAAAAATCTTAGTGGGTGTTAACCATTTTGAGACATCCAACCAATCACAAACATATTGTTTTCTAAAAAGATTCGAAATTCAATTCGTAAACATAGTTTCGTTTGTGATTGGTTGGTGACTCAAAATGGTTAACGCCCACTGAGATTTTCGTCTGTGTCATTTATATCGCACTACGTAAAAGAGAGAGCGCTACATTAACTTCTTTCCGTGCATAGAAAGTAGGTATACGAGCAAAAAAGCCTAGCCGTTCCAAATCAACTCCGTACCGTTTTTTTATAATTCAAACACAGACTTATGTAAAAAGGTAGACAAGAATCGCGTAAACGTGTAGGGCGTATTCTTTTGTATGAAATTGGCTAGTCTCATTTTTTTAAAGTTCGTTTCCTGTCTACCTTTCACGTTTAGTCTGTGAAAACCCTCCAATACGAATAGATAATTCTTTTTACTACACTAGGCGCGCGGTCCCGAATAATACTGATAATATAATAGCGTTACAAAAACTATATTGCTGTCTTACTCGAGTACAGTGTGTGCGAAAGAGAAGCATGCTCCACTCTTATTCAATATCGCCTCATAAAGAACTGGCGAGGCGTGTACTATAGATCCCTCGCATGTTCAAAGTTCCCTTTACATTCAAATCGAGGCAAATACAAAACGCTTTAGCGTGGTACTTAATTTTGGACTATAAATCAAAGCCCTTTAGGTTCATTTTGATATGCTTAGGTTCGTTATTGTTTCGATACTCAAATTCTATCAAATGTTCTCTTAAAGCACACTGAACGCCCGTACGCGTGTTGTGTTTGCCCCAATACGAATGTAACGGTTTGAACATGCGGGGCATGTGCAGCACAGCTTCGCCAGTTCTATTCGAGGAGCTCTCGATACGAACCCCGCGCACCGTCACTACCGGCCTTCAGGACCCCTTCATCACGTCAAAACGCAATATGATCATTAAAAAGCTCTTACAAACGTTCAAAAATTATTTTCTCGTAAACAAATCTATAAAGCCCAATCTAGTTAAGTTATATTTTATTCATATTATTATTTGTATAGTTATATTATTTATACTACGCGTACCGTAAATCTATAAGCCTTTGCACGACGAACCCCGCGGTTGTGGCATATTTTGAGCTTCAACGCTCGTATGTGTCGTCGTAATCAAAGACAAAATCAAAGTCATCATTCTTCGACACGGCAACGCTTCAATCAAAACTCACTATTGGCCATTCAAATGTGGACTTTATGGCTGAGATCTATAGAACGCTCTTTGTCTGTAAGGTGTCGTATCGAAAAAGACTGACCTTGAACAAATGTGGCAACATTATGCAATTATGTCAAATCCATTTTGGCGTAATGAATGGATCCCCAAGCGTCACTTAATGTAATTTTATCAAATTTACTTTATTTATAGCTTTAAATACACATATACAAGTCAACGCCGAGAACTCATGTATCAATATTATTATATTAATCCGCTATCATTGAAGGTACGTAATAATATATATTTTCTGATAACAGACACGGGTCGCTCGGGCCACGCGGACATTGGAAGTGTTAATTATAATTATAAATATTAACTAACATAAATATCATAATATCTAATCAGGAAAAACAAATATACAAATTGACTGAGGATTTTTTTCTTCAATACACATAGCTAAGAAATATACAACACACATTATTTTTTTACACACAATTAAAAATAAAAATTATTTATTTTTAAAATTACACATCATTTAAACATAAAATAATAACTAACTACTAATATAATCTTTGACGGTGTAAATACAAAGAATATATAATGTGTAAATTTTGAGCACTCGCTTACCATATTTGCTGTGTCAACTGTCATGTCAAAGGTACAGTTCACTCTTAAAATAAGGATTAAAATCGTAATTTGAAATGACAGCTGACATATAGAGCAATTATGGTGAGTTCCCAAAATGTACGCACTATAACACAATTTCACTGGCAACACCACGAGAAATGACAAAAAATGGCGTCCACGCGGACCGAGGAGCCACAAACAACAGCGCCTAAGAAAGAGATAACAACTTTAGGATATTACCCATAAACACGTTGGTATTAATAGTATTATTACATCATTAAGTTTACATTTACAATAATCACTTACCTAAACAACTAGGGCTTGCGGAGACAAGTTATTTTTTTTAATAAATACAATACATGTAGGTATAATGAATACATTTTGGGAACGCACTCGCCATATTTGTTACATTGACCGAATGTCATACGGTTTACCTTTAGATTAAGGACTAGAATCGTACTTTTGACAGGACACTTGACACAGAGCAAATGTGACGAGTGCGTCCTCAAAATGTATGCACTATAGAAATTTTAGTGTTGCCATCGCGATAATGGAGTTGAAAAAAATAATCGAATTCAATGTGTTGTTTCTCTTTAATGATGTTTGAACTATTTGTACTGTTTACGCAAGTTCAGATTTAACATAAATAACAAGCTTTTTGAAAGAGCCGATGTTATATTTTCAATCCGTATTTTTTGCTATGTACCATCAGTATGATCCTATTTAAAGTAAGGACGTATCTCTTCCACGAATCAAATCACTCCCGATCAATGAGATAGGAGGATAAACAGGAGACTTTTTAACCATACATGATACATACAAAGCACTGAACTCGATTATTTTTTAATCAGATTATTTTGAAGTCGTCTCAAAAATGGTAGTGTTCGTCTCTGCAAGCGTGCATACTAAAGTAGTTATTGTACGGAGGCGGCTCGCGGCCCGTGCGCTCGCAAGCGAGTGTCGCCCGACGCTAGACTACGTAGCTAAAGCTAACAACTACCAATTTGGTATGAAAACGAGTTGACAAGTGCCGCATCCACCGCGAGATAGATAGACGCCCACTGCTGGACATAGGGCTCTTTAAAACTTCCACACGCCATGGTCTTGCGCTGCCTGAATCCAGCGGCTCCCTGCGATTCGTAAGATGTCATCTGTCAACCTAGTGGACCCAAACGCCTATCGGTTTATCGAACTATGTGCCCTGCCCACTTCAGCTTCGCAACCCATTGAGCTATGTCGGTTACTCTGGTTCACATTTCTACCGATCTTATTTCTAATTTGATCATGTAGAAAAACTCTAAGATAACTGAGAGACGCCGTGTGAAAATATTTGCTGAATGAAGTTGGTTGGGTTGGGCCAGTTAGTCGCAGAAAGCCGCTGGATTACAGCGGCGCAAGACCGTGACGTGTGGAAGTCGCTATAACACAGCTACGTCCAGCAGTGGACGTCCATCGGTTGATAAGCGATTACTAGCTTAGCTTCGTATGCGGTGGACGTTGCGTATAAACATATAGAACGTATTATAGAAATAGTATAATTTAGAGACGCCATGCTTACACAACTCTGATTATAATAATTGAAGATACTTAGCATATCCGACTTGATATCTTATTATCGTCTTTACTTAACACGTAATAAGGTTCACGTTCGTGGGGAACGTCGTTCGATGCTAAAACACAGATACGAGAACTCTGGAAGTTAGGTTATTATAAGTACTGAAGAAGTCTTGAAGGCACCAGACACAAATACAGTCCAAGAAAACGTTTGACATTCAAATACACAATTATAGGTATAGCGCATAACTGGGTAGGCTCCTGCGGTAGTGGAGCGGTGCGGGAGAGTTGACAAATCACTGAGCTCTCGCGTCACGTCATCGCACCCCTCCCGCACCGCTCCACTACCGCAGACACCTACTCAGTTATGCGTTATGCCTGTACTTAGAATTTAATATTGTAATCTATAACTTTATACAGCGTGTCCCATAAATAATGGATCAAACTTAAGCGGAAGATACATCACCTAATTATCTAAAACTAATTTGATCAGTTTAAAAAAAAACCAAAGGGTGACCAAGTTTTTGTGTTTTTTTTAGTTTGTCCATTTTTTCTATCCTAAATCAGTTTTTTTAACGCTGTAGCTGTAATAAATAATATTTTTTAGATCTGATTTTTGTTAAATATTGTTTATTAGTTTACCCATGTATTATGAAAACCATTTTAGTAAATAATGTTTTATTTGTTTCGGAAAAAATGTTTGAATCGAATAAATAATTTTCTTTGATTAAGACAACCCAAATTAAAAACAATCTCCTGTAAAAAAAATGTATGACACCGAAGTGTACCATTATTTTAAAAACTTGTACACTTATCAAGGTTTGCAAATTGGTATAAAACTTGCATCTGCTCCTTGTCGTTACAAAGATGCTGCCAAAAATCTAAGGGAGGTGCTGAATTATCAAAATTAAAAAAAATTTAAAAGTGTGCACATTCTAATTATCTTACTTTAAAATGTTTTATAATGTCTGTTTTCTTACCTAAATCACTAAAGCAAGCATTTTTAACCGACTTCCAAAAAAGGAGGAGGTTCTCAATTCGTCGGGATCTTTTTTTTTTATTTTTTATGTATGTTCCCCGATTACTCAAAGACCCCTGGACCGATTTGGAAATATTTTTTTTTGTTTGAAAGGGTATACTGTGCAGGTGGTTCCATATAAATTTGGTGAAGATCTGATGAATATCTTCGGAGATGGAGAACAGAACTCCTCAATGGATAAGAGCAAATTGCTCGCGATCACTGTAATAGCTTAGTAAACAGTAGGGTTTTAACTGGGCATAGCATATTATAGTACAGTGGGGCCACTAAAAATTGTGAAATAAAAAAATTTCAAAAGAAAAATAAAACTGACTTCAAAAACCAAAAACACTAAAAAGTAGAAAATAATTTTTGTTTAGCTACACATGTAATGTACCTAGGTATGAAGTCGAGCGAGCATATTAAAACAAAATTAGAAATCCAAGAGTGAAGCTCAATTTCACAATTTTTAGTGGCCCCACTGTACTATAATATGCTATGCCCAGTTAAAACCCTACTGTTTACTAAGCTATTACAGTGATCGCGAGCAATTTGCTCTTATCCATTGAGGAGTTCTGTTCTCCATCTCCGAAGATATTCATCAGATCTTCACCAAATTTATATGGGACCACCTGCACAGTATACCCTTTCAAACAAAAAAAAATATTTCCAAATCGGTCCAGGGGTCTTTGAGTAATCGGGGAACATACATAAAAAATAAAAAAAAAAGATCCCGACGAATTGAGAACCTCCTCCTTTTTTGGAAGTCGGTTAAAAATGCTTGCTTTAGTGATTTAGGTAAGAAAACAGACATTATAAAACATTTTAAAGTAAGATAATTAGAATGTGCACACTTTTAAATTTTTTTTAATTTTGATAATTCAGCACCTCCTGATTTTTGGCAGCATCTTTGTAACGACAAGGAGCAGATGCAAGTTTTATACCAATTTGCAAACCTTGATAAGTGTACAAGTTTTTAAAATAATGGTACACTTCGGTGTCATACATTTTTTTTACAGGAGATTGTTTTTAATTTGGGTTGTCTTAATCAAAGAAAATTATTTATTCGATTCAAACATTTTTTCCGAAACAAATAAAACATTATTTACTAAAATAGTTTTCATAATACATGGGTAAACTAATAAACAATATTTAACAAAAATCAGATCTAAAAAATATTATTTATTACAGCTACAGCGTTAAAAAAACTGATTTAGGATAGAAAAAATGGACAAACTAAAAAAAACACAAAAACTTGGTCACCCTTTGGTTTTTTTTTAAACTGATCAAATTAGTTTTAGATAATTAGGTGATGTATCTTCCGCTTAAGTTTGATCCATTATTTATGGGACACGCTGTATACAAGCATGAAATGATGTAGACTTATTTCGTGGTTTAGACTTAATATAATGTATACAACGGTAAAAGAGGGCGAAATATTGTCATTCAAACCATACTATATCGTGGTGCGTACCCTTTACATACAATATATTAGGAAATGGTGATTAAGTATGCTTTTTCATAACATTCGGTGGTAAAAAGGGTATGAGTATACACAAATATTAGGATGTGGTGTCACCAGGCGTAGGTAAATAGCTTGCGGTTGATTTTTCACTAGCTAAGAGTGGTTACGCACGATGAGTGCGTAACCACTCTTAGCTTAGGATCCGAATTCGTGAAAATACAGATATAAAAAACTCGGACCAAATTCGGATATTGATATCCGAACCTCCGAAAATCCAAGGTAATGCAAAAGTATTCGAACAAACAGTTTTAAAATGTGTAACATAACATGTCCGTTCATGTTTTTATAAATGAACAAATAATTGAAGAAATGTATTTTTTTCACATTTGAAAATGGTGCCCTACAGTCGCCATATAGAATATTTTCAAATTTATAGCCAGTATCATTTGGGTAGTAAGGATTCTAATGATACCCCATACATCGAAATCTGTTCAGTCATTTAGAAGTTATAGTGGAATAAAGAAACCCACATACATGTATTCAAAAACCTTATAGTCTTTTTTTTTCGGCAATCGTGTATATAGAATCCGCAGCAAAGGATACGCCTAGTGTGACCACGCCCTAATTTATTAGCAAAAAGCAGCATTTTTTTTCAGAATTAACTATATCTATTACTTTACACATAAATATAATTTAAACTTGATTCCTTGAGAAATGCTTTCATTTAAATTGTCACTAATAAAGAGATAATCAGACTAAACAAAAAAAAAATTGTACTACAATAACATGAAAATATTTTTATAATATTTTTTTGCAGCTGTTTTATTAAAACTATATTAAAACTGGGATTAACTAATATTATATCATCCATTCATTCATATTTTTCAACATATTCATTATTTCGTACTTAGCAAATAGCAATATGAATTTTTAGGTATATTTTATTTATTTAAATTCTTCTTCATTCTTGGTATACTAGTCGACATCTTTCCAAAATCTACATACCATACCCATCAATACTCGTAACATAACAGAAAACCTTTATTAAAATAGACTACCTATGTAACATTTTCGAAATATTATTTCGAGTCTTTAATTCGTATTTCTTGATACAGTGGTTCTATTTCACGATGACCGTTAACGCATCTGTGTGCGTAAATGGTGCGGTTACATGAGCAATTTTTTTATGTAGTTGTGACGTCACATGCCAGTATTTTATAGAAGGTTGCATACTAAGCGCGTGTTTTGACGTTTGATAAAAAAGATACTGATTTGACTAGTTTTTAAACACCGGATTGCGGAATTTAAAATGTCCGTGTAAGCGTACCTTAACGTTAATCGCGTCGCGGTCGAATCTGAAGGCTAAATCTATAGAGCGAACTTTGACTTTGCTCATACTTAAGACACTGTTAAAACGAGACACCGTTATATCGCTGACATAAATCTGTCTCGTTTTAACGTCTGAGCAAAGTCAAAGTACCGCCCGTTAGATCTTCTGAGTGTCAACCGCACTATAACAATGTGTACTCACACAAACATAGCCACAACGGTATTCGTGAAATAGTACATCTGTACTTATACTGAAAATTGGTGAAAATTCACAAACAAATCTTGAACAAATAGTAGGTCTAGGTACATATTTAGTAAACAATAAAACTAAAACCTGTACATAAATCTATTATATTACAAAGATTAGGCCATTCTTGCAAATAATAATTAATTATTAAAATTAAATCAATAACGCTCGACACCTATTGCTTTGTTCTCCAACGCCTGTATTCCTGCAACACTTCCAAATGACTAGCGGATTATTTTCAAATTACTAAAATTATTTGCTTCAAACAAAAGAATTTGTCAATTATAAATCCCCAAAGCATAACCGCCACGAAATATTCATCACGAGAGTTGGTAATAGTATCTACTCCTACGCACAACAATATTAAGGAAATGTAAATTAAGCTTAAAAATGGCACTTCAGTCAAGCTTATCAAAAATATATCACCAATGCCAATATGATCTTGAAACAATGAAAATTCTCAATGTACAATTACATTAATAACACTCACACACTCTCAGCATCAATGCGTTGCGTGTGAGTGTTTAATAGCACATGTGTTATGGTTCCTTTAAAGCCTCAGTATGAGAGTTACATTTCTTTAGATATTGCCATTTGCAGACCGGCTCATATGAAATATGTTTTTTTTTCGATTCTACGACAAAATCCGTAAATACATCCGCGACAGCTTTCTACAGGCGGTCATGCTAGGCTATACAGAATGAAACGATAAAAATTATAATTTAGTGCAAAAGTTCGAGCATTCCTAAGGCAAGATTCGTCGTCCACGCCAATATGGTCCTCTTACCAATTCACACGTGACAGATATCCATACTCTTTCCATCCTTTAAATACACATTAAGTGCGGTTCTGTCTTTTGATCGAGAACAGAGAAATTTTATGTCACTTCTCTTGTCGCGATATGGCTAAAGCTAGCTGCAATTCTGCGTCTTCCTGCCTTCGTCTGGCTTCCGCTTCCTCGTTCAAGCGCTTGGACTCTGCCGCGGCCCACGCCCACTGCTGCTCTTCCGAGGGAATCACTTCTGAGCTCTTCGCTTCAACGGGTTTAGCCTTTTTATCCTTATTGTGTCTCGTTCTTCCAATACCTCCTATTGTATGGACTAAAGACCTCGCGTATTTTACCGGTTTCGGAGATTTCTCCTTTTTGCTCGGTAAGGTATTCGTCGGCCAGGTTTCGTTGAGGTTTTTATTATTATTCGTCGTATTGGCATTCGTGTCCCAATCCGTCGCCCAATTATTGTCTGTTTTGCTGGACCAAGTGTTGTCGGTTTTGTTGGCCCAGTTGTCGGTCTTCCAGTCGCTGGCGAAGCTGGTTTTGGACGTGTTGGATGTTTTGGTCGCGGTGGAAGCTTTGGAGCTGTCGGCCCAGGCGTCTTCCGCGGGTTTGGCCCAGGCGTCCTCCATGGCCCAGTTGTCCGCGGGCCAGGCGGCCCAGGTGTCGTTGTTGTTGGCCCTGGCGGCGGTGAAGGGGTCGTAGGGGCCGGGCGGGGCGGACACTCTGCCGCTGGCTCGGTCGGGCTTGGCGAGGCCGTTGATGGTCGAGGAGGGGGTGAAGAAGTCTTCGGTCGCGAAACCGGCGGCCGACGTCGATCTCGCGAAGGGGTCGATTTTTTTCGAGTCGGTGACGTCAGAGAAGGGATCTTCGATGTTGAACGGGTCCTCGTATCTGTAGTCTTTGAAGGGGTCCTCGGTGAAGTCGAGGGCGGGTTTGCGGAGGTTCTGGGCGAACACAAAGTGTGAGTGAGCGGGGGAGGGTCGCGTGAGGGGGGTGGGGGGTGGGGACGCACGAGAGCCGCCGCCGCGTCCGCTTAGCGCTGCAATGTGGGGACAAGCACGAGCGTGTTAGCATATAATATGTTAGTGGACAGTGTAATGAAATAATGAACAATTATTTAAGAAGATTAGATATCACTAGACACTAGTAAAAATTGTATTGTGCTTTCAGAGTTTTACAGGACAAAACAAGCTCTTTCATAATAAGTTGAGTTTTACAGAAAATAACAAACTCTTTCACAAAAAAAAGGTCAGTTTAACTAGAAATTGGAACAAAAATAACAGTATTGTATGACAAAAGTACTGGTGTTTTTACCAAGTTTGGTGGTGATTAGGTTAAAGTTTCGTATTTTTACTAGCGTCAAGTTATGTAATTAAAAGTGATATTAGAAGTATTATTTACACAGAAGTATTAGGTATTCAGTGAAAATGAAAAAAAATATATATATAAATATCAAACCAAATGATAAGAAATAAAAATAAATAAGTAATAAAAGGACATCATGCAAGTCTATTATGTAAAGCACCATTAACACCAACATAAACCACAAGCGTTCTACATTTTATAACCCTAGTCAAAACTAATATTACGCACTTTCTAAACAAAAACCAACTGGCCATCTTCTAAAATTGTTTCTATCATACTTGGTCTCATCATCATCTTGATTAACCCATCGCCGGCCCACTACTGAACACGGGTCTCCTCACAGAATGAGAATGGGTTTAGGCCATAGTCTGCCACGCTGGCAGACTATGGACACGCATAGGCTGCCATTATGAACAGCTTTTCGTCATGCACGTTTCCTCGGGATGTTTTCCTTCACCATTAAAGCAAGTAATATTTAATTGCTTAAAACGCACATAGCTCTCGAGGAGGCCCGGCATAGAACCCTCAATCCGAGTAGGAGGCGGACGTGTTAACCACTAGGCTATCACGGTTTTATACTTTGTCTACTCCCTTCAACTAATTTAATAAATGAAAAAATACTACAGCTCATATCCAAATTATACTATGGTTATGATTGGTCCTTCGAGCCAGATATCAAACTGCAACTATAGGTATACCTACCGTTTCACTGAGACGGCTCGTGAGGTAGGATGCGGTTTGCGGGTGACAGTTGATATAAAAAACCGGTCAAGTGCGAGCCTGACTCGCACACGAAGAGTTTCGTACCATCGTACAAGAAATAACACTTTTTATTTATTTTTTAATTTTCATAGCGGCTATTTAATTTTTTTTATTATTTGTCGTTATAGCGGCAATAGAAATACATATTCTGTTAAAATTTCTACTCTCTAGTTATTACAGTTCACGAGATACAAACGAACGGATGGATGGACGGACATCGGAGGCTTATTAATAGGGCCCCGTTGGCACCCGTCGGGTACGGAACCCTAAAAATCAAGGAATTCAACGTCGCTTTCGCCTCGTCCCACGAGCCGTCTCAGTCAAGCGCTACATCTCCAAAAGTCCCATTATTTTCTCATGAACTACACCTATTCGTCTTCATACTAGCAAGCAAAACTACCACCACATATAATTATTATTTTAACTATATGAAGAGCTATCTTCATATAGTTTCTTTTCAAGCTTAAACTAACATCTTTATTTCCCGTCTCGACTTCAACTGCGTGAAGCCATGGAAATTCTTTGATTTTCCGGGATAAAAGTAACCTTTCGTCAAAATCGGTTAAGGATGGGCCGTGAAAAAGTGACAGACAGACAGACAAGACTCTGTAGCATTTTTTATACTAGTATGGATTCAACTAAACTAAGAATATATAGTTTCATTACCACTAAATACCCTAATGTAGCATGCAAGCATAAATAATAGAAAACAATGTAAGAAATGAAAAGTGACAAATAATACGTTTATAAGTAATGCAAATTAAATACTTGTCCCAAAAAGCAGCGCTAAATGAAGCTTGGCTAAAACTCAATTCAAAATTTTCAAAAAAAACGCACCGAATTGAGAACCTTCTCTTTTTGGAAGTTTAAAAAAAAACATAAAATTTTGTACGCATGGCAGAAAATTTTAAAATAATACCGAATAATCATTATTTGATTTGAGTTTTATTTATATTTTGAAAGTATCCAAAGTTTCAGACAAAATTAATAAGGTATTTCTTTATTTTCCAATATAATATCCATTTATGAGATGAACAACTTGTACACTTTAAGGCCGAGTATCCACTAAAGCGGAAATGGGCTGAGATATTGTTTGGCAGACAAATTAAACATAATATAGGTAAATAAGGTGAAAAAATAATATGTTATCTATCAATAATCTGATTGGTCCGTTCAACATAACTCTGTCCATCTCCGCTTTGGTGGACCTGGTTGGGCCAGCTTTTCGGAGAAATGTAAAATTAAAGTTTTAGTCTTTATCCAAAGTTATGTTACTTTCAAAATCTTGTGCGTTCAAAAAATATGAGAATGGCATTATGCGCAACAGAGAAAGTAAAAATAAAACCAAAAACAAAACTAACCACTATAAAAAGCACGTCCACAAATGGCAGGAAATTTTCGAAAAAAAAATCTATTGTTCACCAAAATGCCATTCTCTAATTTAAAAAAAAAGACGTGCATTCTAAATCTAATCAGTAAATAACATACAGTACAACGTTTACATACATTTAGTTTTACTTTCTCTGCAGCGTTAAAAATTAAAAAAAAAATCATTTAGCTTTATAATGGCGTCGATTCTGATGTTTTTCTCTAAACAGTGAGCCGAGTATCTGCATCTTTTTCTTATTAATATTGCTAAAAAAGGACGGAAGGTGAAAACTTTAAATTTTAGTGCACTCTACAAAAAACGATAGTCTCACGACTGGCACCTTTTTTTTCTTTTTTTTATTCAGATACAAGTTAGCCCTTGACTGCAATCTCACCTTGTGGTAACTGATGATGCAGTCTAAGATGGAAGCGGACTAACCTGCAATGAGTATGGCAGATTTCATTAAATCTGCCATACTCCCTTGGTTTCTACACGGCATCGCCTAAAACTTAAAGGCTCAAGGTTTGAAAGTTCTAAATTAAATTAAGTTTATGTCCTTTTCTTATTACATTGGTAAGAAAAAGATGCGAATACTCTAAAATTTGGTTGCGCTCAGAATCAGTACCAATGTCGCATACGCCGGCTACTCGCGTCATGCCGCTATGTACTAGTTCGGATACAGGGGGTAAATAGAAAATAATCTGAAAACAACTTTGGTTAACAAAAAAATAAAAATTATTTATTTTTAATCAAAAACACCTTAAAAATACATTAACTTAAATATTGAAGTAATTGACTCTAATTTTAATATATTTAGAAAACATCATGAAGAAAATTGCACAAATCAAAAGAAATCCTGAAGTAATAATGTCATATAGACCAAAAATCTATTAGAATTTTGATGTTCCATATACCTATTTATTCTTCGTGCAATATTCATAGCTTTGCCCAACAGTGGGACAGTAATTAGGGTTTAATTAAAAATAGGTTTTTCCAAGAATCAAAATCTATAAAGTCTTATGGAATATTCAAAGATTACGAATAATTAAGAAAACTATATTTTCGACTAAGCGAAGCGAAGTCTCTTAGTTTACCTGGGTATAATATTTGTATATGTGCATGTCGGTCTGTAAATTAATAGTTCAAAGCTGAAATGTTAATATTAATTATTTACATTTTATGACATCAATGCTCACGCCTCATTGGGCGTGAAGCGCCTCAGAAGGGCTGGCTCATTTTTTAGCAACGGATCAGCCTGGCTGTCCAGCGCGGAAATGCAGCCAGTATTCTTGGCATCATTCCACGCGAGTATGGTTTGTGTAGTAATTGGATAAGGCTAGTTTTAATGGCAGAGATATTTTCGCGCCATTCAAAAATAAGGTTTCTGCACAGGTACATCGGCGTATCTTATATAAGTGGTAGTAGTTAGTAGCTTACATCTGTGCGGCGACAAGTTCCTCATTTATTTATTTTTAATCTACAGACTAAGCGCTTGGCTGCAACCAGACTTGCTAGCAAGCGATGGTGCAGCCTAAGATGGAGCGCGCTTGCCTAGAAGATGCCAATTCACTCTTGACTTCAAGGTACCCAATATCCATATTAAAAATGGAGGACTTTACCCTCCTACACTTATTCTGAAAACTGTGTAAATGTAAGATACTTCAATCAAGACATTTGAATGTGTATAGTAAGTAGATCCAAGTAGACTCGGAGACCTCGCTTCGCTCATAAATGAACTTAGAACTAGGCTAGTAAGCATGGACAGGTACCTTATGCGGCGGGTTGGGGCGCGGCGGGGCGGGGCGCGGCGGCGGCGTCTTGTGCCGCTTGGCGCCCACGTTGCCCGCGCTGCCCGCGCCCACGCCACCCGCGCTCGCCGCGCCCACGGAGTTCCTCGTGGGCGCGTGTAGCACTGCGAAGGGATCCGCTTCCCACGCGCCCTGTGTTATGATTCTTATTAGGGCAAAGCGCAAACAGTGAAAATTGAATTTCATTTCAGTTGTTTTAGAGTACAATTTTGTTTGTGTAAAAATTAGCACGTTGTTGACATATTATGTTACATTTCAAAAGAATAAAGCAGCATTTTCGATCAAAGATATGTCGGTTTGATTTTTCCGACATCTTAAACAATTATCGTCATATTCCAACAAATTAACTATATGCACAAACCTTTCTCTTGAATTACTCTATCCATTGATGAAAACCATATTAAAATCTGCCGCGTAGTTTAAAAGATCTAAGCGTACAGAGGGACAGACGTAGAGGGCGGGAAGCGACTTTATACAACAACTCACATCGGCGGGTTTGGCGGGCTCGGCGGGCGTGAAGGCGTCTCCGGCAAAAGGGTCCGCGTTCGATGCGAACGCGTCGTTGCCGAACGCATCCTGAAATAAAACGCGTGCCTATAAAGAAACTCATCGGAACGAAGTGGCGCCATCGTTCCGTCTCACTCACATGCTATACGTATAAATTCAAATTCAAAATATTTTTATTCAATTAGTCTTTTACAAGTACTTTTGAATCGTCAAGAGCATCTACCACTGGTTCGGAATGCCTTTCCTATTGAGTAGAACCCGCAAAAAACTCAGCGGTTGCTCTTTTCAAAGATTTGATATACACACGCATGCGTCTAAATAAAAAGGAATGATTGAAGCCACATTTCTGATTAATTTCTACTTTCTGTAACCACGCATAATGCGTATTGACAAAATCTTTTCGAAATTTTTTCATCGTGTTTTATGGGATCTTTGAGTAATTTAGAAAAAAAAATTGGGACAGTAATTAAAAAGTCTTTCCATATATTTACTATGACTTTTTCATTCTAGTACAACTAAACCCTATCTGAAAGCTTTGCAGAGCTGCAGTAAAGGGGTCGTGTTTCACATACCTTAGCGGAATGCGTGCTCCCCGCGGGCGCGAAGGGGTCATTGCTTGGGAGGTTTGAGAACGCCGCGTCCTTGAAGGGGTCTGAGGCGAACCCACTGCCTCCATTCATCGCTCCAAACTCGTTCTTTGAGAACGAGTCGTCATCCTGCGCAATGGACATTTAATTTACTTTGGTACTGGCGTCGAATCTCATGTTTTTCTCTGAACTAAATTTAGAGTATCTGCATATTTTTTTCTATTATATGTTATTCTAGATCTATAACTAAGCCATATATCGATTTATTTCTCCATTATCTATGTCCTAAAATAATAAATTTAGTCAAATAATATTTATTTTAAAAGTTATGACCCTTGAAAAATCGCTATTTTAGATAAAATTTTGAAGCAACTTCGTGCGTGAATAAACTATGTAAGATACTAAAAAATTTGAAAATTAACAACGTTATGTCCCACTTTACTTTATAATAATTTTAAATGTTTCAAAAGTTTGTATAATAAAATGTTTTCTTTTGGGAAAAATAGGGGAAATTCAAAACATCTATTTGAATTCTCCCTTTGCCGTTTTTGACTAAGAAATCTTGTATATCTAGCAATCAAGTCATGACTAGGTCTCTCTAGGGGTGAGGTGCGGTTAGAGGGAAAGGGTGACACGCACAGATAACGTTATTTCCTTCATCTGTGGAAACGGCACTATTTTAATCTCTACGGTTTTAACTACCTGACTAACAACCAGCAAGTTGTCGCTGCCGTGAACGGGGCTCTTATTTCCTCTGCCTTAGGCAATACTCCAAAACCCTATCTCAGTCGAGCTAGCAAAGTCTGATAGAAATCTTCACATCAAAAATGCCTGGTTCTGGGATGATGCTGCAACTTACGACGGCATCATTGGGTGTGCTGCCCCTAACTAGTTGCTGTAAGTGCTGCTCGGTGTGCAGCGGCTGCAGCGTCAGCACCCCTGCTGCAGCGGCGCCGCCCGCCGTCAGCTGTTCCACTGCCGACGTTAACGACTGGTATTGTTCTTCTAGGTGACTAATTTTGATTTTCGCCTGAGAACAAATGTTATGGTTAAAAAATCAGGCGTTAGGAGACGACAGTAGCGAAATTTATGATTTGCACAGTAAAGGCGTCAACATTGAGTTACCTGTATTTTATGCTAGCCTGATACTTTTATCAAGTCAATTGAAAGTGAGGGAATAAAGATCAAACGAGGCGCAGGAAGCCGCTGGATGGCGTGTTGAAGTCTCTACAAGAGACCTATGTCCAGCAGTAAAGGTCTATCGGTTGGCGATTGGTGTGAAGCTCACCTGGCTGACAGCGAGGACGGTTTTGCTGAGCTGCGCGGTGAGCGCCTCCGCCTCGGCCTCGGCGTCCGCCGCCTCGGCCTGCAGCGCGCGCTCCTTCTCCTTCAAGGTGTTGGCGGCCGCGCGCCTCGCTGCCACCTCGGCCTCTGTTTCCGCCGCGGCCGCCTCTTGCGCCGACACTTGAGATCGTAGTTTGTCCACCTACAATTTTTTTTACATGCTTTTGTAACAAATAGCGTATTTTAGCCTTCTTCGAAAAATGTCTTAATTGGATCTTAAGGTGATAATAAACTACCAAATTTACAAATCGATGTAATCTACAAATTTTATTTTATTAATAAGTGCGATAAAAATGCATTTCATTTCAATCTTGTATATTCGCGCGAAAACGCTGGCCGCCATTTTGTTTAGGTTCTTGAGCTGTCATGACATCACACAGATTTAAAATTCAAATCATATCTTTGTACTCACTTGTGTTTTTAAATCGTTTAACCTTTTCTGCGCTTCACCTTTTTGGTTTTCTAACTGTTTTAATGTAGCCGTTAAAGTATCCAATTCGCTCTGAAACAATCACAAAATTAAACATTTATGGAATTTTGTAAGAAAAATCTTAGGGAATTATCTTCTTAGTCCGAGTTAAATTCAGGATTAATGTATCAGGTACAAGTTGAAATCAGATTACTGATTAGCTGAGGTTTGACAGCTCTAAAACTGTCAAACTGTGTCTGTCCTTCTCGTATTACGTTAGTAAGAAGAGGATGCGAATACTGAAATTTATTTGCCAACAGAAACAGTACCAATAGTACTATAGTGCAAACGATGGTCAGAAACCCCTAAATGTTTCATCGCTCTCTGCACTGCACGGTGAGGGTTGTGACCTCTTTCCATTGTTCAAATGATGATCGAACTTGCAGACAAGCGGCTGTTATTCTTAAAAATCGGTCTTGTACTTAAAGGTTCGGTTACGAGGCTGGTTTTATTTGTGCAGACCGGCAGGCCAGGACTTTGAGGTCCTTTCACACAGCCTTCAAATGTTAAATACACATTAGTGCGTAAGTCCAATGGGGCTGACAGCCGGAGGATTGGGCAAGTGCAGAAGCTCTGCTAGAGAGTGAGCCTCACAGCTTGAAAAGTTCAAATGCAATATCTTTTTAAGAACAACTCCTGTGATACTCGGACCTTGGCTTAAGATGACGTTCGGATTTCGGACATGAGTTTATTGAACCTGACTAGCCCATATTTCGCCGAGGCTGTGGTAGGAATCCACGTCTGAGCGACGTGAAAAATGGAGCTTTCGTCTTTGCTGGCGAAGACGCTGTGTTTCCCTATGTGTATCGCTTCCATTTCCGTAGTGGGCTGACGCTGTATAGTCACCTGCAGACTGTCCGCTTCGCCCGTTTTGACGGTGACCTCCCTCTGCTTGGCGGCCAGCTCGGCCTCCAGCGCCAGGCGCTCGCGAGCCAGCGCGTCCACTTCCCGCGCTATCGCCTCCATCTCCGGAGTCGGCTGAGGGCCCAGGCTGATGGGCTCCGGTTTCTGATGACAAAAACAAGAATTTACCACGTGTTGCCTTTAAGCGTAAGGCGCAAGGCACAGCGATAGAGCCGAGAGCGTCCTTAAAGACATGAAGATAATCAACTACAGAAAATAAGCGAACGATGACATCAAAACCAAGTCGCTACAAATTCCTGTTAAAATCCTAACCTACCTTTTAAGGTAATGTATCTATCATAATGTAGTGGAAATGTTTGAGCTGTCATCAGTGCAAACTTGCTACTGAACTCTCAAAAAACTATAGTGTGTAGCAAGCTAATGTTTGAAACTTACCATGGGCGCATCAAGAATTAGTTTGTCCTGTTTTAGGATTGCAGGAAACGGAAAAAATAATACAAGATAAAAACTATTTCATGTAAAAATTTAAAAATATTATTCAGACAGATGGCATTCTTAATTTAAATACAAGAATAATATTATTATTTCACAATCAGAAACTCTCGTTACAGAATATTATATTCCTTAATCAGAAATCGCAAGCGTAAAATCAATTCTTCTACTACTTATACGATGAATTGGTTAGTTTTAAGTTTTATTCTTTCTGTTACACTCAATTTGATAAACTGTGATTATTATGACATGATATTCGAAAATCCTAAGTATCCTAAAGAGAAGAACAGGCAGATGTACGAAATACCAGTTAGAAACAATACAGAACCCTGCACTAATAAAATAAGCCAGACTCAGCTCTGGTCTAACTATTACAACTGTCTATCCCGAAAGACCAAAAAGGCAGAGTCCGGAAGAATACCAAACATGATTGTGAGAGCGTATGTAGGATCAGTTGTGAGATTGCCTTGCCATTTGTGCGCTTCGCCGATTGGCAAAATGCAAGTCGTTTGGACGTATGCTGAGGTAAACTTAATTTTTAGGGTTCCGTAACTCAAAAGGAAAACAGAACCCTTATAGGATCACTTTGTTGTCTGTCTATCGTGGCTGTCAAGAAAACCTAGAGGGTACTTCCCTTTGACTTAGAATCATGAAATTTGGTATGTAGGTCTTATAGCACAAGTAAAGGAAAAAATCTTATACAATGGTACGGATCCCTTCGTGTGAACGTCAAACTCGCACTTGGCCGGTTTTATTTATATTTGAAGCAGGTTTGATCTAGGGGTGCGTACCATACTAATTAATGTTGTGCTCATAGTAATAGGCCAGGTCAAAAAACTATCATTATCTAGTTATATTATGTGTTTTCCTAGTTCACAAGTTCAAATTTTCAGTCGATCAATAACTTGACGTTCAATGTTATGGATGAGAAGGAAACTGCAGTCATCAATGATGAACTGACTTTATACTATACAAGACTAGGAGACGAAGGCGTGTATCAGTGTAAGCTAGGGAACAGCTATGGAGGTTTAGTGCTGTTGGAAGTGACGGATGAAGAGAAGTATACTGTTGTAAGTGTTTTGGACCTCGCATCATAAAACGCAATTTTGATATACCCTCATTAGTTGGGTACCATTAAACAAGTGGAAGAAGCCCCTGGGACACGGTTGCGCAAGCCCACGACATAAGAAGTCCCTATAACACAAATAAAACTATGTTTTCTAACTGAATTTCGAATGTTTTTGAAAATATTTTTGGATTGAATTTCGAACATTTTTTGAAAACATGCTTGTGATTGGTTGTTGACTAAAAAGGGTTAACGCCCACTGAAATTTTTTGGCTCTATCATTTATATGGGATAACGTAACAGAGAGAGCTCTATACTAACTTAGGCTGAGATATGATAGGCTGAGATAGAGTATACTTAGGCGCAGTTTGACTTTGCTCAGACTTCAGACACTGTTAAAAAAAGACAGCGATATACCGCTGCCATAAATCTGTCTCGTTTTAACGAACCTTAAGTCTAAGCAAAGTCAAAGAGCAATCTATAGATTCCTTCTACCTTACCTCTACCTTAGTTCAGAAGATTTCAACAGTTATACTAATTTAACTTTATCCCAGGTTAAACAATTATCTTCGCACGGGCCATATCCATTACCCCCTGAAACATTAAACAATAGTTTGGTTATTTTCACGTCTTGGAACCCGTGGAGTGAATGTAGTAGATGCGATAAGGTGGGGAGACGACGTCGTTATGGTATATGCTATGTATCACTTATTGACTATAAGGTGAATATTATATCGTTCTTACGTAGGTATATAGACGCATGATTGAGGGAAGCATAATAATATGTACAGTATCCGGCAGGAAAGGAGATCATTCTAGCTCCATACATTTTTGGGCCTTTTCTGAAAGTGCCGGCCAACGAAAAAAAATGGTACGGATCGTTAGAACTAGCCATTTGGAGTAATAGTTAATATGGCAGAAAAGTTGTAGGATTGCTCTGAACCAAGTTATACAAGGTCGAAGATTCGTCATTTTCATACATTTTATTGATTTCTAAAAGTGCAGGGAAACATAAAATAATGTTACATATTGCTAGAACTAATGATTTGAAGCAATTATCATTATGACGCGAAGGCTGTGGGGCCATTATATGTCGTGTTATACAAGTTATACAAAAAATGAATATACTTTGTATAATTAATTGTAACTGATTTTATGATTTTGTTACTGTTCTGATTGTTTTATACGAATTTGAATACACGTACAATTATTTTGACTCCCACGAAGTGCTGGATCAGCTGCAATGTGGACAAAATTCGTTTATACATACCTGGATTGTATGCGGCCTTGTAATACTAGGTGATCTTATCCAGCCATCTCCCAAACTTCTGCCACTGGGAATTGGGATATCTCCGGCGAGCTCTGTGATGAATGCACCATTTGGTTATACGTACTGTTCACCATAGTAACTACGGGCTTGCTTCAGTCGATAGCTGCCCAAAGCAACCTGCATCAATTCTTCTGGAACGTGAATCTAGGAAAGTCATTAAACGGAGGATGTCGAATTCCATAGCCTGGAAATGAGCTCTTCTTCTATTATAATTACATATTGTTTGTGATAACAAGTTCTGCTAAACTGTTTTGCTCATTGGCCGTTCATGGATTACGTCAAGAAAATCACGTGCATGCACGTTGTTGTCTATCAGAACATGATAGCCTTTCAGCAATGCTGACAAAATCCTGAAATAATCGATGATGTTACTTAATGTCCGATTACAAATCCTGAATAACCCTGAGTAAACAAAAATCTTCCAAAGCTGTCGTTAATCATTTACATTATCCAGCAGCAAATGGTAAAAAGTCTAGATTTTATTGGCTTGGTCAGTAGTTAGCTGGGTTTTATACTGATGTTTTGTTACTGGCATTTGTGCCACATAACCGCACACCCCAAGAAAGAAAGATTACCTCAAGATTGTTTATGGTATCTCTAAAACCATGGACTAAGATAAAAATCCAGTAAAAATCTTCTGTATCATTTAAGGTATCATTTAAAATCTGGGCATTGGAAGTTGCTGCAGCGTGTAGATTATTGTTCCATCGCAACAAATATAAAGGCTTTTAGTGGTTTCGGAACTTGCGGTTAGGGTATGATTTTCACTGAAAAAAGTAAATAGTGCTTTTCTGAAGATATATACATTGTACATGCCTGTATCTGTCTGTACATGCCCTTTATAGATAGCCTTTCTTTCTTGAGGCATGCAGTTATGTGACACAAATACTAGAAACAAAACATTTAAATGAAACCCAGCTAATTACTGACCAAACCAATAAATCTAAGCTTGTTACATTTGCCGCTGGATGGTGGAAGTGATGAACAATTGCTTTAAAAGAGATTTTCGTTTACTCAGGATTGATCAGAGCGACCGGGCATTAAGTAACGTGATCGATTATTTCAGGATCGCGGTAACATCGCTAAACAGCTATCATGTTCTGATAGACAATGACAAAAGAAACGTGTACTACAGACGTGATTTCCTTGACAAAATCCATGAACTGGTCAATGAGCAAAACAGTTCAGCAGAACTTGTTATCACAAACAATATGTAATTATAATAGAAGAAGAGCTCATTTCCAGGCTATGGAATTCGACATCCTCCGTTTAATGACTTTCCTAGATTCACGTTCCAGAAGAATTGACGCAGGTTGCTTTGGGCAGCTATCGACTGAAGCAAGCCCGTATAGTTACTATGGTGAACAGTACGTATAACCAAATGGTGCATTCATCACAGAGCTCGCCGGAGATATCCCAATTCCCAGTGGCAGAAATTTGGGAGATGGCTGGATGAGATCACCTAGTATTACAAGGCCGCATACAATCCAGGTATGTATAAACGAATTTTGTCTACATTGCAGCTGATCCAGCACTTCGTGGGAGTCAAAATAATTGTACGTGTATTCAAATTCGTATGAAACAATCAGAACAGTAACAAAATCATAAAATCAGTTACAATTAATTATACAAAGTATATTCATTTTTTGTATAACTTGTATAACACGACATATAATGGCCCCACAGCCTTCGCGGCATAATGACAATTGCTTCAAATCATTAGTTCTAGCAATATCTAACATTATTTTATGTTTCCCAGCACTTTTAGAAATCAATAAAATGTATGAAAATGACGAATCTTTGACCTTGTATAACTTGATTCAGAGCAATCCTACAACTTTTCTGCCATATTAACTATTACTCCAAATGGCTAGTTCTAACGATCCGTACCATTTTTTTTCGTTGGCCGGCACTTTCAGAAAAGGCCCAAAAATAATGATCTCCTTTTAGAAAGAGATTTCGGAGTCTTAGAGCATCGTCTCTGTCACTCGTGTCTATGTGACGCTTCGTCAGTCTCAACGACCGAGACAACGCTCTACGAAACCGTTATCTCTTTCTAAAGTTAGATGTGCAATCTTTCCTACCGGTTACTGTACCTGTACTAAATGATGCTCATGACTGGATGTGTGGGATTTAGCCTTTTTAAATCCCGTGGGAATTCTTTGATTTTTCGGAATAAAAGTACCCCCATGCCACTCTTCAGGTGTTTAACTATGCTTCATTGCGACGTGATTGAAGGATAAACCAACAAACACATAGTTGCATTTATAATATGGAAAGTAATACCTATGTACATCATTGGGATTCAACAGTATTTTGATAAAGATTAATAAATGATAAATATCTTACCATTTATTTTTTATTTTAGAGGTCAAACAAAACTGGGAACCTAAATAACACTTTGAATGATGAAATATTAACACTGTTTCACGGTAAATATTAATAAACTCAAAGCATTTATTCAAAGTAGGTACCTTGTACAATTTTTGATTGTCAATTTGTTGAATTTGTAAGACAATGTTAAAATTAATTACGTAAACTTAAAACTAAAGCTACAAGGGTTTCAAACGCGTCCTGGCCTGAGAATCACCCACAAAGAACGCAAATAAAGTAAAACACTTCTATGCACTACAGTTCTAAAACCCTTATCTCATTTTTCGCATACTGAATACATTGAAATCAATTTAACACAAGTTTTTCTGCACACCTTATGCAATTACAAAGTACATTTAAATTGATAACCTTTGATAAATAAATAATAACAATTTGCAAAACTCTAGTATCAGGCCAAACTTTTTATATCACTAACTATAAATGTTTCCAGTCTATCCGAAAGGTATTCCTTGCCGATCGCAAATGTTGCCAACATCTTTAAGAAATCAACCAGGATTACAAGAGAGATATAACGAAGTAATGATTGGATTGTGTAAAGTATGCGTCACCATTATCTTCATCTTTATCATCTCAACCACCGACGGCCCACTACTGAGAACAGGTCTACTTACAGAATAAGGATATACTTCACTGGCAAGATTGGCGGATTGCTGACTTAACACAACTTTGAGAACATTATAGAGAACTTTCAGGCATGTAGGTTTCCTCATGATGTCTTCCTTCATCGTTAAAGCCAGTTATATTTATATTTTTTCATTACTTAAAACACATATAACTCCAAAAAGGCAAAAATGCGTGCCCAGGATCGAACCTGAACTCCACAAATAGCAGTCCGAACTCTTAAATTGGGATGAGAGTTTGTATGAAAGTCCATCATTTTTCAAGTTATATCTAGGTATTTGGGCTTTTGAGCAAAAAAGAAATGCGAGTTTCAGGATTCTTGGAAATTCTGCCCTTTACTGATTTTCAAAAATTCAACTTATTTTAAGGTGCCTTGTAAAAATGGTATATTCGAGATTCGGTCGGACGATGGGGACATCCTAGAGCGAGCCAACAACAGTGCGGGAATCTACTCGCTATGCCAGGACAAACCTGTACAGCCTCCTCAGATCGCTAGAGAAACGATGTTTGTTCTGCCGGGAGATAAGATTTTTATTCGATGTCCAGGGTAAATCCATACATACTTCCATACTTAATATTATAAATGCGAAAGTATGTCTGTGTGTTTGTCTGTCTGCTAGCTTTTCAATCGTTTAACCAATTTTCATGAAATTTGGTATAGACCCGGAGAAGGACATAGGCAACTTTATATCCCGGAAAAAATAGTTCCTACGGGATACAAACAAAACTAAATCCACGCGAACGCAGTCACGGACATAATTTAGTTTGAAATCATTTGTCACCAAGAATTGATATTTTGCTAAAACCTAGAATCTAAAGAAAAAATTATTCCAATAAACTATTGCAAATTGATTTTGAATCGTCAAATGAATCTAGCACCTGTATTATTAATATTTATTTTAATGCTACATTTGCTATTTTAAAATTTCTACAATCAACGTAGGTAATTATAACAATCGGATTTTTTTAAAATATTAGTCATGATTAGCATAACTAATATTCTCCTTTCCCCTCCAATTAAGCGTAAAGCTTGTGCCAGGAGTGGGTACGACAATAGTGCAAGGGGTGGGTTTTGAACCGCCGACCTTTCGGAATTCAGTCCGCTTCTTAACCGTTGAGCTATCGAGGCTCTAATTTTTTCAGAACGATTCTTCGCGACATCCCAGCAACATGGCGGATCGACAAAAAACTACTGGTGCCGCGACAACTGGATGCAACAACGGGCGGCAGAGTACATCTGAACGCTAGGGACCATATTGTGTACAACCACGTGGAATATGCTGACGCTCATATGTATAGGTGTGTAGGGTGGCCTCTCCGCACACATCAGTGCCGGCAGTGAAAGTTAACAGTGAAAGTTTGACGTACAGTGATGTCAGTAACGTTGTAAACCCTCGTATAGTGCCCGGCAAACAACTTGAGCGTTGACATGATTGGCTGACGAATGGCAGGTGCACGCGATTGGTCGATCAGTCGGCGCGGTTGCACGCGATTATTTGATACGTCGACTTTCGCTTCTCGGATTCGTCAACTTTCTCCCACCACGCTACTTCAGGTCCAAGTTGTTTGCCGGCCACTATAGCTTTAGTTTTAAGTTAAAGTAATTAATTATCACCACTAACTACATCATTGTTTTACAATCAGAAAGTGTACAATAGTACCCAAACTTTAACTTTGACTTTGTTCCATGCGTTCAGTGATCGGACGTGAATTTATCGCAAAGAATATATTGCCTAGTCTCGCGGATACGGATCCGCGACGTTATACTCATCCAGAGTCACTCGTCGTATCGCCGCGATAGTATCGCCGTGTGGAGATAGGCCCATAGAGTTTGTATCAGATTTGGTGGCACGGCGAGACTATCGTCGCGATACTCTTTTCCGTGGAGATGGCGCCTTAGGGCCGGCGCCATATGGCGGAGCGAAGCGCAGAGCATTTTTCACAGTCAAAGTATTATCGACATTAAAATAATATCTAAAATCAATTGTGCATCCTTGCGGATACTCGCGCATCCGCGCGCAGTCCCGCGCGTGCTCGCGCATTCTCTGGTACAAATTCGCGTAATGTGTCACGCGATTAGAAAAACTTCGCAGGCATGCTCTGCGCTGCGCTCCTCCGCGCTCCGCCATATGTGCGCCGGCCCTTAGGTTGTATCATCACTAATGTCAGTAGGTTTGATTTCAGCTCAGAGCTCAGTAATTCGTCTACTGGTGACAACTGTCACCCGCCCACCGCTCAACTACCGTAGGAGCCTACCCAGTTATGCGCTATACCTATACGATTTCGTTTTCTTTTACAAGTTGCTGGCAAGACGACATCCTGGCGGGAGTGGTGAAGCTGGAGATATCGAAGAGCGCAGAGGAAATATACAGAAACCGCTCCTTATTAGTTGCTGTTGTAATTGTCTTAATTTTGCTGCTAAAATACACAAGGCACTTACTGCGTTATCGACAACGGAAATCTTACGTTGATTAATAAGGTTTACTTAGCTTTTACTTGACATTAAATATTGTAGAACAGAACAAATACAATTACATATTTTTTTTGGAAATTGATATTTATACCTTACTCCTGCTCATACACATACATTTATTGCTTTACTGACAACGGAGATCCTGTTTTGATTAATAGTTTTCTTACATTTTACTTCACATTAAATATTGTAGAAGGGAACAAATTACAAAAAGAATCACACAAATTTTATTGGGGATTGTTATATTTTATCCTCAAGAAATTAAAAAAACCGATCAAGTGCGAATTGGACTCGCACGCGAAGGGTTCCGTAACATCGTACAAAATTCTCAAACCAGTATAATAAAATTGTATCACTCTATTTGATTTACTGTTCTCACATGGCAACCTGTCTTTCATGATCCTATATAGTCCTCTCTAGCGCAGTGGTCTTATAAGTGGGAGATCTCGGGTTCGCGTCCCAACAAGGGCAATTTGGAAATTTGTAATTCCTTAATTGTTTCTGGTCTGGCCTGTGGGAGGCTTGTGCCGTGGCTAGTTAACATCCAACTGACAGAGCCGTGTCATGGAACATGAAATGGAATAAAAGTACATTATTTCGGTGACCACTTACCGGTGGCGGTGGTGGCTGCGTACTGGGTTTGGCGAGCAATTCTGGCGGCAAAGACGCCGGGGGAGGTATGCCGCGCAAGGCGCGCTGCACTAAGCACATGGCTGCCGCGAATTGGTCCCTCGATAACTTGCCCGCGCTCTCTGTGTCACAGAGTGCCCTGGGAAATGACAGAAAATACATTCCCATTGTGTGGATAGAGTAGTAACTAGTAATAGTAGTATAAAGCCTGCTTTTTATGCAACAAAACACAGTACCTATATGTATATCGAGAGAGCCAGCGTGTGCCGGACCTTCATTATTTTATGAAAGCTGAAAGTTTCTCAGCGTATTGTCCCCAACACAGGGAGGAATGATAAAGTAGCCCCATTTTTATTTGATTTCACGTCACTAAAGCCTAATATTTTGTCATACCTTTGATTTTTGAGGTCTTAAAATAAATTAGTCTTTTAAGGCTTTTTGTCAGCCTTGCAAACACCAGTCTCAGTTTTTATCTAGTGCTGTTTGGTGTAAAATGTTCACTTTTCATGGTCTTCAACTAAAGATTCAGGATCTTTTAGCTCAGTCTGGTTGACCCTGGTATAGGGCTCTAGACACTCACCAGATCTGCGCCAGCGTGCCCTGCGGCAGGCCGCTGTTGAGGAACACGTCGCGGATCTCGGCGCCGGACACGAAGCCGTCCATGTCCGTGTCGGCGGCCGTGAACTGCGAGTCGTAGCGCGCGCGGTCCGCCGCCGACATCCACGACGACTGCACCGGCGGGGGCATCGGGGAGGGCGGCTGCGGACAGATACCTCACATTTTGACAATTTGACAGGCATCTCTTTATAGAAAACCTAGAGATTAAAGTGCCACCTCATGATCAGGGATCGAAACATTCCGATTTCATGACCATTATTTATACCTTATTTTTAGAAGCGGTAACTATGACCTCTGCCTATCGGGTTGGATGGTTGTAGGGATTCAATCCCGGGCCCGGGGACTTATGTGCGTTGTTAGCAATTAAATATGTCTCGCTTTATGGAAGAAAAACATTGTGGGGTGTGGGTTGGAAATGAGATCCATAGGAGAACCAGAAGAGAACACACCTTAGCTGGTGGCGAAGCTGAAGTGGCAATGATCAAGGCACATAGTTCAAAAACCGATAGATGTTGGGGTCCCAAGGTGCCGGAATGGCGACCTCGCACCGGAAAGCGCAGCGTTGAAGGACCTCCACTAAATGGATAGACGACATCAAACAAGTCGCAGCGAGCCGCTGGATGGCGGCGGCGCAAGACCCTAGCGTGTGTAAGTCCCTACAAGGCATCTATTTCCAGCAGTGGACGTTTATTAGTTGATAATGATAACTCACGCTAGATAAATCCAGTAGCCCCTCCAGCAGCGAGGCGTTGGACTGTGGCTGCTGCGGCGGCGGCACGGGGCGCGGCGGCGGCGCGCGCGGCTGCGGCGACGGCGGGCGCGACGGCGGACGCGACGGCGGGCGCGACGGCGGGCGCGACGGCGGCCGCGCGGGCCGCGCGCGCAACTCCGGCGGTAGCGTCGTGGGGACAGCGTGCTTTTCTAGCGCTTTATATACTAAGTGCATTGCCTGCGGAAACCATTTCATCTGTTTATTGTTCGTAGGACATCAAATAGACTTGGAGCCAGGTACGGTCAGCCTCAGAATTCGAGTAGCGATTCCACGAAATTATTGCATCAAAAACCTGTCGCACTTATGACCTTTTTCTATAAACACGCCTCACACACCTAACGCATGTGTATAACCGTGCCACGCGAATATGATTATTAAGGTGCTACACAACTTGCGGCCTTTAACTGTACAAGCAGTAGAAGAACGCAGCATATACTCCATATGCCGCGTTTTTACAAGACACCAATGTCTGAGGATGTCTATCGGTTGAAGACATTGGCCACTAGGACAAACTCACTGGTGTAATTTACGAAAATACTTGCTTTTTTCTTCTAGTCATGTAATTTATACAATGTGATCGGTTAAGATGCACTATTATTCTTGATTAAAAGGTAAAACCTATGATTTTTACATAAGTACGTTTAGAAGGAGAAATAACCACCCTCAGTCCTTGCTCAGACAATTGGATTTACTTTAGAATCAGTGAGCACAATATAACGCGAACTATCATCATAAAAATAAAGATTTTTTTTTTTGCAATAGTGGTTGACCATATTGCTGTTCGCACTTACCACAATGAACTCGTGCCTGTCGAGCATGCCGTCTTTGTCTTGATCGGCCAAGTCCCAGATCTTGCCCAGGGTCTCCAAGGGGAGCTTTGATTCCATCAACACACCTTTCACCTGAAATTGGTATTCAATCATTCCCTATTAATTTCGTTAAGGATTCCAAACTTTTGTCGTTAACCAATAAAATTTTTGAAATAATATGATCAATGAAACTAAAATTTATTGACTAACTGACTATAAAGAGCCGTGATAGCTTAGTGACTAAGACGTTCGCGTTCTATTCGCTTCGATCCAGTGTCTTGACTAGTGTGGTAGACTTTGGCCTAAACCCTTCTCATTCTGAGAGGAGTAGTGAGCTGACGATGGGTTGATGATGATGACTCTACAACTAATAATAATTTGCCCATGTTTCACGTATGAGTCTTCAAGGCAAGAGTGAATACTGAATAGGCATCATTGCTTTTTATCAAGCATGATTGTCGTCAAGCGCAAACCTATCTCGCAATAAAAGGAATGTTTTAAGCTTTTTCTAGAAGCCCACAGCACTGACCTTGTTCCCGGGAATGAGTCCATTGCTGGGCTGCAGAGAGTCGAAGAGCTGGCTGTACTTATCACGTTCCGCTGGCTTGACGCTCCAGTCGCTCAGTGGAGCCAGAGCGGGAGCGGTGGCTGGCGTGGCTGAAGGCGGCGGTACTTTGGGCAACTCACCCTGGAAACATATAGTTTTTATCCCATCTATTCGAAAAGGACAACTCGGTTCGCTTTTAAGTGCACCCAAAAGTGGTGTTTTCTTTAATGAGTAATAAGTGCGGGGCAAATATAATTGCACAGCAAAGATAATTTTGCCTGTCATGAATTTCAGTTTCCATTGCACGAATACCGAAAGCCTAAAAGATGTCTAATAGTTTCGTGAATAGTCCTGCTGATATAAATTATGGCAGTACAATTCGAGTTTGCAAATAAAACACTATCATATTGGCGCTAAGCCAAAAATGGATCGATTTTCATGCGATAATGAAGTCTCCATGTCTGCAACCCGCGACTCGAGTCAAGAGTGTACTAAATCAAGAGGCAATTAAAGCTTAGGGATAAATAGTGCTTTAAAGGGCTCTAGCCTCTAGTTATTTTTAAGAACTTAGAGTTTTCTCATCGATTTAGATCTTGTGATTTTTTCCACTGCTTATTGGAAGGACGAATGAAGCAGTTTATCTTTGATAGCGTGTATTTCTTTACATATCGTCGCTGCGCATCCAAAATCCGCTACCTATATTTTTTAGATTTTTGTTCTTGATGTCATTTTGTTTGGTTTTAAAAGAAATGTGTACATGTAGAAACCCGTTCTTTATCATGTGTGCTAAGTTCAAGAGATAATCTTTTTAGCTATTTTTTTTATTGACCTAAAAGTAAAGCTTATTTTTATCAAAAAATTTAAAAGTCTCCTGAAAACTTGTGATTTTCCACATAGCGGAATTTTAATGCTCAGCGACGATATGCTATGTTACTTCAATCGATCAATCAACTCACTACTTTGGGCGGCGGGGTCTCGGAGTGTATGTTGCTCATGTTGATGTCCTTGCCGGCCTGCGCCAGCGCAACCAGCTTCAGCGCCACGAACAGACCCGCCTGCAAACAGACAGACCAACTTCATTATCTTCTCTATATTATGCCCAATCGCAAAGTGTTCTTTGCAATTGGTCATACCAAGCAAGGTTTACATCTTTGTGGTGGTGGTGTGTATTGCTTGTTTGGTGACGGGCTTTTCCTGAAAGTTTAGCAGTGGGAGGGCGGGCAGTGCCTGTCGCATGCTGTATGTTGCACAATACAGATTTGTCTGGTTTAGCGGATCATAGCAAATAAAGCTTTTGGTTTCTTGAATAGGGAACTAGAAGTTCCCTATCAGGCAGGCGTCAAATGTTCCTAAATTTGACGCAGGTAGCCCTAAAGTAGCTCTATTTTTCTTTGATTTTACGTCACGTACAAAGCTACGTCATTTTCTACGATGAGGATGATAAAATATTTTCGAAAACTCACACTTTTTACTAAACTAATGTTTGATTCGTGAACCAGACATACTGATAACTGCTATCACCACGTAACCAAACACGGCACACATCCTCCGCCAACCGCTGTGGACTGAGTCAATAATATAAAACGTATTATCACACACATACTTCCATTATCACTCGCAATAATTAATTATTCATTCATTTGATAGAGTGACTACTCGAGGATTGCTGAAAGCCTTGAAGGCTTTTTAATTTCTAATAAAGGCAAATAACTTGGAATAAAGAGTTTAGGTTATCTTGAATTTCATGACCACGTGTATTACGTTATAATAGGTGTATTACTTTAAAATTTGATCTCGCTCCGCTCGCAACATGCACTGTACACTATGTACAATACTGCACATAGATGCAGCCAACCAGTGCGAACTGAGTCAGTAGTGTACAGCGTATTATTTATAAACGTTTCACTTAAATATCCATTTTTATCACTTGCAATAATGAATTATTCATTCATTTGATAGTGACTACTGCAAGATTACTCGAAGCCTTCAAAATTGAGGCAATAACTAAAATCATAGATTGTATCTGGAGAGATGAAACATTATTACATCCCATCAGTGTACTTGACAAAAGTTACGCGCTCACTGCGCTCGCACCACGCACTAGTGCCACTGTGGACCGATTCAATAATGTATTATGTACCTAACACAAACTTCCACTATCACTCGCAACAATTACCTAATTAATTATTCATTTTATAGATGCCGAGTGGCAGCTTGACAGACACGAAGCCTTCAAGGCTAAGGGCCAACGCAAACAGATGGAATGGAGTTAAGTCGCATCATTTGATAGATACTACAATTTTATGTACATTGGCATACAGTTCAAATTGGTATAGCCAAATTGGTTTGGTTTGGCTTGCTGTCAAGAAAGACGACTCGAGTCTATCGATGTGCCTTGCGCTTTGGACGATAAATTGGTGATAAATGATTAAATGAGTCTGTAATAGGGTATTTGTCGACACCATATTACTGTTGGTACGTATACATTTTTATTCTGTAAGATTATACCAATTCAGGCACCTTACTCTACTACTACTACTTTTATATAGAACACTGCAAGTTTATGTGATTTAGTAAATTAATTTTTTCGTGAACAAATTTTAATTTTTTTCGTGATGTAACCACAAATTCACGGTTTTAGAATTGTTTCCTTTACTTGTGCTATAAGATCTAAAACCTCCCTTTCATGATTCTAGGTCAACGGGAAGTACCCTATAGGTTTTCTTGACAGACTCGACAGACGGACAGACAAACAGACAATAAGGTGATCCTTTAAGGGTTATTTTTTCTTTTTGAGGTACAGAACTCTAAGAAACAAAATTAGACTGGAGTCTGGGGGAATCTAATTGAATTTCGGGTTCCGATTGTACTCGGGCTGACAAAAGGTTACAACATAAAGAGAAGTCCTTAGTAAACTAGGTTGCTACCCGTAATTTTCCACACAATAAGGAAACTATTCATAAAACGGGAGTCGAGGGCCCTTCCAATGGGCTTCGAGTCGATATTGGAATACAGCCGGGCCGAATGGCTACGCGGTAACGCTACATTTATTAGGGTTCCGTACCCCAAAGATGCCAACGAGACCCTATTAGGTAATTAGCCTCCACTGTCTGTAAGTCCGTCCGTATGTCTGTCAGCGGGCTGTATCTCGTGAACCGTAATAGAAAATCAATAGTAGAGGGATGAAATTTTCACAGAATGTGTCTTTTTATTGCCGCTATAACAAGAAATAATAAAAATTTCTAAATGGCCGCCTCGAAAAAGGGGCAAAACCGAAAACCGTAAATTTGTGGTTACATCACAAAATAAAATAAATATGTGTTCATGAACAAATAATAATTATTGTTGTCAATTTTCAAAGTAAGTTAACTATACCAAGTAGGGAATTATATAAGAGGGCTTTACCTGTTCATTCTAAAACAGATTTTTTATTTAAACGCATAATAGTTTTTGATTTATCGTGCAAAATGTTGGAAAAAATACCCGAGTACGGAACCCTGGGTGCGGACCTGGACTCGCACTTGGCCGGTTTATATTCGTATTAAAAGCGCCTAAAATAAATTGGCGACCAGACTCTCAACTTGATGCGCTCTCCGAAAAATAAAATTAGGTTAGAACAAGCAAAGTATCACAACGGCCGCATTAAACATACATTTTGGGCGACAGCCCAATTTCACATTCGGCCTAACTTAGCATGTGACTATAAACCCGAAAATATATTAAATAGAAAAAAAATAGGACGACTTAAGTACGACGCACACCCGCAGAACCGTGTGGAGGCGAAGCGCGCGTCTTTTTTGATAAGAACAGATTAACTTTTATTTATTTTTAACCCCCGACCCAAAAAGAGGGGTGTTATAAGTTTGACGTGTGTATCTGTGTATCTGTGTATCTGTGTATCTGTCTGTGGCATCGTAGCGCCTAAACGAATGAACCGATTTTAATTTACTTTTTTTTGTTTGAAAGGTGGCTTGATCGAGAGTGTTCTTAGCTATGATCCAAAAAAATTGGTTCAGCCGTTTAAAAGTTATCAGCTATTTTCTAGTTTTCTTGTAGAAAAGAAGGTTAGATAACCCTTAGGTTCATAATATTCAAGTGTCAATTGACAAATGTCAAGCTGTCAAGATGGACGTTGCCTAGATATACATAATTATTTATTTGAAAATGATTTGTCGGGGGTGTTGAAAATTTTTAATTTACACTTGTAGCATGAAGCTTTTAGCATAAGTTGATAAAAAAAAGACAGCACTTCGACACTCCGTCTGTATGCGCTTTGCCCTTACGGTCAAGGCACACTTGCAACAGAAGTTGTGAGAACCATAGCATAATATTCAGTGTTTTTTACAAAAAGAATATTATGTGTAACTACTCTTATACTATGTCTGTTAAATGGACAATCCACGGTTTTATATTATCTCCAAAGTGCCTTGCGACTCATTAGCATACCATAATTGTATATCGTTACCATACTTAGTAATTAGTACAAACGATATACGACATATACCTATAGGTACTATACTACCTATGTAACTTCTCTGTTAAGTGAACTGATGTTTTATACTTTACGCAGTTTATTGAATGGGGCATAATCAAGCTTAATAATAATGTATTAAGTATAGCTTTAATTAAAATCCTAGCGTCTAGCGCACTAAGTGTGACCCTAACCCCTATTGTGTAGTAGAGGGAGCCCGCATGCGAGCAGTCTCGAGTACCCTTACACCCTCATAAAGGCTTGGTAACATAAGGAGCGATCGTGTCAGATTGCCAGATTTAGGTTTAATGAGTTAGCTAGCTGATGCCCGCGACTTCATTCGCGTGGATATAGGGTTTTTAATAATCCCGTAGGAACTCCATAATTTTACGGAATAAAAAGTAGCCTATGTGCTAATCCAGGGTATAATCTATCTCCATTCTTAATTTCAGGCAAATTCGTCCAGTAGTTTTTGGGTGAAGGAGTAACAAACATACACACACATACATACACACAAACTTTCGCCTTTATAATATTAGCGTGATGTATCAAGATATTGATGCCTTTTTACGATTCCGTATTCAATAAAAGGAGCCCTTTTAGTTTCGCCATGTCCGTCTGGCTGTCCGTCCGCGGCTTAGCTCGGAGACTCTTAGTACTAGAAATCTGTAATTTGACATAGAGGGGTCTCTCTGTCACTCGCTCCGTACAGACGTAGTTCATCTCTCATTGGAATACTAACCAATCATACTTAATGGAATTTTGTAGAAACGTTCCAGGAACTAATATTTTTTCCTGTGGTTTTCCAGATTCCCGTTAAAATATTCGGTTTCAAAATTACGCGGTCCAAAAAATTCACATACAAATCTTTGAGCCCCTGTAATTTTAAAACTACATATTTTTAGAAAAATCTAAAACACCACAGGCACAGATATTAGCTTCTAGAATATGTCTGCAAAATTTTATGAACTTTGGTTGCTTAACATTCAAATGAAATTGGGGCTACGATTGTATGGAGTAAATGACGGAGAGAGCCCTATTAATTACATAAACAAAGTGGTGGTAAATAGAAATTTGTCAACTATGTAATATTGTGACGGGCAACTACAGAACCCTACATGGCCCGACACCACGACACGCACTTGCCTGGTTTAAACCGGCCAACTCGAGTTTTTTTTTAAAATCACGACTGAGAATTAGCGTTTTTAGAGATTGACCATTTAACATTTCAAAATTGGTTTTTCTAACAAAGTCGCAGCTTTCGTGAACTCAGAACGCTGAGAATCTCAAATACGAATTACGCAAGCGATTTTCAACTATTTCATCCCGCCAGCAGCGTAGGTAATCTTAGTAAAAATCCTGCTAGGATATAAAGAACTATAGAAATAGGTATAGTCTAGCATGGTGAGTATGACCCTAACCCCTATTGTGTGAGTGAGCCCTCAGCCCACACGCGAGCAGTCTCGAGTGCCCTTAGTCCTCATTAAACGAGGGTTCTTTTCATATTGCCTACAACTTTTACGCCGTTTATGGTGAGTGAAGACTGCGAAACAAGCCAGATTAAAATCTAAATCGTCATACAGCTGCGTGCGATAGCGATGGGCGCGTGATTTTATTTCCCGCTAGAATATGGAATGCCCTTCCGGCATCAGTATTTTCCTCCAGTTTTAAAGCCGATTCACACCAATTGCGTACACATGACAATTGCGTAAACCCCTAACACACCGGGTTACGCATACGTCCACGCTTTACGCAAGCGGTGTGCCATTGTGTGCGGTGTGCAGAGATAGCTTGTACGCCAAAGTACATAGGATACTTTTTACCAGACTACAGCAAAGCCAAATGAAGGGTTATGATTTTAGCAGTCTATGTAGGTAGGTTTGTATTTATGTGTGTTCCACCGTATTACCTAAATTACTGAGCCGATTTTGATGAATGAGGTTTTAATAGATTCGTTATTATGATCCGGGTGACATAGGTTACATTTTATACGAAAAAAATCGATCTGACGGATATTAGGTACATCCAAAAAAGTGGGTGTCCCCAATTTTTTTTTTCTTTTGAGGGGATTTCAAATGAAAGAGGAAAAAAATCCGAGTTCATAAATATAAATAAAGTATAGTGTTGAAATACATAGAGCGACAGAAAAACGATTTTTTATACTATATCTATCGCTATATATCGGCAGTTCGCGGGTAGTAGTTTTAGCTTTTATCCCAGACAGTCAAAGAGGTCTCATGGAAGTTTTATAAAAGTTATGTATTCCCGGACGTCGCGAGCGTCAGCTATTTCAATATTTCTAAGATGTAAATATTCTAGTTGAAAAGTGATGTTTCTTGTATAGGCCATTGCGTAATAACTTCGTAATTTGATGGATACGGCAGTAAAATGTTTACTACCCGCCCCCCCGGCGGCTTTTGCCTTAGAAGACTAACATTATAGGTTTTATAGGTCCTTACTCTTAATAATTCTATGCCTACATTTATTAGATGATTTAGTAGATAAAAAGTCTAGTAGGTAAGAAAGTATAATCTAAATAATCTGTATAAAAGGAAAAGCTGTCTGACTGACTGATCTATCAATGCAACAGCTTAAACTACTGGACGGATTGGGCTAAAATTTGGCGTGCCGTTAGCTACTATATGACGTAGATATCTGCTAAGAGAGGATTTTTGAAAATTCCATCCCTAAGGGGGTAAAATAGGGGTTTGCAAATCGTGTAATCAATGCGGACGCGTGTAATACTAAACTTGGATTCACATTGTTCACACTTCCCGCATCTTGCTGTTGATGTTCTGCTTGTAAATATTGATTGCAAGAGCATGCTCTCACACTCAACATGGAGCGCCCATGGAGAGCACTCTTAAGAAACTTCATCTCAACCCATATTATAAATGCAAAAGGGTGTTTGTTTCTTGGTTTCATTTTCAATCACACCACAATGGAGCAATGGGTTGACATAATTTTTTGCATGATTGGTTATAGTCAAAGACTGACAGATTTTTTATCCCAGAAAATTAAAGAGTTCCTATGAGGTTCGGATGAAGTCTCAGGTATGTGTTGCTTGAAATGAACTCACTTTGTCCAGATAGCCCTTGCCGGTGGGGTCGGACAGGTCCCATATCTTGCTGAGCACCACATCGCTAAGGCGCGACTTCTTGAGGAAGCGCGCCGCGTCCAGCGCCTGGATCGCGCCGGTGCCATTTGGGTCCACCTGGAATATATGAATGATTCATAGCTGTTAATAATCATATAAGGAGAAAGTATCACAAAACCAGCTAAGTGTCAATCGGGGTCACACATGAATTTGTATGAGAAATACAATTGTATACTTTTTAATTTTTTTAATTTTCATGGTGGCTATTTTGAAATTTTTATTATTTGTTGTTATAGCTGCAATAGAAATACACATTTTGTGAAAATTTCAATTCTCTGCCTACAGTTCTCGAGATACAACCAACTGACAGACAGGCGGACTGAGGATTAGTAATAGGATTCCAGTGGCACCCTCCAGGTATGGAACCCTAAACATCTAACCATTTAAACATAATGTATTTTTCAGGTGTGTTGTACAAAGTGGTGAAGCTAAAGAAATTTTTGACAGTTCTAAATAAGTATCTAACTTGATCTTTGAGTAAAGATTTTTGAGCTCTACATAAATTACACTTAGACTGAGACTTATAGAGCGCATTTTGACTTTGCTTAGACTTGAGTAAAAACGAGATGGATTTATGTGAGAGATATGTTTGTCTAGTTTTAATTTAAGTTTTAACTCTGCTCTCAGTCTAAGCAAAGTCAGAGTGAGCTCTATTGATCTAACCCTTAGTGTGCTTCATAGTCCTTGTGCCCTTTATAATAATGTTTAATTAATTTTAATTTTATCTTAATGTTCATTTAAAAAATAAACATTGGTCTATTACCTTTTTTAAATACAAGATTTAGATTTTACTTGGACTTGTCATTGAATATGATTAACTAAAGAACTTCCATCCATTTTCTCACAAAAGATGTGAACAGAGTAGATTCTTATCAATGATAAATGATAAATACACACAGTTACTACAAGAATTGAAATGTAACAAACAAGATACAGATAAGTAATAAGATAAAATTGTTGGAGGTTGATTCTCACAGAGACATCTCTGTACTGATAAAAAAACATATAGTCAAATTGAGAACCTCCTACTTTTTTTCAAGTTGGTTAAAAATATATTTCCCTAAAAAACTTCCAGGAAATCTATACTATCTCTACTAATATCATAAATAATAACCATAAAAATTTGTCTGTCTGTCTGTTACCTTTCAAGGTGAACCGATTTGAAATAATTTTTTCACAGAGCTTGCATTCTGGAGATGGATGTAGAAAGTTTTATCTTGAGAAAACAAAGAGTGCAAGCAAGCATTAGAGGCATAAAGGCCCTGCTTACTCTAGTTGAAATAGTTAAGATTTCATTATGCCCCAAAAATGGGCACCACATAAGTAGTGCTTACAAATTAAAAAGTAAGTGATACTGTTACAAGTAAGTCCTTAACAAATATTATCTTAAATTAATACATAACAATTTTTAAAAATGTTCATATCTATCATACACTTTTGTTAAGTATCTATTGTGGCTAATTCTGTTGTAAATTTTTAAGCTATACTAAAATAATAGGTCTAAATATATTGCTAACATTTTCATAATACTCTCTGTGAAAAAGGAGAGTACAAGGTTTAGACCTGAAGATTGTGTCCAACAGAATTAGCCACATTAGCAGTATTATGTTAATTAACTTGTGTAGATAAATGGATAAACTTATACTTAATAGATAAGTATAAGTTTATAATTTATATTTAAATTTCAGAAGTTGGTTAAAATTACTAGACATAAAACCATCCAGACAATGGTACAAATCTTGTAAGAACTTAATTATTGATTTTATGATAACCTTCATATCTATAGTACAGCAAGAAAAAACCTTTGTTCCTTGTATTTTAAAATATAAAAGAGAATAACACAGTACCTACTCAATTAAAAACATCAAAGTAAGTCCTATGCAGGACAGTAGAACATACTCACTTGGTGATAGTAAGCTTCGTATATAGAACTGTGGGTCCCTGCCACCTGCAATGGTTCAATCCACATTTTGAGAACGAGTTCACGATATAATTCTATTTAACACAACTATTTTCATTCGTTATATGGGTGTGACATATTATAGTGTTCTTGACATTCAATGTTCGCGCAAAATGTAAACCGATTTACTGAATATCTGAGCAACTAGGGGGCTGCAACTCGAATTAACACCACCAATAATCACTACACTATTGTCATAACTGCTGAACTTTAATAGTAATAGGATAAAACTATGGAAATTATTAGTTTTAGTAACAGCGTAATCCGTCTAGAGTTCGCACACTTCGATGCCGAATATAGTACTGTTCCAAATTCTTTTCTATTAACCAAACCTCACTAAACTGTAGATAACTTATTAAACATCATTTGAGACCGCAAAACAGTTTAATAATCACTACACTAGTAATTTAATTTGCGTTAATTCTACCTGAGTAGGAGAAGGCAAGGCAGCCATTTTTTACATCTCCTCGTCGACCAATCAATAGGGTCCATAGACAATTGAGATTTGACATATCAGTCGGCGTAGTGATGTGACATAGTCATGATGTGAGATACGAACTCTCTTAATAATCGATAAATCGATTTAATATCGATTCCCACAAATGTAATTTTAAAATTAAAAACTTAATTTATACTGTAACTGTAGCCAAAAGTAATTAAGTTTTTATGGCTGGTCTATAATATGTTCAAGATAATGTACCTAATAATGGAAGGGAAGGTTCTAAAGGGACTTCTAGAGTCTGGCTAGTGAAAGATGAGACTGAAATCGCCCAGCAAATTTAAAAAAAAAAAACTGAGGGCATCCCCAAACTTATAGTGAAAAATGTGAATAACTTAATTTGATACTTCCAATTATTTAATTTTTTTAATGTTAATTATTTAGAACATAGAAATATTTTCACATATATATCCGGTTTTACAAACCTCTAAGTTTTTAAAAACTCGTCAAGTGGTTGGGAATTCGATTCCCAGACACTTTGATGTCCCTGATAAATCTTCCTGTTTTATTGTCAAAGAAAACATTTTTTGTCTTAAGATCATAACCAATAATGTAATATCATATAGCTTACAATCGTAATATAATAAAAGCTATGTGATAATAAGAGACATGGTTTTAGAAAACATAATAATTAATATTAATATCTTTTACGAATTTAAACCAAGTATCAAAATTCAATTGTCATGGCTGACGTCGATCGACGTTTTAGGGTTGCCCACTAAAAAGTTTGGAAAAAAGCAGAGTGTCATCTTTCATTAGCCAAACTCTAGGAAGAGTCAAGAGAGCCTAAATGGGAAAAAGTGAAACAAATGATTTCATTGGCTGGGAACTTTGCTTTATCGCTTAGCAGTTGCAGGACGCAGATGTTGACTTTTCAATATTAAATAATTTATAACTAGCAAGTTATTTATCTTAGTCTTTATAAATTACCAATACATTATGAAAAGGAGATTGAAAAGGTGATGAAATTGGAGAGATCTAGCACTATTTTATAATTTGTTTTCAATTTATTAACAATCATTAATTATCTGCTAATTATTGTAAACATGGTTCATCACATCAATACAGTTTCGCAAAGCCTCTAAGCCTCTTTTATTTATTTCATAAAATGGATAGTCTTCGAACTTCTTTGTCCATTGTGCTACTTTAGGATGTCTTTCTGTTAATGGCACCAGTTGTAACATTGATGTAACCACCGGCACTGCACATATGTCGCATAGGTGCATCTGAAAATTAAGTATATATATATATATATAAGCTTACAATAATTTCATATTGTTTTCAGTAACTGTATGTGATAAGTTAATATTTATCTGCAAGACAATATATTTACCTTGGCGCCGGCTAGCCAATTATTATTTATATTTAATTGATATTCTAAATAGTCAAGAGCCGATAGCCATTCTTCTATTTTATTGTCATTTACAGGCCATTGATGAGAAAAATATGCTGTCTGTAAACATGTAATTTTATTTTTAAATAATTTAATTATGTATAGTTAGATATAATATTATTTCGTGGCATTGATATTTTAGCAAGTGTACCTAATTACAATAACTTGATTTCTAAGAAAGCACAACCATAAGATGACGATGGTTAAAATTACATAATACGTACGAATATTTCACTATCAATCCGAAACAAAGTACTAGAATTAAAAAATAAAATTTGATTGATTTTGGCTCTGAGGAGTGATTCATCCGGGTAGAGACGAGTATCGTTACCAATCTGGCAAAGATAGGTAGCAATAGCATGACTATCACATATTGTAATATCCCCAACCACCATTGCTGGTACTTTCTGTAGAGGATTTATCTGAAAAATAAAAATAAAACATTCCATGTTTTATTTAAGTATAGAATCATTTAGATCTTAAATATAGAATACTAGATCATGCAAGTGAATTCGTCCACATGGATTTATGTTTTTAAAAATCTCAGGATTAAAAAGTAATCTATGTCTTTAACTAAACCCATGTAAGATATTACGTCAATCTAATGCCTTGTTGTGGCGTGATTGAAAGGCAAACCAACAAACAAACACACTTTCCCATTTATGATATTAGTAGTGAATGAGATTAAAAAACGCAATGCAATATTTAATTTGAATTTTTATAGGAACAACAATTTTTAATTAATTTATTTAGAAATTTTACACTTAAACTATTTTGAATACAATTATAATTTAGGCCTACCTTCATAAAAGATTCGCTTCTATTTTCATTTTTAAATAAATCGATTTTGTGAAAATCTAAATCGATTCCTAAAATAGATGCTGTCATCGTAACAAATCTCACTGGCGGAGATATTTCATCGCCATAAACTATCGGAATATTCATCCGCGCAGTCCTGTTTCAAAAAAAGTTTATAATAAAAAAATCCTACACTTGCCTCAGTTCACACTGTCAGTCATAGATAATATCCTAATATGCTGCCAGTTATGAGTTGTTATGATAAATAAGGGTGCCTGGCCATTGAAATAAAGAAGGGAAATCTTCAACAGATGTGTTTTATGGTTTTATCAGAAGTCATCGTGATCTTTGTATCAATAATCATTTTCAGATTTACTCCACTGAACACTGGTACCACTCAGTTGACAAGCACGCTTCCCTAAGGTGTATTTTTTTTTTTTTTGAAAATGCTCAAGAAACAAAGTTAGGTTGCCTACTTATGTGCTGCAGAACTAAGAATAAATCCACAAAATATATAGGTACCTAAGGAAATCATACTGAATATTTTATAGCTTTTCTTTATTTTGATTCAATCCAGACAAAGCAAATCAGTAACAAGATTAGGTATTGATATTTCATCGAGTTATATTTCAACAAAAATATTATTAATTAACAAAGAAATGTAATATAATAACCGGAAACACTTACTCAGCCATGCTGCAATAATACTTATAAGATCTTGAAAACTGTTTACTTGCACTTTTATGAATTAAACGTAACATCAGCATTATTGGAAACAAGATAGTTACCTACCTAGGTGTTTGAAGTCACGATAACAACAAGCAAATGGAGGTCGCAACTTGAAACTTGAGAGCTGACTTTATTTCAATACATTAATAATCAATTTCATTCCATCTGCCAGGGACTGAATTATTTAGAGTTATAGAGGACCAAGTTCATACATAGTTATAAATAGGGTGCCTAAGCCAGTGAGGTCCAGTTAAAAACATTTGTTTTTTTTTGCCGGGTGATATGACCTCCTTGTTTAATAACTATTTTAATTTAGAGCAACGTGGCTCCCTTAAGATATCACTATGATTGCACGATAGAAGCATACCTACCTAATCAAAGACAGAAGTATGATAGAAGTTTGCTGTTAATAATACAGTCATGGCTAGGAGACCTTAAAATTTATGGCCATGTGATTGAGATTTCTGTCATTTTTTGAGCAAAAATTCCGTTCTCCATTATTAGAAATAACTAAAGTTTGACGTGGAAGTGAATGACAGTAATCCGTGGCAAGTCTCATAAAAAAATGTGGAAACTTTTATCAAAAATCCAGAATATGTGTTGATAATGGGAAACTTTGGTGCTAAAAACTTATCCACGTCGCTATTGTAAGTTATAATAAGGTTCATTTTTTAAGGGAGAATTGAGGGCAGTCCAGCTATCTCTCCTTTCATGCTGATCTCTCCGTTCATGCTGATTGGTCCAATACATCGATGGCTCCATATTTCCGTCAAATCAGAATTGATGTCTCTTCCTTTAAATTTTGGTAAAAACGTAATAAACTTTTACTGGATTAAAAATATTAAAAGTTATACTTTGCAACGTGTTTTTAAAGGTACTTAAGGTGAATTAAACGGGTCTAACCGCGAAATTCAAATTTAATTTGGTTTTTTGCAATTTCTGTTTCCTATTGGGGTAAAAAAGGAGTTTGAAACTTATGTAGTCCAAACGGACGAAGTCGCGGGCAAAAGCATAGTCTGTCAATAATCTGATTGATCTGCTCAACACATCTCCAAACATCTCCACTTTGCTCTGGACTCGTGCACCGCATAGAGTATACAGAACGCTAACATATCATTTTATGTATAATGAAGCCACTGCACGCTGTGGAAGTCGGACACCAGCCCGGCGTGCCGCGCCGTCATGATGGGCCTCGATGCTATGAACGTCACCCTCACAGAAGTCGATGTCAACATGGACAAGGCTGAGCATCAGGCTCCCGATCTTATTGCAGTTCGTAGTTATACGAATTAAATAATTATTTAATGTATAATGAAGCTATTGCACCCTGTGGAAATCGTACACCAGCCCAACCAGAAAAATAATTTTTCGGCGATTTAATTTTTAAATCGTAAAAATGTTCAAAACATTTTTGTTATTTCTTTATTCATCTCATAAAAACGAAAGTCCTGACTCACTGGCCAACTCATCAACTCCCAGCCTTGTTCCGAGCTGAAATTGCACAGAGGTTTCCTTAATAATATCAAGGAATAAGGCCGAATTTCATTAAACTCTCACGATAGTGAAGCTGCGGATGGTGAGAGATAAGAGCTCATGGATTCATAATCATAAAAAGGCTATTGTTAGGTACCTTAGGAAAATAAGATAAGCATTTGATATATTTCTCATAATATGTATATTACAAAATCAGTTTGTTTCAGATGAATCCACGTCAAACTTTACCGATTTTGAAGGACGGAGAGTTTATATTATGCGATAGGTAATTTCTAGTTCGTGATATTTTTTAAAAAATGAAAAATCAAAATAATGTTTTTTTTTTTCAATGGTATATTATTTTGAATATCATATAACTAACTAAAAAAAATTAACAACAAACATCTTTAACAAAGAGTGGTGAAGTGGTGCAATTCAACGCAAGGGTCAACTGTTCAACCAAGCGCGTCCACCCGCGTGATAGAACTCCCTTCGCGTCGTGCCCCCTTCGACCCGTCAAAAAGACTTACAAATCGAGTAGGCACTGTGCATTTTTCAAGATGCTTGCCCATCACTGTTACTAGTTGCATTTATCTTCTTTTTGTTGCAGTCACGCTATAAACACTTACATAGCTTCACGTTATTGCGATTGTGAAAAATTACTACCCACTAATCCAGCCGGTCGCGCGATAGTTGACCAACTGTTGCACTATGATAGCGGGATACTTTATCCACATTATCGCTCTTGTGCTGTGAGTATAGTGCTTCAATTATTTTAAGAAATCTCTCTTAGTAGTATTCCTCATTACTGAGGGTCATGACTCCTTTCTATTATTTCTATTAATAGGGGTTTTGAGCTTAATAACCATTCCAACGGATGCCAACAAAGGAATCGGCTTTAACAAACATTCGTTGGCCTTCCATAATACGCTAGATGAGTTCTCATCTACCCACATCAATCCAATGAGTGCTAAGCAAAGTCCTTCGTGTATACTTAAGAACTGCTTTCGGACCGGTGGATGGTAGAATCTTGAGTCTCAACATAGCATAAGTGCTACAGTTTACAAGTGACTCGTATTAAATAGGTAAAGATACTTGAATTTGAAAGGTTAAATTGACTACCTAACTGATATAATAATTATAAGACAACCAGCTCCAACCACACTAAGAGATTTTTCGTTCATGTTATCCTGGTTTACTAGTCTTTGATCTGTATCTATAAAATAAACTCACTAAGATAGGATTTTGAGATATTCCACCCAAGTAGCCAGAGGGTGGGTGAGTCAGCTAATCTTATCTCAACAAGGATTTGGCCAAAACATCCATCAATAAATAAAATGCATGATTAAGACTCTATTTTTCAGTACCCAATTTTATACGAAAACAGCCGATTCGTAATGCACCAGCAAATAAAAGAGGTAGAAAATGCGTATCGAGAGCTGGAGACGATGCTGAAAGGCCGTTCGTGGTTCAGTGGTGCCAACATGACCCTTGGGGATATCGCTATCATGGCTACCGTCAGCACACTGCACGTTTTAATACCGGTGGATAAAAACAAGTAAACAGTCTACCCTATTTTAAAATATAATATTATTATATGTTTGACCGACTAAATTCACTTGCTTGTCGATTTTTAAGGCTTAGACAACGCTATGATCCTTGAAATAGGAAACCATAGTTCCACATTCTTAGACTACGTTAACGGTGCCAGTGATGAAGATCTGCGGAGCCACCGGTAGATGATCTAGATCAATTTTTTTCAGGTTTCCTGTTTTATTAAGCTGGATGTTCCGAATGTCTAAAGAACCTTTTTACACGACAGGAAATCTCAAAGGGCTTAATGAATTCACTAAAAGAATTGGTATGAGATCACCGAAACTTTTATATGCAATAAGATATTATGTGAATGAAACATTTCATAACCAGGTTTTGTATTTGTCCAGATACTGGTAATGTACTTGACTCAAAAGAAAATAAACGCCCGCGATCTTCACTGACGAGACGATCAACAGGTGGCAAGTTGGCTGAAACGTAGGTAATACTTTCAAATCATTCATCTACTTAATTTCCTATCTTATTTTATGTTTAAAATAAAATATTTTGTGGACTAGTTAAATGTGTTTTACTTAAAATTTAGAAAATGATTAAGAATTAATTTGAGTTGAAAGCCACCGCTAAAGCCTACACGTAAGATGTCAGCATAAACCGCATCAAAATGGGAGCAGCCAGCATACGTGCACGTGTTTGGTAATTATTATTTAAGCGGCAACTCCAGCTGTCAAAGTCACGTTGTCGTTTTGTCGTCTGACAGGTGACAGTGTCACTGTCAAATTCATTCATCGGTTTTCGGTTGGATCGGCCGCGGCTCGCCGCCCTTTCTCGGCATAGTTAATTTAATTTCGGTTAGAGTGCAATAAATACCACATTCCACCACACCCACAAAACACACTAAAGTGCCTCAAGCAAGAAGCAAGAAGAATCGGGCCCGATATTCGCCGGCAACGAAGAGCACTGCACAAGGTACCTGCATGCCCTACTCACTATACACCGATTCCGATTGATTAGGAATTTTGGGGTTTCTGGGGAGCTCCGCGAACCGCGGACGAAACATTTGGTAGCAGAGCGTGGTTTTCGGTCTTTTTCGTGATTAAAACACGATATTTTTTGGTTATAATACGAGTTTCAAAAGTTTTTCTATCTACCTACCTCTCGGTAAAAATAAAATTATCGGGTGTTGATTACGTAGGCACGTTAAGGTGGCACCTAACGTACCTATATTGTAAGGCGGCTACTCACGTACTGATTTTGTTGAGGCCGACACATGGGTTCTTGGTGATTTTTGGAAATCGTAAATGATTTGAATGTGGTATTTTATTAATTCGGTTATGTTTTAATTATTTCGGTGTTTTACGTATTTCATTATTTCGGTATTTTATTATTTCGGTAATTTTTTAATTATTTCGGTATTTTACGGATTTTCGGTTTTTCTTTTCGGTTTTTCTTGGATTTTTTTATGCATTAAAGATGTCTGTCAGAGCGAATTGGTCCCAGTTTAGGGTTAAGCTACAATGGTTGTTGGACAGCGCGGACCTTATAGATAGGCCTGACCATTCAAGGCGCTTATCAGTACGACTTCTGACTGTGAATTCGGAGTTCATGAATTTGGAAAACTCATATCAGCGCATCCTTGAGTTGGTGGATGAGGGTGTTCCAGCTGAGAGGGAAATAGTTCTGGGAGCCCGCGCAGATTATGCACGTGCTTTAGAAGCTTTTGATAGACTAATGTCGATTAAGTTAGAAGAGGCTCCTGCGAATTCTAGCAGTTCTACGGTAAATGCTAGATCGGAGGTCGCCGATCTGGACGCGCTGCTGTCACGTTTGCCAGCCCTTCGGCTTCCGTCCTTTGCTGGGGAGATGGACCAATGGGTGGGGTTTAACAATCTATTTGATAGTCTGGTCGATAAACGTTCAGATTTGTCACCGGCACAGAAACTGGCATACTTGATGTCGTGTTTATCCGGTGAACCCCGTGGATTGGTCCAACACCTCAAGATTGCGGATGAAGGATATAGTATTGCCCGTGATCTTTTAATGAAACGGTATCAGAACACTCGGCGTTTAGGTGACGTACACGTTGACCAAATTTTAAAATTACCTACTATTTCGGGTCGGCTTAGCGGTCTTCGGTCACAATTTTTAAATCCACTGATTATGGCGGTTAATCAATTAGAGCGTCTCGGTTTTCCTGTTTCGGAATGGTCGTTTATACTTTTACACATATGTCTATCAAAATTACCAGCGTCACTTAAATCTCGTTTTGAACAAAAATTTGGTTGCGAATCGGATACCATACCTAAATATTCGGACTTAGTTGAATTTTTAGAAACGGAATGCCGCTTAATCGAGTGCGCGAATTTGGAATCAACAAATCAGCATAATGACTATAACAATTGAGGCATGGAATCAACATTTGGGCTAAGTGCCAAAATACATTTTGATGATAAATAAAATAAAACTGTATTTATTATGGATCAACATTTATTAAGACACATTATTATGTGCAAATGATTACAAATAATACTGTTTATTCACACACCTGTTAAGTATACTAATTTAAAAAACATTTATTTCAAAAAAGACATTATTTAAAAACTAATTTAGAAATGGGTCAAAATGCAAGGTTTTTGTAATTTATAAGGACTTAAGTGCCAATACAGTTTTATTATCATTGGGGCTAAGTGCCATATTAGAATTTTTTTTGTTTATGTTTGTTTTAATTAATAAATGCAATTTTTCCAGGTTTTTTTTTAATGATCAGCACACAAATTCCTGTAGAATTCTTGGCAGTTGTCTGGCAAGTATTCGATCATACTTTCTAGATCCCTCATTTTTTCTTTGCTTATTGTGTTGTGAGTCAAAAGTCTATGTAACTCCACATTTTTTAAATCTGAAATAGATTTTCCTCTTTTGAAAACATTAACTACCTTCCATGGTTCTATGTCTGTGAAATTTTGTTTTATGAGAACTTCACCTGGCTTATCTTTCGTTACTAGCAACCTTGATGCTGTTGAAATATTCAACTTTTTTGTCACAATTATGTCATCTGCAGCAGCTTGGAAGTTGAAAAAACATTCACTTGTCATATCAAGAACTTGGAAAGGTTGTGATGTATTTTTCGCACCGGTAATCACTTTTTTTAGGTCTTCAGGAACATAACTTTTCATAACCTTTTTTCTTTTTTCTATAATTCCGAAATCCCTGTCGCACTGTAAGAAACTGTGGCCTGTTATAAGAAATTTTTGTTCGATTGATTGGAAGTGACCATTTGCTACTAAAAACATCAATAGGAACAGAATCATTCTGTTTTTATTTTGGCCGGCACAGTTATCGCACCAAATTATCAGATGGTCTTTGTTTGTATTTCTTTTATTTACAAAACTCAAAAGGCATGATGCTATTTCATTGCCTCCTCTGCTACAGATTCCTTCGTGCCAAAGACACATGTAAGAGTTCCCAATATCAGCTACATTGATGCACAAGTTATAACAGCTAAGCTGGCGTTTGTAGAACATTTCTGAGTGTGTTAATGTAGGTACAAACAGCACCTGCTGAAGATCAATGGCTATTGTCATAGTATTGCTGCCTGGCAGTTGAGATTGCTCCCTATCTGTGGCCATAATCTGCCGAGATGATTCAGCTTTTCGATGATGTAATTCCAAAGTAGCTTTTGCGGACCGACTTTGTGCATTTTGAGATCGCACTACTGCAGATAAGCGATCACAAACTTTACACGTATCTGTTCTGGGCCTCTTGAACTTTAAATCAGGAAAATATCTCCGAAATACTTTTCTGTAAAATTTATATGTTACTTGTTTACCAGGGTGCAGTTCATTAAAGGCTTTATAACATCTATGTATGTTTAAATCAGGGCTAAGGTATTCTTTTGTGCTTTTTGCTCTTGTGTAATGGCTTTCATCCCTGGGGAACATATTAATATGTTCTTTAACTCTAAGCACATCCTCTTCCGTATACTTTAAACTTTTATGTGAAGTTCTATTATCACGAAAAGACGTATCACCATGTTTTTTTTTGTTTATCAATGTCTCTATTTCTTTTTTAGTAATTGCAAAAATGTCTGAAAATGTTTTCTTGCATACTGGTATTAGTGTACCATCACCTTTAGGCACAACATATGTAATGGTCGTTTGTCGTCTGCTATCAGATGGTACGGTATAATTACCATGTCGACGACGCTTAATATTATGCAATTGAAGCAAACCCATCAAATACGTTCTCTGTGTTTTTAAGTCTTCACGGTAGAACTTTTCAAATAAACTCAACTTCATGTCATGATCTAATTTGTGGCACTGATTTTTACATTTGCATATTTTCTGTAACATAAATATTTATTTAGCGTTGTTGTAAAATCAACTCAAAATGAAACAATAATAAACTACATGGTTACTGAGATACTAACCTCCATAGTCGGTGGCATTTTCGCCGGTATCACTTTTCCTTTCCTGTTCATATAACTTTTTCCCTGTACCTTCAACGATTTTCTTATTATAGTTTTATTTTTTGTTCTTTGTTTTGTGTTATCGTCCATTTTGAGATGCAAATTATTTCAAAGAAACAATAACGCCCATGAAATGACCATTGAACGAATCAACGAATGTTATTTTGACAATTTTGACATTGACATTTCTATGATCGGATACACGCACGACCCATTTGTAAAGAAACAACATTTGGCACTTACTCGTAACGCCATCTACCAAAAACTCTCAAAACTACAATAAATTTTACTGGGCACTTTGCACCTTTGTAACGGAATGGCTAACTAATGTAGCACATTTGACAGGCAAAATTCCAACTTTGATTTTTTTGGCACTTAACCCAAATGTTGATTCCATGCCTCAATTCGAGGCAAGCGAAGCCCGCTCGCAGATCGGTTCATTATGCCGCTGCTGAAGTAAAGCAGCCGTGTATGTGCTGTGGGGATTCGAAACATTCGAGCTTAACAATTTGTCCGGAGTTTAAATCCATGTCGCCTTTTGCACGGAAAGATTTTGTTGACAAGGAACGTCTATGTTTCCACTGTCTGGGGAACCACAGCTACCGCGATTGCCGCCGGGAGCTTCATTGCAGCTGTGGAAGCACTAAGCATCACCCGATGCTATGTTTTAATCGGTCGGGGATGCACCAGCGACATAACAGTAATAATAATCGGAGCTCGGCCGAGCGGTCAGCCCCTCGCACGGGCGGGGGCTTTCGGCAGCAATCTAACGTCGGAAGGGTCAAGTCACCTCGCGATCTTTCACCCGTTCAACGTACCTCATCTCCTCCACGACGACGTGAGGAGCAGCGAGATGACTCACGTAATGTAAATCGTAGTGATAAGCCTGGGTACGGGCGTTATGACGAGCGGAATGAGAGTGGTAGGCGAGATGACGATCGTGCTCTCCTCTATTCACCTACCAGACGCTAGGATTCGGCGCCCACTTGCCCTTTACTAACTGTACTCTTACCCACTGTTATAGTCAAAGTCTATTTTAATTCAGAAATAAATTCGGAAATGGGGGTTTCGACCAGAGCCTTACTTGACAGTGGATCTCAGGGGTCTTTAATTAGTACAGATTTAGTGGGCAGGTTGGGCATATGTTTAGATCCGTGTAGCGAACGGATCATGGGTGTTGGAGGTATTGAAACAACCTCAACTATAATCGGTCGGTCTTCGGTGACATTTTCTCCGATAAATAAAAGATTTCCTAAAATTACTACTCCTGTTTTGTGTATGCAAACGGTTATAGGAAAATTACCTACGGTGACCTTGGATGATTCGGTGAAAGACCTAGCCACCGGCTTAAGTTTAGCAGATCCCCACTTTCACCAGTCATCGCCAGTGGAACTGCTGCTCGGTTCGGATGTTTTAGGATCTCTTATGGGAGGAGATAAAATAATTTTAAATTCTATCGGTCTTACGGCTTATAACACTATTTTCGGTTATGTTCTACTTGGTCCTGTAGAACTCACTAAACAATCTGAGTTGATTGATGATTCGGAAGTCGTTGGTATTTCGGTTTCGGACACTCTTCAAAGGTTCTGGGAGGTTGAGGAACCTCCAGAAACATCCTCTCGGTCTGCTCCACTTGATCTAGAGTGTGAACAGTTTTATAAAGATAATACGTATCGGTTGGAAAATGGTCGGTTTGTCACGAAGTTGCCATTTTTACCTAACAGACCCTTGTTAGGTGACTCGAAAACTATTGCGGAAAAAAGATTTTTGGCTTTGGAACGGAAACTTATGAAAAATTCGGTCTTACGAGAGAAGTATATTAATTTTATGCGTGAATATTTGGATCTCGGTCACATGTCGGTTTCGGATTTTGATTTTAAAGGCGGACAAGAATATTTTGTTATACCACATCATGCGGTTTTTAAGGATTCAGACGAAAATGCGAAAGTACGCGTTGTTTTTGACGGTAGTTGCGTCACAAATTCGGGGGTTTCTTTAAACCAGTGTTTACATTCGGGCCCTAAATTACAAAGGGATATTTCGGAGATTTTGATGAACTTCAGACGCCATCAAGTTGTCTTTGTGACGGATATTAGGATGATGTTTCGGCAGACGCTTATTGATAAATTGGACAGAAGGTACCAGCTCATATTTTGGAGAGAGTCTCCAGATGAGCCCCTTCTTACCTATGAACTTGGAACCAACACATACGGGTTAAAATCTAGTCCTTACATTGCGATTCGGACGCTTTTAGAGTTGGCTGATCGGGAACGTGATCGGTATCCTCGGGCGGCTTCGGTTTTAGAGAACGACATTTATGTTGATGATATTCTGTCGGGATGCCGCTCACAATCGGAAGCTCTTGAACTGCAACAAGAGTTAATTCGGCTCATGCAATCAGGAGGATATGAATTACGGAAATGGATCTCGAACGATCCTGTTTTACTTCGGGACTTGCCTGACGATCATCAACAGGTGCCTCATCTGTTTGATAACCCAGACATGCAAAGTTTAACTTCGGTTTTGGGGGTACAATACAATCCTGTAGAGGATGTTTTTTCTTTTCGGACGGATTTAACTCATGGACATTCGGTTACTAAACGGAAAATACTGTCGACAATTGCTCGCATGTATGATCCAAGCGGGTGGATCACTCCTGTTTTATTTCGGGCTAAATGTTTTTTGCAACGTCTGTGGCTTTCGGGTTTTACTTGGGATGAACCTATTACTGGGGATTTAGAACGAGATTGGATTAATTTTAAAATTGACCTCGCTCGGATTGAAGATGTTCGGATTTCGCGATGTATGCTCCCACCAGCGGTAAAAAATATTACTATGCACGGTTTTTCAGATGCATCGGAGGCTGGTTACGCAGCTGTTGTATATTTACGCGCCGTGGATGACACAGATAATGTTTCGGTTCATTTAGTAATGGCCAAAAGTAAGGTCGCCCCAATCAGAACACGTCTGACGATTCCTAAATTGGAGTTGTGCGGAGCCGTGCTTCTACTTAAGCTTCTGCATCATGTTTGCCTTTGTTTGCAAAGGACCATCGATGTTCACGAGGTATTCAGTTGGACTGATAGTTCTATAGTTTTAGCTTGGCTTAAAACTTCACCTCATACTCTTCAAGTATTTGAGGCTAATCGAGTTTCACAGATACAAAATTCTACAGTGCCAATCACGTGGCGACATATTCCGGGCGAATTGAACCCTGCCGACTGTGCTTCACGGGGCCTAACAGCTTCGGGTCTGGTATCTCATCCATTGTGGTGGGGTCCGCGATGGCTAACTTATTCGGAATCGGTTTGGCCTGCATCAAAGGCTAATCAGGTATCACCTGCGGATTTACCTGGGATTCGGTGTTCGGTTGCTACAAATTCAGAACCACTCCCAGATTTCGGTTTCCTCGTGGAGCGTTATAGCTCCTTAGATCGGCTTATTTCGGTTACCGCGTGGATTCGGAGATTCATTTTTAATTGCGGTCGGAAGAATAATCGGAATACTACGCCTTATTTAACAACACAGGATAGGAAGCACGCGTTGCTAACGTGGATCTCTCTTGTGCAGAGGGATAGTTTCGGTGCAGAGATTGAGAAAGTTCGGAAAGGCCAAACCTTGAAGGGGCATTTGAAACGTCTCAACCCCTTCATTGACTCGGACGGACTCCTTCGTGTTGGAGGACGCCTTCAACATTCGGACTTACCTTATGAAGCCAGACATCCATTGTTGCTTCCTAAATCGGGACTTTTTATTGATCTGTTAATTTCGGATTCGCATTTGAAAAATTCACATGTAGGCCCAAACGCTCTTTTAGCCATATTACAACGGGACTATTGGATTCTCTCGGCCAGAAGAGCGGTAAGAAAAATCACATTCAAATGCATTTCGTGCTACAAATTAAAGGGACTCACAACCCAACCCTTGATGGGAGATCTGCCTAAAGACCGCGTTTTAGCGGCTAGACCCTTTCAAGGCGTGGGAACCGACTTCGCAGGTCCATTTTATGTAAAGTCTCATAAGTTGCGGAATCCAAAGGTCACCAAGGCCTATTTGTGCGTATTTGTATGCCTGGCCACTAAGTCCGTCCATTTAGAATTAGTTTCGGATTTGTCTTCGGAGGCCTTCATCGCCTGTCTCTCTCGCATGACCTCGCGACGCGGTTTTCCAGCGATCATTAGGTCAGATTGTGGGTCAAATTATAAGAGCAGTGACAGATATTTAAAGGAAGTTTTCAAATTTTTGGAACAAAATCAATCACAAATCGGTCATGATTTAGCTCGGCGCGGTATAACCTGGCTCTTCGATCCTCCCGCGTGCCCGTCGTGGGGCGGTTTATTTGAGGCGGCCGTAAAGTCGGCCAAGACGCATTTAAAACGTACTATTGGGGAAACAACTTTGACCTTCGAGGAACTTAGTACGGTTTTCTGCAAAATCGAAGCAGTCTTGAACTCACGGCCTTTGTGCCCTCTGTCTTCGGACCCAAATGACCTAGAGGTTCTGACCCCAGGTCATTTTCTTATCGGACAACCGCTAACAGCGCTTCCAGAGTACCCCTTTCAGGATGAAAAGACGTATAAATTATCTCGCTTTCAGTTGCTACAGCAACTATCTCAAAGAATTTGGCATCGGTGGCATTTGGAATATCTTCACACCCTACAACAGCGATTGAAGTGGACTGACCCAGCTGTCCCACCTAAAGTTGGGGATTTAGTTTTACTAAAAGAGGACAATGCGCCACCTCTTCAATGGCGCCGCGGTCGGATAGTAGCGTTGTATCCTGGGAAGGACGGCGTGGTCAGGCTCGCAGATGTACGGGTAGCGCAGGGTACAGTTTTGCAACGGGCAATCTCCAAATTGTCTCGTTTGCCCTTAGATTAGCTTTAATTAGGTTTATTTTCGGTTTGGTTTAGGCTTAAATAGTTGTTAGTTTTTATTAGGTTTTCGGAAGCAGTTGAAGACTGCTTGGGCGGGGGAATGTTTGGTAATTATTATTTAAGCGGCAACTCCAGCTGTCAAAGTCACGTTGTCGTTTTGTCGTCTGACAGGTGACAGTGTCACTGTCAAATTCATTCATCGGTTTTCGGTTGGATCGGCCGCGGCTCGCCGCCCTTTCTCGGCATAGTTAATTTAATTTCGGTTAGAGTGCAATAAATACCACATTCCACCACACCCACAAAACACACTAAAGTGCCTCAAGCAAGAAGCAAGAAGAATCGGGCCCGATATTCGCCGGCAACGAAGAGCACTGCACAAGGTACCTGCATGCCCTACTCACTATACACCGATTCCGATTGATTAGGAATTTTGGGGTTTCTGGGGAGCTCCGCGAACCGCGGACGAAACAGCACGGAACCATGGAACGCACAGAAGATGAATTTTGTTGTCTATGGCACAGGACCATCGAAATGTGATTACATACTCTTTGGTCAGATTTACTATTGAAACTATTTCGTTTAAGTTTGAATCGATTTTAAAATCGATTTGGGCTTGTTAGTAATTGGCCCATCACTTTGAGGAATTCACCTGTCATGGCCATTGATGTCAAAATTAATTGGAATTCTTGAATTTGTTGTGAGGAGGAGGGATATTTTGTGTTGGTTCGAGTGGCGTAGCATAGCAAGGTGCAAGTTCAGTAATTAATTATGTAGATTATCAAAGCTATTGTTCACACAGAGATAGATCGCTGTGAATCGTAAAAAGTGCATGCTTATTCTCACGTGTCGCGAAGAAAGTTTTCTACTTATTGTGAAAGGTATTCGATGATAACACCCGTGTTTTAAGTTTCAACATAATTTTTAGTTCGTGGTGATTATCTAGTTTCTACGCAGCACGCGTTCAGCCCCGTTCAATATTGGATTTGTGTAAAACAATGATTATGATATAGAATATCAATGTCGGGTGTAAAAACGAGTGATACGATGCCCAAAATCGGGCATGTGACCGACTTACGGGAGCAGTGGCTAGTGCGCACGGACGGTGCGCTGGCGCATCACTTGCAGGACCGCGAGATCTCGTCTCATCTCTGCGAGAACAGGTACCGTAACCAGCAGATCCGGGAAGACTTCCCTTTGGCGTTGAATGAGCAACGCGATATAGAGCACGAAGTCCAGTTGCGAGAGCTGGCGCGCAGGCGACAGGCGGACATCGACGCGGAGATCGCGAGGGAAATGGCGGAAATCAACCTTCGCAGGCAGCGCTACAAACACAACCCAGAACCACCGCCCATACCTCAACCATGCTCATCCAAAGCATTCCCACCACCTGACATAAACCCTGAAGAGCTAGGATTGTCTGCAGCTGAGATTGAGGAGATGAGGTTGCGTCTAGAGCAAGAAGAAAGAGATGCCAGGTTAGCCCGTGCACTCAGCCACGAAGTTCAAGGTGAAGATGGCTTACTTGCTGACATGAAATGTGCGGTGGAAGCCCAGGACGGGGAGCTCGCCAGACTACTCCAGCAACGAGAGTACAAAAAACTGCAACGGGCCAAGGAAAAGGCAAAACAGAAAGCTCTACTCAAAAAGCAGCAAAGGCTCCAGCAAATGCCTCTACCGGATCCTCCTCAGGCTACTCTATGTGATGCTTACAGCAACCCACGAGACATGATTCGTGAAGGAATGGGGCCTAGAGATGGATTACGTCTCTGCAAATCAGTTGACTCTGATTTGAATTATGTTGAACCATTCGAACGCGAGCATATCCAGTCTAAAAACAGTGCACTATTATCCAAAGAAATATCCAAACAATACTACCCTCAAGAACCTGGCACATCCCGATCTAATTTGAATATATCTCACAAGCATTCCAAATCTTTTGATACCGAGAAGCAGAACAGCTCAATTCACCATAGACATCCCCCACCACCGCCTTCAACTGGAAAGAAGCCACGATTCCCAGACCCAGTGAGCATTAGGCCAGCGTCACATTATCCTACAGACAATGTACTGACTGACTGTCCAAACAGCCCTAACACGTCAATGCCACACAGTGTCAGTGAAAACAACAACTTATACAGCTCCACATACCCTCCTGACCATTCTACACCACAGCAGGGCTATGAAAGACAAGATCCATCAAAACGGTTGTCAGTCATATCAGACATAACAGCTGAGGGGCTGGCTAAGAAAAAGAGTAAGCAAGCTGATATGCAAAAGAAAAGAAGGGGATGCAAGATACAGTAAAGGGCCACAGAATAGTTCAGCAGTGTCAGGAATGTATACCTCATTTTATTGTATCTTAGCCCTGTCAAAGTTCTTTGTCTAAAAAGCTGTAACAAAACTGCTAAAAATATTTTTTGAGTGAATTATATTACTACATAGGAGCAAGGTGTTTAGTGTTAGAATGATATTCATTGCTTTGCATAGTGCAAAGTACAAGTAGATAGTCTATGTGAGAGACATCAATCATTCTTTGGCACATAATAACATGGTTTTGGTTATAGTTTTATAAATTATATGAAAAATCCTATGTAGCAAACTTTTTTTAGAGGCAGTTTTCCTTTTCCATATTTTTGGGGATAGCTTTTAAACTATTTTTTACTGTAAACAGCTTTTTAGATAGGACAGAAGTGTGAACAAAGCCTTAGAGAATGTCCCAAGAATAAGCCACATCCCTAAGATAACAGTTCCGTTGTCCACTAAGACAGTAAACAGTTAATTAGTAATCACTAATCACTCACTTGGTAATGGCACAGTTGTTCTTAGAATTTACCATCTGAATAAACACTGGGTGCCTCCCTGCTGATGGACAATCAACCTTTTTCTTTTCACAGTAAAGTTCAATGTCTCTTGCTTTCTCTTTGTTTAAAGATGATTGTTTTTTTTCTACAATAATAAACTTTTAATGTTCAATTAATGAGGAAAGTTCAATAACTCCCCACATTCGTGGTAATAGAAAGGTTTTGTAAAGACTTTTATTATTGTATGTCTGATAGTCATTAGCTACAGGGTGTGATTACAATTATGTATATCAATTTTTAATGTTCAATAAAATGATGAAAGTTCAATAACTCCTGACATTTGTGGTGAAAGAAAGGCATTGTACAGACTTTTACTATTGTATGTCTAATAGTTATGTAGCTACAGGGAGTGACTAAGATACATATCAACTTTTAATGTTCAATTAATGATGAAAGTTCAATAACTCCCAACATTTTGTGGTAAAAGAAAGGCTTTGTATACACTTTTACTACTCATGTATGTCTAATATAGTCATTTGTCTACAGGGTGTGACTAAGATTAGATTTAAAATAATAGATTCCAATATTCACAGAATAAATAACCAGTTAAAAGCATTGTTTTGTAAAAATTGAATATTGAATTAGTTTCATTTGAAAATGACTTGAATCTATAACTTTACACTTAAATATAACTTGTGTACCCAGCCTTTTTTATATTAATGTAACTCGAATATTTTTCAATTTATTTCTTAAGAATTTATTTATACTTTATTTAAGTACCTACTCTGTAGTAAGTACCTGCAGAATTTAAACCAATGAGCCATTTATTTTTTTGCAACTTAAGTATACAATTATTGTAAGGTATAGGCAGTATAGGCCTGTTTAGTTTTTAGTTTTAACTATTTTCCATAACATTCCCAATTTGTGATTTCTTTTGCTCTCAATATAGAGCTCTTTTTCGATGTTTGATCTTTTATTAAAATTGAAGAGTAAGGTAATTTAATTTGTATGCATAATTACTTCATTCAGTTGGAACTTTCTTTTTATGCCAATTACATGGGTCTTTTAACTTTCAAAAGTGTGTTAAATTATAATTCAGTTTCATTTGAACCAAGAATGTTTCTGTTTGTGAGTCACTGATTGTATTTGAATTTTAAATTAGATTTTGGAGTATTTTTTTTAATATGTGACCTTATAATTGTTTTGCACAAAAATGTTTTGTAATTTTTTTTGTGGAAAGATATTTTGTTTTGACAAAATTGTCAATTTTAAGAAATCCCATAGAATATCATTTTTATGAGTTTTTTTTTTGATTTATTGTATTTTAAAAATTATAAAACTAAGACTGATATTATAAAGTTAACCTTGTTAACACAAAGTATTCCAAGCAGTAGAACTTTTTGTTTTTTTCTTCTCAAGAATTGATTTAAGTTTACAAAAATAATAAGGGTTAAGTAAAAATTATTTAGTTGGTGCTCTTTTTTCCACTTTGAAATATTATTTTTATATACTTAAGTACTTAATTTAGATTTATCTTATACTCAAATATATGTATTACAGCGTCATTACTAACACAATACTGTTCCAGAGATCTGACAGCAGTCAAAATAAAAAACGGAATACAACAGGGCGTGGGACTACCACCAAAGCCACTGGTCGTAGCCTCACTCTACATGCCCATAGAAGGCCGAATACCTACAAGAGAACTAGTAGACCTCACAACACACTGTGAGGACAACGACATAGATCTAATTATCTCTGTCGATAGCAACGCACATCACAACCTGTGGGGATGCACAGCCAACAACAAAAGAGGTGAGAATCTCATAGATTTTCTACTAACAACCAACCTAACAATCACTAACAAAGGCACTGAACCGACCTTCGTGTCGAGTAGGTACCAAACCATAATCGATCTAACCTTAGCGTCAACCAGAGCTGCAGACCAAGTAAAGAACTGGCACGTCAGCGACGAGCCTTCGCTCTCCGACCACAGGCGGATATGCTATGAGCTAGATCTGATGATAACCCAACACGCACCAAGGAGAAACCCAAGGAAAACCAACAGGATAATGTACAAAACCTTGCTAACGCAACGGATAGGTACAAAAAAACCTAAAGACATCGATGACATCAACAACATCGAAGAAAACGTTAACAAACTAACGGAGTACATTAAGACAAGTTATGAACAAGCTTGCCCCCTGAAGAAAATCAACACAAACCGACCGTCAAAAAACAGCTGGTGGGGCCCTGATCTGGAAAGAATGAGGAGAAACCTCAGACATCTTTTCAACAGAGCAAAAAACACCAGACAAGAACAAGATTGGGACAACTACAAGGAAGCCCAATACAAGTACAACAAACGCGTCCGAGAAAAGGAACAAACCTCGTGGCAAAAGTTTTGTACAAGCATAGAGTCGAACGACACTGCAGCTCGCATACGTAAGATTCTAGCAGACGACAACACTCGCACACTCGGTTCGCTGAAGAAAGCTGACGGAACGTACACCAAGGATGACAAAGAGATAAGCGAAACGCTTATTGAAACGCATTTCCCTGGCTGTAGAATTGTAGATTCAACAGACTGGGTACACAACATAGGAAACCATCCCACAGACGAGGATTGGGATCTTGCCAACAACACAGTCACGCAAGATAGAATCAGCTGGGCTATTGACACCTTTCACCCTTTTAAATCAGGGGGGACCGACAACATTTTCCCTGCACTTCTACAATGGGGAAAACCTCAACTTACACCATGGCTGGAAATAATATACAAGGCCTGTTTAGCATATAAATATATCCCAACAGCCTGGAGAGAAGTAAAGGTGGTCTTTCTACCAAAACCTGGAAAGAGTGACTATACTTTGCCAAAGTCCTTCAGGCCTATCAGCCTTACATCATTTCTATTGAAAACTCTCGAAAGACTGGTTGATCGGTCTCTCAGGGATTGGGTCCTTAAGACATATACCCCTACACTCACATCAACATGCTTACAGCACTGGCAAATCAACGGAAACCGCTCTGCATTCCGTTGTTGGCAAAATTGAGCACAACCTAGAAAACAAACTATCAACACTGGGTGTCTTCATTGATATCGAAGGAGCTTTCGACAAGACAACCTTTGATAGCATTGACAGAGCCTTGGGACGATACAAGGCGCCAGGAACTATACGCAGCTGGATAAGAGCATTATTAGAACTAAGAATCATACAACTAGACATCAATGGAGTCACAAAAGGCATAGTAGCGAGAGGCTGCCCTCAAGGAGGTGTCCTATCACCAATCTTGTGGAACCTTGTAGTTGACGACTTGATAAACAAACTAAATACAAGCGGTTTTTACACCATTGGTTATGCTGATGATCTCACCATCTTAATCAGTGGCAAACTAGAGAATACACTATATGAAGTCATGCAACGGGCATTGCGCTTAATCGAAAGATGGTGCAATGAAAATGAACTTACTGTAAATCCAAAGAAAACAGAGATGATTCTGTTCACAAACAAAAGGAAAATAGAGCTAACCAAACCACCAACTTTGTTCAACACAAGCCTTAGACTATCCACTGAGGTAAAGTACCTTGGTGTGACTCTTGACAGCAAGCTCAGCTGGAAAAGGCATACAGAAGATAAAATTAATAAATCGCTTACGATACTAAACCAATGCAAACGCATGCTGGGGAAAAAATGGGGGCTCAAACCAAAGATAATGAAATGGTTATACCTAACGGTAGTAAGAAGCTCATTAACATATGCTGCCTTGATATGGTGGCCGAGAACTCTTCTTACGACCGCCCAGCATGAATTACAGAAATTCCAACGACAAGCATGCCTCGCCATTACAGGCTGCATGAGTACCACACCTACAACAGCACTTGAAATTATACTGGGGATCCCGCCCCTGTATTTACAAGTCAGAGAAGAAGCAACGCTCGCAGCCTTGAGACTGAAAACCTCAGGTCTATGGAAAGAACAGAACACAAGGCACACTAAAATTCTAGTGCAAAGCATAACAAAAGAACCACGCCTGGAGTGGAAATGCGATAGAACCAGGAAAAAATACATACTGGACAAACCATATAGAATAAATCCAGAGATAAACATAGATCCGAAGCCAACACAAGATGCAATAGAAGTGTACACCGACGGATCCAAAACAAAAACTGGCACAGGAGCAGGGGCCTACTGCCAAGAACTAAACATGAGAATAAGTCACGCACTCGGTAAGGACAACTCTGTCTTCCAAGCAGAGTGTGTAGGCATTACAACTGCAGCCATAGCAATGGCAAACCGACAGGTAACAAATTTTAAGATAAACATTAACTCGGATAGCCAAGCTGTTCTTAAAGCCTTGGCTAGATTTTCAACAACCTCTGAACTCATACAAGACTGCCACAAGGCTCTGGAAACACTCGCCATGTCGAATGACATCACCCTACGGTGGGTCAAAGGACATGATGGGGACCAGGGAAACGAGGCAGCGGACGCATTAGCACGCAAGGCTACGACGCTGAAGGTGACAGGGCCAGAGCCTATGGTACCCATACCCTTCAGTGAGTATAAAACTTGGTTACACGAACTAACACTTAAAGAGCATTCTCATCTATGGGCAAACGCAACTGACTGCAGGCAAGCCAAAGAGGCTTTCCCTAACATAGATATACGACAAACTAACAAACTACTCCGCCTGGACAAAGGTAAACTTAGGAAGGTGGTGGGACTCATAACAGGGCATAGCCCACTAAACAAACACCTTTTCGTTATAGGTGTTACCGACAGTCCTCTGTGCAGGGCCTGCATGGAGGTCGATGAAACACCGACGCACGTGCTCCTGGAGTGTGCAAGCGTGGCAGAACATCGAGAACGCCATCTGGGATCCCCAACCTCACTTCATGAAGCCCTCGGCAACCTGGGCGGTCTACTTGGCTTCTGGAGCGAGCTTGGATGGCTGGAGTGAAGACTTCGGCGGGGAGGGGCAACGTACGCACAACAGACGGAAACGTTTAAGTGCGGAAACCAGCCCAGAGAGAAGAAGAAGAAGAAGAAGATACTCAAATATAATAATTATAGCTCTCTCGAATTTTTAGTTTTGTAATATCAATCATTTAAATCTTTTCCAAACAAGCGAAATTTCGATCAGAATTTCAGCAATGCAAGTTGTAATGTGTTGTGTAAGTTGTCTAAACTAATTATTATAAAGAGGTAAAGTTTGGATGTAGGGCATAATCTCCGCAACTAATGACCTGATGCCGAAAATACTTTCACTGATAGATACCTACGCCTACAGATACATTATACCTAGGTACCTGAGTGCTATAGGCTACAAATTATGCGCAGGAGGTCGCGGGAAAAGGTAGTAAAATATAAATTAATAAATCTGATATAATACCTATATCTTTTATGATTACCGACTTAAAATTCGGGACTATCTAGGTAAATACTAACTAATATTGTCGGCCGGAATTTTGCACCTGTTTTGGATTGAGGCATAAGGCTTGAGACAAATCTAGTAAAATTCTGATTCAATGCGACATCTTGAAATGTTGAAGAGAAAATTTTTTCATTCACGGAATCTTCATGTATTTGTCCCTAGCCTTATATTATTCTGTAAGATTCTCTGTAAAGTTTTGATTGTAAAATAATGTGTTTGGAGCTAAAACGAATTCAAACTGAATTGCGTCACTAGTTGTAGAGCATAATATATAGATTTGTAGGACATACTAGAAACTGAAGTACGCTACTGCCTTTTATTATCGATTAATTTTAAAAAACGCAGTTGAATCATTGTGACGTCACCTGCCAGTATTTCATACAAGCTGCATACTAGACGCGTGTTTTGACGTTTGATAAAAAGATACTGATTTGACTAGTTGTCAAACACCGGATTTTACAGTTCCGTGTCAATACTCGTACCAGGTACAGCATTTTTCTGACTGGAATTAGAGTAGCTTCGTCAGGGTGTACGATACGTTTCCCTAGGTGGTTGCTACGTTTATGTATTAGAGTTAAGGTGCCCACGCACTCGAAGAATATCGTGCGGGGCGCTGACGCGACGCGCAGTTCAGCTGCAGTTCAGTTCGACTGCGTGGGCACCTTTAGGCAGTAGCAGTCTGTTTCGGAGTCTCAGCAATAGAGACTATTGTGTCCATACTTGAAACATTCATTTTACAATTATACCTAATGATAAATGATAATAATAAATGACTGTAAGCAATGATTAGCTTTAAATGCAACGTATGGCCTTAAGCGTGCCTTAAATAATGAAACCGAACCAAACTCGAACAATGATGATTGATTTTATTTTTGATTAATAAATAATTATATTACAAAACAATTAGTTTTATTCTAATACCTACCATATCATCATGATCAACCCATTGCCAGCTCACTACTGAGAACAGCTCTCTCAGAGTAAGAAGGGCCAAAGCCCTTGGAAGGGTAAAATAGTCCGCCTCGCTGGCCCAGTGCAGATTGGCAGACTTCAAACACCTGGGAACATTATGAAGAACTCTCAAGTGTGCAGGTTGCCTCACGACGTATTCCTTCGCCGTTAAAGCAAGTAATATTTAATTTCTTAAAACGCATTTATCTCTGAAAAGTTAGAGATGCGTGGCTGGAATCGAACCCCTGATCCCCCGAATAGCCGAAGACAATTAGGCTATCACCGCTTAGTATAATAATGTACCTTTACCAGGATCGGAACTTGTGGCCTTGTAGATAAGAGTAGGTATGCACATACCTACTAGTACTCGAATGGATGCACTACTACGGCCTTCGGGTCGCAAAAAATACTTGACCAAATCAAGTTATTTTAATTAGGTACGTACCTAATTTGTATGGAAATATTATAAAGACTATTTGTGAGTTGGCAACACATCCATACCTACTTCCTAATAAATATTTATTTATTTAATATCGTAGGCCCGCGTGGATTTAGGATTTTTAAAATCCCGTGGGAAATCTTTGATTTTCCAGAATGAAAGTAGCCTGTGTCCGTCCCCGGGATGTAAGCTAACTCTGTACCTTTCATCAAAATCGGTTACACTGTTGAGCTGTGAAAGCTAGCAGACAGACGAACACACTTTCGCGTTTATAATATTAGTGCGGATGATAAATACGCAAGTGTGTCTGTCTGTTACATTTTCACGGTTCATTCATATAACCAATTCTAATGAAAGGCAGGTACTTAGGTACAGAGACATCCATTATCGGGGACGGCCATTTGGTTACCTAAAAGCTACCAATTTTTTTTTCTAAAAATAGTTCCCACGGGATTTTTAAAAACCTAAGTTGCTGGTGTCATTTATTTGGTACAGAGATACTTATTTTGCAACCCAGAGGCTGGATAGCCTCCTGTTTACGATATTTTTATCTCGAAAAATCAGAGTTCCCAAGGGGATTTTTAATTAGAACCCTAACTCCACGCAAATTGCAGTCACCTAGGTATCATCTAATACGAATACCTATAGGGAGTAAGTAGATCTTCATAAAAAGTGGCTAATGGCCAAGTCTAACAGTTGAATGCTTATTAGTGCTCCTAATAAGCATTCAATTGTTAGACCTACGAAATTGTGTACACTGAGTACAGCTATTCTTTTCCTAATTTCATTATTGTCAAGCATCAAGAGTCGACTGTTCCAGATTGTATCATCTCAAGCCATCACCGGCCCACTACCGAGCACGGGTCTCACGAATGAGAAGGACAGTGACGTATGATTCCTTGATTTTACGTCAAATGTCACCCTTCGCAACCCGCTCGTCTCAGTGAAACGGTATATCTGTCGCAGGTACATTTCCAAAGCCGTGATATTACAATCTCACTAGTGATATTGTAATATACCTATAAAACACAGAAGGTGGTATCCAAAAGTAAAATAAAAAACAAACATGAAATCTCCAATTGACTATATTCATTCTTCACATAAAATAAAAATAAATACAATACAAAAATATGAGTCGAGTTCTACTATTACAATAATCAGTTATGCGTAAATTGTTGCCGAGATATAAGGGAACACACGAACACAATGCTAAGCTAAATACATTACATACAGAATGGTACCAGAGTCGGATAACACCGTGTACAGACAGACCTTAGGCAATGCAAACATTCGAACTCCTAATTTTTTGATTAAGTAACAAACAGTGAACGACAAAGCATTGAAACTGTGTTTCTAACAAATATTGTCATTCGAAAACAGGGACCACAAATTCACGTCTGTCAAAGGTGGATGCGACGGGTCTGCTTGCGAAATTCAAATTTAATGTGGTTTTTCGCAATTTGTTAACTAATGCAACAAAGTAAGCTTATGGCACTTTAATTGCGCCAATAGCAGTATCATCCTCATAGATTTATAAAAAAATCTTTACTTGAGAAATTGTCCAGTTTGAGAAATTAGCTAGTATCTACTATAACTCACAAATTAGTCGATACTAGAGCTAATTTCTTAAACTGGAGGTATAAACCTGTGAGGATGATACTGCCATTGGTGCAATTAAAATGCCATAAGCCTCCGTTGTCGTATTAGTTTATAAAATAAAAAAAATTGAATTTCGCGGGCAGACCCGTCTCATGTCCCTTAACCAATTAAATTAGCGTAAATCGGAACAGGCTATTGATTAGTTCATGCTGTGTCATACGACACTGGCCGTGATTGGCTGATTCAAAACGACAGTTACGGAGCTACAATTTGAATAGAAGACATGCGCGCTAGAGCACATGCCCACCACGGCAGAGATTTAGGTACGCTATAATGGAGCGTACGCTATAATGGAGCGTATGGAATATTTCTACGCTTTATCGTTCACAGGTAATAAAGGTATTGCAAAAAAATGTGTTTAAAAATGAATTATTCATTCATTCATTTTAAATTTCGCCTTAGAACCCCTAAAAAGCGCCGGGCCCATAGGCATGTTGCCTACTTATTTACCTATTAACCTTCATGGTAAATCCGGCTCTGGATGGTACAACTGAATATTTAGGGTCATTAAATTGTCTATAGACTTTATTACACACTTTATATTAGTGTTGTCTGTAATATTTTGTAACAATGTAAGGGAATCTCTAACTTACTCTTCACTCACTATCAATTGCAAAGTTATACAACTTAGAAGAAATTACAATAACATGGTACCATTGAACTGACATGATGGATGGCAGGTAACAAGAACTCTTCAATATTAGGAGCCAGCGCATTGGTACGGTCGGCCTCAGAATTCGAGTAGCAATTCCGCGAAACAGTTGCATCAAAAACCTGTCGCAGTTATGACCTTTTTCTATAAACACGCCACACACCTAACGCATGTGCATAACCGTGCCACGCGAATGTTATCATTAAGGTGCTAAACGACTTACGGCCTTTGACTGTAATTGGCGAGATGCAGCGTAGAGCATTTTCACTGCCAAAGTTTTCATCATCGTGATCAACTCATTGCCGACTCACTACTAAGCACGAGTCTCCCTCTCAGAATAAGAAGAGTTTAAGCAATAGTCCACCACGCTGACCAAGTGCGGATTGGTGGACTTAACACACCTTTGAGAACATTATGAAAACTCCGAGGCATGAGGTTTCCTTCACCATTACTTTTCTACATTAAATAATATCAAAAGTAACTTGATCCAACCAATAATAATCGGAAATTCCCTCTTACTTTTGGGGATAGTAGTCTCAATTGATTTTCAATATTATTTTAATGCTAGTGGTTAATGGTTTGGCAGTGTAAAATGCTCTGCGCTACGCCTCGCCAGATGCGCGCTGACCCTAAGTCCATCGAGTTAGTGCTTGCTTGTCTCAGCGTATCCTTTTGGTAACATTTTAGTTTGCTACTCATAAAAGCGGATTTACAATTTTTTAAAACTATAATTAATTTTTATCAAATTATGATCTCGGATGAATAAATACTCATTATGATAAAGAACTAAAATCCGACTACTACTTTATCCCTCAGTTTTCTTGTCCGCCATATTGGATTTTGCCATGACGTCATAATTTATAAATCGATTTACGTAATAGTTTGCGAGATACAACAAAAAACAAATTAAAGAAAATACAAGCTAAAGCTAAAATACATGATACATCTTTGTAACGAACATTTTTATAGTCGGGTAAAAATTGGCGATATGTTATTTATAAAACATACTATGGATTGTTTTTAAATTATTAATTCTAGTTTACATAAGTATCATAATACAATGGACTACTTAAATGTATTTATTTATAACATTATATTTATTTTTATTTAGGTATAAGGCAGGTGCAATTGTGTTCAAATATTTTTTTACAAAAATTTACTTATTCAATCAACTTTTAGTCCGAAAATCTATATACAAATAATAACAGAAAATTTTGATTTTAAGGAATCTAATAAAACATGAAGATAACAAAAATTTCGGCCCTAGGTATTAAAAAACACTGGTTAAATTGAGTCATACATTAGCCATTTATAAGTATTTACAAAGAATCAATGATTCTTTGTATATCATGGACTTCCGCCTTAGGTCCTTAGGATCCTGATAATAAAAGAATTTCAAGAACAAGAAGATAAGTGGAAATATTTATTTCATTTAAACATGCAGGGAATTTGCATATTGTAAGTGTTATCAAAGATTTTACAGTTTTTAAACTGAAAAAAAAAATTAACTGAGGAACTAACTTCAAACTTCATTTATTTGCTGTAATATTATATAGAAAAATTTTGATTACAATATTATAAATATGACGTATGATTTCTTACTGCATATAATAAAACTATATTTGTTTGGATGAATCAAAGTTGACAAATTAAAAAAATATATATTTTGTTTAAAGACGCTTGTACAAAGTGTGGCTTATTCTGTTGCACAGAAAGCTAAACTAAGATGACAGGTCTAAATGTATTGCTATTCCTTTCATGGTCCCAACGGAACAAGATAGCTCTAACATTTACTTAGAGATTGTATACAACAGAATTATACCCACAATGTTACTAAGTCTGATAGCAAGTAAATCTTGCAGTATTCGCTCTTTTTCTTGTCAATGTAAAAAGAAAAGGACAGACAAACTTATTTTAATTTATAATTGTCAAACTTCGTGAATTTAGATGCCAATCTTTAGGATAGTGTGCAGTAAAATTTTAAGTAATTTTATAAAATTCGTCTTGCGTCCTTTTTTAGCAATATTAAAAAGAAAAAGATGCAGATACTCTAAATTTAGTTTAGAGAAAGACATCAGAATCGACGCCGTGTCATAATTTCTGTATGAAGTAGAAACAACATTATTTCAACTATAATTTTCCCCTAGTATTTTATGATTACAAAAAATTGATTTTCTTTGTCTTTAATTGAGAGTTGCAAGTCACAAGTATGGCGTCAAAATATATTTTTTTTACGATTCAATGTCACAGAATCAGTATAGACCATAGATACTCGTGAATTCGTATAATTGTACAAAAAATACGGTCAATATTTATCAGGATATTTGTAGAGCTTTTCGTTCAGTGAATTAAAAAAAAAACACAAAAGTCACGATATTTATCATAAAAAATCTCAGTACATCCACGAAAATTTGTTGTTCGCTTCATGAAGCCCTTCTTGCTGCATTTGGCTTTTACATTATAGTGGTTTTAGAGGTGAAATTATGTCATACAAAGAATCACAAGCTTCATTTAGCAGATTATAGCATATTAATTCTTTATATATCATGGATTTCCGCAAAGTAACACTTGCTTCTATACAATATTTGAAATTATGTCGTCAGAAAATGAATATCGCGTAAACATATCATTCAAAATCAAATCATAGCGAATTATTTCGAAATACCGCGAAGGACTCAATAATGTTTCTAGTTACATTTTCTTAAAATGCAATACGAGCAACTTTTATGTCCGAAAATTTTGTCTATCGCGCGCGTAAATAGGGGCATGACACACACTCAATATTAATCACGATATTTGTTGAGCGTTTGGTTCGGTTTATATTATCACGATAGATTATATGAACCCAATATTGCAATATAGATGATGATAAATACCCCATTTAGATGATGATAATACCCCATATAGATAAACTAAAACCGGTTTGTTCATGATGTTAAGTGCGGCTTATGTTATAATAGAGCAATATTTATTTGACGATGTTCGCAGCTTGTTTCTTGGCCTTGACCAGCTCGACCAGCTCCTTGTACCGCTTCATGCAGGCCTTCTTGCTGCGGTTGGGTATACAGGCCGCGATCTTGTCCCAGCGCTCGGGGGTGCTCGCCGGGAACGTTTTGATGGCTTGCTCTAGAAGTTCCTGTTCGGTTTTAGTCCAAGGCCGGTCCTCTTTGGATTCCTTTTCCTAGACAAAAAAGTTTAACATTACATAATATCTTTTTTTTACAATTTATTGTGCAATGTGGATTTAGGTTTTCCCCCTGGGAACTCATTGATTTTCCGAGATAAATAATTGTCTATATCAATTTCCAGGACGCAAAATACCTCTGTACAAAATTTCATATGAATTGGTTGAACGGATGGACCTTAAAGAATCCTGTGGGAACTCTTTAACTCTTTTCTATGTCCTTCTTCGAGATGTAAGCTAACACTGTACCAAATTTCTTCAAAATCGGTTAAACAATCGGGCCATGAAAAACTAGCTAGGAGACAGACAGACACACTTTCGCACTTATAATATTAGTATGGAATATGAATTACTTTTGAACGCTTAAGTATGCGACTTGCATACCTAGCGTTTTAAAAAATTGTATGGTATAAACCATTCGGTGAAGGAAAACTTAATCGTGAGGAACGATAACTCAAACCACATGGCTTATGTGATGTCTAGGGCATCAAACAAACGCGCGACAAAATTTTCTCCTAGCGCCATCTAGTGTAACATTTCACAGTTGCTCATTTCAAAACTTTATTCACCAAAGGTATTTTATTTAAAAAATTGCGACTTCGCCCACGTGCATTTAGGTTTTTAAAAAAAATTGTGGGAACTAGATGATTCCTGCGACTTCGTCTGCGTGGATTTAGGTATTTAAGGACTTCCGTAGAGATTCATTGATTTTCTGGGACAAGTAGCCTGTCTGTCCCCAGGATCAAGCAACCTATGCAGCAAACTTCATCAATATCGATTAAACGGATGGGCCGTAAAAAGCTAGCAGACAGACAGACACACTTTTGCATTCATAGTAAAAAAAAAAGTATAGATTATGCTCATTCCCACAAATAACACTGTCACTTTCTTGAGATGGACTGCAGGAGTCGCGAGCTTAAATAAAAATCTATGTAAAAATCTAAGCCTATAGAAATTTTCAAAAAATAGACTTCCAAAGTAAAAAATGTTTTTTGTATGTTGGAGTTAAAGCAAGCATCGCACAATGATTTAAACAATTGATTGAGTTTTTTAATGCTTGTCTTGTTTTTTAATGCATTTCAAAATACATATGTAGAAACAAAAATTTTGTAAATAACTACTGAGCATACTTTTAGGTAGGGTATATGCATAGTCCACCACACTGTAAAAGTGCAGATTGGCAGACTTCACACACCACCAAGAAATTTAAGAACTCTCAGCCATGCAAGTTTCCTTATGTCCTTATGATGTTTTCCTTCACCATTGGACAGGTTAGCCAGTTCATAGAATTATAGAAACTAATATAATACCTTGATATCACCATTGATTTTGGGCTTAGCTGTACCATTCACTAGCTTGGGCACTACATCATTCTGTGATATGCCGCTGTCGTCAACTACATTCACTACTTTCTTCTTGTCTTTCTCAAATTGGTCAAAGGCTTCCTCATTCGCCGCTTTCTTGAGACTGCTCTTAGAGAAATCTGAGCTTTGTAAATCCTTCGCTTTGTTTAAAACTTCTTTAGCATTGAAACGCCTATCATCCGTGAATGTACCGTGTTGGTTTAAGAAGTTAGCGACTACGTCCCAACGCTGGTTTGTCCCCGCAGGAAATAAATTTACAGCTTTGATTAGTAGTTGAGTCATTTCCACCGACCATTCTATTGGAGCTTTCAAGGCTGCAGTTTTCTTAGCTTTCTGTTCCTCTGCCTTTTTAGTTTCAAACAAAGCCCTACGTTCCGCTTCCAACTTTTCCTCTGATTCTTTCACAGCTTTGATGAATGCATCGCGTCCGTTGCTTTCCAAGTCTTTAATTAAATCCTGAAATTCATTTAGTTTAAGCATTTCGCATATTTTTTCGACAGCAGCCATGTGGGCGACAGTTTCATTTTCATCTGTGGCATAGTAATTGTTAGCTTTGCATACATCTCGGAGCGATTTTCGTTCTTTGCGCAGATTTTTCTTCTGTATCTCCCGTTCAGCGCGGGCAACCTCCAGTCTTGCCCTTTCAGCTTCGTCTGCCTTCTGTTTGGCGAGCTGAGCTTCCTTTATCAGTCTCTCTTCTTCTGCTTTTTTAGCTTGGACTGCATCCTGTAATTTAGAGAAAAGAGTATGTAAGCAGTGATATTGTAAATGATAATGTGTTTATGTCTCACTTTTTCACAGTTGAACTAGTCTTGACACAATTTGGCACAGAGATAGCTTGTGAAGATTGAGTCATAATTATGATAATTTTTATCCTGGGAAATTAGTTTAGTAGTCTAAAGCTACACAAATGTAGTTATAAATCATAAACTATGCATACCTGTTGCTGTTGAAAGGATTAGTACACTATAGAAGTATAATTTAGGTAGGTGTCATACTCAGTCAGGACTAAGGCACAATCTCACAGGCAGAGTGTAGGCATAAATAGTAAAAAAACAAGAGCTTAGGTATTGTTGTTTTCATGAACAAAGAAAAATCACTCCTATTTAAGAAACCCCAGAAGCTTTTTTATTCAAACATGCTTTTACATTGGTTATATTAAGACTTATTATTACCTGTCTGGCCCTCTTTGCAGCCAACTTCTTATCCTTATCCTCTTGCTTGAACCTCTGTATCCTGGGATCATTGGCATATGCTAGGTCAACTAAGCTCCTCACTCTGGCCATCTCTTCCTTCTTTAGCTTAGCCCGAGCTACCTTATTCTGTTTCTCTATCCATCTCCTCTCCTCCCTATCAGACCCTTTCTCTTTCTCCTCTTCGTCCAAATAAGAGAACTCACGCCAGGAATCAAACTCATACCAAAACGAATAGAACTTCTCTACAAACTCACGAGGGCTGTCCTCATCTCCGAGTAAAGGCACATTCTTCCTCTCCGACCAACGCGCATTGATCTCAAAACATTTGCCAAACATTTTGAAGAACCCATCTTTCTTTATCTCGCTCGTAGACGGAATAGAATCATCGACTTCCGGGTCAACGGAATCATATGATCTTCTACTTTTAGGTGTACCAAGAATTTCATAAGCTTTAGTTATACATGTGAAGTAGTCGTCATCGCTACGTACCTCTTCTCCTTGCGCTTTGCGCTTATCGGGATGGTGTTTGAGTACTTTTTGTCGATACGCGCGTTTGATATCATCATCTGTAGCTTTGTAACGCAAATTTTTTATACCTAACACAGCATAGTGGTCCTGCTTCTTCCATTCTTTGGGGTCCAAACTCCGGAGGTAATCCACGTCATCCTCGAAGATTACTCCTTCAGCCTTATCTTTCGACTTGGATGCGAGCAGAGATGTATCTTCCCCGTGACACTTCACATTGTAATATTTCAAGAACGCGCCTCCGGCACATTCCACTTTCCGCTTCACGAACGAGCATGGTATTGCTACAACTCGACAGTTGTTCCCAGGTTCCCCCTCGGTCATCGTTTAAACGATTTATTCAATAAAGAATTCCTTACTAACATAACCTAAAAGAAAGGTAAACAGCCAATATGTCAAGTTCACGTTGCTGATAATGAAAACTTTATTAGTAATATTTAAATAAATAAACAAAATTGCACTATTGTTTAAACAAAAATGAGAAATAACTGTGAGAATTCATTATAATTTGTAAATAATTGTAGAACGCGCCATTGAATTATTTCTCAGGAGCATCAATCTCCGAAAAATATGAAAATTGAAATGTCAAATGGCCAATGCAAACGTCAAAATCGCCAACCAATGAAAACTAAGTGAAAAAACTCATAGATATATAGGAAATTATAATCTTTTTTGTCTATGTTTGTGATAAATATTCCATAGATCGAAGATGAAATGAGTGAATGAATTTTGGTCATACGAGTTGTAAAGTTACGAGTCAGAACAAAAAACAGGTTACGAGTTGTGGAGAAAACGAAAATTATTCGTGCTACCAACATTACAAACAAAATCAGCTGACTAAGATAGGTAGGTACCTACTGTCAAAATAAAACAAATTCAAAATTGCCAATTTCGATTCTAAAACAAGCTGCACAGTGCACTCTAGTCCTAGACAAAATTACAAAATCCACTTCTATTAGTTATTTACAAGCGTTTACATATTGAAGATATTAACAAAATAATGAACGACGTAGATTCTCTTTTTAAACCGATAGTACTAGTGACAGGTTTTGGGCCGTTTTTGAATCATCCAGTGAATGCAAGCTGGGAAGCTGTGAGATCTATGAATAAAGAGGAAATAGAGAATAAGCATAATATAGAATTGGTGCAGCTGGAGATTCCCGTCACCTATGAGAACGTGGACGAGTTTGTTCCAGCACTTTGGGAAACACACACTCCCAAGGTAAGTACCTAGAATAAGCAGCTCTTATCTGGTTTTTTAACGACTTCTTGGGATCTCGAATATTTATAATTTTTTACTCCAGTTTGAGCTTCCGGGATTACATTTAAAAGGTTTCCAAATAAAAGATTAGCGTACTTATTTTATTTTCCTATCACATTATTGTTGCTACCAGGCATTTACTTAGATGGAATTTGTTGTTTCTGCTGGTGGTGTTTGTTCAAATTTTTAAACTACAGCCGTATCCACCCAACTTGATCTATTATCTAAGTGAAATAGAATGGGAATTCTTTGATTTTCTGAGTAGCTTCAGGATGCAAGCTACTGTACCACATTTGGTCAAGCAGATGTGCCATATTAGATTATTGACTTACAATGTTCTTTGGTTTAAATTAAATAACTATTTTGGGTAACAATCAGGGCATATTATTTTAGTGGTAAAGCCTCCTCAAATAGGTTGTAGACTTTTGTAATAAATGACTTTTTTAATGTTTTAGCTGATGATCCATGTCGGTGTATCCAAGATAGCGCACCACATAACGCTAGAGACTCAAGCCCACAGGAAAGGGTACCAAAAACTTGACTACTTTGACAAATGCCCTGCCAACCAATCGTGTACTGCAGATGGAGCCATCAGAATACACACTAAACTAGATGTGGAGAAAATATGCAAAGACTACAATGATAAGCCACAGATGGACACAAGTGCTATCACTTCCAGAGATGCTGGAAGGTATGTAAAAAAATTCTGTATTTTTTAATATAAAAAAATATATTCATTTTCTACCTGACAAGCTCATTTTTCCAGCTTCTTTTTCATGTAAGTATGGGACAACCCTGAAAAATAATTAATTGAAATTCTAACTCAATATTCAGTTTTGGGTCAATGTTCTACACCAAGTACTAAAATTGTATCTTTGTATCTCATTTTGTCTGCGAGCTAGAGATCTATGACACACACACAGACAGACACAGCTGTGTGACATTAATAGGGCACAATTTTTTTACCCTTTGGGTAACCTTAAAAACCAGGATAAGATTTATTTCTGTACTTTAATGTCTGAATAGTATGAGTATGGATTTGCTGATGTTTTAATTTCTCTATTTCAGGTACCTCTGTGAGTACATTTACTATACATCCCTCAGTGTAGACAACACTAGAACACTTTTCGTTCATGTGCCAGATATGGATATTTACTCTTCGGACCAGTCTGCCAAAGCCCTGGAGAGGATATTGGAGTTATGTTTAGAACAGGTATCTGCAAATGATTCTGCCAGCGAAGTTACAGAAAAGATGCAAAACAAATGTTCCTTGGAATAAGCCATACTAATTACGTAAATGGAGCAACCGACGCACAATCATTTTATAGAACAGAACCGCCATTGCAACAACTGATTCTGTTGGACAAATTGATCCAGTGATCAATTCAAATATACAAAAATATTATATAGATATGCATGAGTTGCTATACTGTTTTTTATATTTTTTCATAAGGACATTATTTTTTGTCCATTGGGTATGGGGGCCGACAGGGATCTTGAATATTAGAAGAATTTTGTATGTCAAACATGCAATGGAGGTTCTGGTACTGTACTTAAAACTTAAGCAAAATAATTAAAGAATGTATTATAATTAACTCGATTTTATAGTATAATTTTAGGTGCAGTTAGAAGGGAGAATCAAGTAAACAATACTTCCATCCATGCTAATAGACATGAAAGCCATAAAGTAGGTATAGATGGATTTTATTAAAGGCATAAGGCATAACTGAGTAGGTGTCTGCGGTAGAGGAGCGGTGCGGGAGGGGTGTGACGTCACGCGAGAGCTCAGACATTCGTCAACCTGTGACAAGTGACAACTGTCACCCTCCCGCATCAACCACACCACTACCGCAGGAGCCTACTCAGTTATGCGATATACCTATATAGCGCATTATAGCTATAATTATAGCATAGTATAGCCATCGATGTATATGGATGGGCCCTTCGAAGAAAAAAAATGCGCTCACAAGTTAAAGAGAATTGGCAAAAGTCTCTGCATCACGCATCAGTCGGCCGCACACGCTTTATCGTATCGCACGTGTTTTTGACTGTCGAAAATGCCGTCATGTGCGGTCAAATCTTGCAAAAACCGTACGGAAATCCATCAAAAAAAAGATAGAATAACATTTCACTCGTAAGTATATCGTTTTCTCATTAATTTAACGTATAAGCTGGGTATATTTTTAATTTTGCTATGATTAAATATTTGCCGCAAAAATATCCTACAATTGGAATACAGAAAGAATGGAGTCGTGTTATTTTTTTTGAAGTAAAACTTTTTATTCGCGTATGACAGACTACTTATGATCATGAATATATTTAACTATGATTGTATGTTTGTAAGTATTTAACTAGTGTTAACAACTACCTCAAGATGCTGCCTTATATCATGAGTCATAGACATCTAGACCTATATCAGATTAATTATTATTATTTATAAATAATTGGCGGGAATGGATTATAAATCACATTTAGTTATTAACTATTTAGATCAATACATATTGTGTCGTATTTTACATTTAGCTGATATAATTGTTACGTTAATTGTCTATTACATCACCATGTTTTTACCTCTGTGGTAATTTGTCAAATAGCTTTCCGAAAACTAGTACCTACCTACGTTAAAAATATGTCTGTCAAACTGATATAAATAGCGAAGGTATCGAAGAAAGACGGGTATTGAGAAATAATAATTGTAAGAGAAAACTATTCTCAAAAATACAGTGAAGTGAAATTGGAAAGTGTCTATTATTCAAACCTATCCCTATACTTCTGCAACAGTCAGAAGTGGGATCACAAGAAGAGAAGAGAGCAGAACATTGAAGAACGTGAAAAGAAAATTTTTTTTTTTTCTTCTCTTCTGAAGACACCACGCCTCTCTTAGAAAATAACATCATGGGCCTATATCGACGCAAACTCATCTTCAAGATGCGACCCGAGGACTGTCCTGTGTATTATAATATCAGAGGACTTGAAGTTGAAATACCTACGAGCAAAATTACGGTCTACCAATACCACAAGCCCTACTTACTTTATTGAGGGTACCTACTTATCATCATCGAAAAATTGTAGAAGAATCTACTACTTCGGCGCAGGCTTCAAGATGAAGAAAAGGGGAATAAAACTTTACTACGTCTTCGCCACGCGGGGACAAGAAGCGCAGCTGTAATCTACTGACGGGCTAGCCACCACACGCCGCACCGTGCTAGCTGCCACTCGCCGCACCGTGCCAACCGCCACTCGCCGCGCCGTGCCAGCTGCCACTCGCCGCGCCGTGCCAGCTGCCACTCGTCGCATCGTGCCAGCCGCCACTCGTCCTCCTGTGTCGCCATAGCAACAAAGTCGAGCATACCCGCACCCGGTGAGTCGTTTTAGGTATATTCACTCTAACCATCAATTTTCTGAGCATATGCAAATGCCTCTCAAAATATTAACATTAGTGAAGATAGAATATTTGCCTGCCCACATTGATACTGGAAGTTAATTTTTCAAATGATTTGATAATACCATAATAAGTATCTAAAGTTTTCATCATAAAGGAGGTTTTGGGTGCGCATACATACAATTCACTTAGCAACAGATCGTATGGCATTGAATGAGAGAAATATCGATTTTGTCAAACTATCATCAAATCCTTTTTTTTTTTGTGAGATTATTATTTACAAATTAAATAACCTGTATACGCGTTTTAAGTAGGTACTTCAAACACCGCTAATCCTGTGGAATGAATTGAATCACAAAAATTCTGACAACCGCCTCTACCGCCATAGCTCAGTGTGCTGATTAATAAAGTAGTTATATACAAATACAAAATACAAAAATATTTATTTCGTTAAAATAATTTTACAGAGAACACATAGAAATTAGGACCATCCCAGTAAGTGCCTAGATTTGCTACTAGTACTTGTGGCAGACGGCCCCGCTCTTCCATAACATCTTTTACAATTGAAATAAATGAGTAGTTCCTAATAGTAAGTAACATTCTAACTTGTGACAAAATAATTTAAGCTATTTCATTTCTGGAGGTCTTAACCGCATTGAAATATGTAGGTATACAACTTATGAACGTAGGTGATGTAGCAGACTCTGTACTAGTCCAAAAATTAAAGGCTCATGTCTAAATGGAATTACTCTGTTTTGTTAGGATAAACCGCAACTAGCGATGGCCATCAGTTCATCATGGTACTTTGAAATGTGAGGATAATATGTTAATAATTTAATCCTTAGCTAACTTTAGTGACTGTGTGACCTATTCATGCTAACGGGTGAATGACTCGCCAAATATCTATATAAATAAGTCTGTGTGAATTATGCAAATTAAAGACTGTATGACAAACCCAATGAAAGTAAGAAAAACAGCAATACTTCCAGCCAAATAATCTTACATACATAATTAAATTTATAAAATTAATTATAATAGAGATTACTAGATGATACCTAACCAGAAAGACCAAAAAAATAGAGCCAGATTAACCTATATCGGAAACTTAATTTTTGATAGTGCCAGTATGTACTGAACTTTTTTTAGATAAATGTATACTTACCTACTATTTTCATAGTTAAAAACAAATTAATTGCTTAAATTCAAAACTAAGCGAGGATTCCAAACGCGCCTAGGCTAGGTCTGAGTAGAGCCTACAACAAACTGAGCTACCTACTAGTTTTATTTTATTTGTTTTTGACAAATCATATGTAATAAAAATGGGTACTTATACAAAAGAGACTATTGTACCAAACTACGTTAACTATTGGCTAGTATAGTACATAGAATTCAATAATAGGATTATGTAAAGGTCAAAAGTTTATAAGTAACAGTATGATAGATTTATTTTATTTTATTTTACAAATTATAGGAAGACAATTTGTTCGATTGCTGAAAGACTGTATCAATCATTATTACAATCTCAATTGCTGTGATTGGTATTCTTATCTCAACAATGCATTGACATAGCCGGGAATGAGTGAGCGTCGACCAATTAGAGGTGATTGCGATTGTGACATTATGGCCTTATTTTGCCGTAAACGAGCTAGGACGTCGTAACGTCCAAGCATAAAATTTAACTTAAGTATTGATTTATTTAATAAGAAACAATTAAAATATACATATTCTACATTTATTAAATACTTACGCACTATAACATACACTGATATGAATATCAACGATAAGTGTACACAACGTTTGCCATTTATTGTGCCAAGTAAACTTAATATTATGGTGGGTAGTTAGCAAGAAGAACGATAAAACTAAATAAATACGAGTATTAATTATTATTTCACAATCACATATTAAAATTAACAAATACAAAATTACTAAACTGACGACAATTAATGCAATTGATGAAAGTCTGATGCAGAAAATTAAGCTGGCAGCGCTTACTTTAAGATTCTTTATGAGATTTCTTTGTCTTTATCTTTATATGCAGAAACATTTTTTTAAGTGCTATTAATAGATTAAATAAAATACATAATACTATAAATACACCGATTATAGAATATATAACCTAGATAATATCGTATATCGATAACCTACTAAAAACAACGGTTATTAATTTTGAATCGAAAGAAAATCTTATGATATTACTAAAACAGTAAATGCTGATTAACATCAAGATAATGTCTGAATGTCTTCGCTAAAGATATTTCTGAGTATCTTCACTTAAAGAAATAAGTGACTTCCCTATCTGAATGTCTGAGTGACTTCCCTAACGGAACGTCTGTGTGACTTCCGTAACGAAACATCTGAGTGACTTCCCTATCTGAATGTCTGAGTGACTTCCCTAACGGAACGTCTGTGTGACTTCCGTAACGAAACATCTGAGTGACTTCCCTATCTGAATGTCTGAGTGACTTCCCTAACGGAACGTCTGTGTGACTTCCGTAACGAAACATCTGAGTGACTTCCCTATCTGAATGTCTTAGTGACTTCCCTAACGGAACGTCTGTGTGACTTCCGTAACGAAACATCTGAGTGACTTTCCTATCTGGATGTCTGAATGACTTCCCTAATGAAACGTCTGCGTGATTTCCGTAACGAAACATCTGAGTGACTTCCCTATCTGAATGTCTGAATGACTTCCCTAATGAAACGTCTGCGTGATTTCCGTAACGAAACATCTGAGTGACTTCCCTATCTGAATGTCTGAATGACTTCCCTAATGAAACGTCTGCGTGACTTCCGTAACGAAACATCTGAGTGACTTCTCTATCTGAATGTTTGAGTGAAGATTGATAAAATACAACAATAGATAATGTAGTAAAAGAGGCTAGTAGACTCAAGAGTCAAGACTACTTTACTTTGTTTTCACTACCGTTGATAAGCATTACAGTAAATAACTTCCTCTTCTTGTTAGCCCTTATTTATCCATTGTTAGACATAAGTAGGTCTCCTCACGTACACGCCATTCTTCTGAAGGCTGGGTGAGCTTCCTTCAAGTTTTCCCCGCAAGCTTGGTGATGTCGTCGGACCAACAGTATGGTTGTCTTGAGTAAATATAGTATGTTTCAAAAATACAAAAGTCATGAATAAAATAAAATATTTTTTTAAAACTTATGTCTAAAGCTCTATATGCCCTAATTAATTACTAATTAACTTTTGACATGGATGGCCCATTAATGGAGTAATATTGTTTTATAAAATAAGAAATTCCTTTAGTTTGCATTCTGGTATCTAATATAATAAACTGAGACATGATAATATTTGCCAACTATCTCCAACCTCGGTAAATTTATAAATTCTCAAATAGTGCGGATAAGTGCTAAAAGACATTCTTTCATTTTCGAAATTGCTCTCCTAGATGCCTTGTTTTGTATCAACCCTGTTTCTGTTTCTTGTGGAAATAAGATTTGTTCCCTTGTACTTATGCTTTATTTTGTTCCTTATTCCTCATAGAAATTCACCTTTTGAGTAAAAAAAAAAAATGCATTTTAAGTACAATGTCTGTACCTACTTTGTGGCATACCCCTAGAATATGTCTGTGAGATCTTCCTATGAATAGTCCGTACGAAATCACAAAGAAGACTGCATGACCTATGCAACGAATCTGAATGAGCTACTTATTCGACGCACTCTGTCTCCTACGCAAATAATCTGGGATACCTGCACAAATGGTCTATAAGACCTACATAATGAGCCTGTGTGACCCAAGCAACGAGTCTGTGTGACCTGTGGAACGAGTCTGAGTGACCTACGCCACGAGTCTATTTACTTATCTAGTCTATTTACTACTTATTGTATACCTATTATAATATCTGTGTGACCTTTCAATGATAAAAATTTATGCTGCATGATTTATTCAGAATGGGAAAAATATAGGTATATGTGCTACGTATGTACAACATAATTTGAAAGTACCAAAAATAAACTCTGCTAAAACAAAACCCTCTGCCGACCTTTTAATATCTAGGTATAATTATAAAAATATCAAGTAATTGAAAATTACATATACATTAGAGAAAAATGAGTATAAAATTCAATAAACGTTTAGTACGGATTAAAAGAAAAAGGGCTAGAAATGAAATTTCGTATAAATATGGACACTGTTTTGCTTTCCAGGTTTATAGGTGTCATCCCCGTGGCAAATTCATCTTTATAATAGAAAACGCTAAAGCATCGAAAGTCAGTTACTTACCTAGTTACTAACATAATAATAGTATTATGTTAGCGACCTCGAAAGATACCACCGAAACCTGCAAGATGTCACAATTTGATACCTAACTTTTCCCGTGCACCACAATAAGCAACTAATAAGTGCTGAGCCAATCATAATTCTAAACCAATTTTAACTTCTTAATAAAGTTGTCTCATGAGTCATGACGTCAGCTGTATAGAACTTATCTTGATAGTCATTTAAGTACCTACAATTTTGGATAGTAGGAAGCTACAACGAAATCTGTTACTTATATTTTGTCAATGTTAATCACATACCCACTGGTAATCAAAAGTTATTTTTATTTAATACCTAAATCTTATAGCAAATCATTAAAAAAAAAGAAGAAAATCAATAACAATTTTAATATGAAGTAGGTAATAACTAAAATGAATCTATTGAATATTATATCATATGTACATATTTCTAATTTAAATTATGAATGTCTATCGGCGCAATAATGAGACACGTAATTCATAGATCGAATGACGAGTAGAATCCTCAATGACGCATCGTACGTCGTCGACGTTTCCGAACCCCACCGCCACGATAGTATTTAAAAGCGAAGCGGTCCAGCGGAGCGGCATTCTATTATCGACAGTCGAAGTGATAACACGTTGAATTTGTCTACCTTTTTAATTTATTCGGTTTAGTTTGACAGTTAATTGTAACTTTGGTTTAAATGTTGAGTTTCTTAACTTCTTTCAAATTTGTTCGTTTAAGTTTGACGGTTAAATGTAATTTCGGTTAAAATATTGTAAATCGAATCTTATTGTAAATCAAATCTTTGAAAAGAGCAACCGCTGAGTTTCTTGCTGGTTCTTCTCGGCAGGAAAGGCGTTCCGAACCAGTGGTAGATTCATTTGATGATTCAAAAGTATTTGTAAAGGTTTATTTGGATAAAAGTAATATTAAAGATGGTTAAAAGTTTGATAATAAACTGTGATGAATAATAACAATGGCGCGAGTTTTATTGGAGCTAGTTATCCTACTCTTACATCAGAAGTGGGGTTTTGTAAAGCTTCACAGGTGTATTTCTTTGAAAACATTTACTTTACTATTTCGTGGTCCCAAGATGATAGTAGACGGGTTTAAGCAATTTATCGGACTCCTGTTGTGTTTCTGGATAGTTCCGTTTTTTTTTTGTCTTCAAAATCGTTTTTGATTATTCGTAGATTTCGCTGTTAATGGCGAACCGTTGAATATTCTTAAATTTCACAGCAGTCACTTTGAGAGGTCATAATAGCATAGTATTTTTGTTTTTTTTAAGTGATCCTTAATACCGTACTAGATCAAGGGCTTGTTTTATGGTGGGAGACACTGATCGGCAGTGTTCCTTCTTTTCAACGTTTTCTGTTTTATGGTGGAATACTATTACCAAGGACCAAGCTACTGACTGGATGTTGTGTCATATAGAATCGGTTGTTTTCTTCGTAATACAGGTTTATCGAATAACTTTGACAAACTCTGTGGTGAGCTGACGGGTCTGTGCGAGGTGACTCAACGGCTTTGGTGATTTGCTGATCATTTTCCATTTCCGTTAAAAGTATTGGCTCCGTTAGGAAGTGTTGTTGAGAAAACTAAATTGTCTTTCTTGGCCGTTGGTTATGAATATCTTTTGTAGGATTTAATCTCAGAGATTTTTAATTTTTTTTTTTAAGTTGATATTTTAATAGTTGTTCCGCGTGTTTCTCAGACCACTGCCGCATTTGGCGGATTAAACATTTGTGGGTACATGGATTGCTCGATTAGGTATTTGGAGCCCGAATCCAAGCTATCTTAAAGACTTACTGGAACATCTTCGTATTGGCCATTTCTTTCGAGTTTCTCGTTCGGTTCAGACTTATTCTAATTACAAGTTTCGCACTTAAACGTTTCCGTGTGTTGTGCGTGCCAATGCCAAATATCAACGATACGTAGAACCGGTATCCCAGTTTCCTTTTTGTCTTAAATGATAGTAGTGAATAAATTTTTAAGGTTTCATTTTTCAACCAAGATACGAGTCTTGTAGTCATAAATTTGTTGAATGTTCATAAGTTTGGTTCATTAAGAAGGCCATTATTGTAAAGAATTTTCTACTAAGTAATTTACTTGGACGATTGACAGACAATTTAAATCAGTTTTAATAACACCATCCCATATTAAGATCAAGCTCAAGCTCTACGAGAAAGCTAAAAATGTCTAATCAAACCTTCAGTGGAATACATCAAATCACACCATAAAGCGATCCTAAAAGAGATGAAAGTACTGACTTAATCACGGCATATCTGAGGTCTACTGACGAGAAAAGGTTGTCATGGGCAGAATGGCCGAACATGTTCTCAAATTATGAAATTCGCCCAATCGATTTTATAATTTAAGTGCTTTCATGTGTTCCTATTATCTACCAAATAGTACAGACCTCATAAAGAGATGTGTTTGCGAATCCACTTTTTCTCTTCTTATTGTTACAAATTTTTGGTACCAACCAAATACGAACAGATAATAACATTACAATTGTCGTGATTCGATTAAATTTACTGTTTAATAATTCCATAATTATTCAAAGTTTTGAGTAAATCGTGTTTGTCCATAGTCAATATTATTTTCAAGTGGCAACTTTAACAATATTGGCAATATCATTTTTTATGTTGGCAGTCTTGTGATATGTTTGAATCGACCAATAGCAAGTGGCGCGGGTATTTTCATGATAAAATGGCGTGAAGTGGTAGGGAGATTTTTGGGGTAGACACGCTAACCAGCGGCAGAGCGGCATTCATTACGTGTGGTGTTTCGACAGAGTGAAGTAGTGAAAGGACTTCTTGAGTCAGTACTGTGAAAGTGATTTTAAGTTGCAGTTGTAATTGGTGAGTTCGTTCCAATTTGTACAGATAATGTGAATTTACATACGTGTGGATATTGTTGGTTAGAAATGTTGATTAGACGGTTGAGATAGTAGTTACGATGGAGCCAATCTAGTGTAGGGTACCGTCGCCCAGTTACTTGTTGTTATTATAATCAGAGTTCTACAGGTCGGTGACACATATCAGATCTAGTTATAGAATCCCGTGGTGTTTTATGAATTCGTAACGCTGGGTGTTGTATATATCAAAACCGATTCATTATTCTGCGGCTCTGGTCAGAGACACTTCTCAGTAGACACGGTCTGTCGTACTTACTGTAGGTTTTAGAGTTGTGGTTACCTTATGTGGTTTCCGTTGGTTGAGGTCATAGTACTAGTTGTGGTAGCTAGGCTAGATGGTCGGTTTGGGACCGGTATAGGGGTGGAAGAGCCGGTCTAGGTAGAGTTGGGGTTTTTTATTTATCAAACAATGATACAAAAAAAAAAAAAAAACAATGGGATAGTAATGATAAAAAAAAAAAGAGGATAAATATTTAAAAAAAAAAAGGGTAATACCGCAAAAAAAAAAAAAAAAAAAACAAACAAAAAGATAAACAATGCAAAAAAAAAAAAAGAAAGAAAGAAAAAAAAAAAAAAACTGATAATAATATTGTATAAAATGTTAACGTAAAAGCTGAAGTAAGAATATCCTCTGAATATGAATATTACTGAACAATAGACGTGAACTTCATCGAAGTAAACCAATGGGACCAGAAGAAAAGTTTGCCACGATTAACGAACGTTTGGAAAGCGTACCAAAATTTGAAGTACAAAGTAATGTGGCCGTATCGGCTATGAGTAAACGTAATAGTACGGCAAAGTGAGGATTTGACGCGCAGACTGACGTGCTTTTATAAGTTAAGTACTTTTCCATTATTTAAGTGTAAACGGCAAGGCCAATATGAGCGCTGAGGCTCTGAGGCTGAACCAATATTAGCGCTGAGGCTTGAGGTTCCGCCGTCATCACTTTTTACTATCTTTCCGAAGGTGTAAACGTCAAGGCCAAAATGAGCGCTGAGGCTCTGAGGCTGAACCAAAATTAACGCTGAGGTTATGAGGTTCTGGCGTCATCACTTGGGGTTTCAATTATCCTTGAAGTCCATTTGATGTGTGAACCAAAATTAGCGCTGAGGCTATGAGGTTGTAACGTCATTTGTGCTTTAAGATAATTGAAATGTGAAAAAAAAAAAAAAAAAAAAAGCAAAAAAAATGGTTACTGAACCGAAATTAGCGCTGAGGCTATGAGGTTCTGATGATCACTTATGTGTTTTCAATTGTCTTGTAATTCATGTGTCAACGTCAAGGCTAAAATGAGCGCCGAGGCTCTGAGGCTGAACCAAAATTAGCGCTGAGGCTATGAGGTTCTGACGTTATCACTTATGTGTTCCAAGATAATTGAAATGTGTTTACGTGAAGGCTATGAGTTAACGTGAAAGCTAATATGGGTGTCGAGGCCCTGAGGCTATGAGATTCTTAACGTGATAAGAGTGTTGAGGAACCATTTTTGATTTCGAAATTATAAGGGTTTATGTGTGTGTGATGTTGGTTTACTAATTTATGCACTTTATTGCAGAGAAAAAGGACGAGAGTAGGCGCAGGGACGCGCCTATGATCAGTATGGCCGTATCGGCGCAATAATGAGACACGTAATTCATAGATCGAATGACGAGTAGAATCCTCAATGACGCATCGTACGTCGTCGACGTTTCCGAACCCCACCGCCACGATAGTATTTAAAAGCGAAGCGGTCCAGCGGAGCGGCATTCTATTATCGACAGTCGAAGTGATAACACGTTAAATTTGTCTACCTTTTTAATTTATTCCGTTTAGTTTGACAGTTAATTGTAACTTTGGTTTAAATGTTGAGTTTCTTAACTTCTTTCAAATTTGTTCGTTTAAGTTTGACGGTTAAATGTAATTTCGGTTAAAATATTGTAAATCGAATCTTATTGTAAATCAAATCTTTGAAAAGAGCAACCGCTGAGTTTCTTGCTGGTTCTTCTCGGCAGGAAAGGCGTTCCGAACCAGTGGTAGATTCATTTGATGATTCAAAAGTATTTGTAAAGGTTTATTTGGATAAAAGTAATATTAAAGATGGTTAAAAGTTTGATAATAAACTGTGATGAATAATAACAATGGCGCGAGTTTTATTGGAGCTAGTTATCCTACTCTTACATGTCTACTTGATCATGGTTGACTAAGTGAGACACTATTATTATTTAGCCTTTTAATGTTGGTCACTTGGTGGCGAAACAGATTGACCAAGCGTTTTTTTTTAGGTAACCTCTTAAGTGCATATTACTGTTCGGTGTTTTTCTTTTGCCAGGTGGCCAATGATGCGAAAGCCGGGATGTTATCTGCGGGCCGTGGGGCACGGCCTTTCCAGGATGGCCGAGTGTTAACAACTACCTCAAGATGCTGCCTTATATCATGAGTCATAGACATCTAGACCTATATCAGATTAATTATTATTATTTATAAATAATTGGCGGGAATGGATTATAAATCACATTTAGTTATTAACTATTTAGATCAATACATATTGTGTCGTATTTTACATTTAGCTGATATAATTGTTACGTTAATTGTCTATTACATCACCATGTTTTTACCTCTGTGGTAATTTGTCAAATAGCTTTCCGAAAACTAGTACCTACCTACGTTAAAAATATGTCTGTCAAACTGATATAAATAGCGAAGGTATCGAAGAAAGACGGGTATTGAGAAATAATAATTGTAAGAGAAAACTATTCTCAAAAATACAGTGAAGTGAAATTGGAAAGTGTCTATTATTCAAACCTATCCCTATACTTCTGCAACACTATGTATGTTTGTATATAATTAACTGTTTTACTATGTATGTATATTTGTACTAGTAGACTAGCGATGTTTCAGATATTCGCATCCTGACCCGCAATTGTGAAGGTTACGCATTGATTTGGGCATCCACATCTGCATCTACAATAATAATGATCAATGCGGATAGTCACGCGGATGCGGATGTTGCAACTCGCGAAAACTATATATGTATATTTGAGTGTATACATGCTTATATGTATTTTTTATGTACTTAACTATGTATGTTTATGTATGTGTTTAACTATTTAACGATGTGTGTATTTTATATGTATATGATATGACGTAGCTATATTTTAGCGATTTTGCGGGCATCCGCATCCGCAACGGCGAAGCTGCCGCATTGATAGAGGGTTCCGTACTACAGAAGTTTTTTTGGTTATGGTTTATACTATAACATATTATTTGTGAAAATTCTTTGTTAGATTCATTACATGCTCATAATATCTGCACTAATAATATTTTTAACGCAAAAAAAAATTGACGAAATATTGCACAAAACAGCTCCATTCCATCCTTGATCTTTTTAATAATAGAGAGTTGACGCTCGCGTCAAATTCACTGACGAGTTCAATGACGTAATATTTATTTTTTTATAGGCTCATTTTTGTAAACGGATTTATATGGGAATGGCTTATCCTTATACATCGATGAGTATAGCTATAAGAATGTCTTATTCAGATTTTTAATCAAATTGATGTATCAAAAATTAATATTTAGGCCTTGCTTTTGATTTGTAAGAAATTATACTGTTGTTATTAAAATATGTTTATAATAATTGTTATTATATGTAAGTACATTCCAAAGAATTTTTACCAGGGCATTATTTCTACTGGTGCAGTTTTGGTGGTTTAATTGTTCTTCATTACTATATTATGTTAGCGGAATTTTAGTCAATCAAAATATAGGATTATATATTCAATTGTACAGTGTATTGTGTTACTGTTTAAAATGTTGAATTATATAAAATGAAAATTTTAAATAAGCACATATCAAGTTTTGTTTCTTCAGTGTCAAATTTTTAGGGCTCCTTGCCCGATGTGTCGCCAACGGGGCTCTATTACTTAGCTTCCGCTGTCAGCGGGCTGTACCTCATGAACCGTAACAGGTATCGATCTGAAAATTTCAGTTTCTGTTGCCGCTAAAAACAAAAATTTCTAAATGGCCGCTTTGCAAATTAGATTTTGTACGATGGCACGGAACCCTTCGTGTGCGACTCCGACTCGCACTTGATCGGTTTCGTAACCTTTTATTCCTAGCATGTGAGGAAAATTCCCGTCATCCCTGTCGGCTGGCTATATCGGCCCGGCCTACCACTATGATTCTAAGGGCCGGCGCACATATGTCGGAGCGCAGCGCAGAGCATGCCCGCGAAGTTTTCTAATCGCGTAACACATTACGCGAATTTCTAGCAGTGAATTCGCGAGCACGCGCGGATGCATAATTGATTTTGGATATTATTTCAATGAGGGCAATGTCGATAATACTTTCGACTGTAAAAAATGCTCTGCGCTGCGCTCCGCCATATGTGCGCCGGCCCTTAGATCAACGTTTTCATGTTGGATGCACGGCTCGTGCGCACGCACATTGATGTGGATCTACCTTTACGAAATAAAATAATGTCGGTATGTAAAATGATAGTTTATTATATGATTGGTGTCTAATCCTCCTCCTCGTCGTTGGCGGCGCCGGCGCCCTGGCCCTTGCGCAGGTTCTTGCGCTTGACGCGGCCGGGCCGGCCGCCGCCGAACGGCGACTTGAGCGAGAAGTCGATGTGCTTGCCCGAGTCCAGGCGCACGATGAACGACGGGATGTTCACCACTTGCTTGCGGACGCTGGAATACAACCACAACACATTTAGAGACCTTTTGCCCATCACACTTCACACTAATATTAGAAAGGTGAAAGTTTGTTGTGCATGTGTATGACTCTTTCACGCAAAAACTACTGAACGGATTTTGACTAAAATTCATGGATTAACACATAGGCTACTTTTTATTCTGGAAAATCAAGTTCCAACGGGATTTTGAAAAACCTAAGTCCACGCGGACGAAGTCGTGGGCATCAGAATATAAAATATAAATGTGAAAGTGTGTCTGTCTGTCTAATAGTTTATCTTGATTTTTTACAGAGATAGCTGGTACATCCTGGGGAAGGACATCTTATAGTGCATCATCTTTAGTTTTTAAATTGGAATGCAAATTGCAATACATTACCTGAGCATCACTCATAAAGAGCTTATAAATTTCAAGACATTGATCTCAAAACAGGTTTGACGATCAAGTGGTCTTTGGGAATAAATCAGTAAAGTCAGCAGCGGACGAGTGAGCTGCCGCGCCGTTACCTGTATTTGATCATTATTATCAAATGTGCTTACAAATAATACCAATAATGACCGATTTTTTAATAACTGCAGAATAACTTTTGTATAGGAAAAATACTTATTTCAGTTAAGTCAATTAATACTTGAAAGTCAGCCCTATATGAATATAAATGATTGAAATTTATGTCCCAAGCTAGTATGTTCAATCATTCTTTCGCACGCCATGCTATTTCTTGAAAATCACATTGGACATTAGTTGTAATTCAGAAGGTTAAAATCATCTCAAATAGTTGTTACTTTAAAACATCTCAAATAAAGATGGCAGGCTCAAAACAGATGTTCTGTTTGGTGGCTATTTGAAACCCAAACGTTACCAAACGTTACGTATCCAAAAAAATATCTCAAATACTCTTAAGACATCCCTAAGAAAGTCTTACTTCAAAAATGGCACACCTATTATAAATTGACAAATACATGGAATAGTTACCGGATATGCCTCTGTCTGATCAGGATACGGGCATGATGGATGGACTTAGCGAGACCAGCCTTGAAGACCTGAGTCTGCAGGCGACGTTCTAAGAAATCCTCAATCTTGAGACCCAGAACGTAATCAAGCTTCATCTGCTTCTCATCTAGCACGCCGATCCTCACTAAACGACGCAACAGCGCATTACCTAGGAGGTAGTATAGTTATGTTAGTGATGATACAACAAAAGTTGTATAAGGTCCAATAGTTATGATCATCAGTAAAATATTTTTCAACAGGGCTGTTCTGCCAAGAGGTTTGCCAGATTTTTTTTCATCATTTAAGTGTATATAGGGGCTAATTCTGTGGGACCTCCACAATCTCAAATTAAATAGCTACAATATTAGATTTAGTTCAGATTGGATTTGTCCAGAGCCAGCCTGGTTAGAAAAGGAAGGCTAATGGAACCTACTGGCATAATGGCAGCCTAAATAGCAATCAAGTTTCCAGAATTCAAACATACCACAGCCCAACATCACATAGCTGCACTTAAAGGTTCTATAAAATGATGCCTGCGACTAAGTCCTCCTGGATTTCTTTTTGAGAATCCGTTGGGAATCTTTTATTTTCCAGAATAAAAACTAGCCTATGCTCATTTCAGAGAGGCAAGCTATCTCTGTATCTAACTATAAGCCTGGACTGTTGAAGAGTAACTGACGGACAGACTTGCATTCATAATATTAGATATTAGTTTAAGTACAGATATGGCAACAAGCTCAATTCTAAAACCAGTGCAGATGAGAAAATATGTTATCCTCAAAGTCATTACCTTCAAAAAGCCTTTTAGGGTCCTTCTCCTCCAGGGTTAGAAGCTCACGGGCAGCCTTGCGGATCCTGGCCAGGGTGTATTTGACCCTCCACACTTCACGCTTGTTCCTCAGCCCATATTCTCCAATGATCTTCAACTCCTGGTCCAAACGAGCCTTCTCGAAGGGACGGCGAGGGGTGACATAGGTCTTTGAGAAGACCGAGGGCACCCGGTTGTTAACCATGATGACGAGCTAGTAAATACATAAATATAAGTTTATTTCAAGCAACAAATGGTGCTCACAAAATAATTTTTACTTTTAAGATTTGAAAAGAGCTAATGCAGTTTCAGGTACATCATGTACCATATCCATCGAATATAATAATTTCATCGTGACAATTCAAATACATATCGTGATAAATAGGTATTGAGCGTGTAGAAGCATAGATAGTAACATCTAACCAAACATATAGTTTGGTAGATTTGTATTTTGTTGGGGGAGTATGTCGCCACTAGCCGTTGCAAACGTCAAATACCAGGCACCGGGACAAGAATAAAGACACCTGGATTAAATACGCTTGGGAATCGTAGCACGTGGCATTACTGTCGCCTTGTTTCCCAACCTTCAACCTATATAGAGGCAGAGGGTCTACATTAAGGCATAAAACAAAATTTATAGTAAGTAGGTTTCATGTGGATAACGAAACTCATCTCATCAAGTTAATCTTGGTATGTCTATGTAGGTACCAGTTATCTACATTAGCATGTCGTTAAACCACAAAATAAACTAAAATTAAAAATACATCGGTTAAACTTAACGAGGTTATGTTTTGAAATCGGTTTCCATCCTGTGATAAAAGAACTTATTGGGTTAATATTTTGCTTTATTCATTAACATATAAATAGATACCCTCTGAATACAATGTATTTTATATTTAAGTGCAATAGGAAATACGAAATTATAAAATAATCACACACCTGCAATCAACGCCGCTCGCCGAAAAAGAACAAAATGGCAGAATAGAAAACATGACAGCTTGATTTCAAGCGTCAAACACATCAATGTCACCTGTCTTTTACGTTGTCTATGGTCTTTCATCACAATAAATTCATTCTCACTTCCTATTTAGCAGTGTAGCCAACTACTAAAACGTATCACTTGACCGTTTGTGCACTGTACTCAATTTCAAATATTCGATAATTAAAAAATCTTATCTGCCGGGGCGGCGCGATTCAAAAAACTCGATTCGATAAGTTAATGTATTTTTCACGAAAAATACATTTTACCGAACGATAACTTACCGAATCGAGTGTTCTGAATCGCTGAACTTCTCTACAGCTCCACTGATATCTTAAGCATAATAATGATGCGTTTCCTCAACTTGAGAAATAAATAATGATAAATTGAGATTGATCCATAAATCCGAGTACTAACCGAATACCATAGTCAATATCAATATTGCATGGCAATATTGTGAATCCAAAAGTCAGGAATGTCATATTATTATTATGCTATGCTTGCTATGTATGAAAAAGTTCATCACTATAGAATGCACTAAAATGAAAGAACTTTAAGAGGGCTCTCTCCGTCACTCGTTTCCACTCGTTTCATACAATCGTAGTTCCAATTTCATTTGAATATTAAGCAACCAAAGTCCATGAAATTTTGCAGACATATTCTAGAAACTAATATCTATGTCTGTGGTTTTCCAGATTTCTGTTAAAATACTCGGTTTCAAAGTTACGCGGTCTAAAAATTTTCATACAAATCTTTGAGCCCCTGTAATTTTAAAACTACATATTTTCAGAAAAATCTAAAACACCACAGACACAGATTTTAGTTTCTAGAATATGTCTGCAAAATTTCATGGACTTTGGTTGCTTATTATTCAAATGAAATTGGAACTACGATTGTATGAAACGAGTGGAAACGAGTGACGGAGAGAGCCCTGTTAAAAATCTAAATCCACATAGACGTTGTGGGCAATAGCTACATTTTATTGATTACTAGCTGATGCCCGCAGCTTCGCCCGCGTGGATTAGTCAGATCCCCTGCAGCATCAGGATTGAGGAGTTGGACTCCAAATTTTTTATGAAACAATGTCGCAAAGTTCCTCTATCGATTAAAAAAGAAATGACGCAAATCGGTTCAGAAATCTCGGGGATTTCGGCGTACATAGGTAGAAAAACACAACTCCCTTTTTGAAAGTCAGTTAAAAAAGTAGCCTATGTTACTCCCTGGTCAATTCTCTACTTGTCTGTGAAAATCCCGTCAAAATCGGTTCAGCCGTTCCCAAGATTAGCCTTTTCAAACAGACAGACAGACAGACAGATAGACACAAAAATTTTAAAAACGTGTGATTCAGTTATAATATCGTTCAAATAACCATATAATCTTAATATGCGGTAGTTATTTCGAAATTACAGACAGACACTCCAATTTTATTTATTAGTATAGATAGCCATAATAATTCACATAATTTACTTCCATAATCCATACATATTATTATAATCACAATTGACTTAGGAATCTAGTTTTTTTTTTTCAATAATAAATGAACTAAAAAGATTGTTTTCATTTTATTTAATAAGAAATATATAAATACATAACTCTGACGATATAATTAAGGTAATTATTAATTTAATCAATATAATCAACAATTTTTTATAGGTACTGTGAGTTCAGTACAAAATAATTTAAAATTTCTTGTATTTTAAGAAGCTTCGATACTTTTTCGGATTCAAACCGTAAGCTTTGAGTCTTTCATCAGATAAATTGCTCAAAGGATTATTTGACTTTTCTTTTGTACTGGACATTTTATTTTTCCTCTTAAACTTATTCTTACTATCTCTTTTACTTATGTTAACTTGCGAATTATTTTCTTGCTTATTTTTATTTTTCTTCTGTTTCTTTTTGGGAATGTTGGTGTTTAAAATAGATTCTAATTTACGTTTCAAATTATTTTTCTTTTTATCAGCATCTTTCGCTTCATTGTTTTTAACTTGTTGTTTATTAATTAGATTACGTTGACCATTCTGTTCATTTAATGTTTCAACAACGAAAGAATTTTCGTGTTTATTTTTCTTTTTACCTTCTTTTTGTCCATGACCTTTTTCGTCTGTGACTCTAGTCGGAGCTTCATTGGTTACAGTATCAACTGCGAAAGAGTTTTTGGCCTTTTTCTTTTTATTAAATTGTGTATTATTTTTATTGATTATATCTGAAGTGTTACTAATTTCACTATTATCAGATTCTTTTCGTTGTTTTTTATGTTTTGATTTCATTTTGTTGACTTCATTAGTAATACTTGATTCTTTATGCGTTTTATTTTCTTCAAATCCTTTACTTTTGTTAAGTTCTTTGTTGATTTTTTTATTTAAACCGTTGCTAACTTCACTATTTACAGACTCTTCTTCTCCTATTCTTCGTGTATTTCCACCTTCTATGTAATTTTGGTTGATTTTGCCACTATCTAACTCTGCGAAGACATTTTCTGAGTAGCTATTATGTTTTCGTTTCTTCTTTTTCTTAGGTTTCTCAATATTGTCTTCTGTTGTATTAATATAATTTACAGAATACTCCACAGTTTCCTTATCATTACCTTCTTTATTAATACCATATTTAGTTTTAATCTTTTTCTTGGATACTTGTTCATTTCCATTCATAGTATCACTTTCTTCAATGTCTTGATTAGCAGTGCTGTCTTCACCAATAATGTTAGTATCTGTTTTGTCTGGATTATCTTGTTCCTTATTTTTCTTTTTCTTCTTATTCTTCCTTTTTTTGTTAATTTCTTCTGGTGGCACTACTATTTCTGGTTCTCTGTAATTAGACATAGAATTTTTATCAATATTATTAAAAATTACAAATATAATATTGTCATCAAAGAATAGGGCATCTATTTGGATGTATGGGATATCATTAGAATCCTTACAGCATTCTGAGTGAGTGATACTGGCTATAATTTTTTGAAAAAAAATCTATATGGCGCCATTTTTAATATAAAAGTTCATTTTTGGCAGGACAGTCGTGTTTTTTGTAATTTTTAAATGTAACTCGTTTCCTTCAATCATTTCCTATAACAACTTACTCTGGTAAATCCTTAAACAGACTGGGCAAAATCTTCTTCTTCAACCTCTCGTCGGCCGCCTTCTGTGAGTACGTCTTCACATCCCCTCTCTCCACATTCTCCGGCCGATACTTGACAATCTTCTTCAGAGGCACCCATTGCGTTAATTCTCTGTCGTCTGCTAGAAGGATCTACAAGCAAAATAAAAAAATTAATTTTTTCAGAAATTGATTATGAAGTTTTAGAAATGATTTATTAAAATAATTTATTTTTTGAAGAATGAAGGTAGTTTAATTAAATTGAATTGACTCATTCGATATCATTGAACTTGTGGTGAGGACTATGAAGAATTCCTAATTATCGCTGTCCCACTTCGACTGCCGAGAGAGAGCGAGACTGGGGTCCAATCTCTCGCTCTGATGATAGCGATATGTCTGTATTTGTTTCAAGTGGGTACCCAAATCCTGTATGTCCAAAAAGGTATACCTATAATATTTTATAAATCTGATTTTTTCCAAACCTGATAGAAGCAGATAAGAAATATGGGTTTAATGAAAACTGACATACTCCTTCAAAATTACTCAGCTATTATCTTAAACTAAATCATCAGTCCCCAGATGGGATTGCAGTCTAACTTGGGAGTTAAAAAAAGATAAATTACCTCTTCAATAGTTAATCCAAAGTCATTAGGAACAACGTCCCTATACTTGAACCGAGTTGGCAGATCCCCTCCAATGACATCTTCACAGTCCATCTTATAATATTCCTCCATGAACTCTGAGTACTTCTTCTGCAAGTCGGGCACAAACTTGGGTTTATCGTCCGACAGAAGTTGGGCCAATTTGGATTTGCGTTTTCGGTTCCGGCGCTTTTTGCCCATGTTGCGTTTTAACTCTTCTAGCAGGTTCAGTTTTGCTTGCTTCGGGTCGTAGTCTGCGTCCATCTGTGAAATATTTTTGCATACTAATATTAATAATATACTGTTTTCAACTAAGAACAGGCATGACTATTGTAACATTTCAGCTGGAATTTACTTTGATTATTATTAACTAGATGTTCAATAGAATATTATGTAGTATGTACTAAGGGCCGATTTTTTCCAATCGTCAAATTACTGACTTTTAAAGTTATTATTTGACATTTGGCAGATTTTCAATACTGAAACTGTCAAAATTTGTAATTAATTATTCCTCAGATAAACGTTATTTAGCGCTTGAAAATCCAGCAATAACTTGATTAAAATAATGTATGGAAATGTAATAATATCCTTGCTCTTGTTTTAATTTACTTATGTTGGGTTTTAACTTTCAATGTTTAATTGAGTAATCAAGTTTCAAAAATGGTGATAGTAAAAATATTATGTAGTATATAGTATAGTATGATCTTTTTGTCAAATGACAACATTTGCTAAGTTACTTATCTATAAATTACAGATAGATTGAATATTGAAACCTAATGTTGCGTGCAATATTAAAATAGTATTAAAAAATGGCAATATTGTTAGGGGTTCACACAACGTGAACCCTCAGCCTCTCTCTTCTCTCACTGACCGCCGCGTTGTCTGGACGTGTTAATTAAAGTGTGTTTAAAACAAGTGAATTTTAATTTGGACTGCCTTCCACCACCACCCAGCAATATTAAGAAATACAGTTACTGCTGCTCTGCACACCTAATTAATTGACTTTGCTCAGATGTCAAAGTCTGGCAAAGTCTAGCCTAGATCTCAGCCTTAAGTCTTACATTAAAATTTTCATCTTCGCAATGAGGATCATCTTCATCCACATCTTTGTTTTCTTTACTGAACTCCTGGTGATCGTATTTTTCCCAATTTTCTGAAATGTTATAAAAATCAATGTTATCAGCTTATCCTAAAAATGTGGTAGTCCATACTAATATTATGGCGAAAGTGTCTGTCTGTCTGCTATCTTTTCACACCTCATCAATTTAACCGATTTTGTAACATTTAGTACAGAGATAGCTTGCATCCCGGTGAAGGACATAGGCTACTTTTGGTCCTGGAAAATCAAAGAGTGCACACGGAATTTTTTCAAAACCTAAATCCACAAGGATGAAGTCGCGGGCTTCACCTATTTTATATAGAGATAGTTTGCATCCTAAATATAAACTGATTTTTATTCCGAGAATTCCTACGGGAGTTTTCAAACCTAAATCCACAAGGATGGAGTGACAGGCCTAGCTATTTCGTTAATTATATCCATGCAAAAAAACCACGTCGATCCGTTGCATTGCGGCGTGATTGAAGGACAAACCAACAAACACACTTTCGCACTAATAACATTAGTAGTATATTCTTATAGAATATACTAATAATAGTATATTCTATGAAAGCGTCATGATCCTCAGCAATGAGAAATATGTCGCAAAGAGAGAGGCATCTCACCAATTTCCAGTTCTTCATCCAAGTCGGGGAACACCGGTTTCTGGTCATCCGCCTCCCCGTAGTATTGTTCATCAAACAGTGCTTTCATGCGTCTGTCATGCTCCTCCGGGTCGAAATCTCCTTCTATGTCCGCTTCCTGGGATTCAACATAGTGTTTAAACCTACTTCGAAAAAAGAAGTTATGTATTTGATCTATATGTATGTATATTATATAACCCAGATAATCTCATAGACTAATAAATCAATTTTGATTTCATGATTTACATACTTTCAGGAAGGTTTTATTAGGATACAATACACCCAGGTATGAAATAATACACATAAGTGTATGTGCCTAATATGTTGCTAATATTTTTTATATTCTGGGAAGGCCTGCGCCACGCTAGGCTGCATCATCTCCTGTGTGGTGTGATTGCAGACAAGCACTAGCCTTTTTTAATTTTTTTAAGTGGAAAAGTTGGTGGTCAAAGGGTTAGGAGGGTTGGTTCGTCATGAGCTTTAGAATTCGACGGACCTGGGGAGGCATCAGTTGACGTAGGGGGATTGGAATCAGAAGCTCACCTGAAACGCCAGATCTTGGTTGCCAGTGACCTCCTTGATCTTAGCGATCTTCTCCTGGATCTCCTTCAGCTTGAGCGCCTTCATCCGGGCTATCTCCTCCATTTTCTGCTTCTTCTCCTCTTCCTTTCTGGTCCGAAGTTCCGCGCGCTTGCGCGAGCGCCGGTCGTCCTTGGGGCGGATATAGTTCATAGTGCGCGGGAAACGTTTTAGCTGAAAAAGAGTATATTTTTTATTATTCCGATACAAGTTAGCCCTAGATTGTGATCTCGCCTGGCGGTAAGTGATGATGGAAGAGGGCCAACTTGGAAGGGGTATGGAAGTTTCATAAAAGTCGTAGCCCCGATCGGTTTCTACGCGGCATCATACCGGAAAGCTAAATCACTCAGTGGCATGACATTGGCTGTTTGCCTGCGGAATGGTAGCTAGCCATGGCCGAAGCCTCCCACCAGACCAGACCAGAGACAAATTAGAAATTATAAATTCCTTGCTCCTCCACTTGCTTCTCATCTTCCTCCAGATCTGCATCATCTCTGATCTCGTCTTCAGTTTCACCAGGTCTCCTTCTAGTTAGATACTCACATACTCATCATCAGGCTCCTCAAAGCGGAAGTTGTAAGCACGCTCAAACTTGCCCTGCTCCTCCACTTGTTTCTCATCTTCCTCCAGATCTGCATCATCTCTGATCTCGTCTTCAGTTTCACCAGGTCTCCTTCTAGTTAGATACTCACATACTCATCATCAGGCTCCTCAAAGCGGAAGTTGTAAGCACGCTCGAACTTGCCCTGCTCCTCCACTTGCTTCTCATCTTCCTCCAGATCTGCATCATCTCTGATCTCGTCTTCAGTTTCACCAGGTCTCCTTCTAGTTAGATACTCACATACTCATCATCAGGCTCCTCAAAGCGGAAGTTGTAAGCACGCTCGAACTTGCCCTGCTCCTCCACTTGCTTCTCATCTTCCTCCAGATCTGCATCATCTCTGATCTCGTCTTCAGTTTCACCAGGTCTCCTTCTAGTTAGATACTCACATACTCATCATCAGGCTCCTCAAAGCGGAAGTTGTAAGCACGCTCAAACTTGCCCTGCTCCTCCACTTGCTTCTCATCTTCCTCCAGATCTGCATCATCTCTGATCTCGTCTTCAGTTTCACCAGGTCTCCTTCTAGTTAGATACTCACATACTCATCATCAGGCTCCTCAAAGCGGAAGTTGTAAGCACGCTCAAACTTGCCCTGCTCCTCCACTTGCTTCTCATCTTCCTCCAGATCTGCATCATCTCTGATCTCGTCTTCAGTTTCACCAGGTCTCCTTCTAGTTAGATACTCACATACTCATCATCAGGCTCCTCAAAGCGGAAGTTGTAAGCACGCTCGAACTTGCCCTGCTCCTCCACTTGTTTCTCATCTTCCTCCAGATCTGCATCATCTCTGATCTTGTCTTCTGCTTCACCTATATCACCATCTTCTAAATACCTGCAAATATAAGAATTATTATTTTACTACTTTAAATCCTCCTAGTCCTTTTCTAGAATGGAAGCAATATCTTTTGTCTAAATAAGTTAAACAGGCAGTGAAAAGCTATCAGACAGAGACACAGCTACAATTTCACATGTACAATATATGTATGAATTTAAGTAAAAGCTTGGCCTTACCTTTTATTCAGTATATAGTCCCTAAGGAAAGCTTCTCCATCATTAATCTTGGGGTCTGACCACAGAGCCCGCAGCGGAGCCAGGTCACTCTCTAGTTCTTGATCTACATGCTCTGCTTTCCCAGTGAGGTATTCTTTTAGTTTGTCTTCCTGAAAGCCATGCAAAGTTAACTGTGTAAGTAAGTTAGCATGTCGCGGTCGCATACCAGTCTACCATCATGCTATGAAAGAGATGTAGAAAGATTTTTAATCAAACTAGCTGGCCCGCCTTGAGTAGAAATTTTGAAAATCGGTGAGGTGGATGTTTCAAAATTCCTGAAACACATACTTTATCACTTTGCCCATAAGCTGAGACACCAATTCTAATAGAATATATAACTTGAAATTTGAAAAATGATGGACTTTCATACAAACTTTCATCTCTATTTATTCCAGGGATGGAATTTCTAAAAATACTTTCTAATAGGTGGGTTTTAGTTTATTTTGGTAAAATTAAATATTCAAATGGTAATGAAAGTATTGAGAAAACATATGATTCAACTCTTGCCTTACTTTAGCACTTTTTTTGTCATCTGGCTGGTCAATCTCAGCTTTCTTCTCAATGCTGAAAATGTTTGGATCATCATCATCTTCATCATCACTGTCACCAAATGTCAACTTTTTAGTTTCTGGTTCCTTCTCTGTAAACCAACAACATATTATGAAAAAATAGGGCATATAAATGTGACACTGTCTGGCTGTCTGTCTGTCATACTAGCTTTTTAGACCACTGTTTGACGGATTCTGTCAAAATTTGATATATGGAATCCCAGGGATAGACATAGCATATTTTTATCCTGAAAAATCACAGAGATCCCCAGGATTACGAAGTATACTATATTTTTATAAGCTTTATTTAAAAACATCTTTTTCAACATAATCAAATGAACAAGTAAAAACAGAATACCATTGTGTATTGTTACCTTTTTCCTTTTCAAGTTGTTCATCAAAGAACTTATAGTTAGGGTCATATATCCGTGGGTCCTTGGTCTTCAACAGTGCCAAGGTCTTCAGGAATTGCTTCTCCACCTCCTCTGAGACCTCCACTGGCTCATCACTCTCATCCTCACTATCAGACGATGAAGAGGCATCTGAGTTCAAAGCTTTTGAGCCATATTTTTGTTCCACTGTGAATTCAATGCTGTTATGAACTATGATTGACAAAGGTTTGTTTACCTATATTTATGGGTACGAAAGAAAAAAGGGATCTAATGAGCATTAAAAGGCTTGAAAATCAATGAAATAGGATAAAGAACCACTTACATTTGTGCAATTCTTCTTTTTCTCGCCAAGCATCGTACTTTTTGGCATACGCGTTCTCAGTTTTGATCGCCAATTCCTCCTCCGAGTCTTCATCAAAGAGTTTCTTTTTAGACATGTTTTATAAATTGTTCCTTAAGCTCACCATTAGATATTAAGTTGTGACAAAATATTGTAAATAAATTGAAAACTTCAAAGCACGGCACCTGCGTTTAATTTTCATTTTTCAGTAAACACAAAAACAACCTAAAAAAATCATGTGTCAATGTGACGTCAGTAAGAAAAAACAAAACGTTACTTTTGACATGAATTTGACATTAGTGATTGACAGATGACAGCAATCTATTGTCTGTGGGTACTGGGTGACTTGCCGGGAGGAAAGCGTGTGCGTGTTGATTTCAAAAAATAGTTTTGCTTGTAAAATACTGATAAAACAAATGTGTTGATTGTTATTTAAGAAAGTGTAATCAAATATTAATGATATGACGACTAATCCAAGGAAGGGGACTGACCCTACGCCTCTGGAGGAGAGTGATCAACTCACAATCAGACCATTGTAAATAACTTGTGTTTTCTCTATTTTATAGCATGAAATTCCACGGCTCTTATTTTTGCTTGTATTTATACGATAACAAAGAACAGATACATAAGACTTAGTATAAAAATAACGGTTTAATGTAATAATTTCGTTATTTTTGGAACTACTAAATGTTAACAGATTTTGCTTGAGAAACAATTCCAATTACCTACTCATTTCTGTACTTTAGTTAATATAATATGTATTAGATATTAGGTGCAAACGAGCAGCTAGTCATCTGATGTTAAATGATTACTGCTGCCCTTGAACATCTGCTGATCATCACAAGCGGTAGTGCAAAATGTGTTGCTAAGTAAGGGATTTGTTGGTCCGCTCATTGAATATTCCCATAGCATAGTTATGACGGTACATCGCACATGGCATGCTTCACAATAAGCAATACTATATGTAATTAGTGCTTGAATAGTCTATTGTTAAAATGGAACCCATTACAAAATATGCTAGATTGTGCCTAATTTAGTTATACATATACATAATCTCTAAATCAAACTAAAATGACGTCTCTTAATTTATTGTTACCTCTTATAATTTTCCTTGTGGAAAATGATAGCATGAAATTTAGATCTGTAAATTTATTTTAATTTAGAGATTGTGTAATGTTTATGTCAGAATTAGACACATAATTATCTTTTTATCCCAAATATGTATATCTTAAATAATACTAAGTTACCTGTTACATCATAACTTACTATTGTTGCAGAGGGGCTGGTCAAGAAGTGGGCAGGTCTTGCATCATGTTAGAGTTCAAAGGGAAGAAAATAATGGTTAGTTTGCCAACACAACCCATGATAGCCAGGTGGTTAAGATTTTAACCTAATTTCAGGACATCTGAGGTTCAATCCTGGGTGCACATCTTTTACTTCCAGAGTTATATGTAATTTAAAAGCACTTAAATATCATTTGGGTCAGAGTTCTCCATAATGTTTTCGGCTGACAATCTGCACTTCAAGTACGGCCAAAATCCTTCTTATTCTGATATGCTTCTTCTTACCCATGCTCTGTAGTGAGCCGGCAATGGATTGATTGTGATGAATAATTTGTCTACACTGTATAGTAGAGTCCAAGTCCAAGTTGTCTTACATGACATTAAGAAAACTGAAAAGAAACATTCATTTCTTTCCAGTTGGACTGTGGAATCCACCCTGGACTATCTGGAATGGATGCCTTACCCTTTGTGGACTTAATAGAGGCTGATGAAGTGGATTTACTATTAATCTCACAGTAAGCTATTTCTAGTATTACTTCTGTAGTAGTAAGTATGGAATAGATATTAGTTTTTTTGTTAATTATTATTAGTCAATGGATGGATTTATTTCCTTAGATTGATTCTTAATTATTATTAGTTTGAATTTTAATTAATAATTTGATAAATATGTGTACATCAGAATTGGTAAAATATGACAAACTTTATATTCATATTCACCATGTATGTAACCATATTTTTAACTTAAATAAACTTTTTTTTTTTTATTTGACTATTTTAAGCATTTGTTTTTTAGATGTAACTGAATAATAACATGTTGGTTGTTTTTTCAGTTTCCACTTGGACCACAGTGGTGCTCTGCCATGGTTCCTAACAAAGACCTCTTTCAAGGGTAGAGTGTTCATGACCCACGCCACTAAAGCCATTTACAGGTGGCTGGTGTCAGATTATATTAAAGTTAGGTGAGTATATTATGTCTAACCAATTTATAAATAGAATTGCACAAAGCATTTATCTTACCCTTAACATGCAATCTCACTTGGCGGGCTAACTATGACTTCATGTCACACTTTGTGCTAACTAGCTTCCACCTTCTCATTGCAGCAACATATCAACAGAGCAAATGCTCTACACAGAGTCGGATCTGGAAGGTTCCATGGACCGGATAGAGACCATCAACTTCCATGAGGAGAAGGACGTCCGTGGAGTTCGCTTCTGGGCGTACAACGCTGGCCATGTGCTGGGAGCAGCTATGTTTATGATTGAGATAGCTGGTGTTAAGGTAATTTTTTCATTGATAAGGATATCAATCAATAAAACAATTTTAACGTTTAAACTATCATGAGTGATATTCATAGTTCATACTCCATATAATATTATAAATGTTAAAGTCTTTGTCTGTCTGTCTGCTACCTTATCACTGCCTAATGGTTTAACCAATTTTGATTGAAAAGTACAAAGTTAGCTTACATCTTAGAGATGGACATCGGCTACTTTTTATCCAGGAAAATCAAAGAGTCAAGGGTATATGTTTTGTCCTAAGGTACTGTATACGGGTGATTTCTCAAGACAAGAAGATCGACATTTAATGGCGGCTGAAATCCCCACTGTACATCCAGACGTTCTTATTACTGTAAGTATTTTGTAATTTAATAAATTCTTACAAAAATATATCTCCTTCTTCCTGTCCTTATCCCACAATGGAGGTCGGCCCAACATGAAGAGCGACGCCATCTAAAGCAATTTCAGAGAAACTAGAGGGGCCATCAAGTCAGATGGTCTGTCTTAGTTCAGTTGAGTACTAGGCCAACACTCCCCAAATTCTTTTGCCATTTACGCAGTCTGCGATGGACATTGGACGCATCTTCTTCAAGGAGCATAATGTCGCTCCACCATGCATCCATGCATGCACTTTTCTTTCTTCTCTCTGGGCTGGTTTCCGCATTTAAACGTTTCCGTCTGTTGTGCGTGCGTTGCCCCTCCCCGCTGAAATGCATGCACATGACATGATGAAAACAGCATGCATCATCTTGTTCCGATCCGACTCGAATGTCTAATTTGCATCCGGCGCGTTCTGACAGTCTGAAGGGCAGGCAGTAGATTTGCAACTTTTCCGGCGGATAATTTTGATAATATACGGTCTAAACGGTATAGTTTTATTTGTTCAGGAATCAACATACGGCACCCACATCCACGAAAAACGCGAGGAGCGCGAGAGTCGGTTCACGGGGCTCGTGAGCGACATCGTACAGCGCGGAGGACGATGCCTCATTCCCGTGTTCGCTTTGGGACGTGCGCAGGAGTTGCTGCTGATTTTGGGTACAAATATATTTATTAGTGGTTTGGTAACTGAAAAAACAGAACAAGGAAAAGCTGAAATCTATAGAGCAGTGCTTGGACTTGGCTCAGAACTAAGTGTAAATTAAAAATTTATAACACCCCCGACAAGTGAAGATTACAGTAACTAGAAAAGAGCTGATAACTTTCAAACGGCTGAACTGATTTTCTTGGATTATAGCTATACCGCGCCTACGATCCAAAGTATCTAAGTTTTCCAAAACATCATTTTCAAATAAATATATTTTATGTATCAGGCAACGTCCATCTTGACAGCTTTACATTTGTCAATTGACATAATATTATGAACCTAACGGTTAGTTAACCTTCTTTTCTACAAGAAAACTAGAAAAGAGCTGATAACTTTTAAATGGCCAAACCAATTTTTTTGGATTATAGCTAAGAACACTCTCGATCAAGCTACCTTTCAAACAAAAAAACTAAATTAATATCGGTTCATTCGTTTCGGCGCTATGATGCCATAGATAGATACACAGATACACACGTCAAACTTATAACACCCCTCTTTTTGGGTCGGGGGTTAAAAACTAGTCAGTTAACTGAAATTTAATTCTGAGCAAAGTCAAAGTGCCTCTCAAATCTCAGTCTTTAAATTGATGATTCCCTTCTAGATGAATACTGGTCATTCCATCCGGAGCTCCAAGATATCCCGATTTACTACGCATCGTCACTCGCTAAGAAGTGCATGGCGGTGTATCAGACCTACGTGAATGCCATGAACGACCGCATCCGCCGCCAGATCGCCGTCAACAATCCCTTCGTGTTCCGCCATATATCCAACCTGAAGGTTAGTGCTACCACAGTGTAAATAATTACAGTAAGACGATGCGAGCACCTACGTACCCAAACGATTGATTTTGGTTTATAAAGGTCTGAGTCGTATATGTATCTCTACGCTGTGGTGCTACTTTGTAAGAAATAATAATAACCTAAATTTGGTTCTGTCCAAGTCTCCGTTGTGATTAGAACGGAGACTAGCCCACTATGTAGAAGTTGGATTGACACATGGACTGACGGAATTTCTTTTTTTTTGAATTGTTTTGAAGAATTAATTAGCACTTCACTGCAATCGTTGATTGAACTCAAATTTTTAAACTCAAATTGGGTCAATCTTTTTTGGATGTCAAGAATAAATTTGATGACAAATTGTTTATTGATCATTTGATTTAAAAAAAATTGCTTCTAAAGTATTGTACTATCACTTTTATAAGCGTTATGATTAGCTGAGATATTTTCGCGACATTCAAAAACATTATTTCTGCACAGGTACATCGGCGTCACTTATAAAAGTGGTACTATTGTAGCCGAGTTAGAAAAAAAAATTTTTACGCTCAAATAAGGTTATGAGGTTCCAAAAAATACGAGTCGATTTATTTACTGTACCAATTTTATACAATCACTACGCTTGTATAGCATTCTCTTCGCCTATCGCGAACACATCAATCTCAGGTTTAACTTTATCATACAGATGCGGGAACGCGCCTTCCGCTTTATATTTCTTCCTCACAACCTCATACAGAGTTAAATCGAACATTTCCTCAAATTCTTCCCTTGTCATGAAAATATCCGCGTACAAAAATGAATAACCGCCAACATCGCGTGTAAACTTCTCCATCTTTCTCATTGCGTCAACTGGATTGTACGGTTTCTTCTCTTTTACCTTCCCAGGGACGCCGTAAACTCCTAAATCGTTATACATTGCGTAGTTCGTTTGAGGAACGATGTACTTCCCTTGAGGTCGACGCAACTGACCCGACATTGGACCGTGATCAATTATTTTGCACGGGTAAACTAGTAGAGGAAATTTCTCGAACAATTCGCTCGCAACTGCAATCTGTTTCTCTAATTCTTGTAGAGGTAGGACAATATCTTGGAACACTTGTTTGGTAAAAGTGTACGCCCGGACACCAGGGGTGGTCGTGAATTTAAGAAATGCTGGTTTAGGGGGAAGAAGCCAGCCGAATAATGTTCTGAAAATCGGATCATTCCCAAAACTTATCATGTCTTCTACAACCCAGAAGATAGGTCTGTTATGCCTTAACAAATAGTCTCTTAAAGGAATTAATTCAATTTTTTCTCCCTTTTCTAGTATAAATTCAACATGTTTATAAAACCAGGGTTTATACCATCTTGAGCAATAATTTACCGTGATTTTTCTGTCATAGTCTGAGTAATCACCAGTCATAATAACCGCTTTATCTTTGCTAAATATAGTCCCTTCTATATAGTCCGGATGGTAGGTTGGTTCAGCTTGGTTAGCCCCTGAAACATTTCTTAGCATATCACAGTAGTTCTTCTGCCCTTCGACTGGGATATACTTGATTTTTATGTACGGTTTTATTTTGACTATTTTCAAGGTCAAAGCTACTAGGAACCCTAAGCTGCCATGGCACCAGGGTAGAGCTTTGTAGAGGTCGGAGTGCTCATTGTTTGCTGCAGCGGTAACCAGGGAACCATCGCCAAGAACTACTTCATAGCTTGTAATGGTTTCATGATAAAGCCCCGCTTTGTGCGAATGTGTTGACATACCAGTTCCGAAGGCAAGACCTGTAACAGAAAATGGTTGATATTCAATGAATAGATACCTTTCTTCAGAAATTAAATTTACGCTAGGATCACACGCTAAAATAGATTTGTTTTATGGCACTGTGTGGAACTCAGTTGACGTCAAGAAAGGAAATCTTGGCCTGCGCAGTGGGTGATTGGGAACCTTTTATTTCCCGCGCAGTATCTATTCGCAAGCATTTAAGAAACGCACGGCTGTATCTCTACAAAAAGTTGCCGTGAACGATATTTCTAAGTATTTGATTATGAGTCCAACATAATTAAATACTTGTCATATTTTTACTTTATTATGGAACTTACAAATTCTAATTACTTTGACAAATTTATTTTTATTGTGTAACTTAATTTAATTAGTGTAATTGGACTTAAAAGGTCCGTTCTAATTAAATAAATAAATAAATAATAAATAAATATTTTCATGCATCAAATATATACCTCCCAACGTAGCATCAACCAATTCAATAGTAACAGCCAAGGAGTACCCTCTAGGTATCAAATACTCCGTTATGTCCCCTATAGTCACCATGGGTTCCACCCGAACAGTCATTGCTTTTTCATCCAGCTCCAATATGTCATATAGTGGTATTGCAACTTGGTGGTGAAGGTGCTTCTCGAAGAATGTGGTGCTTAGAGACAGCCAGTTGGGCCGAGATGTGCACAGAAGGCGACGGTCTTTTGGAGGTAGTTTGTTCCATTTTTGGACCTTGAAAAAAGTGTCATAATATAAGTATGAAATGTGGTCAAGTTATTGAACATATCTGCTGATAGCAAATCTAGACCAAGAGTCTACCCTCCACTGGCAAGATTTCTTAGAAAAGTAGCTGCCATTGTTAGGTCAATTGCAATGTTGATTTCGGGAAGTTTTTAATATAAAAAAATTGCAGAAGATGACTTGTTGCAAGCGCAAAAAACTGATTTCTGCAAATCTTAGTCTGCAATACTTCCACAAATCGCGGAAACTGCTTCCCAGTAGATAATCGACCAGCACTTTAAAAATATAACGATTGAAAATCGACACTGTAATCTGTAATGATTTCTTGATTTGACCAATCAATTCATATACTATTTTACCCAACTTTAAGCACTATATCCTCTAGGCAAAGTACCTAGTAGTTATGATTAAGTTTAGAAGTGTTGGAATGATAGTAGTGCCCTGTCTACAGAATTTCTAACTATATCCATCAAATTCTGAAAGCCTAACGCCTACGTTAACATTGTTAAGCATCTACGTAACTGAAATATAGAAAAAGCTAAGAAATAGTATGAAAGGATCACATTATCTCAAGAACACTCACGTTTGATTGTATTTCCCGCACCGCACTGTCATGCCGTTGAGGGTCACTGTTTAGTCTTCGTACAAAAGCTCGCAATTGCAGAAGTAGAGTGAACAAGAAACTCGCTGGCAAACAGAATGCGCACACAACGAACTCTCGGTGGTCTTCTAACCATTGGATTAACCGTTTCCTGACCCAACCGGGTAACATGGTTGTGGACAATCTGAAAAGTATCGTTTTTTATTCTTCCTTTCTTTTATTGTTTCTCTTTCACCGTCCCCAACCAAATAAGGATGATGTGAGCGGTGGCATTGTTATGTGGTTGACATCAAAATATTTTTGGCCAACGTTTCTGAATACCACTGGTATAGGATGCCCTTCTGGCGTCGGTGTTTCCTGCAACATATTACATGAATACCTTCAAGGCAAGAGTGAATAAGATCCTCTAGGGCGCGCTCCATCCTAGGTCAACTGAATCTCATTGCTTTCTATTAAGCATGATAAATAATGTCGAACGCAAACATATCGTGTTAAAAAATCGATTTCAATGTGACTGTATATTTGTAACTTGGGAATAAAGTACCTATAAGGTATTTTTTTGGTCTTCTGAAATAATGTGAAATCAAAATGTTAGCTTTTTCTCCCCTAATATCTTCCCTTGTGGCTTAAGCTTTTCATAATAGCCCCTAAAAGTGTTTTAGAAACGTAGAAGTCCAATTAAGAAATATTTTTAACTGAAAATAGTGGAAAAATAAAAAACATTAACAAAATATATGCTTTCTGACTTCTGACCAATAGTTTTGGGCATAAGTACCACATGATACCTACATACTATCAGAAAGTTTGCACTTTAGTTGATAAATAAACCCTGACTTAGGTACCTACTTGAAACTGGTTGCCTTTATAAGTTATAACCTCAAAAACATTCCCAATAATAATCACTAAACCTTGGCATTGACACTGCGAAACATTGATTAAATAATCACTATTGAGACACGAAAAATTCAATTGATAACTGGAGATAATTTTAATATCGAACAGCTGGTATGCGTTGCATGTCGCACCGGCTACTACAATGTTAATCAGCAAACAACGATAAGCGACTTAAATGAAACAAACTTCAACTAATTACGAACTATAGGCAAAAAAGCTATAACTATTATAGGTACCAGTTGATAAATACAGCGTGAAATAAAATACCGACTGCTAAAATTTAAGTTGACCTTGATTAGAATTTAGATGTATTCAGAGATTCGCCTGCTTCGGACGCAATGTCAAGGATAAACTACTTATATGTATGATTGTAGTTCTACATATTATAATATCATTCGATCTTTAAAAAGTTGATCTACTCAACTTGAACGCTGACCTGATACAAGTACGCTGGGCTTGCTGTTGCCGATCTGTTTTTGAAGCAAATTGATTATCGCCATTTTGGCACCGATAGCGCAGTGAGCGTACTCAGAACTCAATGGACTAAGAGGGTCAGACTTCGTTATTTCTTAGAAGATGAAAGTGTCTATGCGCATTGTCCCCAACACAGGTAGGATCAGCTAAGTTTGGATCATCGTGGTTTTGGCAGATAACAGCTAACAAAGGTGTATGAAATCTTTCGTCAATGTATAAAATCTAATTTATTTATATCTTTGCTATTTATTTATTATTTACGTCATGCATTGCCAGACACCCTTAAGCTTTAATATATTATTCTGGTCCTCACAGGCTCTCTAAAATATTAGTGATGAGATAAAATGGTTTGCGATTTGAAGGATTTCTACTAATTTCCAGGGTATCGACCACTTTGAGGACATCGGCCCCTGTGTGATCATGGCGTCCCCCGGCATGATGCAGTCGGGGCTGTCTCGGGAGCTGTTCGAGTCGTGGTGCACGGACCCAAAAAACGGCGTCATTATTGCGGGTAAGTTAGCAAAATCGGGTAAGCGCGAGTACTACACATGAAGAATTCCGTACAATAGTACAATGAATCTCAAACCAGTATTACTGAATTTTGGTTTCACCTTTGCAGGCTACTGCGTGGAAGGTACTCTGGCTAAGACGATTCTGTCGGAGCCGGAGGAGATCACGTCGATGTCGGGGCAGAAGCTGCCGCTGCGCATGTCGGTGGACTACATCTCGTTCTCTGCGCACACGGACTACCAGCAGACGTCAGAGTTCATCAACATATTGAAGCCGCCGCATGTGGTGAGTGGTACTGTGCAGGCTAGTGCGTGGAAGATACTCTGGCCAAAACATGTGTATCTTTTAGACTTGGCTAAGTCCTTTGACACTGTATCTCTGTCTTACTTGTAAGCTTGAATGCATCGATATCAGAGGCCTTCAGCTGATACTATTTAATGACTACCTTTCATTTCAATGTGCTAGAGTAGATTCTTTTACTAGTAATGATCTGCTGGTAACACATGGGGTGCCACAAGGTAGCATACTGGGGCCCACTCTTTTTCTTGTTTATATTGATTTTCTTACTCGTTTGCGACTAAGAGAATGTCAAATTATGTCATATGCAGATGATACTGCGCTAGTTTTTGCTGCACATTCTTGGGAAGAAGTATTTGAGGCGGCGCAATGGCGGTTTAATACTATTACCAAATACTACATGACAATTTGTGTCTAAATACAATTTAAACCAAATATATCACCTTTTCAATAAGACAAACTTATAAACTTACATATTTATTAGCATCTCGGTTTCTTGACAGGTGTTAGTGCACGGGGAACAGAACGAAATGTCTCGTCTGAAGGCGGCGTTACAGCGGGAACATCGCGGCAAGCTGGCCATACACACGCCCCGTAACACTCAGCAGCTGTGCCTCACCTTCCGTGGAGACAAGACTGCCAAGGTGAGGATATAGAGAGAGAGCCAAAAGCTTAGTTTGCTACAATCCGCCAAACCAAAGAAATCTGTATGGTGCAACATGCAGCATGCGACATGCACTGCCCGCCCTCGCACTGATAAACATGCAGGAAAAGTCAGCCACCAAGCAAGCCAAACTGACCACCACCACGCAGCAAATCCCAACACCCAAGCACGTTTCGCCCCGACACCGGAGCATCCTCAGGAAATGTAGACCTTACAACACCTAATTGCAAAGTTACAGGATACTACATTTATATTTCCTTCGCAATAGTAATAGAAATCACGTCATGCATTGCCAGACACTTATTGTCATGGTAGCCAGACGCCCTAGGCCTCATTTAAGCGAGAACTTTTTTAACGTCTTTTAAAAAGCGTCCAAATAGAACAAATGTATTCCCAAGTATATGTTCACATGTCAACGCTTTTTTACGTGTGAACAGAGTAAAGTACCAACTCCTTCTTTAAATCTTTGGCGGTACTTCCATAGGTGATGGGGTCACTAGCGATGGAGCCGCCCGAACCCGGCAAAGAATTACAAGGTATCCTGGTGAAGAGGAATTTCAACTATCACATCTTAGCACCTTCAGATCTCAACAGTGAGTATTCACTTCATTTCTTTCGAGAAATCAATTTTTTCTATTTAGGTAAACCTGACCAATCTTTGGCTGGTTTTAGGGATTTGAATATTGAGGAATTGTTAATATAAAACTCACAAAAAGCTGTATTATTTTTTTACGATTTATTTATTTACAGACCTAATGTAAAGTGAACATTTTAGAATGATGATGCCCGCGACTTTGCTCCGTGTGGTTTTAGGTTTTCGAAATCCCGTGGGAACTATTTGATTTTGCGGGATAAAAAGTAGCCTATGTGCTAATCCAGGATATTATCTATCTCCACTCCAAATTTCAGCCAAATCCGTCCAGTAGTTTTTGCGTGAAGGAGTAACAAGCGTACATACATACACACAAACTTTCACCTTTATAATCTTATAGTGTGATTATTTTGCTAACGAAACTACTTTGGCCTTTGATATTTTTTTTTTTTAGAATACACGGAGCTTTCTCAGTCGGAAGTGTCGCAGCGAGTGTCGGTGTCGTACGGAGGTTCCGCAGCGTTGTTACGTCACGCCGTCCTTCGTTTGGCCGGACCTGTCGAGTTCCTGACGGACTCGCGCTGGAGGCTGTATGGGTGTCTAGACCTTATACTAGACTTACCTATTGTGACACTCGAGGTTAGAGATATACATACATATAACATCCATTCATTCATGTGTACATTTCTTTTTTTTTAATCCCAAGGGTAGTATAGATTATATTGTATTTAAACAACAAATATTGAAAACGACAATTCATAAAGTAGTTTGTAAGCTGTGAGTTATATAAATGAAATAGGTATTTCATACACCCAAAATAATTATGTTGACAGAGGCTATATTTTATTTCAAAAAATTAGAGATCCCTACGAAAATTGTTATAAAGTAGCCTTAGATGCCTTCATAAAATTAATACATGCATCTGTTCAAAAATTTCTATCGGTTGACGACGATTTGCTCCATACAAGTTGCTGCATGAAGTCATAGACGCGCGCTAGTGGCATGGTACCGCAATTTTAAGTAATATAACGCCATCTAGTTATACATATTTGTAAAATTAACAAAATTGTCTGTTTTCTCCTTGAATGTTTTTTTTATTGCTGAGGGTTGTTACCTCTTTCATAGCTCTATTGACTATGACGTGACCCGGGTCACAGCTGAAAAATCAGCGTCCTGGATTGTATGCGCGTACGATCCAGAGCAGTAAGCAATTTTCAAAGTAAGATAACCATACCAAGTGGGGTATCATAAGAAAGGGATTTACCTGTACATTCTAAAACAGATTTTTTTTTATTGTGGAAAATGTCGGAAAAAATACCCGAGTACGGAACTCTCAGTGCGCGAGTCTGGCTCACACTTGGCCGGTTTTTTTTTTCGAAAAATGAATATCTGTATGTTACAGTGGCAGGCGGCGCCGGTGTCGGACATGTACGCGGACGCGGTGGTGGCGGCGGTGCTGGCCGCGTCTTCGCTGCCCGCGCCCTCGCACCTGCCGCTAGCGCCCAAGCTGGACCGCATGCACTTCAAGGTGAGGTGCCACAGTTGGACGACTGGCCTCACGACTAATCTCGAATTATTTTTATCCAACCCATTACTTATTTCCATACCTCCTCTTTTTTTATTATATCAGAAAACAGGAAAAGAATTATAAACGAATTCATTGATTTATAATTAGTCTATCATCACCATCCAATTGTGTCACAGTGTTATTCGTTGCAACTTTTTTATCCATTGTAATTCCCAACGAGTCACACTATTACATCATTTGGCGTGACTCGTTGGGAACCATGTATGCACAATGACTGATTCGCAATAAAGAAATTTCAATTTTAATTTTTTGAACTTTTTTGGTCAGGAGTGCGTAATCGAGATGCTGCAGGAGATGTTCGGCGAAGACTCCGTACCAAAGATGTTCAAGGGAGACAAACTCCACGTGGAGGTGGACGGGAAACGCGCGTACATCGACCTTCTCGCTATGGTAATATTCTTCAATATTGTCATTGAATCTTAATGAGAAATCGAAAATGTTACAATAAAACTTAAAGCTAGCCTTATCCACTGTACAAGACCTTATCCCGCGTGGAATGGTGTGGTGGTGCTCTGTACAACACATATAAATTGATTAAACGGAAGGGTCTTTAAGAATCCAGTGGGGGATCCGCGCAGAGTGGGAACTCTTTGATTTCCCGGGATAAAAGTAACCTATGTCCATCCCCGGGATGTGAGGTAACTCTGTACCCAATTTCATCAAAATCAGTTAAACTTTTGGGGCGTGAAAAGCTAGCAGACAGACAGGCACTGGCATTTATAGTATTAGTATGGAAGTATGGATGATGTGTAATAATGTAGAGTCCTTTGTTTCCAGGAAGTGAAATGCACAGAGGACGAAGGGTTAGAACGGACAGTATACTCAGCCCTCAGCAAGCTATACGCTGCGCTTGCGCCGGTGAAGCCTCCGCCGCCCCCCACCCCGCTCACCTCCTGACAACCTTCCCCTCCACCCCCGCGCCGGGACGCGGAGCGGAAAGGAGTGGAGTAATGCGATGTGATTTAAAGCATTTTGTGTACTAAGCACAGCCCAATCCGAGAATATACTGAAACCAATAACGAAAAGCCACAAAGCGAAATATGTACAGCCTAATTTTTGGAAACTTTTTTAATTACTTGCCAAAGATTAAAAAACGGTTTCCACAAAAAAAAAAATTACTATGGTTTCTAAGGATTAAATGTATAAAGGCGTAAAGTATTAAATTGTTAGTTAATAGACCATCATTTTAATTTCAAGTGACACACTTTATTAAATATCAATGTCGGAATAATTCATGTGGGAGATAAAAAATCAACAAACCAGACCAAGGTAGGACGAATGTGTCACTTTATTTTAACGAAAATAAAATATTATTTTAATTTTTCTACGGCACAAGAGCTCTATAGTCGGTACAAAATGAAAACTCACGCGCCATTTTAACTATCATAATATCACGGTTCACCTTATTTTAAATAAGGACTAAAATCGTACTTTTTTCATTACAGTTGACATAAAAGTTAAAATGGCGAGCGAGTTCTCATTTGGTACGCATTATACACTATTACATGCTAAGGGTCGATTTACATCGACGCAGAATAAATTGAAGCGAATAGTGCTCAACATTATTTTATTTTGTAAAATTCTTGATTAATGCTTTGATTCTACTGTCTGTCAATGTAAATTGACCCTAGTGATTTTAATGAAATGGTACTGATACACATTTTGTATAAACTAATTCAAAAGTGTAAATATTAATTATGTAAGTTAAATGAAATAATTAAATTGATAACTTATGCATTTCTGTTATTTTATTATATCCTGAATGTGAAACATAAAACTTATTTCCTGCCAGAAATCAAAGATCGGATTCTTAGTTCCGTAACTGTGCTATCTATACTATTATAAGTGCGAAATTGTGTCTGTCACTCTGTCAACTGGCTTTTCACGGTCATGAAATGTCGTACAGAGTTCGCTTACATTCCGGGGAAGGACAGACTTTTTACCCCAGAAAATCAAAGAATTCTAGAAAGATTTTTAAAAACCTAAATCCACGCGGACGGTGTCATAGTAGGTACCCTAAAATCCCCCGCTTAACCGATTTTTAGAAAATTTGCTAGAAAAAGAGCTTTCATCCCGGAGACACAGGCTACTTTTTATCTTAAAAATCAAATTCTACACGCGATTTTTTAAAAACCTAAATCTACGCGGACATTACTGAGTTACGAAATGAAACTCCAAATTATAAACAAAATGTATTTACATTATTTTTACAGTCTTACTTTACTTAATCTTAACATTAAAATTTAATTTAATTTAATTAATATTCTTAATGTCAGCATAATCACAACTATAATATATTATTAAGGCAAGCCGTAATACGTTAGTACAGCTTAGGTTGGCTGTCCACTAAAGCGGAATGGAGTGAAGATGATCTCAGTAGACCATCATCTTTCAATAATAATTTGAATGGCTAGAGCGTTGCATCATAATTCATACTCTTCACTAACCTATCGCCCGCGCCGGCTCCCTGCAGCTCGTTCCATGTCTGTTCACCTATGCAGTCTACACTTCCAATGCTGCAAGGTCTCCGTACTTTGGGTGAGTACTTGACTGTCTGATTTTCTTGTGGGATCCGGTGTAATGCGAACACCTCTGTCAGGTGTCCGGTTTCTTGCTAATCTACCGATCCGACGTAATGGGAGTTGCTAACAAAACGTCGAGGCGTCGACGTCACTGGCAGGAGTCAAATAATGTTTGTACATATGACATCCCTATTTTTCTATGATTTCGCGTCACCATAGCCTAATATTTGACATATCACTATCACTGTAGTTCACTCTGATAGAGGTGAGACAGGTTAGGAAGCCTTGGAGTATCGCTTCCAGAACCGCTTGACGTCGTCGTGCGAGGCGCGCGTCACCACCATGGTCCGCGCCCGCTCGCTGTGCCACGTCAGCACGCCCGCGCCCTTCGCGTAGTCGCGCAGCACTGCGAACTCCGCCTGCAAATACATTACCTTACATTTATATGTATTTTCAATTATTTATTTATTTTTCATGTACCAAAATTGTAGTTACGAAGTTATAATAATTAAGTTACATTGCAAACGGTTATCTATAAACAGATATTTCTTCCAGCTTCCCGTTCAAGGTTGTAAGTAAGGCGCATTAATATGTGGAATAGGTCTTACGGTTATGTGCGTTTTAAGCAATTGAATATCACTTGTTTTAACGGTGAAGGAAACCATCGTGAGGAAACCTGCATGCCTGAGAGTTCTTCATGTTCTGGCGTGTGTGAAGTCTGCGTGTTTTAGCGCATAACTGAGTAACACCGCACCTCAACCGCATGAACCTTCTCAATTAATATCGTCAAAGTCTGCACCCGTACGAAGTTGAAATTCTACGGACACATATGAAACGAATTGCTCATTATTTTTATTTCAAACCACTAGGATATGGAAGCATCATCAGTTTTCCCCTCCAATTTTAATATGTAGATTCAAGTCAAGAGTGAATAGGCATCTAGGCAAGCACGCTCCATCTTAGGCTGCATCATCACTTGCTAGAAGGTCTAATTGCAGCCAAGTGCTAGTCTATGAATCAAAAAAACAAGCGTTATGCCAGTAATTTAGCCATAAATACCTGCGACAGGAACTGGTTGTACACAACCCCCTCAGTGTAAGTGAACCGGTTTCGCTCGCTCTCCCACAGCTGGATCTGGTCTACGACTGTGGGCGGAAGCACTGAGGCTGTCCTGACGCCGGCCGTGTCTGATTTCAGCATCTAAACAGAGACAATTATCCAGGGTATAATCTATCTCCATTCCAAATTTCAGCCAAATCCGTCCAGTAGTTTTTGCGTGAAAGAGTAACAAACAAATATCCATCCATCATAATAAAAACTTGAACTTAATAAAATCCAAAATCTGCTCATTTATTGCCTCTAAGGCGGAACAAAGTTCGCCGGGTCAGCTAGTATAGCTTAATTTAAACTTCTGAGATATATTCTCGTCCAAAATTCCACATTGCTTGAAGACCAAAGTCTTCCAACAGTGTGTGTTGCCAGTGATGAAATACGGATCCGAGACATGGTCGCTAACTATGGGCTTCATAAGAAAGCTCAGAGCCACAGAGAAGTGGCCAATATGCAGGGCACATATTTCGAAAAACCGATAGATGTTGGGATCCCAAGACTTGAATTGCGACCCGCACCGAAAAGCGCAGCGTTGGAAGAAACCTTGAAGAATTTTTGAAAATTCAACCCCTATAAGGGGATATAATAGGGGTATGAAATTAGTGTAGAGCACGCGGAGGAAGTTGCGGGAATAAGCTAGTGTTGCGTGTTATATATTATATATATTATATTTTATTATTATATTATATATATTATTATTATAAATATATTATATATATTATACCTGCGGATGCGAGTGCTGCTCGAGGTACCGTATGATCTGCTGCGCCGAGATGCCTCCCCGCAGCGCCGCGCGCACCGACTCCCGAGTCAACACCCCCACTACCACGTTTGGGAACCTGCCAAACCAGGCAAAATAATGCTGTCCTCAATATTCTAGTAGGTTCTTTACGGTGCTGTCTGGGGCCACCAAATAGGCGCAAAATTTTGAGGCGACCATGCTTATCGAGGTGTTAATATAAAACACCTCGATAAGTTAAAATATTTGGATGCACAACGCCAAAAACGGTACGCAGAATCACTAAATGCCTAAATGAATATTGTGACGTTTTGCGATAATTAAAGATTACTTATGCGATTATCAAACGAGCAAAATACCAAAAACGTAAAATTCCAAAATCAAAATGTTTGGCATTCCGCGTTTTTGGCGTTGTGCGTCTACTGGATTGAAACATTTAAAACCCCTAGAGTATAGTTTATTGGCATAGATCAAAAGTTTTATTTTTTACTTATATCTAAAATCTTGTTGAGCATGGGCTAAAAGCGACCCAAATTGTCATTATCATTACCTGTATATCAGTTCGGTGAAGAGTCCCAATAAGGCCACCTGTAAACTGCTCTGTGTGTACGCGTATACTCGATAATTGGTTTCTACGATGATGTACCCACTAGTGGTGGTGGTGTCCAGCGGCGCGATGCCGTCCTTCACGCAGGTAATGTTGAGGGCGAGTCGCGTGGGGTAAAAGCGGCCCGCTTTGCGCTGCAAAATGAAATTAAAATACCTGAAGAATCTTTTATCTTGTTGAATTAGTTTTCCGATGCGACACTGTGTAGAAACCAAAGGGGTAGGGGTAAAACCTTTTCCAGGTTAGCCCGCTTTCATATTAGACTGCATCATCATCACGTACCACCAAGTGAGATTACAGTCGTGGGCTAGCTTGTAAAAATAAAAATAAAACATTAAACAAAAAAGCCAGCTAATTGCGAGATGGACTCGCGCAGCGTTTGTTACCTCGGCTAGCCAATTTATTTCCTATAAGAAAAAAGAAACATGTGTCAGAGAATCTCAGTTTATGCTAAATTTCTAAATTTTATTATGTAAATGCATTATAATAATTTCGCGTTCTACTTCACTACACTTCAACTCGCTTTTTGGGTTTTATTTTCACTAATAATTAAATAACATTTTATTTGGTGAAATAAATGAGTTAAAGTTTTACTACAATTTAATGAACAAGCAATGACAACTTCTTACCTTTCTCTGGTAAACAAGACCAAACTCCCTCAAATGTTGCAAAAACACCAACATATTGTTGCTCATGCCTTCTGTGCTGTAATCCTGCAAAAGTAAATAAGTCATGCATCACACTTAATATTATAAAGGTGTGTATGTATGTGTGTGTTTGTTACTCTTTCACACAAAAACTACTAAACGGATTTGGCTGAAATTCGGAATGGAGTTAGATTATACCCTAGATTAACACATATGCTACTTTTATCCTGAAAAATCAAAGAGTTCCTATGGGATTTTGAAAACCTGAATCCACGTGGACGAAGTCGCGGGCGTCAGCTAGTAAAAATATATAAATTAATTTGAATAAATTTATTAACATTAAGTTACCTTTCCTAAAGTACTGAAGCTGAGCTGGTATAGAAATGCTAGACACTCAGCTGCGCTCAGACTTCTTTTCTCTGCAGTGTGCAAGTAATGTTGAAGGAACAGCCACACCTACATAAAATATATGTGTATAGTATTTTTCTTATCCCAAATCAGAATATTAAAATGTGAAAAAAATATTCTACCTGTTTAGCAGTACTGAGCAGTAAAAACTGGAAACCAGCCCTAGTTATTACTGCTGAGCCATCTTCTGCATCTCTGAAAAAAAGAAGATTATGTCAACAATTTTTCTTTTATATAGGTCACTTTAATGTAACTCAGATTTTTTTTTGGACAGAAGTTATATTTATGTTTCTTTTTGCATGCCTTATGAGTTCTTTTTAATTTTGAGTCGTGTGGTGAACTATGATTCAAATTCTTCATTCTGACAGGAAACTCATACTCAGTAGTGAGCCGGCAATGAGCTGAGATGATGATGAATATAGAGGTAACAACCTGGTCATAAGCCCAGCATGCAGCAGAATCCTCACAGCATCAGCACTGATGCCCTCAGTCTGTGCGGACCCCACCATATAGTGCAGCACACACTCCCATCTCTCCAGCGCATATGCGTCCAGGAACGCTACGTCTCGCGCTTTGCCATCTGGCTCTAGAGAGGATGACATGCTCCATGGACGACCTCTGTAACAGTCCTTTATATTGTAATTTGTAATAGAATTTTTAATAAGTTTGCTTTTTATAAAAAGTTTGAACTTATTGAGACATTTCCAATGTCTTCTAAGAGCTTATTACAAATATGTGCATAGTTAAATAAATGAATTACTATGTTTACCTAGTCTACAAGTAATTTCCATAAAAGAAAGCGATGAAATTTCACAGTGCAGGCTTACCCTAATCATATTACTAATCTAACTCACCCTCCCAGCAAAGCCACCTTGAGATTCTTCTTGAAGGACTGTGAGAGCATCCATCCGGGCAGTCCCCCGGGTATGGGTGCCTCCTGCCACACAAACAACTCTGATAATGCTTCACATGCCTTGCTTTGTTCCCTGGAAGATTGTTTTAACTGATTGAGACAAAGAAAAAGGTACAAGAACTTGTAATTTTCCCCTAACTTTGTAGTTTAATCATATATTGAAAGATTTAATAGGTTGGTCAATGGATTGAGGTTGACTGTAAAATTATTGTTTTATCATTTGCATGGACTACACAAAGTTCAAACCCCTATGTTACCCCCTTAGGATTTGAATTTTCAAAAATCCATTCTTAGCAGATATCTGCCTTATAATAGCTATCTTCAAGCAAAATTTCACCTCAACTGTGAGTTGATAGATCAGTCAGTCAGTCACCTTTTTCTTTTATATATTTATATGTTGGAACTTGGAGATACGGACATTTGAACAGCTCCTTTAGCATGTAAGCTGTAATTACTAATTATCACATAACTATAGTTGAAACTACTTATATTTTTTTTATTGTCATGCATTAGACCTTTTGAGCAGTTGCAACCGCTACGAGTAGTAGCGGTTATCCCTCTAATTAGTCTAGTGCAGTTATCCCTCTCTTAGGAGCTGCACTTGAATTGTAAACTACTAGAGCATTTGTCTAGCTATTTTTACAGTGATTCATTATTCAATAATCAAACACTCAAGTAGTATGTATGGCTACTCTTATTTTGTACATTTAGCTATAAAAGTTCATACTTAGCATGTGTCTGTGAGACCCACGAAGCCACTACAGCTTGTGGCACCGGCTGCTCCACAAACAGAAGCCTTATTACAAAGTGTCGTGCTAACTCTGGAAGCTCCCTACAAAAAATACAATTACGATGCATACCGTTAAACCTAACCTATAATAACATTCCAGTTACAATAACTATACAGGTTTACATTCTTACCGGTAAACTGCAAGGCATATAGTAGGATAATTGTACAGAGTTTCCAAAAACTGAGCCGAGCGACTTTTTAAATATTCGTGGAGATCTTTGCACTGAAGAGTCGGCGAAGGGTTTAAGTTCGAAGACTTTGAAGATTTAGACGACTCTGACATGATGGACGTGTTGCAAAATCATGAGTTTAATTATTAAGCTGTGAATTTTGTTTCAAATAATTTCGCAATACAGAAAAAAAACAAGTAATGAATGAAAACAAAATGAAAATACAATTTTTTTTGTAACGAGATGAGAGAGACACTGACTAGAAAAAAATGACAATGACAACTGACAAGTGAAATAAATTGAAATAATGTCATGTCGTGACTTGTCATTTAGGGATGGGCGTATTTTACTCGACCAGGTATTTATACCTGATCAGCCGCGCGATTCAGAACTCTCGATTCGGTACGTTATCGTTCGATAAGAAGTATGTACTTTTCATTGAAAAATACATCTTATCGAGCGATAACTTACTGAATCAAGTGTTCTGAATCGCCCGGTTGAGCTTCAAAGTATACATACCTGTTCGTAAAAATAAGTATAGTGCCACCAATTCATCGGTGAATTATTGAAGAATGTTGTTACTGTCATTTTAGTATTGCCATACATTGATTTAATTGACTTTACGTAATTTCCATAGCAGTTCGTATGAGGCGAGACGAACCACCCGCATCTAACAATACCAGTATGGGTCTATTTGACGCATGCGGGAAACGGAGGAGGCCCCCTTCGACTCATACATTGCATTTAAAAAAAATAGCGATCAAACGAGCAGGCGGAAGCATGATGCTTGTCCTTCTTTCACTTTGAAAATCAATTCTATCGGGAATAAAAAAACACATCTTAACAGTATACCTACTGAGTACTAACATTTTTTCTTGGAAGATTCTGTGTCATAACTGTTCAATACTAAAGATCAAAATACTTTCAAATACTTTAAGCCCTAGTATTTATTGTAGTTGTACTTTGACCCAACCGAATCCCAACCCATCTCTACTTGTTATATTGACAATTGACATCTCATTGACATTGACAACATTGATCATAGAGTTTTTAATTGGATTTTTAGCTCTGGGTTCTCGAATCAAATATGTATTTTTGCCACAGATGAATAACCTTAGTGAGGCTTTAGGGTTGAAAGATAGAGCCCCGTACAGATTTAGAAAACAATGATGAATGGTTAGTTGATAAAAAGTATTCTCCGAGTACTAGGTAGTTGTTTAAGCCAAATTCAAGTAACTATGCACTTTATTACCCAAGTCCTTTAAATATATTTTAGATCGACCCTCGAAAGATTACGTAGTTAACTATGTAATTTAACATATTTATTTTTACGTAGGTAGGTAAATTAACAAAATATTATCACATGATTACTTAACACAGTATCATAAATATCAATAAGGCGAAAGTTTGTATGTGTGTTGGTATATTTGTTACTTATTCACGCTAAAACTACTGGATTCAGCTGTCGAATGGAGATCTGAAGATTGCTTATATTTTTTATCCCGGAAAAAGTTCCTGCAGGATTAAAAACCCTACATCCACGCAGATGAAGTCGCGGGTATCATGATATTATCATCTAGTTAGTTTAATATAATTTGCTAAACAAAACATTTATTTTTAGAATTCATACAATACGGAAAAAAAAACTACTAATAATTATAAATCCAATTTGGAAAATAGGTATACATATGATTCCGAGAGTGGATTTATAAAATTATTTAACTTAGATAATTTGTATTCATTTCTTCATTTTAATAAGGTTCAAAATGCAGTTTGAAGACATGAAATACATAGTGCCCGTATAAAAGCCTACACCAATGGGATTTTTTTAATCTCTTTTGTCCCATACAAAAGAAAAAAGTGTACACACACATGTTAGCATTTAACGCACACTAGTATAACTCCAAATACAAACACGGCGCGCACACAGAGCGACGCGGCCAGTTCACGGCATTCATTCTCGTCGGCAGATGGCGGATGCAGTAGACGCCTTCCGTCAGTCGCGCATAGACAACTCGCCGAGCGCAGTGCTATTTTGTTTTGCTTAGCACCATTTTGTGTGTATCATCTCGAACGGGACATTGTGTGTTTGTGATCATAAGCCACGAACAAAGTGTACGCAGCAGTTCAGTGTTCAAACTTGCGACATGCTCGTCGAGGGATCGATGCGATATCTCGGGCGCTCGTAGAAACCGCGCCTCCGTCATGAGCGAGTGATCGTCGACGTAAAAAAAGTTGACACAGGAAACATGTCTGGGCGGCCCGTCGACGCGGATGCGAGCGAAGGGTTCGAGTTCGAAATTCGAAAGCGGTCATGTCATCGCCTCTCGGATTTCGTCTAAGTCACCGTCCAATGTCAAAGTGGTGTCGCTCGCGCCTCCCGGTCGGACGGAGCGGACGATGCGCTGCGTGGTAGCGTGGTGGTGGCTGGCCGTGCTGTGCGGCGCGTGGCCGCCGGCGGGCGCCTGCAGCAGCAGCATCAGCAAGCGGCCCGCGCGGCCGGCGCGCCCGCGGCCGCCGCAGCCGCGCCTCAACGTCACCTTCCCCACGTTCAAGTGCGAGCCCGACTACTCGGAGTACTACTGCCTCAACGGCGGCGCGTGCTTCACCGTGGTGATCTCCGACAGCCCCATCTACAACTGCGAGTGCCGCAGCGGCTTCGTGGGCCCGCGCTGCGAGTTCAAGGACCTGGACGACTCGTACGTGCTGACGAGCCGCCAGCTGCTCATGGAGACGGCGTCCATCGCGGGCGGCGCCACGGTGGCCGTGTTCCTGGCCATCCTGGTGTGCGTGGGCGCGTGGCTGCGGCTGCGGCGCGGCAAGGCGCCGCCGCCGCTGCCGGGCCCCGTGCAGCTGGTGGCCGTGGCGCCGCGCGGCTCGGCGCGCCTGTGCGCGCCCGACGCGCTGTGCGCGTACAGCTAGCCTGTGGACCCGGGGTTGTTCAATCTATGTGATAATTAATTTACGGAGCTCATAATTTATTGGAAGGAATTCTTTGTACATATGGATCCGAGCCGTTCGGGAGTGTTGCGTTTGTTAAATTCCAGTCCTCTCCTCGGTGTTTGTGAAATGTAATCTGTATTATTTTGTTGGTATTCAGTGTATTGGACTTGTGAGGTTAGCGACGACCCTACACTTATGCTACTCGCTTCAAAGTAGAGCTGTTATGTTGTATATTCTGCCATCCTATATCCAAAAAGCATTTAACTGCATAAAGTATTTCCGAGTTACCCCAAAAAATATGTGGGAATTTTTAATAATTCATGTTTCTAAAAAATAATGCTATGTAGAACCAGTTTTTAATTAGATTTTAATTTGGTCCAACAGAGCAAACTTTTAGAAACATCTGTTTTTCTAAATTCCCACATTTATGCAGATAACTCAAACTATTTTTGGAGTAAACTGCTTGTTAGATATAGGCAGGCAGTATTGTTGGCACTATGTCGCAGTGCAGCAGCCGCGTTCCTCCCATGCTGTCTCGCTGTCAAATTGTGGTGTGATGGTTCTTATTGGACTTCACATATTGAGGGAGAGGTTTGTGGGTGTCACAGTGCGGGAAGGGCGCGGCGGCGGCGGTGCCTCTGGTTCCACTGCATGTTATTGTTTGTACTGTAGCAAATGTTTAAAGGTCTGTAGGGCCGCTGGGCCGGCTCGCCTGCACCGGCCGGTACGGCTGGGGTGCAGGCGGGGCGGGCGGGTGTACATGTGTATATTGTGCCGGGGCGGGCCCACCCGGCGTGGTGTTGTACTATAGTTGTATAATGAATGTGATGAATTGGCTGCAGAGCCGCGTGGCGCAGTTCCTAGCCGCAGCACATTCCATCAGCGGATCAGTATTATTTGTAATACGAGTGTTAAGCCGGCAGCTTTACTTTATTTTTTAATTTATACCTGGATATCCCGGTGGGATAGCGCTGTATTATATTCATTTAAAGGCTGAGACGTGCCCTCATCGAAGGCTTCTTGTAAATATAGCCCGTGTAGGTATTTATTAGATATTTATGAAGTTTATTTATTGACTGCTTTGTTTAGTTAAACTCATGATCAGCCGCATCCAACTCGCCTAATACCATGAATGTATGATAAAGGTGGATCAGGCACTTCTAATACCAATTGAAGCACTATTTACTTATCTCTATCTCACTTTGACTACAAATTCGAGCAAGAGTTCTGATCCCAGCATTGCCAGATAATTATGTGGCAAATCCTATGCACAAAACCCTAAAAAGATAGAAAAGTTTACAAAACAGGATGCTGCTGCGCCTTATATAGTATTATATAACATATTTAAAAAAAAAAAACAGTTAACTGCTGAATTTTGAACTGTGGGTATTTAGTTGGATTTGCCTTGTTGATTTCTTTGAGCTGTAAAAAAAATTGAAAATAACTAACCATTCCTAATTAATTAATCTCTTTGAAAAAGGGATGAAAATAAGATCGAAGATAGGAAGGCACATGTCGTACCCTTCTGACAAGCTGGACCCCTCGCTCTCACCTCTCGCTCTCACTCGGCTGTCGAAGTGGGATATAGATATTAAGTAGGTGTTTGTTTAGGTATTAGGAGTGCTCTATCCATAGGTAGGTATCCATAGATTCATGCCTAATAACCATTAACGGTTGCTCTAAACCTTGCTAAGCACGGCCTCGCTATCGTATTCCCTATTGTAGTCTCATTGTGAATCTCGCCTATTGTAAAAATCGTAAAACATTGGATGGTGTAAACTGTAACCCCCGCAGTGCGAGCGCCGCTTCTGTTTCCCTTTCTGACACAACTTGTAGCTGAGTTCTATAGAACGTACTTAGCTCAGACTTAAGGCTGAGATCTATAGAGTGAACTTGAACTTTGCTCAGACTTAATGCACAGTTAAAACGAGACAGCGTTATATCGTTGAGATAAATCTGTCTCGTTTTAACTGAAACTTAAGTCTGAGCAAAGTCAAAGTACGCTCTATAGATCTCAGACTTAAGTTTCAGCTAAAACAAGAAGGATTTAGGTCAGCAATGTAGCGCTGTCTCGTTTTAACTGTCTTAATTCTGAGCAAAGGTCAAAGTTCGCTCTATAGATCTCAGCGTGTGTCTCGCTCTGTCTCCTGTCTGCTCTGTTACCTGTCATTACGTTCCCGCGCTCGCACTGCAGGGCGACACAAAAAAATTGCAAATTCGTTTCTAAACTGTGTCTTCGAATGCATGTTTGGTACTGACCTCTTACTCATACAAGTACGCTGGACCTGCGATTGCCGATCTGTTTTTGAAGCAACCATTTCGACATTTTGGCGCTGATAGCAGCAGTGAGCGTCTTGTGAGCGTACTCGGCACTAAGACGATATTTATAGAGCATTTTAGCTTTAAATTTATTTGCTCAGACTTAAGTTTCAGTTAAAATACGAGACAGAATTATGCCAGCGATCTAACGCCTCGTCTCGTTTTAAAAGTGTCTTAAGTATGACTAAAGTATAAGGGCGCTCTATAGATCTCTAGTCTCTACCTTAATGTTATTGATATTTGTCTACATAAAGACCATTTCACACAAAATGTTCCTCCTTTTTTGTAGCCTGTTAAAAATAACTGTCATATTGTAAGGTACACCTCTTCCAGCGTACTTGTGTATGTCCATTTCAGTGATATTTGGAAACTGACAAGTCGGATCTGTTTTATCCATAGACATACAATTTTCGCTTTTGGTTTTATCCCAGACCATATGGCAATTTTAACTAACTGACTATATCGCCCGACCTGTCAGTACCCAAGTATGCAGTTGTTTCTGATGTATGTCTAAGTCCTCGTGTCGGTTCAAATGAGATCGTCTATATGAACATTCCAAAGTATATTATGTAAAATATTACCTACATCGCTAATAATTTTGAAATACCTGTTAAGACGCTACATTGTTAATTATACAGTTTTCTATTGATCATTATTTGTTAAAAGAAAATTATACGAAACTAAATCCTTAAAAAAATGTATTTGATTCGGTTCGGCCGAGCACCTCCACCTACCTTCGCGCCATAATATGTGCCGTGAATGGACAAAGATGCATTGAATTGTACAGTTTATCGAAGCTTCGAGACAAATATTTGTTCTCTGCTGGTGAAACTTACCGAAATAAATAGCTGGGCCTCGCTGGGCGATAATCACGTTACTGTACAGTGTACTTTACAAATACTGAAAAAACCTTTCATCCCACTTCTGATCAAAGATTGTATCGTATTCGAAAGAAAGAGATTCCTACGAAACTACTATTTATTAATGTCTTTAAAAGTTACAATCACTCACAAGTCCATACTTATATTTTGCTTTGGTTTTTAAAAAAAAACCGGCCAAGTGCGAATCGGGCTCACGCACCGAGGGTTCCGTACTCGGGTATTTTTCCCGACATTTTGCACGATAAATCAAAAACTATTATGCATAGAAATAAATAAAAATCTGTTTTAGAAAGTACAGGTAAGCCCTTCCATATGATACCTTAATCACTTTGTATGGTTACCTTACTTTGAAAATTGAAAATAATTATTTGTTCATGAACACATTAAAATTTTTTTTGTGTGTTAATTTTTTTTAGTGATGTAACCACAAATCACAAACAAATTTTTCCTTTACTTGTGCTATAAGACCTACCTGCTTGCCAAATTTCATGATTCTAGGTCAACAGGAAGTACCCTTCAGGTTTTCTAGACAGACACGACAGACGGACAGACAGACAACAAAGTGATCCTTTAAAGATTCGTTTCTTCCTTTTAGGTACGGAACCCTAAAATCACGTCGATCGTTGCGTTGCGGCGTGACTGAAGGACAAATCAAACAACTATTTATTTCAAAGTGGTGATAGCCTAGCGGTTAAGACATCGGCAAGGTCTGGGATTCGATCCTTTGTGCACACCTAACTTTTCGGAGCTTTATATTTAAATATCACCTATATGCCTGAGAGTCTCCATAATATTTCCAAAGGTGTGTGAACTCTGCCAATCTGCACTTGATCAGCGCAGTGGACTATGGCCTAATACTCCTCTCATTTTAAGAGGCCTGTGCTAAATACCGGGCCGCGGCGATGGGTTTTAACTTTTTAAGATTTCAAAAAGTTTCCTCTCCAGGATTTGAACAGTCGACCTCAACAGATCAACAAGACAAGTAACTCTACAAGATAGGTAACAAATAACAATGTACGCTTTCTAGCGACTAGGCTATCATACCAAAACTTACGTACCAATACAGATTCTTCGATAATCATTTTAATCTTGACCTGCTTTTGAAATAAAGACCGAAAGATTCCTTTTGCTAATTAGAAATAGGTATTGAAGTAGTAGATAACTGTGTAGTTAGTAAGTAGTTACCTAGTAACTACGTTATTGAAACATGTTTTTATCCCCCGACCCAAGCAGAGGAGTGTTATAAGTTTGACGTGTGTATCTGTGTAACTGTCTGCGGCATCGTAGCTCCTAAACCATTTACACTTGTCATCACAAGAAATGATTAGTGCGTTATTATAATATAAAAACTGGTCAAGTGCGAGCCGGACTCGCACACGAAAGGTTCCGTACCATCGCACAACATATATTTTTTTTTTAATTTCCACGGCGGCTATATTGAAATTTTTGTTATTTGTTGTTATAGCGGCAATAGAAATACACATTCTGTCAAAATTTCAACTCACTGGCTATTACGGTTCACGAGATACAACCCGCTGAGAGATAGACGGACATACAGCGGAGGCTTAGTAATGGAGTCTCGTTGGCACTCTTCGGGTATGAACCCTAAAAAGCTGTGATGGCTTAGTGGTTCAGACCTTCGGCTTCCTATTCGGAGGATCCGCAATTCGATTCGCCTCTAATTCTTCGAACTTTTAAGTACTGTGAGTTTTAGGGTTCCGTAGTCTTTTTACGGTGAAGGAAAATATGAATGAATGAATGAATATACTTTTATTGTACACCACAAACTTAGTACAGAAAAAACACATACAACACATAGGCAGGTAGGTAGGTAAAATATCATAGGTGCATGCCTTTAATCGAACCCCAGGTCCCAGATCCTTGAATAAGGACTTAGGAGGCTATCACCGCTTTCATATCGTCTTAGGTACGCTTGTGGGTACATAGGTAGAATGTTTCTATCAATAAAATCAAAGTTGTGCAAATATTTTAATGAGTGGTTGGGTAAACCGTCCACGTCACTTACCGACTCGACCTGCCGCCTACAGGTTTCGGTATCTTGTGCAATAGCATTGGTTATTTAAATCAGTTTATAGATAACGTTTATTAAATTATCACACACTTTTATGAATGGTCAAGAGTTAATTCATCTCTTTTGGTAAATCAAAACAGGTAATTGTCTCTAGACAATCTTGGATAAATGTATACCTACTTAGTAGGTACCAATTTTGTTTGTTTTCAAAATTCAATTGTTCTATTTTATCATCATCATCAACAACCCAGGCTGTAGTCTGTAGTGTGTTTTAGGCTGTAGTCTGCCACGCTAGCAAAGTGCGGATTGGAAGACTTCACAAATACATTGAGAACTAGCATGCAGGTTTCCTCACTATTTTCCTCCACCGTTAAAGCAAGTGATATTTAATTGCTTAAAACGCACATACATATTAACTCCGAAAAGTTATGAGGTGCATGCCCGGGATCGAATCCCCGACCTCCCGAATAGGTGGCGGACGTCTTAACCACAAAACTATCACGGCTTTTAATATATGAAATGCTGATGCCCGCGACTTCGTTTGCATGGATATAGATTTTTATAAGTAATTCCCGTAGGAACTCTTTAATTTTTCGGGATAAAAAGTTGTCTATGTGTAGTAATCCGGGGTATAATCTACCTCCGTTCTTTTCAGCCAAATGTAGTTTTTGCGTGAAAGAGTAACAATAATAAACATACACACATAACTATATACACACAAACTTTCGCCGATTGGTAAAAAGTTAAAACAAGTAGAATACAATAACTAAGTAATAAAGGTAGGTATGTGTTTATACAGGGTTACAAGGAAATATGTATGTCATGATCCCGATAAAGGATAAAGGACTTAGCTATCAAACGACCCCTAAAGTGCTTATGCAAAGTGTATCGTCTTATAACCCTTTAACCCATTTAAAGTGATCGTGACATGTTTCCTAGTAACCCTTTATATTTCTCATTAATTGAGTAGGTAGATTTTATTTATTTCTTACAAAAAAAAAACAGGGGAAAATCACGGTCTGATACGAGTCGCACGTGACAGTAATCTATGCGAGTCACACGCAAATGAAAGCGTACAAATCTATCGTATTAATCTCTATGCAATCCAATGTAGGGCTTTACATTTTATACTTAATCTATGGTTCTATTTTGATAAAATAATAACTTACAGGCCCAAACTAGGTCAGGAAGTATAACTAGGTACTTGGCTATATCTTTTTGAATCAACCAGTAAGGCGAAAAGAGTAGGAATGTGTAGAGAAACTAAACAAAATTGGATGCGAAAAAATCCTCTACTACTCTTACTGTTTTTTTATCTTTACAGTAATATTATAAAGAGGAAAGATCTGTTTTTTGTTTGTAATCGATAAACGCCTGATAAACCAATATTAATCATTCTCTCACCATTACAAAGAAAGGTACTTTAGTCTCTATCCAGAAGCAACGCCACTACCCATTATAAATGCGAAAGTTTTCTTGTTTATTGGTTCGTTGGTTTAAGGTTTACGTGATTCTTTGCATGGGTACAGTTAAAGACCTGGAGAGTGACATAGGCTTTTTATCCCGGAAAATCGGAGTACCCACGGGATTTTGAAAATCTAAATCCACCCGGACGAAGTCGCAGACATTACCTAGTTTGCTCATAAAATGACTCTAAATCGATCTATAGCCTATTTTGTATTTTATTTGATTTTGTTATCTTTATTTTTTTGTCGGAATTGTTTTATGTCTGGTAACAAACAGGGTAACTTCTGGTAACAGCTAAGAAACGCAAGGGTTCCATGGAATCAAAAATCAGACAAAACCCATCTGTCCCTTTCATTTGACATCCATATCAAGGTGATATTTTCCTAAATTCAATAGATATAATCTACGCAAAAATAAGGTCTTTACATAATATAAGTAATATAGTCTTTAGTTTTCTCAAACTGACCGTTCCAATCTCATCCAAAATCCCTACAAAACACAAAGGACCAAGAAAACAGTACGTTCGTCTCTCGGCGCTCTACCACGCTCTACACTCGGCAGTCCATTGAAGATCCCGCTGCATTTTTATGAATAGGTACCCTCAGACCGGTCCGCCACCGGCGTAGCATGCATAGAGTTCATTGAATGAGTGCCCGTTGTTTGTTGACATTCCCCGAAAACCTGCCGCGCCCCGCCAGAAATACCCGAACACGAGATCCCGATGGATGGACAACGACCGAAATAGACGCGCGATGTAGATTAAAGCCCTTTTCGGAGTTCAATTCTAAACTAACAGCTATAGTTATGAAGGAGGAGCGTTTTGTTGGAATCGGGCAGGATGTCGACGCGTCGAATAGGGATTAAAAAGTTTACGGCATAATATACTTTGAAAAGTAGCTGTTTATTGCTATAATAAATTTTATAAAGTTCAAAACTTAACCCGACTATGAATAAAATTAAAAAGATTTATTAATTAAGCCAAATATTGCCCTATTTATCGCGCTAATCTAATTTACTAACTGCTTTAATATTTGGAATTGAAAACTTATTGCAAAATCAAGACTACCTGTGACTTTACCATCAGATCGAAGCAGATTCTACTGTCTTGTAATAAGTGTTTTTCTTGAGTTTCACAACACTTTCATCATATTATAACAGGTAAAATCTATGTAAGTATAATGCAAACTTGAAATATCTATACCCACTTATAATACGTAGTTATTCAATGATAAATAATGTACTATCACATACGCAATCGTATAATCCTAGTTGTAATTCATCTCTACTCACATAAAATAATTAGGTTAATGTGTTGAAAAGCGGAGATAAAAAAAGAATATGAATAATCCAGCGCTACGTCATATTTTTTTGTTAATGTTGTGATCGGCAGCAATGTGGTAAATTACCTAACATTGTGTAACGAGGAACGACGGACGGCCAACAAATACTCGACATGCTTCGAGGGAAGCCAAGCAGAACCGCCTCAGATTATACTTACTAAATGCAACCCAAAAAATAGGTTAAATTGGTTGCAATTAACATTTAGGTAAATCCAATTTTAGAGATTTAAATAACTGTTCTTAGGCTGAGAGGAGTGAACGCGATGGAACATAAGAAGTTAAAGGTTCGAAAATCGAAGCCGATGCAGGCAATGTACCTATTTTTAACTTTCCCGGCTCTTGTTACTTAGAGTTTAGACCGCATAGTAAGATATAATTTATATTCATCTAGTAGCTGTCTTTCTTATAAAAAAATCCTATAAATAATATGCTTGAAGCAAAATTCGACGAAAAATTTGTCACAGACTTCGGTTTTTTGGATACAAAATAATGTTGAATGCGTGCGAAATAAGGTTCGCTCTTTAGTTAGTAATTTAGTACCTATCCATAATACCTATGTCTAGCAATGGCAGTTGACGACGACGATAAAATTAAGTAAAATTACATTATAAAACAAATAAGCTAATAATAATCATAAGACTTAACTTTGCTCTCGGTTTCGTCCGCGTGTTTGTGTCAACGAGTTGGTCCAGGTTTCTAGTTGAGCGATTTCATCAAAGTTGATGAAGTTCACGAAAGTTGAAAGTTGATCAAAGTTTCCTAAGTGCACCTGTAATGGACAACCATACTGCAGTGAATTCGCATAAGTTATAGTCGTAATTGTTGCAAGTTGTTGGTGTGAGAAAAAGAAGAAAAAAGTTTTTTAGACCACCATTTGTGTCTGGCTATATTATAACAGTATTATAATTATAACACCATCACCAGAGCCTCGAATTGAGTAAAATTTGCCGCTGGTGGTGGTGATATAAGTCAAGAAACAGTATTTTAAATAGGTGAGTGGTGCATCTATGTTAATTCCTTAACCAAATAAGATAAGCAAAGTGAATTAATTTGCACAAATTAGGTACGTCGGCAGACAATCGAAACGTTTCGTCTCCATTATTCGAACAAAACGTAGGAAATAAAACATTAAGTATTTGATGAGGTCTGCGGCGGAACCGTGAATGAACACATCGAGTGTCGCCTGCCACCAGCATTACTTGACCTCCTAAACCGAGGGAGGTTTAGACTCTAAGTTTTAACAGAGATTTTTTTGCATAGGTAGGTAGGCAGAGTCCCAGGCACGCACCTCTAACTTTTCGGAGTTATGTGCGTTTTAAGCACACAAATGTCACTTGTTTTAACGGTGAAGGGAAACAGTGAGGAAGCCTGCATGCCTGAGAGTTCTCTATAATATTCAAGTCAAGTCTGCCAATCCGCATTAGACGTCCAGCCTGTGCGTGATAGACTATGGCCAAGCCCTTCTCATTATCAGGCGACACTCGTACTCACTAATGAGCCGACGATGTGTTGATTATGATTATAATAATAAAACTTTGTTTAGTAGATATGACGGAACAGAAAACAAACAAGCAGGCTACAGCTCCACAGCTCCGTCAGGCTGGTGGCGGGTAGAGACGCAGCGTCGCTCGGCCCACACCGCTTCCTTTATGGCGCTCGCGCAGTGGCCATTGCGTCCAATTAACATGCCTACGTGTCCGGCCCACTTTGTCATTATGCTGCGCGAAAATCTTCCTACTACATCACCGGCAACCGCGGGGCCACGACCTGCTTACAGAAGCGGCACAGAAGGAACAACAAGCTCCATTTGCTAAAATCTGCTAAGCCAGAAAAATCTGTATGGTGAACAATGTGAAATACGCGCTATTCACCGCCTGCCCTCTTGCTACTGCAGGCAAAAGTCAAAACAAACAAGCAAGCAAAGTGTATTACTATAACATTAGACCACACAAATAAGCTGAAACTCACTCTACACACTTACGTGTGAGTAATGGACTTCCACAAAGTATCACCTGCTTCATCGGAGGACGACCTAAAGTGCCTATAGGCCGTCCTCCAAACACTAAACTTTGACAGCAAACAATATCCAAATCCTACAGATTAGCTGATGCATTTCCACACGTATACGAGGCTATCAATAGGCATGGGTTCTTGCAACTCATAAAGATGGAAAAAGTAGCCGGAATAAATTCTTGCTTGCGCATCATTAGGGAGTAAAATGAAATTGCTAGTGTTGTGGATGCCACATAAGTGTTGTGGCAAGCTTGAAAATACGTATCTAATCCTCTTTGACAGCTACCTTCCTCGTTTTCTTATGGAAGGAGCCTTGTTTCTTCATCTGTCTGTTAGGAAACATCTAAGTATCAAAATCCATTTAATGTTTCAGAGGCACATAGATAGTCGTGGCCCAGTGGCGAACATTCTAAGCCATAACAGGTAAAGCCATAGTGCACCGTGTTACGCTAAACCCAGCGGTGATAGTCGCTTGGTGAAACCCAACCGGAGAATCCATTATGTTGGCTACTGTAGCATCTACAGACATGCCAACTTCCAATGCTATCAGTCAGCTTTTACGTACGTCTGTTGTTTAAGTGGCAAGTTGATCCAACTCATTATTCAGTCGCCTCGTCGCAATCGCTTAGATATCTACGGCTGGGCATGTAAACATTGAAAGAATTTCCAAGTACCACAGCTCTTATCCACTCGATTAAGATTGGTCTGGTCACCTAGATGGGGCTCTTCTCGCTGCGTTTTCCGGTGCAGGGTCACCATTTAACCGCCTTGGACCTCAAGTAAATTTTTTTGAACTTAGCTTAGTGAATGCTTAACCTACGACTCCATTCAACACCTATTATAAAAAAAGGGTGAGGCATGACTTGTTGGCACGTCTGCCGCCGCTTTAACCAGAAGTGCTGGTTTGCGGATGTTTTATTGAATTATTGTAGTTGGTTAATTTTCGGCATGATTTCATCATTAGCACACAAACGGCGGCGGCGGGTTTGCATGACAAATGGGTCATTTGGATGCTCCACTTTCGTGAGACATTCAGCCACTATTGTTTATAGGTATACTTTATCCACAATTGAGTAAACTGTATCTTCCTTTATAGTGCTAAGATGTTCTGTGCTCATAGTAGGCACATTGAAAAATACTGAAGCTTACTAAGACTCAAACATTTACAACTATACTTCGATTTCTTCTACGAATTCTTGCAATCCTTATAATTTACAGTAGATTCAGTTAATTAATTTATTATTAAGCTTATATTATGGCTGGCCACCTATAAGAAATGACGAAAATCTTGAGTTTAATCTCAGAAAACATAATATCGTAAGACCTTTCATCGTCATCAAACTATCCATGGCTCACTATTAAACACGAGTCTCCTCTCAGAATGAGAATTCGGTCATAGTCTACAACGCTGCCCAAGTGCGGATTGGCAGACTTCACACAGCTTTGAGAACATTATGGAGAACTCTCGGGCATGCAAATTTCGTCTCAATGTTTTCATTCAGCCTTAAAGCAAGTGATATTAATTAATTGCTTAGAATGTAACTCCCAAGTCCGAGGTGCGTGCCCGGGATCTTGTTGTCTTAGACCACCGTTTTTAAGATCTTTATTAGGATCTTAAAAAGAACCACAAAAATCTTGAAGACTTTTGATCAATTTGCTACGTTAGGTTCCTCTATGTCATAGTAGGTAGGGAGTTCAAATTATGTATAAGTTTTTACTTCACGCACAGGACTTAGCTCTAGAATGTACCTTGATCCTGTAGGAGTGGCAAGCACGCGTACAAATAGCCGATACAATGCGGCGATCGATCCCGCAACAATATCTCGAAGTGCACAAACCAGTCGCGTCAGTTTTTCGTGCAGCACCTGTGCCCGCTGCCGAGCTGCTGCGCAGTTAAACGCAGTTAAGCCAACTTTGGCCAATTTTGAGTTTAAACATAAATAATTCCTTTTGCCCTAAGCTAAAAAGAAGAGTGAAGAGGCAGCTTCTGCCTTCTAGGCAAGCGCGCTCCAACTTAGGCCTAATTATGACCTTACATTAATTGATTGACGTCAAATCCTACTCACTCTTGCTTTGAAGGTATTTGAATTATGTGAGGAAGGAAACGCGGACACCAGTACGTTCCGAACCTTAGCGGTTCGTATCAGAAACGTCGAGCAAAACGGATGTCGACCATATAAGGATGTCACACACGATTTCATGTTGTTCTGAGGTAGATGAGAAACGGTGAAGGTGGAACAATACTGTGGAGTCCCTGAGCACACTCTCCAAAATACCAACAGAAAACCGACCGGGCAACATTGCGACGGTGTTGTAGACTAAGCAATCCACCAAAAATACCCATTTCCAAGTTTTTCGCTCAATCGTAATCCCAACTACAGCATAAGGAGCATTTTAACTACTCTATCATTGTCATATTTAGAACTCAAGAATTATTTAAGCTCTTAGAAAAGTTCACCACCACAACCGGTCCTTAGGCTTTCTCATTCAGCCACTACCCGTCAGCCTCTATATATAGTCAGTCCATCGTGCTGGAAGGCATCCCACACTACGCTTGCTTATACAAGGTCTCCACTCAAAGACTTTCCGGTTCCAATAGCCATCGCCTCCACGACAGCATTGACGTGTTGTATATTACAAATTATTGCATTTTAGAAGATTAATGTCTGGAAAGTTAGTTTTTGCAGTTGTGCGCATTTTTCGCCAGCCCCCGCGGCTCGTTTAGCCCGCCAGGCTGTCGATCGGCGTGGAGTGGCGAAGCCCTGCGCGCTCGAGTGCCTCTTCCTGCGCCAGATGGCGGCACGTGCGACTAGCACCAATATAGATCATGCTGATATTGCAAGTGCGGTTTTGTTGACATGTTATTTTATACAACGACGACCTCCCTGGCGCAATGGTAATTAAGATACAGCCCTTGACTGCAATCTCACTTCGTGGTAAGTGATGATGCAGAAGATGGAAGCGGGCTAATCTGGAGGGAGTACAGCAGTTTTTATTAAATCCATACCGCTTAGGTTTCTACACGGCATCGTACCGGAACGCTTAATCACTTGGCGGCACGGCTTTGCCAATGGGGTGGTAATTAGCTACGACCGAAGCCTCCAATCAGACGTTTAGACCAGCGTTCATTTAGAAATTATAAATTGCCCGGGAATTGATGCCGGTGTCTCCCATTTCTAACTGTGGTCTTTAGGTTTCTACACAAATTTCCCAAATTTCAAACCACTATTTTACCCCCTTAAGGATTGAATTTTTTGAAAATTCTTTCTTATCGGATATCGGCTCCATCCAGTAGTTTGAGCGTGCGTTGATAGATCAGTCAGTCAGTCAATCAGTCAGCTTTTTCTTTTATATATTTAGATAAATCAGTCAGTCAGTTATATATATAAAAAGAAAGAAAAAACTCTACCGTGCGTCTGTCCGTAGCAGTTTTTAGGTCCCCAAATGCGATCTCAAGGAAGGGTGGAAAAAATCCTCGCGCACGTGACACCTGTCCGCCATCACGCCATTGTTCAGCCGAGTGGCATCATCCAGCATGCGTTGCTATAAAAAACTAATTGGTCCAGATGAGTTGTCGAACTTGAAAGTCATCAGCGAAATTGTCCATGTAAGAAGAGTTTTTTTGATGACAGCCTCCTTAGGAACAAGTGTTTTTTTTACTACAAGCCCCTTGACTGCAATCTGACTTCATACTTGATAGTACTTAGGTGATGATACATTCTAAGAAGGAAGCAAGCTAACCTAGAGGCTAGGCATCCAAATCCAAGCTAATCAGTGGACAAGTTTGACATAATATCTACGAGTATGCCATAAGTCGGAGCTGGTGCGTAAGCTACCATACAAATAGTTCTAATGAGTAATGACTACTGCGGAACGTATTTTCACGGATTCGGATCGCCTTTTACCCCCATCCCATTGTGAATGAAGATATATTTTGTTTGTGTTGTAAAGATAAGTAATATTATATTATAGGTATGTGATTTAGCAAATCTGTTTACAGTTCCAGCCCAGACAATATCATTCCAGCTCGTAAATTGTTGTTTGCCGACTGTGACCTGTCTGGAACGAGCGTATTAATGTGGTATTAACCTTGTTTCAGCCATTCCGCTTCAGTTGATGACACTAAATATTTGTGCTAATGTTTCATCGTCTTGTGCTTCGCCTTTGATGTTCAAGGTACATTGATAAACTAGCTGATGCTCGCGACTTCGTCAGGGTGCGTTTTAGTATAAAAAAATCCTGTGGTATCTCTTTGATTTTCATGGATAATAAGTAGCCTACGAGTATGTCACTCTCCATATCTATAGCCATGTAAAAAAATTACGTCGCTTCGTTTCTCCGTGCGACATGATTGAAGGACTAAACCAACAAACAAACACACTTTCCCAATTTATACTATGGGTAGTGAAAGTGATATACCAAATGGGGAAGCCTAGCGGTTAAAACGTCTGGGCCTCCTATTCGGGCAGTCCGGGATTCGATCCCCAGCATGCACCTCTAAGTTTTTGGGGTTATGTGTGTTTAAAACCTCCGAATTTAAATATAACTTGCTTTAGCAGTGAAGGAAAACATTATGAGGAAACCTGCATGCCTGAGAATTCTCAATTATTTTTTTTCTACAATGTTTTCAAAGGTGTCTGATGTCTGCCAATCCGCACTTGGCCAGCGTGGTAGACCATGGTCAAACCCTTCTCATACTGAGAAGAGACCTGTGCTCAGTAGTGAGTCGGCGATGGATGATGATATTGAGTCAGAGAATTCCATGGTTCGTTGGTACATGTTGTCACTATAAAGAGTCCCGTCTAGTCGTATATTTATATCGCTGCCTTCTAGAGATAAGCGTTTACGTTACCATCGAGTGATTTGGGAGGCTGCGGAGTGAGGAGTGAGGACCAAGTGACGTAACCGCCGCGTTTTACGGCCACATAACTGCTCGTCTACCCACATGGGGTAATGAATGGACGTATTATATGACGCGCATCAACCAAATATTGATACCCAATAAAATATTAAATAAAAACACATTATGTTTTATTTAAACTTCATATAAAATCGGTAAAATAGGTATGTTATCATCCACAGCTTAACAATTAGAACTAGGGTGACACTGTATATAAACTAAGATAAACAGACAAACAATGATAAAATTTTTTTTTGGTGAGAGGCTACGGCTGTGGCTAGTTACCGTACCAAAGCCGTGCCGCCAAGCGACCTGTCGCGAACTATAGGTACCTACTTAAGAAAAAACTTACTCTCCCGATGTCTGATACTTACGACTACGTCAGCATATAATTCAGCATCCAATCTAGACAGCTTGGAGCCTCGCATCAGATCTACGTTCCCACGCCGCGTCACCGCTAACTGCACATAGCATCTCAGATGGCCTCAGATCTTACCAATTGTTTCCTTTCCAACTTTCCTGCTAAGTATGTGTTGAAGGAATTTTCTGCGATGTAACAGCTTGTTATTGCTAGATCATTTTAGAGAGCTGAAGAAGATAAATGATTCTATTCTGTTCGAGGTTGTATAATATTCTGGGAAGACACTGCCTCCTGAAACACAGTTTTCACTTCATCAGGAGGCAGGGCCTCACACTAAAGCTTGTAAACACTACGTTTAAAGATTTATTTATGGTGCCTTATTATTTTATAGGAAACCCGTTGCATTATTGTCGTATCGACTCCTAGTGCAAACTTTAGGTAGGTATACTTACGTTATACAATTATTATAAAGAAATAGGTAATCTTATCCACATATTTTTTTTGTACTTAGGTACAATAAGAAAGACTTTCCTAATGCTCATCATGTCTTGTGAAAACCTTCGGAGCTCATCAATACATCATCATTATTTTACAGTAATGATTACAAGCAAAAGCACAGTCATTTTATACAGAAAAAGCTTGCATTTTTAACACAGACATTACTTACTTTTATCCTGAAAAAAATCTTTTCCGAGGAGAAATTAGAAAGCTGTGCGATGGCAGTCATTTTACAAGGACGAAGTAGCAGACAGGATCTAAACCAATCAATCAATCAGCCTGTTTGTCCACGGCTGAACAATGAACATAGGCTTTGTCGAGAGCACGTCACCACACACGGTATTCCGCTTTCCTCAGCTACTCATTTTCCGCTTCCTTTTTAAGATCATCAGTCCAGTGGGCTGGACGTCGTCCAACACTGCGCTTGCACTCCAGAATGCGTCTGCCAAGTGCCAAGCAGCAACGATTCTACAACAGCTAGAAAGAAATAAAGAAAAAATGTTCATTTGGTAGGTACCACAGAGATAACATAATATCTACTAGTTCGAAATAAGATGAGACGCGTGGTGTGTGGTATTAAAATGGACTGCACTCTGTCAGGAACGCAGGCACAGCGCTGGTCTTCCTTGGAGCTAAATTACTATGGAGGTATATTTTGTAATAAACATTGCGTATATAGAGAGACCAGTGGCAGTATCGCGTGACTGTATCGTACAGATCGGATATACCTCGGTGCTGTGCCCAATTAGGGCCCACATTGTCACATAGCTGAGGAATTACATCTAGACTGGGCTGTGACTCAGTTGCTGCGAAGGAAATAATATTTTAGCTCATTTTTCTAGGACATTATCTACTTTGCCTAACGAGATAATGTGATTCCTTTACGGCATTTTTTAGAGTAGGTACGTATTTACTTGTAAGGGGGAGAGAGTACTTCGGAACATTATACATTATTTGAATCAAAATAAAGAGATTCATCAAACATCAATCGAGTCGTTGGAAACAGCTGGATTCAACACAAGACCGTGGTGTGTGGATGTGGAAGTCCCTACAAGAGATCTATGTCCAGCTGTGGAAGTCCATAGGGTGACCGGTTGACTGATAGAGATCGCTTTAAAGCGCATATTATTTATTTTATTTTGCATAAGTACAATAAAGCATATTCCATTCATGTTGATGATGTCGACTATACCTTAGCAATCTTCTTTTTTAACCCCCGACCCAAAAAGAGGGGTGTTATAAGTTTGACGTGTGTATCTGTGTATCTGTCTGTGGCATTGTAGCTCCTAAACGAATGGACCGATTTTAATTTAGTTTTTTTTTGTTTGAAAGGTAAGTGATCAAGAGTGATTTTAGCTATAATCGAAGAAAATCGGTTCAGCCGTTTGAAAGTTATCAGCTCTTTTCTAGTTTTCTTATAGAGGTTTCTGTGTCGGGGGTTTTTTAAATTTTTAATTATAGTTATTACACCTAGACTAAGTAGTTTTTTTTTCAATGTTGCAATCATTTAACCTTATGCTACCTGCCAGACGTTAGGTTTGTCTTCGCGAAGTGAATTAGCATATCTTCATGATACGACTCCCTTTGATTGAGTCGATGCGGGCGCGAGGCGCGACCAGGCAGGTTCAATGATCCTCCGTTCCCTTAAAAATTTAACTTAATTTATATTCGATCAATATTCTTTTACCTTCTGTTTCACAATTAAATCCAAGTATCTTGTGATCTGTATTAGTCGTTAGCACATTAAGGTCAAATCTGGTAATGATACTCTACCCACGGAAAGAAGTTAGTATAGGGTCTCTCAGTTACGTAATCTCATACAAATGACAGAGACAAAAATCTCAGTGGGTGTGAGTCACCAGCCAATCACAAACGAAACTATGTTTTCGATTTGAATTTCGAATGTTTTTTGAAAACCGGCAGCGGTGGGTATAAAGTATAAACCACGGACGGGTCTAAGGTATCCCTATTTTTCCAAGATCCACGTCACCATTGCCTGTTATTTGACAGATCATCGATTCAGCATCAAACCGAGAGTGCTCTCACTCCAGTTCACTCTGGCATTGGTGTAAACAGACAATTCAAAAACACTATTTTGTTTACAGCGGTCATCGATTGTGATCGAGATTTAATAAACACACCACACAAAACTTTATTGTTTGTAAAAAATTGTTTAGAATTCTAGAAATACCATTGACCCATCTGCAATTTGCGTAGATCTAATCGTGGTTTGTCATTAATTTTACATCATGCGTGTCGTTTTGACCAGTAGGCGTCCACCGCTGGACTTAGGTTTCTTACAAGGATGCTCACAGAACTCGATCGGTGTCCCTTGTATCCTGCGATTCGCTTCTTCCATCTTGAAAACAAAAGAATTAAATTAAAATTAAACTTTTACACAATGTTTTGGTATTGTCAAAAGATTCTACCACTGCATCTTTCCATCGAGAATAACCAGGAAAGGACCAGCAAAAAACTTCTGTCATGGCTTCTCTATTCTCTACAAAAAAAAGAAAACCTTCGTTTACGTCGCAACAGAGCAAGGGATCGACGTGATTTTTAGCATGGGTATAGTTAAAGACCTAAAGAGTGGCATAGGCTACTTATTATCCCAGAAAATCAAAAGTTTCCACGGGATTTTGCGAAACTTAAATCCACGTAGATGTAATCGTGAGCAGAACTTTTTTTAATCAATAACGAAATATTATGGTCCTGCGCTGCTATTTTTTATAGTTCTACTGAAATTATCTTTCGGTTAGACAAGTATTTTTTCGTTTTCCTTATATTTACTTAATGTGGTAAGTCCAGTGGCAAGAAAACGGAGATAACGGACAAACTATTATGAGTTCTCCCTCTATAATTGTAGAGTTGGTATTTAATTGGAAGGTCTAATCTCATTTAGCGTAAAATGTCTCGAGTAACTGTTCACAAAATCGCTACGCACGTTCGTCGTATTTAACACTTTTGTACGACACAAATATTATATCTAGTAGGTCTGATGATTGAAGTTTGGGTGTCCTTTATGGTAATTTTGAAGATACTTGATTCCACCGTCCACGTTAGCTTTTTCCCATTTTCTTTTTCTAACAATCTTTCAATTTAGGAAGCGAATTGAATTTCGTTTTATTTTTGTCATAAAAATTAGGTGATGCCTGCAACTTCGTCGGCGTAGATTTAGATTTTGAACTCTTTGATTTATAGGGTTCAATTTCTGGATATCTTTAAAATATGTGAGCGACATCTTCTAGACCATAAGCTTCATCAACGTTGTTGCTTTTTCTCTAGAGGTTTTCTCTTTGGTTTGGTTTTTGTGAGCTGTTTTAAACCTTGGCTTCGCTTTCGTGCACATATTTCAACTAATTCAATGATCCGTTTCTACTTGGCGTCCTACCGGGATTCTATCGCTGCTTGTGTGGGTACTTACATATAAATAAATAAAAGTAAAAATATTTTTTATTCAATTAAACTTTTACAAGCACTTTTGAATCGTCAAATGCATCTACTACCGGTTCGGAATGCCTTTCCTACCGAGAAGAACCAGCAAGAAACTCGTATACTACAGAGTTCAACAAGTTGGTATACAGAATGATTTGTTCGAGCTATGCATCATCTCATGGAAGCATATGCAACGTCACAGCCAGTCGGGTGTCGGTGACGTCACCGTGCCTTGTATGGCCCATGGTGTCTCCCACGCGAGGCTGGCGGTGGAGCTGCGGTGACCAGCCCGCACGGCTTTGTGGGAATCTCTTATGCATAGTAGTTGTAGATTGAATATTTGAAAAGAGGAACCATTAAGTTTCTTGGTTTTTTTCTGGTTCTGCTCAGTTGTGCGAGCATTCGGAACCAGAGGTACATTAATTTGGCAATTCAAAGGCACTTGTAAAAGTTTGTTTAAATACAAGCCTTCCTATTTGTATTTCTATAGGTTGAATTGGTGATAGCCTAGTAGTAAGCGGCGATAGCTTAGTAGTTAAGATGTGTCGGCCTTCTATTCGGAAGGACAAGGGTTCGATTCCAGGTCCGTACCACTAGCTTTTTGAAGTCAGGAGCGTTTTTAGCAATTTAAAAGTTGGTTTAGCGATGAAGGAAAATACTGTGAGGAAACCTACTTGCCTGAGAGTTATTCATAATTTTCTCAAAGGTGTGTCAATTCTGCCAATACGCACTGGGCCAGCGTGGCTAACTGTCGCCTGAACCCTTCTCATTTTAAGAGGAGATTGGTGCTCGGTGATGTTGATGAGGTTGAAACGACGAAGATCATTGAAGATTCACTTTGTTTAAACAATCACTCTTTTACTTATTTGTAGCAAAAAGTTGTAACAATAAAGAGAAAAAGAAAGAAAAAGTGGACATGGTAGCACTTGTCTCTATAAAAGATCTCTACCAGTGACCCTTGGTAGTGCGAGAGGTTGTAAAGGGAGTAGATTAAATAGGTACAACAAAGATAGAAAATATTCATGAAAAAAGTTTAATAGATGATTATAGATATCACTTAAATAGTAAGTAACTGTAAGATTGTAATCCTGTAGTCGTGGTCACCCCAGTGGAAGCCTCTGCCGTGAGAGATTTACCTCGCACTGTTTACTTAGTTTTCTAAACGGAGTCGTGGTGCCCGATGCTTTCGTCCGCCACTATCCCACAGCGCGTATTATGTATGACTTCATCAATTATTTCATTGACTACACTCCAAAATGACTTGGTTTTCTCGACTTGAGTCTTATCCCATCGTACGTTCAAGTTATATCATTTTGGCTATCATTTTATTTTAGTTTTGGGGTTCCGTACCTCAAAAGGAAAAAAGGAAGCCTTATAGGATCAATTTGTTGTCTGTCTGTTTGTCAGTTTATCGTTGTCTGTCAAGAAAGGTATTTCCCGTTGATCTTGAATCATGAAATTCGGCAGGTAGGCAGGTCCCTTCAGGCCCAACATCTTGAACTTATAGCACACGTAAGGGGAAAAATCCGAAAACCGAATAGTTTTTGATTTGTCGTACAAAATGTCGGAAAATATACCCGAGTACGGAACCCTCGGTGCGCGAGTCTGACTCGCATCTGGCCGGTTTTTTCAAATAGGTACTGTACGTACTATACTAAGTTTCAGATTTACAGCTTCTATATTTTCTGTGACAGACAGACAGGCAGACACGGAGCTGATTCCGTAGTACTACGGAACACTAACAATAACGACCTATATAGAAACAACTTTGAAATCCAATAAAAATTCAATTAAAATAGATCCGATTGTTATCTGAATATCGTATTGGAAATATTGTCTAGTTCATTCGATATTGATTGTTTTGGTGATGCGATTTTAATAGTCTTCGTGGGTTGTCTGTCCATAAACATTCATATCGATTAGAAATTATGACATAATTTTTATTTATGTGACGTCTGCGCTTGATTGCCATCATGGTAACTAATAGAAGACAGTTTTGGAGCCGGTGCCAACTAGCCGCAGGAACCGTCTAATTATTATTTGTGACTCCACATTGGCACCTCATTGGCACCGACTCCAAAAAATGTTATTACAGAACTACATTAACTCTTGTATACATAATACATATTATAATATTCGGTAATAAATTAAATTATTTTTTACTTTTTAGTGTTTGTGGTTATTGAAGAGGTTTTTATTTAATTTTTGTTTTTTTTTATTTCACAATTTTAAGTGGCCGTACTGTATTAAAATTTGCTATACCTGCCTGGTTAAAAATCTGCTGTTTACTAAGGAATAAGACTGATCGTAAGCAATTTACTCTTATCCATTGAGGAGTTCTGTTCTCCATCTCCGAAGATATTCATCAGATCTTCACCAAACTAAAATGGGGCCCTCTAAGGAGTAGGTATAACCCTACCAAACAAAGTACTTAGTCGGGTAAAAAAGAAATCGAAATAGGTTCATATTTGGCGGAGTAATCGCGTAAGAAACATACAAAAAAACATAGAGTCGAATAGAGAACCTCCTGCTTTTTGAAGTCGGTTTATAAGTGAGTTCTACACCTGTAAATTAGCTTATTGTTTTATTTAACATAATCTTTATTAATTATTTATCTTATGTTTTTGACGAAAATGGCTTTTAGGGCCTACACACACGAGGGACTATTGTCCGCGGAGGACAAAAAGTCCTCTCATTTTTAGTATGGTGTTTCGCCGTACTATTAGTCCATCGTGTGCGTTATGCGATGTAGTTCTTAGCGATCCATTTTGTCCTCCGCGGACAATAGTCCCTAATCTGCGCAGGCCGTTAAACATAGGTTCTTGTACTTAAACGTCTCAATTTCCTTAGCTTACGCAAGGAGTGTAGCTGACAAAATAATAATATGATTATTCAATTTCCGAACGAGCGTGTCACTTTGTCGGCGGCACGGGCGGCCGCCATGTTGGCCGCGCGTCACTTTTGCGCGGGAAGCGGCGCCATTACACCAATTTGTCGTAAGCAGGATGCCGCCGATTTGCCTACGGACCACCGTCTACACTATGAACTCTATGATTCACGCGTCCTCAAGTTTTTGGCACATCTAGGGAAACGCTTATTGCATCCTCAACTAAAACGTTTAAACTATCGTGAGTGATTTACATTATTGGTATAGGTATTGTTACGGCTATACTCACGTTTTTAGGTAGTCGATGTTAGCCCCCGTATGTAAGGACCCTGGATGGATCCGATACTATACATATAGCACACAAATCCACCAGATCACACTCCACGCATGTTTCGCTCCGACACCGGAGCATCCTCCGGAGATGTAGTTCAATTCCCGGGTTAGGCCAAAAATAGTTAGGTATCGGCTAAGTATTTCACCCCCGTGCTTAGGAGAGTGCGTACCGCCCTCGTTCCTGCGCCTGATCTCTTTCCGGTCGTGTCGGATTTCCATTCCAACGAGCTCTGAGTGTGAGGGAATAGAGAGTGCAACCTGTGTTGGCGTACATACCTGCGCACTATAATATCGTCTAATATTGGCTAATATCTATGGAGATTGGCCATCTTGGCCGAAATTCGGTCGGGAGGCCATTAATATGTACAGATTATGTTGGTTCAGTAAATGTGGATTTCGATGACTTAACTTCCTGGCTAGACGCGGAAGCGTGTAGGAGGACCGAGATTTCCGCCGACACAGTGTAGGGCTTCCAGCTGTTTAGAAACAAGCGGAAAATCTTGCCATTTTTAACCTACTTCTGTCTTCTGATGGAGAACTCTCAGGCATGTAGGTTCCCTCACGATGTTTTCCTTCACCGTTAAAACAAATGAGACTGAATGGTTAAAACTCCTAAAACTAAAAAATTTACTGACCACTAAAGTATCATCCTGCTTAGCATGAGTGAAAGTCTTAATATTTTTCCTTCTAATCCTCAACTTAGTTCCAAAAGCATTATTATTAGAGTCATATAAACATAACTCGTGTAGCCGTTTATATCTCGGCTATAAGTCGTACTTAATAGTTACAGCCATATAAAAACCAAATGACCGTGTTCTTTTGTGATATTAACGTGTACTAAAGTACACGACAGGTCGACATGGCCATCGGGCTGGGGACGCCCCGCACACCCGCGCAGACCCTGCGATCTCAACCTGTCGCGGACTATAGAGGTATATGTACCTATATAGAAATCGGAGAAAACTTGGATTATTTTAAACTTAAATGTCCTTTTTATTATTTAACGACAACATCATAACAAGTTTTTTTTTTTCGATTTTTCGAAAAGGTTTTGATTTTAGATTTTCAATTCAGTTAATTACAGATTAATTAATTAAGTAAAATACTTAGGTAATTATTTAGTGTACCTACTCAAAATATTTCTTCTTCACAATTTATCACACCACAAGCCCAAGCTTAACTAAGAATTAATTGAATAAAAGATTAAACTAGATTTAATTTCAAATCTTTGTATCAATTAAGACATTTAAACAGTTATAGGTAAGGTACTTATATACCATAATAATTTAAACGATACTAATTTAAAAAATTAAAAACAAGACCTGAAGCCCTGCCATGAAAACGAATTAAAAGTATAGTTTTTCACATCCCTAATCATCATAATCATAATCGATTATTTTGCTCGAGTATTTTTTATTTTATAAAAAGAATATTAGCCATGTTAAATGACTAATATTCCCCTTTCCTCTCCAACTAAGCGTCAGGCTTGTGCTAGGAGTAGGTACGACAATAGTGCAACGGGCGGGGTTTGAACCGTCGACCTTTCGGTTTTCAGTCCACTCCTTTATCGGTTGAGCTATTGAGGCTCTATGGTACATGTACCTATATTATTTACATGGGGTCTTAAAAATTAACCTGAAAACATAACACTTCTTTATTGGATTTTATTTATTTGTTGCATAGGTACAGTAACTGTAAAAACTATAATAAATACGTAAATTATAGAATAGAATAACTAAAGTGCAAAATAGTAAATTGTGGTGAATGTACTGTAAGGGCGTCTACGTAAATTACGACACGACCTGTCTATGGTGTAAGAGATGACAGCTTTATATCCAATACAACTGATACAAACATGAAGTTTAATTTGTAATCACACTAATATTGTAAAGGCGAAAGTTTGTGTGTATGTATGTGTGTATGTTTGTTACTCTTTAACGCAAAAACTACTGAACGAATTTTGAAATTCGGAATGGAGATAAATTATTCCCTGGATTAACACATAGGCTATTTTTTACCCCGGAAAATCAATGAGTTTCTACGGGGGTTTAAAAAATCTAAATCCACGCGGAAGAAGGCGCGGCGTCAGCTAGTAAGGTACTAATATTAGAAATGTAAAAGTGTATCTGTCTGTCTGTCTCCTAGATTTTGATGATCATCACATCCCAGGGACGGACATAGAGTAGTACTTGCTTAGATACTTCGGAAAATCAAAGAGTCTCCAGAAGATTTTTAAATACCGTCGGTCGAGTCGTCGTATGGCGAGTGAATGGTATGGCAATTTACAAAGCAGCACATGTGATTGATTACCTACATAAAATAGACAGAAATTTTACCATTTTAACAATCATTTTAAAATGAGAAAAATGCTGCTTTTTAGTCCGTTTTTTGTAGGCAGTCGTGTTTTTAATTTCTTTACCACTTGTTGATTCAGTTATGTATTCGATGATTCGTAAATGTGTCAGCCGTCTCTTGGACTATGTACACCCAGTCTGTACCTACGCAATATAGGTCAAGTGGAGCTCGCGCTGTTCCTATTGCAACTCATAGAAACACCTTCGTTTATGTTATATCTACCTAATTATACTATAGTATGGTAAATCATCAACCATTACTTTTAGTTTTTAGGGTCCCGTTAGCCGTACATCCGAATGAAAAAACGGGATCCTAATGGGATCACTCGTGTGTCTATCTGTCTGTCCGTCTGTCTCAGCCACTTTGGTCCAAATCTACTGGACCGATTAAATTGTTTGGTACTGTGATCGAAACACGAATAAATGAATTTAGAATATGGGGGACAAATTATCATCAGATTACTTTTAAATTAATTATTTTATTAATTTTGGGCATTCTACGTATTTTTATGATTTCGGGCGTAAACGGTATTGTTGTCGAAAATTCAAAAATTCAAAATATTTTTATTCAATTAGACTTTTACAACTTTTTTTGAATCGTCAAAAGCATCTAACCACATCATCTGTCATGCGCAAACCTGTCTAAGAATTAAAAAAAACAGATATTAGAAAAACTTGTGAATGGAAGTATGAAGCACTTAGGAGTAAACTAACAATAGGAACTGGCGCTGTCCGTAAAATTGTCTCATAGCGACGTGACTGTACAATAGCAAGGAATCTATTTAGAAGACCCGTTCCCACGCCAAAAACACTAAAATACTAGTAAATAGAACAATGGGATCCGCCTAATTGGCTCAGCTCCAAACCGCAGGTGACAGGTCTATTGTGCCGACTGAACAAATGAAATAAACCTGTCTGTGTCTGACTACTCTGGGATATGGTTACCAGGTAGAGGACCTCTATTTCCAGGGCATCAAAATAAAACTACTCTCTGGTTTAGCGTCGAAAATCAATGAGATCTTTATTTCCAACGAAATACGAAGTGAAAGTGTGAAGTGTTAGAGTAAGAATAAGAACCTATGTCTGCGATTTTCAAAGATAATTAGTATAGTTCGCGACAGGTCGAGATGGCAGTCAGGTATGAGGCTGAGAGACGCCCGCACACCCGCACAGCGGGTGTCCCCACCCCGATTCCCATCTCGACCTTTCGCGTATATACTATACCTACATTGTAATGGCAGTTTTTCCTGATATTATGCAAAATTTTGTTCAGATCCAAATTAGGGTGCTTCCATGAAAATAAACAAAATTTGACAGCCCTAATGAAGATGGTATTTTCGCGCGGTGTAGGGCAAAGGATTCATTGATGACTCAAAACAATAACACAAAAAGTGTTTGTAATATTTCGTGAATGAGACGATTTCATTGAATGTTTGCGTCTGACTTTATGAATGGGTAATTGGATAGGTTATCAAAGTAGTATTATTTCATACGTTTGCATAATGACTAATTAATTCGCGGTTGCAATACAATAATTGACGAATTCTTTAATGACAAGGTTGCATGGGAACGGCTGGCTTTGCATTCAGCAGCGAACAAAATGGCGAAATTACATTTGAATAAAAAATCATATTTTAGAACAGAATAGTAACAGCCAACAAGTGGTAACAGGCCTAAGTAAAGGTACAATAGTCGGTTTGAAACATAGATAAGGTGTTTGATTAAAAGGTAATGTCTTTATTGCATTCCCACGGAACATGGACTCGTGTGCTCGTACCATCGATGTACTCGTACCTACGTGCCAGCTGTGTGCCGTTTGTCGGCACCCTTACCTTTCTTACGGCGGCGCTTACGCACTCATCCGAGTCCGTGAAAATACGTTCCGAAGTTATCGGCCGGCTTATCAAAGCTTGTAGTTTTGTGTGTTGAATCTGTTTGTCACGTATAAAAATAAAAGAACCAATAATCCAGTTCAAGCACGTTAAAAGTATTAGAATATTGTGACATTGAACGAAAAAACAATTGTTATAAATATAATTGTTATGAACAATGACTTGGTTATGAAGAATAGTTTGTGCGACAATCACGAAATGGCCCTTCAATACAATTTTGATTTCGTTGAATGGACTGAAATAGTTCTCCCGTGAACCAAAAATCATTTGTTTTTGTAATGTTAAGTAACTACGATTATTTACGAGGCTGCAGTGCAATATCATCAGTTAACTGACAGGTTTCTCACGGTAGGTACCTACCTAGTTCCTACCTACCTGTAAACATGTCTAGTTCTATCTTATCTAAGTACTGCTAGCTGGCATGTTGTGGTCAAACAAAATGGGCAAAGATTTAAGTGAGCTAGAAGTACCTACTACCTACCTAAGTCCTAAATAAGTCAAAGAACAATTAAAGCGACCAACATTGCTCAAAGGCTGAAGAAGGCATTGGCCAGTGGGCAGGTAATATAAGTTGCAGAACCAATAGCCGATGGCTGACTGTATTTAGGTTGTCTATCTATAGGAAAATTTGAAAAATTCATATTGTCTTAATATGGGCACCATAGAATTTCCACATTTTGCCAAACGAAGCGATTTGCTTCCCTGTTTCTGATTCGAATCATTAGAATACGGTACGCCCTTCCGGCATCACCTTTTTTCTCCACTTTGAATATTGATACCTTCAAGTCAAGTGAATAGGCATCTTCTCGCCAGCAACTGCAAAGGCACCAGCCTTCAAGCAAACGCGCTCCATCTTAGGCTGCATCATCACTTGCCAGTTGCCAGCAGGTCCAATTGCAACCAAGTGCTAGTCTATAAATAAAAAAAAGCAGATACAAAAAAGGTTAGCAGTTACTTACCTACCTGCAAACTGTACCTGGAAAGTATTAAAAAAATTTTAAACGCCACATCTGTTTCGGATTCAATACAAAACCATTAAAAGTTTTTATGTCTCACCAGTTTCTACTCACTAATCTTTGTCAATTAGGCATTATCTTGTATTTAAACAACGGTACGCTGTTATCTGTGGACGCCTTAGCGCCACCAACACCGTGGACAATGTGCCACGTGTGGCCAAAGGTGGAAACAAAGGAGATTACGAGCTGTCTGTACCTGCTTAACACATGGTGCAGATAATTTAGGAAGTTCTAAATAAATAATAAAGTGTACGAAAGCGTTGATAGCTAGGTGGTTAAAAGATCGGTCGAATAAGAAGAGTTTAGGCCATAGTCCACCACGCTGGCCAAGTGCAGATTGGCAGACTTCACACAACTTTGAGAACATTATGGAGAACTCTTAGGCATGCAAATTTCGCACGATGTTTTCCTTCTTCCTTAAAGCAAGTGATAAATAATTAATTTCTTTAAAAGCACATTATTCAAAAATGGTAGAGGTGCGTGCCCGGAATCGAACTCCGACTCCCTTACGTCTTTTAACCACTATTCTATCACCGCATTAAAGCCAGCTAGCACCAGCACCAGCTTAAACCGGCTGGTTTAAGCTATGAAACTTAATTGATCTCCATTCATAATTTCATTATTCATCTTTTTGCCGGAAACCGGAGGTTCTTCGAAATAATTAGTATTGTTTGTGAGAAGTAGGTGTATATCAATCTAGGTGCAAAAGTCCTTTTAAATTATTCACTGGCTAATACACTCATCAAAAATGTTTTTCCATTGCCATAATGGGATATCGCAGGTTTGATTCATATGCGTGACAAATATTTCTGATTGTCCGAATTTTGTCGAAATTCTTACCTAAGTGGACAAGCGACATCAAACGAGTCGCAGGGCGCCGCTGGATTCCGGCGGCTCCCTGGCGCAACACTGTGGCGTGTGAAAGTCTCTACTAGAAGTCTATGTCCAGCTGTGGACGTCTGTCGGTGGATAATGATGATAATGATGACCTAAGTTAGACAATGAATGAGTTATGAAAATAAAAATGTAATATGACTTGACTTGATCCCTCTCCCCCCTTGAACCCTCTGAAGATGATGGGGTGTACCTGGACGAGTGTCCGACACTCTGACCTTTCACATCATCATGATCAATCCATTGCCAGCCCACTACTGAGCACGGGTCTCTTCTCAGAGTGAGAAGGGTTTAGGCCATAGTCTGCCACGCTGGCCCAATGCGGATTGGCAAAGTTCACTTTGAAAACATGGAGAACTCTCAGGCATGCAGGTTTCCTCACGATGTTAAGTGATATTTAATTGATAACTGAAAAGTTAAGATGCGTTCCTGGGACCGAACCCCCGACTTCCGATTAGGAGTCGGACGTTCTAACCACTAGGCTATAACAGCTTCTGGTAGAATTAGGCAGAATTCACATAACTTTGGGAAAATAATATATGTACCTACCTATAGTATTTAGTGTACATTAGTGTAGATGAGAAAGTGGTCAAAAATAGCGATTCCAATAATCAGAGGCGCCACCGTGGTTGGCGATGATGCATGATGAATTGATGATGCGTAGCAACACTCGAGGTGAGAATAGCCATGATTAACAGATCAGCGCGCAGCGTGCCAAACCAGATCATCAAATTGATTCAGTTCTGATTGCTGTGCGTGTGACGAATCTGGCAAATTACGGCAATTGCATATGGCGATGATATCTTTCTATTTTATTATTACTTTCTATTGTAGCAGTAAGGTTAGCCGTAATAGTCTAGTGGTAAGACGGCCGCCTCTTCGAGAGGTTGGGGCTCACGGAACCCTAAAACCCGACTCACATTTATTTTTCCCGGTTTTTAGGGTTCCGTACCTCAAAAGGAAAAATGGAACCCTTATAGAATCACTTTGTTGTCTGTCTTTCTGTCTGTCCGTCGTGTCTGTCAAGAAACCTATAGGTTACTTCCCGTTGACCTAGAATCATGAAATTATAACAAAAGTACAGGAATAAATCTGAAAACCGCGAATTTGTGGTCACATCATTTAAAAAAAATTAAAATACTTATGTTTCAATTTTCAAAGTAAGATAACTATACCAAGTGGGGTATCATATGAAAGGGCTTTACCTGTACATTCTAAAACAAATTTTTATTTATTTTTATGCATAATAGTTTTTGGTTTATCGTGCGAAATGTTGGAAAATATACCCGAGTACGGAACCCTCAGTGCGCGAGTCTGACTCGCACTTGGCCGGTTTTTTTAATTCCATCCGAGTGAAGCCGGGGCGGCTCAGCTAGTAGTTTAGATGGGTATTGGGTATAAGTAGATGGAATTAGGTTTTAGGGGAAATGAGGTAATTCACCTATCTTTAGAAAATATTGGTGACGCAGTGGAATGACGGATGAGTCCATACCTTACTCACAATGTGGCTTATCTGTTATTCACACCTGGGAAATGACCGAATACCTCGTATCTAGACTTTGCTCCTCAGACATTACGTAAATCCTACTTTTTAGTAAGTGCCTACCTAAGTTTGAACTGTGAATCATTTATTACTATTTTATTGATTTATCAAATTAACAAATCAAATAAGAATTATAATAAGTAATAAACAATAATTACCTACATGTACCTAAAACTATAAAATAAACTTAAATCTAATTTAAAACTAAAAATTTATATTAAATTAAACTGAAATAAATTAAATTATCTCTAAAACCTCATCGAGGTACCTATTGTACCCAAGATGTTAGCAGCATTGCCCCTTTGGATGGCTAAACTAATTCTTTGTCCATGGTAGCTGGCAGCTCTTGGGCCCCGGTTGACTCGATAACCTCGAGAGCTCGAGCCCCCGGATCCCTGGCCCCCAAGGTCTCCACGCCAAAACGCGCAAATATGAAGCTCCCATCGATGTTTTCATACTTGCGCCTCTTAGCCTACGGGCTAAGAGGCGACCAGCGGCACCGCGTACGTGGAACACACCATGGAGGAAATCGCCTGAATGTGGGATGCTAAAATGTCTGCACACGTTGTATAATATGATAATGTGTCCCGAAGTACCTACAACTTAGTTTGGTACACTTGGGTACACAATATAACTGCCGTAGAGTCCTGGCTTCTAAACTAGAAAATCCCGTATCTTCAGGGGCAGTGCATAATAAAAATTAAGGCAGATTAAGTAGATAAGAATATCTTATTTCTACCCACCAGTTTATTAGTAGAGTGGAGTTTTCCCCAAACGTTTGAAAGCATCCGACTACGCAGCAGGCGCCGGTGTGAGTCAAGTGGCTGGTGATTGCGTGATTGCCCTCGATTGCATGATTGCTTCTCGCGAACGATCCACTCGCCACTTGGACACATCCTGCTCGTGCTCACGTGCTCGCCGGCGCACGTAGCACGCGCGGTACTTGCGCGTTGCTATTGTACTCGCCCGAACTCTACCTGTGTGGGTTGAATAGATCCTGCTAATTATTATAAATGCGTAAGGCGCCATCTCAACGGACGAGACAATCGCGGCGATAGTCTCGCCGTGTGACAAAATTCGATACAAGCTATCGCCCTGTTACAAAGTAACAGTCCGTATAAAGTTTTGTCACTCTTTTGTCCGTGGAGATGGCGCCTAAGTAAGCATATTTGTTGCTTTATTCTTCAATCACGCCGCAACGCAGCAACAGATCGACGTGATTTAATGGTTCCGTACTTCAAAAGGAAAAAATAATATAGGATCACTTTGTTGTCCATTTGTCTGTCTGTCAATGTCATAAAACCCTAGCTATCATAGATTTTAAACCTCTACAAAGTTCGTTTTGCGGTTCGTTATTCTTACCGATTTACTTCCGCTGCAGTACGGTCCCTCGTTGCGAAAGTCTGACTCGCACTTGGCCGGTTTTTGCAAGGATGGTAGGAGAATTCGGCCGTGGCTAGTCACCACCGTACTTGCCAAGCGATTTAGCATTCCGGTACGATGCCGTGTAGAAACCGATAAAGGGTAGGCATGGGTTTAATAAAAAACTGCCATAGGTACCTACCCCTTTCAAGTAAGTCCGCTTCCATCTTAGACTGCATTACCACTTACCACCAAGTGAGAGTGCAGTCAAGGGCTAACTTGTAATACAATATGAAGAACATCTCTCTATTAGTAGGTACAACCTAACTTAGGTTACACAATGCACATGCCCTAATAACATAAAGGTGTGACCTACTGAGAGGTTATTTTGAGCTATTCCTGTACTTATGAGTAAAACATTTGCATATAAGCCTAGTACTCGCGAACCGGTTGCGTTTGTTATACCCAATTATCTTCCTCGACAGATGCGGGTTCGAATCCAGCCATTAACTGCCGTACTGTGTGGTTAGTTGGCTATTCAATAATTGCGTGTACCTACCTACCTATCTACTGCAAAGTCGCTGAATATCTATGTATTTAAATAGAAAATATTCTTTTTTTTATTATTCCGATGCAAGTAAGTCCATAACTAGGCTGCATCTCATTTGGTGGTAAGTGATGCAGATGATGGAAATACCCTTTTGGTTTCTACATGACATCGTACCGGAATGCTAAATCGCTTGGCGGCACGACTTTGCCGGTAGGGTGGGAACTAGCCACGGCCGAAGCGTCCCACCAGAGCAGAACAGAGATTTCGAAATTATGCTCGCGATTTGATGTCTTTGGTTCTTAATAAACCTTTGGGAACTCTCTGATTTTCTGGAATAAAAAGAAGCCAATGTCACTCTCCAGGTTTTTAACTATCACACTGATCCGTTACGGCATGATTGAAGAACAAACCAACAAGCAAACACCTAACCTATTTGGTGAATGAGTTTTCATACAAAAACAAAAGCTCGGAGTATAGCTTCATATAAAGCAAAAGCCATGAGTATAGCTTCGAACATAGAATCTACAAGATATTGTGAAATAATGATATTGAGTGATTGTCTAATATCTACAATGTACCTATTTGTTATCTAACCGCTAACTAACCGCTTACAATAATAATAATTTAATCGATTTTTAAATAAATAACGATATACCTTGTGCAACTCGAGATATCGATGCGATGAATCATGAAGGACGTTGCGTTGTAGGAATTCCAATGTAGGTATAATACCTACTTGTATTTTCACCGCCAAAAAAGTTGCAAAGAGTTAATTCCGGCACGTCTCAAGCTTAGCTACGTATGAATGACATGAGTCACACTTTGGGCACAGTATCGTAAAAGTTTTCGCGCCGTTTTCGTTCTGATCCGCTTCCCGCTGTCAACTTTTGTAACCACGGAGCTGGTGGAGGGAGATGTAGCGAACGGCAGCTTATGTCGAAATCAACTGACCTGTTGCCCTGTAATCGACGCTCACACTTGTTCACTTCATCGTATCACCATGATCAACTCACCGCCGGCCCACTACTGAGAACGGGTCTATTCTCAGAATGAGAAGGGCTTAGGCTACCACGCTTACCTAGTCTGGGTTGGTAAATTTCACAAATCTTTGAGAACATTATGGAGAACGCTCAGGCATGCAGGCCGTGATATTTTCTTAGTGATAGGTACTTTCGTTTTCATTGATCTTACTAAAATATATTATGAAACTAGCTTATGTCCGCGACTTCCTATCCTCGTGGACTACACAAATTTCAAATACACTTTTAGTCTGCGTCATAATATGGTTTCATTTGGTGTCAACAATTATTCTGTACTGTAGTACCTACTGTATTGTTTTTTGTAATATTGCAGAGCAAAATAATAAAAAATAATAAAATAATGCCCTTTAGCCCGATCCCGTACATTAGTTTAACTGACTATGTGTGTCAGTCAGTCAGGGACCTTTTAATAATAATCATAATCAGAATTATTACTGTTTTGCCAGAGTATGGTACATGCAACATAATATTATTATTTACATAGGCATAGAACTCTTTATATCATCCGTATAGTATTCTGCCAAGAATATTATATAGTATTTAGACTTAAATTTCCAGCCGCCAGCTCCCAGACTGTGCTATCAAGACAAGATGTGAGTTGAGTCATTTCCGAACGTCCTTGCGGGTGCAGTACCTACCGTGTCACGGCTCCACGCACTTCCACATGGTTCCACGTTTATTCACATGCTGTGTCACTTGCAACTTTGTCTGCCCAAGCGAAGTTGTTTGGAATTCGCGCAAGTGTGAGCGCACTCGATTGACCGCTGGTAACTTGAATGATTTTATTGCAGGTTCCAATAAAATGAAATGAGATAAAATAAATAACAAACAAACAATGACGAATAAAGTGATTATTTCTTACTATGGAAGAAAAGTAGAGTTTATTAGAAAGTAAACTTAATTACATTTTACGCAGATAATCATTTTGATGAATCTGATGACTTTGTAAAAGCATTGACATCGATGTCACAGTTCATGAAAGGGAACTTCTAACAAAAGGACGAGTTCTTGACGTCACTGGCAGGTAGTCCTAAAGTAGCCTTATATGTCTTTGATTTTACGTCACCATAGCCACCATAGTCACCATAGTATTTGACATATTGTCGTTTCAGGATTAAACCGAGAGTTCCTTCACTCTAGTTCACTCTGTCGATGTCGTCAAGCTTATGGGGATGCAGATGTCTAATACTAAGAGAACCATACAAAGGAAGGCATGTAAAGCAAAGAAAGAAAGAAGCTCACAAAGAAAGAAGTTCGATTTTTAAGGCTCCGTAGGAAAATAAGGAACTCTTTGTCCGTCTGTCGGTGTGCTTCAGTCAAATGATACGTAAACTTGTATAATATTTTCAAGTTTCCTGACACATTTACCTTTCCGTTACCATGACGTCACCCTCTGTTCCGAATCGTCATCGCAGGATTATTCCACTCTCAATATTTCCTAAAACACGAAAGTATTTCGGAGGGATTAGTCAAGTAAATATGAACATTTCTGTAGGCAGGCGCGTAAATACCTCATTACGTCCCAATTAAGGCGTTTAATTATACTAAACAATAGTTTCTTTAAATTGGAAATAGTCATTAACATAATTGTTTCACAGAGCTCTTGAACTTTAAAGGAAATAGGTACTTAGTACGTAATGAACTGCGTCTTAGATGCACCTTGATTTTGATGAGATAGTTCGTCATATAGACAGAAAGACAATAATTATGCTACTTTTTATCCCGGATTTTTTTAAATCTAAATCCACGCGGACGAAGTCGCCTGTATCATCAAGCACAGTTATAAAATCTTTTTATCGAACAGTTTATATAGAACCTGCAGTGTTTATATCGAGTCTGCAGTCTGCACCCCTACATAGTCGAAATCCCACGGACTCGTACGAAGCGATTTGCTTCCTCGTTTCTAATACGTACTTCTAGAATATAGAGCCTTTCCGGCTTCCGTTTTTCCCGCTAGCTCTAATATTGGTACCTTCAAAAGAAGAGTAAATACGGACCTTCGAGTTGGTAGTCAAGCGTAAGTTCTACAATAGTACTTATAAAATAAAGGCGCTTCCCGCTGTCTGTATGTACGAGTATGTATGTATGTATGAACGTGTAAATCTTTTAAACTACGCAGCGGTTTTCACCAATAGATAGAAAGATTCAAGAGGAAGGTTTATTGTATTAATTTGTAAAAATATGAAGATAATTGTTCAAGGGTAACCTCGAAAGACAACTGGTAGTGTCTAATGAAAAAAAATGCGGTAAACATTGCATAAAAAGACATCGTGCAGTCAAATTATGCACACGGACACCACATTAGTATTTACTATTTACGATGCACCCATGCGAAGCCGGGGCGGCCCGCTAGTATAATTATAAAAAAATCTTCCCAATACGCAAAAGCAGAACTTTCTTCTGAAAACCTTAATAATTAAACATTGGAGTAGCAACTAAGGTAGAAGCGAGCGGACAGGAATCGATACAGCCACGACCCCCTGTAACGCGATCCGCTGTGGTCGGAACTGAACGGTACATCGGGGCACATCATAGACAAGCGAGACCTCTATGGTGGAACTTGCCGCGTGTTACAACTCCTCAATTTTTTTAGGGTTCCGTAACTCAAAACGTGAAATCCTTATAGGATCACTTTGTTGTCTGTCCGTCTTTGCTTCTGTCGTGTCTGTCAAGAAAACCTACAATTTCCCGTTGACCTAGAATCGTGAAAGGCAGGTAGATAGGTCTTATATCACAAGTAAAGATGGGGACGTGTCTAACAACCAACAGTTTGTACTTTCGTATAATATCTACCTATCTCTGACTGACTCTTAGGTACACTGAATAAAGTCGTTTAAACCTTGCCACCGACTTCTGCAAGCAACGTCAAAAATAATATTCAAATGTGAGAAATAACTTCAGACCAAAATGCCTTGAATTCTTGAGCAATATTGTTGGCATACAAGAAGCTAAGTCTTGCGGCAACCACCCAAATGGCAAATATTTCATTGTTAGTGCCGCTGCCGAACTAACATTTCAAAGAATGCTTTTAGTGCATGCTTACATATTTCCTCATTACAAAATACTTGCTGTGTTGTTATTTATTGCTGTTTTTGGTATGTTTCGAGTTTTGTTTGAAATATGGTCACGGTCTCGATAAATCTATATGTATTTATTTGCCGGTTTTATCCGAGGATCTTATTTTCTTTTTATAGAAAAACAGCTTCTTAGTAGGTACATAGAATCCTCTAACTCCTGAGTAGGTTTATTTAAATTTATTTGTCAAAGGGAAATGCCGAGTCGAAAAGGGGGTTTTGGCCAAGGTCAAGCATCAATGTAAGAAGTTATGGACATTATTTTGAGACACCAAAAATAGTGCTTTTATCTATGAAAAAGATCTTTTGTGAGAATTGTTTAAAAATAAACAATGTTCATTGAGTTTCTCTTTTAATCTAGCTTTTAGTTCCGGATGGTTTCAGGTAGGTATACCTACATATATTTTCATAAATGCGCCGTATATAAGAAGCATTATTTTAGTTACTAAACAAGTGTTGTAGTTTTTACCATAATCTTGGCCGAAAATTACTTTAAGAATTTGTAACAACCCTGCGAACAGCTTATTGCTGAAATTAATTCGTACAAAGCTTCCGTGAACTCGACGGACCGTTCGAACGTTTGTCAAGATGATGAAAAAAAATATATGCTATTAACTATTTGGTACAACATATTTTTTACCACCAACAACTACTCACTGGAATTGATAAAATTCGATGGATGCTAAATATCGACTAACAGTGGATCGATAGTTACCGGTCGATCGATGGTTCGTTGGATCAGGTGAGTGCAGCAGCGTGACGCCACCTGTGCGCGGCTGCTCCGGCGAGGGGGTCTGCCACACCATATCCAATGATAATGCCATAACTCATTACCTCCGACCACTGTGCGTGCGATATTATACGGCGATGATGTTTCATTTTTTTAGGGGGGAAAATTTTCTGCAATTGGGTTATACTAGATGATACCCGGGACTTCGCCTGCGTGGATTTAGGTTTTTTAAAAATCCCGTGGGAACTCTTTGCTTTTCCGGGATAAAAAGTTGCCTATGTCAATTTCCGGGGTGCAGGCTATCTCTGTACCAAACATATAAATCGATTAACGGATGGGTCTTTAACAATGCCGTGGGAACTGTTTGATTTTCAAGGATAAAAAGTAAATGTCCTTCCCCGGGATGTAAGTTAACTCTGTACCCAACAAAATCGGTTAAACTGTTGGGCCGTGAAAAGTTAGCAGACAGACAGACAGACACACTTTCGCATTTATAGTATGGATTATAAACCGTGAAGCGGTGATAGCCTAATGGTTAAGACATCCACCTCCTATTCGGGGGGTTGGGGTTACCTCGTACTCTTTAAGCAATATAATATCTCGCTTTAACGGTGAAGGAAAACTTCGTGAGGAAACCTGCATGCTTGAGATTTCTCCATAATGGTCTCAAAGATGTGTGAAGTCTGCCAGATTGCACTTGGCCAGCGTGACAGACTATGGTCAATCCTTTCAAATTCTGTGAGGAAACCTGTGCTCAAAAGTGGACAGACGATGGGTTGATCATGATGATGATAAGGGTGCAAAGGCAGCCTTATCACGTCGTGATTTCCAAACATAAACTACACTGACTGAAGTGAACAAAACCATCCGGCCTATTAACTATTTATTTAAGTCCATTTTCAACCCTTACTAATGCGGTTAAAGGGGTAAAACCGACCCCGACGTTTGTCAATTAATCACACGCTAATACCCCCTAACGATGTGACGTGACGAGTTCATTAGGCCCGCCCCGGCTGAAGGGTTAATTGTAATTAAATTTTCAGGGGTGCGGTCCCAAGGTCGACGCGCCCAGAGGGTTGGGGTAGGTTGGGGATCGGTTTGTCTGTTATGCAGAAAATTAGCAGATAATGTATAGAATGTGTACGGTGTTAGGTTCCGTTAGTTTTAAAAGATACATAGGTACTTACCTGCATACAAATATTATAAATACGAAAGTGTTTCTGTCTGTCTGTCTGCTACCTTTTCACGGTTTAACCGATTCTGATGAAATTTGATATAGAGTTAGCTTATGGGGACGATTATAGGATACTTTTTACCCCGGAAAATCTTAAGAGGTCCCACGGGATTCCATGTAATTGATATGGACAACTTTTTATCCCGGAAAATCAAACACTTTAAACAGTTTCCACAGTGTCTTTAAAAGCATAAATCCACGCGGACGAAATCGCGGGCATCCTCTTGTAAAAATAAATTAAATTTAGGTATTTTAGATTATAATAAAATTACGAATATACTTACACTAAGCTATTAAGTACCGCTTGCTATCTATTTTATACTTACTGCCTATTCATTAGCTTAAAATCACTTCATAGAACAAGTTAAAGGCGCAATCTGCATGCTAAGCTATTACGCTGTTACACAACAGCTCGTAACAGCTACTTAAGCTGCTCGGCCACGGGTCAGCTCCCAGCGCGCGGTTCCGCGTGTCTTCCGCCTGCCATTATATGATTATTCATCTTTCCCACCGTACCTCTGCAACAGGGCTGCCACATTCACATTTAAAATTTTAAAAATGCATGAAATAAATGAGGACGCGTTTGCGACCCTCGCAGCTTTATTTGATGTTAAATTATCACTATTGCCTTTTTTGAAAAATTAATGATTAATTGGATTAGACTTTGATTTGATATGATTTGATTTTAAATACTTTCCTTGCATGTCGTCGTTCGTTGCATATGGTTCGTTGCATAAACGAGAGGTTCAGGGGTCTATTCCTAGCTGAGTCAAGCTAGAAATTCGTAATTTTTTTTCCCGCTACCGGCAAAGTTTAGTGAACTTTGGCCTCCTGTTCGAAGGCTTAGGGTTCGATCCTGTAACTTTCAGAGTTATGGAATGAAAACATCGTGACAAAACCTGTAGGTACGTCTCTGAGTTCTCCATAATGTTCTCTAATGTAGCTCACGTGGTGGACCTTCTCATTCTGAGAGGAGCCCCATAATGGTTCAACAACATAGGGAAATACGTTTCCCTACTACTCTCACTAGGGAAATGTGTGACAGCCCTACAGTACCTATTCAATGAGGAACGCTTTCTCAGATCACAGGACATGCTAACTGTCGTGTCGCATAATGATAACAGTTTATACGCTCTATGGGGAAGCAATCCAATTGTACCCACTGTACTTCTTTACTCTGTATTGCCATGCGTGCTCCTAAACCCTGTATTACAAGACTCGTAATCATAATGAATCAAAGAGAACGCTCGGTTGAGCTTTTTTTCTATATTATTAGATTATTGACATCAATCATTTTAACCCATCGCCGACCTACTACTGAACACTGATCTCCTTTTAGAACGAGAAGAGTTGACCACGATGACCACGTGCGGATTGGCAGACCTGTGGATTTTTGAGAACATTATGGAGAACTCTCAGGCATGCAGGTTTCCTCAAGATGTTTGCTTCACCGTTAGACCAAGTTATATTTAATTTCTCTAAGAGTTACAGATGCGTGACCGGGATCACACCAATGACCTCTGAATTGGAGGCCGATGTTTTAACCACTGGGCTATCGGCATTCTTACTTTACCTACTCTAAATTATCATGCATGTTTCTTTTGTTTCATCTAGACTGCATCGTTATGTTAAATGTAATTTTTATAGATTTTAACAGGTTATTTAAATAAATAAATAGGCATTTTATCAAAAACATTTTATTCTCTTGAAGTTACAAATAACTTAGAAACTTTACGTTATATTTACTCAAGTTTTACAATAGTTACAGTTGATCATTTTACACTTAGGAGAAAAAAAAAAAGAAATAATTACATACATTTTTCATTTAAAAGCCGTGGTAATTAATTTTAAGTGGAATTTGGGAGATTTCTAGCAGGAAAATCTTTCTAGTTTTTTTGAATACCTTTTCTAGTTTTACTTAAATTATAAATATGTGGATGCAATAAATAAATAGTATATTGTGTTTCACAAGTTATTACTTATTTTATATAAAATAGGAAGCATATAGATTGAAATCCTGTTTACAACAAAAAAAAATATCTTCACTAACCATATTTTCAGTATTCGCTATTAATCATTAGTTAATGTTGTTGAGCCACAAATGTAATACATAATTATTGAAAAATATAAATATGGGTATGAAGAATACATGATAGTCAAGGGATTTTATGTATTGTATTTTATATTGTCATTCTTTGCAGTTAAGTGAAGAAATTCTCATTTTACATACAGATTGATGTAACTCATACGAACTAACCTTAAGGCAATCTTTAATCTAGCTTAAATTATTACAACGTATTTACAATTTGAACACACAATCCTTACAAAAATGTATTACAAAATAATACAAGGCAGTTTTGTACTGAGTCTCTTTACATTTTCATAATAATCTTTTATTTACTACTTAAATACAAACCCTTACGGCTAAGTGGCAAAGTGGGATATGTCCTAAATTAAACGTTTTTCTAACACGATATGAGTTATACGTATTACAAAAGCTTAGATCAGATACGTAATTTAATTTAGCAAGCATTAAATATGTAATTTTTCGGTAATTTAAAGCTGAATTTTCGACCACCGAGGTCGATTTAAACCCCTTTTGCAAAATATTTAATGTTTGCAAAAAATAACCCTTTTCGATATCCGTCAATAGAAAAGGTGTACCCCATTGAATGCGATGGCATTCATCGACGGATTAAGTATACAATTATAGAATGAGATAAATTTGTTCGAAATCCTTTAATTTCGCCCTTTATGCTGAAGGCATAATGTCCGCGTGTATGTCAAAACATGGTTACCGACATGCGCCTGCGTTTGCCATCTGCTTAATATATTATTTGTCAATTACACCCCTTTTCCAAGGAAGACAGTTTTCTTACATAATGCTATTTATAATACTATGGCATGTAGGGGGGCTACAACAACTATGTATAACTCTATCCGCGGAATAAAGTTAACATAGCACTCTCTCTGTTACGTAATCCATACTAATACCATATGAATGGTAGAGACAAAAATCTTTGAGTCAACAACCAATCACAAATTGTTTTCAAAAACATTCCAAATTCAATTCGAAAATGTTTTCAAAAAAATTCGAAATTCAATTAGAAAATACCTACAATTTCGTTTGTGATTGGTTGGTGGCTCAAAATGGTTGGCGACCACTGAGATTTTTGTCTCTATCATTTGTATGGGATTACGTTACAGAGAGAGCGCTCTACTAACTTCTTTTCGCGGATAGAGTATATCAAAATTATCAAAAAGTCAGTCTTTCGCTCGGAGGTTGGTGTCACTAGGAGGGAGGCACAATGAGGAGCCAAGATCACGAAATGATGCAGTTCTTATCGTGTTGAGCGTTCTTCCTCTGTCTTTCTCTCTTCGCACACGCCACTGCGTCGTTCGGGACATACGATATCCTGACTCCACCGTACGCTCTTCTCGTAGGCAAGGTATACGACTCCGTCGAGGAAGACGACGAAGAGCAGGTACTGCAGTAGCTATTTGCGTCATCATCTCTGACCTTCTCTTTCTTGACCGGTTCGTCAGGCTCGAAGGCTTCATTGTCGTCCCCACAAAACCTGACCGTTCTACCTCCTCGAGGCTTCCTAGCTTTGCCGTCAACTAGGGTTAACTCGGGCATTGATGTGGAATGACCAGGAGTGACGACAGTTTGCGCTTCTACTGGGTGAGGTGGCTTCCAATTTGAATCGGGAACGTCATTTATTTCCTCGGAAGTTGGGGACGGTTGTATTTGATGTTCCGTCATGGACTGTTCTAGCCTGAGATCTGCTAATGCTCTGTCTAGGCTGAGGCAAGCGTGTGGCGGCGGTGGGTGTGGGGGCGGGGTTTCTAATGCCATGGAACCGCTTGGCTCTGAATCGGCATCTATATTGTGTGGTGATGGTTCTCTCTGCGGCGATCTACTGGTTGGTGATTTCGGTGACGGAATCCTTCTAGGTCGAGGCACTCGAGGCGGTCGCGGCCCGGGGCCTGAGGAATCTGAGGGTGTGGGAGGTTCACCTTTGGAACACGCTATGGAACAGAATATAGCTCCTTTTCGAGGTAGGAAGGGGCGGCCTAATAAGCTCGCTCGACAGGTATGGCAAGCGAAGCACCGCTCTGTCGCGTGCCAGTGTTGACCCTCGTGGGACATCTGGCCTTGGTCGACGCCTATGGGCTCGCCGCACGCGTCGCAGTACTCCGCGAAGCAGTTGTCGAAGCACGGCAAGCAGTAGGGCCTCGCCTCCCTCATGATGTAGCGCTGGCCGCCCAGCTGCTTGGCGCACTCGGCACAGGCGAAGTGCTTCATGTGCCAAGCCCTGCCCTCCGCCTCCGTGCACTCGTCTGCCAGGATAATCTGCGAAAGATACACTCCAATTAGGCAACAGAAAAATAAATGACCCGCGTAATGGTCGTATCGTATGACAGTGGATAATAATTTGACTTAATTCGGCCTTAATTACCCTCTTGAATACATTGTGAACTTTTTTGTGCAATGTTTAGAAACGATTTAATTTTTTTCATACACAATTAAGCAACCATTAATGAAAGATGTTCGCGTCGGCGGCAAGGAGATTGCATAAATTACTGAGGCGATATTAATCATTAAAAATTACTACGTGATGCCACCGACTTCGTCTTCGTGGATTTACGTTTTTTAAAATTTCGTGGGAACTCTTTGATTCTTTGGGATAAGAAGTAACCAATATCTATCCGTTTCCGGGATGCAAGCAATCTCTTTATCAAACAGATGATGCCCGCGACTTTTTCGGTGTGAATTTAGGTTTTTAAAAATCCTGTGGGAGCTCTTTGATTTTCCGGAACAAAAAGTAGTCTATGTTTCCCTATACAGAAAAAGCTTCCTTCTCTGGGATGAAAACTATCTATGTACCACACAGACAGATGGGCAGATACACTTTCGCATTTATAATATTAGATGGATATGTGATTCTTAATTAATAGGTGATTATGACAACAATGAATTTTTATTATTACTTATTGGGACAAAGACCTGAAGGTATTGACGTCACATTATACGTCATATACCTAAACTGTTCATAGCAACTATAAAAAAAAATTAAGTGTTTTAACTTGAAACAACAAAATCTACGATCGAGATGCATGATGATATTATAATATTATTTTCAGACTATACCTATCTATACAAAAAAAAAACCAACTTCACTGTTTTAAATCGCTGATTACAAGAATATTTAATGAACGTAATTGTTCATTAATTTTATTCAAGCTTTCCCAAAAGATGTAGTATTTCTCGGATGTCATAAACGCCGTTTAATGTTGACGATCTCCGTGGCGCAGGGTAAGTGCTGTGGTCTTATTAATGGGAGGTATCGGGTTCGATTCCCGGCAGGGGTTTGGAATTTCATAATTTCTAAATCTCTGGTCTAGTCTGGTGGGGGCTTCGGTCGTGGCTAGTTAACACTTAGATTTAGCGTACCGGTACGATGCCTTGTAGAAACCAAAGGGTTTAATAAAAACTACCATACTCCTTCCATCTTAGGCTGCAATATTACTTACCACCAGGTGAGATTGCAGTCAAAGTCTAACTTCTACCTGAAAAAAAAAAAAACCCAAGCGTCCAATCTCTTTGAGAGCCAATCAATCCTTTCAACACTAATAAAGTGACATCAAAATCGGGTCAGCTTCACCGCAACGCTCAGTCAGTCCCCCTCTAGTTAATCCATATTCGGCTCGGCTAATTAATTAGCCGGTAAACATGGCTAATTGGGCTTTGTACGCTATCAGTAGGTTCAGCGTTCGACCCCAGGAAAGTTCCCCGGACACAATGGGTTCCCACGTCAGGTTATACATTTCGTACGTTCGTTAGTGGCCTACAGAGTTATTAATATTTAAAACGGTACCTGTCGCTAACTGGCTGGCGCTAACATTTTGAGACGTCTGTGTTTTTGAATTTAGTGCGTGTTTTGGGCGTGTTTTTAATGATAAAGAATATCAGTTTGGTAAAAAATTTCATTAATCAAACTACATTTTAAAATTTGTTTTTTTGAACGACTGCCCAAAAAAAAAGATTAATATTTTCATATAATATGTACCTGTATGTGAGTTTTATTTCATTATATCTTCTAAATGTCTGAAAAGATTTGGATTATGGGGAAACGTTACTTTAAATCTTCCCGAATGACACCTAATGGCTATAAATAAAATAAATAAAAAATGGTAGCAAAGTTATGTTTTATATTTTTTATGTTGAAATTTTTTATAAGACTTGTAATTGCTCTACTTATAATTAAAAATATTCTCGTATTCCTTAAGTAATTATTATTAATATAAATACCTATATACCTATGGTTAGTTTTGTAACAATTTCGTATTTATGATATGGGTAATGATAAAAACTTTTCTAATATATTTTGTTTTTGCTACAATTTTTATCATTTGTGTAGTTTTTCCGTTCAAACAGATTTCGGATGTTTAAAACTGTAGAGTATGTACTAATGTAGAGCTGGCTAGAATCTGAGTTTTCTCTTCAAAAATTAAGTATTTACACAATTCTATCTACTGATATATACTATCAAGTCAATGATTCCATCATGGTTTTGTCCGACAGATGACAGAATTATAGAAAAAACAAGGCTGCTCGAAAATTAAAACAATAGTTACTCCATGCTAAAAATCTAGGTCTCACATTGCAAACAGTAAAACATGGGTTTTAATATAATTTAACTTAGGTCTAGGTTATCTACATAGTAACAAAGTGTGTTTTGCAAAGATGGGTATTATTGCTACTTTTAAATTATTTTCATTTGAAGAAATTATTATTATTTTCACAGTGATTTCACAGGGAATTTCTCACGGAGTTATTTTTCAATTTTCGCACTTAAAATCGTTTTCTACATTAATTTAAGAACTCATTCATGAACATATTCACATTCTGATGATATGGATATTTCACAGGTGGTTTTTCACGGAAAGTGAATTATTGTATTGATTGCAGGTGCGAAATTTGGTTTCCCTGAAACGTAGCAAAGGATAGTATGCTACCATTTACTAGAAAGGGAAAACATCTAGTTATTAAATAACAACAAGCAGCGGTGCGAATGTTCTCGCTCGCGGTTCTTTGACTCAGGTTGATGTCTCTCAGAATGAGAATGGTTTAGGGCACTAAGTAGAAATACTTTAGAATTACTTTAGGGCCTAAACTTAAGGCCACGCCACGCAGACCAATGCGGATTGGCAGACTTCACACACCTTTGAGAACATTGCGGAGAACTCTCAGACATGCAGATTTCCTCATAATGTTTTCCTTCATCTTTTTAATGACATGATGACAGTACGCGCACGAACTTTAAACAATAATGCGGGATTAAAAATGTAATAATTGCTTCATGATTTTCACATGCTACTTTAAGTAGCAAGTGCTACATATGACTTGACGTGATTTTTCACACGCTATTTGTAAAATGGTCCACCTCTAGTACTGTGTAAGAGGCTCGTTCCCCAGGTTAGGTCAGGTCGCCTGGCTCTCACTGCGTGCCCTGGGAGCCGCGTTATCGCGCTCATTATCACGCGGTTATTGTCTACAGCTGACGTTTCAACAATCACTTTAACTTTTAACTATAATAATTATATTGAGAAACTTTGGACAACGTTTTGAATATACATTTTTTTTATATCTTAATTTTTATGGGCACTTTTCAGACACGGACGCGTCAGCTTGTTCTAGCCTAAATAATTAAGTACTCGTCTAATCTACTTATATTCACAATGAAATGCGACAGATGCAACTGAAGACAGCTCTTTACAATTCCATTGTTTTTTCATTAGAATTTAAGATTTTATGGTAATGATAAAAAAGCCTTGTTTTATTTTGTCGTGGAAAAATGTGTCGTGTTTATTTTAAAACTAAAAAATAAGGCTGTCCGGTCTTTTGACCCAAATGTCTGGCTTAACTGGGTGGTCTGTCTGGCTTTTCGGTTTTAAGACCTGGCAACCCTAGTCGTGATCGCCTGATCTCTGCTCCGCCCTTGTGAGATTGCCGTCCCATCGGACTGAGTGAAGGATTGCTTCTTCATCTGTTTGAGCACACATTTTTGCACTATGATATTTTGTCTCCTGCGCAGTTAGCTAATTTCATTGAGATTGCCTGCCGTGGCCGATATTCAGGAGAACATTATCAATATCATTTTCACGTGCTAAAAACATACTAATAACTAAGTAGAACGTAGATAAATACTGGTTTGCTCGTGGCATAGGACTATGTTTTGGAAACACCAGCCACGTGGTAGCGCTGCACTTTGCGTAACTGATATCACGTGCCGTTGCCATTTGTGGTGGAATTTATATGAATCATGGCGTGCTGTCACACGAATGTAGGCAGCTGTTTGAATGATTATTAACCCCCGACCCAAAAAGAGCGGTGTTATAAGTTTGCCGTGTGTATCTGTGTATCTGTCTGTGGCATCGCAGCTCCTAAACTAATGAACCGATTTTAATTAAGTTTTTTTTGTTAGAATAGGTGGCTTGATCGAAAGTGTTCTTAGCTATAATCCAAGAAAATCGGTTCAGCCGTTTGAAAGATATCAGCTCTTTTCTAGTTATTACTGCAACCTTCACTTGTCGAGGGTGTTATAAATTTTTAATTTACACTTGTTGATTATGGTTTTTGATGTAATAATATGGGTGTATTAGTGTACAATGCTAAAGTGCATAGTGTTTAAAGTTTCTTAAAAACTTTCGTCTTTGCTTTAAACTCTTAAGAATAAAATGTACATACTACATAGCCAAACCTCATACCTAGAGGTGGGAACTGAAAGGGAATAGAAATTGTGTGTAGATAGAGAAAAGAAAGTAGGCACTTAGAGATCTTGAGACTTTAGATGAAACGAGAAAAAAAATTAGTCCACCCCGCGACGACGACGTAAGCTTCCTTAGTAGGTACCTACTTAGTATTTTTCTTTTTTAGAAGATTTCCTTCCAAAACATCTTTTAAAGTATTACTGTTGATACCGTAGAGATAGTTTTCCTTATTGTAATTTTCATTGGATTTACTTTATCCTTTAAAGTTGTACAGGAAAACCAGTGCAAATAGTTTTATTAACCACTGCAGTAAAAATATAGTAGTTATTTAAAGTAATTTCAATCAAATTGACGTAAGAATATATACCTACGTAAACAGTTTGTTTTGTTATTATTAGTTATCAGACTGACCTGTCAAAGACCTTACGTTACAAACATAAGATAGTTCAGAGGAATAGAAACATCATAGTCTATTAGCTTTTCCTTTTTAACCCCCGACCCAAAAAGAGGGGTGTTATAAGTTTGACGTGTGCATCTGTGTATCTGTCTGTGGCATCGTAGCTCCTAAACTAATGAACCGATTTTAATTTAGTTTTTTTTGTTTGAAAGGTGGCTTGATCGAAAGTGTTCTTAGTTATAATCCAAGAAAATCGGTTCATTTGAAAGTTATCAGCTCTTTTCTAGTTCTTACTGTAACCTTCACTTGTCGGGGGTGTTATAAATTTTTAATTTACACTTGTAACTTTGTCCGCCTGGTCATTTCAAACATTCAGTCTTACTGGGGTCTACCTACTTACGACATAGAGAAGACCTACATGCAAAATTTCAAGTTTCTAGACCTAGTGATTTGATATGCCCGTTTATATACAGGGTGTAACAAGAACGCTAACAAAAACTTAGCGTTATTATTATACTACTTATATCTTAACACAATCCAATGCCAATAACCATTTTCCTTATCTTGTAGTTTTAGTGATTTAGTATTTTTCAAACCCGCATTGTATAGCGTGCAAAACTCGGGTTGATGCCCCACCTAGGACGTGGCATTGACTTTGAGTGACTTATTTACGAAACGTTCGTTGACCTCTAGCGTCTGTGAGATGTTTTATTTGCGATATATTGTGAAAATTTAAAAAATACAGGATTTTAAAAAAATCGTGGTTTTTATTGTAGTATCTTATCAGTAATCATCAGTAGTATCTTCGTTTTTGCTAGCATTCTGGTTACATCCTGTTTTATAGTCATACAGTTTATCTTTTTATACACCATGAGTACCTACACCTACACTAGAGCGCCGTGTGATAAGTAAATACCGCATTGCTGTCTGTACGTAACACGCTGCACTGGCCTGCACTGCATTGTTCTTGACATTTTGGTGAAAAATTAAAGCCAGGTGTTTAAAAGGTTAAGGTTTTGTTTAAAAGCGTTAAGCGTTTCTAATATTATATTATATTATATAGTATTGCTATTGCAAGTACTGAAGGGTCGGGGCACATATTATGTCGGAGCGCAGCGCAGAGCATTTTTCATAGTCAAAATATTATCGACATTGAAATAATTCATAACTCATTGAAATAATAACTAAAATCAATTGTGCATCCGTGCGGATACTCGCGCATCCGCGCGCAGTCTCGCGGGTGCTCGCGCATTCTCTGGTACAAATTCGCGTAATGTGTCACGCGATTAGAAAACTTCACGGGCTGCGGGCATGCTCTGCGCTGCGCTCCGCCATATGTGCGCGGCCCTAAGGGTTCAATTGTGAAATGTAGAGGTTAGTGTGGGTCAATAATTCAGGCGAAACATGTTTCATGAACTTCAAGTCGTTTACATGATACGGTTCAAACCAAATCCATGCGAAGTCGTAGGCATTAATACTAAAATCCATACCTACTAATATTATAATGCTAAAGGGAGCCTGTCTGCCTGTCTGTCTGCTAGCTTTTCACGGTCTACCCGTTTAACTAATTTAGACGAAAGTTACTGAGTTAGCTCAAATCCCGGGACTGATAATGCTACTTATTATACCGATAAATCAAAGAGTTTCCACGTGATTCTTAAAGGCACATCCGTTTAGCCAATTTTTACGTTTGCCACCAAGATAGTTTGCATCCCGGAGACTGACATTGGCTACTTTTATCTCAGAAAATCAAGGAGTTCACACGGGATTTTAATTAGCGAGTATCAGCTAATAGTTGATAAAAATGGGTTTAGATTAAAAAGATAAGTAATATCTGCATAAATCGTATGCTCACAATGGCGCACGTATCGCGGGCTGTCATCGCGTGTCGCTAGTGTGGGGCGTGCTTTATGACCGTCTGACACGCCACACGATCGCACGTACATTTTTACTTGTTTCACATAAATTAATTTCTTGTTACTAGGCGCATTTAAAAAAAAGCGCGATAGCCCAGTGGTTATTAAGACGTCTGACGATTCGGGCGGGTCAGAGGTTCGATCCCAGGCAAGAATTTCGTACTTTTGAGAGTGCGTTTTAAGCAATTAAATATCACTTGCTTTAACGGTGGACGAACATATCGTGAGGAAACCTGCATGCCTAATTCTCCATAGTATTCTCAAAGGTGTGTGAAGTCTATCAATCCGTACTAGGCCAGCGTGGCGGACTATGGCCTAAGCCCTTCTTATTCTGAGAAGAGATCCGTACTCAGTAGTGGGCCAACGACGATGATGAAAAGTTTTCTGAAACCGCAAGTAATCTCCCTCTGGGGTACCATGGGAGTAGGCTAAAAAAACATACGAGAGATTTCAGCGCGGTTAGTAGCCTCATCTGGTGACAGAAGGGCTGGCTCATTTCTTGCGCAAAGGATCAGCCTGGCTGTCCAACGCGGAATCGCAGCCAACATTCTTGGCACCATTTCACGCGGGCATAAATTGACACAGTAATTAAATAAGGCTAGTTTTAATCTTTTTTGTACCAAACTCAATAAAAAAAATTGATACTTAACGTTATACCTACTAGTAAGTTGTACACGACCTCCTAAAAAAGGGATTGTAATGGCCGTGTGTGCCGAACCTAAATTAAACGTTTATTTAACTAATGAGATTACTTGCGGTCTCTTTGCGGTTAGTAATTATTGTGTACATCGTAATTTGTTGCTAATTACCAATTTATTGAGTCAATTACATTTAGCGGATGACCTTGTTTCGTCCATTAAATTACGTGCGAGTAATTTAGTTTTTTAAAGCAAACTTTATTAAAAAAATACAAGGTATTATAAATGCGAAAGTGTGTCTGTCTGTCTGTCTGCTAAAGGCACAGACTTGGGATACATCCCGGCGAAGGGCATAGGCTACTTTTTATCTCGGAAAATCAAAGAGTTCCTACGGGATTTAAAAACCTGATATCCACACGGGCTAAGCCGCGGGCATCCTTTAGTAATTAATAAATACAATACTTCTGCCAGTATTTCTACATTTTTTTAAAGCGACACCTTACTAATCATCTGAAAAAAATACCTTCGTATGTTTTTGAATAGTTATGAAAAACACACTAAAATATATTTTCTGATAACTATTCATCTTCATAATTACTAACATAGGTCTCTTGTCAGTAGGGACTTCCACACGCCACGGTCTCGGGCAGCGCCGCCTGAATCCAGCGGCTCCCTGCGACTCGTTTGATGCCGTTTTTCCACCTAGTTGGGGGTCTTACAAACGCTGCACTTTCTGGTGCGAAGTCTCCATTTTAACCCCTTGGGACCCCAATATCTATCGGTTTTTTGAACTATGTGCCCTACCGATTGCCACTTCAGCTTCGCAACCCGCTGAACTATATCGGTTACTCTGGTTCTCCAATGGATATCCCCATTTCTGATTTGATCACGTAGAGAAACTCCAAGCATAACTCTTTCCATCGGCCGCTGAGTGATTCTAATTGTTTTATGAGGAACATAGTCAGCGACCATGTCTCGGGTCCGTAATACTTATGTCATGACTGGCAACACGCACTGTTCGAAGACTTTGGTTTTCAAGCACTGAAGAATTTTGGACGAGACCTCGAACCTTTCCGAACGCTGCCTACCCAAGGTGACTTTGGCAGTTAACCTCTTTCTCGAAATTGGGCCTACCTAGATCGTAAACTGTGGTAGCACCTACTTAGTTGTAGGTATTATTTTATTTACTTATCAATTTTATATTTTATTCTTTAGGATTCCGTACCCGAAGAGTGTCAACGGGATCTTATTACTAAGCCTCCGCTGCCCGTCCGTCCATGTGTCTGTCAGCGGGCCGTATCTCGTGAACCGTAAGAGATAGAGAGTTGAAATTTTCACAATAATTTGGTTTTCTATTTCCGCTATAACAACAGAATAATAAATATGGATGGCCCAAAGGAATATGAGCCTAATGACAATTACTGCCATAACCCTTTGAAGTTAGCCCGCTTTCATCTTTCACTCCATTATCACTTACCACCAGGTGAGAATGCAGTCAAGTTTCTAAATAAAAATAAATACCTATTAAAAAAATCAAAATGGCCGACATGAAAATTAAAAAAGAAAAATGTTATTTCTTAAATGATGGTAAGGAACCCGTCGTGTGCAAGTAGGACTAGTATTTGACTGATTTTTTTTAATCGCGGGCATTAGCTTTAGCGTGCTGGCTAGGGTTCCCTGTCGCATGTTTCACGACGCCACAATCGCGCATACCTATCGCTCCTCATTGGCATAACACAATTTTGTGAAATTAATTATTATTTATTGTTACCCGCAGTATTGCCGCTACAATCCACTTTGATATTACTTACCTACTCCCTCCTAAAAACTTCATATTTTCATTTGAAAAAATCCCAAATTTCATGAGGCAAAAGACCTTTTGCGCCATTAAATTTTCTAGTTGAAAAATTCAAAAAACAAGCAGAAGCGGTGGTAAATAATTTAATACCAATAAGTATTAAAAAATATGTAAAAGTTAGGATGTTTGTTACATCTTCACGCCAATTTCTCCTTTCAGCCAAATCGGTTAGGTCAGCCGTCCGTCCGTCCGTATAACCGATTTTGATGAAAGGTACAGAAAAAGTTGCAAGACAGTGGCGTGAGGAAGTCCTTACAAGACACCTATGTCCAGCAGTAGCCGTCTATCGATTGTTAATGATGATGATAAAACATATCCGTGTAGATAATAATGATTAGATACGAATTTCCCTCGCCTATATAAAAAAAATCTATCTGTAAGTCAATAAAGTAACCCTTTGAAACATACAGATTATGATCAGCAAAAGATTGAAATCGTAATAATACAAAACTATGCAAATATGATGTTCCGCCGAACGTGCATACGTGTGCTACAACAATTTAACCATTTCAAAATTACTTTCGCGCAAAAATGCACTTTGCATTTCTATAGCTAATTGAGTGAAATAACTTTTCTTCGCGGAACTCTGTAGCTTGTTAAAGTTGCTAAGTACCGTGTAATAATAACTGACATCGCAAATAATTACATCATGTAATTGTTTTTGTATTTGCATATCGCTTTCGAATAAAGTCATTAATTTTCTTGAGTTATTTATACCGACAATATCTTACATTTTTTCTCAAAGATTCTAAGGAGGTACATTGGAAGAATTTACGTATTCAAGTTTTAAGCAAGTTGCAACGAAAAAAAATTAAAAAACAAACTATACCCAGCTGAAAAATAAACTATGTTCTTTTTAATTTGGAAATGGCAGCATACAGCTGCGATATTGATTTATCAAATATACATTGTGCAAGGATTCTATTCATAGATCCAAATCTGCCAGGCATTTATGGGATTAAATTATTATTTATGGTGGAATAAAAAACTCACGCACTAGTGCATGCAACCTGAAAACATTACACTCGTTTTATGGGCAGTTGTGTAAAAAATCACTTTTATGTTTAAAAAGAGTAAAACAGAAAGGAACTAGTAAATTAATTCTTATTTATTACAGATATATAAACCATATTTGTACCAGTCGGTTAATAAAGATTACAAGTAGTGTAGCTTAATTAGTAACGTTTTATGAAACTTAATTCTAGCGCTATAAAAATCATAATAAAAAGCCCACTTTATATAGGCCTAATCACAGGCCCATAAGACCAATCATAATCAAGTTCCTAGCCTTACGAAATTACTAGGAAAAACCGAAATTAAAAACATATTTACACGAAAAATAATAGGTAGTAAGTAGCAATTTTCTTACAATCTAGATTTTTAGAAAATGCCCAGTGATTTTATTACAACTACCCTCAAATTTAGTACCATCAATAACGTCGCTAGCGCTATTATTTCTAGAAAGAGCTTTTTGATAAAGTTCAAAACTAAAACCCAAGTAGGTAAGCCCTCTTAATAAAGATGATAATGAATAAAGATATTATAGTAAAATTGATTTTCTGTCGTTTGGTATATTTCAATACTGTGCTATATTTATATTTACAAACTCTGAATTTTCTCTTCTTTTATTTGACACGAAAGCAAAAAAATTCAGAGACTCCCATTTTTTTGATACCAACTTCCGCTAGGTTGATTTTTTTCATATAAAATGTAGCCCATGCCACCCGGACCATTTTATCAATCGATTGACACCTCATTCATTAAAATCGGCTCAGTAGTTTAGGCGCTACGGTGGAACATACATAAATAAAAACTTACACACATCATCACCATGAACAACCCATCGTCAGCCCACTACTGAGCACGCGTCTCCTTTTAGCATGAGAAAGGTTTTTTAGGCCATAGTCTACCAAGTTGGCCCAGTGCGGATTGGCATACATAGGTAAGACTGTTAAAATCATAACCCTTCCTTTTGGCTTTGGCGTAGTCGGGTAAAAAGAGGGTTAACCGCTTTCGACCCAAATCCTTATCGCTTCCGGTGGGGGCTGTTTCCTCCGGGCCACTTACAAAGCCCTCCGTGGCCAGTTTGATAGGCCATTTGATTTATTGACCCGCAACTGTTGGGGTCAACGGACCCGACATGGAAATTCGTGTACAAAATACATTGACAGCAAAATAATGGACGCACAAAACTAGTGAATACCTCAACGTTGAGGTAAAACTTTATTAGGCGCAACTTGAGAGTCACTCAGAACTCTTTTGGACGAAAGCAACGTTTTTATCGATATTCCTTATCCTATGATTGAAATAATTATTATCAATCTACCTGTAATCATTATTTGTAAAGAAGGTTCATACTAATTTTGACAAATAACAAAGTTGATGGGTAATTTTTCGCTAACAGATAAACGTCCACTGTTGGTTTAGTTTTACTTTACTTGTGCTATAAGATCCACCTACCTGCCAAATTTTATGATTCTGGGTCAACGGGAAGTATCCTATAGATTCTTTTGACAAACACAACAGACGGATAGACGGGTAGAGTAGACGGACAGATTGATAGACAGACAGTGATCCTATAAGGGTTCTATTTTTCTTTTTGAGGTATGGAACCCTAAAAATTTTCTTTTCTTCTCTACTTGAAGACTATCAACTTAACCTATCCATAAACGATAAACCTATCAAGTACTGAAGTGGGCAATCATGCTTTATAGTGTTCGCGAAGGGTGTAATTGGCGGCGTATCCTGCGGAACTGCGATACTATCGCGGAACCCTCCACTCTGTAGTGCGCGGGGGCCATCGCGACACGAGGGTGGTGTCTGAACAACTTGTTTTGACGTTCATCCTAAATCGTTAAAGGATTACGCCTTTATCCATTGTCTTTTTGAAAAAATATGTGTCGTATAAATTAGTCCGTAGAGTCCGTTGAACTTGGTTTATACTCGAAGTTAGGGTATGATAGAGAATGTACTGATTCCAGCGTCAACTTTTTAGAATTTTTTGCACTTGGCGACAGTGGAGTGATGGAATGGTTTGGTTAGAAGACTCATCCATACGAAAGTGTGTCTGTCTGTCTGCTAGCCTTTCACGGCCCATCCGTTTGACCGATTTTGATGAAAGTTGGTACAGAGATAGCTTGCATCCCGAGAGGGACACATGCTACTTTTTATCCCGGAAAATCAAAGAGTTCCCACGGGATTTTCAAAAACCTAAATCTACGCGGACGAAGTCGCGAGCATCATCTAGTAATACATAATTTACTTGATGCTAAACTTATACTAAACCATTGCCATCATATACTACACTTATTATAGTAAGACTAAATAACACCGGCTTGCAAAACTTCTGCTGCCGCAGCCCTCTGCTATGTAAGATCAATATGCTCTTTACAAGTATTAGTATTCTCACCTCATCACACGCTGAGCAGCGTGGCTTCAGAGTCTCAGCGTGGTGTCTCCCGCAGAACAGCCGCCCGTCCTTCCAGAAGTAGACCAGGTCCACCAACAGCTCCTGGCAGGTGCTGCACACGAAGCAGGCGGGGTGCCAGCGCGCGGAGGGGCCCGCTCGAGCCGCTGACACGCACATATCGCCCGCGGACATCGACTCTTCACACTGTTGAACAAGAAATAAACTCATGAGGAAATTTTTAGTAGGTATTTTTACTAGGTATGGCTTAGATATATACGTACACACACAATACATACTTTTTTTTTTTTTTTTATTGAAAATATTACAATAAAACTTAAAGCTAGCCTTATCTAATTACTATACAAATCATGCCTGCGTGGAATGGTGCCAAGAATACTGATGCATTTCCGCGTTGGACAGCCAGGCTGATCCGTTGCGCAAAAAATGAGCCAGCCCTTCTGTCACCCGATGAGGCTATTAAACGCGGTAATTTAATACATACTTATTAAAAGTGTCGCATATTCTACCACATGACTATTGCGTTTAATGTGATAACCGTAACGTCAGCGTTATGCTACGGTCATAAAAAGTGAATACCATCAGCAGTATAGGACCAGCTGTATGAGTCACGTCATCATCATGATCAACCCATCACCGGCTCACTACTGAGCACGGGTCTCCGCTCAGAAGGAGAAGGTTTTGGCCATAGTGCGGATTTTCAGTCTTCATACATCTATAAGAAGCCTTAGGTATGCAGGTTTCTACAAGATGTTTTCCTTCATTATTAAAGCTTGTGACATTTAATTTCGGAGGCGGAGGTCTTGACCTCTAGGCTATCCCGGCAGTATGAGGGGACGCCTTACTAAGTCAGCTTATCGATCCAGCGATTTTAGTGGAGATTTTATTTTTTAGGATCAGCAAGTTGGCTAAATGGATTCATGAAAGTCAAGTAGGTAATAAGATTGATTTTATTTAGGTTCAGCTTATTAGGTATATTATTTATACGCGGTTATTTATACGCTTTAGCTAGGTACCAGACTAGATTTTCCAGATTAGTTTTTTTTGTTTGTACCGATTTATCGTCAAGTCACTGATTCGTGATTGTTACAATAATCGTAGCGTGACTTTAAAGTGTTAACAACCTATTAAAGGGCAATATTATAAAAACAATTAAGCTCTTAATTTAAAGGTGGTTGACCTGCTCCCATGAACTTTTAAAATGCCCTGAAAATGAGAGTTAAACTCTTAATAGGTATGTATATCTTAAAATTTTATAAAAATGTTGCTGAAAATGATAGTTTAAAAGTCTTAGTTAGGTATTTCTACCATATTATGAATATGCAGTATTTTCTAATGGTAAGCATACTCTCGAAACCTACACGGTTGTGTTTCATAAATATGTATACATTCATCATCATGATGACTGAGCATAACAGGTCTCCTTAAAAATTAAAAGGATTTAGGAGCAGGCTGGCTAGATTGGGATTAGCAGACTTCACACACCTTTGAGAACATTGTGGAGAACTCTCAGGCATGCAGGTTTCCTCACGATGATACGTTTTGTTTTAACTATAGGTATATGTAACTCATGTCCATTTACAGTTAAGTTCTTGAGGATTAATTTCGTAATAAAAGATGCCATATCAAGGGCTGGGCAGGAGACATTTAATCAGACTTTTTAATAAGTATTGTTATAAATATAAACAATTCATGCGGCGTAGTCGACCTTATTTATTAGAGCATATAAACATCATTTTGGCTGAACACGCGAACAATACTCAGCCTCGCTCCTAATTCGATGCACTATGTGACGAGCATGGCCTTACAAGCTAGAGGTCCCGGGTTCGATTCCCACTTGGCTAAGTTTGAAAAACCACTACTAAAATAGTATACTTATCCATAAGTTAATAGAGAGAGAGAGACAGCGCGTGCCAGACCTTTGTTATTTCATAAAAGCTGAAAGTTTATCTGCGTATTGTCCGTAACACAGGCACAGGAACGATCAGCGACTATGAAGTTTGGATCATGGTGGGTTTGGGGGATAACAAGTAATAAAGTTGTAAAAAATCTTACGTCAAAGTATACTTAAAGTTTTTTTTTTTAAAATTTTTACTTCGCAATAGTAACAGAGATCACATTATGTTTTGCCAGACTCTCCTGCCCGACAACCGTAAGATTAAGGCCGTCTGGCCATAACACTAAGTTTCATCTAAACTTTCAGCTTTTATAAAATAACGAAGGTCTGGCACTCGCTGGCTCTTAGTCCATAAAGTCACTTTGCAATTGCGCTAATGCGCAATGATAAGGTTTCCATTTTTACCAATTTGGTACGGCACCCTAAAAATAACCGTACAACCGAAAAATTAAATAGTTAAGGGCGAAGAAGAAGAACCAGGTAAACTGTATTTGAGGCAATCTTGTTTTTAACCCCCGACCCAAACAGAGGGGTGTTATAAGTTTGACGTGTGTATCTGTGTATCTGTCTGTGGCATCGTAGCGGCTAAAAGAATGAACCGATTTTAATTTAGTTTTTTTTTGTTTGAAAGGTGGCTTGATCGAGAGTGTTCTTAGCTATAATCCAAAAAAATTGGTTTAGCCATTTAAAAGTTATCAGCTCTTTTCTAGTTACTGTAACCTTCACTTGTCGGGGGTGTTATTTTTTATTTACACTTGTTTATAGTTTAAGGTATTTGAGGTAAGTTTTGTAACGTTTTTAATTTTTCTTACGTGTAATAAATGGTAAAGGTAGGTTTGTGGTGTCTCACACATCGGTGTGGAATCCCTTTCATGTTTGTTTTAGATCGAGCCTGATTCATACATTCCTTGCAAGTCGCACAGGCGCTGCGCGAGTTTACTGTAACGGGTAGAAAAATATACATCCATTGTTCCGCAAACTTGAGATATTAGTAATAACTATCTAAGCTTAATCGGCAGTAATAACATTTTTATGAGTAGGTACCTATTATTATGTTTTAGCTCGAAGGTACAATTGGTGCGGCCGGTAGTTGCTGTTTAAACTGAGGGGCATCGGTTGCATTTGACCAAAATGGGCTACGCCAGAGGCTCACTTCGTCGTCCCTACTTGAACTATAGATTATAATAGTAGGAGGTCTCTTATCGTTGTATTCTCTTCGTTTTATTTTATTTTACTTTGTTGGGAAAACCAACAACTTATATAGACTTAGAACTAGATAACTCAAAGGTAATCAAAGTTTTTCATAAAGATATCCCTTACCAAGAAATTTTAAAAAGTGGCCAATTTTATAGAGAGTTAATAATAATAAAATTGTACGTCAACAGGTTAGAACTTTTGTTTGTTATAAGTTTCCATAAACTTAACCAATGAAGAATTTAAAGTTGTAGATATATCCTCAAAACAGCACAGTGTCTAAACTTTTATAAGGACAATATATAATGTTAAGTTTCCCCAAACACCACGAGGTCGGCAGTCGGCAGGCACGTATGGGTGTCAGTTTTTTCCACTTTTTCTGTTTTTTTCGTACAGTTTGGATTCGCGAGGCACTTCTATACGCGCAATGCGGCCCGAGACACGTAGCAACCTTCTGGGAAGGTCTAATTGTAATGGTGGGTCCCGTATTGGTGTTAAGGTGTGTACCTTTACACACTGGCATCGACACTTTAGTAAATGTGCAGTTGGATTTATGTGGAAGGACCTGAGAGCTCATCGCATTATGTCAAAGACCCTACCATTATGTTATGTGATTAATGGAGAGGGAAAGAGGTCCCCATCTGAGGATGGGGGACCTCTTTCCTCTCCATTTATGAGAAAATATGAAGAAGAAAAGAGATACACAAACTCTTACGCTATATCGGATCAGTTGTGTCCACCCAGCAAATGTCACCAGCTAACAGAATCGATCCTCTCATTTATAAAGTGCAAAGCGCATCGATGCATCAGCGAGGTTAAAAAGTTCTACGACAGTTTGAAATATGAAGCTTCCCTGCAAGTTGCGCATCCACAACTCATTCCTAAGGAGTGGAATGTAAAGAATGGAATCGCTCGAAATCGGAGCGTCTCGGAAAATCGATTTGGAAGCTGGCCAAGCGGGTAAGTGATGTTGGACATTACGTGTTGGCTTTATTGTATACTGCGGACTTTGTGTAACTTACGACGATGGGACGACGATAACCATCATCATCATGATCAACCCATCGCCGGCTCACCAGACTATGACCTAAACCCTTCTCACTCTGGACCCGTCCTCAGTAGTGGGCTGACAATGGGTTGATCATCGTGAGAGTGATAATGATAATTCCCAGCTTTCATAATATAACTTACATAATCATGGCCGGTTCAACACGGGTCTCCTCTCAGAATGTGAAAGTCTTGGCCATAGTTCACCACGCTGGCCGTGTGCGGATTGGCAGACTTCACACACCTTTGAGAATATTATGGAGAATTCTCAGGTATGCAGGTTTCCTCACGATATTTTTCTTCACCGTTAAAGCGAGTGATATTAAATTTCTTAAAACGCACATACTTAACTTGAAAAGTTAGAGGTGCTTGCCCGGGATCGAACCTACGACCTCCCGGCTCCCGTATGACTCTCCGTAGGCGGACGTCTTAACCACTAAGCTATTACGGCTAGTCATTTTTAACCCCCGACCCAAAAAGAGGGGTGTTATAAGTTTGACGTGTGTATCTGTGTATCTGTGTGTCTGTGTATCTGTGTATCTGTGTATCTGTCTGTGGCATCGTAGCGCCTAAACGAATGAACCGATTTTGATTTACTTTTTTTTGTTTGAAAGGTGGCTTGATCGAGAGTGTTCTTAGCTATAATCCAAAAAAATTGGTTCAGCCGTTTAAGAGTTATGAGCTATTTTCTAGTTTTCTTGTAGAAAAGAAGGTTAGATAACCCTTAGGTTCATAATATTCAAGTGTCAATTGACAAAATAATCTCAAGCTGTCAAGATGGACGTTGCCTAGATATACATAATTATTTATTTGAAAATGATTTGTCGGGGGTGTTGAAAATTTTTAATTTACACTTGTTATGATTATTTAGGGATCCATTCCTCAAAAGGAAAAATGGAACCCCTTATAGGATCACTTTGTTGTCTGTTTATCCGTCTGTCACGTCTGTCAAAACCTATAGGGTCCTTCCCGTTGACCTAGAATCATGAAATTTGGCAGTAAGAGAAAATTCCGAAAACCGTGAATTTTTGAACAAATAATTACTATTTTGAAAGTAAAATAACTATACCAAGTGGCACATATGATTGATCGTGCAAAATGTCGGATAAATACCCAAGTACGAAACCCCGGTGCGCGAGTCTGAGTCGCACTTGGCCAGTTTCTTTTAAACTATAGTATAGGCTGCAATGATACCAAGCATAAGATGATGCAGCTAAGATGGACAGCTAAGTAGATGGGTATAATGTGTCAGACTCCCGCTGAGTCAAAACACTACCTAGATTTGTTTTCCATTTTATGCTAATTAAAACAAGAACAATAAAACCATTTATTTAAATGCTCACACTAATTAGTTATATCAAACACAATTTCATTCAAAGATATTCAATTTAGATAAAAATTGTAGCACACAATTTTCAAATTATTCTCTTATTACATGCTCATTTTGAGATATTTTATTTATTTTTCTTTAAATACTTACCTACTTAATATAACTACTTACTTAACAAAAAACAATAAAATAAATTAATTGTATTGTTTCGTTTTTGTACAAGACTTGTAATAAAATTAAACTGCAAATATATGAGTATCTAATTAGATACAAGTAATATCACTAAAAATTCTAATTCATTTTATCTCAATCGATCTAACATACCTACCTAACATTAATAAAGTCGGTGTAGTAATTAGGTAAAAGAACTGCATAGTTTAATGTGGTTTAAGTTAATTTCTGCAATTAGTAGCATTAGATAACATAATAAAATTATTTGTGTGAGGTTGAAAAAGATACGCTCAAATATGCGAATGTAATATGATTAGTGATTATAGAGAGAGAGCCAGCCAGTCAAAGTATAAAGTCTATTTTTTTGTATTTTCTGCGGAATAGTATTAAAAATCACGTCATGCAGTGCCCACCTTCCATCTTCATCATCCCTAATCACACTAATATTATAAAGGCGAAAGTTTGTATGTGTGTGTGTGTGTATGTTTGTTACTCTTTCACGCAAAAATTACTGGACGGATTGGGCTGAAATTTTGAATGGAGATAGATTATACTCTGGATTAGCATATAGGCTACTTTTTATCCCGGAAAATCAAAGAGTTCCCACGGGATTTTTAAAAAACAACATCCACGCGAACGAAGTCGCGGGCATCAGCTAGTGGCATAATAAATAAGTATGATTGTCTTGTCTTCATAGGTGAGTTCAATCTTTTATGTAAGTTAATAAAAGCTTTATCTCTTGCTGTTATACTCGTAACAAGTAGGTGCTTTACCACCAGTTCAAAAAGTAAATTTTATTTATATTTAAAAGTGGATTACAATGGATAGGAGGACACAACGGACACCAATACTCATTGGAACATTTTTTTTAAATTTATAGACTAGCGCTTGGCTGCAATCAGACCTGGCAAGTGATGATGAAGGCTAGATGGAGTGCGCTTGCCTAGAACAACATGTTGAATACTATTACGCCTCATCTAATGGGACATATTTACATAGCTGCTTTCTTTTTAACCCCCGACCCAAAAAGAGGGGTGTTATAAGTTTGACGTGTGTATCTGTGTATCTGTGTGTCTGTGTATCTGTGTATTTGTCTGTGGCATCGTAGCGCCTAAACGAATGAACCGATTTTAATTTAGTTTTTTTTGTTTGAAAGGTGGCTTGATCGAGAGTGTTCTTAGCTATAATCCAAAAAAATTGGTTCAGCCGTTTAAAAGTTATCAGCTCTTTTCTAGTTTTCTTGTAGAAAAGAAGGTTAGATAACCCTTAGGTTCATAATATTCAAGTGTCAATTGACAAATGTCAAGTTGTCAAGATGGACGTTGCCTAGATATACATAATTATTTATTTGAAAATGATGTTTTGGAAAACTCAGATATTTTGGATCGTAGGCGCTGAATAGTCCAAGAAAATCGGTTCAGCCGTTTGAAAGCATAGATATGTATTTGATATCAGCTCTTTTCTAGTTACTGTAACCTTCACTGGTCGGGGGTGTTGAAATTTTTTAATTTACACTTGTTCAAGATTTTAATAACAATTTAATTAGGTAAACATGTCATGAAAGCGAGCAACCGGATAATGCGAGTAGATTCAATGAACTGCTCAGTTCGGAAGACGAGATACAGTAGGTTATGACTAATACAGGTTGCTTGACTTTCACTGGCATTGTGACGGACGCGCGGGACATCAGCTGAGCGGAAGCGGACGTGACGTCACGGGATGTCTACGCTACCACTTACACTATTTTAATTCGTAAAGCTAGTTTTAATCGTCGACGAAGGTTTATTCAGTGTCATTGGAACGGCTATTCCGAATAAAAGAAAATCTATGAAGCTGGCAAAATTAATGTGACGCTGGACATCAAGTTGTAATGGAACAAGATCCTAGAACCGCCAGACATAACTTATATTCTGAGAAACAAAATGTGTGCAGTGTAGTCTATATAGGTACTATTATATAACAATGTATAGTGCTGATTTTTTTAAATTTACCGTGAAGAAATATAATGGCTTAGCAATTAAATGGATTCTAAAGTTTCGAGTTCGAGCACGCATCTCCAAGTTTTCAAAAAGATGTATTGCTTATTGCGAGCGAATTCTCGGTGACAAAAATTTCGTGTCTGTAACCAAAGGCCAAGATATATTTTATCTTCGCCTTTGGTTACAGACATTATCCAGGAGGGTCCCAAATCCCAATATTATGTAGAAGGATTGGCTACATAATACCAACATGCGAAATACAATAACAATATGAACGGACTAAAAATTAGGGAAAAGTAAAAAAAAAAGAACTAGGGAGGAAAATAAAACAAAGCAAAATCTTTGAAAAAAGTATATCACTGTCAAAAAACACTATCGTTTACAAGATGATCAAAAATACACCTGACGATACAAGACCACACAATACGAGATACATGAGAAATGACCGTATTTAGATAAAGACACAAAAAAGTAATCACACGTAGATTATTAGGTTGTCGGCGTTAATCTGTCGAACCTGCGGCAAATCAAACAGTTCAAACACTGATCACCGAAGACCCGCCTCTTGACCATCTCCCAACAATCCAAGACTTGAAAGACACCGACAGATTACATACGGATGAAGACAATCATAACAATACAAAAGCTAACGAAAAATAAACTCTGTGTCCTAAAAATTAAGAAGGAAATGTTAAAAATTGTCGACGATGCATGCAGTTATGTAGATTTAGTAAAAACTAGTTTGCAAACTAAAGAAATATCAACTCTATAAACCAAAAAATAAGGTGTAAAATCCAAAAGTGATGTCAGTGATGAAGATTTGGCAAAAACTGGTAGTGTTTAGGTCGCGGCACATAACAAACAGTTCGGCGACGTAATGACAGGGCAGGGTTTGTGTGATACGTGAAGAATTATTGCGCAAATATTGTAGCTTGGCTAATTTATCTAACAGCTCGGACCACCTGCGTGGACGATGATATCGAAAGGTAGTTTTACTTGGAAATATTATAATAGCCCAGTGAAATAGACAAAGGAAAGTCTCAACTTCGGAAAAAATACTATACTATGCCAAAAATTACTAAACCATGTATAAACTATGCAACTATATAAACTCGAAACTTGAAACCCACTAAAAATTTTGATAGGTAGGTACGAGTACGTATATAAAATTTCTCAATATACGTTTGATAAAAAAAATTGGTTTACGGGTAGGCATGAGTCGGTGATAATATCTATAATATCAAGAATATGTTGTCTAGATAGTAGAAATAAATTGTATAATGTGTCCATAATTCTTTTCATGTGGTAATAATATTATTATGTAGAACTCAAGAATCTGTGATGGATGAGTTATTAGGAAAATAAAGTACATATCCAATATCTGTGTACATTAAATAAAAGGGACAATGGAAAACGTATATCAATACATAATACATTATATAAATATTTAGCTACTTAAATTTTTAAATTATTGTATCTAAATTAGATATTCATCAATTATTGTAATCACCTGTTTTGAATAAACGAATAGACCCAGAAGACTGAGTCTACATGGATTAAAAAAATAGTACTTAATTTAAATTAGGTTCACATCACTTGCTGGTTTGTAAGTTGTAACTTGTAATAGTTTTATTTTTACTCTTTCTAAGAAACCTGCTGAGCTTTGGAATCTCCAAATAATTTGCCTCATTGAACGTCAATACAAAGAGATATCCAATGATGTTCCGAAATTATTAAAATCAAAAGTTTATCGTGTACAATGAGCAATGGATATTGAAAAGTTATACGAAGGAATTTCACCAGGATTGCTTAGGATTCGGTGAAATGAGGCGCAACAAAGCTTGGTCACGTATTTAGGGAGGTTTGTGAAATGAAAGCTTGACAGAATATTGGCAAATAAGTATGGGGTTTTTTCTGGTGCCATTGTTTATACTTTAGAAATATCAAGGAGAAAAATCAAAAATTGATATGGACTATTGGTCTAAGATGCTGTATTAGAAATATTTACCCCAATATATCTATACTATTTATTAGACTGTGGAAATTAACGGTGTGTAGATCATTTCTGGTCATTTCTACTTTTAACTCCCATTTAGAAACTAGTCTTCTAATCATAGTTATAATTCCTAACACTAAATTAATTATTATTATGGGAGTTTGAATTCAAAATACTATGATTAGTTCAATTCAAATAGCTCTATTTAGGTCATAGACTTATGATATGATTTAGGTAAATTTATTAACTGAAATGCATTTGCGATGGTTTCAAACAAAAATAGATATGAGTTTTATAATCTCAATATGTTTGTATGTGTGTGGTGTAAATAGAAACAAAGTTTAATATCCTCAGACACAATGGCCGCAAATAAAAACGGTACTCTTTAAATATTCATATTTCCCATCATGTTAAACTTTTTATATTTTGTTGCACACTAATTGTAATTTATTTATAAACTAACGACCTGCCCTGGCTTCACACGGGTGCAATGTAGATACTAATGTTGTATCAGTGCGGTTATTTTGTTATATTCCAAAAGGATAAGAAAAGAGCGTGGATTTGACCTGCAATTCGCTTCAGCAATGCGCGGGACTTCAATTGTTTTTATACATAGCATAATATTGTATATTAAATCTTTGAAAAGAGCAACTGCCGAGTTTCTTGCTGGTTCTTCTCGGTAGGAAAGGCATTCCGAACCAGTGGTAGATTCCGAACCAGGTTTTTGACGAATCAAAAGAATTTGTAAAAGTCTAATTGAATAAATAAATAAAATATTTTGAATTTTGAACTAACTTGAGACGGGATAGAAAAAAATTAAACTCAGAGCTCAAAGCTTTGGTATATTGTTTAGTTTGATAAAAGGATCTTTCAGATAAAATCCAAAGGTTTTATCTGAAATATAAAGGCGAAGGAGTGGAGGAGGTTTTTAGTACGTAGGCACTAGGCAGCATCCTCAAAGGAGTTGGGCATGCCCGAAGCACCGAGGTATCCATGAGGATTTTCCTCCTCCCCAAACGAAAAAATAAAGTTTTATAAAGGAATGTAATCAACTATGAACGTGTTAAAAGATATCCCCGGGGACAGAAGGAAGGGGGGGGGGGGGGGGGGGGGTTGTAAAAAAAACCAGGATCGAACACGGAGGTCGGGCGCGTGTGGGAACGGCGCTGCCATGAAATCTACGAAACTACGCTTTTTTTTTTACAAAAAACACACTTCGACCACTAAGCGAGAGCTTTTAGATGACCCGATACGATTGCCGTAACATAGACATTATTTTTTCTGTATCTAACATCTTTTTACCTCGTCTTTTAATAATTTATTTGCCTGCCAAAAAACAAACCAAAAGGACTTGTTCACGTCTGGAAATGGCTCCTGGCTGGTTTTTTCAAAAATTTCATTTTTTAAAAGTTATAGCCAGCGTCACACGAGATGATGTACGGATTCCGATACCTTATATATACATCCAAATCTGTTCAGGCATTTAGAAGTTATGGGGGAATAAAGAAACTCACATACAGACATACATGAGCCCTGAAAACATAATAGGTAGGTACTGCTTTTATGGGCAGACATGTAAAAATTTGTTTAAATTTTTTTCTTGTTAATGAATTGTTGTCTGCTTATTATTACTGTGAGCAGTGTGAAAAAACCACTGCATACAATCAGATGAATCTATTGACGATAAATTGTTAAAAAAAATATCCGTATCGCTAAATGACAAAAATAAATCGTTCCAGCGCTAAGCGCTCCACGAGATAGACAAATGCCTGACGTCACTTTTTTCAAGCTTTTACAAAAAAGAGTTACTATCTACGCCTTTAAATGGATTGCCGTCCAAACCGACAACTATATTCCTTCTCGGACATTTTTAGGGTTCCTCAAAAAAATGCTATCGTGTCGACGCGACGGTTGCCTGTTCAGGACCCTTTTTACGTGTTTTCTTCGTGCAAATTATTAGGTAGGTATTGCGCCCTATTCTATTATTTGTTGTTCTAGTTGTAAACCTAACCAAACCTAAACCTAAGCCAGATATCAATTTATGTCTCCATTATTGTACACCAAATAGACTGTCACTGGATTTCTCGTCTTCGCAAGAGAAAGAAATGGTTGAAATAAATGGTTGTGATAGTAGAATGACAGATACAGATGGATAGAAAGATTAGCACCTGTATCTGTCATTTTATCACAACCAATTATTTTTATCACAAACTACTGGATAGTGCCACTTGGATTTAGAAACAATGATAGATGTTTTCAATGTAAACGTTTCCCCCCCTTTTGACACTATTTTTTTGAATTTTAATTAAGTATCTAGTCCAGACTGTTAATAAATCGTCTTGTGGCACGGAACCCTCAAACAGAACATGACTCGCTCTTGGCCAGTTTTTTATCAGTATCTTTTACGCTTAGACAATGGTTGGTAAACGATAATTAAAAGTGGAGGCTCTATTGCCTTTCTATTAGTTTTTTGTTCATCGATAAATTCAATGGAAAATGAACTCTATTTGTTAGTAGTTAAAGGTAGTTTTGATTTAAAGGTCGGATGGGCGTCTGGAGGCCTTTTTTGTGAAGAATTTAATCCAATTGGATCTTTTGGTTACTAATTGATTGGTTTGGTGTTGATTTACTTTTATCATTTTCATTACATAAACAAAGCATCAACCATAGGTTAACCTTGGTACTGTGGTGCAGTGGTGAGAATGATCGCATGGGTTTCGTGTTTCCTGCCACCTACAACCTACTTTCAAGGTGTGAGTGATCTGGCGTCTTCTAGGTAAGCCGCGCTCCTCTGGACCTCATCATCGCTCTTTATTAAGCATGATTGTCGTCAAGTGCAAGCCTATCTGGCAAAAGTAAAGTAAACAAGAAGGAAGGTATGTTAGTTTGCAAACTTTTCAAAAATAGATTTCATTGTCATATTTTTGCACAATGCTCATATTTCTTCTAATTATTATTATTTTTTGCTCAAAACCTATTTTGTAATTTTATTTATGTTTAAATAATTATATAATGAAGATACCAAAACTGCGGTACCAAAAGTGATCTTCAAAACTATGATAGCACAATCCTTTAGAGGTCAGACCCATGGAGTCTGAATTAAAATTCTTTGAAGTTTTTGCGGATCGCATAACTACACAATAGATATTTAAAGTTGTTAATCTTATCAGTTCGTAGGTATTTAGACAATTTGTTACCTTTTATTTCGAAAATCATAGTTTAGCTTATTCGAATCATAGACGGGATCTTAGAGATTTTTTTAAAAGCTAATCGTTTTATCAATCCAAATAAATGAACTCATTGCCAGCCCACTATTGAGATCAGATCTCCTCTTGAATGAGAAGGGTTCAGGCCATAGTCTGCCACGCTGGGCCAGTGCGGATTGACAGACAACACACGAGATACCTCGTATGTGAAGTCTGTACCTTTGAGATCGTTATGTAGAACTCTCGGGCTTGTAGGTTTCTTCACGATATTTTCTTTCCCCGTGATATTTAATTGCTTAAAACGTACTAAAACTGCGTAAAATTCGAACCCTCGACCTCACCAATAAGTAGGTAGTAAGTATTATTACGACTTATTGATCTTTAGTGTTTACCTATTTGTTGTAAGTTGTTTAACCAATGTTTTAACCAATGTTTTAAGCTCTTGAAGCCATGGTGGATTGCCATGGAAAACCTAATTACCATAAATCTTACAGAGTTCAACTTTGTATTAGTGGGCGTGGCGAAACATCTAACCATTGGGTAGGTATATTAATAAAACCGGTCAACGTGTGTCAGATCACTCATACGGTAGGGTTCCGTGGTTGTGTCAATTAAGAAAAATATCAAAAACCAAGCTTTTTGGAGCGATTCAATGCAGTTTTTGGAGCGACTCGGACTCGCACACGAAGGGTTCCGCCTACCATCCTACAAGAAGTAATACTTTTCAATTTTTTTTAATTCTATGGTGGCCATTTTGATTTTTTTATTATTTACAGCAACAGAAATACATATACATTGTTCCGAAAATTTCAACTGTTTACCTATTACGGTTCATGATATACCTACAGCCTACTGATATAGAGTATAGACGGACGGACGGACGAACAGGGGAGGCTTAGTAATAGGGTCCCGTTAGTAACCTTCTGCTACGGAACCCTAAAAACCTTTTCCTTTTTATAAAGCCAGCTAAAACGTACTTCGTGTTAGGGACGCGTTTTATTTGTGTGGAGATTTATCTCGCTGTGTGGAATGCGCGGCATCTGGACCGACCTTGACTTTGAAAACGTAATTGATTTTGAGTTCTGTAATTAGAAACTAAATTGGATGAATTCTTTTCGATAAGTTTGTTAATGAATATGGATAATTAAAGCCTCCGGGAAATTAGTCGCGTCTGGGCACCTCTGTCGGCATAACTACGGAATTGGGATTAAACCTAAACTCCTTTAGTTTCTACACAGCATCGTATCGGAACGCTAAATCGCCTAGCGGCACGGCTTTACCGGTAGGGTGGTAACTAGCCACGGCCGAAGCCCCCCGCCAGATCAATCCAGAAATTTAGGAATTAAAATTCCAAACCCATGCCGGGAAATTGGCCTCGGGACCTCCCACTAATAAGACCACAGCGCTTACCACTTCGACAGGGCGGCCGTTGTATGGCCATCGGCTGATCCTGATGATAGTAGATAAGTTTAGGAAAGATCAAAAACTCAGCTACCATTTGATTCTGTTCTTTATGGTCTGTTGGTTAGTTTAATGTTACTATTTATCTCCACTATTCATAAGGAATTTCTTCCTAAGGTACTGCAGTTGTGTATATAGTATATAGGTATTTAAATAGATAAACTCGTTCGCTGAAACAGTAATGTTTCACAAGTGACGCGGTCATGGGCCGTGGGAACCGGCTTATCTCCCGATAGCCATGTTTGTGACACCATGGTGACATCTATGGTTTTCCCTTTGTTTTCTTAAATCGTTATTACTTTATTTTATACAGTGATGAAATATAGATCCAAGACATGATCATCTATCGGCCTCAGAAGGAAGCTCAGAGTTATTCAGAGGGCGATGGCTCTCCATCGCCCGTCAGCTATGCTTGGAGTCTCTACGTGATCAAATCAGAAATGAAGAGATCCGTAGGACAACTCAAGTAGCCACTAGCCAGCACAGCTCAAAGTTTAAGGAGCAATGGACAGGGCACATCCTTCAAACAAGTGTAAATTAAAAATTTTCAACACCCCCGACAAATCATTTTCAAATACATAAATAATTATGTATATCTAGGCAACGTCCATCTTGACAACTTGACATTTGTCAATTGACACTTGAATATTATGAACCTAAGGGTTATCTAACCTTCTTTTCTACAAGAAAACTAGAAAAGAGCTGATAACTTTTAAACGGCTGAACCAATTTTTTTGGATTATAGCTAAGAACACTCTCGATCAAGCCACCTTTCAAACAAAAAAAAAGTAAATTAAAATCGGTTCATTCGTTTAGGCGCTACGATGCCACAGACAGATACACAGATACACAGATACATAGACACACAGATACACAGATACACACGTCAAACTTATAACACCCCTCTTTTTGGGTCGGGGGTTAAAAACCAATAAAAGTTGGTGTCAGAACGGCGACCTCGTATAGGAAAGCGCAGCATTGGAAGTTCAGTTTGAAAACTGAAAAGTTTTAGGAGCCAACTCTATCTGCCACCCAGGAAGTAGGAACTTATTTCGATACCATTAAAAATAAAAGAAACAGCTTTTCGGAATGCCATAAACTTTATTTACAGATACTTTTTTTATGGCATACATCGCATGGATAGATGCCATAGAGACCATGTCACGTAACAATCCACTACGAATCTGCCGGCACGATTAACAAACAAGTACAAATGATGCCCCATATCTTACATTCGGTTGTCGAAAAAACCTCACAATGGTTGTACTCATTCATAGCGCTGACAATGGGTAACCATGGCAACGCGCCGGCCCGGACTCCGGTAATCTCTTCAACTTCGCATTCCTCACATAAGCCCATGGTGTGAAAAAACATTGTTAGCACCGCCTTCGGTGAATGGGTTCCGTATGTATTTATACTGTCCAATATATTATTTAGATAACTGTGCTTGAAATTTTTGACTGTTATGGGATTCGATCCCGGGCACGCACCTCGTTTTAAGTGAGTTATAAGCAATTAAATATACTTCGAAAATATCATGAGGAAAATGCTTGAGAATTTTACATAATGTTCTCAAAGACGTATGAAATCACAACGTGGCAGTTTACCATTGAATTATTATCTTTATGATTTCTACTTGATATTTTTTTATTCACTACAGGCACACGCTTGACCACAATCATAAGTTCATTTTTAAGTTACCCGGATTATAATTGGTAGGAAACAGATCGCGGAAGAGTAGCTTATTTACAGAAAATGCCTGACCAGGAACAGAACCAGTGACGTCTTGGTGAAGGTCCACATGGTCTAAATAAACTCTAACCACTAAACCACCAGGTTCACCACAGCCTTTTACGCCGTCAACGAATTGAAAGCCAAGTTGCAGGAACCCTAGAGCTGGTCGCGATACAATGGTGCTTACCTATGAATAATAAGATCAAATAAACCCTCCGACTCGAGCACAATCGTGTAAGCGTGTAGACAAACCATTATGTTAATACAATGACATAGTTTCGTCTCGTTCGGTCGCGCCGAACTATAAAGGTGGTGTTTTTTCTTCATTTTCGTCTCATTCGGTTGAATTAAATTATGATTTTTAATATATACAATATACATACGTTGCTTTCTTCGAAACTTATGAGTAGAGAAGAAGGGCGAAGGGCGAAGGGGGGGGGGGGGGGTACCCTGAGTCCGGGTAAGACATCTGTGTCTATCTGTGTGTTTATCTATATAAAAAACAAATACCTATCTGTGTAAAATGTTTTCCAAGTCAATTGAACCTAAAGTAATTATATATAACAAGAAATTAAAAAAAAAAGGTGCTAGTGGAAACATTTTGCTGTTGCTGTATAAAGTAGTAGTTTTAGGGTGGAGTTCACCGACTTTTAAAACGGCTGATTATCAGAAAACCGGCTGATTAAGTGATTTTTACTGTTCACCACCACCTAACCGAGGTTTGCAGCCCTAAAACGGCCGTTTTACCTAACCGAGCTCGGAAGGGCCGTTTAACCGGGGTTCCCACATTATTACATCTGTTGTGCCCTTGTGTACAGACCAATTTTAGATTATTTTGATTTATCTATGCGTTGTTTATTTCAGTAGCGTACAATAAGTGTTTAAAGTAATGGTCGGAATAATTACTTATCTTACTTTCCACTACATTTTGATATTTTAAAACCAACTCCAAACGGATGCGCTTGTCGTCACTTGAAAAATCACTTGTACACATTTTTGGTCTTCTATTTTAATATTGAAATTATTTTAAACACTAGAATCTCTTAAAATCATCTTTAAATGCACGCACAAATAATTACGGCAACACGACAACAAAAAATCAACAGTCCAACACGTGCAGGACACATGACACGACTGTGAGGTCGGGGCCCCGAAGTTGTAAATTTGGGACGATTATTACCTGCCAAAGTTTAGAACAATAGTGTAGTTTATCTTCCCCATAGCGTCGTTGTACTTTGGTCGGTCGTAGCAGCAGCGTAGCTTAGAACAGATGGTGTTCCGCCGATTTAGTAACCATGCTACATTTTTACATGGTGAACAGTAAATATTTAAACGGTTGTTTAAACGACGGTTTCGAAATAACCAGTCGATTTAGCAACCGTTGTTTATGTAGCTTTCGGCGAACTCCAGCCTTAGTAGTTCAAACAACAGATTTTGTAAGTAGTTATACCATTTGGATCGTTGTGCTCATTAAGTTTCAAGATGTGTACTCCAAATGCCTTTATCCTATTCAATAGAGGTCTCTACAAATACTAGAATCTACGTTGGCAACCAATAAGCAAATTACTGTAATTGGCCAGGGTACTCATAAAGCTAAGGAGTACTCTTACTACAATTACTTCATACTAGATGTTGACGACGACTTCGGCTGCGTGAAATTCAAGCTTTTTCAAATCAACTGTTTTCTTGTTAAACTAATTACCTCATTTATGTGATACAAAAATAGCGACTGCCTTTAGATTACTTTTTTAATAACTGCATAGGCTTGCGTTTGACTGCAATCAATCGAAATAGTAGATAGGTGATGATGCAACACAAGATATGGTGCCCCTTCCTAGAAGATTTCTATTCACGCTTCTTTTGAAGGAACCAATATTATAGCTGACGCGGAAAACTGAAGCCGGAAGAGCATTCCATATTCTAACAGTGCGTATTGAACGAGGAAGCGAATTGCTACGTAGAAGTCCGTGAAATTCCACTATGCAGGAGTGCAGACCTTCTCGAGGTCCGTTACAAACTATCCCTGTGCCAAATTTCACCGGTTCAGGGGTTGATCTGTTAAAAGGTAACAAACCGTCAAACCCTTGATCAAGATTGGTTACGCAACGAAAAGGTAACAAACAGACAAATAGTCGCATTTATAATATTAGAGTGGATTGAATACGTAGATGATTAGCAATCATTATAAACGAGGTTCACTATGGCAACGCCTCTCAGCATGCTCCGACCTTCACCTTGGCTTAGCGGCTTCGTCTGGTAAGGAACAAATTACTAATTGATTACTAAGAAGCCTTTGATTATGTTTAACAGAAATAAATAATGAAATTCCAATGGGGCTTTTATACGTCCATGTATTTTGTTTCTTCTCAATAAAAGCGTAATGTATATTGAATATAATAAGATTACATGATAATATTATAAGAAACATCGTGATTGGTAAGCAGTTTAAACGGTACGGGGGTACCGCAGGGTAAGTTATTGGGGCATCTACTTTTTAAGGTGACCCTTTGAAGGGCGTCCTTTATTCTCCTCGGGAGTTGTTTACACGACTTTTGTTCATGGAGAAGGGTAATTGAATTACTATTGAAGTCGCGGAGGGGAAATCGGCTGGATAGCTACAAGGGTTTTTTCTATATGAGTGTCGGTAATTATGGTGTTGCCTTGGGTTGATTTATTGAAGCATAATAGAAAGGGATTATTGAATTAGATACCTAATTTGCAATTCAAATGAAAGCAAGTTTGATTATGACGCTATATGGCTGTATAAAATTTAATAGGCTGATCATTGCAAACGATTTGAATAATTTATGTTAAACTATTTAATCGATAGAGGAGCCGTATGTCTCGCATCCGAGAGGTGGGGTTCGATCCCGGACACGCACCTCTAACTTTTCGAAGTTATGTGCGTTTTAAACATGTTTTAAACAATTAAATATCACTTGCTTAAATCGGTAGGAAAACATCGTGAGGAAACCTTCATGCCTAAAAGTTCTCCATAATGTTCTCAAAAGAGTGTGAAGTCTGCCAATCCGCACTTGGCGTGGTGGACTATGGCCAAACCCTTCCCATACTGAGAGGAGATCCGTACTCAGTAGTGAGTCGGCGCGGCGATGATTTGGTCATGATGATGTTGACTGATGCTTTTATTGATGTGGCGTACATTAAGGATAAGTTTCAAAATTATTAAAGGTAAGTATTTTTTTCAAAATCGGTCCTAGTAGCAGCACAAAAAATTCGAGCGATCGTCCTTTCCAAATAACTAACTACTAACTAGATACATTAAACAACAAAATAACATTCTTTATGAAAAGGCTCACAGGCTGGCAGAATATTTAGATGACAATAGAACATCAAAAGCACATGGAAATGAAAAGACATCGTCGGGAACTCGTCGGGGATGTCATGTCGGACCTCAAACGTTCAAGAGACAGCACAGGGACAATGAAAATAAAGTTAACGTACAAGGGTGGGTTTACAATGAATATTCTATTGGAGCATTTACATAATCGTACGACAACCTGCGAACGAGGCGTGTCACTGAGGGATCTAATAAAAATGCAAACATACTTACAAACTAAATTAAATAAATTAAAAAAAACGTTATTGAATGGGGGTCGGGCTCCTGCCTAGGTATCGTGATCTAAATAATAGAAAAAATATTTATACCTTTAATATTCTGGGACATGTTGGAGCTTGTTTGCCACTATAGGATATGGCGTTATATGTAATAACAACGAAGTATGATTATGATATGAGTACAGTATAAAAGAGAAGAGAGAGACATTGGATATTTTTTTGAGTAATAAAATCCGTAACGAAGAAATCCGTTGGACCAAAGTGATTTACATAGCTCAACAAATTAGCAAGCTGAAGTGGCAATGATACGTATGCCTGTCGCAGAACCAAAAAGACGTGTTTTAGAGTGGACACTGCTTACCAGCAACCGTAGTGTAGGATGACATCCAGCCTGTTGGACTGATGAAGGTAGCGGGAAGGGGGTGGATGAGGAAGGCGGAGGACTGCGCGCTCTCGAGAAATCCTGTATCCGGCAGTGGATGCAAGTAGGCTTATTGATTGAAAAGAGATATAGAAAATGTAGGGAATTATATTATCTCTGTTTAATTTAATTTCGACCACTTTAACACAACAATTTATTAAACGATAAAGTCAATAATGAATACGATTACGATTAAATCGAAAGGGCAAAGTATTGCTTTTAAAGTAAAATTTCGTATCTAGATCTCTAACCATTTATTGTTCAAGATCAAAATTATCTTGTAATATAAACAAACGAATGGTATGATAAGATAAAATAATAACCAAATGCCACCAGCAGGTAAAAGGAATTTAAATGAACATTAGGTATTTTAATTTAATGTTATAATTAAGGCAGCTTGCTTCTGCAGTGTTCGGTTCGACAGCGGCCGATAAGGCGTAAGTTACGAGTGCCCAGCTTTATCATATTATTTTTATTTTATGGGCCGAGTTTTAGGTGGTCTGGGTTATCAAAGATTAGGGGACCGTGGCGAATTAAGTAAAGCTTGATACGATCCCTATCGTTATTTGTTCATAACGATACCAAGGAACCTAAAGCTTAATTCGCTATAATCAGCGAAACAGAAAAATCTGCACTGCTCACCCTTCCACTATTAAAGGAGCAGGAAAAGCAAGCAATACACATTACCACACAATTCTTCTAGAACACACTCAACGACTTGTTTCATTCCGACTTCTGAGCATCTTCAGAGGATGTAGACTCCACAATACACAATTGCAAAGTGAATTTGCAACACAATGTACAATTATTGCAATGTGACTTAGGAATTCTGCATTATGGAGTCTACGGTGCATATCGCATGGTGCACATTGTGCCAAACAGAGTAGTCTGTTTTGGCGGAATCTTTGTATATTATGGACTTCGGCAAAGTTATGCTTATTTCTATCCAATAACAATGAGATTTTGCTGACTAGGACGACTGAACATAGGTTATAAAGGTTATACCTTAGGAATGACGGCCTGAACGTGATATCATAATAAAGTGAGTTTTTAAATTGTTTTTGAATTATCTTGGTAGTTCCGTATGGTATTATACGGAACCTAGACAATTTTTGCAGACTTAGTACATGTAGCTTAGACGTATAACGATGAAGCCAAACTCGGGCCACACACACCTCTGCAAATCTGAAGGTCCTTAACACCAATACATTGTTTCGTTAGCGGCGCATTAGGACCCCGACGTCTTTATTTGCATTTTTGTTATAACTTAAAAATCTCAATTTATTACCATATCAACATTCTTGGGCCATCCGCACTCGCGCGGGAGATTTCTTCGAAAAAGTATTATCAAAAAGATTTGATTTTAATTTCTATTCAAACTCGTTTAAAATTATAAAATTGTCATCTAAGTCACTTTAAAATTGACCATGCCAAAATTAGTCCATTAAATTTTCTGTGGTAAATTTCAAATTCTAACTTTGTTTTCATTAGAAATGGATATTCAAAGTGGAAAAAATACACAAAAAAGGTCATCCCTACATTCATTTGCTATAGAAAATTATAATGGAGGGGACTATCTATCTTCTAGAACATTTGGCGAGGAAGGGGAGTATAGTGGAGGACTTAAAAATCAAGCTCGTGACAGTGTAGATGTAGATGATATTGTAAAAAAATATAAAGATGCAAAGTTAAAAACAAAAGGTGAATATAGCAATCAAAATTTAATGAAGAAAATGGATGAATACGATTTGCTCAACGAAAACACAGGGTTTACGCAATCTAGTCACAATTTTTATAATTACGTCGAACCCAAGTATTGTACAGCCTCTCTCAACAGAAACAATCATGTTTCTGTAATCAGTAGTAACGAAACAAAACCATATCTTGTATTAAATGAAAATATTGGACATAAAGTCACTTTTGAAGAGCAAAATAATTCAAATCTTACAAAAGTTTATGAGCAAACAGGTTTGACTTCAAGAGAAAAGTTCTGTTCTGATAAAACAACGTATTGTCGCCCAGTTGCAAGTCTCTACAATGAAGAGTTTATGCACAAAACAATGGAAAGAAACTCTAGACTCAAACGATTAGTCAAACAGTTAGCAATCGCTCGGCAGCGAGAAAGGGAATATGTAAATTGGAACAATTTCATAAATGACTTAAAAAATAAGCACGGCGCTGGTTGCAATGAATCGCAGTGGACCCATCAGCCACATGAACCAGAAAAGTATATAACCCCAGATATTATTGACGATCACTATAACACTAGATTTTCTTGTCGACAATCTAGACCATATAGCAACTTACTAGAAGATTTCTATGAAGGATATTATGTTCCACCTCAACCAACATATTATACTAATCGACCACTGCATAAAAGTAAGCCTCAATCATATTCAAATCATTATTCCTCACCTTATAGTACTAATTCATATTGCTATCCCACTGCATCTCAAGGCAGACTTATTATGTTAGAACGAGAGAGACAAAGAAATGAATATTTAAATCAATGGAATAATCGTTTGAGTAACAATTATTTTAGACATGAAAATAATCTCATAAATAAAAACTACTACGAGAGGCATTTAGCTGAAAAACAAAATTTGAATAATTCATTTACACCGAATAATAATAAAAATATTGTTAAGACTTGTATTCAAAGTGCCACAGTTCAAACAGATAATTATTTGAGTGAAAATATATTTAGAAATAAGGCTACAAATAAAACCGTAAATCCGGTAATCGATGCATTCATACAAACTTTTGAAACTGACAAAAGGATTGACGAAAAATGCCAAGATACTGAAAATAACATGAAAACTCTTGTTAATATAGAAAATAAACTTGATAGTCTAATTGTTTGCATAAATAATTTAATCGATGAAATCCAATTAAATAGAAAGTCAAAACGAAAAACCAAAGCTGTAACGAGTGAAATAAATAATATCACAAATAAAAAAACAAATATGGATAAAATTAATACTATGGGCAAGGTTGAATCAGCAAGAACAGATAAATTATTTAGTGGTGAAATAATAAACGACAGTTCTGAAAATTCAGTTGAAACTTCTAACTTTTACCCATGTACGGCACCAAAAGCCTCGGAAATAGATGAAATTCTCAAGGAAATCGACAAGTTCTGCTCAAAAGATAGGCTATTTAAAAGCCAGCCGTGTTCTGTAAATATAACTTTTGAAGTTCCTACTAAAGATTGCTCTACAGAGGTAACGAAATCTTTGTCTAAGCACCAAACTGGTGAAAATGTTGAAATAATCGAAGAAATTTGTACACCGGAGCATATGCCTATGCAGAAAATGACGATAGCTGTGAACACTGATCCTTTTAACTTCTTGTCTCTGCTGAGGATCTCTACGGAGGCGTTAATGCGGTTGTTATCAAACGTTCAAAATATAACCTACCATTCCTACTTGGCGTTGCTCCCTTTGCCACAAACGACGGCAAGAAAAGTGGAGTCACATTTCACGTGCAATATTTGTGGCACCGCCTTCAATAAACCGTCTGCACTTAGCGACCACATCCAAGAACATAATCTGGGAAAGACGAGGTAAGCAAACAAAATATCATCATCGTGATCACCCCATCGCCGGCCCACTACTGAGTACGGGTCTCTTCTCAGAATGAGAAGCGTTTAGGCCACAGTCGACTGCTAGAGGCACAGAATCAGATCTGGATTGTCATCATCATCATCTACCTATCGCCAGCTCACCACTGAGAACGTGTCTGTGACAGGAAGGAGGGGGAAGTGCCACGCTGGCCCCGAGCGGATTGGCAGACCTCACACACCTATGAGTACATTATGGAGAACTCTGAGGCTTGTAGGTTTCCTCACGACTAGGCTATCACCGTTTTCTAAAAGTCTAGTCTCTAGTGGTTAAGACGTCGCTCGTCCTTTTATTCGGGAGGTCGTGGGTTCAAGCCCGGCCATTTCGGAACAATGTACGTTAAATATCACTTGCATTAACGGCGGAGGAAAACAAATAAAATATAAATCATAATAAATTAACGAGTGAATTGTTTTATGCTCTTATAATTTTTTGTTTCCTGCGCAGCGAGATTATCAGCTCGATCTGTAATGTGCTTTGGGGCAATTATGCAAATAAATACACACAAACTACATTAGTAGTAATGCAGGTCTTCATTTCAGTAAAGCTAACACAACCGTGAAATATTAAATGATGTTTATGACATGCCAGACTGATTGTGTATCTCGGAGCTGGATGAAAATGTCAGTTTTGTTCACAATATTTTCACTTCACAATATTTGTATGTGTAAAAAATACATAGATATGTGATCCAGTAAGGACCAGTTGCATGACAGGCGGTTAAAGTTACTTTACGGTTACACAAGATATTAGTCATAATATATCTTAATGATATCTTCATTCATCTATACATATAATAAAATTGTAGAAAAGTGGTGTCTGTACAATGGAAATATATAAAAAAAGTAGCAGGGGTTGTTATTATATCGATGCCGAACCCGAAATTGTAATTAATATTTTTTTTGTCTGTTTGTCTGTGTGTTTGTGCACGCTAATATTAGAAACGGCTTATTCGATTTAGATACGGTTTTCACTAATATTTTGTAGTAAGCTTCACTTAACACTTAGTGTTTATTTCATGTCAATCGGTTCATAAATAAAAAAGTTATGTCAATTTAAAGAATCACGGCGAACATTTTTAACGTACATGCTGCCCGAAAAGTCACTATTCCACGCGAACGAAGTCGCGGGCACAGCTAGTAACTTAATATACTCTGACTTGATTGACTAAGCGTCTTTAAGATACTTCAACCGCTTGATTCCGGAGATAGTGAAGGCCGCAGTGTGTTGAAGTCCCCATAAGGAACCTAAGTCCTGCAGCGGACTATCAGTCTATCAATAGAAATCGAATTTTATCACGGTCTACATACATATCTTGTTTGAGTAATTCGATCAAAACTTTCAAACTGATTAGATACAATCTGAGTCTGCATTTTCTATCTCTCTCTATCTTCAGGGACTGTTACATCTGCCGACATGTCCTGGACGTGAGTGGAAAGGTGCCGAAGCTATTCAAGTGCCAGTTCTGCGCCCAAAGGTTCACACGGGCCTACTGCTGCGACCTGCATCAGCGCGGCTGTGCGCAGCGCTCGGGGCAGATACATGACGTAGCTTCTAGCCTTATGTTACTGAGATAAGACCAGATTACATACTGAACTCAGAATAGGTCTGTGACCAACCAAGTGTAAGGAAGACACCAGAAATCCTAACTTCTATGGCGTATCATGCAACGTGTTTCTGAAGATAACGCAGAAAAAAAAACTTGTTTATTACGAGCACTGATTTCTACTACCTAATACGACTACGCTGGACCTGTGATTGCCGACCTGTTTTTTTTATTTTATTTTATTCACTATAGGCAAGCGCTTGACCACAATCACACCTGATGGAAAGTGATGATGTGGTCTAAGATGGGACGCGTTTACCTAGAAGGTGCCTATTCACTCTTGTTTTAAAGATACCCGGATTGTAATTGGTAGGAAACACAGATCGCGGGAGAGTATTCCAAACCTTAGCCATGCGTATGAGGAATGAAGACGCAAAACGTTTTAGCTGCTAGTTGGTACTTAGCAGAGCCATCATAGAGGTGACTGCAGTACTCCATGCACGACCTGACTTGTGCTTGATACAAAGTAATCAGTTGGCGTGGCGTGAAGTACTGCTTGACCTTGTTATTGTTTTTTAAGTAGCCTGATTTTCGCAATTTTGACACAGATAGCAGCATCATGTGAGCGTACTCAGAACTAAATGTTAGAGATGAGACATATCAACATAGTGTCAAATCGGGGATCATTTGACCCAAAGTATCAATTTTAATTTCCGCTACGCTCAGTGGGGCGCGGCGTTTCGAATTGGAAGAAAAAACAATTTTCATTTTATATGGCATATCTATTCTATTGTACTTGTATATATCCATTTCAGTGCGATTACGAGGCTACGGAGAAATACTCCGGTGGCCTATTAGGGCTTAAGCCCATAAGGGAATGCTTGGACAAAATTCCTTTTGTAGTAACACCCTCATATTATTGAATTTACACCTCCAATTCAATAGAATAGTGAGTTAAAAGACCGTAACCGAAAGTAGAAAAAAATCTTTTAAAAGTATTCGGAAACAGAAACTCGGTGATTCAATGTCCGGACTCCGGTAATCATTGATGAAAAGAGTTTTACAATCAATTGAGTTCAAGTAAATATATGTATCTAGTCCTTATAAATATGTCTGATCCTTTGATCTTTAATTAAAGCTTCTTAGCGACATTATATTATATTTCTATTAGCGATATTATATTTCTTGATATTTGAGTTAGAGTACCTAGTTATTTTGTTTAAGTACAGCTGTTGTGTGATTTCTTCTACAGTAATATAAATCATGCTTTATATTGCAAATAAAAATGCGCAAAAATTTTAAAACCATGCCATTGACCAAAACCTATTTTTATTTGATCTCCATTTGTCCTAATTTTATTTGAACAAACACATTTACTACAAAATAGATTATGTATAACTCAACTTAGGTATACCCGACTGATCTCATCCTTATGGCATGATTGTCGTTACGCGCAAGCCTATCCTGCAATTTTTTTTATTATCATCCATTATATTATCCTTCCAAATTCTATAAACCTAACAGCCTACCCAACAACACAATTATCATCCGTCCATCATTATCCCGCTTGATCGAAAACCCTAAAGTAATTACGCTCTAAACAGCATCAAGCCATTGAGATGTATCGACAGATTTTACGCCCATTTCACCAGAATGGCCCCTGAGCTCTGACAAACAACCGTGATGGATGGGAGGCGGCGACCACAAAGGATACTTTGACAACGTTCCTGGGCGTCCAATTATTCCCTTACGTGTCCAGGCACGGATTTTGTCCACCGGAATATTTTGACCCACTGTGCGAAAAAAACTCGGACATGAGATAAGACTGTTTGCCCCAATGTGTTGAGATAATAAATACCTGTGAAGTTCAATGTAGAGTATACCTATGAGAAATAATAAAAAATTGGCGGTCAGAAAATTTGGATACTGCCGAAAAATAAGGTTTTTTTAGAATTCAAATTAATTTTAGTATTCAAAATTTTAATTTCTTAACTTGTTAAACATGTAAGTAAATAAAAGTAATTAACATTAATTTAGTTTCTTTTCTGGTAATTAACTCCCTTCTGTGGTTTTCCCATTAGATTACAACATGCGGGGTTATTCAATGGGCGGACCAACAAATTCCTGAAAGGCCGGCAACGCATTGGCGGTTCCTCTGGTACTGTAAACAGCAATGCATTGGCGATTCCTCTGGACTCTGGTACTGTAAACATTAATGGGTGGCGGTAATCACTTAACACCAAGTGACCCACCTGCTCCTTTGCTTGCTAATTTAATTAAAAATCGATTTTAACGATAAAGAATCTAGTACGTCCTTTCCTTTGTGCACTGTATTACTGGGCACAATGTAGATTATGCTGGATGTATTCGTTTGGTTTAGGTGAAACTGCAAGTATTGTGTATTATCGACAGACACGTGGGAAGACACCGATGAAAAATAATGTACTCGGATCGTAATACCTACGTGAATTGATTTCTATGTCTGTTGTACCTCAATGTTCAGGTTTCTCTTTTATTGCTAACATTGACTTGTTAATATTTTTCAATTAGGACCTGATAACGTGCACTTAATCTTTTTATATCGCCCGCGGTTTCACTCCCGTGGGAATTTCAATAAATCTGGCCTTATTTCTTGTGCACATTATAAAGGGAACCACTTGCAAGGTTTCAGTTTTCTAAGTCCAGGGATTTGAACTGGACGTTTATAAGTTTTTAAGCAAATATCACTTGAAGCATCGTCAGAGTGAACTAGGGTGAGGAAACTCTTGATCCTGAATTGATATCTGTCAAATATTAGGCTAGGGTTGACGTGAAATCTGAAGTCAAAGATACCTAGTCGTTTCACAGTCTACCTAGCGTCAATTATAGGTAACATTTGACGCCTGCCAGTATAGTTGAAGCCTAGACGTTTTGTCATAAGTTTCCCAACTGACCTGAATTGTCGCATCGTGAGGAAACTAACTAACCCAACCCTCAGCAATGAGGAATACGACTGAGTTAGTGACTGCCGCTCCTCTCTAATAGCGAATAATAAACCTAAATATCTTTGTCTTTTAAATAATTATAGTAAGGTTTTACAACTACCTAACAATAAGGAATTCACTTGTATTATTCAAAAATTTTGTCGTTCATGCTAAACTAACGTGAAATCTATCCTAATTGTATAGACCTAAAGCTTGATGCGCATTACGGTTTTGTGTCCCCATCTATCTATACATATAATAAAATTGTAGAAAAGTGGTGTCTGTACAATGGAAATAAATAAAAAAAAAGTAGCAGGGGTTGTTATTATATCGATGCCGAACCCGAAATTGTAATTAATTATTTTTTGTCTGTTTGTCTGTTTGTCTGTGTGTTTGTGCACGCTAATATCAGAAACGGCTTATTCGATTTAGATACGGTTTTCACTCATATATTGTAGTAAGCTTCACTTAACATTTAGTGTTTATTTCATGTCAATCTGTTCATAAATAAAAAAGTTATGTCAATTTAAAGAATCACGGCGAACATTTTTAACGTACAGAGTACGTACTACACGCCTCGCGCCTGAGCATCCGTGGCTATATAAAGGGTATATGTAATTCAAAATATGCTGCCCGAAAAGTCACTATTCCACGCGAACGAAGTCGCGGGCACAGCTAGTACATATAATAAAATTGTAGAAAAGTGGTGTCTGTACAATGGAAATATATAAAAAAAAAAGTAGCAGGGGTTGTTATTATATCGATGCCGAACCCGAAATTGTAATTAATTTTTTTTTTGTCTGTTTGTCTGTTTGTCTGTTTGTCTGTGTGTTTGTGCACGCTAATCTCAGAAACGGCTTATTCGATTTAGATACGGTTTTCACTAATATATTGTAGTAAGCTTCACTTAGGATTTAGTGTTTATTTCATGTCAATCGGTTCATAAATAAAAAAGTTATGTCAATTTAAAGAATCACGGCGCCTCGCGCCTGAGCGTCCGTGGCTATATAAAGCGCGAAAAGTCACTATTCCACGCGAACGAAGTCGCGGGCACAGCTAGTCTAAAAATAAAACTGGAAAATTGACCTGTACAATTTTCTAATAATATATCTTGATAGTAATCATTTTTGACTTAATTTATTAATGTTCAAATGCTTAAACCACTTTTTTAAAATAAATATAAGTTTTTTAATATTACGTTCAAAATATCTATTACGAGTACATATTGTAAGTTTTCTTTTTTTTTCATTAATCTGTCATTTGCGTTTTGTGATGCAATAAAGTATATACAATATGCATACATAGGTACATTACATTTTATCGAAACGGAAAAATCATATGTTTTTGACTTAGATACACCCGCTTTTTCCGGTGGCTAAAACACATAATGTGCGACTAGTCTAAAGTGGCGAATTTTACGTAGAAATATTTACCTAAGCATTCTCTGAGACAATTGCATTTTAGCGTTTGGGAACTCCATTATAGGCACTTTCCGGAATCAGCCATGAAATTAAGTCTATTATAATTCTACACACTATGTCTAACAATGCTGTTCTGGTTGCTAAATATAGCGCACTTCAACGCTGTGTGAGGTAAAGTTACAAACCTAACTTGATGAATTTATTAGCTTTTAGCAAATTAACACAAAAAATGAGTTCATAGAGTTGCCTGTATTAGATCTTGCCCACACAAATGTAAACTGCTTTTTACGAAACGTTTTTCATTAATTTCCCGAAACAATTTTAGTTCCCACAACTTGACTTAGAAGATAAATATAAGATTATAGTCTCCTGTTTGTTTCCATAATTAATGAATGAATTCTTTAATTGCAAGTTGTACACCATATAAAGAGTAGATATACAGAGAATAGAATCACAAAAATCGTTATGAAGTTTAAGTACAATTTGGAACATAATCTATACCAATATTATAAAATACGAAAGTGTGTGTGTTTGTGTAAACACAAACTAATTTGACAAACCTGTAATAAAATGCCAGGATTAATATACATACCAACATAAAAAGCACCTGCCTTTTACGGAACATAACAAAAACAAAAAAATTAAATCCTCTATTGTGACTTAAAGAAAAACTAATATTTGTCATCCCAATCGCGTTGATACGATGCACCTTGCGCGCGCAATCTTATCACAACGGTTATCAATTATATTTGTCGAATGCACCCCCCTTATCAGGCACAGTGGTGGTATTGATAAGACCCCACGCGTCTTACACAAATGTTCTGATAAGTGGTTTTTTGTCCAGGATATCGTAGCTCGTGCTCACTGTGTGTTTATAGGGTGCTTATCATACTTTTTGTTTATGTTTTTAAACTTTAAATAGTTATGCACCCACCGGTTTCTCCCACCAGTGGGTGGAAAGGGAATTCGTCTTTCCTGGTCCACCCACTGAGTTACCTTCCACGCTGGCTAAATGCGGAGTGGCAGACTTCTCACCTTTGAGAACATTATGGACAGTTCCTGGCTTGCAGGTTTCCACGATGGTTTCCTTCACGGTTAAAGCAAGTGATATTTAATTGCTTAAAACACACATAACTCTGAAAGGTTAGAGATGCTTGCCTGAGAACCTAGGATACCTCGAATAGACGTCCCCCGAAAAAACGTCGGCTTTCTATTGAGGGTCTCCGGCTATCAACGTTTTTTTATAGATTTAAAAAACCTGGAAAAGGTAGTATCCCGCCTTAGTCACCCCTATTCCGGTGTGTTGCGATTGACGTCAGCGGCTACTCAGCGGCGGAAACTGGCGCTAGTGAGTGCATTGAGTGGTAATGCGATAGGAAATAGCCCCTTATCCTCACCGATCATCGCTCCGTCGTCATTCTGATTCCGATTCTCAGGAAATATAGTGTTTACGGATTGACGGACGTGGTTACAATGAGTTATTAGACAAGCCAATTTTAGTTCTTCTTCGTAACGTAACTTTCCTGTCATCAGCTATGATAGCTTACCTTAAAGCGCGCATGCTGTCGAGCGAAGACGCCTGGCAACGATATAGCCAAATGCTGAAAGTCATAATGTTAAGAAGAGAAGAGAGAGAAAAAGAAGATAAGAAGAAGATAGGGATTTATGAGGTCAGCACGAAGTAATGCCACGCAGTTCCGTGATCAACTTGTAAGACATGGAGAGGTTATTTTAGTTCGTGCGAGTCGGACACACCCTGCCAGCAGGCAGAAGTCCATAGGCATGTTTTCCTCCCCCACGAAAATAAAAAAGGCTCTGATAGCTTAGTAAGCTGCGATAGCCTAGTGGTTATGACGCCCGCCTCCTAATCGGAACTTGGGGGTTCGATCCCCGGGCACGTACCTCTAACTTTTTGGAATGTGCATTATAAATAATTAAGTTTTTGAAACCACAATTTGGGGCACTTTCCGAACCAATTGCCTTAGTCCTGCTAGAGGTCACATCACAGCCCTGATGGCACCCCTAGCAGACCATTTAAACAATGTCTGTGATGAGTTTTTCACAAAAAAACTCCGAACGCACAAAAAAAACGCAGTAGGTACGCACGAATCGGGAAAAAAGCTTAGGTCCTCGTCACTTTAATATCGAACTGCGAGCTGCCACCAAGATCTGCACCCCTACATAATCGAAATCCCACGGGCCCTTACGAAACGATTTGCTTCCTCGTTTCTAATACGCACTGTTAGAACATGGAATGCCCTTCTGGCTTCCGTTTTTAACGCTAGCTTATAATATTGGTATCTTCAAAAGAAGAGTGAATAGGCACCTTCTGGGCAGACCCGCTCCACCTTTAGCTGCATCATCTCCTTTTTGGTGTGATGCAGTCTCGAGCAAGCCTAGATAGTCTATCTATCTATACATATAATAAAATTGTAGAAAAGTGGTGTCTGTACAATGGAAATATATAAAAAAAAAGTAGCAGGGGTTGTTATTATATCGATGCCAGACCCGAAATTGTATTTAATTTTTTTTTGTCTGTTTGTCTGTTTGTCTGTTTGTCTGTGTGTTTGTGCACGCTAATATCAGAAACGGCTTATTCGATTTAGATACGGTTTTCACTAATATATTGTAGTAAGCTGCACTTAACATTAAGGCTAAGTTCATATGGCCGCGCGGCACCGCGCGCCGCCGCGCGATGTTAGAGTTCACATGACAGGGTATATACGAGCGCCAGTCTGGCATTAACATTGATATACAATGGACGTGGAGGAGGCAATTTGCTTGTGGATTTTATATAGAAGACTGAGACGTCGCAGAAGACGACAAAGGCGATACTGGGTGCATCCAATATTAAGTGACAGACTTTCTTCAAGCCTGTTTGTCACCTTATACCCTGAGTTGAGGTTACATGAAGAAAAATTTTTTAATTATTTCCGTATGTCAGTTGCAACCTTTGATTTTTTATACGATTTCATTGAAAATGATTTAAAATCCAGTGAAAATGCTGTAAGATATTGCATATCACCAAAAGAAAAACTCATTGTAACATTGCGGTAAGTTAACTGTTTATTAATCATAATCACAGTAAAAATTATAAAAAATAAGAAATTATGAGCGAGGCTTCTTGGCAAATTAACTTTTAGTTTAATTGAACAGATCTAATTCTTGAGAATCTTCGTATGACGGGTCACAAGTAACATCACCCGGGGGTGATGTTACTTGCGATGAACTTGTGGGAGGTGAAGTGTATGAACTAGTTGTATAGCCATATTGTGTTGATTCTCTATCAGAGTACTGCATTGGGTTGCTATATTGAGAACTTTGAAATGAAGCATGATAGTTTCTGGGTGGTCGTTGTGAGCTATATGAAGTAGACGGGTAGTTAAAATCTTCAAGTGGCTGTGCTCGTGTAGCTTGGTATCGTTCTAATAAATTATAAATTTCAATTTTCAGTTTTAAACGCCGGTTTTCAGGAACTTTTTTTATTTCCCTAACCAATGAAAGACAAAATAATTTATCTTCATCGTCATCTTTCTTTTCTGCTGCATTATTATTTCGAGTATTTATGCTTTGTTGTAAAAGATTTGCAAAATGTTCATCGGCAGGGTGAAGTTTGAATTTTTTCCGGAGCACATTTTCTGTTGAAGCTTGAACGCCGCTGCTGTTAACTGCACTATCCAAATCAGGATTCTCTGTAACTTCCGCAACATCAAGGCTGTTGTCAGTTTTTCGTTTCTGGACAACTTGTTTAAGAAATGACAATCTTTGGAAATACGCAAATGAAGATGGTGTTGATGCTGAGGAACCGGACTTCAAATGTTTTGTTTTCTTAAGTTCTTTTACATAGGCATCTCGTAAATTTTTCCATTTTTTTTGCAAAATCGATCCTAGAAAGTAAATAATTAATTATTAGTTTTCATTGCAAAACTATTGAAAAATGTTGTACGATACGGGTGCATAAAGAGTCCTTATGACCTACTTTATGCAAATTGTACTTTGTGCACTTTATGCTCACGTGCCACACTGTAAACACTCGCTATGAATGTGTTTTCTTTGTAGCACTTATTCAGTAAAGATTTACTTAAAAGAAATAGACATAGACATAGAATTAGGAATAGGAATAGGAGTAGGCATAGGAGTAAGTAGGGGTAGGAATAGGTATGGGAATAGGAATTTGACGAGGAATAGGAGTAGGAATAGAAATGGAATATTTATCGTGGCACGTGAGCATATGCACTTTATGCTCGCGTGCCACACTGTAAACACTCGCTATGCTTGTGTTTTCACTGTAGCACTTATTCGGTAAAGATCTACTTTATGCACGTGTATCTTAAATAACTATTATGTTACAGGTACCTAGCAACTGGTTCTTCATTTGCAGAGTTACAATATGGTTATAAAATTGGCAAGTCTACGATATCGGGTATAATTAAGCAAGTGTGCCAAGTTTTATGGAGAAATTTAAAAACTTTGGTCATGAGTCCACCAACAAAAGAAATCTGGACACAAATATCTATACAATTTGAAAATAAAGCATATTTTCCAAATTGTGTTGGAGCGTTGGACGGCAAACACGTTCGTTTAATACAGCCACCAGAATCAGGATCAATGTATTACAATTACAAACACTTTTTCTCATTAGTTTTAATGGCTTTATGTGATGCTAACTATTGCTTCATATGGATAGACGTTGGAGCTTACGGAAAAGACAGTGATTCGGGTGTTTTCAAGGAAACGTCATTATTCAAAAAACTCTCAGAAAATTCGTTGAACTTACCAGAGCCTAGATCTATCACAAATAATGAGAGCGATGCATTTAAACTACCATACGTAATTGTAGCTGACGAGGCTTTCGCTATGACTAAAAATTTGATGAGACCCTATGGTGGTAAAATGTTGTCAAAAGAAAAAAATATATTTAACTACCGCCTTTCTTTAGCACGAAGGTATGTCGAATGTACATTTGGCATAATGTGTAACAAGTGGCGTATCTTACACCGGCCAATAGACGTGAAGATAGATTTTGCTGTTGATATCGTCAAAGCTATTTGTGTTTTACATAACTTGGTAAGGATGAGAGATGGTATAAATCAGGATGATATGATCAATCCAGCGCCATTACCTAATGTGAATCCAACTAACAGTGGACGAGCAATCCATGAAGTAGATAATATTCGAACTAAATTCACAAATTATTTTGTTACTGAAGGTAAATTAGATTGGCAAGATAAAATGGTGTAATAGGTACCTACCTATGATTTTATAAAACTTATTTTAAATAAATAAAACTAATTAAAAAAAAACTTACCCAAATTTTTCTTTTTTTCTTCGGAATCATCATTTTTGCAAAAAATTAAAACTAGTTCTTCCCAAGACCTTCTTTTTAATATTTTATTTGAATAATCCTTAGAGTTAAGATTCCAAATCGCATCTCTTTTTTCGATTTCGTCGATAAGCAAATCGATAGGCACAATGTCATCTTCGGTACTCATTGCATCGATCTATGTGTCTTTCCGTCTCAAGGCGCGCGGATCAACTGAACAGGTCGATACAGGTTTGAAATACTTGTGCCGCGCGGCAGCGCGCGGTTCTAGATCTTGCGCGCGGGTCAGAGCGCGCCGCGCGTTGGCGTGCGGTACCGCGCGGTAATGTAGACGATAATTATCGTTTATATTGATCTTGTGCCGCGCGGTTCGTAGTTCCGCGCGGTACCGCGCGGCCATATGAACTTAGCCTTAGTGTTTATTTCATGTCAATCGGTTCATAAATAAAAAAGTTATGTCAATTTAAAGAATCACGGCGAACATTTTTTACGTACAGAATACGTACTACACGTCTCGCGCCTGAGCGTCCGTGGCTATATAAAGTGCGCTGATTCCACGCGAACGAAGTCGCGGGCACAGCTAGTTATTAATAAAGCTTTTCTTTTCCCAATTCTCCAATCTATTCTGTATCTTACTAATAAAATTAACAGACTCGTATACGTGTCGTCTCTATTAGTTAGGAATTCCCGTCATGACTTGCTCATGATGATTTTACAAGTGTAGTAGGGTGCGCGACGACGGACGTGACGACGACGCGACGCGACGCGACGTCATTTGCATGGGTTTCCGTTACCCGGAGGAAACCACTTTATTGCTAACTTGGACTATTGTGACTAATCGTTATATCACCTAAGCCTGTGGTGTGCAAATCGTAGAAGCATAAAGACACTGCTTACCCTGATTGAAGTAGCACAGTAATCATTTTTTAATATGAATAGTTGTGTATCGATCATAGCACAATGCTTATTTTTAGGGTTCCCTACCTCAAAAGGAAAAACGGAACTCTTATAGGATTACTTTGTTGTCTGTCTATGCGTCCGTTCGTCGTGTCTGTCAACAAAACCTATAGGGTACTTCCCGTTGACCTAGAATCATGGCAGGTAGGTAGGTCTTATAGCACAAGTAAAGGACTAAATCCGAAAACCGTGAATTTGTGATTAAGTACATCACAGAAAAAAAATGTGTTTCAATTTTCAAAGAAAAAAAAGAAAGAAGGGTTTGGAAGATAAAGATCTCCGACTAATAGGAAACCTCTATTGGAACCAGGAAGCAGCAGTGAAAATAGAGGGTAAACTCTCGGACTGGCGGCCAATAACCAGAGGTGTCCGACAGGGCTGTATACTATCTCCATTACTCTTCAATCTGTACTCTGAAGAGATCTTAACAGATTTACTAAGTTCTATCCAACAAGGAATTAATATAAACGGAGTATGCGTAAACAACATCCGATATGCTGACGATACAGTACTGATTGCTAATTCTGCCACCGGACTGCAACAGCTGCTTACCGAAGTATCAAGAGCGGGAGAAGCTAAGGGCTTATCAATTAATGTCAGTAAAACGAAGGCAATGTTGATTTCGAAGAGGCCTGAAAGTCCCTTCCGTCTGGAATTGAGGGGCCAGAGCGTGGATGTGGTCCCGAAAATGAAGTACCTGGGTAGGTATTTCACTTCGGATCTGGATCACCTACAAGAAATAAAGTGCCGTATTAGCCAAGCCAAAACCATGTTCCACAAGATGTCCAAAATCCTCTGCAGCAACAAATTACAGCTTGAGCTGAGATGCCGCCTTGTAAAGTGCTATGTCTGGTCCACCCTCTTGTATGGTTGTGAAACTTGGGTTCTCAAAAAGGAAGCAACTAACCGCCTACAAGCTTTCGAAATGTGGATCTACAGGAAAATGCTCAAAATAACCTGGAACAGTTTTACACCGAACACTAAGGTACTGGAATTGGTCCACAAAGAGAGAGAACTCATGTCCACCATGCGAAGGAAGCTCGCTTTCTTTGGGCATTTACAGAGAGGAGGACAATTCTCATTCCCAAGATTAGTTTTGGAAGGGAGAATTGCAGGCAAAAGAGCTCAAGGTCGCCAAAGACGTAAATGGTTGGACGATATAAGGGGGTGGACAGGGCTTAGTTACCCGAAGTTGAAAGAGGCGGCTTTTAATAGAGAAGCTTTTCGGATGATGATCGCCAAACTTCGTTTCGAAGAAGGCACGCGATGATGATGATGAATTTTCAAAGTAAGATAACTATACCAAGTGGGGTATCATATGAAAGGGCTTTACCTGTATATTCTAAAACAGATTTTTATTTATTTTTATGCATGATAGTTTTTGATTTATCGTGCAAAATGTTGGAAAAAATACCAGAGTACGGAACCCTCAGTGCACGATTCTGACTTGCACTTGGCCGGTTTTTCATGGATCTTATTAGTATTGTCTCAACATAATATTTGAGCAAATGCCTATAAACGGATAGCAGCGTATTTGATCAGTAAATCTGTATGGTGTATTCCCATCACGAGCCATAGCCAACTTCCGAACAGACCACTCAATGGAACTTATACAAGTACGCTAGAAGAGGTGTGGCCCGTGTGCCATATAGACAATTTGTGCCACCAAGTGTTTTAGCATTCCGGTACGATGCTGTATAGAAACCAAAGGAGTAGTATGTGTTTAATGAAAACTGTCATATCCCTTCCAAATTAGCCCGCTTCCATCTTAGACTGCATAATTACTTACCAACAGGTGAGATTGCAGTCAAGGGCTAACTTGTACCTATATCTGAATAAAAAAAAATGCCCAATTGTCCTTATTGGAAATTGAACTTGGGACTCAGTCGTTGAACTAGCGAAAATCAAATTAAAAAACGGATCGGCAATCGCAGGTCCAGCGTACTTGTGTCAGTAGAGGTCAGTGGAGCAGACACGTTTGTGATAGAGTAGGCAAAGAGACTAGACAATGCGATTGACTGGCGAGGGGACAGGGGACAGGGGACAGGGGACAGGGGATAATCAGGCATTGTTTACGACTTTCATTCATCACACTCGCTTCATTATTCGTATCACTTCGTATTCACAAAGCAATTAATGTTGATTTTAATTGGTCTATGTAACCAGAATCAGCAGTGCTAGTATGTTAATAGACACACATAATAACTGTGTGCTTCGGGCATTAATTAATGTTTAAGAAAACCATAAAAAAATATAGAATTAATTGTGAATGAAGACATCATAAGTAAATAATAATCTAAATAGGTATTATGTAAATCGAAAAAAGTGAATGACGGACAGATCTATCAACGCACAACTCAAACTACTGGACGGATCGGGCTACAACTTTTATGACACGAAAGAATTTTTTGAAAATTCAGCCCCAAGGGGGTAAAATAGGCGTTTGAAATGTGTGCAGTCCAGTTAAAGTAGGTTCAAAATAAATTTTTAACCCCGACCCAAAAAGATGGGTGTTATAAGTTTGACGTGTCTATCTGTCTGTGGCATCGTAGCTCCTAAACTAATGAACCGATTTGAATTTAGTTTTTTTTTTGTTTGAAAGGTGACTTGATAGAGAGTGTTTTTAGCTGTAATCCAAGAGAATCGGTTCAGCCGTTTGAAATTTATCAGCTCTTTTCTAGTTACTGTAACCTTCACTTGTCGAGGGAGTTATTTTTTAATTTACACTTGTACTTTGAGTTTCAATGTTGTCCGTCAGTAGCGATTTGAATTTTAAAATGAAAAGTAGGTATTTATTATTTTGGCGCGAGTGCGTGGTGTGATATCACGCTGGTATCGGGGTATGTCGTTATCGTAACTGAAATCTCAGTTGACCAGTTGACCACCGCGGCGGGCTGTGATAACTTGGCGCCTCCGCACGCTCTACACAGATATACACATTATGGAATAGATTGAATGTGTTTTCTTTATTATTCAGTACAAGTTAGTGCTTGACTGCAATTTCGCCTGCTGGTAAGTGATGATGCAGTCTAAGATGGGAGCGAACTAACCTGGAAAGCGTAGGTATGCCATTTTTTTTTTTAAATTAAACCCTTTGGCGGCACGGCTTTGCCGATAAGGTGGCAGATAGCCACCATATCTCACACCAGACAACATCACATCACATCGTACAGATTTATACTTTTTCACATTTGAAAATGGCGCCACACAGTTGCCATATTGATATTTTTAAATAAATTACCACTATCAGGATCAATTGGATGTACGGATTTTAACGACATCGCAACATGTCTTATTTATTTAGAAGTTATGGTGGAGTAAAAAATCTCATAGGTATAAGTAGGTGAAAAAAAAGTGTAAAAAAAAATTAGTGTAAGTAGGTATTTTTAATTTCGAAAGTGCTCAAATACTTTCCCATTTAATTCCCATCGTCTTCGTATGTGGTTATTTCTATGTAACTACATACTGGAAACTTCCAGTCGTCTACATCTTTGTGATGAGCGCCCGGCGCCTATAGGTACATTTGGATGGTGGATGGGTCGGATTTTTGGGTTTTTTCTTCGTTTTGGTCCGCGGTGCCGACTGCCGCCGCGCCGCGCGCCGGCCTGAGCGACTATCATTGTATTGTGTTCTTGGAAATGCAACGATACAAGATCATGTGGATGAGGTAAACGTATGAATGAATTAATGAATATACTTTTATTATATACCACAAAATTAATAGAGAAAAAACACATCCAAAGAAAAACAAAAATATAGGCAGGTACGATTTGGCGGTCTTATCGCAGCCTAGAGATCTTTTCCAGGCAAACCAAATGGTGCAAACTGCAAAGGACATAGCTATAGATATTAGAGGTAGGTAGGTAAGTAATAGAAAAATATGTAAGTAATTAAATTATGTAATACTAGGTAATTGGGTAGATAGGTAATGTACTGTACAAAAAATTCACAGCTGTATTTTTACAAAAGTTCATCCGTACTATATACTACACCCAAATAAACAAGTGTCCAAGGAACGTTATTGTTGCGAATTCCGAGTTTGAATCCTAAGCAAGTGACGGATTCAAAAGCGTGGCGGGTGATTCTAAGAATCCTGAGTGGCATGAGGGATTTTTAACAATAACGCACCTACATTATTTGACTGCAAAGCAATCAAGACTTTAGAAATATAACACTGTTTGTCTTTGCTGTATTATTTGCTGTACTATGAAATAACGTATTGCAACTAATTCACCAGGGCTTGAACCTAAGGTTACCTATAACCTAAGAAGGGGGGGGGGGGGGGGGGTTTGGGAACTTACGGTTAAAACTCATATAAGTTAAACTAGCTTTCACCCGCGACTACGTCTGCGTGGACTACATAACTTTTCAAACCTCTATTTTACCCCTTACAGATTGAATTTTCTAAATTCCTGTCCTAGTGGATATCTGTAGGCATGCCAAACAACACGATGCGCCCAGTGGTTTAAGCTGTGTGTTGATAGATCAGTCAGTCAGTCAGTCAATAAACTTTTCCTTTTATAATTTAGATCGTGGCACATCCAAAAATATTCACACCTCCGCATCCCAATCGGAATGTAACACCCTCGATTAAAACAAACAAAAACAAAACTCAACCGACCCTTATCAGATCCAGAGATAATGGATTGACCCATTTAGTTAGTGAATCACTCATTATAACAACACTATCCCTTAATTACCGTCCAGAAAATAAAACTCTCATACAAAATATACCACACGCTCGAAAATCCACCTGCAAATATAACTTTGTACTGTGCAACAAAACAATTTTCATTTTGCGGTTCCGAAACTATCAATTCAATACAATTTGTATTGATATCGATTTGTTTTAACTGCAAATATTAGTTGGTTTTTAAAGGTTGCCTTTTAACTCTTTAGGTGTTTGTTTTGATAAAATATAGGTTTATTAACTCTGATTTGGGATTTAAATCGGTCTTAAAGCGAAATAATTATATTGCCTTCCGATAATTCACACAAATGTACCTTTTTAATAGGTAATATTATTTGATATTTTATCCGATTTTAAAAATTCCACTCGAAGAAAGCCGGGGCGAGCCAGCTAGTCTATCATTAAAAATGTAGAGCCACAACAAAATGTAAAAAACTGGCCGAGTGCGAGTCAGACTCACGCACCGAGGGTTCCGTACTCGGGTACGGGCATTATTTGGATTTTTTCCTTTACTTGTGCTATAAGACCTACCCACCTGCCAAATTTCATGATTCTAGGTCAACGGGAAATACCCTATAGGTTTTCTTGACAGACACGACAGAGAGCGGGATAGACAGGCAACAAACTGATCCTGTAAGGGTTCTGTTTTTCTTTTTAAGGTACGGAACCCTAAAAGCGAGAAACATAAAAATATTTGAGGCAGACAAAATCGCTGGCAGATAATACTTGTAATAATGTACCAAATTGTTATAATTCCGCACATTCGATGTGCGTGATTCGTCAAATTATCGAGAGCGGGCCCCTCGCTCTCCAATCCGACAGACTGCGTAATTGTTTTGTTTACATCCAAAACACGGATCTGGATCAAACAACAAGACGCGAAGTTATCCCAAAAGATAGCAAATGCGAAGAATCTACAGTCTAATCCATACTTCCATACTAATATTATAAATGCGAAAGTCTGTCTGTCTGTCTGCTTTTCCTTTTCACGGCCCAACATTTTAACCGATTTCGATGAGGTACAGAACAGACCGTGGAAGGACATAGGCTACTTTTTATCCCGGAAAATCAAAGAGTTCCCACGGAATTCTTAAAGGCCCATCCGTTTAACCGATTTATATAAAATTTGGTACAGAAGTAGCTTGTGTTCCCGATAATTTAGGTACATAGATAACTTTTTATCCCGGAAAATCAAGGAGTTCCCACAGGATTTTTAAAATACCTAAATCCACGCGGACGAAGACGCGGGCATCATCTAGTAATTATACTTACTACATCTAGTACCTATTTGTTTTCTGTGGGTTAGAGTAAAACTTATTTTACTTTTTCTTTACTTTTTCATAAATTAGAGTATGTACCAAGTATAACGTACTATACTTTTGATAAACAACGCACCCCCTGCTAGGAGTTTTATTACCGAGAATACGTAGCGTGGAAATTGAAAATAACCAGATTTATACCTCTCGTTTCCTTTCGTGACAAACGGTATTAGGTATAGGTAGCTATTCGAAATAAGCCCTAACACATTACTACCCTGCCTATAGCTTTAACGAGGGTTAATTATTGGAATTGCGATCCAAATGCCTAACCCACCCGCCATTTCACAAATTCCAGCCTCAATTAGTTTGATTGTAACACGAAAATAATCCTACTTCATTCTCAACACTTTATACTGATGTGGTGAGATTTTAGGAGAAGCCAGACTCCTAAAATCGAAAGAATTTAGCAATGGTTCTGGTAATTTAGCACTAAGCATGGATTCCCTCTCTGAGCAAGAAGGGTTTATTTAGACTTTAGGACAACGCTGGAAGGTAGTTTTATAGTTACATTGTTAATGTATTCCATATTGTAACATTTTGTTTAAAAAGAAAAGTTTATTGCTGACTCTTTTCAGTAGAACTGATTTCCGAATCGGTGGTAGAGTCTTAACATATAAGTGGCATAGGCTGCCACTACATGAAAATAACAATTTACTTCATTTCATCATACAAATTCGAAAAAATCTTCCTGAAAAAATATTACCTATTAGAGAGATTGAGTTTTGCTTCACTGACGGCTCTTATAATTTCACTCTATTTTATGGCATACATTAATAAAAAACAATTATTTTATATCAAAATATTAAATAAGTCAACTATTTGTTACCAAGATGTAAAGATTAGATTTAAGATTAAAAATAATTAAGAAACCATTATTTATTACATTAATATTTTTGTGATTTGTAAGCGATACAATAGGGAACTGTAATTCAAATAAGTACATTGGACTAACAATTAATTTTTACCTTTAGTAAATTGCTTTCATTCCACGAAAAACAATAATTTATTGATCAATTAAAAAAGTGTCAAACTCGCTACGAAAAGTAAATATGTAGGTACAGTATTATTATAATTAATTATATCAAAGTAAATCTTTGGTCTTTTTGAAGCAAGAAGTCTACACGCAGCAAAAATGTGGACATACATAGATTCAAAAACAATACGAAGGAAAATATCGTGGGGAAACCTGCATGCCTGAGAGTTCTCCATAAATGAAATGCGGTCTGCAAATTCGCACTAGGCCAGCGTGGCCGAACTATGGTCTAAATTCTGTGCTCAGTAGTGTGCTGGTGATGGGTTGATCATGATGATGACAAACTATATGATGCCCGTGACTTGTCCGTGGATGTAGATTTTTCAAAAGCCCCATTGGAACTCTTTTCCGCCATAAATCCTATCGCCATTTCCTATGTGCTACGTAAGGTTACAAGCTATCTCCATTTCCAGCCAAATCGATTCAGTCATTGTGACATGAAGGAGTAACATACATACATACATACATACATACAAAGTTTCGCCTTTACAATATTAGTGTTTTATAATATTAGAAAGAAATAAATAAAAGAAGAAAGAAAAAAACTTTTATTTTTGGAAGCTGTGCCACACATTACCAGTTACACCTACGGCACCTTACGGGTTAGGGTTTCCCGGCGTCTCATACTTAAGCATTAAAGTCAAAGACCTTAATCAGATATTAGTGATAGAATTACACTAGAATCTCCAAAAGACCTTCAGTAACCGCGCAAGATTGTTTTAGACGGTTAGGTAAGTAATAAGCGCTCAACATCAAAGTAGGTAGGTATGCTATTACGATTGCAATCGCAACCCCCAGCGGCCGAAGTCCCGGTGATTTCACAGTCGATTACAGTGATTGCTGGCGGTACTGGATGCACCTGCGTCACGCACACTGCGCGCCGGGCGGTTGCCACTTGCTAGCTTGCGTAATCATGTCTGTGTTGCTAGTTGCTACGCATTGCAGCGAACGTACAACGGTGGTATTCTTTTCTTACAAGTTTACAGTATATTGCAAATAAAACATCGGACTGACGCTAGAGGTCAACGAACGTTCCGTAAATGGGTCACTCGAAGTCAATGCCGCTTTGTAAGTTGGGCTTGACCCGTGTTTTGCTTAGGTTTGAAAATACTAAATCTAATTGTTATTAGTATTGGATTGTGTTAACGTAGTATCATAATAACGCTAAGTTTTTGTTAGCGTTATGGTTAAACCCTATTTGTTTGACCTATAAGTATGTATGACTGTTCCTATGTGCACTCACATAGCTGTGTACGCTTAGATCTTTTGGACAACGCAACGGATTTTTCTTCAATAGATAGAATTAAGTGGAAGCTTTGTACGTATGATTTTGTCAATATCACGATAATTGTCAAGATGTCGGAAGGAATCAAGCCGACTGACAGCCCGTTCCCACTTGTAGGCTGTCGGATCCGAATTTTAACCGGATGTTCCAGTGGCAGAACATTTTGACACAAAATCAGTTTCAGACAATTGTGAAAAGCTTCATGTAAAATGTTCTGCCACTGCACTAGAACATCCGATTAAAATCCGGGCCAGACAGACGACAAGTGGGTACCGGCTCTTATTCTTTTGAAATATAACAAAATAACTTCACTACACCGCATTAGTATTTATACTGCACCCGTCTGAAGCCGGGGCGAGTCGCTAGTGCTTACTGAAAAGCAATGATGAGGCTGGAGCGCGCTTGCCTAGAAGATGCCAAATCACTCTTGCCTTGAAGGTACGTACTCAGACTAAAGGAGGGTTTACTTCATAGATCTCGGTACGCCTCCTTTACTACTGAAGCCTTGCATGCCAGCTGATGGCACCACCAGGATTTCTTCCTCCAAAATAAAACTAAAAATACAATACATAGTACTACGGTCATCTTTTCACCATCAATCGAAGCTTACCTATAACAAAAAACACCATATTAGAACATTCAACAAAAGCAATGACTGACCCGCGAACATACCAGATGGTGGATCGATGGAACCCGGTGCAATTAATTCGCGAAAGGTGCACACTGAAAGGGAATCCACAACTGTATCATTTGTACCACCTACTGCTACACCTTGTAGGCAAAAAGCCGGTGGTTAAACTTTTTGCCAATTACAACAACATTTTTGTCTGTTTAATAATGATTCTTATTCGGAAACAGCATAAGATTTTTATGGTTTTTGGTGTAGGTCGACGAAATGGCGGCGGCTATAAAATATACTAAGTTGGAAGGGAAAGCGAAAAACGAATCGGAAAAAATAAGTAATGGCTAATATTCTTTATCCAGTTTCAGAGAAGTTCCTTTTTTAGTGTAGACAAGGAATAGAACAAGGTCGGATTTTAAAAATTCCCACGGAAGCGAAGCGGTAGTGGTTACAACTAAATGACGAATGTACAACATTTAATTTGTTATAACTTATAACATTTACATTGTTAATTTAACTTTTGCACGTAAATGTTTGTTTTGTATATAAACAATGGAGTAAAAAAATGCAACAAAGAATTTATCTATTTTTAACAAAACCTATGAAATTCTGGTCACCGACTCTCTACCTTTTAGCAAAATTTTGATCCTATGGTGCGTTGAGGGTGTAATTCCTATGGATACGGTTCAAGGTGTACCAAGTTCATACACGTCGTTACAAAAAACGATTCTTCAGTGAATTTGAGTTACCATCTGTTCTAACAGTTTCTATTCAACTTATTTTTGGTGATCATCAGGTATAATAATGTTATTGGTGGTAGATTTTTCTAAAATAGATGAAAGATAAAGTGAGTACCTACGTATAAAAGGCAAAGGTGACTGACTGTGATCTATCAACGCACAGTTCAAACTACTGGACAGATCGGGCTGCAATTTGGCATGCAGAGAGCTATTATGACGTAGATATAGATATCCGCTAAGAAATCATATCTGAAAATTCAACCCCCTAAGGGGGTAAAATAGAGGGTTGAAATTTGTGTAGTCCAGCGGACAAAGTCGCGGGCATAAGCTAGTGACAATAATATAATACCTATGTGTAACTTTCTCATGAAAATACCATAATGATATATCTCAAGAATAGAAATCTATTAGGAAGGGTACTATTAGCGGAAAATCGAAGTTTCCACGAGGTTTCAAAAACCTAAATCCACACGTCGCTAAATCTAAGTCGCTTTGTATGTCGTGTTTAGTATATCTTGTGGAAATGAGGGGAAAATAACTTAAATATGTATGTACCTATTAATCAGACCTTCAGAAAAATAATTTCGGAAGCACGGGCGTCAGGCTAGGTCATAAGTTAGATTAGCATGAAATTTACGAAACAGCTTATTGGCACAGAGCCAAGGGTGCCAATGCGGTAGAGGTAGGTAGGGTAGGTTAGGTACCTGCTGGGTGGCGTGCGTTACAGCGTTTTGCTGCTCTGCCTAGCCGACGTGCAATACTGATGTTGTGTATTGGTCGTTTAGTAGGAAAGTCAAAAAGGTTTTGGGGCCACGTAGAATGAACTAGAGTGAAGGAACTCTCGGTGTGATCTTGATTCGACGATTGGTCAAATTAGGCTATGGGTTACGTGAAAAAAAAAAAATAGGCGATTCATAGGCTATCTGTCAAATGTAGGAAAACAAAAGCAAAACGTCGAGGGTTTTGACGTCACTACATGAGTGACGTCAAAACCCTCGATGTTTTGCTATAAGATACCCAACTATCGTGAACTGTGACCCATATACATTTTATTATGGACAGGAACTAAAAGCTAAGACTGTTTTAAGTGTATTTCATATACGCATCTAAAGACATATTTTATATACTTATCTTTAATTAGTATGCTATATCTGTGACTTTACCTAGGTTCGGAATGAAGATTCTACTGAGAAGAGCTGGCAAGGAACTCGGCAGTTGCTCTTTTCAAATCATATAAAATTACATTATGTAACAATACCTACCTTGCTTCCACGAAACTTTGTCACTAAGGAATCCGATGTTTGACAAACAGTCAAATCAGTATATTTTTATCAAACGTTAAAACACGCGCTTAGTATGCGAGCTTCTATGAAATACTGGCATGACGTCACAATGATTTGACGAGCTTTTTTAGTTTAATCGATAATTTAAAATTAATTTATTACTTATTACACTTGAAACTAACAAAGGACGTGGATTTTACGTATTTTGGAAGACCCTCTATAAAATAATCACTGAGAAATAATTTTTGACATAGGCAACTACCGTATTCAATCGTCATCTAGATGGCCAATATTAATCTACCCGATTATACCTACAGGTCATTTTCCAAGCCCTAAATATGTACTAAACCTATATTAAATGTACCGTGGTGTAGCTGTAACCTCGCCCCGTAACACGATGGCTTATCGCGCCTCATTTTAACCATTAAAGCTCCTTTATCGCCTTATTAGTCCATTAATTAATAATATTATTTTGTGTTGTTTATTACTTGTAAGAGTTTACTATGACAGATATTTTTCACTGCTTTATGATTTCATGGATTTAATATAATACGAATGACTCTCGTATCGTTTGGATAGAGACTTCAAATAATTGGTTCATCTAAATTTAATTTAGATACACAGAGTACACACCTAAAATCTAATTTTTTTTGTATCCATATGTTTATAACATGATATTACCTGGTAGGTTTTTTTAGGATCTATAGACTCCAAAATAATTATAAGCTAAAAATATTTTTATAAATTTTCTTAAAAAGTTACCTGGAAGAGATCGCTAGGTAACGATAAGACCGCCAAATTGTACCTGCCTATATTTTTGTTTCGTTTTGTATGTATTTTTCAGTATTAATTTTGTGGTGTACGATATTAAGTGTACGTATTCATTCAAATAGAATTCATTGTACCTAAAAAAAGTAGTGAAAGTAGGTTAAAACGTCGGCTTCCTATTCGGGATGTAGGGGGTTCGATCCCGGGCACGCAACTCTAGTTACGTGCGGTTTATTCATTAAAATATCACTAGCTTTAACGGTAAAGGAAAATGTCGTGAGAAAACCTGCATGCCTGAGAGTTCTTCATAATGTTCTCAAAGGTGTGTGAACTATGTTATTCCGCACTTGGCCAGCGTGGTGGACTATGGCCTAGCCCTTCTCATTCTGAGATGACGTCTGTTCTCAGTGGTGGGCCAGCGACAGGTTAGTGATGATGATAATGATATAACTAGTAATATAAACATGGAAGGTAGGTACATAGAAACAAACAATACAACCGAATAAAACCTTTCTTTGATTTTGTATCTTTTTGGAACTTTTTCAATATTTTACCAAACCCCAACATGCTTTATTAGGCTACCCTCATTTATTGCCGAACGGTTTACTACACGCGACTTGCAGACTGTAAGTACAACGTAAATTAAAATTACGATCACAATCTGCATGGAAAATTATTATTTAGGCTATGTTCAAAGTTAATAACTTTTGGTTTTCCTTTTCGTATCTGTTCAAAAGCAAAATTTTAGGAATTATTGTATTAACGAGCATACTTGTGCGTCTTCATATACATAATATTATGTTGTATAATCAATAATCATCATCACCTTAGCCCATCGTCGGCCCACTCCTAAGCCAGCTGACCTAAGCCTTTCTAGTTTTGAAAAGAGACCTCTCAGAATTACCCCCTAGTCCACCGCGCTGGTCAGTTGCGGATTGATAGGCTTCACACACCACCGCCGAGAATATTATGGAAGATTCACACGATGTGGTTTCCTCGCGGCATTTTCCTTTAAAAGTTTTTCTTGTCTTCTAGTAGTACCAAGTAGTTTCTTTGAAAAGTCAGAGTTGTGTGCCCGGTGTTAAACCCCGGACCCCAAAATCTTAACCACTAAGCTATCACCCCGAATTCCTGTATAAAATTCAAAATCAATCAAGGCTATTCAAAAGTACATCCCGACGAAGATCCAGAAGCGTGCCTAGAACGCACCTTGTCGCGTATCATTTGTTCAATCATACTAAAGGGAGCTTTCAACTAAATATAATTCAATATACACCCTCTTCCTGCCAAATATGCGCCGCTACTTACCAACAAAACTATGCAGTTGTATTCACTCTTATTGGAAGGGATTAAAAGCTGTTTTTGTTCTGACAAAAGTTCGATTAACGGTGTATTGAAAGCAGGTGTGCTCCAAGGGTCTACTCTCAGGCCGCATTTATTTTAGATTCACAATCTTGAGCCACGTGGCACATGGGGTGATCGCAAAAAAACCATAGCAGCTTTCGACTTCCGTATGGCACAAACATAAACAGAATTAGATCGGCATAATGTTTTTCCGGTTGTGTGAGCTTGTAGAGCCGATTTAGGAGTGTCCTTAAGTGGTCTTGTGCCAATTACAAGTTTATAGGAGGGGTCAATATGTTACGAGTCTATTTATGGGCTATTTGTCAAGTATTTATACTTAGCTGTTCGATGATGTTGTTGGTTTGGAACTGTTTACAAATAAAATACAACTATAGGTAGAACATAATGAATATGTAGAACTTTAGTAGAAGTAGTAAGGAAAATGAATAACAACATACATTTAAATAGCCGTCCATAGCTTCTAATTTTTTAGAGTTCCGTACTAAAACCAAATAAAAGAACATTTATTAATCATTTCAGTGTTTGTCTATCCGTCTGTTCAATCGTTTTATTTATGAAACTGAGTTTAAGGTTTGCATTGTGTATTATGCGTGAACTCTAGGATCAGCTAAGTTTATATATTATTATATATATTTTTTTAATCATGATCTGTCCTGCCTAGATCTGACATATCTTCCAAAATTTTTACCTTATCCTTATTTTACGAATAATTTGATGAATATGTAGTAGGTATGTATAATTCATATCAACAGCACACGCTGCGTGAATGTATGTTATTATCCCTATTTATCTAAATTTAATCTCTCATAAAATACCATCACATTCCCCTTACACGATACCAATTACATGACCCATTCCAAACCTTAACGTAATTATCTTAGGGATTAAAAACTGTTTGTGTTTCGTTAAACATCCTTACTCATACGCAACCCCCAAAAAGGTTAACCAGCAAAATAAATTATGCACCTAATTATTTTATTCATAGCTCTTAATTTAAAGCAGTAAGGTTGGAACTTAAAAGTTTTTCGTTTTAGGACAGTATTTTTAATATTTGGAGTTAGTTGCTACGGGGTGTACAACTACAAAAACCGGTCAAGTGCGAGTTGGACTCGCACAAAGAGTTAAAAGAAATAACACTTTTTTTTGTGACGTAACCACAACGGTTTTTGGATTTTTCCCTTTACTTGTGTTTTATGACATTGCTATCTGCCTTTCATGATTCTTGGTTTTGATTCCCTTGACTGGTCTTGACAGACACAACAAAGGCACCGAAGTAATCCTTAGTAAGGGTTAATTATTTCCTTTTTAGGTACGGAACTCTAAAAACGGCAGTTTTCTTTGCGGCGCGCGCGCACGCCAGATGGCGCGGCGGGGCATTAACTCCTTAAATATGTTTTTTCTTCAAGAAATCGCGACCCCTAAGTGCGGTTAGGGAATTATAAGCTGCGTTTAATTTGACGTAAGGAGCGGCGCGGTGGCTTCAAATTAATTTTCGTAAACGGTGCAAATTGTTTTTTTGTTAAAAAGTGCTCTTTGAAATCGTATTTTGTATAATCGTATTTTATCTGTAAAGGGAACATAAATTTTGGTCCATACGAGTATTACAAATTATAATAGCCATTTAGGTTAGAATACCTGTTGATTTTATTATGGGGTTACAACAGGTTTCTTAAAAGGGGTGGAATATATCCTTCAATTGACTGATGTTCATTGAGTTATTACTGTGTCTAAGATGGTTAAGTAATACCTTCTGCTTTGACGGTGAAGGAAAACGTCGTGAGGAAACCTGCATGCCTGAGAGTTCTCCATAATGTTCTCAAAGGTGTGTGAAGTCCGCGGATGAGCAGTGTAGAGGTTCCTTCTCATTCTGAATAGAGACTGAGAGAAATACTATGAAGAAATCTCAGGCATGCAAGTTTCATGCATGCTTTTTGGAATAACTAACTAAAAATCGAGATTTCCAATTCACTATGCATAAAATAAGCATTATCAAGTAACAAGATGTCAAGAAAGAGGTTGTAGTTAATATAACTAAGCCTAGTTGTGCGAGCAAATTATCTGCATTGCGCCAATCGAGTTTTAAAATGGCAAATACAATGAGTATGAATTTGCACTGAACCCGATCATTTAGATCGCGTGCTACTACAGACTTCAACGTTGAAAAGATATAATGTAATTTAAAGCCCATAGGCCATTATCGAAGGCCAATTTTAAGAAAATGGGTTAAAAAGTATTCATTTTATGGTTTCAGTTTTTAAAAACTAAAGCTTACTTCTTTGATTTTCCGGGATAACAGTTGCCTATATTATATCAACTTCCGGGATGCAAGCTACCTCTGTACCAAAGTTCATACAACTCAGTTAAACGGATGGACCTTTAAAGATCCCGTGGGGACTCTTGACTTTCCGGTATAAAAAGGAAAAAAACATCCCGGGGAAGGACCCCGGGATGTAAGCTAACTCTGTACCAAATTCATCAAAATCGGTTAAACTGTTGGGCCGTGAAAAGCTAGCAAACAGACAGACGACAGACATACTTTCGCATTTATAATACTAGTATGGATGATTATGGTTCCACAGAGCATCTCTGATGATGGAAGTGGGAGGTGGACGTTGGAAATCTCTGTTGAGAGGTTTTTTCGTTTTCCTATTACGATAGGAATGTGCAATTCGGAAATGTAAAAGAGCGTGTGGCCGCCAGCAATCAAGTTGTTAGAAATTATGCAGAATCTTTGTTATGCCTGCATACATTCAATATTATATGCACGAAATTCACCATCGAAATGGTAAAATGGATAAAAACAGGAATAAAATGTTACTACGACGAAGCAATTTTTCTTCTGGAAAACTGTAAGTTCTTTTTTAAACTAAATAGGCATGCGCTTTGCAATCATACCAAGGTGGAGTGCGCCTGCCTAGAAGATGCCTATTGCCTATATCCACTCTTTTTTTGAAGGTCCCAATATTGCAGTTAGCGGGGGAAACGGGAGTCAGAAGAGCATTCCATATTCTAGCAGTGCATTTTAGAAACTGGGAAGTAGCTGGTACTTAAATCTGTAGCAGGTAAGTTTCTTATGCTACTACGAAATCCTTCTAAAATTGGTTTTCTTAGATTTTATTAGATAGGTGATTAGATAGATGTTTCTATGGATATTTTTATTCTTTAAATTGATTCCCGTTTTCGTCCCACTTATCCTTATCGTCAAATCGAATCGCATTTCAGTAAATAACCTCTGTGAGATTGTCAAAGTTTTCCCATTTTCCAGGCCATTACGTTAATTTAATGACTGCAGTATTCAGGAACCAATACTAGCTACGTGTAGGTAGGTAGTAAGTACTTTATATTTATACGGCTAACGATTATAGAATAGAATAGAATAGATTTTTATTCAAGTGGACTTTAACAAGTGCTTTTGAATCGTCAAAATAATTAACCACTGGTTCGGAATTCCGCTCGTACCGAGAAGAACCAGCAAGAAACTCGGCGGTTGCTCTTTTCAACTGTTCAATTTACCATAACATGCCTACTATACAAGCAATTATAATAATCTACTCTAATATTATAAAGAGGTAAGGTTGTATGTTTGTTTGTAGGAAGCAATCTCTGGAACTCGACTGATTACGGATAGATTGATTGTTATGCCCGTAAGTATGCACCAAAGTAAGTACCAAAGGAGTATAGTTTTAATGAAAACTGCCACCTGGAAGGGCTATGGCAGTTTTCATCTTCCATTCCCGCCCAGCCCGCTTCCAGACTGCATCATCACTTACCGCCAGGTGAGATTGCAGTCAAGGGGCTAACTTGTATCTGAATAAAAAAGGCTTGTCTGGAAAGCATGGTTACCCTACCACGATTGGAAAATTATAGCAAAATGTAACACTTATGTAACAGGAGGCACGCGATCTTTGGGATGATTGCGAAATTATGGGCACGAATCGAACGCACGCCCCACCTCAGGAGAACTTCTAATCATTGTTTTGAAACTCACTGACTGACGTATCAAGGCCAGAAGCTTATCTGCCTAATTATTGGGTACTTTATGCCCCGTGCGAAACCGGAGTGGCTTAACTAGTACCTAGTAGGTTGAGTAAAGTGATTTAGGTATATTTTATAATGCGTTAAAAATGTGTTCTCAGGCGTCATTTGGATTTTATGTGTCAAATCATGTCAAAACTACGATTTTAGTCCTTATTTCAAAGGTGGACCGAACTTTTGACATGACAGTTGACACATAGAGTCAAAATGGCGAGTGAGATGTCATTTTGTATGGACTATAATACGTCTCATCAAGTAGGGGTCTTATTTCTTCGCAACACGCAGTTTTCAGTTTTTCATCAAATCAATGAAATCTAGCGTAGGTATAACTTATCCACGGAAAGAAGTTAGTATAACGCTACGTCTGTTACGAAATCCCATACACTTGATAGAGGCAAAAATCTCAATGGGTGTTAATCATTTTTGCTTTAACTCCAAAAACATAGTGGTGCGCTCCTGGGACCGTAACCCCGACCTTCAAAATAGAGGGCCGACATCTTAACCACGAGGCTATCACCGCGTTTTTTTACACCCCTTTAATTTGAAGCCCGTGATATAATCACAACACATAACATACGATTTGAATATTATCATACGATAACGTATATAACGTGATAACGATAACAAAGAGTCCTGTATGTTATGAGGCACCTAATAGCACGCCACAGGTTTAGATGGCCATTGGGGTATGAAACAGGGGGACGCCCCGCACACCTACGCTCACCCGCAGCGGGTTAGCGCAGGGGCTGTGCGGGTGTGCGGGGCGTTGACACCCCGGTTGCCATCTCAACCTGTCGCGCACTATAGCTAGCGGTCTGGAGTAAGGTATCGGTATTTGCGGTGCGCCATCTGGTGCTAACTGTACCGGGCGGCAGCTGCGCGCCAAGCAGCTGGGCCGGCGCGCGCGCAGCACCACTGCAGTTCGCGCTGCTTGAAGATATCGCGCACTACCCTCGACAAGATAAAAGAAATCGGTCGATTTTTTATATGGCATGACTACAAATTCTCTATCACTTATGCTGTGACTGTGAGGTGAGACCGGGCTTCTTGCCATGATTCTAGGTCAACAGGAAGTAGGTAGGTACTTTAATGGTTTTAATATATTTGCGAATAAATAATTGCAGCATAAATGGCCGTATTATAAGATTTGTAACACATTTTTATTAACTGGCTTTCTTGTCAGTCAGCTTGTTCGTTGGTTTGTGTGTTTGTTTGCGGTACACCGTCTATTCTCTATCATGCTTTAAAAAAATCCGGTCAAATGCGAGTTGGACTCACACACGAAGGTCTCCGTCCATCGTACAAGAAATAAAAGTTTTTTTTGTGATGTATTGATTCCCCCGAATCGACAGACACAACAGACAGACAAACTATGAGGGTTCTTACTTTCCTTTTGAGGTACGGACTCTAAAAATCTATAGTTTTATGTCAATTGCATCGTGTTGGTGCAATAAAGAATGAAACATCTAAGTAAATGTGAAGGAAACATCGCAAAGAAACCTGCATGCGCAATGCGCATGCCTGCGAGTTCTCCACCATAATTGTCAAAGGTGTGTTAAAACTGCCAATCCGCGCTCGGCCAGCGTGGTAGACTATGCTATATACAAGGTGCCGTACACAGTAGTGAGCCGGTGATGGATTGATATAATGATAATGAGAACTGACTAGGCTTATTGTAATAATGTTTCTCATTTTTATAGAATTCGCATTAAATACATAACCCAGTTTGATCATCGAATAGCTAATGACGCATGAACATACAAACAAAAACATTCGCCAAACGAGCCGAAGCTTGAAATGTGTCGCGAGGCGGCGCGTGCGCAGGACTCCATCTGCCGCGAAACCTGACCCGCTCCTTGCCATATGAATTATGCTATTCCTTGAAAAAAAATCTCAAAAAAATCTATCAAACAAATTTCAATCTTAATCGTACTTACACAAAACTTATAATCGACAACCCTGTTTTTCTAGATTACCAAAAGATTGCTAATTGAAAATGAACTTTATGCCAAAAAGAGTAGACTTTGTTTGCAAGTTAATGCACAGTGTTCCAAAAAGTAAATCATCTGGAAAAAAGACATGTGTATTTTTCGGGAGGCACCAGATGGCGTGGCTAGTTGATTTTGAGATGTCATGTATGCAGTACGATTTTTTTTAATGATTTTTTGTGATATAGCGGTTGTGTACTGTTACTTGTGTGGATAAAATGCTTTGTTGCTAATGTATTATAACTTTATAAGGGCGGGTATTAGTTTACATATTTTAGATTTAAAACTTTTAAAACTGGGTTTTTGGGGAACTTTTGGATGTTGGTGTATAAAATGTTTTTGTGGCGCACATGTGATTTGATTTAGAATAAATACAGTTCCAATAAGTTACTGTATTGAATAAATATTGCACATTATCAACTTTGGGTAAAGAGAGAACAGGACCACAATTTATTTACCTTTTGTGCCTCAACTTCTCAATTTTCTCCAGTCGATAATTCGTTACTTAGCAACTTTGTTATTTGTCTAAATCACCATACAATTATTTATGAAAAATAAACAAAACAAAAAAATTGATTCTTTTATTTTAACTGTTTTTGACAATTAAATTGTTTTGTGGCAAAAATTGTAGCAAATAACAACATTACCCTATAGGTTTATAGGGAAGTACCCTATAGGTTTTCTCGACAGACGCGGCAAGCAGACAGACAGGCCAACAGACAGACAGGCAGACAGACAGATAAACAAAAAGACAGACAGCAAAGTGATTCTATAAGGGTTCCTTTTTCCATTTGAGTTACGGAACCCTAAAAATTAAGACAGTTCTCAAAAAGTGGCAGAATTATGCCACTTTAAGGCATTATCTCCCAATCCATTTATGAAACAATTGGAATTTTTGTATGAAGTATGAACTTCCTAAAATTTAGTTGCGGGCGGAAACCGAAGGTACTTTGTATTGACATAGGTATTAGCTGGTGTCATTTATGGAATACAAATGATCGCTGATTGCGCGTACAGTTACACGGCCTACACGAATTACCGCCCAATTTGACTCGCTCCCCACTTCACCATTATCGATAAACATAATCCTTTGACACAAGTGTATTTTTCATTGGATTTAGAATTTGAAAAATATGTAACTTTTTGTATTAAGTCCAGCTTCTCATTTGACCTTTTCAGTAAAATTACTGATGATGCAACCAGAGGTGAACGCTCTTATTCTGTGACAATATTTTGACTTCTTTGCACCTGTTGGTCGATTGCGAAAAAATTGCATGAAATCCCAATTGTTGTGATTGACTGAAATTGTTGTATTCTTCTTGCAACAATGCATTGTAGTGCATCTTTATGTAATTTCGTAGTCATTCCACAAATAGGTACTCATCTTGGAATGAAAACAGGAATTTGACCAGTAGTTTAATCCAACACAAAAAACAATCAACACGCTTATGTAATAAAAAGTAGTGGTTCAGTATTATAATTCAAGTTGCCTTTTAAGAAATAACCAATCTTCAATGCCTCATTAGGAAATTCTTGGTCGTAAAGCATATGAAAATTAATACATAACTAAACAGAACTCGTTCGTAAAAAATATTCATGAAACTAAACACATTATTATAGGGTCATAAAACCAAAAATCTTAAGTTTTATATTTGAAATCTGATCAACCTCATGCGAAAATTTTTGGAGAATTTCTAGGCTGTTTGTAACTTTTAGACACGCTTTATTTCCAAGTTCAATGAGCTTAAACAATGATATCCCACGTCCTAGGTAAAAAAAAAATATTTTTTCCTTCTCCTTTTTCATATAATATGGGAGCCCCACTGAGCAATAGTTTAATTGAATTTCTAATTCAATAATTTGGGTCAACGTTTTACAACAAATACCAAAATTTCAGGTTTGTAACTCATTTAGTCTACGAGCTAGAGACCTGTAACACGCGGACAGACAGACAGTCAGTAGGGCTCCGTTTTTTCCTTTGGGTACGGAGCCCTAAAAAGAAGTCGCAAGTAACTAGTTCAATAATTCTATGCTGCAATTGATTGTACTCGTAGATATATAATTGCTGCAATCAATTGTGCGTTAAGATATAATTAAATTATATTGCATATGCGAGTAGGCGCCGTGTGACTGTTCGGGGACAAGTGGAGGGGTGAGGAAAGGAGGAGGGGGAGTACCGTCGAGACGTCGTCTGCGCATCCCGTCGCGACGCTTTGATCTGCGCACGAGTTTATAATGGGTTTAGAAGTGCTGTGCTGTACCAGTTTAAAAGTCGAGGCAGACACATAAATATGTCGAACTTCTTATTTAGTCCCGTGGAAATAATCTTGTATCGTGCAACAATGTAGTTATCTCTGGCTACATTTTTGAGATGTCTTAATGATAAGTACTAGAGAGTTTTTGAACGCTAATAACATTTATTTTTAACCCCCGACCCAAAAAGAGGGGTGTTATAAGTTTGACGTGTGTATCTGTGTATCTGTGTGTCTGTGTATCTGTGTATCTGTGTATCTGTGTATCTGTGTATCTGTGTATCTGTCTGTGGCATCGTAGCGCCTAAACGAATGAACCGATTTTAATTTAGTTTTTTTTGTTTGAAAGGTGGCTTGATCGAGAGTGTTCTTAGCTATAATCCAAAAAAATTGGTTCAGCCGTTTAAGAGTTATCAGCTCTTTTCTAGTTTTCTTGTAACCTTAAATCTACAATATTTTTATTTTCAAAGTTTAAAACTATTATTACGGCGATAATCAAACCTAATCTACCTATGGAGATATTTGAAAATGTGATTGACATGAAAGATAATGCAATAGAAAATAGCATAATGTTTCTTTGATAAGAAAAACCATAAACCGTAAAAAAATTATCCCTTGTTTACAATGTTGTCATCAATATCATCATTGAAGCCCACCGCTGGCCTCCACTGACAACAGTTACAATAAGAGTGGACAGGTCATTACTCAATGAAGATTTGTAGAAAAAGCACACTTCTTCACTCATTGTAAGAGATAAATGGAGTTCAGGTGTGATAATTGATAAATGGCAATATTTATTATTTACGACGGTTAAATATTTCCCAGATGATCACGAGGTTAGTATAGTTCTATCTGATAGTTTCGTAGGTCTATTCGTCGGTCTGTTGGGGGGCTGCGCTATTTGCGGGCTATTGCCAAGCGCCGCTCGACACTTCGCGTTCTTCGCCAAATCGATTCGCTGTCGATCATTGCTAAGGACAATCGATACTGTAGATCTTTGCTAGATCGTTCAAATAAATGCGATGTACCTCTGTAGTGATTGTTAGCTTTGATAATTTTAAATTGGGGTTTTTGAAATGAAAACTGCTTTAGGCGTTAGGGAGAGATTTTGGGATGGGTAAAAATTTCATGGTCACATCATCGGCATGCTAATTTTATTAGCTTTTTAAAGTTCCTTAACGCAATCTATTAAGGTTCAATTTTTAATGGAAGTTCACTTCTGTCGGCATTCCTCAATCCCCTCTGACTGTTTAAAAAAAAAACATTTTTTTTTTTGTTTGTCTACATTATTAAGTTCCATAAGTGTTTTATCATTCCTAATGGATTATTGCTTAGGAAGTTTACCTGAGCATTAATTTTTTCGTAACATTGTAAGGCTAAGCTTGAACAATAAAATAATAAATAATCTAGAGTAAAAAAGTCTATTAAAGAAGCCATTAATTATAAGACAATCAAAACACAAACCGGTGCATTTTACAATACAATAAAAACAACATAAAATACACAATCCATTACTAACAAAAGAATCGTTAAAGTACATCAAATAGTAATTTTCACTGAACCATCTTAGATCTTAGTTAAGATACGTTTGGCGACAGTTTTTCCTTGTCACATTCTCATTTGCCTCGAAAACAATACACCTTTGAAGTCTTAAATAGAATAAAACTATACATGCTATTCCAAGTCTTATTCGTACTGTACATAAGTACGATATTCCCGAACTGGAATAGGGCAGCTCGAACATAACTCTGAATTTAGTACATATAAAAATTAATTTCCATTTAATCGTGTGAACAGATCACTATCGCGGTTTGAAATTGTGAAAATAAAAATGTTATACATTTAATTGATTTTTTGTCCAAGTGTGTACGGAGGGGCCCACAATGTGCAATTTACTGCGAACATTAATTAAGGATCTTACCTTGAATGTCGATTTAATTACTCTAAATTTATTTGTGATAAAAAAATGGCTATTATATTTTGTTATTTTATTCGAAGCAAAAATAATAAAGCAGGCTTTTAGCGCCGGTACCATAGGTATACATACCTACCAAAAAATAAGATTTACATTTCATACACTAATGACTAAATACATGGCGAATATTTGGGGCACGTGTTCAGAACGAGAGGTACGAACTGCTACAACTCATCATGGCATGAAAAAGTTGCCAGAAACGCTGGTCGCAGATAAAAGTACCTACCTACTGTTACTGCTATACCTATATCATATTATTTTGCAACTGCAAACTATAATAATGCAACTTCCGAGAGCGAATGAGAATCGCGAGTGTCGATTTCGACCAACTGTTTCGTTTCGTGAAAAAGTTTTCACGAAACCCTAGTGGGAAATGCTGCAGTTTTTCTTCGAATCTCGGAAGGTGTCATTCTTTGGTTTCGATATCAATGGTATTCATATTTTGGACTTCCGCTAATGGCGAGATTCCCGCGCGCTGATTGCGCGTCTAATTATATCGCGCTATAAATACCGCCAGACGTAAATAAAGGAGTGCGTCGATTCGTAACACACTATGGACAGTATTCGCGTATAAGGGGTATTTCTTTTACACCGACTGCGAAAGAGAAGGTTCTATATTCCCTTCCACTTTTAATAATATGGCCTTCAAATCAAGAGTGAATAGGCAACTTCTAGGCAGAAGGCACATAACACATTACTTACACTTACTTCTTTCGGAGTTAAATAGTGATCAGATGTCAGCATTATTTTTGCAAATAAAGATCATTATTATTATTACCCCTTTCGATTAATCGCAATATAATCAATAAAAGTGGTTTTCTCGGGAGACGGTGGGTTCCCAGATCCTTGCCCAAGATAATAGTTTCCGAACACATTTATTTGATTCAATGCGTCCATATAATTTACATTGTTTCTCGGCAATATATATCCGTCGGTCCGTCTGTCACGTGCCACGATATCGTCCTATAAATCCTTCCACTCGCTGCATTAGCGGCAGAAAACAGAGTAAAAACAGCCACGGGGACATACATCATGGCGTTTAGCAAAATTGGCGCGGCTACATGAAATGGACCCTTTTATCTTTACACATATAGGTAAATATGTAGATACTTGCTTGGCTGATTTTCAAACTCCTAGTCTATATAAACATATAAAAGGAAAAGATGATTGACTGATTGACTGACTTTTTTTTTAATTTACAGACTATCGCTTGGCTGAAATCAGATCTGCTAGCAAGTGATAATTAGGGTAGGAATCAAATAATGGTCCGAGACATGGTCGCTAACTATGGGCTTTATAAGAAAGCCTAGAGTCACCCAGCGGGCGCTGGAGAGAGCCATGCTTGGAGTTTATCTACGTGATCAAATCAGCAACGAGAAGATACCCAGTCTAACCGACATAGCTCATCGGATAAGCTTCAAGATGCTAAAATGGCGACCTTGCACCAGAAAGCGCAACGTTAGACGATGTCTCATTATGTGGACAGACATTGGATAGACTCGGAGCTATCGAATAGGAGGCTGAAGTCTTAAACAATAAGCTATCGTCGCTCATGAAATAAATACCTACATAATAATATTTTATGCGGAACAAGGAACAAGTATGTTGCTCAAACTGTTGGCAAAAGAAAATACATTAATATTTATAACATCCTAAAGAATAGCCTTGGCACTGAGTGAGGATATGATATAGTATAAGTATTTAGTACATACAGAGGTTTGATGAAGCCGTCTCGACATAGCAATCGTGCGGTAAATACGGGACGAAGGAGCGACCGGAACTGTCCTACGACATAGTTATGGCTACGGTTGCCAGATGCCCCGTATTTTACGGGCTACCCCGTATTTCCGGGTATGATAACACAAAAACCCGTAATTTGGTAAAAAAGCTCCCGTATTTTTTTACAAATTCACTCGGAGCTGGCTGGCGATACCAAACCCTTACGTTTTGTTTAGTAGAATGAATATTTTCTTTATGCGACAATACGTGGACCAGTACCTGCGTATCCGAAACCGATTCAATATTGATATTTGATACTATGAACTATGAAGGCGGACTTAGCAAAGATTTTATATATTTATTTCACAAAGTTAACAGCTTTTAAAAGCTGATTCTTCGAAAAGTGAGAATTTAAAAAAATATCTATCTAAAACACTGTATCCCGTAAAAAAAACTAAAACCCGTATTTTTTATGATAGTAACCCGTAAATCAAGAAGCGGCAGGTGGCAACCCTAGTTAGGGTCCTTTCTTTAAGGGTCATCGTAGTCGTCAATCTCGAAATGAAAGGCGTTGGACTACTGTGTCTTTCTTTATACTGTGATCTTGGCTTACAGCCTTCGCTGGAAAGCCTAGACCTTGGCGAGGGATAGACATTTAGCTAATGGGATTTACTGAGCGCTAGACATACAGCGGTCCCTGACTCAAGATATTTGGGAACTCTCCAAGATGTACCGCCACTTCTTTAGTTCCTACTTCCTAGTGTTGGACGGTTGAGGAAAATAAATTCAAATTCAAATTCAAATTCAAAATGTTTTTATTCAATTAGACTTTTACAAGTTCTTTCGAATCGTCAAAAGCATCTACCACTGGTTCGGAATGCCTTTCCTACCGAGAAGAACCAGCAAGAAACTCGGCGGTTGCTCTTTTCAAAGATTTGATATACAATATTATGCCATGTATAAAAGCAATTGAAGTCCTGCGCATTGCTGGAGCGAATCGAAGTTTAAATCCACGCTTTTTTATCATTTACATAATCTTCGATAGTATAATATGCTTTTCTCAAGAGCATATTTTTAATAGATTTTTTGAACCTGTGTAAAGGCAAGTCCAAAATTGACTGAGGAATTTTGTTATAGAAGATTATACCCATTCCCACAAATGACTTTTGGACCTTCCTGAGACGGAGCGTAGGAGTCGCAAGCCTGTTACGGTGTCTAGTCAGCCTGTTGTGTAGATCGCCAACCTTCTTGTAACTAAGAATATTTTGTCTTACAAAAATTATGTTGTTGTAAATATATTGAGAGGCTACGGTAAGGATACCTATTTCCTTAAATTTTTCTCGAAGTGAATCGCGTGGTTTTAAGTTATAAATTGCGCGTATTGCCCTTTTTTGTAATACAAAAATTCTCCCAATATCTGCCGCTCTACCCCATATTAAGATTCCATAAGACATAATACTATGAAAATAAGCAAAATATACTATCTTTGCGGTCTCCACGTCAGTTAATTGTCGAATCTTTCTAACCGCGTAAGCAGCAGAGCTTAGTTTGCCAGCAAGAGTTGATATATGGGTGCCCCATTGCAGCTTCGCATCTAAGGTTATCCCCAAAAATGTAGTAGTCTCTTCTATTTTCAAAATATCATTATTTATCCTTAAATTAATGTTACTTGTGTTCTTGGTATTGGGCAGTGCGAATTCAATACACTTAGTTTTTTTTGCATTTAAAAGTAGATTATTTACAGTAAACCAGTGAGTTACCTGAGATATGGCACCATTTATATCGTCAAAATTGTCCTTATTTCTATCGACTTTAAAAATCAAAGACGTATCGTCAGCAAATAGTACGATATCGCAAATATTTTGGACTACATATGGTAAATCGTTTATGTATACTAAGAACATGAAAGGACCTAGAATAGAGCCTTGAGGAACACCCATTAGTGAGGCTGATCCGGATGACTTCACATCATTCACACATACTGTTTGAATACGATCACTAAGATAGGACGCAATGAGACCAAGCGCAGTGTCTTTGATTCCATAGTGGCTCAATTTAACTAAAAGAGTCTCGTGCTCAACGCAATCAAATGCCTTGGATAAATCACAGAAAATACCAATGGCATTCTGTGACCCCTCCCACGCATTGAATATATGCTTTAACAGCATTGCGGCCGCGTCGGTTGTTGATCGACCTTTAGTGAAGCCATACTGTTCAGAATGGAGTAGCTTATTAAAATTGAAATGCTGAAGCAGTTGGTTGAGCATGATTTTCTCAAATATCTTGCTCAGTGTTGGCAAAATTGAAATTGGCCTGTAATTGTTTGGGTCACTTTTGCTACCCGATTTAAAAAGAGGTATCAATTTACTACATTTCATGAGATCTGGAAAAGCGCCTGTATCCACAGACTCATTAAAAATTAAGGCTAGATATGGCGCAATAATATCAATAATATTGTTAATTATTTTTACTGATATTCCCCACAGATCTCCGGTTTTTTTGCTTTGTAAAGATTTGAACACTTTAACAATGTCATATGGAGTAACGTATTCAAACCTAAACAACACACCGCATTCAGTGACATTGGCCCTGAGAAGATCATAGGCTTCTGTTGGTGAAGAGCTAAGGGAACTAGTAGTGATGACTGGAATGTTCTGGAAAAAATTCTCAAATGTATTTGCAATTTCAATATTGGAGTCAATAATACGATTATTAATTTTTAGCTCCAATTTATTGTTATGCACTTTTTGTTTCCCAGTTTCATCCGTGATGATATCCCAAGCTGCTTTAATTTTATTATCAGAATTAATAATTTTTTGCTTTATGCAGAGTGACTTTGCTTGTATGCAAACCTTTTTGAATAATTTTGAATAATTTTTTACATATTCAACAAATGTGGGAGTGTAGTTATATTGTTTTTCTGCATACAAGTCGAACAACTTATTTCTACTTTTATAGATGCCAACAGTAGCCCAGTCACTAAATTTAAGATTTTTAAACAGTTTTTTTTCTACAATATATCGATAGCCTGAGGTTTTACATCAAAAGAGTAATTTTTAGTGATATTTAAAATTAAAGAGAGCTAATCTCTCTAATTGTAAAGCTATTCTCTAAAGCTAATCTTACTAATTTCTAATCTAAACTTTTATTTGCTTCTCTGAAATTTAATTTCCTGTTCTTTTTAGGGTTCCGTATCTCTAGAGAAAAAGGGAACCTTTATAGAATGACTTTTATGACTGTCTGGCGTATCTGTCAAGATCCGTCAAGGGAATCAATAAATCAATAAGGGAATCGAATGGATTCGACGATAAATTGCTAGCAGTTCGTTCGAAATTTCGTTCTCTTAGTCGGGTTGTATGCGTAAGGATTTGGAAACCCACCGCATTATTATCCTAAGGGAACTCCTACCATTATAGGATTAATGGCAAGGGGTCACGCCCACGGCCCTCAGTAATGAGGAATACGACTATAGACGAGAGTTATCGATAATAATTTTCCCATAACTAACGTCAACGTTCAAAAGGCATCACATTTCCCGTCTCTACAAGGCTCCGCAGACGTACTAACGTATCTTGCCAAATATATTCATTATCTGGGGCCAACGACCCGCCAATGGCATCCAGGCTTTGCCCTTCGCAGCACTTTTTAGGGCTTTCTTCGTTACATTACTTATCTCAATTTATAGTACTGTTTTTCTGGTGGCGTTCGTCTTTAACCTTTTTTAGGGTTCCGTACTCAAAGACCCTATTACTATGACTCCGCTGTCCGTCAGTGGGCAGTATCTCATGAACCATAATAGCTAGAGACCCGAAAGTTTTACAAAATGTGTAGCCGCTATAACAATTAGGTAATGGAAGGACAAACGGAAAGGCGAGATTGAAGGAGCAACTAAAAACCAACAAATCAGCACACTTTCGCATTCTTAAAATGGGTAGTACAGGTAATTTACCTATGTTGATTTGTTTAAATTCTATTGCAAGTTAAGAATCAAATAAATGGATCTGATCAACTAATTGTGTCTGGTCAATCAAAGCGATTCGTATCACAGTAAGATCATGTTAACGATGATTCGATAAATTACAATCAGCAAACTCGGTATGACCAAATGTAACGCAAGGAGACGTCATGTCAAAGTTTCGTTACCAAATTGGTGTGTTGGTGTCGCCCACCCGAGGGCGTTCAACCCGACTGAATAGCGGCTAGATTTGAGCCTAAATTACAGTTTTTTTAGAGTTCCGTACCTCAAAAGGAACCCTTATAGGATCACTTTGTTATCTGTCTGTTTGTCCATCTGTCCGGCTTGTCTGTCAAGAAAACCTACCTATAGGGTATATCCCGTTGACCTAGAATCATGAAATTTGGCAGATAGGTAGACCTTATAGCACAAGTAAAAGAAAAAATCTGAAAACCGTGAATCTGTGACATCGCCTCTTACGAGTCATGGAAAAGAGTGATGCAATATCCTTTCATGGTGTAAAGTTTGCCAATACACACTTGGCCAGTGTGGTGAACTACGATCCAAACAAACCCTTCTGAGAGATGCGTGCTCAGTAGTGCGGTGGTAATAGGTAGAGAACGGACATGATCAAACACCTAATTTAAATTTATGCAACTACACACAGTATATTATTATAAACTTCATTGAAAACATAAACACCGTATACACTCTAACTAAATGACAGAAAATTCATAAAGGGGTCTTGAAGACCATAACCGCAGCTTACCCAAAACAAATAATTTACACATATTTTTCACACGTTAACGGGTTACATTTTACCCCTAAGCCCTTGAAAACAAACAATTAATCACCTATAAGCATCTATAAGGCGTTTGAAATATATTCTCAACACCCCTGCGGGTAATTATTAACCCCTTCACCAATAAGGGTGTTCGAAATGCGTGAAAGTTTAAATGGTATCGAAGTAATCCTTAACTTTCAGCGATAGATTTTATGATTTGAAGGCTAAGACTACTAAGGCTAGTAAGGTTTTAAATTGTACTGTATAGGTACATGTTTTGTAAAAAAAAAACCATGATAGTCTAGTGGTTAAGGCGTCCGCTTCCTATTCGAGAGGTCAAGGGTTCGATCCCGGGCACGCACCTCTAACCTTTCGGATTAAATATCACTGGCTTTGAAGACGAAGGAAAACATTGAAGAGTTCTTCATAATGTTCTCAAAAGGTGTGTGTAGTCTGTTGATTCGCACTAGGCCATCGTGGCAGAATATGGCCTTAAACCTTCTCTCTGAGAGGAGACCCGTGTTCAGTAGTGGGCCGATGATTGATCATGATGATGATGATTCAAATGGAGAACTAAATTACATTTGTATGGAAAGCGCTGGGGAGCGCGCTAGGGAAACTTCTCTTAATATATTCTTCAGTTTCAATAAAATTTTTGCCTGTCTCCTAGCCAGTGGAAATCGAAATATGAAAGTGACATTTTATGGTCTTAAAGCTGGATTTTTTTACGTCCCGTAATAAAATGGCGCTATCTCCAAATTCAAACAACCTTATAAAAATGACGTCGGACAGACAAAACTAACAATAAGGCGTTGCATTTGATGATCACTTTTTCATGGCCCATAAACAAAGGCTGGGCCGCGGGTGCCGGCGTCTTTTGTGAAAAAAAGAAAAAAAACCTCGACAGATGCGCCGACATGTCGGCTGCTGACACGTTCCAATTTTAATAAATCGGGCTGACTCGCCTACTTACAAACGACCATAAATTAAGATTTATTTACACTCACAGTTCACAATAATTAAATATTATATCATTGGTTTATATTTGCACCTTTAGTACTCTTTCACACGTGCAAAATAATGCACTCTTTATTTTGCACGTGTGAAAGTCGGTAGGCTTGTCGACTATATTATACTCGCGATGGTTGGTCTACTAGTTCTAAAATCATTCTAATCTAATATATTATACAGATAGATTCATTAAGTTGAGCTAACATAACTCTCTCTCTAGTGAGAGAAGTGAAAAGGACGCACTATGATTCAAAATTCAAAATGTTTTTATTTAATTAAACTTTTACAAGTACTTTTGAATCTTCAAAAGCATCTACCACTGATTTGGAATCACTGGCCTATATTACCGAGAAGAACCAGCAAGAAACTCGGCGGTTGCTCTTTTCAAATATTTGATATAATACAATATTATGCCATGTAAAACAGTAATTGAAGTCTCGCGCATTGCTGGAGCGAGATGCAGGTCAAATCCAGGCTCTTTTATCATTTACATAATCTTCGATTGTATAATATGCTTTTTTCAGGAGCATAATTTTTTTTGCTTGGTCATGCCCGTTATCTTAGACACATGACGCAGGGTTTCCTACTTCCCTATTAGCTCGTCTTCTTGAAAAGTGTATAGTGACTTCTTCGCCATCAGCTGTTCTTTTAGTTAGGCTTAAGAGTTGGTATGTCTATAGACGCTAAAAAAGGAAAAAATAAGAGAAAAAGGAAAGAAAAAATCTATATCAGCGCGCGCATGTGCCGCGGTGTTTAAATTTCGAATCGGATGCGAAAAAAATTGTACGCAATGTGCACGTAGCACGCGCTACGCCATATGCGAGACCAGAGACAAAAAAGTTTTTTTTAATACGCCAGAACCACGGCTAAATTTTTTTTTATTCATCAAACACCCCCGGCGGAGATAAGGGCTGAAAAAATGGTAACATAAGCATAATATTAGTAGACGGCAGTAAGTTTAAATAAAAACTCTTACACAAAAACTGCTCATTTTGAGGTTAAGTAGATGCTTTTGGAAGGCGCTTGCGGGTAGGGTTGACGATGACTACCGATTGATATAGGTGCCACTTTTTACATAGGAACGCTTGTTACTTATTTATTAGGGCTACGTTTTATTTCAATTTTTTATTTTGCTAAAATTACTTAATTGTGTGGGCAATAAAATTAAGAAATGGTCTTTCTTTGTTATTTTTTTTTTCTACTACTATGTATCAATAAACAACAACAGCTTTATTCCTACTATAATATAGCCCATAGAATAATAAATATTTTAGCTTAAACTTCTATACATGATTAATTTCTAAATCTAATTTTCAGTTCAATACTGTCCCTAGTTTATTCTAATAACCTAATTAAATTAAAGTTTAAACTATCAATCTATACTTATTAAATTGTTTGTAATTGTTTAGAGGCAACCCTATTGGAGTAGTGCGCGGGCGCAGGACATCTGTCGCGTCGCAGTGAAATTTGTTCGTCACTCGTTGCGGATTGCGTTCGACTTGTTTATTATTAGAACGTTTATATTTACCTTAAATACTAAATAATTATCAGATATATAAAAAAATCAAAAACCTTTTATTTTAACGAAGTTTTTAAATGGGTAATTTTGCTAGGATACAGTCAATATAGAGCAATCAAAATTAAAAACCGTTTTTAATCATTTCAAATTCTAAATCCATCCACTGCACTGGTCCAATACTGAGCATAGATCTCCACTCAGAATGAGAAGGGTTTAGTTAGCTTTTATTCTATAGTCCAATACTATGGAATCAAGTTCTTAAGAAATGTGGCCTTAAAGTGGCTACTTTGGTACCTTCTTGCTATAATTATGAAATATAGTAAACCATGCATATTATCGAAGGTTGTTGAATGGATGTTTTAAAAATTGCCTGTTTTGAAAAACATAAGTAACCGTCAGTTTTTCACAAAAGGCGGCCGCTCTAATTGAAGACTCCTTACTGGAACATGCGAGATTCAATTCGCTGCATGTTTTATTTTATTTTCCTCTTTTGGTACATGCCAGAAGTCTCCGAAGTAAACTTTCAACTTGGCATCATTCTAAAATTCAGAGCGCTTACTTATTTTCTAAAACATTCAATCGTAAACGCGCTGTATAACGTCAATCTTGATGTTAAAAAAATGAAAGCATTCGGTTCTTGTGTAGAAAAGCAGCTAGTGTAAACAACTAAAAACTGCGTCAAAATATTTGATGTCTTTTTTTTGGTAAAATCAGGGTTTTATTGAGAGAATGTTAATTTACGCTTAGAGAGAGATTGTAGAAACGATTTAGGTAACTCATATTGAAGAAGTGTGAGTCTAAAAATCGGCTGTTTTTTGTGGGATTCTTTGGGATGTGAGACCCCGGGCGCGTTTGGAAACCTCGTAGCTTTAGTTTTAAAATCACGTAAACCATAATCACTTCACCACACGGAACACTGTTTTTTCTGTTCCGTGCTTCACCACTACTACACCATAGATAACAGAACTTCCCTATACTCGGTGACTAGGTACATCTATTCTAAAACTAGGTTCATCTATTCTATCATAAACTCTATTTAGGTTTTTTTTTGTACCAAAAAGTTGTAACAATAAAAATAAAAATAAAGAAAAAGTGGTCAGGGAAGCACTTATCTGTATAAGAGATCTCTACCAGTGACCCTTGGTAGTGCGAGAGGTTGTAAAGGGAGTAGAATAGGTACAGCAAAGATAGACAGTAATATGAAAAAAAGAGGTATTGAAAAGAGTTTAAAAGATACCTGTAGTCTACTTCAATATTTCACTGATTGCTTGGTAGTTTCTCCCTATGAGAGGGGAGGCTTTTGTCCAGGAGAAGAAAGTAATATCGTTCTTTATTTGTCAACGTCGGTTTAAAACTGATTAAAAACAGATATGGGTGTTACCATACTTACCAAAAACATGCTCACAAAAATATCAATCAAGTAAATTCCTTCCAGGGTATCATGTCATGTCATGGCAGGTGCCTTCATTTGAATACCATAAAAAACTATGGTAATAAGTTTTTTAGAGAAAAAAGTCTATTTCTTATTAGATTAGACCCATAAAAAGTTGCGGCGCTTGTTACAGCTAAGCCTTGAAAGAAATGTCCGTTGGTAGAAAAACAATTTTTTTGACGTGACAACGTCTTATAATTCGATAGAGCCGGCTGCACGCACGAAAAAACATGACTCATGCGGCGTTACCTCGCTCTGAGGCGTTCCATGTAAGGCTTGAAGTGCAAGCGAGAGCGCGGAACGAGCGACAAAGAAGCACAATCGGCCTTTGTTGTCACGTTCAACTATCGTCAGTAAACCGACTTTACAGACAACCAATTTTTTCACAGAAAAAAAGCTCCTATAAATTAAGCACAAAACTTATTTTATTAACCCCCGACCCAAAAAGAGGGGTGTTATAAGTTTGACGTGTGTATCTGTGTATCTGTGTGTCTGTGTGTCTGTGTATCTGTGTATATGTGTATCTGTGTATCTGTGTATCTGTCTGTGGCATCGTAGCGCCTAAACGAATGAACCGATTTTAATTTAGTTTTTTTTGTTTGAAGGTGGCTTGATCGAGAGTGTTCTTAGCTATAATCTAAAAAAATTGGTTCAGCCGTTTAAGAGTTATCAGCTCTTTTCTAGTTTTCTTGTAGAAAAGAAGGTTAGATAACCGTTTGGTTCATAATATTATGTCAATAGACAAATGTCAAGCTGTCGAGATGGACGTTGCCTAAATACATAATTATTTATTTGAAAATGATGTTTTGGAAAACTCAGATACTTTGGATCGTCGGGGGTGTTATAAATTTTTAATTTAGACTTGTTAAGTAGGTATATTGTATCTAATTTCAATAAACTTTTGACACAACACAATTTGTGAAACTGAAATCAATCTAGTTGGAACTTATAAGTGCAGTGGTTACATGTATTCTCGAGTGGTCTCAAGTTCGATTCTTGGTAGGTAAACAATTTAGAAACCAAATAGAGTTTCTCTATTCCTACCTAGAGCATCCATAAGCCTTATCGACTAGTCCAGGTGCTGCATATTTTTCTATAAGCATTACAAATAACCTTCCTATAATATAATCCCTCTTTCTGTTGATGTAAAGTTTGAAAACCGTATGAAAATCCATACCTACAGTAGGGTCTGACATAGTTCGAATAAACACGAACTCAGCGCAGCGTGGGACTTTAATTCTTTAAAATAGGTATGTGTGTTAGTTTTCCAATTTGATACATCTGGGTAACTAATCCGAGAGACTTCTTCCTAAGCTACCTAGGTACTAGAAAAGCATCGCTGCTCAAGAGTTCGACATTGTTGAGGCGCTCCATTGACTTTGTGAATGTGTCGACATCCCGGCCGGCGGCACTTTATGCCGGTTGTCAGAACTTGGCAAACTAAATATAGCTCTGACCATTCATGAGCTGCTCCATCAATGAACACACAGACACGTGGGCAAGCGATACATGTGTATGAATATAAATGTAGGTATTGTATTTGAATGGAATTTGAAGCACGACTTTTATGGCGTAGGTTATTAATTTTGAAGTCTTATACCGTGTGCTTATGCTGTCTTTATGGCCATGACTTACAACTTAGGTGTTAGAATATTTGCTTACTTTGTAAATGGAATGCAATAAAGGCTTGTTATTTTGATTAGCGATTCAAATAACTTTGAAATCGAACCCGGCACTTCCCATTTTAACCACACGACACACACCGTTGCGCTGAAGAGAATGTCTATGAGTGGCAGATTTTTTGAAGTTTGTTGTCATCTAGAAACTCATTAAAAATAAAGCGATACTATTTCAAATAATATGAGGTACGGAACCCTACTTTAAATGGACCTTTCCGATAATAGTATTTTATAAGTAGGTAAGTAGGTATGTTAGTTTAACTTATTTAACAAATAATAATTATATAGAAGGAACAATTTTTTTTCTTCAGTTATAAGAAACTGAAGAAAGATTAAAAAAGCTGCAAAATTCTTCGGATTCGTTCTCATGCTTTATAACTATGGTAAGTTTAATTAGGCGCTTTTAATGGTCGATAAAGCCGAAATAAATGGAATTTATTTACTGAAGCTGTGACACAAATTGACAGACAAAAGGAATCTTGCTCTGGGTAAAGGTAAAACGTAAAAGAACGCCACGTAGGCCTAGTGGAACGTGATACTAGCACAATAACTACTTTGCTGCACTTTTACGACGTAATATTGTATGAATGTAACTCTACCTGCCTTGTTCCCACGCCCAAAGTGGATAAAAAATCAAAGATGAGGAACAAAAATGAATTTCACACCTTCGAGGGCTTAGGCTGCTTTTATTACGAATGTAAAATAATAATGGACGCATCGCATTTAAAAGTTAAAACTTTCTTCAGTATAATGTTTAGTTCTATTTTTTTTCTTAAATGTGTTGAGTAGCGATATCTAGTGAGATTCGTTGAAATTTTGTTAAAAGTTCTACACTGGCGACATCTAGTAAGTTTTTTTTAAACTGTGTTGAAAGTTAGTGACGCCATCTAGTTAGAAGTTGCGTTACTTCTTTGTATGTTCTTTTCGAACAGCGCCATCTAGTTTCTGAGAGCAAACTTCTAAGAAAATAAATTTCCTAAAAAACACGTTGCGTTTTTCAATCGCAGTTTTCAATACCGTTTTCAGTGTATTGTTGGGCACACATTGCTGTTAAAAAATTATGTTCTATTTTTCCTTTGCTGCATAAGCTCATTTCATAATAAATAATTATTATCAAAATACGTGTTTCATTAATTTGCTGAATATTATTTTATAGATAAAAAACAAAAAAACATGCAAACTTAACTTACCTTGTGTAGATTTGAACTATTAACAAAATATATGGACATAATATTATACTCAATTATTGTTTTTCACTTTGCCTACTTAATTCGAAGTCTTTGGAAATAAGTAAGTAAGTAGTATTTTCAGATTTTCAGTCTTCACGGCTGCAGCTAATAGTTTTGAATGTAACACGGGTTTGAATGTAAGCAAGGTAAGATAACTTTTGTACCTAGGTACAAGGTTTCTATAGGCATTAAACCACTTCGTATCTACCTCCTTACCATTTCTCTAATAGATAATAGAAAATTTGTGGTTTTTCATTACTATCACTAAGAAACAAAATAAAACGGGGAAAATTATAGTGAATTTATAGGTTTGTAGCTTATTTACTTGCAATTGACGATTGTTATATGGTAAACAAATCACAACAAATTGCTAAAATAAACAAATCTATTTGCGAGTTAGCGAAATAGGTAACTAATTTGAACAAAAATTAAGCTAAATCCATGTGAACAAAGTCGTGGGTTTGGGATCATCCATTTGGTACAGAGCTACCTTGCATCTTGGAAATAGATAATATTTATGGGCTACTTTATATATCGGAAAAAAAATTTCAAAAGAAAAATAAAACCGACTTCAAAAACCACAAACACTAAAAAGTAATAAATAATTTTTGTTTAGTTACACGTGTAATGTACCTAGGTATGAAGTCGAGCGAGCATAATAAAACAAAATTAGAAATCCAAATGTGAAGCTCGCCCGACTTCATACCTAGGTACATTACACGTGTAACTAAACAAAAAATATTTATTACTTTTTAGTGCTTGTGGTTTTTGAAGTCGGTTTTATTTTTCTTTTGAAATTTTTTTATTTCACAATTTTTAGTGGCCCCACTGTACTATAATATACTATGCCCAGTTAAAACCCTACTGTTTACTAAGCTATTACACTGATCGCGAGCAATTGCTCTTATTCATAGAGGAGTTCTGTTCTCCATCTCCGAAGATATTCATCATATCTTCACCTTTATATGGGACCACCTGCACCGTATACCCTTTCAAACAAAAAATAATAATTTCCAAATCGGTTCAGGGGTCTTTGAGTAATCGGTAAACATACATTAAAAAAAAAAGATTCCGACGAATTGAGAACCTCCTCCTTTTTTTGAAGTCGGTTAAAAATGAAAGAGTTCCCACGGGATTTTTTAAAAACCTAAATTTACGCGGACTAGGTTGCGGGCAATGTTGCGGGCAATAATCTCTACGTAGTACAAAAAACAGAAGCGCTTCTCTACGCAACGGATTTTAATGTGGTTTTCATCAATTTTAGGTATACGTATATAGTTTAATATCGTTTTGTGTATTTGTTCAAATATGACAAGTAATTGTTCAAGATGTCCAATGAAGATGTCGGAAGAAATCAAGCCGACGTGATTGAGGCTGATAGAGCGTACTTTTTTTTTTGACTTTGACTTTACTTAGACATAAGTTTCAGTTAAAACGAGACAGATTCATGGCAGCTATTTAACGCTGTCTCGTTTTAACAGTGTCTTAGGTCTGAGCAAAGTCAAAGTGCACTCTATAGATCTCAGCCTGAGAGCTTTCATCGAAAATGCTGTTTTATCAGGGTTCCGTACCTCAAAATGAAAAACGGAACCCTTATAGGATCACTTTGTTGTCTGTTTGTATGTCCGTCTGCCGTGTCTGTCAAAAAAACCTATAGGGTACTTCCCGTTGACCTAGAATCATCAAATTCGGCAGGTAGGTAGGTCTTATAGCACAAGTAAAGGAAAAACCGAAAACCATCACTAAAAAAAAATCAAAATGTTCGTTAAAATTCGAAGTAAGATAACTATACCAAGTGGGGTATCATATGAAAGGGCTTTGCTTGTACTTTCTAAAACAGATTTTTATTTATTTTTATTCTTAATAGTTTTTGATTTATCGTGCAAAATGTCGAAAAAATGCCTGAGTACAGAACCCTTGGTGCGCGAGTCTGCCTCACACTTGGCCGGTTTTTATTGAAACTGAAGAACTTATTAAGAGAAGTTTTCCTAGCGCACACCTACCTAAAAATGTAATTAAGTACTCATTTGAATCATCATCATCATCATCATCATGATCAATCACCGGGCCACTACTGCAGGATAACAAAATAACCACACATATTTAGTGTAGCTACACTGCACCCATGCGAAGCCGGAGCGGGTCGCTAGCTATTCTAGTAATAATATAATACTTGTTCGCTAGGCTTTTATCATCTTTCTATCCCCCTTCGCCAATAAATCTCCCGGTTTGTAATAAACAATTCACTAGCGCCATCTGCCGACGACGCACGTTCATTCCGTGGCGATAAATCAAAGCGGTGACAACAGATGGCGTTAAAAGTTTAGCAATTTCTCACCGAGGGAAAGATTGTGTTTACGAGTGTTTTCCCATTTTCGCAAAAATAAATTTAAAAATGTTATTCAAAAGAACGTACCTAGTTTTTCTATATACGGGTCATTCTACCGAAACGTTATATTTGTGTTCGCTTAAAATATATCGTAGCTCCGTAAATTTGAACTAATTTTAAAACCTAATTCATAACATAATTTCATGACCTTCTTCAACATATTAAATAACTATTTTTATAATTAAATATTAAATTTTACTTTATTTCAGTGGTACAGTACGTGATTACTCACGTCCTGTAGAATGTTCGCGACATAGGATATAATATTGACGGGTCTCTAAAAATTATTTAGAAAGACTCAACATGTATGGCAAATTAATTTTTGTGTAAAGTATATGACAAAGAAAGCACCAACAAAAATAATAAAAAATCTCACTTATTATTTTAAAAGTTATTTATCATTCTACAATGTTCGTGAAAAATAATCACACCTGTAGAAAAAAATTGCCGAAATGCTAAAATTTTTATTTTTCAAGTTGGAACATTAGTTTATAGCTCTAGCAACTCTATGATTTGCCTTGTTATGACTAGTGTAGGCCATATTTCTGCAAGTGATAGCATTTCAGAGAATCATTAAGTTGTATAGGAGTTCTACACCAGTGTCAAAGTTGAAGTCTCATTTCTGTACTCAATAAAAAAAAGTAAGTAAAGAATTTAAAAATATGATTTGCTTAGGGCCTTATTAATAAGTTGATTAATTAATATAATCGAGAATATAATATAGTAAAAACTTAAAGTTTTGCACCGAAAACATATTTTTAAGTTAAAACGCCACTTCTGTAGAATTCACTTCTGTTGATATAGCTTTCTCCAGAAGTGAGATATTTCTACAGAAATGATAATTTACTTATATTATTCTAATATATTTTATCTTCTGTGTACAAATACAAATTTATAATTATTATAATTTAACTAATGCAGAATGCTGTTTTTTATTATGAACTGGTTTTAGATATTGTACTGCTAGCTTTATTATTATTATTTTCGACAGAAGTGACTTGTTTTCTACAGGAATAATAAGCATGGCTCTTTTTGGTAGTTTTTTCAGGCATATCAGGCAAAACGTGATTGGAGAAAGAAAAAGAGTAACGTTTAGGAAGAACAAAAAAAGGCTTGGATACCGAAGAAGAGACAAAAAATGACCAAAGCTGGACCGGAAGGAGCACATCGAAAATATAGAGAAAGATACTAAAAAAAACTATTAGAAGCTAGGAAAATAAAATCAATTAAAGACTACACACCAAGAGCACAAAAACCAATAAGAAAGAGTTGGCCAGAGCGTGTATAAGTATTGAAAAGAAGATAATTCTCCTTCAAGTCCAGTTTCACAAATATCTACAGTATTTTCTGGATTTTCCTTAGATCAAAGTCTTGCAGACAAAAATGAACACTGAAATTAGAAAATTTGCTTCTTAAGCTATGAAAATTAAGCTGGCAGAGTTTGAAAAACAGCTCGGATTTGCTCCCATTACAAAATTAGGCTTATTTACTTTACTCCCAAAAAAAACTGAAGACTGAGCTGATTTAACGAAACCAACCCATTCACAGCTGGTATCTGCAGAACCAATCATAATATAGGAATATACAGGAACCCAATAGCGACAACGTCAAGTCCAGGGTTGAAATTTTTTACAGATCAACCTTTGAATGTGAGGGTACTTCTGATATTTTTCAAACTGGAAAATGCAATCCAAAAAATAAAATATAATTAGTATGATACGTTCGATAATGTCATAAAACATGTTTTAAAAACTTTTTTTGCTTCGCCAGGCGAAGAAAATGATATTTTGTAATGATTCTATTTTCAGGATCTTATTCTAAAGGAATCTTATGTTTAAGTACGTCATTTCTGTAGAACATGTTTGTTGATTTTTTTTAATAGTTTTTAACTAAATTTCACTTCCTGAAATTGACATATTAAGACTGTTGACACCAAAAGCAATTAAGCCTGGTTATTTTTTTTGTATTCTTACATAAATTTGTAATTTTAAGAAAATTCCTGTCACTCATGGCGAAATTTATGTCACTCCTGTCGATATGAAAAAACCAAAATATGCGATTATTTCAAAATATTATTGTTATTGATCTCTGTTTCAATTTTTTAGATGATTATTACATTAAAACTTATCATAATAACCCAACAAAAAGTTGATATTGTTAAATAAAATTTTATTTTTTTATTTTTATTTAACAAGAGAAACAGAATTATGAAAGCCCTGTAAAAATCGTGAAAAATGAAAATGGTTTCTATGGTTACAACTAAGGTTACAAATAAAAATGCAGTGCATGGCTAATATTAATTGCTGTAGGTAAGTATATAAGTAATATGGAAAAGCATAGCAGACATGGATGGGATATTTTGGGCATAAGTGAGACCAGATGGAAGGAAAACGGCGAGATACCGACGTATGGAAATACTCACTTCTACTTCTCAGGTGGGGATAAACACTATAGAGGAGTGGGTTTCTTGGTAAGCAAAAACATTAAGGACTGTGTATCGGGTTACATTCCGCAATCAGAGAGAATCATTCTGCTACAACTAAATACAAAGCCAATCCGTACAAACCTAATCCAAGTATATGCACCAACTGCAGATAGCACACAGGATGAATGTGAAAAGTTTTATGACGATTTAAATCTGGTAATGAAGATGACAAAAAATCATGACATTAATATTATAATGGGAGATTTTAACGCTAAGGTGGGGGAGGCACCTGTACACAACATTATCGGGCAATATGGTCTTGGAGAAAGGAATGACCGCGGTGAGCGCCTAATAGAGTTCTGTGCAGAGCACAACCTCACTGTAATGAATACATGGTTTAAACTACCTAAAAGGCGTTTGTATACTTGGGAATCCCCTGCTCACACGAGCTCAAATATTGTTAGAAACCAAATCGATTACGTATGTGTAAATCGACGATTTCGCAACGCTATTACCAGTGTAAAAACATATCCAGGCGCCGATATAAATTCTGACCACATTCCACTGGTGTCTAAAGTAAAAATCAGGTTAAAGAAGCTAGACAAACCTAAACCAAAGAAAGTTCTCGATCTACGTAGATTTGAAAACGATGAAGTTGCGAAATCCTTCAGAATCAAGACTGACGAAGTAATTGTTACGGAAGAAGATAAAGAATGTTCAGAAGAGGACTTATGGTTGCATGTAAAAAACAATATATTAGCTATTGCTAAAGATACTCTTGGTTTTAAGGATAGGATTTGTAGAAAGCATTGGATTACAGATGAAATAATTGACTTGTTTAATAAGAGAAAAGATTGCAAATCAAACTCTAGTAAATACAAAGAAGTAAACGATGTGTTACAAAAGAAAATAAAAGAAGCCAAAGAAGCAGACTTAATTTTGCGTTGTAACCACATAGAATATCTGGCAGCAACTCACCAACACGGAGCATTACATAAGGCAATCAAAGATTCTCCAACAAGACCGAACATTTCAATTTCAAATGCTGTAGCAGACTCAAAAGGCAATATAATCATAGAACTGGACAAACGTCTGCAGCGATGGTCAGAATACATAGCAGAATTGTATCACGATGATCGACCCAGCCAAACAGTTAGGGGTCCGCCTCTAAGTGGCCACTCCATTCTTGCTGCTGAATTAGACTATGCGTTACAGTCGCTAAAACACGGAAAAGCGGCAGGAGAGGATGGTATACCAGTAGAACTTTTAGTAGGTATGGGTGACAAGAGCAAAAACGTCATGCTACAACTGTTTAATAAGATTTACGACTCCGGAAATATCCCAAAAGATCTTCTTCGTTCCACTTTTGTTACTATCCCCAAAAAACCTAAAGCGACCAAATGCTCTGACTATCGAACAATTAGTCTGATGAGCCATACTACAAAGGTTTTCCTTAAAATAATTTATAATAGAATAATAGGGAAATGCCAAGACAGTATATGTCAACAACAGTTTGGCTTTAGATCGGGAGTAGGAACGCGGGAGGCCATATTCACGTTAAATGTCTTAGCAGAGAGAGCCATCGAAATGCAACAGAATGTGTACCTCTGCTTCATAGATTATGAAAAGGCATTTGATCGGGTCAAACATCAAATTCTTATGGATGTCCTCAGAAAGAAGGGTTTGGAAGATAAAGATCTCCGACTAATAGGAAACCTCTATTGGAACCAGGAAGCAGCAGTGAAAATAGAGGGTAAACTCTCGGACTGGCGGCCAATAACCAGAGGTGTCCGACAGGGCTGTATACTATCTCCATTACTCTTCAATCTGTACTCTGAAGAGATCTTAACAGATTTACTAAGTTCTATCCAACAAGGAATTAATATAAACGGAGTATGCGTAAACAACATCCGATATGCTGACGATACAGTACTGATTGCTAATTCTGCCACCGGACTGCAACAGCTGCTTACCGAAGTATCAAGAGCGGGAGAAGCTAAGGGCTTATCAATTAATGTCAGTAAGACGAAGGCAATGTTGATTTCGAAGAGGCCTGAAAGTCCCTTCCGTCTGGAATTGAGGGACCAGAGCGTGGATGTGGTCCCGAAAATGAAGTACCTGGGTAGGTATTTCACTTCGGATCTGGATCACCTACAAGAAATAAAGTGCCGTATTAGCCAAGCCAAAACCATGTTCCACAAGATGTCCAAAATCCTCTGCAGCAACAAATTACAGCTTGAGCTGAGATGCCGCCTTGTAAAGTGCTATGTCTGGTCCACCCTCTTGTATGGTTGTGAAACTTGGGTTCTCAAAAAGGAAGCAACTAACCGCCTACAAGCTTTCGAAATGTGGATCTACAGGAAAATGCTCAAAATAACCTGGAACAGTTTTACACCGAACACTAAGGTACTGGAATTGGTCCACAAAGAGAGAGAACTCATGTCCACCATCATGCGAAGGAAGCTCGCTTTCTTTGGGCATTTACAGAGAGGAGGACAATTCTCATTCCCAAGATTAGTTTTGGAAGGGAGAATTGCAGGCAAAAGAGCTCAAGGTCGCCAAAGACGTAAATGGTTGGACGATATAAGGGGGTGGACAGGGCTTAGTTACCCGAAGTTGAAAGAGGCGGCTTTTAATAGAGAAGCTTTTCGGATGATGATCGCCAAACTTCGTTTCGAAGAAGGCACGCGATGATGATGATGATGGAAAAGCAGTAGGTAATTTTCCGTTTTCCCGGCATATCGGCAATAACGTTCATGGAAAAGCAATTAATGCGTTTATGAGAGGCAGTTAACTAACAGGCGGTTACTGCATGGGAACGTTATGGGACATTTCCACCATACGCGTCCTTGTAAATTGCCCGCGCGGTATCATAATAAATATTTTTATGGGTTACTTACTGTAGGTATAATATGCGTTAGTTAGCCTTTCTTTTAATAAAGGGGAAATCTTAAGATACCCAATGTACCTACAGGTATACGGATATCTTTAAAACAAGAGTGAATAGGCATCTTCTAGGTAAACGCATCTCATCTTAGGCCACATCATCACTTTCCAATTAAGTTTCCATCAGGTGTGATTGTGGTCAAGCGCTTACCTATAAATTATAATGAAAAAGCTTTGAGTGCGTTATGAAAAAATCTCAAGCATGCAGGTTTCTTTACGATATTTTCCTTCACCATTATAGCAAGTGATATTTTAATTGCTTAAAACGAATATAAATTCGAAAACTTATTGGTGAACGGAATCGAACGCCCGACCCCCAAATATCTTAACCGTGAGGCTACCACGTCGCTAATGGGCTAAATATAGGGGTAATAATATCATACATTTCACCCGTCATCCCCTATTCCTCGGCACATTAGGTCGCAGTGAAACAGAGTCATGTTTACAGCGCATCACAGGTGCGATGGTTAATGTTACGTTTACTTTATATTTAGGGGTGCACAGTTGAAACAACCAGTACAAGTATTTATAGAAGGTAAAGGAGTAAGTATTTCTAAATATAATATGTAGTTCTATAAATTCTTAAGTATGGTTTGCCGGGAAGAGATCACTACAGTAAGTAATAAGGTCGCTCTCTTCATCACCCGCTAAGTACTCTGAGTTTTCTTATCAGGCTCATAGTTAGCGATATTTTTTTTAAACTTAATTACTATTACATAATTAGTAATTACCATTTAAGCGAAAAATCGACGGATGGACGTAGGGGTGGGTAACCAATTCTTTTGTTTGAGACAGTCAAAGGGACGATTAAAAGCCAGTGAACCGTGGCCAAAAGAGAGCACTTTAAACTTAATGGCTCACCGGTTCCATTGTCGTACGAGATACAAAGGGTTGACGGATTTATTGCCATTAGTAAAAGTGACGTTACAAAGTTGTACAAGATCAAAATGCATTTAATTTAGGTATCAAATTGTTTAGAGCTTTCAATCACGTTTCTTTAAATTTTAAATGCGTGCTGTTACTGGATAGATAGATGATAGCCTCATTTAGTACAAGTTTTATATAAAGTTTAAACCATTAATAATTATTATTATCATTATAATAAGTACTAACTGACTAAGTAATTGTTTATTCAGTAAAATAATAATTAGGTGAACTAGAATGTTATTACCCGACAAAAGTATAAACGAGCGTAGAACACGGGTTTATTTTAAACCTTATAGACACTCCACAAAAACCAACAAAACACCAATTTAACCATCACTTAAACTTGTTTTATTTTGTAGATTCAATGTTTTTGAATGTGTCGCACTCAGTCATTCTCTAACATGGTACCAGAGGATAACTGAGCGTTATGTGCGAGTAAGATTTAAATACTATCCGAGTTATATCTTTTGCCAGACTTATAAGAATAGTTTTGTCCAAGACTAATCAAACCTCGGAACATAACACAAGGTTGTACGACTTATGTTTTAGTTACTACGACGTTATGAATACTAACCATCTGATCTAAGCAAATATGGCAAAAATTTCACAGTTATCCTCCTTAAATTAAAAACGTGTCGCCTCGAACAGTGGACACACGCGATTCCGAGAATATAAAAGAGATTCGCGAACCACAGTCGGCATATTTCCTTCAGGGGAGTTCCACTACATTAACCACTAATTTTGGAGGGGAGAGGTAAGGGGGGGGGGGGTCCCAATTATAACGGCAATCATAAATACCTCGCCAAGAAGTCATCGAACCAAGAAATTGTTTAACTTTTAACGTCACCAAAATGGTTCGTTGGTGTATGTGACTATAATTCAAGCAAAGTTTAATAACTTATTTTATAGTTAAGTACCTAAATTGGTCGGAAGATAAGTGACGATGTAGCCTTTCTCTTCCTTCAATCGCTTTGCAACAGAGCGACGGATCGACGTAATTTTTGCATGGAGACCTAGCGGTCACATAGGCTACTTTTTAGCTCGAAAAACCAAACAGTTCGCACGGAATTTTTAAAACCTAAATTCACGTGAATGAAATCCCCGGCATCAGTTAGTACCTATATCGGCAGGTAGGAACACAAAAAAAAAGCCAAGTGCGAATCAGACTCGCGCACCGAGGGTTCCGTAGGTACTCGGGTAATTTTTCCGACATAATACATTTTTCGGGCATAATAGTTTTTAGACAGACAGACAGACAAACAGACAGATAAATAACAAAGTAATCCTATAAGGGTTCGGTTTTTCCTTTCGAGGTACGGGGTTCCGTTCCGGGGGGTCCGTTTTTAATTGTTAAGTACATTTTTCATTTATTATGATTCTAATAAATGAAAAAATGTAACAATTAAAAATCATAATCAACGGCGACGCTTCAAATTACTCGATAAATTTTGGATCCCCTCATTAAAACAAATAAGGAAAAACGTTAAAAAACAGGAGTTTTAAAAATGTTCCGCCATTAAAAATTTGAGAGCTCAGCTTTTCTTTTACACGAAAAACTTCAACAATTAAACGAATTGAGACTTTAGTACCAACTCAGCAATACAAAGCGCGGATTTAAGACTAGTACAGACATGCGACTGTCTTGGCCTTCGAACGGTGCATGTGCAGTGATAAAATGAATGTCACTTATGATAATATGTCAAGACTCTACCACAGCACCGACCGGTCCGGAAATCATCCGAAAGTAAGATGATCCGAGATATGGTCGGCCTCGTAAGAAACTCAAAGTCATTCAGCGAGCGATGGAGAGCTATGGTTGGGGTATATCTACATGATAAAACCAGAAATGAGGAGATCCGTAGGAGAACCAGAGTAATCGAAATATGTAGCTTTAATAGATTTGGCTGAAATGGACGTAGATTCAGCCCCGGATCTTAAATTATTTAGAGGCGGGGCAGAAACTAAAAAATGCCGCCGGCCTCGCCCGACAATATTTTCACGTTAAAAGCGCGGGCGAAGCGAGCGCGTAGTTTTTTACAATATCGGCCAAGGGAGGTTAATGTCTCAGTTATTTTCGACAGCCCCCGAAATCAAATTTAGGTATTTACAATTTGATAAAACGAGCAAGAATTTTCCTTTCGACCCTGGCTCTCCCCGGATTCATGGAATTTTGCCCGGCTTGTCACCGACACCACTGCGTCTACCAAGCTTGAATTTGCCTCCCGGTGCACGGCCTCCGGCCGGGGCTGCGTAGATTATATCCTAAAGTAACACATAGATTACTTTTTAACCGACTTCCAAAAAAGGAGGAGGTTCTCAATTCGTCGGAATCTTTTTATTTTTTTTATTTTTTATTTTTTATGTATGTTCCCCGATTACTCAAAGACCCCTGGACCGATTTGGAAATATTTTTTTTGTTTGAAAGGGTATACTGTGCAGGTGGTCCCATATAAATTTGGGAAAGATCTGATGAATATCTTCGGAGATGGAGAACAGAACTCCTCAATAGATAGGAGCAAATTGCTCGCGATCAGTGTAATAGCTTAGTAAACAGTAGGGTTTTAACTGGGCATAGCATATTATAGTACAGTGGGCCACTAAAAATTGTGAAATAAAAAAAATTCAAAAGAAAAATAAAACCGACTTCAAAAACCACAAACACTAAAAAGTAAAAAATAGCTTTTATTTAGCTACACGTGTAATGTACCTAGGTATGAAGTCGGGCAAGCTTCACTCTTGGATTTCTAATTTTGTTTTAATATGCTTGCTCGACTTCATACCTAGGTACATTACACGTGTAGCTAAATAAAAGTTATTTTTTACTTTTTAGTGTTTGTGGTTTTTGAAGTCCGTTTTATTTTTCTTTTTTACTCCGGCAAATCAAAGAGCTCCAAGGGGATTAAAAGATCTATACCCACGCGGATGAAATCTCGGACATTAGCTAGTAGTTAAAAAGTTATACCTATTATATTTTGGTCTCACACCTGTAGTTGGCCTTATTCGATCGCGCCTTAAATGTTACTGTCCGAAAGTTTAATTAAGAGTACCAGGGGAGACTCGCGCAGCGCAAATCAAATTCATTTGCATCTTTACAAATTAAAACGCGGAAACTTTGCCTCGCTGCCGCCGCGCCGCCGGGGAGCACTAATGATTATGAGATTTTATTCGTCAATTTGTTTTTTTCCTTATTTAATCCCTTTTACAAATAGCTCATTGGTACTTATAGCTCATTGGTACTTATAGCTCATTGGTACTTATAGCTCATTGGTACTTATAGCTCATTGGTACTTATAGCTCATTGGTACTTATAGCTCATTGGTACTTGTAGCTCATTGGTACTTATAGCTCATTGGTACTTATAGCTCATTGGTACTTATAGCTCATTGGTACTTATAGCTCATTGGTACTTATAGCTCATTGGTACTTTTGGGAGTTAAATCATTTGTGTCGTTAAAAGTTTGTACCTATACTGAGTTTTGCTTTCTATGTTCTTAAAAGTGTGTGAAGTCCGCCTCCTATTGGGAATCTGAGGCTCGGTCCCATGGCATGCATCTCCAACTTTCCGGAGTTATAAAAATACCAATTGTTTTAATGAAGAAAAATGTCGTTGGGAAATCTGTATGCCTGATATCTGTATGTATCTCTATAATGATCTCAAAGGGGTGCCAAGTCTGCTAATTCGCAATTGTCCGGTGTGAATAGGAGGAAAAGAAAAAGAATTTGAAAAGGAGGCGGATCTCTTTATATTATACTAGGTTATCATCAATTGATCTAGTTTTCAGTAGGTAATAGTCCTGAAGTCTCGTCGAGTGGGAGTATTTATAAAGGGGTCAAGAAAAAGTCCTTGATCCCTTTATTAATACTAACCCGTGGGAAGCCGGGGCAGGTGAACTAGTGTTATCTATTTACTCAACTTTTCACAAAGTGGAGTGTTTGTCAAATAACTTTCAAGCATCTTTGAAGTCCGGAAAGTGCAGTCGAACAGTAAAGTGAAGTGAAACCCGGTCTCAGTGGGTGGTCCGTGGTAATTTATGCATTTATGTGTTTCACGAACTCGGCGATAATTTGCAATAATTACGTTTTTACGCACAAAAGGTATAGTATTAAGTTTATGTTATTGATAATATGGTTATTGGATAATAATATTTAAAGACTAGCTGATGCCCGCAGCTTCGCCCGCGTGGATTGGTCAGATCCCCTGCAGCATCAGGATTGAGGAGTTGGACTCCAAATTTTATATGAAACAATGTCGCAAAGTTCCTCTATCGATTAAAAAAAAAAATGACGCAAATCGGTTCAGAAATCTCGGAGATTTCGGTGTACATAGGTAGAAAAACACAACTCCCTTTTTGAAAGTCAGTTAAAAAAGTAGTCTATGTTACGCCCTGGTCAATCCTCTACTTGTCTGTGAAAACCCCGTCAAAATCGGTCCAGCCGTTCCGAAGCCTTTTCAAACAGACAGACAGACAGACAGACAAAAATTTTAAAAACGTGTGATTCAGTGTTGGTGTCGTTCAAATAACCATATGAGCTTAATATGAGGTGGTTATTTCGAAATTACAGACAGACACTCCAATTTTATTTATTAGTATAAGTATAGATAGCAGATAGAAATGAAATGAGTTGAAATGAATTTATATATTTAATGTAGGGCAACTTATGCCACTTACGATGTTATGTCAAGACTACCACCACAAGCACAGCTGCCACCACACCCGCAGTCGTGCGGGGCCTTGTCATCAAAATATACATTTTTCTAAAAAAATATACGAAATGTGCACATTTCACACTTCGAAAGTTAAACTTCCCGGACAGTATTACAACTGTCCAGAAAAGTAAGTATGCATTTCATATCATAAGTTTGAATTTAGAATAACCTTTCATCCTGAATATATTGTATTAATATAATTATATTTATTCTTTAGCTTAGATGGTTTGAATTAGGAACTCTACCGTTTTTTTTTTTAAATAAATTTACTTACTTGTTTCATTTTTTGGAAAAGCACTATACATGCCTGACTGGGAGTATCTTTCTGGCCTCGTGTTATAGACGTCCTCGCCAAGGCTCGGCCGTCTAACTCACACTCGACCAGAAAACGCTTACTTCCCGGTCTCGTACTATTGTTAAAGATTTATCCTATTTTGCTGGCTCGGGACATAGTTTTTGCTGAGACTTTCAAACGAAGCACGAAAGCAATATGTAACGTTGTCAGATGCAAGAGGCGGCTTCGGGAGGGTCCCGTATGATTTATTGGTTGCGGAATTAAAATGTTGCGTCGCTAAAGAAGTGTGCGGTCATTGTGATAAAAGGAGCGGGCAAATAATAAGCGATTAGTAGGTCCCTCGTAGGGATTTACACACGCCACGGTCTTGGGCCGCCTAAATTCAGCGGCTCCCTGCGACTCGTTTGATGTAGTCTGTCCACCTATAGTAGCTCCTTGAACTAGCGGTCTTCTAACGCTGCGCTTTCTTACGCGAGGTCGCCATTGCAACACCTGGGACTCCAAAGATTATGGGTTTTTTTGAACTAAGTATGTGCCTTGCCCACTACCCTTTAGGATCTTATTATTCTAAGAAACTTTAAATTCCAGCCTAGTTTTTATACTACACGAAGGTTTCCTTTACTGAATTACAAGTAACATCTTTTTACAGTCGGATATACTATCCTTTTTGCTCAAAAAGTTGTAAGTATAATAAAAAATGCGGCCTCAAATACATTAAAATAATTAAATCTCAAAAGAATTTACAAATTGAAATGATTGAATAGGCAAAGTTTTTTTTTTTAAATTGAGGGTGTAGACTAGCACTTGGCTGCAATCAGACCTGGTGGCAAGTGATGATGAAGCCTACGATGGAGCCTACAAGATACCTATTCACTCTTTAGATAAAGTGTCTTGAATCCTGAACCTTTAAAAATTATGTTTTTCTATATAATTTATACTTAGAATTCTAATATTATAAGTGAACATTGTTCTTCTGAGAAATAAACTCTTTAAACCTAGGGCCCACGAGTATCGGCAGAAAGTTATAAAATCGCTACCGCTCGTAATGAAACTGCAGCCTAACTTATATAAAGACAAACGCAAGGTGTTAACAGAGTTTATCAGATGGATTGCAGGATTAAACGGATCTCGACACGGCTCTTTTAAATTAAACCATTTTTTCGCTTCATTGCCTTCATAATTTATATCTAACGTGTTTAATCTGGGATTGTTATCAAGGGACATAGGTTCGAATCTGGGATCGGGGACATGCACGTATGAATTATTTCAACGTATGTGAAATAAGAAATTATCCAATGACTAGATACAATGTCTTCGTCAGCGTGGATTTAGTCTTTTAAAAATCCCGTGGTGACTGTTTGATTTTCCGGGATAAAAGTAGTCTGTGTGTATCCGGGATACAATCTAATATCTCTGTACCAAGTGGATCAGGCCCGCAGGCCGCAATTTCGTCTATGTGGATTTAGGGTTTTTAAACATCAGGGACTGTTTGATTTTCCGCGACCAAAACTTATGTACTTCTCCGAGATCTTGCTGTACCAAATTTTGACAAAATTGGTTAAACGGATGGGCCGTGAAAAACTTGGTCTAAAACTTTTCATTTTTAGAGGAGACTCCGTGCTCATTAGTGGCCCAGCGATAAGGGTTGATCATGATAAGTAAGGCATTAAAACGACTTTTTCTCGAAGAAACCTAGGTATTGGTTAGTTCTGAGACGAGCAGAACATAGTGTAATGTAAACTGTAAACCATTACGATTGAAATTATTATAATTGGCAATTAGAAGTAAAATGTGATTGCCAACATTCTTTACGCGGGCTTTACTGATTGCGGTGTAATTGTGGGGCAAGGAAGAGGATTCTAATTGCTTTTGCGCTCGCTTTTCATAGAAGTTAATTAAAAGAGTTCTTTTGAGAATTTCAGAGGGCCATGATTTGTTTGTAAGTGCTCTCCTTACTCAATTAAAGAAACCTTGATTTACGATACCAAAAAGTTCACTGAATCTAAAGGTGCCAAAACGGTGCATATTTTGAGGTCATCCCTGCACGAACTTAAATTCCTTGAAGAATTTTCTTAATAGAAAGTAGGAATCTCTCACTACAAGTGTCTTAGATTTTGTTTTCGTCAACCAAAAATAAAGTATGTAATTAGGTACTTACTGTTTCCATGTTTGCAGGCAGTTTTGTAGATTCAGGTAGAAACTGTTTCAGGAACATTTCTTTCTTTGACTTTTTGAAATTGTGTGCATTTTTGTAGGATTTTAGTTTCAGTTGAACTAGTGGTAGGTATATATACGGTTGGCTTCAGAATTCGAGTAGCAATTTCACGAAACTATTGCATCAAAAACCTGTCGCACTTCAAAGTATAAATGTAAACATTTTTGGGTCGGTTGACAGGATGATTTCAGTAAGATACTGATGTGGTAAAATATCTTCCATAAGTTCAAGCTTTTAAGAGCTTTAAAAATGAATAGAGCTAATTTTCCCAATCTTTTTTAGGGTTCCGTACCTCAAAAGGAAAAACGGAACCCTTATAGGATCACTTTGTTGTCTGCCTGTCTGTCCGTCCGTCCGTCCGTCCGTCCGTTTGTCCGTCCGTCCGTCGTGTCTGTCAAGAAACCTATTGGGTACTTGGCCGGTTTTTTTGAGTAATAAAACTTACCCGATCGCACGGCGCGGGCGCATGCAGCTGCCTCGCCTGGCCTCTGCCCAGCGCTTCCCTCTTGCGCTGCGCGCTGAACAGCCGGAGTTCCTTCCTCTCCTCGTCCGACAACGCGTGGCAGTAGCGGACCTGGAATTATATGACCTTTCATGTTTACAGGTGGACCTAAATTGAAATTCTAAGCTTGTGGGAGGTGCGTTCTGAGAAGCGGTTAAACCAACAAAAGAACCCTTTCAAGAAAATATACCAGGCAACAGAAGGATGGTGGTTTTATACCAAAATTCCTCAGCATTTGCAGACTAAAGCCTTCAAACAGTGCGTGTTGCCAGTAATGACGTATGGATCCGAAACATGGTGCTAATAAGGGGCCTCACCAGAAAGCTGAGTCACTTAGCGGGCCATTGCCCGAGCTATGCTTGGAGTTGGAAAGCCAAAAGTAAAATGAATACTAAAGTTCAGGTATACCTCATTGTCCTGTGGAGGCAGCTGTTGCAGCAGCTGCTTGAGCCGATACCGCTCGCCGATGCTGTTCACGTACGGGACTTTGTCTTCTGGCAGCGCGGAGAAGTACAGGTGCACCTGGAATTGCCACATCGATCATGTTAGACGAGAAATTTTGGATAACTAGTAATGCATTTTGGACGGATAGATTTAGGTTTTTTAAAATCCCGTAAGATTTGGTTAATTTTCCGAGATAAAAAGTATGTCCTGCCTCAGGATACAAGCTATGTCTGTACCAAATTTCGCCGTAAAAAGCTAGCAGACAGACAGACAGACAGACACACTTTCGCATTTATAATATTAAGTATGGATTAGGCTTGGCTGCAAAGACCTGGCAAGTGCGATGATGAGCCTAAGATGCATGGAAAGCGCTTGCCTAGAAGATGCCCTCTTGCCGTCCCTCTCCTCTCGGGCATCTTCCACCCTCGGTCCCCCGGTCGTTAGAGACCCCTCGTGCAGTAACTAAGCGCAGTAGGTTCCGTATTTGGACATATTGGTTCGGTGTCGGTACAAGCTCGCGTCCGTATTGGAATTGTAAATAGAAATAACCACCGTTTGTAATAGGCTAAGAAAATAGAATAAACAGAACAATGTACAATAGTTATGAGTTAGTGAATAGTTTTGAGTTTCATTCCTGAAAATTCCCTTTCCGTAATAATCTAGATAGGATAATTCCTAACAATGTACGTGGCGGAGTAGCCGATTAACCGTCCACTGCTTCACCACGTTACTTGGTTGCGCTTGGATGGAAAGCGCTTGCCTAGAACTTAGAAGAGGGACTCTTGATTTGAAAGTGCACAAAAGTTAAGAGGGTAATTATTGACGCCGGAAGGATGTTTTATATTCTAGCGGTTCGAATTAGAAATGAGGAGGCAAATCACTTCATACGTGTCCGTGGAATTTCAACTGCTTAGGTACGAGTGCAGATCTTTACCTGACCTGTACAATTTGATAGTAGAAAGGTGTAGCAGTAATCTTGTCAAAAAGTTTAACTTTAACTAAAATTGTATCCCTGTACGAAATCACTCGAAAATCACGAATGGATAATTAAAATTTCATTATAAACTCATAATATAAAGTAACCTTTACATAACGTGTCACAATTATAGCAAGAAATGGGGAATTTGAATGGGAATTTTCACTGGCTTTTTAATTAGTTTCCAATGCCTCTATAATGAGTCCTATGATGTCTCTATCTACTCACCCTTCATACTGCCCTTTATAAAATGCATTGTGTATGAAGAGGTTGGTGTGCCAAGCAAGAACAATTGACATATAACGCTGACGCGCGCTGCATTTAAACAAATAAGTTAACTCTTATTGCGTAAGTAAAACCGTTAGTCAATTAAATTGCTGCGTTTGCGCAATCGGAGTGTGTGTATTGTGTTACTATGTCATTATATGTATCAGAAGTTTCTCAATCTTCACGTATTAAGGACTATATAAAGAAATACGGTGACATAGTTCAAGTTATGGAATAAGTAGGTACTTAGTTAGTTTGCATTTGAACAGAAACATTTATAACTTCAAAGTGTATAAATCTAGTACATATTAAGTCTATTCAAAGTAGTGATAGCCTAGTGGTTATTTGGGGCGTACAGAGTTCGATTCCAGGCACGCACCTCTAATATTACATTTATTTATGTGTTTCATACATTTGCTTGAAGCATAGAACACCCCGAAACATAAGGGTATACGCCTAGTAATATCTACTTAGTAAACGGTTGTCCTTGTCCCGCTCAATTCACGTAGAACGCTGTCCTTTTTCGATTTTAGTAGAACGAATATTTGCGTCGCTGCGTATTTAAAGACCATTCTATCTAAAGGATTTATATGTACTTAGTTGTAATATAATATTAGTTTTTTTGCAGCAATGCAGTGGACAGTAACTAATGCATTAATAAATAAGGCTTAACCTTATCGCATGGCGCACAGAAAAGTATCAGTTAGGTGAAAGTTATGGCGGTATTATGAAGTAATCCCATGCTATGAAATATCGCTCTTAATATCCTATCATTTATGAAGAAAAGGAAAGTTATTTACCTAATTATTTACCTCAATTTGTTACTAGTTACTATAATGTGTCTACGCATGTGACAAAGTTATGGAAATGTATTGTAAATTCATGAAAATATAGCCTGAACAAAAAACAGGACTAATTGGTACCTGCCAAAACACAAACTAATGAGTACAATTTTTCACATTTGAAAATGGCGCCGTATTGCCATGATATTGAATTTTTCGAAAAAATTGTAGTCACTCGGGATAATGTTAGAATTCTAACGATATCCCATACATCTAAATCTGTTTAGGCACTGAGAAGTTATAGTGGAATGAAGGAACTCACATGCGTAACTTGAAAACATTACACGCTTTTTTGGGCAGTCGTGTAAAAATACGTTACCTTTGTATATAAAATACTATTGAATTGATTACTTTTTGGATAATCTAAAAGTTGTAAAGTCTTTGCGAGGCAGACTCGCGCACCGAGGGTTCCGTACTCGGGTGTTTTTTCAAACATTTTGCAGGATAAATCGCAAACCATTGTGCATAAAAATAAACAAAAATCTGTTTTAGAATGTACAGGTAAGGCCCTTTCATATGATACCCCACTTCGTATAGTTATCTTACTTTGAAGCACAATTTTAATTTTTTTTTCTGTGATGCATCATGTAACGGTCACAATTAACACAAATTCACGGTTTTCGGATTTATTACTTTACTTGTGCCTTAAGACCTACCTACCTGCCAAATTTCATGATTAGGATAGATCAATGGAAGGTACCCTATAGGTTTTTTTTGACAGACACGACGGACGGACGGAATGACGGACAGACAGACAATCAACAAAGTTATCCATTTATGATATAAGGGTTCCATTTTCCTTTTGAGGTACGGAACCCTTGAATTAGTTAATTCTTGAGAAATAGAAGGATATATTATGTGAAATGAGTTCAATAAACAGTTATGAAGCAGAGCACAGCAATAAATATAGCTAGTAGGTAGCTAATAAAGCCCCTTCGTCGTCTAATGAACGCCTAATGAAAATGATACGTGCGCAGAATCCGAACGTTCCACGGGACGACGAAATTGGCTATATGTATCATTTTGTATCATCCGTGTTAATGATTTGTTACTCAATTCTTGCCATCTTGTTATGGTTATGAATACTGCATAGTAACACTATCTTTTCTATTTTCTAATTTTTAGGATTCGAATCTTCTAAGAAAAAGGAATTTGTAATCAACTTTTAGAAATGGAGGAGTTGTGTTTTTCTACCTATGTACACCGAAATCTCCTTGAAGTCAACAGTGAATAGGCAAGTTCTAGGAAAGGGCGCTCCATTTTAGGCTGCATCAACACTTGCTAGCAAGTGTGATTGCAGCCAAGCGCTAGTCTGTATTGTACACGTTTTAATGGTCAGAATTGTGAGATGTGTAGGATGATACAGTGGTGATAAGTAATTACGTAAACTTAAAACTACGAGGGTTTCACGCGCGCCCAGGTCTGAGAGGAGGCCACAATAAACTCAGTTTGTATCAACTACGTTTGTATGGCGCCTGTGACGGAGAGACCGCATTTAACGTCTGCATAATTTGGGTTCATCTCATGGTGAGTGGCGTCTTCCCAGCATCGTTCCGGGAGTGCCCGGGGCGCCCGGGGAATCATTTAATTTTTTGCTCCGTCGCCCCGCGCCGCACTCTTATTGCTTTATTTTAACCTTAATTGTAAGCACGGGTTCAGTATTCAAGACGTTGGGCTTCATAATGGAGTGGTGGTAGAGAGGAATTTTGTATTCACTTCGAGGAAGTCTTAAATTTAAATAAACAGGCTGTTGTTTTTGTTTGCTGAGATCAGAGGTAACTTGCCTTTATACAGAGTAAGTTCCGTCAGTCATATGAAAGTGTAACTAGTGAATTACTTAGCGGCTTCCATGGATGGCAGCTTGTTAGTTCTAGCCATATATTTCTAACCAATGGTAGAGTCAATAAAAAACGGACTAATTAGACATTTTAAAAGAGTATTTCGTGGCCTAGTTGAAATAAAGCTTAGGTACATACGTATAGGGTAAATTACAGTATAAAAAAGTGTGAAGCCTGCGAATCCGCATTCGGCCAGCATGGTGGACTATGGCCTAAACTAAACCCTTCTCATTCCGGGAGGCGGCCCGTGTTATGAATGGTCCAGCGATGTGTCAAAATGATTGATTGATTGACAAAATAAAGCCATCTAAGTGATGTGAAATAGAAACAACATTGCTATCCTTCACAAACTAGGTTTATCTCCAAATCAAATGTTATTTCTGTAATTTACAACTTGATAATGTAATTTATACCTACGAGAGTTTTTCATTCAAATAATCTCTTTAGGTATACATATGCTTTTGAATCGTTAGCTGAATCTACCATGGATTGGTTCCGAATACATTTCCCACTGAAAAACGAATGTCATCTGCTTCCGAAAAGGTTAAGGGTTAAGGACTCATGTCTGTATGTTAGCGGTTCTTTGTAGGCGGCAGATCTCAATTACGCAAGCCTTCGAGATATTTTAAACGTTCGCACTAATTGCGTCCACGCATCTCCACTGGCAAGCAGGGTTTCCTGGAAGCATGCGGAACACACGGTGGCGGGGATTAAGTGAAGTTGTTCTTAGCTCAGTTTTTGTTCCGCGGATAATTTATTGCGTTGGAATAAACATGTATTCCTGTTTGGACCTATAGACTGGAGTGGAGTGGAAAATATTTATTTCCGTGCGATATTTTTTTGTGGAAGGCTATCATATTATGGGCCCTTTAGCAAAGGGTAGCAGTCGAGCGATTGAGTTTTTTAAAATTCTATTTTATTCAGATACAAGTTAACTTTTGACTGCAATCTCATTTGGTGGTAAGTGATGCAGTCTAAGATAAAAACGGGCTAACCTAAAAAGATACCATACTCTTTTTCATTAACCCCATATCCCTTTGGTTTCTACACGGCATGGCTTTGCCGGTAGGGTGGTAACTAGCCACTGCCGAAGCCTCCCACTAGACCAGACCAGTAATTTAGATATTATAAAATTCTAATCCTCTGCCGAGAATCGAACCACTGCGCGAGGGAGGTCAAAATAAGTTTCTGGTACGATGGCACATAGAAACTGAATATGGAGGAAATAGAATAGAATAGGAGAGAATAGGATAGAAGTTAGAACAGAACAGTATAAAACAGAACAGAGCAGAATAGAATAGAAAAGTTTTTTTTATTCCAGGCTTCATAATAGGTATAGGTATTAGGTAGGTACATGGTGTATATAGGCAATATCGTCTTGTACAGCAGTAGTAGCTAGAACAGATAGGCCACTCAGCTTGTGTTGAGAATCGAAAAATATTCTATGCACAATTTGTAGTAAGTATGTACCTACATTTGTATACCTACTTGTAACACGTCATTTGAGGGAACGGCTTTCATATTGCTCTTTGTTACAATAGAAAATAGGGCATTGTCTAGTCTAGACCCTCAACTATAAAATCTGGCTATTTAGAAATGTCCAAGAATGTAACAACTGAAAATAGAGAGTGTGCGAGATTTTTTACGACTACATCATTTTTTTAAATTATTTTCTTAGTTCACCATTGACAATTTCTAAGTGATTAGCTGAGCCGCCCCAGCTTTAAAAATATTTTCTGTTGCTCTAAAAATATTTTCTTAGTCGGAGTGGAAAACCTACACCACACATGCAACATTTAATACCAAGTGGGTTTAGCTGTTCGTTGAGATAATGTTATCAATCAGTTTGTTCTTTTTAAATACATATTATGTAGGTATAGATTAGGGTGCATAAGCTGTAGTATAAATAAATATACAAGCGTACCAGTGTACTGGTAGTTTTGACAGAGCAATAGAGCCATATTTTAAACCAGATGATGCCCACCCGCGACTTCGTCCGCGTGGATTAAGGTTATGGTAAACCCCGGGGGAACTCTTTGATTTTCAGAGATAAAAAGTAGCCTACGTCCCCGGAACTTACTGTATACCTTTCATCAAAATCGGTTGAATGGTTGGGCCGTGAAAAGCTAGCAGACAGACATACACACTTTCGCAGTTATAATATTAAAGTATGGTTGTAGAATTTCAAAAATTCGCCGTGTACGCTAATTTTCTTTTTTATTCATGTGGTCCTTGTCAATATCTAAGCGACCAGGGTATAGGTAGTATATATGCAGATGCAGCGACAATGGTCTGTAAACACGCGTAGCACTCTCGGAGGCATGTCTTTATGCGAGCCGATCCTCTTTGACTATAAGCAATAGCTCTAGCCTCGAGGGGAGAAGGTATTGGCAACGTGCCCTTTTGCAAAGTTACAGGACCACTGGGTCCAATAATTCAATAATTCAATAATTCAATAATCTTTATTGCGAATTTGGGTTAGTTTACAGATCTTAAAACTATTATTGTTAGGTGCTCCAAATTCTACCTTTCGGTATGCAATAATACAATAACATAGTCATGAATACAATCTTGCCATACCATTATAAATATATAATATTCTAATTATTATTATTATAATTCATTCAACATTAATAACTTCAAAATTATGTTTAATATGTACCTACTTTAATCAACTTTAAACAGTATATATTATTATTTGATGTCAATATTTTTAGTCTAATTATAGGAATAATTATTTTACAAGTCAATTATAATTATAATTAAATAGTCTAATCTAATGTGCCAACATGTCATTAATCGAGTAAAAACATTTATCTATTAGCCATGTAAAAAGATTCTTTTTAAATTGTTGGAGGGGTAATATCCGTAAGCCGGGAGGGAGCTTATTAAATATTTTTATGCAAAATTTAAGAAAGTGTCAATCAAAGGCAGATTTAGCTTATTACTAAAATAAATCTGTTCTGTGGTAATTATACTATAAAGATTATCGCCACTACTCTGTAGAGACAAAATGTTTCAACATGTGAAAGAACTGTATGCAAATTTGAATACTTAATTTACTTATTTTAAATGAGTACTTTAATTTAATATGCGGTGATGTAGTAATTACGGATTAAAATTTCCCTTATATAAAATGCCAAAGTTTTTAAATCGTACAAGTGCAATTGTGCCTACTCCTAGATTTAACGCTTGATGAGTCTACGATCTGATAACTTTCTATCCATTAGATATTATTTTTTGTTTTATTTCTGTCCTTTTTATTGGTCTACAGGACTTAATTATCATGATTAATTTTATCAGCTGTCCATAGGTATATTTATATATAAAAAAAAAAAACTTACCTGTTCTGGCCTTAATCCAGGCGGAACCCACGTATACTCTTCCAGCGCACAGCCTGAGTCATCATCACTCTGTGAATGCCGATGAGGATCTCCAGGTTTCATCAGCCTCTCTGCATGTTCCAACAACCCTCTTAACTTGCCCTGAGGAACTGGGTGAGGGGATAGTGACATAGCTGATTGAGGTGACTGAGGGGAATGGTAACTTTGACCAGGTTGAGATTGCCCAGGTTGGTTCAGCTGGGATACACTATGGCTATGGAGTAAGTATGAGGATTCTTGGTAAGGTTGACTTCTTCTGAAGTTGGGGTAGGAGTAAGGGTGAGGGGAGTTTGAGGTGCTCGGTATGGATGAGCCGCTGTGGCTGGGCTGGGGCGAGGGTAGGTGGGGTAGTGGTGACGCGGGGGCTGGTGGCGGTGGCGACGTTTGCTGCTCGTGGAGCGGTGGTGGTGACGAGCCGGTCGGTGATACCACGCAGTTCCGGCAGACTGGTCTGTGAAAGAAGAAACAAGAATATTTGAAAAGGTCAGACGCGATATTTTAAACATCAATATCGAAGATATTTTAAACATCTATTTGATTATAGCACTTTTTGAAATGTTTGGGAAAGCCAAAATCTGACGCTTCGGTTCCCAAAGATATCACTAGGTACTCGTAGTTGGTACTAATAATTAAATGAGAAAGTACGTTTGTATGTTGGTTTGTCAGTCAATTACGCCGAAATGGATCGACGTAAACCCGAGTAACACTGGGCATATTTTTTGGGAAAGCATTCCATAGTCGTGTTCTTAGTTTTTTTAAATTACAGCTTGTTTACAGTTAAAAATTCAGAGAATGACTGAGGAGATGGGAAATGAAAGGGTTCCCATGGGATTTTTAAATCCTTAAATCGCATCATCTAGTATTAATATACGAATATTAAAATACTTTGGTTTCGAGCGAAATACACTGATATCATTCAATATTATGTTGACAATGGGAACATACGAAAGTATAAGTAAGCTATATTATAGAAACTTTAAAAGCCTTTAAGAGCTTTCATACATCACTGTTTCCTTTTACAGCGGAACCGATCAATCAATAGTACAATGATATTGAGAAATCATGACTTCGTTCATCAGTACATAAATAAACAATAGATTACACTTATTTGATTCGGTGCTACGATCGGCAATAAAACCTTTGATTTGGCGGTTAAGACTTAATTGTGTACAGGGTGTAAAAACTTAGCGCTATTATTACACTGCCTAAACACAATAAAATACCAACAAACATTTGCCTTATACTTATAGTTTTAGTTTAGTATTTTTCAAACCCGCAATGTATAGAGTGTAAAACTCATGATCCACTGCACTTAACTACGCAACGTTCGTTGACCTCTAGCTTCAGTCAAATGTTTTATTTGCAATAGATTAGTAACTTAAAAAATACAGGTTCTTTCATTTATTTTTCTCCATAGTTCATTAAGTAACTTTCAAGTTGTAAATCAGAAAGAAAGAAAAACTGTTTATTTGGTACCAACAAAAATATAACTTAAAATAAAAAATCAGACTGCTTGTGACTGCTTAAGCACCACAAGTTAACAGGGCTCTCTCCGTCACTCGTTTCATACAATCGTAGTTCCAATTTCATTTGAATATTAAGCAACCAAAGTCCATGAAATTTTGCAGACATATTCTAGAAACTAATATCTGTGTCTGTGGTGTTTTAGATTTTTGTTTAAATATGTAGTTTTAAAATTACGCGGGCTCAAAGATTTGTATGTAAATTTTTAAGACCGCGTAACTTTGAAACCGAATATTTTAACAGAAATCTGAAAAACCACAGACATAGATATTAGTTTCTAGAATATGTCTGCAAAATTTCATGGACTTTGGTTGCTTAATATTCAAATGAAATTGGAACTACGTTTGTATGAAACGAGTGACGGAGAGACCAGGCCATGTCAGCTTGTAAATGTTTTTCAAAATTAAGATGTATAACACCGCGATACAGAGATGGTCTCATTTGAGTTTAGATCATGTTCTTACACCTAAATCGGCGAAGGTTGTTTTTACTGACACAAAAACACGTAGTCATAGAAACTAGATTAGAGGTTAAAATACCTCGACACCATCAATTGAGCTAGAAAGTTCAAAACTCAATCGTCAAAGCGTCAGGCGACTAAACACAGTGCACACCCTGTGGTGAGTGAACATTCTAAAATGTGTAAATAGTTGAGAGGAAAGCGGTCACGACTGGTTTCCTGTAATTTGCCTCTACGAACTACTTACCAGTAAAATTAACTCTTAAATGATAGGAGCTGTTTCTGTTAGATTAGGCTATGTGCACACCTGCAGTAGATATAGGTACTTAGTTGAGACACGACAATCGACTGAATGTGTAATCCACACATACTACACAATCAGATACAATACATACAAAAATGCATGCGAAAATGTATTTTCTGTCTCTCTATCTTAATACCTTTTCACCATCCGTTTGACCGATTTTGACGAAATTCGGTACAGAAATAGTTTGTATCCCGGTGACAGACAAGCTACTTTTTAACCTGCACCAAACAAATAGTTCCCACGGGATTTTAAAAATCCTAAATCCACGTGGACTTACCTAATCGCATTATTCCTTATATTAATTTAACTCTTCGCAAAGCTAAACTAATAGAATAGAATCAAAAGTAATTAGTAAATACTTAATTTGAAAACTTTAATATATAAAAAAATTGGTCCTTTATGAAAACTTGAAGGTAGAGATGTCTTACATTTTCCATTTTTAATTCAATCGAGAAGAACGTTTTATTTCGTGTGAATGATAGGTATAATCGCAAGTGTGTACAGCGTCTTCAGACATATATTACGTTATTTTAGTACAACAGGAAATTAGGATCTATCATAACTACGAACTTTTACGACTCTACGCTCCACTCAAATTAAATAAGTTATTATACTTTATGAGTCGATTAGAGAATAGGAAAGAATCTACTTCAATAGTTATTGCTTTCGCTGGGTTCCGTTTAAGATCCCGTGTGAACCTCTTGTCTTGTTAGCAAGATAGGTGCCAAAAGTCCAATAAGGTCCAATAATTTGTCTGGTTGGTGGCTTTGGCCGTGACTAGTTATCACTGACTCGGTGCGTGCCGTCAAGCGATTTAGCGTTCCGGTACGATGCCGCACAGACACCTATCAGAGGATTTACGGGTTTAATGAAACTTCCATACCCCATTCAAGGTAGTCCACTTCCATCTTAGACTGCATTATCATTTACCACCACGCAACATGGCAGTCAAGGGCTAACTTGTATAGGAATTGAAAAAAAAAGAACTTTCGCTTCAATACAATATTTTTATGGATTGCTGAGATAGCAAAAAACGACGCAATTCTTTTAAACCTTTTCATTCAGACTTCAAGATATTGAGACAAGACCTCATGAAAATTACATTAAGCCCCCTTCACAATTGAGTTGCGTTTCCACTCTATCAGATGTAAGAGCCTTTAAATAATGCAGAGGAGATCACAAAGCCGCTGACGCCGCGTCTTGGGATAAGATCGTCTGGAACGTCCTGTCAGGGCTGAGATGCGATCGTAGGAAACTACCGGAAATAGCGAAGAAAACGGCTCAGGCGCGTCGCAGAACGCGAATTCTATTTTGGTTCCGTAGCTCAGCTAGTTAGTCTTTGGCAGTCATTATTTTGCAAGCGGTAGTTTTTAAATACTGTCTAATAATACTCAGCATTATTTTAAAATATTTATTTGACAAGCAGTGGCGTGCACAGGATTTGTAAAATCGAAATCTGATCATCCCTACCCCATGCAGTCTAATCTATTCTAGTGTTTTCGTGAAGAAAAAAGTAGTTCAGTTTGGTCTGTCGTGAAATTTCATAAACTATGCTCAGTATTATATCACTTAGATTTGTTTAGTAAAATTGAATTGTCGTTTTAACATCTCCCGGGCGTTGGACATATCCCTAAGTGCGTTGGCTAACTTCCGGCTTATGCCATTTTGCTGCGACATAACTATAGTCTTAGATTTGCAGAAACTCATAGATTTTAAAATGGCTGACAGATTGACTGGACGAAACTATAAGGGTTTCTTGTTTCAACACGGAACCCTAAGCGTGGGGGATACGATTCAATTGTCTTGAAAGGAATTTGTCTAGAAACGTATTCAATGAAAATTTACGACTACTGCAAAGCTAGAGCAAAGTGACCTGTTCATGTTATTTTTATGGGTATTACTTAATTCAACTTTAGAGTGGTTGATAGCATAGTGGTTCATACACGTGAGCTTTCTAATCGGAAAGTCGGGGGTTCAATCCGGGCACGAATCTCTGATTTTTAGAGTAATGTGCGTTTTAAATAATGTCAGCGGTACCGACTTTTAGCTGTCAATACTTTGCTCACTGAGCATTACGTCATCTCCCCACTGTCGTCGTTGGACTATAAAATCAGACACGCTGTGCGTAGCGAGGCATTATTCGTCCCGTTGTTGCCGAGAACACTTCTCAGTAGGAATAGTCTGTCGTACTGTAGGTTTTAGAGTAGTGGTTACCTAAAGTGGTGCTGTTGGTTAAACGAGTTGTTATTGTGGTGGTTAGGTTAGATGGTTGGTTTGGGACCGGTGTAAGGGGTGGAGGAGCCGGTCTAGGTAGGTTAGGTTAGGTTTACCTAGTTACGCTGGTAGTTGTGACATGCAGTAAACGGAAGTATTGTCCTTAACACGTCTGAAGATCGTCTAGTGATCGAAGCAGACCCTAAGGATCTCCGCCCGCCTTCATCTATTCTTAAACAATCCTCGGCTCGATCCGACAATAATGTAAGCTTTTACAAATCCCACGGGCACTCTTTGAATTTCTGGGATAAAAAGTCAATTATTATTATGTGTTTATTCAGCAATGCTTATTTTATAACAAATCAGTTCATTGGGGCGTAAAGGAGTAACTGTCATCTAAACTTTCATATATTTTATGATAAGATATAGGACGAAAGTTCACAAAAATAAATCTTCTAAACCTTCTTCCCTATATCTTCTTATATGTCTAGTGTTTTTTTGCTGCTCTGTAAAAGATTTTGTTATCAGTCGATGATAATAACTGAGGACCAGCGTGCTAAAAAAAAAATTAAAAGTTAATCTTCACCAGAGAATATTAATTTAGTCTGATAGTTAAGATAAAAACGTATCTTCAGAGATTTAGTTAGAGAGATCAAATCAAGTATTAATCAAATATTAAAATAATCTATATAGTTAAGTAGCTTGTTATCTCAGCTAAATACTTTAGATAATAATAAGTGCATCGGTCGAGTGTTTTATCTTTAGTAGGAATATCATAATCAGAATCATTATCATCGGTGATAGATAGTGATTAAGATTTCGGCCTTTTTTCGGGAGGTCGCTGTTTCAACGCACACAATGTGTGTGAAGTGATGTGTTTATAGAACAAGTATTATAGTAAATTAAAATAACACCCCCGACAAATGAAGGTTACAGTAACTAGAAAAGAGCTGATAACTTTCAAACGGCTGAACCGATTTTTTTGGATTATAGCTAAGACCACTCTCGATCAAGCCACCTTTCAAACAAAAAAAAAAAACTAAATTAAAATCGGTTCATTAGTTTCGGAGCTACGATGCCACAGACAGATACACAGATACACACGTCAAACTTAAAACACCCCTCTTTTTGGGTCGGGGGTCAAAAAAGTCATAAGTGCGACTGATTTTCGATGCAATAGTTACGCGTAATTGCTACTTGAATTCTGAACCTGACCGTAGATTTTTGTGACAGAAATGTGCATACAGTTTTTCCTACATAGCTGTCCTTTAGTTCCTCGTGTAATTTCCGAGAATTGCAAGAAAAGCATTTACAAATAAGGTGTCTTCAAGCTATCATATACTAATTAATTACCAACAGTATAGCAAGCAGGTGACTTATGCAAAGTAATTACAGGAATAGGCCTCTTTATAGCAAGTCATTTAAATAGCAGCGTTTAACGCAATTAGAAACTTTTCACCGGATCTAGGCAATCATGACTAGGCATCAGTGTGAGATTGTGTCACTGCAATTCGAACTTTATTTCCTTAGTGATACAACTGATGTTATGTAACGTTTAATTGTTCAGCATTTACAGTGCGTACTACGGAGTACTGTTACAAGCGGAATCCTCACTGAGTACAGCAACTTTGTACTGAAATGATGCTGTTCATGGCACTCCGAGAAAGCTTGTAAAATTCTAGGAAAAAATATTGAAAATGCTACTGAAATGATACTATTTATGGCACTCCGAAAAAACTTGTAAAAATCTAGAAAAAAATGTAGGTAATAAAGCATAGATGCACAATCAATTTTACAATCATGATTATTTATAGCGTGTCTCCTAGTGTCACGACTGGATGAAATTGCTCGATCTCTATCGATCGAGTAAGAAGATCGATACGAATCAGTCAGTCGGCAATCAGTCAAAGGCGTTCCTGCCGCTGTAGATGACGGACCACGATTACAACAGGATTACAAGCTAAGAATTTCGCTTAGCAATGCCTTAGCGTGACTTCGGATATTTATATTATCAATAACTATCTTAAGATAAAGACGTCTTAGGTACATTCCACGGCCGCTCACTAAGCACTTTGCTTCCTCGTTCCTCAAACGCACTAAGATTTTTAAAATAAAACACTTGCTAAGTGCGAGTCAGACTCGCACACCGAGGGTTCCGTACTCGGGTATTTTTTTCCGACATTTTAACATAAAATCCTTACGAATTATTATAATAACTATTGATAGAGACATAACACCCAAGTATTCCAATAAAATATAGCTATCAACTTCTCCTTCAAACAATAGGTAATAAGTTATAACCAACAATCACATAACAAGCATGTGTGCGGAGTATGTAGTTAGACATTCTCGTACGCGGACGTGACAGACATACAAACGTACAACGGGACGTTTAGCTAAACTTAGACATTGTTTATCTATATACCTATATATACAAGGAAAAGCTGACTGACTGCCTGACCTAATATGAATTTTCAGGCTGAGGTCAAAAGTGTCGATAAAATATCACCTCAACCACAATGATATTGGAATGCAATTTGAGTTACTTCATGTTTTCAATACTGAGATACTGGCTTAGCGGGGCAACAAAATGTTTCATAGCCGCCATATAGGAATAAAAATAAAATCATTATAGTTTACAATCTCATGCGCTAATGACGGCAACTTTATATGGCGGCGGCATAGGATATGGCGAGCGCCGCCATCAAAATTTACCTATATCACCTTGATCTAAGCCGCTGTATTATATACTATATGTACATGTAGCTGGATTGGCTTATGAGGCTATAATGTACAAGAGGACACAATCAATCTACACAGTTTTACACCATTTTTGAGTCATTTTGATAAGCAATAAGCAATCTATACAATATACAATAAAACAATTTTCTACAATAAAATTGTAGAAAAGTGGTGTCTGTACAATGGAAATATATAAAAAAAAAGTAGCAGGGGTTGTTATTATATCGATGCCGAACCCGAAATTGTAATTAATTTTTTTTTGTCTGTTTGTCTGTTTGTCTGTTTGTCTGTGTGTTTGTGCACGCTAATCTCAGAAACGGCTTATTCGATTTAGATACGGTTTTCACTAATATATTGTAGTAAGCTTCACTTAGGATTTAGTGTTTATTTCATGTCAATCGGTTCATAAATAAAAAAGTTATGTCAATTTAAAGAATCACGGCGCCTCGCGCCTGAGCGTCCGTGGCTATATAAAGCGCGAAAACTCACTATTCCACGCGAACGAAGTCGCGGGCACAGCTAGTATCTAAATATAAGTATAAAAGGAAAAGGTGACTGACTGATTGATCTGTCAATGCACAGCTGAAACTACTGAACGGCTCGGGCTAAAAGGCATGCAGACCACAACTGATGGGATTAAGAAACTGTCGGTTATAAATCGATATGGAAGGTAAAGACTGTCGTTGACCGCGAGGACCGAACTCCTCAAGCCTGATGCTGTAAGGAACTCCATTCCTAAATCCTGGTGATCCCACGGGATTTTTAAAAACTTGCATCCCGGGAACGAGCTATTACTTTTGTCCTGAAAAATCAAAAGTTCCCACGGGATTTTTAAAAACCTAAATCCACGCGGGCGAAGTTGCGGGCATCTATAATAAGTAATAATATGTATGTCTAATCTATATGACAGCCGAAGTTTCTAATTACCATAGATTTTGACCATAGATAAGAGCGTAACGAACGACTAATTATTTACTCGTATCTAAGCTTTTGACTTTATACTTCCGAAATACAAGATGCCCTATTGTTTGTGGGACGCCTTAGAACTAATTAACCTACGAAAAATTCCACAGCATTTAAATCATTGATATACTGATTTAAATAGAACCAACATACAAATTAAGGAACGTGAGGGATTTCTGATTGCTACACAAACCTATAATTTCCACTTCTGGTTCAACTCTCCGCTGATTTACAACTCCCACTAACGAAGCCTCGAAGGCAAGGCTGTAAAGTTTGGCCTCATTCTCGCGGTAACTTTGTTGATAAGTTTTCAACCAAAGACATGAATATCACTTATACGTACTATTTTTAACCCCCGACCCAAAAAGAGGGGTGTTATAAGTTTGACGTGTGTATCTGTGTGTCTGTGTATCTGTGTATCTGTCTGTGGCATCGTAGCGCCTAAACGAATGAACCGATTTTAATTTAGTTTTTTTTGTTTGAAAGGTGGCTTGATCGAGAGTGTTCTTAGCTATAATCCAAAAAAATTGGTCCAGCCGTTTAAGAGTTATGAGCTCTTTTCTAGTTTTCTTGTAGAAAAGAAGGTTAGATAACCGTTAGGTTCATAATATTATGTCAATTGACAAATGTCAAGCTATCAAGATGGACGTTGCCTAAGTACATAATTATTTATTTGAAAATGATGTTTTGGAAAACTCAGATACTTTAGATCGTGGGCGCGGAATAGTCCAAGAAAATCAGTTCAGCCGTTTGAAAGTTATCAGGTCTTTTCGGTCTTTTCTAGTTACTGTAACCTTCACTTGTCGGGGGTGTTATAAATTTTTAAATTTACACTTGTAAACAAAGAGTAGATATAGAATAGTATAGAATACAATACATTTTAATCAAGTTAATTTTTACAATTGCTTTTGAATCGTCAAGAAAATTTTCCACTGAACTCTTACTGAGAAGAACCAGGAAGAAACTCGGCGGTTGCTCTTTTCAAGTGTTCAATTTACAATAATATTATACTATACAATATATACAAGCATGGCATATAATTATTGTAAACTGTTTCGATAGACCTAGACAATTGCTAAGAATTTTTGAAAATGTGGATAAAATCGGCTTTGAAATTTTTTAAACCGGACGAAGTTGTATTAATAAAGTTTGTATTGCCTTGTGTAATTAACGGTAGAAATTAGTAGATATTTAAAAAAATAATTAAACTTTGGCGGTTTGGATGATTAAGATTTATTTCAGTAATTAATTAATTACCTATGCAAATGATTCAATTAAGAACTAACTAATTGTTATTTATCTAGTTCGTAATTTGTACATATTCAAAAAATTTATGGAATTGGGTTAAAATCGATTAGAAAGAGGCCTATAAAATCTTTGATTTACTGTAATGTTGTTCAAAGTCATAATATTATGAACAGATGAATATTTTTTTTTTCGTTTTAGAATAAAAAACGTTTAAGGTAGTCGAAATGTGGCGATGAAATTAACTAATTTCTTCAACCTAAAAGTAAAACCGTGATAGCCTAGTAGTTAAGACGTCCGCCTTCGGATTAAATATTACTTGCTTTAACAGCGAAGGAAAACATCGTGAGGAACCTGCAAAAATATCATAAGGAAGCATGCATGCCTGAGAGTTCTCCATAATGTTCTCAAAGGTGTGTGAAGTCTACCAATCCGCACTTGACCAGTGTGGCAGACTATGGCCTAACTCTTCTCGAGAGAAGATCTGTGCTCAGTAGTAGGCCGGCGATGGGTTGATCATGATGATAATGATGAATAAGTGTAAATTAAAAATGTATAACACCCCCGACAAGTGAAGGTTACAGTAACTAGAAAAGAGCTGATAACTTTCTGATGTTCTTGGATTATAGCTAAGAACACTCTCGATCAAGCCACCTTTCAAACAAAAAAAAAACTAAATTAAAATCGGTTCATTAGTTTAGGAGCTACGATGCCGCAGACAGATACACAGATACACTTGTCAAACTTATAACACCCCTCTTTTTGAGTCGTGGGTTAAAAATAGGCTATTCATAGGCCGAATATAGGTCGAATGTAGGAACATTTTACGCCTGCCAGTGACGTCGAAGCCTCGACGTTTTATTACAAGTTTCCTAAGGGCGATTGTGCACTGCATCCGATCCGAATCCGCGTAAATACGTTCCGAAATAAAATAGAACTATTTGTATGGTAGCTTACGCACTAGCTCCGACTTCCGTCATCCGAGTTCTCTCCGACATACGTGAAAATGTCTAGGATTCAAGTCGGACATACGACGGAGATATGTCAAAGATGTCCACTAAATAGCTTGGATTAGGATCAGAGTTCGCATTAGTGCGTAAGCAATAGAGTTTTTTATATATCCGTATTTTCACGGACTCGGATCGGATGAGAGCTTAACAGCTTTAACTGTCGTGAACTATGTCGTGTCCAGCTTATATCAGTTGACAAGCAAGTAACAAGACAACAAGTAGTAGTAACAAGGCACTAATTTGTTCCCGGGAGGTGGTGCGGTGGTATTAATATTAAAATATTCCAATCGTAGAGGCGACGTCCAAGTCTTCGTGTGCCACTTTGCATAAGTATGCGGGTGAGAGGGTCGACAATATATGCGTGTTGGGCTTATTGATTAGGTACTGCTATAAGATAGATCCTGGATTAGGTGTTAAGGACGTCGCAAGATCACGGACACTGAACTTTTGGTTAAGGCCTGATGGTAATTAAATCCCAGGTATCTACTTCGTTTAATAGTCTGAGAAGATAGATTTGCTTTTTATCTATTAAGATTTTCAAACTAAGTAGTTGATGCCCGCGACTTCGGTTGGATTTAGATTTAGCTACAACTTTAACTACATTGTATAACATCCATCGCGTTGATTGTCTGCTCCGTTGCAGTGTAATTGAAGGACAAATCAGTAAACACATACACTTTGGCATCAATATTAAAGGTATTATATCCTAACGCCACTATACCCCCTACTGGAAATATGGGTCAAACCCATTGATGTGGAAGGAATCTTTTTTTATATCTCTTTGGTCAACGCCATCAGAGACATGAGATCGTATTCAAAAAACCGGCCAAGTACGAGTCAGACTCGCGCACCGAGGGTTCCGACTCAGGTAATTTTACGACATTTTGCACGGTTAATCAAAAACTATCATACATGAAAATAAATAAAAATCTATTTTAGAATGTACAGGTAAAGCCCTTTCATATCCCACATGGTATAGTTATCTTACTTTGAAAATTTAAACATATTTTAATTTTTTATTAATGATATAATTACAAATTCTTGGTTTTCGAATTTATTACTTTACTTGTTGCTACAAGAACTACCTTCCTGCCAAATTTTATGATTCTAGGTCAACGGGAAGTACCCTATAGGGTACTTCCCGTATATATCCTATAGGATAGGTTTTCTTGACAGACACGACGGATGGACGGACGGACAGATAGACAGACAGACAACAATGTGATTCTATAAGGGTTCCGTTTTTCCTTTTGAGATATAGAACCCTAAAAATTGCTATCGATAAAAGATAAAAGGATTCCTCGCCATTATTAAAATAAAACATGTCAACATCCGCGCATTCAGGCTACTTCGATCCGCGAAATGCAAATAAAAGACGCTATTTCAGCGCGAGCGTTTAAAAGAGCCTTTTAAAATTCCTGTTCCCAACCAGCGACATAAATTAGATGACATGATAACCGCATCCAGCATCCGAAACCGGTCACTGAAGCCTTGGTCACACAGGACCAGTGTCGGAAGCAGCACGGCTATGCCAGACTGGTAGTGCTGCGTTTTTTCTTTGGTAGTCAACTCTCAGGAATGCCATCTACCGTCCGTACGTACTGGAAGTCCGGTATTCTTTACGTCGTAATTTCAAAAAATAACACGACTATCCTGCAAAACACGTTTCCATTTTTTTTAACACATTTGAAAATGGTGCCATACAGCCTCCATAGTGAATATTGTCAAAAAAATTATTGGCATTAACATTTGGGTTGATGAAAGGATTCTAAAGATACCCCATCCAAATCGGTTCAGGCATTTAGAAGTTGTCGTGGAATAAAGGAACTCACATACATGAATCCTGAAAACATTACATCTATCGTCCAAGAGCTCTATAAGGGAAGTTCTAGTGAATTATGAAAGTCCCTGTAATACTAGATGTTAGCTGAAAAATAAAATAAAAAACCATGCATTGTCTTATAATCCAACTCTTCATATTACGGCACGCGATGCCAGAAGAAGCGTTTTTAATAACCCCCGACCCAAATAGAGGGGTGTTATGAGTTTGACGTGTGTATCTGTGTATCTGTCTGTGGCATCGTAGCGGCTAAACGAATGAACCGATTTTAATTTAGTTTTTTTTTACTTCTCTTACAATTTCTAGAAGCTTTGTTTGCTTCGCTGCCTTCACGCGTTGTGTGTGACCCCGCCTTTAATGTCGATATTGGAACAAATGGTAACCAGATTACGATAACTTATTAGGCCAAGCGGTAACTTTTATAGCTTTTGGGTGCCCGTAGCGATAATCTGCATAAAAGACGGCCATCTTGATTATATTGACTTCTGATTACGGGGATTAAATTATTTTTGTGATTCATCATCATCAATCTTAAATGTCAAACCATCCCACGTGGAATTCTAATTAGGTATTGTAAATGAGTTAATATTTGCACGCCGAAATGTCAGGATGTATTGGATCTTGATCAATAGTTATATCATTTTGTGTACCCAGATTCAAGCAAATAAAACAGCCATGTTTATCTTTTTATGCCGGTATTTTTAACCCCCGACTCAAAAGAGGAGTGTTATAAGTTTGACTGTGTATCTGTGAATCTGTCTGTTGCATCGTAGCTCCTAAACTAGTGTACCGATTTTAATTTAGTTTTTTTTGTTTGAAAGGTGGCTTGATCGAGTGTTCTTAGCTATAATCCAAGAAAATCGGTTCAGCCGTTTGAAAGTTATCAGCTTTTTTCTAGTTACTATAACCTTCACTTGTCGGGGGTGTTATAAATATTTAATTTAGACTCGTACAGGATATTTTTTGGAGCGTGCCCGTGAGCTTTATGTCTAAGCGCTCCGCATTAAATTATAATGTACTAACTGTATAAGTATATTTTTCTCTGGTGCTGCAAATGTTCATGGGCAGCGGTAGTCACTTAACATCAGGCGACCTCACCTCCCCCATTTTTCTACGTATCTACCCGTGTCATCTTCAATTTAGGGTATCTACTTTTTAAACCAAGAATTTGTTTTCTCCAAAACATCCATCTTAGCATTACAAGCCCAGGTAATAATAATGAATTACAATCTGATAAAATCTTTTAACATAACCACCACAGTAATCTTTCGCTGCAAGCACATAACATTCGTAGGGAAAATACCAAAGCAATGAAACTACTTAAAATTATCAGCGGGAGTCTGGTATTTATTACTTTAGATACACTTTAAGCCCTTTAAGCAATTTAAGTTAAAGTGCATTAAAGTCCTGCAATTTTATTAATATTGTAATATAATGTAAGCAGTAATGTGCATATAAATTGTTAATTAGGTACATAAATATCCATCCTTTTGAATTTGATTTCTTGCCGCCAAAGCGATGGCCGCCCATGGACTCTCGTTCAAAAGTTCTAATAGTTCACGTGGTGCAATCACATCATCAAATCATCACATCAAATCGAATGTACTAGTGGGAATGAACGCAACATAGTTCGCGTCAGATCGACATAGCAATCGTGGAGTGGACGCCCTTCATACCTGTGCTATGTGGTGACTGGTGGGTATGCGGGGCGTCCCAGCGTCATATCCCGGTTGCCATGTTGACCTGTCGTGTACTATTCCCAAATCGATGCGTTATTCCTATAATTCAGTTCATATAGGTAGTCTTTTTTGACACATTTACTAACTAGTTCTCGAGTCACGCGTCGTGGATAAACTAAAATCGGTGTTTGACAGTTTACACACATAAATTAACTTAAAGTACTGACGATCAATTATATTTTAATCAATTTTTAAAAATCAATTTGTAAGCTTATCATCTATCTATGCTTGAAAATGCATAGATTAGAACGGATCTATAAAACTCAAAAAATAAATTATTGTAGATTTTAGAAATCAGATGTTACATGGAGACCTTCTCAATGTACATTCCACGCAACGGGGGGTTATGCTGCGACGCTTTCTTTTGATTTAGTGTTTATGGAAATTTGGAGATTGTAAAAGTCATATCCACCTCTCATTTCCATTGGTATTTGAGAGAAGTAATTCGTTATTTTTGGGATTCTCTAACCTACCACCATAGGTTTTAACAGTTGTTTGAATTATTTTCTTCATTTCTAAATACCTATACATATAAAAATTATATAATGACTGACTGACTGATCTATCAACGCACAGCTCAAAACACTGGATGTATTAAGCTGAATTTTGACATGCAGATAGCTATTATGACGAAGACATCTGCTAAGAAAGGATTTTTGAAAATTCAACCCCTAAGGAGGTAAAATAGGGGTACAAAATTTGTGTAGCGCACGCGGATGAAGTCACGGGTGAGTATAAGCTAGTTTAACCATAAATTACTAGGTGACACTAGCTACTTTCTGAGCGTGATTTAAGTTTTCAAAAACCCCGTCGTATCTCTTTTATTTTATATTATGGCTATTAAAGACTCCGTGGGAACTCTTTGATTTTCCAGGATAAAAGTAATCTATGTATGTTTCCGAAATTCAATCTCGCTCTTTATTAAACTTCAAATTCGGATGAATTGCGAAAAGGGAAACAGACAAACACATTTTCGCACTTAGGTAAGTAGGATATAGATTATAGAAGTAAAGGTAAGGATATGTATAAATTATTCTGGGTGAAAACAAGATTTTGGAAATATTATGGAATGTATTGTGATCACGATCTTGTCTTATTAAAAATTCTTAATTTATGTTATAGTAAGGTGACCGTATGACCGTTTAAATGCGATATTGTGTTATGATTTATAACGGATGTAAAAGTTTCTATGGGAAAATTATTATTTCTTTAATTAAGAGGCAGCGGTATCTTGCTACCGTTGTAATTTGTATAACGTATAGATATGCGCAAATGTCGCAACATGGCGCCAACAACTGTAAAATAATCTCCACAAAAATTTCAAAAGAACTTATTTACAATTTGCTTGATTACCAACGAAATTAACACATTGTGTGCTTTATTGAATTCGCTTAAAGTTCCATTTTTAATAGCCATGTTTAATACGGTTTTAATATTGATGTATTACCAAGCTGCGTCATTATACGGCTGTAAAACTTAAGAGATAGGTACCTGTTAAGTGGTTTTATAGCTTACCTATCCTTTAACACGCTTTATTAGCATTTAATTAAAGGACGCGACATGTTTTACTATTACAATAAATAAAGGTTCTTGCTTTAACCGCAACAGTTTTTTTAGTTCTAAATCATAAACTCTTTTTTATTGTTTTATCCTGAACTGCATTATACTATTATGTGTTCGCTATGAGACCTCACATCGTATTATCTGAGTACACACAATTTTATAACGTCGAAATTGTGTAAAGAGATGGCCGAAGACAAAATACAGTGCAATTTGCATGTAGTTATAATACGTCTTCAATGTCTTTGATACCACCAATAACCATAGAAGTGATATAGAAGATATTATGTAGTAGAGAATAGACAGCTATAAAAATTGAATTTTGCTATAGATTATTTAAGTCTTTTTAACATAGAGTTGCGAGTAATTCCATAGTCCATAGTCTATAGTTCTAGTCTAATAGGCAGAATTGACAGATTTAACAGGCGGGTTGACAGAATTTATACACTTTTGAGAACGCTATGGAGAATTCGCAGGCATGCAGGTTTCTTCATGATGTTTTCCTTCACCGTTAATTGCAAAGCAAGTGATATTTAACCGCTTAAAACGCACGTAACTCCAACAAGTTACTTGCGAAAAAACTACATCAATCATTATTACACTAATTGTGATTGGCTGAATTTTCGGTATTCTTGTTGCAACAATGTAATGTAGCCAATAGTGAGCGAGCGTTAACCGTGAAGCCCATTCAGCGGTGTTAGTAATCAAAGTACCTAGCTGCCATATTTTTACCGTAATCGAGCACCATCGATTTAAAGCCATGTTTTTGACAGATAATAGGATATCATAATTCTGTCTATACGTTATACAATATTGTAACCAACCTGAGTACTTAGAATGTTCTAATAAGTTGAGTGAAAGTGAACATAGAATATTTCTAGAGGCAATAAGGCCGTATTTTATGGTACCGTTGAATCAATTATAATCTGCCCTACTTATTTTGTAATTGATGTTATGAATGATTACTTTTCTATTTTCATGTAACACTGTTTTAATAGCTTGAAAATTGTTGAAATTAATTTATCGAGCGGACGTTCCTATTTAACAACTTAGTACGTTGATTAATAGACTTTACAGCCGCACTCTACAGGTATTAGTGTTATGTAAAAATTGATGCGTTATGTGAAGCGTACTATTTATACCTATGGTTGAAGAATATAATGCAACATTGACAGCGTTAAAATTTGAAATTAAAAGTTGACATTATGGTAAAAATAATTTAGTTTCGTTAAATTAAAAAAAAACTTAAGAAAATTTTAGGTCAAAAATATGGATATTCAGAGGCTAATAACTTTTAACACAAGCGATATTTATTTAAAATTAAAACGTACAAACACAGTTCTTTACTAAATCTATAGCATTTGTAAAAAACTACGAAAATTGGACTACATTTACGGGGAGAAAAACGTTATCACTTTTGTATGAACATTTACAACTAGATGATCCTCTTAAGAACCATCTTTAACCTTGTATAATTAATTGACAGTGCAATTGAAAAATGCGGTAAAATATGTAGTTCTAAATCGAAGGAAGTCAATTCAGATGTCAGTAAGCCTGCTAAGGGCTGTAGCTAGTGGCGGCGCATTTCATACATTTTTCCAGAGCTTTCGCTTAGCTCCACATTGCACATTTTTTGCATGTAATGGGGAGTTCTAGATAATTATTTTAGGTAGCTAGCTAGAGCTTCAGTAATGCTTTTTAGGGTTCCGTAGCCGAAGGATGCCAACGCAACCCTATTACTAAGCCTCCGCTGTCCGTCCGTTCATCCGTCGGCGGGCTGCATCTCGTGAACCGTAAAAGGTCCCTAGAGAGTTGAAATTTTCACAGAATGTGCATATTAAACTTAGTGGTAAAAAATTAGTGGTAGATGCTCTTGACGATTCAAAAGTCCGTATACCTACTTGTAAAAGTCTAATTGAATAAAAATACTTATTTTCAATTTGAATTTACTTTGCTCCCCCGGGACTATGGTGCTCTATCTGTTAGTATTTTTTTTTTTTGTTATTTTGGCTGAATTAAGGATATTTTTTAATTTATTTAGACACTATTACTTTTAACATAAGCAATAGGTATTTATTTAAAATTAAAACGCATTGTTTTTCATTATATCTACAACACTTCTAAAATTATGAAAATTGGACTACATTTACGGGAGAAAAACCTTATTGCTTTTTATATGAAAACTAGACGATCCTCTTAACAAAAAAGTAAGTAATTTTCCTAACATTCTTTAATAGCTCTTATTACTACAGATTCTAGTTGGTAGTAGTCCCTTGGGAAATTAATTCACTGGCTGCAAAAGTCTAAAGCTATTTAGTTTTTAGCTAAGTGGTAGTAAGTTACGCAAGCTTATTACATATAGACGACAATCTGCATACTTGTTAAAAGAACAGAATCGGAGGAATTTCCATCCTAGATATTATAATTACGAGTTACGAGTACAGGACAACCTGCTTCAAATCTGTGACGACGTGATGACAGCTGGTAAATTGAAGGCTGGTACAAATTGTAAATATTCATCTTGCTTGTATATAAAAGACTAGCGGCCCGCCCCGGCTTCGCACGGGTGCAAGTCAAAGTTATAATTTATCGTAAAATAACATAGTTAAAGTCCACGGCTTATGTACCGATTTTACAAATAACCTGCTTCATAGATGTGCACTCCCCTCCCCTGCGGTTTCGCCGTGCGAGTCGTGCGACACCATCATTCATTTTAATACCAATTACAATTTTAAATTCGTAATATCTTTTGAATGGATTGTCCGATTGGAATAAAATAAAAAGTAATTTATAGCTATTGAAACAATCTTGCTCAATAAATAGTTTATTTGGATAAGGATTAAACTAGCGGCACGCTATGATGGCCGGTTTGACGTTTGTCCGCTCATGAAGTTCCGTATTAATTGATAACGACTTTGAAGGAAATAATTGTATTACTTTATTGACGATAGTGATGTGCAGAGATTCATAAATTTTATCGAATGTAGTTTTAGGTTTAGGACTCAAAATTTATTTATTAAATTGATTTCTTAAATGTATACAAGTGTAGAAAAATCAGTTTGCACCATTTAAGGGGTGAATGTACTTGTGAATATGAACAATTTTCACTATGTGGACAAACCTCTGAAATCGCAAAAAAATATCAATAAATTTTTAAAAATGGAATCTAATACGATCGTCACATAGGATCGCTGGCTAGCACAACTACTACCTCCGGCAAACTCGCGTCAATGCTCAATGCAAAACAAAGCAGTTTCGAATTGACGTTGCTTCGAAAAGTATAAACTGTCAGTGCAATGCGATTGTGATATAGTTTTGACCTGGCTTTGGATTTCAAATATTGATACTGCATTACTGTTGACCCTTGCTCGTTAATTTGGACTCTGTTTAAGCCCTTTGTTGTGGATTTCGTCGATATGACCGAACGTACGCAGAGAACTGTTCTAAATAGTCAGACACGTGAGTTCGTAATACGCCTTCGTAACTATTTCGATCGTGAAGCTCAAAATGGAGGGCCAATTTTACCTATAACGTCAGTGGTTGAACGCGTAGCTGATGCGCTTAATATTGGACAACGAACTGTTAGACGGATAACTAAAAAAAAATATGGCGAGACTGGCACAGAAGAAAATAAACTTCACACACCAAAAAAGAGAAAACGAGCAAAACCAGTCGTAGGCATCGATAGCTTTGATGCCGATGCTATCCGAAGACATGTTTACGGCTACTATTTACAGAAGGAGTATCCAACAAGAAAAAAGTTGGTGCATTCACTGAAGGAAGCTGGATTATTCTTCGGTGGGGAAAGTTCTTTAACGAAGATTTTGAAGACCATTGGATTTCGATACAAAAAATGTAACAAACGCAAAATATTGATGGAAAGATTTGATATAGCGATGGCAAGGTATACTTTTTTACGGCAAGTGAAAGAAATCAAAAATTGGCAAAATGTTGTGTTCTTGGATGAAACATGGCTTAATGCTAACCATACTGTAGGCCGTTCTTGGAACGATGACACAGCAGCATCTACTTCCAAAGTTCCTGTAGGAAAAGGATCGCGACTTATAATTTGTCACGCCGGAACCATCAACGGGTTTGTCGAAGGTTCTCTCATGGCTTTTGCGTCAAAAACCACTGGAGACTATCATGAAGACATGAATGGAGAAAAGTTTACTGAATGGTTTACCTCAATGTTGTGTAGCCTCCCTGAACCATCTATTATAATTATGGACAACGCCCCATACCACTCGATGCAAATTGACAAGCCACCTGCCCAATCCCAAAAGAAAGCTGATATCGTCGCATGGCTTCGTAAAAATGGCGTAGATGCAAACATGAATATGTTAAAAGCGGAATTAGTACGTCTTTTAAAAGAAAACAAACCAACCAAGATCCGATACGTCATTGACGAAATAGCATTAGAACATGGGCACAGAGTTATACGGTTACCGCCTTACCATTGTGAGTATAATGCGATTGAGTTGGTGTGGGCTCAAATTAAGGGATATGCTGCAAGACACAATACAGAACCCCCATTTACCACAAAAAAAATGCTAAAATTATTAGAAGAAGCTTGTGAACATGTGACTAAAGGAGACTGGGAAAAGGTTGTGAATAGAACTGTTAAATTAATAAGGGAAGATTATGAAAGAGATGTGAAAATAGATAATATTATAGAAAACGAACATATAATTATTAATGTATGTGATGATAGCAGTGACGACAGTGAAAATAGTAGTATGGACGAATCTGATTAATTATGGCCTTTTGTGGCACCTTTTTTGGTATCTTTTGTATTCATATGTTTCTTGTGTGCATATAAAGTATGTATATTCATTTTCGTTCAAATATTCAGTTCGTTCAAATAAATTAAATAAACATATACATTTTTGTTTTATTAAACCTATTTAATCAGGTACAAAAACAAAACTTAATTGTTTTTTGTTCGAGAATAAATTGACATTCCACATCACTATTGTAATGTGTCAAACCGGCCATCATAGCGTGCCGCTAGTATAGTATTTGACGATAATAATATGATCAATAAACATAGGCTAATAATTTTAATTACTTTTATTTTATGGAAAAGTGGTTATAATGGCTAAAATATAAATGTTTGGTTTATACTATCGCGGACTTTTTTGTAGGCATTATTGAGTTCTACAACTTTTCTATAGAAGTCAACCATACATCTCTAACCATTTAGGCAGCGTTCGCGAGAATCTTTAACGTACGGCAGTTTTTTCGACGCTTTACTTCACAATTTTCACTACCATGAAAAATCCTATCTATTTTCCGGGATAAAATATAGCCTATACGGATTCGGAAGAATCCCTCTAATGGTAAAAGAAATTTTGAAATCGGTCCAGTAGTTTTTGAGCCTATTCAATACAAACATACAAAAATACAAAGGTTTCCTCTTTATAATATATTATATAGAAAAAGTATACATGTATATACATGTATAGAAAAAGCTGATTGACTGACTGATCTATCAGGGCACAGCTGAAACTACCGGATGGATCGGACTGTTTAGCATGCAGACATTATGACGTACACATTCGCTAAGGAATTTTGAAAATTCGACCACCAAAGGGGTAAAATAGGGGTTCGAAATTTGTTTTGGCTACGTGGACGAAGTCGCGGGCATAAGCTAGTTCTTACTAATATCATAAAGGTGAAACTATATTGGTTTGGGCTTCATTCACCCCGCAACGGATTTTTGCTATCATCAACATGCTTTTCTGAAGGAATTTCGTCGTACTTTTGAGCCGTCATAGCTTCGGTTCGGATGACGCTAGAACGCTGAAATTTTCAGGTTCTCCGTTTCCCTAATTAATCTCTCGAAATTATTAAAGCTATACTTACCAGATTCAAATGAAATAAACAAATGAGCCTTTTGTATCAAAAGATACTTTATCCGAAAAGCCGTGCCGCCAAGCGATTTAGCGTTCCGGTACGATGCCGTGTAGAAACCAAAGGGGTATGTATGGGTTTAATGAAAACTGCCATACTTTTTCCAGGTTAGCCCGCTTCCATCTTAGACTACATCATCACCTACCACCAGGTGAAATTCCATTTAAGGGCTAACTTGTATCTGAATAAAAAATAAAATTAAAACTTATGGTACGTGAGTCGCAATCCTCAGCCATCGTAACCCAATAATCGTTCAATAGCTTGTAGAAATACCAGAGAGCAATTATAACCTGGGTCGGCTTCCCTTGGCGTCCATCCTCATCATAAACTGCACTCTTTACGATTCTCAATAAAACACCATCTTAAAAGCAAATAAACCGCTCGATGATAATAATAATCGACCAGTATTGGCTGTAGATACTACAAACCAAGAACCCAGAACCTACGCATATTATTGTAAATTGAACAGTTGAAAAGAGCAACCGTCGAGTTTCTTGCTGGTTCTTCTCGGTAGGAACGGCATTCCGAACCAGTGGTAAATTATTTTTACGATTCAAAAGCACTTGTAAAAGTCTACTTGAATAAAAATCTATTCTATTCTATTCTATTCCAGAGCCCTAAAGACCTACGTCATTTTAGCAAAGCTGTTTTGAGCATTAGTAGTTTAACTCTATTATACGAGCGGAACTCCTATTCGGACCCTTAGGGGTTTGATCCCAGGCACGTACCACTTTTTCAAAGTTATGTGTTTTTTAAGCAATTGCTTTGACGGCGAAGAAAAACATCGTGAGGGAGTCTACATGTTTGAGAGTTATCCATAATGTAGTCAAGGGTGTGTGATGTCTGCCAATCATCACTTGGTCAGCGTAGTGGATTACGGGCTCATTGTAATTATGAGAGTAGACTCGTGCTCAGTAGTGAACCGGCGACGGGTTGATCATGATGACGATATTAAAACTGTAAATACTTAACGAAGTGTTTTAAGTGAAAATCTCTATCGTTTTCTTTTATCAGGAGATTGTGAATCTAGGGTTTTGTATATCAATGGTACTCATCCTGTAATGTGGTGTATGTTCTTGTTTTTATGATTATTTATGTTTAAAGTGAGTGACTTTGACTGCCTTTCGGTGACTTTTTTGTGTGATTTAAAAATACATAGTTTTAAAAATGTATACTTATTAAGCATATAAATAAGTTAATCTAAAGGTAAATGTATAAGGTACCTACACTAGGGTTCCGGTTGCAATTTTCAGGTGTGTTCTTGTAAAGAACTTCTTGTAATGTACAACAAATAAATACATTTTCTTTCTTTCTTTCTTTCTAAAGATAAGCTTAGTCGATACTTATAATTAAGTGACCACCGTGACCATCTAGTTAGTTTTATCAATCTGAATTGGCACTTAAGAGTAATCAACATAGGTAGGTACAAGGTAGAGCTAGTATAAGTAAAACTCTATGAATATCTACAATTTCTAATCAACATAGATCTTGAAAATGAATAAAATATATTGTACTTATATTTATAATGGAGATCACTCACAACAGTTTAAACGTTGAAATACGTAGGTACTTTCACAGATAATTGCACAGATATCAACGACAAGCATTTACGGAAAATTTTGTGTAATTTTAACATATTATTTGATATACTCATATAATCAACTAATAGCTTCTGTTTGCTTAAACTTATGCTCAAAAGCAATTGGCTAGTTTAAAAAGTTATACATCATTAAAAACATTGTAGCAAAGTTGTAACATGATACATTAACACATGTTTAGGTAAGTGCAATTTATTTAAAAGCATATTTTTTCTGCGTACCTACACGCAATAAATAATTGTGATTAAGTGCAGGACAACTACCCTGAGGGTTCCATGAGGGTAATAAAATATTATACATTTTGCATATTTACTGTATTTCTTATTTTTAGCATATCTATATTTATCTTCAGCCCTAACTAAACAACCAATCGGCTTGATTTTTGGCATAGAGACAGTTGAAAGGACGAAGAGAAACATAGGCTTCTTTTTAATCCGAAAAATAAAGAGTTCCCACGGGGTTTTTAAAAACTTACATCCCAAATGATCACTACTAATCACGGGTTTCCTCTCAAAATGAGATGGGTTTGGCCATAATCCACCACTGGATTGGCAGACTTCACACACCATTAAGAACATTATGTAAAACTCTCAGGCATGTAGGTTTCCTCACGATGTTTTCCTTGACTTTTAAAGCAAGTAATAAAACGCTTAAAACGCACATAACTCCGCAAAGTTAGCGTCCTTCTAAATAGTAGGCCTTCTAAATTCGAGACCGAACCAATAGGCTATCACCACCATATTTAACCCCCGACCCAAAAAGAGGGATGTTATAAGTTTGACGTGTGTATCTGTGTATCTGTCTGTGGCGTCGGAGCTCCTAAACTAATGAACCGATTTTAATTTAGTATTTTTGTTTGAAAGGTGGCTTGATCGAGAGTGTTCTTAGCTATAATCCAAGAAAATCGGTTCAGCCGTTTGAAAGTTATCAACTCTTTTCTAGTTACTGTAACTTTCACTTGTCGGGGGTATTATAAATTTTTAATTTACACTTGTTTCTTGATTAGGTTCTTACTCCAAGTTTTTATGTTTTGCATACACAGTATTATATTTTTTTTATTATGCATACGGAACCCTTAAAATGGCGTTTTAAAATATAAAAGGGCTCTATATTGGTTGCAAGGACACGTCGCCCAGTTATTTTCATTCGCTCTTTTATTACTTTCAATACAAATGGAATCATTAATCGAATGCAGATATCAGGTTCTCGATCGTCTCGAGTCGTCTTATAAATCGATTCCAATGTGTTTATAAAAGGTTGACTTAATACATTGTAACGGCAAATTAATTATGTCTTGTAGAGAGAAGTAAGATAAGAAAAAAATGCTTGACAATAAGGAGTAAATTACTGTATGAAGTTGTATTGTATGGTAGTAAGTATTCAGAAGTGAGTTATGCAGTGGGTGTTAGAGAAAGCTATGCTTGGATTATTTCTTACTAATATTAGGTCTGCATGTCTGCTGTTCTTTTTCTAAAAACGTTGGAATTTGGAAAAGCTGAGCTTTGTAACAAAATTTGCTACGTGCGTAGGACCACATTACTAAAATTAAAAGCATTAGTGCCGTTGCCCAAAAAAAGTAGTGTAATGTTTTCAGTTTCTGTATGTATGTGTGTGAGTTTCTTTATTTCATCGTGATTTCTAATTGCCTGAACATACTTCGGCATGACTTCAATGCATGAGCTATCGTTAGAATAGGTACTTACATCATACTGACTTGTGACGTTGGCCACACATTTTAAACATACCTATATATATGAAACGTGAAAACATTACACATCTTTTTGGAAGTCGTGTAAAAAAATGCCACCTTTGATAGCAGGTCATAAAAGTGAACATTGAAGCTATTTTTAGGGTAAGCAGTGCTTTTACGCCTCTATGTCCAGTCGCTGCCTGTAGCCAATCGAATATCGATGCGATCGTGGAAATAATTTGTTCACTTAACCGCTTGCGTATTACTTATCTATGCTAATTCAATGTCAACTGCAGGCGCAATGCATGCATGCAGTTGCCTATACCTGTAATTATGCAAAGCGCATGATATGCTATCGTGTTCTAGGGCATGGTGTGTGACAAGGTGCAAAACGAGTTGAAGTAAAGGCTTTAACATACACAAAGAAAATAAGTATGTCATACTTTTAACATAGAAGTTAGCCCGCGTTCACTTTGCATGCGTTTTCGATGTATGATTGTTCAAGATGATGAGAAGGGACGTGTGGCCTGGTTGTGAAAACGCATATCAGATTATGATTGTTAAGCAACGTTGACCTAAGTTGATAACTGAATGGGTGACCGACTTAGAGGTCCGAATTTGCCCTTGTCACGTTCCCGGTTATTATCACTAACATCTGATAGTAACTGTAAAACCTAAGAGTCGAATGCCCGGGATATTATAAACTTTATCTAACACCTTGTAGGTAGGTATGGTTAAAAAAAACTGCCTTTATAGTACAATGAACGGTTTCTGTCGTCCGCGTTGGACGCACTTTTCTGTCGTATAGTATGTCCAAGCCTTGAGATTTTAATAGGTAAAAGGGAGATGCGTTCTTTCTCAGGTGATGAAGTAAGAAAATTAACATAATATAGTCATATCTATAAAAATTAAGGTAGACAAGTTAGTACGGTATAGCTTTATAAGTAACACACGAGAAAAATTACTCGCATTATCGTAATGGGCCTGCGCAAGATAACAATCTATTTTGAGGTTTGACGACCTCCATGGCACAATGGTTAAATAAATGGGAGGTCTTAAGTTCGATTTCTGGTACCTTTAATTTTAGTTTACGTAATTAATTATCACCATTACATCACCTTACGAATCCAACAATTGAGAATTAAAAAGTGTGTACTTACTTTAAATAAATTATAATTATTTGACTTTGACTTTGATTCCTGGCAGGGTCAATATGGGAATTTATATAATCTCGATTATACTTAATATGATAGGAGGCTTCGGCCGTGGGTACTTACCTCTCAACCAGCAAGCGCTTTGCTAAAGCGCTTGCTGGTTTAGTGCAAAACCCCATCGTGACGAAAAAAAATTCACCATAGGCAATGTTCTCCATGCATAGACCCACCCACGCTGCTGCACTGACGGTTGGTGCACTATAATTACATTAATTACACATTTCTCAGAATTTGTTCCAGGACAAGCAGGTTTGTTCAACATTCAGGTTACTTCGTTGTACTCAATATAACGAATTAAATTATAAGTATCGATTTCAGTTCTTATGTTCTTATAGAAAACTTCAGAGCTACTTAAACTATTACAGTAAATAGGTACCATCCTTGCTACTTTAATTTTTAAGGTGTTGAAATTTTTAGTTTATTTCTGCTCCCCTATGAAAAAGGACCCCGAAAGATTTTTTGAAAGAAGATTAGAAACCGTTGATGCGTTCTAACCAAAAAGCCAAAAAGATTTAAAAAAATAACATACCTACTTATACCATCTAAAGAATATTTTAAAAATGATAAACTGTATCTCGGGACGCATGTCGGAGGTCGACACGGGTTATTTACATTCTACAAGTACCTAAGGAATGACTAATAGCCGTACTTAAATAATAGCGGAAATATAAATAAACATTCTGTGAAAATTCTCTTTCAACAATTATATACAATTTCAACTAAACCTATTAAGGTTTTCGAGATACAGCCCGCTGACAGACAAACAGACGGATGGACGGATAGCGATCCTAAAAACTGTTAATATAAATCAACATTAGTATCTCATACTCAAAGTATGAGATACTAATGTTATCTTATACATAATGTGATACTTAGTACATAGCTCAAAGGATTAGCAAGCTGAAGTGGCAATTAATGGGCAGGTCATGTCTGCCTACTGGACGACATCCAGCCCGCTGGACCGATGACCTGATGCTTCAGGTCTTCAGGTGGCGAGCTCTTGGAAAGGCCTATGTCCAGCAGTGGACGTATACAGGCTGATGGAATGGAATGGATATGGGTCCCATGGAGCTAGACTAGAAACCGCGCACCCGAAAAGTTTTGATTTCGGCATTTCTGACTAACAGTAGTCTCGTCTTTCTACAACATAATAATGACCAACGACGACTTTATTGGTCGACTTTTTTTAAAAGCCCTTGATCAAATCTCGGTCGGTTTATTCGATTTATACTCTTTGTTAAAGGAATCATCAACAATCGCAGATGGTTAATCGACACCGCGTAAATCAGCAGCCATCATTAGCACACAAAAATTTTAAAAAATAAAAAAGGAGTAAAAAACTGCACTGGTCATCTCAAATATTCACATCTTCACATCATGATATAAGGAAAGATGTAAATGCAAAGTCGCTTTTATTGCGATAAAAATAAGGTGCGTCATAATAATTGCATGGCAACATAACCCAAATTATATGTCACTATCCTTTTCCCTCATAATGATTTCTCTATATCTTTATCTCATTTTTGCACGATGACATCGCCACCATTAATATCTGAGCTGCATCAGGTTTGTACGTAATCAAGATCCATCCGTTTTTTTCGGAAATAAAAAGACATTTTGGGCATAATGGCGTCGCTTTCTTTGTTGATTATATCGCAGTCGGGTACTTTATTGCAAAGTCAAATCATTTATTCAAATTGGGTACTATTGTCAATTATGATTGTTGAATTTGTATTGTATGTTTTGTATATGTATTGGTGAAATACGTACCTAAACTTAAAAATAAACATACGCGGGTTCCAAATGCGCCCAGCCGAGCTCCTTTTAACCGAGCTCATTTTGTAATCCATTGAATGTTTTCTACGAAAAATATTTTTGTATCATGCAGTGAAGCAGCAATGTCAAACCAACTAACCTCAGTTAACTGACAGTGAGTTAACTAATCACCCTGGTCTGGGAAGAGCCCATAAAAGTTTTAATTATTGTTTGCTTGTGGACTCTCTCTTTTGAAAGGAAGCGTAAAAGTACCATTTTAATAGTCGTATTACAAGTTGGATTCTCAGACAGATACATGCAAAGCAAGTTGCATAGAACGTAACTACCTAGTCATTTCTGTCGTTATCCATATTCTTTGTTTTAAAAATGAACTAGAAAAATACTGAATTGCGAACCTAATCTTTATTGAAATCGGTAAAAAAGACCAGTATTCACGCAAGTGGAAAACAAAAATAGGTATTTAATGGAAAAAATTGAAACAAGGTAAGATCCAAAGATATCAAAGATCAATATCTAGAAATAACACACCTACTCAGCCCGCCTAATACGCAAATATGCCTACTTGTGGTCTTGTAGGGCACTATTAAAGTATTCCGTGCCTATAGGCAATTAACTTGTTAAGTTATTAAGTGACCTCTAACCTCTCTAAATATTCATATTATTCAAATATTTGTGTCTACTCCATTATGTATAATTTATACATATTTAAACGTTCAGTAGCTTTAGTATCATATTTAACGATTGCGTAGGTGAACGGCTTAAATCCGTAGGAACTAGAATAGAAGCTTTGTTTAAAAGGTGAATATCGCAAAGGTTATCGGTAAAAGGTGATAAATTTAGATTTATCGGCTAACGCCCACCGCCGACACTTCCGATCGCGTGTGTACATTAGCTACAGATTTTGATGAACACAATGGAATGTAGGATAGCCAGAACCAGAACATTGGCAAACGATTATTTCAACTCTTTTATTTTTTAATTCATTATAGGCACACGCTTGACCACAATGACACTGGAAAAAGATGATGTGACCTAAAACGGTACGCTTTTACTTAGAACATGCCTATTCAAAGATACGTCCGGATGATACTAATTAGATAAGATCCCGTGGGAACTGTTTGATTTTCCAGGGTAAAAAGTAGCTTAAGGTTGTCGACAGGATGCAAAATATCTATGTAATTATCGCTGCAAGGGGTTAGGAACTTCGGAGAGTGTACTAGATCGCTCTAGTTCCCTCCTCGCCATTTTACTATCGGATCGGATAAAGCATCGTAAGGTCTACACCACTCTACTCACGTGGTTTAAACTCTACAGTCTGCACCCCTACATAGTCGAAATTCCCCGGACTCGTCCGAAGCGATTCACTTCCTCGTTTCTAATACGAACTGCTTAGAATGCCCTTCCGGCTTCCATTTTCCCCACCAGCTACAGTATTGGTACAAGAGAAGAGTGAATAGGCATCTTCTAGGCGCTCAAGCTTAGGCTGCATCATCACCTACTATTTGGTGTGATATCTAGCAGTCAAGCGTATGCCTAGACATAGTTAAAAAATAGACGCTACCCGCGGCTGAGTCGATGTGGATTTGAAGTTTTGTAAAATTCCGCGAGGTTCCTTTTATTTTTCAGAATTTTAAACGTAGCCCTTTCCAGGGTGAAATTATATCTGTACCAAATAGAGATATCGTGAATTTGCGCAATAAGCTAATATTCTTTTCATTTCTTTTTAAAGAAAGAAGGGCATTGTCCAGCATCGGAATGATAAATAACAATTTGCACGTCGCTCAAATGCAGGCTTTATCGCTCCATTGTACCGTGAAATGCCGACGACAGACCTATCCGCTTATTGAGATGATGGATAAACCGGTACGATAGCTGGAGTCACACTGATAATATTGTTAGTAATAATAAAGTACATGCTAATCAACTACTGTAATATTTGATTAAGTTATACTATATTTCTATCTTCAAAAAAATGATGAAAATATATGGAAATAATATTTCCAAAGAAATGGCATGAATAAACGTTTACTTCCCGGTCTCGTGCAGTAATGTACTCTGTAAAACGTCTCCAAATTACAATCACACTATGATCTTTAGCTAACGTTAATTTCTACAGGTTAGCACTCCATTATTCTAAGGGTCATAGTCAGATGACGCGATGAGAATATGATGAGAAGTCAAATTTCGACCATTGCTTGGTTATGTCGAAACTAACACTTACCATAAATGGATGTAGAGAAAGCTTATTATAGTCATGCAAATTGAGAAAGCTGATTTAGATTTTAGATACATATTAAGTAGGTAGGTAATAACTTTTCATAAAGTAGTAGATGATGCCCATATCTACTTATGTGGTGTAAATTTCGGTTTTTCAAAAATCTCTTGGGAATTCCTTGATTTTCCAGGATAAAAGTAGCCTGTATCCGTCACTGGGATGCAAGATCTCTGTACTAAACAGATGACGTTTGCGAACTTTTCTGTTACTCTTTGATTTTCCGGAACAAAAATTATAGAATGCAAGCTATCTCTGTAAGTACCTAAGTACCTTTCGCAAGCGGTCGCTAGTCTACACTTCTACATCTACACTTCTACACTATTAAGTATTTATAGAGGTAAAGTTTGTAAGTTTGTTTGTTGGGGGTAATATCTGGAACTACTGAACTGATTTTGAAAAATCTTTCGCCAATAGAAAGCTACATTATTCTTGAGTAACATAGGCTATATTCTCAAAAAATTAGGGATCCCTACGAAAATTGTAATAAGCTACCCCTGAGAAGCCGGGGCGGATCGCTAGTTACCTATATGTATTATTGTAGCAGTTGTTAAAACGCAATATTGCAAAAAAATACTACAAAAAATAAAATAAATCAGATCAGCCTAAGGCTTTACAACATAGGCTGTCACAAAGTAACACAGTTGTTTGTGTAATGGCTGTCAGGTTGTACGGACGTTATCTGGGCCGCCATCGAACCATTAGGGACTTGTCGGACAATACTACCTAAATAAAGTCGACTATCGACATGGTACAGCGTTTTTGTCGAGCATTAAATGATATGTCACCATCTAAAAATTAGATTTTGAATTACCTACTTATATAGTATACTAGATGGTGCCCGCGACTTCGTCCGCGTGGATAAAGGTTTAAAAAATTCCGTGGAAAATGGGATAAAAAGTAGCCTATGTGTTAATCCTAGGTATAATCAATCTCCATTACAAATTTTAGCCAGATTCGTCCAGTAGTTTTTGCGTGACACTGTAACAAACATGCACACATCACACACACACAACACACACACACACACACAAACCAGCAGTGGACGTCTATCGCTTGATAGTGATGATAATGAATACAAATCATCATCTGTATACTGATACGATACAAAGAAAATGACCGCACAAATAAAACAAAACGGAAAAAAGGAAGAAATTAGGATATAAGCATATTCAGTTGTCGATAAGACGTGAACAAAACGCGCCGCGGAAAAAGGTAACAGATAAAAGAAAAAGGTAAAAGATAAAGGGGCGCCGTAAAGATCATGTTACTTCGCCGTCTTGTTGGAGTGGGGTTGAGATGGCACCATTATAGTCTCATTTGACGATTCCCTTTTTGTTTTGTGTTGATGTTCTTTTAAAAGCTGTGAACACACGTTTTTTGTGAACATGATACAATACCTGGTAATAGCTTAGTGGTAAACGTTGGCCTTCTATTCGGCAGGTTAGGAGTTCGGTCCCGGGGCACACCTGTAACTTTTCGGAGTTATGTATGTACTCTAATGGTGAAAAAAAACATCGTGAGACAACCTGCATGCCAGAAAGATCGCCATAATGTTAGCTAAGGTACCTATGTGAAGTCTATCAATTTGATTGGGCCAGCGTGGCTACTATGGTCTAACTAAGCCCTTCTCATTCTGAGAGGAGATCCTGTGTTTAGTAGTGGCACAGTTATACGATATACGTACTGGGCAGGCGAAGGCTTGATCATAATGACGATGATGATGACATGATATAGTACGTGCTAGCTTGGAAAATCTAGTATTTTTTTAACCCCCGACCCAAAAGGAGAGGTGTTATAAGTTTGACGTGTGTATCTGTCTGTGGCATAGTAGCTCCTAAACTAATGAACCGATTTTAATTTAGTTTTTTTTTGTTTGAAAGGTGGCTTGATCGAGAATGTTCTTAGCTATAATCCGAGAAAATCGGTTCAGCCGTTTGAAAGTTATCAGGACTTTTCTAGTTACTGTAACCTTCACTTGTCGGGGGTGTTATAAATTTTTAATTTACACTTGTTTACAGTTTTATTCACAAGAGTGTCATTCGATCAATTTGTAAACTTGTATTACGCTAATCCTTCGTAAAAAATTTAAAGAGATTGGTATTCTAACAGTTGTTTCGCACCAGAAAATTATCTTTTTAGATTCTGATAGTATTCGATTTATATGACTAGATGATGGCCGTCTTCGTGGAATTAGATTTTTGTAAAATCTCGTAGCAGTGGGAATTTTCTACGAATAAATAATGGCTTATACATGTCTCTGAGATACAAGCTATATATACCTCTATAACTTTTATCAAAATAGATTGGGCTATGAAAAATTAACAGACAAACAGGCACTTTTTCGCATTTATGATATTAGCCACATATAATATTAGTATGGATATGATACCTAAATGAATAACCCTTAGTCAGCTGGCTCCCATTAGAAATAGACTGAACTTATACAAATAGACTGAACTTATAAAGATTTCGTTTCAGAAATACTTAACTGGGTATCAATGAAGTCGGTTAAAAAGTATTCGTTACAAGTTATTGAATATTTTCCTCAACAATAACCTGCTTCATTATACCATAGCGAACTCAATAAGTATTAATTACTTGTTAATTATTTCTGTCCAGAGACTCCCAGAGAGCCTGATTACCCAATTACATTCACAACTGATTGCTTCCTGGCTCGGTATGGGTCATTTGAAAATCTATCAGAAACGTCGCTTCAATTTATTATTTAAGTACTAGCTGATGCCCGCAGCTTCGCCCGCGTGGATTGGTCAGATCCCCTGCAGCATCAGGATTGAGGAGTTGGACTCCAAATTTTTTATGAAACAATGTCGCAAAGTTCCTCTATCGATTAAAAAAGAAATGACGCAAATCGGTTCAGAAATCTCGGAGATTTCGGTGTACATAGGTAGAAAAACACAACTTCCTTTTTGAAAGTCGGTTAAAAAAGTAGCCTATTTTACGCCCTGGTCAATCCTCTACTTGCCTGTGAAAGTCCCGTCAAAATCGGTTCAGCCGTTCCAAAGATTAGCCTTTTCAAACAGACAGACAGACAGACAGACAGACAGACAGACAGACAGACAAAAATTTTAAAAACGTGTGATTCAGTTATGGTATCGTTCAAATAACCATATGAGCTTAATTTGAGGTAGTTATTTCGAAATTACAGACAGACACTCCAATTATATTTATTAGTATAGATTAGAGAATAGTGAGTGGTAGGGTCCCATTATTGATGACCGAGCCACACCACCTTTTATATTATTCTACATGGTATTATTCATCTTATAAGTGAAAATTAATTAGTCATTAAATGATGGAGGAAAATCGTGAGGAATTCAGTATGCCTGAGAGTTCCCCATAATGTTCTCAAAGGTGTGTGAAGCTGCTAACCCGCACTGAGCCAGCGCGACAGACTATACCCTTCTCATTCTTGGAGGAGACCTCGTACTCAGTAGAGGGCTGGCGATGGGAAGATCATGATGATAATAATATAAAAATTAAAGTTTGTCTGTTTGTACGTTACCTACAAATTCGCGCATCGAACTTTGTATAGTATGGATATTTTTAGGATTTGCAGGAAGGTTTTTGACATACTAGTACCACGCAACAGATTGACGGAGGGGTATGCGTTAGGCATTTCCTGTGTATAAAAAAAAAAAAGATGATGGCATCGAGTTATTAGCCGGGCATAAGGTAGTTAATATTGAAAATAAAAATTATTATGCCTTGCCTACTTAATTAAATTTATTGTTTTTTTTTAATTATCTTGGATGTTTCGTAAATGTCTTTATCGAAAAAATCCATTAACGGAGCATTTCTAACACGAATAAAGAGATACATAATAATGAAGGAAAATTGTTAAGTGGTATTAGCATATTATCAATTAAGATGGCTTTAGGATGTAAAACATAAAAAAAAATCAGCATAATTTTAAAACCCATCACTATGTATATCAAACGAACCTACACTACTAGTATTAATAGTAGTTCATAGCAGACTACATAATTCATACCTACTTTATTTTTAACGATCAATTTCCCTCAGGGATAGGTACTCGCTTTAAATGCCAATTTGGTCAGAATATACATATTTTGTTTATTACCGATGTGGTTTTGAACCCGAAATCTTTGGGTTCAGGGTCTACTTACGCCAAAGTAGCATGCTTCAATGTCGCACTGTATTGCTCTGGCGTAAAACGACTTTTATAGCAATGTTGCGTCAGAAATCGTCTCTACTTTCCTGGACAATGTAACTTTATTCAACCAAAATGAATGTAATTCAAACTCCCTTTATTCGTCATACCTGTCCACAAAGGGAAGCCGATACTCTACCAGTCGTATCGTGTGACAATGCGAACAATCCCTCGCAGACATCAATCAAATGTTTGGTGCGGGCGCATTCATTTCATATAATTTTTTACACGTACCAACTACCAACGGGACCGTATTATAAGCCTTGTAAGCCTTGTCTGTCCGTCTGTCGGTCAGCACGCTGTATCTCGTGAACCGTAATAGACAGTTGCAGTTTTCACAGAATACGTATTTCTATTGCCGCTATAACAACAAAATAATAAAAAAAAACAAAATGAAATTTCATAAGACCACCCTACCGGCAAAACTGTACCGCCAAGGGATTTCGCGTTCCGGTACGATACCATGCAGAAACCCATCAGGGTACAGTTTTAACTGCCATACCCCGCCCAAGTTAGACTGCACCATCACTTTTTCAATTTTATAACAGTTCCCAAAGGGCTAGGTGGGGCTTTACATACAAAGAACTTAGAATATTCTATCGGGCGATCATAAAAATGGGGCAAGTCAAACTGTATGTTCCTACGAGAAAGGGTTCCGTATTAAAAAATAATTTAGCTCTACATATAAAAGACCTACCTACCTATAACCTATACCTACCTAATACTACCTATACTTACATATAAAAGACTTGTCTGTACGTATAACAAGAGTTGCCCTAAATGATCTAATCAACGCGTGCAGCCTCTTGAAATTTTGTCTGTACATGTGTGTTGTTATGAAGTAAGGACTCACTAAAAAGAATGTCTGCAAATTTACTCTATAAGGAATGAAAAGTATGGAAATCCATCATTTACCAAATTAGGTATGAAAAAAGACATGTGTGTGTTTGGATTTTTGGAAATCCACCACCTCACCGGTTTTCAAAAACTCTTCACGAGCGAAAATGGGGCGGGTAAGTTAGTATTATCTAAAATTAATCTTTCTTCAAATTGTACATTTTTGATACTTCCCACGTTATAACATGATTCCGAGAAAATTCTCAGATTGGCTATTGCATTTTGTCTGCAACTCACGAATATTATACAGTTGACGAATTTCTAATTGACAAGGTTCTAAAGGACAAGAACAGGAAATAGTACCTATATAATATGTAGAATTTGGGTAAGGATCTCCAAAAAGTGGAGTGACCTTGCGTCATCACGAGCCGTGACCGACACGGTTGCGCGACGACTCCGCCTGGAAGTTGGTACTAGCTAGCGTTTTGATATATTCTATTTGAAAAGAGATCCACGTAATCCATATAGTTAATCCAATAATTATTCATCAAGACCTTCAGTGAACTACTTCACTGAAGGTCTTGATGAATAAATTACTAAATGGTGAAGAAAAACATCGTGAGGAAACCTGCATGCCTGAAAGTTCTCCATAACGTTCTCAAAGGTGTGTGAAATCTGTCGATCCACACTTGGCCTGCGTGGCAGACTATGGCCTAAATCCTTCTTATTGTAAGAGGAGACCGGTAGGGCGATTCCGGAAAACCAGAGTTTACGGTTACATCCACAGTTACATCACAAGAAAAATTTAACAGTGTCATTTATTTTTTATCAGATTTTTTTTGGATCATTTAATCACTATGCGATTATGCCATAATAGCCTTTCAGCATATGCCAGATCCATAAACTTCGATCTACCTTAACTTAGTGCATTACATTCTTAATTTCTTGTATGGTGGTACGGAACCCTTCGTGTACGAGCCCAATTCGCACTGGACCGGTTTTTTTTTTTAAAATTTAATTTAGTCTAATTCAATCTCTATCAATCATCTTGATACAGTTGTCGGTAATCAGCAATGTGTCCACGGTTCATTGTAAATGAGTAGGTATTTCCATCACAAAGCAAACAGAAACTAGCCTACTATACAATATATATACCTACCTACCTCATTCCGCATGCGCAAATATTTGTATTTTAATAGAAAATATTATTATATACCTTTTTTATGGACGTAGAGAAGATTAAAGTTAATTAAAATAGAAACCTGATAGCTAAGTCTTTGGAACGAACCACGCTTCTTTTATTTAAACGAGTATATTAATAAAATGCAAATCTCTTTATTACCTATTTTAATAGACATACTATACCGTCTGTACCGAATTAACACCTAAAATTCTGGTGAAACCATTAGAAGAAAGCAGCGTGAGCTTATTAGTCTAAAACATATGTATTTGCAAAAGTTTGCATATAATTTACAATAATTTGTATACTAGATTAAGATATCCTCATTCGATAGACGTCCACAGCTGGGCATAGGTCTCTTGTTGGAACTTCCCCACGCTACAGTCTTGCGTCACTCGCCTGAATCGTCGATTCGTCTGTCCACCTAGTCTAGTGGGAAGTTTTCTAATGCTGTGCTTTTCGGTGCGAGGTCGCCAATCCAGCACCTTGGGACCCTAACGTCTATCGATTTTTCGAACTACATTATAATATGTGCCCTGCCCATTGCTGAGCTATGTCGGTAACTCTGCTTCTCCTACGGATCTCTTCTTTGATTTCTGAGTATAGCTCTGTTTATTGAATCTGGGTGATTTTAACCAAAGTTGGTGCTGTATTAAATTTGGAACAAAGAAAGTTTCTTCTTACCCGGTTTTGTAATAATTGCGTGACAAAATGGTAGCAAACAAACTTTTTGAAATTTTATAATAGTAGTCATGTTTTTACAATCAATTAATGCAAGAATCAAAATTGAAATAATGATGGGCGATAGAAGTTCATTTATATTTTAAAATAACAATAAAACTAATTCTAACTATCATAGTTTTTTTTTAATATTAAAATAAACCTCTACAAACAAAATTAGTTTAGCAACTCGTTGACAAAAGTGATTCTTACATTTTTAATTCTTCAGCAGTAGGGAACCCTCGGTGCGCGAGTAGACTCGCGCTTGGCCAGCTTTTATACAAGGCGCTACTAACCACTAGAACTGGTATTATTTTAGAATAAAAATTCCTGCAGCTGTGAAACTTTGTTTATTTTACCGGTTCTTGTAACAGGCTCCCCGTTACATCCGTGTCTCTAACCAAAAAGTACTTACTTAGGTTTACTCGTAGGTACCTACGTATTTTTTTTAGTTTCACATTCCTTCCTAACTTAAATAAACTGGCCAAGTGCCTGTTTTTGAATACAACTAAGGTAGGATTCCGTAGTCATGTCATGTTAGTAGTTAAAAAAATTTGACTGTCATTATTAGGTAAACGTTAGTTTTTATGGTTCCGTACGTATCTCCAGAGAAAAATAGGAACCCTTATGGATCACTTAGTTGTAAGATCATTCAGTGTTAAATACTAAGTTAGCAAATCAGTAGGCAGAGATAATTATTATTTATATACCCCCACACATAATATTCGATGTTGGTTTTGAAAAATATAGTAGTAATTTTTTGATAGTTAAGGGTCAAAGAATAGATGTTCAAAATACCTACACTACTGCTGGGGATATAACGGGACCTTTAGAGAACAAATAGTGGTCAAGTATAGTGGCGTGCCAGGAATGTGTCGAGTGCCACTGGCCGTGCCCCGCGCTCAAGTGGCCAGTGTTTAGTGTTTAGTGTTCGCTGTTTGTGGAATGCACTAATTAGTAAGTGTGGAGTAGAATAAATAAGTATGCATTAGGCCCCACTTCCTTTATAGTCCCTTTTTTTGTCCCTTGACCTTTTCAATGCTGATAACGGTTACAAAGTTATTACGGATAAAACTTACTATGTACCTAACTTACTATGTATATAAGTATGTGAACAGGGATAGGTTATATCTCTTTTGGTTCCTTGGTTAAAGCCGAATACAAGTTGCATAAAAAACCGGCCAAGTGCGAGTCGGGCTCGCACACGTAGAGATCCGTACATCCGATCCGATCCATCATACCTACAAGATGTTATACAATAAGATAGAATTAGTCCACATCACACATGGTATAGAACTTTGGCGACATATAAGTAGATACAAAATAAATAGGTACCAGATACGCATCGAATTGAACAAAAGGTGATACAAATTATGTAGGTTAAACAATAACATGTAAGATTTCGGTTTAAATACTGTTAATTTATAACAGAGTCCATTGTAAGAGGGGTCTCTCCGTCACTCGCTTTATACAAACATAGTTCCAATTTCATTTCAATATTAGGCAACCAAAATCCATGAAATTTTGCAGACATATTCTAGAAACTAATGTCTATGCCTGTGGTTTCCAGATTTCTGTTAATATATTCGGTTTCAAAGTTACGCGGTCTTAAAAATGCACATACAAATCTTTGAGCCCCTGTAATTTTAAAACTATGTAAGTACATATTTTTAGAAAAATCTAAAACACCACAGACACAGATATTAGTTTCTAAAATATGTCTGCAAAATTTCATGGACTTTGGTTGCTTAATATTTAAATGAAATTGGAACTACGATTGTATGGAGCAAGTGACGGAGAGAGCTCTGTTAGGTAAGTCTTCACCTAATAAACACGTCTGCACGCAAAGTCCCCACTATTAAATCAACCAACCAAACCAATATATAAGTAAGCAAAATACCAATTAAGTACATAGACTTATAGACCTTTTATGGAATAAAAAGATTCAAGGCGTGAACAAATTTAGCATCAGCGTTAGTGCAAATACCTAGCAAATGCATATGCATGTTACCTAGGCGTGTAGGTGCTGCACGTGTTATAAATAGAGATAATTGGTGGCTTGCTGCAACCTGCGGGTTACAGGGAGTCCTCGTTAATCGTGCTAATGAGGTCCCCTACCTTAGATGGACCTTAACCTTTAGGTGTGCCTTAGATTTACAGTTCTCTTGGATGAAAACCATAGAATAAGAGTATGTACGCAGGCTTTCCCAATGTTCTATTTCGAACTTTATTTTACCAGTTTATTCTACCATAACTCGTAAATGCTTATACAGATTTGGATGTACGGGGTATGGTTAGTCCCGTTCCGATAAACGATACCAATTTATATATTTGACTATTTTCTGACGTATAGTCAAAGGCCGTAAGTCGTTTAGTAAATGATCATATTCGCGTGGCCCGGTTATGCACATGTGTTAGGTGTGGGTGGGGTATCCATAGAAAAAGGTCATATTAAGTGCGACAGGATAGTTTCGCGGAATTGCTACTCGAATTCTGAGGCCGACCGTACATCAGTCTCGTTTTAATCTCTTTAAAGTGAGAGCGAAGTCAAAGTACGCTCTACAGAGATCAGCCCAACTACTACAAGCTGCACAGACTACAAGCGTAGTGAAACAGTTTCCTGTCTGATACTCGTAAATAAAAGATAATAATTGCGCCTGCGCAGTACACGGCCGGAGCCGGCACCGCGCTAATGAGATCGCGATGCGTAGGCGCAGCGCGGGCCGTATCTGCTTTTCTATAGGAACATTAATTTTTCTTTTGCGGCGATTATCGCTACATATTTCTACAAATTTTAATTTGCAATTTGCAGGGCGCTGATTGCAAGAACTCGAGCGATGAATGGCCTAACTGAAACTACCATGGTGTAGGCCATAATCCACCACGTTGACCAAGTGTGGATTAACAGGCTTTTCACATCTTTGAGAATATTATGTAGAAGACAAGGGCATGCAGGTTTCCTCACGCCGGTCTTCTATGCAACTTTACCTTTGGATAAGTTTTTTTTTACTATTAACGCTTGGCTGCAATCAGACCTGCTGGCAAGTAATGATGCAGCCTAAGATGGAGAGCACTTGCCTAGAAGATACTTTTTCACTTTTGACTTGAAGATACTTATTAAAAGTGAAAGGGAACACTGATGCTGAAAAAGCTTCCATGTCTAACAGGTGCGATAAAAAACGAGGAGGCAAATCGCTTCGTACGTGTTTGTGGAATTTCAACTATGTATATTCAACATGGAAGTGCAACCTTAAAGAAAATTTCCCTGTTAGCTGATAATTCTCTGTTAGTAAAATAATGGTCAAAGTGTTAACATATGAGTTGAGAATCGAGTTATCAAGAAATGAACGCCACCTATCTAAACAAGATAACCAGTTGCCACCAGATATGAAAATCATGCCAGCAGACAAATTGAAAGAGTCAACTCAGTTTCGAGAGTTGAGCAAACACAGTAACATCGCAAGCTACTGTCAAATTCAACAAATGGCCTGTCCCTTATCTTCTTACGTGACAATTAGTAGCCGTGAAAGAGATAAACGACTTTAGGAAAGTGTGAACATACCTCGAGTGACTGATTGTAAAGAAGTGATCAATAAGTCACTTGTGTTAATTTATTTTTTACAAAATAAGTATGTTAGTGTTTTTTAAGTTAAGATTCTAGGAATTTTCATTTTTAAATTTTAACAGACACAATAATTCTACTGTACTTAAATACATTCTTAGCAGAGGTAAGGGATTTTGGAAACTCACCGCTATTATTAAACAAATAATAAAGTGATCAAAAAGTCTTTTTAAAGAGGAAGCCTAACTTTTCTTCTCTTTTTAGGAAAAATAGGAAATTAATATGTTAAAAGTTAAAACATTGTTTGTTTTCAGCAATATTGTGTACCTACTTAGAATAATTTGAAGAAGTAAATTAAAATTGCTTGTATTTACTAATCACTCATTTATTTATATAAAAGCTAGCACGTTGGAAGAAATGTAAAAAAAAAAACTACAGTCATGCTACAGGTATCAAAAACATTCTGTATAAATAGATAAAAAATATTTTATTTCAGACAATAACAGATGTATAATTCTGTATAATGTTACAAGAATGTTTTGGAATAACGAATAGTGTCAACCGCAGTTTTACGATCCCCCAACTAAGCGTAAATACTTGTATAACAGTTGTATTACTGTTGTATAGCGGCTGTATAATGACTCCCAGCGCAGTGGGGACGGAGCCCTGTCGTGCTACAGTCACCTTAATTGCTTCGCCATTAAAACCTGCAGAGCCTTATGAGTAATGGTGATTGTTTTCATTCAATTTATTATATCTTGTCTTTGTTAAACAATAAATGATTGTATCATAATACAATGTATTTTCATTAACTTGTATTACTGACTTCTCAAATGTAGAGCCTCATAATCATGATCAATCCATTGCCAGCCCACTACGGAGACTGGTTTCAGAATAAGGAGGGTTTAGGCTAGTCTGCCACGCTGGCCCTGTGCGGATCGCCAGATCGCCTTTGCGAAAGGTGTGCGAAATCTTGATGCGAAATTATGGAGAACTCTCAGGCCTGTAGGTTTCCCCATGATTTTCCTTCACCGTTAAAACAAGTGATCGAAAATTTAAATAGAGCCTAAAATCTCCGACTTCACGAATAGAAAAAGGAATCTTAACCACTAGACTATCATCATCATGATCAGCCCATTGCCGGCTCACTACAGAACACGGTATTCTCTCAGTACGAAAAGGGTTTAGCCATAGTCCACCACGCTGATGTGTGCGGATTGGCAGACTTCAATCAATTGAGAACCCTATGGAGAACTGTCAGGCATGCAAGTTTCCTGTTGATGGAAATCCCGGGATCGAACCCCCGGCCACCGAATAGAAGGCGAACTCTTAACCACTAGACTATCACGGCTCTATATATGTATATTACTAGCAAGTAAGTATTTGCAAGTATGTATTATTTGCAACCAAACTGATAGTAGATATCATAAATTTCTCCCTCCATAGCGCGATGGTCGCAAATCATACGATTTGAGGATTTATTGCGGCTGCGCGTGCGGCGACTTCAGATACAATTATTTATGTGTTATTCTGTTACATGTAATAAGGATTTAATTGGATTATTGCACACTAGCTAACTCACCCCAATTTCTATCAATGGAATTTTAAAAAATTATTTTCAAGTCAGGGTTTTCGATTTTTCTGAATTTTGAGGATTCCGTATCTGAAGAATGCCAACGGGACCCTATAAATAAGCTTCCGCTGTCTGTCCGTCTGTCTGTCAGCGGGCTGTATCTGCGGGCGTGAACCGCAATAGGTAGAGAGTTGAAAATTTCACAGAATATGCAGGTATTTCGACGCCCGTTATAATAACAAATAATAAAAACTTCAAAAAATATTTTAATTTTTTTATAATTTTTATTTAAAACCATCTGATAACGATAGACTGAGAAGGCTCGTGCCATTATTGAATAAAAGGTAAAATATTTTAAAACTTGATAACAATAATCTAATAATTAATAAACTCTACAATAATATAATAAAATAAATAATTATTATAAATAAATAATTATAACAAGCAAATAAAATTATTCTACTTCCGAAGTTTATTTTCCTAAATATGTGTGAAATCCACACATATTTTGTTTGCTTATTATAAACTCGTCTAAAATAAATAATTATAAAAATTCTTATACTAATTTATTTACAGGTTTCTATAACAGTATCCTGTGACTGGACTTAGAATCTTTTACACCATAAACATAAAAGAATGGCTTAATTTAAGTCTATGTCATTAACACTTTAAACTGTATTTCTATGTAAATTAAACAACAGATAGAGATAATTTGTTAGTATAATCAGACGCTAACTGGTGTCAACGTTTTAGAAAATCACTTAATTTGACAATACATACCTACGGTATTTAAATTCGAACTATTTCCATAGGAACGTGGCATTAAATTTACGACTTTTCAATAAGAAATAGGCTTTTAAGTAATACTTTGGCTAAGTAAGGGCAGTAACAGATAGACGAGAAAGGCCATAGAAAGAAAATAAATGACAGAATAACTTAAAATTTAAAAAACCCCCGACACAAAAACCTCGATTATAGCTAAGAACACTCTCGATCAAGCCACCTTTCAAACAAAAAAAAACTAAGTTAAAATCGGTCCATTCGTTTAGGAGCTAAGATGCCACAGACAGATACAGATACACAGTACACACATCAAACTTACCCGCCTCTTTTTGGGTCGGGGGTTAAAAATGACATTTGTTTGAAACAAAAAAGTATCACTCGATTGTTTTTTTAAAAGGGTTTCTTTTCTGATCTCTGCAAAAGTTTTATTTATCGACTCAAGAAGCTATTTTCGAGGAACTCTACAAATGAGCGCGCCAGTAATTACTGATTTCCATTGTTTTATAGAAACAGTCACATTTTTAGTTCTATAAAAGATAATATACGAGCATACTTAACATTATCAGCTCTTGTATGTTGTTAGTACCTATACGTTAAAAGTGCAAGTGAATAATAGGAAGGATGCGGGGAAGCCATACATTTTGCAAATCCTGTCCATTTGACACCATCACTTCACAGCAATCTGGTTTAGTAGAAAAAGTTTTTAACCCCCGACTCAAAAAGAGAGGTGTTATAAATTTGATGTGTGTATCTTTGTACCTATCTGTCTGTGGCATCGTCTCCTAAACGAATGAACCGATTTTAATTTAGTTTTTTTTGTTAGAAAGGTGGCTTGATCGAGAGTGTTCTTAGCTATAATCGAAGAAAATCGGTTCAGCCGTTTGGAAGTTATCAGCTCTTTTCTAGTTTTCTAATAGAGGTTTTTATGTAGGGGGTTTTTTAAATTTCGAGTTATATGCAATTTGGATTGGTGGTGGTATTTATCAACAGTTAGTCGTAAATTATAAAAAATAATAACAGCAATGGCCGGCGGCAGTGTATGCGTGTTCGTAATATGTGCCCACCGTGTGATGGCATCGACATCGCGCTACTGTTCACAACCTACGTTACATTGTTTTGGAGAAACATCATTCTTTTGTTTTTTATTATTATCTTTTTTATTGATGGTAGGTTTATGTTATACTCATTATACCTAACCACCATTCAACCGCTTCGTCGGACGAGTTTCCATCCTTATGTCGTCGATATTCCATCTACACGCACGTAACGTTTTGCGTCATCATTCCTCATACGCATGGCTAAGGTTTGGAATACTCTTCCGCGATCGTTTCCTACCAATTACAATCCGGATTATATCTTTAACGCAGGAGTGTATAGGCATCTTCTAAGTAAACGCGTCCCATCTTAGGCCAAATCATCAATTTCTATCAGGTCAAGTGCTTGCCTATGATGAATGAATAAAAAAACAAACGAAGTATCGCGGCGTCACTCATGTAGGAATTTGAGAAAATTCGTCTGGTAAAATGTCTACCTTATAAAGAAAACCTCTATGCAAAAACTTTCGAATTCCAAGGGCTTGGGCTGGGCGTTAGAGAAAGGGCTTTACCTGTACATTCTAAAACAGATTTTTATGCATAACAGTTTCTGTTTTATCGTGCAAAATGTCAAAAAATACAGAACCCTCGGTGCGCGAGTCTGACTCGCACTTGGCCGGTTTTTTACAAGTTGTGATGATGCAGTCTAAGATGGAAGGATCACCGGAGAGCTCCCTCACTCTAATTCACTCTGGTATCGCTCAAAGGAATATCTTTAATTAGTATATATTTTTTTGTTTTATAGTTAAAAATTATGACCAGAGAATTTCCGGCCAAAAATTCCATTGAACAGTTTCTTTATGTGAAAATATTTGGTGAACAAACAGGTTGCCTTATCCTTTATTGCTATTTCTTAATTGCTGTTATTTGCATATTTTTCTTCACTTTTATTGTTTAACAGTTATTTAACTAAACGCACTTAAATAATTTGAAGTGAGCCGGTTCTTTGCGACGTTTACGAATCATGATAATATTTTCAAAAAATATTCTCTTTTTCAACTTTATTTATTTCGTAAATTATTTTGAAGACTAGCTGATGCCCCCAGTTTCGCCTGCGTGGATTTAGGGTTTTAAAAACCCCGTGGGAACGTTTGATTTCCCAGGACAAAAGTAGCTTATCCGTAATAGCCCGTCCCCGGGATGCAAAGTGTTTCTGTACTACGTAAAAACATTTAAACGGATAATCCTTTAAAAAAAGAAAGATAGAATAAAAATATATTATTAGTATCTTTTTAAAATCTATAAAATTATTAAGATATGATGAGCTGTAATCCTTTAATCTTTGAGCGTTTAATCTCGAGAGATAAAACATGAGATTACGGATTACCGGTAGATCAAAGACATTCAAGTAGCTAGGACTAAAGAAAAGAACCGTGGATACGTTTTTCGAGTCGCACTTGGCTATTACATTTTCTCCAACACAGTTCACAGGTGTAAACCGCAAACTTTACGGTTTCCGGTGAGCCGCCATCAGGCATAGCGGCTAACCGCTTAGTTAGCCATTCCCTCACAATGGAAACACGCAGCTATTCTCTACCGAAGCTGCCAATGCTTCACGTATAAAATATATTGGATTCCTTAAAAGCTATGCGAAAGGTGACTATTTAACAAAATTAAATGGAAAACTTGTGGTAAAGTAATGTGCAACTGCATTTTTATTAACCCCCGACCCAAAAAGAGGGGTGTTATAAGTTTGACGTGTGTATCTGTCTGTGGCATCGTAGCTCCTAAACTAATGAACCGATTTTAATTTTTTTTTTTTGAAAGGTGGCTTGATTGAGAGTGTTCTTAGTTATAATCCAAGAAAATCGGTTCAGCCGTTTGAAAGTTATCAGCTCTTTTCTAGTTAAGTGTAACCTTCACTTGTCGAGGTTGTTTGAGATTTGATAAATCATACAACATGACAAAATGAGGTATGTAGTACCAAATAGTGCCATAGATTCCTTCGTTGTCTCTGCCACTTGACCAATATTCAAAAGGTCCTTCGAGTTCACAAAAGCTATACAAGTTCATTTTCGCGATCAGCTGCTCTCATAAAACACTGCAGGGTTATTATATTGGCCTACATACATTTCTAGTTTTACTCTCCATCGTTCAGAATCCATTATTGGGCCAGTAACTTAACCTAACTACATATTTTTCTTTACATGTAAATTATTATAGAAATTATTATTACTAACATTTAGCCAACGTGTGTATCGAACATTTATAATAATCTTTTAACAGCTTTTTTAACAGTTGTAATAAAACTTCAGTTTTTTTTAGTATACAATTGTCATAAAACGCAATGTTCAATGCAATAAAATTCAATATTGCGAATTCGACATTTTTATTCGTTTATGCAATCAGCTGAAAGTAAATTATTGATTTGCATATTATACCTGCATTATCAGATCTCACATAAAAATAATTTATGCTCAGAGTGTTCATATATCCAGTTTTTAATTGCATTGTACGTAGAGAATGTTGTTTCAAGTTTCAACGTTTATGTTCGCGATGTGGTATCGTTGAAGTCTTTTCTATGAATGTCGAAGGCGGTATGCGCTTCAATAGGAACGCTTGTAATGTAAGAACTGTATTGGAGGTTATGCAGAGAATTGAGACAATAGTTTCTGATTTATGGGTTTCCCATCAACCCGTAGGTCAACTGAAACAAGGATCTAAACGTTGTTCATAAAGTATAGAGTATAGACAATAAGGTACCCTTATGACGAAGATAGATCGTATACGAATGGAAAAAAAGTTAGTCGTATAAGAAAATAACGATGTAGATATTTTTCCTAAAATAATCTAAAGCGATTAAAAATATCATATTATGTAGTACACAAATATTTTACATTTAAATTACTTGCTTAATTATTAAGCGTTGATAGTCAATTCTTCAACTTCTTAATGCAGCAACTGCTGAGGAAATAAAATGATTTGATTTATTTGATTTGATTTATTTTGAGTCTCAGGTTTGCTCCCGAGCACGCACCTCTAACTTTTCAGACTTAATATGTGCGTTTACAAAATTAAAGAGCACTTGCTTCAACGGTGAATGAAATCATCGTGAGGAACCTGCGTACCTGAGAGTTCTCCATAATATTCTCAAAGGTATGTGCAGTCTGCCAATCCGCACTTAGCCAGTGTGCCTATGGCCTAGATTCTTCCCTTACTGAAAAGAGACCCGTCCTTAATAGAGGATCGGCGAAAGGTTGAGATGAACAAATTACTCAGACCTGGATTACTAAAAAAATAAAAATCCTAGTTCAAAGGCTTGCAGGTACCAAAAAACCAGTTTTTTATACCAGAAACCAGAATAAAAGAAAATTTGTTGTGCAATGTGAAATCAAGAGGCAAAAGAATATATACTCACTCATTACAGCTGGTCTCCATAGTCTGAGAGACGGTCACCAGCGTGGTAGTCTTCGTCGTCAACTTATCACCTACACACTTTTTCCTAGAACACTCGTCCAACACTGCATCCTCTTTCACTGACTGTAACACTTCCTTCACTTTATTCGGTCCCGTTTTAACCGTAGACCTTTGAAACTTAAGATTAGCCATGGTCTTCCCATCAGTTTTAATCTCAGTTTCTTCAGTCACCAACGCACCTTTTTTAGTCTTACACACCAGTTTTGAACTTTTACCGAACACATCACCATTTTTATGAACAACTTCATTTGAATCTATAATTTCAGTTTTATCAGGAGGTAGACCGTTTAAAATTTGTTTTATACTATCACTATTAAGGTTAGAAGCGAACATCTCGTTTAAACCCTCGTAGTTTTGTATTGGCTGTCGTCTTTGGTCTTTGTGCCAGGTTTTATCGAAACCGTATATCGGTTCGGATTCAGCTCCGAACCATTCTTTGCTGTTGGTTTCTTTTTCATCCGGAGCTGGTTCTATTTGGTTGGAGATGTTGTCGTCGAAGAAATCATCTGTTAATTCAGTTATTTGTGCTCCTTGTCGTTTAGTATCAGGGTTGTCGAAAAACATGGTTGGATTATGAACTTTCCTTTTTCCATATAACTGTCTGTAGTATTTTTCCTGGTCTCCATACATCCAGCATACCTTCCACCACTGTTTGCACATCAGTATATTCGCGGAGTTGGATGATTTGACATGTCTCGTAGCAGTTGTAGACATTGTTGCGTTTTTTGTCACTGGATACTAAAAACCTGTTGAGTTGGTTGCGTTTGGAATAATATCGTTGTATATGGCATGAAATAATAGCGATGACAAATTGACCGGCTTTTTATTTAATTTTACATTCCTGTGGAAGTCGTTGTGCTACAATAACTGTTGATACTCAATTATAATAATGTTTACAATGTAGGTAAGTTATCACCTCATTGGTATTGCAAAAATAAAGTATTTCTACCAATTATAATGATTTCTGCTGATTTATTTTTGCATTCCCACTTTTTTCTATCTTCTTAATCCAGATTGCCCTTATGCAAAACTTGATCAAGATTAATCAAAACATCTAGAATAGATACTGGGAGTAAATAAACAGACAGACTATCGGATTTATTATTTTATTAGTGTAAATTCGATATAGTATCGCCTTTGAAATTGGCTATTGGTATATTTCGTACCATCTCTATAAGATGTTCATATCGGTAGACAATGTAATCGCCTGTTACGCCTTAAATCCTATTAGCCCTTTGCTTCACTCAATTTATATTCTCTTTCCTTATTCCCTACACCATTAAGTTCATTTTCGTTTACAATTTCTACCTTATCTGAACCGATGCCCTTGTGTCCTATTACCAAGCAATAAAGTTCACTTTTGTTTACCGCTTTATGAACTCCAGTGGATTGGAACCTGCCCATTACCCGTAATTCCGTTGTATCCCGTGGTCGCTTCCCTTTATTTATTGCCTGATCATTCCCGCTATGTGATTTACCGGTTAATTTCAAATTTGAAATAGTTCGATCGGTTCCTTGTGTTTCGATTATATAATACTCTACGGATACTTAAATTCAGATTAAAAAGAAGCGAGTTGAAATTAGGACTCGGTTAAAGTGAAAAGTTCTGTAGGCAGCGCGTTGGGCGATTTTGGTTAGGACTAAAATTGTACTTCTGAAATGACAGTTGATACCTAGAGAAGATATGGCGAGATCTTTCTCAAGATGCATTATATTTCGGGGATTCATATGGATTCACAGCGCTCAGAGTGCCAATAGATATAAAACTAAAGTAATTTACAAATTATGGAATCACATTTTTGATACTACAATTAAATTGAAAACCCAAATAAACCAATGTTAAGTATTTCTTGGTTTTAACTTTGAGTACTTCCCATTGACCTAGAATTATGAAATTTGGAAGGTAAGTAAGTCTTCAAAAATCCAAAAACCATGAATTTGTAACACAAAAAAAAAAAAAAATGTGTTCATGAACAAATAATTAGTATTTTCAATTTTCAAAGTAAGATAACTATGCCGAATGGGGAATCATATGAAAGGGTTTTACTTGTACATTCTAAAACAGATTTTTATTTATTTTTATGCATAATAGTTTTTGATTTATCGTGCAAAATGTCGGAAAAAATACCCGAGTACGGAACCCGCGGTGCGCGAGTCTGACTTACACTTGGCCAATTTTTTAGTATATTAAAAAAGCTTTTAGTTAAAATGTAGTTTATTTACTTTTAAATAAGTTATTTTTCGGATCAATCGTTAAAATCTTTCATAAATAAGAACGATAAACCAAGCCAAACCATCAAAAACATTATTAGCTGCTCATTAACTTCCATGTCCGTATGATAAGAATGTTTATAAAATAAAGTGCGCTATCTCTGAAGTAAACGGTTATTTTCGAAAGATAAAACAAAATGGCCACATAAAAGCTCATTAGTGATGTTAATGAACATTAATTCACTACAGTTTTACCTTTTATGGCGAAATATTTTTATTGCACGCAAAATGCATGTAACAGTATTTGTACGAAAATAAATAATAATTGTTTTGTAGATTATGATAGTGCAGTGGTAAAGTAATGATGTAGATATTGTAGAAGCCTAGAACCTCAGTAAGTCTAATGTTTCTAGTTATTATCACTAACATCTGATAACTGAGTTGAAATCTGGTTCTTAGAGCTGTATGCGGAAGGATCTGGGAACCCGCTTAGTTATCATTATTATGAATGGAATACCAGGCGGAGAGTGGCCTTCTTCTTAGGTTGAAATCTATAGACTTTGCTTAGACTTTTTCTGTTAAAACGAGACAGATTTATGCCAGCGGTATAGCGCTATCTCGTTTTAACAGTGTCTTAAGTCTGAGCAAAGTCAAAGTGCGTTCTATAGATCTTAGGCTTAAACCAGCGCGCGTTTGAAAATCTGGGTGTCCTACTTTGAATTTTGACTTTGATATTGTTCTCTTTATTAACCCCCGACCCAAAAAGAGGGGTATTGTAAGTTTGACGTGTGTATCTGTGTATGTATCTGTCTGTGGCATCGTAACTCCTAAACAAATGAACCGATTTTAATTTAGCTTTTTTGTTTGAAAGGTTGCTTGATCGAGAGTGTTTTTAAAGTTATCAGCTCTTTACTAGTTTACTTATAGAGGTTTTTGTGTCGGGAGTTTTTAAATTTTGAGTTATAATACTAAACTCTACTTAGCTCCTAAGTATTACCGCTAACTCAAATTCATCAGATCAAATTGCTCTAACTGTCCGTATGAAGTAATTGAATAGAATAGAATTAATAATATAAAGGCGACGGAGGCGCGCAGCGAGCTGCCTCCATTAAAAATCAATTATCGGCAAAAACCAGCACCTGCCGGCCGCGGGCGGCGCCGGGCCTCCGTGCTAGCGAGATTGACTCCGTGAACATGCGACTATACTTGTCAGCGATATAAATGGCCCACTAGATGGGGCACTTCATAGTAACAACATGTTCCAACGTATAACCGGTGTTCTGTTAATCGTAATCCCCTTTAAACCCAGTCCGTTATTAAAAATTATTAAGCTGGAGACTGACGTTACCGTTTGTGTGTAATGTACCATTCAGGGTGATCTTGTTACACAGACTGACTTGTAGCGCGTATTTGTAACTAGCTGATACCCGCGACTTCGTTCGCGTGGATGTAGGTTTTTTGAAATTCCCGTGGGAACTCTTTGATTTTCCGGGATAAAAAGTAGCCTATGTGCTAATCCAGGGTATAATCTATCTCCATTCTAAATTTCAGCCCAATCCGTCCAGTAGTTTTTGCGTGAAGGAGTAACAAACATACACACACACACACACACACACACACACACACACACACACACACACACACACATACAAACTTTCTCCTTTATAATATTAGTGTGATGTATCATTTGAGCTCTTGCCTCAAGTGTGCTCCATTTTCACTCAAAATGGCAGACCTGCACTGCCTTGTAATGTAACATTCAAAGAAAATTTACAAAGAAACCAACAGGTGAGTGGAGCATCCGACGGGGCGCGAACGAAACATTACAAAATAACGTTACAATTCAGTCTTTGGTTTGAGTTACAAAACTCGATACAAGCCAATCTCCAGCTTTAAACTTGCGCGATAGCTCTAAAATTTTATTCACGTTATTATTGAGTAGGTATATGTAGCTTTAGAACCTATAGTCCGTTCTATTTTAACTTATGTACGGATTACGATTTACGATTAACAAGAGTGCAGATAGATAGCTGTGGCGGACACCGATGTTCGTCGGAACAGGTTGTTACTATGAAGTGCCACATCTAGCGGAACATTTATATCGCTGATACTTGTAACGTAATAGAACTGTAACTGTATGTAATAAGCGCGGTGTGGAAACAGATTAGTTGCTGGTAAGCTTAGGTTGATAGAGTTCTGTTTTTCAGCTTGATTAATTTTTTAACTAAATATTCATGAGCTTATCCGTCAATCCGTAATCCGGAGCTAATCCGTAAGGTCGCCGGCTTATCGGTGTTTTATAGGATATATTTCGGAGAGTGTGCAAAGGAACTTTTCGATCTTGTCCCCCCTTCACCATTTTACCACCGAACCGCAAGACGTCGGGCGAGTTTCCATCCTTATGTCGTCGACATTCCATCTACACGCACGAAACGTTTTGCGTCTTCATTCCTCATACGCATGGCTAAGGTTTGGAATACTCTTCCGCGATCTGTGTTTCCTACCAATTACAATCCGGGTATCTTTAAAACAAGAGTGAATAGGCACCTTCTAGGTAAACGCGTCCCATCTTAGACCACATCATCACCTTTCCATCAGGTGTGATTGTGGTCAAGCGCTTACCTATAATGAATAAAAAAAAAAGAGCTTGACTGCAAGTATAATAGCGAAAGTGTTTGTTAATTTGTCTTCCAATCACGCCGCAACGGATCAACACGATTAGATTAGACCTATTAAGTGAGATAGGCCACCTACTTTTTATTCCGGAAAACCAATGATTTTATCAAGGACTTCCTAAAGACACGAGTCAATCTTTTATGAATAAAAAACATATTTTAGAATTTGTTTTTCGAGTTGAAACAGTTCTATAATTTTTCGAGTTTGGTACTGAATCTAAAAGCTACTAAAACGTAGAGTATTCGCATCTCTTTCTTACCAATGTAACAAGAAAAGGACAGACAAACCTAGTTTAATTTAGAACTGTCAACCCTTGTAACTCTTTTGTGTAACTTCAAATACATCTTCTTCTTCATTCTTAAAATTCATGTTCCATCCCTTTTTAAGAATATTAAAAAAAGATGCATATACTCTAAATTTGCTTTAGAAAACACAAGAGCATCGACGCCATTATTGTATATTAATTGTTATATTATAGTAAGAGTAGCCTTATAAAACTAGAATTTGTCTTTAAATCTAACAGAGGTCGACATTTTATTGAACTTCCATTCATTCCGCTTGACATGTGTTTCTACGCATCTTATCTTCAATCTGGCATGTACCAGGTTTCAACTTTTAATAGTTAGCTGCGTAATTGCTACATTCATATAACAGACGCACTTATTTACCAGTCGGTCTGTATGTGCGCCACCCACCTCAGCTCAATTATATCTATCTCAATCTCGATACAAATAAACAAGATCGAATCTTAGCAGATCATACGCGTGGGATTCTTTTTATGCTTATCGGATTCTCTCATTTGGTCTCCAACATTGATATACGACAACCATAGATATTTTTGAATCACACTAATATTATAAAAGCGAAAGTTTTTGTGTATTTGTGTATGTTTGTTACACTTTCACGCAGAAGCTACTGGACGAATTTGAATGAAATTTAGTATGAAGATAGATTATACTCTGGATTAACATGTAGGCTACTTTTTATCCCGGAAAATTAAAGAGTTCCTACGGGATTTTTAAAAAACGACTTGGTAATATAGTTAACGAGTACGGGACTTGTAAGTTATATTGTCAAATTCCACAGTAGTGCAGGTAGATTCAGTTGACTGCTGAAATGCGTTTTACCAAGTTTTGTTTAGAATAAACAGAACTTTCTATTTTATTCTAAAGCCACTTATATTTCATATATAGTTTAAAAAAATAACATTAATTTGGCAGATAAATCATTTGTGATATAGTGAGTACTAGGTGATACCTACTTAAATTTCATTTGGCTGATAAAATTTTGTTTGGAAAAATTATTTTGTTTTCTGTTCTACAGTCACTTAAAGTTCAAAAAACGTCTTAAAATAGTTTAACTTTGACAGATAATTCATTTTTGAATACAGGGCGAGTAACATGAACCTGTGTGTATCTTTGGTAGTGTGTATCAATGTATTTTAACTAGTAATTTCGCTAACAATCCCGGGGGTACAATTAGATGTCCGCAATACATGCCACGATTGTGATAAATCATATTATACAGTGTTGCCGCGATCCAGTGTCGCGCGAACGAGTTACTATAAACTTTTTATGAAATATTTTTTTGGATTACGCTCGTCTTGAATTCACAATAAATATTCTGCCTGAGAAATGGTTTATTATAAGTATTAAAAAAAAAGTACGTACAGTCAGCAATAAAGCTTGGCACCCGCCAGTACAAGCGACTATGGACGGGTGCAAAGCTTTGTTGCTGTATGTACCAAGCGATTAGCCTCCTCGTTGTAATTTGAACCGCAAGGATATAAAATACCCTTCCGGCAACAGTTTTCTTCCACTTCTGATATGGGTGCCTTTATGTCAAGAAAAATAGGCATGTTTAAGGCAAGCGTGCTCCATCTTAGGCTGCATCATCACTTGCCAGCAGGTCTGATAAGTCTGATTGCAACCAACCGGTAGTGTATAAAAAAAGCATAATGTAAAAAGCAAGAATTCACAGGCACGCACCTCTAACTTTTCAGAGTTATGTACGTTTTAAGCAAATAAATTTTACTTGCTTTAACGGTGAAGGAAAACATCGTAAGGAAATCTCCACGTGAGAGCTCTACGTAATGTGCTCAAAGGTGTGTGAATTTTGACATTTGATATCAGCAAAAAATTCTACTTTCCTCCAAGACTTAATGAGCTTTTTTTACGCTTATTAAAAGCGAAAGCCACTCCTTACAGCAAGACCATAATATGAAACAAGTTATGTTGAAATATGCAAAATCATACATAGAAATGATTTGTATGCATTAATCGACTATGCAACCCACTTATGGCTGGACTGCATAATTATCACGGAGAGTTTTACATTAGAGATGTGAAGTCATTCGACTATGGAGGGAAAACTTTATTCGATTAGACTTTGGAAAGCTCTTGTCTCAGAACACTGATTTGGATATAAACAAGTCTATGTCTCTGTTTGAAAACTATGGCATTTCGAAACTACGAGTATCAACTAGAAACTAAGTTAATTCCTGAAATAAAAGAATAATAAAAGTTAACTGAGAGAATTTCTTTTCCAATTCTTTTGTATTGTTAAGTTATAAAATTAGGCATACATCATCATTATCATGATTATCTTATCTACTAAGGCTCACTACTGAGCACTGTTAGAATGAGATAGGGTTGGTCATAGTTTACCACGCTGGTCAAGTGCGGATTGGCAGACTTCAAACACCATTGAGAACATTATCGAGAACTCTCAGGCATGTGTGTTTTCTTTTGATGTTTTCCTTCACTGCGAAAGCAACTACCTAATATTTCATTGCTTAAAACGCTCATAATTCCGAAAAGTTTGAGATGTATGTCCAGGAATCCGGTATTTGACAACTAGTCAAATCAGTATCTTTTTATCAAACGTCAAAACACGAGCTTTGTATGCGAGTTTTTGTGAAATACTGGCATGTAACGTCACTATGATTTGATGTCCTTTTTTAGTTTAATCGATAATTTAAACATTTTTACACTTAAAACTAACAAAGGACGTAGGTTTTACGTATTTTGGAAGACCCTCTATTTAATAATCACTGAGAAATAATTTATTTTTGACATAGGCAAATACTGTATTATTGCGATTCGATTCGACTCGACTCTGCAAGCCTAGTGGACGCCAGCCTTAAGAGGTTCGACTACGATTCAAGCGCCACGGTAACTACCCTACTCTACTTGGCCCATAATAAACCATTTAAGGTAAACTTTCAAAACACAACTTAAATGGTTATTTAAACTAGTTACCCGTGAGATATAATAAAAGTTAATTAGATTATGAGGCTTTTCCTGGGTTTTTGTAACCGCTACTTAGTAATCTAGAAAGTGAAGCAAGAGATAAAAAGTATATGAATGAATAATAATTTATTCAGGAAAACGTAGGTAAAGGAATGATACAATAAAAAAAATATACATTTTACCAGCTCTGATATGTGCCGGTAATTATTTTACGAAACTGGTAATTAGTTGAATTTTTTTCGGTAGTATCTGATTGTCTAAGACTAAAAACTTACTCTACTATTCATAAGAGCTTAAATAGGCATATTATTTTAAGTTTAGATTTTAAAAAAAACTTTTTGCAACAGGTACGGTAGCTTTAATTGCCGAAATTAATAATCAATCTATCCGTAATCTCGTTGTTAATAACCGGCCAAGTGCGAGTCATACTCGCGCACGAGGGTTCTGTACTACAGAAGAATTAAAAAGGTAAAAATAACTTTTGTTAACGAACCGCAAAATTAACGATTTAGGATTGATCTTATTAATTTCGGTTGAAGTATGTATCTCTTCAACTATAAGTATATAGAAAGTTTCAATAATTGTAAAGGTAAAATAAAGAACAGAAACATTTGACATGCGAATACAAAAATAAAATTTCTAAAAATTTAATCAAGCTGGATATGTCTCTTAAACGAATGCGAATTATTTAGTTTTAAAAAGAAATGCAATAAATTACTCTGATTTTGACGTAAAAACGTGCAGTCTGTCACGTTGTCGTGATTTTGACGTTCATCAGCGGAAAGATACCGATTTTATCTCGATGTAAAATCAAGTAAAAACCGGCCAAGTGCGAATCAGACTCCCGCACCGAGGGTTCCGTATTCGGGTATTTTTTCCGACATTTTGCACGATAAAACAAAAAATATTATGCATCAAAATAAATAAAAATCTGGTTTAGAATGTACAGCAAAAGTTCTTTCATATGATACCCCACTTGGTATAGTTATCTTACTTTGAAAATTGAAACACATTTTTTTTCTGTGGTGTATCCACAAATTCACGGTTTTCGGATTTATTCCTTTACTTTTCCTATGAGACCTACCAGCCTGCCAAATTTCATGATCTAGGTCAACGAGAAGTAGACCAGGTACTCTGTAGGTTTTCTTGATAGATACAAGAGACGGACAGACAGATAGACAACAAAGTGATCCTATAAGGGTTTCGTTTTTCCTTTTGACGTACGGAACCCTGAATAGCAGACTTTTGAAGAGTTTTTTTACAACTACGTAATCAGACCGAGACGGCAGCAAGTCGTTTTAATTTTAAAACATTCTAACAAGAATAAAATCTATAAACTTACGGTTTCCTATTTAATTTAATACTAAAGAAAAACTGAGAGTATCTTAATTATTATTATTGCCAAACTTCCAAGCCTACAACGATTTGCATATCAAATACTAGCGACTCGCCCCGGCTTCGCACGGGTGCAATTTAGACTAGTAATAAAATTATATCGTGAAATAACATACTTAATGCAAAGGATTAAAATACTATGTCGGTAAAAAATACATTCGAAAGTAATTTGAAAATCTTAAAAATGGTTAGTGTGTGTCCTTAAATAGTACCTTAAATAGATAGATATATGCTATTGTGGACTATTTTTAGAATTTTTTCAGAGGAATAATTCCACTATAATTTGTTTTCGTGTAACTTTGACTATTTGCGCAGAGTACGCCACGGATTCTATTAGATGAGACAATTTTTTCCGACTTAATTCACATTTCATATTGGGTAGTAATTAGTATCTAGACAAAAACGAAATAAGCTCTCGCTTTTAAAACCCGGATTTGATCTTATTTGAAATTCATGTCACTAAAATAAAACATGAGTTTCATCTGCGCATATTTGAATAATTTTACAAGTCTACAAAACGTTTCGAAAATACACGTTTTCCGTTACCAGCGAAAGTTCGCTTTTCATTTTCCTTTTTTCCAGTTCATATTTGTTTAAACTTCGGAGTACATTGCTTATTAGTCGAGACATACTCCAAATCGTGATTGTGTAAACACAGCAATGCATGGTTCGTAAGTGCAACAGATTTATAATACTTTTTTACGGTCATATTTTGTTTACAGTACATCAGTACAATGCTTGTTAATCACGACATGTTCAAAGTGATGTTCAAACAAATGGAGCAATGTGTATCGTGCACGTGCAACAGGTAGCGAAACTGGTTTTATGTAAATAATTTCCCCCAGGCTTGAGTGTGCTGTTGGTAAACCGCGCTACTAGAAAACATGGCGGAGTTTTTACATGCATTTCTGTGTAGATAATTATCTCACTTCTGAGCTCTGGTCCAGAATAAATCTCAATAAGTTGACGACTTTGTTTACTCGTTAATTTTGTGGTGGAACTGCTTTATAATACAAGCTCATGCCCACGACTTCATCCGCGTGGATTAAGGGATAAAAAGTAGCCTATGTCACTCCCATTCAAAAAATCACGTCGATGCGTTGCTCTGATGCGACGTGATTGAAGGACAAATCAATAAAACAACAAACAAATGCACTTTTTTATTTCTAACATGGGTAGTGTTGACTAGCTGATGTCCGCGGCTTTGTCCGCGTGTATTAAGGTTTTTGAAGAATCTCGTTTTCCTTTCCTTTCATGAGCTTACGACTTACGTAATTAACTATCAGCACTATTTATTATTTTACAAATCTAACAATTCTGAGCATCAAAAGCCTAACCTTCACTTGTCGGGGTGTTATAAATTTTTAATTTACACTTGTTACTGGTAAATCTACATTGTTAGCATGGACTATGGAATAAAACATGGTGATATGTCTTATTTTACTTGCTTGACAATTTTAGTAGCTAGGTGCTAACTATCAGATAGAGCTTTCCAATATGTACGGCTCTTTAACGTGTTAGTACTACATATCTATAACAATAATAATATTTGGTACAAAACGGAGTCATTCTGGTAAATGGAAAAAGATTCGCATCTAAACTAGATAGGTAAGGAAAAGGTAAATGACTGACTTATTTATCAACGCACAGCTCAAGTTACTGGACGGATCGGGCTGAAATTTGACATGCAGATAGCTATTATGAAAATTAAATGGAGGTTTAAAGACATGAACTAGTCATTCATTTATCTAAGAAAAATACCTTATGGACGTTAAATTAATCAGGAACCCCTTTGATTGCAAAACACAATCAGTCACTTCTCTTTAAGACCGCTCCAGAATGTCCATTCAATTCCTCTCCGCATCCGATCTCCCGTTAAGGGCAGATCAACAAATTAGGTCAGATTAATTGCGGCGATTAACGTTACTTGATCACTTGATCACAGATAAGATCGATCTAATGGGCTTAAGAGGGAACTAATTATGAGCTCTTTCTTTTAATAGATAAACCTTAAAAAAAATTCACACTGTATTCCTGTATATACTATTATATGATAATATGATCCATCCCGTAGTTTGAGCTATGCGTTGATATATCAGTCAGTCAGTCATCTTTTCCTTGTTATATGTAAGACTAGCTGTGCCCGCAACTTCGTTCGCGTGGAATAGTGACTATTCGGGCAGCGTGATTCTTTAAATTGACATAACTTTTTTATTTATGAACCGATTGACATGAAACAAACACTAAATGTTAAGTGAAGCTTACTACAATATATTAGTGAAAACCGTATCTAAATTGAATAAGCCGTTTCTGATATTAGCGTGCACAAACACACAGACAAACAGACAAACAGACAAAAAAAATTAATTACAATTTCGGGTTAGGCATCGATATAATAACAACCCCTGCTACTTTTTTTATATATTTCCATTGTACAGACACCACTTTTCTACAATTTTATTATATGTATAGATGTATAGATTTAGTAACAAATCCAAGTTTTCCTCTTTTGAGTCACCAATTTTGGTTTATCATTATGTTATTTCGTTTTGAGATTGTGCGATAAACATAACCTTAGGCCATGCTTAGGCCATTACAAAAACCAGTATTACGTTTCTACGCGTAATTGTGATTGTATCATTGATGTCCTAAATCCAAGATGTAACACAGACTCATCATCAATGGCTGTATGGAAGCTGTGGTACTATACGAGGATTCCTTCAGGAACTTATGCACTAAATTGTATATTATTATAATTTAATATTACATCATACTTAAGGGTGAAGGTCAAGTATAAACAAATGGTAAAGAAAATGGAAAAAGTTGTGAGAAAAGTTTAATATTTCAAAGGAATTACAGGTCTATGTGATGTAATTAGTCCTTATAAAGCAGTGTGTATAGGGTCTCAACTCTATATTATACGAGTTCTCTAATCAAGATTTTGTTACTCAGCAATAGAACGTCACTGAAGCGCAATCGTTTGATACAAAATATCAAAATATAAAAAATATTAGATCCCATTTTGCTATCTATTCCTACGGGATGCAAGGAGTGCAATGTTAGAGCAACGGAAATAAAGCCGCGGGAGGTCGTCAATTAGTAGATAATAGATATATTTGTTAGGAAATATCTAGGTTTTCTATATCAACGGATTACATCAACAGTGCTCAAAAAGGCAATGTTAGGGATTTTTATGGAATACCAGCTGTTCAACGAGACGCTAAGCCATTGTTATGCGGCGTCCACACGTACGCAGTGGAATGCTTCGAGGAACCGCTGCGCGATGTGAATCCGTCATTAGTTATTATAAAATTAGATACGATAATGTTAAACGCGCAGTTTTTGCTGCCCAAGTTCTTACTCTTTAATATATCATGGAATTGATTTAAATGGGAGATATTTTCGTTTTTATGTCAATATACCTATATAATTTTACACGACTGCCCAAGGGAGTGTAATGTTTTTAGAGTTTATGTATGTAGGTATGTATTTCTTTATTCCAACATACCTAGCTTCTAAATACCTAAATAGATTTGGGTGTATGGGGAATCATTAGAATTATCACATCTGCCCGGATGACACTGGATATATTTTTGACGTGACAACGTCTTATAATTCGATAGAGCCGGCAGCAAGCATGAAAAAACATGACTCATGCGGCGTTACCTCGCTCTGAGGCGTTCCATGTAAGGCTTGAAGTGCAAGCGAGAGCGCGGGACGAGCGATAAAGAAGCACAATCGGCCTTTGTTGTCACGTTCAACTATCGTCAGTAAACCGACTTTACAGACAACCAATTTTTTTGAGAAAAATTACTATGGCGGCTGTAGGGCGCCATTTTCAAATGTGAAAATTTCACCGCTAAACTACATACCTACATGAATTATCATCTATTGCCCTACATTTTACTTGATAATGCAGTCTATCAAAAATGTCAGACGTCACAAAACATGTTATTAGTAGCACAATGTTACAACTATAAGTTATAACATGTCCGCTAACCACTGCCCACCTTTCCAACAGGTGGAAAAAACGATGCGTGTAGGTTGCTATCCCTAATTAGTGGTTACAAATCGCTCTATATTTTCCCTAGTGAAGTATTATAGATACCTTGTTTTTTTAATAACTTTACTGCTTCTTATAAAACAACGTCTTCAATTTCAAGTGAAGATTAGAGTTTTAAAAGGCTTTAGTTTACTTAAATTTTTGCTTAGAGTATACACAAAGTCGTCGCAGAGGTTTGTCAATTTGAACGGACAGAGTTCTCGATATTATATTACCTACTTATTGTCAATTTTCAGAAACACAACACTAGCAAGCAGATTTCATGCAAAAAAGTTTCTTCTGACTCCGACATTTTTAGATAATAATAATTAGGCATGTTAAAAATATTACGATCCTCAACTAAACTTAAAGTTAAGTAGGAGGTTTTGGTACTGCAATGTTTCATGATTTCAACTCTTAGAGATTCTTTTCAATACAATCTCTTTTGGGAACCGGTGGTAGAGTCTTGGCTTGTCATTTATGTGCCTTGCCTTTCAAATTCAAAATATTTTTATTCAATTATACTTTTACAAGTACTTTTGAATCGTCATAACTCATAAGCATCTACCACTGTGTCGGAATGTCTTTCCTACCGAGAAGAACCAGCAAGAAACTCGGCGGTTGCTCTTTTCAAAGTTTTTATATGTACAATATTATGTCATTTTGAATTTCAATTGTTGAGCTATCTATTAATGCTTATAATTTATTATCCACACTTGAACTAATTTACCACTAGAATATAGAAGTGGTATTTCAAACGAAAATCGTATTCTATAAAGGTGTCAAAATTAGTACGATAGTGACACCAAGCTGTACCAAAAACCACAGAAAACTTAGAAAACCCCCCAAAAATTTTTGCTCGAAATGACCTGTGTAGTGCGCAGTACTACAAATAAAGGTCGTGATGGCAACCTTAAGGTGTAAAAAAGTTGTGTGTGAAGTTAGTAGACAAGAACCGCTCCAAATAGTGACCTTCCAAACGTAACCAACCAAGTTAAGCCGCGATTTCCCACGTGCTTTCCACCATGAAATTCACTGTAATCCTTTATTGTATTGTATTCACTTGTATTCACTTTCTAAACACAAAAACAGCGCACCTCACTTTACGTCACGCTAACTTGTTTATACTAACAACACAAAAACAGAGATGTTCCCATTCATTCATTCATTCCCAGTAACCATGGTTGAAAAAAAAAAACTTTTTTATATTTTCGCGCGAAAATGAACAAAGCGAACACTCGAAGCTAGAGCGCGTGCGCAACTAACGTAAAACATGGAACCGACCAACCGAATAGAGCCTCCGATGGTCGAGACGGCATCATCTCTTACCCATGTGAGGGACAAGGATGTAAGACATAAACCTTTATAAAACCATCCCTCTGACAGAAGCCATGTAAATTTCGCCCGGTGTATTATTTACGGTTTTTAATTGAAAGGCTGTATGCAAGTTCGGGAGCGCTTTTTCTCAACGGAAACAGTTACTTATCAACCAGACTATCAACTTTTAGTTATGAATTCGCAACCAAAAGGAATCTGAATTCAATAAATAGGTAAAATAAATTTAGCCTTTCGCGTAGCTACATGGAAACTGTTACTGTATATTTCAAAGAAAAACTATAGCACTTTTCTAGTGTTAATAGCAGCTTCCCTATCTTAGATTTGGCAATGATTAGGACCAATACGTATACCTAGATGCTAGGCATAGAGGCAGTCTCTAGCCATCATCGAGATTAAAAATAATTCCTCAAATAATAATTTTTGAAGAAAACGATCTGCCAAGATTGTTACCGATTGTTTTCGGTAGGTGAAACAATCGTACTAGGTACCTATGTACTTTCTAAACCAGTGAGTGATGTAAACGGTAATAGAAAGGATAGACCCTAATATTTTTTTCTGAAAATCCTATAAAATAGAGTAAATTACGCTACAGCAAGTTTAGTTTGCTGCAAGAGATATTAGCAGACATAAATAGATAGCCACAAAACATTACACGAAGAACAAAAATATAAAGTTCGCAAAGGCGGTCTTATCATCACTAAAAGTTTTCTCCTCCAGACAACCCAAGAAAATACATAGTAGAAATAATATATGGCTATTGCAACCAAAAAAAGCGATGATGACCTTATGGTTAAGACGTTAACCTTCTCATCGGGTGGTTATAGGGGCTATAGGGATTCGATTCCGGGAACCCACATCTAACTTTTCGGAGTTAAGTATATGCGTTTTGTAGCAAATAAATAGGTAGGTATGACTTGCTTTAACAGCACTGACCTTACTTTACTTTACTGAGCACTGACGTTAGGTACCTATTCGGTGTTTAACAGTCATCGACAACGTCCTGAAACCTGTATGCCTGAGAGTTGTCCATGTTGTTCTTAAAGGTGTATGAAGTCTGCCAATCCGCACTTGGTCACTTGGTTGGTGATAGACTATGGTCAAATCCTTCTCATTCTGAGAGGAGACCCGTGCTCAGTAGTGAGCCGACAATGGGTTGATCATGTTGATGATGACGATGATGCATGGTTTAAACACTTCTTCGCTCCGCCCCGCTCACGTGGAAACCGGGCTTATTTCGTTGAAGTTTAAGCTAGAACTTATAGGTATTTTCTACAATTTTTGATATTAAAATGGCAACACTAAAAACGGGTTCCAACTATGGAACTATGCCACGGCACTCGCGTCGCATCATAAATTACGCCACTCTCGTTTGCGGCTTAATTACATCAGGAGAAAGTTGAAGCCAATGGTAACCTGATGCGATTTACCATATCACCTCCATCGAGGGAAATTACGTTTTCCCTATTATGGACGGATGATTGAATGTTTCAACATTGCAAAACATCTTATTAATATAGGCATGACACCTACTATCTTAATAGTCAAATCAGCAACTTTTTATCAAACGTGTAAACATTCGCTTACTATGGGAGCTTGTATGAAATACATAGATGTGACGTCATAACCGCTAAGATATGGAACGCCTTTCAGCATCAGTTTTCCTCTCCAAATATGGGTACGATGAATAGGCATCAAAAAAATTCAGAACTCAAAATATTTTTATTCAATTGACTTTGCAAATACTTTTGAATCGTCAAGTGTATCTGTTACGGGCAATTTGATAAGTCTGGGCACTATTAATAATGGCCGGTCTGTATTAATAATGGCCGACTCAATTGGGCAATATGATTAAAACAGCATGATTAATCACTTTTCCCGACCATTATGAATAATGCCCACCCTGTCTTGGGCAAAGTAATAAAATAGGTGAACTGTAGTGTTTTTGTTTATTAAATAAAAGAACCTAACCTAACCCAACCTTTTTTTTATGCGAGGAAAATCCTCATGGATACCACCGCGCTCGGGGAGGCGAGGTGGTTATGTCAGACTCTTACCGACTAAAACCCCACGGCTTACCGTCTCAATCGTTGTTGCTGGGCACAGGGACACGAACATATTCAACTGTGACCCAGCTAATGGCGCCCGCCAAGGCAGGCCCAGCTCTGGGACTAAAAGGGGCCCCAACACCGTTTGCCAGAAACAAGGGCTTGCCTTCCAACTCGAGGACCTACTCTCCCGCGGGTAACAGACTCCCCGTGTCTATTACCCGGAAGCCTTACTCAAGGGGGCAAGCGACGGTCGTGTGCAGCTCGCCTGCGACCGATTCTCTTGCGGCGCATGGGATGAGAGCTTTCGGCTTCCTCTCTCAGCCGCTCCGCTGCCTCCTTCTGCGTCATTACTTCCTCGCTGAAGGAGACCATCGCTTGCTAGGCCCTTTCACTGTCCACCATGGATATAGTCACGGCGGGCACTCAGCCAGCGTATGTTGTGCTGTGTCTGAGACACTACCGCACTGGTGGCATTCCTCTGTGGGCTTTCTTCGCGCCACCCTGCACAGGTATCTTCCAAAGCACCCGTGCCCCGTAAGAACCCGTACAAGGTGGAACGTGAGTGTCCCATGCTTCCTCTTCGTCCAATCCTCGAGGATGGGATGGATAGCTTCGATAATCTTATGACCAGCAGCGGGTGACTCGAGCCTCCTCTGCCAATGGAAGAGGAGCTAACCTAACCTAACTTTACCTAACCTAAGGCCCTCCCCCCGCACGTACGCGCCCCTGCCAACGGCCGCGGCCCAATTTATCATATTGCCCGGCTACAAGTAGGGAATTATTCATACTGCCCGGTCCAAGTGATAAATTCAAGCTATCTCAAACACTGATTTATTACATGGACCACGGACCGTCGGGCATTATTAATAATGGCCGGCCAAAGTGATAAATTAATCACTTTGCCCATCGCTCTTGGGCATTATTAATAATGGCCGGTCCTTATTAATAATGCCCAGTTAATCACGTTGCCCGTAACATATCTACCTCTGGTTCGGAATGCCTTTTCTAGCGAGAAGAACCAGCAAGAAACTCGGCGGTCTCCTAGGCAAGCGCGCTCCATCTTAGGCTGAATCATTACTTACCAGCAAGTCTGAGTGCAGCCAAGCGCTACAATCTATAAATTTAAAAAAAAAACTGACCCACTGCTGGACATAGGTTTCTTGTAGCGACTTCACGCCATGGTTGCGCCCGCGCCGCGCAATCATCAATTATTATTATTCTAAAATCATTTAGTAGCAGATATTTTGAACTCAGCCTGTTTTTAATAGATATAGCCGTTATAAAGAGTAGGATTTCAAATAGAAGTTTTTTGAATGGCCAAAGCGTGGTCAAAGCCCATTCCTACCGATATCCCAGATTTTGAATATTTTTCTTACTACTGAGGAGAACCTATACCCACTAATATAATAAAGAGGTAAAGTTTTTAAGTTTGTTTGTAGGAAGTAATCTCTGGAACTACTGAACCGAGGAATCGAGCTTGAAAATTCTTTCACTAATAAAAAGCTACATTCTGCCTGAGTGTTATAGGCTAGATTTTATTTTCAAGCACCCGTGCGAAGGCGGGGTGAGTCGCTAGTCAATAACAAGTTTAGTAGCATCTAATTGCTCGATTTGCTACGCTACCTCAAATTATATTCAAAAAAATCAAAATAAAATGAAAACTGGACAAGATCCTTAAGAACTTGAATTAAATTATGATAAAAAACACGATAAAAGCGCGACTCCTCGTACAAGATAAAGTATCTAAAGGACTTTATTGGAACCTTGACGAAGGCAAAGCTTTTAATCGACCGAAACTTTTACTCGAGACTAATTAGCGTAAAACCTGATTATCTTACAATTTCAGAAACTTGTCATGCTATCTCTAATTTTATGGTTCGTCTATGGAAGTCATAAATAATTCTACTTTGAGTTACTTTTAGTTTGCCATGGTTTCGTTCGCATGACATCTGATTTGAAATCTTAGTATTTTTTAGGGTTCCCTACCCAAAGAAATAAACGGAGTCCAATTAATGCCACTCTGCTTTTTGTTTGTCTGTCTGTCCGCGTGTCATGGGTCTCTACTCTCTAGCTAGCTCATAGACGAAATGAGTTACAAACCTGAAAGCTATTTGGTGCAGAACGTTGACCCAAAACTGAATATTGAATTAGAAATTCAATTAAATTATTTTTCAGGGGTCTCCCACACATGAAAAAGGAGTCGGATTTTTTTTCTTAACCTAGCAGGGATATCATTCATAGTCTAGAACTCCTTGAGTAGAGTACGAACATATTATTTAATGTTTTAGACCAATTTTGTGACTGGTTCTATATCAAAAACTAAACTAGTTAGGAATATTAAATTTGTAAATATTATTAAATATACCTACTGTTTTTAAACAACAAATACTGAAAACACCGATTCAAAAAGTTTGTAAGCTGTTACCAAAACAAAACTACATGACTAAGTACATACGGTTTATAGCTCTCAGCCTTAGATAATTGCACTAATAACGTTTTGTGTTATGAGTTATGACTATCAGGTGACGTCACCTTCTTCCCAAAACCTTTATAAGCAAATGAATTATTTTCTAGCTTTTACAATTATTTCAAAACGATTCATAACAGGTACACATAAACTCCAAAACACCGGATAAATGATTGAAATCAGATCGTCGTGGAGCCAGACGGACACCTACAGGAATGCAGATGAAGACAGCCCCGTACCGTAGCCGCAGGGCTCCGAGGCTGTATCATTTGCTACCAGCAATCTGTGTAATGGCTGCCGTGCATCATCGCGCAGCCCTACCACTGGATTGTAGCTAACTCGACACTTCCATCGGAATATTACAGTAACTCGATGTTCAAAACAAAAATGCGAAGACTTATATTATTTTGAAACCTAAGACTAATAGTTACTAGCTGATGGTAGTGAATTCGTCCGGAAGAAGATTTGGAACCAGTGGTAGGGTTACATAACTACTCAAAAGAACATGAATTTCACAATCTTTGACGACACAAAAAACACTTTCAACATAAAGCGTAGAATTGTCTCGAAACCACCAGACTATCACACTAATTAATATTATAAAGGCGAAAGTGTGTATGTGAGTGTGTAATATTATAAAAGCGAAAGTGTGTATGTGAGTGTGTGTACGTTTGTTACTATTCCACCCAAAAACTACTAGCACATAGGCTACTTTTTATCCCGGAAAATCAAACAGTTCCGACGGGATTTTGGAAAACCTAAATCCACGCGGACGATGTCGCGGGCATTAGCTAGTCTTTTATACAAAAGTTACCACATTAAAACAAGTCCTTCCGTTTCGAAGCTAGGATAAACGGACAGAAAAGCACACGTGTTTTAGAACGCCAGGATTAAAACTGATCTACTGAGATCAGGCCAAGATAACTTCCTCATAACAAGATATAAATCAAAACCATATACGCCAAGATCTATAAAAAACTGCAATATTCCGATAGGCATCCGCACAAATCTGCACAAATAAATCATAAATGGATAAGTTCCAATTGAATTCGATCGTGATTTCATCTCGGAATTGTTGAAAACACGTTCGGAGTGTCTTTTGAATTCATGGTACCACAGATGATGAGCGCACGCGCTTTGGCTTTTCTACTAGAGCTGTTTGCTTCACGATTTTCAACTTTAACTGTTTCATTTAAAGCTTTGTTTACAACTTTATGTAATGGGATTAATTTAAATTCCTCAGCGTCACAACTACCAATTTGCATTCATTGTAATTGTGACTCTAGTTTGACGTAATAGGGTTTGTAATGGGATGGAACTATTGCCAATTGGCTGGTTGAAAAGTGGGGAGTGATAAGGTTTTCAGATGGACTTTGTATTCGTTTCACATCCGATGGACAGGAGTCATATAAAAGCCTTACGAGGTGCTATTTTGCATGCGCATGACCTGATGCTAATTCCATGATTCGAGGAGATGTCAAAGTACCTACCTAAACTGTTTCCAAACAAGAACATAAGCTAACCACCACGCCAGAGCTAATGTCTAGGGTTCCTACCCGAACCAACAGGACCCTATATTACTAAGGCTCCGCTGTCCGTCCGTCCGTCCGTCTGTCTGTCAGTGGGCTGTATCTCGTGAATCGTAATATGTAGGGAAATGAAATTTTCACAGTATGTGTATTTTTATTGCCGCTATAACAACAAATACTAAAAATTTCAAAATTGCTCCCACGAAAATTGAAAAAAAAATTAAAAGTTGTTTCTTACGATAGTACGGAGCCCTTCCTGCGCGATTACGACTCGCACTTGACCGTGTTTTATTTTAATTTCACAATATCAAGAAAAGCTTACCATTACGTCAGAGCAAATTTTCTACGGACTACCGTTTTTATAAAATACCGTTTTCTTCAATCATTTATCTAACCAGGAATCAAACTTCTATCCCGAGGCGAAAATTGACGCTTCTAAAATGAGTACCTACTTCCCAGCTACTTTCCTAGCCTTCATTTTATACAAAACCGACAGTAAAACTGGAAGTACCCTTTTTACGATGTCAACAGTAATCCCATGGTGGTAAAGTGCCGAGCAGACTTCACTGACCACCGCAAGCCATGGTGGCCTATAAATCATTGTGGCTATACCACCGCTCGACAATGTTCAATTCAGGTGTTTCAAGATTAGAAAATTGATAGAGACGAAACCATAATCCATACTATTTTCACAAAAAAAGTGTGTCTGTCTGTCTGCTAGTTTTTTATGGCCCAACAGTTTAACTGATGGGTACAGAACTTTAGCTTACATCCCAGGGACCACCATAGACTACTTTTATCTATGATGTGCTTTAGTAAACATTTGATCGTGAACATTTTTGATTATTTTAGTGATAGGTAACCACTAATTGATGGTTTTCGGATTTTTCCTTTACTTGTGCTATACGACATTGCTACTTGCCCATGATTTAAGGTCAACGGGAAGTAGATACTCTATAGGATTTGATTCCCCTTGTTATGAAAAACGCGACTGACAGACTGACCACGAAGTGATCCTATAAGGGTTCCTTTTTTCTTTTTGAGGTACGGAACCCTAAAAAAGCTTTCACAAAAAGTTTGTATCAAACGAAAGCTTCTCTAACCCTAACCGTAGCAAGTTTCATCACCTGCTCTTTAAAACATAACCATACCCAATTACCAGTTTTTTCTGACCTCGGGTCAAAAAGCAATTAAATGCCGAGTAGGCAGGTTTAGGCTCATATCAAAATAGGCAATAAACAACCTTAACACTTTGTAATACGGTACACCTTTTTTGACTCTTCAAGAATTCGTTTTACTATGCGACTTCGTAAAAACTCAAAATCGAATACCAAATTATTTTTTTCACCGACATCTTCGTAGAATTTCTTTACGGAAAAACCTAATACTTGACTATAGTTAGCCCTGACCGGGAATCGAACCCAAGACATCATTTTTGCAGTAGAACATGGTAGCTTCTTATATATGTATTTACTAGCGCTCCACTTCACATGGGTGCAAAGTAGATACTAATGTGATCAATATTATGTAGTAGTTAAATCTAAAAGTGGTCAGCTAGATTTCTTCCGACGACATCTGGAACAATGATCGTCATATTTCAACAAATTAACACAAAGCTATATTAAATCATACGCATAAACCTTCCTCTTGAATCACTCTATCTATTGATGAAAACCGCATTAGAATCCGTTGTTTAGTTTAAAAGATCTAAGCGTACAGACGGACAGACGGTGGACGGGAAGTGACTTTGTTTAGTACATACTGTGGTTTAGTACTATGAAGAGATTCCACAAACTACTTTGCCACGTTTCCCAGATAACTTTGACGCATGCGCCGTGTATTTACTACGTATTACCGCGAATTATTGCGCAGTAAATATAATGTACGCGAAAGAGATACACTCGTAAATTTATTGCTCTGTATTAATCTCGAGATATTGCCTAACATCAAATGAATCACTACTAATATTATAAGCCGACATCATCCGCATGGATTTAGTTTTTAAAATCGGGAGAAGTTGGGAACTCTTCGATTTTCCGCTATAAAAAGTAGCCGATGTCACTCTCCAGGTCTTGAATTATACCCATGCAAAAAAACACACTGATCTGTTGCAGCGTGATTGAAGGACAAACCGACAGACCAACGAACAAACACGCAGACGAAGGCATTTATAATAGACGCGTTTTACCTACCAATAAAACGCTTATTAATTTACTTACCTTACTCGATGCTTAAACAATATGAGATAGACGTCATTTGTCCCGCCTTAACGCATCTATCTCGCTCTATCATATAGCGCTGTCCCTCTCTTTCACCACCACCGCCTAGCAGTGCGAAGCGTGGCCCAAAGTGGCCGCGTTATTTTATTCATTGCGTTGAAAATCACCAGGCAGAATTCAAAGTTAAGCATCGAGTAAGGTAAGTAAATTAATAAGCGTTTTATTGGTAGGTAAAACGCGTCTATTAATTTGACTGTACCTTACTCGATGCTTAAACAATATGAGACGTGTTTGTTATCGCCTGGTGGTGGTGGTGATCTGCGCCATACAAAGATTTAACATCTTTGACGCCAATGTGACATATATATAAGACAACTGATATGTTGAGCAAATAATGCCATTTTCTTGCTAAGAAAAGAGAAAAGAAAAATTACGGGGTGTAAATCCTCATTAACAAACTATTCACATGATTGCGAATTAAGAATGAGTTTGCAAGTCGACATACAAAATAACAGAAAAGATAGACGCGTGTATGTAATACATCAGGCAAACCATTATAAGCTAGGCAATAAATTTAGCAATTAAAATTATATGCGTGCCTGTATGTGTAATACTCAGTCAATAGGTAAGGCTGACCTCACAAACACTTGTAAATACATTCTTTGCATGTAAAGTCTACCTATTAATTAGACAGCATCAATATTAGGATAGTGATTAGTCATGAAAACAATTGCCATTGCAAGAGTGATTAAATATTTTAGACTCACTCTATGAGTCAATAACATAATATATACCACCAAAAACAATATAACTGGGTCAAAATACAGCTATTTCAACAACATTAGACAATTGACCCAATCGTTTCGAAAACATACTGAAATTATTACCGTCCTGCATGAAATCCTCGGACATCTGATATCTTAGATATCTATTAAGAACAATTTAATCACAATGAACAATCCTGGTTAAAAATAAGTAACTTAGTACATGCACAAAACATGCCATGGAGCGAATTTAAAATGGAAAGGTTCCTTTGTTTAAAATAACTATTTTCACTATGACCAGGAAAAATCTTCCCAGAACAGTCTAGTTTCTTTAGTTCCATGTCCTTTTCTTGGCTCATAGCTTTGCTATTTAGAAAAGTTCGTACAGTTCTCACCAGAACAGAAGAAAATTTTAATTTGAAACTCATAAATAAACAATTCATCATTGTTTAGGTATTTTCTTCATACTCTTTGTTTTATCATTCTACAAGAATTGGGATGATGCCACTGTCAAAAATAAATTATAGCAAATTAAGCTTTTGGTTCCTTGCATATCATGGACTTCCGCAAAATAACGCTTGCTTCTATAATACATGATAAAAAGTCGCTGATTTGACTAGCAGCCATCCTTCCTATTATTAGAATTAGAAGTTTATTTTAAACTAAGCATGAAAAAGCTATAAAGGAACACTCTACAACCTGCGTTGGGCGGCTGTAGCTAGGACACTTTGAACCAGACCAGGACTTGTAATGACTTATTGTTAGCCGAAATGTTGACTTCATTAATTAATGATGAAGGGATTAATGAGTTAATGCCCAGCTATGGTGATAAAACGTAGTTATTACAAACTGTCTTCTGGCACAATGCTTAGACATTCCAAGATCTATCTTGGCGCGCTCAATATTACCATGTTTTAAAGATTTTAACTTTGAAGCAAAAAAGGAACAAAAACCTTTTGGAGACGTCTCTCAACAAGCTTAAAGTTTCATAAGACGAAACTTACTGGAAATCCTATCACCATGTAAAGGATTATTTAAATGATAAGAAAGCTTAGGAATGCGTTTCTTAACAACTCCGATAGCTTGTAAAGCACTCACCCAAAATTTAACAATCGAAAAAGTGACAAAGACAAGGTAGGTAAGTACTACTTTGAATAATTCTGTGACTTTGACATTTTATGACAAGAATGTTTAACTACGCTGACTTGAAGACAGTCAGCAATGCTCGTACAATTCACAAAAGATATGAAAAGAAATCGACCAAGCTCAATCATAAAAGTGGATATTTCACTGGTGAAAACAAAGAATATTCTCACAGTTTCAAATTATTGAAAGTTTTATGGTAATGTTACCCAAAAAGCCCCTATCGAGGATCAGGACATAGTTAGGGGCACGGTAAGCTGATTCGGTACGAAAATCCATTCCTTGCACAATAGTATCCGAACAAACTGTACAATAAAACTGTCTTAACCTGTTAATTTGACATCTTGGATTGGACTGAAATCGCTCCCGCGTCGGACATACCTTGCTCCTGGAACTTTTACGATCCAGACCTACACATGACTATTAAATCCAGCAACATCATAGAAGATGTCGTAGATTTTAGGATTACAGCCCACTTATAACATATACAAGGTAAGGTATTGTGTAAATGCTTCTTGTAGCATCCTTGCACACAGATCTAATTCACTCAGAATTAATAACCATGTTACAATTACGAATAACTATGAAATTAAATCACAACCCCTAAACAGATCTTAAGTTCTGATACATCAGGCTGGATCAAAGTTATTATTCGAAATATAGAAATTCGATAGATTTGAAATGAATTTTTGTCCGCTGAATTAGTTTCTGAACCAACAATTTTGAAAAATAAATGGGTTGTTTTATTTTAAAAGTATAACCATGAATCTTCTGCCACGAGCAGAGCATATGAAAATTTTTGTCATGTGACTTTGAACTGGAAAACGATTTTAACAGTTAACATTAAATTTTCCATGTAGGAAAGCTGTCTTGTTTAAGATTATAAATTTGCTACACCGGGCACGGCTAGGTGCGAATAAATCTAGCATTTCATTCTAAAGTCTTTCTCCGCCATACGAGTATGCGGTTAGCAAATGCTAATTCAGAGGAATGCCAAGTCTAGAAACATAGTCGGCATGACCGTTGTTTTGTTGCAAAACTGAAAATGTATTTAGACTATGATCCAGGATTGAAACGTACAAAATACTAAATAACTATTAAATGTCCCAACTTTGAAAGCATGTTTCTGAGAAGGAGCAATCTTAGCTTTAGGGGACATGACATGAAGCTACATGTCAATTATCAGTGTCAAATCCATTAAAACACTTTCTGACCAACAGAGTCGGTCACATATGGAATAAATTGCCCAAGGATGTAGTTATGACAAGCTCTGTTAACCAGTTCAAGAAAACATTAAACAAACATTCGGAAAACTCGAAGCACCTCTGATATAGACGAATCAGCGAAAGCTGCTTAGTCTATTATAAATAATAAATAATGATAATAGTAATCTGGTAGCCACGATGCCAGTTCCCAGAGAGGAGCAGATTGCGTCCTCTTCTGTCATAAGTCCATGCCAGACGAAAAAGCTGACCATGACCTTGGAAATGAGGTGATACTTTTAAATAAACTCTAACATCCTGTTGACTTTTCCATCAAATGCATTGCTCTTAGCATACACGCATTTACATCAAAAATATATTGATTAATTGAAACTTACAATAACCGGAAATTTCTCCTGGAATGCATCGGTTTGGTCCAAGGCTTGACAAGAGAAGTCTGCCCATCAAGCACGAAAACGCAATGTCCATGCAACGTTGTTTGTGAGAGAATAAGCTGCAAAAGGCATGTAGATGGAAGAAAGGAGATTCTGATACCATCATCTCAAATCCTTCGCTTCATGCAGACCAATAATATGAGGGAAGGTGCAAAAACCTGCTATTCTTCAGAAAATACAGTCTTGAGAGCCGAAATAGTGGGTCACGTGGACGCAAGCCGCCACTGTTGGCGCAAACATACACTCGCACTCGCGTACTGCAGCGGGTGTCACTCACGTACGAAGTTCGCACGCTCATGTCAGTCACTGAACAAATCTACCTGATCAGTTGATCACTTGGCAAGCTCATATAAACCACAACGATATATGACAAGTATAGATTCATTAGGTTAGTTGTAAATAGTAAAAATATTATTATATAATTCAAACTATTTAACCCTTCTCATTTAGTGAAGACAGCCGTGCTCTGTAGTGAGCTGGTGGTGCGTTTATCATGATAATGAATTTAGGTTAACTTATCCATTGAATTAGCGTGTAATGATAGAATTAAGTTTTCTAAATAAAAATAATAAATTGCTTTGTTGGCTTTCCTTTCATGTTATTTATAGGCACCTTTACTTGGTCAGAAGTATGGCTCCTTTAGCTTGAGAGATGTGAATAACACAATGTTATAAACTTAATACTTGCTGCAATTAGCCAGCAGCAAGAGAGCGACAGCCAATTCAAGATGATTGCATTGCTCACTGTACACACTGTAGATGTCAATTTATGGCAATAGGACTGCGATGTTCGGATGACTCCCATTAAAAATATCGGGAGCTTGTAAAAAGCGGTATGCGGTACGCTTTATGAGATATAAGAATATATTTATATTTCTATGTGTAATTTCGGAGCTTTTACTCTTCCCAATTTGTTTGTTACGTGACGCAAGTGGCCTCTGAAATTTATATCAATATATTTGCATTCGGTATCGCTTAGAACCCATACCTTCGTTAATAAGGTCATACAAAAGACCATAAAATTATTTACGTCGTGACTGAAACGAGAGCAGCTGTGCTCCTAGCAACGACTACCCTGCAAGGGCAAGTAGGCATGAACCATTACAAACAAATGCACGAGGTGTGCTGACCAGCCCGCGTAGTTCAACTGTGCCTACGAGGCGTAGCTAGATTTTTAATCGGCCAAAACATTAGGTCATAAGCCTGTACCTGTGAAATTGAGTTGACCAAGACGAACTAAAGGAGGTTTCGAAGCAAAAACAGGTATAACGGAGCGTAAACCTTAGCATAAATATCGGTGGCGCCCAAGAGCGACTGATTGATATTCCACTGAGACCATAACAATGTCATGCACACTCCCGCGAGGAGTTGCTTACTTGACTTTTACACTGCGCCTGCGAGGCGTAGTTAGCTTATTAAATGGCCTATGCACTCCTGCGAGGAGGCATTTAATTTCTAAGCTGCACCTGCGAGGTGGATCTAGGTTTTTCAAATGGCCCATGCACTCCCGCGAGGAGGCATTTAATTTTTAAGCTGCGCCTGCAAGGCGGAGTAAGATTCTTAAATGACCAAAAACACTGCCATGTATACTCCCACGAAGAGCCATTCTGTTTTCCAATAATTTTTAAGCTGCGCCTGCGAGGCGGAGCTAGATTCTTAAATGGCCAAAAACACTGCCATGTATACTCCCACGAAGAGCCACTCTGTTTTCCAAAAATACACCTGCGTGGCGAAGGTAGATTTATAAAAGGCCTTTTAACATTTCTTTGAGCCTTACACTTTCGCTTCTCTTAGGTAACTCTAATACCGTTGTTCTGAATATAACCATGAATAGAATTCAAATTCAAAATGTTTTTATTCAATTAGACTTATGCCAGTTCTTTTGAATCGTAAAAGGCATCTACCACGGATTCAGTTCATGAAAGCCGGTCAAATTATCAACATATCGTGAGAGATAATATATATTTATCGTGGTAGGTGGGTAGGCACGAAAGTTTTACATCATTTAATAAGCTATAAAATTTGTTCACTTTCAATAGGCTCGATTAATCTGAAAACTGGTACCTGAACCTTTTCCTTTCAATGTAATCAATTATGTACTTTTAATCTGCAAGAATCTAAAAGTAAATGAAAACGGAAGCACCGGTACTACCGGATACCTTTTATATTAAATCATAAATAGCATTAGTTTTTTTTTTTTAACCAATAAATATTTCAACATTTCTTTCCATAGAAATGATAGCATTTAAAAATACGAATGACGTGAATGTACACGACGTTGCGCGTCGCGCTGCACATTGTTCTTACCTACCCACAAGATTAAATACTATGTACCTACATTACCAATTTGGTATTATGCTGGTTTCTATAGTTTTATTTTTATTGTATAGCTATAATTAATTAACTCAGTGCCAGGTAAAACCAACTGTGGTTTTTATGGCGCTGAATGTAACAAAAATTGCAAATGTTTCAAAAACTACCTACCTTATGAAGTAGTTTTCCGTTCACAATGAATTGTTGGAAATTATATAGGATTCATTGACGGTAGCTTAATAAAATCGATATTTGACTCATGCGATGTCAAACTATCTGTTGAATCATGTATTTAAATTAACAAACTACCTCTAAGATGACATTTTCATAAATAGCCAATGAATTTAGCTATGCAGTAAAATTTTGCTTAAGAAATAAAAGTATTTCTATACTCAAACATTTATAAGAATTAAATAAATTGAAAAACTCACGTGATCTGGTTTACAACCTCTATGAAATATTGTTAAGTAATTATACTCTTGCATGAGTATTATAATACTTTATCCAATGCAGGTAATTTTTTCTCCAGAGTGCTGCATTTTAGCAAGCACAACCGTTCTCGGCGGGAAACAAAACGCCAATGAATAAAATAACGCGGCCACTTTGGGCCACGCTTCGCACTGCTAGGCGGTGGTGGTGAAAGAGAGGGACAGCGCTATATGATAGAGCGAGATAGATGCGTTAAGGCGGGACAAATGACGTCTATCTCATATTGTTTAAGCATCGAGTAAGGTACAGTCAAATTAATAGGAGAGATGTGAAAGTGTCTTTGTTTAAGGGGTCTGCCCGCGAAATTCAAATTTAATTTGGTTTTTCGCAATTTGTAAACTAATACGACAACGTAGGCTTATGGCATTTTAATTGCGCCAATGGCATTATCATCCTCACAGGTTTATATAAAAATCTTTACTTGAAAGGGTCCAGTTTAAGAAATTAGCTCTAGTATCGACTATAACTCACAAATTAGTTCGAATCACAGACCCGTTGCATCCACTTTAACTTCAAGTACACTTTTTATTTTGTGTGTTTGTTTGTGTCTATTTTTGTTTTGCCCTGGTATGAGATCTTGTGATGATCTTGAGATGATTCTTGAAGTGGCATAGACTACTTTTTATCCGGGGATATCAAAGAGTGTCGACGATGCGACGAAGACGACGCATCATCTGGTAGGTACATTAGAGCTTCTGATATAGTAATATGATATTATAATGCACATGATATAGTAATATAATATTATAATCCAAAACGCCCTCGAAACATGGAGGGCAGCTCTTGAGGATGCCGGTTTAAGAGTAAGTCGAGGAAAAACCGAATACATGTACTGTAATTTTGGTGGTATCGACCAAGGCGCTACCATACAACTGCAAGGGAATCCAGTAAAGAAGGTTGATATGTTTAAATACCTAGGCTCAATGGTGTCAAATAATGGAACTATTGATGCTGACATCACACACAGAATAAACACAGGATGGATGAAATGGAGGGAACTTTCTGGATTGCTGTGCGACCAACGGATGCCTATTCGTATTAAAGGCAAAGTTTATAAAACCGCTGTTCGCCCTGCTCTAATCTATGGCTCGGAGTGCTGGCCTGTAAAAAAAACCCAGGTTTCTAGGATGCATGTAACTGAAATGAAAATGCTGAGATGGGCAGGTGGAGTCACCTTACTAGATAAAATACAGAATAGGCATATTCTGGGCACCTTTAAAGTAGCACCAATCGAAGACAAACTCTTAGAGAGACGGCTGCGGTGGTATGGTCATGTCATGAGAAGACCCGAGGATCACATGACCAGAAGCGTAATACATGTTAGCGCTGGACCCAGACGACGGGGCAGACCTCGACAAACCTGGATGTCAGTAGTACTGAACGACCTGAAAACAGCCCAAATAGACACAATGACGACCCAAAACAGAACAACTTGGAGAAATATGGTTAGGAGAGCCGACCCCAATTAACATGGGAAAAGGCTAGGTCTATATATATATATTATAATGCACATAACTCCGAAAAGTTAGGTTAGGTTATGTGCGTGCCTCAGATCGAACTCTTCTACGAGCCATAAAAACTAGGCTACCACCACTTATTTATATTTATACCTTTATATTAATACTACGGATCCCTAAAACTGTAATATTTCATTATCATCAGTAGCATCACAGCGCCAATTTCATGTAATTTGAAAATTTAATCGTGATTCTAACACAGGGCAATATTGGAAGTGATTGCTAATCAATTTCTAACAAAAGAATTTGAATTGATCGAAAAAGAACAACCTCTATTGTGTTTATTGTAACGAAATAGATTCGGTCTTTATACATAATTGTAGTTATTTACGGAAGTTATTCTTTGGTTTCGGTTAGGTCCCGTAGTTAAAGAAACCACTTTACTTACATAATTTTCTTGACCTTAGAAAAGCTTCAAATTGATAGGTAACGATTTCATTAATTATACCTACCTTTGTCACGAATCTTTCCAAATGCTTTAATATAATATGAAATGATCTTGGAAATATTACCTGAAACAAAAATTAAATAATATTAATGGTTGAACATACATAATATAAATAGGTTAAAACACATTAAAAAAAGTTTTTGTAGCTGACAATTTAAATTAAATAAAGGCATCAATGTCATTGTTAAAGCGTATCGTATGAGGTTAATTAGGTGCGGGTTCGATCCCCGGCGATGCTATCTGCCCGCGCTTGCGTGTAGCTCGCTGCATGCGATGCGCCTTATATCCTGTGTTTTGTTACTTTTTTGCTTTTTTGTTGCCATTTTTAGGGCTGTAATTAAAGCAGGCTTGTGAAGTAGGGAAACATACATCTATACTAATAAATAAAATTGGAGTGTCTGTCTGTAATTTCGAAATAACTACCTTATATTAAGCTCATATGGTTATTTGAACGATACCAACACTGAATCACACGTTTTTAAAATTTTTGTCTGTCTGTCTGTCTGTCTGTCTGTCTGTCTATTTGAAAAGGCTAATCTTTGGAACGGCTGAACCGATTTCGACGGGATTTTCACAGATAAGTAGAGGATTGACCAGGGTGTAACATAGGCTACTTTTTTAACCGACTTTCAAAAAGGGAGTTGTGTTTTTCTACCTATGTACACCGAAATCTCCGAGATTTCTGAACCGATTTGCGTAAATTTTTTTTTAATCGATAGAGGAACTTTGTGACATTGTTTCATAAAAAAATTGGATTCCAACTCCTCAATCCTGACGCTGCAGGATACCTCACCATCAATACTGATGGGATTTAGAAACTGTCGGTTATAAATTGATTGATATTGAAGGTATCTGTACCAAGTAAAGACTTTGTCGTTGACTTTTGGGAAATCAAAAGTTCCCACGGGATTTTAGACTCTAAATCCACGCGGGCGAAGCTGCGGGCATCAGCTAGTTTTATATAATTTATGAGTCAATTAATAATGACATGAGCATTTTTTTGCGAATTCATTCCCGTGGATTTACATTTTCTCTAAAACCCATTGGCTCAAAAACATTCCGTCTTTGGTTAGTGTAAGTGCTGATGGAACGGGGTGCCAGCCAGGTAACCTCCCCGTGTGCCTGAGTCTTGCGGGTAACAGCAGTGCATGGACCAGTGTACCCTGGTAACAATATTCTCTTCATGGGATATTGTTAGCCATGGCTAATTGACCCAGCAGGGAAGGGGTGTTGTCCGCGCGTCGTTTTGAGTATCCCGAGCAGAGGGCGCAGTAGACGCACCCATGGGGCATTGCCCCAGGAGCGGAGGGTGTGGCTGTGTTGGGTGGTTGGTGATGGGGCTTCATCACCCATCCCACCGGTGGGGCTGGCTGCCCCACCGGTCTCTCGCCTGTCCAGTTTGGTGACATTAACTTTTAATTGGATATTGACATATAAATCGATCCGCTGTTTGGGAAATCCTAGTAAAAACCATACAGACAACTTTAAGGCGTTTCTATCTAGGACTACATCTCCACTCGTGTGAAATCACAGAGAAGTGATTATTCGTCATACATTAAAAATCTATTTCAATCTAATGATAGCCAAAATGTATTCGAAATGAGCCACAGCTAATCGACGTACAATGGTGAACAATATCTTGACGAATTTTGTTGTTCTCATTATGTGAACACGTTACACATGTCAGAATAATTTTTTGTTCACCGACAGACTTATTCTGATGAAGTTTCTTACACAATCTCATCAAAAGCGAATAAAAAATAATTCAGTAGTTTAAGTAGTTTGATGGTAGATGCATTTGACGATTCTAAACCTACATGTAAAAGTTTATTAGAATAAAAATCTTATACTACTATTTCTTTAATAAAATTAATTCATGACATTCACTAACGTTACTAAAAATTGTCATAGATACAATTGAGGCTATATTTTAAGTTAGTGAGTTTAACTTATCATTCAGGTCTGATTGATGATGATGGTACACCAGATGATTAGATTACTGCAACTTTTGTCTCATTTGATAGTTTGTTACATAAAAACTTATATACAATGGCATCTATAAGGAATTTTTTTAATGATTACGTCGTTTTTGTGGAAACTAAGCTATAACAGAGTACAAGCAGAGTATTCTGTTCTTGATTTCAGCTTTTCTTTGTTGTGTCTGACAAGAGTCAAATCTTTGGGCAGTATAACATAATTTTTACCACCATTTGTACAACAAAATGGTTTCAATAACTCCGCACTCTTGAAATTAATTAAAGAAAGACGGATGTAATTAAATGATTTTAAAAATAATTACAAGCAGAAATCCACGCGTTCGATACGAAACCAGTTTTCGTTATAATCGAGAATAAGTGCATGTAGAATTGATAGTAAAGTGTCAAACGGTACCATCGATCACAGATTATCCACGCCCGTCGCGTCGCAGCGCTGAACGCAACGTTGAGTGATTTACGTCCAGCGTTGCTTATTAGTTGTTAGATAATAACCCCTCTTCATTCATTATTACTGTTTGAAGTAAATTGATTTACCTATATACCTAAGAAGTCTAGGCACAGTTCACGACAGTTAGGGAACTTCTAACATCACGACGCGACTGCTGTGACACGACGTCACTGGCAGGCGTCAAATGCCCTGTCTTTTGACGCCTGGCCTAGGTAGGTAGCCCTAAAGTAGCTACTTTTCATATCGTCTATTCAAAATCAAACTGAGAGTTCCCTAACTCTAATTCACTCTCGTCTAGGTAAGAATAACAAAAAGTAGGTACGGTATCAACGAAAGCCCTCTACTATCAACGAAAGCCCTCTATTAAGAGTCAACTAGCTATCAACGAAAGCTCTCTATTAAGAGTCAACTATCAACAAAAACCCTCTATTAAAAGTCAACTATCAACGAAAGCCCTCTATTGAGAGTCAACTAGAGTAAGGAAACTCGGTTTCATCCTGAATCGATGATCTGTCAAATATTATAGGATACGGAAAGTGAAATATTGGTGACAAGTGTAAATTAAAAATTTATAACACCCCCGACAAGTGAAGGTTACAGTAAGAACTAGAAAAGAGCTGATAACTTTCAAACGGCTGAACCGATTTTTTTTGGATTATAGCTAAGAACACTCTCGATCAAGCCACCTTTCAAACAAAAAAAAAATTAAATTAAAATCGGTTCATTAGTTTAGGAGCTACGATGCCACAGACAGATACACAGATACACAAGTCAAACTTATAACACCCCTCTTTTTGGGTCGGGGGTTAAAAACAAAGAAACCTAGTCGTTTCATAGCCGACCAAGCGTCAAATGTTAGATCTAGGTTAAAATTCCGGAGGATGAATAAAAATGTTGTAGTATGAGTGAGCTATTCCATCTTAAAAGTTTTGCTACGTAGACTTCTCAAGAAATACAGCTAATTTCCTGTATAATAGGCAGTTACCAAAAATTCCGAAATGGAAGCAGGTTGTACCTGTAGTCGGCACGCACGCCGCGAGCGGAGGCCCAACCAGCAATTTTTTTTATTTTTTTTAATTCATTATAGGTAAGCGCTTGACCACTATCACACCTGATGGAAAGTGATGATGTGGTCTAAGATGGGACGTGTTTACCTTGAAGGTGCCTATTCACTCTTGTTTTAAAGATACCCGGATTGTAATTGGTAGGAAACGATCGCGGAAGAGTATTCCAAACCTTAGCCATGCGTATGAGGAATGATCAACCATCATCAACCCATCGCTGGCTTTAACATTGCCGTTTAAATCCAGTGTCTCCCCGCAACTTGTTTGATGTCGCCTGTCCATCTAATTCTAGTAGGGGGTCTGCTAACGCTATCCTTTCCGGTGAGGGGTCCCAAGGTGCCCGAAAACTCAACAAAGATGGCTAATTTAATTCATACGTGTGGTTCTGGTTACCAAAAATTCCAAGATGGAAGCAGGTTGTACCTGTACGCGGCAGGCGGCAGCGGCACGCACGCCGCGGGCGCAGCCAAACCACCAATTACGACCCATTACTCTATGGGAAAATGGGACGTGCTTTTTTGGATAGGCCAATTATTTTTAGGAGCGACTTTGTTGATGGAGCAAGATTATCTTTGTTGTCTATTGTTTTTATGCTCAAAACCAGTTGAGCCGTCTCCGCTTTGCTCGAGTGGAATTTACATCGATCAAGGGAATAATTTCCAAAAATCCTGAAACATGTACTTTTTCATTTTTGACCTAAAGCCCAAATATCAATTTTCATAGATGTACCTTGAAAAATGACCGACTTTCATACACCATTTCAACCCATTGGAATTTCCAAAATTGTGAAACACGTATTTAAGTACCTACTTCATGCTTAACCGACGCGACGCGACAGCCTAAATACCCATCGCCATTGAAAAATGACGGGCTTTCATACAAACTTTACTTTACCTACTCTACTTTACTTTACTTTTAACTGTCTTTTTACTTGTCTGTCTGTCTGTCCGTCCGTCCGTCCGTCCATCCGTCGTGTCTGTCAAGAAAACCTATAGTCTACTTCCCGTTGACCTAGAATCATGGGCAAGTAGGTAGGTCTTATAGCACAAATACAGGATCTAAAATCTAATCTAAATCTGAAAACCGCGAATTTGTGGTTACATAGTTACATCCATTGATTTTGAAAATGCCACCGTTACATCATTTAAAAAAAAATTAAAACGTGTTTCAATTTTCAAAGTAAGATAACTATACCAAGTGGGGTAGGTATCATATGAAAGGGCTTGACCTGTATATTCTAAAACAGATTTTTATTTATATTTATTATATTTATTTGTTTTTGATTTATAATGCAAAATGTTGGAAAAATACCCGAGTGCGGAACCCTCAGTGCGCGAGTCTGACTCGCACTTGGCCGGTTTTTTTGGGTTGTTTCGCACATGATACAGTTGGCGCTGCTTCTTGTTCTGACTTATTTGAATAAAAAAATCTTTGTACCTATTTGTAATTCTTTCACACGCCTTTATTTTCTTTCGCGATGGGAGGCACCCGACGAAACGTTAGAATAAATATAATGGATAGCCACAAACTATTCCTTCATTAATTCAATGTAACGAATGCCGGCGGCTACGTCTGCTTACATTAATAACAGAAATTATGACATATCTACCTGTTCGTATGTAGCTAACGGCTCAGAATACATAGTAGGTAGTACAGGTAACGGTCCAACGTTTTTGACAAGGTCAGGTTTTCGAAGAAGATCTTACTCACTTCGTTTAAACTTTAAGCCTACCCTTATAGTACTATGTATTCTGAGGTTTAAAGCAATTTATTACTAGTAAGATATTACTAATTATTATTATTGAAATAGCTATATAGCCCTTAGCGGTTGAGTTTTCAAAAATGGATGTCTACATCATAATAGCTATCTTCCTTTATATATTCTTACTTAGATACTTACCTTCTAAATATTATAGAACTATAATGTGTCCAGTATGTTTAGTTGTGCGTGTATCACACAAAAACCACTAAGCAATGATATTACAATAGAATCTAACATCATTGCCACTAAGTGCTCTATACCCACAGACGAAAATGCCATTCGAAAGTGTATGATCAACTTCAGGCAAAGTCGAAGATAAAAGCTTATTAGTTTTGGCTGTAAATAGAATAAACTTAAGAGGGGTCTCTCCGTCACTCGCTCCATACAAACGTAGATTAATGTCCACATTCCTACTTCCTTCATTACTTACGTTAACTTTATTAGTCTAATCTAAAACCTTAATTTTTATTAACTTAATTTGCAGAACTAAAACCAACTCATCTCGTCCAACATCATTCTCAACATTCATAATCTTAATAATTCATCTCAGCTCTGGTTTCCTGAATGTAAACTGCCTTTATTTCAAGACTAGATGGTGCCCGCAAGTCCGTCCGCGTGGATTTAGGTTTTTTAAATCCTCGGGAACCCTTTGCTTTTCCGGGATTAAGTCGCCGAAGTCATTTTCCGAGGCGTAAGCTACCTTTGTATCTTTCACATAAATCGGTTAAACGGATAGACCGTTAAGAATCCCGTAGGAACTCTTTGATTTTCCGGGATGAAAAGTAGCTTATGTCCGTCCCCGGGATATAAGCTAACTCTGTACCCATTAAAATCGGTTCAGCGGTTGAGCCGTGAAAACGTAGCAGACAGACAGACAAGCAGACAGACACAATTTCGCATTTATAATATTATTACTTATATTACTTTTAATTTTTTATATATATTACTTATATTATTACTTATGAGTATGGATTACCTACACTAACAGTTAAATTTTCTACAAGCAAACTGACCCGGCTTCGCACGAGTGCAAGGTAAATAGATTCATACTTCCATACTAATATTATAAATGCGAAAGTGTGTCTGTCTGTCTGCTACGTTTTCACGACCCAACCGTTGAACCAATTTTAATGAAAGGTACAGACATTGGAATTGGGATACATCCGGGGGAAGGTTCAAAAGAGCTAGGCGTACCTACATAGGGCGGAAAGCGATTTTGTTTTATACTATGTAGAGCAGTATGATTATAATTATGTACATATTGTATAATTAAATAATTAATATTTTGGCCAGATATCTTTAACTTAAAAAATAGTCACAGTCGACGAAATACGAATACCGTGTCGATGGTTAATGGTAAATCGATTATTTATGATCGAATTGATCATGATCACCAAGCCGGCTGCAGCTTCCTGTTTACGGATCGATAACTTCAGTTTTTTGGTACATCGATGTTTTTGGTAAATAGGTGACAGTAAAGTAAGAAATAAATGAAAAGTAAAAATAATACGGAACCCTTCGTGTGCGAGTCCGACTCGCACTTGATCGTTTTTTAGTCTTTTTAATATTAAAATTAATTTTAATTATTAAAATAACGTAATAATTTAATTAAATCATACGTAACAATAAAATTATTATCTTATTATTGTACTTAGGTCCTAGGTACCTACTTACCTACGATTTTAGGTAAGCCATACTAGTCTACTGAACATAGATTTCAATATACCTACCTGCCATTAAATCGCGAATCATGATAATAAATGAACAATAAATTCTGCCAATTTTCATTACTCTCAACCTTTATGGGAACTAAATTTTGCCACAAACCTATAATTAAAATCCAATACGAATCCTATAAAATGCACTCACTGAAATCCCTGTAATAAAATTTTACGACCGCGCCGCCACAAACCCATAGCGGCGGGAAATGAAACTAACGCGCATAAAGTTCAATCACGCGAACATAGATGGCGCTGTTCTAAATATTTAACATTTCTAACTTGGGGATAAAACTTAATTGGAAAATGGCCGTTTCAGTCATATTTTCATTTGAAAGACTTTGTGCACCCCGGAGCAATTTGGTTATCGCATAACGATATAATAGTGCCGTTCCGTTTGTCTGGAATTGGCGTGCTATAACAATTACAGTCCGTTTCATACTTATTGGCCCTTTAATGCGTTTGCGTGCTCGCCCGCCGCCCGCTGGGCTAATTTCTCAATTATATTAATGAGAGAAATTCGTATTGTTTTCATTGTTATTATATTCGTTATGTCCTGTTAAAACCTAAATATGCAATAATGTAAAATGGCTGAATGGTTAATAATCCGGGGATTTTTAAAACAAGAGTGAATAGGCATTTTCTTTCTTAGGTCACAACAACATTATTTTGATTGTGGTCAAGTAGGTACCTATATGCTTATGATAAATTTAAAAAAAAACCTTTTATAAAATTAATACCATGTGTAATGTAAACAAAAAACTCTGGTAGTAATTAGTAGCATTTCAACACCAGGCAAAGCACAATATAATTAGTAGAGATTAGTTATATAGGTATAGGAGGCATCTACTTGTATTTCGAAAGGTAATGATAGATCACCCATTTTTTTACCTTTTCGTTAAAATAATAATTCCGAAGTTAAATATTCTGAGAAAAATCTTAGCAGCCAACTCTATAATTACTGAAATCGACGTCTTCCGTGTGATCTATCCCATGTCGTGCGATAATAATACCTAATGATTACCTAAATGACATCCTGTATAAGTGGACATGGGCATATATCTACAACTAGCATAAGCCCGCGACTTCGTCCGCGTGGGCTACACAACTTTCATCCCCCCATGCGTTTCTCATTGATTGAATTTTCAAAATTTTAGCCATTTAAAAGGTTTACAACTACTTGATAAATAACTATTTTTAGGGGTCTGTACCTCAAAAGGAAAAACGGAACCCTTATAGGATCACTTTGTTGTCTGTCTGTTTGTCCGTCGTGACTGTCAAGAAAACCTATAGGATTCTTCCCATTAACCTAGAATAGTATCCTTAACCTATACTCTTCCCATTAACCTATACTCGTAGCACAAGTAAAGGAATAAATCCGAAAACCGTGAATTTGTGGTTACATCACAGAAAAAAAAAGTGTTTCAATTTTCAAAATAAGATAACTACCTATACCAAGTGGGGTATCATATGAAAGAGCTTTACCTGTGTATTCTGATACAGATTTTTATTTACTTTTATGCATAATAGTTTTTGATTTATCGTACAAAATGTCGGAAAAAATACCCGAACCCTCAACAACCCTCAGTAAGAAATAACCCTCAGTGCGCGAGTTTGACTCGCACTTGGCCGGTTTTTTATACCATTTCGAAGAAATCGAAATAAATATAATACAAAGGAAATCCAGAGCGATAGCAACTTCGTTGTAACTTGTAATCAATAGCATCACCACAAATAGTTTCGTGTGAAAACAAATTGCCCATAACCACCGCAGCACCAGTGTCATGGCGTCATTATAATCATGATGACACCACAGCACTGCCACAGCGGTAGCACGACGAATGATAATAGTTTTAAACGGAGAGGTTAGAAAGGTAATCGGCTAAATGTGTGGTCCAACGGATAGTTTTAGGGATCCCTAGTAGAAATACGAACAGAAAACAGGGGTTTGGAAGTTTATAATTACTAAACTGGCATATACGTTGCCATGAGCTGAAGCCATTAATCTCAGATTTTATTTTTATAAGTACATATATTATTATTTATATATAACTTGATTATATATATTTCTCAGTCTTGTTATATATATATGTTTATTTTTTTAACTAGGCGTTTCGGTTTGTAGAGAAACAATACAGGCAGGGAATAACCAAATAAAGTTTAATTCATAAGTAAATAGAATAGAAAAACTACTAAAAATAATAGTTTTTTTTTCAGAAGTTTGCAGTGATATTTACATAATTCATTGATCTCGTTAAAACTTCTAAATGTGATAACTACCAAAAGCGATGAAACAACTAAGCGTCCTATTTCGAAAAATTAAGTTTAAATTATTTCATTATAACTAAGCTAATTATGCCATATATAAATATAATTCGTAACAAAAAGTAATTCATCATTTCCAATGAGTTTGTTCATTTCCAATAAATAATTATTTACAAAGGCGAAATGCTGCCTTGGAATTGGAATTCAGTAGAAACTGCATTACAGCGAAACTCTGGATCATCAACAATGCTACAACAAGTATGGCGGACGTACTCCGCATAACAATGCTAACCTTCGATAACCCGCGACTTTGCTTACATACAAACAACATACAACCAAGAACTCTAATTTTGTAACATTGAAATTTTTTCCTACCAGTATCGTCAAGCAAGCCAATTTTGCTAAGATAGGTTCATCATTCATCATTGTCACCAACCCATCTTTCACCTACTACTGAGTACAAGTCTCCTCTCAGAATGAGAAGGATTTCCATTGTCTACCACGCTGGCCAAGTGTGGTTTGGCAGACTTACTCTTGACATATTACTTTTGAGAACATTATGAAGGACTCTCAAGTGTGTACGTTTCCTTGTAATTCTTTTGCCTTCACCGTTGTGACATTTAAAGCTGGGACACACCAAACGCGTATGCAGCACGAAAGCGTAGACGTAGCGCGTACCATGACGTTGTTGTATGTAATGTATGGAACTGTATGAGATATGACATACCGCTTGCGTGACATGAACGTTCGCGTAGACGTAATGCGTGCTGTCATGTCTATGGATTCACGCGCGTCACTACGCGCGTGGTCACGTGTACGTGCTTGGTGTGAATCGGCCTTTAATTGATTGAAACGCGCATAACTCCGTAAAGTTAGAGTTCAGTGCTCATATAAAATTAAACAAACAGATGGACATTCTGACTACTTTATTCATTCATTTGGATGGTCGCATTCCATATTGTGTCAATAATCCACAGTCGCTTGTAGCAAAACAGAGAAAACGTGCATTCCTAAATAAAAAAAATCTCTTTATAAAACATTACTGAGTGATAGCTTATTAATAAATTTATCATAATATATCAGAATTAATTTCAATAGATAATATATTGATTAACTTTAAGTATATAAATAGTTTTATATTCGATACTAAAATCAAGTAATGAAATAGTTTCCAATGATTCAGAAAAGTTTTTTATTGAGTGCAGTAGAAAGAAGAAGAAAATGCAATGACACCAGCTGGTAATATAACTGAAGACCTTTGCAATATATGTGATGGTAGAATAGAATGTGCTCCAACCGCCATACTTCTTATTTCCCTGGTTCATACGCTATTTGGCCATATTGGACCTGAACCAGATTATTTTGGAAAAAACAAACAAGAGCTACTCAAGTCTGAATACAAAACTAAAGCAGAAGGGTATCTTAGACATAAAGTAAGTTCTAGATATAGATATCTAGAAGAACACAGCAGAGACAGTGAAGATTTTGAAACGGAATATGACTTTATAGTTGTGGGTGGCGGGACAGCGGGGTGTGTCGTTGCTAGTCGGTTATCAGAAAATAGAAAATGGAAGGTGAGTGTTTTAGTTCATAAGGTTTAGTGTTCAAACATTGTAATAAAGTAACATTTGAATAGCACTCACTATTGCTGTGAATGTGATCAAATTTCCCAGGTGTTACTCATTGAAGCAGGCCCTGAAGAACCCAAAATAGCCCTTATTCCTGGACTCACAAGTGAATTTAAAGGTTCATCCCTAGATTGGCAGTACAGCATGAGGCCAAAAAGAGGGTAAGACTTTATGATTTAAATTTTTCAGCCATTCTTGGGCCCGTCGAAATTTTGAAAAGTTATTAACCAAGCGACGGGCCCTATGGATATGGACAGTATATTTCATTAATCATAATAGTATGTTTTTGTTACAGCTTCTGTCAGAATCGGATCACAAAAGGTTGTGAGGTCGTGCAAGGTAGAGTTCTGGGGGGAACGTCCACAATCAACGATATGGCGTACATGAGAGGCAGCCCCGCGGATTACGACGAATGGGCTTTTAATGGCAACGAAGGCTGGAGTTTTAGCCAAGTGCTACCTTACTTCAAGTATTCAGAGGGAAATTATGATAAGGATATATCGAAAAATAAATTCTATCACTCCACTCAAGGGCCGCTTGACGTTGGGCGATATCCGTACGTAGACGATAATGTTGACGTTTTGCTCAGCGCTCTCGATGAACTTGGATATAACTATACCGATATTAATGGAAGAAATCAACTTGGTTTCATGAGGATACAGACTTTATCGTATTTTGGAGAACGAGTCAGTGCTTACACAGCTTTTATTGAACCAATCAGAAAACTTAGATCCAATTTAGATATAGTGACGGAAGCTCTCGTAACTAAAATAATATTAGAAGACAGAAGAGATATTCTTAGAGCTTTAGGTGCAGAATTCATTAAAAATGGTACAAAAATAATCGTAAAAGCTTCTAAAGAAGTTATCTTAAGTGCTGGTGCGATAAATTCACCAAAAGTATTAATGCAATCTGGTATAGGGCCAAAGGAATACTTAGAGTACTTAGATATTAAGGTTTTCAACGACCTGCCTGTCGGTGGCAACTTTCAAGATCATGTATCAGTATGTTTGCCAGTCATAAAACTTACTAGAACTGCGACAACATCAAAGTTTACAGAAAAACTAAAAGATATTACAGCATACTATTCAAAAGGTATCGGTCCTCTTTCAGCTAATTTTCAAGTCGTTGCATTTTTCGAATCAAGTATATCGGAGATACTTGGTACACCTGATATAGAATTCAGGTTTCGAGGCCATGATTCAAATATGTATTACGACAAAATAGATATATGTATCTCACTTTTAACTCCTCAAAGCAGAGGACAAATTGTCTTAAATGCAACTGATCCCACATTTGGGACTCCATTGATTTATCCCAATTTTCTTAAAGATCCAACTGATGAGAAGAAACTGTTGGAAGGAATACAGGAAGTAGTAAAATTATTTGATACAGAGGTATTCAAATCTGCTGAATTTGAATTTGATCCGCGGCCAATTTTAAACAACGAGTGTAGTGAGCATGAACGTGTTTCTGAAGCATTTTGGTCTTGCATAATTAGGCAGTTTTCTGCTCCTTTGCATAATTATGCTGGGACATGTAAAATGGGGCCATCTAAGGACCCTGAGGCAGTAGTTGATAATAGGTTAAGGGTTTACGGAGTAGTTAATTTAAGAGTAGTTGATGCTTCCATAATGCCAAAAGTAACTAGAGGCTCAACAGCAGCGCCTGTCATAATGATAGCTGAAAAAGCAAGTAATCTAATAAAAACAACTTGGTACTAATAAGTGTTTTATTATCTAACTGACTTAAAATTAATTATTGTACATTATGGTAATCCCTATCTTCTTAGGAAATTACCTTTATTTTCTTTCCAGTCTTTTTTTATTATTTTACTGCCCTTCTCTGCAATCATTACCGTAGGAGCAAAAATCCCACCTCGTACGTGTGTCGGCATCACAGATGCATCGACGATCCTCAGTCTTTCAATGCCATAAACTTTGAGATCATAATTCACCACCGAATTTGTCCTATTTCCTCCCATACGACACGTTCCTATAGGATTTCCTAAGGCTTTAGTATAATGTCTTGCTATGCAATTCCACTGATCTCTGTTCTGTAATCTGTCGCAAGGAAATAAATCTAGTGGAGCTAATTTTACTTCAGCCTTTTTTAGTTCCTTTGTATTCAGAAGTTGTAATGCAATGTCAACACTATCGATTAACGCATCTAAATCTTCGGATTCCTTTAACAGATTTGCTTGAATTACAGGTCGACCATATTTTGGATTTCTTTTATTTAATGTCACTTTGCCCTTACTTTTTGGTTTCAGTAGTACTGGATTTATATTTACTAAATTATAGTATGGTAAGGGTAAGCTGGATTCTTCTGCTGTGTGCACACTTACATTTGTGAGCATGAACTTATCACTTCTAATATAATTCCCTTCCAGGGCTAACTCTACATTGGGGCCGTTTTTATTTTCAAATAGTTGAATGAATGCTGATATTTGATTGATTCCTCTTGAGGCGAGTGGTCCGCCCCGATTTTGGAACCACGTCTTAAAGTCTTCTATTATTTGATTTTCATCAACAACAATTTCACCAAGTGAAAAAGCTAACCCACCTGTTGTGACTTGATCTTGATAATTAGCACCAACGGGGAGATCAATGAACACAGATATATTATGTTTAGATAATTCATCTTTTGGTCCTATTCCCGATAAATGTAATAATCTTACATTATTAATTGCACCCGCTGTTAAAATAGTTTCCTTCTTTGCATATGCCTGTTGCTCTTTCCCTTTTTCAACTTCATATAAAACTCCATCCACAGCTTTTTCTTGATTATCAATAATCAGTTTTGTAACCATAGCTCCGGTCTTGACTATTAAATTCTTCCTATTTCTTACGGGTTTTAGAAAAGCAGTATTTGTACTTAATCTAGTATTATTGGATATTACAAATTGGTTGTTAATAGCCGCTTCCGGTACGTTCGTGTTGATATCAATCGAACGGAAGCCCATTTCTGCAAATGCTCCTAGAAATTGCTCCATATGACGATCCATGTGTTTGAATCTTTGGACGTGCATTTCTCCTCCTCGGGAATGATAGAATGAATTCATTAGAATGTCATAATCACCTGAAACATAACAACAAATGTATGCAGTTGAATTTTATAAACTGTCATCATCATCATTAACAAAGCACTACAGCGTCGCGTGGGTTTTGGCTTGGTCAAGCAAACTTCACCATCAAGGCCAGTCAGATGCATCAAGCAACTTCCTTCCAGCTTCAGCGCCTCGATAGCTCAACGGTTGAGGAGCCGATTGAATTCCGAAAGGTTAGCGGTTCAAACCCCACCCGTTGCACTATTGTCGTACCCACTCCTGGGACAAGCTTTACGCTTAATTGGAGGGGGGAGGGGAGCATTTGTCACGATTAGCACGGCTAATATTCTTTAAAAAAAAAAATTGTAACTTTTATCGAAAACAGAATATTTTTAATATAAAATTCCAATAATGACACTACATGTGAAGGAAGTATTTGTAACTTTACTGAATGTGTGTTACCATTGTCCTCTGAGGTCTTGAAATGTTCTACCAGATTCTCAAACTTCCATTCAAGGGATCCTATCTCCCCATTACTGTGCCAAGCATCAAAATCTTTCTTGGACCCTCGAGTATACTTCATATCATTCACTACACTGGATCCTCCTAAGACCTTGCCAGTTTTAACCTCACAGCTGCCTCCAGGTCTCGATAAACAGGAAAACCCGTTCCTCTCAGTTCTATAGTTCCAGAGTATTGGTCGAAACTCCTTTGTGGGGACACCGGGAATGTCATAGTCTATGTTCTCTTCTTGACCAGCTTCTAGTACCAGTACCTAAAAAATATGATGTTGGTTAGCTGTAACTAATGTTGCTTAAATATTATGGTTTCTTAAAACATACTAGCGATCGCCAGAGCGGCTTTGGTCGACGAAAATATTATCTAAAATTTATTCTCAATCCCAAGGAAAAGAAAAAAAACCAGCCTTGTTCGTTGTCTACATCATAAAGGCCTAAAAAGGTGACATTTTTCACAAAGCTTCTGTTTCTAAATTTCAGCTTTGTAGGTCAAAGGGTTTCAGCAAGGTATTGATAAGTCAGTCAGTGTCAGTCAGTCAGTGTCAGTCAGTCAGAGACAGGACTTTTCGGTTATACTCGTATATAAATTGTTTGTTGGAAATAAGTTAGCATAATTTCAATATTCAGTAAATTTTAAATTTGTTAAAAAAAAGTTAATTGGAAACAATTTCACATATTTTAATAATTGTTGTTATAATTGATCCGTTTCAGTACCAGCAATAGAAACCGAGGCATTTAAATCTTGTTAATCTCAATTTAGTTTATCACTTCACTTCAAAGACCAAGGTAGTTTAATAGCTATTTGAAAAGATTTAATACGTAATTTAAATTGGTTGCTAACCATACTAATATCATAAATACGAAAGTGTGTCTGTCTGTCTGTCTATCTGTCTGTCAGTCTGTTTGGTAGCTTTTCACGGCCCAACAGTTTAACCGATTTTAATGAGTACAAAGTTAGCTTACATCCCGGGGACGGACATAACCTACTTTTTATCCCGGAAAATCAAAGAGTTCCTACGGGATTCTTAAACACCCATCTGTTTAACCGATTTATATGAAACTTGGTACAGAGATAGCTTGTGTCCCTGAAACTGACATAGGAACTTTTTATCCCGGAAGCTCAAAGAGTTCCCACGGGATTTTTAGAAACCTAAATCCACGCGGACGAAGTCGTGGGCATCATTTAGTAACTATAAAGTAATTATAAAGGCATTGCTTATAGCTAGAAATCTAAAACCTAAATCAAACTTTAGAAATTCAGGAAAGTGGCATTTTTGTAACACCAAAGGTAGGAGAAGAACCTATGTAATCTGGTTAAATATGGTATTTAACCAGATAACATGTATATGGTAATATGGTTTTGAGCCTCGATAGCTCAACGGTTGAGGTGCGGACAGAATTCCGAAAGGTCGGCGGTTCAAAGTTCAAACCCCACCCGTTGCACTATTGTCGTACCCACTCCTGGCACAAACTTTACGCTTAATTGGATGGGAAAGGGGAGTATAAGTCATGATTAACATGGCTAATATTCTTTAAAAAAAATTATACCAGGAAGAAGAGGGACAACATACCTTCCACTCAGGGTTGGCAGAGAGTCTGTTAGCCAGCACGCAGCCGGCAGTTCCTCCGCCCACGATGATGAAGTCAAACACACTGTTCCGCACGTCCTTCTCCTCTTCAAGGGTCTTACTCTTCGTGGCTTTTGTGAACAGGTCACCATTTACCATCGATGTTGTAAGCCACATACATACGACACTGAAGAATAAGGTATTAGATATTATGTCGCACCAAACTTCTAGTATAGATATCTATATTTAATATTATAAATGCGAAAATGTGTCTGTCTGTCTGGTAGCTTTTCAAGGCTCAACAGTTTAACTGATTTTGATGAAATTTAGTACAGGGTTTAATGGGACTTTATTAAGTAATGTTCCTCCGGTGTTCGTCCGGTCCGTATGTGTGTCCGTGCGTCTGCCCGTCCGTCTGTCTGTCACCGGGCTGTATCTCATGAATCGTAATAGGTAGAGAGTTGTCACAGGGTGTGTATTTTTTATATTTAAAAAAATTAAAAAGCACATAATATTATACGATGGTACGGGAGTCGGGACCCTTCGTGTGTGAGTCCAACTCGCACTTAACCGGTTTTTTTGGGCAGTCGTATAAAAAATTAAAAACACTATTACGAATTAGTCACCAAAGTTAAATTATTTTGAAATTGAAAACTTTCTAACCTGAACACTTTAATCTCCATTTCTAATCACAGATTACCAAATTGAACGTTAAGCCAACCCTCCATCAAAATAAACTGTGAACGTGAATAACCGACGAATCTGAAATGGAAGTTATGTGTTAGACACGCTTGGCCGTACACGTATCCTGCCTTTCAAGAGGAACTATTAATTGTGAAACCGTTTACTTTTAAATAATTGGCCCTTATATAATTACTTACTGATCCTTCCTTTGCTGTTCAAGAACAAAGGTGTGTCTACATAATATTACGAAGAAACGTGTTTAACGATTATGTAGCTACTATAATAACGTGGATATTACTACACTAGGAAGGTAAAACTTTTTTGGAACTTAAGTCAAGTTATCTCATCGTCAATTCCTCAATGCAAGTCTTTTGTATCCTTCCCGTCCACACGTACCTACATATTATTATTTTATTCAGATACAAGTTAGCCCTCGACTGCAATCTCACCTGATTGTAAATGATGTTACGGTATCAAAAGGTCCACAAATTCAAAGTCGCTCAACGAGCTATGGAGAGGACTAAGTTAGGAGTTTAGTTGAGGGATAAGATCCGAAATGACCAAGGTCTCTGACATAGCCCAAACTATTAGGTACTAAGCTGAAGTGGCAGTGGGCAGGCCATGCCTGTTGTAGTCGATGGCCGTTGGGGACGAAAAGTCCTTGAGTGGAGACCACGTATAAGCAAGCGTAGTGTGGGATGCCCTCCAGCACGATGGAGCGACATAAAGAGACTGGCGGGAAATGGTTGGATGAGGAAGGCTGAGGGCCGGGTGTGGTGGCGCTCTTTAGGGAAGGTCTATTTCCAACAGTAGACATCCACAAGCTGATGATAATGAAAAGATAATATAGATAGAGAGTGACGTAGCCTACTTTTTACGTAGCATATACGAGGTATTTCCTTTTTATACCTACCGGGAGTTACTGGCATTTGACCCAAAAGTCTTCATTTCTGAATGTGTTAGCCGGAAAATACCTAACCCTAAAACACTTATTGAGGAAAACGTGTATTAGTGATTTAGTTGTTTTCCATTTCACACTCTATGTAATACCTACCTAACTATGACTAATATGGTAAATAATCCAAGCCAAATGCTACTCGTAGCCAGAGGCAACGCCTCGGTAAGATTTGCACTTTGCTGGAAGGGGTGTAGATATGGTTGACCGGAAATTAAGTTGACCAGTAGATTGTTTATGGGCGGGGACGTGGGTTCGATATTATGATAACTCAAACTTTGAACAGTTTATGGTATTTTGATACTGATAAGGTTTGGTTTGGTTTGGTTATCCCTTCTGATATTATATTTCAATGGGATTTATGATTTAAGGCTGAGGATAATAATAATAATAAATCTTTATTATCTGAACAGAACATTATTTACAGACTTTGGTGTGAGGCCCTGCCTCCTGATGAAGTGAAAACTGTGTTTCAGGAGACAGTGTCTTCCCATAATATAGTGTACAGCACAATATAATAACCACTTATAATAATTAAATTAAGTTTAAATTGAAAACACGTAATTAAAGGTATACTTAATATTTAAAGATAGATAGTTACAATTCTAAGAGATTTGTGTGTGTGTGTGTGTGTGTGTGTGTGTGTGTGTGTGTGTGTGTGTGTGTGTGTGTGTGTGCGAGTTTGAGTGCGTTTGCGCGTGAAAAGAAATATAAAATATAATAATTACATTTGTTAATCCTTTTTGCAGAATAATTTCTCGACATTCTCATAGTCGTATTTCTTCAGCCATGTTTTGACATAGCTTTTTTATTTTAGGATACTTCAACGAAATTAATTAAACACAGACATATTATTTTAATACCTATTATTATTATTTTGATACCTATATCTGTACATAAAATGTTAATAATAATGGATTAATTATTATTAGGTTATTTTAAATAATAATGAGCAAGTTTTCCATCAACGCCATCTAGCGGTATGTAGTTTAACCACGGTAGTAGTGGTAGTAGCACGGTATTGAACGTTTGGCCTATAGTGTAAGCATCCCATAAGAGATGGCACTACCAGTTCCTGAATAATCATGTAATTTATTCGTTGTTTAATTTTTAAAAGGGATTCAAAAGTTTCAAAAGGGTTTCAGCTTTCAAGTTTCAACACCAAACACTATCTAGTGTTTTTTAGGGTTCCGTGCCTCAAAAGGAAAAACGGAACCCTTATAGGAACACTTTGTTGTCTGTCTGTCTGTCCGTCCGTCTGTCGTGTCTGTCAAGAAAACCTATAGGGTACTTCCCGTTGACCTAGAATCATGAAATTTGGCAGGCAGGTAGGTCTTATAGCACAAGTAAAGGAATAAATCTGAAAACTGCAAATTTGTCGTTAAATCACAGAAAAAAAATAAAAATGTGTTTTAATTTACAAAGTTAGATAACTATACCAAGTGGGGAATCATATGAAAGGGCTTTACTTGTACGTCCTAAAACAGATTTTTATTTATTTTTAAGGATAATAATTTTGATTTATAAATAAGATGTATCAGTAAATCTTCTAAAATCACAAAAAGGCTGAGTAGGTAGCTCGAAGCAATTCTTCGCACATTTCAGTTTCATCGTTCGCACAATTATTTTGATTACTACTATAAGAACAAGCTTAGTGTAGAAATCAAACTGCAGTGCAGAGCTAATGCCTCGGAGTAAAAGTTGGCAATAACTCATGCATCCACATCCACCATCAGTGGATAATTACGTGGCTGGTGATCATAAATCATCGCTATCGGCCCGCGTGTTCAATGCGAACGAATTATTCGCTGTTATAAACTGCACTGCTTTAATTAGAGACAGTAAATACGCCGATGTATACCTGCGCAGAACTTAGTTCACAAGTGTAAATCAAAAATTTATAACACCAATGACAAGTGAAGGTTACAGTAACTAGAAAAGAGCTGATAACTTTCAAACGGCTGAACCGATTTTCTTGGATGATAGCTAAGAACACTCTCAATCAAGCCACCTTTCAAACAAAAAAAAACTAAATTAAAATCGGTTCTTTAGTTTAGGAGCTACAATGCCACAGACAGATACACAGATACACAGATACCCACGTCAAACTTATAACACCCCTCTTTTTGGATCGGGGGTTAAAAACCGTCGAAAATATTTATTATCAAAATGAAATAAAGTGGAGAATTAAAATCCGACTGCGATCGTCTTAATAAACGTTGAAATATTAGAGTAAAATTGTTTTTCTGTCGCTTGGTATATTTTAATGTTGTTGTACATTTATATTCGGAGCTCAAAATTTTCTCGTCTTTTATTTGGTATTCTACATCGATGCAATAGCAAAAAAAAAATTTTGACCACTTTTTTTAAATGGAACGTCCGTTAGGCCATTCGTTTTTTCATTTAAAATATAGCCTCTGTCACCCGGACCTTTACAACGAATCAATTGACACCTCATTCATCAAAATCCTCCCAGTAGTTTAGGCGCTACGGTGGAACACGCATAATCTGGATACAAACATACATACATACATACACCCAAAGACTGCTAAAATCATAACCCTTCCTTTCGGCTTTGCCGCAGTCGGGTAAAAATTAAACACTCATTGTAAAGTATAAAGTAGATATAGCTGATAGTATTTGTCTGTTAGTGTTAAGAGGGCTCTCTCCGTCACTCGTTTCATACAATCGTAGTTCCAATTTCATTTGAATATTAAGCAACCAAAGTCCATGAAATTTTGCAGACATATTCTAGAAACTAATATCTATGTCTGTGGTTTTCCAGATTTCTGTTAAAATATTCGGTTTCAAAGTTACGCGGTCTTAAAAATTTACATACAAATCTTTGAGCCCCTGTAATTTTAAAACTACATATTTTTAGAAAAATCTAAAACACCACAGACACAGATATTAGTTTCTAGAATATGTCTGCAAAATTTCATGGACTTTGGTTGCTTAATATTCAAATGAAATTGGAACCACGATTATATGAAACGAGTGACGGAGAGAGCCCTGTTAAAACTAAAGTGAAAGCTTACGAAAGCTTTCTAAGCTGAAATCTCAAATCCACATTTTGAATCCTATCGTCAGACAAAACGTTCCACAAATCCCGTGCAATGTCCGTTTCTAGGGACCGGGTGAGACATTAGAAATGCCCCTAAATCCTAATGGCTATTGGAGATAACGCGCCTTAAGATGTTATGGCTACTTCGAGATTGGGGTCACAGAGATAGGAAGCTAGCTAAAATGTCTTTTAGATAACGCACGCTATCAAACTCAAACCCAAAACATTTATTCAAAGTAGGTATCATTGTTACACATTTTAATCGTCAATTGATGAATTTGTAAAATAAAGATGTAATGGTGATAATTTATTAAGTAATTTTTTTGAATTTATAAAGTTACGAGGGTTCCAAACGCGCCCAATTCTGAGAAGAGCCCTCAACAAACTCAGCCGGGTATTCTTTTTGACGTGACAACGTCTTAACTCTTATTATTCGATAGAGCCGGCTGCACGTACGAAAAACATGACTCATGCGGCGTTACCTCGCTCTGAGGCGTTCCATGTAAGGCTTGAAGTGCAAGCGAGAGCGCGGAACGAGCGACAAAGAAGCACAATCGGCCTTTGTTGTCACATTCAACTATCGTCAGTAAACCGACTTTACAGACAACCAATTTTTTTTTTAATCATCACCATTTTACAAAATAACTTATAGTTATTAGAACTATCAAAGCTGTTTGGCAACTCATTTCCAAGCTTTCGTATCATTTAAATCTTTGAATACCTAGGTAAATTAAATACATAATTCTTTACATTGTAATAGGATATTTCAATCAGTTTACGTTTTATGAAAACTGATACCCTATATATGTATCTGTTCAGGCATTTGGAAGTTGTGATGGAATAAAAAGCTCACACATAGGTAAGTAGTGGTTGTAGACATTACACTCCTTTTTTGGGTAGTAAGTAATTACTAATTATACAAAAATCAGCTGTACGACTTCCTGATTCTATCACACTACTTCATACTATCACACTAATATTATAAAGGCGAAAGTTTGTGTGTATGTGTGTGTGTGTGTGTATGTTTGTTACTCCTTCACGCAAAAACTACAGAACGGATTAGACTGAAAAGAATGGAGATAGATAATATCCAGGATTAGCACATAGGCTACTACTTTTTATCCCGGAAAATCAAAGAGTTCCCACGGGATTTCGAAAAACCTAAATCCACGACGAAGTCGCGGGCATTATCTAGTCTAAGATATTCGTAGGTCTGTAGTGTCGTGTTAGGGTCAGTTAGACAAATCAGCGGCGATCAGTCAGCGGCGGGATAAGGCGCCGTTACACGCAGCTGTCGCCGTTCCCGGGAGACGGGCTAAGCCCGGGATTGCGCAGGTACAACTGGTATAAGACCGCCTTAGGGTTTTATTGAAATGTAAAGTCCTATTTAGGCAAGTCTTTTAAATTAATTCATGATTAAATACATTATACGCAGAAATTCCTATTCACCATTAGATAAAATTATTAATTGCACTAAAAGAAAACAAAAGGGTGATGATTACCTTTAATTTTACTATTGACCAAAATACAATGTTGAGGAAAGAAAAACTATAAAAGCCAATCACAACTATTGCGATATACCTACTTAGTAATGTGATAATCACAGCTTTTAATCTATTTCGCAGATTTATATTGGCACCTTATTAACTTACTTTCTTGTAGATAATGGTAGATTCTTCATTCTACGGCTTACCTGAAATGATAGAAAAGTATGGTTACTAATTAATACAAATACCACAGCAAATCCTACTTAATATTATAAACGCAAAAGTTTGCATGTATGGATGGATGTATGGATCTTTGTTACTCTTTCAGGCAAAAACTACTGGACGGATTTGGCTGAAATTTGGAATGAAAATAGATTATACCTTGGATTAACAAATATGCTCCTGTTTATCCCGGAAAATCAATGAATTCCCACGGGATTTTTAAAAACCTATATCTACGGGAACGAAGTCGCGGGCATCAGTTAGTAAAATAATATTTACGAAATTCCATATCAATGTAAGTATGAATTTTAAACTTGTCTATTACAGTCAATCAAAATCTGAAATTATTATTTAAATAATATGCTAAGCGAATAATGTCGCTAGTGTGTAAGTAGCCTAAATGCTGAGTATTGGCGGAATGCCAAGCGTGATCCACTGATTCGTCGGAGCGATTTATGGCTGGCTGAAGCTGTCCGCTTGCGTCTGGCTTTCATTTTAAGCTATTTAATCGTGCCTACTATGCAATTCAAAAATTTTACTAAAAATAATGGAGAAAGAGCCAGCGCGTGCCAGACCTTCGTTATTTTATAAAAGCTAAAAGTTTCGCTGCGTACTGTGCCGAACACAGGGGAAAACGATCAGCGACTATAAAGTTTGGATCATAGTGGCAGATAATAGCTAACAAAGATGTAAAAAAAATTATGTCAAAATAATATAAAGTCTAAATTTTTTAATATTTTCTTCGGAGTCATGCATTTCCAGAAAGTATGGTGGCAACCCCTTAGGCTGCCAGACACCCTTAGGCTCTTTAGTCTATCAGCCATTGACTGCAATCACACCTGGTGGTAAGTTATGATGCAGCCTTACCTAAGCGCGCTTACCTAGAAGATTTTCCGTTGGTATTTGATTGATACGTAGATTGATGTAGATTTTCCGTAATCGAGCAGCTGGCTGCAGAGGGAATAAGAAATTATTCCCTATGTAGCAAAAATTTGAATTAGCCCTTGACTGCAATCTCACCTGGTGGTAAGTGATGATGCAGTCTAAGATGAAAGCGCGCTAACCTGGAAGGGGTATGGCAGTTTTTTATTAAACCCTTTGGTTTCTACACGGCATCGTACCTTAACTCTAAATCAACTGACGGGACGGCTTTGCCAGTAAGGTATACCACGTGGTAACTAGCCACGGCCGAAGCCTCCCACCAGAGCAAGAAATTAAACTTGTCTAATTGTCAGTTGTTGTGCTAATCATCGTCGTATATTTGGGGGTTAGCGTGACAAATGTGACATGTCGCATCTAATGAAGAGTAATCCATACCCTCGCGACAAGCGCAACATACACTTCGCATGATACCGAGTGCGTTTCCATTCTCAGGAATATTCCGACAGTTTATACGATTGTATGGACGAGACGTTACTTTGCAAAGATTTAAAATAAAATAAAATTTATTTATTTCACGATTGTATTTATTTCATGTATGACAGCATACAAGGTGTAACCAGAACACTAGCAAAAACTTAGGGTTATAATAATTATAGTATATAAAAGCAATACAATGCTATTACCCTTTTGCCTTATTTTGTATTCAAACCCGCAATGTATGGCGTGCAAAGCTTGGGTCAATGTTCCACCTACGACGCGGAGATTGACCCCGAGTGACCTATTTACGTAACTTTCGATGACCTCTAGCGCCAGTAAGATGTTTTATTTGCAATACATTGTGAACTTTAAAAAAAAAATTTGTCGCGTTTTTTTTTTGGTGGTGCCTTATCAGTAATCATCAGTATTATCATCAGTCTTCGTTTTTGCTAGCATTCTGGTTACACCCTGTATATCGAAATCTCCTTTTTTTGTTGATGCGCGAGACATTGGCATATTATTATAAATTGAATCCTTGAAAAGAGGTACCGCCGAGTTTCTTGCTGGTTCTTCTCGGTAGGAACGGCATTCCGAACCAGCGGTAGATTATTTTGACAATTCTGAAGCACTTGTAAAAGTTTAATTGAATAAAAATATTTTGAATTGAATTGAATTGAAAATGTGCAAATGGACCCGCGCCCGGAGGGTTTGAACCTCCCCGTAACCTCCTGGTTATTTGACTTAATGCCGCTCTAAACACAATGTCGTGTCGGCTGCACACACGCAATTAGCTTAACTAAGCTTTTAACTTCTTTATACGCGCTAATTGGGAGGCTCGTCTGGTTAAGAGATATGGGTTAACTTTGAGTTCATTTTACCATTTTTAGGGTTCCGTACCTCAAAAATAAAATCATTCGAGGTAAAAATACAGCAATATATTATCGGCAACACAGGGTACTAAGATCTCTTCCTCCATAACCTTGTAACATGCGGATGTGTGCAATCAAAAACCTCAATGAAAAGGTGCTTTTTACTGGTTGCTAATGCCTTCCCAATCCGATCCATCGATCGAAAAGTTTGTATCAAACAGACAAATAAACAAACAGACCGATAAGAAAACGAATTAATAAAACAGTTTTAACAAGTGTAAATTAAAAATTTATAACACCCCCGACAAGTGAAGGTTACAGTAACTAGAAAAGAGCTGATAACTTTTAAACGGCTAAACTGATTTTCTTAGATTATAGCTAAGAAGTAAGAACACTCTCGATCGAGCTACCTTTCAAACAAAAAAAAAACTAAATTTAAATCGGTTCATTAGTTTAAGCGCTACGATGCCACAGACAGATACACAGATACACACGTCAAACTTATAACACCCCTCTTTTTGGGTCGGGGGTTAAAAATTACCGAAAATCGTTAATTTGTAGTTACACTATCATCTCGATTGCTTAATATTTATAATTTTTTTTTAAATAAATTTCCAAATAATTATACGCTACAATCACACGTTGAAATGCTAATTCATACTCATAATTTTTAATCTCAGATCCAATTAAACGTTAAATACCACATAGATTCATTTCAATTGCTCCTTACATCCATCATACCGCAGACTACCGATTAAAGACAATTGACTCTCGATCATAACGCCTTGAATAATTACTGTGCATCCCAGACATAATATCCGGTCGCTCAGGTTCTATATGGACGTTAATTGCTGAAAATTAAAGTATGATAAAGTGTGGTTATGTTTTAGAGTTCGGGAAACTGAATAACGATTTTGGCAGACGATTTCTGTTACAAAATCCTATTGAGTTAGACATTGTTTACACTGCACACTGAAAAATTAAACTTATCTATTAAATTTAAGCATTACCAGAAATGGCAAATTAAAGTCCAGAATTGAGCATTACCAATTTAAAAATTGATACCAAAATCAAATAATTTTTAATGTAATCATTGTACACTTTTGATTATCAAATTGTGGAATTCGTAAGATAATAATGGCATGGTGATAATAAATTATTACGAAAACTTAAAACTATAGCTACGAGGGTTCCAAACGCGCTCAGGTCTGAAATAGATAGACAAGTTAAAAAAAAATTTAGTAATCCTACTTTTAACATGGCAGATTGAATACTATTATTCTGAATCGAATCTTTGAAAAAAGTAACCGCCGAGTTTCTTGCTGATTCTCTGCGGTAGGAACGGCATTCCGAACCAGTGGTAGATGCATCAAAATCATGCACCTACTATAAAAGTGTATTTGAATATCCAGTCTTTATATTTCTGTGTCCAGCAGTGGAAGCTTACAGGCTGATTGATAGATTAAAAAAATATGTACAGAACCATTACTCTGACAGAAATTTCAAGCTTCATCTTTGCCTCAAAATGTATATAAAATGGCATGCAGTTATATTTCAACAGAAACGACAAAATGGCGTGGAAGAGTAGGTGGCGTTTCCTCGCTTTGGCCATTCTTGTGATTTGCCAAGCTCCTAGAGTAAGAGCTTCAAAGGAAGTTATGAAGAAGTTGGCCACAGGCTTTTCTAAAGCTTTGGATGACTGTAAGAAAGAGGTAAGTTTTCATATTGTGTGAATTTGCGACTTCATTATTAAGGTATAGGGTATTTCCTACCCAAAGGGTGCCTATGGGACCTCATTACTAAGCCTCCGCTGTCCATCCGTCCATCTGTCCGTCCGTCTGTCTGGCTGCCTGTCAACGAGCTGTATCTCATGAACCGAAGTAAGTAGAGAACTGAAATTTTCACGGAGTGTGTATTTATACACACTCTATGAAAAAAAAAATGGCCACCATGTAAATAAAAAAGTTTGAAAGGTTAAAGTTAGATATGATTTTTATCTTGTACGATGGTACAGAACTATTCGTGTCCGAGTCCGACTCGCACTTGACCTGTTTTTGTAGTTTAGGAATGAGTCACACAGACTTTTATATCCGACATCCACGTTTTTTTCCTAAGAAGATGAATTTTCAAAAAATCTTTCGTAGTGCTCTTCTCACCTGCGTATAACAATGTACCTCCTTACAAATTTTCATGCTTTTTTAGGGTCATCCGGTTTAAGTTGTGCGTTGCCTGATAGTCAGTTGAAAGAATGTTTTATTCAGCAACGTAAAATAAGTCTTATCCGAGCGTATATTGATATTTTGGCAAGTTTTCAATACATAAAATTATAACCCTTCCTTTTGGCTTTGCCGCAGTCGGGGAAAAAACTGTCATCACGCCCAATTTATTCCTAAGTTAAACGTCACTCGACCTTGATGAAATCGGCACTAAGTGATTATGTTACAGTTAGGGCTGGGTGAGCACATCATGCAAGACTTCTACAACTACTGGAAGGAAGACTACGAGCTGCTGAACAGGGACACAGGCTGCGCCATCATGTGCATGGCCACCAAGTTCGACCTCATCTCCGAGGACATGAGCCTGCATCACAAGAACGCACATGAGTTCGCCAAGACACATGGTGCTGGTAAGTTAACCAATCACCATCATCATCAATCAACGCCAACCCACTACTGAAAACGGGGTTTCTCTCAGAATGAGAAGGGCTTAGGTCATAATCTACCACGCTGGCCAAGCACGGGTTGGCCAGTCCAAGACTAGTCAAAAGGCTTGTACACAGATTTTTATTTTAGTATGATTTTTTTAACTATAATAATATAAGCTTTTGTTGATTGAAATCACACCAAAAAGGAGAAGATGCTGCCTGAGGTTCAACGCGCCTGCCCAGGTGTCTATTCACTTTTGAAGGTACCAGAAAGCTAGCAGTGTGTATAAGAAACGAGGAAGCAAATCGCTTCGTGCGAGTCCGTGGGATTTCGACTATGTAGGGGTACAGAGTACAGACCTTGGTGATGCCTCGCGGTTCAATAGTAAATAGGCGAGGTCGAGGTCCAGGACTACTAGGTCAATAGTTATATCGGACCACAGCCCTCTAGTGGTGTGTTGTGATTTAAATGTTATAAGACAAATAAACTACCAATAAATATTATGGAACGTAGTATATGGAAAACGTAGTATGGGGAGAGAGAACCTTAAGAGCACATAGATGCATATTATAAGAAGTGTAACATACAATTATATTCCAGATGACGATTTGGCTCAACAGCTGGTAACAATGCTTCACGAGTGCGAAAAGTCCTACAGCGATATTTCAGACGGGTGCATGAAGACCCTGGAGATATCCAAGTGCTTCCGGACGAAGATTCACAACCTGAAGTGGGCGCCCTCGATGGAAGAGATCCTCGAGGAGTTGATGACTGAGGTTTAAAATCATCACCAGGAAGTAAATTGGAGGTGATATCATGACGATTCCTTTATTGATAACTACTTAACTGCGGTCTAGAAGAAGGAAAACCTTTTATTTTGCAAAAAATCATCAAATTTTACAGTATTACATTATTAAAGTTTAAACAAGTAAGTTTTAAAAACCCCGACTGCATTTTTCAAACCACATAAAGAGTATGAAACCCGCCATTTTTTTTATGTAACCAGTAATACTCGCGCCATCAACACGAATTTAAACAAGTTATTTATCAAAATCGGTTAAGCCTTTGAGTAGTCACAAGCTGACATAGGAACGGACATACATACAAAAGGATCTAATACATAACCCTCGTTTTTGGCTTCACCGCAGTCGGTCAAAAATACAAAACTATAAAGTTTAAAACAACTGATTGGCACTTTGGTGATTGAGTAGGTACATTTTGCGTAAACCACTGCGATATTGTTCTAAAATCTTAAAATATCTTTAATTAAGTACGAAAATTGAAAATCTATGAACTATAAATGAAATTATATTATCTCAGAAATTGAAATAAGCTAATTTGACCAATTTTTATAAACATAATTGTAAAGTTATATTGGTCTTATAAATCATCTTAGATTTATTCTTATAAAATGGTACATACGGGTTTTGGTACAGCTTAATGAGTAATTAAGGTTTATGATATTGCCTCCAATTACCAAAATAATAAAATTAAATGCGACGACTTGCTAAATGTTTAATGGATTTTCGAAATATATTATTACGCTTCTCCCAATTACTTGTCAGTTAGTATTTAAGTTGTTTAATCCTCGTTTAAATTTTAAGTGGTGTGGAAGTACCTATGTTAATAAATAAATTATGAAGCAAATGACTATTATTTAACTTTATACCATTTCATTTCATCCCTTGTGCTATAAGATATTGGTATCTGTCTTTCATGATTTTAGGTCAACGGGAAATACTCTGTAGGTTTTCATTGATGATTCCCCCGCAGACACAATAGACAGACAGACAGACAGACAACGAAGTGATCCTCCTGTTAGAAGAGGAAAAGCGGGGACCCTGAGGAACAAGTTCTGCAAACTTATTCAGGGCTTTTGTACAATTTGTAAAAAGACCAATTTTACGAACAAATAGTTCATTAAACCATTTACTCATTAAAAATCATTAAGTCATTTATTTATCCTATAAGGGTTGAGGGTTCCTTTTTTCCTTTTGAGGTACCGAACCTCTGGCTTGAAGCGCGTTTGCCTACAAGATGCCTATTTCCTCTTGTCTTGAAAGTATTTGCTGTTCATTTTTATTTAAACAGTAAAAAATAACAAAGGCAGCAGACGTTGCGATATCTCAGCATCCCAATCCCCGACAATAGATCGTTACGTCTCGTACAGCGACGTTTATCCGAACAGCACCTGTGTCTTCTCTAAGATGTTTGCCTTTATTGTTTACTCTACCCTCATCCTTACGTGACCCGGGAGCCAAATCTGATGGGACGCTTTTCTAACTTAACGTCTTCTATGACACTGCCAGATGTGTATGGCTTCCGGATAGAACCCGAATAAACTGGATGACTAAATTTGCAACATAAAAGCATAAAAGATCGTAATAAACGTTTGACGTAATTTGACGTACTTTTTTTGTTAAATCGATAATTTAAAAAGTAAGCAAACTTAAAACTAATAGTAGACGTAGTAGACGTGGATTTTACGAATTTCGGAAGATGCTCTATTCCTAAGAAATAATTTATTTTTTACATTGCCATCATCCGAATTGAGAAACTTCTCATTTTACTTTGTTTAACTGGGAACTTGTTACGTAGGTGTTTTCAGAACAAAGATTTCTGAGATCACACCAGAATACGTAATACGTACTACTTAGTATGAATACATCTTATTATATGTAATACATATTTTACAAGTGTAAATTAAAAATTTATAACACCCCCGACAAGTGAAGGTTATTATAGTAACTAGAAAAGAGCTGATAACTTTCAAACGGCTGAACCGATTTTCTTGGATTATAGCTAAGAACACTCTCGATCAAGCCACCTTTCAAACGAAAAAACTAAGTTAAAATCGGTTCATTAGTTTAGGCGCTAAGGTGCCACAGACAGATACATAGATACACAGACACACAGACACACAGATACACACGTCAAACTTATAACACCCCTCTTTTTGGGTCGGGGGTTAAAAAGAAATAGAAGGACAAAAAATGGATGTACCAAAAGCTTTCTTTTCAACCCCCTACCCAAAAAGAGGGGTGTTATAAGTTTGACGTGTGTATCTGTGTATCTGACTGTGGCATCGTAGCCCCTAAACTAATGAACCGATTTTAATTATGTTTTTTTTGTTTGAAAGGTGGCTTGATTGAGAGTGTTCTTAGCTATCATCCAAGAAAATCGGTTCAGCCGTTTGAAAGTTATCAGCTCTTTTCTAGTAATTGTAACCGTCACTTGTCAGGGGTGTTATAAATTTTTAATTTACACTTGTCTTTCATGAAATGATATAATACACATTTTAATTGAAGCTAGAACAATCATCAGCACTACACCATGAGGTTAGAACAGTAATTAACTGTGCTCCAGACAGAACAATCGTTGTTCTGGCCTAGCTTCATACAAGGCTCCCTAATTGCGGTTCGATGTTGGATATAGGACCGTAAATCCGTGAGGATCGAACCAGGATCGGAGGCAAGGCATTGTCGCACTAGATTTATGGTGGGTTAGCCACGTCAGTAACTTACGGCAGGATTAGCACTACTACTTGTGTTAGAACACGGCGTTAAGGCCCATGATGATACAATTTGAATAGAATTGGGATGATGACTATGTCAAAAATAAATTATTTCTTACGAACTATTAAATAGAGGGTCTATCGTATCGTCTACGTCTGATATTAGTTTTAAGTTTCGCATCAAAGAATTTACTGATAAAATAAAATATTTGCGATACATAATACATACCAAAAAATTTGCTTTGGCTGAAAGAAAACATCGTAGATCCTTAAAGTTCTCAAAGATTCAACTTATGAAACCTGCCATCTGTAGTATCGTTCTGAGCGGAAACCCATGCTTAGTAGTGGGCCAGCGACGGGTTGAGATGGTAATGACGATGATGATTCAAAGGAACAATAGGTACCCAGTAATATTATAATGGATAAAAATCCCGTAATACAAAATATGATTTTTTTCAAATTATTTAATACATTTATTAATGGAATAACATAATAATTAAAGATTACAATAATTAATAGCTCATTTTTTTTTATTAAACTCAAGCTTTGGGCGTTTCATATCAGATCTCTCTATCGTTATTTGGTCTATAACAATTTGGTGAGTTATATCTCAGTAAGTACTTCTGTGATGATGACGTCCATTTTAGGGGCCCAGTTGATCTCATGCATGGCGTCCTTGAAGCACTTGGCCGTCTCGAGGGCTCGGAGACACGGGTCCTCTTCCGCGTCCACCTTTTGTTCACACTCGTGCACTGTGGCCACTAGTTTGGATGCCATTTCGTTAGCTAAAACAAACAGAGACGTATCATGTAATTAATGCGCAATTCAAAATATAGCATGCTTCAACTTAAACAAAGCAAGATATTTTAAAGGCCTGAATGAAGAAGATGACATTTGAAGAAAAAGGATGTGGTCATTATATTTTTTATGCTAAAAAATGAAACAGTATAATTTCTCTGGAAATGAAACCTAATGGACGACATACCAGGCTATATAGTCTACGACCTTTGCCTTTCCTGAAGAGGATGAATTGGAATACTACTGAGACCTAATGGATACACGCACCTCTATCTTTTCAGAGCTATATTATGCGTTTGAAGCAATTTAAGATCAAATGATTTTAAAACACATGTAATGATGAAAGAAACCCGCATACTTGAGAGTGTTCCATAATGTTCTCTAAGGTATGTCTCCAGATCCGCACTTGGCCAAGGTGGTGGACTATGGCCTAAACCTTCCTCATCCTGAGGATTCATTAGTCATTAGGTTATGACTAAAATCAGATAAACCAAAAATACGACAGGTAACGGAAATCCCCTTACCAGCCCCATGGTTAAGAGCAAACTCCTGCGCGTTGCCATGGTGGAGCTTCCCACTAGAGTCGAGCAGGTTCAACTTCTTGCTCATACACACGATGGCACAGCCGGTGTCTCTGTGAAGCAGAGCGTGATCTTGCTTCCAGAAGTGGTACAAGTCGCCTAGCACATTGTCACCTAAATTCAGCTAAAATTAAAGAACATACAAGAAATCAAGTTAATCATCCAGTTCCAACTTATGTTTCCATTCCATTCCATCAGCCTGTATGCGTCCTTTCATCCAACATAGCCTATCAAGCCTTTATCTCATCGGGAAGTTTGTGCCGAACAGACAAACAAACAGACTGACAAGAAAGCGAGTTAATAAAAACGTGTTAAAAATGACTTCAGCAAGCCTTGCGAAACTTTGACGACAATCATTTGCGTTGCCTTCCTATTGGCTAAAAACACATTTTAGCAAACAAGGCATTATATACATTGAATCATGTCAACTATAACATGTCAACTTTGATAATTACAATAATCAAAAAAACAAAAGTACTGGAGAACTAGTAAATAAGTAAAGAAAGATATATATAAAAACAGAACCATAAAGAAATTTCATCTTCGTCAGTTGTATAATCTCATAATTAATTATTATTAATTATAAATTAATTTTCGTTATAAGAAAAATTTACGTTACCTCATGTTTACATTCATCCAAGACTCTCAAAAAACTTGTTGTAATACCTCTCATAGTTTCATTTGAATATATTTCGTTTACACTAATTGCAATCAGAAATATTGCTAAAAATGGAACAATTTTATTCATTTCTCTACCTTATCTTGTCTATTTCACCACAGATTTCAATTTACTTGACCTTTCGAGATACAAGTGATGTATTTTATAGGATTAGCGCTTTGATTTATTTATTGGATAATTGGAAGGTGTCACTTCAGAATACAATGTAACATGTAACGCTCATGTTCCGTTGTATCTGTAATTATTTTAATTGTAGCTTTGCTGTTCACTTCATTCAATGCATCGCTATTTTTCTCGTGTCATGCTCATGAATTGCCTTTATATCCAGCTATTAATTTGAGGTTATGTTCATTCATTGTTTAAACGTAATCAGTTTGACGTCTACCTTTCAACTGTAGGGGTGCTTTTGGCTCTACCTTGAAAACCTTGAAGTCTCCTGCATACCAAACAAAATGCCTATCAAACAAAGTAATTTCAAGAAATTAAGGGGGGAAAATATTTATTACTAGAATATTTTATAACTTCCAGCTCTTATGAAAATTGACACAAATCCGCAGAGGAACTCACAGTAAGTGAATAACTTTCAAAATGGTTGTTTAAGATTATAACAGGAAATAACAAAAATGCCATAATTTAATCTAAATGACGCTGAGTCAGTCCCTCGATACTGAGGATGTAATCTATCAAGAGCTGAGAATTAGCCTCACTGAGGAATAATTTGACAGATTTATTGCATAGTTAAAGATGGTTTTCTGATTACATAATCAGCTTTAAGTTAAATACATAAATTAAACATTTAAAAAGTATAGTTTTTCATTTGTGAAAATATGAAAGTTATAGAGAAGTAACTAATAGTCTGGTGTCCAGCCTCATTGCTGAACACCCTATCAAAAGCACTTTGATACTTTCAAAGCAGCTAAGAATCGATATGACGTATGCATCGAACCGTAATGTGTTAAATGGTATTAAAGACAGCACGTGCCATTTCTATTTTCCTTAAGTATTTGAAATTCTGTGGTTACATTGGATTCGATTTATTAGCAAGTTCATGGGAGTCGTGAAAGCAATTCATTTTATTAATTACCGGCGTAAGAACCACGCAGTGCCTATAAATTATACGTTGTTGATTTTATATTAATTAATGTATGCTCTTTTTTAAATGCATCTGCATAATTTGGATATTAAATCTTTTTTATTAATTTTAAGATCAGTATTTGATATATTCTTATCAGATTTATATTCTGTTGGTCAAATTAATTAATTTGTTGCTTATTTAGTACTAGCTGATGCCTGCGACTTCGTTCGCGTGGATGTAGGTTTTTTAAAATTCCCGTCGGAACTCTTTGATTTTCCGGGATAAAAAGTAGCCTATGTGCTAATCCAGAGTATAATCTATCTCCATTCTAAATTTCTGCCCAATCCATCCAGTAGTTTTTGCGTGAAGGAGTAACAAACATACACACACACACACACACACACACACACACATACAAACTTTCTCCTTTATAATATTAGTGTGAAGATATGTCTTTAAAACAGCTCATAGCTCATGTCCGCCATCGGTAGGAGAACCAAAGTTACTCACCAACTAAAGTTACAAAGCTCAACGGGTTGGCAAGCTAAAATGGTAGTGAGCTGAGCACATAGATAGACCTTAGGGTCCTAAGGTGCTAGAAGTACAACCTCGTACGGAAAGCGCAGCGTCGGAAGACCCCAACCAGCTGGCGGTCAAACGTCACCAAACAAATCATAGGGTGCCGATGCCTGGATGGTGGCGGGCGGCGTTAGATTGTAATATGTGGAACCTAAGACCTAAGTCTTAACCATTAAACTATAAGTGTTCCTAGAATTCACAAGCAACAAGTGTAAATTAAAAATTTATAACACCCCGACATGTGAAGGTTACAGTAACTAGAAAAGAGCTGATAACTTTCAAACGGCTGAACCGATTTTCTTGGATTATAGCTAAGAACACTCTCGATCAAGCCACCTTTCAAACAAAAAAAAACTAAATTAAAATCGGTTCATTAATTTAGGAGCTACGATGCTACAGACAGATACACAGATACACACCTAAAACTTATAACACCCCTCTTTTTGGGTCGGGGGTTAAGAAGAATTTTAATGTTGACCATTTGGCCGTTGTTTTGGTTCGCACGTCAGGATCGATTATTCAGCTCGTGCGAGTCGTGGAATCGATTTGTTTCGTTAATTACTCGCATCTGTTTGCGACTGCGTGCTAATTAATTAAGGCTGTTGTTGCTCTGAATGCACTTTTCTGCAATGCCTATTATTCTCTTTGATGCGTCAGTCGAGTGCATAACTTTAAATAGCCTTTAACTTAAATTACCTTTAAAATAAGCGAGCGGGTTCCAACTTAGATTAACAGAAGAAGTTAGTAAATCAATACGTCTGTAACACTAAAACTCGACTTGCCTGCCAAAACTCGAATTAAAAAGTTATAAAAAAGTTCATATTTGAAAATGGCGCCATACAGCCGCCATATTGAATTTTCGTTTCAAAAACTTATAAACCGTGTCGCTCAGGATAATTAGTAATGATTCGGGCGATACCTCATACTTCGTCCAAATCTTTTCAGACGTTCAGAAGTTATGCTGGAATAAAATAATACTCACATACATGAGCCCTGAAAATATCACACTCCTTTTTTGGACAGTCGAGTAAAATATACCTATGCGATCTTCTTGAACTAAAATTCAGTTTCGACCCCTAACTGGTCTAAAATACTACTCAACGCTTTTACAGCATATGCACCTATAAGTTTACACTTTAAGCACTACTTACTGTCTTTGAATTTAATGACATGTTGAAAATTCGTGACCAACTAGTCAGTCAAGTTACTAAGCACTTAAGTTCAAAAGTAGAGGCGTAGGTACCTACTTACCTTGCGATTGAATTATCAAATGGCAAAATGATGGTTTGATTATACACTTACAGCGCTAAGTGCACTTTGTAAGTAATCATTTTCTTGGGATTAGTGAAGGATTTGACGTGGACGCGTCACGACAGCTCTTACAATCCATGATAAAACTCCTATTAGATCAATAATCAAAATACCGGCCAAGTGCGAGTCAGACTCGCGCACCGAGGGTTCCGTACTCGGGTATATTTTCCGATATTTTGCACATTTTGAATTTACAAGTAAAGCCCTTTTATATGATACCCCACTTTGTATGGTTATCTTATTTTGAAAATTGAAATTGTCATTTGTTCATGAACACATTTTAATTTTTTTTGTGATGTAACTACAAAGTCACGGTTTTCAGATTTATTCCTTTACTTGTGCTATAAGACCTACCTACCTGCCAAATTTCATGATTTTAGGTCAACGGGAAGTACCATATAAGTATTCTTGACAGACACGACAGACGGACGGACGGACAGACAGACAGACAACAAAGTGATCCTATAAGGGTTCCTATTGAGATACGGAACTCTAAAAATATTAAGTCTATTGGTGGTATAGCAAATTATTATTTATCAAATAGTCTTAGTATAGCAGTAAAATGGACTTACGATTTAAAGAGGATGACGGGAAATGGCTAAATAATAAGGGTTAGTACAGGATGTGGTGGTGCCCTTTGGGAAAGGCCTATATTCAGCAGTGGGTGTACACAGTCTGAACTGATCATGATGTAGTAGTTTGAACCATAAATTATTTTCCGTATTTGATCTGCAGTACATAAAAACAATCATTTTATCAGTATGTTCTGAGTCATGATTGGACTATAACTCAGTGTGACTCTACACGTAGAATCTCAAGGTGCCAGTCAGTCAGTTTCTTCTTTAATAATGATTTAATCAAATTACCATTATTACTTTTCACAAGGATATCTTTAGAAACCATTCGTTTTTAGTGACTCGCTAATGGGACGTTTCTTATTCTTGTCTTATTAATATTAACAGTGTTATGTGCTTTTTATCTTTGATCGGTTAATTGTAGACGTCTACCTGTTTACAAAGTGGCGGTGTATATTAATTACTCACATCATAATTATCTTTGTATTAATTAATTGTTCTTGTCAGACGTGTGGTGTTCAAAAATATAGTGAAAATCATTTTAAAAGATATCTATATATAAATATAAGCTGCCGAATCTCAGCAAAATAAAACATAAGTACTTAATTTCAATTATTGCTTTATTGGATTAAAATAATTGAGTACAAAATCGGGGTCCATATTCTTGCAGTTAGTTGTCATGGTATTTGTTTGATATTAAACAAAAAAAAAAACTTAGATCTGTAAGTCATAATTACCTAAATATATTACTTTCTGTTATAACTTGTACCTTTCTATCAATTTAAAATAAAAAACCGGTCGAATTGAGAACCTACTCATTTTCGAAAGTCTGTTAAAAATAGTGTGACAAAATTGAAGAACTTAATTTCTAGGTTTTCAGAAAAGCTATTAAATGCTAGAAATTAATCTAATTTTATCACACTATTTTAATGCAATATAGGTAGGTACATACTGTAAAGAGAAAGTAATAGTTTTGCTAGCTTATTTAATTCTCAAAAGATAACTAAATAATAAAATCTAAGCAAATTGATGTAGATATTAACAGCAAATCAATATAAATGTTACAATGTCGATTATTATCTTTTGTTCCTGGGCTAGGTTAATACTTTTCAAGCACAGCTTCGATCATAGTGACCTCTGGCGCGATGCCCTCCTTCTTGCAGTTAGTTTTGAAGCACGCAGCGACCTTCACCACGCGGCTGCAGTCGTCTTCAATGTCATCGTACTGTTTCTCGCAGTTGTGGATCAGCTCTACCATCTTCTCTGATAGAAGTTCGCCTGAAAGTTTAGAACTTTTAATAACTCATTGTTTTGTTGTATTCGGAAAAAATAATTGCCTTTATTCAACAGTCCTCATTAATATTATTACCAAAAATATTTGGTAGTTTTTTTGAGTTGCCAAATATAGTGTTAACTTTGGCCGCTTTTGTTTTTAGGGTTCCGTACCTCAAAACGAAAAACGGAACCCTTATACTAACGGATCACTTTGTTTTCTGTCTGTCTGTCTGCCCCCGGACCCTACGCCCCCAAGGTCTCCACGCCAAAAGGTAAAAATATAAAGCTCCTATCGATGTTTTCATATTTGCGCCTCTTGACCCATCCTTAAGGTTTATGGGTGATTGAAAAATGAGTCCAAAGCTATTTAATGTAAGTTCCAATGAACCAACCACCAGGAAAGCTCTTCACATAGTCATGCATGTTCACATGGTGCATCCTGGCGTCGTCGTGCATGAGCGCAAACTTGTTGGACATGCAGATGAGCGCGCAGCCCAGCTCGCGGTGCACCACCTCGAACTCCTCGCTCCAGAAGTGTTGGAACTGCTCCAGGATCTCGGAGGAGAGGCCTGACTGCAGTTAAACCAATGGGACATGTTACATCTTGTGTCGTCGACATTCCATAGACAACACACCTAGTTTCTCCTTTCACCAAATATTGCCTGGTGAAGATCGCTCTGAGCAATAAAGCCGCCTTTGCATACAAATGGGGAGTGTGTGAAACTTAGGTATTTTGTCCGTAGCTTATTCCCACTAGGTGTACAATAATTACCATAGTTATTAACTTTAATCCAGAACAACGTAGACATCAAGAAATGAGTTCGTAATCCAATGTACTTGTAGACACCACCATAACTTTTTCGGATTACATTAGTGCATAGAACTTAGACTGCCTTTGAAGACTAATCGGGCAGTTTATTTTTGATATTAATCAATAAAATTATCAAAATTCGAGTCCATGCAATAATTGGAAATGATAATAATGGAATTTCAATGAATAAAATGTTAAACATTCTTACCTCTTCCCGACACTCCTCTAAAGCCTTACCGAAATGCGCGGTAACATGGCTCATGACCTCCGCAGTGCCACTCGCTGGTGTGGACACAGCAGATATGACCACCAACACCACTATATACCAATATGACGCCATGTTGCCACCTAACGCTTTCTCAAAGTGAGACCCGCATCAAAATCCCTTTATTATATCTAAGAAATATTTTTTCAAATCCCACATTACGTATTATTAACCTCCATTAACAGATCAATGATTTTTGAACTTTATTTGAATGGATCAAGAATTGAATTTAGAAGTTAATGTATCTAGTTGTTACTAAGTGATGACATCCGTTGTACAAGTAATTCTAGGTTTGTTGCATTAGATTCCGCTTCGTTAAGTCTTGAAGTGTAGATATTTGCTATAAGATCACTTGAAGGTCTCTATATTATACGGTGGTACTAATGCAATACTCTCTAATTGTATAATAAGTAGGTACGTGAACTTTTTGAAAATTTCCACATTCGTCCAATAATAATAGGTACCAATAATGTCTGGCGATATGTTACTGAGAAAGCAGTGAGAAATTTAGTACACTAATTCGAATACCAGTTTCCTTTTTTTTTGTTGTCTCCAATCACTTATACTGCTTATAACTATATTATAAATTAATAAATGTAAATTAAATATTTGAAAAGAGTAACCGCCGAGTTTCTTGTTGGTTCTTTTTGAAAGTGCGGGCATAGCCTGAAATCGTTGGTAGGTATATTATTTTTGATTATTTGGATAAGAAAATCTTACTATGTATTTCTATTACAATAATCTGTACATATAAAAGGATAAATAAAAGTAGGTGTTTAAATACTTCACTTCCTCGGCCATTCTGTACAATTTGTTGATAAGTTACTTAGCAACTCTTTAATAAATAACAACGTTTCTAAGCAACTTATCTACGATTATGGATGGATTGATTTTAATATTAATTTTAGGGGTAAGTGTTGATTATGGAATTCCACAAAGATAATTCTACGCTTGCTGACTCATCTGGATATTAGAATTTTTCAATGGAAAAATATGTTGGGAGAAAAATTGAAAACTAAATCTGTGCTCCAATATGAGGGAAGCAGGCAATGAGTAATCGTGTGTTGCCATTTCCCTATTCCCCCATTCCCGTCACGTAGTGTTGCCAGGGGAGAAATAAATATTTTCCACCAAAATCGCGATCTATTTATATGTAAATTTTTACATTTTTCCGTGCGATGGAGTCGTGTATGTTTGTCGCGTTCGGTTTTATTGTTTCGGAGATAATGGGGGACGCAGGTGTGCGCTGAGCACGGGAGATATCAAATAAACTCCATGTATTCAACTAAATATTGTCACCTTTCTATTGTTTACATGTTTGAGCTTGCTATTTCACATTGTATTGTTAGTATATCTTGCCTAAATTCATACTAATATTATAAATGCAAAAGTGTATCTGTCTGTCTGGCCTTATGTCTGTCAGTCTGCTAGCCTTTCACGGCCCAACAGAATGGCCGATTTTGATGTTTGGTACAGAGTTAGCTAACCTCCCGGGGACGGACATAGGAAGACTACTTTAAAGAGTTCCTATGGGATTCTTAAAAGCCTATATCTACGCTTACCCGATTTATAGGAAAGTTAAAGAGGTAGTTTGCGTCCTGGAAATTGACATAGGTGACTTTTATCCCGGAAAATTAAATAGTTCCCACGGTATTTAAAAAAATCTAAATCCACACGGACGAAAACATCATCTAGGTTTTTTATAAAACGCCATCATGAAAAACGTGTTATTTCTACATGGCTTAGTTATTATTTCTTGCACCTATATCTTTTGCTTTCATTACCATCATTTCAACACTGATAGTGATAGGCAAGGCAGGTAATATTTTTGCGAAACATCAATTTTGAAATTGAAAAAGTTTTCCTTTGATATATCGTGTGTCTGGATCCGTTAAATATTATTTTCGTAGGGATTTGTATCATCAATCACGTACCTATATAATATTAATACATATTATACCTAGTTATCCGCTTGTACGCTCGCGTGCCAACAATTCGTCACAGTAACGACCCAGGTATGACAGCACCTTGGGTCTCAAGAAAAATGAAAGCTTTCTGATAAAAGCTATCATTATAGAATAGAAAAGAATATTGTTAGGGTTCCGTACCTCAACAGGAAAAAGAAACTCTTTTAGAATCATTTCGTTATCTGTCTGTCTGTCTGTCGTGTCTGTCAAGAAAACCTATAGGGTATTTCCCATTGAGCTATAATCATGAAAGGCAGGTGGGTAGGTCTTATAGCACAAGTAAAGGAAAAACTCCGAGAACCAGACACTCTTACATCTCAAAAAAATATTAAAGTGTTCAGGCACAAATAAATATATTTATTATTAGTATTTGTCTCTTGTTTAACGTAAAATTTTCAAAAATTCAGACCGAATAAAACCGAGGTTGGGTCAACAGCTAAACCGACTCTATCCACCAGATAGAGAGAGAAAAGCCAGTATAGAGCTCTCTGAGTTTTTGACTGTCATTAGTATGAGATTACGTAACAGACAGAGCGTATAGTAGTCTATTAAGAATGGCCATAAATTCAGCAAAACCATTAAACGGATTTCCATAAAAAAGTAATTTTCGGTTAAAATAAATAAATTGATAGTTCAGCTCACGTAGTCCATCCCATGGGCCATTAGCCAGAATCCCTTTCCTCTTGTAGCCGCGAGCCGTGGCCCGACCGTGATACATGGCAACATAGCATTTGGGGGACGCAAATGGTTTAATTTTGAGCAATATTCTAGTAATCGTTCTATCAATAACTTCGATATTTTATAAATAATACAATAAAAAGACCCGTAATCTTTCCTTTTGCTTATTTGAAAAAAAAAAACTATTCTATTCTGTTCCTTCCATTCAAAAAAAAATTCAATCCATTCAATTCTATATGCTTATTCTATTTTATTCAAAATGCATCTCCTGAAATTCATGATGTAAAGTTATACGAAGTGTTAATAAGTGCAATAGTATAACATTATGTATTATGAAATTCTGGATTGATTTAGGTTTTCGCAAATCCTGCGGAAACTCTTCGTATTTCCGAGGTCAAACGTAGCCAATATTCGTTTCCTGGATGCTATAGCTACTCCTCCATCAAATTTTGTCAACATTAAACAGATGGACCTTTAAAAACCCCGTGGGAACTCTTTCATTATAAAAAGTAGCATATTATGTGCGTCCCCGCATTGCAAAATATTAGTATGGATAAATAGATACATATACTTCTAATATCTTAATCTCGTTTGATAGTTGCACTTTGCACTTTAGCAAGTAAATCAAGTTTTCCTGCATGAAAGTTTAATGATTTCGCCAAAGGAACTGCATTCATCCATCAAGCTGTCAGCAGTCTACAGCACTGCCGCGTTAAATATACATGTGGAAAACCTCGGAAACCCTTAAAATTGCTTCAACGCCAACTGCAAACATAAATTGGTCTCCTTACATCATTAGCTATTTGCTGTTCCAACACACGAATACAAACTTTACTCACTTGTATTAACAGATGTTTACTCTGCAAATATATAGTGGTTTAAAAGCACTCCAGCTTCAAACAAAAATAGGTGAAAAGCAAGTATTAACATTTTTTAAAGAGCTTTTGTTATTAACAGTGGACTCTATTACAAGGGATTAGAGTATATAATGGGTTTAAAAGATATTGTTGCTGAAAGATAGACTGCACGTGAAATATGTCCCACTGGGCATTTGCGCGATTTTTCACGAAAACAGCTTTGAATAAGTAAGGAAAATGCATGTATTGCTTGAGTAATAAATCCTAGCACTGCTATAATATATCTACTTATGCGTCGAAATGGATTATTCATACTAGATTATGCCCGCGACTTTGTCTGCCTGGATCTAGGTTTTTAAAAATCCCATAGTAACTTATTGATTTTCCATGAAAAAAATTAGCTAATAATAATCTATAGGTATGTGTGTCTGGGCTGCAAGTTATCGTTGTCAAAATGTTTATACAATCAAAAAAATGATCAAAGTATGCACTTATAAACTTGACTGACTTAGAATTTTATCAGTTCTGAGTTCTGACGCACATTACTAGTGCTGGGATATGACGTCACCGTCATTAGCCATAAAACTAGTGTTTCTGGTCACCTGGCGATGGTGTGCAGATGAGCGCTGGTGGCCAGCTTGACGAGCGGGCGGTGGGGCGGGCGGCTGGGCCGCATGGGCGGGCTGTACGTGTACTCTGCCGTCTCGCTGCCCGTCAACCACGACCAGTGTTCCGCCATGACGTCACTTCACTCACCTGGCGATGGTGTGCAGATGAGCGCTGGTGGCCAGCTTGACGAGCGGCCGGTGGGGCGGGCGGCTGGGCCGCGTGGGCGGGCTGTACGTGTACTCTGCCGTCTCGCTGCCCGTCAACCACGACCAGTGTTCCGCCATGACGTCACTTCACTCACCTGGCGATGGTGTGCAGATGAGCGCTGGTGGCCAGCTTGACGAGCGGGCGGTGGGGCGGGCGGCTGGGCCGCATGGGCGGGCTGTACGTGTACTCTGCCGTCTCGCTGCCCGTCAACCACGACCAGTGTTCCGCCATGACGTCACTTCACTCACCTGGCGATGGTGTGCAGATGAGCGCTGGTGGCCAGCTTGACGAGCGGCCGGTGGGGCGGGCGGCTGGGCCGCGTGGGCGGGCTGTACGTGTACTCTGCCGTCTCGCTGCCCGTCAACCACGACCAGTGTTCCGCCATGACGTCACTTCACTCACCTGGCGATGGTGTGCAGATGAGCGCTGGTGGCCAGCTTGACGAGCGGGCGGTGGGGCGGGCGGCTGGGCCGCGTGGGCGGGCTGTACGTGTACTCTGCCGTCTCGCTGCCCGTCAACCACGACCAGTGTTCCGCCATGACGTCACTTCACTCACCTGGCGATGGTGTGCAGATGAGCGCTGGTGGCCAGCTTGACGAGCGGGCGGTGGGGCGGGCGGCTGGGCCGCGTGGGCGGGCTGTACGTGTACTCTGCCGTCTCGCTGCCCGTCAACCACGACGAGTGTTCCGCCATGACGTCACTTCACTCACCTGGCGATGGTGTGCAGATGAGCGCTGGTGGCCAGCTTGACGAGCGGGCGGTGGGGCGGGCGGCTGGGCCGCGTGGGCGGGCTGTACGTGTACTCTGCCGTCTCGCTGCCCGTCAACCACGACCAGTGTTCCGCCATGACGTCACTTCACTCACCTGGCGATGGTGTGCAGATGAGCGCTGGTGGCCAGCTTGACGAGCGGGCGGTGGGGCGGGCGGCTGGGCCGCGTGGGCGGGCTGTACGTGTACTCTGCCGTCTCGCTGCCCGTCAACCACGACCAGTGTTCCGCCATGACGTCACTTCACTCACCTGGCGATGGTGTGCAGATGAGCGCTGGTGGCCAGCTTGACGAGCGGGCGGTGGGGCGGGCGGCTGGGCCGCGTGGGCGGGCTGTACGTGTACTCTGCCGTCTCGCTGCCCGTCAACCACGACCAGTGTTCCGCCATGACGTCACTTCACTCACCTGGCGATGGTGTGCAGATGAGCGCTGGTGGCCAGCTTGACGAGCGGCCGGTGGGGCGGGCGGCTGGGCCGCGTGGGCGGGCTGTACGTGTACTCTGCCGTCTCGCTGCCCGTCAACCACGACCAGTGTTCCGCCATGACGTCACTTCACTCACCTGGCGATGGCGTGCAGATGAGCGCTGGTGGCCAGCTTGACGAGCGGGCGGTGGGGCGGGCGGCTGGGCCGCGTGGGCGGGCTGTACGTGTACTCTGCCGTCTCGCTGCCCGTCAACCACGACCAGTGTTCCGCCATGACGTCACTTCACTCACCTGGCGATGGTGTGCAGATGAGCGCTGGTGGCCAGCTTGACGAGCGGGCGGTGGGGCGGGCGGCTGGGCCGCGTGGGCGGGCTGTACGTGTACTCTGCCGTCTCGCTGCCCGTCAACCACGACCAGTGTTCCGCCATGACGTCACTTCACTCACCTGGCGATGGTGTGCAGATGAGCGCTGGTGGCCAGCTTGACGAGCGGGCGGTGGGGCGGGCGGCTGGGCCGCGTGGGCGGGCTGTACGTGTACTCTGCCGTCTCGCTGCCCGTCAACCACGACCAGTGTTCCGCCATGACGTCACTTCACTCACCTGGCGATGGTGTGCAGATGAGCGCTGGTGGCCAGCTTGACGAGCGGGCGGTGGGGCGGGCGGCTGGGCCGCGTGGGCGGGCTGTACGTGTACTCTGCCGTCTCGCTGCCCGTCAACCACGACCAGTGTTCCGCCATGACGTCACTTCACTCACCTGGCGATGGTGTGCAGATGAGCGCTGGTGGCCAGCTTGACGAGCGGGCGGTGGGGCGGGCGGCTGGGCCGCGTGGGCGGGCTGTACGTGTACTCTGCCGTCTCGCTGCCCGTCAACCACGACGAGTGTTCCGCCATGACGTCACTTCACTCACCTGGCGATGGTGTGCAGATGAGCGCTGGTGGCCAGCTTGACGAGCGGGCGGTGGGGCGGGCGGCTGGGCCGCGTGGGCGGGCTGTACGTGTACTCTGCCGTCTCGCTGCCCGTCAACCACGACCAGTGTTCCGCCATGACGTCACTTCACTCACCTGGCGATGGTGTGCAGATGAGCGCTGGTGGCCAGCTTGACGAGCGGGCGGTGGGGCGGGCGGCTGGGCCGCGTGGGCGGGCTGTACGTGTACTCTGCCGTCTCGCTGCCCGTCAACCACGACCAGTGTTCCGCCATGACGTCACTTCACTCACCTGGCGATGGTGTGCAGATGAGCGCTGGTGGCCAGCTTGACGAGCGGGCGGTGGGGCGGGCGGCTGGGCCGCGTGGGCGGGCTGTACGTGTACTCTGCCGTCTCGCTGCCCGTCAACCACGACCAGTGTTCCGCCATGACGTCACTTCACTCACCTGGCGATGGTGTGCAGATGAGCGCTGGTGGCCAGCTTGACGAGCGGGCGGTGGGGCGGGCGGCTGGGCCGCGTGGGCGGGCTGTACGTGTACTCTGCCGTCTCGCTGCCCGTCAACCACGACCAGTGTTCCGCCATGACGTCACTTCACTCACCTGGCGATGGTGTGCAGATGAGCGCTGGTGGCCAGCTTGACGAGCGGGCGGTGGGGCGGGCGGCTGGGCCGCGTGGGCGGGCTGTACGTGTACTCTGCCGTCTCGCTGCCCGTCAACCACGACCAGTGTTCCGCCATGACGTCACTTCACTCACCTGGCGATGGTGTGCAGATGAGCGCTGGTGGCCAGCTTGACGAGCGGGCGGTGGGGCGGGCGGCTGGGCCGCGTGGGCGGGCTGTACGTGTACTCTGCCGTCTCGCTGCCCGTCAACCACGACCAGTGTTCCGCCATGACGTCACTTCACTCACCTGGCGATGGTGTGCAGATGAGCGCTGGTGGCCAGCTTGACGAGCGGGCGGTGGGGCGGGCGGCTGGGCCGCGTGGGCGGGCTGTACGTGTACTCTGCCGTCTCGCTGCCCGTCAACCACGACGAGTGTTCCGCCATGACGTCACTTCACTCACCTGGCGATGGTGTGCAGATGAGCGCTGGTGGCCAGCTTGACGAGCGGGCGGTGGGGCGGGCGGCTGGGCCGCGTGGGCGGGCTGTACGTGTACTCTGCCGTCTCGCTGCCCGTCAACCACGACCAGTGTTCCGCCATGACGTCACTTCACTCACCTGGCGATGGTGTGCAGATGAGCGCTGGTGGCCAGCTTGACGAGCGGGCGGTGGGGCGGGCGGCTGGGCCGCGTGGGCGGGCTGTACGTGTACTCTGCCGTCTCGCTGCCCGTCAACCACGACCAGTGTTCCGCCATGACGTCACTTCACTCACCTGGCGATGGTGTGCAGATGAGCGCTGGTGGCCAGCTTGACGAGCGGGCGGTGGGGCGGGCGGCTGGGCCGCGTGGGCGGGCTGTACGTGTACTCTGCCGTCTCGCTGCCCGTCAACCACGACCAGTGTTCCGCCATGACGTCACTTCACTTCACTTTTTTCCCTTAATCACAATAATTAAGAGTTTACACTTTTTTTTCTTCCGTTTTATAGCTTTATGAAGTGCCAGATTAGTCATAATTTACTTTGTCAGCGTAAACTTCACACATTTTTTAAATATCTGTAATGTAAATTTTTGGAATTTTTTGCACTAGAATAAAAAATAGACGTAAATTAAATGAGTAAGTTTAATTTGTAAAGCTTAAAGAAAACTAAACTTAACTTTAAGAAACGATTAAAGCTAGTCAATGTTCAAAATTAAACAATGAATTTATTTTATACAAGAAAATTAATGATTCGATATGGACAAAGTGGCTATAAAACTTGTTAAAAGCCATAATAAAAAGGAATGATCACATTAAACTGTCAAACCCAATAAAACATCAAATCTATAAGATCACAACTGCTCAAGAAACTCATTCCTCAAATCTCTCAACGCTTGAACTTTGTCTCAACTCTTATTAAATTCACGAACAATGATTTATTGCACCTTACCTAGACAAGCTGTCTACAGCTGACGAATTTCCGACAAAGAAAAACAAAGGAAAATAGCCCTTATCACCATCCATTACACAACACAATAGATAAACAGCTAATCTTACAAGAATATTGGAAACCAAAATTCCTTGTAATGAAATCATTCAATAGTGAACCTAATTCTATTTCTAGTAGAGTCGAAATAAAGTTATTGATTCAAGTGGTAAGTATTTCGTCAAATCAAGAAAATGCATTTAGGAAAACACCGTTATAGTCCGAGAGGGAGTTACTACAATTTCTTAAGCAAAAAAAATTGAAGACAAACCAATTTAAATGGGGTGAAAATTAAAATGAGTGTGAACTAATTGAAAATGTTCTTTAACAATGTATTACAGTAATGACTCTACTGACGATTCTAAATGCTAACTTCAGGTAGGTGACAAGGTTGTAAGTTATAATTCTGAGTTGGAGATGTCAATTTTACTATAAGTAAATATTAAACGTTATTTAATAGTGCCGAATTTACTAAAGTCTACTAATTACTAACTAGTAGAACTAACTAATTTTATTTACTATACTATTGAAGCGATGCAGCTGATATAACTTAATTCTCGGTAATTTAAGTGATTATTTGGTAAACTAGAGCTTATAAAATCATTCGTTAGATGCGCTGTTCTTTTTCGTTCAATTGGTTTATGAAATATGCTAATTACTATAATAATAGTAACTAAAATTATCACGCAAAATATTTGGTGTGATTGTAGCAAAATGCTTATATGTAAATTAAAAAATAAGTCCTTGTGGTTCCTGGTGTATCAAAAAATGTTCTGATTTATATGGATATGCCTTATCCATCTCTTAGACTACAATCGTTCCCCTTTACTACTGTCGGTATTCTAGAATCGATTGATATCTGTCTCACTCATACATCGTATTGAGGAAAAGAAATGGATGATCTGGAATTCATTCATAATAGGTCTAGTACCTAGTTTGGGAGGTAGGAGTGAAGGTAATAAATCTTGAGACCCTTATGATACGGTGCCAAGATAGAGGGAGTTGTGGCATAGAGTGGGGTGAGTGTACCTATTGCTTGCCACATGCTGGGTTGGAATGGGATAAATGGTGGATTTGTGGCAGTTGTGGTTGTTATTGTAGTCACATTATTTGTGCTATAGTGAATGCGGCGTGATAGCCCAGTGGATAAAACGTCTGTTCCTACTATGAAGGCTGGGGATTCGATCCCGCGTACTTACCTCTAATTATTATCGAATATAAGTTATATCTTAAACGGTAAAGGAAATATCAAATCATTAAGTTTACAAATAGTATCTACCTACTTTGAACAAATAATTTGACTTTGACTTTGACTATCGTGAGGAAACCTGCATGCTTGAGAGCTCTCCATAATGTTCTCAGCCACGCGTAAAGTCTGCCACTTCACCAACAATACAAATAAACAAAAAGTTAGAGATGCGTGCCCGGGATTGAACCCCCGATCCCCTAAATAGGGAACCAACGCCTTAACCACTAGGCTAACACCGTGACTATACCTAGTATAGTAACTTAAATTAGATAGATCCATCATGCATCTACATATTTAATTAGACAATTGCAGCATTAAATATGAGTAATTCAAAATAATTAAATTTGAAACGCAATTCTGTGTAATCTAAGTAAACTGGGAACAGGGGCGCCCTCTCGTCGCCCTCCTTAACATTTATAACTGATGAATTTGCTAATATCCACATTCCTGTTAAGGACAGAAACAAAACAATGTGGCCAAGTCGTTATTAAAAAAATTAATAAACACCCTGCCCAAAATCAAACTAAAAAGTGTAATTATTTTTTTTGAAAATGGCACCGTATTCAATTGTTTTTTATAAATTTAGAGCCTGTGTTACTCGGATTCTAATCATACATCCAAATCAGGAACTTAGGTGTTATAGTGGAATAAAGAAGCTACTGAATGAAACTCTGAACACTTTATATTCCTTTTTTGGGCAATTGTTAAAATAACTACAGTTGACCAGAAAATACAGTTTATTCACACAAAAACTATTATTAAAATATCAAGAGATCTTCAAAACTATGAGTTTTACATAGGTACGTTTTACCTTTCGCATTAAAGTATGTAGGATCTACAACAGTGTCATGAACGGGAGCGCAACTCTTCAATAGCCCCTGTCTCTGTCTGTTTGCAGGAGTTTACCGACACCACTTCAGGCGGCCTTAAACCAAGTAGGCGTTAAGAGCTTTTACTTTGTGAAGATCCTAGTAGAATACAAGATTTGTCTGTGAAATGATAACAGATTATGAAGAAAAATAGTAGGAAAACGACTTAGTTTTGTATCATTTATACATGACTGCCCGAAAAAGGAATATAATGTGTTCAGAGTTTCATATAGTAGCTTCTTTATTCCACTATAACTCCTAAATTCCTGAACAAATTTGGATGTATGGGAAATCGTTAGAATCCTTGGCTACATTATCCCGGGTGACACTGGCTTTAAATTTTTGGAAAAAAAAAAAAAACTAGTATCGGTGGCTATACGGGGCCATTTTCAAAATGCGATTTTTTAAAATTTTTAGTTCATTTTTGGCAGAGCAGTCGTGTTTTTTTTAAATACATTTAGGCAAAAATCTAAATCCACACGGACCATTGGCGCGGGCATCATTTATTAAAGTAATACATAACAATATCAGGATTATACATAAAAGATGGTCAATGATTTATAAAATGATTTTTCTTGCAGTAAGTTCATAGATCAATGTGTTATGACGTCACCTAGTGAAAATTTCACAATTCTACCTTTATTCACCAGTGAAGTACACAGCAAGGGACGCGCCCTTATTGCTCGGCTGATTTATAGCCAATGGAATGCATCGCTTTATTTCCTTACAGCGGATTATCTAGGACGGCATTCGGAGGGGGGTGTTAAGTAATTAACGGGAATTAGCTTTTCATTTTTCATTGAAAGTTTTTCATTTTTTCATAGACAATATCTTGTGACGTCACCTCGTGAAAATTTCACAATTTCGTCCTTATTCACCAGTGAAGTTCACAGCAATGGACGGGCCCTTATTGCTCGGCCGATTTACAGCCAATGGAATACATTACTGAAGTTCCTTAAACACCGGATTTAATCTAGGTCTAAATATTATATAAGTACCTAAAAGAAGAGTCCGCCAAAATAAAACGTCAAACTTTTAAGTTCCCCAGTAAATAATCGAATCTAAAGTTATTTTAGGCACTTTTCAGGCCTGAAAATTAGAGTAGAGCATCGTCACTTTTCAGGAAAACCACAACTTTATGTGCACATTAGAAAGCTTTTACAGTTTTTACTGAACCCATAGAGACAAAGCTTTCGTAATCGTAATCGTTACTGAAGTACAGTCACGTCATAATACGCCTTTTTCACTTTTACCATGCTTTTACGAGCTTTTACCGGACAATGCATTACACAAAACGACTACGAAAAGCAAAATCACGCACTAGCCACTTCATTAGAACATCCACAACAACAATACTATCAATTGAAATACAACCTAAAACAGTGAGTAACAAAGTTGAAATTGCAATACACGAAAATAAAATCAGCTAAGCACTGAAAACAATTTAGATTCAATACAAAATACACTGTATAACAAGTGCCATAGATTTGCAATTACGATAAAACACAGGATACAGGAAACCTGAAAAATATGACAATTGAATTTAAACTTAATTGCAAATGTTTTTGGGCTGAAATTAGATTGCATAATGAGGTGAAGGGGTGGAAGCCCTTAATCTAGGGGTTTTGTCGAGATAGAATTAAAAATGTACGTTTGTGTACATTTGCATACGTTTCACGGTCGTTACATTTACAACTGAATTAATGTTAGTTCTTTTGAAACGGAAAGTCCCGGGTTTCAGTCCCGATTGGTGAAATTTAAAAAGACTTTTCACTTGTAGGTACAAAGCTTTAAGTAAATCGCGCGCCAAAATTCCTATGTTTCTTTACTAACGTACCTAGAAAGTACTACCTAGGTACTAAAGAAGTTTTTAAATGTAATTTGAATATGGAATATTAGCTCTATTTATCTACAGAGCGAATAAAAAAAAATTGAAATTCGACTATTAAATATCTAAAATTCTAATATTATATCTCCAAGATAATACCTATATACACTGGAATACTAATTCAATACTCCATACTTTCCTACTAAAAATTAATTTAACCCATAAGCGTAACCGAAAATTCAAGGAAAACCCCGAAAATTTGTCTGGCATTACTTCAATTTTCTACCTTAGAATGGAACAAATAGGGTTGATTTTAAGGCAGATCTTTACTCTGGGAAATTGTGTAACAGCACTTCCATTTTGAACTTTATAATTCAAAAGACAAGGTTTATTATTGTATAGTTTATTTCAGCGTCGGACACGTAGTGCAATAGCCGTCTGCACCGTGAGTCATAGTAAAGCCCGTTTCACACAGGCGCAGAATGAATGTTTATGTGTGAGTGAGATAGAGGACACAGTGAAAAGAAGAGAGGAAATTTACCAATTTGGTATAAATAAACAATGTTTTCAGTTTGAAAGCGCATTCTGTAGGATTTTTTAAATAAGTTACTTGACTCATATTATTTTTCATGATTTAAATTTTCTCTAAATAAATAATATACTTATTTACCGGTATTTAAATGGGATGAATTTATTAAAGCAAACTTTGTAAGACAATTTACGAAAATTTAAATGGATCTTGTTTAAAATAAAATTTAAAGGACCACAGTTTTATCGCTAATTAAACTGGATAATAAAAAGCTTTTAATTATGTAAGACCACTTAAGAATATTATATGTATCTTATAATAATTTAAACCTCCATATTGGTAAATTAATAAGAACCGTCTGCGAAAAATCGTTTAAATAAGATATTAATTAAGCACGATGAAGAATATTATGTAAATATTATAATGTTTTCAAATCCGCTATCAGCCGTCGCCATATCGCGGCCTGCGAGCGGGTGCCAGTTTATGTGAAATCGATGCACCGCTGTTTGTAAACATTCTGCATCCACCCTTACATCTGTCAAAACCACTCGAGCAAATAACGCCCTTATGTCAAGGGGGGAGGGACTGGAATAACACGAGCACACAAAACAACATTCAAAAGACTAATCTTCTTATTTTGGCAAATGGAATCTATGTAGACTAGTATCGGAGTCTCGAGTGTAGCAAGCGTCACGGAAGTTGGTGTAAATCTGTCATTTTTCATTGACATTATAAAAAAATTAACAAATAAACGTCAACTTCAATAACGCTCTTGTATAAATGTATAGTTCAGAAATTATATTCTAAAATCATGCTCGTAACGAACTCATTATTATAAGATTAGTAAATTATTTTGATTTTAGATTCTTGAAGTAGTTAAAATTATCAAAAGCATAGTTTAAACTTAATTAATATTGAATTAAGTACAAAAATACTCCTTTTTGCTGTTTATAAAACTAAAACCGCCAAAATATTTAAAATTTTAACACACGATTATTTAAACACACTGTAAACTCTTAAGGCACGCACACATTACAATGTTCATTATGATGTCAAAATCACGCACGAAATTGATTTAAATATTTAGAATTTAGTTAATATTTTTTGTTTACGATTGAGACGCGATGGCGCGTCGGTGCTGCCACGTTGCGAACTAACCTAACCTTGCCTACAGAATACAGACGGGGGATCGTAAAATCCTATAACATTCCTAATAGTCTTGATCCTTGATTCGAAACGTGTTCCTATTCATGACGTTGCTACTGTCTAGCTATTTATTGTTGACCTTTGCTCTATTTGGAGATATAGATAGAAAATAGAATTTGCATATTTTAATACAATTTAAGCAATAAAATCAAGAGATTCAACGGATATACATAATAATTTCGGTGGATTTTAAATTGGTTTCTTAGTCCATTATTATGACATTATAACAAATTGTATTTTTGTGCAATATTTTTGCTTTTTCTCCACAGGTTTGTAGAAAACAGATTTTATTTTACGCGCTATTGAATCACTCAGTACTGCTAAGGTGGTATTGTAGTAATCAGTGAAAAAACCAACATTAGAATAACTCAAAAAACAAAACCAATACATGTAAACACAATAATCAATAACAACTCTTTTGTTTTTCATTCAAAGGAATCTTTTGGTTACAATTTTACTAAAACTTTAATTTTCACCGTATCTCTTTAAAGAGAACGTAAAGTATCAAGACTACGCGGCAGAGTACAGTAAAGCCACCCCGTCACCCCGGTGTCCAAGGCACGCGTCCCCCGTTCATTCATTTGGCGCGTACTACGCGGCGCCGCGAGGCTGACCTTGTGTGCACTCTGGCTAATGCCATTGTTGCTACTTTATAACTTTATAATTTTTTTAAATGTACCTACATTAAACTAGACTGTATTTTCATGCTTTATTTCCAAGGCTATTCAGACGCTTTTTCAAACTGATAACTGCCTCTTGATAGTTACAAAATAAATGAAACTGAATGCCGGTTTTATCGAAAACAAGAAAGCGAAATTAAAGCAAGTATTTTAAAATAAAATACATAGTATTGTTATTTTTACAATATTTTTGCATGTTTAATACATAACTCCTTAATTTAATATAAATATTAATAAATAATTATACGCTGTATAGTGAAGTTATCTGTAATTCTGTACCTCTTTAATAAAATTTCTTAAAATATGTTACTCCTAATATCTTTCAAGTAGAAGTAAAGTAAAAAGTAACAGGCCGTATTTATACAAAAAAAATTGTCAAATAATATTATAATCTAATAGTTACTCTACCGGAGCACAAATAAATTTAAAGCAGTCAAACGAAAAATGATTCAATAAAATGATCCAATATTCTGCAAATATTTTTACTCTCACCGATAGCAGAGCGTCCCTTGCTTGTAATTTTATTTATCATATAATTTCCACCCCACGCCCACTTGCACCCACTGCACCCTACAAGTACAAACCATAAGCATTAAACGCGGCAATGTGAGCGCACCCTACGAATGCAACTTTAATTGCTATTCGATAATGAATTATTGATTTTTCAAGTAGTATAGGTAGACACTCGTTTAAACTGAATAGCATAGTGTTACTTTCAGTAATAACTTATTGAATTATTTATATACTTACCTAGTGTATTAATAATTGGCTTCTTGGTACAGAGATCCTACCATTTTTAAGGTTCTGTTGTAGAATAAGGAACCATGCAATCCGTGTGTCCGTCTGTCGTTTGTCACAGGCATTTTAAAAATTAACAATAAGAGCTGTACCTGTAGTTGAAATTCAGTTCAGTTATAGAAAACTATTACCGCTAAGTAAATTATACAGGGCTAAAATTAAAGAGAGAGAGATAAAAGATAGATAAAATTAATTAAAATAAAAATAAAAAAATAAAACAAAATAGCCATTTATTCTAGCAGATTCTAGATAAAATTAATTATTACAATTAAAAAAAAAAATCTTCCGGGCGCCTCCTGAACATGAAGGCGTGAATGGATTTTTTTTTGGATTTTGTTAAAGAATTATAAAATATGAAGTTTTTTTTGGGAAAATATTACCGTTTTAGAAATAATGATTGCCAAAGTTTTTAGCGACTATAACGGTTATGGAACCCTACCTGCATGTCCTGAAACTCCTGAAAGGCCTTAATTATTTAAAATGCACAAAAGTAACTTTGAGAATCTCGGACCCCTCCAAATAGGAGGTCGAAATCTTAACCTTCTATCGAAGCTTTTGAAGCTTGAACTTTGAAACTAACTAAAAACTTAAAAATTGAAGGCTTAAAACGTTTGCTTTGGTAAAATAACATGGTTACAAGCAAAATGATGTAAATATTTACAAGTTTAAAGTTGCCGCACCATGGGTCCCAAGGTGCTTGGGCCTACAGACTACGGTGTTTGTGAAGGACTCGAGATAAAAGATTGGTCACGCGGCCGCGAAATTAACATATTATTTGCTGCTTGTTGATTTTGTACCTGTTTAAGTTCTGTTGCATTTTTTTTTTGCTGACGTGGACGAAAAATAGCCAAAATTATTTTTTATTTCATGCAGATATAAGTTAGCTTTTGACTGCAATCTCACTTAATGGTAAGTGACGATGCGGTCGAAGATGGAAGCGGGCTAACCTGGAAGGGGTATGACAGTTTTTATTAAACCAGGCGGCATGGTTTTGCCGTTAGGGTGGTAACTAGCCACGGCCGAAGCCGACCAGAACCAGACCAGACCAGAGATTTAGAATTTATAAAATTCATATAAGTTTTGTCAGCAAAACTAGCCTTCAAGCGCTGTTTACCTATAAGTTTAAAAATAGGTTCTTATCAAAAATCAATTTTCTGGTGCTATGCTTTGGAGGGTAAGCAACTATTAATGTAATGGTAGTGGTCGGTATATTCGAGAGGTCGGGGGTTCGATGCCGGTTACGCACTTCTAACTTTCGAAATCTGCACGCTTGAGAGTTCTCCATAATGTTTTCAAAGGTGTGTGAGGGTTAGTCAAACTGTGCCAGCGTGGCCGACTATGGCCTAAAGACCTAAATCTATTATTCCTTCCTACCTATTCTGAGAAGAGACTCGTGCTCAGTAGTGAGCCGGCGACGGGTTGATTATAATGATTGTAAGATGAAAATAGACGCGAGTGAACAAGATAATCTCCAGTTTTTTCAATAAAAAGTGGCATAAAATCAAGACATAATACTTATTTGTTGGTAACATAAAAGGCGCGTGTACATGAGACAGGAATTTCCTGATGATAGAGCAAAAAGACTGATTTTTGTCGATAAGCAGCAGCGGTTGGTAGTCTATGGCGCGGTGTTTTATTGAACTAAGTACGGTCGGCAATAAAAATCGAACAAGGAAGAAGCTTCATTCGCTATAACCCGCTAAAACAGGCAAAGTAGGGTAAAACGTACAAAATGCGATATGCATCGCCCACTCTCGATTATTTGTCAAGTTTGTTTTACAATCACGTCACAAATAAAGCAATAGTCGCCAATAGATCGCGATTTTTTGCATGATAGTTTAAAGACCTAGTGAGTGATATAGGTTTTCATTTATCCCGGAAAATTAAAGACTTTCTATGGGATTTCTAAAACTAAATTCATTCAGAGGGGGCTCTACATTTTAAACTGACTATATACTTACCTAAATTTTTTAGTCTCTTTATACTGTGGTTCTGTAGGTTACACACATTCTTATTTAAAAATAAAAGTTTGAAAAAAAAGAAAAAAAACCTTCACTCAGATTATACGTCATGACTGTTTTGTTATCATTGTTTATTTATGTTGTTGTGAGAAAAATTAAAACTAAATTTTTACAAAGGAACTCCGTGTCGTTTAATTACTTTATCACCAACGCACGGAGGATTCCTTTACAGAAAAGTGATCTAAATGCAAAATGGTATAGGTAGGTACCGTCTGCGTGGGTACAATATTAGTAATCGACGTTGAAAGAAAACACTTTAAAATAAACTTAAGATTAATTAATTATTAATAATTATGTTACAATAAAATGATCTTATTTGCTAACTGTACCTGCGTGACGCGCCCTGCGCTTGACAAGTTTTCCCAGTTGTATGAATAAGTCCGTGTTGGCGCATACATTAGGACGGACGGACTGAATTAATTATAATAATTAATGCGCTCTCAGCGTTTACCTGAAACAAGAAGAAAAGTATTGTAATTGAATTGATTAGATACCTTACTCGAGGAGGTTAGGCAGAAATTAAATGATGTCCGATTTTCAGTAGTCCGGTAAAAATTAGATGGTGATGTAGATTTATCCGCGTGGATAAAGGTATTTTAAAAATCCCGCGGGATCTTTTTTAATTTTCCGTAATAAAACTATTACCGAAAATGTTATGTATTGTTATATTATAGATGCTATATAATATCATGTAAATAATATAACAAAACTCGTTATCATTTCTACTAAAATTCATGAATCATCCGCGTAGATTTTATGTATTTTCTGTGTTCGAATTTAAAAAATATTTTTTCGGGATAAAAAGCACCCATGAAGTTATTATACCATAGTCGTGCCATAATTAATTATTATTATGCGTTTAAAATTTGCACATCATTCAAAGTCTAAGCAGGGTTCCTAACTCTAGCGTATATCAAACTCTTAACAATAATCAATTTTTTCGCTTCGTTTAAATGCCAACTATAAATTACACAAAACTTGCAATTTTATAGAGGTAAAAGCTTCCCCGTCCAGTCCACTTCTTTTTTAGGTATGAAGAAATTAAAGAAATTGAATTCCGCATAGAAGTTTGACATTACATTTCAAATATGGTGGTCGCAAACGTAAACCTATATTTACGACCACTGTATACGTTTTTTACGTTAGATTTAGTGCAAGGGATTTATCACTAGCACCATAAAAGAGCACCAGTGTCCACTACTGGCCGTGTACAGGGCACCGTGTTGGACGTTGTAGTAAATCAGCGCTGCCCGCACCAGGAGCGCCGCAAACCGGACATCGCACGCCCACCTGATGGATGGCTAGAGTTTTGTGATATACTTACTACTGACTTTTTACCCGACTGCGGCTTAGCCAAAAGGAAGGGTTATGATTTTAACAGTATATTCTGTGTGTTCAGATTCTGTGTGTTTCACCGTATTGCCTAAACCACTGGGCCGATTTTGATGAATGGGGTGTCAATTGATTCGTTATAAAGGTCCGGGTGACATAGGCTACATTTTTTATATGAAAAAATTGACCCAAAGGATGTTACATCTAGAAAGGTGGAGGTCTCCAAATTATTATTATTTTTTGCTATTGTATCGAGTCGAGAGACAATTCCGAGTTCATTAAAATATATCAAGCGACAGAAAACCAATTTTACTATAGTAGTTCAGCGTTTATTAAGACGATCGCAGTCGGGTTTTAGTTTCCATTACGATTATTTACTTTAAATAATCGTGATTACGTGGTCGATGTAGTATCAGACATCTTTTTTTTACAAGAATGCAGAACTATGAATTACTTACAATAAATACCATTCGTATTCCGAAGGACGTTAACCCTATTAATAATATATATGCAATTTAATTTCAAAGTATTCAATAGGTAAGGTAGTCCATTCTGGTGTAGGTATGTAAAAACGTATTGTTATTAGTTTAACGGAGTACTGGTAAAGTGAACTACTAGTACGGGTATTAAAATTAGATATTCATTTAACATCCGTAGCCTGGGCGTGGTGAATCCGTTTCTTGCGCCGACTCAGCTTGGCTGTATTTTTAGCCAGGTGAATGTACTGTGATAGGCTATAACTGCTGAGGCATAGTTGCCTTATTTAGTAGATTTTAAGCCTATGGAATGCAGTAATAGGCAGGTACATGTGAAAAATTATCGGTCTTAATTTATATTTTTACTACAATTTCACGTACGAAGGTCAGCCCAACTGAAACAGTAATTATTTTGTAGCAGGTATATAAGCAAAGCAAATCTAAATACAGAATAAATATGCTATATCAAACTAAGTCTTGGCGTAACACTAATCTGAGAAGACTTTTTAGCCGTATAATTAACAAAGAATTTCCAAAAAACTTATTTACCCGTGAAATAGTAGTACATTACTCCGCTAGTGAGACAATAAAGTGAACGTGTGATTCGTGACTGCCATCAGTCTACAGTTGCAACGGTTATAGCCTCCACTCACGTTGTACCATTCTACGCGTCATCATCTCACAGAGCAAGTAATGAGATGATTAGGTTGATCAGAGAGAGGAAAGAAAGTAATTTAGAAATGGAGAAACGGGAAAGTACCGCCTACGTAAATTCACCCGCCCGCCCTCTAACAAGGAATAGCAAAAAAACAGAACTAACATGCATTTATGTCTATTTTTTAAAGAAATTTACAAAGGTGTGGCAATCCGCACTTGGCCAGCGTGGTGGATTATGACCTAAACCCTTCTTATTCCTGTGAGAAGAGACTTGTGCTCAGTAGTGATTCGGCAATGGGTTGATTATGATGATGCTGAAGGGTTTCCTCATTTTCTTCGGTCCAGGCCATCCCATCGACAGCTATTCTCTGGCTGTTCCCCGTTGACGAAAATATGGCGGAGCAAATAATAAAACGGGAAAAGGTCGTTATCTTAATAGAAAATCGGGCGCTGGCACTTTGCATAAGGAAAGTGAGCAGCGAAATTGCTTCCTTTTGAATATTTTGCTTTGTCACTTCAAGGGTTAGTAGGGGCGGCTGGTGGAGTTCAACAGCACACTACATGAGCTATGAGCTTGCAAGTTAAATAGAAAATTGGCTATTACAGCCATGTTTTTATGATTATAAGCAGATTATTGTGTTTTTAAGTGCTGTACTTATTTTAATTTTTTACGTAAAATGTGCCATTGTTGTTTAATTAACTAACTTAGAATATCATACTTTATACTTAGGCATTGTAAAAACTAGTCCATTTAGTTGCTATTTGCCGTCAAGCTTTTTAACTTTTAAAAGTACCTGGTACCTACCTACCTTTTCTTTGTTGAGTGGTGCATCAGGCTATTGAATTTTCCTGTAATGGTCGACATTTTTAACCCCCGACCCAAAAAGAGGGGTATTATAAGTTTGACATGTGTATCTGTGTATCTGTCTGTGGCATCGTAGCTCCTAAACTAATAAACCGATTTTAATCTAGTTTTTTTGTTTGAAAGGTAGCTTGATCGAGAGTGTTCTTAGCTATAATCCAAGAAAATCGGTTCAGCCGTTTGAAAGTTATCAGCTCTTTTCTAGTTACTGTAACCTTCACTTGTCGGGGGTGTTATAAATTTTTAATTTACACTCGTATATTCAAAATTTCAATCTTGTCCCCTCTTTACCTTTTTATTGGCTGGTCAAATGCGGATTGCTTTATACATTGTAATGCGCTTAACAAGTTAACAAATAATAATATTATAATTAGATTAAGACGTAATATTGGACCCTTATGAATATTATGATTTCATCGTTCTAGTTTCTACTTTGGACGATGAAGGCTATATTTACGAGAGCATTTGACGATCCTAATTCCTGATTGCAAGAGTGATAAGTCACACCTGCAACGTCCGTGACTAATTAATATCAACGACTTGTGTAAACTTTGGTGATATCAAGGAGTTTGGGGATTTGGTTCATTTACCTATTACCTTACAAGCTGGGCTCGTCAAGTTTTGGGACGCGATTTCGTGCAAAGATCATGCAAAGATATTATATTAATTTCAGAGTACATAGAACCTACTGCCACACTACTGCCATAGTATCTAGGTTATCCATTTGTAAATATTTTTAACCCCCGACCCAAAAAGAGGGGTGTTATAAGTTTGACGTGTGTATCTGTGTATCTGTCTGTTGCATTGTAGCGCCTAAACGAATGAACCGATTTTAATTTAGTTTTTTTTTGTTTGAAAGGTGGCTTGATCGAAAGTGTTCTTAGCTATAATCCAAAAAAAATTGGTTCAGCCGTTTAAAAGTTATCAGCTCTTTTCTAGTTTTCTTGTAGAAAAGAAGGTTAGATAACCGTTAGGTTCATAATATTCAAGTGTCAATTGACAAATGTCAAGCTGTCAAGATGGACGTTGCCTAGATATACATAATTATTTATTTGAAAATGATGTTTTGGAAAACTCAGATACTTTGGACTAGTTACTGTAACCTTCACTTGTCTGGGGTGTTATAAATTTTTAATTTACACTTGTGTTTGTGTCAAAGTGACTTCGTACTATATGAATGCGAATATGATTTTTGAATTTTAGTGCCATTTTAGTAGGTACTTATAATTGTAATTATATGATGGCATACCTATCAGTTGAATTTGACTAATTTGCTTTGTTTTTATGAATATTTAAAAAAATTGATTAACAAAAGCATCAGGCTCTTATTAATCTATGTATTTTTGGTGGTGAAGAAAGCGGGCACTGGACTATATAGTGGCATATGATAGGATAGTTGTGTTTAGACATAAACCGTTCATAAACCTAATATATTTTGTTTACATAAGTAAGTTTCAATCCTTTTTAGTAAGGTACATTCACTAAAAGAAGCTTTTAAAACTTTAATTTTTTTTTACTTATTTAAGAACACTCAATTGTAATATTTTTTGGTTCAACGAGCGAAAAAAGATCATAAAAAATTGGTTGTCTGTTAAGTCGGTTTACTGACGATAGTTGAACGTGACAACAAAGGCCGATTGTGCTTCTTTGTCGTTCGTTCCGCGCTCTCGCTTGCACTTCAAGTCTTACATGGAACGCCTCAGAGCGAGGTAACGCCGCATGAGTCATGGTTTTTCGTGCGTGCAGCCGGCTCTATCGAATTATAAGACGTTGTCACGTCAAAAACGTTATCAAACAAATTAGCAGCAACATGATCGGCAGCGACACTTGTCGGCACGTTCAAAGCGAAGGGCGGGAATGTTTTAGTTTTATCCTTCGTGTCATATATCAAACAACAAATTAATTGAAACAGCCCCCGACTTTTTGTGGCGGCTTGAGAGTTATGTGTCGGGTATCCGGTGCGGGCCACGTGGCGGCCGACGCTGCCTTCACCCGCGGTCACTTACTTGAGCAAGTTGCTTGAATAAGTTGCTCTACTTTATGACTTATTGTTAGCCTATATTGTCCCTTTCGAAAGCCTCGCACTGTACTCTGTCTTCCTCATCCAACCACTTGTTATCCTTATCTTATCCTGCTCAAGCGGCCAACTGTTCTGCGACAGACATAGCTACATACATATAATGTTATTTTATTGTTGATTTAAGTCGGGAAATGAAACGAAGACTCAATTGCGTTTCTATGTAATCAGAGAAACAACATTTAAAGCCTTTATTTTCAGTTACAAATCTTTTCTAATGATAAAACAAAAATACGTTAACTTCCAAACACCGACAAAAACTCCCGCTGTCAATTTTCCTAACTGTCAGTAGTGACACTTGACAGTTAAGTCCACAGACTAACCGCCTTCAGAATATGTCTTAGCACCAAAGACAAATTAATAAATTAAAGAAAAGCACTGAATAGGTGTCCATGGGTAAAGTGGTTTTCTTTACATCTCCACCCCCGTCAGAGTAACAATTGCATGTGATAACGTATGTAATTGTTCAGTTATTATCAAACACTGGAGACAGTTTTGTAATGTGGTAAAGATTTGATTCAGCTTTCTTGCGTCCGGTGTCAACTTCATAGATTGAATTTGAAATTTTCTTCAGAATTGTGTATGGACCAATCCTCAATTCATCCATTTTCTTCCTATTTAGCCGATTTCCGTTTTCCACATAGACTCTATCTCCCACATCCAATTTATATTCTTCTCTATGACGGTCGAATATTCTTTTATTATAATTGTGAGATTTTATCGTGTTCTCCAAAGCTAGTTGTCTGTCTCTTTTCAGATCTTCTTTTGTACATCTTGATTTTAATTCAAGTGGTAGAATGTTTACATTTTCGCCTTCTAAGAGGTATTTTGGAGCAAATTTTGTAACTGTATGTTCCGTTTCATTATATTTTTCTACACATTTTTGTGCAATAGTAGTCCATGCTATTTTTTTATCACTTTCATTTATTTTGCATCTTATCTTATTGATTAAAGTTTGATTTAGCCTTTCATTAAGTCCATTAGAAAATGGTGAATCCACAGCAGTGAAAATCATTGTTATGCTTTCGTTCTTCAGGAATTCTTTAAATTCTTTGGAGTTTATACCAGGGTATTGGTCCGTTAATACCGTATCTATATTATAGCTTTGTGTCACATTTTTTATTAGCTTAATAAAATCTGTGGAGCTTTGGTTTCTTGATGTGAATATATAGGCATACCTTGTGAAATGATCGACCAGAAGGTGTAAGTATTTTTTTGTTGACCGTGATCCTCCAAAGCCTCCAATTGTATCAATAGAGACAATTTCAAACGGACGTGTTGCTGGACCTAAATGTGACATTAAGCCATATTTTGACTTCCTCCTTGATTTGTTTTTTATACAAATTTCACATTCATCACAAATTTTTTTTATGCTTGCGATGATATTCTTTGCTGTGTAAAATGGTGTTATTTTACTTATCATCTGAGTCCTCCCAATGTGGCAATAAGTGTCATGGACGTCTTTTATCAGAGTTTTGCTAAGTTCCTCTGATAGTATGATTTTTTTCCTTCTTCTATTGTTTTTGTAATAAATTCCATTTTCAAATATAAGTTTATCTTTTTGTGGATCTAGATTTGAGTGTTGGTCATTTTTTATATCTTCTAGGGTTATTAAATTTACTACTTTTAAAAAATCTTCATTATTTTCGTTGGGTTCTAGAACTGGGTTTCTGCTTAAACAATCTGCTTCTTGGTTTGATTTTCCTGGATTATATTTAATTTTAAAATTATATTGGGATAAATAATACATCAAATCCCCTAGTTCTTCGTCAGTTCTAGCTTTAATGTTCATATTTTCTAATGGTTTATGATCAGAGTATACTGTAAATTCTTTTCCCATAAGCCAGTGCTGCCAATATTTTACAGCTTCTTTTATTGCTAGGCATTCTAGATATATTGCTTTCTTAGTTTTTTGAGTTTCAGTTAATTTTTTTGAAAAGTAAGCAACTGGCTTAATATCGCCGTTTTTATCTTCTTGTTTTAACACCGCTCCCACACCTTTGATACTAGCATCCGTGTAAATCTTTATTGGTTTTTCAGGGTTAAAGATATTAAGAATTGGTTCTGAACATAGTAATGCTTTTATTTTATCAAATGATTCTTGACATTCTGCAGACCATATAAATTTCACATCTTTTCGTAGTAAATTGTGTAACGGATCTAGGATAATTGCACTATGTGGTACGAATTTATGATGAAAATTTACTTTTCCTAGGAATTGTCGTATATTTTTCCTTGTTTTTGGTACTGGAAAATTCTTCACAGCGGTCAAATAATCTTTCAGAGGTCTGATTGAATTGTTTTCAATTATGTGACCTAAATATTTGGCATAATTATTTGCAAAAGAACATTTCGAAAATTTTAGTCTAAAACCTTCTGTTAGTATTGCCTCCATTAGTCTTGATAGATGTAATAAATGATCTTTGAAAGTTTTTGAAAAAATTAAGATATCATCTATAAAATTTACTGCAAAATTAGAGAGTTCATACTTTCTAATAATGTTTCCCAATATTCTTTGGAAAATGGCTGGTGCCGTCTTTAGGCCAAATGGGAGACAAGTCCATTGAAAATGGCCCTCCTGTGTTACAAATGCAGTCTTGTATCTATCTTGAATTCTCAAAGGAATTGACCAAAATGCTGAATTTATGTCCAAAGTAGAAAAATAGTTACAGTTTACAGTTTTTGACATTAAATCCTCAATCAAAGGAAAAGGTTGAGATTGAGGGACTACAATTTTGTTCAGTTCTCTGAAATCTATACACAATCTTGTTCTTTTTTCATCTTCTTTTTTATATGCCAGAGTAACTGGAGCAGCAAATGGGCTATACGAATCCTCAATCAAATTTTTTTTTAATAGTTTTGCTATTTGATTTTCTATTTCTCTTCTATCTTCAGGTGTGCATCTGTATGGGCGTTTGCAGCAATATTTATCTACCATTAAGTCAATATGAGCTTCATAATCTCGTACAGTACCTATATCATATTTATCTTTAGCAAAAACCGATTTGTATTTTTCTATCAACTTATCAATTTCTGATTGTTGGTATAAATCTAGATGGTTTACTAAGATTTCAAATCCATCAGAGTTTATATGTTCATTGAAATTTATTTCACATTTATTTGTGTGTCTAGTTTCTTGCTTTAATACATCAGAGTGTAAAAACAAACCTTCATTTTTGTCACCTAGTACATCAGGAATTTTGACATTTGTTATCTTTGAAGTATCAGTTTTTGAGTAGTTATCGTTTTTCGTATCCTTTTCATTTGAGGTTACATTTTTTTCTTTTGGATTGTTACATTGTATAATCTCTAATTTTTCATTTTGTGTTAAATTGAAATTTTTTATGCAATCCAAACCAATTAGAAAATCATAGTTAAAATTTTCATTATCGACTACAAAAACATCCATATTTCTTTCAATATTGTAGATTTTTATTTTTAGTGTTACCATCCCTTTTGTTTTCTTCTCACCATTAATAGTCTTCAAGTTTACTTTTTGTGTATTACTTGTATTTTCGTTTGGATATATCTTTAATAATCTTGCATTTATTAATGATACATTTGAACCTGAGTCATAAATTCCAGAAACATTTAAAGTATCATTTAATAGTAACTTGACTTTTATTAATGGTGGCACCTCTAGTTTTTTGGATTTTCCTCGTTCAGTTCAATTTCCAATTCTGAGTTATTTACAGTTTTTACAACTGCATTTTTGTTTTTCCCTTTAAACCAGCAATTTTCCTCAGGGTGATAACGTTTCCCTTTTTTTTCACGGACACAGATTTGACATGGGTTTTTTTCCTCAATTTTTTTGGATTTTGTATCAGGATATATAGTGTTTTTTCTATCATATTTATTTTTTCCAACTAAATGTTCCAATCTTCCTAATTCATTGTAGAGATCTTCGGTTCCTTGTAAAGTTTCTCTGTCAATTTTATCAACTACATAATTAGGCAAGCCGAATGCTATAAGGTCTATGAGTGTCCCAGTATCAATTGATTTTCTTACTTCCAGTAACAATTTTTCTTTTTTTAAGGCATACTCAAGTAACGAGCCTGCCTGATATTTGAAAATTAGAGCATATCGACTGGGTGACCATCCTTTATTTTTAAACGTTTCACAAAAATTTTTCTCCCATTTGCTCCATTCTGATTCCACTGTAAGTTTTATTAGCATGCAACTGTACCAGTCTACACTAGAGTTTTCCAAAAAATTTTTTAGAATTTCAATTTTCTTTCTATCTTCGTTGATCTGGAAACGTTCACATTCTTTATTAAAATCTTTAATCCACTGGTGAGCATTTGAGTTTCTGCCGGTGAATTTCTCAATTGTAAAGTCCTTTGCAATTTTCCCCAAACTCTGAGTTTCAGATTTGGTTGATTTTTCTTCCAACAATTTCTCTAATAGTTTTTCCAACGTTCCATTTGAGCCACTAGGTATAGATTCAGGATTATTAGTTTTTTCTATAATTTCTTCTAAGTAAAAATCATTAAACTGTAAGTTTTGTTCTTCATCCAAATATACTTTTGATATATCATCTGTCAAGGTTATCCATATTTTCCTTGTTTGATGTCTTTTAAGCAATGATTTTCTTACCTTGGCATAGTTGGAAGTATTTGTAATTACTTGGTGTAAACTTGCAGGTTGAAGCTCGGCAGGTATTCCAAATATCTGGCCTGTAGGTGTAGCTATCGAGGTTATACAGATGGTGTTTGATTTTCCATCCGCTGCTGGTTTCACAACAAAATCAAACCGCAACCGTTCCATGTTTAGTGAAATATGTGCAGAAAATGTTGTTTTATAATGTTATTTTATTGTTGATTTAAGTCGGGAAATGAAACGAAGACTCAATTGCGTTTCTATGTAATCAGAGAAACAACATTTAAAGCCTTTATTTTCAGTTACAAATCTTTTCTAATGATAAAACAAAAATACGTTAACTTCCAAACACCGACAAAAACTCCCGCTGTCAATTTTCCTAACTGTCAGTAGTGACACTTGACAGTTAAGTCCACAGACTAACCGCCTTCAGAATATGTCTTAGCACCAAAGACAAATTAATAAATTAAAGAAAAGCACTGAATAGGTGTCCATGGGTAAAGTGGTTTTCTTTACATACATATAATCATCCCATTGTAATAATAATAATTCCCCATATTTCTTATAATAACATGCAACAAATCTGATTATTAATAAAGAAATCTTTTTTGTACTGTCATTATTTTTGAGTTCGATAGGTTCTGCAATTACATACTTTTACCCGTGGCATAATATTATTGTTAGTCAAATCTTTCAAAAGAGCAACCACCGAGTTTCTTGCTGGTTTTCTTCGGCAGTAATAGCATCCCGAACCAGCGATAGATGCATTTGATGATTCAAAAGTACTTGTAAATGTTTATTTGAATAAAAATCATCCTTTTTCTATTTTTAATTAAAAGCGGATGTAAGAGAACGACATAGACACGATAATTTGCTTCAGCAATAAAACTCTATAAATAACTATATAAAAGACGTAACAGGACGATTTTATTTTATTAAAAAATATTTTTGGAGCAAACTGAAAACCAGCGCTGAGCATTGCTACGAGTATCAATGCTCGGCTTAGCTGAGTTTGCGACCCAGTGTTTATTGTTAGCTTTTAATTTTAGATAAAAGAATATTTATTAATTTATTTATATAAGATATAACTCACTGTACATATAATTAAACAATAAAGCTTATATATAAGATGAAAGCTATACTGTAAATGTTTTAACACTTGCTAAGCGAGTGCACTTGACCAAGTAGCAAGTGTGCGAGTGGCGTGAAGGCGGCTCCTCGTGATAGATTTAGCGTGGTGGTTGTTTATTTGAGCTATATTTGGTTTGAGTTAAATGTATTTGGTTTAGCATTATATATGTAGTAGCCGTTTCCCGTGCACTGCGTGTACGGTGGCTTTGACCGACTACGTGCATTTAGATAGATCTTCTCAGACTTGGGCGCGTTTGGAACCCTCGTAACTTTACTTTTAAGTTATCACCACTATATCGTACAAATTTAACGATTTCGACCATCAAAAGGAGTACAATTGTACCTACTTTGAATAAATGATTCTGACTTTGACTTTGATACTTTTTAGTTAAGTATAATATTTCAGTGCATACTCTGATTAAAATATTAACAACGAAACCACGAAATTACTACATGGTTTATATGATAAGACTGGAGAGAGGAGTCACACTACATCTTATCGCGGAAATCAAAGAGTTTCCACAGGATTTTTTAACTACCTATAGTGTAGTAAGAATTAAGTACCGATAGTAGGTACCTAGTATATAAAGTGTACCTATACATTAAAAAACTTTAATAAGGCTATTATTAGCTACTAGGTAATACATTTTGAATAAATAAATTTAAAAAAAAAAATCGCTTATTACGAAACTTCTGTTCTCACAGTTTCTGATGACGTAACAAAATACTTTTAAGATGAAAGAAAAAATATTATAAGAGACCAAAATACTTTTAAGCTGAAAGAAAAAAAATTATAAAGACATCGTACCTACCAAGTAGATCATAGGTAGATTTACATTTGAAGCATGTCCAAGTTGCAAAGAGAAGTGGATATCGATGGCTGAGCTGAGGTGTTCAACAAGTGTGTTCACAGTCGTGAATGTGGTTCGTTAGGTATGCAAATAATTCCTGAGTTGTGGACGGGAAGGCGACAGGCTACAGGCTACTTCGCTGTGGTCAGTGAAATTAACGCGCAAGTGTTAGGTTTGTGCACAAATATAAAATAACAGTGAAAAAATAATGTGCACAGGTGCGATTTTTGACCAGACCCACTCAAATTTAATGATATTTATTTTAACTTTGAATAAAACGTCGCTTTGTATTTTTTAATAAACAATTAGTCAAATAAGTCTCAGAAGTCGGACTTCACATAGGTTAGAGTTTTGAAGCCATGTTAATCCGGAGATTAGCTATAAGTAGGCCAAGTTGCGTTCAAATCCGTTCAGAAGTTTCAGCGTGAAGCGTTCACAGACAGACTGACAGACAAAAATTTAAATATTTCCTGCGATTAAAATTTTCAAAAGTACAGAAATCGTCCAGTTACTACAGTTTTATTATACGTAAGTATGTAATAGGTAGATAGATATTGACGTCAGCACAAACCTATCTTTTAAATTTTAAAAAAAGTCAAGAGGAGTTGAAAACTAATATTATGATAGATGTATCAATTTATTTATTCAAATGAAGTTTTGATCCCATATGGAAAATTTGTTATTTTCATTTGGTATAGAAAAGAGAGGTGAGTTATTTAGTCTTATGGAGTATATAGAAAACTGGGATGAATTATTTTTAACCGACTTCCAAAAAAGGAGGAGGTTCTCAATTCGTCGGGATCTTTTTTTTTTTTATGTATGTTCCCCGATTACTCAAAGACCCCTGGACCGATTTGAAATTTTTTTTTTTTTTGAAAGGGTATACTGTGCAGGTGGTCCCATATAAATTTGGTGAAGATCTGATGAATATCTTCGGAGATGGAGAACAGAACTCCTCAATGGATAAGAGCAAATTGCTCGCGATCACTGTAATAGCTTAGTAAACAGTAGGGTTTTAACTGGGCATAGCATATTATAGTACAGTGGGGCCACTAAAAATTGTGAAATAAAAAAATTTCAAAAGAAAAATAAAACCGACTTCAAAAACCAAAAACACTAAAAAGTAGAAAATAATTTTTGTTTAGCTACACATGTAGTGTACCTAGGTATGAAGTCGGGCGAGCTTCGCTCTTGGATTTCTAATTTTGTTTTAATATGCTCGCTCGACTTCATACCTAGGTACATTACATGTGTAGCTAAACAAAAATTATTTTCTACTTTTTAGTGTTTTTGGTTTTTGAAGTCGGTTTTATTTTTCTTTTGAATTTTTTTAAACCTTGATCAATTTACCTGTTTAAATTGACCTAGTTAATGTTTTTACTGTAGAGAATGCTTGCGCTTTCTGGTCACGAATTATAACATATTTACCAGTAAAGTCTAAGCTTAGTATTTAATTTAGCAATAGATGAAATATTTTACCTTATAAGTTACGCCGCCACTCTCGCTTGCAGCGTTGCACGATTTCTAATTATAATTTTATCACTTGTACACATTCCTTTAAATATCTTGAAAACCACTATAGTATTGTAATAGCCTTATAATGTTAGAAATAATACATTTGAAATCAAGAAATTCCTATTATTATAATAATTATTTACTGTCCAAATTCGTGCACTGATTTGGTACAAATGTTAGCACTAATTCTAAGTTCCTGTGCATTTTAATTGATCACAGATTAATTACACTTTATGATACGTATATTTTTCAGGAGGAAATAACTTTCAACTTTACTAAAGCACTAATTTCTCACACATAAATAATATGTACGGGATTTTTGTAAAACTTTAATTGAATTCAAAACTAAATTAACATGTTTTCCAACACATTTTATAACGGAATTCATTGTAATATTACTTTATAACAACGTTGTTTATTTTTATATACATCGCGTAACAATCATCGTAACGAAATACGTAACGCAAGTTAGGGCGGGCGCGAGGGCGGGCGGGCGATGTGAAGGCGCGAGGCCGACTAGGGATCGCTACTCGCTAGTCGCTACCGAATCCAGAATATGAACTCTCTCAGGCAGGGCGCAGCTGCAAAGGAACTTCAGGCAATGAATGAACACGCGACAGCTTGAAGTAGATTCTCGGGGAAATGAGAATAGATGTAGAGATTTTATTGTTTATCTTGAATCTTTTCGTTTATAGCTTTTCTTTAAAATTGTTTCAAGTTAAAAGTTATAACTAGACATATTGTATTAAACCCATAGTCATATATCTAAGTTTATTAGTGGAAGAAATTGGCTTTGCATTTAGCTGCCTATATTATGAAGATTAGTTATATTTCCGTAACATGTAACATTTTGCTTTTTTGAAAACAGTAACCACTGTTTTTTTTTCGGTTTATCTCTGGAGAACCCACAGAGGCACTCAAAAAGTTCACACGGGGTTTTCAAAAACCTTAATCCACGCAGATGAAGTTGCGGGTATCATCTAATCTATCTTATCTATAGGATATTAGGAAAGTATACAATTTTTAGAATTACAAACATAAGCAAGTAGGTACATAAGCAACACATAAGAACATAAGCAAGTGTAGAAAAGTCACTTGCTGTTAAAAATTATTCTATACTGTACTATATGAATTATTCCTAAATAGTAACACAATCATAATAATATTTGCTTTAAACTTTAAACATGCTGCAACTAAACTTAAACCAAAATAAGTCTTACATCTCTTCGTGTAAGATATATTTTACAAGCTGTGGTCATATTCCAAATAAACAATTAACGAAGGCGCGGGCATCGAATGCGCGACCGGTTTGACACCTGTCCCGCTATGTGACCTATTAGCTACCACTTCACCAACAGTGGTTACATAATGGAAGCACACGGATAAGTCACTCGAGGGATTTCCTGGAACATACTACTTTGTAGCAAATGAAGTGACTTCACTGAATTCATTACAAAAAGCTTTAAGAGCGCTCTCCATGGTCGCTCCAAGTCGAACGTGAGAGCATACCTACTATTGCAATCAACATTAACGGACAGGATATTTTCAAGAGCGAGATGCGTGAACAATTAAGATTTCGAAGACCCAAAGGGCATGTATTTAAAAAAAAAACATTGAAAATGTTACTATACAACTTAAAGCTCGCCTTATCTAACTGCTGTGCAAACCATGTCCGCCTGGAATAGCCAAGAGTCACAGGCCAAGAATACTGCGTTCAAATTCTGGACAACCAGACTGATCCTTTGCGCAAAAAATGAGCCAGCCTTTCTGTCATCAGATGGTGCTATTGACCGCAATGAAATGTCTCGTATTATTTTTAGCATGTTTTGAAATATCAAAACCTTATCTACAGTTTTACTTATATTATAAACCGAAATAACATATTTATTGAAGTATGTTTAATGTACATTAATATGTTTTTGTTTTATAAACACACTAGAAAGGTGAAGATTTTAAGATGCGTGTTAAACTCCCATAAATAACTTTCAACTATTGCATAACCGTGCTGTAAAACAAGTTTAACATGTTTTTCTCAATTATGCGGAAAGAAATTGATTTATTTATCAATATTCATGAAATTATCAACCTTTTATGTAGCAGTAAAGTAAGGGAATGTAAGATAAGATACCTGTAGGGAGCACTGAGAGTCATGGACAAGTCCGCGTGGGCTGATCGGATCTGATTCAATCAACACTTATTTATTTACCTACTGGCTGGTGTCGAACGTTTTGTTATTTAAGCTTTTGATAAAGTATAAGCGGTGAAGGTGATAGGCCAGTCAGGTCCAGACGTTGGGCTCTTATTCAGGCGTATGAGGTCCGATCCTAGGCATCGGATAGCTCGTATTATACATATAATACCTCGTCATACAGGTTTAATTATGCTTTTATTTTTATTAATTGTATTGTCTTTCTAACCATTCAAAATTAAAAAAATTCAAAATATTTTTATTCAATTAGACTTTTAAAAGTACTTTTGAACCGTCAAGAGCACCCACTGAACCACTGGTTCGGAATGCGTTTCCTACCGAAAAGAACCAGCAAGAAACTCGGCGGTTGCTCTTTTCAAAGATTTGATATATGTACAATATTATGCCATGTACAAAAGTAATTGAAATTAATAATTAGCAAATAAATAAATAAATAAATAAATGAAACACCGCGCATTGCTGGAGCGAGCTGCAAGTCAAATCCACGCTCTTTTTAACCCCCGACCCAAAAAGAGGGGTGTTATAAGTTTGACGTGTGTATCTGTGTATCTGTGTGTCTGTGTATCTGTGTATCTGTGTATCTGTCTGTGGCATCGTAGCGCCTAAACGAATGAACCGATTTTAATTTAGTTTTTTTTATCATTCATTCTTTCGTTATACAACGAAAAGTTTTTAAATTTTTTATTTACACACCATACTCACCATGAACAGTCATCACTCGTCTTGGTCACGGCAGAATACCAGCGCACAGGTTTTTTTTTTTGAGGCCTTTTCATTTTTAAGTAATTGTTAAGTATTTTTATTATTAACTATTACTACTAACCACTCATTTTAAGTTTATTTATACTTTATGCAAAAGATAAATAAGTTTTCTTTTTCTTCCAGAATGTATGATTTGAACAAATAATTTCATGAATATCGAATTATCAACAGTATAATCAGGTTTGCCCAGTGTCCAGCAGCACTGCAAATAAATCGTGCATGTCCGCGATATCTAGGCAACGCATAGCAAGGCATTAAACTTGCGAGCATCGATAGAGGTGAATGTTTCAGGTATAAACTCGCGAGCATAAAATGGAGGAGAATGTTGCTGGTATTAGCGCTATCTATCATCTACGGTGTAATGCTTTCCCGTTCACTTACTTTGAAACGGCGTAGGAATTATAATTTATCTTGCAAACATATACCATAATAGTTTAGTTGCTATATACCACTCACTGGGTAAATAAACTCTTTTATATCATCAAAGATCATCATTATTATCTCAACCCATCGCCTTATATCTCATCCTTCAATTTATTTAGATATTCATCTCTAAATGGAAGAGTTTAGGCCGTAGTCCACCATGCTCGCCAAGCCAGATTGCTTGATTCACACAGCATTGAGAACATTATGGAGAATTCTCAGGCATGCAGGTTTCCTCACCATGTTTTTCTTCACCACTAAAGCCAGCGATATATATAATTGCTTAAAATGCTCATAACTCCGAAAAGAGGTGCGTGCTGAGAATCAAACCCTTCAAGTTTATCTAATGTCGCGTTATGATAAGTAAAGCTCTTATTAACAAATTTCATTGAAATCGCGACACAACTTTTTCATTATTTCATAGAGGAAACTGTTTTTACTACACAATGAATACAAGCACTCGAAAGTACCTAGGTAAACTATTCTTCAACTGTCTTGCATAGGTATCAGTTCTCCATCCACAGTCTAAGCTATCAGAATACCAATGTCCTCAAGTAAAGAACAAGTACAGAATTCTTTAACACATTCTCCGTAAATCCTTAGTCCCTTGGATCATTTGTCCACGTCGGTATTCAACAGTAATAGACTAAGAGCCAGCGCGCACCTGACTTTCGATGTTTTATAAAACCTGAAAGTTTCTCTGCGTATTGCCCCCAACACAGGAAAGAACGATCAGCGACTATGAAGTTTAGATCGTGGTGGCTTTGGGAGATAGCAAGTACCTAATAAAGGTGTAAAACATCTGTTTTTTTAATATTTTCTTTGGAATAGTATTATCTCCCAAAACCACGTTGATCCAAACTTCATAGCCGCTGATCGTTCCTCCCCGTGTTGGGGGCAATACACGGATAAACTTTCAGGTTTTATAAAATGACGAAGGTCTGACAAGCGCTGGCTCTCTCACTATAAGTGCCTTTAACGGGTTATCTTTAGTGAAGATCGCATACTGCCTACACAGCCTACCCAAGTTACACTACATTAGTTTCTAATGGACGGTATTTACATTGCTGTGTGCACTGTAGACGGAATTTAAACTTAATTAGTTACTATGTTTGTTAAAAACCGTGATAGTACGGTTAAGATGTCGGCCTGCTAGCTGGGGATCTGGGGTTCAACTCCGGCCACTCTAACTTTTCAAAGTTTAAATGTACGTGTGGCAATGAAATATCATGCGCTTTATCGGTGAAGGAAAACATCGCGAGGAAACCTTCATGCCTGAAAGAAAAATTAATTAAAATTATGAAATTGGTGCCATTCAGTCGCCATGTTGATTTTTTTCACACAATTCTAGCCAGTGTCACTCGGGATGACGTAAGGATTCTAAGACCCCATTATCCAAATCTGTTTAGGCATTTAGAAGTTATAGTGGAATAAACAAACTCACATAAATACATGTACCCTGTACACTCCTTTTTTACACAGTCATGCGATCTTCGTATTCTAATTACGATTCCAACCACAAAATCAAAATAAAATACTACTCTCTGCTGACCACCACTGTCTCACACGTTAAAGCATTTATCTGTTTATTTTTTAGGGATCCGTACATGAAAAGGAAAAATGGAACCTTTATAGGATCATTTTGTTGTCTATCTGTCTGTCTATCTGTCTGTCCGTCGTGTAGCTCTCAAGAAAACCTATAGGGTACTTCCCGTTGACCTAAGATCATGAAAGGCAGGTAGGTAGGTCTTATGCCACAAGTAAAGGAATAAATAAATCTGAAAACTGTGAATTTGTGGTTACATGACAAAAAAAATTAAACTGTGTTTTAAATAAAAAATTAATTTTGTTGTTAAAAATTAGTTTTTGATTTATCGTGCAAAATGTCCGAAAAAATACACGAGTATGGAACTCTCAGAGCGCGAGTCTGACTCGCACTTGGCCGGTTTTTTGTATTTATAGAACTACGCAGAAACATAAAAGTAGTAGAAATTCCAAAACATTAAATCTTCGTCCTTAGTTCTAGACACGAGTCATTTGTCCCGCGCCGTGTTAACATGCACACAGCCTTACACAGTTATCTGGTGAAAAGATCGCGGCCTTACCCTGCGGCCATGGACTTTGTTTTGACCACAAGCGGAGGCGGTGCTAGTAATTAACTAATGTACATTTTGTTTTAGATTCAAATACCCTTGGACAACAGTAACCGTATGTCTCTGGGCCCTGGGCACATTTCAGTAAAATCTGCTTTCTGAACCGGTGCGGTGGCATAAGTATCTCAAATTATTCAACATAAAATAAAAATGTACAATGTACAAGGTACTGTTCTTTCGTATTGCGTGGAAAAGAAAAGTTTGACTAACGAACCAATGACGCGTTAGTAGGAACATCACGCCTTTCGTCGCTCTTTGTCCAAATAGATCGATAAAGCACTCACTGATGCTACGTGCAGTAAAAGTTTTTTCTCGCCTATCAATCCGCTGTCCTGGCGCTAATGCGAACAGTCGTGGCCCGGCGGTCACACACCCACTAGAAAATATTCTACAGGAGAATGTTAAACGTTAGTCAACGTCGAGAGTTACATACATACCGTCGTAAATGTGATAAAAATTAATGTGGACTCAAAAACCTGAGGCATGACTATGAATGCGGACATCCGCGAAACTTTTTTATGCGTAATTGTGAATGTATGCAATAAATCGGTCAAGTGCAAGTTGCATACGAAGGATTCTATACCATCGCCACGGTAATATTATAATATTACCGTGCCATCGCAGAAGAAGAATCTGCATGGCGGCCATTTTTAAATTCACTATTTTGGTTTTTTATTATTTGTGGTTCTACCTCACACTGTGTGAAAATTCCTATACAGAGTTCCTTTTCACTCTGTGAAAATTCCAACTCTCTTAACTATTGGAAATACAGCGCGCTGACAGACAGACGGACGGACAGTGGAAGCTTAGTATGTAATAGGATCACATAGGATCTCATTGGCACTCTTCGGATAGTAATAAAGATTCAAAAGTATTTAATAGCTAAACATGCAAAGCCCGGGACGGGTCCCGCCGTGATTATTCAAAATATCATCTATCAATATCTCAACTCTTCGACGGCCACTACTGAGTACGGGTCCCCTTTTAGAATGAGAGGGGAATGGATTGGCAGACTTAACACACCTATGGAGAACTCTCAGGCAAATAGATTCCTTACGATGTTTTCCTTCAGAATGAGAAGGGTTTAGGTTAGGCGATAGTCTGCCCCGCTCGCCCAGTGTGGCTTAGCAGCAGACAACCCTAGTCATTTTGAGAGGAGATCCGTGCCCTGTAGTGGGCCGGTAATGGGTTAGTCATGAGGATGATAAAATACCTACTTTCAGGAACAGTAGGTAGCTTAGACTGAAATGTAAATATCGCAGCATCCAATCTCACGAGGCGAATACAAGCAATCTCTGATAAGGAGCGCGCGTGACGCGTGAAGCCTGCGACTCATTCATATGTAAAACAGTCGCAGGTTCGATTCCCTGCTCGACACCCGGCTCCCGCCTGCGGTAGGGTGACCAGGGTGACTCTCAAACCCTGAGTGATAGCCACCGAGCTCTACTGGTTGGTTCTACATTGCTACTTCACTGGGGGATTATAAAAGAATTTATCGTAGAAAACCTTCAATGGATTAAAACTAAATGTCAAATGAGCTTGCTGGCTATCAATTAGTGTGACACAGAGTTAGCGAATCTCTATTCTATCATTACATGTCATTATGGCGGTTCGATCCCGGACCTCAAATTTTTCGTAGTTAATAAAATACAATATCACTTGCTTTAGATTGGCAGTAGGTGCATAGATTGTGTACGAGTCTAACTTGCTGTTATTTACCCACAATTTTGCAAAATAAAAATTTGATTTAACGGTGAAGGAAATATCGTGAGGGAACCTGCATACCTGTTCTCCATAATGTGTTCGCACTGAGCCTGAGTGGCAGTCTCATGGTGGCCATGATCATTCTGTTCCCAATTCCCATGGTCACCCTAGAGAGTCTTCAATGGGTCTGGACGATAGCGTTGATTGAATTATGCCTCGCAGCCCATTGTGTGAGAGTAATGTATTATAATACTTTACATATTTACATTTCTCATACAACTGTGCGCACTATATCAACGTCGCTCCTACCTTTAGCGTCGCGGGGAGAGTATTATATTCAAACACAACCAAGTGAGAAAAACGAAAGTAAAAGTTCGATTATAATATATATGTAAATCCTATTAATACATATTATAAACGCGAAAGTTTGTATGTATGAATGGCTGCATGTAGGGATGTTTATTACTCCTTCACGCAAAAACTATCGTACGAATTTTGCTGATATTTTGAATGGAGATAGACTACACCCTGGATTAACACATAGGCCACTTTTTATCCCGATAAATTAATGAGTTTCTACGGGATTTTTAAAAACCTATATCCACGGGAATAAAGTCGCGGGCATCAGCTAGTTCAAAATTCAAAATATTTTTATTCAATTAAACTTTTACAAGTGCTTTTGAATCGTCAAAATAATCTACCACTGGTTCGGAATGCCGTTCCTACCGAGAAGAACCAGCAAGAAACTCGGCAGTTGCTCTTTTCAAGTTCTTAGATAATCCCCTCACATGTTGATCCATGGGTAAAGGACAATTGAACATATTTGTTTACTATTATTTGTAATTTTAAACTAATTTCAAACTCTTCAATTGAATCTAAATGTGGTTTCCGCAAATAAGACCGTAGTTTACTTTAACTATCTGATTAAAATGTAACAATTGAGCCGAAACGGTGCATTTAAATTGACAGTGGGTTCAGTCCCGACCAGGCAATAAATGTCCCCGACTACATTTATCGTTTCCACCGTTTAGCCGGCTAAGCCACAGCTGTGGCCTTTTACCCAACTACTGAGAGGGGGTATTTAGTGTACTACGATCTATCCTAGAGTTTTTAGGCTCCCTTGGTAAAAAAAATGCATGTTAAAGATTTTTCACTGATAGTTTAAGGATTCAAAATCTCAAAAGGAAAAACAGAATCCTTATAGGATCACTTTGTTGTCTGTCTGTCTGTTTGCCTGTCTGTCTGTCCGTCTGTCCGTCTGTCGTGTCTGTCAAGAAAACCTATAGGGTACTCCCGTTGACCTAGAATTATGAAATTTGGCACTCGGGTCTTATAGAACAAGTACAGGAATATAAGTATATTTCGGTTTGGTTTGGGGATAATGACATCTGGCACATGGCCGCTTTCTAAATCAAATTATGGATAGTGAGGAAGACTTGTTAGATTAAGAATTTTGTTGTATTGTTGTATTTAATTAGATTATAATAGGGCTGACATGTACTTTTAAATGTATCAAAGCCCTTAAAAAAAAAAGAAAAAAAAAGTACAGGAATAAATCTGAAAAACGCGAATTTGTGGTTACATCTAAGTGGGGTATCATATGAAAGGGCTTTACCTGTACATTCTAAAACAGTTTTTATCAGTTTTTGATTTATCGTGCAAAATGTTGGAAAAAGTACCCGAATACGGAACCCTCAGTGCGCGAGTCTGACTCGCACTTGGCCGGTTTTTCGAACTATGAACCCTGCTCATTGCCACTTCAGCTTCGCAACCCGTACAGCTATGTCGGTTACTCTGGTTCTCCTACGGATCCAATAAGCATAGCTCTCTCCATTGTCCGCTATATAGCTACCTACTTCTATAGAATACCTGTATCTACAGACGGCACGGGCGCGGGGACATTGTGCCGATTTATTGCCTCGCCGGGACCGAACCCACTGACGCTTTTAAATGTTATTAAATCAAATGCACTTAGCTACTGCTGATACAGACGTATATATAGATTACAGTAGGGATAATGTATCCTTGTTTATAAATGGTTTCTTTGAGATTTATCTAACAAATAAACTTATTGTAAAAGCCACGTAAAAGCCAAAGAGCATGAAAGCCGTGTGGTACAGAAGTCGGCCGCCTAGCCGGGATGTCAGAGATTCGATTCCGGGCACGCACCTATATCATTTCGCAATTATGAACGTTTAAGCAATAACACTTGCTTTAACGGTGAAGGAAAATAGTATGAGGAAACCTGCATGCCTGAGAATTGTCCATAATATTTTCATAGTTGTGTGAAATCTGCTATCCCGCACTGGGCCAACGTGGTGAACCATGGCCTACACCCTTCTCATTCTGAGAGAAGACTCGTGCTTCTTTTTAACCCCCGACGCAAAAGAGAGGTGTTATAAGTTTGACGTGTGTATGTGTCATCGTAGCTCCTAAAGTAATGAACTGATTTTAATTTAGTTTTTTTTGTTAGAAAGGTGGCTTGATCGAGTATTCTTAGCCTATAATCCAAGAAAATCGATTCTGCCGTTGAAAGTTATCAGCTCTTTTCTAGTTACTGTAACCTTCACTTGTCGGGGGTGTTATAAATTTTATTTTACACTTGTTTCTTTCATCGTTAAAGCAAGTAATATTCAATTGCTTAAAACGCACATAACTTCGAAAAGTTAAAGGTGCATACCTGGAATCAAACCCCCGACCTGCCAAACAGGAGGCCGACACGACGTTTTAACCACTAGGCTATCACCGCTTAGTGAACAAGCAAGAAGCTTAGTTAGGGAAATTGTTTTCCACATAACTAACTTAACGTCCATAAACCCAATTTAAACTGCAGACTCGTCCGATGCGTCTGACTCTAAGATAGAAAACGTGCTGCAAACGCAAACGATCTAGTTTGCTTTAATAGCGCATCTGATTGAAGTGAAATTTATTCTACGTTCGGACTTTACGCGTAAAGGATTAGCAACTTTATCACAATTCAATTAAAGTTTAAATTTGAGTGGGGATTTTAGTAATGATGGTGGAAGTTTGGTAGTGAAGAGTAGAAAAGTAGAGGTTTAAACGGTGCCCAATTTAGGGTTGTTTAGTGTCCTTGCACGTGAGAGTTTGTCGTCCATTTTCCGGCTTTATAGAATTTATCTTATGACTACAGTTAAAACTTTTTATCCTGTGTGCACACACCTACTACAATGCTGAAATTAGAATTAAACTTATAATTCGAAAGTAAGATAAGATTTAATTATAGTTGAGTAACTAGCGATCGGCATTTGCTCGTCGAAAGTATAAATCATCTTCATTCCCTACCCGTGGGAATTTCTAAAAATGCGGCCTTATAGGTCCAAGGGCTTGGGCCCAAAAATCATAATATGATCATCATATGATCATAATATGAATATAATGTTCCTATAAGATAATATGGCGGTTAGTAGGAGTACAAAGAACCTACTTACATGGAAATCTCAAGTTTTTAGACCCAGCAATTTAAGCTATACATTGATATACCAATCAATCTGTCCATCATTTTATGATTATTATGTAGCGATGGTGTGTACGGTTTTCTATAAAATTGAAATATAGCAACTTTTTACCTGACTAAGGCAAAGCCAAATGGAAGGGATGATTTAAGCAGTCTATGTATATAGGTTTGTATTTATGTGTGTTCCACCGTAGCGCCTAAAATTACTCAGCCGATTTTGATGAATGAGGTGTCAATCGATTCGTTATTATAGTCCGGGTGACATAGGCTACATTTTTTACGAAAAAATTGACCTGGCGGATGTTACTTCCAAAAAAGGTGGGAGTTTTTGCTATTGTATCGATTTGTATATCAAATAATGAAAGTGGAAAAATTCTGAATTCATAAATATAAATATACCTAGTACAATGTTAAAATACACCAAGCGACAGAAAAACAATTCCACTATATCTATCGCAATCTATCGGAAGTTAGCTGGTAGTAGTCGGCGTTTAGTGCTGTTTAACTTCGTCTTGTTTTTGTAGCTATGTCGCTAGTGTGCGCACATTCTTCGCTTTTTTAGTCCACTGTCGGCGGATAGGAGCGGATAAGTAAACCACAAAAAAGCTTAAATGCCACTTTATTTGAGATATAAAAGCCGAACAGACATTCTATTGCCCAACATTTTGCTCAGTTACCTAAACGGATTCTTTTTTAAAACTTTGAACTACCTGGAGATTCTGAATTCGTTTTTTTTTTTTTTTTAACTAGCTGATGCCCGTGACTTTGTTTCCGTGGATATAGGGTTTTAAAAATCCCATGGAAATTCATTGATTTTCCGGGGTAAAAAGAAGCCTATGTGTTAATCCAGGGTATAATTTATCTCCATTTCAACTTTCAGCCAAATCCGTCCAGTAGTTTTGCGTGAAGGACTAAAAAACGTCCATACATATACATATACAAACATTCGCGTTTATAATGTATCGCATTAGTAAGATTAACGTGTTGAATTTTCGCACTTACAATAATTTTCCTACTACATAGGAATTATGATCAAGATTACCTGATATTATTATACTTTAACTGCTTATTAACTGTAAGTGCGATAATTCGCTTTTTATGAGACGCAGCAAACGTCTGTTTGGACATTTCTCTCTTTCTAACACACTAGGATACGAGTATTCTCGCTCGCGCGCTCTTTAGCTCGGGTTGATGATCGTTCGCGCATGAAATTCAAACAGTAAAACAGGAGTAATTTTCAAACTTTTTATACATCTAAGGCTGCTTTAAGTAAGATAGCAGCTGTTACATAAAATGAGATGGTATTTCACGTGATTTTTCAGATGCTATTTGTGAAAATGCATGCTCTAAATTCTTACGTCACTATTATTTATATTATTGTCGGTCTGTTAAAAACGAGCTATTTGTATTAAAAAGGTTAAAATGATGATTTCCTTATCTCGTCAATAACGTATGCTTTTACAAAAGTCTTGATGTAATTTGGACCGGCGCGGGCGCAGGCGGTTATCTAGCGTTAAAAGCCTCGGCGCCTGTCGCATGTTGTTAGGATAAACGTACAATAAATTAACTTAATTAACGGAGACAGCCTGTCTTGACCCTTGATTAGACTTAAGTCTAAATGCATTGATTAATTTACTTAATTACTTCTATTATTTTAAAGTTATTATGGAAAACATGCCAGCAACGACTACCTAAAAAGAAGTGTAATGATTTCAGCGTTCATGTATGTAAGTGCGTTTATTTAATCCACCATAACTTCTAAATATCTGAACAGATTTGAATGTAAGGGGTATCGTTAGAATCGATACTTCATCTTGAGTCAAACTCAGTATAAATTTTTGAAAAAAAAAAAACAATATGGCGGCTGTGTAGCGCTATTTTCCAATGGGGTGTTTTTAACTTTTTGTTTGTTGTTTGACAGGGCAGGTGTTTAAATAATCTCTCTCCGAAGATGCCGAATTTTCTATTCAGGGATAACACTCCTACGTTAATGAATATGCGTTCGGATAAAATAAATGCAGCCATTTATTCCGGATAGGCACTTACCTATTCTCGAGATTGTCCTGGAACTGAATTTCCATTCCTGCCATTATCGAGTGATAGGGGCTCTGATTAAGCTATTATCGGGAGCATCAGTCCCCTCCCTCTCACCCCTCTGTCGTCGTCTTACCGGCGTGTTTTGAATAGGAAACCTATTAACAAGACGCCGGCACGTGGCGCTACGTGCAGTAGGGCACATGAGTTGTGTACCACAATTTACATTAATCCTATTTTCTGTTGACATACGGTCGTCATAATATATATGTTGTTTCATTATTCTATTATGTTTGGAACCAAATAGGAGTGTTTGATGGTAATTCAGTTTCCATCTGAGATTCGGAACAATTGTTGCTTACCTTCGACGTTTTAGATCGTGAACTGGATAATTAGAGGTTGCGATACAAATCGCGCTCTAATTAAATAATCTGTTTTGCCATTCGTTTTTTAGACAATAAACTATGTAAAAGGTAGACATAGTTGTCGCTAACGAAGTAAGTTTAGAAAGAAAAATTCTACGGTAAATCAATTTTTCTGTTAAAAACAATGTAACAAAACAGCCACAATTTGTGAACCGTAGTATAAAAACTCAAGCAGTAAAATGCAAAGCGGGACTTATCCCGGCTTACTCCCGGCCTGAAGGCGGCGAACGTTGTACGAGCTTTATTGTTTATCAGATGGGAACATCTTCCAGCCTCATTGTCATCGACCTCTTGTTATCGGCTGATTATAGTCATAATCTTATTATACCTACTTTCTGATTGCGCGTTTCACAATAGATGTTGAATGAATTTAACTTCTTGACTTTGTCGATAGTCTAAAGTCAGTGTGACACATCCCTTTGCGCGTTTCATAGGGCGCTGCCTGAACCCAGCGGCTCCCCGCGACTCGTTTGATGTCTTCTCTCCAGCTAGTGGAGGGTCTTCCCGGTACGAGGTCGCCATTCTATCACCTTGGGACCCCAACGTCTAACGGTTTTTCGAATTATGTGCCCTACACAGTGCCACTTAAGCTTCCTTACTTACCAGTTGCTAAATCAAAATTTAAAAAAAATCATAATTCGAAACATTTTTACTCAATTGAACTTTTACAAGTACTTTTGAATCGTCAAAAGCATTTACCACTGGTTCGGAATGCCTTTTCTACCGAGAAGAACCAGCAAGAAACTCGGTGGCTGCTCTTATAAAAGTGTCGGTTACTTTGGCTCTCCTTCGGAACTCCTCATTTCTGAATTGACCACGTAGAGAAACTCCAAGCATAGCTCTCTCGATCGCCCGCTGAGTGTCTCTGGGCTTTTGTAAGAGGCCCATAGTTTTTCATTTCTATTCTTACTAATGGATCGCAAGTTGGCAAGGTAACTAGAAAATCAACTTGCCTGATAAGATTCGTTTAAAAAAATAGAAGCAAAACGGGCCTTATGGAGACCATTAACCGGCTTGAACGAGCGCCGAACCGTTTTACGAGCCTTATTACTTATCAAATCAGAAATCTTCAAACAAGATTGTTGTCATCAGATCGAAGTCGTAAACTTTTAATATCGATTTATTGATTGAGCGATCGACGAAGCGGTTCACAATAGGTGTTTATTGGCTTTAACACCTTACTGCTGAATCGACGGTCTTCACTTTTTGCCTATAAATAAACGATTATACTCATGTATATTTACTAGCGACCCACTTCGGCTTCGCACGGGTGCATTGTAGATACAAATATGACTATTTTGTCATATTTTTAACCCCCGACCCAAAAAGAGGGGTGTTATAAGTTCGACGTGTGTCTGTCACTCTGTGGCATCGTAGCTCCTAAACTAATGGATCGATTTTAATTTTGTTTTTTTTTTTGTTTGAAAGGTGGCTTGATCGAGAGTGTTCTTAGCTATAATCGAAAAAAATCAGTTCAGCCGTTTGAAAGTTATCAGCTCTTTTCTAGTTACTGTAACCTTCACTTGTCGGGAGTGTTATAAATTTTTAATTTACACTTGTGTCATATTTTAAAACAATAAGACAGCAATTATTTCGATGAAAGCTCTCAGTTGGCTTGATTTCTTCCGACATTTTGAACAATTATTATCGTCATATTTCAACAAATTAATGTGTGTGAACAGAATCGAATCCCGGACATCCCGAATAACTTTGATGTTTTAACCACTAGACTATCACCGACCTTTTATTTAAGCAATAACTGTAGCTTTTTCATTGAACTCTGTAATAAATATTATAGAGTTCATTGAAAAAGTACCCATATTGTAAACATTCTATAGAATAATCAAATAAAAAAACTAATACCAACAAACACTTAAATAGTTGATTTTCACCACATTTTCACTTGAATACTATGTTGCTTTGTTCCACCTTCCACTGCACCGTTTCGAAATTGACGGTTGGCATCTTTTTCCTCAATGGCGCTTACGCGTGCTTACCTTCAGCGTCTATGGTGCTTTCTTTTAGAGGAATAGCGCAAAAGCATTGCTCTTTATGTAAATGGAGTGTACGAGTGTATTATGCTACGTTTAACGTAAATCCTACCGTTTACTACACTCTTGTCTATTACACTCCCATGAGAAAGTAAGTACCAAGTATATAAGTATAGTATACTTAAAGCACTTTTAGTTATTAATCATAGTCATATACTTACACAAAGGTTAAATAGAACCAGGCAAGTCTATAAAAGGATCTATTTCACTATTTTTTAATCCCCGACCCAAAAAAAGGGGTGTTATAAGTTTGACGTGTGTATCTGTCTGTGGCATCGTAGCTCCTAAACTAATAAACTGATTTTAATTTAGTTTTTCTTTGCTTGAAAGGTGGCTTGATCGAGATTGTTCTTAAGAATAATCCAAGAAAATCGGTTCAGCCGTTCGAAAGTTATCAGCTCTTTCCTAGTTACCGTAACCTTCACTTGTCGGGGGTATTATAAATTTTTAATTTACACTTGTCACTATAGTCTGTAAGGACTTGGATTCATCATAATCAACCCATTTCCAGCTCACTACTGAGCACGGGTCTCCTCTCAGAATGAAAAGGGTTCAGGCCATAGTCCGCGACGTTGGCCATATGCGGATTGGGAGACTTCACACACCTTTGAAAACATTATAGAGAACTCTCAGGCATGCAGGTTTCCTCACGACGCACGTTTTCCTTCGCCGTATTTAAACTTTACTTGAACCAAGACCGAAATTAAGTAAGTAGAGACATTCAAGTAGGTAAACAACAATATATCTCTAGTTTCAACTCGAACTGTGGTTGTAGCGGAGCTTTTCAACCCTAATCCGCAGAGTAGATAGAATTGGCGAGACTACCCAGCTACTAGGAATAACTCTATTTACAACGATCGCAATTGCCAATACCACTGAATTAAAAAGAGTTATAGAAGAGCGTGAGCTTTTCGCCTCGCAGATCGCAGATGACTAGTGAGGCATCAGTGTGTGTTATTGTGACCGACTGCAGTTTGCACATCATATCTGGTGTCTAACTTTGAAGACTCGTAAATACTAAATAAATCTAGGCAAACTAACTACAATTTTAAAATACCATTTCAATATCGAATACGATGTCAGAACTCTTGAAATCGATTCGGATGCAATGCAAAAAGAGTCTAAAACGTTAGGTTAATAATTTACATTTAATTTTTTCTGTCAACGAGAATGCTATTTAAATTTCTATTAGCTAAAGTAAAACTCTATCTCGGTTCATGTACCTATATATAAGTTGAAAGCATAATATCTGCTGCTTTCAACTTATAATATAGGTTCTTTGGAATTCTGTGAACAAGGCGATGTAACGAATCGTATATATATTCTCTTTGACTCGTTTAAATCTAAACACGTACATACGGATTGCGATCAGCAGGTAAAAGGATTTTAAAATACGAGTAAAATAAAACTGAACGTTACCTCAAAGACGTGTATTTGAATTCTCTATTGTATTCTCTGTACTATTCTAATTGAATAGTACAGACTGTAACTGTAATCAAAAATTTATACTTATGAAACTCATCAAAAAAACTTAATACTGCACACTGATCCGTAACGTGTGAAGATGAAAAGTAATTGAAACATCATCCTTAACATCCAATCTTCAATTCAAACGTTCACACAATAAAATAAAAGGCTGCTATCCATAAAATTAATTTACGGAAACATCGCAGCACTGAGAACGAGCCCCACCAGGAACCGAACGGACGTCCCTCGCGGCCACTTAATTTCATTACTAATTCGTCGGACGTACCCACTGAATTAAAATGGCCGTCCTACCCTCGGAAAATCTACCTTCAAAGTAAAATCCACCTTCTTTACTTCAACTTGCTTTGCCACTAAAAGTTAAATTCGCTTGGAGTTTCAACGGTTGTTTGGACTTTGTGGAAGGAAAGGCGTATCAGGATGGCCCATGAAGTGTTTTTTTAATCCATAATGGCCTGCAGCTACTGATAAGGTCGGCTATGATGTATAGCGAGGTGTGGAGGAATTTAGGACACTGACCACTTGGAAAATGGCTTTAGTAAACGCAGTCTGTTTTGTTTTAATATTTTCTATTACCTACGGAAAATATTTTCAGGCCTATTGAAGGCTATTTAAGTTCAGAATTATTTTCATTGTTTCTTCACAATATTTTCCGTGGCCACTCTAGACTTTGACAAATAAAGGTCATTTGCAACAGAAACAGCACGGCGGAACGTCTTTTTATTTGTAAACTAAGCATATTATATTTGTCATCACCATCAGCAATCTTAGAATGTGAAGGGTTAGGCCATAGTCCACCATGCTGGTGTGTGCGGATTGGCAGACTTCACAGACCTTTGGGAATATTATGGGGAACTGTCAGGCATGCAGGTATCTTGACGATGTTTTCCTTCACCGTTAAAGCAAGTAGGTACCCCAGTGCTCAGTAGTAAGCCGGCAATGGGATGATGAAGTACGATTTCTAATTTTGAGTTTTAATATATGAAACCAGTTCGATTCTGTAAAATCTGTATCAATCATTATTACAATCGCAATAGTTGTGATTGGCTGAATTTATCGTATTCTTGTCACAATGCATTGTAGCCAATAGTGAGCGAGCATCAACCAATCAGAAGCGATTACGATCGTGATATTGTAGCTGTCATATTACCGCAATCGAGCAGCTTTTAAGCTAAAAACAGGAGGAAATTTTTTGATTAATAATTTCCCTTATTGGAAAGTATGGTCGTGCAAAGTGAGCTACTTCGTGCTCGTAAACCATCAGGTCCGTTAGTCCGACAGCGGTAATTAATGTGCGCGCGGCACGACGCGGAACCGAACCCGCGACCCACCGCTGCGCGCGTCCCACCACGATGAAGATGGATTGTTCCACCTTAGTGTATTAGGGGGAGGTGTTATGCAAATTACTACTTAAACTTGCTACTAGAGTTTTATACTTAGTACTAGCAGTACTAGCGTTTTTAAACGCTTACTAGATTACTTGTTTCAGAGGAAAAGCTGTTTCAACTTTCGATGCGTGGTGGATACAGCTGTCTCCGAAGACGGAAAAAACAGAAGGATTCATCGCTAAGCTAACCATTCGACATGGCTACCTAACCCACATCTTCTCTTCTTCTCTCTGGGCTGGTTTCCGCACTTAAACGTTTCCGTCTGTTGTGCGTCCTAACCTAACCTAACCCACATGTAAAAATACTAAAATGTAATGTATAGATACTCGTATGTATGTATGTATGAATTTTAATTTACAAAACTTTTACTGTTCAAATCGCCTAAGCGAAGATGACTACCTTTATGTATAACGCACTAAAAAAAACAGTCAAGTGCTAATCAGACTCACACACGAAGGGTTCCGTACCATCGTACAAGATATAACACTATGTACCTTTTATTTATTTTTAATAATAGACCCATCGCTAGTCCACTACTGAGTACGGGTCTCCTCTCAGAATGAGAAGAGCTTTTTAAACCCTAGTATGCAACGATTGCCCAGTGCGGATTGGCAGACATATCAATCAATCAATCTAATTTCTTTATTGCGAATATGGGTGAACAGTGGAGATGTAACAAAAACAAAAAGAGTACGGCCATAGAAATAAACACTTTGTGAAAATTTCAACTCTCTACCTATTATACACGTAGTTCATGAGATGCAATCTGCTAACACTGGTAGACAGGAGGCTTAGTAATAGGGTTCCATTGGCTACTCGGGGTACGGAACCCTATAAAGATAGAGGCGAGCACGTGCCGTGAAATAGGGCGGAAACCGAACCTGCGACCCACCGCGCGTCATAATCACACTGCGCCGACGCCGTCCGATGGACGATGAAGATAAATCGCTTACCGTTTGACGTTCTAGCTGCTTAAGATATTACTTACCATTATACTGTTAGATACTTTCTAAGATAAACTAACTTTGGTACACTCATATTTTAATATGACGTTGATTGTGACTTCAGAATGCATACTAAATAGATAAAGACCAATTATTATTAAGCGCTTGATATTTTTTAATTGACAAGTACATAATGCGTTTACGTTTTATCTAAAGACAAAACTAACATTTTGATATTTTTACATGTGGATTAGGTTTATTTATAAGGATTTTTGTAGTTTATTTATTAGATTCGAGTGTTTTTTATGGTTTTTAACATCAAATAAACAAAAAGTATGTTAAATATTTGTACAAAGTTTATAGAACAAATTGTGCCCTAACGACACAGCAGAAACCCATAAAATCAATCGAATCGGAATTTAATCACGAACGAGAAATCAGTAAACATTTATCAAGTTGACGCAACTCTATAACAGTGAGAGTTAAATAAATAACGACTGCTATAGATTGAAATTAAAGAAACGATAGTTAGCTGTAGCAAGAGCAAGACTTGTATTTTATAAAGTCAACATCAAGTGCATTGCTGAGTCAGACAGGTTCCGCGGGCATTCCGGCAAAAAACAACTCGGGGACAAAACGTTGTAAACGCCACAATTATCTCTTTCAAAAACAAACCATGTTTATATACTGTAAGGTATAAATCAGGAAGATTACGGTACTCAGTGCACTCCCTTGCATCACACCAACAAGTACCAGTTTTTCAGTGATATAGAACGTGACAAGGGCTTGACGATCACTCAATAAAATAGGTTTTATTTCCAGAATACAACAGATCAATGTCCCTTACCTTTTTATTTTAGGTTTACATAGCTTTCTTTATTGCTCACGCAGTCGAATGCCTAAGTGAATTCTGAAATGATCTATTCTTCAAAAATCAACTGTAAGCACACAAGTTTAAAGCTTTGTTTTGGTGGTTTGGAACTGGTTTATCGGTCGATTGGCGATTGTATAAGTTTATCTGTCGAACGTCAATTAGCGTTGCTAAGGGACCGGTTGGACCCACTTCGCCAACAGGCGATGGATATGAAATGAGACGAGACGAGACGTTGACTCGACCGTTTCCGATGAACGCCTAACATACTTCTGTCCAACCAATACAAGTTACGAGCATAAATGAAATAATTTATATCAATAAATTGTTCTGAAATTGAAATCATTTAATTTCTTCATCGAGCTTTAAAATACAATAGGCAGCCTTTGCTTTGGTTGGTGGGAGGCTTCGGCCGTGGCGATTTACTAACCGGTAAAGCCGTGCCTTCAAGCGATTTAGCGTTCCGTTGCGATGCCGTGTAGAAACCAAATAGCCCTTTCAGGTTAGCTCGCTTCCATCTTAGACTACATCACTTACCACCAGGTGAGATTTCAGTCAAGGGCTAACTTGTATAAGAATTTTTAAAAAAAACACGGCATCGTACCATTTAACAGCCATATACCCAAAGTCTCAAGATCTATTAGCTTAAAAGCATAAAAGCTTCAGTGGAAATAGCAGGCGACATGGCCGAACGTGGCTCGAATTCAAATTGTGAGCCTATAAAACTCTGTATAGCCCTAACGGTTTACGGATTTAAAGCAAAGTGGATATAAAGCATTCCTTTATCTCATGATCCTTTTGCTATAAAGGCTCTTTATGCAACCACATTGCTTTTTAACCGACCAAAGAGATCGATCATTTTGTTTTATTTTTCACTGGATGTATTTCGCGTTATGAATAGGAACTTTTTTTTTTTTGTAGTGTATCACAAAATGATAAAATATGTTTTATTCATGTTCTTTCATTCATATCATGTTAAAATACCAGCGTAGTTCCTTATTCATGAATCTTTATTTTATTACATGACTTCCCAAAAAAAGAAGTGTAATCTTAAAGTGAAGTGAAGTGAGGGTAAGTGTCTTTATTCCACCATAAATTCTAAATGTCTGAACAGATTTCGTTAGAATCCTTACATCATGCCGTGTGAAAGTAGCTATGTGCAAACATATCCTACTAATATTATAAACGCGAAAGTTTGATGTATGGATTATAGATGGATGGATGTATGGATGTTTGATACTCTTTCACGCAAAAACTACTAGACGGATTTGGCTGATGGAGATAGATTATATCCTGGATTAACACATAGGCTACTTTTTTCCCGGAAAATCAATGAATTCCCACGGGATTTTTAAAAATCTATATAAATAAGTAATGTTTGTATGGAAAACGCCGGGGAAGCGTTAGGGCTTGCTCCTCTTAAATCCATATAAGATGACTCAGATTCCCAGCCCACAGCATCCGATCGTCTCTTAATCGGTAATCTCCTTCATAACACAAGCTCATCAGTAACGCGGTCACGCACCACAACATCTTGTGGCTTTTTGTTTCCAGCCGCGGCCGGGCCCGGGCCTACCGAACAAAGTAATAAATGACATTATTACGTGGCTTCCATAAATTATATAATCGGTTGGAAATATTTAATTTTCTTTTCAATTCTTCAAGAGTTTTTACAAAGCACTAGACTAAAAACTTTGACCATTGAGTTTTTGTTCTGATCGAAAACAACCATGTTTCTTACCTAGTGGTAAATGTAAGTTTTATAAGCTTTGTTTTGGAAAGAATTCATTTAAGTATAAACATTTGAGGTCAAAAATTAAAATGTTTGTTTTGTTGAAAAAGGGAAAAGCCTTAGATACTTTTAAGGCTTTAAGGCTATCTATCTATGGTAAAATCAGGGGTATGGTCGCTTTCATCATTATCATTTCAACCTATCAGTCTCTTTTCAGAATAAGAAGGGCTTAGGCTACAGTACACCACGCTGGCCAAGCGAGGATTGGATAGACCTTACACATCTTCGAGAACATTATGGAGAACTCTCAAGCATGCAGTCACGATATTGTCCTTCATCGTTAAAGCAAGAAGTTAATTGCTTATTAAAAAGCACTTAACTCCGAGAAATTAGATGTGCTTGCCTGGGATGGAACTCAGGACTTCCCGAAGGAGTCCAAACCACTGGGCTATCACCACTTTAGGTACTTGCAATGAATAAAGATGTCTCTGTTATCTAACATTTAAATTTAAACTCAAAATACGAGTTAGAATTTGAATGTTACAAAAGTTATCAAGGTACTTTATCTTCTCACGAAAAAAGCTAGTGTAATTGATTACACCAATTTAAATAAAGCATAGCTATCGGAGAAAGTTGAGATGTTGTTTGGGATCCATTTTTTCGGACCGTGCGAAATCACTAGAGATCAAATAGGTATTAAATTATGTTCTCATCCAATACAAATTGGTAATCATAGGAGAAAGGCAAAAAAATCTAGTTTTAGAAGATAAGAGTTAATAATCCATCCATACTTCATAGTAATATTATAATACAAAAGTGTATGTCTGTTAGCTTTTCAAGGCTCGTCCGTTTAGCCGATTTTAACGAAAGGTAAATAAAGGCTTGCATCCTTGAGACGGACATATCCGACGGATTTATCTCAAAAAATCAGAGTTCCCACGGGATTTTTAAAAACCTTTTTTAAATCCACGCGGTTGAAGTCGCGTATCATCTAGTAATAAATGTAAGATTTATTTATTGTTAATATATCTCAAATAAAGGCTTGAATCATGAATCTATCTCAAAAATGGTAAGAGAGTCGCATCTCTTCTTATCTGCTTACCAATTATTTACGTACAAATATAACTACGCGATATTTACTCGTATATTTCAAGTGATTTATTGTTTATTTATTTAGATACAGAAAGTTCTCGAAATACTTCCACGAAAATCATATCAACCAGTTGTGTCCAAGATTTAGAATTCGGTATCATTTTCGCAAAACTATTATAGAACCTGAACACACCTGTGTTTTAAAGTAGATCAGCAACTATTAAAAAAAGTGGTATTGCCTTTACAGGTTTGAAACCAATAAAGAAAGAGTTGGAAAGTGGATCGGAGCAGCTTTTCACGTAATGTGTATCATTTTGCACGTTGAGTGCCTCGTTGTAAACTACTTGTAGATCTCCATGTCTACCTATCTACTTTTATCCATAACCCCTAATTAAACCATACTGGCATTGACCACATCAGTGGCAGATGCTCTTGAAAAAGTAAAAAAGTCTCAAAAGTATTTGTAAAAGTCTAATTGAATAAAAATATCTTGAATTTTGTTTTTTTTTTTTTTGAATTTTCATCAAGAGCACCTGATGGAAAGTGATGATGTGTCCTAAAATGGGACGCGATTACCTAGAAGATGCTTGTTCACTCTTATTTTAACGATACCCAAGAAGAATGATGACGCAAAACGTTTCGTGCGCGTCTATGGAATGTGGACGACATAAGGAGAAACGCGCCCGACGTCTTGCCTATCTACATGTAGCGTTAAAAGTTGAACAAAATTGTTTCCTTTTAAAAGCTAAACATTTTAACCTCCAATAAAAGCTACCCTCGTCTGACGCGCCATACATCACTCGCCGCCCGGCTCCGCCTGTCCACGTTTTCAATAAACCCTCCGCTCTATTGCTCTGCCCGCTGCACATACCTCGCTAACCGTGCTTGTTTATGTTGGTTTGTTTGCAAAAATATACACTTTATTAGGCACGCATACTTTTTTAAACCACTGGGAAGGGAAGGTATTTTATTGTTTGCCCGTTGACGGAAAAATTCTCACAAGCTTTTAAATTCTCTACTCTGGCAAAGTATTGTAAGTGTATCAATGCGAAAGTCTGTTTTTCTATCTGTTAGCTAAGACACAGACCATCCGTTTATTAGGTACCTACTAATCTAATTCGAAACTCTATATCGATTAACCTTTTAGACGAAAATTAGTGCAAAGTTAGCTAGTACCTCGGGGAAGGACATATGACATAGGCTATTATAGGTTTTTAAAAATCTCGTGGGAACTCTTTGATTTTCCGGGATAAAAAGCAGATTGTCACTCTCCAGGTCTTTAATGACTTTAACTATGCAAAAATCACGTCGATCCACGGCTCCAACCAAACCAATAAACAAGCACACTGTCGCACTTATAATACCTATAGTTAATAATGAGTTATAGTGATATGGATAGAGATTCTTTCTCATTTCGAAATACGCAAAGCGACAAGACTTACCGTTTTGGAAACCAACAAAAGTCTTTAAATTCGTTGAACTTTTCGGATAGAACCAAAAGCAATTACTTTATACACGTATCGACAGTTTCCCCGCAAACGCAAAGCTATCTCTGAGACCTCGCATTGGATGACCCCCTGTACGCTGAGCTTTACAAAGTACACGTAAAAGGCGGGCAAGATACCATCAGACTGTGGGGGGGAATGGGGAGGAACAACATCCCGCGGGCTAACCTCAAGTACCGCTTTATCTGATGCAATTTGGAATAACGCTATTGGGCATACGAGAAAAGTGGCAGAGGTTTAACGTAAGCTCTCTGGGGCAAAGATATGCTGTATAACGTCCTGGGTTCGATTCCCGGATTCAAAGTACATGTAAAAGAGGTTTTTTTTTTTTTTTTTTTTTTTTTTTTATTCACTATGAGTAAGCGCTTGACCACAATCACACCTGATGGAAAGTGATGATGTGGTCTAAGATGGGACGCGTTTACCTAGAAGGTGCCTATTCACTCTTGTTTTAAAGATACCCGGATTGTAATTGGTAGGAAACACAGATCGCGGAAGAGTATTCCAAACCTTAGCCATGCGTATGAGGAATGAAGACGCAAAACGTGCGTGTAGAAGGAATGTCAACGACATAAGGATGGAAACTCGCCCGACGTCTTGCGGTTCGATGGTAAAATGGTGAAGGGGGGACGAGATCGAAAAGTTCCTGTGCACACTCTCCGAAATATATCCTATAAAACACTGATAAGCCGGCGACCTTACGGCGGTGATCGAGACTTTGTAGTTTCGCCAACAAAGGAGAGTCTTCGCCTATAAGTCTCCTAGCTCGACGGTCAACGGCATCCAGAGCCGCTAGTTGGTACTTAGCGGAGCCATCGTAGAGGTGACTGCAGTACTCCATGCACGACCTGACTTGCGCTTGATACAAAGTAATCAGTTGGCGCGGCGTGAAATACTGCTTGACCTTGTTAAGAATGCCTAGTTTTTTTGCGGCTGTCTTAGCTTTGGCTTCGATGGATCTTCCGAAGTTGATGTTAGCCGAGACGTCGAGACCTAGGAGATCAATGTGGTCAGTGATGTTAATAGATATATTCCGGAAAGTGGGAGTCAAGGTAAAAGGACTCCGTTTTGCTGTAAGTAGACACGCCTGCGTTTTGGTAGCGTTAAACTCTACCAAATTGGCATCGCCCCAATCTGAAACGTATTTCAGGGTAGAGTTTAACCGCAGTACCATTGCCTCCCTGAGTTCATTGATCTCAGAACTACTAGCGCGTGGACTGGATATGTATCTCTCCATTACTGTGCTGTCGTCTGCGTACCCAACGATTCCGGGTCGTAGCAGATCGTTTATGTGCAGCAGAAAGAGAGTAGCGGAGAGAACAGACCCCTGGGGAACACCGGCATTAGTGATCATGAGTTCAGACGAGCAGCCATCAATAACTACTCGGAAGGATCTTTCGTTCAGGAAGTCAGATATCCAGTCGCACAAGCTCGAAGGAAGACCGTATGCCGGAAGTTTGCTAAGAAGGCTGTCATGCCAGACCCGGTCGAAAGCCTTAGAAATATCAAGAGAGACAGCTAGTGCCTCACCATGCTTCTCTATGGCCTCACCCCAGACATGGGTGGCATACGCTAGTAGATCTCCGGCTGACCGCTTCTGGCGAAACCCATATTGACGGTCTGAGAGAAGGTCGTTGATCTCCAGGTATGCCAGGAGCTTCGTATTTATTATGCGCTCCATGCTCTTGCAGAGTATGGAGGTGATGGCAATAGGTCTGTAATTCGCCGGATCAGCACGACTGCCTTTTTTCGGCACAGGTTGTACGTTAGAGATCTTCCAGGATTTGGGAACTCGAGCTTTGCGTAGTGAGAGACGATACAGGCGTGTCAGTACAGGAGACAATTCAGGGGCACAGTTCCGCAAGACAATTGCTGGAATTCCATCAGGACCGCTGGCTTTGTTCACATCTAGAGAGCGGAGAGTTTTGAGAACATCTTTTTGGTGGATGCGAACCTCCGCCATTGAGGAGTCGCAGATTGGGATGTTAGGTGGACAGGCATCTCCCGCATCTAGATGCGAACTTTTAGCAAACTGAGAAGCGAGCAGATTTGCCTTCTCAGGTGCTGTGAAAGCAAGCGATCCATCAGGTTTGAGCAACGGCGGCAGTGAGGGGCGACAGAAGTTCGATTCAACCGATTTAGCAAGGGACCAAAAAGCTTTACTACCGCTTGGGTATGAAGCCACTTTGCTCCCAATGCGCTTAGTGCGGTTGAATCGAGCCTTTTTCAGAACTTTCTTATGTGACTTGGCAGCAAGATTGAATTCCTTCTTCTTTGTTTGCAAGTGCAAGTGTTTGGGGAAAAACCAAAAACAATTACCTTAAAGTGAGATAAACCGGGTATCGACAGTTTTCCCACAAACGCAAAGCACTGATACCTCGCACTCAACAAAGGTGACCCCCTGTAACGCTAAGCTTCACAAAGTACAAGTAAAAAAAAAAAGCAACCGCCGAGTTTCTTGCTGATTCTTCTCCCTAGTGCGGGAATCCAGTGATACATTTACTTGACTATTCAAAAGCGCATTATAAAAGTTTATTTGAATAAAAAACTTTTCTGTCCCAATGTTAAACTTCTGATTCCTCTTTTGCAAGCAAAACTGTGGGGCGTTCGTCAACCGATACATAAAGGTCAGGACTCAGGAGGTGGCGCGCCGTGTTCCGGGTGCGCTTCTGAGACGGAGCTGGTAGCAGCCAGCCTAGCGATGGGACCCGTCCGCTTGGCGGCGGGTCAAGACCTGGCGGGAGTGCGGTGAATACTACCTTAGTGATACCCGCGCAACCGCCAGTCCGTCGAGGAACAAACACAGGTTTTATTTAGTGGGTGCAAGCCCCACATAACCTCTCCGTTTCCCCTGACGGATGGGTATGCGTTAGGCATTTCCTGTGTATAAAAAAAAGCAGAACTGTGGCAACATTCTAGTACACCCATAAATAAAGACCACCATAGACACTTTATACAGGCAAAATGGCTTACATTGATTAAATCGGCAATTTAAAAACAATAAATTAAAATCATTTGCATTTTATCGTACAAAAACCAACGTGCCCAATAGCCGACTATATTATCGATCGTCAAACATACTATAACACATTTCACCGAAGATAGTTAATAAATAGAAAAAGAAGCCATTTGTCTACTTTTCTCTTTATAGTCAACTGTCAGATAATGATCTCGAATGTCTATTCGTGCACAAAAAGGCAAGTTTTGTAACGCCGATATATCACAAGTCGCCTCAATACATGTCTTTCCTGGTTCAGTCGCCCTGGAAAACCAGATTTTCAAAATTTGCGCCTTGTAAGATCAGAGTTATGTAAGACGCGATTTGATCCCGGGCATGCACTAATAAGTTAGTTTTTCGGAGTTACGTGCGTTTCAACTTGAATGGTGAAGGAAAACATTGTGAGCAAACCTGCATGCCTGAGGGTTTTCCGTAATGTTCTCAAAGGTGTGTGAAGTCCGCAAATCTACATTAAGCTAGCGTAGTGGACTACTTACGGCTAAACGCTCTTCATTCTGAGAGGAGAGGCGATGGGATGGGATGGGATGGGATGGTGATGGGATGAGGCGATGGTAGGAGGGGGGATGGGATGACGATGATGAGGAAGGTCAGAGAGCCATCATTAAAAATCATTGAAAATGCCAACGTGATGGAGTTGAAAACTGTTTTATAGTTCTCCTACATGCATCCTCGTATAACATGAAAGTTATTTTACGAAACGGGCTGAAATTCCGCTCTAAGTTTTAAGTTTACCTCTTTAACACATTAAAACACTATGTTTTTATGTTCGACTGACTAGTTCTGTTCAGATTACACAACGGATAACTACATTTATTAAAATAATTAATTAGCCATCAATAATATTCAATGGGCGGGGGAGTCCATTGGAAGGACCTCCTTCGCTTGAATACCACATAGTTGTTTACTGGTATAAATTACGATAGATTGATAAAATATATAATCATCTAAGTTATTTTTATTCCATTGCAAGTTAGCCATTGACTACAACCTCACCTGGTGGTAAATGATGATGTAGTTTAAGACTTGCGGTTCTCTGTCTACGCGGCGTCGTACCGGAACGCAAATCGCTTAGCGGCACGGCCTTGCGGGTGGTAACTAACTAACTAGCCACGGCCGAAGCCTCTAACCAGACAAGACCAAAGACAATTTAAAAATTATAAATTCCTCAACTACCCCGCCAGGAATCAAATGGGGAGTTTCCATTTATAAGCTGACAACGCTTATCACTGCACCAGGAAGGTTGTCAGGTAGTATTTCACAAATCCAAAATTTAAACCGGGGCTGTAAATTTTAATCAATCAATGAATCCATCAGCCTGTTTGCGTCCACTGCTGGACATTGGTCTTTGAGCGCGTCACCACACACGATCCTCCGCCTTCCTCATCCACCCCCTTCCCGCTATCTCCTTGAGGTCGTCAGTCCAGCGGGTCGGAGGTCATCCCACACCGCGCTTGCTGATACGCGGTCTCCACTCCAGAACACGTCTGCCCCAGCGGCCATCAGTTCTACGGCAGACGTAGCCGGCCCACTGCCACTTCCGCTGGCTAATTCGTTGAGCTGCGTCAGTCACTCTGGTTCTCCTACGGATTTTCTCGTTACTAATAACGAACAAACGCAAGAACTTTAACGATATTTAAATAAAAAGATCGATGTCACGTTGTCATGGCGACCGGGCCGGGACGAGTCCCGCATTCCAAGTGAAGCGGGACCGCGCCTCGTGAGGGAATCCGACATGTTCTCCGCTCGTTGTTATTCCCGCCATCTTGTTCCCACACATTTTTCTAAGGAATTACAAGTTATTTCAAAAGTACTTAACTCATTTGGGAGAAAATTTACTGTATGGTATTTACATGTGTTCGAAAATATCTTACACGGTTGTGTGTAAGATAAACAGGTTTATTTATTTAAACAACTTTATTATTAACAGAATTACAAAGGATGCACTTAAAAAACAAAGAGCGACCTTATCACTACAGTGATCTCGTCCAGGCAACCCATACTAAGAGCTTATAGAACTGTGCAGCTACACAGCCATACGCATAAACATACACTCCTGCAGGTATACTGGTATATTTGCAAGTTGTATGAGTTCCACCACAAAATAAAGAGGGTTCCACTTTTCAGTTGGTAGAGTAGACCCTACTTCACTAGGTAGATAGGTATTAGGTAACAATGACCGCGACTCGGTCCGCGTAGATTCAGATTTTTTTTAATCCCGTCGGAACTCTTTAATTTTCCGGCATAAAACAGTTACTTGTATAATAACCTTACACGAATTTCAAACCTCTATTTTAACCCCTTAGGGGTTGCATTTTCAGACGATAGATAGATATCAGTCAGTTAGTCAGGCAGCTTTTCCTTTTATATATTAACAGTTCTTCTATACTTAATACTATAAATGCGAAATGGTTTCTTCTGTCTGTCTGTTTGTCTGCTATTTTCACGGCTCAAACACTGAACCAATTTTAATTAAAGGTACAGAGTTAGCTTTTATCCCGGGGACGAATATAGATTACTTTTTAATCAAAGAGTTCCTACGGGATTCTTAAAAAACCTGAATCCACGCGGACGGAGTTGCGGGCATCATCTAGTTTATAATAAAAGAGATATTTAACGTGTTTATTTATATAATCAACATTTCATTAATCAACCCAGCTCTTCAGTCCGACCGCCGACGGGCGTCGCGGCGCTGACATGCCTTCATGTGCTCCATCCGTCTCTGTCCTCCCGATCCCATATCTCCCGAACTGCGAGACGCGTGCCAACTAGATGACAATATTCCTGGAATGCCGGACATTGGGGGATAAAAAACGTGCAAACTTGTCTGCATGCGTGGATTTTTTAGGGTGCCACAGTCAAACAAGAAAAGAAATCCCTGAACTTTTTCCATGTCTGTCTAGTGTTATTGTAATGTTACAGTCACTTTATTCAAAAACTATTAAAGATTATGAGCTTAATGTTGCAATTGTTTGCAAATTCTTTTCACCATTCCATCAGCCTGTAAGCGTTCACTGCTGGACATAGGCCTTTCCAAGAGCGCGCCACCAATCACGGTTTTCCGGAACTGACTACGGAACCCTACTTATTTTATAAGAAACTTGCCCTGGTTAATTTTTATTTAGTATAAGAAACTGAGCGGACAATTTTAATTTTGAGTACCTACTTGCTTGCCTATCTTTCTCGAGTCGACACTCATCAACGTCCCGGAAGTTTCTCCATTGTCAATCCAACAGCATCTAACCGCATCTCACAATGCTAATATTCTATTCACTAGCTATTAATAAATAAATAATCTATTCATCCGACTAGTTAGTGACATGCGATGGACAATGCGGCTCAGGCAGTTTGGTTTCAGTCGGGATTGGAGCGATTCCCACGCGAGATTGGGCGACGACACTCGACAGCCGACATGCATCACAACTGCGCTTCCGACGTTGTTGTCTGCTTGAAACCTAACACCTCATTAAAATATTGTAAATGGCTATTTAAAAATATTTTACTGAAGTTTACAAAAAAAAAATACTGAGGTAATAACTAATAATATACTGGTCAAATGCGAAAGTGTGTCTGCCTGTCTATTTGTCGCTAGCTTTTTCCGACCCAACAGTTCAACCTATTTCTGAAAAGAAGGGAAAAGAGAAAAGAAAAGATATAAATGAGTTATACACACAATTGTCCCTTCTTATCTATCATGTTAAAGATTTGATTTCAACTCAAAAGAAAGAAATAGTTCAAAGGGACGTATGTAGATAATAATCAGGATGAATAAAATCATCAAGAGTGTTCCTGTAGGGTTAGTATGACATTTTACATCTCACCAACGTTGATCGAATACGAGCGTCGAAACACAATAACGATAGAGTAAAAGAAACCTAAAGATCCTTGATTTATGGACAAAAATGCAGTACCGCCGATTTTCATGTCGCAACTCCTTGCAGAAGTGGACGAACTATTTATTGTATTGACGAATGTGAGCTTTGAAAGAGAATTATTTTACTTTAAGAGCGTTGAAGCATGAGCCTGGAGCACAAGTTTAGGTATTTACCCGAGGTTCTTTGTTTGTTTCCGTGAACGGACGTACTCAGTGCAGTTTAGTTTATAACAAACCGTTTTGATCCTAGACGATTTTCAAACGGATTATTTTTTCAATATTTTTAAGTATGTGGTGTTAGTTTGTCGTTTTTTTCAAAACAGTGATGTTTTTTAAAACAGTGTATTGTCTTTATAGATTAAGTACGAGTGAATAAAACTTATAATTATTGTAGTCAGTACTTAATACTAATCTTTTATATACTTGTGTAAGTATAAGAGAGTCAAGAAATTATACAAAATTCAACTTTCAACTTTTTACGAAAATATGGTTCCCTTATCATGCACAGTATAAATAGTTACACCTACTATAATAATTTTCACTTATATATTTATAAAGGCTAAAATAAATGTGAAATCCGTCTAAAATTTAAACAGTCCTAAATATTTAATTTGCAATATTATCAAAAATATAATGCAATGCTAATACTCATAAAGAGATTGAGCATTTTTTTTTATTTATGGTCCTTTACAATCTTTTCAAATTTTATTGTTAGTACTAAATCGTACTTACCGTAAGCGCAAAACAATGGACAGTACAATGAAAGGGATTAACAGGTACAAAAATGCAGATGTTACACTTGAGTAGGTATTTATTCATCAAAAATAAATGCATTGCTACACGAGTAAGCTAGGGATACAAAAACAAAATAAGATAAAGTTCAAAACTAAAAGTTTTGAAGACTTCACCGCAGATGATTGATTTATATTTGAATACTAGCCGATGCCCGCGACTTCGTCCGCGTGGATTTAGGTTTTTTGAAATCCCGTGGGAACTCTTTGATTTTCCGAGATAAAAAGTAGCCTATGTGCTAATCTAGGATATTATCTATCTCCATTCTAAATTTCAGCCAAATCCGTTCAGTAGTTTTTGCGTGAAGGAGTAACAAACATACACACACACACACACACACACACACACACACACACACACACACACACACACACACACACACACACACACACACACACACACACACACACATACAAACTTTCACCTTTATAATATTAGTGTGATGTATAAATGATTATATACATGTATTCGAAATTTTCATAGTAACTGCTATGATTTGATATCAAACTCGATCCATCTATTTCAAGTTTATTTTTTCTTGATATACATTTCTTTTTCATGTCATGTGTAGGTAAACCAATTTCAATATACTTTTTGGGTTCTGTAGGTTATATCTCTTACATTCGTTTTGATTATGATAAGTTCTTTTATGACTTATCGGAAAATTTTATGACATATGACAATATAGCCTCTAACACACGGAATGGTAAAGCGAAGCCAAAGAGAAATCTCATTTATCAAAATTTAATGTGCAGTTTGGCAGTAATAAGTGAATCGATGAACCAATAAACAAACAAACACGCAACACAACACGTGACAGGTTGTGATGGCAATCAGGGTGGGGACGCCCCGCACACCCACACAATCCCTGGGCTAATCTGGTGCGGGATAGCGCGGGTGACGTGCGGGTGTGCAGAACGTCCCCCGCCTCATACCTCGATTGCCATCTCGACCTGTCACGTTCTATACATAGCTGCCGAAAAATCAGTCCTCCCTTAGTTGGATAAAGAATTGTTTTATCCATCCATACTAATATTATAAATGCGAAAGTGTGTCTATCTGTCTGTCTGTCTGTCTGTCTGTCTGTCTGTCTGTCTGTCTGTCTGTCTGTCTGTCTGTCTGTCTGTCTGTCTGTCTGTCTGTCTGTCTGCTACGCTTTCACGGCTCAACCGCTGAACCGATTTTAATGAAATTTGGTACCAACTTAGGATATTTTCCGGGAAAGGACATAGGCTACTTTTATCCCGGAAAAACAAACAGTTCCCCCGGGATAGCACGCTATGTTTCACGCTTTTGTCGTTCAATAACGCCGCAACAGAGCTACGGTTTGACGGCATTTTTTGCACAGACATAATTGAAGACATAACAAGTGATACAGACTACTTTTTTTCCAAAATAAACAAACAGTTCCCGAGGGACAGCACGCTATCTTTCACACATTTGTCGTTCAATAACTCCGCAACAGAGCTACGGATTGACGGCATTTTTTGCATAGACATAGTTGAAGACCTAGCAAGTTATATAAGCTACTTTTTTCCCGAAAAATATGAACGCTTCCCGCGGGATAGCATACTATTTTTCACGCATTTGTCGTACAATAACGCCGCAACAGAGCTACGGATTGACGCTTTTTTTTTGCAAAGACATAGCTGAGAACCTAATAAGTAATAAATGCAACTTTTTCTCCCGAAAAATATTATATGAACGCTTCTCGCGGGATAGCATACTGTTTTTCACGCATTTGTCATTCAATAACGCCACAACAGAGCTATGAATTGACGTCATTTTTTTAGGATTCAAGCAAAAACGGAACCCTTATAGGATCACTTTGTTGTCTGTCTGTCTTTCCGTCGTGTCTGTCAAGAAACCTATAGGGTACTTCCCGTTGACTTAGAATCATGAAATTTGGCAGGTAGGTAGGTCTTACAGCACAAGTACAGGAATAAATCTGAAAACTGCGAATTTAAAAAAAATATGTTTCAATTTTCAAACTAAGGTAACTATACCAAGTGGGGGTATAGTTATGAATCATATGAAAGGGCTTTACCTGTACATTCTAAAACAGGTTTTTATTTATTTTTATGCATAATAGTTTTTGATTTATCGTGCAAAATGTTGGAAAAAATAGCCGAGTACGGAACTCTTAGTGCGCGAGTGTGACTCGCACTTGGCCGGTTGTTTTGCATAGGCATAGTCGAGGAAAAGTATTATAGACTACTTTTCCTTTCAAAAAAAAAACAAATAGTTCCCGCAGGATAGCATGCTAAAACACATGATAAAATAACTTAGGCATTGCATAAAATATTGTAACAAACCTCAATTATTAATAAAACCTTGAATCACGCGAGCGAAGCCGCGGGTAATAGCTAGTTATTATTAAAACCTTGAATCACACGAGCGAAGCCGCGGGTAATAGCTAGTTATTATTAAAACCTTGAATCACGCGAGCGAAGCCGCGGGTAATAGCTAGTTCAAAAATAAAACCATCATAAAGATCCACGAGGGATGACCACGTGCAAATGATAGTAATTATCCTATTGTTTCAGGTGTTATGGTAGAGTGTACAATGTATACAACTAAAATCTAAATACAAAATACCGTACTAATGCTGTAAAAGACAATAAACTAATGCTATTATGCAAATGAAAAAAAAGAAATCATAATGGAATACATGAAACCGCGCTAATGCCATAAAAGGACGATGAATCATCAAAATTTTATTTAGCGGCTAGGACAAATAGCAAGGCTATTGGGATATAGCATTATCAGCCGGTTATAACTGTATAAGCCTTTAAGAATATTTAATTCTGAAAAATTGTAATTCTAGTCAATAACTAATTATACAAAATTCAACTTTCCGTTTATTTAAAAAACATGGTTTTCCTTATCACAAACGGTATAATGAAACCTTGAGTATTGAGTTTTACATATTTATAAAAGCTCTTGAAATAAATGTGAAACCCATGTAAAATTTAAACAGTTAAAAATTTATTTTTTAGAAATTATTAAAAATAAAGATCAATGCCACTGCTCTGATAGGCATTGATCTATTCTCTACCGAAATCGCGTTTTACAATCTTTTCAAATTTTGAAAATTAAATTGTTCCCTTTCGATGAAAGGGAACAATAGATACCAATGCAGCTATTTGCTCGAGGCAATACTTATTTATTAACTAGCTGATGCCCGCAGCTTCGCCCGCGTGGATTTAGGTTTCTAAAAATCCCGTGGGAACTTTTGATTTTCCAGGACAAAAGTAGCCTATCCGTAACAGCCCGTCCCCGGGATGCAACGCATTTCTGTACCACGTAAAAAACATCTAAACGGATGATCCTTTAAAAATCCCGAGGGATCACCAGGATTTAGGAATGCAATTCCTTACAGCATCATATAAACACAATTTAAAAATATACAAAAAGTTTTAATCTTTAAGAAAAAATAGCAAGTATTAAAAATACCTAGTATTGAGAAGTGATAGTCGCACTACAATTTCAGGTAAATCGTAAATAATCCGATAACAATTGCTAAGCAAACAAGCGTTACGTCCGTTCTCGGAGAGGCCTCGGCCGATACTAATTTCCTAGTTCAATTTACTATTGCTTGTTGCACGGTTTTGTAGTGTGTTTCAAGATTATTTTTTGGAAACAAATATTAATTAAATTTAATTTTTTTTTTTCTGTTTATATTGCAAATATGTTCTTCTTTAATGAGTACTTAGTTTTATTTATAAATGAAGAAAAATAACCCACCTAAATGACAGTTTTATGTGTCTGTAATTTTATGAAAATATGACTTTTTTGTTTGAATTTTTATAATGTAAAAAATGCCAAACGAAAGATTTGGTTCTGTCATCTTATTAGTTCAGGACCTTTTCTTTGGTAAATATATCTCTTTGTGAGAATCGACCAAGTAACTTTTGATGTAGTGAACGTCAAAGATGACACGAAATCCAAAATTCAGTAATAGTCTTTTGGTATTTTAGGCAATAAAAGATAAACTATGAATAAATTGCAAAATGTTGTCTGTCAATTTAATAAAACAGGAAATATTCTACAAAGTAGTATATACACGTTTTACATAAATACAGTGTTTAATAAAATATAGGGGGGCAAAATGGCTTATAAATAGCTTATGCCGGTTCAACACTCATTCTATCGGTGAGATGTATACTCATAAATAGTGTGTGATAAATTATATAACATGACAAATGAGATATTATGTAGTGCCGAAAAGTTGGTGCCATAGATTGTTTCGTTGTCTCTGCTATTTGACACATTTTGACAGTCCTTCAAGTTTACAGATTTTTTCCGCGATCAGCTGCTCGCATGGGGCGTGACAGAATACTATCTCGCGTTCATCTTACATTCCTCGCTTACATATAAGTGCTAACTCACAGTTGACAGTACTAAGGCCACTGATGTGAACGTAGGCACTAGAGCGAACGTGCCGTGAGGTATGAGGCGTGACAGATTGGATTACTATCTGGCGTCCATCTTACATTCCTCGCCTACGATGCCGCAGCACTTGACATGTGCCATGACCAATCGCGTGTCAGTATATATTTTACTAGCTGACACCCGCGACTTCGTTCCCGTGGATATAAGTTGTTGAAAATCCAGTGAGAACTCGTTGATTTTCTGGGATAAAAAGTAGCCTATGTGTTAATAAAGGGTATAATCTATGCCCATTAGGTACCAGCCAAATCCGTCCAGTAGTTTTTGCGTGAAAGAGGTACAATATCCATACATACATACAAACTTTCGCGTTTATAATATTAGTCGGATAGGATTCTAATTACTAGACGGATAATAAAATAATGTCCTCACGAATTTGGCCACAGCGATAAGAGTTGGGTGGCGGGATTCGAACTCCAGACCGTCGAGTAGGAGCCCGACGAATTAACCACTATGTATCCCCACTTGTTACCCTTTTAGCGTGCAGTTAATGATTTCTATGCATTTAAAGCATACAAGTGGCAAGTATAGTTAGTTTTATGGGCTTAATGTTATAGGTGTGTAAAAGATTCCACCATAAAACCTTATTTACGACTGCTAATGACTCGAGCATCGTGTGATAGCGGCTAATTGAAATTACTACCTACTTTACTACATTTTTATTTGTCAAGCCTCTTTTAGGGTTCCGCTGCGTAAATAGAACGACTGGAGGATAAGCACAGAACCAGGACGTGTCGAAGTCATAATTCCTCTTACCTTACCTCATCACGGTTACCTCTGTGAATACTCCCTTACAAGATTTGTCTTACGCCCGTAAAACTATCTCTCTCAAACATTTTTCTCAGAAACTAAGTACTGTTATATGAGGGCGGTCGCAAATAAAGTTTTAAATTATAACAGTTTTTTAAGATCAAATCTCTGGAACTCTTAGGCTAGCCACGAACCTAACAAAACACACCGAAATTCGTCCAAAGGCGACTTCCGAGTCTGACAAAAGATGCCCTTAGGTGACAACTTTGTTAATCTAAGGTGTAAGAGTTTACAGATCTGAACTAATGTAGGTTTCTATGTGCATGGTTCTGGTTATACATTACAAAAAGTATAACCAGCAGGAAGTCAGGCTGAAATCTACAGAACGCACTTTGACTTTGCTTAGTCTTAGGACACTTTTAAAACGAGACAGCACTTGAATCGGCTGCAGAAAAAATGTAGAGACCTAACGAATTTTTTTATTATACGGAACCGCTGACAGGAGAACTCGATTCGTTCTTAACCGACTTTTTAACCCGCTATAGGAAATCAAACAGGTATTTAAATTTGCCTAAAGCTCACCCATACGCCATATAATGTTGATGCGACCTGAATGTTTGCGCTTAAGTGCCTATCTATGAAGAAAGGGAGTCGTTAAAATATTGTAAATTATGTAAACGACTGTTAATGGCGTCGTAAACTACTTTAACAGCTGGTGACGGCTGACACTTGATTAGATATCGACGTTTGTGGATACGTATTGGGGTCATCGACTAGAGACTTCCCCAATTCCTAGAGATTTATACCTCGTTAGGTAACTCTCATGGCCCATACATCCTCGCGGTTACATCTGCTGAAAATATTTCATCAAAAACATTTCTATTATTTTTTCCAATTCAAGATTTACCTTAGCCGCGATAGCCTAGTGGTTAGGACATCGGTCTTCTATTCGGCAGGTCGAGGGTTCGATCCCGGGAACTAACTTTTCGGAATTATATGCGTTTTAATCGATTAAATATCACTTCTTTAACGGTAAAGGAAAACATCGTGAAGAAACTTACATGCCTGTGAGTTCTTCTTATGTTCTCAAAGGTGTGTGGAGTCTGCCAATCCACACATGGTCAGCATGGTGGAGTAACCCAACCCTTCTCATACTGAGAGGAGACCCGTGCTCTGTAGTGAGCCGGCGATGGGTTGATGGATGATAGGTAAGCTTAAACCAGCTCGGTTCTTGAAAATGGTACGGTATTCAATTAGGCAAACAGTATTTGGAATCAGAGATACAATATCGTCTATGCTAGGAACAAGTTCTTACCAATTAGTGGCCCCATAGCCCTACAAAACATAAATTTGATTTTATCTGAAGAATGCTCGATAATCTCTGTTTCTAATATTGGGGCAGTGTAATAGCTGCTATAGCTTATAATATAGTTTAATTTAATTCGGTGATAACATCGCTGAAGAGGTTTCTAATTGCAAGCTATCTAGTAAGTCATTTTAAATTAATACAAAATGTTGCTTTTGGAGTTATCCGATGCTATGAGAGCGCTCTGTCGTTGCTGTGGGATTTTTTACATTCTTTCTGATATGAAGATTTTATGAGAAGCGCAGACTGCTCTATTACTTCAAAGTATTAATTGCCAATCAAAAAAACCGGCCAAGTGCGAGTCAGACTCGCGCACCGCTGGTTCCGTGTGGGGTATTTTCCCAACATTTTGCACGATAAATCAAAAACTATTACGCAGAAAAATAAATAAAAATCTGTTTTAGAATGTACAGGTAAAGCCTTGTCATATGATACCCCATTTGGTATAGTTATCAATTATTATCATACTTTGAAAATTGAACCACATTTTAATTTTTTCTTGTGATGTAACCGCAAATTCACGGTTTTCGCATGTTTTCTCTTTCTGTCAAGCGACAGAAAAACAATTGTACCACATTTCAGCGTTTATTATGGATAAGTAGACCGAGTCGAGAGTTTTGAACTTTATCTCGGTATTTATTTATTTATTTTATGTAATTAGTGTTATGGTCTTTATCTGGACATATCGTGGCAGCAATTAACGACGAGGCAACGCACACAGCTGACAGCGTCGCTCGCATCCACTCTCGAGACATCTCCATTCCGCCGCAGCTGCCATTAGGCGAGATCACCGCGAGATTAAACTGTACTTGTCGAATTATCCACTGAGATAGTTAGTTATTTTGAGTGCTAATTAAAATTGTTGGCAGTTGGTGTACCAATGTTGACAAGTCTGCCCAAATCGAACAAAAATAATTTTAAAAAACCCGGCCAAGTGCGAGTCAGACTCGCGCACCGAAGGTTCCGTACTCGGGTATTTTGCCCGACATTTTGCACGATAAATCAAAAACTATTATGCAGAAAAATAAATAAAAATCTGTTTTAGAATGTACAGGTAAAGCACTTTTATATTATATTATTGGTAGGTATAGTTGTCTCACTTTTAAAATTAAAAATACTAATTTATTTGTTCGTGAACAACTAATGGACAAAATGTCGTTATGGGCTGGATGGGACTAGTAACAGTCAAGACAAGAATTAAACCATTTTAGAAAAGATTTCCTAAACCGACTCTTTTGTACTGAACTCAGAATCATTCACTCTGGACGGCACACTACTGTCACAGAGGATAGTAAGGTATGTACTTCATAGAAACATAAAGACATTGCTTACCCAATTTGAAATAGCTCAGTGCTCATTTTTCACCACAACTAACTTAGTAATTATGTAACCTTAGAAACTGTTGCTTACTCTAGCTTCGAAATCCATGCAAGCCACTATCTGTGTAGTAGTGTATCTACTGTGCCAGAGTGGGCGGAGTGTAATGGCGATAAAAAGCAGGTGGGATGTGGGCACGTAACTGGCGTGACAAATTAATGACGTGACAAGACGTGGCGAGGGTTATGCTTTACGCGCGACGCGTGATGCTATGCTAGCGACGACGCGACGACGGAAATGAGTGTACCTACTCCAGTCACTCCAGTATTACTCACTTTACACCAATAAATACCTAAGTAGAACTTTAGTGAATACTTGGAATGTTGATGAATTGATCGATAGATAGATAGATAGAAACTCTTTATTGCACACAAAAACACACGTAAAGGATAACAACACAGTAAGAAGAAAACAGAAAAAAAACAAATGTGTGCAAAGGCGGCCTTATTGCTTGGAGCAATCTCTACCAGGCAACCTTTGCTGAAAGGAGAAGTTCTAGGAAGGAGGTGGGATAGTACCAAGTCGCAAGGAATTTTTAAAAAGATTTATATATATACTAATAAACATAAAAAGTTATTATATATGACAATATAATTACTTGCATATAATATAAAAGGGATACATATAATATAAAAAAATATAAAACATAATAATATAATAAATAAAAACAATATTTAAGCTATTATGGCATAGATAAGTAAAATTCTTTCAAACGATTTTTAAAAATGGGCAGTGTTGAAGCGCCTACAGTTTCTTTTCGGCAAATGCACTTTGTTGCGAATAATTTTAATAATGTTGACAAAGACCATAAATAATTGTTTATCCTGAGAGTATTTTTGTATTGTATATACTTTAAATATAAATTAATTAACTACATAACATATATTTCATGTATTAAAATCAAATATTACTTATCTAAAATCATACATTTGTTATCTGTTTGAAATGTCAGTTCATACAACATATTTTATTTAACAACCCTCAATTTTTATATATTTTCTAGATTGTCATTTTACGTTTTTATAATTTTTCTTTGTTCTCTTCTCTTTGTTAAAACCAAACGGTCTGCGCGCCAATAAATTCATTTTTAGAAGAAATATCTTTAATTTATCATCCACGCATCAACAATTGGCGACCGTAAAGTAACAATACGAACCTGTAAACTACAAACAAAAAGAGACGACCAACAATAATCAAGATATACGCAATTGCAACTTGGCGGTTACTCGACGATCCAGCAACGTATTACAATCATCTGGTCAGAGCAGCTCAAGCCGGGAAGGTGATCGTATTTCTGGAATTGGAGGACATCTGCGCTGAAGTCAGCACCGATCAGCATTCGCATCCGTGCCGGCCTATTCAGATAAGTGCCCTACTTTTCCTACACATAACCTCTTTTGTCTCATCAATATCTCATTCCTAGATACTCATTCCTATAAAATATCATTCAAATCCTTTCTTACTTAAAGGCTACTATTGAAATACACTGCGATTAGAGTGAAATAATACCTTAATTAGTGAAATAAAACAGTTTTAAATCAAAGTACCTACGTCATCATCGTAACTATTGCATCATATTTTATTGTCGTTATTTTTTTTTTTCGCGCCGGAGGCTCTTTATAGATATTTAGTGTTCTAAACAATTAGATATTATAAAATAAAACTCGATATACATATTTATCGTTTCCTAACTAGTAAAATATTCAATAATTTGTTTGTTAGTTTATCATTGTAGTTTTAACATTTATACCTAACGTAACTATTTAGTCAAAATTAGTGCCTATCAAAACTCCTTTGCTTATTGTACTGAAATAAGTACTCAAGGTCAGTGTGCCGACGATTTCAGCTTGGCGGGGTACCTACACCTACTCACGACGCGACGTGGCGTGGCGGGCGCGAGCTATACATCGCGTTCCACGGAGCTGAGCTGCGCTTGCCGGATCACAGGTGACACCAAAGAGACTATACAAGGAGCGTGAGAATTTATTTATTATTTTAGTTATTAATTTTGGAATCATTCGAGTAACAAATATTATACAAAATGACTAATGTTAACGACAACAAAGGCGATTTAAGGAGCCTATTAACAAAAAGAACGTCAATTAAGGGCCGTATCACAAAATTTAAAAACTATGTCGATAATATTTCTAAAAAAGAAGTTTTAACGGCAATTCAAATATCCGAATTAACAATTAAATTAGAGAAATTTCGTTTACTTTCGGTTCAATACGAGCAGTTGCAAGATTCAATCGATGTTTTAAATTCAGAAAATATAGCTTTTGAAATCAACGAACGAGATGCCATTGAGCAGGACTGTGCGACATGTATGGCTATAGCTCAAACTATTATTAACGAATCGAATAGTCATAAAGACAGTCACGATCATAGCAACTCGTCCTTGTCTCAGTGCCATCGCGAACACTATGAAGCTGAGTTTAAGTTACCGCAATTGCAAATTAATAAATTCGATGGTGCCTATTTTCGGTGGCTTGAATTCCGCGACACTTTTTTATCGCTTATACACAACAACGAGCGCATCAAGCCTATTCATAAATTTCATTATTTGGTATCGTACTTGGAAGGTGACGCCGCTCGTGTCATCGCGAATCTGGAGGTTTCTGCTTCTAACTATAATGACGCGTGGCGCTTATTGTGCGATAGGTACGATAACAAGCGACAACTTATTAATCATCATCTAAATGCTCTTTTTAAAATCGAAACTATGACACGCGAGACTGATCGTTCATTACGCTTTGTGGTGGACACAGTTACTAAGAACTTACGTGCATTGTCCAGTTTGGGTCAAGCTACTGAACATTGGGACTTAATGATAATTCATATGATTTGCTCAAAATTAGATCCACGTACACTTACTAAGTGGGAAGAGATGCGAAATTCTTTGGACGATATACCCACACTTACACAATTTAACAAATTTTTAACAGATCGCGCAGACATTTTAGAGACACTTAATCGCAATAGATTGGAGAGGTCTAAGACATCATTCACCTCTTCACGCCCTGCTACAGGTCAGAATTCTATCACTAGCAATCAAACAAAATCTTTTACTTCACTAACTCCAAATAACAATGCTAAAGGTTGCGTTATATGCAAAGGTGACCACAGAATATATGATTGCGCTAAGTTCAAGGCCAAAAGTATAGAACAAAGAAAGGCTGACGTACAGCGACTAAAACTGTGCGTAAATTGCCTCAGATTAGGCCATAATCAGCGCAACTGTAGGCTTGGTCCTTGTCGTAAGTGCAAGAAGTTTCATAATAGTTTTTTGTGTGAGCAAACAGCACCGTCTAATTCCAATAGCAATGATTCTACAAACACTACTGAAACAATAGTAAATTTTTCTAGACAACCAGTAAATCAAGTCATATTGTCTACAGCCATAGTCGAAGTTACCAATCCTAAAATAAACAAATCATTAAAGGTCCGCGCTTTATTAGATTGCGGAAGTCAATCATCATTTTTAACCAATCGTTTGAAAGACATTCTAGGTCTCGAGTCACAGCCTATTAATAAAATTAACGTTGTAGGTATTGGCAACAACTCTTCAAATTTCATCACTGAGAGTTGCATTGCACATATTAGTTCAATACACCAAGATTATAACGTTGCTTTGACTTGCTATATACTCAAAGAGTTGACAGGTTCGATTCCTGCTGCTCCTATGAATTTACAAGGTTTTAAAATTCCAAATAATTTGAAACTTGCAGATCCTAATTTTGACATTTCTTCGTCCATCGATGTCCTCATTGGTGCAGACCTCTTCTGGGATGTCCTAGGTAATGATACACTTACCTTAGGTCCAAGTTTTCCAAAATTAAGAAACACAAAGTTTGGCTGGATAATTGCCGGTCCAATTTATACAAATGTCAATATGTCCAACAAAATTCAATGTAATAAGTCAATACTAAAACAAAATGAAGAAACAGAAAGTCTACGTGAACTATTACCAAAATTCTGGAACATTGAAGAGATTCCAAACAAAACATGCCTTACTAAATCAGAAAAGGCCTGTGAACAACATTTTGTATCCAATACCACTCGATTATCAAGTGGAAGGTTTTGTGTTCAACTTCCACTCATTGATACACCAGATTGTTTAGGTGATTCCTATACCATGGCTAAGCAGCGATTTCTAAATTTAGAAAAGCGTTTTAGGAGAAATCCGCAGATCAAAGAACAATACGTCGAATTTATTCGCGAATATGCTGCGCTTGGTCATTTAGAAGTTCTTCCTATAACTAAACCACCTGAACTATCCTATTTTTTGTGTCATCATGCTGTATTCAAGGAGACAAGCGAGTCGACGAAAATTAGAGTCGTCTATGACGGATCTGCCCCTACCCCTTCAGGCTACGCACTCAATGACATTCTGATGGCGGGGCCAAATATCCAAGATTCACTCTTTGCAATATTAATTCGAGCCAGACAATATAAATTTTTACTAACAGCTGACATCGAAAAAATGTATCGGCAAATTGCATTACATGATGATAATCAAAATCTCCAATTAATTTTATGGCGAGAGCATGAATCGGAACCAATTAAAATATTGCGTCTAAAAACCGTAACGTACGGTCTAGCAAGTTCAAGTTTCTTAAGCACACGTTGTCTTTGGCAATTAGGACACGAGTGTACAGACAAATCAATCGAAACAATAATTAAAAATGATTTCTATGTCGATGATCTCATTACCGGAGCTAACACCGAGGACGAACTGATACACATTCAAAATTCGGTATCTAATACTCTTAAGTCTGGATGCTTCAACCTTCGGAAATATCGATCTAATTCCAAATCAATTTTGAATGCCATAAATCCAGAAGAAAAATTAAGTATTAGCTCCTCCACTTCCACTTTAGGACTTGGGTGGACTCCGGGGAATGACAAACTTCAGATATCATTCCAGATCCCTGACAAATCATCAAAGGTAACCAAACGTTTAATCTTGTCCTTTACATTCAAAATCTTTGATCCATTGGGTTTGATAAGTCCATGTGTCATTTTACCTAAAATGCTATTGCAGTCTCTGTGGCTTCAAAAAATTGATTGGGATGATCCCGTACCCAGAGACATACAACATGCTTGGGATGAATTTTCCAATATATTGCCAAGTCTTGCAAATTTCGAAGTTCCTCGAAACGTACTTTGTGACAATCCTACAACAATAGAACTTCATTCATTCAGCGATGCTTCACAAGGTGCGTACGGGACTTGCATTTACATACGATCCATCAACAATGAAGGTATCAGCGTAAACTTATTATGCTCTAAATCTAAAGTATCTCCAATGAAACCAACTACAATACCTCGTTTAGAGCTCTGTGGAGCTCTCCTGGCGGGTAAATTATCCAAAACCGTCGTCGAATCTCTTCGATGCTCGGTTTCGCGTCAGGTGCACTGGTGTGACTCCACAGTGGTTCTTGGATGGCTTAATACTAACTGTCGAAAATTGAAAACATTCGTGGCGAATAGGGTCGTGGAGATATCCGAAACAACTGATATATCTTCATGGCGCTACGTGCCCACTGCACTTAATCCTGCAGACTATATTTCTAGGGGCATTACTCCTATGGATATAGTATCTAGGCAGATGTGGTGGCATGGTCCCGAGTTCTTGCAAAAACCAGAATCAGAATGGCCTGTTCTTCCATCACAACGCATTGAGGAGAACCTACCAGAAACTAAAAGCCTTTCAGCTGCGGTAGTAGACATTCCAGATTCTATTATAGAATTTGAACGTTACTCAAAATTATCAAAATTACAAAGAACTTTTGCATACATAAAACGGTTTATTCATAACCTACGACACAAAACAAATAAACTCACAGGCAGTTTATCCTTAGAAGAATTAAATGATGCATTTTCAAATCTTTGTGCCATAGCTCAAGAACAATCTTTTCCAAAGGAATTTAAATTATTAGCAAGTGGAAAGCCAATTAGCAATAATTCTAATATTATATCATTGACACCTTTCTTTGATAAGGATGCTAAATTAATAAGAGTTGGTGGCAGAATTGACAATTCTAACTATGATTTCAACAAAAAACATCCTATTTTGCTACACTCAAGTCATCATCTTACTAAATTAATTTTCAAACAATACCACCTTCGTCATATGCATGCTGGACCACAGCTATTGCTTGCATCAATCCGTGAATCATTATGGCCAGTTAACGGCAGACACCTTGCTAGAAACACATTTCACAACTGCGTAACATGCAAGCGCCATCAAGGGAAGGCAATCTATCCCATAATGGGTAACTTACCCATCCAAAGAATTACACCTGACTTTCCATTCAAAACTGTGGGAATAGACTTTGCTGGTCCATTCTATATCTCTAACAAGAAGGGTCGTGGGTCCAGAGTCATCAAAGCATATTTGTGTTTATTCGTATGCCTAAGATTCAAATGTTTACATTTAGAAGCTGTCAGTGACCTAACCAAAGAAGGTTTTTTACAAGCGCTACGCCGATTTTCGTCTAGACGTGGAAAACCTGCGGAAATTTTTTGCGATAACGCGGGAAATTTTGTCGCGGCAGCCAAGGAAATAGGCAATTTTTTAAAGGCCAATAAACAAACTATCATTGACTCTGCAACTGAAGAACAAATTAAATTCATATTCTCACACACGTATAGTTCCCACTTTGGTGGCATTTTTGAGGCTGGTGTCAAATCCGCTAAATACCACATCCGTCGCGTCATGGGTAACACCCATCTAAATTTTGAAGAATTAGGAACATTATTCACTCAAGTTGAAGCTATTTTAAATAGTAGACCTTTATGTCCCCTGACATCCAATCCTACCGACTACCTCTCCTTAACTCCGGGGCACTTTCTGATAGGGCGTCCACTTACTTCGTTGCCATCACCTCCGCTACAAGATTACAATCCAAATCGCCTTCGACGCTATGAAAGACTCGAACAAATTCGCCAGCACTTTTGGCAGCGATGGCAAAAGGAATACATCGCAGAACTTCAGCAGCGATCAAAATGGAGAACAAATTCTGCAAAACTAAAAGAAGGAGATCTAGTACTTCTAATAGAGGACAACTTACCTCCACTATGCTGGAAGCTAGGAAGAGTTTCCCGATTATTTCCTGGATCAGATGGAGTATCACGCGTCGCTGAAGTAACTACATCCAAAGGCACCTTCAGAAGACCATACGTAAAACTTTGTCCACTACTTACCTGTGTTGATCCAGAAAGTTGAAAGCTGCACTTTCCACGGAGGGGAGGATGTTGAAGCGCCTACAGTTTCTTTTCGGCAAATGCACTTTGTTGCGAATAATTTTAATAATGTTGACAAAGACCATAAATAATTGTTTATCCTGAGAGTATTTTTGTATTGTATATACTTTAAATATAAATTAATTAACTACATAACATATATTTCATGTATTAAAATCAAATATTACTTATCTAAAATCATACATTTGTTATCTGTTTGAAATGTCAGTTCATACAACATATTTTATTTAACAACCCTCAATTTTTATATATTTTCTAGATTGTCATTTTACGTTTTTATAATTTTTCTTTGTTCTCTTCTCTTTGTTAAAAACCCAAACGGTCTGCGCGCCAATAAATTCATTTTTAGAAGAAATATCTTTAATTTATCATCCACGCATCAACAGGCAGGGATTTCGAACTCCGAATATTCGACCTCATAAAAGGTACTTTCTTACAAGTACATAGGTACATTTTGATTTGTGTTTTACGGAGATCCGTTTGGGGAAAAGATTGCATGTATGATATTATGTAGGTAGGTATATATTTATGTCTTGTGAATAGAACAACTGCTGAGTTTCTTGTTTCCCTCTTTTGAGTAGCTTCTTGCTGTTGGTGTGCGTGGTAGAGCCTTGACTTATCAAACGCCATAATTTGGCCTACTTGACAATTTGAATTTAAAAAAAAAAAATAATTTCATCTCGCTTCGTTTTGTATCATTTCATTTTCCTGTGACTGAACAAATACTGCATTTAAATAAATTAAGGTAAGATAAGAGACAAATAGGCCTTTTGATATTGATAACAAAAGCTCATTTGTAATAAAAGATTATCATAGTCTTGAAGTAACTTCCAGCTTCCTCAGATGTATGATAAGGGAATGAGATGCAAGAGAGTTCGATGGCACGGTTACTTCGACTGCCTGCGCGAGCGCAGTTTTGTACCGATATTATCGAACCTCATGTCGTACCAATTACGCGCGCCAGTGACTCAGTGGTTACGTTCGGTCTGCTGGGTTCGCACCCGACATTCTATGTTAATAAGCTCATACAAGAATACTTCGGCTTGGATCTATAGAACGCACTTTGACTTTACTCAGACAAAGTTGTGTAGAAGCAACCGACTGAGCTTTCAGTTGCCTATAAGATGGTGTAGAGTATTGTTGTGTAACTTTTTAGGATTTGAAAAGCAACTGCTGAGTTTCTTGCCGGCTCTTCTCAGTAGAATCTGCATTCCGAACCGGCGTGGTGGTAGAGTCACAGACAGCATAGAGTTTTAGAGACACTTTGTGCTATGCGAAATTTTAATTATGATTTAGATTTTTTGATTACAAAGAAAATGGCTCTAACGTATTTTAAACAATGGTCTGATTATTTAAAAAGACGTAGGTAGACGTAGGTTATTTATTGTTGCAAGCAAAATAAGGTACAGCAAATATACTTTTGGAGGTATTTTGTCGAAATATTCATGGGACAAAATGTATTACAATTTTAAAGTTTACCTACATATTATTCAACGAGTAAATAACAAACTAACTAAGAGTAAATACAAAAAAGCCTTAATTCCCAACGGAAAGAAATAAAATTCATAGAAAAATTATTATTATAGTAAGGTCACATACGTGTTTAGAAAAAATGCTCATTGTTTCATCAAAAGTTAGACAGCCCTGTAACATTATGACCTCTATTACTATGACAATAAGAGCTTCACTTTGGGAAGTCGTGCGTGAGGCCTATGACGAAAATCATATATGTAAATGTCGTGATAAGATCGGACGGACGGGACGGAGGTTCTCACGGTGACGGACGGACGTGGAAATATAGCGTTAGGGACTTCAGTACAAGAAAGAAGAAAGTGTAGGGTATAATAGAATTACAATGAATGCTTGCACGTTTTCTTGAAAAAAAAAAACTTGAACTTCATTTAAAAGTTGCTTATAATATGCAGGGGTGCCTTAGAGCACGCTTTAGGTATGTTATATGGTGGGGAGTTTCGGCCGTGGCTAGTTACCACCCTACAGGCAATGTGTGCCGCCATAGCGTTACGTTAGCGCCAACGAAAACTGCCATAGGTACACTTTCCAGCTAATGGTGAGTGAATCGCTCAGTGTCGTGCCGAGGTTGGTTAGTTCTGCATTGCTGCTTCACTGGGTGATATCAAAATATTGTTTCGTAGAAACCTTCGATGGATTAAAAAATGGACTCGGTGGCTATCATTCATTGTTAGACACTGAGTTAGCGAATCACTCCGCTGGTTAGCCCGCTTCTATCTTAGACTGCATCATCTCTTACCACCAGATGAGATTGCGGTCAGGGCTAACTTGTATCTAAATATAAAAACATATAGGTAGTACAGATTCAGATGGTATACAAAAATCTGTTTCGACTCGAAGCGAAACAGGCTGGAATATAAACCCCCATAACTCATAACCAGCAGTAAACCAGTTCATAACGGGGACATAACGTAACGACGCCGACACGTGTTGCCCCGTGTCCACCATGGCACCGGCACCGTGCACCCCCGCGCCATTCGCCATAGCGTTTATGGCGCTTTAACTAACATGTGCTGCCGTATCTAATACACTTACGCTGGGTTTATGTTGCCTGCTAACATATTACCTGAGCGGCTGAGACAGTTTATGATCTATACTTATAATAAAACTATTTGCTAGTGTGAAAATATACTCTCTAATTCTACGTTTAAAAAAGATCCTGTCAATCAGCACAGGCTATGGTCTAAACTCTAAACCCTTCTCATTCTGTCAGTAGATCCGTTCTCAGTAGTGGGCCGGTGACGAGTAAATCATGAGGACGATGATGAATCTCAGTGTAAGAGATGAGACAATGAGGGTGGAGTTCGCCGACTTTTAAAACGGCTGATTATTAGAAAACCGGCTGATTAAGTGATTTTTACTGTTCACCAGCACCTAACCGAGGTTTGCAGCCCTAAAACGGCCGTTTTACCTAACCGAGCTCGGAAGGGTCGTTTAACCGGGGTTTCCACATTTTTACATCTGTTGTGCCCTTGTGTACAAATCAATTTAGATTATTTTGATTTGTCTTTGCGTTATTCATTTCAGTAGCGTGCAACAAGTGTTTAATGTAATTTTTGGAAATAATTACTTATCCTGCTTTCCACTATATTTTGATATTTTAAAACCAACTCCGAACTGATGCGCTTGTCGTCACTTGACAAATCACTTGTACACATTTTTGGCCCTCCATTTTAATATTGAAATTATTTTAAACACTAGAATCTCTTAAAATCATCTTTGAATGCACGCACAAATAATTACGGCAACACGACAGCAAAAAATCAACAGTCCAACACGTGCAGGACACATGATCACGACTGTGACGTCGGGGCCCCGAAGTTGTAAATTCGGGCCGGTTACTACCTGGCAAAATTTAGAACAATAGCGTAGTTTATCTTACCCATAGCGTCTTTGTACTTTTCCAGTTGAAAGTATTTTATTTTATGCTCCTAAATATATGCGTCACAGTTTGTTGTGTTGAATAGTAATGACAATGTGTCTTCGCTAACGCGTTGCGTTTTAGCGTTCGTTCGTAGCAGCAGCGTAGCTGAGAACAGATGGTGTTTCGCCGATTTAGTAACCATGCTACACTTTTTCGTGATGAACAGTAAATATTAAAACGGTTGTTTAAACGACGGTTTCGAAATAACCAGCTGATTTAGCAACCGTTGTTTATGTAGCTTTCGGCGAACTCCAGCCTGAATAACGCTGCCTGCGTATTAAGATCTCCGGGTCACGTGCCACCGTGTGGAGGGCGTGGCCAAACCATATCTTAATGAAATCCTGCGCGCGCGCACTCCGACCACTCCGACACTTCACCTGAGGTAGACGCAGAGATATTAATGTTCCACTAGATAGGACGCTCTACAGTAATAACATGGTTCCAAGTATTAAGACGTGATCTGTAGACCCAACGCACGTCGGTGTCTCCACTCATGTCAATCGATATTTGACAGATCGTCGATTCAGGATCAACCCGGGAGCTTCCACGCTCTAGTTCACTCTGCCGATGTTCGTTGGAACACGTTGTTACTGTGGAGCGCCCCATCTAGTGGACCAACATCATTTATATAGCAGAGGTGGATGTAAGCTGCGCAGACGCTCACGGATCACACCGGTATTAATCTCGGGGTTTACATCTAATTGCCCACTCGCGTTTCGTGAGAAGGGTTTTAATGGTAGAAACATTTTATTCATATTTTTGAGGAATAAATATTTCATCCATATTAACACGAAAAACAAAACAATGCAGTAGATAACCTGAAAAAGATCGGAAGCATTTTAGATAAGCACATTTCCAATTTTATTTTAGTTTTCCAGATGTCAGTGTGTCTAATACAATCCCAACTAAATTGAGAAGTCCTCTATTGTAGAAGTGCTATATTTTTCCGCATAGAACATTATGAGAGAGATAGCAATATTAGCAAAACAAATTTTAAAAGCTAATAAAATTACCATGTCGGTGACAGCCATCCCAAAATCGTCCAACGCACTTAAGAAAGTTATCACTTTAAAAAAAAGAAACCCGGGACCTGCCTCTTATATGAATGACCACAGCGTTCACCACAGCGCCAGAGGAGGTCGTTGGGTTTGTTCAACAAATAGAGAGATAAGAGTAATTCGGTTAAGTACTGGCAAACAATAAAACACCCCGTAACTGGATAGCTAGCTCCAAGCTGCTCGTGCAACTCGATACAGCTCTACGCTTCACCTCGTCGCACACACACGCATCGTAGTGAGCTGTCAATGCGTATTATCGCTGCTGACATCTCTAGATATACTTTACTTTTTATATTTGAACACTATGTTCATGGACGTATTACTATCACTATGTTAGTCACGCAATCAAACGTGTATGTGTAAATTATTTGACGATTCAAAAGCACTTGTAAACGTTTATTTGAATAAAAATCTATTCTATTCTATGTATAGCTCTAAAGCTGTGCTCTCAATCACAGTGGCGTGGCGGATATCACATGTGTTTAGTATACGCATACCTATTCATAATGATGAATGAATGAAGACGATTATGATGATAATAATAGGTATATGGTTTTACCTTCTCTTTATCTCATCATCGTCAACCGATAGCTGCCCACTGCTAGATCACTTGTAGGGACTTCCACATGCCACGGTCGGCGCCACCGCCAATCAACGATCGTTTTAATCGCCCACTGCGCAGGTTCAAGATTTGTTTTTATTGACGGCAAGAGTAACACGTGTAAAGATTCCACCGCGGCCATTTCCGCGATCATAACAACAATAATAAATAAAAATAAAATAAAATAAAATCGTTTTATTGCAGGTTATAGGTTTATACCCATATAAACAGTAAAAAATACAAAATATAATATAAAAATTAAAATAGTTTAAAATGAAATAGTTAGTCATTTTACGTTAGGGATCTGGTGTACCCGTAGCCAGTGTTTATAGAACACATTGTCAGGGGACGCCTGAGCGACGACTTTAAGCATCTTGTTATTAGAATTGCGGACTGTTTCCCAGAAACCCGCAATTCTATTTCGTATAATGGCGTAGTAGTCCGGGACTCCAGCGTCGGCGAACATGCCCGACGCACTACAATACCTTGGCATTTTTAATAAAATGCGAAGGGCATCATTATACTGTACCCTGAGGATGTTAAAAGATCTTTTGGTGTAATTGATCCATAGTTGTGAAGTATAAAAACTCATACAATAAGCTTTAAACAATGTAACTTTAACATCCTCAGAGCACCGAGCAAATCGGCGAGCGAGCATGTTGCACCGTATTGCCAGTGACCTTCGCTCTCGTTCTATATCAAAATCGTCGCTCAGGGATCCCGTTAACATGTGTCCGAGATACCTGAACTGTTGCACAACCTGAACTGGTGTTCCATCTAACAAAACTGGTGGTATCCTCTCTGGGCCTTTACCAGCTCTAAAAATCAATATTTCTGATTTGCGTACATTGTATTTTAATCCATGTCTCAAGGCGTAACCTTCGCAGATCGATACTAATTTACGGAGACCGTTTATTGAGGGGCTAAGCAGCACCATGTCATCAGCGTAACTTAAGTTGTTAAAACAAACTCCGTCAATATGACAACCGATGCCAGTACCACTTAGCTCCTCAATCAGGTCATCAACGTATAGATTGAACAGGTCCGGAGAGGTTAAACCGCCCTGACGTACACCACACTCTAGTCTAAACTCACTAGAGGCTGTGTCGCCCCAACGCACAATGTTCGTCTGGTTCTCATACCAGTATCTCATCAGCCCGACAATACCGCTATGTACATTTGAGTCGCGCATTTTTCTCCATAATATATTATAATTAACAAGATCAAATGCGTGAGTCAGATCCAAGAAACACGCATATACCGATGTATCACGACTTTTATAGTAATTTACGACGTGCTTCAGAGACAGAATTGCCGAGTCTGTAGAGAGACCGGGACGAAAACCAAACTGAGCATCACTAATCTGTACATTCTTCATCAGTTCAGGCTGCAACAACCGCTCAAGTAACAATAACAGCTAATTACGATACAATGAGGCGTTTACGAGTATCGGGTATTGTTCGCGCTCCCCGCTCCCATGGCGCGCAGTCACATCGCCTGGGAACCGAACCCACGTGCCTCGCCGTCCCAGACACGTTACATGCCGCGTCAGAGGGCACCGACATCATGGAATTTAAAACTACTTTGAAAAGTCTGTCTGAATTTTGAATACGAAAGTTAGTTTTAAAGTTATCACTACTAGATGATGGCCGCGATATCGTCCCTATACGAGTAGATCGTCCACGTCCATATTTGAACAAAAAAAAGTCGATGGACCATGACAAGTGCAAAATAAAAAACACAGTTTACTCGACTATTTTTCCGTGGCAGATAGGTAGGTCTTATAGTCTAAGTAAAGGAATAAATCCGTAAATCGTTGATTTCAACACAAAAAAAATGTGTTTCAATTTTCAAAGTAAGATAACTATACCAAGTGTGGAATCTTATGAAAGGGCTTTACTTGTACATTCTAAAACAGTTTTATTTTTATTTTTATGGATAATCATTTTTGATTATTCGTGCAAAATGTCGGAAAAACTACCCAAGTACGGAACCCTCGGTGTGCGAGTCTGACTCACACTTGGCCGGTTTTGTTGAACACTTTTTAATTACTTGTTACATGACTAAAGTGCAATCATAATAAAAATGTAACATCTAAATATGTATAGCCAGTACAAGCTCAACGCAATCTACAGAATCTTCGATATTATCAAAATGGGCCAAAATGTTTTGTTTCGCAAAATCCAGGGATCGCGGGTTCAATTTGGGCAAATTAAAATACCGCGAGATATAACAAAAGGCTCTCAAGACATTCCTTACCTGAATTGGGAAATAAGACGAAACTTTGTCTTCGCAGGGGTATTTAGGGCGTTTACGTTAAAAAACATGTTTTGCTTTCTATAATCATGTCGTTTAAGGTACAAAGTTGTTGGAGCACGAGCATGTTTGGATGAAATTATGATAAAAACTTCAAACTATGTCCTTGGCTTAGGAGACTCAAAAGCATAGTAAATTGAGATACCTACCTTTGTGAATAAACCGCTTCGCGTGGAAAATGTAAAGGTTTTTGTTGTCAATTATTTTATGTCGATTCTTGTACAATTGTACCTAATTAAGTGTTATCGGTAGAGTATGAAAATCGTTAATTACATCTGACTGACTGACTGACAACTGACTTAGCTTTTAGAGGGGTACGCAAGTGTCCTTCATTTAGTTTCACCCAGAACCGCCTTCGCGAGCTTCTGGCAACGTATGCTTGACAAAAGTACACTTAGAAAGGATTTTAAGAAAATGCAACGAGATCTTAAAAGACTTTACCTACCGACGAAGTCGCGTATGAACCTACATCCAAAGGATCAGCCTGGCTGTCCAACCCGCAAATGCAGCCAGTATTCTTGGCACCATTCCATGCGAGCATGACTTGACTTGACTTTAATCAGATAAGGCTAACATTTTCAATTAAAAAAAAAAAAAACAAAAAAAAAGCATTCGAAACTCCACCTAAAAAAATTTACAGTACAATGTAGGAACAATTCATACTTTAAAATGTTCCGAGTTATTTCTTTATTCACCAATGTTTTTGTCCGCTGTATATAATTTCGTAATTGCGAGCTCAGCTTGTACTCAAATATTTCCCAAGTTCCGTGAACCAGGAATGAATTCCATTTAAATAATATTTTGAACATTTCACAACAAACAAAAATTCTGGACGTATTTTTAACAACTTCAACAAACAAAAATTATGTTACCACATTTTTTAAACTTTCCAAAACGCATTTACTCGTGAACAATGGTTTCACTCAGCCAAAGTAATTCGGCTCTACCTAGATGTAAAAACCACAAAAAATACTTCTTTAGGGTTCCGTACCTCAAAAGGAACAAGGAACCCTTATAGGATCACTTCGTTGTCTATCTGTCAGTCTGTCTGTTTGTCCGTCCGTCGTCTCTGTCAAGAAAACCTATACGGTACTTCCCGTTGACCTAGAATCATGAAATTTGGCAGGTATGTAGGTCTCATAGCACAAGTAAAGGAAAAAATCCGAAAACCGTGAATTCTTGGATACATGAAAAAAAAAATAGTGAGAATGTGTCGATAAAATAATATAAATTGAATCGGTCGAATCACTATGGTCTAACCCTTTATGGTATCCCCATAGAGTGTAGAACAGTGTTGGCTTGTTTATGGAAACGCGAATGATTGCCCTCGCGCCATAGAGTAGTAAGACTCGCGCCATAACCGCGGCGCTAATCGTTGTGTAGTTATTGTGTGTGGTTGTTGCATAGTAGTATAGTTTTATGGAGAGTAATCTCTGGTTGTAAACGCAGCTTATTAACAGGTGGGCGTTTTATCTTACACCATTAGAATAAATACATACGTATCGTTGTTATAAAGTTAATTATATTACATTAAATAACCATTTCTATTTTAATTCATTTTCAATTTGCTTTTTACTGCAGTGACAGCCTATAAAGCTGGCGCCTCAGAGTTATTTCCAAACAAACGTAATTTGACTCTCATTTGAATTATAACCAATCAAACTCAATGATATGTTGTAGATACAATGTAGGAACTGATATATGTATGTCTATGGTTTTTTACATTTCTGGGATTTATTCAGTTGCAATGTTACAAAGTGTCAAATATTTACTAGGTACAAATTTTCAAGCCCGCGGTATTTTAAAACTAGTTATTTTTACAGAAATCTGGCAAACAACAAACATAAATATGAGTTTCTAGAACGTGTCTACAAAATTACATCGAGTTTGATTGGTTGAAATTTAAACGAGAACCAAATTGCGTTTGTATGGAGAGAGTGACAGAGACTCCTCTGTTAAGCAATTATACATCACTTGCTAAGGAAACTCGTGAGGAAAAATACATGCCTGAGAGTTTTTAAAGGTGTGTGAAGTCTGCCCTTGGTGAGCTTGGTGGATTATAGTCTAAGCTCTTCTAATTCTGAGAGGAGAAATCTGTGGACCCGTTCTCAGTAGTGAGCCGGCAACAAGTTGATCCTGATAACTCAATTAGTAATAAAAATTCACACACTACTTGTATGGAACATTATTGTAAATTGAACAATTGAAAAGAGCAATCGCCGAGTTTCTTGCTTGTTCTTCTCGGTAGGAACGGCATTCCGAACCAGTGGTAAATTATTTGACGATTCAAAAGCACTTGTAAAAGTTTATTTGAATAAAAATCTATTCTATTCTATTCTAATGCCTTAAACTTATCATTTAAAGTATCACAAAAATTGTGTATAAGATGGCTATTTGTAAGTGGTGAGTCAATTTATTTTAGTAAGGGCCTTAAACAAGCACCTTAATCATACAGGTAGGTACCGTATGGTTTTTGAAACCGGACCGCGGCCGGTCCGATTCCTGGAAGCGAATCTGGCAGTAATAAGGGGCAAAAAGTGCAAAAAGTGGCGGGAGGCGATTTCATATTGAGATAGCATTTTATTGTAATTGCTTGAAGCGATGCCGTATTTACTGCCAATCGGTACGACTGGGCAGGATAAGGGAAATTATTGATGTCCTGTCTATTTAATAGAGTTGGATCATTTGGCTAAATGTAAAGTTGTCGCCTAAAGTCCTTACTTGCCTTTTCCGCCTAAATTGTAAAACTGGTATTCATTTAATTTGGCAAAGACAAGAACCGATTTTAATGAAATTTGGTACAGAGTTAGCTTACATCCCGGGGAAGGACATAGGCTACTTTTTATCCCGGATAATCAAAGAGTTCCTACAAGATTTAAAAAAAACCTAAATCCACGTGGACGGAGTCGCGGGCATCATTTAATTGATAATATATTGTACTTGAAAAAGTTTACAACCTGTCGATAAAACATAAAGTAGATACTCATATCTACATGTTTTTATGACACCAAATAATGTTCCACACCTCAAATTGATGTAAGACAACCGTTCATCAAATTTACAAGCGCATAAAAATCCCATTCAAAATTCAAAATTCAAAATTCAAAATGTTTTTATTCAATTAGACTTTTACAAGTTCTTTCGAATCGTCAAAAGCATCTACCACTGGTTCGGAATGCCTTTCCTACCGAGAAGAACCAGCAAGAAACTCGGCGGTTGCTCTTTTCAAAGATTTGATATACAATATTATGCCATGTATAAAAGCAATTGAAGTCCTGCGCATTGCTGGAGCGAATCGAAGTTCAAATCCACGCTTTTTTATCATTTACATAATCTTCGATAGTATAATATGCTTTTCTCAAGAGCATATTTTTAATAGATTTTTTGAACCTGTGTAAAGGCAAGTCCAAAATTGACTGAGGAATTTTGTTATAGAAGATTATACCCATTCCCACAAATGACTTTTGGACCTTCCTGAGACGGAGCGTAGGAGTCGCAAGCCTGTTACGGTGTCTAGTCAGCCTGTTGTGTAGATCGCCAACCTTCTTGTAACTAAGAATATTTTGTCTTACAAAAATTATGTTGTTGTAAATATATTGAGAGGCTACGGTAAGGATACCTATTTCCTTAAATTTTTCTCGAAGTGAATCGCGTGGTTTTAAGTTATAAATTGCGCGTATTGCCCTTTTTTGTAATACAAAAACTCTCCCAATATCTGCCGCTCTACCCCATATTAAGATTCCATAAGACATAATACTATGAAAATAAGCAAAATATACTATCTTTGCGGTCTCCACGTCAGTTAATTGTCGAATCTTTCTAACCGCGTAAGCAGCAGAGCTTAGTTTGCCAGCAAGAGTTGATATATGGGTGCCCCATTGTAGCTTCGCATCTAAGGTTATCCCCAAAAATGTAGTAGTCTCTTCTATTTTCAAAATATCATTATTTATCATTAAATTAATGTTACTTGTGTTCTTGGTATTGGGCAGTGCGAATTCAATACACTTAGTTTTTTTTGCATTTAAAAGTAGATTATTTACAGTAAACCAGTGAGTTACCTGAGATATGGCACCATTTATATCGTCAAAATTGTCCTTATTTCTATCGACTTTAAAAATCAAAGACGTATCGTCAGCAAATAGTACGATATCGCAAATATTTTGGACTACATATGGTAAATCGTTTATGTATACTAAGAACATGAAAGGACCTAGAATAGAGCCTTGAGGAACACCCATTAGTGAGGCTGATCCGGATGACTTCACATCATTCACACATACTGTTTGAATACGATCACTAAGATAGGACGCAATGAGACCAAGCGCAGTGTCTTTGATTCCATAGTGGCTCAATTTAACTAAAAGAGTCTCGTGCTCAACGCAATCAAATGCCTTGGATAAATCACAGAAAATACCAATGGCATTCTGTGACCCCTCCCACGCATTGAATATATGCTTTAACAGCATTGCGGCCGCGTCGGTTGTTGATCGACCTTTAGTGAAGCCATACTGTTCAGAATGGAGTAGCTTATTAAAATTGAAATGCTGAAGCAGTTGGTTGAGCATGACTTTCTCAAATATCTTGCTCAGTGTTGGCAAAATTGAAATTGGCCTGTAATTGTTTGGGTCACTTTTGCTACCCGATTTAAAAAGAGGTATCAATTTACTACATTTCATGAGATCTGGAAAAGCGCCTGTATCCACAGACTCATTAAAAATTAAGGCTAGATATGGCGCAATAATATCAATAATATTGTTAATTATTTTTACTGATATTCCCCACAGATCTCCGGTTTTTTTGCTTTGTAAAGATTTGAACACTTTAACAATGTCATATGGAGTAACGTATTCAAACCTAAACAACACACCGCATTCAGTGACATTGGCCCTGAGAAGATCATAGGCTTCTGTTGGTGAAGAGCTAAGGGAACTAGTAGTGATGACTGGAATGTTCTGGAAAAAATTCTCAAATGTATTTGCAATTTCAATATTGGAGTCAATAATACGGTTATTAATTTTTAGCTCCAATTTATTGTTATGCACTTTTTGTTTCCCAGTTTCATCCGTGATGATATCCCAAGCTGCTTTAATTTTATTATCAGAATTAATAATTTTTTGCTTTATGCAGAGTGACTTTGCTTGTATGCAAACCTTTTTGAATAATTTTGAATAATTTTTTACATATTCAACAAATGTGGGAGTGTAGTTATATTGTTTTTCTGCATACAAGTCGAACAACTTATTTCTACTTTTATAGATGCCAACAGTAGCCCAGTCACTAAATTTAAGATTTTTAAACAGTTTTTTTTCTACAATTTTAAAGGTAGAATTAAATTGAGAGTTTATGAGATCAAAAAAAGCATTATAGTGTTCATCCGGACCACCCTGAGTAAAGTCAAGTTTAGGTAAAGCAGTTAAAACCTTTAGTTTGAACTGCTTTACCTTTTTAGTGGTTACTGGCCTATACTTTATTAACTTTGTTATGTCTTGATTATCACTGGGAACAGATATCATTTGTCCACAGTGATCGGATCTTAGATTCGTCATGATCGATTTTGCGACAATCTTACAGTCACAGAAAATGTTATCTATACAAGTGGCTGAATTTGCAGTTATCCGTGTTGGTTCATTGAAAATTTTCTGTAAATTAAAGCTTTTAAATAAATTGAGTAATCTGTCAGTAAAAGAAGTGTGAAGCAAAATATCAATATTGAAGTCTCCACAAACTAATATCTTTTTTGATGACCTACATATCCGCCTCAAGGCCTCTTCCATAACGTCCTCAAACAGAACAAAGTCACCTGAGGGGGGTCGGTACACGCAGACGACAATATAGCGCTCCAGCTCAACACAGGACAGCTCAATAGTGCGTTCCAATGAAAGATTAACAATGTCTTTCCGTTCTTTATAATTGATATTGTTGCGGGTTAATATTAAAGACCCTCCGCGTATAGCTTTCTTTCTAGAGAACGCACTTGACAATTGATAATGTTTTAAATTTACTATTAATTGATAACTATTGAGCCAATGCTCAGTGAGGCATAAGATGTCAATATCAAATTTTTTAATAAATAGTTCTATCTCATGTTCTTTGCCAGATAAGCCCTGAATATTTTGGTGTACAAGATTGATTTTACATAGCTTATCTGTTGTCGCACTACTTAGTTTAAAATCTTATTACTGTTTACAGTAGTGTCCATGCAACTATTTGTATCCAAACTATTATAATAGTTTGTATCCAACGTAAAAAAACTGGAATTAGTAGTATTACTAATTAGGTCTATATTATTAGTACAACATGTACCGTTTTCAAAAGAACTCAAGCTAAAAATAGCTGTGTCTTGTATATTACAAGCTACCAAGGTAGCTATTTGTTTCTTATAACTAAGGGGCAAGTACATTGTATCCTTTGTCAGTGAAAATTTCTTTATAAAATTATTCGTGTCTATTATGTGAATATAATCCCTATGGCCAAAACTTAAATTATTAATAAGCATGTTGAGTTTATAGACATACCTATTTTGTGCTGGGGTTAAAGTGCAAGAGTAAGGAAAAGTGCACAATATGAATTTACAACCCGTATTTTCTTGTAGGTCCAATAGGTATGCAAAACTTCTTAAAATTTGTTTTTTTGTTATTTGCATGCTGTCACCTATCAACAAGACAACTGTACTATATTTATCTAAACAGCAGCCTTTTACATTTTCAATTATATATTCATATGGTGCCCCTGGGTTACATATGTTGATCACTGTTTGATGTAATTTATTACTTATTAAATGACCAAAGTCTTTTCCCAATCCATCTGAAACAACAAATGTTTTCCGCTGAGGGCAATGTAACGAGGAACCATTGTTTTCACAGACTTTTTGTTGTCCTATACACTGACTGTCCACTGGCATTTCGTCCGGAACCTTATTTGAGCACTCACATCTATTAATCAGAGAGTCAAGACGATCTATATTATAATTACTTAAGGCTAACAGCTCATCAGCGGCCAGTATATGCTCACCGACCTGTTTCTGTGACAGCTCGTACTGGGAAGTAACTGTTTTCAAGGAGTTTTCCAGTTTTAGAATCTCCTCATTAAGACTCCAAACGTCAGTTTCATATTGAACTCTCATCTCTTGCAGTGAGGAACAATATGTATTGAGCTTATTTAATAAATCTGAACGTTCTTTTCTAAGCCTAATGTTTTTATTACATAATTTCTGAAATTTTATTAATTTTTTCGTTTTTTTAATTAATTTACCAATTTTGATGTATTTTTTAATTTTTTTGTGACTATTTAAATGGATAGTTTCTGAATGTGGCTTATTATTAGCAGCACAAGGGCTGTCACAGGTCAGGTCAATTGTCAACACGGGTGCTGTTGAGGATGAAGCAAGCAGCTCATCATACAAGTTATTTGTTTTTTGTGTTTCATAACTTGCTATTTGTGACTGAAGGTCACAAATTAACTGTTGAGATTGGCTTAATTCATCCTCTAACATAGATATCTTTCCCAGTTACTCAAGCCCTAAATCATTCGCGTCAATTTTCATTTAATAAGAGCAAATCAATTACGCCGCCACGTCCAATATGACGGTAATAGCGGGCAACTGCTCACACAACTGGTCTCACAACAGGTCTGGCAACAGGTCCCACAACTAGTCGGGCAATGTGAAGACTCATACGTCAGTTTTTTGCTCATTACCGATCATACGTGACGTCGAAGCTACTCGCTCCTTGCTAGTCTGAAGATTAACATTTGCTGTAATCATCGCCTGTCATTCCGTGCTTGGCCTCCGCCCCGTGCGGACGTCTTTCCATGCGCTACGCATACCACCGCTCAGTTTCGAACTCCCTCGCGCGTGTTCGCCTCAGTGCCCTGCAAGTGTTCTGGATTGCCATCGGATTTGTTCCTGCGTTGTGTTTAGTGAAGTGTAGTTCTAGGGTCCAGGTTCCGTGAGTACACTAGTCTAAGCGCAACTTAGGTCCACACCCCTGTCACCCAAGGACAGGGACCCAACTAGGGCCTCACATTAGGTACTCACCTCCCTGCCTTGGCAGGGGGGACCTAATTATAGCTACCGGGCCCACCATGGGCCCCATTAACCCCGACCAACCCTCTCCCGGGCCCCATCAGGGCCTGGAAATGCCCCAAACAATGCTAAAAGACTTGGACATGACTGCCTTAATTGCTGACTTAATAAAAGTCAACCCCAACTACCTTAATAAATTTAAGGTAAACCAGACGCGGAAGCCTTTGCGCTTCAGTCAACCCCCAGCTTCTCCTCCTCCGGCTATGGCTATGGAGGATGAAGAACCGCCGACCCCTAACTACGCTAAGGAGCCTCTCTCCAAGACCCCTGCCGGGCCTTCAGCCCCCAAAACTCTCCCGATAGTTACCAAGGAGCCTCACTCCGAGACCTCACCAGCCTCATCAGAAACGGAGGAATTCACCACCGTACAATCCAAGGCCCAGAAGCGAAAGCTAAAGGCCTCAAAATCCCATGCAAACCCACCCAAAAAGGTAGGCATCGCAGCCACAGACGCTGAGTCCCATCCCTCCACCTCTCAGGCGACCCCCGAGGAAGAGTCGGAAGACTCTCCCATGGAGGACCCGCCAAGGGAGAAAGTCCCTCCTCTCTTCATTAGAGAGAAGCTCAGCTGGCAGCGCATACTGCCTTTAATAGACCAGCAGGGCATCTCCTTCACGAGTGCCCGCTCGACCGCCATAGGCATTAAAGTCCAATGCCCAACGTCAGGCGACCATCGCCTGCTGACAAAGACTCTCCGACAGGAGAATGTAGGTTTTCATACCTACGCTCTTCCCGACGAACGCGTGCTGCGCGTAGTCATCCGCGGCCTTCCCAAAGAGCTCAACACTGAGCTCATTAAGGCAGACCTCCTTTCCCAGGAGCTGCCAGTCCTAGAGGTTCACAGGATGTACCATCCCAGAACCAAAGTCCCCTACGAGATGGTGCTCGTTACCCTAGAACTTACCCCCGCGGGTAAGAGAATCAACAACATTACTTCGGTATGTCGCCTCACCGGCCTAAGAATTGAACCCCCCCATAACCGCGGCAGATTGGGCCAATGCCACCGCTGCCAATTATACGGCCATTCCGCAAGAAATTGCTCGCCCACCCTAGGTGCGTAAAGTGCCTAGGGGACCACGGCACCTCCGACTGCCCTAGGACACAACCGACCGAGGAGCCCCCAAGCTGTGTTCTTTGTAAGGCCCAAGGACATACCGCGAACTATCGTGGATGCCCTAAAGCTCCCAAAGAACCCAAGCGAAGGGTCAAACCGGCCGGCCGCAAACCCGCCGCAGCCCCCCAACCGACCCAAAAATTCGTCCCCGCACCGGCTCCGGCCACAAACGCGTGGGACAAACCACTTCCCAGGGCTAATCCCCCTGCGCCCAAACCCACCCAGGCTCCTCCAGCCAAGCCCGCCCAGCCAGCCCAGGTCAAGGCTCCCGCGCCCTCGCCTAAGCCCAAAACCCTAACGGAACAAACCCTCCAGACGTCCGCAGTAATAAACGCTGCGGATAATCTCAGTTTAATTCAAACTGTCCTCGCCACTATTGACATAGTGGAGATGGAAGTTTTTGCTCGGACCTTCAAGAAAGATCCCGTCTCAGCACTCACCCAGCATCTGGGTCTCCTCCTCTCCATAAAAAACCTCAACTCAACCGTTAATGGGTAGTACGACCACAGGTAGATTAAAACCCCACTCCCTATCTGTCGCGTTTTACAACGCAAACGGCCTTATCGACCAAATGGACGAAGTCCGCGACTTTGTATGTGCACACCAAACAGACATCCTCCTAGTTCAAGAGACCTTCTTGAAACCTAGCAGAAATAACCCTAAAATTGCCAATTTTAACTTAATTAGAAATGACAGGGCCACTGCTAAGGGCGGCACTGCCATATACTACAGAAGGGCCCTTCATTGCACTCCTCTCGATCCTCCACAACTAACCAATATGGAAGCTTCTATATGCCAGGTGAGTATGACCGGCCATCCGTCGATCATACTAGCATCAATCTATCTCTCTCCTTTGAAAGACCTTCTAGAAAGCGACATCCGCGCACTCCTCTCATTAGGAGACTCCGTCATCTTGGCTGGAGACTTTAATGCCAAACATCAAAGTTGGAATTGCCGCTCCCCGAATACACGAGGACGACAACTCGAAAGACTGACTCATAGGCCCGATCTTAACTTCATAGTTATAGCCCCTGACACACCGACTCGTTACCCAATGACCGACATTGCAACAGACAGACCGGACATACTCGATATAGCCCTTCTGAAGAACATCGCCCTTCAGGTGAGTCCCTTAGAGGTTCTATCCGAGCTATGTTCAGACCACCGTCCCGTCCTAATGCGGCTAGGACCCCCGCCCACCGCGGCCCCCCAGACAAAAACAGTCATTGATTTCAAGAAGCTCGCCGAGCAACTTAATTCTATAGACTCAGTGCACATATCCCAAATTCCTGACACCATAGATAACTTAGATGAAGCGCATGCAGCCTCACTGCACCTTACCAACCACATCCGCGATGCTCTCAGCGCCTGCTCCCGACAGATGCCGAACGGTTTCACCCGTCGACAGCTGCCGGACGACGCTAGAGAGCTTATCACAATCAAAAACGCTAGACGCAGAGCCCATGACGCATGTCCAAACGCCGACAACCGGAGAGAACTCTGGAAAGCCCAGAGGGAGGTTAAGGCTCGCCTTGCCGAACTCCGTGACGAACAATGGGACAGGAGGCTGAGTGAACTAACGCCATCGCATGTAGCCTACTACAGCCTGGCGAGAGCTCTCAAAGCCGACCCTGTCTCGGCCACTCCTCCACTTTTACGTCCCAACCAACCTCCCGCTTTTGAAGATGTCGATAAGGCCGAATGCTTGGCCGACAGCCTAGAATCCCAATGCTCCCCGAGCACCATCTCTATAGACAAAGCCCAAATAGAACTAGTTGAAAGCAAACTAGAAACTATCTTCTCTTCCGCCCCAGAAGGCGACCCCATCCCCCCGACGACTAGCGACGAAGTTCGTCAAATTATCAAGGAATTACACGCCAAAAAAGCTCCAGGTCCCGATTCTATTAATAACAAAACCCTTAAGCTACTCCCCGATATACTAATCAACCTCCTGGTTGTCATTTTTAACACCCTCATGGCGGGTTGCTCCTTCCCCGATAGGTGGAAAGAAGCTACCGTCATAGGTATCCCCAAGCCAGGCAAACCTAGGAACCTCCCTACAAGTTACCGACCCATCAGCTTACTCAACACCCTTGGCAAAGTGTATGAGAAAGTCATACTCAGCCGACTTAAGTCCGTGGTAGAGGAGAAAAACCTCCTAAACGACGAGCAATTCGGATTCCGATCCAGACACTCGTGCGTCCACCAAGTGCACCGCCTCACGGAGCACATCCTTCACAACTTCAATCGATTCAGTGTGAATGGTGTCCCTACGGGAGCCCTCTTCTTTGACGTAGCCAAAGCTTTCGACAAGGTGTGGCACGCCGGCTTAATATATAAGCTATACCATCTAGGCGTGCCCGAAAGACTCGTACACTTACTACGAGAATTTCTCACCAATCGAACTTTCCGCTACCGACTGGACGGGACTCTTTCCTCCCCAAGGCCTATCCGAGCAGGTGTCCCTCAGGGCTCCGCGCTCTCACCCCTCTTGTACGCGCTGTACACCAGCGACATTCCCAGATCCCCCGATGTCCACATAGCTCAGTTCGCGGACGATACCGCTCTATTCAGCTCTCATGTAAAACTCCAAATTGTTAAAGCTCGACTCCAAAAGGCGGTCAGTAGCCTAGGCCACTGGTTCCGCCTCTGGAGAATAGAGGTTAACCCGGAGAAAAGCGCAGCAGTGCTCTTTCAAAAGGCAAAAAGAAAATCACTTGACACACTCCGACGGACCGAATTAACCCTTTACGACCGCCCCATTCCCTGGCAAACTAATACCAAGTATTTGGGTGTAACCTTCGATAATAAGATGAGCTTCAAGGCGCACATACGTAGAGTCCGTAAAAGGGCATCGTATGTTATGAGTCGTCTTTATCCCATGATTTGCGCTAAGAGCAAAATGTCACTCCGACATAAAGTCACGCTATATAAGACGTGCATCCGGCCAATAATGTCATATGCCTGCATCGCATTTGCACATTTGCCACCCTCCTCCCTCAAACCCCTCCAAGTCCTACAAAACAAATTCATGCGCATGGCCACAGGCTCCCCGTGGTACGTGCGTAATGTAGACCTCCATAGAGACCTCCAGCTCCCGACCATAGCCTATTACTTCAAACAACTTTCCAAAAAATATTTTGAGAAAGCCACCAAACACCCCAACCCCCTGGTAGTTGGGGCATCAACTTATACCCCCGACCGTAACGACCCTCCCGACAAAAGACGCCCAAAGCACGTCCTTAACGATCCCGACGACCAAATTATGACGGACAATGCTCCCTTTCTTGTAGGGCTACACGATTCAAACAATTTACAGCGTCTTCGCCGGCGAAGACGAGGTCCCCGATTTCTTACGTCACCCGGACGTGGACTCACGCCACGGCCTCGGGGACGTGTGGACTAGCTAGTCCGACCAATCCACCCATCCCAACGTCAGCCTAAGCCGTGGTCCGAGCCTCACAGGAGGCGCCCTTAGGAGGACGTTGCCTCCGACCTCTACACCTATTTTCTTCGAGCCCTAGGGCTCATCCCAGGCGGAGCTTCGCGCTTGCCACCCCCCCCGGTGACGCTGTAGCGGCCAGTAGGGCCTACGCAGCATAGTCAATCCGAAACAACACACACACATCGCCTGTATAAACGACTGGTAAAGGAAGACTAGACTGCAGATTAAGGAGACAGGAGGCGAGATTAAAAATGGTGGAATAGTGATGAATACACATACATATAAGGAATGTTAAAACGTATCGCAAATCACGTCCTTGTAGTAAGATCTAGACTTTTATTTCATGGAACTAACAATGATGTGAAATGCTTGGGGAGATGTTTATTGTCACATTTGCCTATCGAAACAACTAAATATTGCCGATTCTAAAATAATGCCTATTTACATAAACTATTCATTTACATTATGTAGATTACTATTAATTAGAAGAGTCTCGTCAAAATATTTGCTTACCAAAATTTTTTACGTAAATCATTAATGAAACTACTCTGTTTTATCATAGGTAGGTAATCGTATTTTATTATCATGAAGTTACTTAAAAGTTACTTCATGATAATAAGCTTTAGTCGGGAATGTTCGCTAATTTTTGCAAAATAGATGATGCCCACTACTTCATCTGCGTGGATTTAAGCTATTTTTAAAAGTCCGGGGTACCTGTGTAAAGTCTTCAATTTTCCTAGATGAAAAGTAGCCTTTGCCATTTTCCGGTCCTTGATTAGTTCTATGCATAAAATTATATTGATCCGTAATCCCGTTGCAATGCGACTGAAGGAAAACCAATAAACAAACATACTTTCCCATATTTTATAATATTTGTAAGAATATTCAATGTAGGCACAGCTTTTACGAGTGCTAAGAATGCTAAGTGCTGTAATAAGACTCGCTCATGTCGTGTTCACGTGTTACGATAGTCATAGTATACAAAAGCTCTCAATTAGGAAGTATTGTCTGTACATAACACAGCTTTGTTAAGACGAGTATGAAATAATCGTGCTAATATGGACAAAACACACGTCACGACACGAAAAACAAATTGTTAGGAGCTGACTACAATTGTAACTATTTAATAGCATTCATTTTAGATTGTTTTTAAAGGAATCTAAAAAATTAACAAAATTAAAGAATGAATAAACTTCTTGCAGGTGATAAGTGGGTGAAGCTGAATGAAGGGACGACGAGAAGAGCCTGGTGGCGAAGAACAGAAAACTTGACACATTTGACCCCTCGATCTACTGTGTCGAAATCAATTATTATTCCTGATTTTTACATTAAGTACCTAGCTCTTTTAAATATAACCGATCGAATATAATATTTAATAATGGTTTGAAAAATTTAAGAAAGGATCTTTTTACAAAATGGCCTCGAAAAAAGCTTTTTTTTTGGACAGTCGTGTAATGATTATGCTATTTTATAGATTTACAGAGGACACCGCTTAAAAAAAATGTTTTGTGTAATGTAATAAATAGGTATCATTATAGTTTTTATACTGTGTATCTCCATTAAAAAAATAAAAATAAAAAAAAAATTGTGTTTCAAGCTCTTAAGCTATCTACTTTCTTTGGTGTAGGACCCCCTGCGAGTACGTAGTTAGCACCTGCCAAGAAGCGTGTGTCTGTAAATGGCGACACTACATGTTTATCATATCTCCATCTCTCCGTAGCTCACCTATCGACTGTGAATGAGCTATGCGGAATCATGATATTACCGCGTAAATAACATCTCAATAATTTTCTTCTGCACGAGAAAAACGTTGTCAGCATTGGATCCTATGATCAGATAGTGTTGAGTGAGGCTGTCGACCGTAAATACACAAAAACTTAAACAACTTAGGAGTCTTTACTTTTGTAAATATAATTTAAAAACTTATTTTTAGGCTTTAACAAGGAACTTTATAGTTCCGCTATGTCCATCTGTCTGTCCGTCCGTCCATCTGCAGCTTATTTCAGACCCTATTACCACAGTTTTAAGTATAATAATACCTACTAGTCGTCATTACCTACCTAGATTCTAGAAAGCTATTAGTTTATGGCATGTGTTGTGGTTTGGACGTAGTTTCTCATGCTCTCTTCTCTATCTGATGGTGTGGGCTTGAGGTGTTACAAAGATATTGCGGGATGAAAACCATTTTTCGATTCAGAAATATTAAACTTCAAACAGTATTTTGATTATATCAACTATAGCATTTATTGCTACAACTGAAACAAAAGGTTAAATTAAGGTATTATTCCTTTATAATATTTAAGCTGGTTATCAAGTTTTGGTTCTAAGTTATTAAAATAAATAAAGCAATAACTCGAAAGTGGTATAGAAACCAACCTTTACATATTCGGATATGAAATTTCTTATGGATTTCTTATACTAATTAACTGTATCCGAGCTATGCAGTATGTTTCCATAAGGAACTCGGTGCTTATGGTAAAGATATGAGATATATTAGCTTTTTGCTTCTCTGGTCCTAATCTAATTACTGATGTAGAACGCGTGTAGCGGCCCTCGTGGCCATGTTTGTAAAAAAAAATTATAACTGGCTTAAAAATACTCCTTAGTTTAGGCAGGCAAGGTACTAAGTATAATAAAATTCTGTGGTTTAGGTAAGCGGATTATAAATATCTTTGTATGAAAGTATGAACCTTTGTTTATCATAAGAAGCAAGTTTAGTAAGCACTATTCTTTCCTAAGCTCTTTCTTCACTAAGCTCAATATGTTTGTGGTACGGTGTACCAATTTATCGGAAACCACAATGCGGTTTGCGACTCGTCACGTAGCTATGAGCAACTTATTTCGTTTTACCAGCACCGTACTGCTGGATCGGTTCAAACGTGACGAAAGGCAGCCACTAACCTAAAATAATATTGTATTGAGCTCGAGAATTCACCGTTAAAGCAAATGATTATTGCACAATTCATAATTCAAAGTTACAAGTACGGGGCCTGGATAAAAATGTATATTCATTAATTCATTCATTCATTGAACCGCGAATAGGAGGTCTAACGTTTTAACCTCTGGGCTATCACCGCTCCTCTCCTATTTTACACACGCCTTCAATTTCGAAGCACTTAGTATATACATCCTGGTTGTTGCAGTGGTTCGTCCTAGGTACTCATCAGAGTCGGCGCTCATCTCACAAAGTAGCATTGTTCCCTGTCACAGCGATACTCCGCAATATTCTAATGGCCGATCCGTCCAACAACATGCCAACTACAGTTCCTTGTTCTACTTACTAATGTTATTGAACACGATAGCCTTCAATTTAAATTGTGCTTAAACTTTAAAATAATCTTATTGAGGCCCGCGATCACATCCGTACCGATTCAGTTTTTTTTTATGTCGTAACTACTTTGTTTTCTCGGGATAAAAAATATGTATAATTCGTCCCTTCCAAATCTATCTCCCTGTCCAAAACTAAGCTAGGTTAGGTTAGGTCATGAAAAGGTTACATTCAGAATTCCAAAGTCGGCCATATAATTTTTTTTAAGGAAAAAAAATAATACGAATTTTGACCCCGACGTGATTTGAACACGCAACCTTCTGATCTGGAGTCAGACGCGCTACCGTTGCGCCACGGAGTCCTTACTCCTAGTCATTGAAGTTAGCTATCGTTTGCCGGATACAGATAATAATATTAGATAACACGCGACTTCGCCCACGTTACACAAACAAACCCCTATTTTGCCCCTTAGAATTTTCAAAAACCTTTCTTAGCGGATGCCTTATGCCTACCATAAATAGTTATCTACATGGTACAGCTCGAACTCGTCCAATAGTTTTAGATCAGTCAGTCAGCCAGTCCTTTAGATATAGTACAAATAAATAATTGCCAGTTAGTGGATACTGCCGACAGAAGTTAAAACTTTTAAACTATAATCTATCAGTGGATTTTATATCAAATTAATTTATTTGAAAATCCAAAACAATCTTTAACTTTCCAATGTAGTGTTGAGAAAGTTAATCTACCACCTTATTTAATTACAAAAGACTCCGAAATCACACACCATGTTTCAACAGATGCTTTTCAAAAAAGCTTATCGATTTCTGACTTTGGTAAGAGAGAGAGGAGCGAAAATTCAGATATGTTCATTTGCCTTTAAAATTATGTTAATAGTTAAACGTTAACTTTGAATACATTAAAAGTTATTTTAACATTCTTCCAAATGGTTTAAAAGCTTAAAGGGCTTTTTATTTTCAGTTTAAGCAATTCTCGCTGACTCATGTGACGGAGTAAAAGTACAGTTCCCTTAGCACGTGTTTCCACTTCTGAAAACGTTCACAGTTTTCGAGTTACAAAACATTTAACCCGTCGCTAAGTAAAATGAATTATTTGTTATCATTTGTATAATAGTGTTGATATTTAGTGGGTCTATAAACTTGAGAATTGGCCCTTGAAGTTTTCTCTGTTCTTAGTGGAAGAGGCTATGCTCTCTCTGAAATATCTAACATCTATTTCTAGTGGATTAAAAAATACTTTCCAGAAATTTTCAGAGCATATTGAGCTAGTTGGACTCATACAGAGAGGACAATTCCCATTTACAAGATTATTGTTAGAATAAAGAATTATTTTACAGGCAAAATAACTCCAGAGTCCAGCCTATTGAGTCACTATGATAACCACCAAAACTAATGTTAGCCACCGAACTCATTTGACATTTATTTATACTCCAGTGAAGGTAAATTCTAGGAAAACACATTTTGATATCACTCAATGAAGCAGCAAACAATGTCAAATGAGCTGGGTGGCTATCACTCACCCCGCTGATGGATTAAGACGCAAATGGTTGGCTTGTATAATAAGGGGATGTGCATGTGTCATAAGGGGGTGTAAGATATTCAAAATTAAAAAAAAGCGGCTTTAGATAGAAAAGTTTTCTCTTGATGACCACCAAACTTCGTCTCGAAAACGGCACACGACAATAATGAAGACGAGACGGTTAGCTATAACTTTAACTTTACAGTATCGATATCGATGTTAATCGAAATCGATCAACGTCGCCGAGGTGTGCGAATTTATACTAACCCTACCAGTAGTACAGTTCGTAGCTCGCCAACCTCCGCGCTGCGATAAATGACTTTTCTTTTAAACTCGGATGAGGAGCGCCCTCTGAACTCGCCGCAGGTACTCCGGCACTCTCGTGCAAGATGGATGACGCGCCTCACTCTTTGTGAAATATATTCAAGGGGAAACTTTCATAATGTCCGCTTCACTGTCGGAAAAAACTCCATGACAAAGAGCGTTTCCAACTTTTTTAATATTAATAATATTCATTTCCTTTGTTCGACCTCGTTATAGTACTTAAATCTGTTTCTACTTACAATTAAATAGTTATTTAACTACTTGACATTTAAATAAATAACAATAATACTTAATAAATGGACCTTTTCTTAGGTCAAAGACTTAATTTTTGTAATTTAAACATGTACTACTTAAGTGCACACCTTTAAAAACCGGTGAAGTGCGAGGTGGACTCCCACATAAAGGGTTCCGTTCTACGTACCATCGTAGTAAGTATTTACTTTTTTAATTTGCAGGGCTGGCGGCTATTTCGAAATTGTCATTTTTATTACTTGTCGTGTAGAAATACATACTCTGTGAAAATTTCAACTCTCTACCTATTACGATTCATGAGACAGCTCCTTAGTGACAAAGCTGTGTGAAAGCAATCGACTGAGCTTTTGTTGACCACAAGATGGTGTAGTTGTGTTACATATTGTAACTTTTTGATATGGAAAGAGCAACTGCTGAGTTCCTTGCTGGCTCTTTTCAGTAGAATCTGCATTCTGAAGTGGTGGTAGAGTCACAGACCTAACAATAAGAGACTCTACTTGTTAGTTTAATTTCGAATATTTAAATTATATTTAGAGAAATAATTGTTTTTTTTTTCATTGATTTTTTGAGTTCAGGACTCTACTTGTCCTACATGAAATAAAAGGATTTTGATTTTGAGATGCTGAGGCACTCTTCGGTCACGGAACCCTAAAAATTAGCTCAAGATTTCTTCGACCAAAAAACTCACTAAGATAATATTTTCGTAGATATAATATCTCCTAGATAGGTAATAGTCATCGCGGGCATTTTATACGGTACATTAATTCCGTCCATATTCCGTCAGTCGTAAAGTATCAGATTTCTGTCCCCGCGCGGCATAAAAACTAAGTTACGGCGGCTTCGGGGACATCCATCCGGCGCACAATAAAATGTGGCACTTTATATAAAATGGGCCACTTTATATCAAATGGACCACTTTATATAAAATGGGCCACTTGATATAAAGTGCGCTTTATATTCGGCACTCGCGATGTCGCGCGTCGCCCGCGGCTACGCCGTGTCGTGCGATAGTGCTCATGCTGGGCCATGGGTTCCGCGGTTCTGAAATTATAATACTACCGACCCTTGCAGGATAAGATATATAGTGAATGCCCTTTCGTCAAAAATGTTGTCGAATGATGAACTTGTGGCGCTATATTACTCAAGATAGTAGCATAATATTATTTCAATAAAATTGCCTTTCTCTGAAGTTCCAGCTCCGGGACTACTGACTGATCAGCGCTGCTGATGTCTTCGCCTCTGATCAGGATCAGTTCGCTCGCGATCCCGTTCATCGGCCTCCACCTTGAACATGACTGTTTCACAGGAGACCAGTGCCGCTGCTTCGTGAGTGGAAGTCCCTACCAAACAACTATGTCCAGCAGGGGACAACGACGTGACAGGTTGATGACGAACTTCGAACTGTATAAATAAAATCGTGACCCCAAGCGATTTAGCGTTCCGGTACGATGCCGTGTGGAAACCAAACGAGTATGGGTTTAATGAAAACTGCCGTACTCCTGCCAGGTTAGTCCGCTTCCATCTTAGATTGCATCCTTACTTACCAGCAGGTGAGATACTCGTAGCAGTCAAGGGCTTTGTATCTGCAGAATAAAATAAATAAACCGCTCGGTCCCTAGCCGCAACAACCACACTCCCCTGCGGCAGCGCGGTGTCGGTTTGAGGGAGTGGAGTTTACGAGCATGCAGATAAACGCGCGCTTAACGGAATCATCTGAACTGCCTTCATTACGCACCCAGCATGCTTTACAGCCTTCATAGCTAAGTGGTAGACGGCCGGAGGACGGAAGGTCTGGGGTTCGATCCCGGACACGCATCTCTAATTTTTCTGTACCAGCTATGTGCGTTTTAAGCAATTAAATAGGTACGTAAGTTTTAACGGTGAAGGAAAACGTCGTGAGGAAACCTGCATGCCTGAGAATTCTCCATAATATTCTCAAAGGTGTGTGAAGTCCGCCGATCCGCACTCGGCCAGCGTGGCGAACTATGGCCTTCTTATGTTGAGAGGAAACCCGAGTCAGTAGTGGGCCGGCAATGGGGCGATGATGATGATGCTTTACAAACACTAATATGGAGAGCAAATAGATATATATAGGTAAGGAGTTGGTTGATATTATCGCAATGTTAATTTGAATATCCACCCATCTTTGCATTACCGTATCGGTAAGTAACCACTCAATAATATTATTTATGTGAGGTCCAAAACTTCTTATCTTTACTTATGATAAAAAGACGAAAGATTTGTTTGATTGTTTGATCGATCATTCGTTTGTTTATTTGTTTGTAATCGACGTTTTCTTATTCACTATAAGCACACGCTTGACCACAATCACACCTGATGGCAAGTGATGGTGTTGTCTAAAAGATGGAACGCGTTTATCTATGCCAGTTCACTCTGGTTTTAAAGATACCCGCATTGTAATTTGTAGGAAACACAGATCTCGGAGGCATCAAAAACCCTACAGCAGGATGTTTCGTCAGTAAATTCTGAAACTACTGAACCGATTTTCATAACAATTTCACCATTAGAGAGCTACGATTACTTCGTCCAAATGTAACAAAGCATACTAGGTACTTTTGTGCCGCGAGCGAAGTCGCGGGCAAATGCTAGTGACAATAATGATCAGAATTTTATACATAGCCCGCTTTTAATAGAACTTTTATGGTTTGAGGTATTATTTAATTTCTTGGTGATGACTGATGCAAAGCAATGATGACGTCTAAGTTCAAATGAAGTATTCAAGTTATACTTACATGGCAATTTTCTCGGATGAATACAGAATACCAAGATAACCATATTACTAATTATTTTCATTAAACTGTTAAATGCTATCAGTTTATCACACCGCAAGTAATTTCATAGCTGTAATTAATATAACACTGATTATATCTAGAAGTGTCTTGAAGTGTCCCCAGCTGTAAGGTATCCAGTTGCATTTCAATAAACATGATAAGATCCAAGAACAGGACTACTGGTATCTGCAGCGCCGCTATCGCCTTATAAAAGCCTTTATCTGTTCCTCTCCCTTGCATACGAGTAAGGCTTGGGGCACACTGAACGCACAGCGCAAAGCAGCGAGATTACCTCTTTAATACGACTTCTAGAAGTAAACGAAACTAGATAGTGCACACGTAGAAGCCGCGCATATACAGTTGCGCCGATCCTGTCATACTTTTCATTGCGACGTACATCATAAAGTAGGATTCAAACATATTCGCGGCTAAGATGTTCGTCATTGCCAAATAATTGTTAACTGTAGAATAACGTTTTCACCGTTTTCGTATGGGGAATTTATCAAACTAATTTATTTGTCAGTTAAAATTTATTTGACGAAGAAAAAATTCTATGAACTATGCAACTGATAGATAACGCACAACACAGCTTAAGACGATGGATCTAGAATCTAGATGTATGTTTTGCTTGTAACGTAGGTGAGCACTAAACATAGATAAATGGTAGGTGGGTTAAATAAGGGAAAGTGAGAAATCCTATCGAGCACACGGTAATTTTTATAATCTGATACTTTTAATGTTGTAGGGATGTTGTACGTAGATGACCTATATGCCAGTCCCATACACACTAAACATCAAACTATGAAGGGCTGCTTAGGTTATATATAAATGTTGGATCACTGATATGTTTTTCATTATTTTCTTTCTATACTCTACCTGCGCGGACACGCTAACTTTTCAGCGCCCAAAAAGTGTTATTTGTTATATAAGCTATGCACGCGCGATTAATGCGGCGTTTTCCCCGTGCCGCTGCCGACGCGCGTTGTATTTGACCAGACCTTAACAGCTACATCGCAACGGGAATGATGCAGACAACGCAGCTGCAGTAACATAGTTGATTGGAGTACTTAATGATTTCATTTGCGTTTTTAATCTCATATGGCGTTATACTACTCCTTACTTTGGATTTATTACAGAGATTATGAAAAAGTTTAGCTTATCCTTCTTATTGTCTTATACATATTTCAAAGTATAGAGAATCATATTATGTCAATAACTCAATATACAGCCGAATGGCGATAAGTAGATTTAGGTTTCTTTCAATTATAACTTTACTGATTTTCATTTGAAAGAATGAAGTGGACATCGTTATTGCTAGTGCTCTACCTATTCTCTTACATTCTTGAAATTTTGATTTCAAGTCAAAGTCAAAATCATTCTCGTACTCGTTACTTATTGTATCTACTCGTACACTTTTTGATTGTCTATTTTTGGATTTGTAAGACAAATAATGATGTTACGGTGATAATTATTTATTACTAGGGCGGCTTCACCTGCGTGGATTTCGATTTTTTTAGATCCCATGGGAACTCTTTGATTTTCCGGGATAAAAAGTAGCCTATGTCCTTCCCCGGAATGTATTCCAAGTCTGTACCAAATTTCATTAAAATCGGTTCAGCGGTTGGGCCGTGAAAACGTAGCAGACAGACAGAAAGACAGACAGACACAATTTCGCATTTATAATATTAGTATGGATGAGGGTTTCAAAGGCACACAGGTCTGGGAAAAGCCCCCAAGAAACTCTTTATTAATATTACAGCTATTACAGGTATTTTTTTATTAACATCACTTCACAAAATCACAATTTTTCTACGCTCTAGATAGGCCTAGATTGGTGGGAAAGCAACTTATACCTAATATGCAGAAAATATGAACTGGTTTCCCAACTTGATATTAAAATCGTAAGCGCATAAAATATGTGTCTATTCACAGCCGGGGCCCGGACGTGGCGGGGAGGGACAATAAACTGGAGTCAGTCCCCGGGAATAAATCCTCTTCCGCGGCCTGAGACCTCATAACGTGGACTATTCGCAATTTATTGCCTCGGGCCGCCCCGCGACGCTGCTTGCACTCACTTAAACTTAAGTATATTTGAATTTGAATACCTATATAGAAGACAAGTTGTTGCCCGCGACTTCGTTCGCGTGGATATATAAAAAATAATATATATAATCGCGTGGATAGGTTTTTAAAAATCCCGTACGATCTCTTCTTTCTTTTCTTTCCAGAATAAAAAGCCCATATGCTAATCCAGGGTATAATTTATCTCCATTTTAAATTTCAGCCAAATCCGTCCAGTAGTTTTTGCGTGAAAGAGTAACAAACATACACACAAACTTTCGCCTGTATAATATAAGTTAGACTAGCTGATACCCGCGATTTCGTCCGCGTGGACTACTTAAATTTCAAAGTGTTATTTTATCCTCTTAGGGATTGAATTTTCAAAATCTTTTCTTACAGATGTCTACGTCATAATAGTTATCTGCATGCCTCAGCCCCATCCGTTCAATAGTTTGTGCTGTGCGTTAACAAATCAGTCAGTCAGTCAGTTAGCTTTTCCTTTTATATGTACACTTAATATTTTGATTATTTATTGAGGCCTACGACTTCAAGCACGCCACTTACATTTTTTCAAAATAAAAATGATTTTCCGGAGTAAAGAGTAAAATGGGTATGCCCGTCTTCAGAACGTAAGCTATCACAATCCCTTTAGACAAAATCTGTTCAGCGTCAGACCCATGAGAGGGTAACAGACAAACCGACACACTCACATCAATAATATTAGTTCATATAGAATAAGAGGTAATAGTACTGGCTAGTTTGCCATTGTATTCAGTAAAGTTTATGATTATTATTCATTCGCACAAACATTATGCTCTTAGAACTTCCATATCCATGAATGATTGATGGGCAGAATCAATCAATCATTCGATTTCAAATCAAATAAAATTAAGTGTTGTTATTTCATTAACGTACCTTCGCCTATTTTACATTAGGATAGGTCAAAGAGTCTACTAATGTTTTCAAGGAAAATTCTACTGAGAAAAGTTAATTTTTAGAACACAGCGCCGAGCAAGCGCAGTGTATGGATACTCTGCAGTTTTACTGACTAATCTATACTAATATTATAAAGAGGTTTTGTAAGTTTGTTTGTAGGAAGTAATCACTAGAACTACTGAACCGATTTTGAAAATTCTTTCACCAGTGAAAAGCTACATTATTCCTGAGTGTCATAGGCTATTGACATAGACTCATATTTTTCAAAATACATTAGAAATCCCTGCGAAAATCGTATTAACTAGCCGTGCTAAGCCGGGGCGGATCGCTAGTATTATACATATAAATCATATAGATTATTTAGATTTGTAGCGAAAATTACCTATTTCTAATTTCATGACCTAAGAAGAAAATCAGTGATAAGTTCTTTTAAGTTTTAATTATCCCCGATTTCTATAAATGTAACTGAACACATAAATATCATTAATCATTATCAGGCAACATATTACTATCTATAAACTTTCTATAAATGCAATCGAAACAAAACATTACTAGAAAATAACCTGTCGTTTGAGAATATGAAAGAATGAAACTGTCAAAATACGTTTAGCTTGAATAATATCTCTTAAACAATGGCATCAAATATATCTGTTATGTCTATACCCATAGGGTTCAGAATTGCTTAAATAATTGCTAGGCAAGATTTTACGAGCGTATGGCAGCGGCTAGCAAGGAGGGTGCACGAGATGTGTGAACTGACGGTGATTGTCGAGGGAGGTCCATGATCCTCGGTAAGCACAATCTTAAGTACCTCTTTCTTATGTTTCCTTGGCAGGGGTTTTATACTGCTGACGAAATTATTGCAATCATATTGACAGCTTCCCCTTGCCTGCTTTGGAAAGTTTTTGAGTATCTGTTTTTGGGAGAGGAGAGCCTATCATTAAGGAAGATTGATAGGATGGTTATGAGTTCACTCGCATATTGAGGCCAATCCTCTAGTAGTTTCTTAACCAAAATGGCAGTTTTAAATGTATTGCTATCACTTTCATAAGGCTCCTTATTGAGAAGGATAGCACTCGGTTTAAACCTGTCAATTTAATTTACCTATGCGAGCTTGTATTAAATAAATAAATAATTTATTGTTTAAAAATAACAAGTAGGCAAAAGTAACATGTCACCCATGCTCCATGGTTTGCTCGCAACACGGAAATACATCGATATCTAGAAATGCCAACAGTAATTGAAGAAATTAATAAATGTTAGGATATTATACATCGGGATTGCCTGAAAATTAATTTTTCCACGCATGCAAACTGTGGAATCAACTGCTATCCGCGGTGTTCCCACTACATTACAACATGGCGTTATTCAAGGGGCGGACCAGCAAATTCCTGAAAGGCCGGCAACGCATCGGCGGTACCTCTGGTGCTGCAAATGTTCATGGGCGGCGGTAATCACTTAACATCAGGTGACCCACCTGCTCGTTTGCACGCTATAACACTAATATTATAAAGGCGAAAGAAGTAAACGATACTGTTGCCAGTGGCAAGTGGTAGTACACCTGTAACCACGTGCGGCAGTGGCCACGATGGTGTAGTGTTACTGCTCTACAGACGTGTTTATATGCGAGACGGTTACTGCTGGCATAATGGAGCATTCAAACCTGCCGGCTACCGAGCACCGCCGCGCCCGCTGCGGGAACCGGAGTAACCAGCTGCTGCAAGTCAAGAGCGACGTAGCCTACAGCTTGTTTGATAAATCAGTATAATATGTAGTACCAAATAGTTAGTGCCAATGTTTTCCTGCAGCTCGATTGCGGTAGAATGACAGCTACAATATTACAATCGCAATCACCTCTGATTGCTTGACGGCCGCTCATTATTGGCTACAATGCATTTTTGCAACAATAATACCATAAATTCAGACAATCACAACAATTGCGATTGTAATAATGATTGATGCAGCTTTTCGGCAATCTATCTACTGCTCTCTGCTACTTGACAAACGTTCAAACGGTTCTTTAAGAACACACTTTTACGAGTTAATTTCGGCGATCAGCTGTTTGCAAGATTTCCACATTGGAGTTTTAATCAAATTTTGTAAGTTCTCATATTATGTCCCACAAGTATCGCGCTGTAAGGCTCATGGTTTGTTTGGTAAACGGTCAGCCAAGCCGACAATCTTTACAAGCTTACAATTCTGTTACTTAACTATCAGACGCACAGCTTTCAAATATTATACTAATCAAAAAGATTTGGTATAATAAGATTTGTGTGTTGCTGTACTGGTGGTGTGTATTGCTTGCTTTTCCTACTTCTCTAGTTATAGGAGGACGAGCAACGCATATTACATGGCATAAATACAGATTTGTAGTCCTTGTATAGTCGGAAATATTCAGCATTGTTAACATGCAAAATAATAAATATTCGTTTTAAACAATTAAGCTAAAGTACTTCCCGCTTACGCTTGTGACTTCCGCGATCCCGCCACTTGCCCAGTGAGCCCAGGCCCAGGGGCCAGGAATTGAATGCTCCAACCGCAAAACGGCGACCACATCTCTATAGTACACGCTATACCCTTTACTTTATTGCGATCATGCAGTTATCAGCTTTTATATCAAGGTATAACGGCAATTATAGCTTGGTACGAGTTATATTGTGAGTTAAATAAATTGGGTAAGAGAGTCATATTCGTATTATATTATTCGACAAACTTTTGCCGATGGGTTCGCAATTCGTATGTGTAGAGATCGGTTCTTGTGCTTCGATTAGATCTACAACTTTAGGACCCCCCTTTTACCCCCTTGGGCGATGAGTTTTGGGGAGTACTTACTGAATATACATGGGGTAGTTAAATATTTTATGTTCTTTAGAAAAAGTAGCAATTACTTTTTGTAAAGTCAATCATTTAATGAGCTTTTATGAAAAATTTGTGGACGTTTTCAGAATAAAACTAGAGTTGGTGTTTAGATTTGCCCTACACTTTTTGCACGATTGCCCAAAAAACAAGTGCACCTAATGTTTTCAGAGTAATGCAGCATGCGCCGTGCACTACGCGCTCTCCCACTGCTAAGCATGCCGGAAAAGCCAGCCAGCAAGCAAGCCGCAAGTGCCATCACGTAACACTACACAAATCCACCAGAACACATTCAACGCACGTTTCGCTCCGACACCGACCTTACAATATACTATTGCAAAGTTTAGCAAATAAGTCTAGCAAAGGATCATAGCAAATTAAGCTTTTGATTCTTTGTATATCATGGACTTCATCGAAAGTAACATCTGCCTCTATACAACATACAATATTAAATCTCGTATTTCCTTGTTTAAGCAATTTATTATAAGTACTTACGTAGTACGTATAGTATAGTTACTGCCTAGGTATACCTAGATGGAAAGCAATAGCGAGTCGGTGGCGGAAATTCCCCGACCGCAGTGGCGTGCGGTTACCGACGGACAGATGCACACAGGCAACTACTCCATGCCGACTTCATTCCCACTGATGGGTATCACTTACATTTGGATTCCAAGTGTCATAACAACTTAATACTTTTTAACTTTAATTTGACCAGAAATAGCTGTGGTTAGATCCAGGCGTGGTTGGTGTAGACTAAGTACGAAGAATTTATACATTTACCTTTGCCTATTATACAAAAAAAAAAATGCATAAAAACGCACTTATCGTGGTTATTTTATCTTTACTGCAAATTGATGAATTTCTTGACAAAACATGGAAGCAACCGCCTGATCGGCCCTTTCAGTTGCTTACAAGATGGTGTAGTGTATTAATAATATTTGTAACATATTGTGACTTTTTTGAAAAGAGCAACTGCTAAATTTTTTGTCAGCTCTTCTCAGTAGAACCTGAATTCTGAATGCAACGTTTGTTTAACTCGTCCTTTAGCGATAACAAATTAATAACTACTTAAGAGTATTATAGGCCTATGCTACTTGCCTGGTAGAGATTGCTCTAAGCAATATCTGTTTTCTTCTTTCTGCGTTGTGTTCCTTTACATGTGTTTTTGTGTGCAATAAAGACTTCTATCTATCTATCTACTAGTTTCTACTTCACAGCTCAAGACGTAGATATACGGCTTATTATTTTACCACATAGACGGATGGACTAAACTGTAAGGACTTGAGCAAACGAGGAACTATTGTCACATGAGTAGATTTTTCCGCGGAGGACAAAAGTTCTCATCTTGTAATATGATGTTTTGCCGTACTATTAGTCCATCGCGTGGATTATGCGATGCAGTTTTTAATGACGTTTTTTTCCTCCGCGGACTAAGTATAGTCCCTCTGCGTAGGCCATAAGGATTTCTTATTTTACTATAGTACCTTAAAAGCATATCAAATTCCATGATCTATCAGAGCCTTTTAAAACCTCACAAGTCAAAGGTTATTAGCGAGATGAAGCGATCCCAAGTTCGATTTATCATCGGATACTTTCAACAGCTTCACGGCTCGCGACCTCTGACCTGCCTCGGGCGCACATTGTCCGATCTTCGGACATTAATGAACTTGTTTCACAGCTTAGCAATCGTTCAGTACCGAAATAACGTATGTATTGTATAAAGTTCCAAGCAGTGTAATGTGCCGCGCCGGTCGCGTTTTGTTGACACCACTGGGGTGTATTTACAATTATCTTTTGGTAACAACTCCACCGCCAACTATAATTATTATTTTATTTAACGAGTCTCACTAGGGGCGGGGGTGTTATTACCAAAAAATAATTGTAAATGACACCCTAGTGGTGTTGTCATTGACAAGACACGGCGCCGCGCTGTGCCCGCGCCGGCAGCTTTCGGATTTATAAAAATGCATTCATCATGAAAAGGTTTAAGGTATTGGATGACTTTAAATAACATACTATTAAAAATACATTACACAAGCAATAGTGAAGGTCGAATCTCCAACTGTCGATAGCTAAACTGTGAGAATCACATTAACATAATATTATGAGCAATCTCGCAAAAACTACAGAGAATACATTTAATACCAAAATCTTTGTAATGTACATTCGCTAGTGCTTTGAGTGCAAATTAAGTCATGTTTAACCAGATTTTTTTTTAAAGAATATTAGCCATGCTAATCATGACTAATACTCTCCTTTCCCCTCCAATTAAGCGTAAAGCTTGTGCCAGAAGTTGGTACGACAACACGAGTGCAACCGGCAACGGGTGGGGTTTGAACCGCCGACCTTTCCAAATTAAGTCCGCCCCTCAACCGTTGAGCTATCGAGGCTCTAATCAAGGAAACTAACTAAAAAGGCACTTAAGGAAAACTTTAGGTAGTTAAGTTTTAGGTAGGAAGGTAAGTTTCTCTTGCTATGTAATAGGGTAAAGGGCTCCATTCACTGACCTGTCATGGCTCGCGACCTCAGCGCGGACCCACGGCGCCGCGCCCCACTCCTCCTCCTCGGCTCTCGGCTTCAGCAGCCCCGACAGCCAGGTGTACGACTTGGAGCGCTTCATCGCGACCACATCACTCCACCACACGCAACACTATCCACACTCCACAACAGCGTGGGAAGGGGAGCGTCCACGCAACAGTACGACAATTTAACCGACTTCACATCCATTAGAGCCGAATATTTTCATAAATAAAGCGTCTGTTAATAGGTCAGTCTACCCTATTGAGTATTGAGTAATGAAATTTTTCAGCTAAATTTTCTTGATTATGTTCTAGCTCTAGGTATTTGCACTATTGTGGACGGACGATGCACTTTTTTGAAAAAAAAAACTGGTTTTTTTTTAAGTTTAACAGTTTTTAAAGTTTATTAACACTGCTGTTACGACATCTACGTTTTACGTTTTTTGTAACTTCATTTTGTACATGGCACTTCGCGAACTGGTTTTTATCTGCTTCACTGCTCTAATACTAACCACTGTTTGTTTTTTGTGGGACTCTAGCACGATTCACTTTGGTTTTTCATTTAATTTTACACCAATCCTATAGAAAATTACGTTTGGAAATCACGCTTCAAGACTGTATTCTATTGAGCTTGTATATTTCCGACCACAAAAAGTTTCGAAATGATTAACTAGACCCTAAGTAAATACTAAGTTATTAAAATATTACTTAAATTTTAAAGTTTTTATGTTGGGCGTTGAATGACTTAGCCGATTTGGCTAAAATTTGGAATTGCAGATAGCTTATACCCTGAATTAACACATAGGCTATACTTTATCCAGAAAAATCAAAGAGTTCCCGCACTAATAAAGCACTAATAAAGTTCTAGGTAAAAGCATAACCTGACTGAGAAACATACCTAAACTTGTACAGTCTTAAAACTTAGCATTTTTTTTTGACTCCCAGTAAGATCTTCAGACATTCCCGCGAGCGAAGCCGAGGCGGGCCACTAGTTGCAAACACTCAACTTTCTAACATTAATTAATAACTAATTCAATTTTCCAAAGTCTTATACAAACTTACAAAATAAGTCGAAACAAATTAGTAATAATCCATCTTCCGTATTACAACTTTAAGTATAGAATTTGTTGGCACTTTATTTCCTCTCACAAACCAACTTGTGATCTCATCCCATATAATTGACGTTCAGGCTTTAAGCATGGTCAAGCGTGAGCTGGTATTTCGTTATTTTTTGTTTTGATAACCAGTTTTTGTCACTCGGAGCGCCACTAGGTTTTTATGGCTTGTTAAACTTGAATACGAGTTTCGGAGTATGTTCGATAAGATAAAGTACCGAATAAGATCATATTTTTTACTGTAATTATTGTAATAGACAATTTCAAACTAGTTCTGAACTGTACATCATGGTAGGTATTTCTTTTAAATAAAATAAATGCGTTACCGAATGTATGCCTGTCATAAACAATAAAAAACCGAAATCAATCAAATAAATTAATAGTAACTGGGCACCTTTGTCGGCGTAGATTTAGGTTTTTACAAATCCGGTCAAAATCGGTAAAAATAATGGGATTTTGAAAATCTAGATTTTCGGGATAAAAAGTAGCAAGCTACCTCTGTACTAACCATGTGAAAATCTTTTAAACCCGTGAAAAATAATAGACAGACACAGTTTCGCATAATTGCAATATTAGTATGAATAGTGAATACACTATGTACTAATGCCTAACTCAAGTAAATTGACATTGCATTTTCTTGTACGGAACCCAAAACTTACGGTTCAAAGTGACCTTAACTAACCCGTTACCTCGAGAATAGACATGATCATCACGCTCTACCCGGCCAAAATAAATATGAGCTTTGAGTACCTGATCTGCATGAAGATTGAGGATTTTCACTTTGGTGCGATAATAGTCTTGAAGCGTGTTTACTGTTCACGTATTGATCGGAAATTATTAGGTGCGAACTGTGGTTATTTGGGCATGCGATTATGGGTGGTATGCAGGTTGATTTAAAGAGTAAACTTGCTTGTATCGGTCATCACTTTCACGGGATATATGTACCTGCAACAGAGAAATGTTTTGTTAATAGAGTGCTCAATGCCCTTCAATGCTTAAAATCACAGTTTAACATAGTTTTTCTAACTGTACGTTATGAAATCTCTTTTCTAACACGGCAAGTGCCTACTTATAGGTACTCTTTACTAATACCGTCGTCAACAGTAACCCTATAATTAGAACATTTTGCTTCTGAATACTGTAGTAGTACCTAGTAACTAAATGCAGAACTTTTCAGACAGCTTTTCTCGGTAAAAGCTGATTTCCGAACCCGCAGGTTCATCATCCATTTATACATCCGCGGGATGATAGTCATAAGAAAGCCATAAGAAGGCTTCATCATCATCAAGATCAACACATCGCCGGGCCACTACTGAGCACAGGTCTTCTCTCAGAATTAGAAGGGTCTAGACTTTAGGCCATAGTCCGCCACGCTGGCTTAGTGCGGATTGGTAGACTTCACACTCCATTAAGAATATTATGGAGAACTTAGGCATGCAGGTTTCCCCACAATGTTTTCCTTCCCGTTAAAGCAAGTGATATTTAACTGTATTAAAATAGACAACTCGAAAAAGTTAGAGGTGCGTGTGCGGAATCGAACCCACGACCTTCCAAATAGGAAGCGGATAAGTTAACCACTAGGCTATCACGGCTAAGAAGGTTTACATGTACTTAAAAAATATTTTTGGAGTTTTTTAAATATTATAGTTTTCAGAAACGAAATTCAATATCAATTCTTTAATCGACTAGAGGTAGGTAGGTATGTTTAATCATATTATTGAATGGCTGAGTAGGAACTCAACATCTCAACGTGGTAGATACAGCTTTAACCTACCTATTAAACAAGCTAGTATTACAGCTTGCATATAGCTAATAGGTATGCACGAGGTATTAAGAACGTAATTTGCAGGCAACTCAATTTGCCTCGCTGCTACACATGTGAGGATAATAAGTCACGAATCGGGCCCAGCTAAATACTAGTCAGCCAAAGCACGTTGCGGGGATCAGCGCTAAAAAACAGACAGACACCGTGTTATTACAGGCCTAGCTTGTAAACTACGTAGCAAATTAAAACTCTGATAATACACGCTGCGGTGAACCGCAGATAAAAAATAAAGTAAGATCTTTGTCGGTACTGTGGTTAAACTCTTCGTGCCAATGTTACATCCTTGTAAACTATAAAAAATGCGAGTCGGACTCGCACACAAAGGGTTCCGTACCATAGTAGAAGAAGTAACACTTTGTAATTGTTTTAATTTTCATGGTAGGCATTTCGAAATTTTAATCATTTGTTGTTATAGCGGCAATAGGAATATACATTCTGTGAAGATTTCAACTCCCTATCTATAAATTAATATGGTATATATACAGCCCGTTAACAGACGGACGGACAGCGGAGTCCTAATAATAGAGTCCCGTAACTGGAAGGTTTTCCAGTACATTCCGTACTAAAAATATAGTTGTTTGTAAAAAACGCAAACTGAAGTATCTATTGCAGCTCTAGCGGTTAGCACCGAACTTTGATAATAAACAATGTGTAATTGTAATCGTAATTTTTTCAATTATTGGCTACCAGTTTTCCCCAATTGGGTATAATCACTGAAATAAATGAAGACACCGAGCAGGCTAACAAGGTCGACTAAAATAACAGCATTCAAGTAATAATTGATGCAACAAAGTCGCTAATCGATGTCGCATCTTTTATAAAGAGATTGAGATTTTTCTATAATAGCTTCAGTTTTAGAGTTCCGGGCCCAAAAGCTAAAACAATATTTTAAAATATAAAAAAATATTTTATTTATTTATTTATTTATAATTATGTACGAAATCCTAAACGAACGAGGTCAGACTCGTACTTAGCCAGTTTTTAGAGAATAGCTGCAGTTTTCTTATATTCTTCAAGGTAGAGCTTTTGCACCTCTACGCTTCACTTGAATACAAGTTAATTGGTGAGTTTGAATTCCAATTTTCCAGCTGGCTCCCCAATACGCATAAAACACATTCTTGGCCCGAGTTAGATTACCGGTGAAACTGCAAGTCAGCTCTGTTTGTCATGGACCATGGTGCAAACACATACATAACCACTTATTAAATATTATACGTATAGTCGGGTCCGTATGATAGTACATATCGATAAACCTTTTTAGGATTTCGTATCTAATCACGTCCCCAGGCGGAGCTCTGCGCTCGCCACCCCACCAGACCCTATAGCGGCCAGTTTTTAAATTTTGAGTTTTTTTGATATTTTCATATAAATCAATAATAATAATTAAAACATTACTGGTAGTAAGGCCACAGGAGGCCTTCGCACTACGCGACATACTGAATCCTAACTAAAAAGAAGCAACGTAACTCATTCATTCGTTCACTGTAAATTGTCAACATAACATCTAGGCACACAGGTAAATTAGCTTTTTGTTTGTTTGTGTGTAAGAGGCCGTGTTACGGTGTATCGGTGTACTGACCGTTGCGGCGCAAGACCTTCGGGCATGGCAGCGCATAAGTTACGAGCGCATGCGCAAGTTTACACCAAGCTATTACTTGACCAAAACAAGTTACCACTTTTTATTTACCTTTTTCAACCACGCTGATGTCTACAGAGTATAGTCGAGTTATAGAAAAACGTGCACGGGAAAATGATCCTTACATACTATTAGCATTAAATAGCATAAAAGCTCTTATCCTTTGAATAGTTTATGTATGACAATCACGTAGTTTACCGTGAAGGAGCATCATCGCAAGGACGTTCGAAGCACTTACAAATTAAGCGTACTTACAAGCTGTACCTACATAATACAACATACTTAAGTACTTATATTTTATAACCAGACTTCAACGTTTAATAACATATATGCAAATTTTCTGAATGATATGATATTTTATGTACTTATTGAAAATGTATGTAAAGATAGTAAATTTTGCACGCCATGTCATGGCAGATTGTGATACGTACCTACTTAAAATTTATGTAACATCTTTCTTACTTACAATCTTGCAATAAATGAAATGAAATGAAAAATGAAATGAAACTTTTTATTTGAAAACTACACCTAAATAACAGTTTCTTTTTTCCATGCATATACAAATTACATTATATAATTCAAATTTAATTTTTGGACCCCGAGAAACGTGACGGGTAACATAAATCTTATTCTTGACACAATGCAGTGAATAAATCAATCCTTCTCGCATTGTTGCTTATTTCTTAACAAGATACCTTATTACAATTATTATTATATTTTATCTTTCTGACTTTTGAGACTGCTTTATCTGTACCTATCATATTCTATCATAAGCTAGTCATAAAAAAATAAAAATTGATAATACAATGTTACAAATGATATTTCATTTAGGATACAACTTGTTTAAGTACCTGTTTCTTGGTTATTATAAAAAAAATACCAACTTAGTCACTCTTAATTATAACTAATCAAATAATACCTATATAAAAACCCTATCGGTAGACTTCACATACCTACCTTTGAGGACAATAGCAGAAAAGTCTCAGGCATGCAGATTTCCTCATGATGTTTTCCTCACCGATAAAGCAAGTTATATTAAATTGCTTAAGACGTACTTAACTCTGGAAAGTTTGAGGTGTGTGCCTGAAATCCCTGCTTCAAACCCCCTCCCGCCCTATACATAGGTGTAATACCATGTAGCCCCTACACGCGCTAGATAAAGGGATTATAAATTCAAAAATTGCCCATTAAATGTTAAAATTAATCAAACATTGTTTAAAAACAAACTCCTTATCAGAAAAGACGTTTAGTAATCCCACTTACTTATAACATACATTGTAACATACATTTTCACTACATTTAAATTTTAATATGTCTCTTTTTGTTTCTGTCTTTATTCTCAATCCGTTGGGGAGCGATTTTTCATATTTTTTTTCTACAAAGGAGTGAAATTTCCAAAATACCTTTTTAGTAAGTGCCTACGTCATAACAGAACCTATCTACTGCAAGTTCATAACACTTTTAACTAGTGGTTCAGCCTGTACGTTGATAGATCATTCATTCAGTCAGGACAAATCTTTTTAAATAGGTAAAGATTCCTATCATATTTATTTCTCTACTATGGAGTAGGTAGGCTCCCCGTGCGAAGCCAGGCGAGCCAACTAGTCTTATAATAAGAAGTCACTTCCTTAAATTACTATAGAATATAATACTATAGAAAGGTTGTACTTACTAATAACAATTATTATATTATCATTATCATTTAATCTAATTCAATATTTGAGTACAGATAGGATCCATCAAGCTCCTACCATATCGAATGTTAATATTTACTGACTGTAGTATTTGCTATGGTGTTGGAGAACTAATATTTGATACTGAGATACGGAGCATATCAAAATAATATGAGTAGCATCGCAAAACACGTAGATTACCGAAATTTACTCAATCTACATGTTGTACCTAAAATATGACCATAATAATTATAATTATTTTATGTTCAAGATTTTTTATTCAATTAGCTGACCCACCCTGATTTCGCTAGTGTGGAATTTTTGAAAATCGGGTAAAGGGTACCAAAAATCCTGCAACACTTTCTTTTTCTTCTTCGCAGCACAAAAGTTTTACCAATTTTGATGGGTACAGAGTTAGCTTACATCCCAGGGAAGGACATAGGTTTCTTTTTATCCCGGAAAACTTAAGAGTTCCCACGGGATTCTTAAATATCCATTCGTTTAACCGATCTATATGAAATTTGGTACAGAGGGCTACCTCTGTACCAAATCCCTGGATATTGCATCCCGGAAATCGGCATAGGCACGTTTTTATCCCGGAAAATCGATGAGTTTCCACGGGATTTTTAAATCCACGCGGGCAACATCTAGTAAAATATATATATTTTTTTTTTTTTTTTTTTATTGGGAGGAGGAAAATCCTCATGGATACCGTCTGGCATGCCCGACTCCACTGCAGATGTTGCGCAGTGACCTACGGACTAAAAACCTCCTCCACTCTTTGATATCTCCGCTCACGGCTTCCCGGAATTGCACGAAGCATTGCATCAGGAAGGCAGCTGTTTTCTAGGGTAATAGTAAAATATATATGCATCTCCTATTTAACCCCCGACGGGGGTGGGTTAAAGGGTGAAGGGGTAATATTATTTCTAAAAATCCTGAAATATGTATTTCTTAATTTTCAAAGACTTTATTTTTCTCACTTTACATTGTTCACTTACACGAGAAACAATCTAAATATAAATACTGTACAAAATATAATTGAAGTACTAAAGGGGGGACGAAGGCCCAAGAATTTAACTCACTAGGGGTGGAACGTCCAAAAATCGTGAAACTCACATTTCTTAATTAACCGACAGTTTATTTGCCAATTATCATCAATGAATGTAACATAAACTTATCAATAATGACAGATTTTCATATTTCTCATTGCCTATTTAACCCTCTTGGGGGTAAAATTTCCAAAAAAAAAATTTAATGACAGATTCCGTCATAAATGGAACCTACTGCCAACATTTCTAGTTTCCGACTCCAGGCTGTGCGTTGAATGCCAGGGCAAGTATTTTTATACAGATAGATTTCTTATCGCCAATTATTATTTATTTATTCAAGAGAGTGACAAATTATCATAAATAGATTTTAATAGCGGTGCCATTAAAATGAGCGATCGACAATATAATGCCAAGTGATTTCAACGTGTAATTATTTCATCGCAATCCAGTTGTAATCGAACTTACAATGACCTAAATACCTGCCATTTTTTACAATATTTTATTATTTTACTATTGTAGGATATTATAGGATTGACATTATTTTGCTATTGTAGGATAATTATTATGATTGATACTACTGTCTAAATTGCAATCTATACAATATAAAACTGGACTTAAAAAAGCGAAATCACGCGGCACTCACTTACTAATCACAAAACCTCAGAGACTATAAGGCCCATGAAATTTGAAAACTAACTTTCTGCTAGAGCTTATGCATTAGCTAATAAAGTATTTTCCAAAATTCTATCTAGGGTTGGAAGATTGTATGAAAGCCGTACCAATGAAAGCTGTATTAAGTTCGGCCATAGTGGTATTCTTAGAGTTCTGAACTCTTATGGTGAGACAGTGAGTAAGGGAGGCACACAGGGAAAATTTCTTAATCATATGGCAAAATTAGAAATTGTACGTGGAGAAAGTCGCGGGCAACTGCTAGTTAAATAATATAGTCTGTCTGTCTGTGCATGCTTCACGATGAAACTACTAAGACGAATTTGAACGCTAGACTCGTCTCAAATTATAGGTACGATGGCAGATGGAAGCTGGTTTCACAATTGCCGAGTCCTACGTGGTATAAATTAATATATGAAATGGTTTGATGAAAGCTTGAATACAGTCACAAAAAGTAGCTAATGCATTAATCTGCAATATTGATAAAGCTGTCCCCGTCACTAACCATCGCCACTTCAATCATTACCGACGCCATCACCGCGGGTAATGATGCGACTGACTTCATTCCGCTCTCCTCCCTCACCCTCCAGCTCTAGACTTCATAAATTATATTATCACATCATTAGCTTAGGCTAAGCCAAGTTCCACGACACCAAATGTGATTTAATTTTATGAAAACGTATATGATTTACTAAATTTTATATCAGGTTAGGCATTAAATTTTTAAAAATCTCGTGGTAAATCTTCAATTTTCTGGCATAAAATGTGGTCTATGGGTTAGTTCAGGATATAAGCTATCTCTATTTCAAACAGTCAAACTGGTTCAGCAATTGTGGCGTGAAGGAGTAACAAGCTTTCTGGCTTGTCTCTGGTTGGCATTATTTAACTAAACTGGTAATTTTTATAGCTTTGGTAAACCCCTAATCGATGGACAGACGACATTTAAAGCAAGACGAGGAAGCTACTGATTTCAAAGCGGCATTTACTGAATGCAAACGGCAAAATGACCGTGATTTATGGAAATCCTTTAATAAAGGAAGTATGCTCGATAATCTCCGTCCAATGGTTTATAAGACGAGAACTCTGAAATCATCGCCATTGTTAGATCACCCTGTATGCGTACTCTGGCGCGCCTCATCTGCCCGTTTCCTGCCACCTTCTTAAGGTCATGGGTCCAGCGGGCTGAAGGTCACCACGCTGCGCTTATCAGCACACTGTGTCCACTCCAGAACATATTATCTGGCACCTGGACACTGCGACCATCAGTTCCACGTCAGGCATCAGCTGGTCACCGCCAGTTCAGCAGTTAGTCTTTAGGCTATGTCGGTTACTTTGATTCTACAGATTTCACCGTTGTAATAGGTAAGTGATATTATATTCAATACTGATTGTAAATCAATTACTCCGAAATGAGACAGATTTCAAGAGAGGCTTATTCTTAGTGCGACATATAAACGTAGTTTGGCTCTCATTTGAATACTAACTAATCAAATTCAATGTGATACGTTTTAGAAATGTATATCTGTGGTTTTCCAGATTTCCGATAAAATATTTAGTTTCAAAGTAACACGGTTTCAAGAATTTACATACAAATGTTAAGGACCATGTAACTTTAAAACTAATTATATTTTCATGGAAATCTAGCAAACCTCAGATATAGATATTAGTTTCCAGAACGTGTCTATAAAATTACACGCGAAACCAAATTACGTGACGGAGACCCCCCACCCCCCCTGCTAAGACTAGCTTATTCCCAACTTCGTCCGCGTGGACTACACAAATTTCAAACCCCTATTGTACCCCCTTAGGGGTTGAGTTTTGAAAATCCTTTCTTAGCGAATGTCTATACGTTATATCGGCTATCTGCTTGCCGAATTTCAGCCCGATCCGTCCAGTAATTTGAGCTGTGCGTTGGCCAGTCAGTCAATCGGTCATCTTTTCCTTTTATGTATTTAGATAATAGCTTTAAGTAACTAAACCATGAAAACGGGTTAAGTAATAGATTTAAGTAAGAATAGGTATATATAAATGATGAATTATATGACTATATGCTTCCCGGTAAGTGCATCATAAGGAAACCTTACCTATTATCTTGGAATATATTTACACTTACTGATAACACGGTTTCCTTTCAATAATGTATATAGTATTATACCTATACTTAAATAATTGCAAATAAATTAGAGACAGATGCAGTCTTATTTCTGAGTTTTTTAACTAAATTCAATAATAAAGACTACACAAGTGCGTGTCACACTCAGAACATGCATTAGAGTTCCGTATCCATGATACTTGCTAAAAACTTTGACGGTCATTAATATTTCTTTTTTCAACTCTCGCTTTTCATGTTCAGGAAGTAAGAACCCTGAAAACTTATTTTTTCAAAAATATACAAGCCTCTTGGCAGAGTTATTAGTTTTCTGTACCTTTTCGAAATAAACTGTAAAAAAGCTCATATTATGTTTATTTTTAAAATGCCTGTGACACGCAGACAGACGGTGGACAGGCGGACTGGACGAAACTATATGAAGTTAAATGAACGCTTTATCATTCATAAAAATTCCGTTTTTAAGGTTCCGTACCTCAAAAGGAAAATCGGAACCCTTATTGATTCACTTCGTTGTCTGTCTGTCGGTCCGTCGTGTCTTTCAAGAAACCTATAGAGTACTTCCCGTTGACCTAGAATCATGAAATTCGGCAGGTAGGTAAGTCTTATAGCACAAATATAGGAATAAATCTGAAAACCGCGAATTTGTGGTTACATCATTAAAAAAAAAATTAAAACGTGTTTCAATTTTCAAAGTAAGATAACTATACCAAGTGGGGTATCATATGAAAGGGCTTTATCTGTACATTCTAAAACAGATTTTATTTATTTTTATGTTTTTGATTAATCGTGCAAAATGTTGGAAAAATATCCGAGTACGGAGCCCTCAGTGCGCGAGTCTGACTCGCACTTGGCCGGTTTTTCAATATTAAGTATGCAAAATTAATGATAAGTATTTAAAAATGAACATATTAGACACTTACGTTAAGGGAAGTTTATTCGTAGTGCGCTACAAGCAAACGTAGTTTGGTTCTCATTTGAATACTAACTAATCGAACTCGGTGGCATTTTGTAGATACGTTTTTAGTGTTCCGTACCTCAAAAGGAAAAACGGAATCCCTATAGGATCACTTTGCTGTCTGTCCGTTGTCCGTCTGTCGTGTCCGTCAAGAATATCCTATAGGGTACTTTCCGTTGACCTAGAATCACAAAATTTGACAGGTACGTATGTCTTATAGCAGAAGTAAAGGGAAAATCCGAAAACCGTGAATTTGTGGTTACATCACAAAAAAATTTTTTTTAATGTGTTAATGAACAAATATAATTAGTATTTTCAGTGTAAGGTAACTATACTAAGTTGGGTATATGAAACGGCTTTACCTGCACATTCTAAAACAGATTTTTATTTATTTTCATGCATAATAGTTTTTGATTTATCGTGCAAAATGACGTAATCCTCGGTGCGCGAGTCTGACTCGCACTTGGCCAGTTTTTTCAACTAATAATATGATCTATATCTGTGGTTTTTCAAATTTCTGTTAAAATATTCAGTTTCAAAAATACATGGTCTCAAGAATTTACATACAAATCTTGAAACCCGTGTATCTTAACAGTTATATTCACGGAAAACTGCCAAACTACAAACAGATATTAGTTTCTAGACCGTGTCTACAAAATTACATCGAGTTTGATTGGTTAATATTTGAATGAGTACCAAACTACGTTTATATGGGGCGGGTGGCGGAGAATCTTCTGGTATTCATTATTGATAACAGAAAACCAAACCAGTTACATTCCGCACTGAATGTATCCGAGAGCGTAGAGTCTAGTCTTTAAACCATTGATAAAATGGTTAGAGCACGTTATCTAAACACGAAGGACTCGGAACTGCTTTGTGCACTAATCAGTGCGCCAGAACCTGTCGGTCTGTCCGTTAACGTTCCTTACGTTTACCATTCTGTAGAAAGAATGAAAGAACACAGAATTCCGATGATAATTTTATTATTGAAGAGCTAACTCCGCCGAGCAGACGTGTTGGAGCCGCAGACCTCATCGTTTCCTGCAATGCTGGATGCCCTAAATTCTGACTCGTTACAAATTAGTGACCTTCCTACGAATGGTTGCATCCTGTCCGCGACCATTTCCAACAAACGGGTATGTATTATTTTTAGATTATTCTTAAAAGTGTTTCGTTTTCTTTATTTAGTATAGACAAAGTTTGTGTTTATTTACGGAATTATGGAAACGTGGTTTGACACGACATTATCGAATAATAAACTGTGATTGCCGTTTTTAACATAACTCCAGCTGCTCATATTATAAATGCGAAAGTGTGTTTGTTTATTGGTTTATTAGTTTGTTGGCTTGTCCTTCAATCACGCCACAACGGAGCAACGGATTGACCTAGTTTTTTCATGGGTTTGAAGACCTGGAGACATTTTATCCCGGAACACGAAAGAGTTTCTAAGGAGTTTTTGAAAATGTAAATACACGCCGACTAAGTCGTGGGTATCAACTAGTATTTTATAAAACATTAGGTTCATAATTGTTACACTAAAAATTAAATTATAATTACTTAGTAAATGGTTAGATTCGTGGCAAATGCATAAATTCAGAATACAGTTGTTCTGTATCGTGTTCTGAGTCGTGCGCGTGTCGTAAGCCTCGTGGTCGTGAACCTTGTTTTAGTAGAACAATTTTTGTTATTTTTTTTTTTTAAACTGAGAGTTCCTCATAATGTTCTCAAAAATATGTGAAATCTGCCTCCGCACTTGCCCAGCGTGGTGGTATGACCAACTCCTTCGCATTCTTAAAAGAGACCCGTGCTGTTGTGATTCCGAATTATCGCATGTTATTTTACACTAAACAGTAAAGTTACTGAAACAGACTAGATCTATTTAAATTAACCAAATCCTAACTTTCAGATAACCAATAACCACTAACAACAGATGATAAGGAAAACTAAACCGACAAAATGGCAACCAAACAGAACTCAGAAGCTATGCCCCTGGATGGCTGCGAGGAGCCGGTGAAACTGGACGCAGTCCTGCACAAGCTGGGGGCCTTCGGGAAGCACCAGCTGATCACCATGAGCATGCTGGCGCTGGTGTACGCCACCAACTCCATGTACAACGTCAACTATGTGTTCGCTGTTGAGGACGTCAACTACAGGTTTGATCGCCTTTTTACCCTGCTACGACAAAGCCAAAAGGAAGGGTTTAGCAGTCTATGTATGTATGTAGGTTTGTATTTAAGTGTGTTCCACCATAGTGCCTAAACTACTGAGCCGCTTTTGATGAATGAGGTGTCAATCGTTTTGTTATTATAGTCCGGGTGACATAGGCTACATGTTATACGAAAAAAATCGACGGACGGATGTTACATACAAAAAAGTGGGGGATCCAAATATTTTTTTGTTATTGTATCGAGTGGGATAACAAATGAAAGAAGAAAAAATTCTGCGTTCATAAATATAAATATAATGCAATGTTACACCAAGTGACCGAAAAACTATTTCACTATATCTATCGCTATGTATCGGCAGTTCGCGGGTAGTAGCCGGGTTTAAGTGCTGTTTAACTTTATCTTGTTGTATCTCCTAATTTATTTTATTACCTCTATAAAATAAATTTATTATTATTTTTCCCCTTGTCCCGATCACACTAGTATCACACTAATATTATAAAGGCGAAAGTTTGTGTGTATGTTTGTTACTCCTTCACGCAAAAACCACTGTACGGATTTGGCTGATATTCAGAATGGAGATAGATAATATCCTGGATTAGCACATAGGCTACTTTTTATCCCGGAAAATCAAAGAGTTCCCACGGGATTTCGAAAAATCTAAATCCACGCGGACGAATTCGCGGGCGTCAGCCAGTAATATTATAAACAACAAGGCATGTCATTGACTTAGTCATAATTTTTATGGTTCACGTTTGGAAAATTTGCATTATTAGTATTGGTTATTTAAATAAATATACCAAACATGTACAGGTTCAACTCTATTTTTAAGCATTTAAATTTATTTTTAGTCATTAAAATATTGTTACTGTTTTATTCTTTTTGTCAATAAAAAACTCGCTATAAAATTCGTCGTCATACCGAAGAGTCTCGAAATTTATCGATTCCCATAAGTTATTCTAGGATTACCTATTATAATTCTCTATATTGACTCTGTTGCATATTCATTCTTTCAAATATATTTTATTACTATTTCTACCACCTGCACCGCCTGGTTCGAAATGCAGATTCCACTGAGAAGAGCCGACAAGGAACCCAAAAGTTTTCAAATCATAAAACTTTTTACTTATTACTTGTTACTATATGTAACTTTTTACATAAGAAGAAGTCGTCTATAAGGATGCGATGCTTAAACGATGAACCTCTTTCCCCAGATGCAAGGTCCCGGAATGCGAATCAGAGGGGTCCCCCTTTGTCGTACCCTGGCTGAACGCGTCCGTCTCCGACCTGGAGAACGAAGGCTTCAAGCAGTGCCAGCAGCACGCCCCGCTCAACAGTCAGTGCAAATCCTTCAACACCAGCGCGCTGAGGGAGTGCAAGGAGTGGACTTATGAAATACCCAATAGCTTTGTAGCTGAGGTGAGTCAATTATTGCTCGTTCACACAGGCTGCGTAAGCGTAGACGTAGCGCGTACCATTGCGTTGTAATGTATGGAACTGTATGAAACATGGCACACCGCTTGCTTAAAGCGTGGACGTATGCGTAACCCGGTGTGTTAGGGGTTTACGCGCGTCACTACGCACGTGTCACATGTACGTGCTTGGTGTGGCTTTATTGTCCTCCAGGCCACTTTTTTTCTTATTCAGATACAATTTAGCCCTTTACTGCAATCTTACCTGGTGGTAAGTGATGATGCAGTCTAAGATGGAAGGGGGCTAATCCAGAAGGGTTTGGCAGTTTTCATTAAACCCATACTCCTTTGGTTTCTACACGGCATCGTACCGGAACGCTAAATCGCTCGGCGGTAAGGCTTTGCCAGTAGGGTGGTAACTAGGCTTGCCCGAAGCCTCCCACCAGACAAAACTGCGACCAATCTGCTAGACTAGCCCATACGCTGTGTGCGCAATCACAGGCGCATTCGTTTCCGTCAATTTCATGGAACGGCAATCTGACACGACCGGAGTGAGATCAGACGCACGCGCAGGATCGATTCCCACCAAATAATATTTTGACGCATCCCGAAACATTTATATAAAACCTGTCAAGTGTGAGTTTGACATGAAGGGTTCCTAGGAAATATCCTTCAAATTTTTTTTTATATTTGCATAACAGTGATTTAATTTTTTTTATTATTTATTGGTATAGCGGCAATAGAAATACACACTGTAAGAATATCAACTCTACTTATTACGGTTCATGAGATACAGCCCGCTGACAGACAGACGGACAGACAGCGAAGACTTAGTAATAGGATCCCGTTGGCACCCTTGGGGGACGAAAAAATTAACAAGCTTTTAGTCAAAGCTTTGATTTCAATCTAAAAATTAATGATCTGTGGTCTCTTAGTGTACATTGTACTTAGTGTAGATACATTGTCTTAGCGTACACTGCACTTGGTGTACACTGCACTTGGTGTACACTGCACTTGGTGTGCACTGCACTTAGTGTAGGTACACTGTACTTAGTGCACACGCAGCAGGCTCCTACGCTATCGGCGCATCGCGGTATTCGTGACTGCGTCTGAGAGATAACACGAAGCTTCATTGTTTAACTTCTAATACGACCACTCGATAAAGCAGCACGGGTCCGATTTGTGATAAGCCTTAATCAAATAAAAGGCTTCAGAAATTTGGGTCTACTTACTGATAAACATCACGCCTACCTATACCATGCACCGATTTTATTTTATTTTATTGATTGAGGTTAACATCCAGTAGCACGCAGTGTTTTTTTTTAAATTCTGATACAAATCAGACCTTGGCTGCATTCTCGCCTGGTGGTAAGTGATAATGCAGTCAAAGATGGAAGCGGGCTAACCTAGGGATATAGTGGAGTAAACGAAGCATTTTCGTCGGAAGTCCTCAGAAACAGCTCCGATTTTGATGATTTTTTTTTTAAATTCTTGCTTTTTAAACATTATTTAAAATCAGAAACGTTTTGAAGCGGGGAAATAATTTTTTTATCCATATGTGCGATATTTATACACGAAGTCCAGAAAAACGCTACCTTCTCTTTGAGAAGTTGTAGAGGAGGTCAAATGCTACAAATGACCTCTGAACACTTATGGGCGAAAACCGCCCGTTTTTGAGTTATTGATCGTTTTCAGAAAAATACGTATTTGTTTCTTTTAAAATTCATTAAAAAAAAAGTAAGGCATATTGCCGACTTTTTATTTAATTTCTAAGTACTAGACATCTCAACTAATAATTGTGAATTCTAAAATAAAAATAATCTTTGTAGGTTCCCCGGTTAGGCATCCAAGACTGTACCAGTTTCATAATTTCTATTGGGCTACTTTGCCAAAAACGCTATTTTTTTTTAAAGTTACAGAAATTTTTGGCCTGCAAATTATTTGCAAAGCTTCTACACTTTTTCAGCTATCTAATGATGTACAAAACTTTAAAATAAGTTGAAAGTTAGCTAAAAAAATGATAAAATAATAGCACAAGGGAGAAATTTCTTAACGCTTAAATTTTAAACAAATCGTTCCTATCGATCAATTGAGCTATCCCGTGGCCGATTTTATGATCAGACTTGATCCGATCACATATTCACAGTAAACTGTTACCTCTTTCTAAGTAGAGACTACCTCTAAACAAAGAAAAAACGATTTGTTTAAAATTTAAGCGTTAAGAAATTTCTTCCTTGTGCTATTATTTTATCGTTTTTTTAGCCAATTTTCAACTTATTTTAAAGTTTTGTACATTATTAGCTAGCTGAGAATGTGTAAAAGCTTTGCAAATAATTTGCAGGCCAAAAAATTCGGTAACTTTAAAAAAAAAATAGCGTTTTTGGCAAAGTAGCCCAATAGAAATTATGAAACTGGTACAGTCTTGGATCCCTAACCGGGGAACCTACAAAGATTATTTTTATTTTAGTATTCACAATTATTAATTGAGATGTCTAGTACTTAGAAATTAAATAAAAAGTCGGCAATATGCCTTACTTTTTTTTTAATGAATTTTAAAAGAAATAAATACGTATTTTTCTGAAAACGATCAACAACTCAAAAACGGGCGGTTTTTACCCATAAGTGTTTAGAGATCATTTGTAGCATTTGACCTCCTCTACAACTTCTCAAAGAGGAGGTAGCGTTTTTCTGGACTTCGTGTATAAATATCGCACATATGGATAAAAAAATTATTTCCCCGCTTCAAAACGTTTCTGATTTTAAATAATGTATAAAAAACAAGAATTTAAAAAAAAATCATCAAAATCGGAGCTGTATCTGAGGACTTCCTAAGATTGGCTATTTTACGGCTTTATTTACTCCACTAATATGGCAGTTTTTATTAAACCCATACCCCTTTGGCTTAGAGTAAGAACCCAGCCCTTTGGTTTTTACGCGGCATCGTGCCGGCACGCTAAATTACTTGGCAGCACGGTTTTGCCGGTAGGGTGGTAACTAGCCACGGCCGAAGCCTCCACTAGACGAAAAGCAAGTAATATTAAATTGCTTAAAATGCACATAACTTCGAAAAGTTAAAGATGCATGCCCGGAATCGAACCTGCGACGTCCTAAGACTAAGGTAAACGTTCTAACTATTAGGCTATCACGGCTTAAAAGTAGATGAATGACGTTAACAAAATCAAAGCTTAAAAATAGATATTTGAGGTCAAAGAGAAAAAACCTCTTCAACAAAAGTCATAATATTGCAATAAAATATTTTTAATAGTGAATTATGCATTAGCCTTCGTAATATCATGTCGTTATTATGTGTCGACGTTTTGTTTTGAACACGAATTGTAAAGAATATATTATTATTATTAAAGCTCTATTTTTCCACACACTAAATTATTATTGCAATTTTACAGTATTTTTAAAAATTACAGTATTTTTAAACATCTTTTGCGTGCGGCCCTCTGCGGGTATAAGCCTCCTGCATCCTTTTCCAGGCCTCTCTGTCAATTGCTATTTTCATCCACTTTTTTCTTGCGACGTCGATCATATATCGTCCTGCCACTTTTTTCTCTGCCTCCCTACACTTCTTTTGAATATAATCAGCTGCAAAATTAACAGCTTAACTATGTAGAGCGTTTGTGCTCTCATTCGTATTCAATTCTTATTCATTCTCGTATAAATACGAATCAAAGAGGCCGCCATATAAAACGTACGTACGCGTGTGCACTCATTCGTATTTTTTTTTTCCGATTCGTATTTGATGGATTTTTGCCGAAAAATTAAGTCTAAATCGACGTATTTTTACGATAGGTACGAATTGAAAGTGAGTGCACAAACTCCCTAAATTATTTGCATTCAATTATAAAAATTACGTGACGTGAAATTCTTCAGCCATTGATAAATTATGCATAGCAAATGTTTTATATAATGATTAACTATAAAAAAATAACATTTCCGATTAAACGTGATCGCATACCAAACATTACCTTTATATTATGATACCCATGTAGCCAACATTGTGAATTATCGTAACTTGACTTACTAACTATGATAATAATGTCATTATGTTAGTTTCTTCATTTATAGCTATACATAGGTTAGCAGTGGGCACATAGTGAATGTCGATAAAGCGCAGCGCATGAGCTGTGCGCAGATTACAACAAAACCAACAAAGCTGCGCTCCGAGGGCAATTTGTTAGGCTCGATAGTGATACGGGTCAGACGATTTGCATGGTTTTTGCGCACACGCATACATACGCACCGACCCGCCTCCGATTATGGCATTTGCCAGATTTATTCAGAACTGGCTTTGTCAATCATAAAATAATTTATTGATTTGCTCGGGTGGGATTACCGAGTACTCTTCGTTTTTCAAAAAGCGGGTGTTTACATAATAGAGAGTGTTAGAAATAATTTAGCGCGACAGAGCAAATGTAGTTTCCCTACCGTGCAGTAGATGTCGTTGATTGAAGTTTATCTCGCGCGATTCATTAATTGAGAAAGCGGGTACCGCCTACCGACCAATAATAATAATAATATCACAATACTATGTTAGATTTGTCTGAACTGATAGGTATATTTTGATGTATTAGTACCGCTGTCCGTTTTGCTTGCAGTTCGGCTTGGCCTGTGAAGAATGGAAGCCACCTCTAGTCGGCACCGTACACAGCTTCGGGAGCATGATCGGCCTGCTCATTCAGGGACAAATCTCTGACAGGTATTTCTTTGACATTTTACTTACGCTTACAAATCACTACCCATCATAATATCATATTGCTGTTACTCATGTTATAAACGCGAAAAGTTTGTCCTTCAATCATGTCTCATCTCTCTGATACCGGTTATACTCAAGACTTAGGTCGAAGTCTCAACCACGCTGCGTCGCGAGCTGAGTCCCTGTGAAAAAGGACCCCGACTAACCACGGGAGTATAGCTGGCATCAGCTATATTTTATAACTAGCTGATGCCCGCGACTTCGTCCGCGTAGAATTAGGGTTGTTAAAATCCCGTTGAGACTCATTCCTTTTGTAACCGACTTATTTTCGGTGTACATGGGTAGAAAAACACAAATCCTCCTTTTTTAACAGTCGGTTAAAAAGTAGCCTATGTTACTTCTTGGTTACTCTACTAGTATGTGAAAGTCCCGGCAGTTCCGAAGATCAGCCCCTCCAAACGGACAGACAGACAGACAGAAATTTGAAAAATGACTGATTTAGTTGTGTTACAGTTCAAATAAACATATGAGGTAGTTATTTCGAAATTACAGACAGATACTTCAATTTTATTCATTAGTTAGTTTGAAGATGGTTAGTAGCTGTATATCCGGCTATGTCCAGGTTCGGGCGTAAGACCGCGGCGGTGTTCGCCGGCACGATGGGCGCCGTGCTGGGCCTGACCAAGAGCTTCGCCACCTCCTTCTGGCTCTACCTCGCGCTGGAGGGGCTGGAAGCGGCCATCGGGGATGCTCTGTCACCTATGTTCATGTTAAGTACGTCATCATCATCAGCAGTATTATCAACCAAAAGACGTCCGCAGCTACAGAACTCAGTGGCTCTCTGCAACTCGTTTGGTTTGGACACAGACGACAAGCCTGCACTTTCCAGTGCGAGGTATTTAGTACAATGGCTATCGTTCTGTATCTGTCTCTTCGTATCTGTATTTTAGTACAATGGCTATCGGTTTTCCGAACACAATTTTCGTGAATCTTCACAAGATATTCATCTGTAATTTTCAATGATCTCTTTTTTATGTTTCATTGGATTTTTCTTTGTAAATTAGTAATTTCAGAGATTGGAAGAATATTTTAAGCGTTCATTTTGTACCTACTACAATTTCCTTATATACCACGTAATATTGTCATTGGATAAAAATATACCACGTATGAAAAAATGCTTCTGTAACCCACTGGGATGAAACTAAAACTATTTTAATTTGCAGGTATTGAAATTGTCGAAAAGAAACGGGCGGTGCTCTACCAGATGATCCTTCTCAACTGCTACACAGTTGGTCAAATCATCATGCCGTTCATCGCGTGGGGGGTTCCGTACTGGCGCGACTTCCTCAGGGTCATCTACGCGCCCACGCTCATCATCCTCACCTACTCCTTCTTCCTCGACGAGAGCATCCGCTGGCTGTTCAGCAAGGGCAAGAAGAAACAAGCCATAAAGCTCATAGAGAAGATAGCAAAGAGGAACAATGTAATCATTGATAAAAAATTAATAAACAAACTCGATTATTATGACGAGGATGTATCCAGCAGCGTGGCGGATAGGAAGCTGCTCATCAAAACCTTCAAGTCCAGGATAATGCTGCAGAGGTTCCTCGTGTGCATGGTGTGGTGGTTCACCATCACGCTCATCAACTTTGGGATGATGATCAGCTCCGTGTTGATCAGCGGGAACAAATACATCAACTTTGCTCTGTTGATCGTGATGGACATTCCGGCGAATATCTTCTACTGGTTGGCGTTGGCGAAGTACAACAGGAAGTTGCCCTTGATAGCGTCCTTCATTGTCGGAGGGATTTTCTGCATATCGCAGCCCTTTTTGCCAAAAGGTCAGTATTAGTCACAATCCTTAAGTACAGCAATTAAACATGGAGCAGGTGAGTAATGGTTTTGTGGGGAACATTTAAGACTAGAATAAGTTAAAAGAAGTAAATGATTTTCTTTTCTACTGCATATCTGCAATTCACAGAACCCACTTCTTCCACCTTCTCTGACCTTCACTTTTTTTTCATCTTCTTATTTTCACTCTGAATTACAATATGGGGCTATTCAATTGACGGCTAAACAAATTCGTTAAAAGATGGCAACACATGACGGTTCCTCTGATGCCGCAAATGTTCATTCTTATCTAATAATAAATTAATACTAGCTGATCCATTGCTCGCTATCAATGCGGATATAGTCGTAGTTATAAAAATCACAGAAATCCTTTTTTTCCGGGATAAAACTACTTTTTATCCCGGAAAAAAAGAATTTCTGCGTGAAGTGTGTTTGTCACCTTTGTATGAGAAGCTTTTTCTATGGCCAAATCGCTGTAGTCATTGTGGCATAAAAAGGTAACAAGCATCCAAACAATTATAATATTACAACAATAAAGCATTTTATGTAACTAATAAAACGGCTCTACTTAACACAAAGACGACCTCAAAATGGAAGCATTTTGAATAAATAATAAGCTGCAAGTCCAAGTACAATTTGCACTGTTCACATCCATAATTTGGAAGTGTTAACACTGATGAAAGGATTTCAATTGCCTTTTACATCATACAAATACCATAAAAACCGCTGTTTTCTACAACAGCGAGATTGAAATCAAGCTTCAGGCGTTAATGCCTAGAGAAGACTCAGGAGTAATCTCACTTTAATTGCAACTGGCAAAAAGTGAATGAAGATGAATGCCGCGAAGGTAAACTTTGCTTTGCAGAAACGACAAAGCTTCGCTTTATTTACTAAGTAGTCCTACGCTACTCGTAAAGAGCACGAAGCAAGCGTAGTAAGTCGCAACTTTGTAACTTTGTATGGAACATGACTACAACGCAGAATATTTCTATTAAAATTCTGTTATCTATTTTTCACACAACTTCAAACCTTACTGATATTAGGGAGGGCAACAGTTAACATCTTTGCTAAGTTTTAAAATCGAAAATAAAATCAAAATACAAAATATATTTCATGTAGGACATGACAAAATATAATGCTGTGACTCTACCCCCGATTAGGAATAAAGTTTCTACTAAGGAGAGTCAGCTAGAAAATAAATGCAGTAGTTGCTCTGCTATGGATTCATTATGACATTTAGACGTAGAACGCAAATTTTGGAAGAGGGTCTATTTAGTGATTACTAAGAAATTATTTATTTTTGCCATAGGCATCATCCCAAGTGTATAATAGTGGACTATAGGCAAACTCTTCTCATTCCAAGAGGGCACCAGTGCTCAGTAGTGAGCCGACAATGGGCTTTCTCTCCCCAGGGTACGCGTGGCTCGGGCTGGCGCTGTTCATGATGTTCGAGATGCTGGCGACGTTCTCCTACAACATCGTGTACATGTACACGTCGGAGCTGTTCCCCACCTACACGCGCAACTCCATGCACTCCATCTGCTCGTCCTTCGGCCGCGTAGGCTCCTTGTTGGCACCGCAAACTCCGCTGCTAGTGAGTGCCTATACTACATCTTAATACGTTTAATTGTTCACAGGTTTTCCCAATTCTTAACCTATATTTGACTTCGAGGTGTCTTCTCGTCCGAAATTCCTCAGTGTTTGAAAACCAAAGTCTTCAAACAGTACCTGTTACCAGTGATGACATATACATCCGAGACATAGTTGCTAACTCTGGGCCGCTCAAAGTCAGTCAGCGGTGGATGGAGAGAGCTATGCTTGAAGTTTCTCTATGATCAAATCAGAAAGGAGTAGGAGAACCAAATTAACCGGCGTAACGTGTTGCGAAGCTGAAGAAGCATAGGCGGGGCACATAGTTCGAAAACCCGATAGACGTTGGGATCACAAGGTGCTAGCATGGCCACCTCGCACCGCAAAAGCGCAGCGTTGGAACCACCTACTAGGTAGACAGACGATTGTTAGTGGACGGTTATGTTTTAGATCAAAAGTGCGAGTCCTTGCTAGATTTTATCGATCTGTATTTGCTTACTCACTTTGTTTTGAATGTTTTACAAAATATTACTATCCTTGTACTTGGATATTTAATAACACTAAGGTCCACCATCTTGTATTTTTGAGAAATTGCAAAGCTACCGGAAATTATCTTGGTGTTGCCACTGTATAGTTTTTTTTGCCTTTAAGTTTATGGTTATGAATTCTCTAAAATCGCCTAATCTAAACTTGCAGATGACATATTGGACTGGTCTCCCAGCAGTTATCTTCGGCCTCACATCGCTGGTGTCCGGGGCGCTCACGCTCTGCATGCCCGAGACTGCGCGCACGCAGCTCCCCGACACCATCCAAGAAGCAGAGGTCATCGGCAAAAAATCCGTCGTCAACTATGATCCGGCTAAAGAGAGCTTGAAGGGAACTTAGAATGGCTATATACCTAACAGAAGTACCTAAAGACAATAGCCAAATAGTATCTACCTGTGATTAATGTGAGTTGTGATACTTTGAGAAAATACAATTCGACACTGTGTTCCGTGATACCTGCCACGTGTAATAATTTGAATACCTACAAAATATGAGTGAAAACTCATCTTTATAGACAAGCAAACTCCAACTTAGTTCTCATTATTGTTGCCCATTAAATGTGATACCATTCAGCGCAAGCCTATCTTGAAATCAAAAAGGGAGTATAGCTAGATGGCCGCAAGCGGTTATTGAGTGTTTCTTACCGGAAAAACTCAACAACTTTAACTGAAGTCGGTTGACAAACCGTTATGACAAATTTACATTAGGAATAGATAATGCACGTATAACTTAGATAAAGTATGCCATGTAATGAAAATAAGATGGTAATGTACGATGACCCTTCCCGACACCTCATTATTGTGAACGTGCCAAGCCTTTACAAAGAAACGAACATATACGTAGAATATATTCATACATAGGTACAAAGACAGACCAGTGAGTGAAGAGATACAAAGTAAAATGGAAGTAATGTAATTTGTATTTTAGTTTCGTTTACAGGAACACGTCTAGGATAGTAACTCGTCCTAAAATTGGGAAAGGGCGTCAGGCAGAAATAGGAATTATTGAATTATCCTCAGCGTTAGAGATCAAGTCTCACATTGGCTACATTGCAAAGCTAACTTCTTTGAGGTGCTTTTAACCAATGTATTTTTCAAGTGTCATGCACAAATTTTTTTGGAGACTGCCAGTTATTTCATGAATCAGAAATTTCTTTATTGCATTATACAGACCGTGCAAGATATTGCAAATATATTGGCGTATGTCATGTAATGCATAAATGTAATATTTTAAATTGTAAATATCAATTTTAGCCATATTTTAGCGTTTCCACAGTTTTTCATACTTACAGTTGCCAGTAGGATTTCAAAACGGGACCCTTGGTCGTTGTAAATCTAACATCACATTTTTCATGTGAATATTATCATTATTTTTAGTACGTAGACAATTTAACAACACTATGTACATATTATTAAGTAGACAATCTAACACGTCGGTTAAGTTATTTGTAACTAAAATAAAACTAAATATGAAACCTACCTACTGTTGTTAATTGCATCACTACCCATACCTACATTAAATGCGAAAGTTTGTTGGCTTAGTGCTTATGTTATTTATAATTACAATAATGTTTTGATAATTCAGCCTAATTGCCATTTGTTCAAAGTAAAGATAAGGAATCATTGATTGGCTTTATCAATTACTAGCTTACTGCAGTCAACATTGCCTACCTGGGCACAGGCAGTGACCACAGTCGTAGTAGTCGAGCAATCTAGTCACGATCAACCAAACACAGATCATTATACGATACCAATATTGGATTATATTCTGGATCATTTCAAACCGGCTCCACGCCTGGTCCTACTCACGATATAATATAAGGTATGCTCAAATAGTACTCTCAGTTTAAGAATATTAGCCATGTTTATTATTACTAATGTTCTCCTTTCCCCTCCATTTAAACGTAAAGCACAGTTTTACGATGCACTATCGTAAAACTGTGCGTAAAGCTTGTGTTAGGAGTAGGTAAGACAATAGTGCAACTACATATTATTGGAGTTTGAACCGCCAACCTTTCGGATTTCAATCCTCTCCACTGTTGAGTTATTGAGGTATTTGCTCTGACGGAAATAGAGAAATAAACTCCCAAAATTGTACGACTATGAATCACAGGACGCATTTCCATAAGTTTTTCGTCTGAGTACTAAAAATTTAAGTACAGTTGCTTGAAGTTTTAGTAGCATAAATGGCACAGGCCAACTCTACTAATTGGAATAAAGGTGGAAAGTAAAGTAAATGTGGGAGAGCTTAATCTAAGTAGAACAAATTCAAAAGATTTAGATATAGTAGGTATTTTAGGCTCAGCAATTAGCACCTATTTTTATTTGTTTAAAACCTTCACCTTAAATTCTTAGCATTTTTCTTTCTTAGTCTTGTTTAACCAAAGAAAACGAGGAAAGCTTAGCACAACTTACATCGCTAATGCCACGAAATTCCTATTTATTGAGTTGAATGCCATGGGCATTGTATGAAGCTCGTATGACGCGCGCTGCGCGGCGCGGGCGGCAGACAGTTAGGGTTGCGGGGGCAAGGTCGGCGGCGGCGCGGGCGCAGGTGTCGTCGTTGACCTTACCTCCCACGCGCACATCAGCGAGACAAGTCAATGTCGAAAACTCTATTACTTACATGGTTTACTAGTCATATGCCCGCATTTTCGCCCGTGTGGAGTTTAGTTGTAGAGAGGAGAGGGCATTCTAATAATTCGTTAAATTCATTTAAATAATACCTGTTTTTCTGAGTAAAAAGAACTGGCCCGAGGAGCCCTTATCGCAAAATGCATTTTTCAAATGCGTTTTCAAGTAAAACTAGGTTGCTTTGCCTCGCCAAAAATAAAAAATCGGTCAAGTGCAAATCAAACTCGCACACGTAGGGTTCTGCACCGTAGGTACAAGAAATGACACTTTCTTTAATTTTCATGGCTGCCATTTTGAAATATTATTTGTTGTTATAGCGGCAATAGAAATACACATTCAGTGAAAATTTCAGCTCGTTATACTTATTTCGGTTCACGAGATACAGCACTCTGACAGACAGACGGACGGACAGCGGAGGCTCAGTAGGGTCTCGTTGGCATCCTTCGGGTACCTACTGTAAGGTTATTTTTAAAAAGTTGATTTGAGTTGTCAAAAATAATATAAAATTATTAATTTAGCTGATGAAGGTAGTTTGGTAAAATCGATATTTGGCTCATTCGATGTCATACAATCTGTTACTAGGAGGCCAACAAGATTGAACTTGCATAAATACGGGTGTTTTGAAGGTTTTAGTTCAGTCTCCTTCTGAGATTCGGAGCGATATCGCATATTTTCGGTATTTGGGTTGTGAACTGGATAATTAGATGTTGTGATAGCAATCACGCTCTAATTAAATTATTTATTTTGGCATTAGTTTGTTTAGATTAAAACTCTCGGATAACCTTGCACATTAAACTTGTGTTTTTTTTGTGTTGGTTTTGGAGAGGACATTCCAATAATTCGATAAAAATATTTAAATAATACCTGCTTTTCTGAGTGACGCCAATACTACGGAATCCTCAATATCTAACGGTTTAAAAAATAAAGGTTCATATATTTTTAACAGAGAAGACGAAGATTTTATTGCATTCAAAAGGTTAGTAGGTATCTTTTCAGAAAATTAATGTGAATAGTAGCTACAAAACGCTACAATTGTATTTTATCTAAACTTAATGGCTACTACTAAACTATTGAAATAAATATTCCTCTGCGATCGACATTCCAAATTCTGTCAGCATCATCAACAAACGTAAGCGCAAGGAGATAACATCACAACAGTTCATAAAACCCAATACATTTTATCGATATTCGAGACGGAATGAGATTTCGCCTCGTAAAATATCATGTTAGAACGGTATACGATAACCGGTGACCAGTGTGTCGAATTGCCCTACGTTTTATTGTATCCATCACTGTAGTATTATAACGACTAAGGCATAGTACATATAGGCGGCGTCACGTAAAAAGATCTCAGTGAATTCGCTAACTCGGTGTCTAACACTGTATGATAGCCACCGGGTTCATTGTGATATGCCTATATACTTAGTACAGCCACAATTTCAAAGACTACAATGTCTAGACAGATCAATCCTGTAGGGACACAAAACTAGACTGGGTGAGGAATATTCTGACCGGCAGGAGCAACAAAATTTTAATTATTTTGCTAATTAGTAGATTCGTCGTTCGAGGTCCTGCAACGGATCTCGTCTGTGCTAGGCACAAGTTACTGCTCGTATAGACAGCACGTCCCACTGCACTGCGACGTCATGAATGCAGTTCCTAACCTATGCGCTCTATAAGAAGAACGGTAATGAAAATAGTACACAATTACACATGTCATCAATTATTCAAAGTGAGTTATTATTAAAAAGTGTTATTTTTTTCAACGTTTTATAGACTAGAAATTCTTTAATAGAGTAGAAAAAATAATTCAAGAACTATCTACTCAGAGCGGACTTAAATCGTTAAATAGGGAACACATACTACAACTTTTGAGTGATGCGTTAGAAACGTTACCGCCACGCGTTGCATCTGTTGAAGCCCTTATATTTTGATATGTTCCGATGAGCCGACTAGACTCGTTTCTTTAACTGATAATCCGATTAACTTTTTTAAACGGCTTCGTTTTTGTGTTAATTTGTAACCACCGCCGCCTTATTGAAATAGAATTCCGATGCTCTTGTATAAATTATATTCTTAGCTTTGGGTTTTCTTCTACAATTTTTATAGCAATTTAATAAATGTTTAGGTAGCTAACTAAACGTGTGTTATAATAAGTATACGAGTGTTTATAATTTGGTAGTAGTTATAATGGTTTTAGTGAAATTAGACACTCGAGCATTGAGTATTTTTGACCGAACACAACACGTTTAATTACTAGAGTTGATATTTTACTGGTAATTTGTTTTGAGGTCTAGAATATTCATATCCACTAGCTGTTGTTACTTTGTGTCTACACTAATATTGTAAATCTAAAACCACGCGAATGAAGGCATCTTATTTAAATATAGCTTTCCTATAAATAATGCATGAAAGTTGTAAGACTTCAATTTGATTGACACTGGTTGACTTCTCTACGAAAACATGGAGTGTTGTGTGATCCGATGTAAATGCCTAGTTGATTCCTCTAGTGTAGACTGTATACCAGCAGATGTTCTTGGGTAATCACTTATAATCAGGTGACAGGGCTGTCAGTTTCCTGGCCACGTGTAATGAGCTGGTGCTCACGCTGTAGTTACGAGCTATAATTGGCGTGTGCAGTCCGCGAGCCGGCCGGACTCACTTCGTGAAACAAGGAGTGAATTGATTGGCCACCTCGTTACTGATCGCCAGCTTTATTGACCATTCTCTTGATATGGCTCCAACTAATAATTAAATCAAATAATAACATGGGCATTTTATCATTTTTTGCGTTATCTTTAAATTAGTTTATTCTTTTTTGTGTGCTAGTTGAACGAAGTGGAATAAAAAGAGAATTCCGTTACCTTATGGTAAAGCTTGCAGGGAACTTTGAGCTTTGAACATAACTCCAATAAATAGAACAAATGCGGTATCACGACTGTAACAGCTTCCAATAATAACAAAAGTAAAGTGACAGAAAAACACTCTTTCGTATTTTAGGTAACTAGATTTATATGTTTCCCACGAACGCGTGGAAATTGTATTATCCTGTAAGACCTAAAAACCGGTGGTTTACATCAATATGTTTTCCATAGTAAAAAGTAACCAGCCTTCTCCATTTCCAAAACCAAATATCAGTCGACTTTTGCGAAATATCCAGCCAAACAGTCAGACACAATTACCTATAATATCTGTATGGGTGTGAATAAAATATGTATAGTTGGATATGGAATATTTCTTCAACCAATTAGTATTATAAAGTGAGGCATCGATATACAGCTGCCCTGTACCAGCCCTCGGTCGTGTTGACCGTAGGAACTAGCCCAGCTAATGCAACGACTGTGTACCAGGGCCTTTCCACGGCCCTTCCACAAACATTTGGCGAGCAAACAAATCAAAAAAACCTCAATTGTCTCGCGGAGAGTCCGTGTGTAACTGTTATTGAATTATCGTGTTCCTCAGTTCCTGATCAAATATCGGCGCACTTGTGAGTGCTTTGACATGGGTATCTATTTATTTAACCACCAAGTCACAAGAAGGGTGCCAAAGGGGCGCCAGACTCTCCGGCCATTCGTCTGTCCGTCTGTCAGGGGGCTGTATCTTATAATATCTACTGAGAGATGAATTTTTCACAGAATGTGCATTTCTTTGCCGCTGTGACAACAAAACCAGGATGGCGTATTTCAAATGGTCGCATGTTATGGCTCCGGCGTAAAACAGCCTTTAATTTCCCGTTGCAACTTTCTATAGTGCGCGACAGGTTGAGATGGGGCCGAGCCCCGGGGATGGGGACGCCCCGCGCACCCGCACAGTCCCCGCGCTAACACAACTTACAAGCGGACATATTACATATTATGTACGAACATACTTAGTACAGATCAAAATCCTCCTTTTGGGCGTCGGTTGTCGCGCGTCGCGTCGGATAAAAAAGAAACTTTCATCGACACTTGAAACGAGCTTCTAATGTACACAACGTGTTTGAATGTTCAACCATAACGCACCTCCCGCGTGAGGATCCCCGTGCGGTCCAAACCTCGCCGCGGCCACGTGTTAAAACATTATAATTTCCCTCCATTCCCTCTCGTCAATTTACTTTTCGCACCATACTCGGCACGGTTCAATGACTGACGGAGATTGGATTAACATTCTGATTAACAAGTCAATTTAGCTTAGAGGTAAACCAGTTTTGTACAACTTGTAGTGAAAGGGTTAAACCTTAAATGTGTTTCGTTAAGACGTAAAACATACCAATAAGTGTATTTTTTAAATGCTGATTTTTATGTCTAGCTAGGTTATAAGATACAAATCGGTTAATCTTAAGGGAACCCTTTAATTTTCCGAGATAAAAAGTAGCCTATATCCGTCCTCGGGAAGTACCGAAGCCACAAAACCGGGCAAACTGTTGGGCGGTGAAAAGCCAGCAGACAGATAGACACACTATCGCATTTATAATATTAGTATGGATATGGATGATAGTATTGAAATATGGATTTTTGTGGTAATTATATTTAAACTTTACACAGCTCTCCTGTAAAATCGACACTTGTTTAGTGAGTGCCATTGTGAACTATTATCTGATAAACGCCTTGTTCTTCGGCCAGACCCCTCTCTGGTCAGTAATTACGCAAGCCCACAAATATTTCAATCACCGAGCTCTGAGCTGCACAATTATTATGCTCACGCGCATCGATTCGACGCGCCACACCAGATACCATCATCTTTAGACCTTGCTTACACTTCAACTTAGCCGACATCTATACAGTGTGTCTTTTTTAACTGGGACAGTATGGGAAAATCCAAAACCATAGAAGATACAGAGAAACTGTCTGAGGAAACTTCAGCTCTTTTTTAGTGAAAATTCTGACAGGAATTTCTGTTAATTTATTGCCAGGGTTGATTTAAAAATACTTACTTAGATTAGTACTTAGATAGAGTAGTCAGTAACTTACTGTAATAATGTAATAATGACTCTACCAGGTCAAAGCTCATAAGTAACTTCGTTAAATATTTGAAGGAGGCAATAAATCGGGTGACAGTTCACGCGAAGTTTGTTTTTTTCAACTTGGCAATTAACAACTTAAACTTTTTACTCTATTTCCAACGAATAGTAGTGTGAGGCAAATCTAATGGCGGCGATTTGAGACTATCACGTTCGCCACACTCCTAATGCGAGGCGAGGACCACCAGCAATTAGCATTCCAATGGAAACCAACAACATCGAGCCACAAAAACATTCAATTTATAACTCCACTTTTGTATTTAAATTCAATTTATTTTATGACTGTTAGATGCCTCCTACTTTAATACACTGATTGATGGTCTTTTAAAATAATTCTGATCAGGGATGTAATTTAATCATGATCATTTTATTTCTGAAACCTTATTTATTATAAAATTATGTGATGCTGGAGCCGCCTCTTTAAGAATAAGCTGGACCGCACGTCGTAAAAATGTCTCCGTTGAAAGAACTGAAAATAAATCATAGATTTTCATCCCTTGCACTATTGCGAATCCTCAAGAGTGGTACCACCGAACTGTTTGCCGTGCAAGGTCGACCGGAGGGCACACGTCCGTGTGGGCGTTCCCCACAATACACCTCTTCTATACAAGCATGTTTTCTATAATAATATGCGTAGGATAGTGCTTACAGTTGAAGGTCCCAAATCAAGGCAATAATAATAATGGTTGGAATCACAGAAATATTAATAATACTTGTTATTAAGATTTCCGTGGTTGGAATGAAAGATAAGTTGAAATCAAAGGCTGAGCTTTAATGCGTTTTATGCTAAGCAAGGGCGAGGGAGCGTTGTTTTAAAACCGTCATTATGCTCGTCCTACGAGCACTATAATAGCAACGTGGGAAACTACGTTATCATTCACGTGTTAAGGCTTTGATGGTCATTCGTGCTTTTGGAAAGGCCGTACTATTTTAATGAGAATTTCAATCATTATGACGAATAACTTGTACAGCTATAAAGTGACAAAACTTTATGATGTATGAAGTAAAACACAAGTACCTATTACACAAATACTACAAGCAAAATTGGTCATTCAGCGTGTAACGGGTTAAGTTCCCGCGGCACTTGACCCGCGGAACTGCCTGACGTGGACTGCTCACTGCTCATTGCTCACTGCTCACTGCTCATTGCTCACTGCTCACTGCTCACTGTTCATTGCTCACTGCTCATTGCTCACTGCTCATTGCTCTTAGGTAATGTTCTGATTGCAGTGATGATATCAGACCACTAATAGAATGAATTACCTAAGTGAATGTTTCCGCTTGTATCATACAGGGTGTAACCAGAACGTTAGCAATAACTTAGGAATATTATTTTACTAGCATAGCACAATCTAATGCCAATAACTATAATTAATTATCTTATATTGTAGTTTAAGTGATTTAGTATTTTTCAAACTCGCATTGTATAGCGTGCAAAACTCGGGTCAATGCCCCGCCTACGACATGGCATTGACTTCGAATGAACGAAACGTTCGTTGACCTCTAGCGCTAGTCAGGTATTTTATAATAATAATTTTATTTGCAAGATATTGTGAACTTTTAAAATACAGGGTTTTTTTAATTTTTTTTTTTCGTACCTAGTTTGTTTTATGGTATCTTATCATAATATCAGTAATCATAATAATCAACAACCTGTCTTCGTGTTCGCTAGCGTTCTGGTCACACCCTGTATTTACTTTCTGATGAGAGCTTATTCAAATGAACTGAGAATACGACCGTTCCCTTTGTCCACACAATACAATGACTTAATATGGGTATATTAGATACCGGCATAAAGAGACCTTCCTGTATCAATCAGCAAGTGCTTTAGTCATGACGGCATAAGGTATGCAGCTAGTAATTCTTTTTTCTCAAAGCCCTAACCGTCAATTTTAATCTAGGTATATTTCTTTCAAGAATATGGGCAATTTATCAAATAAATCCGGTCAAGTGCGATTCGGACTGGCACATGAAGGGTTCCGTCACTGTACAAGAAATGACAATTTATTTTGTAACTTAAGGGGTTATTTTGACTCATAGTTAGTTATATAATGTTTATATTGAATATCGCTCACGATAGTTTAAACGCTAAAATGAATGAAAATACATCGTTCTTATGAAAATACTTCAAAAATGAAGCTAGTGAACTAGTGGACGTATTATATTTGAAGTATAAGTAGTTTTAAATCGAAATGGTAAGTAGCTACTTACACCATTTCGATTTAAATTGCTGAAACGAATAGCTCTGTAACACTCGTACGATAAATCCTTGAGTGCCAATAATTACGCCTATAGCTTAATGAGTGTCTGTTACCCTGCCTCGCATTCAGATACGTGGAAACACTAAAGCTATTTTTAAAGTCCCTAATACTCCATAATTTTAGATCGTAATTTCTTAGGTTCCCTGCTTTTTACACGAATGCCAGAAAAAAGGAGTGTAATGTTTTCTGGGTTCATGCATGTATGTATAATGTATACGTAACTACGTAACTTCTAAATACCTGAACAGATTTCAATGTATGGAGTGTCGTAAGAATTCTTACATCGTCTTGAGAGACACATGCTATAATTTTTTTGAAAAAAAAGGCAGAGCAGGCGTGTTTTTTAGAGTTCCTTACCCAAAGGGTAAAAACGGAGCCCTATTAATGTCACTCTGCTGTCTGCCTGTCTGCGTGTCACAGGTCTTTAACTCGATGACGAAATGACTTTTCAGACCTGAAATTTTAAGCTCTAAACAATGATGCCTGTTAACTACCAAACGTTCTAGGGTAAAAAAAATCTGGTTCCTTGTTCATGTATGGGAGCCTGAAAAAGAACTTAATTGAATGTGTGTGTGGTGTGTTTGGGTCAATAGGGTTCCGTTTTACTTTTTAGGTACGGAACCCAAAAACGCTATCAGCTGCACGAGCGAGCTGATACGCTGGTCACGCTCAGCCTGCTGCAGTGAGCGACGCGCCAATTAAGCGACATCTATCGTGGATCCTCGCTTAAACGCTTAATTAAACCCAATCCACCGGAGCGGGGAGTTTACACTTTTTACTCTTATCCCCATGTTTATTACTTCTTGGGGCACTTTGAATTTTAAATCGACTTTATATTACAAGTAGATGATGCCAGTGACTTCTATGGTACGGATTTGCATTTCTTTAATCCCGTGCGAACTCTTTGATTATCCGGGATGGAAAGTATCTCAGTCTCCGGAATGCAAGCTATCCCATAAAAATCGGATAAACGGATGGGCTTTTAAAAATCTCGTCGTCGGAACTTTTTTATTTCCCGGGGTAAAAAGTAGCCTATTTCCTGTCCAGGTATTTCTTTACTTATGCAAAAAATTACGTCGATCCATTGTTTCGTTGCGACAAGATTAAGGACCAAACGAACAAGCCAATAAACCAACGAACAAACCCACTTTTACATTATATAACATAGGTGGACAAACAACACAGTAGGCGACACACACCATTTTGTGTGACCATCCAATCACAAACGAAGCTTATACAAAACTTTTTTTTTTTTTAAAGAAATTAAATTCATATCAATTAATTATTACAATCAATTCAAAAACATAGGTTCGTTCGTGATTGGTTGTTTGGATTGCTGTTGACTCAAATGGTTAACGCGCACCTTGCACTGAGTTATTTGTCTCTGTTATTTGTATGGGTTTGCGTAAATTAAAGATCCCTAAACTAACTTCTCTTCGTGGATATAGTGATGGGTAGTGATTGTGGAGTGAAGGGTGAACCTACAAGGAAGACGCAACATTTTACATCCTATCCGCTTAGCTATTGAACTTAATTAATATGTTAGTTATTGAAGCCACGGACAACAATCCTAATATTCCATCAAGAGATCGATCTTGATTCCGTGCTTACTTGCATTTCCTGCTACCGGCGCACCGGCGCGGCGGCCGCTGTCCAAACAAGAACATCAAACAATAGCTCAAATGCGAGTCGGAGTCGCATACTAAGGGTTCCGTACCATCGTAAAGCAAATAACTTTTATTTTTTTTAATTAAACAAGAGTGAATAGGCACCTTCTAGGTAAACGAGTCCCATCTTAGACCACATCATCACTTTCCATCAGGTGTGATTGTGGTCAAGCGCTTACTATAGTGAATAAAAAAAAAAACATGACAGCCATTTTGAATTTTATTATCACACTAATATTATCATAAAGGCAAAAGTATGTGTGTATGTATGTTTGTTACTCCTTCACGCAAAAACTATTAGACGGATTTGGCTGAAATTTGGATTGGAGATAGATAATATCCTGGATTAGCATAGGCTACTTTTTAACCCGGGAAATCAAAGAGATCCCATGGGATTTTGAGAAACCTATATCTTTGTGGACGAAGTCGCGGGCATCAGCTAGTTTGTTACAAGCGGCAGTAGAAATACGCATTCTGTAAAAAATTCCACTCTACTTATTATAGTTCACGAGCCCGCTGACAGACGGACGGACAGACAGCGAAGGCTTAGGTAGTAGGGTTCCGTTGGCACCCTTCGCAAACGGATTACGGAACCCTACCAATCAACCACGACGCGCGTAATGAAAGAGTGGTATGTGATTAGAGCGTGGAGCAAGATGCTGCGGCGCCATCACCATGACTTGCCGGATCGCTCTCACCAAATAACATTTTTTGATTGCGTCAACTTTTGTGATCGAAATCAAAATATGCTTTATTCAAATAGATTTTACGAGGCGCAGGCGAGGGTCGATGGAAGTGTTCGCCGAATCGAACCTCGTTGCGGAATTTTTGACCAAGCTATTTCCTGTTTGTGGAGTTGTGGCTTGATTAAACTTGGACGGTGTAGGTTCCTACACCCTATAGTTTTGACCATAATTTTATTATCATGCTTTTTCAGTTACTGTAGTAGATAAGATCTCTAGGTTCAGCAGCTCGCTTGCTATTCACCTACACTCAGGTAATAACTAAATAGACACTAATATTTTAAATACGAAAGTGTGTCTGTCTGTTACCCTTTCACATCCCAGGCGCTTAACTGATTTTGATAAAATTAAGTACAAATGACTAGTAATTCCATGGACAAACATAAGCCTCTTTTTATTCCGGAAAATCAAAGAGTTTACAGGATTTTTAACAGGGTTCTTTCCGTCACTCGTTTCATACAATCGTAGTTCCAATTTCATTTGAATATTAAGCAACCAAAGTCCATGAAATTTTGCACACATATTCTAGAAACTAATATCTATGTCTCTGGTTTTCCAGATTTCTGTTAAAATATTCGGTTTCAAAGTTACGCGGTCTTAAAAAATTACATACAAATCTTTGAGCCCCTGTAATTTTAAAACTACATATTTTTAGAAAAATCCAAAACACCACAGACACAGATATTAGTTTCTAGAATGTCTGCAAAATTTCATGGACTTTGGTTGCTTAATATTCAAATGAAATTGGAACTACGATTGTATGAAACGAGTGACGGAGAGAGCCCTCTTAAAACCAAAATCCACGCAGTCCGATGTACTAGATAGATCTAGTATATCTACAGAATGAATGTGATAATTTCATTAATCTGTCAACATTTTAGCTGAAGCGGAACATTCATTGAATGGAGATACACCATGTGAACATACAACATTAGATAAAAGAATACAATCAAAGCACTTCCGCGTGAAATAACTACTACAGACAATAGCTAGTAATAATAATGGTATCCACACTGTATTGAAATTGCTTTATATTTACATACTGTAGTATTTAGCTAGTAGCCAGCTAAACCCGTCTCTGTTTACGCAAGGTAAAAAATAACATTGGTTCAAACGTTACTTGAAGAGTAAACAGGAAAAAGTTTGATTGTATAAGCTGACGCAAGACCGTGGCGTGTGGAACTCCCTGCAAGAGACCTGTGTCCAGCCGTGGGCGACTATCTGTCGACGACGATGATGATGATAAGCCGATTGTAGCTAAAGTAGGTACATTTGAAACTATAAAGCAACTGATGAATGAAACTGTAGAAAAATGTTCAAACTCAGTTGTCACAAGTGAGATGGGATGGAACCTGAGAACATATTTGCTTTTGTAATATTATGGTTCCGAAAAAGAAAGACTTTTTAGCCATTACACACACGTCAACACACTCATTAAGTCGAGGCTATAGTACAATTAATAAATATAGAGTTCCTCAGTGACAAAGTTGCATGGAAGCAACCAGCTGAGCTTTGTTTCCCACAAGATGATGTAATGTATTGTTTCCATCGATGATTGTTTCCTATTGTACCTATCTAACTTTTTATGATTTCAAAAGAGGAACTAATAAGTTTCGTTTCAGCTCTTCTCAGTAGACTTTTGTTAAGTTTCAGTTGAAAGGAGACAGATTTACGCCAGCGATATAGCTGTCTCGTTTCAACAGTGTCAGCAAAGTCAACGTACCTACGCTGTATAGATTTCAACCTGAAAGACACCAGCTGTTGTCGTACCACAACGATAGCATTTACAGTCATTATCACCAAATTACGTAACAACTAACAGAGTTATTATAAATAACGATGATATCGATAAACAGCTTGCTAACAAAGCAATCGCTCTTGTTGGTCGACAGTACATAGGTACATTAATGATCAGTCATATTTACACGAATAGTTGCGTAGTTTGAGCGAACGCAAACATCTTAACTATAATTTATCCAATCCAATATCCAACACCGTGTCTGGCGCAAATTGTTCATAGACTCTATATTATTTACAACTAGATGATGCCCGCGGCTTCGTCCGCGTGAGTTAGGTTTTTGAAAATCCCGTGGACACTTTTGATTTTCTAGAACAAAATGTACCCTATCCGTAGTAACTAGTAGCCCGTCCTCGGCATTGCATCGGCAAGACATTTTTTAAATGGGATATGCCAGAACGCATTTTCATTTCACGAAGAGGTGCCTTAGTAAATCATCACTGGAATCATACTTATGCTAAATTCACGATAAACATTCCCGTGCGAAGTAGGTACGAACGATTTGGCTGTCTCTTCTAAATCTAAACCGTAATGAGTAGGTACAGCAAATTGTAGTTGTAACACCATTAGCACTTCATTCGTAAACAGCAGAGCCAACACAGCTTTATGTTGACACAACAATTGGAGGACCCCACAATTTGGAAGATCAACAGCCCCAACCTTGGCGGCACCGGAGCTGCCGAATGTGGTCATGGAGTGACGAATGATGACGCGACCAGTTTTTGTCAGTTTCGACTTTCGACAACCGGTCAACTGTAACCGGCATCGACTTACGAGTAACTTGCACTAGGGTTGCCATCTATCAAATCTCACCAAAATACAACCGGGCAAGTGCGACTCGAATTCACGCACGCAGGGTTCCGTACCAACACACAAGACTTTAATTTATTAAATCTTCATATGGACTATTTTTAACTTTTAATTAAGTATTTGTTGTTATAGTGGCAATAGAAATATACACTGAAAATTTCACCTCTCTATTTCATGAGGGTTCATGAGATACAACCCGCTGACAGACAGCCAGACAGATGGACGGACAGCGGAGGGTCCCGTAGACACTTTGTACCTTTCGGGTACGGAAAGGAGCTCAAAAAATTCGAGGATTTTCGAACGAGAAATTCGTACTTATTGAGAACTCTCAGGCATACAGGTTTCCTCACGATGTTTTCTTTCACCGTGATAGCAGGTACCTAAAGCAAGATGGACCGCGCGGGAAAATTTAAACCCTCCGATGGTAGGAATGCAAACCAAACTGGGATAAATCCTGGGAACCCCAGACGATGGCAACCCTACTCTCAAGGCGCAAGGTGCAAGCGTGTAACCTATTTGAGTTTCATTTCGTAGTTTCTCATAAAAGCGCGGATCCGTGGCTCATCAAGCGTGAAAAATACCTTTTAAAGCGACTTCTTTCTTTTCTTCATTTCAAAGCCCAATATAAAATTGTATTATTATTATCTGATAAATAAGTTTTGTTAGTGATTTCTTTCTTGTTAAACCAAAAATATGGTAATACCAAAATCTTCAAGTTTATATTAAAAGCTAAAGCTAAAGATGCTCCGAATTTTCACTGATTTTAGGTAAGTACTTACTTGCCTAATTAGATTCTAGTAAATAACTGATTACCTAGGTTACGATCGGTAGGCATGCGATGCGCAGTTCATTGATATCGCACAATTTTTGAAGACTTCAAAAGCTCTTATTATTTAAGCTGTCCAACTTGAGATATTACTTCAATGTATTGGTTTACAGAATCATTAAGAAGCTTTTACCAGAAAGCTATGCCGCCCTATAAGCCTTACCTACAGTACTTATGATACGTTTTTCTTATTATCATAAAGTCTTACAGTTTCATTTTTAACCCCCGACCCAAAAAGAGGGGTGTTATAAGTTTGACGTGTGTATCTGTGTATCTGTGTATCTGTGTATCTGTCTGTGGCATCGTAGCGCCTAAACGAATGAACCGATTTTAATTTAGTTTTTTTTGTTTGAAAGGTGGCTTGATCGAGAGTGTTCTTAGCTATAATCCAAGAAAATCGGTTCAGCCGTTTTAAAGTTATCAGCTCTTTTCTAGTTACTTCATTTGTCGGGGGTGTTATAAATTTTTAATTTACACTTGTTTAACAGAAACTTTGACAGTTAGATACGCTTGTACCCAAAGTTTTATATTGTATACTAGAGGATGCTCGCGACTTCGTCCGCGTGGATTTAGGTTTTTGAAGATCCCGTGGGAACTGTTTGGTTTTCCGGGATAAAAAGTTGTCTATATCAATAACATGGACGCAAGCTACCTCGGTACCTTTCATACAAATCGGTTGAGCGGATGGGTCTTTAGGAATCCAGTGGGAATTCTTTGATTTTCCGGGATAAAAAGTAGCCTATGTCCGTCCCCGGGATGTAATCTAACTCTGTACCTTTCATTAAAATGGGTTCAGCGGTTGAGCCGAGAAAACGTAGCAGACAGACACACTTTCGCATTTATAATATTAGTATGGATTACGAATACTCTCCCAACCGGAAACCATCCATACAGCATCCCATCCTCATCTGTTCCAGATCAGATAATCGATAATTACCAGTGTATTCGCAACACGAACAGAGCGCCGGGCGTGCAAGCTGCCCGCGCTACGCGAGCCACGGTCAACGCTCCAAGAGTTATCTGCACATCCAGCCTCACTGATCACTGCACTGCACTGCACTCGCCACTCACTGGATCACTGAAACACTCAATCTCCCGTGGCTTTGAAGTGGAACCGTTTGAGTCGGTCCGTTTGCTGCAATGGCGCGGCTCTGCGCTGCGCTTGCGCAACCAACGTCGTTCGGGCTCAGTGGACGCGCGCACACTAAAGCTCCATACATTTGCCCGCCTCCCGACTCCCGCGCAGCCCTGAGAGCTTTTTGCAAAGCTCGAAGCTCGGGCTAGTCTAGATGCTAGGACGTAAAAATAAAAAGTAAAACCGCTCCCACGGCTTATACTTCCGAAAGTCGAACGGTTTTGGCCATCAAATGCTTTATTTATGAGATGAGATCACACAATTTGAAGTAATGTCGGCGGTTAGGTTTCGTTTATCTGCTTGAAAGCGCTAAAAGTTCTAAACGGATTTTCAGCATTTCTGTGGATCCTCGTAGCTTTAGTTTCAAGTTTATGTAATTGATTATCACCATTACATAATTAATGCCTGCATGAATCAAACAATTAATATACAATGATAGCTATTTTGAATAAAATAATATATGTTTGTCTTTAATTTGATTTGACCATTGACATAGGAGATACAAGAGCTTTTTGAATTTCATTATTAGTAGTATATAAACTGTAAGTCAAAGTATAAAGTCATTTTTTTATTTTTTTCTTGGGAATAATTATTAAAAATCGCGTCATGCATTCCTGTGGCCTCAACTTTTCTTATTTCTCAATAATTTTTAGGGTTCCGTCCCTCGAAAGGAAAAACGGATCCCTTATAGGATCACTTTGCTGTCTGTCTGTCTAATAATTCTAAAACAGATTTTTATATATTTTTATGTGCAATAGTTTCAATTTATCGTGTAAAATGTCCACAAAAATACCGGAGTACGGAACTCTCGGTGCGCGAGTCTGACTCGCACTTGGCCGGTTTTTCTTTTTCAATAGGCACTCACTACTTAGGTACGAGTACCTGTTCCTGGCGCACCCGCGCGTTGCCGTAGTAGGAACTTCAGCGATTTTATTTATATTTTCAGAGATGTACTTTGAGGTTGTAGCTATCGATGTTTCATAATGTGTGGTGTAAGCTGCACGTGATTCGGCCGCCATTAGTCACAGCATCTGATAGATAGCGCCACAACTCTCGCGCCATTTGCATAACCGCTGCCATCAGATATCACTGGCTATTGCTGCGTGTACTACAGGCTACAGCTTGCCAGCATGTCTATAAATATGTAGAGCTTACTGAAGTATGCGTTTTTAAATAAGTACAAGGTGTAACCAGAACCATATAATATTGCACAATATTGCAAATAAAACATCTCATTGACGCTAGAGGTCAACATACGTTATGTAATTAGACCACTCAGGGTCAATACCGCGTTGTAGATGGGTCATAGACCCGAGTTTTGCACACTATACATTGCGGGTTTGAAAAATTGCTGCGTGTAGTACGTTTACCTAGTTAGGTACATACACAGCTTACTAGCGTGTCTACGAATATGTAGAACTTAATAAACTAAGTATCTTTAAATGTCGTTAAGTACCTATCGTTAAATATAAGAGCTTATTAAAGTAAGCACCAACTTATTAGATTATTAGGTAGAGCTTATCTGCAGTTCACGGAGAGAGCCCGAAACGTCGCGGTATCTACAGAACTGCGAAAGCTCAAGACGGATACAAAAGAAATGATTGTAGATTCAAATATCTCCCGTTGAACGGTATTTTCGTTTTCCCAATCCTTAAGCACATAATACTCGTATCCATACTATACATATCCATACTAATATCATAAATGTTAAAGTGTGTCTGTCTGTCTTGGTTCCCCTGTATTCACGCAGAATAGCTCGTGAAAAGCTAGAAGAACAACCGATTTGAATGCAGAGCTATTGGCGCCATTTTCAAATGTGAAAATTATTGTACCTTTTGGTTCGTTTTTTAGCCGGTCAGTCGTGTTTTTTTATTTTTTTTTATTAAAAATGTTTTAATCTTCACATTAAGTAAGTATATTATCCACTTTAGACGTGTCACCGGCCGGCCTCTTCCGTTGCACTGTGCGATGTGTGCGACTTTAAGCTGCTAAATCAAAGACAACCCGATCTGCCATAGATAGATGTTAATCTATCTTATTTTGCTCCATACACCCCATATTGGGTCCGAAGTCATAAACTAAGCTAGAAAAGAAACTTTACAGCTAAGTGAGCTATTACCTCGACTCCTGCGCAGGGTGCGATCGATCATACATCGACATCAACAATTACGCAAACCGGTCGGACGACTAGTTGGGCGACCGGTCGCTCCGCATTGTTATTTTGCTAATTGGCAACTCAAAAAGTTAACACTTAACGAGGTAACGGTTAATTAAAATTAACTTAAAATACCAGAAGTAGATAGGTATATATTTGGAAAAAGAACCCTGGCAGTGGAAAGGATATTAATGACATTACATTTGCGAAGAGGCACCTAACTACTTTCCTTCTGTGAGAGAAGCCAAGGTTGATTGACAAACAAACCGCAAGGCAGAACAGACCACGCACCGTTGCATCTCAATTCGTAATTTTGGCTAAGGTGTTGCTAACCAACTACAATGTAGGAGATATTAAAGTGCACAAGGCTGTGCTAAAACACAATTGTACTCTGTTCCCTCACTCTCCTAATCGAACGGGACGGCAATCTGACACGACCTGAGAGAGGTCAGGTAAGTATATAATATATGGCCCAAAGATAAGGTACATGATCAACGGCTTTACATGTTTTTTGAGGTATACAACCACCAACATACCCAACCGGGTTGCTACTAAGAATTCGTTGTCAATAAACCCAATTTTGGTCTGATCCGGGACTCAAACCCGGGACTTTACCGAATAAACTAGTTAGCTGCTAGACCAGTGGAAAGATCTCATAAACACAGTCTATGAACAATGAAGTCTAGGATGCGACGCGGCGCCGACGAGCTGTGGGGCTGGAAGCTGGGAGACGAACGTGTCAGGTTTCAGGCGATATGCAGCGCCGCTCAAGCCGAAAACTTGACATGACATCATGTTCAACTTAGCTTTTTACAAAAAAATAAAAATGTACTCCTTTTACATTAAATTGTCAAAGTCATAGTCGCAATTCCATGGATTCGTTTCAAGTAGTATTCAACTGTAAACTTAAATAAATATAATAATTCCGATAAAGATAGATTTTAGAAAGTCCTCTCTACAGTTCTACTTGTAAAAGGATTTTGGAACTCTGTTGTACAAGAGACATGCAACTTCCAACACGTGTCTGTCAAAACGAATGTTGATCCCTAATCCCCTCTCTCTCCGTCACGGCTATCATTAATCTCGTTTGAGAAAGCGATGCTATGACATTGATGTTAACGTTAACCACAAGAGTTTAGTTAAAAGTTAAAGTGTTCCGGCTTTCCCGCTGCGACGACATCGCTGTATTACATTACTCATTATCTACTTAGAAGGAAATCGGATTTGGTAGACAAATTGATTAACATTTGCATTTAAAGTTATATTATATTCTGACAAATGGTTATTTTTATCGTCAAAAAAATGAGATATAATATAAGATAAGGTATAGTAACGTAACATACACAGATATTACCTACGGGTTTGGTATTTATCGGTAGCTAAGTATTCTAAACCACTCGGTTTTAATCGTAATTATTATCGATTGACATGCTTTTAAAACTTAGTAGTAGATGATTTCAAACATAGTTCGATTGTGAGCACCTCCAGAATAACCTACTTCCTGGGGGAAATTCACAGCTTTATTAGATGAACGTAAGTTCTTGCGCTACCAGTCTTCCACTATTGCCTAAAGCCTCAATCATCGCCGTCACATTCAATAGCATAATTCGTACTTGTATCTTAATCATATTACATGGAAGCCCTGCCTACATGATTTATGCGATTGGCAAGTGTTAATCCTTAGCATGAGAACGCTTTTTCACAACATTGATGATTTCGAGTATCGAATCATTATGACGTGAATTGAACCTAATCTTCAGATTGTGTTGAATATCGTATATGTGCTTTTGAGGAATTGAGAAAGACTTCCAGACGATGGACGGGAGCTACACCTTTGTGTGCTTGACATGTCCTCATGGTGGTAGGGACTCATTGGTTACTTTTTATTAGGTCAATACGATGATACTTTATTTATTTATTTATTTATGTACCGCCCACAGAGTTACACATTTAGATTAAATACATGTTGTTCCTTAAATTCTAGGGCTCTTATGCAACTCCACTTACGGGCAGTCACAGCATACATTAACATAAACATAAGTCGTACAGTAAAATATAAAATATAATATAATAGCTAACCTAAGGACTATGAAAAAATACCTAAGTTATAAATTTTAAAAGAATATAATAAGATGGAAATTAAATTAAGGAAAAGTTAAGTTAAACTAAGCTAAATTATCTAAATCATCTAAAATACTTATACATACTTACGGCTAGGGACTGACACTAATTATCGTTATCCTATTGAGGAATCGAATGATTTGAACAACTTGGCTTTAAATTTAGCCAGGTTATCGCAAAACAGATCCGTGGTAATGTCCTTGTCCAAAAATTCCTTATATGTACTACTAAACCTTGGTATTAACGAATGACGACCTAGATTGGTTCTACTGATTCGGTGAGTGAACAGAGGAATAGGATACCGCGGTATACGGGAGGGTACTTTGAAGGATATTTGGCTCAACAGTTCCGAGTTATCCATGGTTCCGTTTGCAAGTTTGTGGAAGAATACCATGTCATGAACTTTGCGTCTGTCCGATAATGAATTTAATTTAAAAAGTTTAAGCCGAGAGATATAGGATAGTCTTTTGTCTTGTCCAATAGAATAAAACTTGGTGAATCGTCTTTGTATGCTTTCTAGACGGTCCTTGTGTACTTGGTAGCTAGGGTTCCATACCACCGAGCCGTATTCTAGTTTGCTTCTAACAAGTGTAGCGAAAAGTATTTTTTTAGTTTTAAGGCTTTTAAATGGCTTAGCATTTCTAAACAAGAAGCCCAACATTTTACGAGCCGATCTACAAATGTTTTCGATGTGTACATTGAATCGTAATTTGGCGTCTATGGTAATCCCCAGATCGCGGACAGCTTCGAGTTTTTGAAGCGAGCAATTGTTGATCGTATATTTGCCTTCAATTAGAGTACTAAATACTTAAAACTAATTAAATTAATCTAAAACAAAGTGTTATATAATGTGACCAAGTATAGGTCTCCCGCTCAACATCATATCTACAGTTCTACTGTAGCAAGCTGGGGTACTGGTTTCCAAGGGGAGCCTTCGGTTCCTTGACCTAGCCACCAGGCGATGCGTGGATCACTGCTAAATTTCAGCCGCTGAGTCTGACAAATATAACCTCCGTGCCTTCTAAGTAGAAGAACGCGTTGGTATCCGTGATGGATTTCTCTTCGAAAAAAAAGTCCTTTTCACTCTGACGTTGTAGATTTTCGATACCCGAAACCTACCAACGTTGTCGAGTACGCAGATCGTACTTAGTCTACTTGAGTGGTAGCGAAGCTTGTGGCCGGCGGGCATCACAGAGGCCGATAATTCCGCATAATAGCGCGCGGCAATTATATCGCCATATCAATCTGCGGACTCCGGCCTGTGTCTTTAATGGCGGCCGCGGCTTCCTGGGAAAACTATCTACTGCCCGTTACAGCGAACACTAGCCTAAATGATCTATCTCTCGCTTCATGGACACAATTTTACAACAAAAAATAGAAGTTTCTTCGTGTTGATTAATTGTTAGTAATGGCTATGTTTTTGACATTTGAGTCAAAATATATCTACTTAGAATTTATATCCTACTTTTTAGCCAATAGAAGGAGATTGTCAGCCAACTTGACTGAAGTTTGTGAACTTTTCAAAATATCATCATCATCAATCCATCCGCCGCGCCGGCTCAATACTGAGAACGAGTTTTCTCTCAGAATGAAAAGAGTTAGGCCAAAGTCCACCACGCCGCGCTGGCTGTGCGGATTGGCCATCGATTACACATCGATGGGATTGGCAGACTTCGCACACCTTTGAGAACAAAATGGAGAACTCTCAGGCATGCAGGTTTCTTCGCGATGTTCTCCATCCTTAAAACGCTCATAATTTAGAAAAGATGTGCGTGCCCGGGATCGAACCTGCGACCACCCGAACAGGAAGCCGATGACGTCAGAACCATAATAACGAATTGTCTTTACAAAATGTCGGCAAGGGGACAATCTCCATTTTAGATGCTGGTTAAAAACTTTCGAACTTCTACTGTATATTTTGATTCAAGGTTAAATTGAAGTATTAAATACCTACCAAAAGGTGTGAACACAGTGTGAACAGGTTAAATTCGTTGCGGATACCGGCGTGATTGGCTCGTGCCGCCGCTGGCCGCCCATCGCCCGCGGTAGAGGCAGGCAGCGGCGGCCAATCGCACAGCCTACCTCGAGAAGGCGCCGTCACCCACGTCGTCACCTGTGACTCACGCGAGCGGCTTTACGTCTCATAAATCGCCGAAATTATAGCCCTATATGTATGTAAATTGTAAATGTATAATTGGAATTGTATAGTAGGTAGTTACATAAGAAGAATCCGGTCAAGTGTGAATCAGACTTAGCTTACCGTCATACAAGATATAACGCTATGTGTACTTTTCACCTTTTTTTATTTGCATGGCAGCCATTATGATTTTTTTAAGATTATATTTATTGTTATTGAGGCAATAGAAGTACACACTGATAAATAATCATTACATGTAGCGACCGATAGACGTCCTAGGACGTAGCTGGACATAGCTCTTCCACACACCACGGTCACGCCATCCTGCGAGCAGCGGCTTCCTGCGTCTCCTAACGCTCCATCCTGTCACCATCCTGGACCCTTAGCACCCCAACCTCAACAAGTAAATGTATCCAACCAGCTCATGCCCGGCATAACGCGCTCCTCGATAGTACGTGTAAGAGAAACCTTCAACCAAGTAGAACAATACCTAAAGAAACATTCAACTCAATCAAATGAATGATGGGCGAAAGCATATTTCCAGCGCTATAGAAAAGTACAGTAGGCACGTCGTATGCGCTGACATAGCCCCTCGATATGTCGTGTTTAGCTATTTTTATCTGAAGCATGATATGAAGCATGATATTTATCTTAATTGCCGTTTGCCGAGATAGCACAAGCAATAAGCTCAAGTACGCGAACTCCCATGTGCGGGTCATGTCCAGCATTACGACTACTTTACGATCAGTTGATGGCCGGAGCGGCAGCTGGTGGAGGCGGCGCATCACTCATGTGATAACAAGTCTTAGCCTTGCTGTGCGCACAGTCGGCTCCCCAGTCCGCACAGCCGCCCGGTACAATTGAATATTACATAGATGAATCACACCCATATTATAAATGTGAAAGTGTGTTGTTATTAACCTAATTTTTTGGATGGATATCGTTGAAGACCTGGCACAAACTACTTTTTATCCCAGAAAATCAAAGAGTTCCCGCGGGATTCTTGAAAATCCATGCGATTGAAATCGCGGGCATCAGCTAGTGTCGATAAAGAAAACTAATTGGCTTCCTCGCACAAATACTCGGTTGTGCTGTAAGTGATACATTCGACAAGGACGCCAACGATGATAGAATTCTAGTGTCAAAAGTCAAACACAATAACATCATAATATAATAATAATTCAAGTGTAAATTAAAAATTTATAAGACCCCCAACAAGTGAAGGCTACAGTAACTAGAAAAGAACTGATAACTTTCAAATAGCTGAACCGATTCTCTTGGATAATAGCTAAGAACACTCTCGATCAAGCCACCTTTCAAACAAAAGAAACTAAATCAAAATCGGTTCATTAGTTTAGGAAATACGATGCCACAGACAGATACACAGATACACACGTCAAACTTATAACACCCCCATGATTTGAAGTCATGTATTCAATACCATCGATTATATATTATTTCGCTTGTAAGCGCAAACAGTAGATGTATGTTATAAGAGCTGCGACGCTTGAATTATTTAAAAGATGGTGAAATGTAAATAAATTGTCAAACTAGACCAAGCGAGGAATCAAACGAAAGCGAACGGAGCCGCAATAAACCCAGGCGGTTTAGCCAACCGAACTAGCCGAATGAAAGTTTTAGAAGTTTTAGAAGACATCGGGTCGTTCCTGTTGTACAATGAAAATGGCCGCATGGGGTGAGCTGATCCGACTGTGTGTATAGCAAGCCTTATGCCACAATATACTTAGTGACTAGTACCTTCTTATACTGAGCTCGCTGCGCTGATAACGACGGAAATCGTAATGTATAATTTTATGACGACATTTATAAGCATTTAAGCTTTATGATGGGCATTCATTAAGTGATTAAGTATTGAAAATTAAAAAAGCATCTTGATACATGTATGATACGTTTTGTTTTTTATAAAGTTCAACTCTGATTTTATTTTTATTACTTAATGGCCGCATATTATTTTCTTGCGATTTTACTTAGTTGCGGAATAATATGCAATATATTTTTAAGGCACAGTTTTATGATTCCCATGGCAAGTATTCATTTATGTTTGTTGCATGGGTATTGGGCTTGATTGTACAGCATAAAAAGTTTGAAATTTGAATTAATAAGTAAACAGAGTAACAGAAAAATCGCTTTTTTGGGTCATTTGCCAAGCAGAGACCGATTTTGGAGTAGGAAGGGAAGCTTACCAAAGATGCAAATCATTGGAAAGATATAGGGGATAAACGAGGCGAAAACTTATTGGGTTGATGCCCGCGACATTATCCGCGTTGTGGCGTTTCACAACCTGTAGGTTTTTTAACCCTCTTGGGAACTATTTGATTTTCCTTATAAAAATGTAGTTTACGTAATAATTCAGGCCAGGTACCTGCATTCCAAATTTTAGCCAAATCGGTTCAGCCATCGTTGCATCTGAATATTATTTTATTCTAAAAAGTAGACAGGTACCCAATTTTGCAATGCCCTGACGGGGCTTCATGTCATCTGACCTCATATACTTACCATTATGTAAGTAGAGTTTATGAAAGCAAATAAATGAAATGAAATGGAAAACATCCAAACGTTTACATATTTTATGATATTGCTAGAGTAGGAAATTAGGTTCAGCTATGACGATAAAAATGATTGAAGGGCTTAGACTCAATGTTGTAGTTTACTTGTTGTAGTACCATAATAGTGTATAACATAAGTCTTGTGTGACTGTACAGTGTACACAAATAACACAAGAATCTCAGTCGCGTGTTAGGCCTCTTTGACAAGAGGCTGTGGACATGCGCTGGCGCACGGCACGGCTATGCAAATCATATAATTTAATACCAGTAGCCATACTCTGTTAGTTGATTTTTTCTTAAGCTCGCATAATATTATATCTAAGTATACTATAAATATACTGCGTAAATATACCTCTACAGGCTACGGTAAAATTAAAAATAAATAATTTAAAAGTTAGGTACTGAGAGCCTTCTATAGATAATTAAAATCATAACCCTTCCTTTTGGCTTTGCCGCAGTCGGGTAAAAATAAAGCGAAAAGACGGAACTTGGTCACGTAGAATTAGCTAAAAGCGTGAAATAATTTTTGTTAGATATATATTATGTACAACTTACCGCTTTTCAATACAACCTAGGATGGAAAGGTAAATCTAAAAACCTAAAAATCCTGAAGAAAATTGATTTTCTATTCAACAGACTCTATTATATTATTTATATGACTGTACGTAGACCAAATTGCAAAGATCATCGAGGAATTTAATAAAACGTCGTGTTTTTCCTGCAAAAAATAGTCAGATAGGTAGCGCTACAATTATGAAATAATTTACAACATTAATCCAGCTCTCATAATCACTGTGAACATGCCTTACCTCCCGCGCTAATGAGGCACTACCAGTTATCATGACAACCGGACTCGGCACCCCCCCTTAACCGCCCCCCTTTTACCATCGTTTAACATAATTCACACGACGCGGCAAAAACCTGGTCGCTCGGCATATCGCCGCGAAAAACTACATAGCTAACAGTACGAGGTTTTCGCTATGGCCAATAGTGTTTGAGTGTGTGAGTTGAGGAGGCGATCAAAACGGCGTTATTGCGCTTCTCCTATTGACTTCTCATCAAACAACTTTTTCCTTTAATCCGGATGTTTATAGGCCGCTAAATACTAATCTGAACTCATTCCCAAGCAAAACGGCCTAAAACTGTGTTACAGAATCCAAAGTTCGTGATTTTGTTCAAAACAGCATCATTATAGCAAACTTTCAACAGTTTTCTTTCAGTTTTTGCTTTTCCTGTAAATTTAATTTCATGCAATTACACCGTTTTTTTTCGCACTCGTACCTACATCAGTGCTTAGAAAGTTATGGAAAGAGATGTGTCGAATATAATATGCCGAATGCGGATGCAATGTTGCAATGACTTTCTGCCATCTTTCTACTGTTTTTAACAGCTTGCTCCTAAAACATGTTGGAAACATTGACTAACACTAGATTTCAACTTATTTTGTGCCGCTGTTGCTCCCAACTTTTTAATTTCGATTAGCCTATTTATCTGAAACTTTGCTCGTACTATATCCTTATTAGCCAAACCTATTAGTATTTATAGTTTACCTCGACATTTTGCAAGTATTCAGTGTAGGCAAACTCTTACACCTTTCATCCTGGGATATCTTCTCCACGTTGTCCCTTCTCCGTGATTATCTTCCTTTTTTCAAGCCACATCTCTAACATAAGCTGAACATAAACACTTAGTTTTGAAAACTTATTAAATTTAAAGTAAGTATAGCTTAATTTAAACTGTTGTCAAACCACATTTACACCCAGAAGAAACATGGTCGAGGAGAAATAAAACGAATTCTCGAAAGGGCAGAAACCCGTTCACTTATGAGTATGACAATCCAAGCTTCGCGTTGACGCAACACTCGCCAGCCAAAGCCCACAAAAACACACAACACATTAGGTACACATCCTCCCGGGAGAGGATGCCGTATTAAGAGTTTAATGGCCACTTCACTCGCCATCTTCCTGCGACGCGTCGATACAGGCGTGATAACGAGAGATGAGCGACGCTGATTGCGTTACGATAACACAAAACGGTAGCCTAATGCTGACGGCTCTGAGCTTCTTATCCGCTTTGTATTATAAAACAGAGATAATCTTAGGTTTGCTGGTAAAACAAGTTCGGAATAGACTTCTGAATTCGCACGATGGTTAACTTGGTAGGGTTCCCCTGGGTTCCCGTATTTAAAGACTTCATATCATATTTTTTATAGAAACCTTCTAAAAAAAACAACAGAAGACGCCTCAAATGAAACAATACCTTACATTAGCTTTGACAGTACCTATAACTGATAAATTTCAATATCAAAGATAATTTTCAAAATCAAACAGCGTCTACACATTTAAATTTCTACCTACAAATGAAAATAAAATCATTTACCAAATAGCTTCCACTGAATACTAAAAAAGATTCTAAGCTACTGCACAAAAAAGAATTGTAATGTTTTCAGGATTCATACATAGGTATATTCAAATTTAATTCTAAATTTCTCAACGACGGATGTATGGGGTATCGTTGATATTCTGACGTCATCCTGAATGACACTGGCTATAAATTTTTATGGCGCCAATTTTTCGACTTGTTTTACCTATTGTTTAACTTGTAACAAATTGAGTTCCACTGCACCATAGTGCTTTATGTCAACGCGGCCCTTACTCGTAAGTAGGTACGAGTACTAGGTTGATATAAAACGCAACAACAAAGTAAGTGCAGTCGGAATTCACCGCGCTCTCTCCGGTGCGCATTCGCAGAAGGCCGCGAGCTGGCCAGTAGTAGCTACAGTACAGGTACAGGGGAGCTGCACACTTGCAGAGGCCAGTTTTTAGGCTCGAGAAACTTTGTAGTACGATTGTAACCAGTACAACGGCCCCTCCTCTCCGCTTCAGCTTCAATTTTCACATTGCGTTTATCCGGAAATCAAGACTATACAGATAATATATGTAATTAGTCATTTACAGTACAGCAATAATAGTTTCGTACTGGACTAAAGACGCAGGATAAGTTTAGATTCGTATACCAATTTCTAGATTTTTTTTAAAGAATAATATTAGCCATGTTCTTCTTCTCTCTGGGCTGGTTTCCGCACTTAAACGTTTCCGTCTGTTGTGCGTGTTATTAGCCATGTTAATCATGACTAATTTTTTCCTTTCCCCTTCAACTAAGCGTAAAGATCGTGGGTACGACAATGCAACGGATGGGTTTTGAACCGCTGATCCTTCGGATTTCAGTCCACTTCCTTGGAATCCCTGACTTGAGAAGTAGTGATGAGAAGTGCTCCACTGGGTAACCAGACAATCTGGAGCGAGTTGCCGTTGGAGACAAGTATATCTACTTCCTATGACCGTTTTCTGGTGAAATCCCTCCGGATTCTGGCAGCGCAAGACCGTGGCGTGCTGGATGATGATGATGATGACACCAGAAGCTTTCAGCAATCGTGAAGGGATCCACAGTTATAGCGTTCCGGATAAAAATCCATGTAAACATAGATATCCGCTTCCGTTTTCCGCATTAGCTATAATATTGGTACCTTCAAAAGAAAAGTGAATAGCTAGGCACCTTCTAGGCAGGTGCGCTACCGGCTACATCATTCCCTACTTTTGGTGTAAAAAGGTATTTCAGTTCCATGAACATTGTAGCTATAACATCGCTTCAACAGTTACTAATTGTAAACTATTAGTATTTAAACGAGTGTCAAATTCTGTAATCGAATAGCCGAGGCGCTAATGACATGTTCCCAGCCTATAACTAATGGCCGCTGTAAATGAATGGCTCTTACAAGTGAATAATTCGGAATAGCGCACCGACTGGATAGCTATAGCTTTGCATAGGATCGATGAGCTACATAATATTTACAGATATATTCTCATCGACAGCTCGTGTCATGTTTGGAATGTAATTTGTTGGATCCAGGAAATATTAGTCATGTTTTTTAGCCTTTGACTGCGATCTCACTTGGTGGTAAAGTGATCATACCGTAGTCTAATAACCTGGTTAATTTGGAAGGGGTTTGCATATCCGTGATTCCCTGGCACGCTTAATCGCTTGGCGGCACCGCTTGCCGGCAGGCTGGTAACGACTTACGAGCCACAGCAGAAGCCTCCCACCAGACTATTCTATCCTTGTCACTGAGGAAAATCGAATCTGTATCGAATAATTATTTTTCAACTAATAAAAGAAGATACTTCGCTTGTTAATTTGTACAAAGATACTACTTAACAAAATGACAATAAACCATTACGTTACTGGTTTTCAACGAAAGAAAAACTTATGCAATCTAATGACGAACAGGCTAAATATAGGCATGAAAACCCGTGATAGCTGTCCGCTAAGGAACTGCATTCCTGAAGGTTCAGATCCGAGCTGGTCATAAGTCAACATGTCTTCAAAGAGAGAGCAATTTGTGAGGAGTTGCGAGAACATACATACGGGTACATTATATCTACATAGTAGAGAGGTAGTAGCTGCGAATATGGCGCGGGGCCGCCGCGGTGTATGTGCCTAGTTTCCTTATACAAATTCACTCACAGGTAAGTAGGTATATCTGTATGCACCACCGATACATTAGGATTGATAAAGATGCCTGGAAGAATCGTTGATTTCTTTTGATCATTTTTCTTCTTAGATTCTAGTGCAGCCGTTAGCTAACTAACAAAAAGGAGGTCTTTCTCATTAATTCGTCTCTTTTCCATTTTACTACTACGTATATACTTATTGATCTATTTCAGATTTTCAATGCTTTTTTTTGTCTTAAAAATTCAGCGTAGTTTATTATTAAAAGTTTAAGATTTTTAATGTTTTCTAGACTTTGATTAGATTTTAATTACGAAAATCGTTTTTAATTAATTAAAAAACGACCACAGTGACCATTTACCTCGATATTATAAAATAACGGAAAATACATAAAACGCATTCCTTCGCATTACTAATATAAAAAGTTGGCTTATTAAAGATAACATGATATGGGAACATTTTGTATAATAAAAGTACTCATTCCATCGTAGGAACATGATATTTTATCTACTTATAAAGAAGCTGTTTATATGAACGTGTTCCTTACGTAACAAATTAGATAAGTAGGGAGGTAAGTATCTACCATAGGTAGGTTTCTGATAAAGAAAATAATATAATGTTAATATACCTACATGTTTTGTTTACATTTTTAGTTAAATACTTCAGCTGGAATGCTTTTTTTTAATCAACAAAACTTATAAATTAAATTATGTAAGTAAAATTAAAAGACTTTCCTTTTTCTTATAAAAAAATGTCGTATTAATAATTTACCTTATTTTGTTCTAAATTAACAAATGTGTTTGGTTCTAAGATAACGAAATTTGAATCAAGAGCATTTTAAATAAGATTAAGTATGCAGTAAATTAAAATATATAATTGTGGAACTAAACGAACCTCTTTTGAGACACGTGCAGGCGATAAGTTTGTCTGCACGATTGCGCAGATCATTATATTTATATGTAGTTTAAAATTAATGTATTCACACGCGTAGCTTGATAATATATTTAATGGCTTATTAAAACTATTTACGAGTAGCGCGCCTCGTCGGGCGACTCCGGTGGTCTGCTGGAGTCTGATTTAGAGCTCATAGGACTCCACATCTTTCTAGCGGGGCCACTCCATCCGTCAACGCGTTTTTGCTCCTCGGTCTATATCTACTCGTTCTGCCAACTCTCTATAGCATATACAGACACACCAACTTTCATAATCGATCCATCGTCGCGCCGGCCCACTACTGAGCACAGGTCTCCTCTTGGGATGAAAAGTGTTTAAAGTTTTAAACCATGGCCCACCTGCATCACCACCCGCCCGCCTGGCCAACTGTGGATTGGCAGACTTCACACATTTTTGAGAATATTAAAGAGCACTCTCAAGCATGCAGGTTTCCTAACGTTATGTCAATGCAAGTGATATTTATTTGCTTAAAAACACACATGCCTACTTAACTACGAAAAGTTAGAGGCACGTGCCCGGAATCGAACCCCTGACCCCTGAAGCAGACGTCTGAACTACTAACTAGGCTGACACCAGTTACTTGTACTACTCGGCTACACCAGTTCTAACTAACGTGAATCTAACCTTGATATTTACAATGTAACTTAAAGTTGAAGGAAAACATCATAAAGACAAGTCTAGAGAAAAAGTTTGAGATATTTTGTAAAGTTCACCAAACTTTATCCCGAACTGGAACTTTTTGATTTCCTTTGGCAGCCAGTTTGTTGGCCCATCTGTAGCCGCTTTATAGACGATGTGAAATGAGGAGTAATGTAAGGACGGAGTGTGTATAATGTATGAGGCCACTAATAAGCCCGCGGGCCTCTGAGCGGCCTCTAACGGACGCCATCACTCCTCCGCGCCTCCGCGTGTGTGCGCTGTGCACTAGACGTACGTACGAGGCGAACGGTTAGCTTTTATGCGACGAGATTGTTTTATGAGAGCTTTGATAAATCAATGCAATTTCTTTTCAATACGTCATCGAGAGCTGGCCAATAGTCTCGAATTTGAAAAATAGACTTCAATAGAGGATTGTATCGTTTCGTTTGTCATTTTAAGTACGTTTACGTACGATTTTAAATGTTTCAGATCGAAAAGATTTCTTTACTGAGACATTATCACACTAATATTATAAAGGAGAAAGTTTGTATGTGTGTGTGTGTGTGTGTGTGTGTGTGTGTGTGTATGTTTGTTACTCCTTCATGCAAAAACTACTGGATGGATTGGGCTGAAATTTAAAATGGAGATAGATTATACCCTGGATTAGCACATAGGCTACTTTTTATCCCGGAAATTCAAAGAGTTCCCACGGGAATTTTAAAAACCTACATCCACGCGAACGAAGTCGCGGGCATCAGCTAGTAACTTAATACGTACGCCCATTCTGTGTGTTAAGGTGAGGACCCTAAGAGCTAGAGGACCCTGAGTAGACTATTGTAGTGAAGTTATTGTACTAGTTGATATCCACGGCTTTGCCCGCGTGGTTTTAGGTTTTAAAAACACGTGGGAACTCAAAGTAACCCATACGTGCGTCGCGGCGCTGGGTTGCCAGCAATCTCTATATCGAATTTCGTCAAAACTGATTGAACTGATCATAGGCCGTGATCTAGCTAGCAAACAGACAGAAAGACACATTTTCGCATTTATATTCGCATAATTTTCGTCACGATGATTTCCTTCATCGTTAAAACTCGTAATAGAAATAGGAATAGTGCAGGCCCGCAGCTGCAACGTGTCAGCTTGTAAGATTCATGCGCTTCTAACATGCAAGCACTCGTAATAAGAAATTCTATTTGGTCTGCATCCGCGTTCAAACAGCAAACAGCATTACTAGTAAGTATAAGTCAGTGCTAGTAAGTATCTCTTTGATACGTTTACACCTTTGCGACGTCTCCTACTGTCAGCGGTCACTGCTATGAGAGCTCTTACAGAGATAAGTGCTTCCCTGTTCACTTCTTAACTTTTTTTTCTTTTCACTACTGTCGTGTTTATAATTTAATTATAAAATTATTTTATTAAATAAGACACCATCAGTTTTACATGTCTTTTTATTATGTATCTTTTTTTACTGTCATTACATGACGAAGGAATATTAACATACAAAAGAGGTTTGTTATTAAAAAAGATCCTAATACAACATCTCCCTTTTTTACTCAGGATACCTAACCGGAGGTCGAATCACACGACCATATGAAGTTGTATATAAAGATGGTTGTGGGGTTACTACAGATTCCAGATTTTCATTTTCATCTGGAATATAGAATGGTACAAAATTCAAAGGCTTTATATATATCCTATTTCTTACAAACATTCTCCCATTTTAAACATCTCCCGTTCTATCATAAATTTTTCCTTTAATAATCCCTTTTTTCCAAACTCTCCCTGTTTTAAAAAATACATGTTCTCCGAGCTCCAAATTTCTTAAATTAACTTTATTCCTGTTATAATAAAATCTGTCCTTTTCTTGTCTATGAACTAAATTTCGCCGTAAATTTCTATCAACCTTAGGATTAAATGCCTTCTTAGTCATAGGAATAATACCTCTTAATTTTCTATTAAATAAATTTTCCGCTGGAGATGCAATTGTATTTGAAATAGGGGTATTATGAAATTCTAATATTGCTAAATATGGATCTCTTTTCTCATACAAAGCTTTCTTAAGAAGTTTCTTTATCGTTTGCACCTCTCGTTCAACCATACCATTTGACTGAGGATATTCTGGGCTTGACATAGTATGTTTAAAATCATACTTCCTAGCAAAATTCTTAAAACTATCACTAGAAAATTGCGGCCCACCATCACTAAATACTTCTTTAGGAATTCCATGCCGACTAAAAATCTGCTTTAATTTGTCAATGATACTTTCACTTGTAGTACATCTTAAAAAATGTATTTCAGGAAACTTTGAATAATAATCTATCACAATCATATAATTACAACCGTCTAATTGAAATAAATCTACACCTACTTTCTCCCAAGGTAATTCTGGTACAACATGAGGCATTAAAGTCTCTTTTTTATTATTATTACTAAAACGTATACATGTTTCACACCGTGAAACCATATCCGTTATCTCATGAATCATTCTTGGCCAATACATAGCATCATTTGCCCTTAATACCGTTTTCGTTATTCCTAAATGTGGAAAATGCATGTGCTGCTTAAGTCTCTTAACACAACCACAAAATCTTCGTAAGACTCGCCATCTTTTTGCATTCTTGTAAAGAATCTATACCTTTCATATGTTTCATTTTCATCTGGAATATAGAATGGTACAAAATTCAAAGGCTTTATATATATCCTATTTCCATTGCAAATAATTCCGATGCAATTAAATAAATCTCGAATTTTTGTCGAAACAAACGCCAATTTTCGGCCATTGGGCCCTGCCAGCTCAATTCTGTTGGTGGATTTATCGATCCATACTGTCTATTCTCTTTGACAGTTTTGCCCTTTTCCTCCATTATAAATTATAATTATATATTTCTCACCTGTTTATTTATGTTTTAAACGGTAACCGACTGCGCCATGTCGTGTTTATAATTTAATTATAAAATTATTTTATTAAATAAGACACCATCAGTTTTACATGTCTTTTTATTATGTATCTTTTTTTACTGTCATTACATGACGAAGGAATATTAACATACAAAAGAGGTTTGTTATTAAAAAAGATCCTAATACAACAACTACTACTAATTTTCGGTAAATAAATAGATGCAATAAACACAAGTTTGGTGTTCATCACCAACATCGGCAATGGTGGATTTTTATTTCGGTGGATAGTTCCTATCATTTCGGTGGCTAGTTGTATCATTTCGGTGGCATCAAAATTTTAAACACGTATTCTCATGACATATTTTGATGGCATTAAGTAAGAGCTTATACAATAACTAGAAGAACAGTAAAATATAGTTCAAATTTGAAAAAACTTAATAGTAAAAAAAAGTCCAACGAAATTCAAGAAAAAACGGCGTTGTTGAAATTGGCCCTCAAGAGAGACGTCCCGGTGCTGCGGGAGCAGAAATCGACACACTTAGAGTTGCCCATCAACTGTGTAATTGTAGAATAAATCGCATGGCATAAAATAAATACGCAACTAACTACTCTTAGACCCCATTAATTGGCGCGGAACTCAACTTACAACCAACTGATATGGAATACATCAAATAAAACCCATTCCATAACTTAAGTCGACACAGGTGTAAGTAACTACTATCTCGGTAGTCGGTACCTACCATTCTAGAACGATGTTGCTCTAAAACTAGATTTCCAATTTACTTAGTATGACAAGGATGTACTTACTTGATTGCGATTGAGAAGCGTGGTATGGCCCATTGAAATATGGTATAACACTATTGGCGATTACTGAATGTAATGCTGTTCCTTAAATTGTAGCACTGAAACATTTAGATAATCGCCCATCGCCCCAGCGCACTCCTGAACGCGGCTTTTTTTCAGAATGAGAAGGATTTTGGCCCTAACCCACCGCGCTGCTGCTATAAGCGGACTGAGAACATTATGGTGGGATCAGGCATGTAAGTTTCCACACGATGTTTCCCTTCACCGTTAAATTGATGTTATTTTTATTCATTTATTGGTAATAGAACCAGCTTTAGATGCGACCGCGGCAAGACTAATGGCACCGGCTGAATTCCGCAGCACTTCGTTGTCGGCCATTCGCATGCGAAGTAATGCTTCACATCGCTCCTTACACTTGTACGGTGTAAGTGACGGCCGTTACACAGCACGACAGCGCGCGAAAACCTTACACGCCTAGCCCGCCGCCGCCGCCCTACAAGTACAGTGTACATAAAGTTATCCACTCGAAGGTTGTTTCCGTTATAATACCTCCTGCAAGCTAAATTGTATCTAGCGACTGTATGTATCACAAGAGTGGAACCCTCAGGAAGTCTCTTAGTGAAGTCCTAGGTAAATGATGTCTCACACTCGCTATTATCATTTGAGAGAAACACTAACGTGGGAACTAAATTGGTATTTTTTTTTTCAATTGTTTCTAAGCGAACTTGTTTAGCATCATTTCGGCAATGAAAGTGTAAATCATACTTAACTCTTGATTTAATAAAAGCTTGATTTGAAGTTAGTATGTAGCGATGGGGCTGACAAAATATTATAGTTTATCATTTCAGAGAAAAATAAAGTAGAACTCTTAGTTCATCCCTTCAATTAATCACAGAACCATCGATGTATAGAACTTTTACATCATTCTTCACTGTAAGTACTTAAATTGACACAACTTTAATCCGTACTAAAATTACTAGGTAGGTAGTAGGTATATTTAGTACGTGTACTCACTCGCTACATAGCTGAGTGCTCGCGATGCGATTTATAACGTTCCCGTACGATGAATTGATAACGTTTAAAAACCTATTAAAAACTGTCGTACCTCTCCTAGGTGCTAGCCCGCCTCCATCAGACTACATCCCTTCCAGGTGAGGTCACAGCCAGGGTCAACTTGTTAAATGGATAAAATAAAAAATAAGAAGTAGAGCAGAATCAACGAGCCTTCTCGATAATTTGCTGGATTAAAGATAAATTACATGCGCATAAAAATAATTGCATGCACTGACTTCGGGAAGTCGAGTCACGGAAAATACCTAATTCCAGCAGCGCCGCAACAACAGCAGTAGGTAGGAATTGGCTTATCTGGATCAGGGATCATTCGAATATACCCAGGGTATATTCGAATGATCCCTAATCCAGACAAGCCAATTCCTGCATTTTAAATACTGAAAATGGGTATATTTGAATGCTTGAATACTGAATGATTACTATAATTAAATACTGAGTATTAAGTATATTCTTATGCTAGAATATATGAATACTAAAATGGTAATATTCGGATACTTGAATACTAAATGACTACTATATTTGAATAGATAGATATAGATAAAAACTACTTCATTCGTATATTGAGTAATACCTATATTTAAATATGTACTGCGTTACGAATGAATACCTACTATATTAGAATACTCAGTATTAAAATTTACTTATTAAGTAAGCTGTGATAGCCTAGTGGTTAGAACGTCCGCCTACTAATCGGAGGTCGGGGGTTCGATCCCGGGCACGCACCACTAACTTTTCAGTTATGTGCGTTTTAAGCAATTAAATATCACTTGCTTTAACGGTGAAGGAAAACATCGTGAGGAAACCTGCATGCCTGAGAGTTCTCCATGTTCTCAAAGGTGTGTGAAGTCTGCCAATCCGCATTGGGCCAGCGTGGCAGACTATGGCCTAAACCCTTCTCATTCTGAGAGGAGACCCGTACTCAGTAGTGGGGCGGAATGGGTTGATCATGAAAATTTACTTACCTACTGAGTGTTAATTAATGTGAATAGCGAATAAGTTCGTGAATATCATCTATTAAATCAACTTTCTGCTTTTCAATTCTTAATATCCGTGCCAATAGTTTCTGACCTTGATAACGAAGTTTGAAATACCTATCTGAATTGCTTTTATTCTGGGGAATTAAAATAACATCGTACTGGTCGTAGCCAATAATTTTAACTAAGTGAAGACCACATAATCTTTTTTCAGTAATAATGATTTCTACATGATCTCCAATATTCAGAGACATTGTGCAGATTTTTAGAGAATACTAAATTATTATCATTATTAAATGTGTATATGATCGGACCGCATTTAAAAACTGATCTAAGAACAGCATAGCTCTTATTAATATAGAAATCTTTGATAGAAATTTTAGAAACTTAGTATACTTTTTTTTAATGTACAATAAAATCCAAATTGAATTTCAGTCATTTATTTGCATGAACAATTTAGTGTTTACCGTTTACATGGTTTTATTCTTAGATTAGGTACATAGAGGTTTTATTAATATAATATAATACAATAATTAATACTAAAACAAAATTATACATCAGTAGAACCGTCAAGGTTGGACATATTTCGTTGAATTTTTGCAATGAGGTTGTGAGCACCATTATAAATTTCATCAAAAAGTAAATTTTCACTGTCGACGACATATTGTACACAAACGTTTGCATCACATTCACACAACATTGTATTTCGTAGTTTTTCTGCATCAAATATTTCAAGTCTGATTATCTTGGCTCCATTTCTCGGGACTTTTATATATGAATACATCACACTGGTTTTTTTCTTTTTAGGAGTGGTCTGTAGGACGAGGTCTGATCCGTTATTGTTTTCCCTTTGATAGTAATTACTGACCCGTTGAGCGAGGCTCGCATTCGGTGGAAAGTTGAAAAGATCATTTGAATCCTGAAATAAAGAATAGATAGGTATGAGTGATAATGTACTCGTATTAATCAAACTAATAATATTTAAAGAATTTTTATATGTATAATTAAAAAAATTGTACTTACCGACATATTGTTCGCTGCGCTTTTACTCTTCAGTTCAGATGCCTAATGCAATCTGATTTATTTGTCAAGTTTTTACGAAATTTATATATTTTTTGAAATTGTTATTAAAGTTCAAAATCATAGGTTTTATTAATCAATGATGGTTTTCTTAAATGGGCATGGAATGTGAAATAGGAATCCTCCAGACATGAAGACGCGGCGGCTGGCTCGTATAGCTAATGTGCTTTGTAAGCAATATTATAAGTCTAACATTAAGGCTCTCGCACACTATCCCTGACATCATAATATACATATTCTGTTCATTTGCTCCCTCATAACTTATAAACGATACTTTTTTTCAAATAAATGAGTGTTTGAAAATTCTATGTTAATAGTAAAGTGTGACCAAGTAAGAAGGCGCCATAGACAATCATGCTGCTTTATAATGAATTACAATTTTGCAGATAACGATCTCGAGAATCTCTATTCATTTATTTGTATCAACAATCATCTTAATCTACACTACTATTATAAAGAGGAAAGATTTGTATTTTTGTATGTATGTTTGTAATGAATAAACTCAAAACTACTGTACTGTGCTATTTCAAAATTTCTTTCATCATTGGAAAGCTACATTCAACCTGAGTAACATAGGCTATATTTATAGGCTATATAAATACACAATATAATAGCGGTACGCCACGGGCAAAGCCGGAGCGTACCGCAAGTTATTATTAAAGCGAGTGATAGTGTGAAGGAACCTTTTGGTGAAGGAAGGGATTTTTCATGACAAATCATTTTCGCATTATTTAAGCATTTGAGGGGGATATTAGTGCATCATTGTGTTATCCTGAAGCAAGGAACCTGGTGCCTTCTGGTAGATTATCCAAAGTGCAAATCTTCTCAATCAATCAAAGATAATGTAAGTACTTTTATATTTATTCATACATACATAGGTGAGAATACTTCCAGCATTAAATTAAACTTTTTCTTTGATTATTATAATAGGTTATTTATATGCTAATTGTTAGCTTGTTGGGGTACGGTCCTGGGTTCGATTCCCTGCCCGACTCAAAAATTACTGTTATGAAATAGATGAATACTAGATTGAAAATACTTCCAGTATTTAATTAATCTTTCTCTTTGATTAAATATAATATTATTATGTTACAATTTATGTGCTAATGGTTAGCTTATCGGACTATAGTTATATAGTCCTGGGTTCGAATCCCTGGTCGGATCAAAATATTATATTGTTATGAGATATTTTTATCGAGATATTCTCAGTGCCTACCTGGCATTAGAAAACGGAAGTTTTTACCACCATTCATCAGAGTGCGCGTTAAGCCATCTGTCTCAGTTATTATCACTAATAACTTGCGAATATAGTTATTACCGAATTATTAGGTCGATTCAATTTAATATATTTATAATACTGCACAACGAACTGCATTTTATAAACATATTAGATGACGCCCGCGACTTCGTCTGCGTGTATCATGTCCCCACATACACACATACACTTATAATATTAGTATGATGCCTATTGTGCTACAAATACGTGTAGATAATACAATAATAAAGAATAGTCTCCAATCAATGATGTGTGGTTTATATTAATTCCTCGACACAATTTAATACTTACTTGCTGATTCTAATCAATCTAATTTATTATTATTTTTTATTACAGGTCAAGACAGAATGCTGATGTATTATTCCCGTCTGACGATGAAATAATAGAAGTTCATCAGCCTGACTTAGAAAAAAAGTCAAGAAAGCGTAAGCAAGATGTTGAAACCGGAGAACCTAGTACATCGCGCGCAAGTCCTGCTCCAGCGCGCTCATCGGCGAAGAAATCTGCGAAGCCGACCTTCAAGCCAATTCCACCGCCAGCCAAAAAACCGACTGCGTACGACCTGTTTGGAACTGACAGCGAGGACGAGAAAGAGGACTGTGCCACATCAGCTGCCTCGGGTAAAAAAGTTCCACCATTAGTATCGTGTGTTACAAGGAGATTAGCTAATGGTCACTCACGTCAATTATTCGAAAATAAGACCGGGACACACTTTATTGATTTGAAGATATATAGGTGTGATGAAATTGAAGACGTCCAACCGGTTAACAGGTGGCGCCATTCTATAATATCTATAAAGAATAGATCCAACGAAGACACAGAAGCATGGCGTCATTTAACCAATTTCATAATAAGCACTAGAAAAGAGTACAGAAAGTGCTCACCTACTTTTATAAGTAATTACTATTAAAGAAATAATATAAATAATGACTATCACTACATAATTTTATAATCCATTTAAACAACTATTAAACTTATTATTACTTTACCTACCTATTATTATTATTATTATTATTATTATTGTTAATGTATTGAATATATTAAATGAATAAACTAGTGTTTTCTTTTTTTACAGTCATACCTGCAACAAAAATAAGTAATATTCATTTAGTGAGATGTGAAAATTGTCAAGTTGATATACCTGAAAATAAAACTCAATATCACTTAAGAACAAATTTACATAAGTCTAAGTGTTTATTGAATACCAAATACGATAACATTGAAATAATTTCTACAGCTTTCAAAAATAGAATAATAACTTATAAATTAAGTCCTTTTGAAGAGTACCTCACACCTGAGGCATTCTTGATAGATAATGAGAAATACGTTTTTAAAATTATTAATAATGCTTTGAAAACCTTTCAAACTGTTAAATTAAACTTCGAGCTTTTTGTTTTCTTTTATCTCCCTAAAACAGGAGAAAAGCAGTTGAAGTCATTTAACACGAAATATAATATCATAAGTAAAGGTACTGATATTCATGAATTATATTTAAATACAATTCACACATTTGAAAGAAAATTATCAGAGTTTCAACACCGTGAATCTGGATGGACTTGTGAATCAATTAGTCATCTAGAAATAAACATAAATAAGTATAGTCCTTTCAGTGGTGGCTCTTACTTAGCTTTACCGAATGTGGTTAAAAATACCAAAAGTTGTATAAATATACGAAACTATGACAATCGCTGTTTTTTGTGGTCTATTGTTGCCGCATTATTTCCACAAAAGCATAATGTTTGCAGAACTAGTTCATATCCACATTATTCAAAAGTACTAAATATAGATGGTATGTCATTTCCACCGTCATATAAAGACATTAAAATATTTGAAAAATTAAACGAACTGAGTATTAATGTTTATGGATTAGATGATAAGCATAATGTAACTGGTCCTTTGTATATAACCGCTTCAAGAAAAAGTAAGCACATAAATTTGCTTTATATTCAGAATAATGGTAAAGGTCATTACTGTCTAATAAAAAATCTTTTGAAGTTGGTTAAACGACAAGTAACTGATCACACAAGTAATATGTATTTGTGCGAGTTATGTTTGCAGATTTTTGCAAGTAAAATAAAATTTACTTCTCACAATTGTAATGAAATATTGACTGAATTGCCAAAGAAAAACAGTTATTTACAATTCAAAAACTATGAAAGACAACAAAAAATTAATTTTATTATCTATGCCGACTTTGAAAGTATTCTAAAGAAGTGTAATGAAAAAAAGTCTGAAAATACTCGATTATATGAAATTCACCAACCGTCTTGTTTTGGTTACTATATTTGCTGTTCTCATGATCCTAAATTAAATAAATATGTTACATACAAAGGGTCAGATTGTGTTCAAGTATTTGTAAAATATTTAATAGATGATGTTCAAGAAATTTACCGCATATTATCTAGAAAATTGCCCATGAAACCGTTAACAGTAGAACAAGAAAACAGCTTTGAAAATGCAACAAAATGTCATATCTGTAATCATTTACTTCTTGATGATAAGGTTCGTGATCATGATCACATAACTTCAGAATATCGTGGCGCTGCACATTCTTATTGTAATCTAATAAACAGAGTGTGTTCATTCGTGCCTGTGGTTTTTCATAACTTGGCGGGCTATGATTGTCATCTTTTTATTACAGAATTAGCAAAATATGAAGGATATTTTAAAATAATACCAAAAACAAAAGAAAAATATATTACTATTACAAAAGTATTAAAAAATAAATATAGTTCACTTCCCATTCAAATAAAATTTATAGATTCTTTTCAATTCCTCAATTCAAGTCTAGATGTATTATCTAAAAATTTGAATGAAAAGGATTTTATTAATTTATCTAGAGAATTTCATAACGAAGACCAATTAAAGTTGTTATTTCAAAAAGGTGTTTACCCTTACGAGTACATTGATTCTATTGCAAAATATAAAGAAAATACTCTTCCTTCAAAAGATTGTTTCTACAATAGTTTGAAAGGCGAGCATATAAACGATAAGGAATACAAACATGCTCAAAACGTATGGAATATATTTCATATTCAATCCATGAGTGAATATACAGATTTATATCTTAAAACAGATGTATTACTTCTTTGTGACATATTTGAGAATTTTAGAAATACTTGTTTACGACATTATAAGCTTGATCCAGCTTATTATGTCACGGCTTCAAGTTTAACCTGGGATGCGATGTTACTTTATACAGGTATCCGGTTAGAATTAATAAGTGATCTGGAAATATATGAATTTTTAGAAAAAGGAATACGTGGAGGATTAGCCCAGTGTTCTCTTCGTAACGCTGTAGCTAATAATAAATATATACCAGATTTTGACGAATCTCAACCATCAACATACTTGATATATCTCGACTGCAATAACTTGTATGGTTATGCAATGACTAAAAAGATTCCTATATCTGACTTCCGGCTATTATCCACAGGAGAAATTGATAAATTAGATATTGAAAACATATCAAATGAATCAGATTTTGGATACATTTTAGAAGTTGATTTAGCTTATCCCGAACATTTACATGACATGCACAGTGATTTACCTTTTGCAGTAGAAAAATTCACACCTCCTGGAGGTAAAAATCCAAAGTTAATAGCGAATTTGTATGATAAATTCAAATATGTGATACATTACGTTCATTTAAAAGAATGCTTGAAAAATGGGTTAATTTTACGAAAAATTCATCGTGTTCTATGTTTTAGGCAACAAAACTTCCTACAAAATTACATCAACTTAAATACTCGATTACGTCAAGCATCATCATCTGATTTTGAGAAAGACTTTTTCAAGCTATTAAATAATGCTATGTTTGGAAAAACTATTGAAAATAAGAGAAAACAGGTAAATATTAAATTAGTAACAACGTGGAATGATTACAACAATAAAACAAACAAACAGCTTAGTGCCAAAAAGTTGGTTGCAAAACCTAACTTGAGAAATATTACAGTATTCTCTGAAAACTTAGTTGCGATTCATCTGAGTCCAGAAAAGATAATACTTGACAGACCTATATATATTGGATTCACAGTGCTAGAATATGCAAAACAACATTTATATAAATTTCATTATGATTTCATTAAAAATAAATATAAAAATAAAGTAAGATTGTGTTACACAGACACGGATAGTCTTCTGTATTATGTAAAAACTAATGATTTTTATGAAGACATGAAAGATGAAATAAATAATTTTGACACAAGTAACTTTGAATTGAACAACTGTTATAATATACCTAGAATTAATGCGAAAATTCCAGGTTTGTTCAAAGATGAACTTGGAGGTGAAATAATTACCGAGTTCACTGGATTGAGAGCCAAGCTGTATTGTATAAACAGCAAAAAGGGTCAAATTAAAAAGGCAAAAGGTGTATCTAAATCGGTAACAAAACGATTGCAATTAAATCATTACAATAGCACTTTAAATAGTGATGTAAATTTCAAAAGTAAAATGAACCTGATTAAATCGATCAAACATATATTATATACTCAAGAAGTTAATAAAATAGTTTTGAACAAAAATGATGACAAAAGGCAAATACTTCCAAACAATATCGAAACCTTACCTTGGGGTCATCGTAGTACAATATTTTAATATCATTATAAAATAAATAATGTGGGATAAGTTGAAGCAATTTATTACTGTATTGATGATTATTATTTAATTTTAGAATACACTACTATGAGACTATTATTATATTATTACTGTAAATGTTTAAGTGAAATCTGTATTTTTCTTATATTTTCTTATTATTATTATTATATTGTATCAATAAATGAGTAAGAGTACGTTTAATATTTTTTTTATTTTCTTAAAATTCCTTTTTCCTATTTAACACATTTAAGTATACAAAAATATCCCAAATAATATTTTATCAGTTCACCTATAAAAAGCCATGCGTAGAAAATATAAATCAAACGTAACAATGAAACTGATTAAACAAGATCTTTCACTGGAAGTAAATACTATAGATAATATATTGGAAAATAAATTATATATAAAACATAGTCCACTATTACCTAATTCAATTCGTTGTATAATTTGTGGACCATCTAACTGTGGAAAAACAAATGTTGTGCTTAGTTTATTATTACATCCTAATGGACTCAAGTTTCAAAATATATATCTCTATTCTAAAACAGCATTTCAACCAAAATATAAATTTTTAAGTGTTGTTCTTAAAAGTGTTCCCGAAGTCAACTTTTATATTTTTGATGACAATAATATCATTCATCCTAGTGAAGCTTTATCAAACTCAGTAATTATATTCGATGACGTTGCCTGCGAAGATCAAACTAACATACGTAACTACTTTGCGATGGGAAGACATAGACAGTTAGATTGTTTCTACTTAACACAAACGTACTCCAAGATTCCAAAACAATTAATACGGGACAACGCTAATTTTCTGATTTTATTTAAACAAGATAATGTTAATCTTAAGCGTATATTTGAAGAGCATATTAATTCAGATATGTCTTGGCTTAAATTTAAAGATCTTTGTACGATGGTGTGGAGGAAACCATATGACTTTTTAGTTATTAATAAAGATTGCTCTATAAACAAGGGAAGATACAGAAAAGCTTTTGATACTTTTATTAAATTTGATTAAAATTTCATAAGACCTTGTTTTCAAATATAGTATTGCTTCTTGATTATTACGAAAACTATGAAATTATTTACAAAAATATAACTGTGAAAGCGATAAAAATAAATCATTAATGAATATTACTTTATAGGTATCACACGTAGATTTTGTAACATGGATCAGAATATTAAGCAACAATTAGTGCATTCTGTTAAATCTATAAAAAATAAATTAAAACATATACGTGATGTAGAGGGTCAGACTGATTTGGCACTTAATAGACTACTTAAACCTATGACAGAGCCACTTAAGGTTTTAGTTGACAATTCTAAATTTGTGAATGAAAATAAAAAGTTATTCAAACAAAAAAAGGAGACTTTGTGCCCGGAACACTTATATACTCCAATAAAAACTAAAGATATTGATAGTAAGAAATATGATTCAGTAGATAAAGATACAGATGATGGTGATAATGAAGATGATAAAATTGATGAATCAAATCAAGCAGATTTAGATAAATCATTACAGAAGGATGATATTATTGATATTTATGATAGCATGGAAATACCATTTGGAATACGAAAGGAACAAGATAAAAATATAATGATTGGAGATTCAGTGGTACGGTTTTCCAAAATTGAGGATGCGAGTGGGAATAAAACTATTATGATCAACATTGGCGGACGATCTTATGAATTAACTCCTGGCCTAAAAGAGCTTTTGTTACGTAAAAAACCTAATTTATCAATTGTCTTGGAAACAGATAAAATAGTGTATAAAGATATTTTACATCATACAAATGTGCATAAGAGAGATTATAACGCCCATGGACAAATTAAAGGCGATAAAGGTATAAAATATCGACAAATAATAAAGCCATTACTCTTTGATTCAAAAAGTAACTCAAAGCAAGGTGGTAGATTGCCAACATTAAAAAAATATAAGTCCAACATAGATTTAGTTTATTGGGATAATCCAAATGAATTAGTTGACAGATTAAAATTATTAATCGCGTCAAAAAGTGCTGGCAATACTAATCACGACAATGAAATTATATCAATAATTGAAGAGTTGAAAGAAGCAGATATCATCAAAGAATAAAAACGATTGTACCATGAACATTCATTTAGTGTTCAATTAATTTCCAAAGATGAACGTTGATATTTTCGGACACTTTTTGAATAAAAAACCAAAAGTTGATGATACAGTGTTCATAAATAAATGCCCACTTAAAATATTAAGTGATGGTAATTTAGATGCTGACAATAAAATAATAAAAAATTTACATATGCCTGTTGATTTCAATGATTGTGTGACGAAAGAATATGTTGACTGTAGTATTACAGACTGCACCAAAAAAATAACAACTGTGAATGATTTAGTTACAAGTTTAGTCACTAGAATAACTCTATTGGAAAAATATATTGAAAACAATAAACCATCTAAAAATGAGCAAAGTAGACGTGATAAACGAAATTCATAAATGTGCTAGAGTAAACTTTCCACGGAGGTCAGTGGAAATGAGAGATATAGATGACCTGTGGCAAGCCGATTTGATAGATATGCAGATTTTTTCCAAGGAAAATTCAGGTTATAGATACATTTTGGCAGTTATTGATACTTTTTCAAAATATGCTTGGGCTATTCCACTAAAATCCAAAACAAAAGAAAATGTATGTCTAGCTTTTAAAACATTATTAAAAAAAGGACGTAAGCCTAAAAACTTGCAAACTGATTTTGGGACTGAATTTTACAATGATAATTTTAAAAATATGACTAGAACATATAGTATAAATCACTATTCAACTTACACCACAAAAAAGGCATCGATCGTTGAAAGATTGATAAGAACATTAAAATCAAAACTGTATAAAGAGTTTAGCCTAAACGGAAAATACAAGTGGACTGATGGAACCTTAGATAGAATAATTTACAATTATAATAATTCACGTCATCGTACTATTAATCTAAAGCCAAGTGAAGTCAACGTAGGTAATAGAAGAATGATTTTAGAAAGATATCATCATCAAAAACATCAGTGTAGAGCTGTAAATAAATTCAAAAGTTTGAAAGTAGGAGATTTTGTGCGTATAAGTAAGCATAAAAGTGTATTTGAAAAGGGATACACACCTAATTGGTCGACGGAAATATTCAAAATTTGTAAAGTAAATGAAACAAATCCGATTACATATTTAATCGAAGATTCAAGAGGTCAACCTATTTTAGGTGCATTTTATATTCAAGAATTACAGAAAACCAAACATCCAAACTTATACCTTGTTGAAAAAGTATTAAAAAAGAGGGGAAACAAAGTATTCGTAAAATGGCTAGGATTACCTTCCCTTGAAAATAGTTGGATTGATAAGACGAATGTCGTTTTGTGAGTTTAATTCTATTTAAATAGTTATTTTATGAGATTTAATCAGTGTATTGACGAGCATGAGCAAGAGCAGTATATTGAATTGGTTAATTAATCATTTGCCTATTGAACTTCATCTACCTGGATATAACTACTGTGGACCAGGTACAAAGTCTTATGAAAAGAAAGCTATTAACAAGTTGGACGAATATTGTAAAGAACACGACATAGCTTATCAGCAATCATCTGATTTAAGTGATCGTCATAAAGCTGATATTAAGCTGATGAAAATGGCGCGGAACCGTATAACAGCATCAGAGGCCAGTTTAGGAGAAAAGATAGCGGCTCATATAGTCAATAAAGCAATGTTGGCTAAAGTTAAATGCGGTGCCGGTTTGAGAATCAAAAATAAAGTAAGCAGCTTAAGTTCAAGTGGTGAAATAAAGAAACAGTTGAAACATATTATATCGCATGCGAAAAATCATCTTAAAAAATGTAAACCTAAGGGTAAAAGTATGGCGATTAAGTTGGCGATGACAGCTGCTAAGGAACTAGCAACAAATACAAAAGTTAAAATCCCCCGTATCATTCCTATCCCAAAAACGGGAGGTTTTCTACCATTGATACCTATTTTCGCCGGGTTATCTGCAATTGGTAGTTTAGCTGGTGGAGCTTCTGGAATAGCTAAAGCAATAAATGATTACAAAGCAGCCGAAAAACGTCTGGATGAATTAAAAAGACATAATGAAAAAATGGAATCATTATCTATTGGAAATGGATTAAGTATTAAGCCTTTCAAGAAAGGTCTTGGAATTTGCATTTCTAACAAAAAAAACTAAATAACCGGCTACCTAATAGAGCTCTCACTAATATAGATATTATGAATTATTCTAAAAATATTCCTTATTTTCGTGGAGTGTTCATGAGAGATGAATTACCTATACATCCCTTTAAGAAAGAATGTGGAATTGTTAATTTAGATAGTTCAAAAAATCCTGGCAGTCATTGGGTAGCCTACGCAAAATACAATAATCATATCGAGTACTTCGACAGTTATGGTAATTTAAAACCACCAAAAGAATTAATAAAATATTTTGGATCTGAAATGTATTATAATTATGATAACATTCAGCGAAATCATCCGTATAATTGTGGACATTTGTGTTTAAAATTTTTGCATAAATTTTGGAATAGCAAGAAAATAATAAATAGCTCATAGATACTAAGATCCTTTAGTTTGTAATCATGTCTATTGCAATAACCATCTCGGGTCAAAAATCATCTCTTGAATCATATTTTCAACCACCTCTGAATATAGATGACAATTATGAGTGTGGTTTAGTTTACTTTTCTGTTCTTAATTCAATTCCAAACATTAACGAGAAGAATAATGTATTTGCTTACGGAAATGGTAAAAAACTAAAAATACCTTGCGGTACTTATGATCTCTATGATATAGCTGACTACATACGAAGTAAAGTCGTAGATTGTGATATTATGATCAAACCAAATAACAATACTTTAAAATGTCTAATAAATTGTTCGAATACGTTAAATTTTGATGTAGATAACAGTATAGGTTCTATATTAGGTTATCGAAAGGTTAAATTACAAGCAAATAAATGGCATGAATCGGAGAACCCAGTTAACATTCTTCCTTTGTCCACGATAAGAGTCGAATGTGATCTTATAAAAGGATCGTATATTAACGGATATCCATCTCATATTCTGTACGAATTTGTGCCAAACGTTCCGCCTGGTTATAGATTCATAGAAGTACCGAAAACTATTATTTACTTTCCTGTAAATAAAAATATCATATCATCGATAAATATAAAAATACTTAACGAGCAAGGTCAGTACATTGATTTCAGAGAAGAGTGTTTACACCTGCGCCTCCATTTAAGAAAACAGGATGATTGTGTTCAATAAAAATCCAAATACTGTAATAAAACGCATTAGAACTTCTCGAATTGCGCAAGACCGCAGACGTATCAAATCTTATAAAACACTTACAAAAATTAATAAAGAGTTTCTTCGCTCATTAGGATTTAAATTGCGATGAATATACTTCAGATCACTGATTTACCGCAACATGATAATTCTATTGAAAGCTATGAAATTCATACATATAGCCCTTATAATAATAGTTTTAAAGAAAACGATGAGATTCGGATTCCTATACACCAACAAGATATCTACGTATTACCATCCGCTAGTTTTATCTACATTGAAGGAAAAGCAACGATCATTGGTAAAGATCATAAACCTGTTAGTACGCCCGTTGAGTTCACTAACAATGCAATGATGTTTTTGTTTCAAGACATCAGATATGAAATGAATGGTGTTGAAATAGATCGTATTAAGAATCCTGGAATAACGACAACAATAAAATCATTTATATCTATGAATGCTGGTCAAAGTAAAGTTGCAGCTGTATGGGGTTGGAACATAAATGGATTTAAAAGTAATGACGGCTCTTTCAGTGTAATAATTCCGTTGAATAAAATAATGGGATTTGCTGAAGACTATAATAAAATAATTATGAATTGCAAACATGAACTTGTTTTAAACCGGAGCAATTCTAATCTAAACAGTGTAAAATTAGATGATGCCTACAACATACAAATAGAAATAGAGAGAATACAATGGCGTGTTCCGCATGTGAAAGTATCAGATCGTGAAAGGCTAACATTGCTGAAATTATTAGAAAAAGACAAACCTATTCAGTTAGCTTTCAGAAATTGGGATTTATATGAATATGCATTTTTACCTAGGACTACAAAACATTCTTGGTCAGTCAAAACGGCTTCACAGTTGGAAAAGCCTCGGTATGTTATATTAGGGCTACAAACAAATAAAAAAAACAAAAAATCTGTAGATGGTTCTCTTTTTGATCATTGTAAAGTAACTAATGTAACATTATTTCTGAATTCACAATATTATCCATACGAATCTCTAAATCTCAAATTTGACGAAAATAAATATAGTATATTATATGAAATGTACACAAAGTTTCGCCAGTCTTACTACAGTGCTCCTGTGGACCCGTTACTTGATTTGTTTAATTTTAAAGACAAAGCACCACTCTTTATTATTGATTGTTCAAGACAAAACGAAAACTTGAAATCTGGACCAGTGGATGTCCGATTAGAAATAGAATGTTCACAAGATATCCCTGAAAATACAACAGCTTACTGTCTGATTATAAACGATCGGCTAATAGAATATAAGCCGCTGAGTAACATAGTTCGAAAATTATCATGACTTCTATAATAGTAGATATCCAAGGCTTCAAAACTGATGAAAATGAGTTCATTTTAAAAGAAATTGCTATTAATTCTAATAACCGCATACAAACTTTTCTGATCAAGCCGCCATGTCCATTTTATGAATTGTCGAAAACTGAAAGAAAACATGTTTCTTGGATTGAAAGAAATAGAGGAATTTTTTGGAGTGAGGGATACATACCGTATTCGAACTATAAATATATTATTCAAAAAATTTTACAAGATAAAACTATTTATGTTAAAGGTGTTGAAAAACGGTTGTGGTTAATGCAAATGTTAGAAAAAAGCACTATTTATAATTTAGAAGCTAAAGAGTGTCCAAATCTATTAAGTTTGCATGAAAAATATATGGATAGTGATTTACATAACTGTATTTTTCATAATAAAATATGTGCTTTAAAAAATGTACTATGTTTAAGGAAATGGTGTTTAGAGAATAAAATTTTGTACTGAAGTTTGGTTGTTTTATTTTTTACCTCAGTAGTCACTCAGTAGGTATTCAAACATTGGAATTTACTAGTCAGTAGTATCTGTGGCCAGTGATTTACATAGCTGTATTTCATATTATAGTACCTATTCAGTATTCATGCATTCGAATGAAGTATCTATTCAGTATTCATGCATTCGAATAAAGAAACTATTCAGTATTCATGCATTCGAATAAAGTGTCTATTCAGTATTCATGCATTCGAATGAAGTATATATTCAGTATTCATCCATTCAAATGAAGTAACTATTCAGTATTCATCCATTTGAATAAAGTATCTATTCAGTATTCATCCATTTGAATGAAGTTTCTATTCAGTATTAATGCATTCGAATGAAGTATCTATTCAGTATTCGTGCATTCGAATGAAGTAACTGTTCAGTATTAATGCATTTGAATGAAGTATCTATTCAGTATTCATGCATTCAAATGAAGTAACTATTCAGTATTCATACATTCGAATGAAGTAACTGTTCAGTATTCATGCATTCGAATGAAGTATATATTCAGTATTCATCCATTCGAATGAAGTAACTATTCAGTATTCATACATTTGAATAAAGTATCTATTCAGTATTCATCCGTTTGAATGAAGAATCTATTCAGTATTCATCCGTTTGAATGAAGTATCTATTCAGTATTCATGCATTCGAATGAAGTATCTATTCAGGATTCATGCATTCGAATGAAGTACCTATTCAGTATTCATGTATTCGAATAAAGTATCTATTCAGTATTCATGTATTCGAATGAAGTATATATTCAGTATTCATCCATTCGAATGAAGTAACTATTCAGTATTCATCTATTTGAATGAAGTTTCTATTCAGTTTTCATGCATTCGAATGAAGTATCTATTCGGTATTCATCCATTTGAATGAAATATCTTTCAGTATTCATGCATTCTAATGAAGTATCTATTCAGTATTCATGCATTCGAATACACCCATTTTCAGTATTCAAAATGTTGATAATTAGCTTATTTGGATCACTCAGTACTGTGATCATTGTTAGTGAAATTCAAATATACCCATTTTCAGTATTCAAAATGTAGGAATTGGATTATCTGGATTAGGGATCATTCTAATGATCCCTGATCCAGATAAGCCAATTCCTACCTACTAACAGCATTCTTTACACGTGAAAAAAGATAATTAAATCAAAAGTAAACGTCCCGATTACGATCGCTATGATAATGGCGATATATCAACTAAAAATAATAATCTCCACACGTTTAGTTCCAGTGTAAGTATTCCATAAAGCCTCACCAGACGTACCCACTACCAACAACAGTGATACGGGAATGATGATTAGACATTGCAACGATAGCCCTCTCGTGAAGATGAAAAGTGATTTGTGGCCAAAATTAGAGCTCGTTTCATCTTTGACCACATTAGAGGATACCTATTCGCATTTATTTTAAAAATACGGGGCACACAATCCTTAGAAGATGAAAGAGCATTCTAAATCCAAGCAGTTCGAATAAATAAAGAAGAAGCCCTTTTCGATGCGAAGTCGCTATCTTGGATTGGAACCCTATCGTCTATTAGTTTTAAGAACTGTGTGCCATCCCATTGCCACTTCACTTCACTTGCGACCCGCTATGTCGGTAACTCTGGCTATCTTACTGTTCGAAACCAGTTGAAAGTTAAAATTGCTGTTGCAACCTTTTTATCCATTAGAATTCACATGTAGCTGTGAGTGTGACTCGATGGGAAAAAAATCAATGAATTGCCAACGAGTGACACTTTTACACGATTTTGCGTGACTCGTTGGGAACTAACCTGATGGGTGACCGAGATCGAACATCAAGTTAAAAAGACACGGAAACGGTGACCGATGCAAATTGGGATTGTAGACAAGTTGGGTCGTGCGTAGAACACGCCGCAGCATCCGTGGCATTGCAGCGTGGGGAACACACAGGCCGCGCCGCGCCGAGGCGGCGACATCAAAGCGGTAATTGCCGCCTAATTGCCGATCACGCCACACTACCACTGCCGCAACTATTCGCCAACAAGTACAGATCCCGACTCCTCACTCGCATGCTTACATCGCAGGTAACACGAACAGCGAACTGCGATAATCTTCTTTCCCCAGCTTCCTACGTTCAGGTATTCTAGTTTTTACCCTAGATTCTTATTTGGATTTGATAAACTCCCAGTACAGAGATGAGAATATTATTTTTGTGTCTTTTACTGGAATCTCACCTGATGAAGAATGCAGATAATGGCTAAGATTGAATGAGCTAATCGGATCAAAATCCTCGGAAACCAGCCAAGGCCGCTGCACCTCACCAGACCAGACCAAAAACAATGTCGATATGATGAATTCTCAAACTACCCCTACCAGGAATCGAACCAGAGCTCTCCTACGTATAAAACCGGAGGTCGGCAAAAACTGCTTGTGTGAGATTGTCATTCAAGAATTGTTCCAATATACTATTACTTAATTATTTAGAATATATAGTTACATTAAGAAAATTCAAACTTCGAAGATTAATCTTATAAGGTCATACAAAACTGATAGCACGGATACTCGCTGCGCTAAAAATGATTAAAAAGAAGCATTGAAATGATACCTTTCGTTATCTACATCCGCAGACGAAAAAATCCAAACGTGTAAGTAAGGCAGTAAGTGGTTTCAGTTCTGGTCGCCACTCGCCACCAAAAAGACAACATTTGACATTTTATCACCGAGTAGCTACCGACGCGCAATCCTTTACGCACGATATACAAAACACCTGGAAGTGAAACACCAATTCAATTTTATTGAATTTAGGTTTATTAATAATCCCGTAGGAACTCTTTGATTTTCCGGGATAAAAAGTAGCCTATGTTCTGCCCCGGGATATAAGCTAACTATGTACCCGGTTAGTGTTGAGCCGTGAAAAGCTAGCAGACAGCCACATAGACAGACAGACAGACTTTCTCATTATTATTAATAGTATGGATGGATTATTACCTCTACTTCATTTGATATTAAGAAATGATCAAAACATCGCCAACCCACTACTGAGAACGAGTCTCCTCTCAGAATGAAAAGTTTATGACATAGTCCGTAACAATCTGACCAAGTGCAGATTGGCAGACTTCACACACTTTTGAGAACATTGTGGAGAACTGTCAGGCATGCAGGTTTCCTCACGATGTTTTCCTTCACCGTCGAAGTAAGTGATACATAAAGTGGAATCTTCACTCGCGCTCAGTAGTGGGTAGTGGGGCTAGACTAGACTATACACGATGATGATAAATTTTCATTAGATCCATAAGAGAGCGTCCTATGTAGAGATGTGTAACATTGTCCCATCCAGAACAAAACTAAATATCTAAACTGCACATCCTTGTAAAGAATTTTTATCACCTTTTCCAGTACTCAGCGTTTAATCCTCGTCGCATGCTTTTAGCGCAGACGCGACGCTCATTAGCGACCCTGTCTCAGCCGTGTCACTGTGCGCCCATGTGCCCATGCGCCCATGTGCCCATGTGCCCATGTCAGCATATTGCATGTAGCGAAAATTGCCCGATTAATTTCCTGTCCAAAGGCTAATTATAGTTGCGAAATATACTGCTTTTCAATGTCTTTTTGGAAACCATAATGGAGTACACAGCTCGCAATCTATTTAAGTACCCACTTAAGTAAACTTAGTTATACATATTATGTAGTACAAGTGAAAGATTATGCGATGAAACTTGACCGCGTGGAATTGAGGTTTTTTGTTATTGATTTTATTTTATAGACTAGCGCTTGGCTGCAATCAGACCTGCCAGCAAGCAGCAAGTGACGAAGCAGCTTATGATAGACTTAAAGCTACCCATATTACAGTGGAAGGAAAAACTGCGTTGTACAATATCCAAGTGATTCTGATAAAAAAACGAGGAGGTTGCAATCATTTCGTAGGTGTTGTGTCGTAGTGCCCTGCCTGCTTCGCAACCCGCTCAACTGTGTCGATTCCTCTGCATCTACGGATCTGATTTGATCATACCTACTCACGAAATTCCAAGTTCTTCCTATCGCTCGCTGAGTAATTTAATAGAAGTGTACTTATTACAATTTTATGATAGCAAGTAAACCCTTAACAACTTTTTTTCCAAGAACTCGAAATGATCACCCGAGTTACAAGTAGGTAGATTTCGATAAGCAGTGTGTGTTGAGTGTGTGGGAAGAATTGGGAAACGTTGAATTCCAGACAAAGGGCTCGAAGAAGAACTGGTTCGTGATGTGGCCGCCTCATTAGCTCGCTGACTAATTGCTCTCGGCCGACCTCGCGAGCACGAACTGTTTATGCTCTCCCGAGCTCCTGCCACACTGACTGGTGAGTGGTGACCCTGCATGTAACACGCCAAAAAATTACGAAAACTTTACAGTTTACACGACATCAGTGCATAAAAAACTAGATTTTAATAGTAACGAAGATTGTCAAAGAAGACAAATTACACAAATCAACCCATAAATAATACCCAATAATAATATCTACAGTATAAAAGTGTGCTTGCCTGTCCTTCGCTGCAACTGAGCAACGGATGGGCGTGATGGATGAATATACAATTAGTTAGACCTGGAGGGTGCCATAGGCTACTTTTGTCCCGGAAGTTGTATTATTTCTTTTATTAGTTTATTTGTATATTTAGCTTATTTATATAACTAAGCTGTATGTTTTCCTGATAAAAAATAAAATGAATCCAGACTTCCCGGGGATCTTGAAACCAAAATGCACGTGGACGAAGTCGCATCATCTAGCATACATATTATAAAACCCAGTCGATGTACAGTTACCTTAAAGAAGCTCTGCATCAAAAAGCTCACATGCTGTAAGCTGTCGCCACGGAGCAAGTATCGCGCGATATGGTAAGCTATGCGGCGAGCCAGGCCGCCCACTGCAGTGTCGCACGGAGCAGTCGGCCCGCCCGGCGCCACACGAGCCGGCGGCGGCGAGTGAAGCCGAGGTAGTTACTTATTGCAAGATTTTACTTATTAATTACTTTACTTATTGTAATTGACGCATAATGATTTTTATTCTCGCGATTTTTATCCGCGCGATTTATTTTCCGCGTACGGAATTTCAGCTCCCGTACTGCGATTGCGATGAGCACCGCGCGGCACAACTCAACATACTGTATTTGTATCAAATCACAGAAGCTACTCGTAGCTCTAATGATAAAGGAAAACATCGAAAGGAAACCTACATGCCTGAGGTTTACCATAATGTTCAAAAGTGTGTGAAGTCTACCAATTCGCATTTGGCCAGCGTGGTAGTCCAAAGTAATTCCTGTTCTGCCAATGAGATCATATTCACAGTTTACTGACCAAGGATGGGGTTTCCATGGATGGCTGAACAGTTGGCTAGAAGCGCCTTCACGATCTTTGACACAATGGAACGGGAACGAATATTTGCTATCGATGGAGTAGCCTGTACAGCACACAATTACTATGTAGGTATCAGTGCGTGAAACTGAAGAATTGTTGTAATTTGCAGATCTCAATCAGTACGAGTAGAAAGTCACGCGAAACGGCTTGTCTAAATTTAAGGATCTATAGATCAGGATTTAAGTAACAACTCTTGTTTATTAGGTGATGCTTTGTGACTGGTATGGAATAAAAAAAAAAAAAACGATTATTATTTTCGCTATTATGATCAATTAAAGGTCTCATGTCTTGTTCTAGATAATAATAAATAATTAATTAACACTTTTCCATAAAAAAGTCTTATCTTGTATCCACCTAAATAATATTACCTAGATACTAAAATTGTATGGCTATGGTCTAAAAATAATTATATTTATTAAAACTTAGCTTTCTATAATTTTATTTATTTAGCCCATGGAAGCATTTTAGTATGCTTCTCAATCCTTAGGATAATAGATACCTTTACCCCATATATTATTACTGATACCGGTTCAGGTAACTACGTACATAAACCTAAGCTGTATTCCTCATGTGGTGGATTTACGAGGAATGTGCTCACACGTCAGGCATCGGCTGTGGCGGTCCTTACGCGAACAAAGGCTTGGTCAAACAAAACGCGGCGCCCAATAATCGTAACAGTTACTCCCAGTTCCTTGAACTGTATCTAAAGCGAGTGTAGGAACTGCACGAAGCAATTTCACGTACTCTACCATCATCATCATTATCAACCGATACACATCCACCGCCGCCGGACTCTTGTGGCTCCCTGTGACTCGTTTGATGTCGCCTGTCCACATATTAGAGAGTCTTCCAATGACTTCCGGTACAGCGTCACAACTCCAGAACCTTGGGACCCCAAAGTGTATCGGTTTTTCGAACTATTCGTAACCCGGTGAGCTACGTTGGTTACTCTGGTTCTCCTGTGGATCTCCTCATTTCTGATTGAAGCACGTAAAAAATTTGAGTAAAACGTACCACACGTTTAATGCACGTTCTGCTGTCACGTGCCGCTGCCGCCGCGCGGTGCGCTTGTCCACGTCAGGCCGAGTGTCGAGTGATGTATGGGAGGCTGCGCCTGCGCGGAGAGCGCCGCACGCGACGCGGACACGCGATGCCCTTACTGGAAATACGTTAGACGCGGCGCGGGTGTGCTATCTCACACGGAAGAGAAACTTTAAAGTTTCCTAGGTTAGGTATTTTAAGTTCAATTCACCAGCTCACAGCTGGCCATGATTCAATCTCTTAGTTATTTTCAAAACTGTCGTAACTTATCTGTTAAATACCATTAGCAAGTTGAAATAACTACGGGCAGCCATGCTCCCCGCAGGAGTGAATCTGGAAGTTATAGATAGTTGTTTTTAGGGTTCCGTACTGCAAAAGGAAAAACGGAATCTTTGTAGGACCACTTTGATGTCTCTCTGTCCGTCCGTCTGTCGTGTCCGTCAAGAAAACCCGGAACCGTCGCTGCGCTAGTCTGATTCGCACTTCGCCGGTTTTTTTAAATCAAAAAGTACTGACACCAGTACTTACTGTACTAAAATTACAATTATTTTGCCTATCAGGTACTACCTACTTTGGGATGCTTTAAAAAAGTCGCTTTGTTTCGACGCTTCGGTGCTTTGCCTTAAGAGCCTTTGATTTGTTGTTTTTTTCGATAGAAGAGTTTAGTGTAAAGGCGTAACTTCCGTAAGCAGTTAACAAGTCAACATCCATTATTTGCAGACAATTTGTGCGACTCTAATAAATATATAGACCCACAGAACATTGTAGCTGTGAACATCGTGGTCTCCCCCGCGCCCCCCGCGCCCCCCGCGCCGCCTCCGCCTTCCCGCTCACAACCAGTTGAGGAGTACCAGCTGAGGATCGCGATAATGATAACAATTGAAGCGCGGCTGAGCCTCCGCGAGGAGCTAACAGACCCCCTGCGAACATGATTATATAGCAAAATATCTGCGTTGCTGTTCCGGGTGCAATAGTAATAATAAAGACCTTCTCACACCCACATCATTGGGAGCGGTGAACTACCATATGTCGCTGTGCAAGCCTAAACTCTGGCCTATATGCCAAACTCACATATTTGGTCAACGAATTATTCAAATACTCAACATTGTGATAATCATGGAGCTCCTTTCGTCATTAAAAACAGGCTAAATGCTTAAATTGTTTATTTGATCGCATAAGTAGTATGACAATATCGAGAACAAACTAAAACTAAATTAGGTATACTTAAAAACATATTAAATGTGACCTAAGGTCTTCCACTAAGCATAATACTGGAGTAGTTAAGCTATCCCATATCATATAATATAAATGACGTGGTCGGGAAGCTGTTCCCGCGCTCAGCGCGTCTCGGACTCCATGATGAACTCGGCCATGAGCATCTCCATGGTGGGTGCGATGCCGCGGCGCTGGCACGCGTGCTTGAAGCACTCCGCCACGCGCAGGATGCGCCAGCAGTGGTCCTCCTCCGCGTCGTGCTGCTGCTCGCACTCGTGGATCAGCTGCACCATCTGCTGCGACAGCACCTCGCCTGCAACACACCGCAACTCAGTGTTCTCCTCACCGAATCTCATCAGAAGTTAGCCAACCACGCAGCAGATAATAGGAGATGACGCACAAGTGTGTGCGACAAACATGTGCACTTTCTATAACATTCCTCAGTCTTACACTCAAAGTGAAGGCAGAGGGAGATCACTCTCTCTGCCTTCAGTTCGGAGTAGGCGCAAGACCAACATTATGGTCTCCGAGGCACAGGTTTTCAACTTGTACTACGGCCTTCCTAACTCCCAGCACTGATAATGATGAAAATGATGATGTCTTGGATTCTTGAAAAAATGGGTGCGGATTATGCTGTCAGCGGAAAATATCTGGGTCACCCTAAGGATCGATGGATGGATGAAGTCCGAAAAGACCTGCCAATTCTCAGAAAATCTAATTGTCATGAAGTCGAACAAGATATAAGTGACAGCTTGAACTAGTGTCAAAATCCATTTATGGCCGATGTTCAGCTTTCAATGAGCTAGATTGATGAGATAGATGAGAGTCTCTTCTTTTAGGGTCGAAAATACAGCGGAGTGACTGAGCTAGATCGAGGTCGTCGCGCCGAAGTGGAGGAACTCCTAGCTGTGGTCTATACTTAGCGAGTGTATGCCCTCACCGTTGGGGAAGGACTTGATGAAGTTGTCGGTGTTCTCGTGGTGCATGCGGTGCGAGTCGGTGAGCAGGTTGAAGTGCGCGCTCATGCACTTGATGGCGCAGCCCAGCTCGCGGTCCTCGAACTTGAAGTCGTCGCGCCAGAAGTGGAGGAACTCGTAGCTGTGGTCTATACTTAGCGAGTGTATGCCCTCACCGTTGGGGAAGGACTTGATGAAGTTGTCGGTGTTCTCGTGGTGCATGCGGTGCGAGTCGGTGAGCAGGTTGAAGTGCGCGCTCATGCACTTGATGGCGCAGCCCAGCTCGCGGTCCTCGAACTTGAAGTCGTCGCGCCAGAAGTGGAAGAACTCCTCCATCTTGTCCTCGGACAACTGACTCTGCGGGCACATATCGATATATTTTACAATCGAGTAACACAAGGATAATGAATTATTGGATTGCATGAACCCAGGCTTACTTCCTCTCTACAGTGCTGCAGAGCTTCTCCGAACCCGAGAGTGACGTCCTTCATGACTTCCACAGTGGCCTGCAGACTGCCGATCAGGCCACATAGCGCCAGAACCGCCACCCTTCTAATCATGCTTGCCCGGTACTTCACCACTTGAGCTCTTCTGTATCTTTAACTAGCACTTCTGAAAATCTGGCCACAATGACTAGGCCAGTTAGATTTTTATAGTTGCAGTAGTAATTGGCAGGTTGTGGATAGCGTGTAATTGCTGATATTTTTCCGTTCACAGAACACACAGGGGGCGTCATATTTGCTGTGCTAGGGCCATATTAGTGGTGCATTAGTGGAGACAAGGGGTTATTAGTAGATGAGCTCTTAATTGTATGTGTCGGAACTTGTTTGTTGCTGCGGCGACCTCGAGCCGTATCACTAGACTAAATAGGGTATCATAAAAGAAATAAACCGTTTTTGCTTTTGCTAATAAGTTTTATATAGGTATTGTTCCATATGTACCTATAGGTACCAAATATTTCTAATAATGATAATAATAGTCCTTAATAAAAGCTATTAACCCAAATAGTTAAATAAAAATAAACAATTAAAATAGTCATATTAACCCCTCATTATCATTGTCATCATGACGCTGATCGCACCTGTTGTTTTTTTTTTTTCTTTATTTATTTAAGGGCTTTGATACATTAAAGTACATGTCAGCCCTATTATAATCTAATTAAATACAACAATACAACAAAATTCTTAATCTAACAAAATAAGTCTTTCTCACTATCCATAATTTGATTAAGAAAGCAGCAATGTGCCATTGGGGATAATGTGTCATTATCCCCAAACCAAACCAAAATATACTTCATAATCTCAATAATAAAACCAATAAATGCTTTAATCTTTTCTTCGAAAGTGCAGTCCGACAAATATATCTCTTTCACCACCTGTTGTTGTATCAGGGTTATTTTTTGTGCGCCTCCGCTGGTGCACTGGAAAATGGAGCAGCTCCTCGGCCAACGACTGAGAACCTCGTTGCTGCAGGCTCGCGTACGACCAAAAAGTTGCTACTTACTTATTCGTGGCCTTATGATAGAAGTCCGGCATTCCGAGTGCTGCAGTACCGTGCTGCAGGAGTCGGGATACACGCGCGTCATTGTATTTCACCCTGATGTTGCTGACAGCACGTCTGGTGAACTTAACCCAAAGGATCAAAGTTGGCAATGTTCCTACTTACGGAAACATATACAATTTAATTAAACATTCTCTCCGGCACTGCACTTTGCGTACTAGAACTTCAAACACAGTGGGATGGATCTGGGACTTTGAAGCATTATTAGGTACTAGCTGATGCCCGCAGCTTCGCCCGCGTGGATTGGTCAGATCCCCTGCAGCATCAGGATTGAGGAGTTGGACTCCAAATTTTTTATGAAACAATGTCGCAAAGTTCCTCTATCGATTAAAAAAGAAATGACGCAAATCGGTTCAGAAATCTCGGAGATTTCGGTGTACATAGGTAGAAAAACACAACTCCCTTTTTGAAAGTCGGTTAAAAAAGTAGCCTATTTTACGCCCTGGTCAATCCTCTACTTGCCTGTGAAAGTCCCGTCAAAATCGGTTCAGCCGTTCCAAAGATTAGCCTTTTCAAACAGACAGACAGACAGACAGACAGACAGACAGACAGACAGACAGACAGACAGACAAAAATTTTAAAAACGTGTGATTCAGTTATGGTATCGTTCAAATAACTATATGAGCTTAATATGAGGTAGTTATTTCGAAATTACAGACAGACACTCCAATTTTATTTATTAGTATAGATATTTTCCAAAAAAAAACCGATAAACTACCTACGTGATTAATGGTCAGAAGTCTACAGGAGAGTAACTCTCCTGACGTTCCTTTTGATTTTCTCTTGCCAAAAGCGTTTTCAATCAAAATCTTTGCAGTTTAGTTTCACAGTTTTTCGATTTGTAATTAGTAGACGTACTACAGAAAAGTTCTCCCTTTTGAAAGGAAACGGAAGGAGAAAATCTGACGGAAAATCTGTGTGCACTGTGAGCTTACTGAAAATGTTGTTTATCTTAGAATTAATTTGGTAGGTAGGTATCTAATGTAATCCATATTTAAATATACTTAATCTACGGTATATGTTTATAAAAGGGATAGATGGGTTTTAATTTATAACTTTATCTAAAAAAAATCTATTTTTTTTTCATACCTATTCGTACTTATTAATAATATGTAGTCATGTATTAGGACTTACGAGGCATACTTATAGTATAAAAAACAAAGTAAATAACAATGTAGGGTAAGCAATTAAATTTTTATTTTATTGCCATGTTTGTAATAAAACTAGAGGATGCCCGCGGCTTCGCCGCGTGGATTTCAGTTTTTTTAAATTCCGTAGGAACTCTTTGATTTTCCGGGATAAAAAGTAGCCTATGATCCATCCTTCCCCGGGATGTACCCCAAGTCTGTACCAAACAATAAAATCGGTTCCGCGGTTGGGCCGTGAAAACGTAGCAGACAGAAAGATAGATACACTTTCGCATTTATAATATTAGTATGGATGTAGGAAGGTCAAAGTAGGTAGGTCATCATCATCATGATCAAACCATCATCGTCTCACTACTGAGTATGGGTGTCTCCTTCAATGAGAATAGTTCACGGATCAGCTTCACAAAACTTTGAGAATATTACGGACAACTCAGACCCTTCCCTGTTAAAGCAAGTGATGTTTAATTGCTTAAAACCATCTTAAAACGCATAAACATTCAAATGTTAGAGGTGCGTGCCCGGGATCGAACCCCCGCTCCCGAACAGGAAGCGGACGTCTTAACCACTAACCTATCACTCGTAGTATAATTAATGCCTTCAGTTATTATAGATAAGTAATTTTATTATTATCTATATTTTCCCTGGGTGTTACCACAGTTTAACGATGCACATCGTCAAACTGTGGCGTTACCCAACGCAGCGCGCGGCGGTTACATTCCAAGAAATCTAATCGTAAAATTACCAGTCTGTACTCTGCACTAATCACCAGCAGCTCCTTCCGTGAATCCTTGTCAGCGACGCAGCTGTCGGTTTTTACCATGTTTTGACCAACACTCGTTGGTACACTCGGCTTCAGATAACTAATATTTATTTGGGTATAAAGTACCTATACATGAGTAGATATGTATAAGAAATATCAACACATCGCGTCGTCACTCGTCAGCCCACTACTGAGTACGGGACTTCTCCATAGAGATAGAATGAACCTTTCAGAATGAGACGAGTTTGAGCCAAACTAGCTAGGTATTAGCCTAAACCCTTTTCATTCTGAAAGGGCCCCTGCCACTTGCCAGACGCCTCAAGTGTGGCAGGGGGTTGGCACGATGGCAATGCATGACGTGATTTCTATTACTATTTCGAAGAAAATATTAAAAAAATCTCATTTTATACTTCTTTGACGTAAGATTTTTTACACCTCTATTACCTGTTATGTCCCATAACCACCATGATTAAAATTCCATAGTCTTTGATCGTTCCTCCCTGTGCCGGGGACAATAACTTTCAGCATTTATAAAATAACCAAGGTCTGGCACGCGTCGACTCTCTCTCTCTCTCTCTCTAACTCTATATTACCTCTATATTATTTAGATTGTAAAAAAAATTGAAATTTTTCATTTTAAAAGCCTAATATATTTTTTTTAGTTCAAAGTACCTAGCATGTGTGAAGTACTAAGTTCGTCTCCACAACGACAGGGGATGTAGCTCAGTGGTAGAGCGTTCGCTTTGCATGTGAAAGGCCCCGGGTTCGATCCCCGGCATCTCCAATTTTGCTTTTGCATTATTTATGAACTGTTTATTGATCTATTTAGATATTTAGAGTTATAAAATTAATTTGAATATCTATTTCAGTTAATTAACTGTTAATAATCAACTACATTTCATGATTTTTGCATGCGAATACTTACTTACATGTTTACATGTAGTTAGTATTTTGTTATGCCTTTCGTATAAGTACATAAAAATATTGATACTATCATTATAATTTGTTAGTAATAAATTCAGTAGCAATTGGGTACCTATTTGTACCCATTTAAAACAAAAACTTTACTGATTTCTTCTGGAAAAAAGTGACTTTATTGACCCCGACGTGATTTGAACACGCAACCTTCTGATCTGGAGTCAGACGCGCTACCGTTGCGCCACGGAGTCCTTGCTGACTTTGCCGAAATTGTTTATGTTGCTTGGATTTTCTCTTACTGTCGATAGAGGCAACTCTACGTTATTCCAGTAGAGTATTATAATAAATTATAGTTCAGCGATTTATATGTACTTAAATTATGTAATTCATATTCATACTGTTATATATGCGCAAGTGAGGCCGTCTGTCTATCTGCTAGCTTTCCCATCCGTTTAACCGATTTTGATGAAAGACTGCCTATCTACTTATGAAGTTAATAATCCCGGGAACGGACGTAGGCTACTTTTTATTCCGAAAAATGAAAGAGTACCCACAGGATTCTTAAAGGTTAGTGTCGGTTAGTAGTTAACCGATTTTTATGAAGTTTGTTGGTAGTCTTTGTACCCACAGAGATAGCTTGGATGCCGGAAACTGACACTGGCCACTTTTATCCCGCAAAACCAAAAAGCTCCCGAGGGATTTTTAAAAATCCTAACTCCACGTGGACGAAGTCGCGGGCCGCATCTAGAAATATACTATTTTCGGACACCTACCGTAGAGATGTTTAGTCTATCTCTATGTTCAACACGAAAGTGGAGTGGAGTGGAGAGAGATGGGTTCAGTCGGTCAGTGAAGTTTTTAGGGTTCCGTACCCAAAGGGTAAAAACGGAGCCCTATTAATGTCACTCTCACACTCTGCTGTCTGTCTGTCTGTCCGAATCGTGGCACAGGTTTTTAGTTCGTAGACGAAATTAGTTTCAAACCTGAAGTTTTTAAACCCGAACCCAAATATTGAGTTAGAAATTCAATTAAATTATTTATTAGAAGATTATTAGATTTTTTTACGTCATTAAAATTATTAACAGTCGCTTTGGTATACCGGGCCTAACGTGGAGTTCACGACACTTACTATAATATAAAAATAATTGTGCTTACCACTGAATTTTTTTGTCGAGTTTATTATTATTTCCAGCAGTCACCTTTTATTTTGTACAATAAGTTAGGTGACCTCTTATGGGGAAACATTAAAACTCTACAACCGCTACAGCCAAGCGAGCAGCGAGCAGCAATAAACACGCGGCGGCTATCACGCGACAGATGTCGCTAGGAAACAAAACACAGTTCAATTGCAACCTTGGCAACCTCAACTGAGCCCCAACTTGACTCCCGAGATACGAAAACTGGAGAATAAACTTTTCTGAATAACAAAATAGTTTCAGTTTGGTTGCCTCACAAAACTGCCGCACGGTTTCCATCCATCCGTCCTGAGCTCCGCTTGTAGACTATGGCCTTATGCATATTACTTGCTTGTACCTAGTACCTACCGACGGGCTATCTTTCACAGCCAAGATAATCTAAAAGTTAATAATACCATTGTAGGAAGACCAATGTTTCAAATGGTATAATGGTAGATTATTTTGACGATTCAAAAGCACTTGTAAAAGTTTAATTGAATAAAAATAATTTGAATTTGAATAGTCCGCTCCAACTCGTCACTCCTTTGATGTATTGATGTATTTATATGTATGATTATATGTACAATTTGTTGACAAGGAGAGCTACCACTCTCAGCGGATTCAAGACCATAGTTGGAAGAGACACTAACTTACATACATATTTATTTAAAATTCGCTGTTTATCACCTTCAGGGACACCTTGTTAAAAGGATATAAAATCATTATGACCTAGATTTTAGACAGTTTTTGGTAAAAATAATAATATAATAACCGCCAAAGTTTTATTTAAGCAAAGCTACGGAACCCCACCTCGTGCGCGTCTAATTTCTGACACGCACCTCACCAGTTTTTTGGATTATCCCAAACTTCCGAGGTCATCGCCAGTTGCAAAGAGTTACATAAGCCCCCCCCGGTATGCGGCACGTGCCTGCAGCGATCAGCATCTCTCGCGCTGCAGGTAAACACGCCCGCACCTTCGCTGTTGTGTTTTACTGCTGGGCCTTCCCCACTGCGTTCTAAATTCTATGTACCTACATGTATAACAGTAGGTACACTCGCCGACATTAATGGAATTAATCTCTTGATTTTTATTCAGGTCCAAATATCTCCAGGAAAAATCCCAACTACTGAGTACGTACTATAGCTAGTATTTAGTGGTAGGTAGATAGTAGATACCCACATTAATACCTGTGTATCTACATCTAAAGTTAAGTATAGTGTAAATCTAAAAACTTAAAGCAATCATTGTGTACATTACACAGATATCCTTATCGGGCTGATATTAGTTTCGGCACGATATCAGATAGAGAGGTAATTGTTTGCAGGGTAGGATCTAATCGTTGACGGTTGAACCCGAGACTTGAAGTCCCGTAGGTACTCTAGTCGAAACATGTTATGTGTGTAAGGGTCTCGGAGTCCCGCAACAGAACCCCTACATTATATTTTCATTAACAGGGCTCTCGAGCCTCAGCAACGAGGAATACGACGGCAGAAAAAGTAAGGTAGCAAGGTTTCTTACGTCCCAACATCCAAAGTTTTACTCCAAAGCTCTGCCAGGCAAGGCAGGTAGTCGTACCTAGTTGTGCTCACGCTGTGCTCTGTGGCTCTACCACCTCGACGCGCGACGGTTCGGTGTTATGTGCTTGTTTCTCTTGTTATGAAATGATGAACTTACTGAATTGTCTATCTAATTCGGTGAATTATTTTGTCTTACAATTTTATAATACCTACACCACAATCATAATAATATATGTAATATGTAATTTATTTTATTTTTACCTTACTTTCGGTAACCAGGCTTATCAAGGAGGCCCGACATAACCTGGAGTCCTTATCGCCGGCCGCTTGGCTCTAACCTCGCTGCTAAAACCCCAGAATGTTTCTGGGTTTTTGTCTTTTGTTATTGTAACATTTTTTTAATAATAACATGTTGTGAATGAGCTTTATCTCTTCGACTTCAGCCGAGCAACGCGAAAATTGGGATTACGTAAGTACTTACCTACTATTGAAGTTAATAAAACCGTAGTATGAATGCATTCTTATGATAAGCTTTCCAAAAGAAACTCCACAATATAAGATAAGACTTTATAACCAAGTAATTACAATTAGTAATGGCGAGCGGAGTTTCCATCAATATCACAATGATCTTACGGTCATACGGGATAAAAATCCGAGTTTTTTGTTGGCCACTGTACAAATAAAGTACTTATATATAACGTTAAAAGTCTGGAGAAACCAGTGCTGCAGTAAGCTTCCCAAGATGCGTAACATTGTCATTTTGTTTTTCTGTTGCGTCGTGATCTGCGCGAGCGGCTTCCCGCTCAAACGAAAGGACACCTTCGATGAGAGAGATATTATATACGATCTCAGAGACTTGTCTCCTGAAGAGAATGGAAGAGCCAGTGAAATTAATAAGGCCAAAGTCCAGCCGGTTGTTTTGAGAAACCGTCTTCTAGTGAAGACGTATCCAAAACTCAATAAGGAAGGATACGAGGGATACCAAGATGTTACGGAATATGAGTTTGATTTATTGAGAAGTGAGGACAGTGGACGGAGAGTGAGGATTTAAGCAGTTGTAAAACTGCGTTCTGACTAAATAGGTCGATCCCTGCTAGTATGGTTGGCACCCCAGTGACGCAGGGCGCCTGCATTACTTCGTCACTACACATCAACATTCAACACCATTGAGCGTAGTACCACATCATCATTTTATCTACCTACGAGTTATGATCTCCACTAGAGCTTCAATCCTGTGATTTGAGATTCGGCTCAGAGCTACACGACTAATTGACAATCTCATCAGAAGGATTGTGGACATCGCATGACTCAGGCTTCTAATCACAGAAAATCAAGAATGGAATAAAGATAAAGACATTTTTAATTCAAATAAACTTTTACAAGTGCTTTTGATCATCAAAACAACTAACCACTGCTTCGGAATGCTAACCCTACCGACAACGGAGAAGATCAATCAATCAGCCTGTTTGCGTTCACTGCTGGACGTAGGCCTCCCCAAGAGCGTGCCACCGAACACGATTCTCCGCCTTCATCATCCAACCATTTCCCGCTATCTCCTTAAGGTGGTCATTCCAGCGGGTCGGAGGTCGTCCCACACTGCGCTTGCTGATACGCGGTCTCCACTCCGGAGCACGTCTGCGCCAGCGGCCATCAGTTCTGCGACCATACCTGCCGCAGAACTGAACCGAGAAGAACCAGCAAGAAACTCAGCTAAACAAGGGGTTTGGAGTGAGCACAGACCACTGTAGTGCTCGGTGAGTAGTTAGTCGCAAAATGTTGAATGGTTACACATTACTTGTGTTACTGTTAAGCGTATTGGTCAATATTTTTAAACGTCTATGTTCGATGCCTTGGAGCAGTATGGTACGGTACGGTATTGCTGTTTGCAATAAGTTACGTAAGCCCGCAGCGGCATTACCTCACACCCCATGGCATTGTTTTTAGAAACGCGTGTGACCTTAATATTTATGTACCTACTCACTTAGTCTAGTTTAACGAATTTCTGCGTGTCAATTTTAAAAGCCATATACTTATGCAGTAATATGTAGGCATTAGATAAGTACCTATTTATTTAAATAGATAAAAGTAGGGAAGATAGACTGATAGTGTAAAAGTAGTAAAATCCGTTTAGGGAGCAAAAAAGCTACAACATTTCAATTAAATATAAATTCTGTTTATAAAAAAAAACTATTGTTTTATTGAATCCCACATTTAACTTCTACAAATAAAGATCAAACGGAACGTCTTGTGGTGATCCTTTATTATTTAAAGTGGTATTTATTTAAAGTGGTAACTACTGTTCTACCTCTATGAGTAGGTATACCTTAATACAAACACAAAACAATTTTCTGAATGAATATTTAACTATGTTTAATATATAAAACCATTCAGCTTATATAAAACCATTTTTACGGATTATTAAAAGCTTATTACATACTTACAAAAATGAGTTTCTAAAGTTACCCGCATTATATACGACGCTTCTAAAGTTACCCGCATTATATATGAGCCTGTACGACGTGCGAAGATAGATTCAGAACGCAACTGACAGGTATTATTTATGTCACATGTGTTGACAAATTCAAAGTCAAAACGTCAAACATCACGGATTAATGTCATTGTCATTCGTTCTCGCCCAAGGTTGCACAAGATCGGGCGGTGAGCGGACGTTTGTTATATTTTACGCTCAATGAATCAAAGAAGCGATGTTGTTATTGTAGTGTAGAGGCGTGTGTGTTGTGACATGGCCTACGACATCGGCTGGATCATCCCGCGCCTGCGGAACCCGGGCCGCCTGTGGAGCTGCGCCAGCACCATCACGGTGGCCGTGGTCGGTTTGTTCAGCAAGCTCATCGTAGGTAGGTCTCATCCACCCGAAGCATTCCGCCCATCTTAGTATCCATACGAAACGAAACTAGTGCGTAGTTATTGGTAACCGAAATGTTTGAAACCTGGTGAACCAGGCGCAAAGCACAGCGGCAAAGCCAAACTCGTTGCGTTCATGAATTCTGAACTAGCTGCTTACTGTGCATGTCGTTTAAGTATGTTATGCGACTGAACAAGTTTACTCAGGTTTATGTTTACTTACAATTAAACCTCATTAAAATTATTTACAAAGGAATCATTCGAAAACAATTATTTTTATTATTTGAAACCCCAAATATCACACATAAATAAAAGGACAAAAAACTGTTGTTGTCATACCTACTACAATAATAAGAGCCAGTACCTATTGTTTCGATTCAATTTTATATCCATACTAAGTAAGTATTATTATAAATGCAAACCTCTGGCTATCCCTCTGTCTGTTATCTTTACCTTATGAACCATCTGCCTAACCGATTTTTGCTATATTTGGTACTGCTATAGTTTGCATCCCAAAAAAATAAGCTGCCTTTTATCCAAGAAAAGCTAGAACACTGGCAGTTGTCAGTAAATTATATTTATTGGACCTTTTGAATGTTCAATTGGATTTAAGCATGTACCTACCTGCTAAGTACTGACATAACTGTCCAACCTGAGTCACCAATTTCCCTTGTAACAAAGCTATTGTTTTATCACTTTAAAGATAACTAGTGATGTACTTTGCACAACTGAAAATGTACACACCTGTTAGTGCATAAAATTTCCAAAATCCCATAGAAAACAAAGTGGTTTATAATATGTAACATGTATATCATGGTTTATAATAATATACTTGTTGCTTCTTAAAATATGAAGTGTCTAGTAGTAAGTAGTTATGATAAACATCTGTTAACATCCTTCTTTTAAATAAGTCATCCCTTCACAATGTTTATTTTTGTTACTTTTCTATTGAAACATAAATAATCTTGAAAGACACTTGTTAACCTTCACAAGAATGCTTGCCGGTTATGACATAACAAACATTAATCAACAAATTAATATATATAACAGTTTCAGGTCCCACTGTCAGGGTCAAAATCAAAACAGGAATCAAATTTTTAACATTTAAAGTGTTTGAATTCTGATTGCAAGTTACAAAAGCTAAGAACGGAATCTGCTGGCAATATGTGTTAAGTATGTGTACATTGCTGCACAAAACAATTACATGCCTCTTAAAAAATTTACAACAGTTTTAAGAAATCTGCAATTTTGTTAATAATTAAAATAGAAGTAACAAAATAAGTACTTATGTGCCTACATACTATTGATATGAGTAAGCAGTTTTTAGTATTCATATATTCATAGTAGGTATCACATTGCATTTACTTAATTTTATGCTTTGTGCAATTCAAATGCAATCACTGCATCTACACTTATGTATTATCTACATATATATATGTGTAATGTTACATAGCATCTATCCATCTACATGTTCAAGTTTATACAACTAAACCAACATTGATGTAGTTTAAGACAGTAATTAGTTCACATTCTGGAGATAGAAACTTTTCTACAGTTGAAAAATATTTTAGTCACCTGGGACAACAGAAAATTCCAAAAAATATTTCAATTACATGCCATTTATTTTTAGGTACTTCAGGGTTTGCGTTTTATGTTTAAAAAGAATTTCAGTCAATCCTCTAGTTTACACTGTTGAGCTATTATGGCCTAAATTATACATGTGTATGGATTCTCGCAATAATTATGATGCTTGTAAAATACCTAACATTTGTGCAACAATCAGCTGAACATTGTGGCTTTGTGTGTAGGCTAGGTTTGAGGCTGAGCGAGCAATCACAGGTCATTAACACTGCTGCTTTGTTCCACTGATTGATATGGCTATAGTGCACTGCATCCCCACACACTCATCTACTGCATCATACAACCCAACATTGTAAACATTGAATTGATGTGAAGTTTGAACATTACAGCATTGTGTGCAGTTACTCCTTCCAATGACTAAGTACTTAGCTCAACACATGAACATAACACATAGTTTTGAATAAGTAAGTAAATACTTTGTGGCATGCTTCAGAGTAACTTTACAGATACTTAGCGTACATCTGCCTTCAGATGCAGATGTTAAATACTGTTCTGCTGTAAGTTACCTGTCTATACTAGATGATAGACTTATGCTCAGTTGACAAGTGATTTAGCATTCTGGTAAAACAGAGGGGTACAGGTTTAGTAAAAGTGCCATACCCCTTTCAAGTTAGCCCACTTCCATCGTAGACTGCATCATCACTTGCCACCAGGTGAGATTGGTGTCAAGGGCTAACTTGTAAGGGGATAGAAAAATGCTTAAAAAGTTACACTATCTAGTACCTCTGGACTGGCAGTTTTTACAAGGAGTGCTTGCTGTCTGACCTTCAGTAATTACAATAATTGAATACTTTATATAAAACAGGTAAGTAATTAAGTAAACAACTTGTTTTTAAAAACACTGTTTACTTCCTTAAAGGCAACATTTAAATCTTTGTATTTCAATATTGAAAGTCATTGTAAGAATGATAAATACTGGGTTTCTATTCGAAGGATAAATAGTTTCTTTACTTGACTGTATTGCACAGTCAAGTAAAGAGATTATTTAAGAAGCTAAGAAGTGCTATGTGTTTTTTCACAATATGTGTAGTGTAGCGTTATTGCGAAATTGTATTCACTGAAAACTACCTACTCTAAAATGACCTTAATTAGTATTGCACATTAGTCTTCATCAGTGCAGATCTTTTATTATTTTATGGACACTTTGTTGTGGCTGAATCCTTCAATTTAGTGTTACTATTATTTCTTAAAATTATTTCGTTATAGGTTTTATTTACTGGACGTAATTTCTTAAGACTTTGTACCTTACTTATGTTTGAAGGCGAGATAGTATTTAGCTGCATCAAATTATCAATCAATCTGAGGGGGGGTGCTTCAAAATTTCTTCCATACATTCTGTCACAAAAAGTGAACGCCAATATTGAGTCATAAAGTACGACTATGTATATTGTATGATATGAACTGTATAGTTGAGCGGTTTAGCATCAAAGTTTACCAGCTACCCATGGCGATGGCAGGCACTTCCCTTGGTCGGCCACTAGCTACCTATGGCGATGGCAGGCACTTCCCTTGGTCGGCCACTAGCTACCTATGGCGATGGCAGGCACTTCCCTTGGTCGGCCACTAGCTACCTATGGCGACGGCAGGCACTTCCCTTGGTCGGCCACTAGCTACCTATGGCGATGGCAGGCACTTCCCTTGGTCGGCCACTAGCTACCTATGGCGATGGCAGGCACTTCCCTTGGTCGGCCACTAGCTACCTATGGCGATGGCAGGCACTTCCCTTGGTCGGCCACTAGCTACCTATGGCGATGGCAGGCACTTCCCTTGGTCGGCCACTAGCTACCTATGGCGACGGCAGGCACTTCCCTTGGTCGGCCACTAGCTACCTATGGCGATGGCAGGCACTTCCCTTGGTCGGCCACTAGCTACCTATGGCGATGGCAGGCACTTCCCTTGGTCGGCCACTAGCTACCTATGGCGATGGCAGGCACTTCCCTTGGTCGGCCACTAGCTACCTATGGCGATGGCAGGCACTTCCCTTGGTCGGCCACTAGCTACCTATGGCGATGGCAGGCACTTCCCTTGGTCGGCCACTAGCTACCTATGGCGATGGCAGGCACTTCCCTTGGTCGGCCACTATCGGCTAAAATGCGCGCTAGCAGCAATAATGACACATTCATTATGATTCAGCTCAATAGTTGCAATTCCGATTATTGCAATGATAATATTTTTCGCTTTAAGGCTCCAGTGTGATGATCTACCGCCTGCTCGCCTGTCGGCAAACAGGCCTCGCCTCGTGTCATCTGCCAGCATTGCCACAAGCCATGTATCCTATTACATACGAGTAGAACATAGAATGTACTGGCTGTACTCACATACTTAGTCGATGTACGCCTGACTAGTTTCGAACCCATTCGGGGTCCTTTTTCATAGGGACTCGGCTGCGCGTCGCGGTTGAGACGATAGTTTAATGAATATACGAGTAGGACATAGGTGTTGTGGCACGTGGGTAAAACAGAGAATCGTTTGGCTCCGCAGAGTTCCTGAACAAGACGACGGTGTACAACAGGGAGGCGCTGCAGCGCGCCGTGCGGCGGCCGCGCGACGTGCCGCTGCTCACCGTCTCCAACCACCACTCGTGCTTCGACGACCCCGGCCTCTGGGGTGAGCCATTGCCGACGGTTCTATGAGCCTGCACGACTAGGCTTGACCACTCTTAAACACTTGCACTGTGACTAATCTGATTTATTCACTGACCGGTATGGAACCCTAAAAATGACGTATGACTTCTCACGCGCCATTTTCACGTGGGCACGTGGTCGTGGCACGGTGCGTGCGTTTGATGCTTCAGTGATGTAACTGTGGGTCGACACGTGTAAACTGCAGCTGACCACGAGCAATAACTTACGATATCTGATTTTTGACTCGTCGCCAGCAGCTGTTGCCGGCGTCTACGCACGGTGTGACGTCACCGTCTAGTGTCTCGCGCTGGCCGCTGGTGGCGAGTGACCACGATGGAGACTGCTGCGGACACTTTCCTGTTTCCACAAATAGCTAATATTATTTTGGTTTGGAGGCACGCGTGACGCGGCTCATTACTCATATCGCTTGTAAACGATTTCGCCTCGACGATATTGTCACGTACCTACTGTTTGTATTGTATAACTATTGAATTCAGTGATTTGTAGATAGTGCCTTACTATGCCGCATGCCGTTTCAGTTCAATTCAATTGTTTTTCCTATATAATAAAATAACGAGCAAACGAGCGGGCGGGTCACCTGATGTTAAAGGTTCCCACGCACTCGAACAGAACTGCAACTGAACTTAGTTAAAAAAAACCGGCCAAGTGCGAGTCAGACTCACGCACCGAAAGTTCCGTACTCGGTTATTTTTTTTTCGACATTTTGCACGATAAATCACAAAGACTTATGCGTAAAAATAAATAAAAATCGGTTTTAGAAGGAAAAGTTTTTCCTTTTGAGGTACGGAACCGTAAAAACGAATAAGTTAAGTTAAAATGTATTTACAATAGCTAGTTATTCAATGTGGATATTTTCGGGAGTGTGACCTACATAATAGGTATAAGTCAGTGGAGAGCACCAGCGACATGGTCCGTGACCCCTTATCAGCATGTTCCTAGCTATTGATCGTCGCCCCTCGCGTGGGCAGTAGGTGTCGTACATCGCCTGTGTGACAAGCGACAGCGGCGCGCGTCACACTGCACGTAACACGCCGCCGATACGTCACGCGGCGATCCCTCGACCCTCGATGAGAGGTCATGCTCACGCGTGCTGCGGCCCATGAGTAGATATTACGGCCCCATTTCGGGATTCGGCAAATGATTCGAGCTCGGCCTGCGATAGTTCGACATTCAGCAAATCAACTGGCTGTACTTCTCGGAACATTGCGAATGTTTTATGTTTGGCGAATTTTTACACGCACCATTCTATGACAGCGAATACTCCTCTTCGTGCTGTATCATACTTGATATGTTCCAGAAAAACGAAGAATTCCCGTGGGATTTAAAAACCTATATTCGCGCTAACCATTCGGGTCAGCGCGACTAAAGGATACGATTGCCGCCGGATCGTAAATCGAAATCATTCGCCGAATCTCGATCCGACACATGGAATTTTGGCGGACGATAAGTATGTCGTTTTAGCAATCCTAGCATGTTCCCGATTTCATAATCAGCTTAACTTACTGTTCTAAACGGTTATTGACATACGTTACAAAGTTCGGGGTATTGATCGGCCGTCTGTATTCGCTGCGCGTGCGTCGCGCCTCGTAGCCTCGAAGCCTCGAAGCCTCGAAGGCGGGAATTAGACCGGATTTCAACTTGACCGTTACATAAGGTCGCTATTATCGATATGATTAAATGCGGAATGTATTATTAACACTACAAATCATGAATATTTTTTCGCATGTTAAAAACCGGCCAAGTGCGAGTCAGACTCGCGCACTGAGGGTTCCGTACTCGGGTATTTTTTCCGACATTTAGCACGATAAATCAAAAAATAAATAAATATCTGTTTTAGAATGTACAAGTAAAGCCCTTTCATATGATACTCGAGTTGGTATAGTTATCCTATTTTGAAAATTGAAACACATTTGAATTTTTTTTAATGATGTATCCAGAAATTCACGGTTTTCGAATTTATTCCTTTACTTGTGCTATAAGACCATCGATGTATATGGATGGGCCATTCGAAGATAAAAAACGCGCTCAAAAAGTCAAGAGAATTTGCAAAAGTCTCTTGACTTTGTCAATGACGATGACGTAAGATTCAAGCGTATTTTTGCGGACGGAATTGTATGGGAAAGGCTAATCCATATACATCGATGTATAAGACCTACCCACCTGGCAACATGATTGTTGGTCAACGGGAAGTAGGTACCCTATAGGTTTTCTTGACAGACACGACAGACGGACGGATGGACAGACAGACAGACAACAAAGTGATCCTGTAAGGGTTCCGTTTTTCCTTTTGAGGTACGGAACCCTAAACAGGAAGTGATTGTATGTACTTATTTAAATTTTAAGGTTCTCTAACTTCCTCTAGTATTGATTGATTAAATTATTATTTAACATTATTATATTTTTTTTATTATAAGTTATTATTTAACCTTAAGTACTTAAAACGAAATTATTGTTACGAGCCTTATTAAAGTTGGAACAATAAAACCAATTCCTGAAAGGTCTCTGGTGCTGCAAATGTTATGAGCGGCGGTAATCACTTAACACCAGGAGACCCGCCTGCTCGTTTCCTCGGTTTTTTTTTTCAAAATGACCTCGAAGCTAGTTCCACGGCAAGAGCACCGCGGGTGTGACGGCGCCCAATGTGGGGGCATTTGCATGAACATGATTTGAGATTTTGTTCTATTTCCAAAATGTATCAACCAGTAGATTTTAAATAGCTGTTCTGACTCCTGACGTCACTGTCCTGAAGAGTAACGGTGACATCAGACCGACGTCATGTAACCTGCTGATACTAAATAGCTGATGTCCGTGACTTCGTTTGCTTGAATATAGAAAAGTCCCGTGGGGATTCATTGATTTTCCGGGATAAAAAGTAGCCTATGTGTTAATCCAGGGTATAATTTTAACCAAATGCGTCCAATAGTTTTTACGTGACAGAGTGACAAATATACACACATACACACACACTTTCCCGTTTATAATATTAGTGGTATATACTTTGGAGAGTGTGTTTAAGAACTTGTTCCCTCTTCAACTATCTAGCACAGAACAGCAAGAAACTGTGACCGTGGCACCCCTGTGTGCTCGACATTCAATCTACTACGCTACGGTGTGGAATGCCCCTCCGGCGTCCGTTGCCTGCCACCTGACCCAACCACCTGGAAGGCACCATGTGCCACCCCTGTCATACTGCAGTACAATAGACACGTCGTATGTCCGCAGGCGTGCTGGACACGGGCACGCTGGTGCGCGGCGCGCGCATGCGCTGGTCGCTGGCGGCGCACGACATCTGCTTCACCAACGCGCTGCACTCGGCCTTCTTCGCGCTCGGCAAGTGCGTGCCCGTCGTGCGCGGCGCCGGCGTCTACCAGGTACTTGCTTGTTGCGAATGCCCTGTTCGAATCCCGAGGGAGCGAAGGATACTTCATTCATCACAAGTGTAGGGAAGGATTCAAAGGCTATTTTGAAATTTTTATTATTTTTTGTTATAGCGGCAATAGAAATACACATTTAGTGAAAATTGCAACTGTATGTATTGCGGTTCACGAGATACAGCCCGCCCTCAGACGGGCGGAAGTCAGAAGTGTAAGCTGTGACCACTTGTTCGCTTCCAGTCGGCGATGGACTTCTGCGTGGAGCGGCTGCGCGCGGGCGACTGGGTGCACATCTTCCCCGAGGGCCGCGTCAACGTGGACAAGGAGCGCATCCGCTTCAAGTGGGGCGTGGGCCGCCTCATCGCCGACAGCGCGGCGCGCGGCCGCGAGCCGCTCGTGCTGCCCGTGTGGCACGAGGGCATGGACCGCGTGCTGCCCAACACGGAGCCCTACCGCCTGCGCGCCGGACACTCGCTGCACCTCGCCGTGGGGGAGCCCATCCGGCTCAACGGCCTGCTCGACAAGTGAGTCGCTCCTTGAATACTCTACTTTCCACACCTCGCGAGATATTAAAATCAATGCTAATATAAATAATTAATTTCAATAACACCACAATCGGAGATAAAATTTGGAGGGAAGTTCCAATAATCTTTTTTAATCTAATCCAAATTTCAGTAATTACTAAATTTGAGTTTATTTAATTCCTTCATATAAATTATTCGCTAATGCAATCTCAGCATTTACGAATTAAGATACCTACATAATCGAGCAACACGAGTAGTGTAGCAACACGCCGTCAGTACAGTGACCCTTATATATTATGTTACATTGACCTGTGACGACTACTACGTAATCGCTACTACGTTCATTGAAGTGCTGTTGTAAATATTAAGCACGTCCTGTCTAGACTGTATGATTTCGAGGGTCAATCATTGACAGATTTGAATTTTCAGACTCCCGTCAATTCTCGTAATCGAAGTTTGTTACCATGCAAAATATTGCTTCAACAATTCTGGTTTTCAGTTTAGGTTATAAAATTACAATACTAAACTTGTACTGTAATGTTATGTAAACACCTAAATCTCTTCAAATAGTTACTTGTTCAACAAGATAATAAAGTTCGTTTTTATTACGAGTGCCTAGTTTGAATCCCGAGCGGGCGAAGGATTCTATAATAGTTAGAACCTGAGTTAGAATCCCGAGTGTAGGGAGGGATTCATAGACACAAGAAACAATGTAAGTGTGTATGTCAGTATGTAGGTCATTCTGGCCAACTGTGGATTGGTAGACTTCACACACCTTCGGGAACATTATGGAGAACAAGCAAGCAAGCAGGTTTCCTCACAATGTTTACACTTTACTTCGAGATGTTAGAGGTGCATGCCTGAGATCGAACCCTCGACCGCCGACCACAAGTCCAACGTCTTAGCCACTAGACTATCACTGCTCTTTTAAACTATTGCACTTTGTAATTAGTTTACTACAATGAAGTATTTTTTTGAGACTATAATTTTTCATCGAAAATGTGATTTTCCATTGCAGGTTAAAATCCGCGAACGCGTCGGAGGAGGAGACGCGGCGCGCGATCACGGAGCGCATCCAGGAAGAGCTGATGAAGCTGCGCGACCACACGCACGCGCTCATGCGCCGCGCCGCCAAGCACAAGCACTGCGCGTCCGACGCGCCCGATGCGCCCCACGCGCCCCACGCGCCCGTCGCCAACGGCAAGACGCCCCACTGCGAAAACCATAAGGAGAAGGACGCGTAGGCGCGTCTGGTGGCCGTGTCGAGGGTGTACTGATGCGTACTACTTGGGAACGGATAACACCCATCACGCTGACGTCTAGAGATTACTGTCAGAGTTAAAGCGAGACAGCTTCGTCTTGTTTTAACTAAAGCTTTAGGTAAGCTGCAAAGTCAGTGTGAAAACTAAACGGAAGTGGCTTATTGATTCTCATAGTGTGGCAGAAGCGAGTTATAATTGAAGGACAAATCAAAACGGTTTTACTTAGTAGACTGGTTTAATTGCTGACAAATTACCACTTACCGTCAATATAATCGGGAAAACAATTCGTTCAGCCAAGTATTACATGTTATGTACTTAAACGTTATACAGACCATTTGCATTTAGACTGCAAGTCAATTGCTAAATTGCAGTTTGGATGCGGCGTTACTGCAGTTGACACAACTGCATCGCAACTGCCCACCGACTGCGCAATCGGCGTGCAGTTTGCACGCTTACCACTACTGAGACTGCATCTATACTGCAATTTTGCAATCGGCTTTGTCAAATCATTTAAGTTTTAACACCACGTAAGTCAAAATTAGCAACTGCACAAGAACGGGAAAACCTGCTGTTTCCAGAGGTTTGAGTCCTTACGAATGCTTTATTTCTTCAAAGGGCCTCGTCACAGGTTCATATAAAAATCTTTTGTTGAAAGGGTGCATTTTAAGAAATTAATTCTAGTATCGACTAATTTGTGAGAATAGTCGATACTAGAATTAATGAAAGACACTGCCATTGTCGCATATAAAATACTATAAGCCTACGTTGTCGTATTAGTTTACAATTTGCGAAAAACCAAATTAAATTTGAATTTCGCGGGCAGGCCCGTCGCTTCCACCTTAAGAGTTTCTGTTAGACGTTTTCTTGTGCCTGACTGGTCGAAACAACGTGCCTCTGGATTCTCTAACAAATGGCTGGAAAATGTGAAAACTGCACAAAAAGTGACTCACATGGTATTAGGGACTTGGAAATGCAGGTCTGTATAGCCCCGACACGGCTGCTGCGGCGGCCGCGCCCTCCACAAGACTGAACCCTTCCCACACAAACTGTAGTTTATAGCTAAATGTACTTACGCAGTGCGCGCCGGCGGCCTGCTCCGTGCGCGACAGAGATGCGACGCTCAGCGCAGTGGTCAAGTGTTGTTGTGAAACTAGCTCTCATGTTTCGTCACAAGAACTGAGGAGACGAACGAACAATAAACATTAGATCCCCTATAGACTCTTCGTGAGACTCCTTGTTTTGTCTGTTGATAGAAAAATTCAAAATTGGACTGCAGCGTTACCTAGTAACCTGTACCCGTAAACCGTAAACACATGCCGAGGCAATAGTTGTGTATTTCTAAAAATCCTCTCGTACTGTGAGTATAAATTTTAGAGATAACGTACTTGCAAAATCCCATTTTCCTTACGTCCAACAGTATAAGATGTCAGGCAGTCACTTTATTATTTTGTACATAATATGTAATATACTAATTTTTTAAGCGGTAATTAAATATTTATTTACGTTGGGAGCAGCCTTGCAAGACGGCCTGCGGTCACTTGTCGTGTCAGCCCTGTGTACACAATCAGATGTAGGCCGGGGTTGGGTGTTGGTACGTCTGCAAATACTGAAATTCCTTTTCTACAATTTACATGTGGAATATAGATAATGTAGTATCTATTTTTTATAAGTAAATATGTGAAATAATATTGATTTATTTTCGATGCTATGTCAAAGTATTATAATAAGATTGATGTATTCATTTGAATTGTTCCTTTGATATAGAAACGGTGAGTGTTTTTTATATAATGCATATTCGGAATCGTACATAAAAAGGCTTGCCAAGCCATTTATGTTATGTACCAGTATGTGCAACAATCTTATTTGTACATAGCTATCAAGTAATATGCCAATAGGGGTTGTGCTGCGAAGAGTTGGATTGGCAGAGGGCTGAGATAGCATACTTTGACTTTACTTAGAGCTAAAACGAGACAGATTTATGTGAAAGTCATACATCTGTCTCGTTTTAACTGAATCTTAAGTTGGAGCAAAGTCAAAGTCCTCAAGCTAGGAATCGCACGTACCTCGCGAAATAACTGTACTTGGTGATATATGAAGTGCGGAGTGGAGGCTTGGCTGTCGCCAGCTACCGACAGTGTTTTATCTCGTGTAAAGCGGTTTTATATGAATAAAATGTTTTTATTCTTTTTTATATTTAGTATACCTACTGGCAGGTGTGTGCTCTGATCATTACATTTTTATCTGATTAGTATTAAATGGAGGGTTATGTCGTTTAAAAATGTCATTTTTACTAATTATAAAATTATTAGAACGAATGTTCTTCATAAGGAACATTTTATCGGGCTTTATGGCATCGGGAAGAACGTACCACGTCACAGGGGTGAGAGTCACGGTTGATGTCGGTGATTGTGAGCCATAGATGATAGCAATTTTTTTTTTATAAAATAACAGAACTGCGGGAGCCTGTCAGTGATAACTGCCGTTGTGTATAGACACGCTGAGCACACAAGTGGTAGTTTTGTACTAAACAAGTTATACTTATATAGTGAGGAGCTGTTTCATATCAAGTCGACAGTTTTGTACCAAGTATCTATTACATAGACAGATAAATTTTATACAAACCTTTACATAGTTGTAGTGTAACAATGTAATGTGAAATATCGATTGTAAACTAAAAACTGAGTATGTGTTGCGCACAACAAACATTATGAGCTTCAAGTTTAATTTGTTGGAGAGAGCGAGATGTTTATTTTGGATTGTATAGAAATGGATATTATTGGAGAAATAGTAAATAGGAATTGTGCGACGGACGCCTGCGTGAGTGACGTCACTCTAAATAATTACACTCGAGGCGAGGAACATAATTGTTTTGATAATAAGACAATTTTAAAGGAACTTTAACTATTTCTGTAAAATTAAAATAACGTAAGCATCTAAACACAAGGTGCAGTGTGACTCCTTCCGACGATAACACGTGATGTTTGCGTGTCGTCACATTGCTGCATTGCTGCATTGTTGTGTTGGTAGGAGCTGCTGCGTCGCTCGCTAAGGCTCTTATTTACATAAGTAGCGTAACCTAACATTACTGTATATGTGTATGTGGCGCTGTGATTGTACATATCGCATCTCAAAAACCAATTGTGCTTAATCGAGGACAATGAAAAAATGTTGAAACTAAATCTGATAATTGATCGATCCGTCTAAGCGTAGCGCCATCGTTTCCAGAGAACATTGACACTACTTTTAGACGTCAGTTTAGTTTTTGTACACTTTAATATTATTTATTGTCCCTTGTTAAGGACAATTAGTTCGCTTCTTCTTAACATAAAAGCGATGTTAGAGAATATCGCAGTCAGTATGAAGCACCCTTCCACGATACTCCGACCGTCGGCGCTGTTCGCTTGTACACACAACCTAAACGAGTGACTATGAGCACCTTCCTATCGTCTCCGCAGCGGGAGGAACGCATAGTTTTAAGCAACCTTCAGGAAGGTTGCTTAAAACTTACTATATATGATAACTTGTGATCAAATATTAAAAAAAATTACATTATCTTCAAACTGAAGCTAATAGGGATGACGACTGTAAGTCGAATCAGTGACTTTGTATCAAACGTGTAAACGCTCGCTTAGTAAGGGAGCTTGTATGAAATTCACAGATGTGACGTCATAAACATTTGACATAATTTGGCCATGGATGTTTTTTTGGCGTACAATTTGGCGTACTTTTTTGTTAAATCGATTATATTTAAAATATTAAATTATTAGATATATAGATATATATTATTAGATAATTTTGTCAACGAACTCAAAACTAACTGTAGGCGTGGATTTTGGTAATTTTGGAAGGCCCTCTATTTTAACTCTTCAGAAATAATTAACTTTTTGGCTCATATGCATCCTCCCAACTGAAGGCAGGCTCAGTTATAGTCAATTTGATTAGTTTTGTGTGCAACAGAATTAGTGCCATGAATATATTAACTTGTATCTCGCGGTAACGTTTCGTTAATTGTGTTTATTTGTAGCAAGTCCTGTGACAATGTTAGCGCCTGAAGACTATGTCATCTATTACATTTATTTCTTCATATTTATGTCCTTAAATGATAGTAAGGCTAGTCGCACATTGGTGCGTTTTCGTACGAATTTAACTCGTACGAACACACACGAACAATCCCGACCTTCCACATACTATGGGATCGCGTGTGTTAGCATTTGAGCAAGGTTATATATTGCATAGTTAATATATGAATGATGTGGAATGTGACATCGAACGAGCCGCATTCCGAGCCGCGCCGCTTCCGAGGCTGCGTTGTGTTAGTTGTTATTTAGGTTAAGATAAAAGCGATATCGGGCAGTTGTGAATTGATGTTGTTTATTATCAGTGTATTGATAGTCAAGTGTGTGTCTGTGTGCGTATATATAATGTGTTCCTCGATGCTGTATGTGTGCGTAGATAGGTGAAACTGGATTTGTCATATGCGTTTCTTCCATACGTTTTATGGACGTCGATTTTGTACTAACTCGTTTTAATGGCACATAAATAATTAAATAACAAGTATATGTCGCTGATTGTTGAATTATCAAAATATTTATATAACTTATTAGTACGATCAATTGATTAATCCATTAAGAAAACGGGGCGTTAGTTTGAATGTTACAAAAGTGTTGTACCTAACCAGTCGGCAGCTGTGTAACGTACTCGCGGGACGTGTTGTAACGTCCTCGACAGAGATGTGGAATTGTTCCCAATGGACAGTGACCCGAGAGACTCTTAGGGTGACAGCTATAGAGCGCACTTTGACTTTGCTCAGACTTAAGATTGAGTTCAGACCAGACAGATTTATGTGAGAGTATACATCTGTATCGTTTTAACTGTCTGAAGTCTAAGCGAAGTCTGAGTGCGCTCTGTAGATCTCACCGTGAGGGTTTTGTTCTGTTTTCAGTAAGTTTTTTACCAAGTTTACCCCAACGCGTATTGTGAGTCCCTCGCCTCATCTCGACGCCACGAAACTATACATTTTAATTTCTTGAACTACTTAGTTATTCCGAATGAAAACAAATAAAAACCACGAATTAATTAGTTTAAAAATTAAAAATAATGTAAAAATTATAAAACGAAAACGTCATCCAAATCACTGTAACGAGGCAGGGTGCCCAGGACGCTGGCTGCGTTACCGCGACCGAGTAGCTGCCAGAGCTCCGGTCACCCGTGGACTCCACGAGACGGAATGACAGGTCCTTAAAAAATAATCTGGCATTCTCGCCCCACGAACCCATGGTAAAAAAATGTCGATGTGCAAATTTTGAACTTAAAGCTTAAGCATAGTCGTAGTTTAAGTTTTAGGTTTAAAATACACTTTTTAAACTGTATCAAGCTATTTCACTATTTTTTTTACGGATAACTAATATGAAAACTGAATACAAAATATTTTTTATCACTACATTTAAAACCTTGATTTTAAGGTAGGTAAGTATCATCCGAGTATATTTTAGTGAATGAGGCCAACCTTTTCAAGTTTGGAGACGCCTGCGCATCCTGTCAAGTGTCAACTAACTGTAGGTTCAAGTTCCAGCAGATTTGATCGATATTTTTGTAAAGTAGAAACTCCGTCGATGGAAATACTGTACATATTTTATATCCTGTATACATAGTGATGTAAGTGCGAGAGGATGATGGATGTGCAGCATAGTTTGTATCAAATCGTCGTTCGTGGTCACCCGCCAGTCGCCACTCATGATGAGAGGCCTGTACGGTGTAACTTTCAAGTTAACTAATGTGCGTTGGCGTATGTCTGTCAGTTCAGAATATTCAGGTACACGGTAGACGTGTACCTGAATATTCTGAACGATTTCGGCAGGTAGCACAACTCCGCGGGGCTAGCACGACAGTTGCGTTAGTCACGACGTTACACTTGGCTGTGCATGCTTGCTGCAACGGCGCATCTCCACCGGTAGGTAGGGTAAGCGGGGTCACGTTTCAACTTGAAAACTTACACTCGAGCTGAGACCCCTAGAGCGTACTGTTACTTTGCTCAAACTGAAGACTACATAAATATCTCGTTGTAACTCGGTCTTGTGAAGCAAAGTCGTAGTGCGCTCTATACACTCGGCATCAGCTTGAATGACATTCAAATCGTTACAATTTTCGTCTTGTGACGCCCGAATCGAGATTTATTTTATGACGAGGCGCCTTTGACGTCCCGACATACATATGATGTCGCGCCACGGCCACGAGTGCGGTGTAGTGTATGTGTATTGTTGTAGTTGTGATATGAAGTGAGCTTTTATTTGTTACTACCTAAGTCTTCCGGCACAGCTTTGTATTAAAGTTAAGTACTTAAATTCAAGTGGGTTTGACGCTAATGCGCTATGCAATGAATGGTCTTTTAAAATGCGGTTAATAATAAGTAGTAGGACACGATTTGAATGTCTGGTGTATGAGGGCGTGGGTGGGCTGGGGGTCGATCGTAACCGACTCTGATCGGCTGAGCCTCACCTTCTTGCCTACGACGCATCGTTGCAGCAACGATACTAACATAAACTCGGCCAATCACAACACAGAGATTGTAGCAAAGATTGATGCAGCTTATTCGCAATCGAGCAGCTTCGCGGGTTTTGTGGCGATAGAGCGAGTAACGGATAATTGCAATATTTGCGACACATATCACAAGCAAGCTATCAATCCCGTCAGATACTAATTAAATATTATATTTGCTAACTTATTTCAGACGGAAACTTTCATTGGTGCCTATTCGGTTGTACACAAACTAAATTTATTTGGCATCTCTACCTAAGCTCTACCTAGTTATGTATCTTAAAAGTTTCAAGTCTCGATATCCTTCCTTTTCAAAACGTGCCACAGAAAGGATGAAGACTTTATCTAAATCTGTCAATTGACCTCGAGGTTTGTGTAGAACCGAGTGATTGTGATAAATGGTTTTGACGTTGACGGAGTTGGCGTTATATGAACCTAATTATGTGGATGTAATTTATTTATGTAAGTGTTGTAACATGGGCTTTTGAGACTTTGTGTATATTTTTTGGAAATAAATCAATGGATTTGAGTACCGCTTCGTTTTATTTCTTTTGCTTTTTGTATGATATCTTCACATAGAATTAAAATTATTAGTTTCTCTATGTTCACATCAAGTACAACGTCCACGACAGAGTAGAGAGGCGCAGTATCGTTTTACCCGACTTCCGAAATAGCGGAGGTGCATCGATGCGTCCTGTTCCATATAGGTAGGTAGGTATGTACATGTACCTACCGAGTACCGACACCGAGTCTCCAAGGTTTCTAGGCCGATATGATTTTTTACTTAAATCAAATCGGGAAGTTTGCGATGGTACCATACATTTGGATGGATGGATCCAAGTCCTTAATCCTGATGCTGCAGAGTCCGAGGTTATGGCGATTCAGTAACTGTCGCTGTTGAATATTACAGGTACCGAGCAACTACTTAATGATTGAACTCAAATCCCGACCCTCATGCGATTTTTACACTCGCAACAAAAATGAACTAAAGTGGCTGTTAAACAAATGATTGCTTCTACACGTAGCTACATGTACACGCAGCTAGAACCAGGCGAGCATCACGCTCATCTCACCCGACTTCGATCACTGGCACAATTCACGACGAGGCATCAAATGTTAGTACATGTGAGTTGTGACGAAGGCAGCGCTGAAGTAGCCCTATTTTTAACCGACTTCAAAAAAGGAGGAGGTTCTCAATTCGTCAGAATCTTTTTTTTATGTACTTAAGTATGTTCCCCGATTACTCAAAGACGCCTGGACCGATTTAGAATTTTTTTTTTTGTTTGAAAGCTATACTTTGCAGGTGGTCCCATATAAATTTGGTGAAGATCTGATGAATATCTTGGGAGATGGAGAACAGAACTCCTCAATGGATAACTGCAGTAAATTGCTCGCGATCAGTGTAATAACTTAGTAACTTACCTGAGCATGGCATAATATATTATAGTAGGTACAGTGGGGCCACTCAAAATTGTGAAATAAAAAAATTTCAAAGAAAAATAAAACCGACTTCAAAAACCACAAACACTAAAAAGTGTTTTATTTTTCTTTTGAAATTTATTTGACATCGTCAATAATTCAGGATCAAACCGAGAAGACCATAGACCGTACCACCACGAGTGGTACAGACTCTGTGGTAGTGTCCCGGCAGGTAGGTCCTAGGTACGCTAATAGTAATTATTAAAAAGTCTTAAATAAAACAATTCCTTTTAAAATAATCATGTAATTTATTGTTCACTTCATAAGCGTACGTCCAGGAATAAGTAAAAATAAAATATTTAATTGTTATTTGTATAAATGTAAATGCGTGTTCTTGTCCCGCGGCAACATCGCTCCGTCTACACGATCTGGAGCGGAACGCGGTTTAGGCGACTTCAGAAGGCAATTTATATTTATGGCTGTCTTCCATGACGACAACATTGCGGAATAAATAATTCATTGACAACATTGAGGAATTAATAATAACCAGGCCATACGATCAGATTCGCATGGAATATAATATCTATACTAATAAATAAAATTGGAGTGTCTGTCTGTAATTTCGAAATAACTACCTCATATTAAGCTCATATGGTTATTTGAACGATACCATAACTGAATCACACGTTTTTTAAATTTTTGTCTGTCTGTCTGTCTGTTTGAAAAGGCTAATCTTTGGAACGGCTGAACCGATTTTGACGGGACTTTCACAGGCAAGTAGAGCATTGACCAGGGCGTAAAATAGGCTACTTTTTTAACCGACTTTTAAAAAGGGAGTTGTGTTTTTCTACCTATGTACACCGAAATCTCCGAGATTTCTGAACCGATTTGCGTCATTTCTTTTTTAATCGATAGAGGAACTTTGCGACATTGTTTCATAAAAAATTTGGAGTCCAACTCCTCAATCCTGATGCTGCAGGGGATCTGACCAATCCACGCGGGCGAAGCTGCGGGCATCAGCTAGTACTTACATAAAACTACTGTATCGATGAACATTACAACTTTAATAAGTCGTGTTACTTTTATTCTATTGAAACATCTCGTATGCGATAAATATAATATCATCTTCCGATAGTCTTTACATAATCAGTACATGTTCTAAATTAGAGCCATCTCAGTCACATATTATAGTACTCAATTTTCGACTCTAAAACGAGAGGCTTCAGCTTGATTTTCGATGTTATACGACACTGGGGCAGCACTAGTTGAGCGCCAGCACGCTGCTGGCGCCGAAGGGCGGGCGGTACAGCACGTCGAGGTCGCGGAACAGCTGCGCGGGCGGCGCCACGTTGGCCAGCAGCACGCGGCCCAGCGCGGCGGGCAGCGCGCCCGGCAGCCCGCCCTGCAGCGCGGCGCGGCAGCTCACGCCTTCCCAGCCTGCGCCACAACGAATCACGCTTACTACATAACTTGTTTACATTTATTTTATTTATTTTTTATTTATTTAGTAATAGACTTAATTTAAAGAGAAACATTTTTCACCATTTTTTATAGACCAAAGCACTAGATAAAAAACAGACTGGTGTTTGGAATTTTGCAGCCCAAATAGACCGTAGTCTGTGCTAGGGCTGACAAAAAAGAAAAAAAGATTAATTTATTTTATGATTTTACGATTAAAAAAAAAAAAAAAAAAAAAAGAGTTAAGCCTATATTTCCATTTTTTACAAACAAAAGAATAAAAAAAAATAAAAAAACATACATACATACATTTCATTTAATACAAATAACTGAATCTAAAAGTTATTTAAGTAAAATAATGATGCGAAAATCGTCAGGCGTACGGCGTACGCATAGATTTATGCGTACGCGTATGGTAGGTAGATGAGATTGAGAGCTCACGAACAAAATGTCACCGCTCTAGTGACCACGTTTGCACACAGATACACATCTATGACACGAAATGTAGAATAAATATCCATAAGACAATACCAACAACCTCAGTGGCGCCAGCACCACCACGTCGGGCGCGGGCAGCTCCGACAGCCGCCGCCCGCGCACTGCAGCGACGCAAGACAATGTTACACACACCTGACGCGGGCGGCTCCAGCGCCAGCACGGCGGCCCGGGCGCTGCCCGCCCAGCGCAGCGCCGCGGCGTGGGGCTCCTGCGCGTCGTCCAGCAACGGGTCGTGCAGCGCCAGCACCACCACGTCGGGCGCGGGCAGCTCCGACAGCCGCCGCCCGCGCACTGCAGCGACGCAAGACAATGTTACACACACTTGACGCGGGCGGCTCCAGCGCCAGCACGGCGGCCCGGGCGCTGCCCGCCCAGCGCAGCGCCGCGGCGTGGGGCTCCTGCGCGTCGTCCAGCAACGGGTCGTGCAGCGCCAGCACCACCACGTCGGGCGCGGGCAGCTCCGACAGCCGCCGCCCGCGCACTGCAGCGACGCAAGACAATGTTACACACACCTGACGCGGGCGGCTCCAGCGCCAGCACGGCGGCCCGGGCGCTGCCCGCCCAGCGCAGCGCCGCGGCGTGGGGCTCCTGCGCGTCGTCCAGCAACGGGTCGTGCAGCGCCAGCACCACCACGTCGGGCGCGGGCAGCTCCGACAGCCGCCGCCCGCGCACTGCAGCGACGCAAGACAATGTTACACACACCTGACGCGGGCGGCTCCAGCGCCAGCACGGCGGCCCGGGCGCTGCCCGCCCAGCGCAGCGCCGCGGCGTGGGGCTCCTGCGCGTCGTCCAGCAACGGGTCGTGCAGCGCCAGCACCACCACGTCGGGCGCGGGCAGCTCCGACAGCCGCCGCCCGCGCACTGCAGCGACGCAAGACAATGTTACACACACCTGACGCGGGCGGCTCCAGCGCCAGCACGGCGGCCCGGGCGCTGCCCGCCCAGCGCAGCGCCGCGGCGTGGGGCTCCTGCGCGTCGTCCAGCAACGGGTCGTGCAGCGCCAGCACCACCACGTCGGGCGCGGGCAGCTCCGACAGCCGCCGCCCGCGCACTGCAGCGACGCAAGACAATGTTACACACACCTGACGCGGGCGGCTCCAGCGCCAGCACGGCGGCCCGGGCGCTGCCCGCCCAGCGCAGCGCCGCGGCGTGGGGCTCCTGCGCGTCGTCCAGCAACGGGTCGTGCAGCGCCAGCACCACCACGTCGGGCGCGGGCAGCTCCGACAGCCGCCGCCCGCGCACTGCAGCGACGCAAGACAATGTTACACACACCTGACGCGGGCGGCTCTAGCGCCAGCACGGCGGCCCGGGCGCTGCCCGCCCAGCGCAGCGCCGCGGCGTGGGGCTCCTGCGCGTCGTCCAGCAACGGGTCGTGCAGCGCCAGCACCACCACGTCGGGCGCGGGCAGCTCCGACAGCCGCCGCCCGCGCACTGCAGCGACGCAAGACAATGTTACACACACCTGACGCGGGCGGCTCCAGCGCCAGCACGGCGGCCCGGGCGCTGCCCGCCCAGCGCAGCGCCGCGGCGTGGGGCTCCTGCGCGTCGTCCAGCAACGGGTCGTGCAGCGCCAGCACCACCACGTCGGGCGCGGGCAGCTCCGACAGCCGCCGCCCGCGCACTGCAGCGACGCAAGACAATGTTACACACACTTGACGCGGGCGGCTCCAGCGCCAGCACGGCGGCCCGGGCGCTGCCCGCCCAGCGCAGCGCCGCGGCGTGGGGCTCCTGCGCGTCGTCCAGCAACGGGTCGTGCAGCGCCAGCACCACCACGTCGGGCGCGGGCAGCTCCGACAGCCGCCGCCCGCGCACTGCAGCGACGCAAGACAATGTTACACACACCTGACGCGGGCGGCTCCAGCGCCAGCACGGCGGCCCGGGCGCTGCCCGCCCAGCGCAGCGCCGCGGCGTGGGGCTCCTGCGCGTCGTCCAGCAACGGGTCGTGCAGCGCCAGCACCACCACGTCGGGCGCGGGCAGCTCCGACAGCCGCCGCCCGCGCACTGCAGCGACGCAAGACAATGTTACACACACCTGACGCGGGCGGCTCCAGCGCCAGCACGGCGGCCCGGGCGCTGCCCGCCCAGCGCAGCGCCGCGGCGTGGGGCTCCTGCGCGTCGTCCAGCAACGGGTCGTGCAGCGCCAGCACCACCACGTCGGGCGCGGGCAGCTCCGACAGCCGCCGCCCGCGCACTGCAGCGACGCAAGACAATGTTACACACACCTGACGCGGGCGGCTCTAGCGCCAGCACGGCGGCCCGGGCGCTGCCCGCCCAGCGCAGCGCCGCGGCGTGGGGCTCCTGCGCGTCGTCCAGCAACGGGTCGTGCAGCGCCAGCACCACCACGTCGGGCGCGGGCAGCTCCGACAGCCGCCGCCCGCGCACTGCAGCCACGCAATACAATGTTACACACACCAGACGCGGGCGGCTCCAGCGCCAGCACGGCGGCCCGGGCGCTGCCCGCCCAGCGCAGCGCCGCGGCGTGGGGCTCCTGCGCGTCGTCCAGCAACGGGTCGTGCAGCGCCAGCACCACCACGTCGGGCGCGGGCAGCTCCGACAGCCGCCGCCCGCGCACTGCAGCGACGCAAGACAATGTTACACACACCTGACGCGGGCGGCTCCAGCGCCAGCACGGCGGCCCGGGCGCTGCCCGCCCAGCGCAGCGCCGCGGCGTGGGGCTCCTGCGCGTCGTCCAGCAACGGGTCGTGCAGCGCCAGCACCACCACGTCGGGCGCGGGCAGCTCCGACAGCCGCGCGCTCACGGCGCCGCCCGCGTACTGCAGCGACTACAACGAACAAGAAAGCAAAGTTCATTTTTGTCGCGAGTGCCTAGTTTGAACCACTAGCGGACGACAATCTCGCAACAAAAATAAACTTTGCTATCTTGTTAAACAAATAACTAGTGTTCAACAAGATAGCAAAGTTCATATTTGTTGCGAGTGCCTAGTTTGAACCCGAGCGGGCGTGATTCTAAATCATAGTCTTGAGTGTAGCGAGGGATTCAAAGGCACAAGAAACAAAAACTTTGCTATCGTGTGATACATACAATTTTACGCCCCAATAATGAAAAAATACAAGATGTAAAACAGAGATTTTAATTCAGTTCAGGATTCTATTTTTGAATTTCGCTTGCTCGTAATTCAATACAAGCACGCTCGTCAAATGACTGGCCATTAAAATATGGTGTCTGTATGTATGAGTGTATCAAAGTATACAATGTGGTAGTCATCAAGATAGGGCTCCACGACAGTACCTGCACCTCGTGCCTCAGCTCGGCGCAGGGCTGCGCGCTCGCGCCGCACAGCAGCACGTGCGCGCGCACGCCGTGCGCCGCCAGCAGCCGCGCCGTCTCCACGCCGCACGCGCCCAGCCTGCGCACACACACACACACACACACACTCGCATACCGCGCCACAAAGTGACACCTCGCGGTATCCCATAGTTCCCGCAAGATAGTTTTAAGTTTTAACAATATGTATATTGTAATAGTTATCTTTTAACATTAGACGCAATAACAACTAAAGAGTTAACGGAAATGGTTGAATTTTGCAATGACGCTCACAGCGCCATCTATTAACATTATTGTGAAGTTATGTAAACAATGTACAAAATATGAGTGCGGTCATTTGACCGCCGTCTTTCTAGTGCTAAGCGATTTAAATACCTATTACAAAAAACCGCACAGCAGAGACACACATGAACAACAACAATATAAAAGCCACGTTACCGCACAGATGGCATTTGCAGATATCGTGTGATAATATTTCATCATCGCACAAGTGCAGTGATCTTTTATGGCCGCCTAGCAAGAGGTTGTTTCGGGCCGCCTTGTTGCGTACATCAGAGTCGGACACGGACCTGTGATGCGCGGCCAGCACGACGGCCACGGGCGCCTGGTGCGCGTTGCGCGGCTCGAGGCGCCGGCCGCCGCCCGCCAGCCGCAGCGCCACGTCGGCGGCGGCGCGCGCCAGCAGCGTGAGCGCCGCGTCCAGCAGCGCGCGGCGCCGCATGCCGAGCCAGAAGGCGCGGCGCAAGCGCGGCGCGGCGGACGGCACGGCGCGCCCGTCGTCCGCCGCGTACACCAGCGGGCCGCGCAGCTCGTCGGGCAGGCGGATGTGCTGCGGCGGCGGCGCGGCGCCCAGCACGTTCTCGTCGTGCCGGAACGACGGCGGCACCACGTCCGGCCGCGCCAGCGCCGCGCTGCGCATCTCCTCCCACAGCGCCTGCGCACACCGTGACACTTGACTATTCCAAAATATTATACACCGCTGAAATTAGTTATTTGTTCAACAAGATAACAAAGTTCATTTTTGTTGCGAGTTTGAACTCCGAGCAGGCGAAGAATTCTATAATAGAATCACGAGCGTAACGAGTTTCTAACTTAGAATGCTGAGTGTAGCGAGTATCATGTGATACATACTTCACCTCAATAGTGAAAAAATACAAGATGTAACGTAATGTTTTAGACTCAAAGGCGCCCTTTTTGACTACTGAAGTGAAAAGTTGTATGTATCCAACGATAGCAAAGTTTTTGTTTCTTGTGCCTTTGAATCCCTCGCTACACTCAAGACTCTAATTTAGAATCACGCTCGCTCAGAGTTCAAACTAGGCACTCGCAACAAATTTTTGCTATCTTGTTGAACAATAGTTATTTGTTTAACAAGATAGCAAAGTTTCTTTTTGTTGCAAGTGTCTAGTTTGAACCCCGAGCGGGCCAAGGAGTCTATAATAGAATCACGAGCGTAGCGAGTGATTCTAATTTAGAATCCTGAGTGTAACGAGCGGTTCAAAGGAACAAATCTTTGCTATCGTGTGATACATGCAACTTTTCACCTCAATAGCGAAAAAATACACGATGTAAGAAAAATAATTATTTATTGAAACGCTGAGAACGTGTTTATATGATAAAACCAGTTTCTGAGTAGGTCTTCACACCTTTAGCTTTCCAATCGTTAAGTAATTCAAAGGCTTTCAAGTATTTCTCACGCGACTTTTCCGGAAGAAAGTTTAATTCATCGTTAGACACTGATTCCTTTAATAACTGATGGTGTTAAATTATCACTAGAATCACTCATATTGTTATTTTTTAAAACTTTTATAACAATTATCTACAAAGAAATTAGATAGGTATGTAGTTATTAAGATTTAAGACCTCATAGACAATTTTCTTTTGTTTTCCCACCATATTTTATTCCTTTTTAATCTGCGTTCGGAATTGTTTCAATCATAAAATAAAATATATTAATTAATTAATTTTGATTTGCTTTTATGTTTCATGTTGTGTTACAGAATTATAAAGTCTAAACCACATTTTAACAAAAAGTAAATATTTTAAATAATAAAATAGAGTTAAAAAAAAATTCGAAATAAAATGTATGGGGTGTGCAATATTGTATACAACATTTCCGAACATTTCTTGATGACGAACTTATGACGAATTGAACGAATGAACTGAAGAAATGCTTGACGATGAATTGAAAAAATGCCAATCCAAAGCGTTCTAAATTCAAAACACTTTTCTCACTGGTTTTGGGCAGCAAACGCGCCCTATTTGAGCTAAAGAGGTGAAATAACTATTTTTATTTTAAGTAAGTGAATGTGACACATTTTGATTTCATAATCAGAATTTTAAGATATAAGAGTAGATTATAACACATTACGATACAAGTGACTTAAGTGATCCATTTTTGCTCGGCGTAATAGACATACATACTTGTTCAAGTCACAAAATATTACATTATTGTAACAGTCTCTGTGACCTAAACTCGCGATCTTATGTATCTGTAGCGTGAGTAGTTCATATTTACGTGATGTAAAAAATTATTAAACTTAATTTTTGGCCATACAGTGCTACACAAATATTACCGCGAGAGCATGCGATAGTATTTAGTTATTGCACAACTGAACCGTATCCACATGCAGTTTGCACAGCGACCTGCTTGTCGAAGAGCGCGAGGTTGCCCTCGAAGTCGAAGTCGTCGCTGCAGGCGGGCTCGGCCGCGTCGCCGAAGCACGCCTCGTCGCGGCGCCGCGCGCGCTCGTGCGGCCGCGCCCTGCCCGCCGCGCCGCCCGCCGCGCCCGCGCCCGCCGACCCCGCCGCGCCTTTGGAGAAACGGAACCCTTATAGGATCACTTTGTTGTCTGTCTGTCTGTCAAGAAACCTATAGGGTAGTTCCCGTTGTCCTAGAATCATGAAATTTGGCAGGTAGGTAGGTCTTATAGCACAAATACAGGAATAAATCTGAAAACCGCGAATTTGTGGTTAAGAGGGCTCACTCCGTCACTCGTTTCCACTCGTTTCATACAATCGTAGTTCCAATTTCATTTGAATACTAAGCAACCAAAGTCCATGAAATTTTGCAGACATATTCTAGAAACTAATATCTATGTCTGTGGTTTTCCAGATTTCTGTTAAAATATTCGGTTTCAAAGTTACACGGTCTTTAAAATTTTCATACAAATCTTTGAGCCCCTGTAATTTTAAAACTACATATTTTTAGAAAAATCGAAAACACCACAGGAACAGATATTAGTTTCTAGAATATGTCTGCAAAATTTCATGGACTTTGGTTGCTTAATATTCAAATGAAATTGGAACTACGATTGTATGAAACGAGTGACGGAGAGAGCCCTGTTAAATCATTAGAAAAAAAAATTAAAATGTGTCTCAATTTTCAAAGTAAGATAACTCTACCAAGTGGGGTATCATATGAAAGGGCTATACCTGTACATTCTAAAACAGATTTTTATTTATTTTTATGCATAATTGTTTTTGATTTATCGTGCAAAATGTTGGAAAAAATACCTGAGTACGGAACTCTCAGTGCGCGAGTCTGACTCGCACTTGGCCGATTTTTTTAACCTTAATCTAGATAATTCCAATCCTAGATAAGCAAATCTATTTGTGAATTTATTTTCTACACTAACCAATGAATCCAAAAATTTTAAAAACAGAATGAGGTCAACTCTTTTATATTTATTTATTTATTTAGTCTAAGCCTACCTCTGATCATCATCAGATTTGTAATAACTTAACAAGTTATTTATTACGATAATATATTTATCATTTTACCTCTTGAATGTAAAGAATATAAGCAATAATAATATGTATAGTTTACCAGCAGTAGTATTTTTATGATTTGTGCTCCCTTGAATGTCTATGGGCTTGCTGCGGGCGGGCGGGGCGGGCGGGGCGGGCGGCGGCGCGGGCCCGCCCGCACCCACTGCCTTGCTGTTTACATTGTTTGCGTTTTGCTGAATATCTGCAATGGGGATGATGCCTAGGTCAAAAATAAATTATTTCTTATTTAAATAGAGGTTCTACCAAAATTCGTAAATTCATTGGAGATAGATTATACAATGGATTGAATGTTGAATAAATTAAAATTTTAAGATAATAATATGTAAATATAAAATATGTTCGAGTAGAATAGAAATTCTTTTTATATAAATAAACTTTTAAAACAAGTACTTTTGAATGGCCAAATGCATCAACCACTGGTTCAGAGTGCCTTTCTTACCAAGAAGAACCAGCAAGATTATTTTGTTAAATATGAGTATACTTGTCTATTTGTACATTATCTTTTCATTATATTAAATCCTAAATAATTCTTGCATTCTAGAGATTGGCTTACTTATTTTATTGCAAAAAAATATTATCACACTAATATTATAAAGGCGAAAGTTTGTATGTGTGTGTGTGTGTGTGTGTATGTTTGTTACTCCTTGACTCCTTACATGAAATGATTCTTGTAGTTAAATAACTGCTACAATTTTCACATACAACCAATAACCAGCCTCATCACAATCTCACATACATCATGTGTTGTGTCCACACATGTGAGCACACCGAGACCAGAGTACTGGCATACTTACTTGAGTGTGAAGGGTTGGCTTGCAAGTTTTCACACACGGTTGCCCGCTGGCACTTCTTGTTGTTCTTAGTCACAGCCACTGTACTGTGTGTCTGCTTGGCGGCGGTCGGCCGCGCCTGCTCTATGATCTTCAAGTCCTTGATGTCAGCAGCACTGTACACAACAATCATATTCTGCTTTTAATATTAACATTTTAACATCCTGTGTACAGCATTGTGTGATAAATTGTAAAGTAGAGCATCACGCTAAGCTGCTCTGCTAAGCAGTTTAGCACTCTGGTAGGGTAGAGTATGGTACGGAATCAATATATATCCATGAGAGCTCTTTCCAATAGGCTCTCTCATGTCTTAAGACTTCATCATCACTTCCTATCAGATCTAATCACAACCAAGCACTAACTCATCATCAAATAATCCAATAAAACAGTGCACTAAACTTCAAATGAAGAATGTTAAAAAAGATTGATGTTACTTACTTCAGAGTAACCTGAGACTTCGGATAAGGAAATCCGTTTCGAAATGCTTTAGTGAGCGTAATGGTGTTCCCGTCGGCCTCCAGGATCGTGCCCTGGTAGCAGCCCAGCGGCTCGCCGCAGTTCACGGACACGGCGTAGCCGACCCACTTGGACATCTTTCACTCACCTAACTAAACAAAACATGCACTCGTAACTTGCATCAAGCGTCAATTCATGAATACTCTTGAATAAGTAGCTAGACAGAATACCTACATTTTTATTTTTAACTCCAAATGCATATTCTTCTCAAGCAGAGTACTTATTGTTCTCAACTTTTCAAGTCCCAACAATCAAACATAATAGAACTCTTTTTTTCCTGGTCAGTGCAAGCCAGCAGAAGTGTGGCAGAAGAAAGAAGTCTCAAGTTGACAAGGTCACAGGGCACAGACAGAATCCAGACCTTCCAATGTCCACACCACTACCAGGAACTACCAGACTAGGTTGACATGTTGACATTTGACAAGTGGACAAGTTGGAGTTTGACATCGTGAGTGTATTTTTTTTTTCTCTCGTCTGGCTTTACAAAGATTAGCCAATGTCAAGTTTGTAGTTATTTACAAGTTAAGGGAAACTATATACATATAAGTATGGACTTCGTCTGTGCCAGCGCTCGCCAGCATACACGCGGCACCTCCTTGAGCGCTTGCCAGTTAGTTCCAGCATGGTTCCAGCACCAAAAAACACCAGTGAAACACAAAAACCGGTCACTTTTAACAAAAAAAAAAACACTCCAAAAAGGCACAACCAGAGACGTGCTACCTAAACATGATTGTGCACTTCAGCTTTAATTCCCTGCAAATATAAACTCTGTTGCATTAGCATAAAGTCCAATTTCTAATACAATTATGCTAAGCGGAAAAACGAGCCGAGCGAGAGGTCTATAAATTGGAGTGTGTCACTGTCTAATGGATTGCAAGCATAAAAAAATATTTTCTATGGTACGAATTATGATGTAGCTCACAAAGTTCTTATTCATTGTTTATTTAATTTCAAACAACAAGATTACTTTCTTTTGTTTTCGCAGTAATTTTCATACTGTTATCTTTATTTTATAATGTCATTAAAATATCATTTAGTTTAAAAAGTATTATAAATATTTTTTTAAATTAATAGGATGACAACACTGGGTGTCAAGCAAAACAATATGGCGAACATTCTGTACTATACTATACAGAAGTAGTAAGGTAACCATAATTTGATTGTTTAATGGAAGTGTTTTTTTCTGTACGATAGATTTCTCAAAAATGAAGACTTAAGGCAAAAATGGATCGCTGTCGTTCCAGGTAATATCACCAAATATTCGGCAGTTTACGGAATGCATTTTAAAGCGGAAGATTTTGCTACGGCTTCGTGTGCACTGAATTTTTTTTTAAAAAGAAACGCTGTACCATCAATTTTCCCAAAACTTGCTTGCTTACGAACTTCCTAAAACTGTTTAGGACCTAAACACATGCACCAGATTATACAAAATAATTTTACTTACCTATATTATAGGTACCCATACTTAACATGACTGGTACTTTTTCGCAGAACAAAAAAAAATTGAATTTCTCTACTTTTATAACTACAGCGCGGCAGACTATGGCCTAAACCTTTATCATTCTGAGAAGAGACCCGTGCTCAGTAGTGAGCGGCGATGGGTTATCATGATGATTCATCCTCTCCTATTCTCATATAATCCGTCAAATGTCTTACATTATCAAATCGTGTTGTCACCCTAATAGAAAGGGACACAATCCAATTTAGCGCTATCTCAATAGGCTCGTTTTTGGTGTCTCAGTGCACAATCTTGTTTAGGTAGCATGTCTCTGGGCACAACACGCGCGCAAGCAAACGCTAAGACAGACGAAGTCCGACGTGAGTGTAAATCATGAGTTTGACGACACAGAGTCAAAAATATATTCAATCAACTGTGACAGTGACCGTAGTGTTTATATTATACTCTTTGGACAGTGACAAATGTTTAAAATTTGTATTTTTCGCTATTGACAATATTAAATATCGGACGATAGCAAAGTTTTTTGTTTCTTGCGCCTTTGAATCCCTCACTGCACTCAGGATTCTAATTATGTAGAATTTTATAATATTGTAGAATTTTTCACTCGCAAGTCACAGCAGCAAAGCAGCAAAGTAGGTAATCAGCACAGGTAATCAGAGAGCAGATCACACAGTACAAGAGTACTTTGTAATGCATGCAAAGGACAAGGAGTCTCAAATATTTATGAATCCTAATCGAGGCAAGATAAGGCAAGCTTGTTCTCGTCCTCTATGTCAGTCACACTAATCATAGGCTACCTAAGTATTGGTCTGGGTGTGTTTTCAGTAGGTAGGTATCTGTAGGTATGTAAAATCATAAACTTAAATGTATTCTGTGGTTTTCTGGTTTTCAGTACCTAACAGTTTTGTAATCACTGGTAAACTGGTAATCAGGACTTCGTCTGTGTTGGTGTTAGCTGGCAGGCGTGCTCTGCCTTTTTGGTGTGTTTTTTTGTTAAAACTGACTGGAAAGCGTTCTATGGGGGTGCCGTGCGTAACTATGTTGTTGGCGAGCACCGGTACAGACGGGGTCCATACTTGTATAGTTGAGTTTAATTGTTACAAATTGCTACAAACAAGCGAAAATTGTACGTCTATGGTGATTACATACTCTTTGATCACTAGTTTCGTAGGGAAGTGATTACATAGGTACTCTTTGACTAGTTTTTGACTTGAGTTTGATGTGTGAAGTGAATTCTAATTCAATTTTTAGATACAAAAATAACGACGATTATTTATTTGCAGATACACATGAATTTGCGTTGAATAAAAAAATATGATAAGTAATTGTAAAAAAATATATCGGTAAAATGATGAGAACTTCTGAATATTTACATTAATCTGAATTTCTTGTTAAACTTATCAGTGTTTTTGTTATTGATGTGAGATTGAAACTGCATTATTGGAGTATTGCGGCAATTTGTTGATCCGTCGTTCTGTAGATATTCATGCGATGCAGGTATTTTATTTCCCTTTAAAGAAGAATTTTGTTAAGTTTTAAAAGTAAGAAACTGCTTAATATTTGAGCTGAAACAGTATTCCCATAGTGGAAGGCTGAGGAGCGGGTGTAGTGGCGCTCTGAAGGCCTACGTCCAACAGTGGCTGTCCACGGGCTGATGATGATGATGAGTGTTCATATCGGCAACGCAACATAACAATTTGATATCTTCGTTTCTACGGTTTTTGCAGTAAGCTAATAAAAAACTGGTTTTGTAGAATATAAGTCCAAAGTTCAGATGTTTTGTGTGGTTGTAGTTCATGCTCAGTGGCAGTTTGTTTTACAAGCCACTTCATAATGTCAAGAGTAAATAGGATATTTATTTTTTAATACAGTTGCTCAAAAATGGTCGTATTGCAGGGACGTATAGCGTTCGGGATGGATGTGGGCTATTACATACTCCTGCTTTTTTTTTACCTTTCCCGCACTCGTGCGATCTCTTTTCTCAACTGTCAAAATAATGTCTAATAAAAAGAAAAACCAACCATGACGTTTTTACTAAAAAATTCATAGAAGTTTTTATTATTCATGCAAATACGTATATTTCTAAAAAGAAGCTACTAATTTGTTTCAATATCAGATTTAATGATTTGATTGAATGAGTTTGGTTAGGTTTCATTTCATTTCATCTCATTAAATTTCATTTTCATTTCATATCTAAAAAACTTCTACTGAAGACTTGGCTGTATGGGCATAGTTCCCTTTGCCTACCAGAATGGGTGAAGAAAAAAAAACTCTGCTTATATTCTACGGTTGGCACCATTTTTCAGAAATTTTCTTTGCGAGTTTAGTTGTTTGTTGCACAAAATGAGTAATTTCGACCCTAGTTTTTATCTATCTATCACATCACACTAATATTATAAAGGCGAAAGTTTGTATGGACGGAACTACTGGACTACAAAAACTACTGGACGGATTTGGCTGAAATTTGGAATGGAGATAGATAATATCCTGGATTAGCTCATAGGCTACTTTTTGTCCCGGAAAATCAAAGAGTTCCCACAGGATTTTGAAAAACCTAAATCCACACGGGCGAAGTCGCGGGCATCGGCTAGTTAACAGTAAAGTTGTTTTAAATTAAGTTAGTTGAGTTTATTGTGTTTTTATTATTTTGTTAAATTGCTTCATTTTTTCGCAACTGTATTAAAAATAGTCGTTCAGTACACGTGCGGAACTGTCATTGCAACTTGTCGGAACTCTTTGCAATGACAGCCTTTCCACACTTGTAATGAAATATACTATTTCTCATCAATGTCTTTTTTGACATGTTTACTGCAAAAAGAAACTACTGGCTATGTAATTGTATTAAAAAATAATAATTATTATTTCATGCTGAAAGATATTTTGAGAAAAGTTATATGAGATACTCATAATGTAGATACCTAGTTTCTCCTTTTACCAAAGGTTGACTGGTGGAGGTTGCTCTGATAAGGCCACCTTTGCATACAATGTTTTATCCCAGTGCACTAGAAATTGGGATCAATGAATGCTCACTATGCATTTATTTTAAAATTAAAAAATAAATCCATAATATTACTTTAATATTATAATGCAAGTGTATCTGTCGACTAGCTTTTCGGCTCAACCGTTAGCCGATTTTGTCTTAAAAAATTGAAGAGTTCCCAGGGGAGTTTCGAAAAACCTACATCTGCGCGGAAGAAGACGTAGGAATCATCTAGTTCACTGCAACACAACAAGTGCGTCAAAAAGGGGTTAGAGGCACCAATTGTTGAGGCATTGTCGGTCAGCTTGGATCGGCCTGCGCGCTCGGTGTAACGACAGGGTTGCGTGTGCGCAGCGGGCGCCGGAGCTAGTGAAAGAGAATGTGCGGGCGGCGGGCGTGGTGCCGCTGCGATGGCTGCTGGGCGCCGCGCTGGCCACGGCGCTGACGCTGCTGGTGGCCGCGCTGGCGGACCGGCGCCTGCCGGCCGCGCTGGACCGCACGGCGCCGCCGGAGCACTTCATCGCGCAGATCGCACACGAGCATCTCGTCAACATCACGTCCATCGGCCCTCGGGTAACCATATTAGCTTTGATCCTAGGGGTCGTCGTTCATCACACTACTCTTTTAGCATGGAAGACTGAAGAACCTATACTTACCCATATATACCTAACCCACGAGAAACAATAAATTTTCACAGATCACACTAATATTATAAAGGCGAAAGTTTGTATGTGTGTGTGTGTGTATGTTTGTTACTCCTTCACGCAAAATCTACTGGACGGATTTGGCTGAAATTCGGAATGGAGATAGATAATATCCTGGATTAGCACATAGGCTACTTTTCATCCCGAAAAACCAAAGAGTTCCCACGGGATTTCGAAAAAACTAAATCCACGCGGACGAAGTCGCGGGCGTCAGCTAGTAATTAATAAGGGTTTCATACCTCAAAAGGAAAAACAGGATCTCTTATAGGATCACTTTGTTGTCCATCCGTCCATCCGTCTGTCTGTCCGTTGTGTCTGTCAAGAAAACCTATAGCGTACTTCCCGTTGACCTAGAATCTTGTTGGTGAGAGCCCTACGCTTCCACGCAGGTGGCGGGCAGCTACGAGAACGAGGTGGCGGCCGTGCGCGTGCTGGTGGCGGCGGCGCGCGCGCTGGCGGCGCAGGCGTCGCCGCACAACCGCGTCGACTACGACGTGTTCACGGCCAGCGGCGCCTTCTCGCTCACCTTCCTCGACGGTGAGAGCCCTACGCTTCCACGCAGGTGGCGAGTAGCTACGAGAACGAGGTGGCGGCCGTGCGCGTGCTGGTGGCGGCGGCGCGCGCGCTGGCGGCGCAGGCGTCGCCGCACAACCGCGTCGACTACGACGTGTTCACGGCCAGCGGCGCCTTCTCGCTCACCTTCCTCGACGGTGAGAGCCCTACGCTTCCACGCAGGTGGCGAGTAGCTACGAGAACGAGGTGGCGGCCGTGCGCGTGCTGGTGGCGGCGGCGCGCGCGCTGGCGGCGCAGGCGTCGCCGCACAACCGCGTCGACTACGACGTGTTCACGGCCAGCGGCGCCTTCTCGCTCACCTTCCTCGACGGTGAGAGCCCTACGCTTCCACGCAGGTGGCGAGTAGCTACGAGAACGAGGTGGCGGCCGTGCGCGTGCTGGTGGCGGCGGCGCGCTTGCTGGCGGCGCAGGCGTCGCCGCACAACCGCGTCGACTACGACGTGTTCACGGCCAGCGGCGCCTTCTCGCTCACCTTCCTCGACGGTGAGAGCCCTACGCTTCCACGCAGGTGGCGAGTAGCTACGAGAACGAGGTGGCGGCCGTGCGCGTGCTGGTGGCGGCGGCGCGCGCGCTGGCGGCGCAGGCGTCGCCGCACAACCGCGTCGACTACGACGTGTTCACGGCCAGCGGCGCCTTCTCGCTCACCTTCCTCGACGGTGAGAGCCCTACGCTTCCACGCAGGTGGCGAGTAGCTACGAGAACGAGGTGGCGGCCGTGCGCGTGCTGGTGGCGGCGGCGCGCGCGCTGGCGGCGCAGGCGTCGCCGCACAACCGCGTCGACAACGACGTGTTCACGGCCAGCGGCGCCTTCTCGCTCACCTTCCTCGACGGTGAGAGCCCTACGCTTCCACGCAGGTGGCGAGTAGCTACGAGAACGAGGTGGCGGCCGTGCGCGTGCTGGTGGCGGCGGCGCGCGCGCTGGCGGCGCAGGCGTCGCCGCACAACCGCGTCGACTACGACGTGTTCACGGCCAGCGGCGCCTTCTCGCTCACCTTCCTCGACGGTGAGAGCCCTACGCTTCCACGCAGGTGGCGAGTAGCTACGAGAACGAGGTGGCGGCCGTGCGCGTGCTGGTGGCGGCGGCGCGCGCGCTGGCGGCGCAGGCGTCGCCGCACAACCGCGTCGACTACGACGTGTTCACGGCCAGCGGCGCCTTCTCGCTCACCTTCCTCGACGGTGAGAGCCCTACGCTTCCACGCAGGTGGCGAGTAGCTACGAGAACGAGGTGGCGGCCGTGCGCGTGCTGGTGGCGGCGGCGCGCGCGCTGGCGGCGCAGGCGTCGCCGCACAACCGCGTCGACTACGACGTGTTCACGGCCAGCGGCGCCTTCTCGCTCACCTTCCTCGACGGTGAGAGCCCTACGCTTCCACGCAGGTGGCGAGTAGCTACGAGAACGAGGTGGCGGCCGTGCGCGTGCTGGTGGCGGCGGCGCGCGCGCTGGCGGCGCAAGCGTCGCCGCACAATCGCGTCGACTACGACGTGTTCACGGCCAGCGGCGCCTTCTCGCTCACCTTCCTCGATGGTGAGAGACCTACGCTTCCAGTACTCGATCCCTCTACTTGATTTTCTAATTTGTTATCGATCAATTCGGAAATAATTTTTCTAAATTCAGTCATTCAGCACTATGGCCAAAAATTGTTCTCCACCTCCACTAGAAACGTGGTCTCCCGCCGACCGGGTACCTAAACTAGATATGCCGGAAATCGAGGTTCGATACAAATGTTCAGCTCTGACTCAACTCTGTGTGATTTGACCTGTGACAGTGTTGGTTTTCCCGCGCAGGCATGAGCAACGTCTACCGCGACGTGCAGAGCGTGGTGGTGCGCGTGCGCGGCGCGGGCGGGCGCGGCGGCGCGGCGCGGCGCGCGCTGCTGCTCAACTGCCACTTCGACACCGTGCCCGACAGCCCGGGTGAGCGAGCATTCTATACGTCGCTCGCCGCTGTCCGCGCGCGCTGACCGGCGACACTCGCAGCGATACGAGGAACTGTGTGAAGCACGTCACGTCGCATTACGCAGAGGAGATGGTGTGCGACTGCAAAGACATCTACGAGCGTATCTTTTCAGCTAGTATACCGAGATAGGGACTGTGGACTGTAGACTACGGCGAGCTAGTCATCCTCGCTCAAAACGAATAGTCCAATCTGAACACGAGGTGCGTGGCGGCGCATCTCATACTTTGGCTCTGCGCAGACTACCTCGTTGCAACTTCAGATCGACCGCTCGTTTTGCGATCACCGTAGACAGAATAAGCGTCAGCCTGAAAGTTAAGAGAGATTAGTGTACACGGAGCAGGAACAACTGTGGCTCGGCCTCTTGTCAGCCGGCGCTGGACGAAGCACGACGACGCGTGCGAACAGTTCATTCAGTTCCTTGTATCACAAGTCCCAGCCGCCTCGTGTGTGTCGGGGCCTAATGTTGCCCTTCTTACGCGTATCTAAAAAAACAATTCATTTGTCAAGTTTTTGTAAAAAATCGTTTTTACCAAAAATAAGGGCAGAAAATTGCCAAAAGTAGATATGCATCGCTTAACCATCTTCCCTCACAATGTCGCGCCCGCAGGCGACCGCGACGCGCGCTCCGGGCGAGCGGGGAATCACCCGCTGCACCCCGCACCGCGCGGAGTCAAGGTGGACGAGATTAATTCGATCGACACGCAGCCTCGGCCTAACCATTACACAACTAACCCATCATTTTTTATGAAAATAGAAAATTTATAGCAATGCGTTTAAAGTATGATATTATTTTATTGTATAAAAATACTAGCTGATGCCCGCAGCTTCGCCCGCGTGGATTTAGGTTTCTAAAAATCCCGTGGAACTTTTGATTTCCCAAGACAAAAGTAGCCTCTCCGTAATAGCCCGTCCCCGGAATGCAACGTGTTTCTGTAGCACGTAAAATGATTTAGACGATCGTCTGTTTTTTATTTTATTTTCCTTTAAAAATCAGCATCAGAGTTAAGGAGTTGGGTCCTCGAGGTCAAGGACAAAGTCTATACTTGGTATAGATACCTTCAATATCAATCAATTTATAACCGACAGTTTCTAAATCCTATCAGTTTCGGTGGTGAGGTCCCCTGCAGCATCAGGATTGAGGAGTTGGAATCGACATTTTTTGTGAAACAATGTTGCAAAGTTCCTTTGTCGATTAAAAAAAAATTACGCAAATCGGTTCAGAAATGTCGGAGGTTTCGGTTGACATAGATAGAAACACACACAACTTCCTTTTTGATAGTTGATTAAAAAAGTAGCCTTTGTTACTCCCTAGTCAATCCTCTACTTGTCTGTGAAAATCCCGTGAAAATCGGTTCAGCCGTTCCGAAGATTAGCCCATCCAAACAGACAGACAGACAGACAAGATTTTAAAAACGTGTGATTCAGTTATGGTATCGTTCAACGTTCAAAATTCAAATAACCATATGAGCTTAATAATTATTTCGAAATTACAGACAGACCCTTCAATTTGTCTGTTTGAACGGGCTAATCTTCGGAACGGCTGAACCGATTTTGACGGGATTCTCACAGACGAGTAGAGGATTGACCAGGGAGTAATATAGGCTACTTTTTTAACCGACTTTTAAAAAGGGTGTTGTTTTTTTTCTACCTATGTACACCGAAATCTCCGAGATTTCTGAACCGATTTGCGTATTTTTTTTTTAAATCGATAAAGGAACTTTGCGAGATTGTTTCATACATTTGGATTCCAACTCCTCAATCCTGATGCTGCAGGGGACCTGACCACCGAAACTGATGGGATTTAGAAACTGTCGGTTATAAATTGATTGATATTGAAGGTAATTATACCAAGTATAGACTTTGCCCTTGACCTCGAGGACCCAACTCCTCAACGCTGATGCTGTAAGGAGTTGCATTTCTAAATACTGGTGATCCCTCAGGATTTTTAAAGGATCATCCATTTAAATGTTTTTACGTGGTACAGAAACACGTTGCACCCCGGGGACGGGCTATTACGGACAGGCTACATTTGTCCTGGGAAATCAAAAGTTCCCACGGGATTTTTAGAAACCTAAATCCACACGGGCGAAGCTGCGGGCATCAGCTAGTCAAGAATAGCTTATCTCTGATCTGGGATGATGGTCCCCGGTATACCCACAGGTATAGTAACACGGAGAACTCTCAGGCGAGCAGGTTTCCTCGCGATGTTTTTCTTCACCGTTGAAGCGAGTGATGTATAGTTTAAAACTCTTTGAATGGTTAAAATCTCAGGCCCCTATTCAAATTAAATTAGTTTAACGTACCCAATAACCAGTTAGATCGCTATTAGATGTGGCGCTCCTAACGAGAGTTAATTGGCACCGGCGCGGGCGCAGCAACGCGTGAGCCTCACTCTTCAGCCATGATTTCGTAGTTCACAATTTGTTAGTTACTATATTAGCGAGTTACGTACGCGGCAGCCACAAGGATTTTTGAAGGAAACGAAGATGGAATTTTACTAAAGTTCTAAAATGCTTACATTTTAACCTAACCTAACTTCAGCATCAATGTCAGATGCAGACTGTTACATTATAACGACATAAAACCTCGATAGCTCAACGGTTGAGGAGCAAACTGAATTCCGAAAGGTCGGCGGTTCAATGAAACCCCACCCGTTGCACTATTGTCGTCCACTCCTGGCACAAGCTCTACGCTTAATTGGAGGGGAAAGGGGAGTATTAGTCATAATCAACCTAACCTAACTAAAACGTAAATTGGTCCCAGTTAGTTGGAGTCGCGTGTGACGACGAGGTGAATCTTGCGGACGGCGCGCTGGACTCACGCCTTCGATATGTAACAAGCGCGGTGTGGCGCAGCTGCCAGCTACTCCGTCAATTCGTCACCTCAGTTGGCATCTCATTGTTTGTACCGATGAACGAGTTCAATATTGGGAACTTAGCTGTGTTTGCCTTCCGCTGGAGCGACATTGAGAACTATTCAATGTAGAGGTTTGGAGTTTTCCGCGTGTAGGTAATGACGATTACCGTAACGATGAACGTTTCGGTCCATGAGTTTCGGTTAATTTACATACCTACCTGCCTACCTACCGTCGCGTCGTGCTGTACGACTAAAGTAAACTACAGTAATAATTTGAGTCTCTATTCGACGCAAATATGAGTGAATAAATTAGAGAGTTGCCTAGATGCCCATCTGTTCTTTCGTCGTGTTTAACATTTCGTCGTTATGAACTTATCCATGCTATAACAAACATCATCGTCTCGTTTGTAACACGAAAAAGATTAACACAACACACAAAAGATTAACAGAGGACATTATTTTTCACCTCACTAGCTCAGAAAGGGCGCTTTTGCTGCCTAAAACCAGGGAGCAAAAGTCGTTTTTGCTCACTCAATGAGAAAAAGGATTGTCTCAAGAAAAGTTCGAAATCTTCTACGCCTATTTTAGTTCGCCAACATTTTGTTTCATAAATTCTCTATTTTATTATTTAAACTATTGACTTTCAATAATTAAAAACCGGCCAAGTGCGAGTCGGACTCGCTCACCGAGGGTTCCGTACTCGGGTATTCTTTCGACATTTTGCACGAAAAATCAAAAACTATTATACATAAAAATAAATAAAAATCTGTTTTCGGTTGTACAGGTAAAGCCCTTTCATATGATACCTACCCCACTTGGTATAGTTATTTTACTTTGAAAATTGAAACACATTTTAATTTTTTTTTTTTCATGATGTAACCATAAATTCGCGGTTTTCATATTTATTCCTGTACGTCCTGACGGACGGACGGACGGACAAACGGACTGACGGACGGGCGGATGGACGGACGGACAGACGGACGGACGGACAGACGGACAGACAGACACACAGACAATAAAGTGATCCTATAAGGGTTCCGTTTTTCCTTTTGAGGTACGGAACCCTAAAAATGAACTTTGCTATATTGTTGAACAAGTAACTAAAGTCATGTCTGTGTCGTGTGAAAGTGGGGTGAAACAATCGGTCGAGCGTAGGTTGAGTGCGATGTGTGCGCAGGGGCCAGTGATGACGCGGCGGGCTGCGCGGTGGGGCTGGAGGTGCTGCGCGCGCTGGCCGCGGGCGCGCCGCTGCGCCACGACGTGCTGCTGCTGCTCAACGGCGCCGAGGAGAACATCCTGCAGGCGTCGCACGCCTTTGTCACGCAGCACCCGTGAGTCTGTGCACCCACGCACTCACAGGTGGGGCTGGAGGTGCTGCGCGCGCTGGCCGCGGGCGCGCCGCTGCGCCACGACGTGCTGCTGCTGCAGGCGTCGCACGCCTTCGTCACGCAGCACCCGTGAGTCTGTGCACCCACGCACTCACAGGTGGGGCTGGAGGTGCTGCGCGCGCTGGCCGCGGGCGCGCCGCTGCGCCACGACGTGCTGCTGCTGCTCAACGGCGCCGAGGAGAACATCCTGCAGGCGTCGCACGCCTTCGTCACGCAGCACCCGTGAGTCTGTGCACCCACGCACTCACAGGTGGGGCTGGAGGTGCTGCGCGCGCTGGCCGCGGGCGCGCCGCTGCGCCACGACGTGCTGCTGCTGCTCAACGGCGCCGAGGAGAACATCCTGCAGGCGTCGCACGCCTTCGTCACGCAGCACCCGTGAGTCTGTGCACCCACGCACTCACAGGTGGGGCTGGAGGTGCTGCGCGCGCTGGCCGCGGGCGCGCCGCTGCGCCACGACGTGCTGCTGCTGCTCAACGGCGCCGAGGAGAACATCCTGCAGGCGTCGCACGCCTTCGTCACGCAGCACCCGTGAGTCTGTGCACCCACGCACTCACAGGTGGGGCTGGAGGTGCTGCGCGCGCTGGCCGCGGGCGCGCCGCTGCGCCACGACGTGCTGCTGCTGCTCAACAGCGCCGAGGAGAACATCCTGCAGGCGTCGCACGCCTTCGTCACGCAGCACCCGTGAGTCTGTGCACCCACGCACTCACAGGTGGGGCTGGAGGTGCTGCGCGCGCTGGCCGCGGGCGCGCCGCTGCGCCACGACGTGCTGCTGCTGCTCAACGGCGCCGAGGAGAACATCCTGCAGGCGTCGCACGCCTTCGTCACGCAGCACCCGTGAGTCTGTGCACCCACGCACTCACAGGTGGGGCTGGAGGTGCTGCGCGCGCTGGCCGCGGGCGCGCCGCTGCGCCACGACGTGCTGCTGCTGCTCAACGGCGCCGAGGAGAACATCCTGCAGGCGTCGCACGCCTTCGTCACGCAGCACCCGTGAGTCTGTGCACCCACGCACTCACAGGTGGGGCTGGAGGTGCTGCGCGCGCTGGGCGCGGGCGCGCCGCTGCGCCACGACGTGCTGCTGCTGCTCAACGGCGCCGAGGAGAACATCCTGCAGGCGTCGCACGCCTTCGTCACGCAGCACCCGTGAGTCTGTGCACCCACGCACTCACAGGTGGGGCTGGAGGTGCTGCGCGCGCTGGGCGCGGGCGCGCCGCTGCGCCACGACGTGCTGCTGCTGCTCAACGGCGCCGAGGAGAACATCCTGCAGGCGTCGCACGCCTTCGTCACGCAGCACCCGTGAGTCTGTGCACCCACGCACTCACAGGTGGGGCTGGAGGTGCTGCGCGCGCTGGCCGCGGGCGCGCCGCTGCGCCACGACGTGCTGCTGCTGCTCAACGGCGCCGAGGAGAACATCCTGCAGGCGTCGCACGCCTTCGTCACGCAGCACCCGTGAGTCTGTGCACCCACGCACTCACAGGTGGGGCTGGAGGTGCTGCGCGCGCTGGGCGCGGGCGCGCCGCTGCGCCACGACGTGCTGCTGCTGCTCAACGGCGCCGAGGAGAACATCCTGCAGGCGTCGCACGCCTTCGTCACGCAGCACCCGTGAGTCTGTGCACCCACGCACTCACAGGTGGGGCTGGAGGTGCTGCGCGCGCTGGGCGCGGGCGCGCCGCTGCGCCACGACGTGCTGCTGCTGCTCAACGGCGCCGAGGAGAACATCCTGCAGGCGTCGCACGCCTTCGTCACGCAGCACCCGTGAGTCTGTGCACCCACGCACTCACAGGTGGGGCTGGAGGTGCTGCGCGCGCTGGCCGCGGGCGCGCCGCTGCGCCACGACGTGCTGCTGCTGCTCAACGGCGCCGAGGAGAACATCCTGCAGGCGTCGCACGCCTTCGTCACGCAGCACCCGTGAGTCTGTGCACCCACGCACTCACAGGTGGGGCTGGAGGTGCTGCGCGCGCTGGGCGCGGGCGCGCCGCTGCGCCACGACGTGCTGCTGCTGCTCAACGGCGCCGAGGAGAACATCCTGCAGGCGTCGCACGCCTTCGTCACGCAGCACCCGTGAGTCTGTGCACCCACGCACTCACAGGTGGGGCTGGAGGTGCTGCGCGCGCTGGCCGCGGGCGCGCCGCTGCACCACGACGTGCTGCTGCTGCTCAACGGCGCCGAGGAGAACATCCTGCAGGCGTCGCACGCCTTCGTCACGCAGCACCCGTGAGTCTGTGCACCCACGCACTCACAGGTGGGACTGGAGGTGCTGCGCGCGCTGGCCGCGGGCGCGCCGCTGCGCCACGACGTGCTGCTGCTGCTCAACGGCCCCGAGGAGAACATCCTGCAGGCGTCGCACGCCTTCGTCACGCAGCACCCGTGAGTCTGTGCACCCACGCACTCACAGGTGGGGCTGGAGGTGCTGCGCGCGCTGGCCGCGGGCGCGCCGCTGCGCCACGACGTGCTGCTGCTGCTCAACGGCGCCGAGGAGAACATCCTGCAGGCGTCGCACGCCTTCGTCACGCAGCACCCGTGAGTCTGTGCACCCACGCACTCACAGGTGGGGCTGGAGGTGCTGCGCGCGCTGGCCGCGGGCGCGCCGCTGCGCCACGACGTGCTGCTGCTGCTCAACGGCGCCGAGGAGAACATCCTGCAGGCGTCGCACGCCTTCGTCACGCAGCACCCGTGAGTCTGTGCACCCACGCACTCACAGGTGGGGCTGGAGGTGCTGCGCGCGCTGGCCGCGGGCGCGCCGCTGCGCCACGACGTGCTGCTGCTGCTCAACGGCGCCGAGGAGAACATCCTGCAGGCGTCGCACGCCTTCGTCACGCAGCACCCGTGAGTCTGTGCACCCACGCACTCACAGGTGGGGCTGGAGGTGCTGCGCGCGCTGGCCGCGGGCGCGCCGCTGCGCCACGACGTGCTGCTGCTGCTCAACGGCGCCGAGGAGAACATCCTGCACGCGTCGCACGCCTTCGTCACGCAGCACCCGTGAGTCTGTGCACCCACGCACTCACAGGTGGGGCTGGAGGTGCTGCGCGCGCTGGCCGCGGGCGCGCCGCTGCGCCACGACGTGCTGCTGCTGCTCAACGGCGCCGAGGAGAACATCCTGCAGGCGTCGCACGCCTTCGTCACGCAGCACCCGTGAGTCTGTGCACCCACGCACTCACAGGTGGGGCTGGAGGTGCTGCGCGCGCTGGCCGCGGGCGCGCCGCTGCGCCACGACGTGCTGCTGCTGCAGGCGTCGCACGCCTTCGTCACGCAGCACCCGTGAGTCTGTGCACCCACGCACTCACAGGTGGGGCTGGAGGTGCTGCGCGCGCTGGCCGCGGGCGCGCCGCTGCGCCACGACGTGCTGCTGCTGCAGGCGTCGCACGCCTTCGTCACGCAGCACCCCCGACTCTCATACGTCTCGACTATACAGTCATCCATCATCGCTCATCATCTGCCAAACAATGGGGACCAAACCTTTTAGTTTGATCCTCCGTAGCATTCTGTTTTAGACACATAACTTTTTGACAGCTCAAAGCTACTTTTTGTAGCTTTTTAGAAATAGGATGCCGGTATATAGGTAACCACTCTCCGAACCCAATCGCATACACACCGCGTCCTACACCTCGCGCAGATAACCTATACCAGACATAATACCTACCTCCCACAGCTGGCACCTGCACAGTACCTGTTCATATTTGAGCTTTCCTGACTTGTACTATATTGAAGTGCTTATGTGGGTACAGCTGGGCGAAGTCTTTGCGCGCCTTCATCAACATGGAGGCGTGCGGCGCCGGCGGGCGCGAGGTGCTGTTCCAGGCCGGCCCGCACGACCCCTGGATCATGGAGGTACGTAGCGCTTACACGGGCATATGCTCAGCATACTGCCATCCTCTTCTCAATAAATCGTCAGAAAACCAGCGCTGTTTAATTAGTTTAAAGGCATCTGGCAGAGGGCTGCCACGATACTTGGTGTCTGGCTATACATGACGTGATTCCTAATTCTATTCGGAAGAAAATATAAAAAAATACACTTTATACTTCGACGTAAGAAATTTTCACCTTTGTTACCTGTTATCTCCCAAAGTCACCATGATCCATAGTCGCCAATCGTTCTTTCTTATGTTGCGGCAGTACCTACTGCATAGAAACTTTTAGCTTATAAAATAACGAAGGTCTATTCTGGGCTCTTGGTCCATTAGGTGGGACCTATGACTGGTGATGTGTCGCACAACTTTCAAAAATAATACTTCTTTCTTCAACAACATTTTTCAACAAAGTTCGTTTTTGTTGCGAGTGCCTATAGTTTGAATCCCGAGCGAGCGAGGGATTCTACAATCTCGCTTGTTGCTCGCTACGCTCGTGATGCTAAGTTAGAAAATTTAAATAAATCTTTTAATTCTGACGATAAACCCTAAAACACACATTTTAGTTAAAAATAAATTTAGTTTGAATAATAAAATAGAGAGTTCAATAAATGTTTTAGAAATGAATGTTGATGTGCGTGGAATGAAGAAGAACTGTCTAAATTCAAAAAATTGTTTCTCCTGGGTGACCAAAAACGAATTTTGGTCACAGGTTTTTGGTCACACGAATTTTGGCAGCAAAGGCCCTTTTTGAACTAGTGAGGGGAAAACGTATTTCTTTATTTCTTTCAATAATCTTTACGGAAGGGATAGTTTATCCAAAGTCGGTTGCCATATTGGTAGCGTCTGCGTTAACAATTTGAGCTACGCTGACGACATGGTGCTTCTCTGCCCCTCAATAGACGGACTTAGAAAACTGCGCAGTATTTGTGACCAGTTCGCTAAAGAATGATTTGTCGCTGACCCTATATCTTTTACACCAAACGGTGATTTGAATGTTATTGTACTGTAGCGAACGACTTAAGCGTGGTCACACACACCACCACAAGCAGCCGACGTGATCGAAGACGGATCGCACACCACCACAACCAACTCAAGCGTGGTCACACACCACCGCAACAGCCGACGTGATCAAAAGTGGACGCACACCGCACACTGACGCACGGCGCACACCAACGCGGTCAAGGGACGCATTGCGCACACACCGCAACACCCTTGGGATCGCACGGCGCAGCGCAGCAAGCGTCATCGCACATCAGGGCACAATGGGTCTGCACTCCACCAGCAGATGTCAGCAAACAACGCCACTTCTATGGATGGCTAAGCCAGGCACCATTCCCCTTGCATGCACAACAACGCCACCTCTCCTCGACACTTCACACCACGACAACGTCTCAGAGGGGAGGGGAGGGGAGGGTAGCGGTCGCCACCTTCACAAGATGTCGCTTCTAAACTCAATCAATCAACAACGCTCGAAACACGAATCCCAGCCTGATAACTCACGACCTACGCCTAGATGGCAGCACGGGTAGCTTAATTGGAATACAGGGAGACACAGGCAACTTTCAATCGCATGGACAGAGCGTTTACCAAATTGCATATATATATAGAAGTTTCAACGCATAACCGTCGGCCCAGCTGGCGCTACCGAGCATAACACACCGCTCGGTTGGGAAATTTCCCTATTGGTACGGTCGAGCACACAGACACACAGCTCCCGTACACTACCAACAGCAACAAAGCTAGATTTGTCGCTGAGCCTATATCATTTACACCAAACGGTGATTTCAATGGACATATGATTGTTTTCCTTAGTTAAATGTTATTGTACAAACAGCAACAAAGCTAGATTTGTCGCTGACCCTGAAAAAACTGAACGCATGGCCTCATGCATGGCACAACGTAGCGAAAACCGAAATGCTCATCTTCAAAGCGGGTGAGGGTCCGGAGACCGTTCCGCCGGTCTTCTTGAATGGGTCGTGGGTTGAATGGTCGCAGGGTGGTTGCTAAGAGCTTTAAATACCTGCTCATATTTTAACAGACGACATAAAAGATGTCAAACATATAGAGAGGGAGCGCAAGGCTCTCTTGATGCGTTTTTGTTGTTTACTTAAAGCGACCGTCCTAGCGCCCGCCCAGGCCCACACATACATACTGTGTCTGTGCGTGCGTGGCGGCGGCGCGCAGTAACAGTCCGTCGCGGCAGGTGTACGCGGGCGCGGTGCCGCACCCCTTCGCGTCGTCGGTGGCGCAGGAGCTGTTCCAGAGCGGCCTCATCCCGGCCGACACCGACTTCCGCATCTTCCGCGACTACGGGAACCTCTCAGGTACGTCCTCGTAGCTCGGAGAGAATCTTGTACTTCTGCATACAGATAAACATCGCGAGGAAACCGGCATGCTTAATCTATAGAGCGCACTTTGACTTCGCTCAGTCTTAAGACACTGTTGAAACGAGACAGCGTTATACCGCTGGCATAAATCTATCTCGTTTTAACTGAAACTTCAGTCTAAGCAAAGTCAAAGTGCGATCTATAGATTTCAACCTGAGCCGCTACGCGTACATACGCGTAACGGCAAAGTAACACGCACATGCGTAGTTACCTTACATGCAAACGATATCGCGAATATATTATGAGATTTGCGCGGCCGGAGTAGGTATATGTTGGTGGCGATCGGCAGGCGTGGATCTGGCGTGGAGCAGCAACGGCTACGTGTACCACACGGCGCTGGACACGGCGGCGCGCGTGCCGGCCGCCGCGCTGCAGCGCACGGGCGACAACGTGCTGGCGCTGGCGCGGGGCCTGCTGCGCAGCGCGCGCCTCGAGGCGGCCGTGGAGCTGGAGGAGCAGCCCGTGTTCTTCGACGTGCTGGGCTTGCTGGTGGTGTCGGCGCGCGCGCCCGCCGCGCTGGCTGCGCTGCTGCTCGTGCTGCTGCTGCTGGCGGCCGAGCTGGTGCTGTCGGCGCGGGACGCCTCCAAACAGCGTGAGTAGCTCGGCGAACGTGCCGGCCGCGGGTGACGCGTGCGGCTCATCAGCAGTGTGCCCGTGCCGCAGTGTACATGCCGCCGGGCGCGTGGGTGCGCGTGGTGGCGCGCGCGGCGCTGGGCGTGCTGCTGTGCTGGCTGGCGGGCGCGGCGGCGGCGTTGCTGCCGGCGCTGCTGCTGCACGCGGCGGGTGCGCGCCTCGCGTTCTACTCGCGCGCGTGGCTGCTGCTGTCGCTGTACGCGGCGCCGGCGCTGTGCGGCTGCTGGGCGGACGCGCGGCACACCTGGGGCACGTGGCTGGGCGGCGGCGCGGCGCGGCTGGCGCGAGGCTGGTGGGCGTGGCGCGCGTGGCGCGACGCGCTGGCGCTGTGGAGCGGCGCGGCGGCGGTGGCGGGCGCGGCGTGCGGTGCGCGCTCGGCGTTCGTGCCGCTGCTTTGCGCGCTGCCGGCGCTGGCGGGGCTGCTGTGCCGGCGCGGAGCGCGCGGCGCGGCGCTGCACGCGCTGGCGGCGGCGCTTCCCGCGCTGCAATGCGCCTACCTGGCGCTAAACTCCGTGCAGATGTTCGTGCCCATCATGGGCCGCGCCGGCACGCCGCTGCTGCCCGCCGACGTGAGTGAACATTCTCTAGCGTCTGTAAGAGGATTTTTTGCAAGCACGATCGAACGTCTGAAATCTGAATGCAAGTTACACACTTGCGCAATCATCCGTGCGCGGACAGCGCGTGCAGCGCGGGTGCGTCGTCGTGCATCGTTCAAGTAAACTGACTCTACTCTGACTTGCATGAGCACCTGGTAGCGTACAGGGGATTTCTACACGCTTGTACAAAATGATGCAGACTCGTCTTGTTTGCAGTTCGATGGAATGAGATAAAGATGAATAATCAAATTAAAAGGAATTCATAGAATTTCATTATATTCTCTGATATTATTTCCCCTGCAGTACGTCGAATTCACTGTTTCCGGATTCTTCCCTTGTGCTATAAGGCCTTCCTACCTGCCAAATTTCATGATTCTAGGTCATCGGTTCCTCCGTTCTTCGTTTCTAATTTGAACTGCTAGGATATGGAACACCCTTCCTGCATCAGTTTACCCTTCCAGTTTTAATATGGGTACCTTCAAGTCAAGAGTAAATAGGCAACTTCTAGGCATCATCGCGCTCCATCTTAGGATGCCTCGTCACTTGCTAGCAGATCTGATTGCAGCCAAGTGCTAGTCTATAAATTAAAAAAAAATCGGGAAGTACCCTATAGGTTTTCTTGACAGACAACAGATGGATAATAATCAGACAGACAGACAACAAAATGATTCTACTTAAAAAAAGTTCCGTTTTTCTTTTTGAGCTATAGAACCCTAGAAATTGTCTATATCTTATTATGTACTTATTTACTTTCTTTGTTGTAAAAGTAACAAAATGAGTGAATCGAGTGATAATTTAACGCCAACAGTTTTAAACTTTCTTCCGGAAAATTCGCATGATGTTACAGTAACTATTTCTTTCATCTTGTATTTTTCCATTATTGAAGTGGAAAATTGTATGTATATAGCAAAGTTTTTGTTTCTTATGCCTTTGAATCCCTTACTACACTCAGAATAATTCTCACTTTATAGAATTATAGAATCCTTCGTTCGCTCGGGATTCAAACTACAAACAAAGTATTACAACTTTAATTAAATGAATATGTATTTTTTAAATGAAATTAATATTTCTGTGAATTGATATTTGAATGAATATTTCTTTGTGTGTGTGTGTGTTGTTGTGTGCTTGTGTGCGTATAAGGGAGTGCCTGTGTCTATGTTTTAAGATCAGATTAAAGTTTGTGTAAATCTTGTGTGTTAATCTAATTTACTAATCGATTTTCGTTTATTTCTTGGAGAGAAATTTCTTATCGAACATTATACGCTCCTATCTCTAGGAGGTGTACATACAAAACATGACGGATGCAGTCACCAGCGAGACCACTATGCTCTCCCTCCCATCACAGCTCCCTTCAACTCCGCTAGTAATCGCATGTTTTAGCCGGCTCTATTCCTTTACTCTCATACTTTGCTATATGGCACTGCTTTCGCTACAGCTTCACCCCCCAACAGAGAGTTCCCATTTCGGGGCGTACCATTAGACAAGTCGCGTCGCAACACATACAAGACGGTGTTATACCAATGTTCCCTCGCTACGAACGACGGACGCTCGTGAGCGCCCGAGGAGAGCGAGCACGAGCGCGCTCGTGCGGGACGTGACGCGTGACGCGGCTGTCGCAGGTGACGATGGCGCTGCTGGTGGCGCTGCTCACGCTGCTCACGTTCAGCTGGATGCTGCCGCTCGTGGTGGCCGCCAGGAACCCCAACCTCTTGGTGAGTCCATTGTGGTACCTCTACTATCGCTATCCCTTTCGTGACACTTGTTCATAGAGATGCGAAGAGACGTTCGCGAGTGTTGCAGTAATTCGACTATCGTGCGTGCAGTGGCAGTGGTTAACTTTGGCATATCGATATATTTGCAAGGATTATTTTGAATAGAATGAGTGTCGTGCGTGTTGTTGCGTTGCAGCTGTACTGCGGCATGGCGCTGTGCGCGCTGAGCGCGGCGCTGGCGCTGGGCCCGCTGCGCGCGCCCTACACGCTGGAGCGGCCGCAGCGCCTCATGCTGTTCCACACGCGCCGCACCGTGCACGGCGGCGGCGCGCCGCGCGTCGAGCACTTGTACTGGGTGCCCGAGCTGGACGCCAACACGCCCGCCACCGTGCAGCATGTAGGTACGTAGCCGTACATCTCATCCGTCGAATCGCGACCGATGTTCGGTCGACCGTGTCTGAGAGCTGCATTTGTCCGCAGTGTCCGCGGCGGCCGGCGCGCGCGCCGAGCCGTGGAGCAGCGCGGAGGAGTGCGCGCGCTGGGCGTACTGCGGCGCGCCCTACTTCCTGCCCGTGCTGTCGCTGGTGGCGCGCGGCCAGCGCCTGCGCGCATCCGAGCCGCCGCGTGCTGAGCTGCGCGTGCGCGCCGCCCTCGAACGCACGGCCGAGCCGCTCCGCCGCACGCTCACGCTCAACATGACGGGTGAGTCACACACTATCTCGCATCTTACTCGCACTACTTACCTAGACTACGGGTTGGGTTACTTTGAAGAAGCTTCGTGGTTCCACGTTAAGGCCGCGCTCTCACAAAAATCACAAATTTTATGATTTCAACCGCTAAATTTACCATGATAGGAAAAACTTTCACATTATTGAATACATGTTTAAAATAAACCAATTTTTCGTATTGATATTTAATGTATCATATTTAAAATTCAAAACACAATCGTAAGACACTCTGTTTGCCTCAAACCAAAACCAAGCTTGGGCATCATAGTCCGCTGTATAGAACGCAGTCTCTTGCGAATAGTTACAGAGATGTTATAGATATCTTCTGTGACAACTGACAATATACCAACAATAAAAAGTAAGTTAAGTACGCAGATAAGTAATTGTTAGAAAGTAGTTTGTTTAAGGTTTTTCCTATTTTTAACCCCCGACCAAAAAAGAGGGGTGTTATAAGTTTGACGTGTGTATCTGTGTATCTGTGTGTCTGTGTATCTGTGTATCTGTGTATCTGTGTATCTGTCTGTGGCATCGTAGCGCCTAAACGAATGAACCGATTTTAATTTAGTTTTTTTTTGTTTGAAAGGTGGCTTGATCGAGAGTGTTCTTAGCTATAATCTAAAAAAATTGGTTCAGCCGTTTAAGAGTTATCAGCTCTTTTCTAGTTTTCTTGTAGAAAAGAAGGTTAGATAACCGTTAGGTTCATAATATTATGTCAATAGACAAATGTCAAGCTGTCAAGATGGACGTTGCCTAAATACATAATTATTTATGATTTGAAAATGATGTTTTGGAAAACTTAAATACTTTGGATCGTCGGGGGTGTTAAAATTTTTTAATTTACACTTGTGTTAGTAGCTGTTCTGGATTAAGTTTTATTCCTGTTAAGTTTATTTTGTGTTGCGCTGTAGTTTTGTACCTACATATTTCAGATTCAGATTTATTTATTTGCTTTCATGCACATTTACATTAATTGATGGTGGGTGCTTAAAGCTAAAAGAGAGACCCTTCAGGGTATTGCAAATACAATTTTAGGTACAGTAAAATGGTAAATATTAAAGATACAATAAGAATAGGATTACAATTATTAAAATTATCATTACTAGATATTAAATATTATTCATTTGCATTCTTATATATTATTATATTAGGAGAATGTTGACTAGAATTTATTATAAAGCAAGATTAGTACAAAATAAAGATAACGTCAAAGCATAGTAGTATTAAATAATTGCTGTCATGGTCTGATTAAGTCTCTGTCAATAGAATCAAATATTTAAAATAGTTACTGTAAGAATTTAATTTAGTTATGTTGCAATTTTTTAATCTTACAAGGTCTTATAGTTAAATGTCAATATCAGATGTCATTTACAGGTGCGTCACGCTATTGAGGTTTATGCAGTTAGAAATTCTTGGATATCATAAAAGCATTTTTGTAGTAACCATTGTTTTAATTTTCTCTTAAAGGTGACTTCTTTTGTTTCTTCTTTAATGTCGTTGGGAAGTTTGTTATAAATAATGATTGATCTGTAATACGGGCTGCTACGGCGTATTTTAATAGTTTTGTGGACTGAATAAAAAAAAAGACTATTTAGTTTATTGCGTGGCTACTTATTGCAATTTGGAGTGATGTTTATTATTTTTTTATGTTAGATCAAATAAATGGACAAAACTACATAAATAGATTCGCTAAAGAACATAGTTTATTTTTACATACATTTTTGAATGAAGTTATGCTTTATTCAATACAAAAAATCGTGTTAAATTAGGAATATAATTTGCAAAATTGGCAACATTTTTTTTTTTTTACTCATAAATGTGATTAAAAATCCATATTTCTGTGCAGGGCCGGCGCACGCCGTGGTGATCCTGGCGCCGGCGGCCGGCGCGCGCGTGCCGTGGTGCGACGCGGTGCGCGGCGCGCCGCAGGCCGGGCCGCGCTGGGGCGCGCGCCGCACCTACTTCATCGCGCTGCACGACGCGCGCGCCACGCCGCACGCGCGCTGGACGCTCGTGTGCCACGTGCAGGTGAGCGAGCCGCGTGCCTCAGTACATCCAAATGATTGTGTTTACTACGTGGTGATAATCGTATTCCAATTTTTTGCTGCAAAAAATGCCCTTGTAAATCTTAAGAAAAATAAAAAACATAAGTATGAATGTTAATAAGCTTTGATTTTTTAAGTCTTAAAATAAATCAATCTATTACTATAGAAGCAGGCGTTATTTTGCGGAAGTCCATGATATACAAGGATGATATAAAAGCTTAAGCTTGTATAAATCAATCTTTTAAGGCCGATGGTTGTTGTCAGCCCCAGCACAGACTGCGGTCCATTTGGCTGTAACTTGCAAACACCATTCTCAGGTTTTAAATTAAAGTCTTTAATTAAATAAAAATAAAAAATAGGCATAAGGTACCAAATCTGTAGTAATAAATCCCTGTTAGTATTTTTTAGCTATTTATAAACACGTCTCTATAGTATCCTTTTCCCTTGAAAATGAATCTAACCCGACGCGAGACCCAAGTCGTCATTGTAGCCTTTTAAAACGACTGTCAACTCATTGAATTGAAGTTTTAAAAATCCATAGTGTAATTTCATAAGCGTTACGGCTTTGCAGTTTAATGACACACTTTTAAAGATGGATAGACGCATTTATGGTATGAATTGTGCATTGTAAATGATTGTTTGTAGAAAGGGCCGGGCGCGGCGGGTGCGGCGGAGGGACAGGGCTGGGTGCAGGTGTCGGCGGCGGGGCACGCCATGGCGGGCGCGGCGCAGCGCACGGCGCGGCACGCGCAGCTGCTGGCGGCGCTGCCGGCGTGGAGCGCGCCCACGGGCTGGGGCGTCGACCTGCACCTCATGGAGCTCTAGCCGGCGGCGTCTCCACAGCGGTGACCGGTGATGCAAATGCGCGCCCACTTCGCAGTCTAATATTGCTGAATGTCATCACACGAGTGTAGTCAAATCATTTCGTGTTGACCGTAAGTAGGTGACGGTCGGTGGAGGTTTAATGTGTTTATTTTAGTCGGGTGCTTGTCATAGTTAAGTATGAGTTTATCGATTTGTTAATTTATCAATTTACGACGGATGATAATAAATTAAGATCCATCGCGCGGTCGACTAGTCGCCCGGCTACTCGGTCGACGAGATGGTATGGGAGTGCGCATAGACACGGTGACTTCCACATACACCGACGACCGAGTCGCCGGGCGTCTAGTCCGATAGACCGTGCGTAGGTAATGAGTCTAAAGGTGAGGTGTGCGGGGATCGGGGAGTATTGAAAGGAAAACACGTCTACTATGTTTAAGGTTTACTCGTAGACTATCTTAGAGCTATCCTACACCACACCACCGGGGCAGGAGAAAAAAAAGAAAAATGTAAAGTAGATAATTTACATTTTTTTTTTTTTTACTTACTTCCACTCGCAGGGGCAGGCTATACCTTATAAACTAGGAACAAAAAGCTTAGTTCTATTCTTATGTACTACTTCACTTTTGTTATCTTTAAGAATTATTACGTTTGGTCCGACGTCATTTATCACTGTATAAGGGCCCTCAAATAAACAGTCAAGTTTTCCACCGCACTCATTTTTCACTAGCACTTTATCGTCTTTTTTATATGTCACTGTATTCACTTTTTTATCGTACTTACATTTCCTATCTAGTTTTGATTGTATTAAATTTTCACGAGCGTCCTTTTGCGCTACTTGCATTCTATATCTTAATTCTAAACTATAGTTATCTACATTATATAATGGTTCTACATCACTACTTAATCTACTTGGTATTCGACAACTTTTACCAAATACTAATTCATATGGGGCATATTTGGTCGATGTATGAACGGTATTGTTATATGAAAAACACCAAAAGGGTAGCCAATAACTCCAAGTTTCGGGTTGTTTATCACACATTATCCTCAGAAATGCGCCTAAGTGTTTATGTGTATTTTCTAATGAACCTATACTTTGGTGGTGATAAGCAGTTGAATTTAGTTTTTCAATTTCTAATAATTTACAGACCTCCGTCATTGTTGAAGATAAAAATTCAGATCCTCTGTCACTTACCAGGCAATTTGGGATTCCAAATCTTAAGATAAAGTTATTTACAAATGCTCTAGCTACAGTTTTCGTTTCCTTATTTCTAATAGGATAAGCTTCTACAAATTTACTAAGTTCACACTGGAGTGTGAGTATGTAGACATTTCCTTCCTCATCTCTATCTAAAGGACCTACTAAATCTAGAAAGATTTTTTCAAAAGCCGATGTAGCGGTTGTTGTAATTACCATGGGTTCTACAGTATGCCTCGAGTGTTTCATTTTCTGACACTTTTCACATTTACGTATATAGTCTCTAACATCATGTTCCATTCCTGGCCAGTAAAATTGTTTTCTTAAATTATTAATCATTCTGCGTACCCCTGCGTGTCCGCTAGTAGGCAGCAAATGAAAGTCATTCAAAATGAAATCCTTTTCTTTATCATCCTCTATTCTTTTTATTCCTCTTAAAACACAAATCCTAGGGCCCTGATATGTGTTTTTACTTTTAACTTCATCAATTAAATCTCTTATGAACAATGCATTGTTTACTGTTTTTATTATACAGATTTCATTAATTTTTAATTCTTTACAAAAATTACTCAATTTAACCACAAATTCGTCTCGCGTAAAATGTGATTTAAAATCAAGATTAATGTATAATATTTTCTTTCTGTTCGTAAAAGCAAAACATTCCCGTTCCGCATTTATTTTCTCCTTTTGCTTTATTATTTTTAATTTATTCCCTTCTACTAACATCATCTCTACTGAATCATTTGGTATCCGTAATATTTCCACGACTCGCGGTTGATCAGGCCGCTCGTCCTTGGCTATACTAGGGATTACACTCCTATCTGTATGACTTTTATCCTTCTCTTCCTCTCTTTTTCTTTGCGCTCTAGTCATAACGTTTATGATATCATTACTCATATTTTTTAACTCGTCAGACGTAATTATTATTCTAGACAACGCGTCCGCGACTGCATTATCTTTTCCCTTTACATACACTATCTTGTAATCGTATTCCTCTAATGTTAAGCGAAATTTTAACAATCGACTACTGGGATCTTTCATTCCAAACAGATATACTAACGGCTTGTGATCGGTCATAATTGTAAAAGCTTTTCCGAATAAATATGGTCGAAAATATTTAATACCCCAAACAACTGCAAGTAGTTCCTTTTGGATAGTTGGATAGTTTTTTTCGGCTTTGTTTAAAGGTCGACTCGCATAAGCTACAGGCCGCAAATCTTTATTACAAAGTACAGCTCCTATCGCTATACCAGAAGCATCGGTTTGTAGGATGAACTCGCTATCTGGCGAAAAATCGGGATATTGCAGAATAGGTGGAGACATTAATGCTTCCTTCAACAATTGAAACGACTGATCACATTCCGCTGTCCATACAAAAGGTACATTTTTCCTACATAAAATATTTAAAGGTAATGTTAATTCAGCAAAGTTTTTTATAAATTTCCTGTAATAATTACTGAAAGCAACAAAACGTCTCACATCGTCCGAATTTTTCGGTACTGGATAATTTTTTATCACAGCAATTTTATTTGGATCCGGTAAGATTCCGTTTTTTGTTACTGTGTGACCTAAGTATAATAATTCGGTCTTTAAAAATTGACATTTGTTAGGGTTGAGTTTTAAATTTACTTTTCTTAACCTTTCGAAAACATCTATGAGATTCTTATTATGTGTTTCTAAGTTTCTGCCGAAAATAACTAGGTCATCTAAATATATGAAACATTTTTCATAGGTAAGGCCAGACATTGCAACTGTCATGACACGGGAAAAAGCACTGGGGCTTATTTTTAAACCCATAGGTAATCTTTTCATTTGGTACTGTCCGGTATTAGTTGTAAATGCTGTCACCCTACGGCTATCGGGAGTAAGTGTAACTTGATAGTACGATTGGCTCAGGTCTAAATGTGTGAAGTAAATCGCACCTGACAACGAATCTAAAATCTCGTTAATATTGGGAAGTGGGAATTTATCGTCTTGAATTGTTTCATTCAATTTACGGTAATCAACAACTAATCTCCAACTTTTTTTTGAATCGTCACTTTTCTTTGGAACTAATAAAATAGGACTGGACCATTCGCTCTGACACTCTTCAATAATATCGTCTCTAATTAAACCTTGTATTTGTTTCTGTACCTCTGACTTTAAGCTATTGGGAATACGGTACGGTTTAGTATACACTGGTTTCGTATTAGGTTTCAGTGTAATAGATTGCTCATATACCTTAGTAGTTGTGAGCTTATCGCCGGGCAATTGGAATATGTCAGCGTATTTCGTACAAATAGATTCTATTACTTTCCGTTCGCTGGAATGCAAGTGATCCAATTTCAACAAAGGCAACAACTTGCTTGCTCGAATAGAATTAGAATCACATTTTTCAAAAGAACATATTTCATAATTATTTAATAATTCGAAATCGGGTTGAAAAGTAGGAATATTAACAGTTTCGTTACTCGTATTAAGGATTTTAATGGGTATAATATTGTTTTTCGGTTTTACTATGATACTCGCGAGAAATATGTTTTCTTGTAATTCTTTAGGAAGTATGACGCAATCTTGGGAAACGCTATTTATATGTATGTAATGTATTGATTCGCTACGAGCCGGAATACTTAAAAACTCTGAGCATAACGTAGGATTACTGTAAAGTTTAAGGCTATATTTATTTTCAGAACCATGCAAGGTTAATATTGAATTTTTCAAGTCATAATTTATTGTATTAAATTTATTAAAGAAATCTTGACCCAAAATTCCGTCAGACTTGCAAGGCAATTTTTCAAAAATGTAAAATTTATGACGAAAGGGTATGCCGTCGGAAGTTTTAATAGTGAGAAAAACGTAACCATTTGAATAGATTTTCCCTCCGATGCCATGTATTACAATTTTGTCTTCATAAATAGGTATTTTGTTTGGTAGGCACGATGTGCGAACTACTGATAATGACGCGCCGGTGTCGAGTAACCATGAGCATCTTGTTTCATTTACGTTTAAAAAAATGTATTTAGCGTTCCTTATATCGCACGTTAGAATGTAATCTTTAGGCCCGAAAAAACTGATTTTGATTTGTGTAACTTTGGCCTTCCGAATTTTCTCTCTCTTGAGTCTCTTGCTGTGCGAAATGTACGTTACCACGATAATATCCCCTATTATGAGTTACTCGACCTCGACTGCGACTCGATTGCGTGGCAGTTCCACGTGGCTGTCTCCCGCGGAAATTATTATTTCGGTAAAATCTGGCATTGGGGTGGTTATAATTCAAATTTTGGTTAGGTTTTCCTCTATTACCTCTGTAGTTGTAACTATCCCGACCTCGAATAAAGGGTCTACCTCTAGTACTTACCATGTTTAGCACCGAGTTGGAAGTAGATGGTTGGGCCAGCTCCTCGTCCTGTGCAGCACGGGCTGCGTCCTTGAGCTGCGTATAGTTTCTAGCTGAAATGATAGTGCTTAAACGCCTATTGCGGAGCCCATCTGCAAATTTTTTAATCGCCATTTGCTCATTTATAGGTTTTAAAATTTCGTACGCCTTCTCGTTAGAATTAGCCTGGGAAATAGTGAGGTCTACAAATAGTTCTTCGATACGTGACGCGTATTCAGAAATTGACATTTCATTTTGTGAAACTCTATTGAGCTGCGTTAATAATGAATTAGGTGACTTTTTTGTTAGTAAAAACGCTTTTATGTCCTTCACCAATTCGGTGCAAGAGTCGTACTCTTGTTTAAGTTTAAGTTTGGCTGATTTGCTTAACCTAGTTTTTAGAGTAAAAGTAGCTAATTGCTTCTTACACTTAGAGTCTTTCAAACAACTCTCGTAGAGCTCTAAACTGTCAATAATTTTTTCTAAAGTCTCTTCTTTTTCGTCCATAACCGGTACCAAGCTAGCTGCAGTTTTTAAATTAAATGTCTCCATGTTTAAAAGTTGATCTTTGATCGTTTCACTAGTAGAGCTATATATGTCAAAATTTTATCGTACGTCGATACTATTTTTTCATTTAAAGCTTCGTAAATATATTCAGCTAATTCTAATGAGCTTTTCTGTAAGGAACAAGTACTAATAATATTTTTATACTCTGAGTATAATTCTTTAGCTTTTAAAATACTTTGATGTACTTTACCTTTATACTGTTGTCTTCTACGTGGACCTAATTTCCTTAAATTAGTTTGAATATCTAATAACTCGCTTAAAATACTCTCTAAATCATTTTCCATTAAAATTAAAACTTATTACATATTTAAACCTCACACTAAATTATATATTATTATATGTAGACACTAAATTATATTAAAACACATATTATCTTTTAAGAATAAAACCATTATCAAAGACCTAGATATGTCCATGTCCTTATAATACTACGTTACAGTTTTCTTTCTTATGAAGCACTGTTCAAACACTTTTTGTTATTTTTCGCACACTATAGATAAAAGGTCCGCACTGCACTGGAATGGTCATCAGGCTGGGGATGGGTCTTGCTTATCCTGGGTGTCACGCGCGCGGCCGGATAACCTCATCCGAATTCTCCTGAAGGCGTCTTCACGAAGCTGACGTTGCACCATGTTGACTTGGCATTTAGTTCCCATTTTATTTCTCTTTTTTACCACACGAAGAACACGGCTTTAGTATCACTTATTACTTTTAATTATATACGTTCCTACTCGATGCGCGGAGGCACACAAGAATCCGCCTCCTCAGCATAATTCGCTCGTCATTCGACACCCGGCGACGGCCAGGCGCCGAGTTCGCTAGGCAGGGTCGCCATGAGGTGTGCGGGGATCGGGGAGTATTGAAAGGAAAACACGTCTACTATGTTTAAGGTTTACTCGTAGACTATCTTAGAGCTATCCTACACCACAAAGGTGTCGTCACGAATTTTATTGCCAAAAGAAAAAGACAAAATGTATTTAGTTGAGCTCGTTGCCTGCCCTAGAGGTACAAATCGTGATTCAATTAGAGTAAGACAACGTTCCAATGGTCAATGCGGCAACACACGATGTCGAAATGTGGCGCGGGGGCGGGGCGCGGGGAGCGGGGCGGCGGGCGGACAGTGTAGCGCACACACTAGTTGAAGCATTGTTTAATATTGTACAAAATATATTCATCACTCCTACCGCTACGGCTGTGAACGCCAGGTGGACACTGAGGCTGAGATATGGAGGCGCGCCAAACTTTATATGAAGCTACTTGACGTAATGGCCTTGATCTGTCCTCTTGAACGATTTTGTATTAAACTTTTTCACCAACCCTTCAAAAATAGGCATAGAGAGAGCGCTGGCCGGAAAACGATGTGGAAGAATGTTCAAGACATTGGGGCTACCGAGTAGGTGAGACGTTAGGAGAAAAAATAGCCACCTAACAAAAACATTACCCACGCAATATACTATCACCCTCAAAAAGTAGCTATTAGTACTACAATAATTATATTAACAAATGTTTAATAAAGACAACAATATCATACAATCGATTTTATCGATCGATAAAATTTAAAAGTTGAAATCACATTCGTTAATTTATCGATCGATAAAAACGTTCCAAAAATAAGATATCGAACTTGCGTGTATATTTACTCGATTTTGTTTGACCTCACGATTCGGTCGTGTAGGCTGCTTTTCCACCAGAGATGTGCTATGCTACATTGCTATGGATGCGCTTGATATCCACCAATCATATTCATTGGTTCACACAGCTTAGCACTGGTGGAAACGGATTCTACTAAGATATGTTTTCTATATGGAAGGATGCGTGCTACGGGCCGTCGCGAGTGGTGTGGCTATGCGCAGGCACGGCAGGCGTCTCTCCTCACCGCGTCGCTCTCACCGCTTCCCTACTATCGATACATCGCACAGCTCGAGCTGCGCATCTTTTCTCGCGCAGCTACATAGCTTACCATTGGTGGAAACGGTCACATATTTTCATAGCGAAGATTTCACATCTTCGTAGCAGAGCTGCATAGCACATCTCTGGTGGAAAGGAACCCGTAGAGTTCAGAGAGAAGATATGTCTGTGACGACTGAGGAGGGAGCAAGTCCAATACGCTAAACAGATCTCAAGCTGAAACGCATCCACTTGTTGTGATTTGCTTCTTGTTATCATAACAATTAGTTCGACCATACTAACTTTTTATACTTAAGTACCTAGTTGTAAATTGTTACACCATTCCTGTGGGAACTAATCGGATCCTTCATAGAGATGACAAGTTATTTGTGCAAATAAATACCTTTCGCCGCGGCGACAGTTGGCGACAGTTGGCGACAGTTGGCGACAGTTGGCGACTGTTGGCGACTGTTGGCGCTCAGTTAGCGACGACTTCGATATAAAATGTACCTATACAAAGGCACCAAATAACTATGTATTTATGAAAGGCATCAGATCTGTTAATTTTATTAGACATAATCTATGTAATGTTTTCATTGTAGATATAATATATTATATTGCGAGTGGCTGTGCCAGAGAGAAATTGTAATTACATATATATTTTTCACCTCAAAAAGGGCGCCTTTGCTATCTATATACATCGATGTCTAGAACCAAACAAACATCGTTTGAGAAAACCGGCCAAGTGCGAGTCGCACCGAGAGTTCCGTACTCGGGTATTTTTTTGACATTTTGCCCGATCATCAATCTCTTATTTAAGAAGTTACAGGACACACACACACACATACACACATTTTACCACTTTGGAAGAGTCTCTCGCGCAAACTATTCAGTTTAGAAAATATTAGAAACCTCAATATCATTTTTGAAGACCTATTCATAGATACCCCACACGTATGGGTTTGATGAAAAAAATATTTTGAGTTTCAGTTCTAAGTATGGGGACCCCAAAATTTTATTGTTATTGTTTTTTTTTTCTAATTTTGTGTGAGTCTTAATGCGGTTCACAGAATACATCTACTTACTAAGTTTCAACAGTATAGGTCTTATAGTTTCGGAAAAAAGTGGCTGTGACATACGGACGGACAGACAGACAGACAGGCTTGACGAATCTATAAGGGTTCCGTTTTTTGCCATTTGGCTACGGAACCCTAAAAAGTGTTGTCTCAACAAAAGTTCCAAATCTGCTGCGCCTATTCTCATACGCCAACATTTTATTTCATAAAAACTTTTTAAATTCTCTATTTTATTATCTAAACTATAAACTATCGACTTTCAATAATAATTAAAATCTGTTTTTTTTTACATCTTGTAGGTATTTTTTCGCTATTGAGGTGAAAAGTTAATATATACACGATAGCAAAGTTTTCGTCCCTTGTGCCTTTGAATCCCTCATCATATCCAGGATTGTAACTTAGAATTCAAATTCAAATTCAAATTATTTTTATTCAATTAAACTTTTACAAGTGCTTTTGAATCGTCAAAATAATCTACCACTGGTTCGGAATGCTGTTCCTACCGAGAAGAACCAGCAAGAAACTCGGCGGTTGCTCTTTTCAAATGTACAATTTACAATAATATGCCATACTGTATACAAGCAATTGCAGCGCCGTGTATTGCTGGAGCGCATCAAATCCAAGCTTTTTTTTTTTGAATCCCGAGCGCACTCGTAATAAAAAGGAACTTTGCTATCTTGTTAAACAATTTAGTAAGTAGGTAACTGTTGGAGCCGAGCGCGTCGCGCGGTCGAGCGTCAACGCGCCTCGCGAGTCGCGCGGTCGAGCGTCAACGCGCCTCGCGAGTCGCGCGGTCGAGCGTCAACGCGCCTCGCGAGTCGCGCGGTCGAGCGTCAACGCGCCTCGCGAGTCGCGCGGTCGAGCGTCAACGCGCCTCGCGAGTCGTGTCGATCGCGTACAATTATTAAGTACTAGTAAGAGTGCCTAAAGAATGATTATTGTTATTGCCCGAATCCCTGGTCGGTCGGCACTCGGCAGGCACTCGTAGCTACTCGGTCGCGCGCTCGGCGTGTGGCGGCCGCGACTCGCGACGAACGCGGTCGCCCCGTCTTGGTGCTACGACCCTTAACTTGTTATGGCGGTAGTTTATAGTATTGTTACCTAGGTACTTATTATGTTTTATTATGGTTAGGTAAAGAATTGTTTTTTTATTAATTTTACCTCTAGTTTAATTTTTACCAAACGTGCATAATAGTTAATAACATAAAATTGCTTATTGTATTATTTTATATCCTGACAAATAGCAAGCTACTTCTGTGTAGATGAACATACTAAAGTATGGAGTGAATTTGTATTGATTGTTGAGATTAAATGCCTAACTATTAACCTCTCGTCTGTTAAAAGTATTAAAAATAAATCTCCGTTGTCTGTGTGAAATGACGTCACCTGCGCGCGGGAAGTGAAATTCAAATGGACGTACCAAGCAACGCTTGGTACCTTGGTACTTTGAACGAAATGAATGACTGTTTATTGTTCGTTATTTATCTGTCTATATTATAATATTAGGCTTTAAACTCTATTTCAATACAAATAAAGCTTAAAATCCAATAAAAGAAGGCAAGGTAGTATAGACATGGATGGCATGGATCCATGACAACACAGACAAGCCGCCCGCAAGGATCCATGCCAACACAGACGAGAGGTTAAAATAGTTTTTCTGTTCAACAGTCCCTTTAACATTGCTCATATGTTGCTCATGAATATCCTCGCACTTGCGCAACGGTGCCGTCACCGAAGAGTATATAAACAATATAGTGCAATAGTGTGGCTAATGAAAGATGAGATTGAAATCGCCCGGCAAATTTAAAAAAAAATCTGAGGGCATCCCCAAAATTATAGTGAAAAAATTTGAGTAACTCAATTTGATACTTGCAATTATTTAATTTTTTAATGATTAATTTACAGCATAGTAATGTTATCATACATCTCAGTTTTTATAAACTTCTACATTTTTTGGACCTTATCAGGGGGTTGGGGGTTCGATAAGAGATATGGTTTTAGAAAACATTGATATTAATATCTTTTACGAAATTAAACAAAGTATCAAAATTAAATTGTCGTACACAAGAAATGGCTGACGTTGATCGACGTTTTTGGGTTGGCCACTAAAAAGTTTGGAAAAAAAGCCGAGTGTCATCTTTCATTAGCCAAGCTCTACGTTCTAGCCGTCCATTTAGTAGGGTAATCTCTATGGTAGGGTAGAAAAAGATGTGATCGGACTTCGTCTGTGTTGGTGTTAGCCATTAGCTGACGGGCGTGCTCTGCCTTTTTGGAGTGTTTTTTTTTTGTTAAAACTGACTGGGAAGCGCTCTAAGGGGGTGCCGTGCGTATGTCGGCGAGTGCCGGTACAGACGGGGTTCATACTTGTATAGTTTAACCAGAGTTTAACTAACTTGTTACAAACAACTACAAACTTGACATTGGCTAATCTTTGTAAAGCCAGACGAAAAAAAAAGACGTGATCCGTCGTGATCCATGACATGTTATTAGTCTGTGGTGATTACATATTCCGGATTCGTGGTCTGTGATTACATACCTACTCTTTGACGTGATCGATTCGATTGACGATTCCGAAATCCACTTTTTTTCTGGTCGGTGGTTTTCAATATCTACCTAATTATTTTGTTGACTTAAAATTAAGTTTTATTAATCGGTGAATGATCATTTTCCAGTGATATTTGGCGATTTATTTGCCCATCCCATTACCGGTAACATCGTATCGAGTAAACTTGAAAATGGTGTTAATAACCAATAGAGTTTGGCTGAGTGGCAGTGAAGTGCATGCATAATGCGCTAGAGGCGGAGCGCGGCGCCATGGCGGCGGACACGGCGCTGGCCGCGACGCCCGAGGACGCGCTGGCCGCGCTGCTGCGCGAGGCGGAGGCGCTCAAGCAGAAGCTGGAGGAGGAGCGCCAGAAGCTCAACGACGTGACGCGTGAGTGTCCCCTGTGCCGCGCCCATCCGCGCTGTATGAGAGGAATTGTATGTGAGGAGGCATTGTATGAGAGGAATCTCGTAATGCATTTTGTTAAGTTCATGTTGCACTGCAGAAATGGTAAATTCATAACACTAATCTAAAATTTGTTGTTGGCCGTGTCTACACCAACTAAAAACTTGTAGATTGTACATGTTTGTCTCTAGATTTACAACATTTGATGTTCACACTGTTGCTCATTTAATGCCTGTATGCACAATCATTACTATGAGGTCTCATAGTGAGCTCAAACGCACAGTGTAGGTTCCACCAATCAAATAACTGTGTCACATCAATTTACAGTGATCTGATTGGTGGAACCTACACTATGTGTTTGAGTGCACTGTGAGACCTCCTAGTAATGATTGTGAATAGGGCTGTACGTCTCATCTGTTTAAATGTTGTATTTAGTGTTATCCAATTAGGTCAGTAAACATCAATAAACATGGGAGATAAGTATTGAACTACTGGATGGATAAATCTCAATTTGATTTTCCCAAAAAAAAAAAGACTATCTTAACTGAATATAGCTGATGCTTACGACTTCGTCTGTGTGGATTTAGATTTTTAAAAATCCTGTGATTATTCTTATTTTCTGGAATAAAAAGTAGACTATGTCACTCTCCAGGTCCTTAATTATACCCATGCAAAAAATCACATCGACCTGTGGCTCTGTTGCGACGTGATTGAAGGACAAACCAATAAACCAACAAAGAAACACTTGCATTTATAATCTGGGTAATCATTATGCATCTATGATTCTATATCAATATACTGCCATAGTGCTTATATTCTCTTTGAACATACTGATGCAGCTGCAGAGGGAGAGACAGAGGGTCTGTAACATTGTTTGCAGTTTCCAAGCACACATAGTCCAAGCAACACATCATATCCAACTACGGTTTTCAAGTGACATTATTTTTAAAATCTTTTATATATTCCTACAATTGAAAGTAGACAAGTTGAAGGTGTAGGAAGGTAAGGCAGTGAGAGCTTGTTGTTTGGCGCAGTGTCCAGCGTGGCGGAGCGGCTGGAGCAGATATCCTTCCCCACGCTCAAGATGCGCCGAGTGCTCAAGGGCCACCAGGCCAAGGTGCTCTGCTGCGACTGGTCTCCCGATAAACGTCACATTGTGTCTTCTTCACAGGTTAGTGCAAATTCTTCTAAAAAAAAACAAAAGGCTTACGATTCATATGTATGATGGCTTAACTCACTAGTTTGTCAGAGTATGCCTGACTAGTTTGTACTGTTTGTATCTCAGGGTACTCACTCATCACTCCCTGTTATATTAGTTGGCATTTGTTAAGATAATGTTTATAGAGCTGCTCTAATTGCTGGCAGGACGGCAAGGTGCTGGTGTGGGACGCGTTCGCGGCCACCAAGGAGCAGAGCATCGCCACGCCCAGCACGTGGGTGCTGGCGTGCGCGTACGCGCCGTCGGGCGCGCTGGTTGCGGCGGGCGGGCTGGACAACAAGGTGACGGTGTTCGCGCTGGGCGACGACGAGGCGGCGGCGCGCAAGCGCACCGTGGGCACGCACGCGGGCTACGTGGCCGCCGTGCTGTTCCCCAACACGGACCGCCAGGTGCTGACGGCGTCGGGCGACGGCACGTGCGCGCTGTGGGACGTGGAGTCGGGGCAGCTGCTGCAGAGCTTCCAGGCGCACGCGGCCGACGTGCTGGCGCTGGACCTGGCGCCCACCGACCTGGGCGACACCTTCGTGTCGGGCGGCGGCGACCGCCAGGTGCTGGTGTGGGACATGCGCTCCGGCCACGCCGTGCAGGCCTTCGACGCGCACCGCAGCGACGTGACGGCCGTGCGCTTCCACCCGGCCGGCGACGCGCTGGCCACGGGCTGCGACGACTCGGCGTGCCGCCTGTTCGACCTGCGCGCCGACCGCGAGGTGGCGCGCTACGGCAAGGACAGCGTCATCTTCGGCGTCAACTCGGTGGAGTGGTCGCTGAGCGGCCGCCTGCTGTTCGCGGCCTACAGCGACCACACGGCCTGCGCCTGGGACGCGCTGCGCGCCGCGCGCGTGGGCGTGCTGTGCGGCCACGAGCACCGCGTGGCGCACGTCACGCTGGCGCCCGACGGCACGGCGCTGGCCACGGCCTCCTGGGACAGCACGGTGCGCGTGTGGGCCTGAGCGGCCACGCGGCGCGCCGTGGCCAATGCCGTATGCCAAGCTCCAACAGAAATGCCCCAACCTTTTACATAGTCCATCTCTAGCTCATCAATACTAACCTCTTCAAAACATTTACATTCTTTCCAGACCTGATAAAAAATGTTTTGACTAGAAACAAAGGGTTGACTGTTTAAAGTTATTTTAATTAGATCTAATATAAATTATCCATTCCTGTGGTTTCTAAAGTTATGTATGTTGCGGTTGTGTCAGCCATCGTAGACAATAACACATCATCTTGCAGTAAGTTGTTGCAGGACGATTAATTTTTGTATTTAGTGAGACATTTAGCTCTTGTAAGGTGGACTTCATAGAATTTTCACTTCAGTAGTAACCTAAGCTTTGGATATTTAGAGTGAAGGTCCGCTTCCTTGCAACTGCACGTTTGGAGGTTTGGCATCGACATACTGTCCCTGTTGAGTCGTGGATGAATCTCTTTGTAGATATGTGTTGTGTTAGCAATAAAATAAAGTGATAAGTACTTATTACTATTTTTGTGAAAAATCCAAAGAACCTGTTATGATTATTTACTAGTTTGAATGTAATGTCTTATTGTTGATGTTGACTAGCCGATGCCCGCCACTTCGTCCGCGCAGATTGACGAGTGGGTTTGCATCGGATTTAGTAAACCTACGCGATCGGTACGGTAAGCTCCGTTGTGACGCATTTATAACATGGGTAGTGATTGTGCATAGTCATAGGCAATATAATTTACATTAAGTATATGATAAATATTAATAACTAAGATATTATAGTTGGAACGTAAGTGTAGGATGATGCCCGTGACGGCGTCCGGCGGAACCTCCCGCAGCGGCGTGTGTGTTCATTCTGACGACACGCCCAATTCCAGTTTCAAATCTTTTCAGTCATGACAGCAAGGCTAACGAACGTCCAAACTTTCACATTTATTTTATATTGTTAGTAAGTCATATAATAATTATATTCCAATAAAAGGTATTATTTATTCATTGGTAGTCTTGCAGGCTACTTACCTATTAATGTTAAGCCGACTATTGTTATATAGAGATTTAGATGTATTTAATTCAAAAAACTAAGTCATGTAGGCCTTTAAGATTCATCCTAAATATGTTAGTGTCAAAAATGTAGGTAGTGGTGCAAATGTACGCCACGAGGCCGCGCTGAGCGCCTGCACTGCAGTGCAGCGTGCGAGTGACGAGCGAGGAGGTGCACTGCAGTGCAGCGTGCGAGTGGCGAGCGAGGAGGTGCACTGCAGTGCAGCGTGCGAGTGACGAGCGAGGAGGTGCACTGCAGTGCAGCGTGCGAGTGGCGAGCGAGGAGGTGCACTGCAGTGCAGCGTGCGAGTGGCGAGCGAGGAGGTGCACTGCAGTGCAGCGTGCGAGTGGCGAGCGAGGAGGTGCACTGCAGTGCAACGTGCGAGTGGCGAGCGAGGAGGTGCACTGCAAGCGGTACCTGTATCACACCGTTACCTATTTACCCATTTACCCCTATTACCAATAAACTATACGTTAAACAAATCGTTTTATTTGCTTAAGGTGGAAGCGACAGGCCTGCCCGCGAAATTCAAATTTAATTTGGTTTTTCGCATTTTTTAATACGACAACGTAGGCTACGTTGTCGTATTAGTTAGAAAATGCGAAAAACCAACTTAAATTTGAATTTCGCTGTCAGGCCCGTCTCATGCCCCTTAACAAAACATTCCCCTACCATTTAGTTTTTCCCGGTGATGCCAATGGGGCTATGAGGCACGGGGACGCCCTCCACAAATAGTTTCCGGTTACCAGACTAGTATCTGTTATAAAATAGTAACTATCTACCTAAGTATTTTGTATGGCACTGTGCGCGCCACATGGAAACATCTCTTCCAGCGTATTTGTGTATGTCCATTTTCTGTTTTAGTGCCGAATAGACCATAGAGTTATAGATTGGAATGAATGGAGTGTTTTGTAAAGTCAATACAGTAGTTGGCAGCACTGGTCATCTGTCATTTTTTGTAAGGTCAAGAAGAATCTAGGACGGCGCCATATTGCGCATCGACTTTCTTGAGTTTGGTAGTTTTCGTAGAATATACTGGGTGCTGGGTGGTTTCTATTTAATCAGTTTTGAGTCTCTCGTATAAATTCAGCCGTGAAGGAAGCTCGGAGTGACGCCACGATCACCATGGCCCGAGTCGCTTATTGTTTGCCTCTCGCGTTTCTATTTTTAGCAAGTGTAATTCCATCAGAAGCACAAAGTAAGTAAAATTTTCACTAATTGAACATTTTTGGCCAGGTTGCGATTTTAGATGTAACCCGCATCGGTAGTTGTTTGTGGCAGCGATTACTGCATGCTCGTGTAGTGGCGCCGGCGACGGGCGGGGGCAGCGCCCCGGAGCTGCGTCGCAGGAGGCCTGCGCTGCGGCGGTGATGTCATTACTCGGCACTCCGCAGTCTGCACACCCGCCTATATGTTGATGCTTCGTTGAAGCGATATTAACTGAATACGATTGTAAAAATACTTTGTTTCCCCATTGACATGTTATATTAATCGCAAATAGAGGTAATTCGCTGAAAAAACATTACGATCCACAATCGAGTCAAAATTGAGATTTGGGAACAAGCTGATCATCAGCGGGAAGGTTAGATAAAATGACGTCACATTGCAAAAGAATTGGGGATATTTCCTTCAATTTATCGCCCCGTTAGTTCACAGTATCTCAGCTTTGACTACCTAATCAACTGTTGGTTGGAACTATTTTCAGAAAGAATGTCCAAATATGGATCCATTTCTGTGTCCTTAAATGCATTTTGTATGGTAGCTAGGAGTAGGCAATTCTATCTAACAATATGACCTACTTATCTTATTGTTTCACTGAATTTTGAATTTTATTTAGGTGACGAGTAGAGTTGGTTTATTTTGTGTCACTACTTGTATCATTTGTCGTAAACCATACCAGTTGATTCTGGCTCTGATCAGCTTCTGATGTTACTGTCTACCAGTATCTTTGCAATATTGGAAAGCTGAGGCAAAGCGGAGGACTTTTCAAGTGTTTTGAAACAAAGTCCTAAGAATAATAAATAACCTAAAAATAACAAATTTAATAAAATTTATAATTAAAAAATGAGCACTTTTAATAAGAAAAAATAAAAAGAAACATTCCAAGTTGTGTAAAAAAGTAGTAAGTCAAAATATTCACTTATGTCAAATCATGCACCTATCTAAAAACCGGCCAAGTGTGAGTCAGACTCGCACACTGAGGGTACTCAGGTATTTTTTCCAACATTTTGCACGATAAATCAAAAACTATAATACATAAAAATAAATAAAAATCTGTTTTAGGATGTACAGGTAAAGCCCTTTCATATGATACTCCATTTGCTATAGTTATCTTATTTTGAAAATTTAAACACATTTTAATTTTTTTTTAAATGATTTAACCAAAAATTCACGGTTTTCAGATTTATTCCTGTACTTGTGCTATAAGACCTACCTACATGCCAAATTTCATGATTCTAGGTCAACGGGAAGTACCCTATAGGTTTCTTGACAGACACGACGGACAGACAGACAGACAACAAAGTGATCCTATAAGGGTTCCGTTTTTCCTTTTGAGTTACGGAACCCTAAAAGTAAAACAAGGGAATTTATTGTTATCTACACACTGAGTAAAGTGTGGGGGCAGCTGCAGTGTGCTGTGTGCTGTGTGACACTGCACACCAATTACAGCCCTCTTGAAAATTATTGTTGGACAGCTTGCTGTGTTTCTACTGTTTCTAGGTACAACAGGTAGATGGAGATTAATTAATAAGCACTGAACCTTAATACATTTATTTGCCTACTAATAAGAACACTTTCTGAACAATCATTCTAACACTTCAATGACTTAAAAAGGCTAAAGCTATATTTGCAACACAAGAACTAATTGTCTTTTTAGTAGAACACAGTTCACTAAAAATCCTAATACTTAATTCCTACATTAAGTTTTTCACTACATGTAATATTTGTGTATAAACTATGTATCTATTTAAAGTAAACTAGATAAACAGTGCTAAGTAACAACTTGCATAATCTATACTATCTATACTAATATTATAAAGAGGAAACCTTTGTATTTTTGTATGTTTGTATTGAATAGGCTCAAAAACTACTGAACCGATTTCAAAATTTCTTTTACAATTACTTAGAGGGATTCTTCCGAATCCGTATAGGCTATATTTTATCCCAGAAAATAGAAAAAATAAATGTCCAACCATGCGAAGCCGGGGCGGGTCGCTAGTATGTAATAATATAGTGGCAATACTGTTCAGAGCAGTGCACTGTTTCATTGATTCATTCAGTAATAAGGATAACCCATTTAGTAGGTAAAGGTATATATAGCATCTTCAAAAATAAGTTTATTTTAGAATGTCATCTATTGTTATTAATAATTCATACAAATACAAATCATAATCAAACCAATTATAATCATAATATAACTTTTAATGGCATCTTTTTCTTGCTGCTAAGTAGTAGTTGACAAAGAATATGCTTTGTCATTATTAGTTAATAATAATTACATATGATAACCAAAATACATGTCCCAATTATATAATTACTGAAGTTCTAAGACTAAAGTGGGAGTACTATGATTTGATTAAAGTTCATAACTAGTTCCCACTCTAGTCCTGAACCCAATGTGAGCCGGCCCTTCCCTCGCCGGCGGCTCCCGCCCGCTGCGCCGCCGGGGAGGACATGCTGTTCATTGTACACTAGTCTACTAGGTATTTTGATCCAAACTTTTTTGTTTAATCAAGCAAATTCTCAGTTTTACCTAACCTTAACATAAGGTACTTTAACAGCTTAAATATTAATGGAAAATTGTACTTGTCTTTGTGTGGTGGAACAGTCGACAGCCGCAGTGCAGATAGCATATCAGCGAGATATCACAATCTGCTCTATTTGTTGGCTCAGCGATTACGTCTGCGGATTGCCGAGGGGTTTTACCTCGTTTACGACGCCTCGGAACATCTACACACATGTTTGTTATGTAGGTGGAGATTACTCTGGTGTGTCTGTGTGTCGTCCCCCTTCTGAAGAAAACGCTACGTATGACGTTTCATAGTACGAAACCCAATGTAATAATGCTCCACACGTACGGTACACCCAAGTCTGTATCAGTACTGTGTCAAAAAAAATTAACAGTCACAGACTTTCAATTTTTTTCAAACTATGAAGCAGTTTATTTTTTTTTCTTATACATCATCATGAAATAAACGGTCAAGTAATGGGTAGTTATCGCTAAACCGTCATCGGTCACGAGATGAGGGCGAGCCGTGGTCGTCGGTAGCGCGACAGTTGGTGTGGTGCTGCAGAGGCGGAGGCGGAGGAGAGCCTGGTGTCGGTGGCGCTGGGCGCGCCGCTCACGGTGGAGTGCCGCCTGCGCGCCGAGCAGCGCGCCGAGTGGCAGCGCGACGGCGCCGCGCCGCCGCCCGACCTGCGCGCCGCGCCCGAGGCGCCCGCCGCGCCCGACGCGCGCCTCGCCGCGCGCCTGCTGGCGCCGGCCGCGCGCGCCGCGCACGCCGGCACCTACACGTGCGCCGCCGACCGCCGCCACCGCGTGCGCGTGGTGGTGCTGCCCGCCGCCGGTACCCGCGTAGTTAGCGCGTAGCTGCGGCCGACCACTAGTGCCGTTCATTCAAACTATCGTTTTGTCTTTGCTATCATTTTATTAATATATGTAGAGTGCTTCCATTGCGCGGTGACGCTTACGTTAACGAGTGTAATTAATTGCCTCGCGGCCGGTAATTGGATAATGACGCGGCGTCCTCCTTGGCCGGTACTCGGAAGCGGAGCGAGGCCGAGCACTCGACTGGAACACGCCTCGCTACTGTGCAGTGTGCGCAGTGCACAGACGCCGTACACAACAAGTCAAACTGGACACATTCGGCCCCGACTGCCGACGAACGGGCCGACTTGTGTTTAGTCGATCACGTCTACGTCTAACATGGCTCTCGTAAGCCGTATGAAAAATATAGTTTTTGCAAAGTGCAATTGAACGATTCTTCTTGTCCCAAGAGACTTTAATGAGCAGAAACATTTTGACTATTGTATCTATTTCGTATTAATAGCTATGGATCATAATCTTATTACGGTAGAAGTTGTGCTGCTGAGCCTTTTGTTGCAACATTGCTATTTTTTAACCGTCTTCAAACAAGGAGGAGGTTCTCAATTCGTCGGAATCTTTTTTTTTTTTATTACCGCTACTACTTACTCGCTACTGTCCTAGTGTTGTGGCGAATGTGTTAACCTTGTGTGGATGCTGCATGGCGCATGTAGTCCGTAGAGTAGAGATTTCGATACTACTTAATAGAATTATCGATGTCGTACAACGCGTGCGCTCCGCGACGAGCGCAGTGAGCGGGGCGCGCGCACGGAGCGCGAAACTTGGCATGACCGGTTTTCAAACTTCTACTTTGTTTTAAACTCACAATAATTGATTTGTGTAATTTACTAAAACTTGATAAATTTTGTTTTCGTAAGATAAATTATACCCCTATTATAAGCTTTTATACGTTAAGATTTATAATCTCCTTGGCCATATTAATCGATCGATTCAAAAGTTCAATTGAATAAAAATTTTAAATCTACTTCCCGTAACGTCACATTCCCGGTGACGATAATTACGAGGTTGCATTGAAATCGCGCCGTCATTGAATGTAGAGGGTCGTTCCCGTTGAGCCCACTCCCAGAGTTACACCGGAACACGACGAGGAAAAATTCCGCGAGTTCTAGTGTGACACGAGAGGAATTTAAATTCCCGACGAGTCACATTCGTGTGTAACAGTGTGACAGACGTCCTTGAGTCATACTGTGACATAACGCCACTATGTTTCATTAACTCACATCATTTCTGAATAGAGCTATTTAAAATAAACATTTTCCGACATATTGCACGACAAATCAAAAACTATTATGCATAAAAATAAATAAATATCTGTTTCAGAATATACAGGTAGAGCGCTTTCATAATGATACACCACCTGGTATAGTTATCTTACTTTTTAAAATTGAAACAGATTTTAATTTTTTTGTGATGTAACCACAAATTCACGGTTTTTGTTTTTTTTTCCTTTACTTGTGCTATAAAACCTACCTTCCTGCCAAATTTCATGATCTAGGTCAACGGAAAGTACTCTATAGGTTATCTTGAATGAGGTGTCAATCGATTCGTCGTAAAGATCCGGGTGACATAGGCTACATTTTATACCCAAACAATTGACCAAACGGATATTACATGAAAGAAAGTGGGGGTCTCCAAAATTATTTTTGCTATTGTATCGAGTGTCGCGTGTCAAATGAAACAGGAAAAAATTCTGAGTTAATAAATATAAATGTACTACAACATTAAAATATACTAAGCGACAGAAAAACAATTTAACTATTATATTAGCGTTTATTAAGACGATCGCAGTCGGGTTTTAGTTTTCAACTTTATCTTATTCCTTTTGAGGTATGGAACCCTAAAAAATCTATTCAGAAATGCTGTGGACCAAGGACACATACGTATAGTGACATCATTTCACAGGGGACAAAGTGGCGTTATGTCACAGTGTGGTTCACGTTCAGTCAGACTTACACACGAATATGACTCATTGGGAAAGTAAAATTCCTCTCGTGTCACACTAGGACTCGAGGATTTCTACTCCGTTATGTCACAGTGTAACTCACGGGAGTGTGACTGTCAAGCAACGGAATCAACCATGTAGACTATTATGGGCAGTAAATTGTGAGCGTTGAGTTAGTTGGATCGCTTCATAACATTGTTCCATTGCTCCCGCGCCCGCCCTCTTAGCGCCACCCGTCGCTATCCACGATGCAGCGCCTGATGTGCCCGATCGAGTTTCTTAATAATAATTATTTGGAAACGATGTACGATTTTCCTTCACATTGTAAAATTGTAATGGTATGACCGATGGGAAGCGCTCGCGAGTGCTCTCGTCGGCAGCGCATCGAAGTGCTGCAACGTGGACAGCGAGCTCGTTAGCTCCACGCCGCAGCGCAGTACCGCACTCAGTAGCTAGTGGAGCGAGCGCGGGAGCGTGCGCTGACCGCGTCGCACTTGCAGGCGAGCAGCCGACGCCCGCGCCCGCCGCCGCCGCCGCGCCCGCCGCGCCCGCCGCAGACGCGCCGCCCGAGGTGCTGTACGACGTGCGCAGCAACTTCACGCTGCTGTGCCCGCTCGTCAACGACAAGAGCCTCGACTACGTGTGGTGAGTATCGCGCCCTGTGCGTCACGTAGTTGACCGACATCGACGACTGTGCGGAGCATGAACTGCGCCGCCGCCGCGCCCGCCGCCGACGCGCCGCCCGAGGTGCTGTACGACGTGCGCAGCAACTTCACGCTGCTGTGCCCGCTCGTCAACGACAAGAGCCTCGACTACGTGTGGTGAGTATCGCGCCCTGTGCGTCACGTAGTTGACCGACATCGACGACTGTGCGGAGCATGAACTGTGCCGCCGCCGCGCCCGCCGCCGACGCGCCGCCCGAGGTGCTGTACGACGTGCGCAGCAACTTCACGCTGCTGTGCCCGCTCGTCAACGACAAGAGCCTCGACTACGTGTGGTGAGTATCGCGCCCTGTGCGTCACGTAGTTGACCGACATCGACGACTGTGCGGAGCATGAACTGTGCCGCCGCCGCGCCCGCCGCCGACGCGCCGCCCGAGGTGCTGTACGACGTGCGCAGCAACTTCACGCTGCTGTGCCCGCTCGTCAACGACAAGAGCCTCGACTACGTGTGGTGAGTATCGCGCCCTGTGCGTCACGTAGTTGACCGACATCGACGACTGTGCGGAGCATGAACTGTGCCGCCGCCGCGCCCGCCGCCGACGCGCCGCCCGAGGTGCTGTACGACGTGCGCAGCAACTTCACGCTGCTGTGCCCGCTCGTCAACGACAAGAGCCTCGACTACGTGTGGTGAGTATCGCGCCCTGTGCGTCACGTAGTTGACCGACATCGACGACTGTGCGGAGCATGAACTGTGCCGCCGCCGCGCCCGCCGCCGACGCGCCGCCCGAGGTGCTGTACGACGTGCGCAGCAACTTCACGCTGCTGTGCCCGCTCGTCAACGACAAGAGCCTCGACTACGTGTGGTGAGTATCGCGCCCTGTGCGTCACGTAGTTGACCGACATCGACGACTGTGCGGAGCATGAACTGTGCCGCCGCCGCGCCCGCCGCCGACGCGCCGCCCGAGGTGCTGTACGACGTGCGCAGCAACTTCACGCTGCTGTGCCCGCTCGTCAACGACAAGAGCCTCGACTACGTGTGGTGAGTATCGCGCCCTGTGCGTCACGTAGTTGACCGACATCGACGACTGTGCGGAGCATGAACTGTGCCGCCGCCGCGCCCGCCGCCGACGCGCCGCCCGAGGTGCTGTACGACGTGCGCAGCAACTTCACGCTGCTGTGCCCGCTCGTCAACGACAAGAGCCTCGACTACGTGTGGTGAGTATCGCGCCCTGTGCGTCACGTTTACACTTCGTTGCGCGATTCAGGCTTCGTACTGACTGATTGAAGATACCCGTGGCTCCATCTAATAACATCATGCGTTAGCATTTTCTGTTGGTAAACAATAAAAAAACCTACAATGTTGAAAGTAGATAATATAAAGCATTTTTACATAATTTATTGCTATATAAGGAGTAAAGATGATAAGTGAAGTGGGAAGCGACTTTGTATAAACATGTAATACTCAACGCCTCGGCGTTTGACAAGTCGCAGAGAACGTTGCCGCGACTGATGAGCGCCGCGCTAACGAGCCACTTCCGCGGGTGTCCTTGCGTGACGTCACGCACTCGCGTGTTTGCACAGCGCCTATATCTGCTACATACCTACCTGTTGCGTGATAATCATTGATAAACATAGATAAGTGTTTGAAAGTATTTTTTTAATTTGCTTAGGAACAGTAAACAAGCCAGAATGAATTTCGCGTATTTATGTTATATTACGTATTTCGTTATTTCCTGATAGACTTCGGAGGTCGCCTACATTGACGCGATGCGCAACGTCGCACGCGTCCTCGAGGCGCTTATCATTATTTTAAAGCACTAATTATGTTCTTTTTTCTTTTTTACTCTTGACGAGCTGAGTAATACTTCTCATTAAAAAATAATTGTCGACGCCTGGTCGACGGCTGAGACGACATCATTTCAATAAAATAATGAAACTTTTTTGATACAACTACCCTCAATAAGATTCCAGTGAAATGTCCACAGGCAGATAATATCACGCTAGAATGTAACGCTGTCGTGTCCGCAGGCGGAAGAACGAGACGGAGATCTCGCTGGTGTGGGAGATGAAGGACCGCTACGTGCTGGAGCGCGGCGGCGCCGAGTTCCGCGTGGCGCGCGCCTTCGAGGACGACTTCGGCAACTACTCGTGCGCGCTGCCCGGCGTGGGCGAGGCGCGCTGGGCCGTGCGCGGCCGCCCGCACCTCAAGCTGCCCGCCAACACCAACGTGGTGGAGGGGCAGAAGCTGAAGCTCACCTGCAAGGTGGTGGGCAAGCCGTACGCGCGCGTGCAGTGGTCCTACTCCAACTCCACCGACGGGCCCTACGTGCCGCTCGACGACAGCGCGGCGCTGGCCGACAGCGAGGCGGGCGTGCCCGACGGCGTGCTGCTGCTGGCGGCGGCGGCGCGGCGCCACGCCGGCCACTACCGCTGCGACGCGCCCGCCGCGCTGCTGCCCGCCACCACCACGCTGCGCGTCAAGGACATGTACGCCGCGCTGTGGCCCTTCCTCGGCATCTGCGCCGAGGTGTTCGTGCTGTGCGCCATCATCCTGCTGTACGAGCGCCGCCGCACCAAGCCCGACCTCGACGACTCCGACACCGACAACCACGACCAGTGAGTACTGCGCACGCACCACCGCACCACCCGCACCACCGCACCACCCGCACCACCCGCACACGCCACACCACACCACACTCACCCGAGCCCGCTTGTGTGTTGCAGGAAGAAGTCGTAGACGTCGAGCGTCGCCGCGCGCCGGAGCTCGCGAGCAGCTCGCTTCCGATTATAGTACTGCTGCACGAATTTATATATCTACATATTTACATTTGTTCGAGACCTACTCCACCGGCGGCGCCGCCGAGCTGGCAGCTTCGCGACGCCTCGCGACACGTGAAGCGCGCTTCCCTGACAGCACCGAGCACGCGACACGCGGAGGAGGCGCCCCTACTCGCATGCAATAGAATCATTAGGTTAATGTAAATCACATTTATAAAAATATTTTTTATGAAAATCATTTTGTGTAAGATTTGCTTTGATGTAATGTACTTTTAAAACGATCGCTTCTATGTATCGTGAATCGCGTGTATCTTCGCTCCGGCCCCCGCTTCTAATGCGTAGTACTTAAGTGTTAATCAATAGCGACTTGTAATTCATTAATTCTAAAATATTTTTAAATTTTGGTGTTGTAAAATGTTTAGTGTAAGATTTGCGTTATTTACGTTGTAAATAAAATGATTGGACGTGCTCGACTCGCTAGCGGTGTATAGTTTCAGTAAGCCTTGTATATAATTTGTATCCAAAGAAACGATTAGGTTTAGACCGAACCCATCCCGCAGGCGACAACTGCCGACAACTGCCGACAAACCATAAACGTGTGAGGGAGATAGTTGTACAGTTGCAGCATTTTTCAAAAGATTGTAGTTGTAGTCGATTTTGTATAAAGTTGGAGTAACATGAAGCGCCATTGTCACGATGTGATAACATAATCAATAAATTATTATTACCGTTATATTTGTTTTATTTTTATACGAGCCGTTAGAAGTCCCATTCATTGCTCTTCTGAGAAAGTTGTGTTGTTCCCGTTGAGTCACACTCCCGTAAGTTGCACTGACTGGAAACAAAGTGACAACGCCACTTTGTTTCCTTGATTGTTTTCTTGATTTCTGAATAGAGCTAGTAAAGCATCGGATAAATTAAAATCGATGATTTTTGGGGTTCCGTACCCCAAAAGGAAATAAGGAACCCTTATAAGATCTGTCTGTCCGCCCGTCAGCTACGCCCGGAAGCTACGGGAGTTCGCGCACCACTGGCACAAGAGGCGGAACAGCTCGGAGCCGTGATCAAGGACCAGCGCTTAAGGAGAGGAACGGATCCGGACCGCGTGGCACGCGGTGATCTGCGTGATAGTGTTCGTCTGCCCCAGAAAGGGGAGAAAGACCAAAGGGACAAGGATGAGATAAATAATTTGTAGGGAGTCAAGAATGCGCCCCTGGGAAATACGCCCAGAGCAAGTACCGGGGGGCTCTCCCGCGATTCGGCCCATATAACCGAGAGGTGGTTGGAGGGTTGTCCGCCCGTCCGTCCGTCGTGGCTGTCCAGAAAACCTATGGGGGTATGTACTTCCCATTGACCTAGAATCATGAAAGGCAGGTATGTAGGTCTTATAGCACAAGTAAAGGAATAAATCCGAAAACCGTGAATTTGTGGTAACTCGCACTTGGCCGGATTTTTATTTATTTATTAAAAAGCGTTAAGATTATGCCAGAATTTACAATTGACAGCCACTTTACAGGAAAGTTCGGCAAACTGGCGTAAAAAGTTGACATCAATAATTTAAGGTTATGCACCTTTATTTAGCACGTTAGCAATTTAGCACAGATCTATTGAACCCTTATATAGAAAACTCTGAAAACTCATAATTAAGTAGCCCATAAAAGAGCACTGCAATTTGTTGGAACTGGCTGTAAACTAAATTGTTTATATTTAAACTTATTCTTATTCTTATTCTTTTTCTAAAATCCTTTTGTTTTACATTCGATGACTTTTTATCTCACTTCAAATATATATCTCAAACAGGACGTCCAAGCTTTTCTTTTTACTGATATTTTTCCTATAAATTCAAAATATCCCAACACGTTATCAGCACGAAGCTCTTTGGAAAAATCATAAGTGGAAAAGTGGTGTTAATTGTCCAGTGTTGCTATATTTGTTGCGAACAAGGAAAATCATATTTAGATATTTTTCTTTCCAAATGTCGCAAGCAAGCGGAGATATAAGTGGCCAAAGGAATGAAATCCAAACCAAATGAAGTCACGGATTCGATCACAGCACTTACTGCTAATTTTTCAAATAAGGATGTTTGGTGATTCTGTCCTTCATGCTTCGCCCTGTGGTGGACTGTACATAGTTGATGGTACTGTTAATATTCCACCTAAGATGAATAGTGAAAATATTGCGTACGAGGTGCACCCTGACTGTCTGAGCAAGTATTAGCTCTGGCATTAACGGTTAGGACACTTATGTCGCATAGGCATGAATCAATTGAAGAATCATCAGGTAGGAGTAGATTTTAGTTAGTTTTTTATTTTTTTGTTGCTGTGTTGATATGTTAAGTTTTTTTTTGTAAGACAATTTAGTTTAAAGGGGGATGTTGGAACTGGCTGTAAACTAAATTGTTTATATTTAAACTTATTCTTATTCTTATTCTTTTTCTAAAATCCTTTTGTTTTACATTCGATGACTTTTTATCTCACTTCAAATATATATCTCAAACAGGACGTCCAAGCTTTTCTTTTTACTGATATTTTTCCTATAAATTCAAAATATCCCAACACAATTAAATTAATCAACACTAAAACGAAAGAATTATCTGACAAGATATAAGCGACCAAGATAAGCTGTAGTTAGGGGGAAACATATCGCTAACAAACCAGTAAGTCGAAGGCAGCAAACATAACTTTGTAAACTTACTCACCAATGTCTAACCGTTAGGTTATGTTAGGTTATGTTAGGTTATGTTAGGTTATGTTAGGTTATGTTAGGTTATGTTAGGTTATGTTAGGTTATGTTAGGTTATGTTAGGTTATGTTAGGTTATGTTAGGTTATGTTAGGTTATGTTAGGTTATGTTAGGTTATGTTAGGTTATGTTAGGTTATGTTAGGTTATGTTAGGTTATGTTAGGTTATGTTAGGTTATGTTAGGTTATGTTAGGTTATGTTAGGTTATGCTAGGTTATGCTAGGTTATGCTAGGTTATGCTAGGTTATGCTAGGTTATGCTAGGTTATGTTAGGTTATGCTAGGTTATGTTAGGTTATGTTAGGTTATGTTAGGTTATGTTAGGTTATGTTAGGTTATGTTAGGTTATGTTAGGTTATGTTAGGTTATGTTAGGTTATGTTAGGTTATGTTAGGTTATGTTAGGTTATGTTAGGTTATGTTAGGTTATGTTAGGTTATGTTAGGTTATGTTAGGTTATGTTAGGTTATGTTAGGTTATGTTAGGTTATGTTAGGTTATGTTAGGTTATGTTAGGTTATGTTAGGTTATGTTAGGTTATGTTAGGTTATGTTAGGTTATGTTAGGTTATGTTAGGTTATGTTAGGTTATGTTAGGTTATGTTAGGTTATGTTAGGTTATGTTAGGTTATGTTAGGTTATGTTAGGTTATGTTAGGTTATGTTAGGTTATGTTAGGTTATGTTAGGTTATGTTAGGTTATGTTAGGTTATGTTAGGTTATGTTAGGTTATGTTAGGTTATGTTAGGTTATGTTAGGTTATGTTAGGTTATGTTAGGTTATGTTAGGTTATGTTAGGTTATGTTAGGTTATGTTAGGTTATGTTAGGTTATGTTAGGTTATGTTAGGTTATGTTAGGTTATGTTAGGTTATGTTAGGTTATGTTAGGTTATGTTAGGTTATGTTAGGTTATGTTAGGTTATGTTAGGTTATGTTAGGTTATGTTAGGTTATGTTAGGTTATGTTAGGTTAGGTTAGGTTAGGTTAGGTTAGGTTAGGTTAGGTTAGGTTAGGTTAGGTTAGGTTAGGTTAGGTTAGGTTAGGTTAGGTTAGGTTAGGTTAGGTTAGGTTAGGTTAGGTTAGGTTAGGTTAGGTTAGGTTAGGTTAGGTTAGGTTAGGTTAGGTTAGGTTAGGTTAGGTTAGGTTAGGTTAGGTTAGGTTAGGTTAGGTTAGGTTAGGTTAGGTTAGGTTAGGTTAGGTTAGGTTAGGTTAGGTTAGGTTAGGTTAGGTTAGGTTAGGTTAGGTTAGGTTAGGTTAGGTTAGGTTAGGTTAGGTTAGGTTAGGTTAGGTTAGGTTAGGTTAGGTTAGGTTAGGTTAGGTTAGGTTAGGTTAGGTTAGGTTAGGTTAGGTTAGGTTAGGTTAGGTTAGGTTAGGTTAGGTTAGGTTAGGTTAGGTTAGGTTAGGTTAGGTTAGGTTAGGTTAGGTTAGGTTAGGTTAGGTTAGGTTAGGTTAGGTTAGGTTAGGTTAGGTTAGGTTAGGTTAGGTTAGGTTAGGTTAGGTTAGGTTAGGTTAGGTTAGGTTAGGTTAGGTTAGGTTAGGTTAGGTTAGGTTAGGTTAGGTTAGGTTAGGTTAGGTTAGGTTAGGTTAGGTTAGGTTAGGTTAGGTTAGGTTAGGTTAGGTTAGGTTAGGTTAGGTTAGGTTAGGTTAGGTTAGGTTAGGTTAGGTTAGGTTAGGTTAGGTTAGGTTAGGTTAGGTTAGGTTAGGTTAGGTTAGGTTAGGTTAGGTTAGGTTAGGTTAGGTTAGGTTAGGTTAGGTTAGGTTAGGTTAGGTTAGGTTAGGTTAGGTTAGGTTAGGTTAGGTTAGGTTAGGTTAGGTTAGGTTAGGTTAGGTTAGGTTAGGTTAGGTTAGGTTAGGTTAGGTTAGGTTAGGTTAGGTTAGGTTAGGTTAGGTTAGGTTAGGTTAGGTTAGGTTAGGTTAGGTTAGGTTAGGTTAGGTTAGGTTAGGTTAGGTTAGGTTAGGTTAGGTTAGGTTAGGTTAGGTTAGGTTAGGTTAGGTTAGGTTAGGTTAGGTTAGGTTAGGTTAGGTTAGGTTAGGTTAGGTTAGGTTAGGTTAGGTTAGGTTAGGTTAGGTTAGGTTAGGTTAGGTTAGGTTAGGTTAGGTTAGGTTAGGTTAGGTTAGGTTAGGTTAGGTTAGGTTAGGTTAGGTTAGGTTAGGTTAGGTTAGGTTAGGTTAGGTTAGGTTAGGTTAGGTTAGGTTAGGTTAGGTTAGGTTAGGTTAGGTTAGGTTAGGTTAGGTTAGGTTAGGTTAGGTTAGGTTAGGTTAGGTTAGGTTAGGTTAGGTTAGGTTAGGTTAGGTTAGGTTAGGTTAGGTTAGGTTAGGTTAGGTTAGGTTAGGTTAGGTTAGGTTAGGTTAGGTTAGGTTAGGTTAGGTTAGGTTAGGTTAGGTTAGGTTAGGTTAGGTTAGGTTAGGTTAGGTTAGGTTAGGTTAGGTTAGGTTAGGTTAGGTTAGGTTAGGTTAGGTTAGGTTAGGTTAGGTTAGGTTAGGTTAGGTTAGGTTAGGTTAGGTTAGGTTAGGTTAGGTTAGGTTAGGTTAGGTTAGGTTAGGTTAGGTTAGGTTAGGTTAGGTTAGGTTAGGTTAGGTTAGGTTAGGTTAGGTTAGGTTAGGTTAGGTTAGGTTAGGTTAGGTTAGGT